>NW_027117334.1:0-2400000 GCF_020726465.1 Chaetomium tenue | reverse complement strand
TTCCCAGCTCCCCCCTTTCTCAGCATCCATCCTCCAGCGCCCATCAATCCCGAGCCCACCATCACACAGCGACAAACACCACTACAACCAACCCAACAAGAAGACAATAACACCCCTCATCCTCAACCCCAGCAATGATCCTCTCCGGAGCAGGCAACAATCCCGCCTTCGGCCGCGACCCCGGCCCGCCTCCCCCCTTCGGCCCCCTGACCGGCGCTCCCCCGCCCCCTGACTTCGGCGGCCCCCCTCCCGGCACCATCATGACCGTCCAGCCGCCCTACTACGCCATGCCCGGCATGCCAGGCATGCCACACATCCCCGGCATGCCCATGCCCCACATCCCCGGCATGAGCCTACCCCATCAGATGCCCGGCATCCCCGGCCTCCCCAGCATCCCACCACACATGTTCCCCTACTACCCCCCCTTCTACCCAGCCCCACCCCCCCCTTACACCGCCGCCCCCGCCGGCCCGCCGCACCAGCTCGGCACGGCCATGGCCGTCGACGCGCAGGGGACAGTCTACCAATACATCTCGGGGCTCAACGGCTCGGGCCGCTTCCCGCAACCCGCGCCCGTCGTCGACCCCGACTTCCCCGCGGCCAACCACATCAACAGCACGGGCGGGGCGGGCGCCGAGCCCGGGTTCAACTACTTCTTCCCGACGGAGCACGCGAAGTTGATTGTGTTGAAGTGCGCGGTGCCGCCGTGGACGCTGGTCCCCGGGTCGTATGGGGATATCCCGTTCCATGCGGCGAAGGTGCCCGCGAATGTGACCATGGCGGAGTTGTTGGTGGGGTTTGGGGCGGAGAATCCGGAGAAGGCGAAGAATCAGTTTTGGGAGGTGTATCCGAAGGGAGGGGGGAAGTGGGGGTGGAAGGAGCATTGTACGGGGGATGATGAGATTATGATGGCGCGGACGGTGAGGGATATGGGGTGGGTGGAGAAGAGGGAGGGGACGGTGCCGACGGTGTATTTGTGGATTAGCAAGGTTTGAGGGGGGGTGTCGTCGTCGTGGCCTGGTCAAGTCCAGAGGTGGAGAGGGGGGGCCGGGTCTGGGGGAATCTGGGAAAGGGGAAGGGCTGGAGAGCCCCTATATAGCTAGGTGCCCACCTATCTATCTTCCACTTAGCCTACTAGGTAGCATGGTTCCTTTGAGTCGCAGGAGACGGAGCCGTTGGAGCAACACCAGAGCAGGCTTTATTCTTTTCAGTTTTCGTCAAGTCTGCTAGCAAAGAACAGTTGTCGCGCTCGTGTGTCATGTGTGTTGCCAAATCCTTACACAAAAAAGGAACGAACCCCTTCATGAGGAGCATTGCTTAAGTCTTGCATTTCACCCTCCCCTTGATCATTGATCAATGATGGTTTGCTGCCCAGGGTTTGAGCAAATCCAGCCTGTGCAGCAGCTTTGCACGAACCTCGTGTGCTTCCTGAAGTTCCTGTTACAATTCGCGTGATGCGTTCCCGTTGTCGTGGTTGCCGTTATTCCACCACTCTGATTGCGAATAATGAAGAGCAACAAGCAATCAAGGCTCTTGAGTCAGGATTCAGGAGACGGCAGAAGCCCGTTGGGGAATCGTTAGGTCCTCCACTATTGCCAAGGAGCCAAGTGCAATGCAGCGAGCCTGGGAATGTGGAGATCGGCGGCCCACCCCTGCCTCGGAAAATATCCGATTTTTCGGATTCTTTCCGGCCATCGCAGACCACCAATGCCGTCGAAACCGAGTCGGACGTGTCAGAGCATGTGCACGATAGGCCTGGTTTGTTGGGAACCAATTTCTGTTGAAGATCCCCGTTAGGAATTCTTTCTGCATTACACGTCGGGTTGCAGCCAATATTGGCATTCCCCCTCCCCCAAGCGACAAACCAGGCTCGCTTCCGACTTTGGCGTCGGCGCCATCCCGACAATGGCTTCTGAACGCCGTAACGATCGCGGTGACCGCCAGCGTCGGAGGAAGATTCCGTTGGCTTGTGAGCCCTGCCGTGAGCGCAAGTCTCGATGCGACGGGGCGAAGCCGATATGCTCCACTTGCCAGCGGCGGTCGCTTCCACTGCATTCATGTGTTTACACCCTCGATAACGCCCGGACGGCAAGCAACGACGCGTGAGTATCACTAGTGTGTTCTGGGTCATGTCGTTGTGGACGCTTTGGGCTCCGCTGACACCCCAGCCGTCAGTTACATCAAGGTTTTGCACGACCGGATCCGGCTGTTAGAGAAAACATGTACCGACCATGGCGTCCCCATTCCGCCCTTCGAGTCAGGAGACCCCGAAGATGGAGCTGTGCCGCCGAACCGCTCTCCCGTGTCTCCACCTCTCCCCGGGCAGCAACAACGGAGTGAACCCGGCCTCCCGGTCCGGAGCCCGGCCCAGGGCCTCCGGGAGCATGCTTCTTCCCCGGCACTGCGCCCTCCGATCCCCGTCACCTCTCCTGACCATGACCGGTTAGACGCAACCGAGTCCACAGCTAGCGTCACTGCTATGGGCACTGTTACCACTGAAGATGACGTGTGTGAGACGTTCAATGGCGCCAATGAGTTCTACGGTAGCTCTTCTGCCGCCAGTTTCATGAAAGAGGCGTACACATCAGTCAAACCACACCAGACGCGCTACCCAGGGACCAACACGGCGAGGGGTCAAGCCTTATCCATGAACTTTGCAAGGCCAGAGCCATTGTATACGCCGCAGTTTGCGCAGGCGGACAAGTTCGCCTTGCCACCGCGGAATCTCGCCGACCACCTCCTGAACCGTTTCTGGGAAAGGGTATATTGGCTGCACCCCCTTTTCGACAAGGATACATTTATGCGGGCTTATGAAACATTATGGCAGCCCGCCCACGAACAACCAACCATGGCGGCGCTGCCCGGATTGGGACTCGGAAGCACACCAGGTGCAGATGCGGGGACCATCGTCTTCCACTGCGCTCTGAATACGATCTTTGCCCTTGGCGCCCAGTTCTCCGATCTTAGTCTCAAAGACAAGGCCTCGGCGATTGAGACCTTCTTCAACAGATCCAAGGCCTTTGTCGGTCTGGACTTTATCGATATGAATAATGTTGGCGTCGTTCAATCGCTGTTGTTGATGGCGCTGCTGCTCCAAAGCACACCGTTCCCTAACCGATGTTGGAACGCGGTAGGCCTGGCGTGCCGTGTTGCTCAGGGGCTTGGTTTGCACACAGACTCTGGCAAAACTAATCGGCCCCAGTTGGAAACTGAAATCAGGAGGCGGACATGGCATGGCTGTGTGATCTTGGATATGTAAGCACTTGTTGGCTTGTTTCTATGCACAGGCGTATACTTATACCTGTGCAGGATCGTCAGCATGACCTACGGACGACCTACTATGACGGCCCACCTGCCGGACCTTCCCGTGCCGTCGACTGCCGGGTTTGCGGAATCACTAACACCTGCTCAGCCGCAGGCTGGGGGTGGAGAGGTCCCATCCAAGTTGTCCTATTACGTGGAGTACATTAGGCAATGTCGGATCCTGGGCGAGATCCTCTCCAACGTCTACCAACCCTCTGCCGGGACCCCGGCCAGTGGCCCACAGCCGTGGCCTGACCAAAAGCCGCACGGGATGGACGCGATCTTAGAGCTAGACGCAAAGCTCTCGAGGTACGAGGCAGCCCTGCCTCCCATCATGTCCTGGATGTCGCCTTGTGATATCAGCAACCTCGACGAAGATCGCAGATCTGTCATTACTGCACAGAGAACGGTACTTCGGGGAAGGCAAGTATCACCACCCCCTCCCGTCTCCGGTCATACTAACATTCCCCAGCTTCCTTTACCTACGACTCATGCTCCACCGCCCGATTCTCACGCAGCTTTGCGCAGAGGCTGGAGCGAACCCTTCAGCAGAGCCGAACTCGCCAATGCGGCCAGGGGCCGTATCAGCCGGTCAAGAATTGTTCACATCATTCGCGGCGGGGTGTGCAAAGATATGCCTTGGGAGTGCGGTGGACCTCATCGAACTGATCCATAATACCTACCTCACAAAAGCCACGGGTGGGTGGTGGTGGGACGGGTTGTGTATGGCTCCCGCATCCGTCTTGATGGATTTAGAAAATGCTGACCCTAATCGTGTGTGACCAGACGCTTTCACCGCGGGCCTGGCCGTTATCGTGGGATACCTCTCGCCTACACTGCTAGCATCACTCGACAAGCAACGCCTGGAACGTTCTTGGATGTTGTGCCAGAAAATATTGGCACACTTCACTTCCTTCAGCATCTCCGCGCAGAGGTCGTTGAGGGTCCTTCAAAAGGTACATGCGGATGTCATGTCCCGTTCAACAGGTAAGGTTCTTCTCTGACCCTGGCTTTTTCTGCGACACATTCTGATTCCTGGTCCCATAATAGCTGTGTTGGACAAAGACCAAGAACTCCCTCTACAACCTCCAACCCTATCCGCCGCGACGGCGTGTGGGGAAACGCCTGGCCCGGGACAACAAGCGGCTGCCATGCAGCCTGACGACGCGCCCCTGGATTTGGGCAACCATTTCCAGTGGACGTCGCCTGCTGGTAACTCGGAAATGTTTGGGGCGGGGTTGGTCTTTAACTGGGACCAGTCGCTCGACATGCTCTCGGGCGGCTTGGGGATGGATCTTTATCAATAGATTTGTACGACTAACGGTGGGGACATTCGTCTTGTATTTTGGATACCCCAATATAACATTCTACTTACCTACCTTGAGGGGAAGAGCGAGAACTTACCTAGGGGTCGGCTGGGAAGGGGTGGGTGGCGAGGGAGGTTTGAAGGGGGTGGTGATCCAGGGCTGGGGGCGGTAAAGGGGGTTAATTAGGTGTTTGGGGGTGCGTGTGTGGAAAAGGAAGAGGACGCTGCGAGAAGCTCAAGAGAAAAGAAAACACGGAAAGGAAAAAAAAAAGAAAACAAAAGACATACAACACCGGGGATTCGCTGGTCGTCACCGACCCAACTACTGATCCGGCCCTTGCGAGTTTAACTAGGGGAGAGCGGACGGGATCCCGTGTTTTCTGGCAGGTATGGTCGTATGTGATAGAAAGAGTGTAGAGTGTGGGTTTATATGGAAGGTTTGGTGTTGTGGTATCTAGCCAACACTTACCCGGTTATAATCTCGCCGGGTCAATACCTATGTAAGGTAGTAGGTCCCTAGGTAAGTGGTTGTGTCTCCAGCAGGTTCCTTGTCTTACACCCAGTGTTAAGCCTATTCAACGTCTACATCTAACGAGGCGGTACCTAACGTGAAATATCTAGATATTATACAGTCACAACCGTATGTCCCCTCCCTCTAACCTCTCCCCATTTCATAGTCTTGCTACGTTCCCACCTGTCAACTTTGATGCAGCTTAGGCAGCATCCCCAATGCCCATGTCTTCCACGCAGGCAGCGCTGCTATCTGCAATGCAACAAACATGGCCACACGAGAGTCCGGATTCCTCTTGATCCACGCGAACAAGCCACCCGCCATAAGGACGGCAAAGTTTAAAAACCAGAGCCCAACACGGTGCCGTTTTACAATGACAGGATCCGATTTACCCTAAACTTGTCAGCAAGCGCAACACCCCACAGGACCAAGTGACAACTCACCGTGAACTCCCAGTCCTCCCACACAGGGAACAGACTCTCATACCAGCACCGCGCCTGACTCCACGGGTATGTCATGGCATTCCACGCCGTGCCTTTTGGTCCGCGAGTATACCAGTTGTTACATCCGGTCCAAACCGTATTCTTCAGAGTGCTTTGCAGGCGGTTGGCCCAATCCTCCTCAGCGGACCGTTTGAGACATGCCACAGCAGCACGGCCTTCGAGGACGGGCTGGAGGACACGCAACGAGTAGTTAACTGCGTTCTCGATGGCCATGATGGCCGAGGTGTGCCCGGTAGCGGTGTTGGGGCCTAGGGCGTGTTAGTAACCGTAAGATAGCGCAAGCGGTCGGACACCTTACCAAGGAGGAAGAACATATTCGGGAAGCCGCTGACAGCGGTGCAGTTGTAGGCCTCGGGCCCGCCGAACGATTCCCAATGCTCCTCAAGCGTTTCACCGCCCCGGCCGACCACTTCGACGCCCTTGAGGTACTGGCCGGTGGCAAAGCCATTAGCCATAATGATAACATCGGCTTCGATGACCTCCCCACTCTGCATGCGTATCCCGTTGGGCAGGATCTCGGCCACCCCTTCGTTTGTCAGCGTGAGGTTCTCAGCGTGGAGAGCCTCGAGGTAGTTGGTGTCAAAGATCCGCCGCTTGCACCCAATCTCGAAGTCCGGGATGAGAATATCGTGGTACTTCTCCGGCGCCGTCTCACGCATGTACTTTTCCACCTCCCTCCTCTTATTCTTCCTGAACCTCGCCCCCGCCTCAGTCAACTTGAACCCCTTCCAGTCAACCTCAGCAAGAGCATAAACCAAAAACCGCTGCACCGTCGCCAACCCGGGCACCAGCCCCAACATCACCCTCGCCGCCTTGGGCATGCGCCTATCAATCGGCGGATACACCCAATGCTTCGACCTCACCACCTGCGTCAGATGCCTCGTCTGCCCCACAATCGCCGGCACAATCTGCGCCGCCGTACACCCATTCCCAAACACCACCACCCTCTTCCCCTTCAAATCCACACCGTCCTTCCACCTCGCCGAATGAAACACCTCCCCCCCAAACCTCTCCACCCCGTCCACACCCAACTCCCTCGGCCGGCCAAAATGCCCCGCCCCCGAAAACAAAAACCGACACTCATGCACAAACTCCCCACCCCCTTTTATACTCCTCCCCCACAACCTCCAAACCCCCCTCTCCTCCACCCAAACACACCGATACACCTCCACCCCAAACACCATCCTCTCCCTTACCCCATACCGGTCCGCCACCCGCCCCAGGTAGGCTTGCAGCTCGCCCGCGGGGGGCAGCACGCGGGTCCAGCGCGGGTTGGACGCGAAGGAGAAGGAGTAGAGAGCGCTCGGCACGTCGCAGGCGGCGCCGGGGTAGCGGTTGGTCGTCCAGGTGCCGCCGAGGGTGGGGTCGCGGGAGAAGAGGGTTAGGGAGGGGGGTTGGGAAGAGAGGGGGGAGGAGGGGGAGGGGTTGGGGGTGGTGCTGAGGAGGGCGTACCAGCGCTCGAGGGTTGCGCCGAGGCAGATGCCGGAGAAGCCCGTGCCGATGCACGCGAAGGTGCTGTAGCTTGGTGGGGGGTCCATGGTGGTTGTTGGTGTTTTTGTTGGGGAGGTGAGGTTGGGGGGTTGGAGTTGGTGTCTATGTGGTGGACGGAAGTGAAAGGCTTAGGACTGAGGTGAAAAAGGAGTGTTGAGGTTGATATTGCGGGTCGTTGAACTCGGACGCAACCCGTACTCGGAGCTGAAGAGCAAGGGTAAGGCAGGGAAATGGCGCTACTATGTTGGAGTACGTACGCGGCATCGCTTTGTTTGGACGACCCATAAATATAAATCAGATGTCAAACTGGAGTCAATATCAACCGGGTCCATCGGAAGCTTCCCGCTGCCTCGGTTGGCGACAAATGCGGGGGTTTAGGGCGCTAAGATCGCAATCTGGGGTTGCTTTGGGAACACCATCGAGGCTCGCGGTGGGCCCAGTGGTTTGGTGTGGCAGCCGGAGCGATCCCGAAAGGGGTGGGGAGATTTACAAGTTCCACTGCGGCTTTGAACTCTCAGGACAATGGCTAGCCAAAATCTGGCATAAAATCACCGAGGTTAATGGTTTAGTGAACATCAAGAATACCTATCATGTGAAATGCGGGCGCTGTTGAGAGAGCCAACTTCGCAGAGGGGGTAATCGAGGCAACTCGCCGGATATAGGAGAAATGGAAAAGGGCCGGAGGGTGGGTGTGGTAAGGAGGTCGCAGTTAATGGAAAATGAAAGACTCCAAACTGGCCGAACAGATAAATGTCGAGTTATATTTGCATGAAAATTTACATATATACCAAGCCAATAACGTCACCATAAATCAACTTAGCGTCTCCTGTTGACGACTTGAACCCCTCCTGTCTCGTCAATACGTTGCCGTCCTTTGAACTCAACGGCCAGGTGAGCCGTATGGTTTGCCATGACAGTGTGCATGAACCACTCAGGGGCGGCCCTCTGTGACCAAAGTTAGTAGATGTTCATCTAAGGCCAAGGCAAACCCCGAAGCAACTTACCAGCATGGCGACATATCTCATGATCCCCGGGAGATAGATCACACTCCCGTACCCGCTGTACAGCGCATTCACTATAGCCTCGCTCACCGTCTCAACATGCAACATCGGCGCAAAGAACTGCGGCTGCGACGGGTTCCCGCTCAGCAAAGGCGTCCGGATAAAGTTGAACACCCCGTTCGTCAACCTCACCCTCGGCGCATTGTACCGAGACCGCAACTCGTTGGCCAAACCCTCGTGCAGCGCTTGTATCCCGGCCTTGCTGGCCGAGTAGTCGACAATATCCGGAGACGGCATAAGCGCGCTGGTCGAGCACACATTGACGATATGGCCGTGGTTGTTTTTGACCATCTCCGGCAAAAACTCCTTGATCAACAAAAACGGCGCCGTCAAGTTCGTCTTCATCGTAATCTCCACATCGGCATACGACCCCTCAAGGACAGTAAACCCGCGCACCAACCCAGCATTGTTGACCAACACCGTCGGATGGCCGACCTCAGCACGCACCCGCTCGCACACGGCACGGATCACATCCGGCTTGGACAGGTCCGCCCGGTAGTAGTGCAGGTTACGCCCGAGCGCGCCAGCAGGCGGCTTCCACGAGAGCGGCGCAAAGTCAATAACCACAATCCGCGTGCGCGGGTTGCGCGCCAGCAAGTCGCGGACGATCTGCGCACCCAGCCCGCCGCTGCCGCCCGTGACCACGACGACCTCGCGCTCCCAGTGCGCCCACTCCCCCGGCCGGGACGCGGTCCAGTTGTTGGCGGCCCATTTGTTGAGCAGGCTGTTGGCCGACAGCAGCAGGCCGGCGCCGCCGAGGTAGAGGGATGCGCGCTCCAGCCAGGTCAGGCGCAGGTAGGCGAGCCGGATGTCGTAGCGCCCGGCGTACCAGAGCGCGCGCCGGAGGTAGGCGATGGAGGAGGGCTTGCGCAGCCAGGCGATTACGGCGGCGGCGGGTAGTGCGAGCCACTCGTTGAGGAGGGTGCTGCGGATGATGCGGGCGACCGTGTCGATGTGGAAGCCCCCGTTTTCGCGCGAGGTGGCCATGTTGTGTTGCGCGGGATGCGGTATGCGCCCGTGTAAGTGGTTCCGGAGGCCGATTGGGTTCAGGGGTCAGGGGTAAGTGCCACGGCAGTTGTTGGGCGTGAGTAAGGTGAAGGGGTTCTTCGGGTTCTTGATGTGCCGGCGGGTGGTTTTAAATCGGTAGTGGTAGTTATTCACTATCAGTTGTCGGAACAAGGTGAGCGGTTTCCTGCAGTTGGCATCACTAGCGCGTCCGGTTTGAGTTAACGAGGCCCTTTTCAGCAGCCAAACTCGGATCCTGTCGGTTCCTTGAGTGCCGTTGGGCGGCTTGGCAAGGGCTTCCTGGGGAAGGACGGTGCAACCCAAGACCGAAAAGGGGTCGGAACCAAGCCGTGGCAGTAGCTTTGGGCCATGATGGATACGCTCACTCAACCGCTGTGGAGGTTCTGTTGGGGGCATCCCAGGAGCTGAAGGCCCGTAAAAGGCAAGTTCCCCGCAGCTGTTCACCCCCAATCCCACCTGTTCATGTACAACCATCGTTGCGTTCAGCCAACAGGAGTTTGCAGGAGGAACACCTAGAGTAGCAATGGTAAGCTTCACATGCATATCAGCACATCATTCAGCTGTGATGATAAGCCAATCCGAAACACTTTTGCTGATCATCACGACAGACATCGCCAACCAAAGCATCAGGGCTCTCCCTCGCGGGAGGAGTCAGCCTGGTTTTCAAACTATTGTTCTACGGTAAGGCCCTCCACCACCCACTCAGATCCTCACTCAGACCACCCGTCTAAGAACCCACCCTGCAGCACCACCCAAGCTCCTTTTCATCCTCCTCCGCTTCTACGCCCTAGCCACCCTCCGCGGCATCTCCTTCCAGCACCGCGAAACCTGCGCCTTCTTCCGCTTCGCCCTCCTCTACCTCACCCCCCAGCAAATCCAATTTCTCACCCCATCCACTTCCCAAAACTACACCACCTGGCTCAAGGCCCGCCAGTCCCGCGCCGCCGCCCAACTCACCAAAACCCCCACCACCAAAACCCCCACCGCCGAAGCCGCCTTCCTCGCCTCCCGCCTCAAACTCGACACGGAACTCCTCCCCGACGGCGCCTCCTCCCTCCTCTGGATCGGCGACCGCCACAAGGCCACCAAATTCGTCTACTTCCTGCACGGCGGCGGCTACATCGCGCCCGGCCGCCGCGGGCACATGGAATGGTGCGCCCGCGCGTACCTGCTCGCGTCGCCCGCTGCGGGGGGTGGTGGTAGTCCCGACGGGGAGGAGGTGGCGGTTGCGGTGCTGCAGTACACGCTCGCGCCGGGGGCGAAATACCCGACGCAGTTGCGGCAGGCGGTGGATGGGTTGGTGCATTTGTTGGGGGTGGGTGGGGTGAGGCCGGGGGGGTTGGTGATTGGGGGGGATTCGGCGGGGGGGAATTTGACAGCGCAGGTGTTGAGTCATTTGCTGAGGCCGCATCCGAAGGTGGGGGAGGTGGTGCTGGAGGAGCCGTTGGCGGGGGCGTTTTTGGTGTCGCCGTGGTTGAGTGCGTCGGTGGAGTGGGCGAGTATGAGGAGGAATGGGAGTATTGATATGTTGTCGACGAGGGCTATGGAGGGGATTGTGAAGGATGTTTTGGAGGGGGTGGAGGAGTATAGGGTGGAGGTTAGGGAGAAGAAGGGGTGGGTGGCGCCGATGGATCTGGAGGATGTCGAGGGGTGGTTTAGGGGGTTGGACCGCGTGACTAAGGCGCTGTATGTCACGGCGGGTGAGCAGGAGATTCTGCTCGATGAGGGGGTTGCCTTCGCGGATGCGGTGCGAAGAGGGAATCCGGGGATTGCTGTGAAGCTGGAAGTGACCAAGGAAGAGGCACACGACTGGATCTTGCTTGAAGGCGAGAAGGGACTCGATGGCGATGCCACGCAACGGATGCGAGCTTGGTATAAGGGTCTGTTTTGGTCATGATTGATAACGGCCATCTCTAGGCAAAACCCCCTCTTACAGTCTACATCCCCGTTAGCCATTGTAGTGGCCAATGAATTCTCACAGATTAAGTACAGCACCTACTGTCGTGGTCATCAAATTTAACAGGGCAGTTCCGTCATTCCAGGATCCGTGTAGCTCGACAGTCCAGGGAAGTTAGTCGCGGCTTACGTGGTGTGCCTCCGAGACCCCTTGATGCTGCCATCCGATTCGTCTAAAGAGTTTCCTGCGTAACGTGAGGATTGGGCGCCTGTTATCTGGATGCCTCAGCCACCGGTGAGATCTTCCCTCCTCACACCATCTTTTCGGAGCCCTACGCCATGTGACAGGCTGACATCCGAGACAGTGTGATGGGGTGTGAGCCTTGTGGGGGATAATAGTAGCACCTCTCCACGCGCAATCTAGCATCTGGAGGGTTACCTCGGATTCCCATAGCTCTCCCAGCCTCTCCGTCACAGTTTGCGGCCGCAATCAACATGACTCTGTTCTCGTCCCTAACATCCTGTTTCCAGGGAATATTTAAGCAAAGTGCACCATTCTCTCCGCTGCATGCATCCCTGATTGCCATCTGCGGAGAGAACGATGTTGCCGTTCCTGACTCTGCCTCGTATGATGACTGGGCAAGGCCGTACAACTGCGACGAATCGGTGGCGGTTGCACCGGTGGCCATCACTCGGCCCGCTAACGCACACGAAGTTGCCGAGATTATCAGATATGCCAGGGAAAATGACTACAAAATCCAGGCAAAGTCTGGCGGGCATTCATATGCGTAAGTGGATCATGCACCTCAACTACCATCCTGTTACCTTCTAGACTCTGGATGCTGACACGGCGTAGAAACTTTGGTAGGACTCGCCCCTACGGCCGATTTAGGAGGGACGCCTCCCAGTTCTAACGGTTACAACCAGGTCTCGGCGGCCCAGGCACCAGGAACGTTATCGTAGTGGACCTTACCCTACTTCGCTCCGTCCATGTCAACAAGAAGACGTGGAATGCCCACCTCGGTTCGGGCTGCCTCCTCGGGGATGTCACGACTCAACTGCACGAGCTGGGAGGACGTGCCTTCGCCCATGGAGTCTGTCCTGGCGTAGGTATCGGCGGCCACGCCACAATTGTAAGATCCTTCAACCCCGCTCAAGCGCAAGTCTTCAACCGAGATTCGAGACTAACGACGCTGGCCGGGAAAGGGGGGATTGGGTCCCATGTCACGGATGTGGGGATCGTGTCTTGACCATATCATCGAGGTAGAGGCCGTTACGGCAGACGGGACTATCTGTCGAGCCAACGAGAGGGAGAACCTAGACCTTTTTTGGGTAGGTCTCTAACGGTGGACCACACGAGGAGACTTGGAATGTTCTGACATTTGTCCAGGGAATCCGGGGTGCCGGAGCTAGTCTGGCAATCGCGACTGAGTTCGTCGTACGTACACATCCGGAACCGGCTACTATCGTCCAGTACTCGTATACCTTTGCCTTTGGCGAGCACGACATGGCGCACGTCTTCAAGGCATGGTTGGACCTCGTATACGACCCTGACCTGGATCGACGGCTCGGCACTCTCTTCATTATCACCGGGCTCGGTGTCATTATTGAGGCTATCTACTACGGCACTACAGAAGAATACGAGAAGAGCGGCATTTCTAAACGCCTACCACAACCGTCAGCCACGACCATCGTCCTCGAGGGGTGGCTGGGCCATCTGGTACAAGTCGCCGCCACGGAGGGCCTCAAGGCGAGCAACCTGTCGATGCCTTTCTACGGCAAGAGCCTGGGCTTTCGCCAGCAGGACAGAATCACCGACGAGGCGGTGGACAATATGTTCCAGTTCATCTCTGATGCGCCAAAGGGCCACCCAGAGGCATACCTCATCATCTTCTCGGCCCAAGGGGGGGCCACCAATGATGTGCCCTCGGATGCGACGGCCTACGCTCACCGTGACAAGATCATGTTCTACGAGAGCTACGCTATCAACATCCCTTCGATCAACGCCGATAACCGGGCATTTATTTCGGGGTTCCATAGCCTCATGATGGAGTCGCTATCTACGCCCACGCTGGTCTCGACCACGTATCCCGGGTATGTTGACCTCGATCTCGGGACCGGAGCAGTTTCCGGTCCCGCGTATTGGGGTGACAACTATTCTGCGCTGCGGCTCACGAAATCCAAATGGGATCCGACCGAGCTCTTTTACAATGCGCAGAGTGTTCGTCCCGTCGATCCGGACGTTTAATGTTGTGAAGATCAACTTACGATCCGGCGGGATGGACCAGGATGGTTTCATATCGGGTGCTAGCACAGCGTCTTTTACGTACAGCTGTGTTTGAAAGTCTGGACTTGAAAGTAAAAAACCAAGGTTCTTAAAATAACGATTGGGTGGTGTAGAGGGCGCTCTGAAGATATTGCGAAGCTGGTCATATTGATTTTGATATTTTGTGCTGCATTACACTTACAAAGAATGGCACACACTAAAATGACAACCCATCTCTAACAGTTCAGTCACTGGGTAGTTACAACGCAATTTGACTTGCGTGGCAATTAGTCAACCTCTTTCGCCCACATCACTTGGACGCAAATCTTCGGAATCATCCCGCCTCGATACCCGAACCTTCAACCCTGGCCCTTGCGTCCAGCCCCCAACAAAGCTTCAGCGCCTTGTTTTCACATGGAGATTGGCAGTGGGGAAGCTTTCCTACCTCGGGTCTCCCTGTCACCCCGCATTGTTTCTTTATCCCTTGACGCTCGACCCCTGACGTTGAGTTAACCCGTCAAGGGTTAGCCAAGAGATCAACCGAAAGTGTTACGAAAAAAGCTGGGGTTCAGGTCACGTCGCGTTACATTCCGGGCAGCGCTCCGACGACCTGGAAACTCATAGACATCGTCTATTTCGATTCTCCTTCCGCCGTCTGTGCGACCCAGGGAGTTCGCTCTCCACTTGAAGTTTCCCTTTTCTTACAAACACAAGAGATTCACCACTACGTCTCCATAAAATAAAGAGCACTCAAAAATGGCTACCACAACCGAGACCGCGCCTCTCTCGGCACCGGTGCATGTCGACCTCCCCGACGCGCTGGAAATCTTCAACGAGAGCCAATGGAAGGTTTTGATGGCCCTCATGGACGCCGTCATCCCGGCCATTCGCATCCAGGAGTCGGGACAAAACACCAAAGGCCAAGACACATCGATCATGCATCTCCCTAGCAGCGAGTACTCAGACGCAGCCATCCAGCTACGAAACGCCGCTGCTCCTGGCAACCCTACACCAGAAATTCTCGAGGCATACCTCGCCGAACGGCCCTCAGACAGCCCAGCCTTTGCCCAGGTTCTCAAATGCATCTTCTCCAACGTCCCCCCCAGCAAGCAACGCGAACTACGCATCCTCCTCTCCATCTTGAAGTAAAACACCACCCCTTCCCATCCCCCCTCTCAAACACCTAACTAACCCCCTTCCCAGCACCCGCCCAGGCAGTCTAATCCTGACCTCGCACGCCACGCCCCTCCCCTCCCTCCCCCTCCAAGACCGCATCAAAATCCTCCAAAACTGGTCCACCTCCTCCCTCTGGTCCCTCCGCAACGTCTTCAAATCCATGACCGCTCTCGGCAAGCTCGCCCACATCCGCAGCAGCACCGCCTTCCCCCTCCTCACCGGCTTCCCCGCCGTCCCCTCCGGCTGGACCGACGGCGCGACCTCCTACCCCTACGAATTCCTGCAATTCCACCCCACCACCAACTCCACCAACCCCCCCAGCCAACCCAACCAACCCATCGAAATCACCACCGACGTCGCCATCCTCGGCAGCGGCTGCGGCGCCGGCGTGGTCGCCAACCGCCTCGCGCGCGAATTCGGCCCCTCGCTCAACATACTCGTGCTCGAGAAGGGCCGCCACCTCGACGCGCGCCACTTCCCCATGTCGCAGGCCACCGGGCTGGCCAACCTCTTTGAGGCGGGCGGGGTGGTGGAGTCGGACGACGGGTCGGTGACGGTGACGGCGGGGAGCTGTTTTGGTGGCGGGGGCACGGTGAATTGGAGCGCGAGTTTGATGCCGCAGGGGTTTGTGAGGGAGGAGTGGGTGAAGGAGAGGGGGTTGGGGTTTTTTGAAGGGGAGGAGTTTCAGGGGTGTTTGGATGGGGTGTGGGAGAAGATGGGGTGTACGGGGGAGAGGGTCAGGCCGAATCATGCGAATCGGGTGTTGGTGGAGGGGGCGGAGAGGTTGGGGTACCAGGCGAAGGTGGTGCCGCAGAATGTGGGGGGGACGGAGCATTATTGTGGGTATTGTACGCTGGGGTGCTGGAAGGGGGAGAAGAAGGGGCCGGTGAATGGGTGGTTTCCGGAGGCGGCGAAGCAGGGGGTCAAGTTTGTGGAGGGGATGCAGGTTGAGCGGGTGATCTTTGAGGAGGGGAAGAAAGGGAAGGTGGCGAAGGGGGTTAAGGGCGTGTGGACGTCGAGGGAGGGTGAGAAGGTCCATGTTGTGATCAAGGCGAAGAAGGTGGTTGTTAGCTGCGGCACGCTTTGGAGCCCAGTGGTGCTGATGAACAGTGGGATTAAGGTGAGTGCTCTCGAACAGCCGTGTGGCCTGCAAGATACTGACAACAAGCAGAACCCCCAAATCGGCAAGAACCTGTACCTGCACCCTACCAACTTCGTCTCCGGCGTCTTTGACGAGGATGTTCAGCCGTGGGAGGGTACGTAGACTTCTGTCACTGTTCGTATTCAAGGTCAACGACTAATCCTTTCAGGTGGTTCCCTCACCTCCGTCGTTGGCTCCTTTGAGAACCTCGACTCCAAAGGCCACGGCGTGAAGCTCGAGGCCATGTCCATGATGGTATGCCCCCCCCCTCTTATCCCATTCAGCCTTATCTCTAACCCCTCCCTCCACCCAGCCCTCCTTCTGCCTCCCCTTCCTCCCCTGGTCCTCCGGACTTGACTACAAGCTCCTCTCGGCCAAATACCGCCACCTCAACACCTTCATCGCCATCTGCCGCGACCGCGACACGGGCACCATCTACCGCGACCCCACCACCGGCCGCCCCCGCATCACCTACACGCCCTCTGACTTCGACCGCGCACACAACATGCGCGGCGTGCTAGAGCTCTGCCGCATCCTCTTCGGCCACAGCGCCAGGGAGATCCACCCGTCCATCGCCGGGTTCGCGCCCTTCATCCGCAAGGAGGGCGCGGATGCGGGGGCGGAGAAGAAGGACTTCGAGGCCTGGCTGGCCAAGCTCAAGGCGCACGGAAACAAGCCGCCTGTGTCGCCGTTTGCGTCGGCGCATCAGATGGGCACGTGCCGGATGAGTGCGAAGGCGAAGGAGGGCGTGGTGGATTCGAGGGGGCGGGTTTGGGGTACTCAGGGGCTGTATGTGGCTGATGCGAGCGTGTTTCCGAGTGCCAGTGGGGTGAATCCGATGGTGACGACTATGGCGATTGCGGATTGGATTGGGAAGGGGGTGTGCGAGGATTTGAGGGGCGAGGGGTTTGCTGCGAGGTTGTAATTGTGATGTATGAATGAGCTAAGGCGTGGGCAGGGCATGTACGACCAGGTGTGATGAGATTGAGAATAGTGCAGTGTTTTCTTATACGGAAGGAGATATCCATATTGGGCATATGGACCCTTTTGGATGAGAAGACGTACTACCAGTACATGTAGTTCCCACCATGCCACCACCTAACAAATCAACCCCCTCCCCCCTTTCCCCCTGTTCTCCCTTTCCCCAAACATACCGCCATCAAAACATATGCACCCTAGTCGACGAGTGAAACATGGCCGGCAGGAAGCTCTTGTTGTCGTTAATGTTTTCCACTGCAGTCCGCAAGGCCTTTGGTGTCCGTTTCAACACGGCGGTTGCAAGTGTCTTGTCGAGGTGATCCGCCCGCATCTCGAACAACTTCTCCGCCACAGCAAGCACGGTGTACTCACCAAGTGCTTTCGCCGCCATCTTCCCCTGTTCAAGTACCCTGCCAACGAGGTTATCACTCCCCTCATCATCCGACTCGTCACCACTACCATCCTCCTTTCCCCCCTCACCCTCCCCACCCTCCCCCGCCAACTCACCCTCAGGCGTGGGCTTCTTCCCCCCGCCCACCCTCAACCCCTTCCACGCCAGCACATCCAACCCCACCCCCTCCCCCACCTTCCCGCCCACCTCCCTCACCGTCGTCGCCCGACTACTCAAATAATCATCCAGAATATTACACATCTTGCTCTTCTTCCGATCCATATACGTCTGCCACGCGCTGACCAGCCCTGGCTCGGGCGTCGAGTCATGGAAATCGATGGCGCCGGCGGCAATGCGTCGCCCATAGAACTGCCCCGGCACGGGGCCCAGCTCCAGGTGGCAGAGGAACCAGTGGGCGCCGGGGGCACCCGAGAAGCGCGCGAGCACCCACTCGCCGGCGATCAGGTTGAGGTGCGGCTCTTGGATGAAGGCGATCATGCGCCCGACGAGGCGCTCTTCTTCGGTGGTGCCTTT
This sequence comes from Chaetomium tenue, assembly GCF_020726465.1. Taxonomy (NCBI): domain Eukaryota; kingdom Fungi; phylum Ascomycota; class Sordariomycetes; order Sordariales; family Chaetomiaceae; genus Chaetomium; species Chaetomium tenue. The sequence goes on along the minus strand of NW_027117334.1, from coordinate 2,382,417 downwards.
GTCGGGGTCGGTGGGGGTGGGGGTTGTGGCTGGTTGGTTGGCTGGGTTTGGGGTGGCGTCTGGTCCGGGGGTTGGTGTAGCTGTGGTGGTGTTGGTGACGGAGAGGGTGTTGAGGATTTTGGCGCTGCGTTTGTCTCCTTTGCCTTTGTCCTGCTCCTGTAGCACCCTTGCGCCTACGGACTCGATGACGTCTAGCTCCTGCTCCAATATGCGCCGTTCGCAGGCAAAGCTGGTGATCACCCTGGCAAAGCCTGTGCTGATGGAGCACCAACCCGATATCTTGTCGTGCGGACCGGCGGCTTTGGCAATTTGCCTGCGCAGCTTCTCGGGGTCGATCATGGTCACGACAACGCGCTGGATGTCAAAGAGGCCGTCGATACCCGAGTTGTTGACAATGATGGGGTTGGGTGAGATGGTGTCGAACTCTTGCCTTTCGAACGAATCCTTTTGGGAGCCATGGCGCTGGGCAGTGGGTCGTTCATTTTCGTCAAGGTCGAACTTGATCGACTGGAGCTCGGGCGGGAGAGTCTTGTTCAGTCTTTGGGCTGGCGAACTAACCAGATAGTCCATCACTTGTCCGTCGAAGTCCTGCCAGGAGGGCTGTACCGGGGGCGTGTCAACTGCCGCATATGGCGGTGGCGGGTCGGACATGACACCAGGGCTTTCTGGGGCTCGAGGTGTGGCTGGGGCCTCGACTACTGCCGGCTGCTCCTCCACAGTTGAACTTTCGCCCTTCTTAGAGAATCCAAAAGAAGAGCTTTTCAGCCCCTTTCCCAGCCCGAACTTTGATGTCTTTTTGACTGAGCCCGAACTCTCCTCAGCCTTCTTTGAAGATGCCGAGCTCATGAACCCAGACAAAGATAGAGAAGGCGTCGACAGAGATGGCACTGAGGGCATGGTGGGCATCTTCAGTAGTGAACTGCCCCTATCGGGTGGAGGAGAGGCCGCGGATTCGGCCAACTTTGCCGCCTTAACCTTTGCCTGCTCTAGCCTCTCCCTTCTACAATACTCTCTGACGTATGCAACAATCTTTTCGAATCCCTCTTGCTGTGGCCTAAGCTCTCTGAAGCCATTCGAACGGACAATCTGCACTATCCGCTCAATCCAGTTGATCGGGAGGCTCTTACGTTCCTTGTCCTTGAGGGAATCGATAGCGCTTCGTAAGGTCCGGATGACACTATGATATGTCGTCATGACATCATCCATCTTGTCTTGAACCCGTGCAGCAAGAAGGAAATTGTATCGTTTGCCGCGGTCGACTTGTTTCCCGTACGCCCGGGGGGAGGAAGGGTACATTGACCTGCCTCGGATGGGGCTACCCATTTCCATCCCAGTCCAGTTGAACACGGAAATGTCGTTACGGCTTATTACCACCTCGTCGAGCAGCCGTGTCAGAGCCTTGGTGGAGCCTTCGGCGGAAAAGGTAGGAAATCGAACGTCTAAAATGCCCATCAACGCGTACGACTTGTCGGTTTCAACTGTGGCCGTTCGCGTTCCGGACAGCTCCAACACGCTCTGAGCCGAGAATCCGGCGCGGCTTGTGCCTCGCTTCCAGGCTGCAAGTTGCTGAATTTGTCCGAACTCAGCAATGCACTGCCGGTCTGCGAGAACGAGATCCTCGGTTTCGGCGACTAGGCACTGAAGTACGAAGTTGATGGCGTGCTGTGCGACCTCCTCGGTTCTCTCTTGTTCGCTCATATCTTCAGGGAAAGCCATCAGGCCCAGTTCTGGGAGGCATTTCTTGAGTCGGGAATAGTGTTCTCGCCTTCGCTTGGCATTCTCGTTGTCGCCAGCCAAGTCAGCCGAGGCAAGGTATACGGCTCGAGCCACTTCAGAAGTTGCCGTTTCCATGGTGAGGCTGCCCGGAATCCGAACTCCAAGGACGTCAAGAAGAGAGATCAGTTGTTGAGCCGTTTCAACTCTGGAGACCTCGCTGAATGCTATCCCCTTTGATAGAGACCCCCCAACCTGAATGTTCTTGCGGAGTTGATCAAGCCGATCCAAGTTTTCCGCCTTGCTCAAGACTTGTTTGAGAGTCTCAGAGTCCCAGAAACCCCGGGTCTCCTGACATGAAAAGCGGTAAATGTTCTTGGTGTCACCGCCCGTGTAAAGTGCGATGAAGGGGATCAGATAGTAAAAGTATCCCAGGCTTTCTACCGGCCGGCTCAGGGGTGCCCATAGCGAGTTGACGTAAAAGGTTGTCTTGCTCATGACCAGTTCCTGGAGAGTCCAAGCCCGCGTCGACCACTCCGGTTCGTGCTCCTTTACGTCCCTGAAATCCTGGATATTGTGTTCCTCGTCAGGCGGCGGCCCGTTCCTGCGCTCCGCCTTAAAGCGATCCCAATCTTTGACGGCATCCGCCTCATTAAAGCGAGTGTCGAGTTGCACCAGGGTGAATTCAGCATCGGCGTACCAATCTCCCATGAGCGACAAGGATTCGGAAAGCTCCCCTCCGTTTGGCTTGTCAATGCAGCATGGGTCCGTCCACAAATAGCACTTCTCGCGGTCTCGGAAGAGCTTGGTCTTGAAGATGCGATCGGCTTCTTGGATGGCCCGGTCGGTTTTGACGACCGACTTCCACCTCTGCAGGCGGCAGACCATCTCATCAAGTGCATCCCGCAAATGGGGATGTTGTTGGAAGTACTCGATGTCATTCTTTGCCGAGCTATGCTCATCCTGCGCTTCCTTAAGCATGCCCGCAGCCGCCGTGATCTCGGCTTCGATCTCAGTTATAACCTCGCCGCCCAGGTTGCCCCCACTCGTTCGATGAGCGGAGGCCTTGTTGGTCTCAGATTTACCCAGATGTGCGTCCATCTCCTCGTCCACCCGATCTTGCATCTGGTTGACAAGGTGACTGAAAATCTTTTGCTCCATTTTTGCAAAGCGGAGTTTGGTCGTTTTCTTGTCTTCGTCGTCCTTTGCACTTCCGAGTTTGTACTCGACACTGCGTACGTGAAGACGGCGGTCGAGGAGGTTGCCAATGTCGAGTGGTGTGGCTTCCTCCCCAGTTACATCCCCACGTAACTCCTTGATCAAGCCCTCTTGTTCCTCGATATCCAACAGACATTGTTCCATAACCACCTGCAAATCGCTTTTCCTCTTGTTTTGCAGACTCGTCTGTCCATCTCGAGCCGCCTCCCTCGCACGTTCAAGCTCCTTTCTCCGGGCCTCTCTGATGTAGCTTAGCGATACTTCGACGCCTTTCCACCGATGGGACAGCATGCAATATTGACCACGAACACCGATCGCCGGGTACTCCACCAAGTTGCCCGTCTCAATGTCAAACATCCGGTAGGGGCGCTGTCCGGGCGGCAGGTCCACAGTCCCGAGGAACTCGACGTCCTGTAAGCCGGCGACGGCATAGTCCCGGTCTTGCACGAAGCTCGGCTTGGCCCAGGGGGTGAACCAAAGATTGAGCAGTGCTCGCAGCTTTTCGGGACTCTCGCCGAAATCCTTGAAGGTTTTGGCCAGGGTCTCGGGAGTCAGGTCCGCCATCTCAAGCACCTTGGACATGGCATTGGCTTGGATCTTGGCGGTATCCAACGAGAGGGCCATTTTGGTGGTATTCCCACGTCGTCTTTGGTGGTTAGATTTGGTGGCTATTTCGATGGGTGGATGGTGCAACAAAAACCTAGAACAACTTGAAGTTGTTGAACCCAGTGGTTGATGCACTCAGAGTTCGGGTGTTATTGCCCTGGCCAACATGGTTGTGAGCGCCCAAAGATAAGACAAATATTAAACACACGGATATGGTGCTGTGAGAACCTCCCCAGACGGCAGGAGGCAGCAATTAATCAAGCTTTCTGTGTGGTGCAACGAAGCACAAGTCTGACAGGGGCCAATGGAGGGTGTTCCCTATTCTCCTAGCCTGCATGTAGCGTATCACAGACGTTGATCAGGGCCGTGGGATGCCTCGTTCAACCAGTAATCTTCAATTCCCACACTCCCAACTTTCCGTTCAGCTGCCATCACGCAAGCCCTAATCCAATGGCTCTTGAGCGTCGTCAGGGGGTCAGTACTGGATATGGAATGGGCTTGATGCCTGACGCCCGTAGAGTCGCACCGACCAGGGCGCGGGGGAAGTGAGGTTCCCGTCTCCGTCATCCGGCGAACCAGCAATACAGATGGCCCTCCATTATCCCCGGCTGAGATGTCCTATCGGAAACTTTGACCACACGGCGATTTGGGCTCTCGATAGACCTTTCCGGCAGTGTCGCCCGCCGGCTCCGGGCATACCAACATACCCCTTATCCCACTCCGCCTCTTCTCCGGCCTCGTTGTTAACTCTTCAGTTACTTCCCCAATCCGATATGGCATCGTATCATCGAGTGCTCGGCGTACACGGACGATCTGTCAAACAGAAGAGCGTCGAGTGTGATTAGTGAGTACCGCGCAGTCCCAAAAGACGTCGCCGGCGTGTCTAACACTAACAGTGACATCCACCCGTGGGATATCTTGATCAATGGCGAGAGATGGGCTGGAAAGATTCGACTTGTAGGATTCGTGGACTCATTCTTCCTCATCTGTTATTCGGGCCAGTCTCGGTTTGAGCATGGGATTGTGGTATACAGTAAGTATTGAAGCGTGTTGATGGACACACGAGCTGATCCTAATTCAGAGGACGATGATGCTATTCGGGGTACCCTGCAGAAGGCCGACGTAGACGCTGCAGAGATCGAACTGAGCGTGGTAAACAAGAGCAAGGTTGAGGTTCAAGGGAGCGGGGGTACGTTCCAGTTCTAATTTCTGGTGGAGGAGCAAGGAAACGTCAAACTGATGCCATATTAGATCCAGAGCCGCCAAAGTATTTCCAATTTGAGAGCCAGAAGGGCGGCCTCGACTATCACATCACCAGTCTTGGCCATTCGATCGACCTGAGGACCGAATACCCCAAATCGTCGTTGAAGAAGTACGAGATCAAGGTCCGAAAAGGCAGGGACTTGGTCATGAAGAGTACGTACCCTGTATCGACTAACTTGATGATGGCAGCGAAGGAATCTAACACAAGCTGCGCGGTATAGAAAGGATCAAGCGCGGCGTCAGCCAGCACGACTTGTTCGATCTCATGTATGACGCCGTGCGGCTCGGCATCATCACGCACGCTGAACTGGTCGGGGTCATCATTGGCAAGACCTACGGGGGTACAGCCTTGGAGGATGTCACTTCCAAGTACTTTGACGGGCTTGGCGGGGGAAAGGGGGCTGGTAATCTGTCGCTGTCGGGTGAGAGGACATCGTAGACGAGAGGTTCAACAAACCAGGGAGAGGTGACCAGAGGTGAAGCCAAAGGGTATGTAGCAATTGTCAGTCTTATATACAGTACGGCCAACAATTACATCCACCAGTCCCATCACCTATCAGCCAGTACTAAGCACACCCAGCCCTGAAGCAAAACAAATCCCAAACACCCCCTCCCTCCCTCAACACTCCTTCACCAACTGCACCTGATACCCCACCGCCTCCACCCCCTTCACCCTCCCATCCCCCCCCACCCCAAAAACAAAATGATCCCTCGCCCCAAACTCAAACGTCGACCGATCCATCATCGCCCACGTAATACACGAATTCATCCCCCACGCAAACAACCCATCCTGCTTCCCCACCTCCTCCGCCGTCGCCCGTGTCCCCACCGCCCTCCACGACGTCTCCCCCTCCGCCCCCGTCGACGCCGGGTACAGCCGATACCGCATCGGCGGATCCAACACCGGCGGCGTCGCCGGCGGCAGCGTACTCCCCGGGTCCGTGCGCGGCACATCAACCCCACGGATGATGTACCGCGTGATAGCAATCCCCGGGCCGTCGTCCTCGGTGAGGGAGAGGGTGAGCGACGAGTTGGTGCGCTTGTCGGAGTAGGTGCCGGCGTAGGCGGCGGCGGTTTCGGCCTTGCCGGCGGCTTCGATGGCCGGGAGGAGGGTCTGCAGGATGCGCGACATCATGAGGGTCATGGTGGTTTGGGAGCCTTCGGTGGGGCTGGCAGGGCCGGCGACCAGGAGGGTGAGGACCAGGTCGTAGTCGGGGATGAGGACCAGTTGGGAGTGGTAGTTGATGAGGTCGCCGGTTTTGGTGTAGAGGTCGATTAGGCGGCCGTCTGAGGTGATGTTGGTGGCACGGAAGATCTCCCAGGGTTGGCCCATGAGGAGGCCGGAGGAGGAGGTCGCGGTGACGGGCTTTAGCCAATTGCGGGTTTGGACGGCGGGGAGGAGCTTGTGTTGGAGGATGGCGTCGCCGAAGCGGTGGAGGTCGTTGATGGTGGAGTAGTAGCCGCCGGCGCTGGGGGAGGGGGTTAGTTGCGGTCTGGTGGTTGTGGGGTGGGGAGAAAGGGGGTTGGCACTCACGGGCCTTCGAAGCCTAGATCGGCAGTCCACCAGACGTCGTTGACGGGGATGAAACCTTGAGAATCGTCGTCGGGCTTGGTGGCCGAGGTACGCGACATGTTGGTGGGCTTCCAGATTTCGTTGGTCACGTATTCGGTGAAGGATTGGTTGGTGATGGCCTCGACGGCGAAGCTGAGGATGGGGAAGGCAATATTGGAGTACACCGCCTGGGGCGAGAACGGGACCTGTGCCGGGGGGCGCTGTCCAAAGTGCTCGAAGAACACTGCTCTAGGTTAGATCTAACCTTGTTTGTTGTTGTCTTGTTCAGGGTGCCTACCAGTCTTGTTGCACCCGGGCATCCCGAAAAAGCCGGAGCAGCCAAGGAAGTTGGAGCTGTTTGCTTTCGGGTACCCATACGCTGACAGGTCACCAAACGGAGCAATGTCGGTGATGTCTATCATCGTTAGCGAAGTTCAACGGGAAATACCAACCATCAGGGATGGCAACACTCACAGTCGGAAGGAATGCCAGCCATGTGCGAGGCCAGCGCCCCCAGAGTAACATCATCCCACTCCACCGCCCAGATTGGATTATCCTCCCTCGCCTGACTCCTGAGTGTTCTCAACTCCGGCACATACTTCGTGATAGGATCATCAAAGCTGACCCCCTGGTCCTTGAGCTTGAGCAACGCCAGAACAGGGAACACCTTGGTTAAGCTCCCCAGGCGGAAGATGGTGTCCAAATCGACCTTCTGCACACCCTTCTTGTCCTTGTTGGGCGGTGTGTAGGTGTATTCGAAGAGGAGATCGGTCTCGTGGATAGACTTGACGCCGATTGCTACTGCGGTGGTGTTGTAGGTTGATGTCATCTGGTTGAGGATATCCTGGAGGGCGGCCATGGCCACCGGTACTGCTTCATGTTCGCTGGGTTGTTTGGGGGTGGGGAGAACGGGACCTAGAGGAGGGCAGTGGCCGTTGAGAGCTGCGAGGGCCCCCGTGCTCAAGCACGAGAGCAAGATTGAACTGGTCTTCAACATGCTGAAAGTATGCGCCAGTCCAGGGATGGAATGGAGGAAGACGATTATGGAATGGGGATAGCAACCATCAAGTCATCATGATACTGAGCGAGATGGCCGCGTCTTATACATAAACAGTAGTGATATCACCCCCCTGTCCAACCTGCATTCAACTTGCATGAGCCTCATCTTGCGTCGACATCGTCACATCGTGAGCCACACAGCCTCCAAATCAGGCACACTGTTGATCATTTAGCTACAGATCAAGAAAACAACATCTCACATCCCAGCTGGTTGGGATGCGGTATAGCGGCGTTGGTTGTGATTCGCTTGCTCGGAACACACGTCGCCAACGGTGCTCCAGGGGTTCGGAGCCTTCAAAAAAACATGGCCTGGACTTGGTGGCTTGCTGGGACTCTGGGAACCCAACAGCACTCGCGCTAGATCCAAACCTTAACCGTGGGATCAAAGGGAGCGGGTCTGGCTTCAGATCATCCCCATACTGGCCTCAACGGCTTAGACCGACTTGCGACGTGGTTGCGAGGGAGGAGGGGGCTGAGGACGTTTAATTCGACGTCAACGACCCACAGCTCGCATACTGCACGTGACTGAGGCGAGACAGTGGAAGAGCCCATTGTTGACATCAGGCAACGATATTAGCAGGGGCATGGTATGGTAGAATGCCATAAAAATAACAGGGGTGCATGTTCGCTCCTGGGATGTTGCATTATGCGGTGAAGATACTGGTACGTATGCTATTCCCCGAGGGCCTGAGCCCAAAGACGGGCCAGCTCGCAGGCTAGGCCAAAATAAAGCAGACCAAGCCAGCCCCACCCGCATCCCGATCTTCGGGACCGAGAATATCGCTGTCTTTCCCAACCCACAATCATCCGAAAAGACGCCGTCGCTATGCAGCCTGTCTCGTGCAGCCCGGATCCGAGATCCTGTTCGCCAACGCCTGCGAGTACTCAAGACGCACGCGGTCTAGTCCTCCTTGGTGAACGCCCACCAGAACAACATGGCATACAATCCAGTCCACAGACTAAGGATTGCAACCAGAACTGGGAGAAACCCTTCACCCACACGCACAGTCCAACTCCGACAACCAATGCTATATGACTCATATTCCACCGATCCAAACCAGGATCGATGAGCCCAACGGTTGATCTGGGGCCCCCGTGGCACACCAGCAGGATCTCCGGCGCCAGCCTAATTGCCGGGACGCAAGTCGCACACCTCGAACTCCAGGGTCTTCGACTCATAAACGTGGCCCTGTGGGTGTCCGGCCTCGACATACAGGTTGTCGACAGCGTGGTGATGGAAGGTCTCGGTCCTTTGGCAAGACAGGATGTGCGGGAGCCCGGGCGGGTTGGTGAGGCGGAAGATGCCCCATCTGGCTTCATGTCAGTATAACGATCCGGGTCCAGGAAGACCAAGAGGGGAAAGACTTACGAGGGCTCGTACTGCGGTGCGCACACGATCGCAATACTCTCCGGCATCATCACCTGGTACCCAGCTTGGGTGTGCAGGTCGCGCGAGCTCATGAAACACGTCTGCGTGGGGTGGGTATGGATCCAACCAATCACTATTAGGTCGTTTGTGATGCAGTAGTCGAGCATGCCCGACTCGTTCTCCGTCTCGCACGTGTCCGATGTGCATCGTTGCTCCGGAATCACCAGATGCGAGATGAAGAGCGCGTTGTTGACCGTCGTGCCGCAGAGCATCCCGCACATCTCCAACCCTTGGCGCGTGTTGTTCGCTGCGATCGCCAGGAACTTCTGCCGCAGAGTGCTGGGAAGGAAGACGGGCCTGATCGGGTCCCCATTCTCGAGGTATGCGGCCGGGCGAAAGGTAACCCGCTTTTTGTACGGCTCGCTTACAGACTTCGGGGGAACAGCCGGTGGCTCTTCGGGAAGAGGGCTGTAGTCTGGAAGACTACTCGGGGGCGCTAGTTCCTTTCCTGGCCGGGGCGGCGGGAGAATGGGGGACTCCCGTTCTAAATCGAAACTCTTGTCGGGCCGCGGCAGCCTGGCGGGTGACCGGTCGACTTCTCGCTCTTTTGGCGGGCGCGGAGGCTGAATCCTGGGGCCACCTGGGCGGTCTCGCAAAGGGGGATGTTCATATTCGAGCGGCGATGACTTCATAATCGAGGGGTAAGAATATGTGGACAGGCGGGCAGGTCCTTCGTCTTCGTAGCGCCGGTGCTCATCGGACCCATCTAATTGGCGCCGGGTGGCTTCCATCTGCCGCCGGAGTTCTTCGTCGTCCATGTATGGCGGTGGAGCCCTCCTATCGCTCTCGTAATTCCGTCCGTCACGTTGCCTGCTGATTCGCCGTCTGTATTCTTCGTCTTCCAGCGCGCCTGTGGCCCGTCTGCGTCTCCTCATCTCCTCTCTTGCCAGGTCGACTGCAAGATCTTGGTGGTCTTGCGCGTCGAGGATGTCAGCCGGCGAGGCATAGTTCCACGAGAGTGCTGGGTCATTGGCAGCATGCCTTGCGTATGGTGACGAAGAGGCGGGTGGTGCGAAATCCCGATTCATAGCGGCATCTTTCTGCGCCGCGGTAATTTGCACCCATCGGTCATAAACGTCGTCGACTTGGGGGCGCAGTATCTCTAGTGTCTCGATAACCTTTGGGATGCGTTTTTGCAGCGGCCTCAAGGTTTTCTTCGCTTCGGGTTCTTTGGCTTCGGGATGTTTGGCGAGATAATCGAGCACCAAGACGGAGTACCGAAACAGTACAAGGTAGGCTTGGGGGAAGTTTCCTTCTCGCAGATAGACTTGAGCCTGTTCGGTGACATGCGTTAGAGTAAATGCAGCGTGTATATCCGGAGAATGGCGAAGAGAACCTGATGATGAATAGTCTCTGCGGCACGCGCCCAGTACTTGAAGCCGATGCGCGGGTTCCATTCGAACTCCTTTGCTCTGTCGGTCAATTGCTTTGCACTCATGGGCTTATTGCCCAACATTGAGTCTGTCTGGTTCATCTTGACGGCGGTTGACGGCGGCGCCCGGCAAGACTGGGTCGATGTTTTGAAGGAGGACGCCGGGCGGAGCTGTGATGCGGTAGCTCGACAAATGTTGGCTGCCGCAAGGTGGCTTGAACGATGCTCGTGGTCATGGCCCTTCTTGAAGGAGAGTGGTTGCCTGGAATGCCAAAATCATGTCGTGCGTGGCATGGCATATGAATTAGCAATCGCTAGTGACAGAAGGCACGCTTTGCCAGGTGCCTGTTCGTGGTTGCGGCAGGCAGGTTGGGTTGGTTGACCCCGCCATCCTGTCATCCCGCCAACTTCCATTGTCCAGGCCCAGCGTTGGGAGCTGCGGGGCAGCTGAATCAGCTTAGTTGGCTCTGAGCTCAGTCAAGCACAGACCTTTTCCAAGTTCACATTTGCTTGGCACTTCAAATCGAACATCCAACACAGCTGTCTCGTTCTTTTCATTCTTTAAAGTCTACCCCGGAACGTGGAGGGTCGTGGTGGTTTAGTTGATGGATATTAATAGCATTAATAAAAGGCCATTGATAGGTGTTTAACTTTGGCTTGCAGCATTGAGGTCTTCATTCAAGCATTGGACGATTGACTTGGTTGCGTTCATTTTTTTACTTTTTTATCCTTCATTTTTTCCCTTTTTGTTTTATTCGGTCCGCTTGATCAATGGGCCGGAATTGCCGGCCACCCATCCGATGAAACGAATCTCGCCTCTGATATCCCCTGTCTCAGTCCCCACGGATGGCATCGTCAACTCAACAAGCTCAGCTGGTGATTTGTTGGGCCTCTCGGGATTAGTCGGGATGGAAAGCTGGCCTTGCCCTGGTCGTCCCGGGTGGCACAAACCGCAATCTGCCACGAGGGCCGGCCCGACCTCAGCCTTGTTTTTGTTTGGGGACATGGTGGGAATAAGGAGGACCGGGCAGGGCTTGGGCAAAATTTTCGGTTGGGTATAAGACGGTCTGCCCGAAGCTAACATTGTGTCCCATGAAAACAACTCACACTTGTTCCGTATCTGCCTCCCACTTCTTATTCCCTCCGGCCATCTTGTCTGCTCGCCGCTACCAGTCCCCACTATGGCAGTTTCCAATATCTCGCGTCCCAGCTCTGGGAGCCTCAAATGCCAAGGTGCTTACACCCGAAGTTTCTTGTCCGTCATCCGGCTGACTCTCGTAGCAAGCATCGAGTCGTCCATGGACTTCCTGAGCCTCACCCTGGGTCGGCTGTCCATCCCATCGGATGCATGCCTGTTCAGCCTCCTCAACCAATGTTTCAGCAAGATGAAGCAAATCTTCGACCTTATTGATCCTTCAAAAATCCTCGCGGAACCGGCCACTCTCGAGCGCATCCTGAACTCCATTTTCGATACCACATCTGTCCCCTTCGTCACGGAAAAGTCGCTTCGCATCGCTGCTGGGCTCGATGACCACGATAGGTCATGTCTGTTTGTAGAAGCCGTGGCGGGCATGGTCCTGGTCTTCCACCGCCTTGCCCTGGTCGGCGGTGTGGTTTCCTCAAGGGTGTTGTGCCGGGAGCTTCAGCTTTTCGCCGAGAGCGAGCAACGGCGGGTGGTCCTGGATAAGATCGGCAGCAGCGCCCTCTTCAGCTCCTGCTATACCAAGAGCTCCATCGTTGATTTCCTGATGGCGGCCATAGACGAGGGGAATGTTCAGCACCATGACGCGCTGCCTCTTAGCGCCGCTGGAGAGCATCTCTTGAGCGATAATGTCGCTTGGGTTAGCGACCGGCCATGTAAGAACATGGGCCTACCATGGGGGTTCACGATCATGACTTTGAACTAGGAAAGTCGATGAGTGGGGGAAACTGTACAATATCATGTATCATCTCCATTCTGGGTAGAGCGTAGCGCGGCGTTGGGGTATCTGTTTTGGTGGGAAAAAAGAACCGCTCTGCTACCACGTCCCCCCTTGAACTGGTCCGACGTGTTATGCCTTGACGGCTTGCGGAGCGGCTGCCTGCGCATTGGCTTGGGCCTGGATAATTTCACCCTTCTTCTTCTCCATTTTGCCCTGCATCTCCTTGATGTGCGACTCTAACCTCGAACTTTGGATAGGGATGTGATTAGTTTCTTTACATAAAAGTCATGGGCGTCGTTGCTTACGTCTCCTTCTCGATGAACTCCAGCCGGCCGTTGACGGTGCTTTCCGCCTCGGCCTTCTCTTGTTTGAGTAACACCGGCCCGATGAGTTTGTAGATAGTCTCCCCTTCTTTCAACTTCGAAAATTCCTGGTAGATATCATCAGCCTTGGCATCCCACGGTCATCTTGTAGGCTGGAATCACACCTTTTGTACTCCGAGGTTCTCCTGCATTTGTGCCTCTAGCTTTTGTCTCGACTGTACCGTATCTTGGAGGTCTGACCTGTACATGAGTAACTGCTAAGGGTATACAGATAATTCTCGGAATACCTTGTTGCAACTTGGTAAACTCCTCTGAGAGAGCTTGCAGCTTGGCTTGGATCTCGGCCATTCTGTCTAAGAATATCGCAAGTATGGACGAGAAAAAGGTGGTTTCCAAAAGATACCCGAATGGCTCGTAGATGACGCGGCTTAAAGGAGAAGCTTGTGACCACTTTACCTAGGCAGTTGTTGTGTACTTGGCGGGGGAGTGAACCGTGAAGTGAAAGTGAAAGTGCTCCACAGTCGATTTCTCTGGAGCCTGAAACTTGAGTGTTAGCACTCAGCACATGTTGACATATTAAACCCTAACACGGGAGAAGTCCGCCCGCCCCACCAACCAAGCCGAGTGGCGTCAGCCCCGCGCTCCTGCTCCCTGGTCAACAACGGCCCCAGATTGAACGAATGGCTTTCTGTTTTTGAGTCGACTTCGTCACAAACGCAATCGTTTCTATTTGGTCACCGGCCACCTAAACGACACCCCTCAGAACCACGAGGGGCGACACCCTCGCCAGCATCCTCGGCGTCTGCCTAACCATCGACACAAAAACCTGCTTTCGTCCGGCGATTGCCCACCGCAGGCAGCCCAGCTCGAACCGCGGAAAGCGAACCCAAAACAACCGCCAAATCCCCGGTCCAAACCTCACTCACCCCCCTGACGAACCCCACCTCCCTCCCGACCGCCCACCATGTCCAACACCGACTTCCTCGACCGCGCAATCAAGCAGGTGCGGGTGGCGATCGACGCCGACAACGCCGGGCAGTACGACAAGGCGTACCAGCTGTACTACCAGTCGCTAGAGCTGTTCATGCTGGCGCTGAAATGGGAGAAGAACCCCAAGTCCAAGGAGATGATCCGGGCCAAGACGGGCGAGTACATGGACCGCGCCGAGAAGCTCAAGGCCCACCTCGCCGACGGCGAGGCCAAGCGGAAAAAGCCCGGCATGGTGGGTGTCAATGGCGCCTCGACGGCCGGCACGGGGAAGAGCAAGGAGGCGGGCGAAGATGGCGCCCCGGAGCTTGATGAGGATAGCAAGAAGCTGAGGAATGCGCTGTCGGGGGCGATTTTGCAGGAGAGGCCGAATATCAGCTGGGATGATGTCGCTGGGTTGGAGGCGGCCAAGGACGCACTGAAGGAGGCGGTGTTGCTGCCGATCAAGTTTCCGCATTTGTTTCAGGGGAAAAGGCAGCCGTGGAAGGGGATTCTGTTGTATGGGCCGCCGGGGACGGGTAAGAGTTATCTTGCGAAGGCGGTCGCGACGGAGGCGAAGAGCACGTTCTTCAGCGTGAGCAGTTCGGATTTGGTGAGCAAGTGGATGGGCGAGAGTGAAAGGTAAGACAGGCGCTTCTTTCCAAATCGATACCACGCACTGACACATTGGCATCATAGGCTAGTCCGGCAACTCTTCGCCATGGCACGAGAGAACAAGCCGGCCATCATTTTCATCGACGAGATCGACGCGCTGTGTGGCCCCCGCGGGGAAGGCGAATCCGAAGCTTCTCGCCGAATAAAGACAGAGATGCTCGTTCAAATGGACGGTGTGGGAAAGGACAGCAAGGGCGTTCTGATACTGGGGGCCACAAATATTCCGTGGCAGCTCGACGCCGCCATCCGCCGTCGTTTCCAGCGCCGTGTACATATCAGTTTACCCGACTTGGCCGCGCGGACGACCATGTTCAAACTTGCGGTCGGCGACACCAACACGGCTCTCAAGTCGGAAGACTTCCGCGAGCTGGCAAAGGCAGCGGAGGGATACTCGGGGTCAGATGTTAGCATCGTGGTGCAGGATGCGCTGATGCAGCCCGTGCGGAAGATCCAGCAAGCAACACACTTCAAGAAGGTACAGCGACTCGCCCCCTGGTTTGCACTCATGGTCTGATTGCTAACTGAACTCTTAGGTAATGGTTGACGGCGTTGAAAAGCGCACTCCTTGCTCGCCAGGCGACCCGGACGCGGAGGAGATGACGTGGGAAAAGGTGGCGTCCGAGGATCTGCTCGAGCCGCTGGTGGAAAAGAAGGACTTTATCAGGGCCATCAAGTCCAGTAGGCCAACGGTATCTCAAGTGGACCTGGAGAAAAACGAGGAATGGACAAAGGAGTTTGGTAGCGAGGGAGCGTGATCAAGCATACGGCATGGGGGTTTGTGAGAGGGTTGGACATCATTCGGGCAGGTGTTGTAGGCAAGCAGGCGTGTGGCGTTAATAAACATCCACTGGCTCAGTATGCGGCATGGATAGGGGATGTCGGGTTGTCTTTGTAGATGGATCTTGACACTTGCGGTGGGTCATTTTCCGATTTCTTACCGCCGGCTCAACATTGCCCGCATCAATATCGATCCATAGAGTGCAGGCAGATTCGACTTTGTTTCCATTTCCACGCCATGGTATGGTACATTCCATTGCAGAACATTGTGTCTCGACACATAGCCCAAAAACTCCATTTGCCCAACCCAAACCCCACAGAAACTCCAAAAAAAGCAAAGCGAAGACCAGCCAACGAAACCAACAAGAGATTTAGCCAAGGTAGCAAGATAGCAATGGTAAATCCAGCTATTCGGCGGCCACCGACTTTCTCTTCTTTTTTTTCTTCTTCTCGCCATCTCCGTTGACGTCGGCCATCTCAACATCCTCGCCTCCAACGCTCTTCCGCTTCTTGTCCTTCTTCTCTTTCTTTTCCTTTTTCTCCTTCTTTTCCTTCTTGTCCTTCTTCTCCTTGGCCGGGGGGTGGTCGATCATCTCCTCGTCAATATCCATGTCGTCGCCGTCGTCCATGATGGCCTGCATGGCCTTGCCCATCGCGTCGATGTTCTTCATCGGCTTGGTGCCCTTGGCGTACCACTCGAGCCGCTGCTCCAGCTGGTCGCGCATTACCTCACCGAAGCGCTTCGTCGGCTTCTCGGAAAAGTTATCGATACGGCTAGCAATGGAGCACTTGTTGGCCAGGTAACGCGAGATGCGGCCCTTGACCTTGGGGCCGGCACGCCCGATGAAGGAGCTCTGGTAGAGCAGGCCGTACTTGGGGGTCGCACCCTTGGTCTTGAGGGCACGGAAGAGGGCCTTCTCGGCACCGAGAATCTGGAGCGTCGAGGCGGGGTACTTGGCGAGGTTGGTCAGAGAGCCGGCGTGAGAGATGAGGCGGGCGGCAACCGGGGTGCCCAAAATGACCTGCAAATTGGGGGCAACATCACCCATCTTCTTGTCGAGGGACTCGGCGAGGATGCGCCTAAAGTCGGCCATCTTGGAAACGTTCGAGGCAAGGTCCTTGACCATGGCCAGATCGGTATCGCTGATATCTTGCCCCATAGAGATCTTCGCCGCTTGGATGATTGCCTCGGCCTTGTCTTGGTCTTGGTTAAGGACATTCGCAAGATCGTCAACACTCTCGTCGGTAAGGGTCCGCTTGTTGCCGACAGCAAGAACCAGCTTGGCGTAGGTGCCATTGTCGGACACGATCCGGATGAGTTCGGGGAAATGCCAGCCATACCACTCCCTAACGCGCATCGCACTTTGGTTGATACCCTTGTCAAGCGCGTCCAGGGTCGCAATGCCCTGGATAATGTGGTTGTCGTTCTTGTGGACGCTGAACTTGACCTTGGCGCGAGAGTAGGCGTGGCCCAGACCCAGCTGAGCCCGATTAATATCGCCCTCTTGCAGACCCTTGAGAAGTTTGTTGGCGTGAAGGCGGATACCACGCAGGAGCGCGGCGACAACCTCGGAGGTGTCGGCAGCCTCGCACTGGACACCGGGGAAGGTGGCGCTGATCTCTCCGGCTAACCGCTTGTCAACCACGCCCAGCACGATCTTGCTCTTCTTGCCGCTGGTCTGCGGCAGGTTGAGTTCGAGGGTATTCTTGAGATGATCGGGCATGATGCCTTCCGAGATTAGGTTGATCGCTTCCAAACCGTGGGCGGCAGACCTAAAAACGATCAGCCGGAGGAACGTGGATAGCGCGCGACAGCGGCAAGCCATTGCGGGCCATCTGGGCCGACATGGACGCGCACGCAGATACACTTACGTCCAGGGGTTGAAGCTGCGCAATTGAATCATCTTGCCAAACTTATCCAGGCTCTTCATCGCATCCTTAACCTCGGGCAGTTCCAAGCCGACGGTATCGGCTTGGTGTACCACCTCGAACAGCGAAAAGCCGACGGCGCTCTCGAAGAGCAAATAATTAACCACCACCATCTTGGCCAATTGTAATCGCTGGACCTTGGGCGGACGGTGTGTCGTATTTAGGGGCGTTGGCGGCGTGTCGACACTGCGCAACTGTTTTTGACCACTGGTTTTAAAGATGCGGGTTTGCGGCTCTCGATATTTTCCTGGCGACTTTGAAAGTTTTCGAAATTTTTGCGGGAAGCTTATGCACGGGCCATGTGGGGTCATCTTGGCTCATGCCGCCGCGCTTGTGGGGCTGCCAGTCTGGGAGTCGGGCTGGCTGTCAACGCTTCCACCTGTCTGGCAGCTGTTCTGATTGAGTCGCGTGTGATCCAACCGAAGACTCGCTCACTGCGACTCCAGATCGTCTGGTTCAAAGCGGACCGCTGTCTCAGACCAACCTGACCTCCACACGCCACGGCCCGCCAATTCCCTGGCCCATCACCACGGCGTGCAAGTCGTGGAGTCGTAGCCCGCTACCGTTCCTCGCTCTCCGTGGCCCGGCCGCCAATCGTTCAACACTCGGGCCGGATGTGCCGCATTGGAGCGTGACCTCTGCGTCTAGGTCTCGGTCTAAATGGCAACATTGAGAGTAACTAACGTTGATCCCGATGACATGACAACCCGCCACTTTGTCTCATCCGCTCTATGCAACCCATAGGATGAAACCATTTCGGGCTGACCGGCCCATCTATTTGGTTGCTCCTTCCACAACGGGATGCCTCCCCATCTTATTGCCCTGCCGAGAACCGGCCTTGGGTCGTTGACCCAAAGAAGAGCCAGGAACGCTGACCCATGAAGCTGACACACCTCCCTCTCGGGTGCTTCCCTACTTGGGCTGCATCCAGCTTACATTCATTTCTGTTTCGCCGACGAATAGCTTCAGCAATAGGTGCACATACGCGGCTCAGCCGTCGAATTTCTCGGGGGTTTGAGATGAGCTCAAAGCACGAAAAAGGGGAGCCCCGTCCCCAAGATTCGGGTGACAGGCTCGACAGGCTGGGAAGCGACGGCGAGGGAAGCCGCTGTAATTGGATGTCGTCCCTGAAACGGTGCACTTGTCCAATCAGCAAGCTGGGAAGCTCCCCAAGCAGCGACCTGCAGTTCGGCGCCATCCCGCACTTGTCGGTCAGCCGCACATAGGGCAATTGTCGAATCTCAACCCCCCGGGGAGTTGTGCGCAGCTGCGATGAGCACCCTCACCGAATCCCTGCAGCCTTATCCCTAACACCAAATTTACGACGTCATATAACAACTGCACGCAATGGCGTTCACCACCTTGTCGATGCTTCCAGACTTTTTTCCCGGGACACCGTTGATGAGCAATAGTGCCCAGTTTCCCCGGCGCCACGGGGTACACGAGCCTGCTTGCTCTCCATATGGCAAGTGTCTACTGAGCATATCTCTTGGGACTCCCTCCCCAAGACGCGCTTCGTTTAATTTGTCCGGCCTCGACTATCCAACGAACCCTTTCGTCTCATAAAACCCTGAAGCTCAACGAGATGGCCACACGATATCCTCCTCCCGAGGACCACGCCCGGCCCCCGACAAACGACATGGCAACAGCAGCGGGCCATGCGGAAAACTCAACTGATGTCGACACTGAAAGCCTTGGTCCCTTGATGCCTGGCACAGGCCAAGCTACTCTGTCTGGCCTCGCGAAAGAGACCGCCGGTGCTCCCCGGGAGGAATTCCCCCCCGGTGGTGGCACGGTCCGGGAATCATGGGTATCCTATGCTTCAACGGCCGCGAGCAGAGATTCAGTGGTTCCTAGCCTGTTCTCGGTCAGGGCGTCAACCATTTCGGCCGCGACACGGTATTCGGTCCGTCAGTCCTCGATCGAGTCGCCCATCTCCGCCACCAGCCCAATGGATCAGGAACACAGGAAGGGCAGCTACCCTCGAGACCGCTATTTCTGCACATTCTGCGACGCCGATTTCTCCTCAAAGACGGAATGGAAAGCCCACGAGTTTGAGTTCCATAACCGGCGGGAGCGATACCTATGCAGGAGCTGCCCGGCGGTATTCTCGGAGGCAGTACGCTTTGCCGATCATCTCAAAGCCAACCACGGTGTCGAATCCATCGAAGCTCCTCCCGAACCCACCGAGTACCGTCAAACTCGAAGTGCCTGGGGTTGTGGGTTCTGCGGCGCAGCCATCTCTTCACGGAATGAGTACCTTGAGCATGTCGGCGAGCACTACGACGAGGGGAAACAGAAGTCCGAATGGCTACACACCTTGGTTATTGAGGGGTTACTTCAACAACCCAAAGTCGCATTTGCGTGGATGGCTTTGGTCGCACGGGAGGAACAGTCAAGGGGCGCCAAACTGCAGTTTCTATGGGATTCGGACACGACTGGTCGAGCCACCGACGAAAGAGAGTCCCACGGCTTGCAAGACATGCTAGAGCTCTTCCCCGCAGGAGACCAAAATGCAGATGAGGTTGTGAAAGTTGCCTACAACAGCGCTCAGATCCGGCTCAATACCAACATCAGCGACGACCTAATGAGCAAACTTGGCGTAGGAAGCCCAGAGGCGATGTCGAGCAATCCGACCCAGCGTCCCTTTCAATCTCCATTGGAGCTACAACCAACTGAACAGGAGGTCACGAATGACGTTGTGTCTCCGATATCACCATTGCCTGCGCCCCTACGGCCGCCTACGGCTCCGCCGCGGCTTTCGCATCCATTACCTCCAGGGCTTCAGTTAAAGTCACGGCCGTTAGAGACCATCTCAACACCTTCCAGTTCCGGCCCGCTGGGACGCGGCCTGCCAACACTTTCCCTCCCTTTGAGACCAAGCTCAAAAGCACTGCGCCGCATTGAGAGTTCGCGAAGCCTTAGTCCCGCGAAACAGATTGAAGATGCCAAAGCTCTTGGCCGACCGGCGGTCGCCACGCTACCCCTGTTAGGTTCTTCCGGGGCCCCTCCCATTTCTCTTCGGAGGGCGGGAGACTTACAGCCGCGTCTATCGGCGACTCCAGAAGAGTCTTCATCTACAATTGACCAAAGGCAAGCGCTGTCGACAGCGTTGTCCGTGAAGCCGCATACGAGCTCCAGCACTTTGTCTACTCACACGAAGGACGACTCCCTTGGGTTTGGTGACAGTACAGGCGAGGCTGTGTCTGATGACAGTCTTTCGGAACCTGATTCATGGCTAGAATCCGGCGGTATTCCCACGGCTACCAAAGTTTGGAGACAATCGTTCCAAAGAACCGTTGACCGGGGTATGACACGGCTCTGGGTCCGGTACAGCCATGACTGGGATGCTCTTGTCAGGCAGTGTGTTGGCGACGCAAGCGGCGATTCAGGTCAATACCGAGAGTCATCGGGGCGTGTGCGCAAGTGCGCTTCTTCGCGTTACGCGACAAGCAACAGCCTCCGTCCGAATGCGCGGCTGTTCGGCCAGGACGAAGAGGATGAAGGCGAAGAAGGCGAGGGGTATCCAGCTCCTTCGCCGATGTCCAAGCGTAATTCGGGGTCTGCGAAGAGGTTTGCATGCCCCTTCAGAAAACACGATCCCTTCACCTACAACGTCCAGGACCATGAAGTGTGTGCGATCAGATCGTGGTCGGCAATCTCCAGGTTAAAGTGCGTGCCAACCCTAGATCAGCGCGGTAGACCAAGACTAACCCGTCAAATAGGGAGCACCTCTACCGCAGGCATTACAAGATCCACTGCCAAAGATGCAAGCGAACTTTCAACGAGGCTAGGGAACTAGCGGACCACGAGATGTTGGTCACGGGTTGCGAGGTTGTAGATACCATTCCCCCGGGTGATATCACGGCATACCAGGAGAAGCAACTCAAGTCGAGAAAACACACTACGCGGCGACAGACGGACGAGGAGAAATGGAGAGATATCTACCGGCTGCTCTTCCCCAACGAACAAATTCCATCGCCATGTAAGTGGCTCCATGAGGTGCCCGAACGCGAGGGATGGCGGACGGGTCGCTGATACGAGGCCAGATCCTGAGGCTGCGGAGGACATGGGGCCCACAACCGCCGAGTCCAGTGTCAGTTTCAACTTCCAGCACTTTCTTCTGAGCGAGATGCCGACTTTATTCACCAGAACCGCCGAAGAACACGCAGGGAGACACCTCCAAGCTCACGACGAACTGGCGTTGGGAGCCATCCCGCGCATCATCGAGGATGCCCTTCACAAAGCATTCAGGGCATGGGAGGCAAGGGGTAGCGAGTTACCGGCTGGGGAGGCTTCGGTAGCACTGATGAGCTTTCTACCAGAGACCCCAGGTTCGAGCGCTTACAATTTCGGACAGTCCACCGCCTACCAAACCCCGCAGTCCGCCGTGACAACAGACCACAACCTTTCCCAGAGTCAGTTCAGCAACCCAAATTTTAGCGTCGAGGCTCCGCATGGCCATATCGCCAACCCTGACGACTCTGGTTTTGTGGACGACACCTTCTTCGCCCCCGAGCCTCTGCTCGACCTGAACAACTTTGCCCCGCAGTATGAGAGAGGCGGTTGGGAACCAGGCCTTGGTATTATGGGCGGGGGTGCGTTCGGGGCTGACTTGAACACCGGGGGCCACTACCAGGGTTTCCGTGGTGGTTAAAGAGCGGATTGCTCCTATTGCTGGCCAAATGACCCAACCCGATATTCTTAGTGTGCATTTTCCAGGTGCTTGGGGGCCTCAACCGGTCGTCAAATCCACCCTTTTAAAACTAGAGCATGGAATAACTAAACTTCATCCCTCACCTCGCGCCCCTCACTAAACAGTCACCATCAAAAGCAAGCTACGGCCTCCTCTCTTCCCTTGAACACTGGGATGGGCAGGGGCAAGCAAGGCGTGTACCAGGATAACTTCTCTCTTACACCAATGCTATCAACTATCCAAGCTGTATGGTAGGCAGGCAACAAAATGAGAGAAACGATGACCCAGTACCGACCAACTGGCACCGTTGAGAGAAGTGTACCAACACAAGCAGGGATGTCTGCAACTTGTCTGTCTTACCGAAAGCAAGCCCGCCACCCGAGTGGTTGACATTTGAACGGGCGTCGCGGTGTTCCGTACAACCAATTAACCGTCCTCTACCAACGCTCCCCCCGTCCAATTCCTAACCCATCACAACCACCTTACATGCTCATGCCGGGAAGCTGGGGGAGCCCTATCACCATGCGTCAGCACCGTCTAACAAAAAGGGCACACAGTAGGTAAAGGAGGCAACGGTAAAAAAACGTACACTTATCATAATCCTCCCTCACCGCCTGCTTCACCGCGCACGCGCGCGCCGCCTCGATATTCTGCGTCCTTAGACTCGCGCACTGCGCACCAAAGCACCCGGAGGTATCCATCGCGCGCTGCAGCGAGTCGTCCTTCCACCCGAACACGTAGTCACCATGCTGACCGAGCCCGGTCGGGTCGCCGGTGCTGAGCACGAAGGGCTGCGAGCCGTCCGCCGGCCACTCCGCCTTGTTGTTGAAGGGGGTCGTGTCCCACACGACTTCGTACATCAGTTGGGGGATGCGGACCGGGTGCGAGGCCGGGCAGTTGCCGCCGAGGGAGAGGAAGTTGGCGGGGCCGGAGGTTGGGTAGGCCACGTGGTCTTGGTGGTTGGGCGTGTCGAGGTTTTTGCCGTCCCAGCAGCTGTGGTGGGAGTGGTTAGTTTTGTTTGTTCCTTGTTTCTTTTGTGTTTTTTTCTTGTTTGAGGGACACCTACGTCGGGAAGTGGATGTTGGTGCGGATGCCACCCGGGCAGACCTTGTTGGGGAGCGCCTCGGAGTCGACGCTGTCGTCCTGGCAGGGCGCGCCGACGTCGCCGCCAAAGTTGGGGCCGGTGTAGCAGCGGTAGCAGTTTTGGCGCTTCAGCTTGGTGTCGGGGCGCGAGCGCATGTTGGGGTCGCCGACGAGCATGCGGAAACCCTGTGGGGTTGTCAGTATGGGGGATGGGGTTGTCAGTATGGGGGATGGGGTTGTCAGTATGGGGGATGGGGTGGTTGGAGGGAGAAGGGGGTTGCTGACCGGCTTGAAGGCCGTGATCTTGCCTGGCTGGGCCGAAACGTAGTAGACCAGAATACCACCTTGGGTCTGGGTGCTGAACCGGTCGTTAAACTGGAGACTTTGAGGAGGTCAGTACGCCGACACCCCAATTTCTATATGCTGGAACTAAACCTACGCAGCGCCGCCTTGGGGAACACGCTTGTAGCTCCCGTTCCGGGCCTTGAAGTACAAGTTTGCGGTCCAGTAGTTCGAGAAATCGTCGGCAAACTGGCAGGTCGTGCAGCTGGCGTGCTGCGAGACATCGTCGGTAGGCATGGTGACGTTGAAGGCGTTGCCGCCAACGATTTGATGGACGTGCGGCGAGGGGACTTGGCCTGGGTTGACGAGGGGGTCGATCCGGTCAATGACAACCTGGCTGCAGCCGAATCGCAGCATGGTCAGGCCGCCGCCGCCGCCAAACTGGGGAGCCGCCTCGGCCAGCGCCGAGAGGGCGAGGAAAGCAGACTTTGCCGTCCACTTCATTTTGGGCTAGTTGACTCGAGGTCGATGTGTGGAACGTAGGTTGTCAGCCTTGTCGTACCGGGGATGCAGCGCCAAGGGGAAGCGGGAGAGGAGGTTGCGGCTGTCGGTGGAACATTGAATGCAGCCGCGAGCGTCTTCTCATCTGCTCTTATACCACTTTTCGCATGTAGGAGAGGACCATGGAACCCCACGCTATCCCACGGACTTCTCCGTTTAAGGCGCCAACTGCCGCTCGGGCTAAGTGAGGCAAAGTGCCGAGTCCCATGGGGCCAATGGGTTGTATGGGGGCAATATCCAACTCTATATTGTTGCTATAAGTTGGGACCTATCGGAGCTAGTTTTGAACGCGGTCGAGCTTGATTGGGTTCTAGTGGGGTAAATAGAGAAGTAGGCAGGGTGATATAGGCGCTTCCACGGCAAATTCCCCAGTCGGCCTGCAGCAGCACCCCCAGCACGACGTCACTAAGGTGGCGGCCTTGCCTGGGCTGAGAGTACGGCAGATTTATGATAGGACAGGAGATAGCGAAGAAGACACGAGGAATCCATGTAGAAGGTGTGGGTTACCATATTTGGAACCCCAAGGGGCCGAGAGCAACACAACCCGGAGATGGCGTAGTAGCCAAGGCCATGTGGTCGACGCATCCATCAGTGATGAGCGCCTCTAATCGCAATTTACCAGCCATCACATGTTATCATCGCTGGGGTGACGGGATGTGTTTGTTGGGGAAGAACGGACTAGACCGGGTTCTCGAAGGCTTTTAACATTCCATGATCCCTACGGCCTCGTGGTTGGCCTGCTCAGTGAAACCCTGTCATTTCTCGGGCTGATTTGGCCCGACTAAATTATGTGCCACGGCAGAGTAGTAATAGCCCCCGATCAATGTATGGAACCGTCTAGAAAAGCCGCGAGCGGAATGGGGGTGGCCGAGGACAGAAGATGGTTGGTGGCTTTTCTCTTGCAAGGGGGTGTTGAGTGAGTCGGGCGAGAGGAATCAGCATCATCCAAAGACATATAGACGCCTTCTCGTTAATGAATATCCTTGCCCGTCCTAGCTATCTTTTTACTTGCTACGATGTCGCGATTTGACATACACCATGCTGACCCTTTTCCGAGGCAGGCCTTTGGGGCCCCAGTTTGCTAATCTATCCCCTCGAAGACACGGTTTGATCCCGTTGCCCAGTTATGACTCCCTAGCAAACAGAGGTTACGAGAAGTACCGACAGGCAAAGTCTGTGATCGGAAGACTTTTCCATCGTTGCTTCGTAGTGGCTTTCGTCTCATGTCAGAGAGTTGGCCATGGCCCAGTGCGGAAGACCTCGGAAGGAAGAGTTAATCGGGACGCAAGTTTCTTGGCTTTCAACCTCCTCCACAAAGGTGTGACACAGAAATGAGGCAGTGTATGCCAAGAACCTGACTTGGTCATGAGAAAGGTGCGGGCGAAGTTGGGCGTCACATCGCCGAACTGCCGCGGCTAGGCTCCTGAGAAGGGGCAGATCCGGAAACCCCCCATCACAAACGCGATGAATGGGTTGACAAGACACGGCTGAGTGCCCAATCTTGACGAGCGGAATGCTGAAACGAGAAACTGCCGAAACCACCCTATTTCCTTCGCTCAGCTCGGTCTTGATTTCCACCGGATGCCGGAGTCAAAATCGTGAATGGCCTTTCGGCATACTCCTTCATCCATTTTAATACACCGACCAGGGTGCTTACGGCACTGCTTCCCCCCTCCTCCTGAAAGCAAAATGCCCAATTTTGACCAGTCCTCCAATGGCGATTCCAGTGCGAGATAAGTACCACAACGCAACCTGGTTACATTGTGCCCTAATAACCCTTGTACAAGAAGGGAGTGTTTCTAGAATATTATGGAAGAGAGACTGTCGGAGGTACCAGGGTAACTGCCCTTTAGCTTTTGGCCTTATCGGGCTCAGACTAGTGGTAATGGCACTGCATATTTGTGGCAAATCCCAATAGTTATGCTAACTGCCGGTATGAGACCCCTCCGGCCAAGTATGAGCGGAGATATCTCCTCTTGAACATGAAACCTTGACTTTTCTCCTACATCCCAGCACTACCCTTTTCTTTACCATGTCACTGGAAGTTTGACGATACCAACATCACGCTGCAAAGGTGTGTATTCAATATCCTTGATCGGGACGTCAAGCTTCAAACCGGGAGCCTTCTTGAACAAGAACGCTAGGGGTAATCGTCAGCTTTTCTGATTCTATTCATCTGGAAATGTCCTCAAACAACAGGTTTGCTTACTGAATGCGCTCCTAAGTTCGGCCTTGGCCAGGTGCTCGGCGATGCAGCGATGGTCACCAAACCCATAGCCCAGCGGATCCTCCTTGGGCCACTTGCGGTGCATGTTGAACGTGTCGGGGTTCTCGAAGATCTCCTCGTCACGGTTGGCCGACTGGTTCGACGCGATGATGCCCTGACCGGCCTTGATAAGCTGCAGCGTGATACAGGTTAGCCATGGGGCAACAGTCTAGGTGCTTCGGGCTCGTTACCTTGCCGCCAATCTCGACATCCTCCTTGGCCGTGCGCTTCATGGCCATTGCTGAGGCAGTGTGGTAGCGGCACAACTCCTCGACGAAGGGCCCGACCCACTTCGCCGGGTCGGCCTTGAGTTCGGCCAGCTGCTCCGGATGCTGAAACAGGGTCACAACGCCCTAAGGTCGGTTAGTTGGTTGTTATTATGTCACACCTGGGACGGAAGGACTTACCAGGGCGATCATGTTGACCATGGTGGCGTTACCAGCCACCAACAAGAGGAAGGCCATCTGAACGGCATCGGCCTTTTCAAGCTTGCCGGTCTTGACGTAGTTCGTCGCCAGCTGGCTCACAATGTCATTCTTGGGCTCCTCTAGACGCTTGTCTGTAAGCACAGTGAGGTACCGGATCAGTTCACTGTCGTCGTCAGCTTTACTCCGTCCATCACTTGCTGGGAATGCTTACTCGGCCGCCGCGGATGCGTCACGCGCGGTCGCACTGCCGTTGGTGCGGATCGAGTTCTGCTGCGTCAGGAACTCCAGGTCCTCGAAGGGCACACCAAGGAGTGTGTAGATGATCTGCTTCCATCAACACCGAGTTCTTTCTCAAGCGGAGGGAGAGGGGAGATGCCTTACGTATGACGGAACAGGCAGGGCAAACTCCTCCACCAAGTCAACCGGGCCATTGGCGCATCCCTTAGCCACCATCCGATCCAACAAATCGTTCACCGTCTTGTCGAGATACGGCTCCATCGACTTGATCTTCTCCGGGGTGAACCACGACTCGACCATGCTCCTACAACCAACACATCAGCATCCAACCGGCAACCGCGAGACCCTCAACAAGCCTACCGATGCCTCATATGCTCGGGCGGATCCATATCAACAAAGGTCGGCCGCTGCTTGCCAGCCGCCTTGCCACCATCACTGAACTCGGGGAACCCAGGCCGGGAGCGCTCCTATCCCAACCAGTCAAGTCAGCAACCACTCCAACCCGCAACACATCCCTCGCATCACCACCGCCACCAACCCAACCCATCCCATCCCATCCACCCCAAAACCCCAACAAAAAAAGGAAGACCAAAAAAAAACACGCACCTTCGACAACCGCTGATCCGTCGCCACCCGACAAACATCCCTATACTTAGTCACCAACCACGCCGCCGTCCCATCATACAGCTTCACCTGCGAGACCGGGTCCGTCGCACGCAGGCGGGCAAACTCAGCGGGCGGTTCCAGCCCCGACGCGCGCTGGAAGGGGAAGGACGGCATGTCCTTGGTGGCGGTGGTGGTGATGGCGGTGGAGCCCATTGCGGCGGTTGTGCTGATGGTGCGGGTGTGGGTGCGGTGGGTGGTTGTGGTTGTGGTTGTGGTTGTGGGGAGGAGGATGGTTCGGGCGAGGGGGAGGGCGGTGCGGGTTGCGGTTAAGGTATATACGCGGTTCATGGTGATGACGTGGGAGAGGAGGGAAGGTGGAGGTGGGTGCTGAGTCGGGTGTTTTTTATATACAATGGGGATGGGATGGGCTGGACGGGGATGGGGGTTCCCGGGTGGAATGAAGGAATGAAATGATGTATGTCGTGTTAGTGTTACTGGGCCTGGACTGCTCGGATGGTGCTTAGAAGGCGTCGTATAGACCAAGCTAATATAGACGTTGGGGGAGGCGCCTTGGCCGTTGGGACCCGGCATGTGCGCAACGTCAGTGCATCATCGATGATGCTCGGAGGTGGCTGATCGGACATGCGAGTTCCCGAGCCCGGGCCTCTCCGCTCACATTGTCTGTCTTGCCCCTGGCCTAGGCTCGTTAGGTCACGTCACGGGCGCATATTACATGACAAGTTACAAGTGCCTTGATCAGATGGGATCCGTGGGGATGCCCGGCGAAGCCGTTCTTCCGCGGAGGTCTGGAGGTATTTGTTTCCAGATCGGTTGGCCGTTTTGGTGGAACTTGAAGTAAAACTGCCTTCTCCAATCAAGGCAAACCATGAATATTACCGAGCCTTCTATTCGTTAGTAGGGGGGGTGTTACTCATGACGGAGTTTGGTCTGCGGGGTAGGGATAGCTGCGGATGTGGTCTGATCTCAGTGAGCGGTGGCGGCTCAAGGACAGGGACACAACCTAGACTTCCTCATCTCGTCCACCATCGCCCAGAGGTAGTTGCACTACAGTTCCCCGAGCGCACTCCGATCATTCCCGACATATCTCCTGCCGAAGGCCGGAAAGAAGGTCGGTTGCACTTGAGGCACTCAGGAGACCTTGTGTTAATAAGGGGAGGAGGGTAACATGCGAACCAAGAGCTGAGGGGGATATATTGATACTTTCCACCCCGCGATGTTGCGATATCTGAAAGTCGTAATACGTTATACCGCGATGACTTCCGGCTCGTGATTTCGACTTTTGTTCAATTGTGCTTCGTGCACACGGAACTCACTGCACTACCACGCCGGAGATGCTCAAATCTTGGGGGCCCATGACCGAGGTTTCGTATACCCGATAATATCGCCAGGCACCGGTTGTCCACTGTTGCCGTTTTCGTGGAACGGCGATTAAGACACAAACAGTTTAGACTCCGAAAGAGTCGGGGCGGCGCCGAATTTATGCGAATTAGCAGAGGCATTATTTACCTCCGCGGCATCCCGGGTGCGCGGGTCGTCGCTTCTCTCGTTTTCCGCAACTGAGACTGGCACGACACGACCCACCTGAGAATTCTTGCAGCGGTTCCACTTGCACTGTCAGCCACCTGGCAGCCGGCTGTTTCTGACCTGCAGATCAGAGAAGCTCGAAACTTCAAATCTGGGGAAATCGGCCCCCACTTGCGACCTGCATCGCCTCGCTAACCCATCCCTGGACCGCATGCCGCCGCAGATGGGGCCGCCCTCTCAGGCCTGCCGGCGACGTGCCATTTCAATCCGGGCTACGACCGACTGATCGACTTCGCAAAGCCAAATAATTCCACTTCCACCTCCTAATAGAGAACAACGAGCGTCCGACATGATGGGAAATCAGTGGCCTCTCACTCGGGCTTTGTATGGTCGTCGCACATCACTGACTGAGTGACATCACTGTCTGCTACTGCGCAGTGGACACCATGGGCGATAGGTAACAATGCGAGATATCCACGATGCACGCTCAGGCTTTTTGTATTTATCTCCAGGCTACCACTCTCACTTCCACCAGAATCCAAAATCTTCACAGCCTAATCCGCGTGACCTGCGTACGCTCTGACCCTCGACGCGACTTTTTAACATCTCCCGGGCAGGTCCCGTTTCCCTCAACCTCCATCAGAAGCCAACATTCCCTTCGACTTCACTTCTGACCCGTTTCCAATCATTACAATCTAATAATATCTTAATAATCCACCAAACCACCCACCATGCCCGTCGAAGTCATCAACCTGTCCGCGATCGCCCGCAACCGGACCCGCATGGCCGCGCGGCTCGGCTTTGAGTCGGTGCGCGACCTCGAGAGCTGGGAGGAGGAGATCGTGCTGGACCACTTCGCCAACTTCATCTGCGACTACCTGGCCATGGGCTACACGATCGAGCCCGACAAGCGCGAGCTCGTCGACTTCATCAACCTGCACGAGTCGGTCGAGGAGCGCATCACGATGCTCGAGGAGAGGCGGTTCGAGATGGTCCTCGACCCGGATAAGAGCGAGTGTGAGTACCTACTTTTTTGGTTTCCGTTCCACGTGACCTGGGATTGGAGGCTAACTGGCTGCTGCAGGGACTGCCAAGGACCATTACAAGCAGTTTGTGGTTGGCGTCGTGGCCGATGATATCTGGCTTGGCAGGTATGGTGTCGACGGCGCTATTCTTTGCGAACGTGACTGGACCCCCAAGCAGACGACCCTCAAGATGGTGAGGTTTCTTGAGTTCTTGGTCAAGGAGTGGGTGCAGGGCCCCGGTGATGCCACGGACAGGCAGAAGTCAGGGCAGATTGCTGTCCGCACCTAAGACCACATGGCTCGGTGGTGTAGGGCGGCATTTTTGGCCAGTTAACGCATAGCGTACATGGAGTTAGGGTGCATTGTTTGGGCGTTCAAAACTCGCGGGTAGATCTCGTAGATTCTGTGGATTTGGATTTTCTTTTATAAACAAACAAGAAAGACAGAAAAAAAGAAAGAACACCAAGACTACCAACGTTCCTCTTGCGGGCAGGATCCAGCTGGACGGCACTGGGATGTAAATCACGCTAGAGGGCTTCCAACCAACTGTACATAGGTACCTAATTACACCCTTGCACTGCCGTAGCGATAATGTATCTGTTGATCAAACAGTGCCCGAGAAGTCGTGATGCGTCTGGCCCCAGCCAGCCCGGCTAGGCGAGGGATGGCACCGCGATACTAAGAGAGTCCCAACATTGGCCCCTCTTCTTAGACCCTCCACTCTTCCTCCATGCTGCCGATGGACGCGGGGTTTGAGACGAAAGGATACGCGTCTGGGTTACAACTTACGGCCCGCATTGCGTGAATGCAAGGCGGCATCTTGGCCAATCAACCAACCGGTGAAATGGTTGGTTCAAGGCGAAATGACTGCGCAAGGTTGGCCAGTGGGTCGTAATTTGGCTTGTGCTCCTCCAAGGGAAGTTAAACTGCAAGCAAGAAGAAAGCCGTGAGTCGGAACTCCATTCCGTTGGGTTTTGTGGTGGTTCCCCAGTCCTTTTTCCTTACACCAAAGGGTACCAACTACCAGACCGCAATGAAATGGATGCGGGCTCGCGCAAACCATGGCGACCCGATTTTGAGGACGACTCGCCCTGGCGCTGGGAGTGGTGGAAGTTTGGGATGACAGCCGAGGATCTGTTCACGACCCTGGACGAGAAATACAACACGGCGCCGTACAGGATCCAGAGCTACGAAGCTTTCCACCACGACGTCAACGAGATTGCACATGAAGCCAGGGACCTTGCCGACTTCCATGCAAGGTTGGCACTTCGCAGGGAAAAACGCCTACAGGAAATGAGGGAGGCTTGGGACAGTGTCTCTCGCACCATCATCTGGAACACCGAGGTCCTCAACGACAATCCCCGGCGCTGGAATGCTTTTCGTAACTTTTCTTGGAATCGCTCTCTAGACTCGATTGTCCAATTTTTCCAGTCGCTCCTCCCGCCTCCTACACCCCCGGGTCCCCAGCTCCATGAAGCACCTTTCTCGGGCTCGGTAGCCATCGAGCCAACCCAGGCCGTACCGCCAGAAGAAGCAGTCCTGTCTAGCCCCGCCACCGAGGCAAGGGAAGCCAACTTACGGCCGCCGGCCAAAACAGCTTACCTGCCCCCTCCAATTGACGCCGGGGATGCCCGCGGCCGGATGGATGAACAGGGGGGCAACGGAGAGAATCGGGCCGCAGCACCACAGCCCTCGCGCCATATCGCCACACGCCAGTCTCCAACACTAACAAGGAGCGCCGGCGTCACAAAAAGCCGGCGTAGCCACCCATCCCGAAAGGGAGCTCGCACTCCGAGGCACCCACGCAAGGACGCCCAAAAAGCAGCATCACCCAAAGAAAATAAACGTCCGGCCCAACAACCCATGAAAGCTCCCTATGAGACTCGCGCTAGCCGCAGGCTTGCGGGCCACACGCCCGAGTTCAGCGGGGGTTGAGGCAGATGGGACGACGGATCCATTACGACGTACTCTATAACTTGAGACATGCCGGTAGCTTTCTACATGTTGAGGTGGCTTGCCTATGTGACAGAAAGCTGGGCGGGTGGCGCCGGAATCTGTCTGTGGACGGACCATATGCGCTTTCTCTCTCTTTCGGTGCAGGATAGGCATTGAGCACATCCCCGCTTCGCTTCCGGTTGTTTGGAAACCATGGGTATGCGTATGCCGCCATCACCTGACACGCACCATGTGCTTGCTGCCTTGGGTGGCGTTGACGCGCCCACGCTTGAACGCTAGAACGCCTCCCTCGTATTGCTTTGGACGTTTCCGGTTATTCGCCCGTCTGTAGATATTATCACGCCACACAGCTAGCAGAGTGGAATAGGAGAGTGGGATGATTTAGGTAGTGACGGTGGGAAGAGAAGTTGGGGGGGGGGGGATTAATTGCACCGAGGTGGGAGTGGAAGCAAGATTTGTTTGAACGTTTTATTTTGCTGTCAAGCTGTCTAGTGTAGGTATATCCGTAATCCCATGAAACCCGATCCCGATTATGAAGAAAGAAGCTATGCCAGAAAGGAGTGGTAAGAAGTGAAACCCAACCGTGCTCCATGCAACCCATGCCCCATGCGTCCCATCATCATCCCAAGGTAGTCCGAATCATGTCGTGAAAATCGTCTCGAGTGCAAGCCGAGGGCAGCGCAGGGGCTGAACTTAGACGCTGGCAACGCAGTAGGGGATGCCGTTGAGGTAGGCGCAGTGGGAGCGCTCGGGGCAGCTGCCGACGAACTGGAGGATGTTCTGGGTGTCGCAGACCTGGATGGCGTAGGGGCCGAAGCAGTCGTACTTGCCGGGGGTCTGACACCTCTCGCCGGGGCTCTGGCCGGGGCGGCCGTTGCGGGCCTTGACCTTGGGGGCGTTGTTGGTGCAGAAGGGGAGCTCGTAGCCGTTCTGGGGGAGGTTGGAGCACGAGGTGTTGTCAGGGCAGTCGCCGACGAGCTCCCACTGGCTCTTGATGTTGCAGATCTCGATACCGGTGTTGGGGTTGGTGCACCGGTAGGTGCCGAAGGTGCAGGCCTCGCGCTTCTCAGAGGGAGCAGCAACGGCCGAGGCGGCGAGGACAAGAGCGGCAGCGATGAACTTCATTTTGAATGGTGGTTGTTGGGTGGTCTTGGTAGACTGTGGAGTTTGTAGTGAAGAGTTGGTAGTGTTTGTTGAGTGTGGAAGATGTTGTGATGGGAGTGTTGGATGTTGTGATGGTGAGGCAAAAGGGAGGGTAGAAGGGTTGACCATCGAGCCATCTTATACCCGGCTCTCACCAGGCTTCACTTCCCGGGCTCCAAGCTTCTTTGCACCACGAGGCCCCCTCCGCGCCATTTCGGGCACAGTCCACATGGCAGATCCTCACCGGCAGCTTCGCCATGATGCTTCTCGTCACTCCACGTTTGCTCTACGGATCAAGCGACTGGGGACGATACGAGAGAGTCAACGCCACGAAAATCCCCGATCGGGACAAAAGAAGAGACGACCATGGGTAACACGAGAATCAGCCGCTAACGACTTCGGATTCCCCAAGGCAGTGCCCAGCGTGGGAAGCGGCTTTGAGACCTGCCGTTGGGCATGTTGTTCCGCTCCGGCACCATTGGTCCATGTCCAGCCCCATACGTAACCACAACACTGCTGGGTCCTATCAGAGAAAAAGACGAGAATCCTAGTCCGCGATGGCGTCGAGGACACGAAGTCGAGCATACTAACCGCATAATACCCGGCCCAACGTGCAGCCGTCAGCCCATGCGAAGAGCATCGAATACGAGCCGGGGTTATTTTTAGGGGCCCCAGTTCTTGGTTCCCAGCCCGAGCCAAGCCTTTGGGAAGCGGGAAATCATCAGATCAGCTCCACAACTTTCCCAGTCGGTGGCTGACATGGCGGGGGCGGAGTCTGACTCTGCGGGATCTTGACCAATGGTACTGATGAAGAGTCGATATGTCCGCCAGCATACTCGAAGCCGACCGACATCGCGAACAACGCAGATCTCATTGCTTTTCTCTCACTAACACCTCGTTTACTTTGGGCGGAAATCCCGACGCAATGTCTCAAACAACAGCGCTCAGCTCAGAAGGAAGTTAGGATGCTGACAGGAGCCCAGAGGAGCCGACGGCAGCCACGTTACTTGGCTCGAGCTAGTTTAGGTACGGATGATTCACTCAGTCGTCGACGCTCCTCCCCACAGCATTCACACCGCTTCAATCGGCAAGGTTGAAATCCGAAAGCGACCGAAAGACGAAGTTGTGCTCACCTTGCCGCGATGCCGACAGGACTGATCCGTGGCTGCCAGCCGTGGGTGTCATACCATGCAGCCCGAGAGACATCTCTTACATGCAGCCAATAAACAACTTATACGATAACCTTGCAAGGCTTCGTGGGACATGGCGATCAAGATCTCTTGTGAAAGTAATGTGTCACAGGAGAGAATCTGAATGGTTGCACAGTTAAACTGTCACAAACAGCTGTGAGCTAGTTATGATTTGACCGCTACGACCAGTCAAAGATCTCCGGTGGAAGGAGAACTAGGCCCAGCCACTTTGGTTGCTGAGCCTGTTGTTGGACGTGCATGCAAAGTTCAGGAATATGCCTCAGCTTGAGTGACGTTACGGTTCAGGTTACTTCCGAGATCCGGATCGCAGTTGCGCACGAAGATCAGCTACTGGTAACATCATTTGCAACCCAAATGCAGTTGGTGATAGAGGATCAAAGAGTGTGGTAACGCAAACGAGAGCCTCGCCCAGTGATGAACTCGGAGTTCTAGTCAATCGCGGCCGCTTTGGTCAGATGATGACTTCAGATTTTACTCCGCCATCGTCTGAGCCATTACTCAAAGGACAATAGCGACGAAGAATCAACGAGCGTATTAGGCTCTGTCTGGTGTCTTGTGGGACAGTATATTCGTTGTCATCTTCGGCGTGCTGGTGATAAATTGGATACACGGCGTACATGTAGCTTGACCAAACGTATGGTTGGGTATCGTACTCTCTATACGGCCCAGCCCAACCACGAAAGCATTCGTCGGGCCTTTCGGTCCGTATACGTCGTCAACCACGCCCCGTCCGTCACCACCAAGTGGGGCATTTGCGTTGTTTCTTTGTGAACGTGGCGTCGATATCCGCTCTTGGGCTACCAGCTCCGTCATGCACTTCCCCCGCTCTTGAATCGAAGAAACTGACTGTGTTGATTGGTGTATCGAGGAGCCAGTACCACATTTCCCTGAAATCACTCACACGATGTACCTAGAGCCTCCCTCTTTTCCTTTCTCTTCGCCGTGCGCTCTGAACTCGTCGACGTATCTCCCCCCGCTTTGGCCAGGCGAAAAGACCTATGCCGCGGCCCGTACTTCTCTAGAACCTGAGAGACCAGATCTTTCCGGGTCTTTCAAGACTCATAGTACGGGCCACTACCGTCGATCTCGTACTAAATCTCCCCGCCGCCGCCTATCTTAGTGCGGTAGCTAGCAGCAAGGGAGTAGGGCCCGAAGAAACGCGGCAAGATGACGCCTCGCCTTCTCGGTTGCCATGAAGGAGATTTATTTGTGACCATTAGCAATGATGAGAGTTTGGGAAGTACGGAGATTCCATTTCTTCTGCGGGCAACGCTATGATGACAGGGCGCACGGTGAACGATGGATAGCAAATGATTCAAACTCTCCTTCGCCAGATGCACGCGCCATCAAACATCCCAATTTGTCTGGAGTAAAGTTTCAAGAACCTCATCCTCGCAGAAAGCCGTTGGAGTTCCTCGGGGTCATCAGTGTGCGAGCTGCCGTTGGCGGCTTAGCACAGAATACAAGGAGCTACGTGTAGGCGATGGACGCTGCTCCAATTTTAGTGACTGGATCTATTGCGCCCTAAAACTCCCAAGTGTGGGGTGTGATTGTCGGAGAGAGAGAAGTGGTAGGGTTACTGGGTAGAGGTCGGCACATTATATACTTCCCGTCAGGTAGATACACGTAGATGTTGATAGGTAAGCTGGGAATGTTTGGGAACAAGAGCAACCGCTGTCGGAGTGGACGCGGGATCGGGACAGCGCTGGGACGAAGGAACCAATTGCCCAAAGTGCCCTCTGGTGGCATGGTCCCACTCATACAAGATCTGTTAAGGTCATGTCAAGCTTTGGGCACGGGGTGCAAGACTTAAGTTCCCGCACACGGGACGGACGGCACAGCAGGTCAGCAATCTCCCCATCCCCAATCAATCACGCGGCTCCCGCTTCCAGCTCCCAGGGCCTTGGGTCCAAGAAGTGCAGCATAAACCATTAACCTTGACATTAACATAACAAAGTTGCCACTATCATACAGCATGCGCAGGTAACTGCTCGACCGAGTGTCCCCTGGAATCCCCCTGCCCAGAATGGCTCAAGGACCGGTCCCCAGCCGACTTAGTCGACTCGGGCCTGCTCAAGTCCGGCAAGTCAATACACGTCTCGTCATCATCCATCTCCTTCCCCCGGCGGGAGAAGCGCTGATCAGGCCGGTACCCCTCCCCCTTCTGACTCCTGTACGTCTCGGTCGGGTCCATACCGCCGGTGCGACTCATCCCCCCCGTCCCCATGCCGCCGCCCTGCCCGATATAATACCGCTGCTGCTGCGACTTGTTCTCCGTCAGCGACACCCCCATGGCGCCCAGACACTTCTGGAAGATGCCCTTCATGGCGGGCACGCAGGCAGCGAGCACACCCAGCAGCTGCTCTAGCACGGTAAACGTGCTGATGGAGACGCCCATGGCCCAAAAGTCCACGGCCGCCGTCGGGTCGCCCCAATCCTTCACAATCACCGTCTTGATGATGCTAAACACACTGGCAAACAAACCCATGCCCATCAGCACGCAGACAAAGATGCGCTCGCGCAGCGGGCGGTTCAGCTTGCGCAGGAACGTCGCCGGAGATAGCGACAGCAGCACGTCGGTGGTGATGTTGATGGAGGAGCCGAGGTTGGAGACGCCGCGCATGACCTCGTACGAGACGCACTTGCCGCCGGGAAGGAAGGGGTTCCAGGCGGCCTCGAGCGGCTGGCAGGCGATGGCCAGGTTGAAGAGCGTGTTGCCGATGCCGTAGATGGCCTGCACGGCCATGATGGTGTACAGGAAGATGCGCCAGCCGCGCTCCTTGCCCTGGATGCGCAGCAGCGTGAGCGCGATGGAGACTTTGATGCATGTCATGGACAGGCCCCAGACGGAGATGGCGAGCCAGGAGTTCTTCCCGGCGGCGTAGGACTTTTCGAAGGGGAGGATGCCGGGTTGCGGGACCATCATCGGCATGAGCATGGCGTAGTCGGCGATGGTGAGGGCCTGGTTAGGGAGTGGGGTGTTAGCTGGGTTGGGATTCAGGGGTAACAATGGGTAGACGTACAAAGCCAGCCACGATAAAGTAATCGTCCAGCCCGGCCTTCCATACCGGCCGCACCCGCTGGTAGATGCGGGTGGCGAAGGTGATGACGCAGAGCAGGAGCAGCACTGAGCTGACGCCGATGTAGACCTGGGCGAGGTATGCGGCTCGGTCGGAGATGATCACGTCTGGCGGGGCGCCGTTGGCCCCTGGGCCGCCGGGGCCCATGGGCGGTGCGCCGGTGGCAGCCGGGCCCGGCGCCGATGTGGCGCTCGACATGCTGAGGTTGTGGAACAGCGGGTGGAACACTGGATGTCAAAAAGCAAGGCAAGCGGGGTTGGAAACGAAGATCTGGAATCTGGGGTAAGGACGCTCCTTTATGATCTGGAAGTTCTGGTTCCGAGGGGACGGTCTGGATCCCAGACTGTCCTGATCCATTGTAACCTCTTCAGGTCGATCCGATCCCCCAGGGGTCTCCCCCAGGCTCAACGCTTGACATGGTTGAATCGTGGAAAAAGAGGAAAGTCGCTTCTGTGTTCTGCATGTGTTTCGCGCCAACGAAAGCGAAATTTCCCAGGTTTCGCGGGTGGTCGGATCCCCCGGTTGAAAGCACTAACAGAGCCCGCACCCCCGTTACCGCAACCAGGAAGCCAGCTGCTCTTCCCCATTTGACCAAGCGAGCGGCATCTTTGGCTCGGGTGCAGATGCGCACGGGCGCGGGCTGTCAAGCTGTCAAAGTTCCCCTCCCGGGCCTCCCCCCCTTGACCCTTTCGAGGAGAACGCTGGACTTGGCGAGCTGCAGTCTCGCCTGTAAACTTTTTACATGGAGGAGGTCGGAGCGTCGAGCCTTTTGCGGGCCGGAACCAACATTCTTGGATCCCGGCCGTCAAGGGGTTCGAGGGTTCGTTCGCTTGGCTGTTAGTGATCAGCCACTCCCAGCCGAACCTGCATCCGCCCACTGCTTGGACGATGCGTGATGTTAGTGCTTATCGTTACCGAAGCTGCAGGGGGCGTCGCGATGGCGTTTCCCTAACAGGAGAAGAGGACTTTGTGGCCGGGGCGGGCGCGGGAAAAGACTCGGCACGAGCAGCTGGGAACGCTGGGAACCTCGGTGTGGGAGCCACAAGCTTTGACCCAGGACGGCCGGCAGATGGCGGTTCAATAGGCATTATATTGCAGAAGAGGACACCGCAATCTGCGCCTGCAGATCCGAGACGGCAGTTTCTCACCATGAAGCCGCGCAACCGAGCCGGCCCAATTCTCACTCCCGCAGCACACGGCACACGGGACGGCAGGGCTGCAAGAAGAGCTTTCGCCCTCACAAAACTCAAAAACAGTTTCGAAGGTTGTGGTTGCAACAAATAAAGTTGCGGTAACATCTCCCAACCAGGCAAGGCGCGAGGCCCTGGCGCAAATCTTCCCCCTCACTCCCCCCTGGCTCCTTGTTTGACACGATGGCTCTCTGTCGCCTTCTCCTGTCATCCAGCTTACCCCTGATCCCAGCTAAAGCGCAGATCGATCTGGGGACCACCCAGAGCAGTATGGGCACCGCTGATCTGCCTCTGGAAGTTCACGTTTAAATGTTGATTTTTTCCTATCCTATCAAAACCCTCCTTGCTGAAGATCTGTTGGTCGCGATCTGATCGGATGAACCCCGTTACCACGCTGATTCCAGAATGTGCAGAATCGAGAGGCAGGATGCCACCCCCTGCCATCCCCATGTCCCATGCCGGCCCCCTCCCACACCCAGCGAGCCAGAACAGAGGCGTCACAGCCCTCATGTCATCCCTCCCGCAGCGCCACCCAGCCCCGAGCGCACACTACCAGCCGGACACGGGCCACAAGATCATGTACGCTTTGAACAAGGCGTCAACGCCTCCTCACTTCAACCAGGAGAAACCCCTAAAGACGGACGGGAGGACCTTTAGTCCTTTACCGATCAGGAAATCGCTGACGAGAGTTCTCACCGCATCCATCACCTGCGTTCTGCATGCATGCAAGTAGGTCCGATCAATTCGAAACCAAAGCAGGAACAAGCAATCGGGGACCCCATCAACCGAGCCCCGTCCCTCTTTTTTTCTTTCCGTTCCCCTCCCATCCCGCTTCCCAAGATTCCTCACCTTTCCCTCCTCGGACAACTCTCCGGCACACCTCGGCGGCCCGTGCCCCTTCTGACCATCTCTCTGCAGTTTGCGCCCACACAGGCAGCATCCCTCGGAGCATTGGCGCGCCACGGCTTGCCGCCGTTGATTCCGCGGCCGTTTTAGCTCCACTAGGGCCAAGGCTAACGATGCATCTTCTCGGGTTTGGCCACGGGATGGCCGGCCAAGAACGGCTTTCGAACCCTTCTCGAGCGTATAAACTCTTGGCTTTGTTTCCATGGCCTCGGGGCTCGGGCCCTTGTGTGTGTGGTCACGGTCCGAGCTTTGAAGGTCCTCGAGAGGGGAAACGGCCGGGCAGTCTCTGGGAATGACAACAACCAGCTTTTCGAAGTGACAGTGACTTGCCTGCATCTGCATACATGTAGGTAACCTGCATGCAACCACAGGAAGCGTACCCGATTGTTACCTACGCTGTGTACATGTAGCTTGCTTGACAGAAAGGGAAAGGAATGCCCCTCTGAATGCCCCTCTTCACACATGCATACATCGCAGACAAGCTTGGAGTGGCGGGCCATTCGCGTAACGAAGCTCGCCAAATTCTATTTGTAAGTAATCTCCGAACCAACACGCGCTGACGAAACAATGGCCTTCGGAGTGGCCCCATTCCGGTCAAGGGCCTCGACTTCAATAAGAACTGTGCAATGACCGATCAGCCCTGCTCAGATCCGGAAAATTGGCAACGTTGGGTAACCTAACCGATGGTCTGGACTCCTTTCCGACCATTTTGCTCGAGGTGAAATGTGCGTGGCGTATGCCTACCACGGATGGACAACTTAGGTAGGTAAACAGTGTGATGCCAAAAACAGTCTTCCCCTGCTTCAATTCATCTAGCACGGGTATCGATGCTCGGTACCAATCTTGAAACCACTCCCAAATTGTACCCTCCCTCACAGGTAACATCATCAAATCGGCACAACTCCTCGAGGACCTCCTTTGCAGGCCCTTAATACAGCCGGAACGCGACCGAGAAGCTTGCCACAGATGACCGACCTGCTTGGATGAATTACGAAGTAGTGCGGATACTCGAGCGCAAAAACCGGCATGCTGGTACCGAGGTTGATTGTAAGCGAGAGCGAATCCTGAGGAACGGACAGAAAATCCCACAGAAAACTTTGAGGAAGATGAT
This sequence comes from Chaetomium tenue, assembly GCF_020726465.1. Taxonomy (NCBI): domain Eukaryota; kingdom Fungi; phylum Ascomycota; class Sordariomycetes; order Sordariales; family Chaetomiaceae; genus Chaetomium; species Chaetomium tenue. Next base: position 2,342,287 of record NW_027117334.1, on the reverse strand, counting down.
TAGATCAACTTAGCGCCAAGTCAATTCCACTGGATTAAGCGATGCTTCCAAACAAAGGGACGAGCAAACGAATTGTGGGATGTCTACCGGTGAGGTGCCATATGTGGTGACGACTCAGGGGAAGAAACACAGGCGATCGGCCAGACCACAGATCTGACGCTTCCGATGTGGCATCTGCACCCCTTACTCTTCCAGACCGCCGTTATTGTTTCCTGCAGGATGGCTATCGTTATGACAGCATTTGTTCTGCTCCTGTGCAACAATATCGCCGGTTCAGTGCAAACGCGTACCCCCCCCCCCCCCCCCCCTCGATACGCCGCGGTCAGATGGTATGCCTGAACCAGGCACCACACGAGCGACATCAGGGCAGGTGCACTCACGCATCAAGCACACCACATTGTCATTGCTTCTTCTACTTTGCGCTGGTGCGGACATGTCGGGATCACAATCTCACAGATGGCCGATCCGAAAGCGTGTATCCATGTCTCGGCCCGGAGGGTCCTCCTGTTCCCTCGTCATTGTCAGATGGCAGAAACCGCCCCCAGCAACAATAGCAGGTGGGGTATCACCTTTAGATGAACCGGCACAGTCACAGGTCCGGATACTGCTATCCGCGTCGTGCAGAGTGTTTCGGTCGCTGGTGTCGACCTGCCGGACGTTACCTATGGTTGCATGTGCGCAGACTGGATCACACTGACGAGGCCCGTGAGCACCGTACACGCTTCTCCAGCGCTGTCGTGCCCTTAAACTATTGACCAAGTAGCAGTACTTGACCAACCGCACATGGATTGTTTTACATTGATGCCAACGCAGTCGATGATGTTGAGGTGCTTGTCCAGCTACCTGTAGGTGTGCTTCTCAATCTCATAGTAGGGCGGCTTGGAGGCCTTGTGACGGTGCCTAGGTAGGTTTGTTGGTAGAAGTGAAGATAGCCCCAGAACCGCCCATCAACAGCGCGCCCCTTTTGACTGTAAGCACGCCGTGGTACCACTCAGCCTCTTCGCTGCCGGCCACAGTGCTGGTTTATGTGCAAAATAAAATATTTGCATTGTTTGTCTATTATGCAAGAAATTTCAACATGTTCCTAAGGGATTGGCCACCTCATTCGATGTTGAGTGTCTAGATGTAGGTATATGTACCTGTTACCTGCTACCTGCTTATTCTTCATTTGGCCTATGGCCTCTTGATAATTATCCTACTTCAATCCCTCAGGTAAGTGGCATAGAAAGAGTAGATATACCTTTTCCCTGCTGATTTGTCGATTTTGACACTGCCCTGAAACTCTTGTGTTTAGAGTCATCTAGGAGTATAAGAGCTCATCTGACGAGTAAACCCAAAAGGCCAGTTGGCTACTATCCTATGCAACTTGAGGTAGCTAGCTATGTTTACAAGGTAACAGCAAATCGGATCAAAATAATGGCCAGGTAGAGAGTCATGTCATTGGAACTTCAACCCATTTTCTCCTTTCCCAGTCTCTAAGAGACCACACACACCCAGGCAACCAGAACTCAGACCCAACGTTCTTGAGATACAATTAGCTACTTACCTAGTTCGGTACTTAGCCAATCAAACCACTATGAATTAATCATAATACCTTCTTCAGTCAAGATTAGAATTGCGCACTGGAACTCCCCAAGAAAAGTTAAAAACATGCTGTGATGCCATGCTGCCATCGTCCCAGATGCGCCAGGCACTAAACCTCATCGACTCGAGTTAGACCCCCTGTAAACCTGAAAAGTACAATAGAGACCCAAAACACACATGCCGTGCATCCCTTCTGCTTTGATACCTCTGTGCTCGAGGACAACGCCATGCTCGCTACGCGTTGTGATCCTGTGGCAACATGCATGGTGTTCTGGGTATCTCTAGCATGGCTTTCCAACCTTCGACCGATGGCGCAATTCTGACCCTAACGGCGGTCATCCTGTTGCTTCCACAATTGGCTTTAGTAGCTCTGGGGCCCCGCATCCATCAGCACGACTGCCCTGAAAGATCTTAGATCTCTCCACTGAGCGGCCTTACCCGCGACTACGGCACAAAGTTTATCTCGACTTCACCTCAACTTCATCCATTCTATTGAATCCCAAACCCCCATGGCCAACTTGGAACTTTGCGAGCTCTGGCCCGTCGGGCTGCTTTTCTAATCCGGACATTTGCTACCCCTCCCCAACCCCTCACCGCCACATAAACCTTCCCCCGCCGTACTAGTGAGGTCTCTTTCCGGCGCACAGGTTGGTCCGTCTCCGCACACCACCCGCGGCACAAAATGGGGGCTGAAAATTAACTAAATAATCGATAGGCCAGTACGACGATCAAAATAAGCTCTGATTTCTCAGCGGCTGGGGTCATCATATATTCGTGTCCTCAAGGGTTTCAGTTTCCTAAGCCTGAATTTGTCAGCTGTCGTCGGTCGGGTTGCGCCGCACCCGCGATCCACAGTTCTGGGAATCCGAGGTTGCGCTGATGTGGAACCCGAGAGCCGCATCCGATTATTAATGAGTGCCGCGATGGGCGACGGGGCCATCCATGGGAGGGGAAAGTGGTGAGGATTGGTTGACGTCGGGGGTGAGGGCGGGTCAGGTCAAGCCCTCCGAGCATCAGGGGGGTCCAATGGTCGCGCCGGAGACTTTTCAGACATGCGCGTGGAGGTGGATTGACTGGAGAGTCGTCGAAGCTCCTCCTTGTTAAAGTGCCCGCCCATAAAAGTACCCACCTCCCCCGCCCTCTGAAGTGACCTGACACGAGCCCAACCTCATCGACATCCACCAGCCAAAGACCAAGAAGACAAAGCGAAGAGCACCAAAAACACCACCTACCAAGCAACCAGCAACCAGCCTCTTCACCCCCCCTCCAACCAACCATCAAAATGGCTTCCGTCTCCCTCTACGATGTCTCTATCGGGATGTCCCTCCAAACGCTCGACACCCTCCTCGACCTCCTGAAGAAGGCGCAGGAGCACCCGGAGGCCGCCACCCTGGCGGACGCCCGTCTCATCGACGACATGAAGCCCTTCTCCTTCCAGATCATCGCCGTGACCAACTTCGCCAAGAAGTACGTCGAGCGCCTGACGGCCCGCGAGGTCGAGGTGTTCGAGGACAACGAGACCACCCTCGAGCAGCTCGTCGCGCGCGTCAACAAGACCATCGACCTGCTCAAGGCGGTCTCGCGCGAGGAAGTGGACGGCTCCGACCGCAAGACCGTCAGCCTTCAGGTCGGCCCCTTCAAGCCCGTCGACGCCACCCCGTCGCAGTACGTGCTCGGCTTCGCCATCCCCAACATCATGTTCCACGTGAGCACCGCGTACGACATCCTGCGGATGAAGGGCATTGAGTTGGGCAAGAGGGATTTCATGAACCACTTTATGGCGGACTGGTTCACGCCGACCATGAAGGAGCAGTAGAGGGTATGCTGAACGAGGGGGTGGAATAGAAAAAAGGTTGCATGCTCAGCTGGGGAAAGATAGGACCTGGAGAGCAATAGAATTCTGATTCCTTTTATTGTCGCCCTCTGAAAACTCAAGTTGACTTTGACTATTAAGAAATATCAACTCACATCCCTAGAATCCCAAAATCCTGTTGGCCTCCGCAACCACGGCCTTGCCGCCCGGGGTATCATCCTCCGCCGTAGCGAGCTTGTCAAGGCCCATGGACTGGACACCGGCGGGGTCGCAGTACTTCTTGACATACTCCTCGGTCCCCCGCCCGATATGCCTCGACTCGCCCTCGCCGCCAGGGAAGTCCGGTCCTGGAGTACCCTGCAGGAACGCGGCCCGTTGCCGGACCATGTACTGGGCGCTGGCCTTGGTAGTAGGGCACACCGGGATGTACAGGACGCTAGAGTCGGAAGTGCCGTTGTGCTTCTTGTCGACGGCATGGATCGCTGGATCATGTCAGTATCAACCACCTCACTCTCCCCATAACAAAAGATAGGGCACACTCACAGTCGCAATGCCAAACGACATAATCCCCCGGCCTCACCTCCGGCACATGCACCATCGTCCGATCCAGCTCCAGATGCGGGTGCGCACCCTCCGGAAACTCCTGCGCACACCCCGGCATGGCCCCATGAATCTCACTATCCATCTTCTCCCCGCCCGTAAACTCCCAATTCCCCTCCTCCAAATACCTCTCCCTCACACCACCCACCTCTTCCAACCCCCTCCTCGCCCTAAAAAACGGCCTCAGCAACGCATACACCCCCGTCTCTCTCACCAACGGATTCACCAACAACGTGCCCCGCAACGGCCCGCTCTCACTAATCGCCAACCACCCCTGAAACATCCTGAACATACTACACGCCCCCAACCCCCCATACAAATCCGTCACCGCGCCCACCCTCCCCGCCGCATCATATGCATCAAACCCCCCCTCCCACTCCCCTTTCCAAACCGCCCCATAAACACCACCCATCCCATACCCCCCCTCCTCCCACCGCTCCACGCTCCCCGCGTCCTGGTGGGGACCCAGCGCAAAGTGTGCGTCGCCGGGCTGGCGGATGCGCAGGCGGTCGGCGTAGGTGAGGGGGGTGTGTAGGGAGAGGGGCGTGGAGGGGTTGGAGTGCGTGTGCCAGAGGGTGGTCATCAGGGCGCGTTGGGTCGTGAGCAGGGAGGGGTGGGCGCGGGCGCGGAGTTGCGAGGGCGACCAGTAGAGCTCGAGGATTTGGGGGGTGGTGGGGGGGAAGCCTGTGAGGGAAGGGGGGTTAGTGGGTGGTGGATTGTGGGTTGGGGGTTGGGGAGGTGGGTGGAGGGAAGGGGGTTGAATAGAGTGTTGTGTTGTGTTGTGGGGTGGGAAGGGGATGGTAGATAGACAATAGATAGAAGGGGATGCATGACTGGATCGGAAAATAACCAAGACTTACCGCGGGTTTGTGGGTTCTGGCGGGCGTATTCTTCGATCTCAAACTTGTACGACCGCGCTTCATCTTCGGGAATCACGCCTCGGATAACCGCAACGCCACGCTTTTTTATCTCGGGCTTGAGTGCGTCCAGGTCCTCTTGGAGATGGCTGAATCGGACCTCAGGAACGATGGCGGGTCCGGTACGGGCGATAATCTCATTCTCCTTTTTCAGCGTCGCCAGTAGGCGCTTCCAACTGGCTATAACGGCATCTTCGTGGCCCTCGACAAGGCGCAATTTGAGCTCACGGAAGCGATCTGGGAGCGGCTGGGCTTTCCTCCCCGAGAGCGAGGCGAATGTGTCAGAGATATCCCCCTCTGCCTTACCACCCGGTGAATTCATGGCCGCCATGGAGGTGGCATGGCGAGGGTGTTGTCGTGAGAGTTGGCGTGTGCAGGTTTGGTTGACGGAACCGCACCTAGTGCTGCGGAGTGACCTAGAAAGCATTCTGGCTGGAGCGACGGGGGAACAAAATAACGGGTTCAAGATGAGCTGTGGAGTAGTTTTTGGTGTTGATGATATCGAGTGCCGATGGGCTGGTTGAAATAGGCATGGCTAACTCATCCCCCATTGACGAGAAAGGCTTTATAAGATTCATGTCAAACTTTAGGAAGCCACTCTCAACACCGAATACCCCATAACAAAGCTCCAGTCTCCCATTGACGATCAAATTCAAGCGGAAGTACCGAATCGGGAAACACATACAATGAAGGCGACGTCATTCTTCGCCGAGGTCCGTGCAAGGTTGGGGTTGAATGGGGCCTCGTAAGGAGGCGAAGGCAAAAAGAAAACCCAAGGAACGGCCATATTTCGGTCATAAAACCATTAAACAAGGCGCCTTCGGTGCGCTTTCCCCAGTTGCCAGGCCGTTCCTCGTCGAAGGCGAGTTTCAAGGAGCTTGAACCAACTCAGCGGGAAGGAGCCAGCAAGGGCGGAGTGACCAGAAAGGGTAAGCCCGCTGAATGGCCCCACCCTGACTTGGCCCCACCGATCCACAACAATCCATCGATTTTCGGCTTTCATCGACACGCGAGGACGAAAACGATCCATTTCGGATCGCAAGACGGCACCGGCGGCAGCACAAGCGCCTAGGTATCACAGTTACACAGCACTGGGAGTTAGCCTACCAGCAACGTATTGTCTGACTTCCTCCTACCTCTCATTCCGCACTATGGCAGGCGCCAGCCCTATCAAACCCGCCGCTGGGAACATTGTCAAATTTGTGGGTCATGATGCCACAGGGTTGCCCATCAAACGCAAACAGGTCCATCAAGCGTGTCTACCTTGCCGGAAGCGTAAAGTATTTACTTTTCACTCTATATACCAGCTATAACTTACACTCAACTGACCCTTTTAGAAACGCTGTCGCCATGTTGAAGATTCGGTCGTAGACATTCAAGAAACAGACCAACCTGGCCAGGAGCCGAGCCATGACGTTGCCAGTAACGGCGGGGAACGGCGGAGTAAACTTCCACGCCATGCCGCCGCTACCGACAGGGACACGTCCGATGCCGCCGCCCAACTGCTCCGCTTCTTCCACCACGCCTCCGATAAGGCCGCCAGCAGCAGCCCGGAGAGCGACCAGACACAAGAACTCCGTCCGATGTCCCCAGCACCGCCATTCTTAGGAGATCTCAACCCCGAAGGCATCCTCGTCGAAGCCACCATGGCCCCGTCCCGGAAGAGTCCGCCAGCAGATGAGGATTCCGAACATCAGGTAATCGGTTACTTGCCCCCGGCCTCGCCTCGAGAGTCTAGAGGACCATCAACTCAGGGGCGGCCCGCGGCATGCACCGGCAGCCCTCAGCTCGTCGAAGAAACACCCGGCCCGTTTTTCTCTGTCCCGCGCGAGGATGGCACGAGCCTCACCATACACGTGCAAGATACGGCCAAGTTCGCGGCCATCGCCCAAACGCTTGTCAATCGTGGACTGGCCGACAAGGTGATGCCATCGGACGCGGAGTGGCAGGCTTTGAGAGACCTGTTTCTCACTAAAATCCAGCCCCTCTTTCCCATCTATGAAAGGTCGTGTGTTGTGACCCTACCAAAAGAGAGAGGCTTGCGAGAGCTCGTTCAAGGATCTGTGTGCCTCGCCGCCGCCACCGACCCAGAGGCTCGCAACCTGTTAACCTTCAAATCATCTTCAAATGGGTCCAGAACACAACGCGTGGTATCCTTCGACGACTATTCCCGGGAAATGGCCAACTTCATTAACAAGCGCCTTGTCGAGCTGCAAGAGAGCCGTCAAATCCCATTCACCGACCAAATCCAAGTGATGGCTTTGACCTGCTTTTACTGGCAGCCGGCGAACCCCACTGAGAGGTTTGAACCGCTGAATTTATACGCCAAACTTGTTAGTATGGTACACACCCATGGCGTGCACCTGGGGATTCTGGCGAGCGCGGCCGCCGAAGGCAGCGTAAAAGGCCGTGGGAAAAGGCTCTTCAAGTGCCTATACGCCCTCGACAGATTAGTTGGGGCCATATCTGCGCGTCCACTCATGTTTCATAACGTCGACTTGATACAGGTTCCTCGCCCAGACGCCGAGGATACGCCCATCTTCAGATTCTTCCTATCCTTAATTCTTCTTCTGGATCAAGTCATCGAAATGTACCGACCGCGGCCGACGGTAAACTGCATTGACATACCTGTTTTCGAGCGCATGGCCATTGAAGCGGGGGCTCAGTGTGAACCAGAGATCCTCCTTGGTAAGTGCCATGTCTCTTAAAGGACCGAGGCCGCGAGCTAATACCAGGGTCCTAGTCACGCTTGAAGTACTCTACCACGCCATTGGTGTCCTCTCGGTACGCATGCCTCGACACCGTTTTCGAATGGCTCCCGAGTGTGATGCCCCTCAAGGGCCGCCTACACAACATTTACCACCCAGCAGCATGAATGCCCGTCGATCACATTCCGCCGATCGCATTCTTGACGTAATCAAAGACTACAAACTCAGCCCGATGCCCTTTGTGCCTTACGCCATCACGCTATCTCTCAGTGTCGCGTACCGTAAGTGGCGTTTCAGCCAACTTCCCATGTTCCGGACCAGAGGTGGCGCCGATTTCAAAAAGGTGCTTCCCGTGGTACAGGAACTGGGGGCCATATGGAGCAGTGCCCGGATCAACGGACAACTGGGGCAAGCCGTCATGTTGAAGCTGGATCGGAGTGAGATGATAAATAGGGACAAGAAGCGGGCGAAGAAAACCGCTGATGCCGCCAGAACGAAGCGGGGACGAAACGGAGCGCTTCGCGGAGCGGAAGATCAAGCGGCATCAACGGGAAGCCTGGGTGGCGTGGGAGCTGGAAATGTTACGGAACCTGCAATCGCACATTCGGCTTCAGCACTCGGCGGCAGCAGTACTACTTCTCCAGGAGCGCCCCCCAGTCCACTTATGGCACCTGAACCGACCCAGACGACTCAAGCCCGGGGCGCCCTGAACAACTTTCGGCCGCTGCCCTCCCCTGCAGCCTCATGCCTCGCTGACCGACAACAACCACAATCTCTGCCCCTTACGTGGACTACCGCCTGGACGGCCGACAATAGCAACAACAACGTACCCACTAACCACTCATGTTTCGCACCGGCCAAAGACAACATCCCCCAATCCAACCCAATGCAGCAACCAGACGCCCCCCTTGGTTACCATTGCAGCCAACCAGACGACGCTATCCCATTACCGGGAGATCTGCTTGCCCAGCCGGCGGGGCCCCACGACACGTCGCCGCTGGCGGGACTGTCGGATGGCAGCCTTGATGATTTCTTGAATGACGATGACGCGCTGTTTCGGTCATGGGACCCCCGGTTTGCACAGTCGGTCGACTTTTCCTTTAGCAGTATCTTGGACCCCGGCAATCCTTTTGCTTGGCCGGAGTATTGTAATTACACGTCATGAGTAGGTTACAAATGTCTGGGGGTGTCCGAGGGCATTAGAGCCTTGTATTCACGACATCACAAGTGGATATTAGTTGATGGTAAATCTCATAGTTGGATATATGTTGCGACTGAAGATATAAAGTTAACGGATATCTCATCAATTTAATACTCTACATGCTCCGCCTCTTCTTCGCAAACCTTGTGGCCTTACAACGCAACCTTAACACGCCTAAACGCCAGCAATACACCCCGAGAACTCCGACTCCAAATACGACTTTAGCCGTTTTTCTATAACCACCACATCAAAACACCATCACCAACCATCATAGCCGCTCCATTCCCCCAACCCCAGCCTAAAACGCCCTCCTGGGCGCCCCCAGAGGCGTCGCAGGCAGCTCAAACCGTTGCACATACCCCTGCCCATGTGATTGCCTATGTGGTTGTCCCTGTGGTTGCTCATACGGTTGTTGCCCATACGGTGACCCAAGCCCAACGCTCGGCCACGCATCCAGTTCCTGCCGCGGCACCACCCCAAACCCAATCCCCCCGTGATACGGCTCCCCATACGCAGGCGGGTGATACCACGCAGCCCCACCACCACCACCATTCCCAGCCCCATCACCACCGGTCTTGTACATGTACCTATGCTTATTCTCTCGCGCATCATAACAACCCCCACCCCCCACCACCGCTCAAACACCAACCCCCCCCCGTGTTGGATCCCCCTGTCTCGCCGTTAGCACCGCTTTCTTATTCCGCCGCGGCTTCGCCACCAGGTATGCTGCAACCGCGAGCGCGATGGCGAGCACGGCTGCGCCGACGCCGATACCGATGCCTGCCTGTGCGGCAGGAGAAAGCCCGGCGGTGGCGTCCGGCGAGGGGGTGCGGGAAAATGTTGATGAGGGTTCCGGTTGGGTGTTGGCGGGGGGTGGGCCGGTGGGGTAGCCGGAGGATGGGGTTGTTGTTGTTGTGGTGGTGGTGGTGGTGGTGGTGGTGCCTGGCAGGTTGATGGAGAGGTAGGCGGAGGCGGAGTCGTCCCAGATGGCGAGGATTTGCGGCTTGGAGGGGAGGACTTCGAAGCGGGCGATGCTGGCGTCGCAGCAGGGGACGCGGTGGTTGTCGCAGCAGTAGGTGGTGTCGGAGCCGGTTACGTTGGCGCACGAGGTGAGGTCGGCTGGGACGGTGTTTTCCGCTGGGGTGGGGGGTGGTGGTTAGTGGGGTTTGGGATTGGTGGGTGTGCTGTGTTGGTGGGAGTTGAAGCGAAGCTTGGGGGGGAGGGTGGTCGACTTACTCATACAGAGTGCGGCGCAGGCGGTGGAATCCCAGTTCTTGTCTGTGCAAGAGCTCCGGACGGTCGTCCCACCCGGCCCACGGCATAGGTTGTTGCTCATGCACATCATACCCTTGTCGCCGTCACAGCACGCGCTATCGTCGGCATTCGGGTTGCATGGGGAGTCGTTCACCGCGATCTGGCCGTCTGGGTAGTAACAATACTTTTCCGCCAACGAGAAGCAGGCAAGGAAGAGGAGCGTGATGGCCCAAGTCAGTATCCTCATGTTGAGCTGTGGACCTTTGTGTCACTGTGTATGTCGTGGGTGGCCGGATGCGTAAGTGATGATGGGGAGAGTCGAAAAGAGCAGAAGAGACAACCCAAGCAACTAATTGCCCATGAAGACGGCGGCATGTTACTGTTATCGTCGGGCAGCCAACTGCCAGACGGCCACGTTGTGTTGTTTTGGGCGCTTAGGATATCCATACTGGCGGTAAACTAAGCGCATTCGTGGGAAGAGGGGGCATGATACCGACTGCTCAGCCGCTATCTCGGTTACTGACCCCGGTGGCCTTGGTGTTGTTTTGGGCCCGACAGTCTGGTCAAGGCGCTCACAGCCCTGCAGGGGCCATTAAACGCCCGATTGTCTGTGGCTGCTTCTAGGCTGTTGGTTACAGAGATGCTCCTCTGAATTCGGGCGCCACCGTCACTGGCTTCGGCTGTGAAGGAGCGTTAAATAGCCCCCGACAATTGGTTCATTCTCCGGACCGCATCAGCCACGTCTGCTCGCTATCGGCGCGCCATTGGTTGCCTTCTTCATGTTGGTTCAAGACGCCAATGTCCGCTGCAATCGTCATCCGCGACAACAGCGCCGCGGCCATTCAACACACTCGCGTATACGCCCACGTTTCTAACCCGCATCGCAGGCTTATCGATCAGCATGTTGTCGACTTATACGCCCAAAAAGTGTTTATTCCCACTCCTGGCGATTGTCACATTACTCTTCCTATCGGCGGGGCATTACTCATATAAGACTCGTTACGGAGAGAGTACGTTGAACTGATCCATATCAAATAACCGATCCATATCAAATCTTACTCACATTCGTCCCTCTACCGCATTTCATCGCACCCCTTGAACCCCCGGGCCTAAGTGAAGGAACATCGACGCTGACACACCCAACAGAAAACATCCTCAACCGGCCCCCCGGCGGAGCCACAACCCCCTCCACCCTCCTCCAACAACCCTTCCCCCCCAAAATCTGGCAAAGCTGGAAAGACGACTCGGAAAACCCCACCGAGCGCACCATCGGCTTCCCCCACCAATGGCGCGCCACCAACCCCAGCTGGCTATACGAGCGCATCACCGACGCCAACATGGACACCTACATCCAGACCCGCTTCGCCGCCACGGACCCCTCCCTCGCGGACCTCTTCACCAGCCTCCACGACCCCATCCTCCGCGCCGACTTCCTGCGCTACCTCATCCTGCTGCGCGACGGCGGCGTCTGGGCCGACATCGACGTCTACCCGCACCGGCCGGTGGCGGAGTGGGTGCCGGAGCGGTTTCGCGGGCGGGTGAATCTGGTGGTGGGGATTGAGAATGATCATCATAAGAAGCCCATCTGGCCGGGCTCGCCGTACTCGGTGCAGCTGGCGCAGTATACGGTGCTGGCGAAGCCGGGGCATCTGGCGGTGGGGGTGTTGGTGGAGGAGGTGGCGGGGAATTTGAGGCGGTTGGTGGGGGAGAAGGCCAAGGGGGGTAGTGGTAGGGTGACGTTTGAGGATGTCATGTCGACGACGGGGCCGTTTGCGTTTACGAGGGTGTTGATGGAGTATTTTACGAATGTGACGGGGGTGGTGCATACGGGGGATGAGTTCGATCGGATGGAGGAGCCGAGGCTGATTGGGGATGTGCTTGTCTTGCCGAAGGATAGCTTTGGGTGGCTGCCGCAGGAGCATACGCACGAAAAGGGAGATCCGATGATTTTGGTGGAGCATTTGTTTATTGCTTCGTGGAGGGCGGGACACCCGGGATGAGGTGTGGGTGGTAGATGGTGATGCTTTAACAATCCGGGAAGATGTGGGCGTATGAACCAGAGTCGTGATATCAGACGCCTCCTCAGAGACAGCGAGGTTGGATTATACTCGGCAGGGTTGATATGTTTGGCTCATGATGGCCCTCACGAGCCTGGCTCGGGCGTACAGCACAAAGGGGGCGGAGGCCCAAGACGCCAGTGGTTAACCATGGGTTCATGTACCGTGTTGCCGAGGAGAGTTCGAGGGGAACCATTCCAGCGGCTGAGGGCCGAAAGCGGCGCCGTAGGAAGAAACAACCCCGCTTGGAGGGTTGAGAAGCACCCACTAGGTAGGCAGCTACTCAGATGGGTTCTGGTGACGTTGGTGCGGCGTAGATACCGCTTGGATACAAATTTATCTAGAATAATCACGGCGATGAGCTGCTAGTATTGATATTTAGAACCGCCTTCTTAAGATCACCGCAAAGTGATCTTTGCTTGAAACTCTCCATGATAAGCTGTAATGCCCCGCCGCAATGTCAACTTGACAGGGCGTAAGCATTCATGTCTCATTCCATGTCGGTGATTTGTGCGATTAAGCATGGCGCAGGGTTCCGAGTTCGAAACAACCGTACTCCGAGTAAATATATTACTCGTCATGAACTGTGGCGGGAGGCCGAATGTCAGCCCCTGAGGCTGTGGAATTTGAATTGGTCTTGGTCTCAGTGTACCGGCGGCCTTGTTCTAGTTTCGGTCTGCTCCATATCGCCCTTCAAGCGCATGTCCTAAGTATGCGGCGCTGGGCTCACCACTCGGTTGGAATCCAGAAGGACTGCGGTTTCGTTCTAATCTTGGCCCAATTTAACGGCCATTGCCATGTTACAGATTGCGCCCGGGTCCAGAGTCTCGAACCCCCTCGCCGCCCTGAGAGGTCTATTCTAGGATGGCTTTTCTGGCGAAGTTCGAAGGGGCCGGACATCAGGTAACTCATACCCCATTTCATGAAGTATAATAACCTCCATCACATCTCCCTTCAACAACTCTCATCCACCGCCATCACATCAGTTCCACCTACCAGCGCATCCAAACAAACAACCCTCACACTCAAAACAAATCAACCCACCACAACAAAATGGCCGTCACCATCAAAGCCTGTTCCGTCTGCCGCCCGACCGTCCGCGAGGCCCTCGTCAAGGCCGGCATCCCGCACACCGAGACGAAGAACAAGGTCAAGAACACCAGCTCCTTCACCGTCCAGGCCGCCTCGCCCACCACCTACACGCCCAACTCGCTGGCTGCCCTGTGCTGGAACGCTCTCCGCTTCCCGTTCCACCACGCGGTTAAGAATGGGAACACTGTTGCTTGTTCGAATGTTTAGGTTAAGGGGATGAGGGGGTGGATATGGGGAATGGGGGTGGGTTTGAGGGGATTGTGAGTTGGGGGTTGTGGGTGGTATAAGGGGGTGAGGGGCATGCTGGTCATGTTGGGATGGGATGCCTATTAGAGATAGATGAGGTTCCTGCTGGTTGGGACTGTCTGAGCTGTGCTCGGTAATTGAATACTTTGGCAGGATCGCTGCTCTTTTGACTCGAAACGTACATGTAGCGAGTGTGATGTTGATGGATGAAACTGGCTGAGAAATCTCGACGCCCCCTGCGTAGCAGCCCAGTCCGTGCAAGCTCCTGAAGTGACTGTGCCAATGGCTAGGAATATTTTAAGAATGGGCTTCCTTAATTTGAAGATATAAAGATGTCGTCGGTGGACCTCGGTTCCCGGGTAGAAGTTTGACGGTTGTGTCCGGCCCCCTTCCATCCCTTGCATACCTATGCTTCAACTTTCTCCCCTTTTCAGCTCTCCCACCGCCCCTCACAATTTCCAAGGGATGTTTGCACAGTAAGCACCGTACATAGTGTGTGCATCGAGTCCGCGTCGGGTCCGAGTCCAAACCGCCACATCGATCCTTTCTAGCCAAGCGTTTTCCTCTGCCAATAAACGGAATGTCTTTGTCTTGTGGCGCTCGGGGCGTGGGATAAAGACAAGCATGATGAGACCGGACCCCGCACGCTGCCCTTTTTGTTTGCTCATCATGGCTAGGATTCACACGTGCTACCCCGGATCAAGCAAGAGCTGATCTTCCTCATCGTATGCTCAAAGCCATGCACATCCCAACTCCCAGATTTCGCTGCATTCCGTTCCTGATCGCCGCGGCCACCCTGCAGGCAATGCAAGTGGCGTCCCCAAAGCAAACGTAACCCATCTGTGCGATGTCAACTCCAAGTCTGCAGTAGCCTATGGTACAAGCGTCAACATGGATCGAGCTCAGATGCTCACAATCGCCCGGCCAATCGAGTACCTCCTCTCAGGCATATCATCGACCTCGGCCATAATAACCCGCTTCATCCGCTCTGTACGCGTTGCTCATGCCGACCTCGCAGCTGTGACTTGCGATTTATCCGACCTGCGGCTGGTTTTGGAGCTGCTGAGAGATGAGCCCGGCATACCGTTAGTGCTTCAGGCTCAGATGCTGCTGGTCTTGGAGAGCTGTGGGAACACCTTGATACATATCGACACCATTCTCGCGCGGTGCTCCGAACCCACAAGATGGGTCGATCTCGGACGGGTTGAGATCTTGAGCTGTCGGTCCAACCTGACCACCTTTCGAGAAGCCCTCACCTTGGCCCTCGACGTGGCGAGCTTGTAATCTCCCCTTCTCCTCCATGTCCACATCCCCTGATTCTTTGACCCCCAAAGTCCTAACGTCCTTGTTTGGGGCAGAGCGACTTGGCCAGACAACCTTGCGGCAGCTGCCCACGCACTGCGACACAAAATCAACCCCGAAGTGCAGCGTCTCCATACCGAAGCACCACTCACTCAGCATGACTACCACGGTACAAAAGCAGTGATATTCCCATACCTTGATGTGGTGTCAGGTTGCATACAAGATCCGGTCAGTCTCGCAAATCGTAATAGCCATGACAGTGGAACTGAAAAAACAACGTACGTGCGAGAGCGCTTAGCCTTTGAGTAAGACTGACAAGATGTAGCACTCCCGTGGATGAAACGAGGAGGTCTGACCCCAACGAAGTGGCCACCGACATCAACCGCGATGTACGCAACTCGGGCGGAAGCTGGAGAACGCTTGATGATATCGGCGTATTCTGGTCCCGGCGGAACAACAGCAATATTCTGTCGTACTACATAGAGGAGCCTGCATCGTTGAGTCCTTTGCAGGAGAAACGAAATTCGTCACCGGGCCTTCCGGAATCTCCCACGCTACCAGGAAGGGAAGAGCGGCCGCTGCCTCTGCCGCAGAAGTCTCTCCCCCCTCCGGTGACCCAGCCGGGTCGGGAACACAGCGGTTCAATGTCCATAAAGTCAGAACCGCCAATTTCCCTTGGGAATATGGACATCGAGTCCCCCACAAGTACCTACTCGCAAGAGCGAGCCCGAGACACAAAAGACGCATACTTTTCACAGGACACGCGAGTGAGGTCATTTGCATCCCATGGCTCGGGTGGAAGTAGCAGCGGCTCTATCCCACGTGCTTCGTTCAGCATGACGCCGGTATCTGAGTACCGACCTGGCTCCATAAGTCCAGGCTTCGGGCCGACGAGCGCTTCCACCCACATTGCTCCATCACCGTTCCCATCATCACCGCCGCCTGAGTATCGCCGGACTTGGATAAACGCCCCCACTTCTGCGGACCAGTTCGTCGTGCCCGCTCCAATACAGCGAAGCCCCGATCAACCAGGCATTGAGGTCATTCCCAAACGACATCTCACAGACAAGGGTAAAGGTTCTGAGGTACTCCACATCGACACCTCGCCGACAGCAAGCTATGTGGCGACGAAACACAGCAACAAGCTCGTCAAGATATGGTCCATCCCCAAGAACGCACTACATGGGACGATCAAGATCACATCATATGTGCAACCTCGAGTGCGGTCCCGCGAGTACTTCATCCGCAGCCACGCCATTCTGTCGGAGAACGCCACGCTGATCGGCATCACCACGCACTTCGGACTCACTCTCGAGATTTGGAACTTTGCCAAGGGCGGTAGCGGGGCGAAGAAGGTACAAGTCATTGATGAAGCCCATCGGTGGGCAGCCAGCCAGCGCGATGCTTTTCACAATGACTACGCCGGGCTCGCCGTCTACCGCCCCAAGCACGACCGCATCGACCGCTTCTTCCTCTCGCGGCACCCCAGCTCCAAAACCCCCTTCCGCGAGGACCCCAACCATTCAATCGAGCTCCGCAAGTCCAACCTCCCCTTCGTCCCGAAATTCCCCGAGCTCGCCTACAGCTCCGACTCCCCCATCCTCGTAGCCGCGGCCGGTCCCCGGCCAGGCGACCCTCCCCGCCCCAACTCGACCATCCTCATCGCCTGGCACATGAAGCCCGTCTCAGACAGCAAGCTGCACGCACAGACCCCCGATCAGTCGTACAGCTCCCTCCCCGACGAGGAGCGGCACAAGCCCTACCGGGTCTGCGTACCCGGCTACCCAGCCCTGCAGTCCGCCCTGCCCGCCAGCCTCGCCACGCACGGTGACATCGCCGTCTCCATCTGGATCCCCGCCTCCACCACCACCGACACCACCGACACCACCTCCCCGCTCACTAGCACTAGTACCAACACCCCCACCACGCCCAGCAACAACCCCATCCCCCGCTCCTACACCTTCCCCTTCACCACCCCCAAACCCAAACCCCCACCACCCCCCCAACTCTCCCATACCCAAACCCAACCCCCCCAACCAGAATCCAATCCACCCTCCCGCCTAATCCTAACCTGGCACCTCACCCCCAACACCACGCACCTGTTCCCCATCCCCGCCCACGCCCAAGCCGCCATCTCGCCCGACTGCACGCGCCTCGCCTACTGCGACACCCACACCAACCACTTCTCCATCATCGACCTGGCCACGACGGCCGAGGTGTGGCGGTGGCCGGACGCGGCGCGCAGCGTGGGGTTTGCGTCGTTTGGGCAGCTGGAGAATTTGGGCGGGGTAAGGGTTTTTGAGTTCGCTTCGAGGGGGGTTGGGGGTGGTATTGGTGGTGGTGCTGGGGAGGGGGAGGGGGGTGGGAATGTGAAGGGGAGTGGGTTGTTGGTGGTGGGGGATGCGGTGGGTGGTGTGGGGGTTTATGAGGTTGGGGAGAAGGGGGCGGTGGGAGGGGGCGAGCAGAGGTTTGAGTTGGGGGTGGGGAGTGAGGTGGCGTGGGTGGATGTGGTGGATGAGGAGATTGGGAGGGTTAGGGCGAGAAGGGGGTTGGGGAGGTGAGAGAGGCTGGGTGTGATGCCGGGGATCTATGGGAATGGTTTGGTATTGGGGCGATTCTTTCTGGAGTGCAGTTCACTATTCGATTCTTGAGATCTTTTGGTTTATTGTGGTGGATCTTCAGTACCGCAAGGTGCTTTTTGCAACTACACAACTGTTTATTTAGCTAGTGTTCTCTTCTCTTCCTTGTTGAATCCTTTCAGCAGCTTCCGCAAACGCAACAGCTGCCGCTTTCCCAGCGCTTATCGGCCGAGGAGGCTCGCTGGATGTATCCCCTTCGTCAATAGGAGTGTATTCTTCAACCGGGACCCCGTCGATCACAGTATCAACCCCCGCCACGACTTGATAACTTGCGCCTCCGATCCTGATCTTCGTCGTTTCTTGTCCGTCCACATTTACCGGTGCACTCCCGGGGAGTATAACAACGCCGTGACCTCCAACTGCCGTCCGGCGGCCATTAGAACCTCGTTTCAAAACTTGTGTGTCGAGAGAGTCTGTGGTCGGGAGAGAGGCGGGTGGGTTGTGGTTTACGGAGGACCCCTAATGGTGGTTGTTAGCTCGGGGGTCCCACACTTTGCTTGGAACCTACCACTCGAGGTACTTGCTCTAATAGACCCGACAGAATATGGTAATGCATGCGCCAGAACCATAAGTGGTAGCATAAGCAGAACACGGTGGTGTATTGGGGGCATCATCCACAGGTCCTGACTCAACGGGGTGTATAATGGTACCTGTTGGTGAAATCGTCAGTGCCAGAATGACGCTGTCAGGATAAACCAAGACTTATCGATAAAGAAATCATCAAAATGGGTTGAGATGGAGGTTTGGTACGAAACGCAACCAAAACGCACATCCCCCGTGCCTCCCTTCAGTTCAAGCCTACGGGCAATGCAAGGGTTGGGGTTAGAACAGGACAAGGTCATCCCTGAGTCCCCTCACCCCTGATGTTGATACCCCTGAAACATCAGCTGAGCCAGACAAACACCAGCGCCATTCTCTTCATGATAGGGAAACAGCATACGGAGGGTGAAGAGGGTCTTGTATTGTCTATCTTGTATGGAAGACGACAGCTTGCCCAATGCAAAGGCCGTCGAGTCCTCCACGCTCTGTCCTCCAAAGTTTTTTTGATGACTTTTACATAATGCCGCCCTGCCTGTCCACATGCTCTGGGTACAGCTCACGTCCGTGGTCGCCTCCCCAGCTGTGGAAAAGCGGGTCATTTTCTTTTTTTTTTCTTTTTTTTTTCGTTGTGGAATGGCCCTGATAGTGTCAAAGTGTCAGGTTCCAAAAAAGTCGTGGCAACGGTTGTAGCCGGATACGCATTTCCCGTTCGCCGGACAAAGGCTAAAACGGTTGGCGTCGGCCGGCTCTCGTCCCCATTGTTCCGTTTTCCGCTGACGTCGTCGGCTGTGATGATACCGGATACCGTCCGGGGCGGTTGCTGCGCCGCAGCGCAAGCCCGAAAGAAGCTTCTTCGCATCGCAAACCACACCATCAATCCCCCTCCTCACGCCAACGCCACCAATCATGAGTGCGGTCATCCATGCAAGCACTGGAGCATCACCCGAACCGCCAAATTCGACCCTCTCGAAACCACCAGCACCACTCCATGTACCGATGGCCAGCCACCCAGGCTCCCATAAACCGTCGTTTGCTTGACCGGCCGGTCCTCGCATCACAACGTTCCTCTTTGCCTTTGCCCTTTCAGTTAATTTGGTAGTCGAGGAACCCTGAAGCTCCACAAGCTTCCCGTGCGGTACCGGCAGCGAGATACCCCCCCCCCCCATGCGCCAGCCACCGACCAGAAGAGATAGAAAATGGCCAAATAAAGGCCGCAAACAGAGCCCCGCCCGCAATAACAGCACGATAAACGCCGTTTATATGACTCCGTGATCCCCCCCCCCCCCCCCCCCCCCCCCAAAGACCCCAGACTCCGTCGTCAAAGGAAAAACCGCCCGTCCACTAAAAAGGCCACGAGACTCCGAACCATGCCACCCGCGCCTCATTCGTTTCCGTGCCTTTCGTTTTGTGGGAAGAAAAAGGAAGTCCTGAAGAAGTCCTGAAGCCGCCCAGCCGCATCTCCAACCAATCCATGGTGGTTGCATTGCACGTAGCCAGATAATGAAGGCCTGCCAGGAATGTTCGTAAGGTGAGGCCCAAGGAGGGCAAATGAGCGCAGCGCAAAATGCGGCAGCTCGGACATCCCCAAAAAGTAGTAAAGATCTGGAAAGCCCATGCGTGGTTAGGCCTGAAACCTTTCACCGTCTACAGCGTCCATATGACGCCAAGACGGATATCGATTGTATCGATCATAAGAGATGGACGTCGAAGATCGGGCGCGAACTGCGGAGAAATTAGAGATATGATACAATCGATGTCGCCGCTGATGGGACTGCTGGCCGACGCCAAAGGCCTGGAGAAAAAAGTCCTCCGGTGAGTAGCGATCGTCGAGAAAATGTCGTGAAGGATCGGATAGCCGGGCTGCTCTTTGTCGGGAGGGATACGTGTGGGAAATAGAGGAGTAATATGTACAATCCGAAACAAACAAAACAAAACCTAGCCTCTTAACTCGTGGCAACGCCTCCTAATGCCCCAAAAGATGCGAAAGAGAGAGCCCTAGCCCAGCTGAGCAGGGGATGTCGGCTGGCTTTGGCCCTGCGGACGGCCACCGCGCTGGCCGCCGTAGTTCTGGCGCCCACCCTGCCCCTGCTGGAAGCCACGGGAACGTCCACCACGGTGGCCACCAGAGGGCCCGCGGTTGCCTTGGAACCCTCCGCGGCCTTGGGGACCGGACTGGCCAGAACCGTTTTGGCGGCCCTGTCCTTGCCAGTCGCCCGACTGCGGTACTGGGGATTGAGAGTCTACCGGCGGGTTCTGCGGTTGTTGTTGTTGGTATTGGGGGTGATACTGCTGTTGGTGCTGAAGTGGCGTGTGCTGCTGCTGCTGCTGTTGTTGCTCCTGCGGGGACTGCGGAGACATCTCTTGCTGTTGCTGGATCCCAACAGGCTTTAAATTGGAGATGGGCCGCGGGATGCTCTCAGGATTCTCGTACACATAAAGACTCTTGTCGATGGTCTGGGGGATCGGTTGGATCTCGGTGCCGAGGTCGCGCTCAATGTTGTACAGGTTGAACCTATCGTCCCAGTTGATCAGGTTGATAGCCAGACCAAGATGGCCGTACCGACCGGAGCGACCAATTCGGTGAAGGTAAGTCTCGGCATTCTTGGGGAAATCGAAGTTGATGACGACGTTGACGGCCTGGATATCGATACCGCGAGTCAAGAGATCGGAGCAGACGAGGTTACGGCAGACGCCATTGCGGAAATCGTGGAATACGCGGTTACGGGCCTGCTGCGCCATCTTGGCATGGCTGTAGAAGCACGAGTAGCCGAGTTCGGTGATCTTCTTCGCAAGAAGCTCGACGCGGTTGGTCGAGTTGCAGAAGATGATGGACTGGTTGATCTGCAGCTTGGAGAAGAGGGTGTTGAGGCAGTGGACCTTCTGCTTCTCCTCGACGTAGGCGTAGTATTGCGTGATTCCGCGCAGGGTTAGTTCGTCCATGAGGTTGATCTCGTATGGGCTGGTCATGTTCTTGTCTGAGAAATCCTTGACCGAGATGGGGAAGGTGGCGGAGAAGAGCATGACCTGGCGATCCTTGGGGTGGAACCTCAAGAGTTGCTCAATGACAGGGGTGAACTCGATAGAAAGCAGCTTGTCGGCCTCATCCATGATGAACATGGGGCATTCGCTCAGGTCCGCAACCTGCTTGCCCGCCAGGTCGAGAATTCTGCCGGGAGTTCCGACCACAATATGGACGGGATCCTGCAACCGGACGATATCGTCGCGAAGCCCAGTTCCACCCGTTGTAACCATGACGTTGATGCCAAGATGCTTTCCGAGCGTCTTGCAAACCTGGGATGTTTGCATTGCCAGTTCGCGGGTCGGGACGAGGATGAGACATTGGATCTTGGAGACCTTGGGGTTGATCTTCTCGAGGGCGGGGATGACGAAGGCGGCGGTCTTGCCCGTGCCGTTTTTGGCGCGCGCAAGGATGTCGCGACCGACAAGAGCTACCGGTATGCTCTCTTCTTGGATGGGGGAAGGCTTCTCGAATCCAGCCTCGAATATGCCCATCAGCAGGTCACGCTTGAGGCCAAAGTCTTCAAAGTCCAAGCCCTTCGTATTAGTTACGTCCTGCGTACGGTCGCAGAGTTAGACCAGATAAACATGCCAAAAACACCGAGCGTCACCATACCTCCGTCTGTTGCCTCGTGTCCTTGGCCGGAAGCCTCAGGTTCAACTTCCAGTCGTCAGAGCCCGATCCATCGCTAGCCCATGTTAGCTTGCTTCAAGAGCAGGTGGGGTAATAGCTACCAACTTTAGCGTGGAGGCCTTCAGCTTGTCAATGAGGCTGTCTGTCATTGTGAATGGTGGGGTTAGGCGGAGAGCGCGCAATGGTGCGGTGTGTCGAGTATTCCGAAAAAAAGCTGAGTCAAATCACCGAACTAGACTGGAGAACGGGGCGAAAATTGGTTTTTTTTAAGAATGCCGGTGTGCTATACCGGTCACGGGTACTGGACGCAATAATACCCTCTTCGAAGCTCGCAGTAGAAGTCGTAGTGTTCGGCCGGATAATGGGATCTTGCCTGACCCCTGGGGTTTCGTTTGTGCGATCGTGGGATTTGCTTGGGTTGGTTGGTGGAAAATGCAGATTCGGCAGCAGATATCGTTTTTTTCTTTTCGGTAGAAATTGGTCAAATTCTCAGTGCGGTTACTTGTCGTTTATTCAAGAAGGCGGCGGGGAAGGTGAAATAGTTCGCAGGGCTGAGCCGTCTTTTGCGCTCTTGCCAAAAACTTGAGTTGCAGGTTAAGTACGTATTGTTGACATCACGTGCTGATCCACGTGGGTCGCCTAATGGGGCAAGTGCTTCGCACTTCGAGCTTCCGACGAACTCCGAGTCAACAAGACTCGAGACTCGAACTCGATCCAACCCGAATCGATATCACCACCCAAACTCGTTTGTCAATGTACTACCGGCGGCACTATGCTGTCGGACTTTACAAGCATGACCGACCCAACCTAGAACGATGTTTCTCAACAAACGAACGAAAGCACTCTGCCCGCGCAGCGCCACAGTGTTGTTTTGCGCGCAACACTCGCCCTCGATACCTGCAACATGTCGCGTACAATGTTGTTCGGCTATCACACCCACTTTGAGCTGCGCACAACAACGGATATCTTACGCAACAGTTCAGGGTGGACAACAGGGCGACAAACACAACCGTGGCGATCAATTGAAGTGGCCGACATCGGCGAATCCCACCCCATACGAGGTCCTCGGGCTTTCGCGGGGTTGCCCCTACAGCAAAGCCCAGTACTTCCGGCTTGCGAAGCTTTACCATCCCGACCGTCGGCACCATGCCCCTGACGACGGCATTTCACATATGACGAAACTCGAGCGATACCGCCTCGTCGTGGCGGCCAACGAAATTCTCAGCAACCCACAGAGAAAGCGGATGTACGATCTTTACGGCTTTGGTTGGGCAGATCAGACAGACTCGCAAACACGGCACCGCGAAGCGGACCGCAAGTGGAGGAACGAGCCTGGTAATGCCAGCATGAACGCAACATGGGAGGACTGGGAGCGGTGGCACCAGCAGCGGAACGGGGGCGGCGAGAAACAGGAAGAAGTGTTTACCTCCAACCTCGCCTTCATGACCGTCATTTCAGTCATTTTAATCATCGGCGCGTGGAGCCATGTCACGAGGGCTGGCACAAATTCGGTCAATCTGCTCGACATGCAGGACCAGAAACATGCCGCCATTAGCCGGGAGCTGCGGGAGCGGCGGAACCAGAGGGCTCGGCTGGACCGGGAGGGCCGAGTCGAGAGTTTCCTACGACAACGAGAGTTTGAGAAATGGGCATATGATCCGCCCGGGCATGGTCTGCCGGCCCCAGGGGATAGCAAAACCCCGGACTGAGCTTGGTAACTAGGCAGGCAATCCAACGAGGCAGTCACATCCTCTGCGGTTTTGAACCATGCATTTCATGGCACACATTGCCACGGCCCGTCGTTCGGTACATCGTTCGGTACTAACTACAGACCCACATATCATCAATGCCCTGCATGCCAATGATGGCAGCAACAGCAACCCAACCCCCCCCCCCCCCCGGAGCGCTCAGACCTTGCAGCGTATTCGAGCATGTGCCCACCACATCCATTTCTACATGGCACGCAAGAAACGACGGCCGAATAAGAAAGGGGCGGTGCGCAAGTGCGGGTTGGCAATCTGTCGGTTGCAAAGTGGTAGGGGCTGCGGGTGGTTACAGCGTTCCGTTATCCATGTCACGTCTTCATGACAGAGGGGTCGAATTCGCACACCCACAATTCAGGTAGCTTGCAAGAACACTCAAGATTTCACGCGTAACACACGACGACTGCGACGCGCACTGGACAGGCCCGGGTGTGGACAATAAGATGCTGATTCCAAGCACTGAACGACTCCGTCTTCCATAGTCACCTTCGCTGAAGAATCTCAAGGCGTGCTCACACCGTCTATGAATCATGGACCTTGTAAGCTTTACAGGCAGTACCAGACCACACAGGCTGGGGATTTTGCCGCCTCAATTTCAGGCGCCTTTTCCGGGTTATCGTAAATACAAAGAACTTAGTTCTATCCAAATCCTTTCCACATCCGGTCCGGTGGCGAAAACCTTAAACAACACCACGTCCACTTATCCAGGAAGGTTCTCCCAGTTCAATTATTACACTATCCCAGTCCGTTGTCGAGTCAGATCGTGGCAACAACCTGCTCAACCACCAAGTAAACAATGATCAGCCAAGCCCTGCAAAACAATGTTTATTAGGCACTCCCAAGGCACATTTCCATCCGCCACCATCGATACATATTCAGGAATTTCACAGTTTCTGCCTTCTCGCTTCTTGGTAGCCCTAAATCCCGCCCCGTTCCATTTTCCCTACTCCTCCAACCAGCCGTGACCGGGCGTTAGACAGGTTTCCCACTTCGCGTTTCTCATCCACCCACTGCCCCATTACCAACGAGCTCAATTTTGGCTGGTAAACAGCAACACTCCAGATTTTTGACGCCGGTCAGATCATTCGGCTCCTGTCATGGCTCGTAGACGTCCTGGGGCGAAGAAACACACTTCGCGGTCGAAGAAAACTTACGTACCGGGCAAGAAAGGGAAACGACAACCTGACCAAAACTCCCGATTCCCGAAGTTCACTCATTTTCCCGCCGAAATACAATGGAAAATCTTCCGCGAGGTCCTAAACGGCGACCCGCATTTTCATGTTCTCAGAGTCGGTCGTGTCGACGATGCTCAGACAAGAACATGGAAATTATCTTTCTCTCCCGTCACTAGAAAAGAGGATAACTCGGGATACCGGATGTATGACGAACTTTCGAGTGTCAACCCTGCGGCTGCAGCGGCCGTGAGCCATGAGGTGGCATTGAGAAGAAGGGGCCGGCTCGAACGGCTACCTTTCAAGATCTTAGACGCCCGTATTGATGGCGCGAAAGACCTGATCGTTTTCGACTTTGCTAGGAGCACGGTCCCGGCGATGGGGTACTTCCACGACGACCACCAGATTTTGAATTGGCAAAATAGAATCTTCGACAGTGACAGCCTCGCGGAGCAGTTCCAAAATACGGAAAAGTTCGGCATCAAGTTGAGCCCCAAGCACTACTCCTGCCATGACATGGACGGCAATTTCCGCTGCGTCGACCGCGGGAATTGGGAACACGCGAGCCATGCCTCACGGGACAGCGCGTGGCGTCTGTGTCCCAAAGAAGTAGCGGGTTTCTTAAGAAGCTTTCCAAAGCTACGCCAGTTCTATGTCATCATCGATCCCTATCACGGCAACAAGAAACATGACCACATGGATCTCTATCTCAAGAACTACTTTGCCGGTACATGTAAGTGCTGTCCATCCCACTCCTCCCTTCCACCCCCCGTGTCACCAACACACGCCCACAATCACCAAACCCCATCTCCCACAACCTCCTCAACCTGAACGGAGCCCTAACCAACCCACAGACCCCAACAAACACGCCACCACGTGCAGCCAAACCCCCTTCCACGGCATCTCCACCATCTACATCCCCCTCCACCATTCCAACGCCCTCCCCGCATTCGGCTCCCCCAACAACCCCAACAACAACCACCACCACCCCCCGCACAACCGCACCACACTACCAGGACCCTTCCCCACGCTGCAAGACCTGCACGACATGCACGACATGCTGGTCGCCGTGGCCGACCACTTCTTCCTGGACCGCCTGCCGCCGCAGCACGGCAGGTATGTGGGGCCGGGCGAGTACCGGCTGGAGCGGGCGGTGCGGGAGAAGCTGGTGTTTGGGGCGCTGGTGGCGGTGGGGAGGGAGAGGGTGCGTGAGTTGGGTGGGGGGTTTGGGCATGAATAAATGGGGGGTGAGGGGGTTAGGGGGTTAGGGGGGTTCTAGTAGAAGGGGAGTCAGGCGTGGGGTTGGGGCGTCGAACGGGGGGTTGGTGTTGCTTCCATTGGGTGGTGGTGGTGGGGGACAGGGTTTGCGGGAGAGGCCTGGCGGCGACGAGGGCTTGCGGCGTGGGAGGGCTGGCTATTGCTAAGAGCGCGGAGCCTTTTGTTTTTGTTTTCGTTTGTTCATCAAATGAGGCCTTGAAATCGGAGCGTTTTCATGCCATAGCGACTATATCCTTTACGCGAAAAGAAAATGTGGTGCCCCGGGCTACTTTCGTGTGTCGTATGCCAGAGAAATCCAGGCCCCGACATCGAGATGAGGGCCAACCCTCACCCCCCGTATGCTGGCACGGCCGACAGAAAAGAAGAGCGGTAATGGAGTATTGGCGAGTAGTTCCGGGGTTGGGTCGTGACGGTGATACTAACTTTATACATGGTTATGTGGTCATACCAGTCAGGGTCATCGAATTTCAACAGGTCTAACACCACAACATGTCAATGGAATAGCAATAATGAGGATCTGGGGGTTCAATACATCAATACGTGTTGTAATTGTGAAGTGCTTGGGTTTCATCGTCTGACTCGGCTTCCGGTCAACGGGATGACTGAACATTGATTTGCTCATTCCAAGACAAGGGATTGGTCATTCATTGTGCTCCTATAGTTATTGTAGCCATGCTTTGGATTTGAAAGAACGGAACCGTCCCTGATCTTTATCCCTTCACTGCCAAGCTTGTCGGTCAACAGGATAATCGAGGACAGGGTTCTTCTTGTTCGCCATGCCCCGAAGTGATGACTAAAACAAGAGTATTTAGCCATGAGTACCTAGCCTTTTGCTTTGACTTGTAAGGCAGGAATATTGCCTCCCATCTTAGTAAAACTGGCAAAACTGGGCGGGGCTGGGGACTTAACAAGAATCCGTCCTCCTCTTGTATTGACCCCCTGCTGTATAAGTACCTACATAATTATAACTCTTGACTCTCATTAATTATCATGTCGTTCAACCCGCAGCCCCTTCCTCAACCCCGAGCCAATCAGGGCCTGTTTAATAACTCCAGGTGGCTGGTCAAAGATGTGCCAAGCGACTACAATGAAAGCACAGCTCTGCATAAAGTAGTTGTGTGGATATCGTTGCTTATCTTGACGCACTCTTCGATTCGAGAGTAAAGTGTTTTGTAAACAGACTAGATACCCTAAACATTAACAACGTCTCTAGATTCAAAACTTTGCAAACCCGCTGCTTGCTTTCTAAACACAATCAACTATCCACAAATACCACCACCAGTACATATCTAAACACGATATACTGCTGAGTAGGGTGCCTTACCTTACTCGAACATCGCATTTTGAGATGGTGAAAAGGTTCCCTCAGCCTTCGGCACTGCCGGAAGAAATCCAAAACAACATTTGGAAAAAGTGTGTGGAGCAAGCTATACCCTCCGTACAAGCGATCGGGCTTCACCCTTCCCCCCCCAGAGAATGGGTTGAAAAGCAATCTACCGAGGACCCCGAAACGGTGTCTGACACCCAGGTCATCGAGGCACTGGAAAATGAGGGCCAGACGCTCACGTTTGTACCCCCTCGCCATGAGGTGGGCCGGCGCTGTGCATACTTCGACAGCATCACAGAAATTGCAAGTGTGTGTCAAGCTGCACGCCAAGCAGTTCGGCGGGATGTAGTTGAAAGGAAATTGGGGGATCTGGATGGGGCTGCTGCTGACCCCGCTACATGTACTCAACCTCCATGGGCATTTCAGGATGGTGGTAACCCCGGTGTCATGCTCGCCATGAAGGCACGGCGCCCAGTGGAAGACGAGGTTGACGAGCAAAAGTCTGTATGCTCATCATCAAACCCGGCTATCAGCTCAGGGTCGCCACACGGAATCTTCCCCGTCTCTTTCAATCCGGAGATTGATATTCTGTGGCTAGACTGCCCACTCGTAGCAGCTAGTGCTAATCCTAGCAGCGTTGAAGGTTGGGAAGCAAACGATGATCAGAAGCTATCCTTGAGTTTGTCTAGGAAGGTTGAGTACGGGGCGGGCTATTACAGTAGCCACCTTGCGAACGTTAAATACCTTGCCATCGACTTTGACAAGGCGCAATTTACAAAAGACTGTTTTGAGTGCTGGTGGACGGGTGCGGGGCGTGAGAGATACCTTGAGTGGCTTGAGTCGTTCCGGGAGACCACCTCTCCTGAGAGAGAGATGGCCAACCAGGTCTGCTTGCTCTGTAGTACCCTGGAAAAGCCAGATTTCGCACACCTCTCTGTGGGTCAGAAAAATGAAATCAAGGACTGGCTGAAATATCTTGACGCTCGACAGCTCGTTTTGGAAATCAAGAAAGGGGAAGCAAACGAGGCATTTGACGGCCGTAACCCGCCTGACCCGATCCCTCCGGTACTCTACCTCTACACTGCCTATAATCGACCCATGGGGATTTGGGACGGCTTTACACGGGACACGGTAACATGGGCCCGTGTCGATAGAGGCTGGCCGAGTCAAGATCGGCCCGAGAGTTTTGACTTGGAGGCTTTCCGTCAGACCTACCCAATAGTCGAAGAGGTGTTCGACGCGATGTGCCGTGAAGGTCGGGAAAAGAAATATCCACTTTATGCCTGCCTCGGCGACTTCAAAGGCGATACATTGGCCTTCTACAACAATGTATTCGAAGACGGGGTGCACTTCGGCGACAAGTTTTATCAAAGGTATCGCCCATGGGAGTACGATGAAGCGGCGGGAGCCCCCATCTGCAATGCCGGACAATGGGACCCTAATAACTATCACTATCGGGAGTGGTGCCTTGAGGCCCAATCAGTCGCCAGGCTCTGGCCGCTAACAACGCCGAGTCTGCATACGTTGTACGTCATTGACCGTAACATCAAGCCAAGGCCCGGGGCCAGAATCCCACCCGGAACGAAGACATTCCAAGGGAATGGGTGTGTTTTTGTCGAGGTACCAGAACCTACCGACCCTTCTCTTGAATCTGGCGGCGTGGACAGCTTTTGGCAATATCCCGATGGCGGTCCCTGGGATGAACATGTTTTTAGTTTCGCAAGGTACTTGTCTGAATGGATGGAGAAAAACCGGGCATATGTCCGTTTGCTCTTGGGCCCTGTAGGGCAGAGCAACAGTGGCGGAAACTTTCGAAACCACTTTAAGAGCTCGGGTTGTTTTATTGCGGCATGCACAACTCCTGGGGTGGACTCTCCCCACAACCGTGCGATAAAAACTGATAGAATTCCGCCGGTTAAGGTGCTGGCTATCGTGGAATAATAGAAGTTAGATGCTGCGAGGCCCGATGGAGATGGGGGGTTATTCAGTAACTAACTTAACATGGCGAGCGTTGAGTTCCATAACAAGTGGTCATAATAAAGGCATTAACACACCACTGCTCTACATGGAAGTTCATGTGCCAAGGTGGCTGCACTGGCTGGGGGGACCATATGAGGAGCGGATTAGCAGGGAGGGATAGAAGAACAAGAATGGGAGCAATTAAAGATAGTATACTGAACGTAGTATATAGTAAGGTCATATTTGCTTGCAGTGAAATATTGTGGAGGTAATTGTTCGTTGTTGACCCGTTTGTGACTTGCGTGTGAGATAGGTATTCACAGAAACACGACGGGGAGGGAGCGCTGGCAAACTGGGCAGCGAGCCAAGCACATCCAGGCTCAGGGGCTTCGTGTGGAGAGATGTATCGCGTCTAATTGGCTGGATATCAGTAAATAAACACCCCAGTCATGCGGGTCCACGTGGATGGAGGAAGCAGGGACATTGCTGCCTTGCGAAAAAACTCCATGACATGGCTGCATGGGCACCAACTTTAATTCTTCGACTCACCTTGAAAGAGGAGAGGATACCCGTAACCTTGAGAATCAACCCAAGGTAACAATCTCAACAACCATGGAGGGAGGCACAGAGACTCCAGAGCTCCCCATCGCGCTGCGGCGCACACG
This sequence comes from Chaetomium tenue, assembly GCF_020726465.1. Lineage (NCBI taxonomy): Eukaryota > Fungi > Ascomycota > Sordariomycetes > Sordariales > Chaetomiaceae > Chaetomium > Chaetomium tenue. Next base: position 2,312,518 of record NW_027117334.1, on the reverse strand, counting down.
GCGTAATCTGAGCCAATCACGAGCGTCGTCTAGCAGTCCAGCAGCAGCTCCCAAACAAACACCATGCAACTCACCCAAGCGACCCTCACGAGAGACCCTGGCTCTTCAAACTCCAAATAGGAAGAGGCACGTTCGGTTCTCAGATCCAGGCCCGCAGTCGGCTGGGAAGGAATGTCAACCCTCAACAACTGGGTTGACGCCCATGATACGACGGGCCTCTCTTGCCAGCAGTCGAACACAGCGTCGACGGTCCACCCCGGCCTGTCTATTTCCCTCAAACGGCAGCGGTATTCCGAGCCTAGACTCACAAGGCTCTCCCTTTGGCGGTGAGGTCCATTTCCTTCCTCTCCGCCAAGTCCTGGATGGCCGTGTCAAGCGCCGCATCCGGCGCAATGGCCTGAGCGAGGAGATGAACACCATCTTGAGCGAGAGGCGGCGACGGGCTGAGAAGGCCAAGGCGGAGATGGAGCGTCTCAAGGCCGAGCTGGCCGAGAAGGATGAAGAAATCGAGCGCTTGCATGACGAGACGGTGGTGCTCGACACGGAGCGCGTGTGGGACCTGGAGCAACAGGTTGCATCACTGAAGAGAGAGCTGGCCAGCCGTGCCGCGGTCCAGGAGGTGCCGAGCAGCCCCCCCGTTGAATGGGCCAGAGCTGCCCAGACTCCTCCTCAATCCGACAATTCCATGGAGTATGACATCGACGATGTCGGGACAGAGTTTAGCGAGAGCGCGAGGGCCGAACTGGCCTGCAGCACGCCCACCAGGCGAATGCGGACAGCATCCTTCCCAACCCCTCCGTCCACAAGCCCCGAGCCCCAACGCTCCGAGACTCCCTGCCGACGCTTGCCCACGCCACGCTCCAGTATGGGCACTCAGGCCTCACTGCCAGACCCAGAAAAGCAGCAGCTCGAACAGCAGCTCGAGCTCCTGCACCTCGAGGTCGCCAAACTGACGACCGCCCTGGAGTCCTACTCCGCCCTGACCTCCCGACTATCAGACAAGCTCACCCCCGCCCTCCCCCCCACAACCCCATCCCCCGAGTCGTCGTCGTCATCATCATCAGAAGAAGAAGCAGCCCCCAACCCGCACCCCCTCGAAACACAACTCACCACCCTCCTGCAAACCCTCTCCGACCGCACCACCGCCCTGACCACCCTCAACACCACGCTGCAATCCCTCGGCTTCCCCGGCAGCGACGCCTTCGAAGTACTCACCTCCCTCAACACCGCCCTGCGCGCCGCCCGCCTCCAACTCGAATACACCACCCCGGGCGAGAGCACCCTCCCGCTCACCGGCGCCGGCGCGCAAGTCCTCACCCAACTGCTCACCCACCTCCGCACCCTCACCGCGCAGAACCGCGACCTGCACGACGCCTGCGACGAGTACCACGCGCTCACCCTCTCCCTGCGCGAGCAGCTGCGCGCGCGCGTCGCCGTGACGGACGGGCTGCGCGCGCAGTTGGCTGAGGCAGAGCGCGAGATGCGGGAGCGGGAGGAGGGGCATGTCGCGGCGGTGGCGAGGCTGGAGGGGGAGTTGGCGCGCCAGCTGGCGCAGACGGACGCGTTGAGGATTGAGCTGGATACGTTGACGGCGGCGCATGTGGAGGAGGTGGCGGGGTTGGTGGGGGGTGTGGCGGAGAGGGATGGGAGGGTGGGGGGGCTGGAGGCGGAGGTGGTGAGGGTGGGGGGGGCGTTGGAGGTGGCGGAGGGGGTGGTCAGGGGGTTGAGGGAGGAGAATAGGAGGTTGGGGGAGGTGAGGGTGCGGGAGAGGGGGAGGGCGGAGGCGGTGGTGAGGGGGATGAGGGGGGAGTTGGAGAGGGTTTTGAGGATGGGGGAGGGGTTTTTGAGTGGGGATCTTGAGGGCGAGGAGGGTGAGGGGAGTGAGGTGGTGCCGCCACGGGGTGAGAGTAAGGTTGGGAGGGTGTTGGGTGATGATGATGCGAGGCCGTCGGAGAGGGCGGGTAAGAGGAGAAAGTATGATAGTGGGTTGGGGCTGTTGGATGAAGAGGTGGATGTTGCGGATGTGTGAAGGCTTCTCGGACGGATATGAACTGCTATATGAACAAGAGTATAGGGCTGGGACGGAGGATGTCTGGATAGCTATAGTTTTTTGTTGTTTATCTCTTGGCTTCTTCTCTTTTATTCTCGCCCTTCATTATCACGCAGCGCCACGGGAGCTTTTGCATATTATATATTGTTACTCATAGCCTCGGCCGTATACTGCTCAACTCACGCACCCAATGGTGCAGGACCCTTTGCAACTAACCTACGGCCTACCTGGCCCACGCCACGTAAAATCATCCTTCTCTGCCTTCAACGTCGGGTACGGCCCGGCCCCATCTTGCAGCCACTCCTCGTCGCTGCCCTCAAAACCCAGCTCCCGGCTCAGACCCAGGCAGCGATCCAGGTTGGGCTTCCACTCCTCCGAGGCCATTCGCAGAGAGAACGGGATCGCTAGCTCTAAGGGGTGGGCGTCCACCAGCCCCAGCTCCATCAACCGCTCTAGAAGCCCCCCTTGCTCGTCTTCGCTCGCATCCAACAGCGTGACGCACTCCTCGTCAAACAATCCAAACATCCCCAACCCCGCCGGTGACTTCCACCCTATGCCGGGAGTCAACCGATCCATCACCACGGGCCACGACTTCTGGCGGATTCCCCGGCGCGTGGCAACGCCCAGCTCCATCACAGGCAGCACGGGCGCGGGAGGGTCCGTGGGCGTCCACCTCTTCACCATGTGGTTGCACAGGGCGACGCGGACACCACCGCCACCACCACCACCATAACCACGACCCTCCCAGTCCCCCACCACCACCTTGGCGCGCAGCTCCTCCCAAATCTCCTTATGCCTCTCCCGCACATCACAATCCACATACAACATATCCGTCCGCCGATCAAACCAATTCTCCCGGCCCAACCACAGCAACCCCAGCTCCGCGGTCGACTCGCGCTGCGAGAGCGCGATAATGCGCGCCTCGCGACACACCTGCGCAATACGGCACGCGCGCGGCATCACCTTGTCGATCATGGTCTGGATGGCCGGGTCGTCGCTCCCCGGCTGGGAGGGGTCGGTCTCGGCGGCGGCGTTGCGGTGGTCGCGGGCGATGGCGAGCGTGCTGAGGGGGATGAGGCGGCGCGGGAGGCACAGCTCCCAGATCTGGGCGCGGATCTCGCGCGGCAGGGAGGGGAAGCGCGGGAAGGAGGTCTCGGTCTTGGTCTTGTGGCCTGCCGGGGCCGGGGCCGGGCCCATGGTGCTGGCAATGAAGGCGAGGTTGGCTGGGGTTAGCTGGTCTCTCGGCACTTGGATTTTGTTGCCGTGGATGATGAGGTCGACGAGCGTGATCTCGTCGTTCACGGTGCCCGCGTCAGTGGAACTCGTGTCGCCGAGCGGCGGGATATACTGGTGGTCGGTTAAGGTATCCACGTCAGTGGAACTCGTATCGCTGGGCGAGATGGCTTCGCCGGTCATGATATCTATGATAGCCTCGTCGATGGAAACCGCCGTATCGCTGGGCGAGATGGCCTGGTTGTTGGTGCTGGTCGAGGGGGAAAGAGAGCTTGAGGTTAGGCTCTGCGGGGTGGCCCCGCCGGACATGATGGCATCTGTGACAAGTGTGGCCTCATCGGGAACAATAACCCAAGCCTCGTTGGCGAGATTGGTATCGCCGGCCACGATGGTATCGTTGGTAAGGGAGGCCTCGTCGTGCGGGGTGGCCTTGCTGGGCAGGATGGCCGCGTCGGGCTTGTTGACCACGCCAGGCATGGTAGGATCGTTGGGATTGACGTTGGTTAGATTTCTCATGATCAGGGAGAAGTACCTAGCACTACTCCTGGTAGATACTGCGACGGATGTTATGATGGTTGTTGGTGATGGTATTTTGGTTATTGTTGGGTCGTTCGTCGACTAAAGTTTCTGCATCCTTGCCGGGCTTGTAAAAACATTAAGCAAGTAAAGAAGTACGCGAATAAGGGGCACATCAAAACAACCGCAAATGAACAAGTTATGCGGGAAACCACGTCTGCCAACACACGGCATCTTAAGAGGAAAGGTTCACCCATCGGAGCTGACGACATCGGGCGAGAGGCACCTTAGGCAAGAACGACAAACATACGAATCGTGAAATGACTATCACCATGACAGAGTTATTGTAGTTCGGTACCCAGGCATAGAGCAATGATCGTTGTACGCATGCTGGCCACATCAAAATCATTCACATGAGAGAAGGGCAGTGAATTACTGCATAGCATGAAGCACCCAAAGGACAAAGGACAATTGGCACCCCATGTGTTGGACGAAGCAAGAGGAGTTTAACAGTTGCCTTCAACTCAAAGAAGGAGAGGTAGTTCATTCAGTTCAATAAACAATCTACAATCTCAACTGGAAGTCAAACCTTATAGATGGGTGATTGTGGAGGATGATGCCAATGGCAGCAGCGAAAGAGGTAGTAGAAATGATGCCACCATTACCACAATTCGAAGACGATTCACACTATTACTTGGACCTGGAATCCTCTCAAGCAGATAATTTTGGTCCAACGCTTTTCTTATTCAAGTTATGAGATGTTGACTAGTTTGATAATACTACCCAGGTAGCTAAATAGCTGGAAATGAGGATCATAGGCCCCTCTCTGCCTTCAAGAATAGATCGCCGGAATGAGTACATCATTCACATGCAAACCGAAATATTACGGTCATACAATAGGTTGAAGCAGTAGGATGGTCATATAAAATCCACTAGTCATGAGATTATAGGTTTCCGTCTTTATATGGGCGTCATGAGCAGGTACCTAGGCAGGTACTGTTCACATACCTGCTGCCATCGAGGGGCGTGTGGTCAGTACAGTGTGGAACTTGCAATCATCGCACTGTATCTAATGTGGTTGGCACTTTGTCACTCGACAACCCGAAGCTGAATGGCAGCAGCTTGGCCCGTAAACGACCCGAATTCCTTTTCGAAGCGCTGAACACGAGGAAATCGTCTCAAGGAGCGTCGGTATCACTTTCTAATTTACATTTCGGAATTCTGCCTTCCTTCTGCTGTGTGATGTTGGACGGCAGCCTCGTCTCCAGCCACAACACCTCGATCCTTGCAGCCACTCACAATCTAATTAGCTTGACCGACTCGAAAAAACGCCCCACTGGCTCGAAAGCAAAAAGGAGTTGTCGTTTGCAAAGGCGGCCAGTGACCTCACGACAAAATCAACCTCGACTTTTTATCCCGTCGGTTCTGGCTTTATTCGACACATCGTTACTAACAGTTCAAGAGACCGCCTTATTTACCGCGTTTATCTATCATAACCACCAAACCAAATAAACGACATCTTCGCGGCATCTTTGAAAAAGTCAATATTCGCGACACGGCGACGCGAAAGTCGACCGTTGAAGGGAGCTGAGACACTTCCCTGCGAACCAAAGTTATCAAAATGGCACCGCCAAAGGTCGATCCGATCTTACTCTACGCCTTTTGCTTCAACATACAAAAGGAGCAGCGATTCAACCAGTCATGGGCCTGTGCCTTCCACACCAGCTGGTACACGGATGAGTCGCACTCCATGTGGGACTCCCTGGATGACCCCAATAAGAGACGGGAGATTCGATACGGGAACAACATTTATGTGCTGTTCCGCGCCCTTCTACATTGTAGGAAGTTTTATGGCCAGGACTCGCTCTGGGTCGCCATCAGTCGGGGTTTCAACACCAGCGCCACCATCGTGAAGGTGACGGCTGAAATCCTGACCGAGGCCCGAAGGGCCCAACGTGCCAAACCATCCAGGGAAATACCCGACACGGCACGCGCCGCCGATGACTGGATCGATTTTCTCGATAGCCAAGGCTCATACCCACGTGTGCTGTCTGACCCCGAAGTCCACAGCATTGCTGATGCCTTCTTCAAGACTCAGGAGAAGAAATACGTCAACGCCGCCAAGGTGCCCGTAACCGGGCGCCTGCCACCCCTATATGACCCCAGATTTGACATGCCGGCCCGCCCCAGCGGACTGCCTTCTCCTTCGACCAAGGGTGAAAGCCCAAGGGAAACCGACCGGCAGTGGCCGCCACAGTTCGGGCGCAAACGCTCTGCCTCTCCGCCAGCCGTTTCTAGTTCTAAGTCCAGGCGCCTTGACCATGACCCTCGCCGCCAGCATCGGCCGGAACCCGACAGGCATGGCGCTCTCGATGAGCTACCCAAGATTCAGCCGACCAGAAGCCCGCCACGGCCAAGCGCGCCGCGGCCAGCCCAGCCAAGTCAGCCGACGGCGCCAACGCAACCTCGGTCAGCTGGCCCGACAAGAGGAGGCGAGCGGTCAAACAATTCGGCCGCGCCAGCGCGGGAGCCACTACCCCCCAAACCTAGCGTTACGCTCCCCCCCAAACCTAGTGTGGCGGTTCAGAGAGAGGCCGCTCCTAGCGCCCCAGCGCATACGCTGCCTTCCCCACCCCCGGTCGTTGCACATGACGACTCGGCGCTGAAAGCGCGCATCGCAAGCTTAGAAAAACAGCTGGCCGAAGCCGAGGCCAAGAGCAAGTTGAGCGCTGCGCCGGCGAATCCAGCTCCCGCAACTGCCGTATCCTCTAGCCAACTCGGCAAGGACATGGTCGAACTGAAAAAGGAAATGGCGACAGCAACCGGCGCCATCAGCACCATGATGGAATCGATGCACTACATCGTCGACAACCTGAGCTCCGTACAGGAAGAAATCTCAGGCTTCGCCACCGAACAACAAACCCTAAAAGCCGCCCTCCCCCAACTTAGCAACGGCACCACCACCACCACCACCCCCAACCTCGACGCCCTCCTCACCCCCCTCCAAACCCTCATCACCGCCGTCAACACCCTCCAACAAGACGTCACCCACCTCAAATCCCACCCCCCCACCCCACCACCCGCCCAACCCCAACCAGACACCACCACCACCCGCCACCTCGAAGCCCTCCTCAAAGCCCAAACCGCCCGCCTCGACAAACTCAGCCACCAACTCGCCACCATCCAACACCACCAACAACGCGAAACCACCCCCCACCAACCCCAAGGAACCCAACAACCACAAACCCTCCGCCAAGCCATGGCCGCCGCCGAGCGCGACCTGCAGCACCACCTGAACAAGGTCCAAGCCTTCTACCACCGCAGCAGCAGCGTCGGCAGCGGCGGTGGTGGCAGTATCAGTAGCAGCGGTGCTGGTGGTAGCAGCCGCGCGGCCGTCGAGCGCACGGCCGACTTGCTGGCTGTGCTGGCGGATGGGGTGCGCGCCGCGCAAGCTGGGCAGGCGGGGGTTTGAGCTGAGATGGGAGTGGAGGTGCTAATTTAGGGGTAGGGGGTTTCAGGGCTGGAGAGTGGGTTGTCAAGGGGTCAAGGGTGGTGGTGGTGGTGGGGATTGGGGTGATTGTGGCGAGGGGGTCCCGGTTACCCGGCTACTGACTGGGTTGCCCGGTTGCCGGGTGCCGGGTGCCGGTTGCTGCTTGCTGCCCTGCCGCCGTTGCCGGGCGGTGATGAGGGTGGTGACGTGATGGGGTCGGGTGGAATGGGGTGGAAATGATGGATGTGACGGGCGGTTGCAGGGCGGGTCGCCCGTTGGCGGTTAAGGGACGCGCGGAAGCCGTGTACATGACAGATTCCTCGATTTGGACTTGGACTGTACGGTATGTAAGTTAGTTAAATTTGAAGTGGGTTGACCCGTTGGCACGTGGTTGGGCGAGGCTCCCGTTGCTGCGCGGACCGGCTTGGGGTCGAAGTTTGGCTGCCGCTGAGTCAGCTGCGTGATACCTAACCGCCGCCCTGCTGTGTGATGCGGGTAGTGGCGGTGAGTGCGAATCAAGGCTGCGGGCTCGGATAGGGTCGCGGAGTTGGCGCGGAATTGGTGCGAGGCGATCGTGGGAGATAATAAAACTCTGTTTTAATATAGGCTTTGATTTGCTGGAGGAGGTCACTTTGGGCGCTGGGTTCACCGCATCGGTTGAGTAGAGTCAATTCATTACGGTCACTGCGCCGTGACGTACGCTCTGAATGTCCGAGTCTTTATTCACGACGAAGCGAGCTGGAAACTTGCTCTCCGAATGTATTTGATATAGTGTCCTCAGGGGTATGTTTTCTCGGGGATTGGAGTTTCGGGCATAAAACGACTCGTCATCGTTTGACAACATCCTTGACCTGCGAACCGCCCCAGCCAGTGAGGTCGACCTCGACGGGGCGTCCTCCGCTACGGATAATCACCAAATGAAAGTCGGAGTCCGAGTCGTTTACTGCTTGGTGCTCGGTCCAAGCGGGGATGAAGGCGAAATCCCCCGGCCCGAGCTCATGCCGCTCCGGCTCCTCGTCGTCCCCTTTCGGTTGTGAAAGGAGCGAGCCCTGACCCGATACTGTGTAGAGGATGGTTTCTTGGACCGGGTTAAGAAGGGTAGGTGGATGATTGGCCGGATCTTGCCCTCCGAATGTGGCAGGAGTTCTGAGACACACGTACCTTGCTCGCCATGGTGGTGCACTGTCGAGGATGATTTCGGTTTTACGATGAGGACTGTGAAAAGGGGTTTGTATTTCCGGGCCAGAATATTCAAAAATGAGATTTGTTGTTGCTTACTTGATGTGCACATTTTGTCTGTCTTGTCGATCACTGCATGCCTGCTGACGACGCGAATCTCGGGTGTTTGTCCGTCTTCCCCCGACTGGGTTGCAGGCGGCAGAATATCTGCGGCTTTTGTGATGGCCACGGATGCCGGCAAGATCATCGGGAGTAGGTCCTCGATTAATGGTAATAGAGATGCCATTTTGCTCAGATATTTGCCCGGGAACGGCATTCGTGACTCAGCGAAGCCAGAGGCAAATAAATGGGGTGATAATGGGAAAGAGGACGAATGGGTGCTTTGGGCGATAGTCTCGCCGAAGATGGATTTAATGTAGGTATCGGGCCCGGTTTCGGTATATAACTGTCCAGCCCAGGACGCCAACAAATAATTACCCAACTCAGGCGCCCAAAAAAGCCAGCGTTTTCCGCCAAGTCAGCACCGACTGTCTTGCGTAACCTGGTCAGGTGGCCGAAAAGCTCATCTTGCTTCTCAATAAATGATTTTTGTGGTAGAGATATATTTTAGGTTGAGTCTGCGATTATGGGAAAAATACCGAAGTCCACGCCGTCGTCGTTGTCCTCGTCGTTGTCCTCGTCGTTGTCCTCGTCGTTGCCCAATATCTAATGTCAGAAAGGCGCAGTTCGGTGCGGGCCGAGGATGATGCTTCCTGTTTGAGTGGGGAAGGCCCACAAGGCGCTCGGGATTTCTTTGCGAGCCCCACAGCTGGCATCGGGAGCTAAGTATAAATTACATGCGAAGACGCGTGCGTAAGCAAATGCAGTGCAGCCCAGTTCATCTCAGCCCTGGTGTTGCATCGATGGGCCGCTTGAAGTTTTTCTACCGAATAGAGCTGTAGTCTGGACACGACTTGGCTTAAGGTTACCTGCCTAAACTGCAGATGGTGTTGAGCGTTGTGTGTACCGGCCGGGGATCTGTGTAAGATTCAGAAATATTTCAGTACGCAGCGAGGTAATTACCACGATTCAGATCGGTGGCAAGGGTGACAAGAGTTGCATCATCGATATGATACAGCGTGTACGCAGTACGTATGTATGAATACCGTTGATTACCTCTTCACCACGGCACGTAACCGAAGTATGCACGAAGTACACAGTACTGTGCCTCGCCCGGCACTTGATGCAATGCAGTTGACGCGGGGTGCTACCAAGCCTTCGTATCACGGTACAGACTCAAATGCCCCGCCAAGGTGGCCGCCGAGCCACCCTTCGCGGTTCCAATTCCGATCCATGACGATCACTCAGGCCATCGCCCCGCCGATGATGCGCGTCCGACATCATCAACTTGCTTATTAAACTTGCAAACTGTTCAAAAGAGCAATAAATATTAGTTATTTTCCGGCGCCGCCCTGTTCCTCGCAGCAAAGCAGATGACCGCGATTGACCATGGCAGAGTGCAGCTTCGACCCTTACCCACCCCCTGTGCCGATCCTCCATTGCCACCCCGGTGTCCTCGACGAGACCCATGGGTTTGCGAACCGATCAATGGATGATACTACACAAGATGATACTCCGCTCAGCGACAACTACCGCCATTTCGATGCGAACGACAAGGACGAGGCAAAAACTTCAGGTAGGTGTGCTAGATCTTTATGTGTCCGTGTCTGATGACCAGATAACGAACTGACTGCTTGCGCTTGCAGACTGCGAGCCCGGCGTGCGCTCCCTGGCTGCTCTCCCCGCGGAAATTCTCGCCAGCATACTTTCCTACCTGGCCCCGGATGACCTAGCTCATGTCTCAGGGACATGTCGCGCCTTGTATCGCCATAGCACAGACGATCGGCTCTGGCGACGCCATGTGCAGGAGAACTTACCGGGACAACAGATCACCTCCCCATACCCTTATGACGACTTTCGCGAGCTATATTCGGCCCACGACCCGCACTGGTTCCTTCCGAAATACAAGATTTGGTTCTCTGACAGTGGCCTTCCCGGGCGACTCATCATCACCCATTACAACCCGCGGGAAGGGACCATCGAAGGATATCAGCTCCTTTGCCAGAATGTCAACAACAGCGGTTTCCACACATGGCACGCGCCGGGACCCAATATCGTATCTGGCTTCAGCCCCTCAATCTATCTGCACACCGACATCCCTGCCTTCCGCGTGCGGGGCCGCATGCTTCTCACACATGACATAGGCATAACCCATACCAAAGAAAGCCGCGACGCACGGTATCATAGGGTGAATGGCTTCCAGTCGGAGATCCTCCTGAATTGGCCGGGCCCCCAGGCCAATTACAGGACCGGCTTTAGCTATGCCCGCTCCCTTTCACCCAGTGATCTCGCGGCCCGGGCGAGTCCCCGTTTCCCCCACAACCATGTTTGGCCGTCGCCGCGAATCGCAAGTAATCACCGCGTACTGTGCGCTGGTCTAGCGCAGCCCACGACTCTGCGGCCCAAAGATCGTGCTCGTTCCCGGAGCGAGGTTTGTGACAAGGCTTTCCGCCTCCACAAGTGGTTTCCAACATGCAACCCCGGACAAGCATTTACACGTATGTTCCTTCAACTTTTTGTTCTTGGCCCCTTCACTCCCATCCATACCATCATCAACCCCTAAACCTACCCCCAAAGCCCCCTCCCCGCTGACCACGCACCAACCCACCCAGCGGAACCCGGCACGCTCGCGGCCCATTACGTAGCACAAAGCGAAGCCCGTCAAGCCCTGCCCGGCCACGCATGCGTCAAGCTCGGCGAGGATGTCGAGACCTACTCCACCCTCGACCCGGCCCAATACACGCCCACCCCCACCAGACCCTTCCGCGGGATATTCGTCGGCGACTACGGCGGCCACGGCTGCGAGTTCATCTGGATCAACCAGCCCGACGACGACGACCCGCCGAGCATCGAGCGCAACGAGGGCGAGTCCGACGCGGATTACGCCGCGCGCCAGCTCCACGCGGCCATCTACCGCGGCCGTCTGGAGGCCGTCAAGCTGACGGGTGACGTCAATGTGCCGCGCGGCGAGTACACCTTTGTGGTGGATGAGCTGGGCGAGGCCGGGTTTGTGAGGGAGGAGACCAAGGACCCGTTCGCGGGTGCGAGGGTGGTGAGGAGTAGAGCGCAGCTTGCGAATCATGGGTTTCGGGATGGTGAGTTTTTCTTTTGCTGTTGTTGTTTGGTCTTTATTTCCTATCATATCGGGTTGGGCTTGGGTGGGAGGGTGAGCGGCTGCTAACTGACGGGCGACAATGCAGAGACGTTCACCGATGCCGAGCTGATGATTATATCGCCTGACCTGCTGGCGCATAACTGGCTGTCGTTGGGGCATATCAGCTACTTGAGGCGTGTAGACATTGATAGGTATATCTTCCCGGTTGAACACGGTGCTGGCATGTTGGGAAGCTGACCGGTTTTAGGTATCTGCGTGAGGCTCTCGGACCTATTAATTCGCCAGCTACACTCCCCCGCGGGGGGCAATTTTGGATGCGGTAGTATTTGGGTCAACGGGGAGATCATTTTATTTTGTATGGGCTGGGGAATAATGACATGGGCGCTGGAGTGATTTGTTTTGCCATGGTAAATGTTGTGGCAGGAACCACTTCACTTGGTAAATAGGCCCTAATTCAACAGCGGGAAGCTGAGTAGCTAAACACCAGATCAATCATATTATTACATTAAGCAAACAGCTTACTTGGACCTGTCTCCGAAGTTCATACGCCATGCTCTAACCAACAAGCTCAACCCAACCCCCGGCGCCCGCTGCTCATACGCGAGGAGTAACCAAAGCACATCGCTTGCCATACAACACAACAGAACTAAACACCCAAACCCAACTTCGCCCAAGAAACACCACCAACCCCGGCACTTTTCCCACTCCAAACCAGCCGGCCAACAAACTAATTGCTCCCCTCATTCCCATTCCCCCCATTAGCAACAACCCCCTGTCTCCTCATCCCCTCCCTCACCTCCTCCGCCTCCTTGCGAAACCCGCACCCAAACGTCTCCCCCGTCGACCACGTCAACCCCCCCTTACCATCCCCCGCCGCCCCACCACCACCCGTACACCGCGGGCAGATCTTGACACGATGCCACGCCGTCGCCAAATTCCCACGCACGTTGTAAATCCCGCGGTGGTTCTCCGGCTGGGTGTTGTACGCGTCGTCGGTGGCCTTGACCACCAGCGTGGTGCACTGCTTGGGCGCCTTGCGGTCGTGGCAGCCGCTGCGTTCGGCGGTGTTGGTGGTGTCGCAGGTGGTGTCGGTGGGGAGGGTGAGGATGGGCAGGGCGCCGACGTAGCGCCAGCGCGTCCAGGCCCAGGCCTTGTTGCCCGGGTGGGGGGACTCGGCGCGGTCGTTGACGAGCTCGGCCTGGTCCCAGGTCTTGCCGCCGTCGAGGGAGACGTCGACGCGCGTGATGGCGCGCCCGCCGCCGGAGTAGGCGTAGCCTTGCACGGCGACGGGCTCGTCGGCTGGAGTGGTGGGGGGGCAGGGGGTTGCGGGGAGGTTGGTATCGGTGGGCTTGGGAGTGAAGCCTACTTTTTTGGAGACGGCGGCCATGTCGAGGATGCGGCTGCCGTTGGGGGTGGTTGTGGAGTTATCGCTGGTGCCCATCCAGGGGACGCGGCCTCGACGCACGCAGTCGCCGACCCACACGCCGGTGATGGCACTGGTGACGGGCATTTCTTGGATGGAGACGGCGCGGTCCCAGTTGGGGTTGGCACCTTCGTTGGGGCCGAAGGACTTGTAGTCGCGGCGTTGCCACTGGCTCGTGCTTTCTTCGTCGGAGACGACGATCTTGCTCAGCCATTTCACGGAACGCGCCGCGACGTGCCCGGGCACGACGGCCCGCAACGGGAAGCCGTGATCTCTGGGGAGGGTTTCGCCGTTCATGCCAAATGCCAGAAGCACGTCGCCGCGCGGGTCGAGGGCCTTGGCGAGCGGAATGGAGGCGCCGTAGGCTTCGAGGCCGGTGAACTGGACGTGGAAAGCGTTGGCATCAACCTGGTCCTCCGTGTTAGGAATTTGGCTGCTGTTTGGCGTCGGTGATGCCGCATCACGGACTTTGAGCCCCGCATCGGCGAGAATATCAGAGAGCCGCACACCCTCCCACTCGGCGTTGCTGATGGCCCCTACGCCCCACTGCAGGCCGTTGGTCTTACCAGCATGTCGCGTCATGTCGTTCCGTCTATTCCCGCTACATTGCAGCACAGCCGTAACCTTGTGTGTCGGGAACTTTGTCTTCAGATCTTCCAAGGTGTACTGTTTTATCTCGCCGTCTGGGAGCTCGATGCTCAGAAGATGCTCGCCTGCTTTTGCCTCCTCCACTACCGGCACCCACATGTGGTGCCGGACGTAGAACAATTCATTCGGTGTCTTGAACGTGCGGTCGAGCTCCTCGTTTGGCGGCTCCGCGTTGCGCGGCTTAGCTGTGTGGGTGATAAGACGGGGGTCGCGTATCGGATCGTTCACGAAGGGGTCTTCGACGGTTTCAGCCGCCGGCAGCCCGTCGGGGCCAAGATCGGCTGCATCGATGAAGCCGATCTGGTACTGTTGCAGGATCTCACGGACGTGTGGCGCCTTGTGGATGGTGAAGATGTTCCAGTACGGCTCGATGCTTGCGCCGGCAGCACGGAGGATAACATCGCCACCGGGATGCGCAGCGATCCAGTCTGTAATATCGTAGACCTTGTCCTCGAATGTAACCCACGGCTGCGACGAAGAGGCATCGTGTTTTCGAATGTCGGCGAGGCGGAAACGGGGAAGCGACGGGTCGCGATCGTCGGTAGAGGCAGGGGCCCTATCCACCACCCCCGGGTTGTCCTCCGCGAGCTGCGAGTAAGCTAGAAGGGAGGCGGCGACGCCGCCGCCAACTAGGAAGCTCAATGGTGCGGCCCGGGCTTGGTAGGGTGGCGCGCGCCCTGTTGGTAGCTTGGGGTGCGGTACCCGCGGCGCATCGTTTGAAGGTCGGCGGGCGCTGATGTGTATGTGACGCGGCCGGAGCCTGTAGGGTCGGCATATTGCTAGCTCGGTAGCATCGCGTCGACCGAACTGACGGAGGATGCTGGTCGCAAGGTGTTTTGGAGTTCGTGTAGCCATTGTGAGCTCTCGCTGGGTGCCACAGAGCGAAGGCGAGGATCAAGTTGTTGCGCGCTGGCGCCGTCTGTCCCAGCGACTTTAGCACAGTGCTGAGTTCGTCGTGCCCCAGAAGATATCCAAGGTGGGCGGCTCTCTGGGAACTGCGACAGGTTACCAACGTTCCACGAAAGCAAAGTGAGACAACAGCTGAGTGGCGCGGCGTGTTGTCGGATCTGGGGGTCCAGGATTTGGGACTGGTTGGGAAAGAAGAGCGAATGCTTTGTGTCGGAACCTAATCTCCCACCTCTAACAATACCAGAAAACCCTCACCGCCTAAGGAAGGTGCCAAACACAATAAAGTAGTCATGTCTTCAACGAGCATCTGCCACGAGAACAAGCCAGGAAGGAGCTTGGTGCTTTACGCAAGGGTTGTTGGCAGGTGCGTCTCTGCGTCGACCGATGATTGCCGTTACGGCAATCGGGGTGGATCTCTTTTACGTCAGGTTCTGGGCACCCTGCAGGCCGGAAAGGTTCCCATACGCTGGGATCCAACACCATTGGCCAGCTGACCTCGTCTGAAAATTGCCCGTGGCTGCCCGTGACTGCCCGTAGCTCAACCCCTGCCAGCCCGCTGTGGCCAGACTCTGGGCTGCCGATGCCCGCCGAGAACCGGCGACATTCGTCCATTTTTGGGTTCGTTTCGACGTTGAACGGCTTCACGACGGCGGCACCGAAACTTGGAATCGACTCATTTTTTACCTGAGCACGCGATTTCAGGAATACCACAGTAAAATGACGAAATCCAAAGATGGAATCGCGAACAAACGCAGAAAAAAAAACCAAACCTCGATTGACTCATTAGCAACATCTCCCAGAAAAATGAGACAAACCCAAAGACCGACCGCCACCCTTTTATCTATCACAAGCAACACCGCCCAGCCCCGACCGCCGGACTCCACCTATCCCGACCGACCCGGCCCCGATGCCGGTCTCCACCACGGCTTCCCCGGTCAACCGACTTCCACCCGAACTCCCACCCGAACTTGCCGACTTGCCGACCACAACTTCACCTTCCGAGCCTTCCAAGCCCACCTCAACAGCAAACAGCAAAACACCATCCCCCCACCCCATCCACATCCACATCCACCACCTCAGCCAAGTCCACGCCCCTAATACCCCCACCGCGTACCCACCCCCGCCAGATGAATCGCCGGCCCCAACCTCCGCCCCCCGGCCCCGGCCCCGCGCCCCGGCGACGCCCCGCGCTCGAGCGGCTCGGCGTAGGACACGGTGCGCGCCGCCCTGGCCGAGACGCTTTTCTCGGGCGGTTCCTCCTCCTGGTTTTCTGCCTCGGAGGCGGTGGCGGCGGCGGCTTCGGCTTCGCGTTGGGCTCGGGCTTGGTGGCGCGTTAGCATGGTGGGTGGGGGGGTTGGCGGGGTTTTGCGGGTTCGGGTTTGGGAGGGGGTTGGTGGCGGTGCCTTGGGGAGAGCTGCTGTTGCGGGAGTTGAGCTGGTTGGGGTGGGTTTAGCCTTGGTTGCCTTGGGTGTTGCTGCGGCTTTGGCTGGGGTTGTTTTGGCCTTCGCTGCGGTTTTCGCTTTGGCCGGCGGAACCTTCGTCGGGGGCTTTTCAGCGGCCTTCTGGGAGGCTTTCCCCCTCGCCCCAGCTTTGCCGGTCGCTTTCGCTGGGGCTGCTGCCGCCGTCGCCGGTAGTGCCGGGTTTGGGGCCCAGGCTGCAGCTGCCCGCTTGGAGTGGGAGGTGCTCGGCGCCGAGGAGATGGGTGAACTACCCTCGGGCGGCGGGGCCTCGCGGGGTGTGATGGGTCCCGGAGGAGGGACACTGATTTTCATTCTGCCATGGTCAGCAATGTCGTGATAAGGAGCGAAGGTAAGAGTACTAACTTCTTCCTCGGCCGCTTTTGGGCCTGAGATCCCCCCTCCTCGGCTTTCTCGCCGCCCCGCCGCTTTGTAGCTCGCTCCCCGGCTGGACGGTTCTTCGACGGAACACGGCCATGGCCCGGGGGGAAATACGCCCGCCGTGCCACGTCGATGGGTCCCTCAGCATCCAGGGACGGTTTCATAATACACAGTTCAATGTGGCCTACCCGAGCGTCGAAGTCATCGTCAAGTTGGAGGCCGCACCACGGGCAATACTGAGCATCGTCGCGGCCATGGCCCCTGCAGAAAGCGAGGTGCTTCGACGCGTACATCTCGGAGAATAGGCTCAAGGGGAGCGCGCACTGCTCGCAGAAGCGCTTCCCGCCGCCAGCGGCCTCGCTGCCTTCGCCATGGTCATGGAGGGCCGCATCAGTGATACGGTCCCCGCAGGTGCCACACGCCCCCCAGTCCGACACCTGATTCTGCACGCCGGGGTAGCAGACATTGTCATGGTGCTGCCGGTCTGCGGCCACGTTGAGCATTGTGTGGTTGCGCCCACGCCGAGGGCAATAGGTCCAGGGCCCCTCGCGAGTGCGATCTGTCCATCCCTCGTCGGAAATCTTGACGGCGTCATCATCTCGTGAATGTACGTAAGATTCGAAGATGTGCGAGTGCTTCTGCATCATGTGGCGGTATCGCCACTCTGGCGACCAATGTGCGAACAGTTGGTCATCGCAGAAGTTGCACTTCTCTGCCACGTGCGTGTCTCGCAGATGGTTCTCTATCGCCTTCGGATCGTCCGCAGGATATACGGCATGGCAGTTCGGGTACGGACACCGCTCGATGCGGGACAATGCTAGGTTTCGCAAGTTGTGGTAGTCCCGCTGCAGCCGGCGCATCTCGGTAGGGGTCAGGACGGACAAGGACACAACCGGCACACTGTCGTGTCTCAGGTCGAGCAGCTTGTCCACTGGCGGCGCGTTGATGGGCACCGACATGTGCATCCGCACATCGAGCGGGTGGGCGTAGCTACGCTCCCGTAGTCGCTGACCCTTCTCAACCTTGGTCGTAGGTCGGAATCCTAGACTGTCCATGGAGTCGTGGACTTTCTTCACGGGCGCACCCCCCGGGTCCGTCGGATTTTCCTCCTCAAAATCGGGGAGCCCCGCAACTGCTCCCGGCAGCTTGGTACCTGGCGGTGGTCGTAAGGGGAACTCCTCAACTCCCCATATCACGGAAAGAGACTGCGACTGCTCTTCCCAGGGCTGGACTGTCTCCAACTGCATCGTGGCATTCTTCTCATTCAACTGCCAGTCGTAATGACGTCGAGGTACCGGAATTTGGTCCTGCTTGATAGTGCGGTACAGCAGCGCATCGGGCGTCTCGTAGATGTCATTAAATCCAAAAGGCTGCTTGGTTTTGAGGTCTCCGAACCCTAGTCAACGTTAGCAAGTGCATGCGTCCTCACGATCGCTTCGGCTTACGGGGCAGGTTTTTCGTTTCGACCAGAGAGACGCACAGGCGAGAGTCGACGATGAGTCTGCGCATCGACTCCCACTCGGCTTCTGTGGTCTTGGGGCCGACAAGGAGCTTTGGGTTGTTCTCGTCCAAATAGCTATCGGGCGGAATCTGACGGCCTTGCGAGATGGCAATCCATGACTTCTCATGCGAGTACAACTGCTCCTCATCAAGCTCCGAGGCAAGAGCTGAGAACACCCGGCCGGCAACATGCCGGAACTGATCCACGGTTGTGGTGTTCGGGTTGCAGGACAACGGTTCAATGACGTCGTCGGCGTCGCCGATCAGATAGCGCTTGAAAACAGGACGAAGCGACAGAAACTGGGGGTAGAGGCTCAGCCCGTTTGGCACCGGATCAACTCCTTTTTTTCCCGTCAAATATCTTACTCGCTCAACCATGAGCTCCATGACGGGCTGGAATGCCATATCCCAGCTGTCTCCATCGGTGCTTGATACGGGGACCTCAAGCGCTGGCTTTGAATCAAGAAAGAACCCGGGGCCCGGCAAATACACTTCGACGGCCTGGATCCGGGCAAAGCCCGTCGATACCATGGAGCTCATCACCAAGTCCATGATCCTCTGTCCCACCAATTGGACGTTTCCCACTTCGCTGTGTAGGATATACTGCCTCTCGTAAGGTAACGTCGTCCCAGGGAAAAACAGATGCCAGCGGTCGGTGGTCCCGTCGTTGCTCCCCGGGCCCGTTCTGGCTTGAAGCTGGGTCGAGGCGGTCTGGTCGTCCTCCCATGCCTTGACCATTGCATCCCAGAACGGTGGCGGAAAGGCCAAGCCGCCATATGTACCGCCCTCGTTGTCCCCGGGGGGATACCGTAGGGTGAACCAAGCATCCGGGATGGCAGGATAACCGGGGCGGCCGGGAATACGGCCGGCGGCGAGCACCCGACACACATTGGTCATCCACGGGACATACTGGTTCGTGTATATGACGCCGGCGGGATTTTCAGGCATCCGAAGGTAAGCAACATCGGGCCGGTTCATGTGGGGTGCTTGGGGCCAAACAAGGCTGACCTCCTGGATACGGTGAGAGTCATCGGGTTCCCATTTCCAAGGGATTGGGTCGGCTGGCCCGGCGACAAAGAGGACCTTGTGGGATGCCATCTGGTCCTCTACAGTCGCCCCTATCCTGTCACAGAGCCAATCCAAGGCCATCCGATCGTTGCTGTAGTCGCCAGGGCCCGCGGCCCAGATCGTGATACCGTTTCCCTTGAGGTCGCTGAGGAACTCGTCTCGCTCGGCCTGCGTCGCATATTTTTTGCGCTTGTCCATGAGATACAGACTGTAGTTCACGCCCGCCCGATTATCGAGGCAGAGTAGCCGGTCGACAGCATCGACGAACGTAAAGAGTCGGTCGGTGCGGAACCAAACCATGCCTTGGTAACCATGCATCTGGAACCAGCTCTCCTCTGGGCCAGACGACGGGCCTCCGAGAGCGGTAAAGAGGGGGGAAGGGCGGGCGCGATTCTTTGGTTTCTCTGGGCTGAGGGGTCCCTGGGCGGCCTTCCCTGTGCGGACGCGGCGAGCAGCGCCTCCGCGGAGCTTCAGTGCGCCAGAGTCGCTAAACGAAGTGTCGTCCGGCGTATCCTCGTCGTTCTCGATGGACGCAGTGGATTCGGAGTCTTGTTCGGGTTGTTCACCGCCTCGAAGGCGGACAGGCGGCATAACCGTCGAAGCCTTCGCCAGCCCCTGCCACCTCTCCTTGACATAATAAGCCTCCATCGTCAGATCCGGTGCTGCCACACCACCAACGTCAGCATCACACCCCCCAACAGCAGCAGCAACCACAACAAACTCACCTCTCACCCCCACATCCTTCCCATAAACCCTCTCCGTATACCCATCCAAAAACCCCAACACCCTTCCCTCCTCATTCTCACCCTCACCCTCACTCCCACTCCCACTCCCACTCCCACTCCCACTCCCCTCCCCATCACCCCCCTCACCCCCCACACCACCCACCACCCCCATCGGCGCCACCGGCAACCCAAACCACACCAACGCCAACTTAAACCCCAAATCCGCCTTGCCCGCCCACTCCTCAAACCTTTCCGTCCTCAACAACTCCGCATATCGCCACCGGTTCTTCTCCTGGATCGCCGCCAACGCACCCCCACCGCCTCCCCTTGTGGTGTGGCGCCTTGGAGTGGGACAAGGCCTTAGCAGCTCCTGCTCGTGGGCTGTGAAGTAGGCTGAGAGGATGGAGTCGATTGTCTGGGAGGGGTCGTGCAGGAGGCGGTTGAAGGCGGTGTGGATGGCGGTGAAGTGGGGGGTGGAGGGGTTGATGGCGGGGTTGTAGCGGGCTGAAGGGGGGGTGGAGGGTTTGAGGAGGGGGGTTGGGGTTGGGGTGGGGGGGTTGGTGGTGGTGTTGGTGGTGGGTTTGGTGGGTTTGGTGTTGATGCTGACGCTGACGCGGCGGCGTTTGGGGGTTGAGGTTGGGGTTGAAGAGTCGCCGGGACGCTTTTTGGCCGTGGGGAGGAGATTGGCGAGGTTCCAGAAGCTCATTGTGGTGGTGGTTTGGTTGAGTGGTCAATGGCGGGCTTGCTTGCTGTCGTTCTCGGTGTGGTGTTGCTGACCCCTAAACTGGACATGAACGCTGTGGTTGGTTCTGGGCGCGCAAGTTGGGCAAAAAAAGAGAAGGTTCGAGTGAACTGTCTCAGTGAAGCTCCACGGTAAACATATCCAGATTGAGGGACAAAGACCCCGGTTGTTGGCTTTGAGCTGAGCAGCACATTCCAGCCGAGCTACGCCGCGCTCACCGTCCCAGCTCACCATTGTCCTTTGTTTGGAGCTCTCAGGTGTTACGAAAGGCTCAAATGCGAGTTTCAACAAAGATGTAGTGCCTATATGCAAACGGACAACTTCCCGCGTCGTGGTTGCATAGTGTTGCGCATGTGGCAAAGGCTCGCGCTGCGTCGTTGCCGGAATAGGCATTGGGCGGGCTGGGCGGCACCGCAAACTTTACCAGCCGTCAACATCACCAATGAGGTCTACTATGACCTAGGAGTGCGTGGCCCCTTCGATTAAGAGTAGAATTTGACATTCTCTGACAATATAAGCCCCAGGCGCTCTTCTTGGGTCCGTTGCTGCCTGCCCCTGATGTTTATGGGATAAGCTTGTTACCGCCAAAGCATACTAAACAACCACAACCATTGATCTACCTCCCAGGTTATGCTTGCTTGGTCAGACACATGTTAAGCCTAGGTTCCATGTCAGCACATAGGGCATGCTGCACAGAATGATATTGCTTAAGTACGATGTCCCTCGAAACGATGAGCATGAGTCTACCTGCCCAGTCCGTCAAATCACCGCCCCTTACTCACATACCGAGCGTCCCATTTCGCCAAAAAAACACTACTCACCAAGCCAGGTACTCACCGCTGCAGCACAGCACCCCCCTCCCTTTCTCCCTCCCCCTCTCACACCAGTGCCCTTCAAGCAGCACTAACACCGCCACGCCCCCTCTCCCTCTCCGCCTCCCTCACCAGCCCCTCCAACCGCTCCTGCACCTCCACAAAGATATTCAGCGCCTGCCCCAACTTCCTCTCACACCCGCCCCCCTCGGCCCGCGTAAACGCCATCCGCCAGCGCGCCTCATCACCACCCCCCACCGCCAACCTCTCCAGCCTCACACGCTCAGCCTCTGTCGGAGCAGCACCACCACCCCCGGAAGCAGCACCAGCACCAGCAGCAGCAGCAGCGGCCTCATTCATCAGACGGACGGCCTCCCCCACCCTCGCCCTCCCCGCCCACCCCTCCAGCGGCGTCGCCGCCAGCTCGGCCAGCAGCGGCGGCGAGACGGTGAGGTGCGCGATGCCGGCGAGCTGCATGACCTGCTCGATGGAGGTGAGGGAGGCGGCGACGACTTGGGTGTTGTTGTTGTGGGCCGGGGTGGGGCCGGGGTTGGGGTTGGGGTTGTTGGGGTTGTTGGGGGGGAGGGAGTGGAGGTAGGACTGGGCGGTGGCGGTGAAGGGGAGGACGGGGGATGGGTCGGTGTAGCTGTGGAGGGGGGGGGGAGGGGGGTGTTAATTTGGGGGGTTGGTTTGGGTGGGGGGGAGAGGGGGCGGGGGGGGCTTACGTGGGGTCAAAGTGTACGCGCAGTTCGTTGACGTAGGGCGCGATGTAGCGGCATCCGGCGGCTGCGGCTAGGGCGGTTTGCTCGAGGCTGAAGACGATGGTGGCGAGGGTGGTTATGCCCTTTGCCTCGAGCTCGCGGCAGGCTTGGAGGCCTTCCCAGGTGGCGGGGATTTTTATGCAGATGCGGCGGGTGTCGATGTTGAGGAGCTGGTTGACGTGCGAGATGATTCCTGAGATGAGATGTTAGTAGGTATCCGAGGAATATAACCTGGTTGGCGCCATCACTCACTCTCGGCATTCTTGATGGTCTTTTGAGTATCATAGGCTAGCTTCGGGTTGGTTTGCACGTGGAGGTAGCCGGTTGTGTGAGGGGCGATTCTGAGGGAGAGGCCGACCATCTGCAGCCATGTTGGCGTCTTGTTCAGGGGTTACCACGGGAGGTGCCTACCATCAGCTCGACTGCCAGCTCCTCAAATGTTGCGTCTGACTGCTTTCCGAACAGCCAGTGAGCGATGTTCAGCGACTGGGTGATAAACTTGCGGTGAAGCGGCTTCCCATCGTCGTCGACCCTTGTCAACTCGGCAAATGCGATGGCCTACGGCGTCCACAGCCATTCGGTTTATCAGCCGTGTCCCTGCCACTTTGAAAACAGCAACACTGACCTGATTTGACGTGCAGTCCACAAATGGGCCAAGCTTCGCGGCCGCTAAAGAAGTCAGCTGTTGTGTCACACGAACTGAACCCCTCATGGCAACTTGCCCTCGGCATCAAGCGTATCACAGTCCACGGTACTCAAAGTCCGCAGATGGTCAAGGAGGCTAGCGGCCATTTTGCAATTGGCTTTGGAGTTGCGCGGGCGTTTTAAGCTGCTGAATTCGGTAGGGAGTGAAAGGAGAGGATGCTGGAGTTGCTGGACTTGCTGGGGATATTGTGATTTATAATTTTATTCTAGGCGCACTAAAAAGTTGCTTCCTTCTTCAACGCTGATGAACAGCACATCACTCCTTAGTACCCTACACACGTCAAGCACAACATTAGACGAGGCGAGTGATGATGTGAGTGCAGCGGGGTCCGCCGGTTCTATTCGGGAATATCCCACTCTTGCCCGCATGGCTCCGGGGCCAGTTGAATGGGTGAGCCACCGCTTTGGCTCTCTGCTCACGGAAACCCCGCCGAGGAGAAGCCTGGCGGTAACCTTGTTTGCTCTACCCTCCGACCGTCCTCCAACACGATGTATCAAGGCCACAGCTCGGCTTTTAACTAAAGATATCATCACAAGGGTTCGAGTGCGTATATAAGATGAGCTTTATAGATATTGGATGTCCTAGATTGGGCTCCCCCCTATGTAAATTGTAATTGTAATGAGGGGAGGTCAACAGATTGATACTTTTAAAGCAAGCCCCAGTTCTCCTCTACCGTTGGAATATCTAGGTATGAAAAGAGAAACACTTAATATTAATAAAGAATGGTTCTCAACAAGTTAAACCTGCTAAACAAGGCCCCAATGCTCTGCATTTAGGTGGTAGTTTAGTTCTACAACCCCGGATAGCACTGGGCCACCCGGTGACCGCCAGTAGGCAGTTGAGTTAGAGCTGTGCAGAGTCATATAATCATATTTAAGCTACACCCGTTTCTAATCTAGATATGCTGTGAGGGCTGCGAGGTTTCAGTTATCGGGGCCAATTTTCTTGTCCGCTTTTGTTGCACAAGAACTTGTGCTGGAAACACCACGACTTCATCGTCGTCGTCTCCCTTGCGCACAACTAGAGGAAACAAAACGACCCTTACCACAGCCTCTTCACGTTCAAGATCCGCTGCTTCTTGTTCGCCGCCCGGTTGAGCCATCAATGCCGCATTGAATCTCACCGTTGCAGCCAAGTCCCCATTGTCGTCATACTGGGGCAGCAACGGAGGGAGCATCATGTAATCTGCGAGTTGGGTGCGCATAAGAATCGACAAATCTGCTGCGTCATTGACGACTCTGCGAAGCTGTACCCGGATCTGGTCCAGCAGGTTTGACGGAGGTGGTAGGATTTGCGACAAGGTTTCCAGGATTGACTCGGCAACAGCCAGAACATCCTGGTCCCGTTGCATTTGGAACACTGGTCGTTTGGAAAGCAAACCCAACGTAGTGGCTCGCCAGGCGTGAATGGTCGCCGGTGGTCCGATGTCTGACAGCTGCTTCTCCAGGGTTTTCAGTTTCAGGCGTTGCTCCCGACCCATCCCGAAGAGGTACCGCGTGAAGATATATTCCCATATCATGGTCATAACCATCGAGGCGAAGATGTCACGTCGCTTGACTCGGTCGTTGAGGTATGTGTCAACATCCGAGCCGTCGAGAATGGAGTTGTCTAGCCTATCGAGGACTCTCTCGTCCTTGATGTCCGAAGAGAGGCGACTAGCGCGCATGTCGGAAAATTTTGAAAAGCGTAAAACCCACTGATTGACAGCCTTGAAGAGTTGTTGGCACCGCATGTCAAAGTAGTCAACATCGTATATTGCCATACTTTGACTATGCTGTGATTTGAGGACATCCAAGCTTGTTGGTACGCCATGAGTCGCATGAAGCACATCGGGATCCTCTCTGTTCGATGTGGCCGCTGGGGTGTCAGAGCTGGGCTTAGGCTGCTGAAGACCCTCGGATTTCAAATTTGGAGACGGTAGTGGTGAGATTGGTCGAGGCGATTGGGTTTTCGAGTCGAAACTCATGTTCTCGAGGTTCATGATCGACCCCGGCCTCTCGGCGCTTCTCTTCGTAACAACTTCCTTCGCCATGGCCATAACACGGCGGTAGGCTTTGGAGTTAACGACAGCATTGTCGAACTGGAACTCCATACCTTCGGCCACGGTATCCCCACCCCGGAAGATAGTGTCGGCGGTGTTCTTGGAGCCCAGGACGGACTCGGCAATCTGGAGTTGAGGATTCGCGTATCGCAAAGACTCAGCCTTGGTCGCTTGCCTTTCGAGAAGGCCCTTTCCGTTTCTGACACCCTCCAGAATTTCATCAATGGAGTTCATGTGGAGGATCTGGACCAGGAAGGCCACAGCGGACTGCTGCCCCTGAAGAAGCGATAGGTAGCCCTTCATCTCGCTCTCATTCCACACGATGCGCGATCTACTCCATAATTTCCTCGCGAGAGAGCGACGAGATTCCATCAGAGCTGCCTCATCGCACAGCTTGTCGAGGGAATCCTCAAAGCACGTCAGCACCACCAAACATCCGGTGAGCGTCGTATCGAGTGTGACGATGACATCAGGCCGGTCGCGAATCGTGTGGTTCTGAAGGACGAGTGTCTGCAGCTGCGATAATCCTGCCTTGATCGCGCGGCATTGCGACGAAAGCGCTGTGATGGTGACGTGGGCATTTTGGAACTTGGTGCGAAGGGTGTCGAGGAAACGGCCTGCCTGAACGCAGACTCCTGCAATGCCCGCAATGGACGCCGTCACGGAGAGGGGATCCATTGCGACAACACTGATTATTGGTTCCTTACCAAGAACTGCGAGAGTGGTCGACAGCAAATGTCGCGGTCAGTTGCGCGTGGGTAGGTAGGCATATTTCTAGTTTACTCATTGAGGCTGTGCTGCAGGTGAGGCTCATCGCGCTCATCGCAGCATATAACTGATTGGTCGATGCATGCTCTCATTGACGTCGGGCTCCCTTCTCGGGGTTGTGGGCGGGAATACTGGTCGTCTCCATGCCATGCCCCAAATTTCCCGGAGTCGCATGCCACCCTGCAGCATACATGTACATGTACCTAAGTACCTACCAAACAACTCGAAGGTCCATCACGGCCCCATGCGGGCACGTTGGGGACAAGCAAGTAATTTTTTAATGAGACTCTAGGACGCTGCGAGCCCTACTAGCTGATTGTTGGCTGGCGGTGGTACCAGACGGAGTCACAAGCGCGGCGGCGATGCTCGAACTTGCTCAACTGCAAGCCTGTGTCACGATAAGATGCTCATGACGCCTTCTGGCTGGAAAATTCCAGACGCTAAATTTTACTGGAGAAATGAAGCAAGGACTCAAGGAGTCGAAGGAGAACTAGATCGTGTATAAAAACAAAATAAAAAATCCGCGAAAAGAAATCGATTAAACGCCGGAACAGATGCGATCTTGCCGTCAAATCTTGAGTGACAACCCCGCTCTGACGTATGGTTACCTCCCCCGCCAGCCACACTTCCCCCGCGAGCCAGCCACAGGAGCTGCCACAGCCAAAATAATTTAGCACCAAGGCGCGACCGAGCTTCCCGTCCTCGGCGAAGAGACGCACACCGGAACGCCAATTGCCGAACGAGATGGCGATGCCGCCCGCCCGGCAACTAAATTCCCTACAATGCGGCCGCCGATCCAACATGTCAGACTTTGGCAAGCCGGGTTCGATAATGTATGTTGGCAATGCAGTCATCGAGTACTACGGCAAGCCGACCGACCGTTAAAGGGAGCGCGGTTATTCTCAAAATCGGCTCTGCCCCGGGCTCCTGCCGCTGCAGCCCCCGCCCTGTCGCGACACCGATTCAAGACCGGCTACTTTCTTTCCAACTCCCTCCTCGCTCGCTCCAATGGCACATCTGTCGCTTCTCCGGCCACCGACAGGCCAGCCCCCGCCGCCGATTCACAATCACCAGTCGCGACCACGGCCACAACCACGACCGACATCCCGACGTCAGATACCCCACTCCTCCCACATCGCCGACGACAAGCCGCAAGACGAAATGAACAACAACAACAAACCAACCCCCCTACAAACTCCATGGCCACCTCCCTCCCTCCCGACGCCTCCTCCCGCCTCGCCGACACCGCCGCCCGTGCGCCCGCCGACTCAATCCGGCGCACGCTCTCCGCCCTCCTCTCACTCTCCAAACCCCGCCTAACCGTCCTCGTCGTCCTCTCGGCCATGGTCCCCTACGCACTCTACCCCGTCCCCGCCTTCCTCGCCTCCTCCTCCGCCACCGCCGCAATCGACGCCATCCCCTCCCTCTCCCCCCTCACCCTCCTCTTCCTCACCACCGGCACAACCCTCTGCTCGGCGGCCGCCAACGCGCTCAACATGCTCTACGAGCCCGACACGGACGCCAAGATGACGCGCACGCGCACGCGGCCCCTCGTGCGCCGCCTGCTGACCACCCGCACCGCGCTGCTTTTTGCGGTGGGGTGCGGCGCCGCGGGCGTCGCCGCCCTCTACCTGGGCGTCAACCCCACGGTGGCCTTCCTGGGCGCCGCGAATATTGTGTTGTACGCGGGCGCCTACACGCCGCTCAAGCGCGTCTCGGCGGTGAATACGTGGGTGGGCGCGGTGGTGGGCGGCATTCCCCCGCTCATGGGCTGGGCGGCGGCCGCCGGGGAGAGTGCCACGGGGGATGGCACCTGGCGCGAGTTGTTGTTTGCGGGGGATGGGTCCAGCTTGGGCGGGTGGTTGTTTGCGGGGCTGTTGTTCGCGTGGCAGTTCCCCCACTTCATGCCGCTGTCGTGGGGTATTCGCGAGGAGTACAAGGCCGCGGGCTTGCGCATGCTGTGCTGGGTCAACCCGGCGCGGAATGCCCGCGTCGCGCTGCGCTATAGTTTGGTGTTTGTTCCGCTGTGTCTGGGGCTGTGTGCTGCGGGGGTTACCGAGTGGAGCTTTGCGGTGACGAGCTTGCCGGTGAACTTGTGGCTGGTCCGGGAGGCGGTCAAGTTCTGGCGCTATGAAGGCCACAAGGGGAGTGCGCGCAGCCTGTTCTGGGCCAGTGTCTGGCATCTGCCTGTCATCATGGTGCTGGCGCTCGCGCAGAAAAAGGGCATGTGGGCCCGTGTGTGGAGTAGTGTGACCGGGGCGCCGGAGGAGGAGGAGGAGGAGGAGGATGACGATGATGATGAGTTTGACGAGGACGACGGCGATGCCGAGTGGGTTCGGGAGGCTGGAACCGGAACCGGGTCCAGCTCGAGTAGTGTCGGAATTGTGGGTCCCGCTGCTGGTAATGCTCGGAGGTAACCCGGGGTGTTGGGTCTGTAACAACGAATGTATGTGTTTACCTGTTGGCCGGCTTCCCGTTTTGGGTATGACTACCCGGAGGTCTGGATGAGTCCTTTTCCGGTATACAAGTCGGATGGCGTTGCCTGGCTGCAAGTCATTGCGCTGCCGTCAGCACTGTATCTGACTCGGTTCCAATTCCACTCGATTGCATGCCTTTTGGAGGTTGGTGTCGGTCAGAAACGGCAACCTGTCACGAGCGGAGCCTCCTGGCACCAACAAGCCCACCACCACACACACTCAGGTTACACAAGATCGCGATCCAACGTTGCAGCCGATTGATCCCTCAGATCCCGCGCCTTGGCATTGCAACTGCTGCCCCTGTCTTCCTCGATGAATTGGTATAAACTAAGGATTCGAGAACGATCGGGTTCCCCGCAGTCCCATCTTCTCGCGATCCAGGAGCCTGGAAGATGGAGAAATGATCGAATGCCGGAGCATGAGCCTCGTTAGGGAGCGTATTGTGCCTCGCCCATAGCCTTCGGTAAAAATCCCCAACCACTTCCTTCACCCCCAGCTCCACGACACACATGGAACCGGTGAGACCAACATCTTTGGCCCCCAAAAGAACCTCCCCCAATACAGCAACTCATACCGCCAAACCACGAGCTCCATCCCCAATTCATACCCGTGCCGCTGCACAAAGCCCGGGCAACGCCAACAGCTCAAACAACACACAACTTTCCCCCGCGCCGCCCGCCGCCGTGGAACCTTGTCCCCGAGACCTGCAAACCTCCTACCAACAACCGAGAGCTGTGCCTGCGCCTCACATTTCAGCTTTACACCCCCCACACACCCCCCTTCTTCAAACACGATGCCAATGCTGACTGGATGAGAAACACCAAGGCGGTCAGACAAATCATTAATTACCAAGACAATTATACGAAGATGAGTGTAATAACCAGTACATTAGTTTTACCCCGTTTGACCCTCCATTCGCTCTATGGATAATAGTGTACCTGTGTATGCATGAGTGGTGGATCTCAGATGCAAAAGCCACCAAAACAACAGCACAAGCCAAGGTAGAAAAACACCAAAAAGCCACACACAGAGGAGACGAAAACGGTAATTATAAGAATCATGGCCTAATATTCTGCGGCACAAACACGGCCGGTGCTGTTTCGACCCGGCCCTCTCTTACACCCCCACCCCACCCACCACCATCATCACCATCCAATCCAACGTAAACTCCCAAACCAAGGCCCATGCCGCGACCAAGAGTGAGTCAGTGACAAGAAGTGAGTGAGAGAGAGAGAGAGAGAGAGAGACCCAAGGAAACCCGTCGCCCTAACGGATGATGCACCCGCCCAACCCAACGCCGTGCCGTGCCGCGCTCAGGTCGCCCATGACCCCGTCCACAACGCCAGTTTTGCCTGCCCCACTTGTTGTCGATGACCGACTGGCACACTGCCCTTGTCCGGTCCCCTGACTGACCCAATGATTCTCGTAAAACGTGACATGAGAAAAAAAAATGATGATGCGCCATTGAACCCCAAGCCCATATCCCCAAACCCCGATATCCCAGACAAAAGAAACGGTTTGGTTGTGCTGTGATTAAAGAGTGTAGCCGGAGAGAGAGAGAGAGAGAGGGAAAGAATGCCATGCCTCCATGCCATGCAACCCGACAGAGAGAGATCGAGAGAGAGTAAACAAAGGAAAAAAAAGAGAGCAAGAAAAATAAAAAAGGGGGGGGATAGGTAGAGAAAAGGAGAAAAGATTATTAGCTGCCCTGCCCCCGATTAATAATCGCATCGATCCCCATATCCCCCACGCTGGGCAGCCTCCCGCCATGCCCCATATACGGGCTCGTCCCCTGGCTGCCCGACCCCGACGCCTGCTGCGGCGCGCCGCCATACCCGCCCGCGGTGCCCGTGCTCGACACGCTGTTGCTATACCCGTGACCGTGGTGCGCCTGTTGTTGGTGGTGCTGCTGGTGGTGGCCATACCCGCCGTAGCCTTGGTACCCCGTGGCGGCGGCGGCGGCCTGGGGGTGGTGCTGCTGGTGTGGGTGCATGGTGGCGAAGGCCCCCGAACCGCCCGACCCGGAACTGCCGCCGGGGGTGGAGTGGGCGCCGGTGGTGGAGCCGCCCGTTTCGGGGGAGCTGTAGGACTGGTCGGCGACGTCGACGTCGTCGACGGGGGTCAGGCAGCCGAGGCCGCCGTCGTCGTCGTAGGCGGTTAGGGGTTGGCCGGACTCGAGGCGTTCGCGGCGGGCGTAGGCGCGGGCGTGGGATTGGATGTTTTTGAGGCCGTTGGACATGCACTGGGGAGGGGTTGCGTGAGTATTATGCGATGGGTATGTGGGGGTGGAGGGTGGGAGGGTGGTAGCGTACCTGCATCTCAACGACGTTCCACTTCTCGCCGCACCGCGAGGCAAGCGGTTGCCAGATCTCCTTGCGCATACTCATGTATTCCTTGCACAGACGCTCCAGCTTCCGGTTGTCAAAGTCGTTTTGGCCGCGGCGCTCCATCAACCGCTCGTGCCTCTTCCGGCACGCGTTGCCCGTCTTGCCCTGGAAGGCTTCCCTTTGGATCTGGTTCCAGTTCTTGCCCATCGCCCGCAGCGCCAACAATGTTCGGTCGTCTTCCTGGTTCCACGCCCCGGACGATGCCCGGTGTTGTGTCGGTAAGGGTCCACCCACGGGCCCACCCATCGCGGGACCGGGTTGCGGCATCTGGAGAGGAGGGACTGCGCTAACGGCATACGGGTCGTAGCCCGGCATGGGCATGCCGCCGGCGCCGGCTGTGGAGAGGTCGCCATAAAACCCGGACAGCTGCCGGGGGTTCTGGTAGTAAGACATGGTGGGTACGGTCGAAGCGAGGGAGACTGGAATGTGCTGTTGGTATTGTTGATGGCTCGGCGTGCGTGTCAGGTCGGGCATGATACGAAGGTAGCCTCTTCAGCCGGTGCCCCTCTGTGTCGAGGGTGTCAAGCCGAGAGGGAACAGGAGCGGACGGCGGTTCGTAGGTGGGAGGTGCGGTTCTCGGGTGGGGGTTTCCAAACGATTAGGTTCTACTTCGAAGCTATCTCGACGACTCGGCGTCAAGCAAGGCCCCGCTTGAAAGCTTGGGAGCAGGATGGGGATGCAATGTTTCGTGTCAAACGAAAGGGCTGGCCAGCAACCAGCAAAGCAAGTATGAGAAAACGAAGACGATACGAGAGTAAGGAAGAACCTAGGAAAGAGAATCAAGAAAGAGGAAAAAGTAGGTCGCGAGGCGGCGGGTCGAAGGGTTCGAGGACTGAAGAATGGCTAAGGCCGGCCGGAGAGGAGAGGAGGGGCGGTCGACTTATAATATCTCCAGGCTACGGAGGAGACCCGGGCAGAAACAACAAGATGAGGTGAGTGGAGGGCCGTTTCTGCGGGTCCCCGATCTGCGTTGAGGGTCCGGTGAAGAGAGATGGACAGGACCGGGGTAGGAGATCTGAAACAAGGGTAGAGCTGTAGAGAGAGCCTGCTTGATGAAACTAAGCATGTGTATCTGAACGACCGCGGGGGGCGACCAGCGGCCTCTGTCAGTGGCTGGCGAGTTTCGGGATGGCGTTTGTTTGAAGATGGGCGGCTACAAAGTTGGCCCTTTCTGGGTGGAAGTTGCCGGAGGGCGGTTAAGAGTTGATGGGCCATGGGGGTCTGGCGCCGGACAAGGGGGGGTATCAGTAGCGATGGGGCGGTTCTTCCCAGGTTTCTGTTGCCGGCAAAAAAAGAAGAGATCGAGGTCTGGCGGCAACAGACAGAGAGAGCAGTGCCGCTGGGCGAGTGGCAGGAACAAGGGCACGCGAGCGAGACGAGCAGACATTCACGCTCGTAACCGTCATGCCAATACCGAGAATCCCAACGGGGTTCCAGTCTTTCGCTTAGGGAATGGTGCGGTACCGTGCCGCTACCTCGCCATGGCGCTGCTGTGTGCAGGCGAAGCAGGTACCCAGAAGCAGGTACCGCGGATCTAAGATGCATGGCCCAATGCGGGAAGCCATGTTGTGGAGTACAGGAGCGGGAAGTGTCAAAAAATAGCACAGGGTACGCTCAGACAGCGGCTCGGAATGAATGTTAGCCGCCAGCCAGCCAGCCTTACGCGCAGAACCCCAACTTCGAGCCTCGTCTCCACGCGACTTCATTTGCCGTTACTCAATGCTCGCGATGCGGTGGATCCGCAGTCCGAGAATGAGTGAGGCTGCCTGTTAACTCTGCAATTGAGTTTTGGGAGTTAAACAAAACCCCGGCGAAGGAAAGATCGGCGACGCAATGGCGGACCAGAAACAACATAAAAGAAACATTAGGAGCGAAAGAAACACGAAGGCCAGGCGGCGGCCTTCGGCGGCCGGCGATCGAGATCTGACCCAATCTGCGACTGGCCGCCTTGCAGATGAGGCCAGCTACCGCCCTCAACGTGACCCCTGAGAACCCGACAGAATGGAAACCTCTCAGGGTGAGGGTATCGGCATACACTTTGCTGACCTCAAACAGCCGAGATAGACACGAGCACTGGCGCGCGACAACCACGGAGGTGAGCGTCTCGCGAGACTTGGGCGGCTGGAAATTGCAAAGGGTTGCGACGTTGCAGCTCTCGGTATCAACGTCGCAATGGCAGAAAATAAACAGGCGCCGGGGGAGCCAAGTTCGGATCCGGCACGGGGGGAGAAAGCTTGGGTTGTCGTGAGGGTGCGCCCTGGAGCCGCGGGGATGCTTTGGACGGAGGGGCAATCAGTCGCTGGCGGCAATGCGGAAGAACACCGCGCTGAACGAACCGTTCAGCGAGCCACTCAGCTCTGCTTGCCAGATCCACTCAAGCGAAAAGGCAGCGCGAAAAACGGCCATCGGAAGATGAGATGAAACATGGCTTGTTGGTTCTCGCGACCTGAGGAAGCCGTCGGATTGGCTGTTCGGAGCAAGGGGAGAAAAAGAGCGTGAGATGTTGCAGTTGAAAAGCAGAGGCGCGCGTCAATTCTGTCGCTCGGGAAGCACCCGCTGTGGTGGGGGCCAGTTTCCGATTGGCCTTCCTCCATTGGCCGATCTGGGGGTTCCTGCACAGCTGCAATGCAAACCCCAGCGATGCACGAATAGATTCACTAACAATATTATGTGCCAAAGCACTGTAATAGTGTTAGTAGCCCTTTCAATCTCCTCTTTGTGACTGTTTGTGACGGGAGCGCTAGCCCACTTCTGGCCATCCCCTCCTAACACTAACCGAATTTGATCGAGCGGCTCCAGATCTGGCAAGCCCCCACCTTCCGAGACAGCGTTCTGCCATCGAAAAATGTGCCGCAAACCCCGATGAGATCTTGCCTGTGCTGTTTTGGCTCCGTGGTTTGCCCGGCATTTCTTTCCAACAACGATGAAATGCGATGAAATGCTGTTTGTACCGGGCACTGCGTCTCATCTCCAACCCCAATCGCTGGCAACACCTTGGGATGTCGACGGCGTTCCTCCCGGCTGAGAAGGAGCAGGGCAAGGTAGTTAGCGGTCCTCCGCAACAATCCAAGCATCGCATCCAGCGGCACAGACACACCAAAGGGACAAGCAGGACGAGTCATTGACTCGCACCCCCCCATTTTCCCTTGATTTGGCAGTCAATAATTCCATCATTTCATCTCGAACCTCGACTTTATCCACGCCTCACTCAGCCGCAACTTCACATCCGCAGCACATCGGGTACATCAGACGGCAGGCCAAAACAACTGCAGCCCCCATACTCAGTGGCCGTTTTGTTTCGAAACATTCAGGCCTTGGTTTGGCCATCTCAGGCCATGGTTACATGGTAGGGCTAGCCTGCTGTGTGATCTACGGGGTGCGTGGCGATCACCGGCCAACGTCGCTTTCGGAGGTCACACTCCCAGGCTGCTGGTCTGTTGAGGCCGTGGCCGGGACCGGGGCCGGGTCCGGACAGGCCGGGCCAAGCGAGCCCCTACCGAGTCTGGTGAACCCCGAACACACACAACCCATCATGACATTGCGTCATAGTCGATCTCCTTTCTTGCGGGCGATGGGCCCCTGTCAGCTCTGCCTCGCCTGCCCGTCATCATCAGACATGTCTGCGCCACATCTGATCTGATAAAGGCGATAATATTACCGCTAAAGGCCCTGTTGGTTTGAGCCCTGCTTCAGCTCCATCCTCTTACACTCTCGGCCCGGCAGTGCGCGATTTACTCGGTTCGACTTTATGTTCGCTTGCAGTACGGCCCGGTGTTACGTGATCGAACCAACACACTCCCGCTTCCAACTCCGGCTTCCGGTCAAACGGGCAAAAGCTCCGGGCTGTGTGGCTTAGTTTCAAAACATTCTCTGGGTGATTCTACTCGTGAATTGCTGTGCCCTAAGATACGGGTGGTGTCCCTCTAGTTTTAGATGCCCCCCGGCACAGACTGGCTTTGTGTGGTCGAGTGATCTGCGCCGAACACGGCCCCACTCTCCGGTCCTTGACCGACAAACAGACTTCGCTGTGTCCCGACCTCCGGGCATCACCGCCGGGTTCTTTTCAAGACGAGCAGACAACGCCCAAAATAAACCGTCGTCTTGGTTGCACCCTCTCAAGGATAACCGACGGGATAGTTTTGCATTGCGGCTGCTGCTCTCTCCTATCGACACCCAGCTTTGGGCTCCCCGGCAGCTTCCGGCCCCCGATATGGGTCTTCACTAGGGCTGCATCATGGCCATGTTGGCCCTCAACGGTAGCCGGTCTCAGATCTTGCAGCTCGCCTATCTCGTTCGGCACGTCGGGACAGGACACCGTTGGGACGCATCTTGGAGGCGGAGTTGTGACTCAAACCTCGGCTGCGAGCAGCGCTGAAACCACACTACACTATCGAAACCTTGGGGCCCGGAATTCGGCGAATGATTGTAGCTTTGACGATGAACTTCACACCTTTGCCGGATAGCTACGTTGGTGTAACGGTGCAACAGTTCCGCGCCGCCATGAGCCAGGTCCCGGGGAACTGGTCCCGCCTGTTGGACTCACTGATGTTGGTCGCCGCCGTAGAATCAAGGATGCAGACGAGCCATTCTTGGGATTAGTCCGCTTGTGGGCGGATTTCGTGCCGCCCCAAATTGATCGTGCCAGATCTTCGAGGTGGCCGAGAGGCACACCGTGCAAGTGCTAGGGATGCTTCTGCTGCTGAGCCCCCACGGGCAAGATGCTCCCTCCACGGGCAGCATTGGGGGCCGAGCTGGGATCTGGTCTCAGCCGAGCTTCAAGTTTCGGGTTTTAATAGCATGCGCGACCAACACCAACACCCTGTGCAGAGATGGCCGGTTGAGGATTCCTGCACAAGTTCACGGATTCCAACATGGGCGGAATGACAAACGACGAGGCCGTGGAATCCATGTCGTCTGATCAGTCCACGGTAGGTTAGTACAGAGAGCGGCGGGTTGAATCTCTCCGTGTCACTTCCTCCCTCGGGACCGGAGATTGAGACGCTTCGCCGAAGGCCCCCGAAGCCTGAGTGAAGGCTAATCCTAGCAAGGAGCCAAGAACCAAGCAACGAAGCCAACCAAGCTTAACAACCAAGTCAAACCAAGCATTCACCCGCACAAGCCACGAAGCCACAAGCCCAACGCCACCAACGGCTTCGCTCCCGGCAAGAAAGCTTGACCTCACGCTAGCGCACAACCGCCCCTCCTCCACCCATGGAAAATACCAAAAGGCCCGATGTCAGCGACGCCAGGCCAACCGGCGAGCCTACGCCTAGCCCGCGGACGGGACGCGCGCCAATAAGCGTGCGCCGGGCCGAGTGCGAGCACTTATTCAGGCTAAATCGGCCACCGGCTAGGCTGGGGTGTTTGCTCGCGGAGAGAGGAAAGGATGGCATGGATGCAGCTGGGGAAACAAACCCCCAATCATCCACTTGCCCTCTTCGGAGCTTAACTCGGTGCGGGACGGCCGCTCGGCACATGCGCATGCAACGGGAGTTTTTTAGTTAGCGGTTTTTGGCGGGTCGTCTGGCTTGGCCATCGCTCGGCTGCTTGGCGGTGTGCTGGTGCCGTGCTGACGTTGATATGATGCCATGGACTGAAGGTTCATGGAAAGCCGAAAGATGGACAGACAAAAGGGAAGCTAAACAAGGGAACAGCCATGGAAAGTTCTTTTTTTCGTTCTCGGCGGTTGGATGACGGGAATAGCACCGAGATATCAGGATGACCCGGCAAAATACACTGTTCAACAGTCGTTCCGCCGGCACAGGCTCCGGGGGGCGGGGGGTTATTCGGCGATCAGCAACCCAGTCCAGCCTGGCCAATGGCACCTCCCAGTATTCATCCGGGGAAACAGTGGAAACAAGCGAATGCAAGTCGGATCGGTTCGCTACTGGGGACGTCGTGTACAGGATGATGGGTCTGGGGGAATGCGGAGTACCCCTCCGCATTGGAGAAGCTCTCTCCAACCTGGCAGTCCATTTTCACTATCCGGGATCCCCAAGCTTGTCTGCACCACGCGCATCAAGAAGGGCCGGTAATATGTGGAGGTCCCCCGACCGGTTCTAGGCTCATATGCCTCGTTCCCGGGCAATTGGATGACGGGGACGGGAAGTGGGAACATGGCATGGCACGACTGGATGGGAGTGGGAGGGTCTATTGGGTAGTATCGACTCCCACGGCCCTTCTGGGCTGGTGTTGCAACCCTTCCGTTCATCCAGGCGCGTGGTAGGAAAGAGGACAGGGGTGGGGGATCCCTCAAGAAGATTGCTTGTTTTCTCCCCCGCGTCTGCATAACTATCTTGCAGCTCCCGGATTCTTTTTCGCGGTTGCCGAGCTCGGTTTCCCTTCCCACCTTCAACCCGACCGACCGCCCGCCCTTCTTGAACACCAACCCGGTATCATCATCCGGGCCGTTGACTGAGCCACGCGCGACACCGCCAGATTCTAACCACCGGAGAACACACCAGCCAACATGGGCGCCGGAGGTGACGCCGGCGGCGGCTTCTACGATGCCGCGCTGCAAAAGCGCCAGGCCATGATGGGCAAGAGTGGCCCAGGGGCCCTCTGGAAGAACTTCCGTGTCTTTCGCATTGCCGCCTTCGCTTGCATTGGTGGTGTGCTGTACGGTTACAACCAGGGCATGTTCTCGGGTGTCCTGGCCATGCCGGCCTTCGGAAGACGTGCGTTTTCCTCGTTCTTCAATCTGCTCCTGGGAGGGGGCGTGGGCGTTGCGCGGTGCTAACAAGGGGGCAGACATGGACGACTACATCGGGAACCCGACCAAGAAGGGGTGGCTGACGGCTATTCTGGAGTTGGGTGCCTGGCTTGGAACACTTCTCTCGGGTTTCATTGCTGAGGTGCTGTCGCGAAAGTACGGTGTGCTCGTGGCCTGCTGCGTGTTCATCATTGGTGTCATCGTTCAGGCTACCGCAGTCACTGCCGGACCTAATGCTATTCTAGCGGGGCGTTTTGTGACGTAAGTATTCTTTTAGCCATTATTTGGTCCTTTGATGACGAGCTAACGGGGGCACAGTGGTATGGGTGTCGGAAGTCTTGCCATGATCATCCCTATCTACAACTCCGAGGTTGCGCCCCCCGAGGTTCGTGGAGCTTTGGTGGCAACCCAACAGCTGGCCATTTGCTTTGGTATCATGGTCAGTTTCTGGATTGACTAGTAAGTCTTCCCATCGCTGGGCCCTTTTCACACCAAGACAGTCGCTCACCTAAGACAGCGGTACCAACCACATCGGCGGCACCGGAGAGGGACAAACCGACGCAGCATGGCTTCTTCCGATTTGCTTGCAGCTCGCACCCGCCCTCCTCCTTCTCGTTGGCATGATTTTCATGCCCTTCTCCCCCCGTTGGTTGATCCACCACGGCCGCGAAGAGGAAGCGCGCAAGGTTCTCGCCGACCTCCGCGGCTTGGACGCTGATCACGAGCTCCTCGAGATCGAGTTCCTCGAGATCAAGGCCCAGTCGCTGTTCGAGAAGCGCTCCATCGCCGAGATGTTCCCTGAGCTCCGTGAGCAGACCGCCTGGAACACCTTCAAGCTGCAGTTTGTCGCCATCCGGAAGCTCTTCCAAACCAGGGCCATGTTCAAGCGCGTCATTGTCGCGTCTGTGACTATGTTCTTCCAGCAGGTTTGTCTACCCCCTTCCCCAAGGCCCAACCGGTCCTACCCCCGATACCTCGGTAACTAACAAGCCGAACTCTAGTGGACGGGTATCAACGCAGTCCTGTACTACGCCCCCTTCATCTTCGAGCAGCTCGGCCTCGACCTCAACACCACCTCGCTCCTCGCCACCGGCGTCGTCGGCATCGTCATGTTCGTCGCCACCATCCCCTCCGTCCTCTGGATCGATCGCGTCGGTCGCAAACCCGTCCTGACCATCGGCGCCATCGGCATGGCCACCTGCCACATCATCATCGCCATCCTCGTCGCCAAGAACATCGACAACTGGGCCCACCAACAGGCGGCCGGTTGGGCGGCTGTGTGCATGGTGTGGCTGTTCGTGATCCACTTCGGCTACTCGTGGGGCCCCTGCGCGTGGATCATCGTGGCCGAGATCTGGCCCCTCAGCACGCGTCCCTATGGTGTCGCCCTCGGCGCGTCCAGCAACTGGATGAACAACTTCATCGTCGGCCAGGTCACCCCGGACATGCTCAAGGGCATCCCCTACGGCACCTACATCATCTTTGGCCTGCTCACCTACCTGGGTGCCGCCTTCATCTGGTTTGTCGTGCCTGAGACGAAGCGCCTGACGCTCGAGGAGATGGTAAGACCCTTTCCTCCCAGCCGAACACCTAGAAAAACGAGTTGAAGCTAACCCTATCCCCACAGGACGTCGTCTTCGGCTCAGAGGGCACTGCGGCGGCCGATTTCGAGCGCATGGAGGAGATCAACAACGAGATCGGCCTCAGCCAGATCCTGCGCGGCGACGCCGGCGTGACTGTCGCGTCGGGCTCGGACGCCGAGAAGACCAAGCTTGAGCAGGCCTAGAATGCCTGAGAGAGCCGTGATCGATATACCCCGATATTCTCTGTCGTTTGGTTGGATTGGATTAGGGGGGGTTTGTTTCTTGGAGGTTGGTTTTGGCTAGTTAGTCGTTGTTGCTTAGCAATGTAACAAGGCTATTTTGGCTTGAGGATATCACCAATACAATGATCAAATCCTGGGTTGTTAGAAATGCCTCCAGTTCTTGGATCCGAATTGTGGAAGTGATGATGGAAGGGATTGCGCTGTTATGTCGCTTGGCTTCGAGGATGGGCCAGATGATGTTTAACTCCCCTAGAATTCAACACCCTAGGACAGAAGTATTTCTGCCGTGCCCGCCAACGTGGTACCGAGTTCGACGGTGATCCATGACGACAACATGGCCCTCAACCCACCACACATAGCTTGGATGGAGATCGAAGCAATCACATCAACAAACAGCACCAAACCATCGCCGCCACCCCCTCAACCAACAAGTCAGTCAGTCAAATCATGTTCATCATGCTCCCATTAACGCTATCAATACACCCACCCCTCTCCTCAAGCAAGCAAACGAAACCAATCGCAAATATACACACAACCAACAACAACACACGCCTATCCAGCCGTGCAGAATCCCAAACACCGCATTCCTAATCCCATGTACCAGACCATGATGTGTAAACAAAGTAAAAAAAGGACGACCGGCAGTGGCTGGCCGGGTCAGTCAGTCTGCATGTGCCCGATCGATGCCCATGACTCCAACCACACACACCCGTGCGGCCCCTTTCCCCGCCTCTATCGGCCTCGGGAGTGAGCTCGACTGTGTGTGGTATGCAAGCAAAACGCCCATCTCTTCTTCTCTCCACACCCCACCCGCCGTCTAGGCGACACCCGCAGCAACTCTAACTCAACGTCTACTTCCATATCCCTTTACCTCCACACCATACTAGGACGCGGCTTCAACACACTCCCTCCACTCCCACTGCCACCGCCACCCCCCACATTCGGCAACACGCCCCCAGCACCAATGGTAATCCTCCTAGCCTTACCACCCACACCAGCGACATCCCCTTCCGAGCCCGCACCAAACCCCCCACCAGGACCAACACCAGCCCCAACACCAGCAGCAATACTCCTCAGCGCCGTCGGACTCCCCCGCTCCTTCTCCAACCTAAGGCTTCCCCCCATATTCATACGCCTCGCCTGCCCCGGCGTGAGATTCCGCCCCGGCCCACCCAAGTCCTGCGCATGATGGTGGCGGCCCGCGCCGGCAGGCGACGAACCCGCCGACGCCGACGCCGGTGGCGAGCAGGTGATGGGGATGGGCCTGGGCGGCGAACGGCGGGCGCCGCGCTCGGTACTACCGCGGCGGTGGCGGGAGATGCCGTTGGAGGCGCTGGCGCTGGCGTGGGTGGTGCCCCCCGAGTAGCTGGCGGACGCGCGGCGGTGGGCGCCGTGGTGCGAGGGGATGCTGCCGCTGCCGCTGACGTTGCCGCCACCGCCGGAGTTAGAGCCCACGGAGGAGACGCGCTTGGCGCTGGAGACGGTGGTGCTGGGTAGGAGGGAGAGGCGCTCGCGGCGTTTGGCGGAGTGTAGGGCGGACCGGATCTTAAGCGGGTCAAGATCCGACTCGGAGCCTGAGCCGTACGAGATGCGCGGGAGGCGGGATGGGGAGGCGCGTCGTGGGGGTTCGTTTTCGTTGCCATTCTCGGTCAGAGTGGAGAGCAAGTTATTGGAAGGCTTGGGACTGCCATTGCTTGCTGCTACCGGTGAGAGCGAGTTAGTAGCCCGGCTCACAGGCAACGTTCGTAACGGTGACGGGCGGTCTTCATTATCGGAAGAGGTCAGGTTGAGGGAGAAGGTCGGCGGCACAGGCGAGCCATTAGCACTCCCGCCGCTTTGTTGAGGTGGTCGGCCCTTGGAGAGGAAGCCGGCTTGGAATCGGTTGGGCTTGGCAAAAGACAGCGATGGCGCTTCAGGGGGGTTCGGGGTCGGGCTCGAGCTCTTCGGCGAGTCCAGGTGGCTGAGGTATGAAGGCACTGGAGGTCGGGTGGGAAGAGCCTTTTCGGGGGATGGCTCAGCGGGTGACGGAAACTTTTGCGGAGTCTTCTCGAAGTCGGCCAAAGTCCCCTGCTCGCTCTCATCGTCGCGCCAACGCACACTCGGCTTCTTTTTGGCGGGGGTGAATGCCACGCTCTTTCGCGCGCCAAGCTTGCGGCGGCGAGGGGACGCCTTCATTGGCGAGGCGATAGCCTGTTGTTGGGCGGCCGAAAAGACAGGGCCCGGGATAGCCTTGGAGTTGACATTGATGGACTTCTTCCTCTTCGGGGTGCCCCGCTTGGTCGGTGGGAACAGCTCGACAGGCATCATGGAACCATCGGGCTTGACGACGTGAGACGCGGCCGAGTAACCCGTCTCGAGCAGGCGGCTAATCATGGTTTTGGCATGCGCAACCGCCTCCTCCTCGCTCATACTCAGAGTTTCCGACATGGAAGACAAAATGTCGAACTGGGCAGTCAGAAGTACTTGCAGAACAGCCGCATCACCGGCCTTGTCCTGCTCTAATACCTCCCTGTACGCATCCCGCATGAACCCTGTCTTGAGCATCTCGACCTCCCTAGCCAACGTATCCCGCTCGGAACCATCGACAACGCCATCGCCTGTCGGCAGCTGGGAGATGCTGTGGTTCAGGGCGGTATCCAAGGCGCGCTCCCAGTTTGTTCGCTCTATCCTTTGGTGGATGTGGTGCCGGCTGCTTTCCAGTTCCATCAAGATGCCATGTGCCGTCTTCCGCATGGCCACCAGGTTGGACGGCATCGCTTGCTCGTCTCCCCGGGCATCACACACCGAGTCAAAGGCAGCGATCCAAGCAGAGAGGAGGCTGATGCGCCTCTCGACAGCCTTCAGCTTCTT
Source organism: Chaetomium tenue (assembly GCF_020726465.1). NCBI lineage: Eukaryota > Fungi > Ascomycota > Sordariomycetes > Sordariales > Chaetomiaceae > Chaetomium > Chaetomium tenue. The sequence goes on along the minus strand of NW_027117334.1, from coordinate 2,270,644 downwards.
CATGAAGTTGATCTTCTCGAGCCGCTCCGAAGAAGCATGTTCATACGCAGCACGCAGACGGAGAATACCCTCGCGTACGACGGCATCCCGTTTGTCCATCTGTTTTCGGAACTTGACGAAGAAGGTCTTCTCGGCATCCTTCTGCTGCGCCTTGAGTTCTTTGATGAGAGCCATCTGCTCGTCGATCTTGACCAAGAAATCCTTGACGTGTCGGTTGACGTTAAAAACGTTGCGGGTAACCTTGGTCTGAATGTTCTTGGCCCGGTTGGCGTAGCGTAGCGTGTTCTGAGTTTCGTCGAAATGCTCGCTCGACGGGCTCACACAGACAATCATGACGGTCTTGCAGTTGCCGCCCAGGGAGAATTTGAGCAGGCGGGTAAGTTTGCTGTTGCGATACGGCACGTGGTTCTTCTTGCGCGGATCGCACAGCGCGTTGATGCAGCTCCCGAGGGCCAGCAGCGACTTGTTGATGTTGGCGCCCTCCAACAGGCGCTCGCCCCGGTTCTTGGTGGCACTAGCGCGTTCGCTACCCGCAAGATCGATGATGCTCAGCGTGGCCATGGTGTGGGGCTCGTTGACGGCGGCATTCCGGTCCTTTTGGGCGATGTTGATCTGCAGCACAGCGTGGGACCGTGAAGAAACGGCGTTGGCTGCCGTCGGCGAAACGGTCCGGTATTCGTTTCCTTGCACAATCATGTCCATGACCTCCTGCACATCCTTCGGATGGTGGCTGGTGAGTCCGGCGACCGTTACGGCCTGGTTCGAATCCTCCCGCAGCATGAGGCCCTGCTTACTACCGCCCGGCACCAGCAAATCGCGGATGGTTTCGTTGTAGATTTCTAGGTAAGAGAGGGACACCTCGGTTGTTTTCTCGCCACTCCTTTCCCCAATTTTCTCAAAGAGCTCCTGCATGGTGAGGAATATGATGCCGGGGTGCTGGGCGGTACCGGTGATGGTGTGGGTCTTGCCGCATCCTGTAGCGCCGTATGCGAACACGGTGGCATTGTAGCCGTCGAGGATGCTATCCAGCAGGCCCTTGGTGGTCCCTTCGTAAACGTCGCTCTGGCAAGCGGTCTGGTCGAAGATGCGGTCGAATGCAAAGACCTGGTCCTTGACTTTCTTGCCGGCGGCGGGCACGACGGATCGGGTAAACTTTTGAACTGGGCTGTCTTCGGGAGGGTCGAAAACTCTGTGTCGGGTCAGCTCGAGAGCAACGTGGACGGCTCGTCTATTTCGGGTCCATACAAGCATCGGTCGTCCACCACCTTGATGACGGGCCTAAGGCCGCGCTGGTGCAGCTTGGGAGTGGGTGCTGCTGCCAGCGATCCGTCACCGAGGAAGAGGGTCGTATCGTCATTTTTGACTCTGTTATGTGTCAGACCACGGCCTAGTCCCCATATAGCATTGCGGTGGAAGGGCGCCTCACAGTTGGGCAGCCTCTCGGATGGTGAACGGTCGCACTCGAACTGTGGAGGAACAGAGGTGGTTAGCGATGCTTCCCTGGTGACATCTGAGACCACAAGCGCAATTTAATGTATGTGTACACACCTGCGACGGTGATGGAGGAAGCATTCGGGTCCATCTTGGCTTGTGAATGCCAGCCGCCCTCTACGAAAACACAAAAAGAAGCAAGCGACCGATTAATGAAGCAGAGCAAGGGTCGACAGGGCGATAAATCTCTCCGCCGTGCCGGTCAACAATTGGATACTGGAGAAAATAGAGTAGAAAAAAAGGTGCCCCCCGCGGTCGAATGTTGGAATGAATGAAAGTGCTGTCGCGGCTTCGAGAAGGGCAAGCGAACGCGTGGGATTAAGAGAGCGAACTGAAGGAAATGACGTTGCTGGTTCAGGATCGCACTGAGTGGATGGGTCTCCTGCCTGCAATTTCTCGTCCTGCGATTGGCGCACAGATATTTACTATTTTGGCCAAACTCAGTTTCCGTAGCGACCAAAAGGTGGGCCCCCAGCGGTCTCGCTTGTTCCTGAAACCAGGTGGTGTTTCCCTGGCGAGTTTGCCGGCCGGCAGTAGCCTAGTGGGGCATCAGACAAGCTTTGTGAAATGCCATGAATGCACAAATCCACAAGCCAAGCCCAACCATGCTTCTCTGACTTGACTTGACTTCCATATTAGGTTCCCGTCGTGGTTTGACAAAGGCGCCTATTCTTATTGACTCTTGATTCCTTGAGATTTCTTCCATTTTACGGAAACTAGCTAATAACTGATTCCGCCTCTGCGTTGCAATGACTTGTAACCCTAAAAATAGGGAATAAATAAATTCGCTTTATTTATCATCTTATTCATCGTTACCCACACAGTAGATTGACTTCATCAAGTACATGCTCTCAGATTTCTGTCCTCGCGACCTTCTCGATCGCCATGACTTAGCACAAGCCCTCCTGCGAAAGCACCACTCCGTATCCGTCTATCCTGCTCTTTGAGACCAACTCAGCAATTGGTGCATTCAGAAAGACGTTCAGATGAGCAACAAACGTCGCGGTTGACCCGCTCGCCGTGATGCTGACGTCCCTGCCCAACAATGTCAGCCATTTCACAGACACTTTGGAAGAAGCGATCCACCTACCACTCGCGGTCAATATCCACATCCAAGTTAGCCCCAGCCTGGCTGGCATACGACAGGTCAGCCGGGCTGGTGGCGCCGGACCCGCCGCTCAGGGTGAACGGCGTCGACACCTTGGCCGTGGCGCCCGCGTCCAGCGCCAGCAGCACGTAGGCCTGGGTGCGCGTCTGGAGGAGGGCCTTCTTGCAGCTGCCGGGGAAGGACACGGTGACGGAGACGTCGCAACCGAGGTCGGAGTTGATCACGGGCACGTTCTGGCCCGCTTCCAAGCCGAAGGAGTCGAAGGACGCTTCGGCGACGGTGTTGGAGACGCCGACCAGCGTGCTGTAGGTGCCGGGCGGGCAGCCGTCGCCGGAAGCGGTCATGGAGGTGATTTGTGCCGAAGCCTGCCGCTGCTCGAGGGCGAGGGGGGTGGCTAGGGCGACGGCCGGGAGGGAAAGGAGGGCGAGCTTCATTTTGATGGGGGAGCGCCGGTGAGTTATGGGATCAGTTGAAGGCGTATACTTGATCAGCCTGGAGATCGAAGTTCGGCGTGAAAACCGCGTGAACAACGGTGCCTTTTATACATCTCTGGACGCCTATCCCGAACACCGTGACCCCTCACTGAGGCGATAGTGCGAGGTGTAGTGCCTGTCGATAGCGCCGAGCTAAGCCTCTCCCCTACAAGTCCAATCCTTCTACCACACCTGACTAGCTGATGGGAATCGATATCACGTCCTCTTTCTGTTCGTATCTTACCGCTTGTGTCGTTTGTTTCCCTAGGGCGTTGCATTTCCTCGGATTTCGATCTAGACCGAGCTAGCCAAGACCGAACAGGCCAAGCGGATCTCAACCCATACCCACGGCCGCACGCTTGTCAGCCTTAACTATGTCATGCTAAGGCTAGGGCCGATGCGCAAGTTACTGGGGAGCTGGACCCATGATGAAGCTTGGGCAATCCCTGCTAGAAGATGCAGAAGGGTCCCGGGGCTCCGGGCCATGCAGATCGAGACCAACACACCGGTTACGACACGCCATCATGTCCACCCCGCTCCTCATAGCCCCTCGGCCGTGTTCTCTATTTGGCCCCTGACAAATGATGACATTAGGTTATCGACTAAAGACTAACGAGGCCGGGAAGGGTGTTTACCGTATTAATGTTACGGAGTTACCCCATACCCTAATAATGTCTGGTCTGCTTGGTACCAATGCCCCTTTCATCCCATCTTCAGGCAACACCTAGCTCACCACCGTGCGCCTTCCTGTCATCCCAACACCCCCTTCCGCACTAGATATGGAAGTTCCGCATCATCAATTATCACCCGCCCTCCAGAGACCGCTACGGGTGCCGCAGCGGTCAACTGAACTGGAGGGCGAGGTCTACATACGCCGTCAACGGCGCAGGTTCGAGACGTGGTCTCGGCACGATGTAAAATCCCGCGGGGGTTTTCGTAGCCATCTACCCCTCAGTTGCGTGGTAACTAGGGTTAGATGGTGAGCTTTTTGTGTTTTTTACTCTTGAAGTATTTGCGAGTTTTATCTGCCTGTGCAAGATGGGGCGACCACAACCTGCAACCCACCAAATATTAAGCCAACAACAAACACACACACAACGTTAAATGCAGCAGCCCATCTTCATTTCTTCATGAATAAATTCATTCAATTATCAACTAACATTATTCCTCACTGCAACCACTTTAGTGACATATCACCTCTTTTTACTCACTCACTCACCCCAAACCCCCCCTCTTCCAATCACTCACTTTTTCCCCACCCAAAAACTCTCCGGCGGCCCCAAATAACTCGCCCTCACCCCTCCCAAATCCACCACCACCTTCTGCACCACCACCCCCGGCATCAGCGCCCACACCCGCAACTTATATGCCCCCTCCCTCGGCACCGCAAAACTACTCGTCGTATACCTCCCCGTCCGCCCCCACACCCCATCCGCCACCGCCCCGTCCCACCCGGCCGGCATGTCCCCGCCCTTGGTCGCGCCCACGGGGCGGACGTACTGCACCTTGTCGGTGCTTCCGGCGGGGGTGGTGTCGGCGGGCACGAGAGCGATGGCGTATTCGAGGGGCGTGGCGTCGCCGAGGTAGTTGAGGCTTGGGGAGAGGTGGAGCGTGATGTTGGCGGCGGTGTGGTTGGTGAAGAGGTAGAGGTCGTATTCGAGGGCGGGGGCGGTGGCGAGGGTGAGTTTTTCCGTGTTGAGCGGGAGGAGGCCGACGGCGGAGCCCGTGCGGCCGTAGTGGGTGAAGGTGTGGTATTGGATGTTTTTGTTTTGCGGGGTGGATTGGGAGGGGGGGAGGGTGCGGGAGAAGGCGGCGCCGGGGAAGGAGACGTGCTTGTCGGACTCGACGTAGCCTTTTCTGAAGGAGGCGGGGAGGGCGAGGGATTGGACGGGGAGGAGGACGTGCGGGTCGTCGAAGCCGAAGCGGTTCATGCCGATGCAGGGGGTGGTGATGTTGATTTTGACGGTTTCGGTGAAGGGGGCTTTGGGAGCGGACTTCCAGTCGACCGAGACGAGGACGCGCGTGTCGGAGTGGTTGACGCCGACCTTGCCGGTGGACTTGGAGAGCTTGACCCAGGGCTGGGAGGCCGCCGCGTTCCAGGTGCAGTCCTCCACGCCGCGCGCGAAGACGTCGAAGTAGCGGGTTTTGGGGCCGTAAGGGTCCATGGGCGGGAGCGTGAGGTCATTGCCGCTGTTGCCGTGCCATCTGTCATCGCCCTGGACGGTTGCGTTGGACCCTTCGACGCCGATGCCGATCTCACCGGCCAAAGCGACAAAGTCGGTCTGGACGTGGACCATCGCCGGGAGGGCGTTGCGCATGGGTTGTTGCCAGTAGCCGTCATATCCGAGATGGGTTTCTGAAAGGTCAGTGTCTAATCTTTGTGGACGAGAAGGGAGCGGGCGCTTACGATCCATAAAGTGCTTCCACTTGCCATCGAGCAGAGCATCCCAGCGGCGAGTGAGGTTGACATCAGCTGACGAGTAGGCGAGAACCTCCTGAATTACTGTGTTGGCGGCATTGCGCCTCTGGCCAGCATACAACATGTTCCGCGCACCGCCGATGTTGATCTTCTGCACGATCTCACCAGCCATGGCAGGGTGCAGGACAGTCTCAAAGAAGGCAGCCTGCGTCTCCGCCGGCAGCTTATCATAGATACCCTGGGCCTTGGCCACCAGCGCCGCCCACTCCTGCAGCACGGCCTCGGCCTCGTTGTAGTTGATGACCGAGTACACATGCGGCTCCATCAGCTCATACTTGCGGCGGGCCGCGTACATGCCGTAGTCCATCATGACCTCAGCAATCTCCTTGGCATGAGCGGACCCAAACTCGCGCGTGGCCCAGGCCTGCGCCCACTCGAGGGTGCTGTCGACGTGCCAGCGCTTGGCGTCATAACCAAGATCGAGGAAGTGGCTGATGGGGATCTCGAGCGACTTCATGTCGCCGACGTTGACGACCCAGATGCGGTCGGCGCCGCGGGCGTGCGCCATGTGCATCTGCTCGGCCGTCTTGCTCAGCTGGATCGTGTTGATCCACTTGTAGTTGCGGGGGCCGCCGACGTAGTCGAAGTGGTAGTAGATGCCGGCGCCGCCGACGCGGTCCGTCTCGTTGAGCAGCGGCAGCCGCCGCACGTTGCCCCAGTTGTCGTCGGCCCAGAGCAGCGTCACATCGTCGGGCACCTGCAGGCCCGCAAACAGGTAGGACATGACCTCCTTGTAGAGGCACCACGTCTGCGGCACCGTCGCGATGTCGGTGATATTGAGGCCTTCGACGAGGATCTCGCGCTGGCTCTTGACCAGCGCGTGCAGCATCTCCACGATGTGGTCGACTCCGAGACCCTCGATGGCGGTGTCACCAGTCCCCCGCATGCCCATGGTCCACAGGCTGTTGCGGGCGTACGGCTTGGCGCGCTGGACGCCGTACCGGAAGTAGTCGTCGATGGTCTCGTTGTTGAGGTTGTACGCCCAGGGGCCCTCGTAGAACTTGCCAAACTCGTTCTGCGCGCGCATCATGGGCTCCGTGTGGGAGGATCCGATGACGATCTCGAAAGCATCTGCGAGGGGCTGGTTGCCTGGGTCGTCGACCTCGAACATGGTCGCCCAGACGGTGGGCCACAGGTAGTTGGCACGGAGACGCAACAGCAACTCAAAGATGAGGCTGTAGAACGCGGGTCCGTAGCCGGCGCCGTACGGGGTGTCCTCCCAGTGGGAACTACAGAAGTGTGAGCAAGAGTTCAGCATTGGTTTCCCGGCAACACTTACGCAACCCAGCTGGTCAACGCCGGCTGCTCGTCGTTCAAGAAGAAACCGCGGTACTTGACCGACGGCGGGCCCTGGACCTTCTTCTTGTCGGTGACGTAGAGGTTCTTGCTCTGCTTCGGCGGGCTGTCGGCCCAGAAGTACCACGGGCTGACGCCAATCTGCTCGCTGACGTCGTAGATGCCGAAGATGGTTCCGCGGGGATCGCTGCCCGCAATAACCAACGCCTTCTTGCACCCCGGCACGGGGTTCTTGACCACCTGGCTGGTGAAGGACTCCCACTTGCCCTTGACTCCCGACACATCGATGGACTTGGACGAGATGAGCTTGTCGATGACCGTCGAGTGGCCGATGGTGCCGGCGATGATGACAACACTTCCTGGCGAGGGGTCCGAGTACGCCGGGCCTGGGAAGCTGGCGGTTCCGGTCGTGGAGAACTGGGGGTGGTTAGCCGAGGTCTTGAGAGGTACGCACGCTACTCACGTGTGTGTTGTTCATGTTGTTGACCGGCTTGTACTCATACGCCGCAGCCTTGGCCTTCTTCTCGCCATTGCTGAGCGTGTAGTTGGTGCCCGTGACGCGCCCAAAGTCGACGGCGAGGTCACCAGCCGCGCGGATGACGCCCCAGTAGTCGTTCTTCGACACCAGAATTTGACCCTTCCCAACATGGCCGCCGGCAATCTGTAACTCAGCTCCATGGTCATTGGTGGAGATGATACTCTGCTGGCCCAGCGCGGCGGTCACCGAGGCGAAGGCAAGCCAGAGGGCTCCCTTCACGCCCGTGGTTCGCATCTTGGAGGTGGTGGTGCGCGAGCTATGCTGCGAACAGTCCAACCAAAACGCGGTGACAGCTCGTAATCACCTGTCCTCGGGGGTGGTGAAGAGGTGTGTGCGCGTTGGGGTTGCAGATCGCTCCCGATATAATATATCCAGGCCCCCGGGTATGCAAGGTACGGCGCTCCACTCCCGGGGCCGGGCTGCCATGAGGCCATGAGGAGATTCAAGCTTGGGCATTGGTGGGAAAATAGATTAACCAAAAAACGACGGCATCGCTACCAGCCCTGTACCCGTCGTGGGCCGTCGTATTGGGTACTCCGGAGGGTACATCGCCATATCGCCTCCAACCGTCACTCGCCATGTTGGAGAAGAACTCCAAGGCCAAGATTTGGAGACGAGATCCAAGACGGGTGCCCGCCGGGCTGACGGGTAAAATGTCTGCGTGGAGCGAAGGGCCAGCAGTCTCTCCCTTGGGTTGTTGGGGCCATGGGGATGGCCAATTGAACTATCCTACGCTGTGGACATGCACATGTTCTTGAGGGGAGCACTGCCGAAGGGCCGTTCAAGTGTTCCACAGTTCAACGGCCGGGGCGATTCCTGCTCCCCAACGTCAGCCAAGGTTTACCCCAGCATCCCCACAGTTCTCCCCACGCTGGGGGGGTTAAGCAGGGACGGATCCGGGGATAGGTAATTTCCTGGGGCTTTGATCTGCAACAAGGACAGTAACCTCTCATCCGTGTGACAACAGCGTGAGCGGCGTGTCGGGACGGTTCTTGGAACTCCTCAAGATCGCCATATTGACGCGGGAAGCCATGAGGTGGAAATACAACCGCAAGGTTGCAGTTGGAGAACGTGGTAACGGGAAGATGCAAACAAACTGGAAGCGAAAACATCAATGGCAAGGCGGGGGAGCGGAGCGGAGGGAGGAAGATGGCGCTAGACTTTAGCCGAGAGAAAGATCCACGAGTCGACTTCCAAAGAAGCGTATTTAACCTCCCGGAAATGCAGGTTGGCTTCTTAGGGCCAGGGTTTAGCGTGAGTCGATCAAAGCTGCGTTCGCTCAAGCTTCCAGAAGCTGAGCTTTGTTGGGTCCTCCGCCGTCCTTCCATCGGCCTCAGATAGCGTACTTCGGGTTACCCGCAATTGACAATGAGCTGCGACCCGTGTGTCATCAATGGCACGTGTGTGGGCTCGATGATGATGCCGCCGGAAGGCCGGCCCTTGAGTTTGCTTAAATCAGGTCCCAACGGCTGTTGGGTAGATGCGCGGAAGCTGCCAGGCGGATTGGACTTTTGGCTTTTGGTCCCCATGAAATTCAGTTTCAGCAAGTGAGGAACACCTACACAAGGGGGAAATTCCGTGAATCAAGATACCTATGTATGGCGCTCCGTCGTTCCCGTAGTCAAGCAACACCGACGCGCTGTGGTGACTGAGCGGGACGGCACCAAATGTCAGCGTGAGCCGGGAAGACCAACCTCGTCGAGACCGCTGAACAATCGGGAAGAGTAACATGCATAAAGATTGCAAGCGGTTCACGGTGTTGTCGTCATGGCAAGTGCGATGCATTTTCCTGTCCTCAGTATACACGGCAGAGCACGTACCTCGAAGCTCCGAGAACCGCCGTCACAAACTCGTACAAACTCCTCCAGTCCAACCGGCAGGCAAGGCTTAGCAACGCAGGCGCGCCAGCCACTAACTCCCTCCCCTTCAAGCGACAACCCCTCAAGCAGTCCCCTCAACCCACCGATACCGCGGCAACATGGCCATCTTCTCCTCCGGACTGACCTCCGTATCCCCGTAGACCATCCTCGTCCCCTTCTTCCTCTTCTCCCCCGCGCCACCACCAGCACCCGCTTCCTCCGCCCCCCCAACCTTCCCAGCACCCGGCCTGATACCTGCCTCAGCCATCCGTATCATATGGTCGATATCATCACCGCCAGGGCCACCCTGTCTTGCCGCATTCGCCACGAGCTCGTCCACCGTCGACGGCGCGCCGCCGTTGTAGAAGTAGGGCGCCGCGCCGGCAGAGCCGCTGGGAGGCCGGGCGGGTAACGGGGTCGAGCCTGGTGGGAAGGCGCCAGCTGTCGGTGGGTAACCTTGTGCCGCGGGATAAGGCGGTGCGGCGCCCGGGGCGGGGTAGGGGTAGCCCGGTTGTGGAGCGGAGTAAGGGGGGTTCTGTTTGGAGAGGAGGTGTGAGGATTGGATGACACGGTGGTTGGGTGAAGGGGGGAAGCTTACGGCTTGGGCTGGGCTTTGTCCATCGGCTGGCGCGGCAGCAACGGGAGCACCGGTTATCCCTGCGGCCTTCTGGGCCGCAACGTTCGCGCGATGCTCGGCTAGCCGCTTCTTGAGCTCCTCGGGCGTCTCGTACTTGAGCTTCTTGGCGGGTCCCTGGCCGCCTGACAGTCCTCGTGGAGGGTTGCCTGTCGCGGCTTGCCTCTCGGCCTGGGCGGTGTAGAAGTTCTGGATGATGCGCTGGTTGTGCTGTTGTATGATGTCCTCGGGTACTCCTTCCATGCCGAAGATCTCAATCTCGAGGCCTTGCCGATTCGGGAGCGCATTCTCGACGCTTGTGAGGTTTTCCTTATGCACCTGGTTCATATGAACGGAGAGACCTGCAAGGCGCGCAATTGTTAGCATTGTCTGCCTGTTGGGCTGGGGACCGGGCGCTGTATGCCCAACGCGACTCCTTACACACCTCCAGCCGTGTTTAATCGCTTGCCGCATCGGTCGCACTTGAAGTGTTTCGCCTTCTGATGGGAGATGAGGAGCTTGAGATCCTCAAAGTCTCGCTCGCCTGAGCCAGAATCAGTTAGCTTTTAAATCGGGATGCGGGGAATCGCGAGGAACGCACAGTAATAACACCATGGTCGCGACAGGAGCTCCTCCACGTCCGGGTGACCGCGCTTCTTCTTGCCCATTGTGGTCGTTGGCGGGTTTGGTGGAAATAAAAGTTTGGCACAGCTGTTTCAACGAGGGCGAGTTCTCGGGTAGGTGGTGTGGTTGACAGATTTCGAGACGGCGGGGAATGATGTTGATGGATGCTAAGGTTCGATGCTCTGGTCTTTCCAGTGCTGTCGAGTTCCCAAATATTCAGCCTGCCGCCGGCGATGAGCGCCACATGACGCTAGCTCTCTTACGGATTAGTGGCGTTGCTGCCACAGTGGATAACTTAAAGTGGGTACATGCATATCCTTTCTCACCGACCGGTCACTCTCAATCTGCATAACTCACCTAGGTGCATACAACACCAACCTACAAAGTACCTCCAGTTTTAATTTTTATTACTTTTCTTACTAGGTACTATTTCTACTTCCTCCAGATCGACCTAGCTAGATATCGCCAATAGCATTCCCAGCTTCTATAATTTATATAACACCTCGCATCTTCAAGCCCTAGCTCTCCGAGCGGCCTCCCTTGTTTTCCCTCTGTGTACCTAAATATACCGAGTACACCAGTCAAAGCACACGCCATTTCTACCCAGGCCTTTGGTCGTCAGCCAAGACTACCTAGGCTGCCACCGTGGTAGGTCAACTCACTTTAGTAGCTATTTCTGGAAGGGAGAGCATTAAGGGGTCCTTAGATGCGATCAAAAACCCAAGGACCCGGGCATTGCGTGCCCAAAGTGTATCTGGGACCTTCAACGCCGACTCTATGTAAACACCTGCCAGCTCGACGCAGGTTTCAGCCATGAACATGGCTAAAGTGCCAGTCACTATATGACTATGCTCCCCTTCAGGCTTGGTACCCGGCTGACGAGGAGGCGGTGGGATGTATTAGAATTATGCGGCAAGCCATCATAAGGAAACACACTTATAGGGAAGGTTCTAAAGCCTGCCGGAGGAGGACAAATGAGAAGGTCAAGGTAAGCATGAGCGTAAATTATTGGCTTGGATGTAACGTTGACGTCGTGAAATGCAAGCCTACAATGTAGGCCGTTGAGGTAGGCGAGGGACTAACCCTAACCGGACTAGCAACTAACAAAAGCAGGTTTATGAAGTTGAGCTGCCTAGGTAGATTTTGTTCTTCGAGTGCCACTCATTGCCCTCGTTGTTATATCCGTTCGTGCTCAACGGAAAGGTTTCATAGCGCATGTTGGACACTGCATGTACGCACCCAACCAATGCCGGAGCTCAAGAGCTATGACAGCTAACTTTTATTACAGTTGTTTGCCTCTTCAAGTTAACCATCGGAAATGCTGTTCTCTAATACCATCTCTTGTTTTCTTTTGTTTTTTCTCTCCTTCTTTCTTGGATTCTCCTCGCCTGCCGCCGGCTCCCTCTATGTACCGCTCCAGGCACTATAGTTCCTCGTGCAAACATGTATCCTAAGTGTCCTAATTCTAATAATTGGTTTACAAGATGCATGCCGGGAACAGTACCCAGAATCCGACAACCTTCAATTCCACACACCATCCTGCATCGATGACTGGGCAGTCGGGGAGATCGAAGACGTCGCTGCAGATGTGGCCAGTGACCCCAGCAGCATCATGGATGCCAACAGGTCCAGACGTTGCCATTGTTCATAAGATCTTGAATTCTTCCATCGCCTAGCTCCATACTCAGCCCATTCACCTTGGTTTTACTATTTCAAAAACCGAGCATCACGATAAAGGAAATGATCCGCATCATTTCTAGCCACGCCCCTCTCTCTAACCTTTAGGCTGCGTTCAACACGAACAGCCGCAACACTTCCGGAATTGGGAATGTATATGATATTGGCGACGAGTGATGGAGAAAAAGCCGCCGAGGGCCGAGGCTGAGGAGTGCAACCCAAGAGTCGCCAGCTCTCGCGCGCTTAACAAAGCATGAAACAATGCCGATCAACAGCCGTTGTAGGGTAGCATTGAGTCGGAAGCGCTCCAGTAGGAGGGCCTGTTTAATATCCGCTTGTCGCATGCTAGTGGATTTCCCCGGTCTTCCTCCGCACTACCGAGAGTCCGGGTCCGCACACCTATGCCGGCACTACTTGCGGGCTGACGAGTTTAGACGTTGGTGTTGATATTGGTGGAGAATCTTTCCAGGAATAGCTTGCTTGCCAAAACCCGGAAAGCCACCCCGACAAGCCCTCTGGGCGAAGCGGCGATCCTGCTTCCGGAAGCAATGATTGACATACATACAACCGGGCGTAGCCGCTCGGGCCTCAGGGGTTTTCAGGGGGGTATATAAGCCCAGTAGCAGCTCGATCCTGTCTCGACATTCTTGTGCTGTTCCACACCGTCACCGGCCGTTGATCCAGCTTCCCCGTCAACGAACAAGACCTTCACCATGAAACTCACTCGCTCCAGCCTCGCCCTTCTCGCTACGGCGGGCTCTGTCGCCGGACAAGGGTGCGACGTTCCCTCCTCCTACAAGTGGACGTCGTCCGGCGTGCTCGCCGAGCCCAAGAGCCCGTGGGTTGCGCTTAAGGATTTCACCGTCGCGCCCTACAATGGCCAGCACCTCGTCTACGCGACGACCAACGATGGCAGGAACTGGGGATCGATGGCCTTCAGCCCCTTCAAGAACTGGGAGGACATGGGCTCCGCCACCCAGACGGGCATGAGCCAGGGCACCGTCGCGCCGACACTCTTCCACTTCGCCCCCAAGGACATCTGGGTGCTCGCCTACCAATGGGGCCCGACATCCTTCTCCTACAAGACGTCGAGCGACCCCACCAACCCGAACGGGTGGTCCGGCGTGCAGCCGCTCTTCGAGGGCAAGATCTCCGACTCGGGCACGGGCGCCATCGACCAGACGGTTATCGGCGACGACGAGAACATGTACCTCTTCTTCTGCGGCGACAACGGCAAGATCTACCGGGCCAGCATGCCGATCGGCAACTTCCCGGGCAGCTTCGGCACGCAGTCGACCATCATCATGAGCGACAGCACCAACAACCTGTTCGAGGCGGTGCAGGTGTACAAGATCGACGGGCAGCAAAAGTACCTCATGATCGTCGAGGCCATCGGCAGCGGCGGCCGCTACTTCCGCTCCTTCACGGCCACCAGCCTCGGCGGCAACTGGACCCCCAACGCGGCCAGCGAGAGCAACCCCTTCGCCGGCAAGGCCAACGGCGGCTCCAACTGGTCCAACGACATCAGCCACGGCGAGCTGGTGCGTCTCAGCGCCGACCAGACCTTCCCCGTCGATGCCTGCAACCTGCAGCTGCTCTACCAGGTGAGAAATCAGCTTATTATCCACGTTAATGAATCTTGACTAACAACCCTAACCCTGAAAAGGGTCGTTCGCCGCAATCCGGGGGTGAATATAACGCCCTGCCGTACCGCCCTGGCGTGTTGACGCTGCAGAAGTAGAGATGTCCTGGGATCTTTGGTGTTTTGAGGTGTTTTTGATGAAGGGGCAAAAGGGGTGATCTTAGCTCAACTCACCCTAACCCTGACCATTGGGACCCTAACCCTGACCACTGGGTAAATGGGTCTGAGGAGAAAGATGAACATGAAGGCTTTCTTGTCTACTCCTCAGCGGTTAAGTTATTTTGTCGACATTTCGAGACGAGATATAGTCGAGATTTCATGTATATTGATTTGAACCGGCTCGTACATTAGCAAAAGCTGTATATGAACGACTACCCATGCGAGACCTGATGCATGCCCCTCCACTTCTACACCCCCCTTCTAAGCATCTGCGGAACCCGTACTCTTCCACACCTTCAATGAAGCTTAGGTATACTTGTCTCTTGGGTCCACACAAGGCCACGCATCCAACCAGGCCGACTGTAGCACTGCCTTCATCTCCCCTCCCTTCGCCATAAGCCGCTCCTTATCCCAAAAGACATACCCCCAATCACGAAGCACGGACGGAATATCATCCCCATACGTGTTGCTGTATGTCTCTCCCCAGATAATGACCCACGACAGCGGTGGCGTCTTCTCCTCGTCGCCGAGAAATGGCATTCTCTGTTTTGCCCTCTCCAGCTGCTCATGGTGTAAGGGGTCGAAGGGGTTGGGGTGGCCCCTCACCTGGTCGTGTTTCATCCGGTTTATGGCCACTGGAATGGTTGGAGACAGACGCCATCTATTATCTTCCTGCAAGAGATCGATGAAGGCCCCTTCTTTGGCCACTCTAGAGAGGGCCTGAAAAAGCGGTAGGCCGTGAGAGATGGTGCCCATTAGGATAGATACGCAGTCGTCTGCGGGCTAGAGTCAGCTACCTGTACCTATGAATCGAATAAAAAAAACGGGCTCGGAGGTATTGCTTACCCACAATCTTGCGGTCAACCTTGCGCTTCGGTGTCGTTGGATTCATCTGCGTTATGTGGGAGTCGAAGACCCAGTTGTGTTTGGCTCTAACGAGCTGGTCGATGCAATGGACTTCCTCAAGCTCCCATGGATGGAAGATGCCCAGAAACCAGGTTCGCAGTGTATGGTCGAAATCAAGCAAGTCTTGAAAAATCTGGAAACGATAGAGCGCTCGGAGGAGTCGGGTCCGTTCCATGTCTCGCAATGAGCCAAGTTCGGGTGGTTCCTGTGTCCCGAGGTTTTGCAAAAAGAGAGTCGCGCAATCCGTCATCAGGGGGTGCACAACGCCGAGGTAGAACGATGCGATGTTGGTGATATCGTCTATGCTACAGCGCTGGAAAGCAACATCTTCGGCAGGCACAAATTGACTCGAAATGTGGAGTTCCATGTAGTCTCGTAGGACTGGGCGGATTGCCGAAAAGCGCTTGGGTTGTACATGTAGCTTAGCGACGCGTTGCTCGACAGCGCGGGATGAGGCTTGACGAATATAAGCATCGACGAAGACACTCCCGAGCGTTCTCTTCAGGCATTGGCATAAGAGGCGCTCGCGGCCAAAGCGGTACTGCTGATAAAACACGGGAGAGGCGTGTACGAGGGCACTCAGGTCGCTCAGGTCAACGATGTGGGAAAGGATCAGGTCTCGAAGTTCCGCCGGCAGCATTTCTAAAGTGGACGTGCCCGGGGAGGCTGCTTTCCGTCTTCGCTACGCCAGCCATCGTGGCCCTTTCGCCGCGGGGGGAATGCCGAGTCGGTGATGGTTGTTGGCGCGCGGTGGTGTAAACGGGGTAAAGCCTGGTTCGGGGATTGGATTCGGTTTATAGGGAATTGGTGCGTTTGCTCGTGCAATCTGTCCTGACGGGATCAAGTTGTGAGTTGGATGCTTGCGAGACAGACAGGACTCGTGGTGTCATTGTCAAAAAGTATTGCCACACGCTCCACCTCGACATTCGTCATCATGACCCGAGCTACCATGGAGCGCCAAACCGTACCTTACCCAGAAGTCCCAGAACTAGCAGGGGATGGCTGGCTCAGTGCTTATGGCTAGCCCGCCACCGTTTTACTTAACCCTTATGGTCAACCAGCGGTGGTATACCAAGGGTTCCCACCAGCGGCACCACTGGCGGGACAGGGCAAGGTCGAATTTTGTTTCACATAGGTACTTGCCGGTCCTTGCGCTGGAATAGAAGGTCCGCTGCGGTCTTGGGCTTGAAGCCGTACACGAACTCCAGCGGGGAACGTCCGATGGCTTCCGTGTAGGCCAGGTTGAGGTTGCGCTGCAAGGCTGGCAGCATGTCCGCCCATGGCGTCTCGTGGTTCGTTGCGATATGGTACCGGATGGCCCACTCCGAAACCCAGCAGGCGCACCGACGGGAAGTAAAAGAGGGTTGTTTTGGGGCTAATTCCCAACTTGATGCCCTGGAAGAGCTTCAGGATCGTGGTGACATACCGTATGTAGTGTAGTCCTGGGCTGTTCTGCTGAAGATTACCTATATACCAATTTTGGACAGTTTCGTCTCCACAGTGATCTTGCCAGAGGTGGTCCATCACTTTAGCTCACAACTGCTTTCCGTACCTTACTGGATCCGCCATGACGGTGGCGGGTCAAGCTCCATTACCTATGTCATCGAATGGAAGGGTTACGGCAGCCAGCACAATGCCTGGTACCCACAGAGAACCTGATGGGGAACGCCTGCGACCTGGTTTATGAGTACGAGACCAAGAACCCGCTGGTCAACGCTGACATCAAGATCGCCAAACGCCAGCCGTCGACAGAACGACCAGTCGGTCAACTGACCAGAACCATCCCAAGAATCAACCTTTTCACACACTTGCAGTTTGCACACCACCTTTGCACGTTACAGTTGGTAGCGATTAATACAAATGCCCCCTCAATGTTTGCAAGACCGCATTTAACTTCTTGGAGCTCCTTCCAAAGCTGTTATTTATGTTTTTAGGGACCTAAGAAAACTTGTTTGTGGTTGGGTAAGGATTGAGGCTGGAGTACCGCGGGCATCCCCCTTACTATTACTCCCGCCACTGGGCTCACTACCCGAAGCGTTGATGGAAAGAAAAGAGAAAGAACAAAGAGAGAGGAAAAAAGGTGGTTTGAGAAACCGGATTCTTTAATGCTAGCTCCATCATCTCGAGGAACTATGATTATTGCAAGCCTATCCTAGTATTATCATACCTCTCTGGGCTATGATCATTGCCTGGCATTTCATATATCGCGTTATGCGTAGCCTCTGTTTCTGCCGGCTCCACCCAGACCGCATCCGGCCACTTTGAACCATACTGCTGCCCACCGTAACCCGGCGGCGTCGCACCCTCAGAGGGCACCGGCATTGTAGGAGCCACAACCTGCTCCGACCTCCGCCTCCTCCACAACATTGCCCCAGCAACCCCGACCAATACCGCTCCTGCAACGGCCGCCCCAACCCCAATACCCACCATCGCCCCCGTCGACAAGCCAGTAGCAACCTCCTCCCCCTCCCCCTCCCCCCTTTCCTCCCCACCACCACCACCCCCCTCCGTCCCCCCAATCCCACCCGCCCCATCTCCACCCCCCAACGCCTTGCCCCCATCCCCCCCCAACCCCGCAACCTCCTCCTCCCCCAACCCCCTCCAACTCCCCTCCCACGACCTCACCCAATCATTCCCACCCCCCTCAATCCCCGCCTCCCCCGCCGCCACGCCCACCGCGTCCACCCCCACGGGTATATTCGGCCCCGGCGCCTGGGCCAGCCACGCGGTCCCCCTCTCCCAATTCGCCCCCAGAAACGCATCCTGAAAGAAGGCCCTTCCCAGCGCGTAGGCGCCACCGCCAGGAACGTTGCCGGTGTAGCAGGGGAAGTAGGGCCGCTCCGAACCGGGGGCGGTGAAGGGGGGCGTGAGGGTGAGGTTGAGGTGGGGGAAGGGGACGTGGATGGTGTGCGAGGCGGTGTTGGTGCGGCTGTCCATAAAGGTGAAGGCGAGGGTGCTGGCGGAGGAGACGAGTAGCGGGTAGCGTGGGGAGGTGGTGTCCCAGAGGTAGAGGCCGAGGGTGGCGTTGTAGGTCACGGGGAGGTGCGCGGCGATGGCGTCGCAGGTGGGTTTGGGGAGGGTGAGGTAGGGGGAGCAGGGGTCGAGGATTATGGGGAGGGTGGTTCGGTGGGAGGGGTTGTTGTTGTTGTTACTGTCGTCTTGGGTGAGGAGGCCGGTTATGTTGTGGGGGGGTGGGGTTGTGTTGGTGTTTGTGTCTGTGGTGGGGGGGTGGCGGAAGGGGGAGGCGCCTTTGATGACGTGGAGGGAGATGTCTTGGAGGGTGACGGGGTTGCGAAAGTCGGCATCGAGTGAGAGGATGGGGCCGATGACGCGGTTTCGGTCGTAGCCGCCGAAGAGAAGAGAGCCGGACATCTTGGCGGTGACGCCGGCTGAGCCGTAATGCAGGCCGAAGGAGCTGGACGGGGTTTCGCCGGCAGATTCGAGCGCCCAAGGGATCATGCTGGCGTTGACGGTTGGCATTGCGCCGCCGCCAGTGAAGACTTGTTGACGATCGGGGGCGCCGATGCTGAGACACCCGGTGAAAATCGGGTAGAGGGTGCCGTCGGGGTAGGCAAACATCTGAGATTGGGATTCGATGAGGGCAATCGAGTGGTTCTGGACGTCAACGATGTTGGTCGCAAACTGCATGCTCATGGTCTCGAGATACATGTTGGCGAGCCCACGGGCTTCGATGCCCGCCGTCAGCAGTTGGGTTTCCGGCCTGTATGATATCCTTCGGGCCGGGTTGCTGTTGCTCGATCCGGTCACGATTTTATCTTTGAGGTAGGTCCCCGATGCGCAGTGAGGCACTGAGTTGTTGAAGGCGCAATAGTCAGACGTCGTGACATAGGTATGGAACATGCGACCTGGGAATAGTGCGATGTTGGGTTGGGAACCGATGGAGACTTCGACAGCGTTCCAAGGCCCATCTGGGCCGAAGGCTTGCTTGGACCATACTGCCTGTCTTGGTTCCGCAGCCAGGACGAGCCGGAGGACCACAAGAGAGAGGGCGAAGAGGCTGGGTAAAGATATCATTGCAGGGTGTCTGATCCAGGCATTATCGTCCCGGTCAACTTTGCGATGAGATGTAGGAGAAGGACGGAGGATTTCAAAAGAGGAACGACACTGGAGAAGCTGGTCCAAAGGAGAAGGCTGAATGACTTAAAGGACCCGGCGGACTCCCCGTTCCCCTGACTCCTCACGATAAACCTTGCTTCCAGTCCCCTTCCCATTTCCCTTTCCCCTTACCCTGGCCCTGGCCCTGATGCAGGCATGGAACCAACGACGCGGATATTGCGGGATGTCGTTGAACACACCGCAGGCTCGGCTTTTCGGCACTGTGTTACATGCCATTGTTACCGCCAGGCATATCATTGCTGTGTTAGTCGGAGCTTGGAAGGGATTCAGAGCCGCGGTTATCGAGTGGGCGGTTACACAAACGTTGCGATTGGTTATTCAGGCGACCCGTCCGATGCTGCCCAAGTTCCGCAGCGAACCTTGGCGCCCATTTGAAGACTGGAAACTGGACGCTCATGGGCTAGTTGAACCCGAGGCTCTGGAACCGAAATGGTAGGCAGTTTCATGCCCACCACCATCACCCAACAGCATGCGGGTTAATACCGGAATGCTGCCTTGTTGCCGCCCGTGGTAACATTGTAGGCATAGCTCGCCGTCAACGCGCAGTTGGTGTGTCAGCTTCTGGTTCGGCGTTGCTTGCGCCTCTCGCTCAGCTGGGGGGCCATGACAGCGGCCCCTGTTGGTGAAGGCGCTTTTGGAGGGCTGATCATCCTTTTTAAAAGCCGAACCCCCGCCTTGATCAGCGAGGCTGCCCAACATGCGCCATCGGCCTCCCATTTCTCACCATGCCCAGCCAGCTTTTCCAAGGCTTTTGGCCACAAGTAGGCTCAACTACGGCCAACAATATGAAGACTGGCGATTCCACGGCTGTCAAAGTCACAAATATCCTGTCATCACGCAAGCTGCGCCTGTTGCTTCCTATCACGTTGATCCTTAGCGTCTTCGTTGTTTTCGGCCACCGCTACGATGCACTCCCCAGAATTCCGGCGACGTGGAGCCAAGGAAGTAACAGCACACCGGCAGACGACATAGAGAGTGCGGTTGACTGGTCACAATTTGCCTACACGCAATACGTGACCAACAGTCAGTATCTGTGCAATTCGGTCATGTTGCTCGAGCGACTGCAGCACGTCGGCAGCCGCGCCGATCGCGTCATCATGTACCCATCGGAGATGTTGGACCAAAACGCGGCATCGATCAGCCCCGATGGCCGACTGCTGATCAAGGCACGCGATGAGTATGGTGCCAAGCTTGTACCTATCCAGGTCCAGTCTCGCCAAGGGGGTGATAGTATGTTTTCCCTCTTATCCGGCCCGACCCTGACAGAGTAGAGCCCCAAATAGAGTCGGGTACTGACCAAGAGCTGCCGCAGCAACCTGGGCCGAGTCCTTCACCAAACTGCTCGCCTTCAACCAGACCCAATATAAGCGAGTACTGTCCCTAGACTCCGACTCGGTGGTCCTCCAAAGCATGGACGAGCTCTTCCTCCTCCCGTCCTGCCCCGTCGCCATGCCGCGGGCCTACTGGCTCTACCCCGACACCAAGATCCTCTCCTCACAACTCGTCCTCGTTGAGCCGAGCGAGCACGAGTTTTCGCGGGTCATGGCCAAGGTCGACGTCGCGGGGCGCGACGACTACGACATGGAGATCCTCAACTACCTGTACGGCGACACGGCGCTGGTGCTGCCGCACCGGCGGTACGACCTCCTCACGCAGGTCTTCCGATGGGAGGAGGGCGAGCACGCCAAGTATCTCGGCGACGAGAGCGAAGTGTGGGATCCTGTAGGCGTGTTCAACGAAGCCAAGTTCTTGCACTTTTCCGACTGGCCCGTGCCAAAACCGTGGTTGGAGACGACGAAGATGCGGGCGCAGAAGCAGCCGGCGTGTCGTGTGCGGGACGGGATGGAATATTGCGTGGGGAGGGAGTTGTGGAATGGGTTTTACCAGGACTTTATGGAAAGGCGCAAGGTGAGTCTCTCTTTTGCAAACTGGTTGATTTATGCTGACAAGGTTGCAGCGGATTTGTTAGCATCTTCCGGATGGGCGATCAGCCGGTGGCTCGTGGTCATCAGCGGGCCAGCAACGTGTTTTGTTTCTTGGGTAAAATTTGGCATCAAGGGCTGTTTGGATCAGAGGGCCGGATATCCCGCATTGTGGTTTGGCGTTGTAGGGCACATCATGCATAGCAGGCGTTCGATAGCATTGACGGAAATTGAATTGTTGGTCACGGCAGGACCACCGGGTTCAGCGGCGGGACGGAAAAGGATGATACGGATCGATAACTTGTACCTTCCTCCTTTTCACCTCCTTCCTGCTGCGCTGTTGTCTTACTTTTCTTGCATCTCGTCTTCAACCCCACGCCCAGATTAGTTCTATGGCACGGCGTGGGGGCCATCCCATGCAAGTGGTTACGGCAGTTCATCTGAAAGGGCAGTTCTTGAACCTGGGAGGGTTACCTTCAACAAGAACACGGCAGCAGCTCAGCCCGAGCTGTGGTGGTATTCACGAGAAGAATGGGAAGCTTGGCGGCACCTTGATGGCCACCTCCGCATCGTGAGAGGGGACCAACCACCAGTCATAACGTAAAACCATCAAGGTTCTCAGTCAGGCTTTTCTCAGAGAATTCACGCCTTCTCTCAATACCATCGTTTCTTCAACCAATCAGTCCATGTGGCATTATCTGCAGTCCGCAAGAGTCCCCCGGTCCCCAGCCACGAACACCCACATCATCAGTCCGTAAAGAAGCGCCATCCTTGAACGCCAAGTGAAGTCCTACCTACCTATCCTCTTGCCTTGGAATGCTGAAAAGAACCGGCTTTGCTTCCACTTTAGAGCCTACAGAAGCCGATCGAACTGGTGGACCGGCTGTACCACCACACTAGGAAAAGAAAACACACCGAGGCCCTTGCTGTCCAGCTCTGCCTGCAGAATGCCGAGAGAAGCCCCCCACAGGCGGGAAGGTCGAAAGACTCAGCTTCAAGTATTTATCTGGGGGCTACCACCCAACACTAATATGGAGAGGGTTACACAGTGATCACCGTTTCCAACAACTCCATCATTCACCATGCGTTCCTCCATCCTCTCCGCCCTGTACCTCCTCGCGGCCTGCACCTCAGCCCTACCCGCCTCGTCAGCAACACAGGACACGGCAACAACCACCCCCTCCTCCACCGCCTCCGCAAGCTCAACCCCCACCCCCTACGACTTCACCGCCGGCGCAGTACCCTCCTTCCCCATCCACTCCTCCTGCAACAGCACCCTCCGGCGGCAGCTAGAGCGGGCCCTAGACGAGACGGTCGAGCTGGCCGCACACGCGCGGGACCACATCCTCCGCTTCGGGAGCGACTCCCCCTTTGTCCAGAAATACTTTGGCACCGGCAACGCCACCGATGGGACTGCTCTGGCCTCGACTGCCATGCCACTGGGCTGGTTCAGTCGTGTGGCGTCCGCCGACCGAGGCAACATGACCTTCCGCTGCGATGACCCGGATGAGAACTGCGCGACGCAGGACGGTACGTCCCCTACCCCCCCCCCCCCCCCCACCCCCATCTCCCACATCATCTTGCCTTTTGGAAGTTGCTTCGAACGAGACTAACGGGGACGGATATCAGAATGGGCGGGCCACTGGCGGGGCGCCAACGCAACGCAGGAGACAGTCATCTGCGCGCCGTCGTTTGCAAAGCGGCGCTGGCTGAGCTCGGTGTGCGGGCTGGGCCACACGGTCATCGGCTCGCCGCTCAACACCTTCTGGGCGACCGACCTGCTGCACCGCGTCCTGCACGTGCCGCGCATCAGCGAAGGGATCGTCGAGCACTTTGCTGAGGACTATGAAGGGGTCGTGGAGCTGGCTAAGAGCGACCCGGCCAAGTCCGCCATCGATAGTGATACACTGCAGTATTTTGCTATTGATGTGTATGCGTTTGATGTTGCGGCGCCGGGGGTGGGCTGCACGGGGGAGGAGGAGTAGACCGCTGTAGGCTTGTTGCAACAATGTTGCTCTAGTTCCCGTGATTTGGGAGGAATGACAGGTTTACATCCTAGAGGATTGATTCAGGCAGGCCGTTAATAAATAAAGCCTTACGGCGCCCTCTCCAAACCACCTTTTGGGAATCGCCCACAATAGCGGTATTGGTTTCGTTGTTTGTTAGAAGATGTAGGCCAGGGAGGTCCTGATATCCGAGCCCTGATTTGCCTGTGCCTTGAATGCCATTGGGAGTGAGATGAGCCCACCTGTCCCCACCATGGTGACAGTAAGTTTGAAAGCTTTTGAGTCGCTTGTTTTCATAGATGAACAGTGTATAAGGGTTAGCGTGGCTACTTGCTTCATCGAAACATCTCTACCCTTGCTGATGTTTGGCTTCATTCGCTGGGCCGAAAAGCACAAGGGGATCTCCTCGATGGGTTGGGGCCCAATTCGAATAAGGCTCTCGTTGTCGACCCACGGCTCGTAAGTCCTCGCTTTATATGTAGCGAAATCTTTGGATATTGGCATCCTCGAATTGTGGAAGAAGTTCCTCGTCCTCTGAGAAGTCTTCGTCTTCTTGGTCATCGGAGTCGGAGTTGTACTTATGGTTGGAGTCTAGTAGCCCCTCGAAGTTAGGTACTTTACCAAAGACTTAAGTAGAGTGTTTGGTTATCGTACTTGAAGTTTTGACCTCTGTCCGAGGGCGCTTTCCTAGTCTGGTATCATTGGAGGTGGCGAAGGAGGCTGCACGTTGAGGTTGAGGGGGCTCTGTATTAGTGTTAGGACCAGGTGTCTCTGCCTCTAGGTTGCTTATCAGTCTTACCAGGCTCCTCCACGTCCTCAACAAATCGACGCTTATTTAACGACATCTCGAATATCGTTATGATGAGAAGGTAGGGCACCCGAATAGGTCACAAACAAGTCCGAGTATCACAGAGTCAAGGTACTTACAATACCTATTTTATCACACCTGGCAAATATTTTGCTCCACCCTGTGATGTGCGTTGAGCCCTATTCTGTTAGGGGGCAAGAGCGATCAGTGACGGTAGTGCCTTCCTCGACACCGTATACTTTCCCCCACCGACAGCCACATAGATGGCGGATCAGCCGCACCCTGACTGGAATGACGCAGGTTGGGATGTTCAAGCCAGTTGCAGCGTATATGCCGCCTCTCTTTGCTGTGTGTCTCTGATAGGCCTCTGGATGCAGAGTTTTCGACACGGCGTCTGTTCTGAAGAGTGGACTCAAGGTTTCCAAATGCCGACCAGGAAGAGCTTCAGAGCCGTCACTCCTCGCTCTTATCGCCCCTACTGAGTCTTCTCGTCTCACATGGAGAGGGTAGCTCAAGGACCATATACGACGATACGGGTATGGATATGGCTTGGGCGTATGGCTCTCGGAGTCCCAGTATTGAAGCCTTGTACTCGTTCATTGTTTGAAAACTAGGTATAGTACCATATTACTATAAACGTTCTCCCGGAAGGAAATTTACATGTGTGGTGATTGATACTAGAGTACTGCGGGCACTCCCCCTTACTCCTACTATGGGTACGGTGATGGAAAGAAAAAAGAAAAAAGAAAGTAAAAGAGAGGGAAAATAGAAGAGAAAGGAAAGAGAAAGAAAGGAAAAAGAAAGAAAAAGAAAAGGGGGGGGAGGGAAGAAAAACATAGGTATGTTTTAATGCTAGCTCCACCATCTCGGCATGTGGAGTTGTCTACCTAGCGAAGGACAACCGAAAATGGACGCCCTGCACCTTATTGTATGGTAGTGTCACCACTTGCAAAGCCTCGCCCGAAAAGGTCGCCTTTGATATCCTCGACCGGTGGGAATGCAGCCAGATCTAGGCGATAGCCGAGTTGGGTAGCCCAGCAAAAGGGGAGAACGGGCCTGGAGGGGATGGGCTGTTTGGGCCTAAGAATTCGACTACATATCGATGGCTAAGGAAGGTAGTAGAATTGTCTGACAAAAGCAAGGCGATTAACTTAGCACTGGTGATTGCGCTGGCGGTCAAGAAAGTGGACTTAACAGAGGAAGAGCTTTAGGTACAAGGACTTGTAGAGATATATTCCTTGGGGTAGCGCCTGGATACGAGTATCCGGGAAAATAAGTGATTTTACCTTAGTGGAAATGAAAACTTACAACAGCCCGATAGGGGGTATAGGATACTCGTATTCTCAAACACCAGCCCCTTTTACCTTAGCGAATTAAAAAGTTGTTACAGTTCGAGGGGGGATTTAGGAGCACCGGAGCGGAGGGTGCGGGGAACAGCCACCCAGCACCCAGCCAGGGGTTGATATGGGCAGCAGAGGGATCTTGAACGGCGGCGTTGGCGGCTGCGGCGAGGGCGTAGCGGCGTGCGAGTTCCTAATCCAACTCTAAAGGCCGAGAGTCGGATCAATCTCCCACAGTGGGTGGCTCAGGGGCACGGCCGAGACCAGTTGCCGGATCCCGTCCCAGGTCTTGGGCTCGTAGTTAAGCATTGCGAGGCTTGTTGTCTTTACATCGATGGTTACCGTGCACTGTGTCCAGTCAAAATGGTTTATCGGATCGAAGTCCTCGTTATCCGGCCAGACGAGGCCGAACTTCATGGCAATACCGTGGTCCTGTAGTTTGCAAAGTGATGCGCTCAGGGGGTTGCCTGACCAGGGTATAACTGGTAACCCCCATCGATCGAGGATATTGAAGGCGATCTTCTCAAGTGACGCCTGGGGTTGCTCTTGCTTGAGCCGTTGGATCTTACGGCACAAGTGGTGGCCCCACCAGACAATGAGGCGGAGGGTATCCATCTTCGCCTCTCCCTGGCCAGAAGTCTCCGCATAACGGTTACACATAAATCACATGCGACACAGCATTTCTTGGGCTTTTGTATACAGCGTACGCCAGTCCCAACGCAAGTCCTCTACTTCCGGTTGCGATGGAATGTAGAACAGGTAGAAAACCCGTTCATCTAGCCGTAATGGGGAGGCAACGGTATACAAGTACGTAAACTCGTTGGCTGTAAGGCCGTAGCTTTCAGAGAGGGTTTGAAGCCAACGAGATACGGTTGTCCAGAATATACCGGTATACTCCTGCGAAGAGGGAACAACTCCGAGCCAGCTGCCACCACTTATGAGTCATTCTTTGCTCTGTTGTGTTAGCTCTATAGGAGTTGCTGGTGACTGTCTTCCCGTTCTGAACTCTTCTAGAACGGATTGTCTCTTTTCTTGGCTCTATGTTGTCCATGCGGCGATCTGATTGTTATGGGGCCTGTAACAATGGTAAATGCGTCCCAGGATATTTGCGTTCTGTATTGGACCACGGCATTGCGATGAAGTTTGGCCTCACGAAATGGTCAAGGAAAAGAGAGGAAAAGAGAGGAAAAGAGAGGAAAAGAGAGGAAAAGAGAGGAAAAGAGAGGAAAAGAGAGGAAAAGAGAGGAAAAGAGAGGAAAAGAGAGGAAAAGAGAGGAAAAGAGAGGAAAGAAGAAGAAAAAGAAGAAGGGGGAAGTGTGACGAACCTACTCCAGGATCCTATCCTGTTAGGGTTCAGCTTCGGTGAAGGTAATCTCTTGAGGATGCTTAGGTTCGGTGCAGCCAAAGGGTGCACAACAATAGACTTGTCTCAACAGTAGGCTTGCGAGCTTGTAGCGAACTATAGTTGTGATTGCTAACTGGAGAACTCCCAGAGCTCTCCAGGACGAGTGACTATATACTATCTAGGTCCTAGGTATCTCCGTACCTCTTTCTTGGGGAACGTGAGGAACGGTGGCCGTTCCTCTCGTTCCTTTATAGGAGCCTTGGGAACGGTAGCCGTTCCCCCCGTTCCTCTCCTGATTGGTCTGGGACCCATTCTTAATGATTGGCTGGGGCGCTCTCCGCGCACCCCCCCCATCGGGACCCTGCATGCGGCCATAACCGTGACAGGAAGGAAGAAAAAGAAGAAGAAGAAAGGAGAAAGAAGAAAGAAAATAGTATTAAGATAAACTAGACCTTTTAATGCTACCTCCACCGTATCTACCGTTCATATAGTCGTATATAGTCCTTTCGTCGGGCCGGAAAGCACAAAGGGGATCTCCTCGATAGCTTGGGGGCTAATTCGAAGAAGGCCCTTATTGTCGACCCACGACTCGCAAGCCTTAGTATCACGGGTGGAATCGCCGTAGTAGGGGATCTCTGGTATATTGTGTGGTTGCACGAGCAACCGAATGTAGGAGGCGCGGCGCGCCCAGGGACAACCCTGTCTGTGTGGGCCGCGCACAGACCACACTAGTAGGACCCCACTACCAGGGGTCCTGCCCTGCAACCCTGACCCTGACTAACTACAACCCTAACCCGTATATGGAACGGGCTGTGCCCGTGACAGTATGTTAATGGAAAGAAAAAAGAGGGGAAAAGAGAGGAGAAGATAAGAAAAGAAAGAAAAAGAAAGAAAAAAAGAAAGTGTCACGGGCACAGCCCGTGACATATACGGGTTAGGGTTGTAGTTAGTCAGGGTCAGGGTTGCAGGGCAGGACCCCTGGTAGTGGGGTCCTACTAGTGTGGTCTGTGCGCGGCCCACACAGACAGGGTTGTCCCTGGGCGCGCCGCGCCTCCTACATTCGGTTGCTCGTGCAACCACACAATATACCAGAGATCCCCTACCACGGCGATTCCACCCGTGATAGAAAGAAAAAAAGAACGAAAAAAAGAAAGAGAGAAAGAGAGAGAAAAAAAAAAGCAAAAAAGAAAAAAGAGAATAGAAAAAGAAAAAAGACAAAAGGAAAAGAAGAAAAAAAGAAAAAAGAAAATAGAAAATAGAAGGAAAAAAGAAAATAGAAAGAAAAAAGAAAAGATTATTAATATATATTATTCATACTCCGCTATGCCCTAGGGCGTGCCGGACCCTCTGCTATTTAGTGTACAGGAAAACCGTGCCCTCCCGGGCCGGGTGAAAAACCCCTACCAACAATCAAGGAACGATGCGTTCTGGTGAGTCTACGTATACAAAGAGAGGAGGCCTCCTGGCCTCCGAACGGGGGCGCTTCAGGCCGCCGTTTCCAGCTCAAGCCTCCTGGCCAAGCTGTACATCGGCAGCCTCCCCGAGTCCATCGGCCAGTCGAGGATCCTCCTCGCAAGCCGTGCAGTCGTGGGATTGATACCATGTAGAACTGAGTAAAAGTCCCGTCGTGTCCGAATTCCAGTTCTCTCCCATCTTCGAGTCAACGGTGGGGCCAAACACCACACTACCAGGTGTTCGGCAGTCTCTCGTCCCTCGCCACACTCGCAGGCAGGCGTCAGAACCTCCGGGACTTCCCGTGTAAACAAGTAGTCCCGTAAGCCTATTGCTCCCGTCCGGATTTGAATGAGCAGTGAGCTTTTTGCCTTGCTGAGACCGTCATGCCTCCTTAGGGTTTCGTTCCGGAATAGCGTCTCCCGCTGATGGTCAAAGTCGTCCGCCGGCCTGGTGATTGCTCTGCCGTCCCGTTCCTTTAACCACCTCGCTCTCCAGGCCTCTTCTACTGCCTTGTCCGTGTCTATGGTTCCCCCCGTCCAGCGCATGATCGTGCCCGCGGCTCTCTCTACCGCCGTGGGCCCTTGAGGTCTCAAGGTTTGCGGTCGGGCCCTGTTGCCCCTCCTCGAGCTGAGTCTCTGCTGTATCTTGCGGCAGGCGGTAAGGATAACGCTCCCCGCCGTCTTTTTGCCGTCTTGGCCGTCGTCCAGATCGGGTTGTTGGAGTCGGTTTTCGAAATCTGCAAGCCGTTTGTTTAGGTATAAGTCCAACGGTGGTACCCACGTCTCTGTCTCGAGGTTACGGATGGGGGTAGACTTAAAGGCTCCCGCCACAATCCTCAGGCTCTTGTTCTGGGCCTTCCCGAGGGCCTTGGTGATGCCTTTCTTCACCGGTTCGCCTCCCACATCCGTGGGAATGTGGAACGACGATGCGCCATAGGCCAGCGCTGACCGGGTGCACTTTGTGTACGTACACTTCTCGCGCTTTGGCTAGACCCAGTCCCCACGTCGATGCCGCTAGCCTCGACAGGGCATAGCTCTGGGTCCTCAGCTTCTTCTCCACCGCCGCAAGGTGGGCTTTCCAGTTGAGCTTCCGGTCCAGCCAGACTCCCAGGAACCTGGCAGACTCCTTCGGTCTGACGGGGCTGGTGCCTCCCCCTGGGTTAGTGAGTTCCAGCTGGTTTGTCCACTGCCGTCGTCCCTTGTTGAAATGGATCAGTTCGCTCTTTTCCGGGGCGAACTTCATCCCCCGACTGTCCGCCCATCGCATGCATGTTTCCCACGCCGCCTCCGGTTGCCGGACATTGGCCTCGGGGTTTCGACCAAACACCAGGAGGTTGGTGTCATCCGCAAACCCCGTTATAGCCAAGTGAGGAAAGATTATTAATATATAGTTAAGACTTTTTAATACTAGCTCTATTATCTCTAGGAACTAGAATTATTATTAGTCTATGCTACCTACCTAGTATTAGTATAACTCTTTAAGCTAGTTATTATTACCTAGTATTTTATATATCTCGCTGCCTACTTTGGAACTAGAGTATACTATATGTAAAAGCCCAATATATATATACTAAGGGATCCGGATCTGAAACAATAGACATTCGGAAGAGCCGAAGTAGTTTAACAAGTTAGATCGGACCCGACAACAAGAACCACCAGAGACGCCGAAGCTTTGCTGCTCTACTGCCGGCATAGAGACAAAAGTAACGGCCTATCCAGTAAGCACCTGCAACACTAAGATAACTGAATATAAACTTGAATTGTTTCAACATCCAACCGACCGAACCCTCAAGCGCCTAATCGTCACGCCGAGTGAAGACCACCTTGGTGCTGTGCTTCGGCAACATCGTCGACCGCCAAGTCACACACCGCGAGTCATCCTGATTCAGCAGTTCGCAATGGTAGTTCATGATAATCTGGCCCAGGATGACCTTCATGACAGCAGTGGCGTAGTATCTCCCGGGACTATAACACACAGCAGACGTTCCGTCAGCACGCACTCGAGCGGACAACTTGCTACGATCCAGGCAACGGATAGCCACGCCCCATCAGGAACTGAAGAAGAGACTCACCACGCCATACGCCCCGTCCCCCAAACATGATACGTGCTGCTGCAGTCGGTCAACTTGGACGGCTTGGGCTGCGGCGTCTTGAAATGGTCGCCGGCCGCCTGGACGATGGCCGGGTCGGCGAACCGGAAGCCGTTGAACTGGAGCGGCTCGGGGTAGAACTCGGGGTCGTGCATCATGGCCTTGACCGGAGTGCAGCCCCAGTCGCCGACGTTGAGCTTGGTGCCGTCTGAGAAGGTGAAGGGCCGCAGGGCGGCGCGGCGGGTGCTCTCTGGGGTTGGGATTCCGTTAGCCAACCGTTAACCAACAAGTTTTTTATCTATCTGTAAATGGGATTATGGATAACCATGGGAGAGAGGCAAAGTTTGGGAGTTAAAGCCAGTCCACTTACGCGCTTCGACGGGCGTGATGCGGGCCGACTCCTTGATGAAGCTGTCCACTAGCGGAAGCCCGAGCCCGGTCTTCTCGAAGTCTGCGTAGCCGGCGAGGAGCTCTTGGTGCATCGGCTCTGCATACTCCGGGTGCAGGCAGAGGTCATGGATGGCAAATGTGATAGTCTGGGATTCCATGTTAGAGAAGAGCAGCCGCCTCAAGGCACAGATTTGCACAAAAGGTGCGACTCACGGTGGACACGGCGTGGACGGAGCCGAACCAGATTGCCATTAGCTCGTGGACGATACGCATGGGCGTCCAGGGCTTGGCCCGAGGAGACGTTTCCATGATCCATTGGATGCAGTCGGCCTTCACATGAGGTTAGAATGTTTGTGGACCGTCTTGCCAACGCAGGGGCAAAAAGGGGTCAAGGGAACACATACATGGTAAGACACGTTTTGGCCCAGGTTCTTCATGTCTCTTTCCAGGCATCTCTGCTCGGTCACGGCGAGAAGAGTGCTGTAGACAATATCTTGAGACTTGAGGCGCCGGCGCATCAATCGGCCCAGGATGCTGGAAGTCTTCAGGTCAGTTGTTCTGCCGAAGCGAGCTCGAATGGAGAGATCAACTTACGGTGACATAAATTTTGGAAGTAGGCGAACAATTTCGGCGCAGATGAATGTCTCCTCGATGTACGTAAGCGCCGACTCCATGAAGGCTTCGTTCTTGGCTGTTATGGTGACTGTGAGCCTGGACACCGGAACGCGTCGGGTGGGGAGAGTCAGACGACATGGGCTTGCCTACCTAGGTCCTTGCCGAAGAACGAGACGGCGTTTGACAAAACCACCAGCTTCACAATCATGACATACACAGGGCTTTGTGTGACTCCTAGAGAGGTAACACATCAGTGACCTGTTCAAGTGACACTCGGTGTTTGCCTCACCATTGACTTTGGGGTGTGTCTCATGGAGACCCTCAAACCTCGTCCGGATGATGGTGCTCAAGTCCGGAAGAACGGCGGGGATGTTGTTGGTCAGCATGGTCCGTAGAGCCTTTACAAAGCCTACGCCCTCCGTTCCTCGGCGATCGAACCAGTTGAAGGCATGCATGGTGTGTATGGGTTGGAGCATCTGCTTGGCCGCAGCCTGAAGCGAGAGGACCGTATCGGGTGCAGAGTCCATCTCCTTGATGTACTTGGGAGACGAAACGAAGACGTAGCGGCCATCAGGGGCCAGAACTTCATAAGGCTCGCCGTTGGCCTAGAGACGTTTTAGAACTTGTGTGTCCAGGTTACCAACCCAATGCTTATCATGGGAGCTTGCCTTTTCAAAGCCGTCCTGGATGATGGCCATGCCATTAATGAGATATATCCATGCCTGAATTCGACTCGTGACCGGCTTCAAGAGGCGATTTACGCCGAAGACCACTTGAGCCTGTGGACTTTGTCAGCTGCAACACCTTCTCCCGTTGGCAGGACCGGGTGCGTGACACGTACGAGAAGCTTGTTTCCAGATGTGAAAGCTTGTAGGCAAAGCAGTACAAGCATACCGGCCACCACAACAGCAGCCAGCGGGTTGGCTCGAAATACGGAGGCCGGCGGCCAGGTCTGCTGAAGCCCCAGAGCCTTGGCCGTGATTGTATTGCTCATGGTGCTCATGTTGGCGAGGAAGTCGACAATGCCCCCAAAGACAAGTCGCAATAGGAGAAAGAGCTTGGTGGGGAAGTATTTGGACTCTCGGTTCCTCATGCCCGTAATCCTGCACATCCCCAACTCCCGTCAGTTAGTTCGCCAGAATACCGACGTGCCAGACAGGCACAGCAAGCCTTTGGACCCCAAGCTCCAGTCGGCTCGCAGCTGCATGAGGAGGAAGTTAGGAACCATGGTGGCGGTCAACCGCGCGGCAAAGTTGGATCCAACTCCAACCAAGTCCGGTCAGTGGTCTGGTGCCTTTGTCCCCGAAGTGGCACGGTGGCAGGGAAGATGGGCTGGATGCATCGCCACACCAACAACAATAGAGTGGCTAAACTGGAAGGTACCTACCTATCTAAGGTATCTATTTGATAATGAGAGGTTACGTGAAGGGGAGCTTTGGGTTTAGTTACGCAACTTATTATAGGTACCTAGGTAACTTACACAATTTGCCAGCCTCTTCTCCATTCTCCCTTTCTCCTTCTGACCATGATATCCGTTGCCATCAACCATCAACCATCAATATCAATATCGGGCGATCTTGCAGGATGTCGCAAGCGTTGTCTCGGCGTTGGTCATTTATCGTCCCGCGTTTAACACAGTACAAATGTACATGTAAACAGTCCATAGACACTGCGGTTGGGTCCTTGTCAGTGACTCCTGTGCCGCAGCCTCTTATGACTCGCCCTCCAATCCAGTCTCCTCCAGTCCCGTGTCATGTCTCATGTTACACCTGGCATATGCATATGCAGTGCGACCAACAGCGGCTGCGCAGTCCAAGGGCTGACGTACACTGTCCAATTACAAATTAGGTGCCGTCGTGCCATTGGAATGCAGAATTGCGGAAAGGACCCGTGCAGAAGAGCCGGACAGGAACGGACTTGAACGGGTTGGGTTCATGTTGTTAGTCACGATTTCACATCTCCGGTAGGATTTCAGTTTAGATTGGCATTTGGAGTACATAAAACGTCGGGAATGGGTATGATGCACGGGTACCATTAATAGGTACTGTGCATTAGTGCATATTGCCGAGGGACAGCCCCCAACGACCCAACAACCAACAGCAACAGGTAAACAGATGAAGCCTGGGCCCGGGACAAGTCCCCAATCCCTGCATTCGGACCTCTCTTGGGGGCCGTCCTGGCGGCCTTGCGTCTTTCACGTCCTTCACGTCCTCCAGTTCTCGGCCATATTTCCGAATCCTTCCTAGCGCTTGCTTCTACGGTTCTACTGCCATCCCGGCTCTTTCCATCATGGCTGACACCGACAAGAAGACCACCGACATGATGGAGTCCGAGAAGCCTTCCCCCGCCGTTGCGGTAGGTCCGACAATACCATCGACAACCACCACGGTGACCAGCGAGCCTGTGCCCGTCCCGGTGCCGGCGCCCGGGGATGACGCACCGGCCAAAAAGCGCAGGCCGGCCCGCTTCTGGATGGTCATCGTGGCCCTCAGCCTGCTAGCCTTCATCTCGGCCCTCGACGCCATGATCCTGGGCACCGCGCTGCCGGCCATCATTGCCGACCTCGGCGGCTCGTCCGTCTATGTGTGGATCGCCAACTGCTTCGTCTTTGCCGCAGCCGCAGTGCAGCCCTTGATCGGGCAGCTCTCCGACATCTTTGGCCGCAAGGGTCCGACCGTCGCGTGCGTGGCGTTTTTCACCGTCGGCAGCGGTGTGGCCGGCGGCGCGACGGGCCCGGCCATGTTCATCGCCGGCCGTGTCATCCAGGGCGTCGGCGCCGGTGGCATTTACGTGCTCATCGACATCATCGCCTGCGACCTGTTCCCGCTCCGCGGCCGGGGCAAGTGGCTCGGCATCATCAACGCCTGGGCCGGCCTTGCTGCTGCCCTGGGCCCGGTGCTGGGCG
Organism: Chaetomium tenue; assembly: GCF_020726465.1. NCBI lineage: Eukaryota > Fungi > Ascomycota > Sordariomycetes > Sordariales > Chaetomiaceae > Chaetomium > Chaetomium tenue. The sequence continues at coordinate 2,236,767 of NW_027117334.1, read as the reverse complement.
GCATCCTCGGCCAGAACGCCTGGAGATGGATCTTCTACATCAAGTGCGTCCTCCACCCTCCTTGCTTGCTCGAGATGGCCACTAACCCGGCAATAGCATCCCCATTTGCGGCATCGCCCTCGTTACCATCGTGCTATTCATGCACGTCCGCAGCGGCAGCCCGGCGTCCAGCATCACGTCGCTCGACGTGGTCGGCAACCTCATCTTCATCCCCAGCATCATCTCGGTGCTCATCGGCCTGGTGACGGGCGGCGTGGTGCACCCATGGTCATCATTCCGCGTCATCGTGCCCATCGTGCTCGGCGTGCTCGGCTGGATCGGCTTCCACCTGCACCAGCACTTCCTGGCGCGCAACCCGGGCGTACCCTCGCGCCTCTTCAGCAACCGCACCTCGGCCGGCGGCTACCTGCTGACCTTCCTATCCTCGGTCCTCATCCAAACCGCCGGCTACTTCCTGCCCGTCTACTTCCAAGCCGTGCTCGGCACCACCGTCTTCGATTCAGGCATCTACTTCCTCCCCTTCGCCATCGGCACGCTCTTCGCCGCGGGCATCGGCGGCGTCGCCCTCAGCCACTTCGGCGTCTACCGCCCCATCCACGTCGCCGCCTTCGCGCTGAGCGCCCTCGGCTTCGGCCTCTTCACGCTGCTCAACGCCACCACCCCCAAGGCCGCCTGGGCCTGGTTCGAGCTGATCATGGTGTTTGGGCTCGGCCCGACCATCTCGGCCATCCTCCCGGCTATTCTTGCGGGCCTGCCGCAGGCCGACGTCGCCGCTGCCACCGCCGTCTTCTCCTTCATCAAGACGTTTGGCTTCGTGTGGGGCGTGTCGGTCCCGTCCATTATCTTTAATGCGGTGGTCAATAATAACTTGCCCGCTGTGCGGGATGCCGCGCTGCAGAGCCAGCTGGTTGATGGCGGTGCGTATGCCTTTGCGAGTCGCGCGCACGACTTGGCGCCTACGGTTGACCCGGCTGTGTGGGCTGAGGTTGTTGGTGTGTATGTGACGAGTTTGAAGGCTGTGTGGTGGTGGGGGGTCGCTCTTAGCATTGTGGGCGTGTTTTCGGTGGCGATCGAGGACCATTTGCACTTGTCGACGGAGCTGGAGACTGAGTATGGGCTGCAGGAGAAGGAGGCGCCCGCGAAGCGCGGGGATGGTGCGGTGGAGTCGGGGGAGACGGGGTCGGCGAGTGTATAGGGGGGCTTGGGGATTTTACATACGAGTTAATATAAACCACAGCGCGAATTCTCTTTGTATAAGTAGATAATACGCCCCGCCTCCTGCATCGTTAAATGTCACTTCCACCCTCATCTATTAGATATTCACTGTACATTGTTTCAGTTCGGAGGTTTGACATTCGTTATTACGAGATAACTCAGACTCTTATGAAATGTTATACAAAATCCTCACAAGCCAAGCTCCCGCCCCTCCCTCCTCCTCCGCACCCGCACCCTCCCCTGATCATACGGCACCTTGAGCCAGACCATGTTGGTCAGCTCGGGCCGCTCGCCCAAGTACTCGACGTCGTAGTTCAGCACCATGTGCGCCACAAACAGCTTCATCTCGTGCAGCGCGAAGAAGCGGCCCGGACACGCGTGCTTGCCGAACCCGAAGCCGAGGAACGTGTTGTCTAGCGTGACTGAGGACTTGGGCTTGGGGTTGTTGCCGTTGTTGGGTGGATGCTGTTCTGCTTCGGTACTGGGGGGGTTGAGCTCGAGGCCGTCGTGGAGGTTGTTGTTGTTGTTGCTGTTGCTGTTGCTGCGAGCGACACCCGGTTGTTGGGTGAAGCGGAAGGGGTCGAAACGGTTGGGGTCTGGGTAGATGGTAGCGTCGCGGTGGATGGGGTCAATGGGGGTGGCAATCACCGTGCCGTAGGGGACGTGGAATTTACCGTGGGGGCTGTCCATGGAGATGCCGTGGGGTTCGATGACCTGAGGGGAAGAGTGGATGGTCAGTGGTTGTTCTCGGCGTATTTATCAGTGCTGGACAGAAGGTAGGTACTCACAGTTCGAGGAAGCGCAATGGACGCAAACGGGGTCAGCCTCATTGACTCTCGGATGGTCGCGTCGACAAGCTTGAGCTTCTGGACTGCATCGCGGGTCCAAACACCCCCGGCCTCCTTAAGGACTGTGGAGCACTCCTCTCGTAAGGCCTCGACAAGACTCTCACTATCATAATAGTTGTAGATGTCCGGGATGAGGTTCTGCACGGTAAAGCTTGTCGAATGCAGGGAGATGTCGTTCACGTAGAGTAAGCGACGGGTGATGCGCACGGGGTCGAGTTGGGCTGGACTTTTGGTCCCGTAGGCTTCTTCGATGATCCATTGCAAGCCATCTCTCTGCATGTTCGTGTCAGAATGCGAATGTCACTCGTTGAGAGGTAAGACGGGACTAGGGAGTAGCAAACTGCTGCTTACAGGGGCTGTCCAGCAGAAGCTCGGGTCCTCCTTTGCTCTCGCCGTATTGGCAAGCCTCTCCTTGATAAATGGCATACAGAGCCTTTTGGTGCGATGGAACATGAACTCGCAAGCCCAGCCGATGAGCGTCCCAGTGACTGGCTTGAATAGGCGTGGCGTTCCGCTAATCATAAGAGCGCCGAGGAATGTAATCATGCCATGATCCTTAAGACTCCTCAAAAAAACGGCATCGTGACCTGCCGTTCCACGTTGTTAGCCCTTGAAGAAGGAGGAAGAGCCACAAAGCAAACCACTTACACAGAGGAGCACCACAAAACGCAGCGTTAGACGCCCCCGCGATCAGCGCCAGGCAATTCTCCCAAGTCCGGAACTCCCTCCATTCATCCCCTGTACCCCACAGTCGTTCAAACGCCGCCTCAAGCTCGGTGGATATGGCAGGGGTCAAAATATCTAGATTCCGTGTCATCTGGTTGCGGATGACATTGATCTGGAAGGGGTGGTTGACGATGTCCTGGTCCGAGATTGTGTATTTTGACTGGATGGTGTCGTTTGAGGTGTTCCACATGTCTATGACATGTTCGGGGAGCCCATACACCTTCTTGATCTGCTTTGGCGGGACGATGACCACCGGTCCGCGCTCAATGCAGGGGATGATGAACGGGGAGTTGGCTTTGCAGTACTGCCATTTTGCCGTGCGTAGCGCTTCGTTGTCAGTTGAAGCCGATCAAAAGACAGGGGGGGAGTACCGATATCACCTTTTCATATCCCTCGAAAGACCACTGCTTCGATAGGCTGAACGAGCGCAGTGCCGCTCGCTCCCACGAAAACCATTGATTCCGGGTTCCGACGACGGGCTTTCCGGTCTTCCAGTCTGGCGATGGACTAACAACCCGTCTTGCTACTACATACACCGCGGCAAGGGCGGACAGGGCCATAAGGGCCTGAAATACGGCCAAGGAAATTGTACTTGCCATCTTTGGGTCTGGTGTGGGCTGCGTTTAACGGAGTGAGGGAGGCGGAAACCGTGGAGTTCATGAGCACAAGAAGCGATGAAGTCTCGGGGGCCCATGGAGACCCGGAATCAGCCCCCAATGTGACTGTTCTTCGAAGGAGTCCTTGTTACTGGTGGTGTGATGCCAACGATGGCTTGGCGATAGTTGGCCGGCAGTAGTTTGCCGTCGATGACACCCAAGATCCGTGCCGTTGATGTACATTCTGTGGCGTAGGAGGCGGTGTCGCGGTTACCGTGACGTTGGGGGCGGTATCTGTAGATTGTGTGGCACCAGGCATACTCGGCCCGTTTCGTCATCTAGGGGGCATCCATGGGAAGAGGGGAAGCCTAGTTGTACCGCAGGGAACTGACACCCTCTTTGCTGCAAGACTGAGAGGATATGCGGCCAGCTTGCACAAGAGATGGAGTCACGTAGGAACCAAGGAAAGCCACCGAGACTTCAAGTTGAAGGTAATACCTAATTATGGTAGGCAGGTGTCTGGTCACTTGGGACTCGGAAGTACGAGACAATGGACTGGACACGGCCAGTGATACCGGAAGCACGCAAAATCCATAGTTAAATGCCTATTGTCTAAACCACTACCACGAATCACGTCTTATACACAAGCACTCGCCTCAATACCGAGGTGGCCGGCCGCCGGAAGCTCCCACCTGATACGGATGCGCTACGACATGCGGCCACTTCCCCACGGAATGCTGCTCCTCGAGCTGGTAGTAGTCATTGATGTTCTCGGTGCTGCTTCCATCCCTCTGAAGCGAGTCCTGGGACTGCTTTGTGGACCTCTCTGTGCCACGGCTGGTGTTGCGGCCAGAGGTGGAGAGCAGAGAAGTGAGGCGCGAGTACCAGCCGGATCCAATGATGAAGCCGGCCCAGAAGGCCTTCACGGCAGGGACGCAACCAGCGGCGATGACGATGGCGGTCTCGAGGAGGCTGCAAGTAAAGGGGCGTCAGTATCAATGATTTGTATTTCTAGTGGAACAAGAGTAGGGACTTACGTCAAGATCATAGCAAGTTGAACATCCGTGGCATGGCCCGATCTGGAATCGATTTTGAATTTCATGGAGACGGCGGTGCCTGCAATTGCCCTGAAGAGAGATCAGGTGTTAGAAGGGGAAACGGCAGGGCTTAAGCTGGTCATGACTTACACGAGACCGAACAAGAACACAACCACCAGGCCGATTTTCTTCTCCATAGAGAGCTGCAGTTTGAGGATGACTGGGATGGGAAGAATAAAAATGATGATATCGGCAACCAGTCCAATAGGGGCTAGAATGACCCCCGTTAAGGAACTGGCCTCGGTGCACTTAGCTACATAGCCCAGGAAGACGGTTAGGTCGTCGTCTACCGAAGGCGGCCAGCAGATGACGGCGTTGTAAATATCGGCCCCGATGACGGCCACGCCCAGGACAATGGTGGTGATGATGGACGAGATGCGGACGCCGCGATGTATTCCGAATATGCGGGCAAGGAGCACGAGCACCGGTAGCTTTGCCGTCCATAGAGAGAAGCCGGAGAGGAAAATGCCAGCTTCGGCATACTGTGTGTTGGACTAAGTCAGCTTGCTGTTCTGCCTCGATGGAGAGCTAAATGAAGAGTATGCTAACCTGAGCGACGCGACGGATGGCTGGACGTGGGTCCAACTCGGCGAAGCCTTCGCCTTCGGCTGGATTGATGAATTCACGTTAGCTCCTATATGTGCCAAGAAGAGAGTCAGGGGTTACCAACACTTGTAGAGCTCGTAGAAGACGCCAAAGTTCCCGACAAGGAAGACCAACGCGATGATGGAAAGGTCTGAGCGCCGTCAGCAACTGCAGCATGAACAACGGCCACTGTGCCCGTGCGAGCGGCTCAAACAGGGGTCCGGGGTCATACAGTCATCTGCTTGGAGCTTCCCGGTCTGGTGCAGGTTGGCCGCGAGACGCACGGTGACGATGCCGGTGGTGAACACGGACAGCGTTATCCCCGCGGCCAGGATGCCGCTGGTATCACTGATCGCAGCCGGCATACTCATGGTGAAGCTGACTGGAAACAAAGAAGGGTGATTGATGGCCGATCTGCACTGTGTGCGGGGGGCAGCTCGCCAAAAACGGTCACTTATGGACGCGAGTCTTGACTGTCCTGGATGAACCGGAGTGCATGCAACAGCAGAAGGGGGGAAATCACAAATCAACTCTAACTCTTGAAGATGGGGCTGGCCGAGCCATTATTGAAGCCAATGTCTGATGAAGCATCCATCCGTGCCGCCCTACACACGTGAAGCGGCGAGAGTCGAACACCGCTGAACTGCCACTTTGGGGGGGAACACTCGAGACGGCCAGACTGGCGAGCGGCAGACCGGCAACACACGCCGTCCCCTTCGTTTCACAAACACTTTATCGGCAGACCAACGAATTCCGTTCAGACCATGCCTCCCTCCTCAGGACGCGGGTCGTGCCCCTTGCCTACATTTGCAGCCAACTTCGGGTTGTGTTGGTACTCGAGTCGGCTGGGAACGACAGGGGGTATGCCAATACATAATGCACAGTACAAATCCAACGACGCGGGTGCTTGGGGGCCATCTGCATGCTCCCGTTGGTACCTGGTGGGGGCGCAGGCGTCCGTACCAGCATGTATTGTACATAGGTACATAGCTACATACATGAGATCTGCATATTCGATGCAGTGCCAATGTAGAAATAAGTGGAGTGGGACTTCGCAATACATATGTGTCGCTTCTCCATAGGTCCCGGACATGTACATTCGTAGAATGGGATTTTCTACATTTGAGGGGGTGCTTTCACACCGTAAATGATACTCTCGAACCGCGCCTTATAAACCGTGTGCTTTGGAGAAGAACAGTGCTCCGAGACTCTGGTACTACCTCCAAGTTTCAGTCACTCTGTGATGCGCTGGTGCCTGACCACCACAGATCTACGATAGGTCCAGTCCCCAACCAACAACGCCGTGTTTAATATATTACCTACCTGGGAAGGATTCGCGCGCCAAGAAAGCTGTTTAAGCGCCCGCTTTAATGGGGCTCGCCACGCTCTTTCTCACACTCCTTGTCCGGGTCCTCAGCTTCTATCCGCTCTTGATCCTCATGGCGTCAACAGACGGCGCGGTTCAGGCCTTGCAGGCAGCCTTTCCCGGGGGGCAGGTTCACGTCCGGGGCAGCGACAAGTACGACAAGCTGAATGGCGCGTACCTGTCCGGCCTAGAGAGTGACCTCAAGCCTCTGCTTTTCTTTCAGCCGTCCAGCGTCGCAGAAGTCGCTGCCTTCGTCTCTACCATCCGGCCCTTTGCAGGCCTGCTCGACTGCGCCATCCGTGGCGCGGGACAGCAGCCCCTTCCTGGCTGTGCCAATGTCGACAACGGCATCACTCTGGACCTGGGCCTGCTCAACGACATCACCCTCACCCAGGACAACTCGGTGGTCCAGATCGGGGCCGGCGCCCGCTGGGGCGCCGTCTACCAGAAGCTGGATGCACTGGGTCTCAGCGTGACGGGCAGCCGCAGCGCCATGGGTGGTGTGGGCGGTCTGGCCCTGGCAGGTTCGTCCCTCTGCCGTTGAGTTTCGCGTTGCATTGATGTTTTGATGCTCAGGGGAACCATGGTTAACCCGCTGCAGGAGGTCTGTCCTTCTTCTCTAGCCGCGAGGGCTTCATCTGCGACAACGTCGTCAACTACCAGGTCGTCCTCAGCTCCGGCAAGGTCGTCAACGCCAATGCCAAAGAGAACAGCGACCTCTGGATCGCCCTCCGTGGCGGCGGCAACAACTTCGGCGTCGTCACGCGCTTCGACTTCCGCACCTTTAAGCAGGGGCTGCTCTGGGGCGGTAATGTCTTCTACTTTCCTGACAATTTTCCTGGCCAGGTCGATTCTCTGGTCAGCGAGCTCAAGAAGCCCAATGCCAGTGACCAGACGCACATCATGATCAGCATCGGACACTCGGGCGCCATGGCCGCCGCATTCGGTGCTCCCATCATGTGCCTGAACCAGGCGTACTACAACGAGCCGGTCGAGAACCCCCCGGTCCTCGACCCTTTCACCAAGATGACGCCGCAGATTGACGTGCTCAACAGCATGTCGCTGAAGAACGTCACGGCTGCGGCGAGCGAGCAGACTGCGGCCGCCCAGACCCAAGTGAGGTACGAGCAGACACATGCACACGTCGCCGTTGTCTCTATCTAACCTCGTTTTTCCCCCCAGGGCGGCATACATCAACATCGCGGTCAAGGCCGATGTCGCCACGCTGCAAGCCATCAGCGACATCTACACGGCGGCCCTGCCTCCGCTGTACAGCGTCTCGGGCGCCACGCTCTCCCTCACGCTGCAGCCCTTCCCCGTCTCGCTGCTGGCCAAGTCGGACGCCCTCGGCGGCAACGTGCTGGGCCTGCACGCGGCCGACGGCCCCATCGTCTCGGTCCTGCTGCTCTCGTACTGGGAGAAGCGTTCCGACGACGCGGCCGTGATTGCCTTTATGGAGAGCACGCTGGCGCAGATGCGTGCCGACGCGACGGCCAAGGGCACCATCATCCCCTACATCTACATGAACTACGCCTTCACCGGCCAGGACCTCATCAACTCGTACGGGCCGGCCAACAAGGCTAAGCTGCAGGCGGCCAGCAAGAAGTATGATCCCATCGGGCTGTTCCAGAAGGCGTTTCCGGGTGGGTTCAAGCTGTTTGACTAAATCGGTCGGGGCCTGGATTCAATGTTGGGTGGGATCAAAGTTGGCTTGGGGGACGGGGTTTGTTGGCTAGAGCTCGGTAACGCGAACTTCTAACCCCTTTTCACAGCACAGGCAGACAATTCAAGTTATTACAGAATACTTCCCGTCCTCTACCAGCTTCGTGACGTATTATGCATGTACTCAATGTTTTAAATTCCTCCATGTCCCACAATCTGAACCCGATGCCTCGGTTGAATAAGCATGTCTATCTATGCCTATTCGACGTGCATGTGTTCAAACAAGAGTTCGAAGAGGCAAAAGGGTGCCTCAACAGAATTGCGTGCTCTGTTGGTCCCAGCCAGATTCGAGCTAGGGCTAAATCCTTCGGCACTTCCAATGCACCTAAACAAGGAACCCCGAAGAGATTCCGAGCCCTTGGCAATGGAACACTCAGTGATTGGCATTGGGAAGGTATGTTGGTGATAGCCTCGAAGCCTAACAGCACAGCGCCAACAAGGCACAGGTCTCGTTCTAGTAACTTCACAGAAGATCCCGGGCACCAACGATCCTGGCTTGACCCACCTGCATCCGGATTTATCCATCCAGCCTCGGAACATGGGCCAATGAGTATTGAAGTGCAGGGGACGATGTGTGTGCTGCAGGTTCTTCGGGAGTGGCGTGTGTTGACCGAGCAGCGCCGCAAGCCTGCATAGATAGATGAGCCGCGTCTGCGTCTGGCAGGCTTCCGCGCTGCTCTCGCCTTGGGGGCCAGTGGCTTGCATATAGGTACATGTATGTACATTCATGTGTATGCGCAGGAAGGCGGCGTCAATGGAAATGTTGGTTGTAGCTGGGGGCTAAACGAGCCGCTCCAGTCTTCACCCAACATTTTCAATGTGCAGGAAGGCGGCGTCAATGGAGATGTTGCGTGGAGGACGGCTTGTTTAAGGCCCAGCTACCGTAATTACCAGCTCATGAATTCGTTCAGATTCTTACAAGTGTGACCAAGGTCCAAGGCCACTTGGTGCCATCCGGTGGCCCGCGTCTAGTGCTGCTCCGGCATTCTCTCCAGTCACTTTGCAACAGCCGCCTCTTTCTGATTGGGTGTCTCTCATACTCCTTCAAGATGCTCTCTGCCATCCCCGTGTTAGCCGTGCTAGGCTGCGCCGCGCAAACAGCTGCGTCAAAGGCATCCTACCGCTATGCGTCCGTTACCGACAACTACAAGGGGCAGTATGGCGAAGTGGTTGAGCGAGACGTGTGCGTTATCGGCGGAGGAGCCAGCGGTGTGCATGCTGCCGTGTCATTGAAGGACAAGGGCAAAACGGTGGTGGTGGTTGAACGCCTCAACCGCCTCGGAGGCAACACCCTCACCTATCTGGACCCGGCCACGGGCATCCCCATCGACATCGGCGTCGTCGTTTTCCAGCCACTCCCAGCCGTCCTGCGCTTCTTCGACAAATTCAAGGTGCCCCTGGCCAACACTTCGACGCTGACCGCCAATGTGCCCGGACAGCCCGCCAACCTCTCAGTCCCAGCACCCCTGTACCAGACGATCCAGACATACACCGACTTACGGGACGGATCCAGCGTCAACATCACGCGGGATGACCTCGCCATCGGTCCAGCCCTGGCCGGGTTGGCGGCCGTCATGGCCAAATACGCCTACATCCTAGACGACTTCCAGGCGCTCCCGCACCCCGTGCCCGAGGACCTCGTCATGCCCTTCGGGGACTTCATGACGAAGCACAACCTCACGGCCGCCATCCCCATCGTCTTCCAGATTGGCCAGGGCCTGGGAAGCCTGCTCCAACTACCCACGCTCTACGTGATCAAGTACTTCAACCTCGGCGACGTAACCGCCCTCCGCGAGGGGTACCTCACCCAAGCCCAGGGCAACAACTCACTGCTCTACACCCGCGCGGCCTCCTACCTAGGCCCATCCAACATCCTCCTCGAATCCACCATCATCTCCGCCAACCGACACAGCAACACCCCCTCCAACCGCGCGGAGCTCCTCGTCTTCACCCCCTCCGGCAGCGGCATGCGCCTGCTCTCCTGCGGACAAATCCTGCTCACCATCCCCCCGACACTCTCCAACCTCGCCGGCTGGGACCTGACCCCCGACGAGCACGCCGTCTTCTCGCAGTTCACCGGCGCGACGGGCTACTGGACGGGGCTGGTCCGGGGCGTGGGGCTGAACCAGACGGTGGCGCACCAGAACGTGGCCGCGACCACGCCGTTCCAGCTTCCGGTGCTGCCGGCGCTGTACCAGGTCGCGGCGGTGGGCGTGGTGGAGGATGTGTGGTGGGTCAAGTTGGGTGCGGATACGGCTACGCTGCCGGACGAGCAGGTCAAGGCGCGCGCGGTGAGGGAGATTCAGAGGGTGCAGGTTGCGCAGGGCGTGGAGGCGACGGAGCCGGAGTGGTTGGTGTTTGATTCGCATGTGCCGTTTATGTTGCATGCGAGGCCGAAGGTGATTAGGGGGGGGTTTTATAAGAGGTTGGCGGGGCTGCAGGGGGGGTTGGGTGGGAAGATGTTCTATTCTGGGGCGGCGTTTCATACGCATTATAGTGGGTATTTGTGGCGGTATAATGAGGATGTGGTGGTTCCGATGATGATGGGGGAAAGCTGAGTACCTAGGTACCTACGGTAGCTGATTGTAACGGACTGTCTGATGTGGACGTGGGCGAGGTTACTCTCACCCGCAGCAAGCAATGAACACCTCGTGTTAGCTCACCCAGACTGCCACATACAAGATGAAAACAGGAGGTTAGCAAGCTGCTGCGGGTGGGATCTCATCTCATCTCCTCTTCATAGTCAATATATTCGTATAGAAATCCTTAGCTACTTCCTTGGGACTCAGCCAACCGGGCGATGTGATGTGCCTATCCTAGACGTGCCAGTTAAGCAACGGTTGTCAAATTGCGAACCTTGATGGACGGTAGGTAAGCCGAATTTGTCAAGTGGTCAAAATGTTTAGTTACCTAGGTACTGCATCGACCCATCGAACATGATCAGTTGCTGTCTTGCTGAAAACAATGGTAACATCGATATATGGTTTGTGGAATTCCAAGTATAAAAATCGGATCTTGAAACATATCTGTTGCATTGCTAGATTCTAACCCAACTTCTTTCCCTGTGATCCATCATGCTTAGAGCGCGCCTTCCCGCTCCAGCCAACTCTTCACCGCCTCCCTCACATCCTCGTATGGCACACCAACCAACCCGTTTGCACTTTCCTCCTCGGGCAGCCCATTCCCTGCACCATCCGCAGAGTTGTGTGCCCTCAGCAAGTCCACAAACGCCGAGTAATCCCCGGCCGCGAGCTTCGTCTCACCAGCCTGTTGCAGATCCGCCGATTTGATCTTTGTGACCGCCAGTTTCGACCCCGTCAACTCCTCCACTACCGCAATCAGCTCGTTCTGCGAGAGGTTGAACGACGCCGTCGAGATGTACTTGTTGGCCGTCTCGTCGGGGTGCTTCAAAATGCCCGCCACGACCCTGCCGATCTGCGCGAGGGTGCTCGCATACCACTTCTCGTCGCCCGAGTCAATGACCGTGGCCGTCTTGTCCTTGATGTTGACCGTTCCCAGCCCGCTGCGCTCGAGGCCCTGAGACATGAACCAGTTAGCCATCATCTGACCACACGAACCACCCCTCCCCCCCAAACAAATCTACAACACCAAATCAACAACACAAAAAAACTCACCCAATCAAAAAACAACCCCGTCGACACCCCCGTCCAACTCAACCCCCCCTCCCCTCCCTTCCCAGCCTGATCCCTCACCACCCCCTCCAAATAATCCACCACCCCCACCTTCCCCGCCAAAATCTTCCCAATCACCCGCTCCCTCACCACCCGCGTATTAATCCCAAACTCGCTCGGCACAAACCGCCGCACCCCCGCCGCCACCGCGGCGTCCACCGCCGTGCGTTGCGCGGCCACGCCCTGCGTCGCGACCGCTGACACGACCGCGTCTTGGCCGGTGAAGGCGGTTTTGAGGGAGTCGAGGGAGGTGTAGTCGGCGGCTAGGGTGGGGGTGTTGGGGGGGAGGTTGCTGGGTGGGGTGGTGGAGGAGGAGCGGGTGATGGCGGTGACGGTGAAGCCGGCGCGTTGGAGCTCGGTGATGAGGGAGGGGCCGAGGTTGCCGGTGGCCTGGTTGGTGATGAGTGTTAGTGGGGTGGTGGAGGGGTTTGGGGGAGGGGGGTTGGGGGAGGGGGGAGGGGGAGGAGTACATACCCCCAGGACGGCTACTGTTTTGATGGGCGCCATGATGGATGTTTTGTTTTGTGTGCGTGTTTAAGTTATCTGGGCTATTCGAGGTGGTAGACGTTGGAGGGTGAGGCGAGAACAACTAAAAGTGCGGTCGGGAGATTCGAGACCGTACATACAAGCAGACTAAATACAAGTGCCCACCCAGGCATGTGATATGTTGCAAGAGTCGCGTGGTATTGCGTGGAACGGTTGAGCTTCCCCGAGGGTGGGGTCATTGCGACTTGATACACCATACATGTCTCCACGACAAGGCCCCTTACGGCCGACCAAGCTCGGCAGATGAAACCCGACCGCTCGGGACATTGATCAAGGGGTTTCATTTCGGGACCAATGTCAGATAGTTGACGCCCAATACCCAATTAGTATGGTTTGTAGCTTGACCTTGATCTTAAGAAATAGAAAGCCCAGGTTCAAGTTAACCCTCATCTCATTGCCAAGGGTGATCGAACTTAAGCTGGAACGAAAGAGAGAATGGTCGGTTGGGTCCGGCTGACACTCCTGACCAGCGTGACGAGCTCGCAATATGAGCTTAACGAGACGTGACAAGCTCTGGTTATGGGCTGTGCTGCTGCCCCTAAACATATCGCAGTACATACCACCACTGCCCCGTAACCAAGGTCACTCAATCATGGGGACCTCGGATGTCCAAGTCCCACGATGGCACATACACCTACCCCTGGAAACGCACAAATAAACGGCGTGTGACCGTACCCTATCCGGAGAGAGATGATAACAAGTATATTTTGATGCCCTCGAAGCGCCCCTTCTTTCCACCGTGCTCCCAAGCTCTTGTTGTCCGTCCCAGAACAAGAACAGATGGTATCTAATGACGCCGAGAGAAAAGCAGAACTCCCTCCGGCGGGATAAAACTGAGGAACGATTCCACAAACGGAAGTAGATTAGAACTGTGCGACAGAAACCGCCAAAGTTCTGGAAGAAACAATCTGTACCCCCCTTCCGAGTAAAGCATGTGCCGACGGCCAGCTCCTTCTTTCGCCATGGTATGCGTAGTGGTCGTGACATCCCTGGGGCCCAGCATGCTGTCGTTTACCCGGCAAACTCCTTCGCTTTCCGTGCCAATATCCTGATATTATTGACCAGCCCGTCCACCACCTCCACATACTGATGCGGCTGGCCCTCCATGGCCCTCCGACCCTGTTCAATGACGGGAGTCGGGTCAATTTCGACCTCGAGCTCATGGTCCTTCTCCGTGCGCTGGGTATTCTGAATCTCGTTAGGAACGGATACACTTCTGGGGTGGCGTCCAAGACTTACGGTAACCCCCGCCACGCTCTGCGTAACCTGGGTCAGATCGATTTGATAACACCCGTGTTTGTAGCTTAACCGATCCTTCATCCTTGCTGGAATAGGCGGGCGTCCTGTCGAACTCGCCATCTTCTCCAGGTCCTCGACCGTGCCGTCCCAGTCCATTTCGAGGTTGACGCTGATGCGGCAGTCGAGAGGCAAATCGGGGAAGTGCATGCTCAAATCGGCAATGCGCGCCTTGATGATCTTGTCGAGGACTTTGTTGGTCTTTTGGTCGTACGAGACTCGTACCTTGACGCTGTGGCCCTTGGCGGCGATGGGTTTTGCAACACACACTGGTAGGAGGCGGTCGCGGACCGAGGCGGGTAGCTCAAAAAACTTATCGACCTCGCGGCGGTGGCGGTAGTCGATGGGTAGGCGCGGCCGGGGTAGTGCCGCGTTGGCAGCTTTATTCGCCGGGTGCGTCTGCTGCACCAGGAAGTTGAGAAATCCGTTGAAGGACTTGTGCTGAACCTCCGTCATACTGGACCGGAACCCGAGCCAGTTGCCGTTGTCGCTCAGTACACACTCCGATTGCACGGGAAGTTCCACTCGTTGATTAGTGCTCTTGTCGATGAGCATGCCGAGTTTAGCTTCGATCTCAAACTTGACGCCGCGGCTTTGGATTTCACCAAGGTCTTCGTTAAGAATGACGTATTGGAATAAAAAGTCAGCGACTTGCTTGGTGAATTGCTCCTGGGGAACCGAGTTGGTGATGCTGGCCTCCCATGGCCCCAGTGGGCCCCATTGAGTCCCGGCATCCGACGGCGCGCTCGCCGCCGGCGTGGTTGGGGCCGCCGCGCGTTTCTCCTCTGGCGAGGCATGCCGACTTTGCAAGCGTTCAACCTTGACGGGCTGATCTGGTTGACGGTCGGCCTTGCCGTTGACTTGAGGTCCGGAATGCGGAACCGGCTGATAAAGAACCCGGTGAGGTTGAGCGGGCGCCCGGTCCTTGCGCGACTCTGCCCATCCCGGTATGGTCCGGTACGACGTCCTTCGTTTCATAGCTTTCATCGCCATGATTGGACGTTGCATGGGGGCGCCGGGATCGGAGTGGGTCGGACGTCCGTTTTGTTCTTCAAACGGAGGCGGTCGTGTCTCTCGTTTTTCTAGCTCATCCGGTTGTAGCTCCCTGTCGTCAAGTTTCCGTTTGGCTGGTGTGGAGGCGCGTTCTGCCATGGTTGGAGCGGTATGGGCTTGGTTCGCGTAGGGTTCAAGATCAGAAACCGAGGTGCCGGGGCGACCGGAGCTGCTTGGCAAACTGGGGACTCGTGTTTTTGGGCTCACGCTAACGCTTCGTTCCCTGTCGCTTTGTTGTTGTTGTTGCGTCCGGGCGGATTCCTGACTCCGAGTGTCCTGGATGCTGTGAACACTCGAATGCCTGGGCAGTGACGGGGGCGGAGGAGGCGGCGGCGACGTTTGTGAAGTTGGATGGATTCCCGGCCCCGGCAAGCGCTGTTGGTATGGGCTTGGCGGCCCGTACGTCCCCCCGACTTGAGCTGGACGAGCGGACAACGGGGCCGTTCCCCCGGGTGTCGGTGGTTGCGAGGATTGGCGTTGGTAGTGGTCCGCTTGTTGAAGTGGACGCGGTGCTGCTACGGGACTCCCCTGGGCAAAAGGCGCGCCGTAATGTGCCGATTGGCTGTGTGCCGATGTTGGCGTTGGTGTAGACTGCATCGATTGAGCCCGATGCAAAAAAGAATGCCCCGTGCCCGGGGTCGCGATCGGTGGAGTTTGGGGGATGTGAGACCCTTGCATGTACGGGCCGGCGGCCGGCGGGCCTGTCATACCCACGGCAGCCACGGGCTGGGGATAGCTGTCTCGGTGATATGCGGCCGTCGGCGGGTACTGGTGTCGCTGCACGGGGCTCGTGGGATTCTGCTGCGGCGGGAAGGGATAGCCACCGGCGCTGCTCAGCGAGGCAGTTGGAGTTTGTCGGTACGGAGAGGCTACCGACCCAGGGCCGAGGCTCGGCGATCGGAGATCGTTCGTTGGGATTTGTTGGAGCTGCGGTGGCGGCGGCCGGTTGGCGTAGGAAGTCGGAGGAGCCTGAAAGGGGGGCGGGGATGCGAATGGACCAGAGGGCATATGGTGCGCGCCATAGTCGTGGGAGATATGCCGCCCGGGGGACGGTTGAGTTTGGCTGTAGTCGCGAAAAGACTGCTGTGGATTGGCCTGCACGGGAGTCGACGGCGGCGCGGGTTGCTGCGCATGTTGTTGCAGCTGGGGCGGTTTGTTCGGGGCTCCTGCGGAAGGGACATTATCGTTCAGCATGCCCCTGAGATCCATTTTGACGTCGATGTCGGTTACTGATATAACTGTTCGTTCGGGTTTGGTTCGATCCTGTCTCCCACGCGACCAAGGGTTCAGCTCTTTGTTTCGTTCGCGCAATCCTCCTCTTGAAGACCATCGAGGGATACGTCCAATCTAGCGACAAGACAACGTAGACAAATCGGTTATCGTGGGGTCGCGCGCGAAGGAATGATGGTGTCTGTCAATGTTCCGAATGATCGCGACAAACGGGTGTCACATCGTCGAGCTGAGCTTTGCGTCGGCAAGAGAATAACTAGCACGAGCGAGTCGAGTCGCCACTGTTCGCTTCCATACCAGGAACAAAATGAGATGGAAGCAACGAGGGGCTCGAGGCTCGGAATATTGTTGGGTTGGACTACTGCACACGCGACGATATCGTCATGACATGGCGCGTGGGGGAGGAAGTTGGAGAGCTAAAAAGGCTGAAGTGTGCGCCAGAAGATGCGCCAGTGTGGATTTGCTCCTGCCTGGGACGCGAATGTGCTTGGCTGCTGCTCCAAATCACTGCCTAACAATGAGCGGGCATTCCGCATGCGGAAGTGCTCCCGGCTTGCGATTTCGATCTGTCAATTCAATTGGAATCAATGATAAAAGAAATGATACAGCTACGGAAGGTTTGGAACAGCTAAGCCACAGCGTGGAGCATGTCGCAAGCGTTGCCGTTTGGCGCCGCGTGTTACAGAGTTCGAGAGGCACAAGAGTTCGCGGCCCGAGGGGCCAGAGAGCTGGGCTTGTTGGAGGGACATGTGAGCTAGCCGTATTGGGTCAGAATCAGAAGCCCAGCGTGGCTGAAAGAATCAGAGCAAGCCCCGAGCCATTTCCCAGACCCACCACTTAAAAGCTCGGAAAATCACAAGATCCGGAACACCGTTCATTGACTCGGGTAGGTGGGCCCAGCGCAAGGCAGGAGCTTCCTGACGTGGACCAGCTGAGGCGACGCCGCAGCCCGAGCTTCCAAACAGTTCGAACTTCCCGTCCAACATCCAACCCATCCTCTATCAACCCATCCTCCATTCGCCCAACGGAACCTCGAAACCATCTCCCATTTCGATCCGTGCCTGGAGTCGAGAGTGTTCTGGAACCTCGCGAGCGATTCTTTTTTAAATAAAAAAGCCAAACCTGACATCTCTAACTTACCCCTCCACCACGACAGTCACCCACCATGCCGGGCCTCGTTTCAGCGACCGGAGTGCTGGCCTTCCTGGCCGACGAAGAGCCGGAGCTCAAGGTTTTTGCCCTCAAGACTCTCAATGATGACATTGATACCGTTTGGACCGAGGTCGCGGGCGCATTGAGCCAGATGTAGGCATCAGAGCAATTCCCCTTGGCGAAACATCGGCTAACTGTGGCAACTAGTGAGGCGTTGTACGAAGACGAGAGCTTCCCTGAGCGTCGACTCGCTGCGCTTGTGCTCGCCAAGGTCTACTTCCACCTCCAAGACTACAATGAGAGCATGACCTTTGCGCTTGCCGCCGGCCCTCTCTTTAAGCTTGACGCGCCCGGCGAGTTCGAAGAGACCATCATCTCGAAGTGCGTTGACCAGTATATCGCTGTGTCATCCTCGCGCCATACCCCCGCGAGTCAATCGAAGCATGACGTCGCGCTGCCCGCCCTTGCCACCACTTTTGGTAGCGGTTCCCTCGACGGTTCGGCTTTGATCTCGCCCACCACTCCCTTTTCCCAGTCGATGCTACCTTCCAAGTCTCTTCTGTCCCGCGACTCGGTCGACAACACCATCCTGGATCCTTCCTTCCAGCCAACAAAGGAGGGCCGCTCCGCTTCGGTGGCCCAAATAACAGACAGCACCACCTGGACAGCCCTGGAGAACGTCATTGAGCGGCTATTCGAGAGCTGTCTGGCCGAGAGAAAGTACCGGCAAGTGGTCGGTATTGCTGTGGAGGCAAAGAACTTGAGCGTTCTCCGCAGGGTTATCAAGCGGGCTATCAAAGAAGGGGAGCGGGACAAGACCAAGTCGCAAGAGGCTGAGGAGTTGATGGACTATGCGCTTAGCGTTTGCATGGACATCGTCCAGGAACGTGGCCTCCGGACCAAGATTCTGCGTCTGATCCTTGATCTCCTAAACGACCTCCCGAATCCGGATATGTTCGCCATCGCCAAGTGTGTTGTTTATTTGGACTCGGCCGAGGAAGCCTCCTCACTGCTTCTTGAGCTCATCGTCAACAGCGATAGCAGCGAGCTCCCGGTTGCTTACCAAATTGCCTTTGACCTATACGACAACGGGACACAAGAGTTTCTGGCAAAGGTGATCAAGGCCCTGCCCACGCCGAAACAGCCGGAAGCGGAGCAGGGAGCCGAGGGCGCCGAGACTTCCGAGGGCGCCGCTGAGTCCGAATCTCTCCTTCAGAATGAGGAGAGCGACATGGCCGAGGATGTCGTCGAAATATTCAAGAACGTTCGGTCAATTCTCGACGGAAGCGCTACCATCATGCTCAACTTGGAATTCCTTTACCGCAACAACCATACCGACTTGAGCATTCTCAACAAGGTACGCGACAGTCTAGAGGCCCGCAATTCCATTTTCCACACCGCCGTCACGTTCTGCAACGCTTTCATGAATGCGGGAACTACGCACGACAAGTTCTTTAGAGACAACCTCGAGTGGTTGGGCAAGGCTGTCAACTGGTCGAAGTTTACAGCGACTGCTGCGCTTGGTGTTATCCACCGTGGAAATACTAGCCAATCCCGGAAGCTACTCGAGCCATACCTGCCCAAGCAAGGGGGTGTGTCCAGCGGTTCCATCTTTAGCCAGGGTGGTGCCCTCTACGCCTACGGTTTGATTCACGCGAACCACGGCGCGGAGGCGCTGGACTACCTCCGGACCATGTTCAACGCTGCGGACGAGGAAGTTATCCAACATGGCGGCGCTTTGGGTCTCGGTATTGCCGGTATGGCTTGCGGCAACGAGCAAATCTACGAGGATCTGACTAAGGTGCTCTTCGCGGATTCTGCCCTCAACGGCGAGGCTGTTGGCTTGGCCGTTGGCCTCATCATGTTGGGGACTGGAAATGCCAAGGCTCTCGAGACCATGTTCACTTACGCCCACGAGACGAGCCACGAGAAGATCGTCCGCGGGTGTGCTCTTGGCATGGCGCTAATTATGTATGGGCGGCAAGAAGGGGCAGATAGCATGATCGAAGGTCTCTTGAACGATCCTGACCCGACACTGCGGTATGGCGGTATCCTCACAGTGGCCCTGGCCTATTGCGGAACGGGAAGCAACAAGGCCGTCCGAAAGCTCCTGCATACCGCCGTCAGCGATGTCAACGACGACGTGCGCCGGATCGCGGTCATGAGTCTCGGCTTCATCCTCTTCCGGAAGCCTGGCAGTGTTCCTCGCATGGTCGAGCTACTTGCCGAGTCATACAACCCTCACGTACGGTATGGCTCTGCTATGGCCCTCGGTATCGCATGCGCCGGTACTGGGCTGGACGAGGCCATCGATCTGCTTGAGCCGATGATGAAGGACCCGACGGACTTCGTCCGACAGGGCGCGCTCATTGCGCTGTCTATGATCATGGTACAGCAAAACGAGGCCCTCAACCCGAAAGTCACCGCGATTCGAAAGACGCTGAAGAAGGTGGTCGGTGACCGCCACGAGGACGCCATGACCAAATTTGGTGCCGCCCTTGCCCTGGGTATCCTTGATGCCGGCGGCCGGAACTGCACCATCGGCCTCCAGACGCAGACGGGCAACCTGAACATGGCGGGTATTGTTGGGATGGCCGTCTTCACTCAGTATTGGTACTGGTTCCCGTTCACCCACTTCCTTTCCCTGAGCTTTGTGCCCACATCGATCATCGGCCTCGACCCCGACCTCGAGATGCCCAGCATCAAATTCCACTGCGCCGCACGCCCAAGCCTGTTTGACTACCCCCCTGAGCAGGAAGTCAAGGTGGAGGAGGGACCCGCCTTGGTTACGACTGCCATCCTGTCAACCACGGCCCAGGCGAAGCGCCGCGCTCAGAAGAAGGAGCGCGCGCAGCGTCGCGAGAGTATGGACATTGACACCCCCACTGTCACCAAGGCACCCGCACCGGCCGGCGACAAGATGGACGTCGACGATGAGAAGAAGCCCAAGGTGGAGGAGTCGAAGGAGAACGAGGGCGACGTGGCGGTGGAAAAAGAAGGCTCGGCGGGCTCGGATTCGAAGAAGAAGGTTGAGAAGGAGAAGGTCGGCTACGAGATCGAAAACATGTCCCGTGTGCTCCCCGGCCAGCTCAAGTATATCAGCTTCCCGGCCGGGCGCTACAAGCCGGTGAAGAAGGTAGGTCTCATCAGCCCGTTAGTGTTGTCCGTTCACCTAGCTAACCATTTTCGTAGCCTACCGGCGGTCCAATTCTTCTCCACGATACGCGAGCCGGCGAACCTAAGGAGCTGATCGAAGAGAAGCTTAAGAAAGTCACTACTGAGCGTGCCCCTGTGGCGGGCGCTGCGGCCCCTGGTACCACCCCGCGCAACGCGGCGCAGTCGCTGCTTTCAAATTGGTCCTCGCGGGCGATGACCGGCACCGGCGCCAGCAACATCCAGGACCTGAACGACCTGCTCCAGCTTACGGCGCGTGGAGCACAAGAACGTGCGGCCGAGGTTGGTAGCGGAGCCGCGGCCGCCGCGGGCGTGCTGACTGCAGTGGATGAGGATAACGAGGGTGACGAGGAGGCGCCTGCTCCAGCGGACTTCGAGTACTTTACCGATGCCGAGGAGGATGAGGAATAAGGGTTGTTTTGGGGAGGAGTGCTGTATATTACTAATGTAATATTGCCTTGTGAGACGCAAGGATAGAGAGATCTTGACCCTTCGGGGCTATTGACCTATTCCCGTTGCCCAGCGCTCAATCTTTCCTTTATCTTGCCAGCTGATACTTGAAATGTGTGGAGATGCTAAAAGTGGTTGCTAATGTGAGCGCTTTGCAGTCTGAAATGGCTTGGCAGTGAAAGGGTGCGGGTGCGGAACCGACGTCATCGATCCGCCAAATCCGGCGTCAAGACAAGTTCGAACTTGGGAGCTGCGACTGACCACCATCAAAAGCCAATCTTAGATTTCCGGTTTGGTGTTTTGTCATACATTAAACTTTCTCATTCAGCAACGGTTCCCGTCACAACTCAAACCAGATCGTCCCATCTCAAGCAGGCACCACACCCTCTTCAATCTCAAAAACCCCTCCACTAAATCACCTCAAAACCACCCAAACAAGCAACAAAAAGAAACCCCGCCTCAAAAAAAGAAGAGAAAAACCAATGGCAGACGCCTACCTCATCCGCGTCACCGCCGGCTCGGACTACGACCCGGCCTCGCACGTCGAGATCCCCGTCAACGACCCGCGCCCGGTACGCGTCGTCGCCAACGCCCTGCTCGACGCCGACCTGTGCGTGCGGGTCCACAACTACCGCGGCCTGCCGCGTGCGGCGCCCAAGACGTCGCCCTATTTTGAGCAGGAGGTGCATAGGTATAATGGGGATCAGTATTCGATTGCGGTGCGGTTTCGGTTGAAGAGGCCGGGTGGGGGTGGGGGTGGTGAGGGTGGTGATGGGGGTGAGGGGGCGGGTAAGGGGGAGGGGGATGAGAAGGTGGGAGAAGGCGAGGGTGAAGATGAACCGGGTGGTGACGAGGAAGTGATAGAGAAGCCGGACGGGGTGCTGGGGACGGATTTGCAGTTCGGCAACGACTTTGACCACCCCATCCGCGACCGCCTGCCACCTGGGTTTGGCACGGCGATGAACATCGTCAAGTGGTGGATTGATCCCGGGTTGGAAGGAGACCCGTACGCCGACGTGCCCTACCTCTACGGCCCCGCCTTGAGTTCCTTTAACGCGGTCCACGTCGGTGAGGGCGAGGAGGACGAGGTAAAGGGCGGGTTGTGGTTCGAGGAAGGGGGTGATGAGGCGGGGAAGGAGTGGCGGAAAGAACTCGGCGCGCCGAATGATCCGAAGCAGAGGATGAAGTGGGCTTTGAAGACGGAGAATAAGGAAAAGTGGACGTGGGAGTATGAGAGGCCGTACGGTGTCGATTTCTTCAATCCGTACATCGACTTCAACGAGTTCGCGTTGCGGCTCCCGGGGTTCAACCTACCGATCATGAAGTATTGGGATGGGCAAGGGCTGAGGTACGTTTCTTTTCGTCTTTTACCACCCCCCCTTCCAAGTTGAGCATCAAGTCTGTGGGTGTACGGCAAAAAACAAGTCTTACACATTGCAGGCATCACCGCAAACGCTCACACCAGCTCAGATACGTTCTACGAAACCGCTCCACTGGGCAGGTTTATCTTGTTGTGCTGTTCACCCTGCACTTGGCTGAAGACGTGAACGAGGATGGTACGCTGAAGCCTGCCGCGCTAGAGGCCATGAAACGGGGCCAGGGCCAAAAGGAGAAGCCATTCCTCGGACCTGAGCCAGACATGGAGCTCGAGCCCGACGAGGAAGACTTCAATGAAGAGGAGGCTTTAGGTGAGGCAAGACGGAAGCTGTCAGGGGTGGATTTGGAAGGGGAAAGCGGGACGAAGGCGGATGATGTAGATTGAGAATAGATGCATCTAGAAGGCAGAGAGTAAGTTGTAATACGATAAGAAGAACTCGCCTGTGTGTAACTAGTAAATTTTCGAGGGTATTATGCAGGACATATGTGGGTGAACGCTACAGGTACGCCTGACAATGCTTCTCCAGGGCCCAGCCCCTCCCGTCTAAATCACCCCGATCCGAGTTGCTATGGCATCGACCGTTAGTACTTCGCCCCCTCAACTGATCGGGGAAGGTACACTTACACTAGCAAACGGACTCCTCGCCCTGATCCTCTCCCCAAAGAACACCAACACCCACGGCACAATCGTCAACACAGCCGCGATACCTCCCAACAACCCCCCCGCCCCAGCCTCCCCCAGGTTTCGAAACAACGGCCCCGTCACCAGCGGGAACGCGCCGCCAAGCACGTTTCGACAAAACGATTGGGCTGCGAGCGCTGACGAAGCGTACTTGTGGTAGGTGTCGGCAAAGTAGTTGAAGACAGCCAGGTAAATGGAGAGGATGCCCATCGTCGCTAGCACAACACCGATCGCGGGGCCGATCCAATGCGATTCGGGACGTGCGGCGAAGCCAAAGATGAATAGACCAATTGGCAAGAACGTGCTGGTCAAGCAGGTGAAGTAGAGACGGGACTCGGGGGCGGAGGCCGGAAAGCGCCGGCGGAGGAAAGCCCATATGCGGTCGGAGCCAGTCGCACATCGGTTCTTGCTAGCCGAGTCATCAGAGCTGTCGCCATTGGCACCAGAATCGATAGAGGGATCGGCCGCCCATTTTGGGTGGTAAAGGATGCGATCCTGCCAGAGGCCGATCGCAGTCGCGAAGATGGCGCCGATGATCAGCGACACAAATACGTAGCCCGACTCCGCCAGGGTGAAGTCGTAAACGCGCTGGAATACCAGCGGAATCGAGCCGAATGTGAGGTAGAGGATGCCCCACGCAAAAGCCACCCAGAGCGAGAAGAAGAAGACGACGGGCTCCGTAAAGAGGAAGTGGAAGGGCCGCGAGATCGAAGTGGCTATCATCTTGCCGAGTGATGCCCGTTCCTCGTCCTCCTTAACCATCCACCGGATCCGTCTCAACGTGGCTGTCTGCTGCGGGTGATCCGATATCGCCCCCTTTTCCTCGTCCCCGCCATCCTCCACGAGCGAGCCATCACAGATGCTCCCGCCCTCGACCTGCCACACTCCAAAATACCCCTCGGCTTCCAGCTCCCCGTACCACTTATTCAACGCCTTTGCCTTCCTTGACAACAACACCGACCCGCGGCTCTCCTGGAAAAACACCACCACCAACAAAATCGTCACCCCACCCATAATAACCTGATGCCAAAAGATCCACTTCCACCTCCCCGCATCAGCCAACCTCTCCGCCATAACCGCACCCACCAACGGCCCCGTCCCCGTCCCCGCCAACACGCTCCCACTAAACACCGCCATGGGCGTATTCCGCCCCTTTGCATCCCACATATCCGCAATCACACCCCCCACCATCGTGCTAAACACCGACGCGCCAACCCCCACCAAAAACCTTGCCACCAACATCCCCGCCAGATCCTGCACCACGCCACACACCGCCTGAAACACCACGTACACCACCCCCGCGACCACAAACACCGGGTACCGGCCGTTCATCTCGGATAGCGGCGCGAGCACCATCGGCGCCAGCGCGAAGCCCATGCAGAAGGTCGTTATCCCGGTCAGCACGGCTTCGTCGGACGGGTGGCCGGCCAGGGCGTCTTGGATGAGGTTTTGGGGGGGCGAGTAGGAGCCTGCGGTGTAGGCGGTCAGCCAGGTGGCGACGCAGGAGAGGGCGAGCATGATGTATTTGCGTGAGGTGGGCCAGGTTTGGGGGTTGGCGTAGCGGGTGAGGTCGGGGGGTGGTGGGGGGTTGTTGTCGTTCTTCTTCTTCTTCTTCTTGTTGTTGTTGCTGTTGTCGTCCCTATGTGGGGGTGGGCTGTTAAAGGAGGGGTGGCGGGTGGTGGTGTTGGGGCTTGGGAGGGGGGTTTCGAAGGTGAGGTAGAGGTGGGCAATCTCAGTGCTGGCATCGAGGCCGGTATATGTTTGTGGTGTTGGTGTGCTGGCTTGTGAGAAAAAGGCTGACGATGGCGCTTGATCGATGCCGTCTTGACCCCCGGCGGGCGCGTGGGTATCGCGTGCGCCGGCCATAGCTACCTGGCCGTCTGCGATCGCGACCGCCTTTGGTGGTGTAAAGAAGATGGCGGATCAA
This sequence comes from Chaetomium tenue, assembly GCF_020726465.1. NCBI lineage: Eukaryota > Fungi > Ascomycota > Sordariomycetes > Sordariales > Chaetomiaceae > Chaetomium > Chaetomium tenue. Next base: position 2,212,033 of record NW_027117334.1, on the reverse strand, counting down.
GCGATTCCGCGTTTAACTTACACGCGGAGTAAGGTATGAGAAGTCGGGTGGTAGGCACTCGCCGGGGAAGGAACACGGACTCGGTGACGTTTTGGTAGCTCCCTCACCACGCCAGCAGCCATGACCCGGGAAGGAGCAAAGGATGCAGATGCCGGGAGCTTAAGACTGGCGGCCTTCTTTTTGAAACAAAAGTGGTAGTGAACTCCGCATCGGACTTTCCTCGCCATGCAACCGCCATGTTAAACCCGGAGATACGGATCCATACACATCGATCTTTGATGGACCCAACGACACCAACCGAAGGGAACAACCCAGTGCGGATCTAAGATGTGCCCTTGCGTGTAATGTAACTTGCTGGGCCCTACATACAATACACCACCAGACCGGCGTCGTAGTCGATGCAAACTCTGCATCAGTCACGGCCTTGGAGTGGACCGAGTAACCGAGATCAGCACATGGCCCCCGCCGACGAACGAGAAGCGTTGAGACGGCGATGTCAACCGCGTTTTACTGGTGAAATGTCACATTTCCGCGGCAACGACTGCGTTTCTTTTTCCGGCCCGACGCCGGTACACGTCAATGGACAAGACACCGAGAGATCCCGTTCCGTTGGGAGATCAGAGATGGCATGCATCCGTTTCTGATCTTCAAAGTTCGCAACTTGTCAAATGAACAGTGGTGATTGGTGAAGTTCAAGGAAGGTGTGGCCATGGCGCTCGAAGTCGCCTGGCCAGAAGGAGGCCGCTTGCCGTCTGATGCTGGAAAGTGGATCCTTTATCCCACCCTCATTAAAACCGACTATTACCAGACCCACTGATATTCAACGGCCAATGGGTGCGTTCTTGGCTGTGACGAACCCCACAACCGGTCAACCACACTTTGCATATCGCAACCGTTCTTTCCTGGCATGACACGCGCTTGGGACCATCCTCACCGACCTTCTTTTTCCAACTCTCCACCAGCGCATTATAAATCCAGATGCGGTTCCGCCCAATGCTTCCTACAGACATTACCATTACCATTAGCGCAACCGGGAATAGGGGATTCGATGAGGCTATCTCCGAGCCAAGGTGCCTCGTTCCGCTGGTTTGGTTCAACAACTGAAGCGGGGATCACGGGGATCACATTGGGTTCCACACTCGCGACAGCATGTGGCAAAGCCGGCAATGGGTTCGGTACCAAAGAAAGGGGGTTTGATATGTTTCTGTCGTCATGATATTTACAGGTTACATTTGTCATCGCTCCCAGCGGCTGTCGTTCACCGAAGCCGCCTCCGGTCATAGCAAGATGAGGACCGAAGAAAGACCCACAAGCCCGCGAACCCTCGAACACCCATTCCCTAAACAATTTACGACAGAGTCGGGGCGCTGGCGGCCCACGGTGCCCAGCTGGCAAGGTCGGCGGTGACGTCGCTGCGCTCGACCGCGCCCGGAGCGGTGCCGCTGTTCAGCAGGAAGTAGTTGATATAGCTGGTGAGCTCGGCGTTCTGGTTGCTCGGGAACTGACAGTGGTTGTGCCCGCCGACGAGCGAGAAGCCCATGTTGTTGGGCACGCCGTAGGCCTTGTAGATGGCCCGGCCGGCCTTCATGCAGCCTGTCGTCGACACGGGCCCGAGCCAGTCGATGTTGTTCTCGAAGGCGATCAGACCGCGCGGCACGATCATGGCCGACAGGAAATGGTGGTCCTGCGGGATCGTGGGGACCGACCGGACGTAAGGGTCAAAGTTCTTGGAGAACCACGGGTTCTCGCCGACGATCTGCTGCGCAGTCTGGATGTTGGCACCGCTCGACTTCTGCTGGTCGCTGATGCGCCAGCATGCCGCGCCACCGGCGCCGGACTCCTGGGGGATCGTGAGCGCGATGCGGTCGACGAAGGCGCCCGTGATAAAAGCGCCCTTGCCGTTGCGCGAGCAGCCGGTCACGCCGAGCCGCTTGGTGTCGATGCCCGACGAGGCGCCGACCTGCTCCAGGCCGTCAATGAGCCGGTCCACACCCCACGCCCACGCCGTGAGCGAACCCGCCGAGTGGCCGCTGCCAAAGAGGTCGTAGAACTTGCCACGGCCGCGCGACCCGCTGCCCGACTGCGCGCCGAACTCGTCGTTGTTGAACGTGATGGTAGCCACGGTGCTCGGGATCGGGATCGACGCGCCGCCGATGCCGATGATGGCCGGGAAGGGGCCGCTGCCGGATGGCTTCTTGATCGATGCGGTAAAGGAGATGCTCTTGCTGCCGACCGTTACCTTGACGGTGATGCCGGTGCCGCTCATGGATGCCTCGACCTTGTCCGGCGCCGGCGGGTACACGCCGAGCTCGTACTGCTGCATGATCTTGCTGATCTCGGCCCGGCGGCACTCGAAGTCGGCCTTGGTCGTGATCTTGGTGCCCGCCGCGTTCGTGAACGGGTCGGGGAGCTTGGCCGAGTTGACCGTCGGGTAGCTGTCCTTCACCGAGCATTCCTGGCGCTCGAAGATCTCACTCGCGGGCGCAGCCACGGCGAACGCCGCGCCGGCCACGAGGAGGGCTGAAGCCAAGTGAACCATTTTTGGGTGTGGGGAGCTGGGTATGTTGTTGAGCACGCAGAGATATCGAGGCTGCGGACGAGATATCTCCTGCCGCTGATGTCGATCTTCCGGCTAGTCTTTATAGGAGCGACGCCATCTCGAGCAGGGAGGCAATCCGGCCCCGTCCCCCCTTGATGCTTGTGATATTGTCCCACCGCGTGGCCATCCTCCGACCGATATTAACCATGGCTCGACATGATATTGGGCCATCAACAATAGCCAGCGTCCTGGTTTCCCTTGAACCGCCCCGCGGGAAGGACGGGCGCCGTGAGGGTGCCTTGCAGCCTCTGGATATTTGCGCCCGGTGGAACATTCCCCACATGCCTCACCTCCGTACCCAGCCCTCCGGCCAGGAATGGAATTGCTAGCCCCGACCGGGTAGGTTTGTTTGGTTCCCAGTCACGCTAGGCAACGAGAGCTTGTGGTGTCAAACCATGTGGCGGCTCAAAAGGTAGCACCCGAATCACTACCCTTGGCACTTTGGATGATCGGCGCTCTGAGCTCATGTCCAAGCCTGTGCGATCCCAGGGCAAGACTGGGGGTTGATTCGGGTAATATGGGTATTTGCCCTTTTCCTGCCCACGCATCGCTGATCCAGCGCGGCCCCTTTTTTCTCGGCCCCTACTTCGGGCTCCGATTGGCACGGCCGACTGGAGATGGCCGAATGCAGCCACGGCTGCCCCAGTCCGGACGGCGGGGCCACGAACTTAGGATATGTTCTATCATTCTTCTTTGGCGGTTCCTTCGTTTCTTTTGCATCCTGACTCCTCCATAGGTGGAAAAACTTGTTGCGTTGCGGTATTGCCCTGCAGCCTTAATCTGATAATATCAAAACAGCATTTGCATTCATGTGAGAACATAATCGTCAACTCCACATTCCGAATATCAATGCAGTACTCGTACAGCCCGGCCATGGCACCTGGATAGCTAGACACTGGCACCGGTAATCCAACTGCATAGTCGAGGGAAGAAACAAATCCACTACCAGAATAACGGTTTCTGTTGCCGTACCTCCCCATCGCCCGCGGAGAACACCAACAGAAGTTCACGATCGACAGATCGTTGCCAAGCACACGAGAAGTCCGACGTGACATCGAAGCTGCGGCAAAATTGCGTCAACCATGGTTAGAGAGTTCGACTGCCAGACTAACAGTCCGGGGCACATGATATGCCGGCAGCTTGCATGTCCCAGACAGGGTCCTATGCGGAGGAGACATCCATTCCCAGCCTCTGTCGGTATGTACCCCGTGCTTGGCGCTTAGCAGGCAGGATGCCGTTGGCATTTCTTGATCCAGCCATTCTCACCTTTCTTGTTATCGTCTAGCGGCGGTACGAGGACGCAAGATCACTTCCTGTCCGCCTCTTTCCAAGAAGCAAGGTCTCCCGGCTGCGTTTGCGGCGGACCGGGGACCGGGGCGGTGGTTGCGAATATAACCGCCAATATCAACACACCTGGATCATCGTCCACCGGTGTCTATCTAGATTGAGATGCGGGGAATGTGCGGATAGCCATAGAGCCAACGTACCTTCGATATGCGTGCGTCAGGGTCTCACAGCCTTGACTAGGTGGAAAAACTAGATCAGTTTCGCCGCCACTATTATACTACTATGTCTCCTACCATACGACGTCCGGCCAAGCCTCACAACGTACAAGCTACATCGTTCGCCTAAGTATACTACCCCTCGCCCAGACTCTCACCTGCAGAAAACCGCCGCCGAGAAGTTCCCTTCAACATCAAATATGGTTCTCCAGCTCTTGGCAAGCTTGGCCCTCCTCTCGGGGCCGGCTCTGGCCCACGGCGGCCTAGCCAACTACACCGTAGGCGACACATGGTACAGAGGGTGCGTACGATCCCGACGTTGTAGTAAACATGGCGATGGAGATCTAGCATCACCAACGGCCAAGCCCACATGAGCAAGCCGAAGAAGCCAAGCCCCTCCTCCCACCCCAATGCCACCATCCCTCCTGATACCACACCACGAGAAAGCAAGCTAGGAAACAAGCGAGCAACCACCCAAACCAAACCAGAAAAGCAAGCAAACCAGAAAAGCAAGCATCCAGACTAACATTGAAACCACCCCCCTCCCCAACCAACAGCTACGACCCCTCAACCCCCGCCGCCGACCAGCTCGGCCAGCCCTGGATGATCCAGCGGCAGTGGGCGTCCATCGACCCCATCTTCAGCGTCACCGACCCCCACCTCGCCTGCAACAACCCGGGCGCCGCGCCGCCCGCCTACATCCCGCTGCGCGCCGGCGACACCATCACCGCCGTCTACTGGTACTGGCTGCACCCCGTCGGGCCCATGACCGTGTGGCTCGCGCGCTGCGTCGATGATGAGTCTGGGGAGGATGTGGATTGTGCGGAGGTGGATGTGGCGAGGGTGGGGTGGTTTAAGTTTTGGGAGGCCGGGTTGCTGGAGGGGCCGAATTTGGCAGAGGGGTTGTGGTATCAGAAGGACTTTCAGCGGTGGGATGGGAGTCCGGCGCTGTGGCCGGTGACGATACCTGCGGGGTTGAAGAGTGGGTTGTATATGATTCGGCATGAGATCTTGTCGATACATGTCGAGTTGAAGCCGCAGTTTTATCCGGAGTGTGCGCATCTGAATATCACGGGGGGTGAGGAGTTGGTGGTGCCGGAGGAGGTGTTGGTGCGGTTTCCGGGGGTCTATCAGGAGGATGGTGAGTGTTTGCCTGCGAGTTGGGAGTGTGGGGAGGCGGTGTTGCTAATGATGAGGATAGATCCGTCGATCTTTATTGACATCTACTCGGAAGAGAACGCCAACAGGACGGTAAGCGGGACTGATCTAATGCAATCCGTGAGCAAGACTAATGGGTGCAGGATTATCTCATTCCGGGAGGACCGATATGGGATGGGTGAGTTCTCAACGAGTCACTCTTGGCATTCAGGGGCTGACAACAAACAGGCTCAACACTGTGGACAGTGAGTAATTAAAAAAGGCAAGCAGTCTCTGGAATATCAGGCCGAACCAGCAGTCCTTATCAGTAAGTATGTATCGCGGAGAAAGTAACAACAAAAAAAGAAAATAAACACAATAGACGCGTAAACCCCCTGAACCATCCCCCTCAATCCTCCACCCCCTAAATATCACCCTCCAACCGCCTCAACGCATCTGCCCTCACCTTCTCCACATCCACCTCCTCCGTCCCGCGCATCTCCCCAGCCTCTCTCCCCCCCATCCCCCGTCCACACCCCTCCCCCAACCAACGCCTTAAACCGCCCACCCCTCGCCACCAACTCCTCATAACCCCCCTCTTCCACCACCACCCCCCCCTCCACCATAACCACCCGATCCACCACCCTCATCATCTCCTTACTATGCGTCACCACCACCACCGCCATCCCCTCCCCCCCTCCCCTCCCCCCCTCCATCACCAACCCCCTCACCACCCGTCTCACCTCCCCCGCCGCCTCCCCATCCAACGCGCTCGTCGGCTCATCCAGCACCAACAGCCTCGGCCTCCTCGCCAACGCGCGCGCAATACACAACCTTTGCGCCTGGCCCCCGGACACTTCCAACCCGCCATCCCCCAGCGGCGTGTCATACCCCTGCGGCAGGGAGGCGATGAAGGAGTGGATGCCGGCCTGCTGGGCGGCGCGGGCGAGGTTGGCGGCGCTGCGGAGCGGGGAGGTGTCGTGGAGCCCGTAGGCTAGGTTGGCGCGCACGGTGGTGGGGAAGAGGAAGGGGGTTTGCGGGACGTAGGCGGTGTGGTTGCGGAGGGACGGGGTGTGTAGGGTGGGGGCCGGGGTGTGGGCGTAGGTGAGGGGGGGGAGGGGGAGGGAGAGGTGGTGGGTTTGGGTGGTGAGGGGGGATTCGGCGATGGGGGAGATGGGGATGTTGAATTTGGAGGTTGCTAGGGCGGTTGGGCGCGATGGGAGTGGTGGGAGTGGGTCGTATAGGCGGAGGAAGAGGCTTGCGATGGTCGATTTGCCGCAGCCGGAGGCGCCTACGATGGCGGTGCATGTGCCGGCGTCGATTTGGAGGTTGATGTTGCGCAGAACTTCGGTTTGAGGAGCGCCGGGGTAGGCGAACCGGAGGTTGGCCATACGGACCGGAAGGGGAGTCAGCAACCGCTTCTCGCCCTGGCCTTCGTGGCTTGCGGTGTGCGACAGGTTGGCGTAGTAGAGCATCTGTACGGCTGTCGTTTTGGCGGCGGCGATTTGCGGAAGATTACCCAACATGGCGACGGAGGTGCTGAGCGCAAAGAGCAGCAGGTTGATGACCCTGATCACGTCGGTTACCGTGAGGAGGCCCTCGCTGAGGATCTTGGCGCCGTAGTAAAAGACGAGAGACGTGAGGAAGAAGATGATGGATTGGTGCACGCCGTAAAACAGTCCGACGAAACCCGCACGCTTCACACCCAGACGGTAGGTAGCCTGGGCGGAGCGGCTATGTTTGTCGTAGAAGTGCCGTTCTAGCGTCAAGGCACGTATGACTTTGATGTTGGCGAAGGTCTCACTAAGGATCGCATGGGTTGATGACGCAGCTTCCTCGCAAATGGCCTCCCATTTGTCGCTCACGAGCGAGTTGGCTCGCGCCGCCGCCATAGCCACGGGCAGCCCGGCGAGCGTCACTAGGGTAAGGTCCCACCGGATAGCCAGCGCCCAGATAAGTGACGCTAGGATCATGGCGGTGATAGTCAAAAGGATGGGCACAAACATGCCGACGAGCTTGCGCATCTCCTCGGCATTGCGGTCGAGGCACTGAGTGATGCGAGCGGGAGAATGGTTTGGTTTGTCGAACCATGGCCGGGGTTGACTCAGGATACGCTTGATCGCCTCGGCACGTAGAGTGTTGACCCATTTCTGGGCCACCTTCTCCATGAGAAAGTAACCAAAGAAGGTGGCGCTTGCGTCGACGACGGCAATGACTGCGAGAAGGCCAGCCCATAGCGAGACCGAGCTTTCCTCGCCTTCGGTAATCCAGAACTCCCCAACGAGGTTGGCAAAGAAGTAGGAGAAGACTGGATTGCTGGCGGAAATGACGAGACACAGCATGAGGCCGAGGATTAGTTGCCCCTTGCCAACCATGTCTAACGTCGGCCAGACAGTTGTCAGGATGGCGGTAAGGGAGGGAAGCCGGCGCCCCTTGGATGGTTTGTCCCGGTCCTTGTGCTTAGCAAGGCGCTCGAGAAAGAAACGCTCCAGTGAATCGAGCGAAGCCTCGCGCTTCACATCCGAATCGGCCCCTTGAACCGAGCGTGCATTCAGAGTCCTACTCTTCTGCACGCCCAGACCCCGTTGGGTGACGGCGTGGATGCTTGAACTGCGGCTTGCGTGGCCGGATTGGGAGGGGTCGATATCCGAGTGGTGGGTCATGGATCTACGGCCTCTTTTGTAAGATTTGGCTCGCTTCGTCCTTGTGTGAGGCACAGACTGGTGAAGGTGAGGGTCCAGAGCACTCGGTTCAGCTCTCAACGAGATCCGCCGAAACAGACCCACGGACATTGGTCGGTTGTCGACGAGGGCGCCGCGGAGTAACTTGGCGTATTGGGCCTCTTCGACGGGGCTGTCGTCAGGAAGATCCGAATCGAACTCGCTCTCACTGTCGCTGAATACGGAACCGCCTGAGGAGGCGTTATCGGCCGAGGCAACGAACGATGCGAAGAGCCCCGTGTCGTCCTCCTCAATGTCACGCCTCAGCCCCTCTTGGGCTACTGAGCCATCCGCAAGCACATACACGTACTCATCGCCCGCAATGTGGTTTACCTCATGCGTGATGATGATGGTTGTTTTGCCCTTCCTCCACACGCGAATGGCCTCCATGATTAGAGTCCTGCTGACGGGGTCCAAGCCAGTTGTGATTTCGTCTAGGATAAGAACGGCAGGGTCTCGAATTTTGGCGCGGGCAAGGGCCAGCCGCTGCTTCTGTCCCCCGCTGAGGTTGTGAGCGCTAGGGCCGATGGTGGTGTTTAATCCGTCAGGCAAACCGGCGATGGTCGATTGCAGGAGGGCCATGGTACAGGCGCTTCGAACGGCGTCATGAGAAACATTTTCGGGTTCTGAGGAGCCGAGTGCAATGTTCTGGAACAAGGTATCGCTAAACAGCGAGCTGGACTGTTGGATAAGAGTGACGTTTCGGCGCAGCCAGTCGAGGTCGAGGGTTGTGATGGGCGTGCCGTCCAAAGCGATTCGTCCAGTCAGGGGCTCGTAGAATCGCACGAGAAGACTTCCCAGCGTGCTCTTTCCGGAACCGCTGCTGCCGACGAGAAAGGTAAGCTGGCCGGCAGCGAACTTGAGATTCAACGAGTGGATGACGGCCTTGGTGGGGTTAGACGGATACGCAAAGTTGACCTGCTGTTGTTAGTCTCATCCAATGGAACCGCTGGCCCATCACTTACGTTGCTCATTTTAACCTCCCCTGCACACCACGAAGGCTTCAACCAGCCGGTAGCCTTCTGCTCCGACCCACAACCCTTCTCCTTGGTGAGCCCCTGAAGAAACTGCCCAGCCGCCATACCCTTCGCCACAACAAGCCACTGCGGGCTGAGCGTCTCGATGGACTGAAAGGCGATGAGAGCGGCGTAGAAGGTGGTCAACGCATCGCCCGGCGTGAGCTCCCCACGGCCCACCAGCATAACAGCGAAGTAGAACCCAAGCACGAACAGCATGATCATCCACAGTTTGACGTAGCTCATCTGCCCGCAGTTACAGAGCACCTGGCGCGAATAGAACTTGGCGGACCTCCGAATCGCCGAGACAAACTGAAAGGCCTCATGGTCGGCCCCGTTGTACACCTTGACGAGGTCGATGGCGGTGGTGGCGGCAGTGACGTGCTTGGCGGCCTGCGCGAGTTCTCTCTTCTGCCCCTCGATCGCCGGGTCGAGAAAGCGGCTGATACCCCAAAGAATGAGCGCCGACGGCACACCCGTCGCGAGCATGACGAGGGTCAGCTTGTACGAGTAGACGAGCGCCACAATGATGCAGGCGAAAAACACAAACACATCACAGACGAGGTATCCCAGCGTCTGAGACGTTGCTGCCTGCAGCTCTCTCGTTTGCCTGTCCCCGAAAGTTAGCACTCACCACCCATTCCCCAGAAGTAGAAAAAAAATGCACAAGAACAAAACTCACGTCTCAACCCTCCCCCCCAACCCCCCCACCCCCTCCCCCCTCCCCTCAAACCACGCCACCCCCTTCCCCCTCCCCACCGCCCCAAAAACCGCCTCCCTCACCCTCCTGGCCCTCAACTCCCCCCCCACCACCCACACGCCCACATCCACCGTCGCAACCACCCACACGCCCACGCCCAACACGCACATCCACACGGCCCACTGGGCGATCTGCGCCAGGAAGTCGTCCGGGCTCAGCAGGCCGGCGCCGAAGCGGCTGACCACGCCAAAGATGCGGCCGAGCAGGATGGCGTAGACGGTGCGGCCGGCGGCGACGAGGGCGGCGGTGGTGAGGGAGAGGAGGAGGAGGGGGGTGTGGTGGGGCGGGGTGAAGGTGAAGAGGTGGGCGAGGGTGGAGGGGGGGGTTGGTGGGGTTGTGGTGGTGGTTGTGGTTGTGGTCATGGTGGGCGGGTGGTTGAGATGGGTGGTGTTGTGATGGCTTTTGTCGGATGGGGTTGATGAGATTGTCGACTTGGTGAATCGAGGTTGGTGGTCTTGGTTGGAGGCTGAGGATGCCATGGTTGCTGTGGTGGTTTTAGTTAATCTGGTGATGGTCTTGTTCGTTGATAGCTTGTTTGCAAACTGATAGAATGGATGAGTTCGGAAAAGTAAGACCAGTGATGGTTGGAAGATTGAGTGATGGTGGTCAAGCCATTGGTGGTAGATATTTGAGCTGTTGACAACTCAATTCGAACTCAAGCTTGGGCAGAGGTCCGATCAGCTCAAGTTTCCAGATCAGTATAATACGAACACTTCGATCCCAGGGACGGTCCCAGAATCCCGGCGCGCCTCGTGGTAACTATTCTTGTGGGAGGGGCGCGGCTTTGTTTGCTCTTAGTATTGTGCTCAACATGCAGGTGGGCCAAACAGGACAACAATATTAAGGGGCTGAAAGAAACATTCCAGGAGGCGGCTCCAGAGTGCACTGGCCACATTTCACGCGATGATAATGGTAATTCTCTTAACATGCAATGGTATTCTCACGAGGACGAGGCCTTCTCTTTTTGAGCCTGCTCATAAATCCAGTCGTTCAAGCCCGCCCGGTTTCTGCGGAGAGTCAGCATCAGGACCTCGTATGATGTACAGTCCATGGTTAGAACCTACCGCGCGATCTCGACAGCATAGAACTGCATCCTTGGCACTGCACATTGTTAGCCCTGCCCCTGTTCTCTTCTTAGTCGGCATCGTGCACTCACCGAAGATGGTCTCCTCCCGGCCGTATTCCCACTTGGGGTTCGACCGCATCATGGTGCCAAAGTTGTAGTCATCAATCTTCTTCTCATACACCATCATGAAGTTGCGCCACCGCTCCTTGCCCTCCTTGCTCTTCATCTGGTCCTCGTCGATGGTCTCGGCCGGGTCGAAGTCGGGGAAGTCCTTCTTAAGGTGGTCGTAGATGTCATCGTCCATGCGAGTCAGGCGCAGCGACGAGCCCTTGACGCGCTCAAGGATAGACCAGTAGGTCTGCATGTGCTGCACCACCTTGACGGCAAACTGCTTCTCGATCTGCGGAGGTCGTCTTGGTCAGTGGGTGGGCGGTGGTGTCGCGGGCGGTTTAGGAGAGGGGCCGTACATCCTCGAGGTTGTCAGCCTCATCAGCATTGAAGTCTTTGGGGGCTTGTGCCATGGCGATGGATGGTGTGTTGACCGGGAAGCTATTGCTGGGAGCAAAGTCGCAAACAGGATGCGTGCGTCAAGATATGCCAGAAGCTCTGCCCTGAAGCGAGCGCAGCAATGGTGGGGTGGTTTTCGCGGGGCTATTTTGTTTATCGATAAGGGCCGTTTTCTCCCCCCAGCTTGCCAGGCTGGCCAAGAGCAAAAGCACAGATGGTGGGGCTCAGTGGAGTTCCGGCTCCCTCCGACCCTAACCCTGTCTACCCCTTTTTACGCAGGTGCCCAGGTGTGTTTACTCGATTTAGGGGGGAGTCACTGCACAAGCATCCAACACAGGTTCACTATTTTTCAGTTAGGGGGTTGGCTTTATGATCTGCAAGATTACACGAAATGGTGATTGGCCAATATCACTATAAACTCCAGATCCGTTACACTTGATCAACAGCTTGGCCACTTGTGTGTGTATAATGTACTTCGTATACAGTATGATTTTATCCCAAGTCAACATCTTGTCGTCCGAGAGTCACTTGGTCATTGCCTGCCACAAATGTGACCATTGTGTTATTTTAAAAGACCGCGACAATAGGGCAGCACTGCCTGAGGCAACCTTCAGTGCCTCCTTCCCAGTCCGACGTGGCCTTTGTGCGACAAGGTTGGCAACTGCGAACATGAACACACTCCTCGAAACAATGAGAAACATAGCATGGATAAACTTCGCAATGTTCAGCATCTTGTATAAAGCTTAGTGCGGCAACCACTTCGACAGGAATTTTAGTATTTTGCCATCGCCATTTTGGGGGCGCCTACCTTATCAACAACCACGAAACACGACTTACTCCGTCACACCTGGATCTGGATACCCGATGCCTTATGCAACACCATTCGGTGAGCTGGACAATTTTCGTATTTTTTTTTGAGACTCAGGCTAATCCTGTCGCATAGTAAGCAGAATGAACCGTCTTAGCAGGAAATTATCACGACTTGGGGGTTCTTCCCTTCGACAAGTGCTCAAGGAACCTGTTCTGGAAATTGAACTCGCCGAGGAACCACAGCATGTAGAAATTCCAAAAACACCAGAGACCCAGGAATTTCCTGAGTCACTGCCGTTATCCACCCCAACCACTCTCAGGTCTACATTTTCCACTGCAGCATCCGAAGGCACCGCCAACACTTCCAGCCTCGACCTGCCGCCAAATTCTGAGCTAGAGCATGTACGAGGCACCACCAGCGTTCCCGATATCACCAAAGTTGAAGCAACATCGTTTGTATTGCCAAGGGTCTCATCGGCTCCGGCCCCCGCAACTTCGTCGTCGTCATCATCTCGAAGCAATAATTCTCTTATGCAGCAAATCCCCGATGAACGGCCCCCCTGGGATCGCAGTATTGAACTCGTCTGGACTAGGCATATTTCCTCTCAGGAAAAGGAAAGCCGGGCGACCGAAGAGGCCTTTGTGGAAAACCTGGCACGTTTGAGGGAGAGTTTAGTCACAGTCGGCCCTAGCTCACCTTCACTCGACGTGCGGAATGATGAGCGACCAGAAGATGGGACCATCTCCCCAAATCACAACACTCAGTTTGGGTCTCATTTATGTGACGCCGCTCATACAAATAACCCCTATTTCCGGCTCCCAGACATCGTCCGGTTCAAGGTGATGAAGTACCTTCTGGCTAGCCATGATCCCCAGGACAAACCCATCCGCATGAACCATCCAGTGTTTTTGTGGGAAGTGTGGCCGGTTAGCAAACCCCGTACACCGGGTGTGGGATCGACCGACTACTTTGACAGCCTTCAAAGCGTCTTATCTTCCGTCGACAACTACACCTCGGTGTGTTCTGCCATGAGAGCTGATGTCTTGGCTACCCTCTTCCTCACCCGCCGCTTCCACGTTGTCTACTCACCCCACGTGCGCAAGGAGACGCAACTAGCGGCAACGCACTACATGGACCGGTACGGGCCGCTCATGGCTTCCGTCACGCTCGAGGTGGACTTTACGAAGTTGGCAGGTGGCTGGCGACCGGAGGCTGTGCACTTCGATGCCCTGCGGGGACTGAAGGGCGTCAAAACGCTGATTGAGGATTTCGTACAACGCCAGCTCACCCGACGCAACACCACCATCCAGGACCTGCGCGTGCTAGTCCGGCGATACCACGGCTTTCGGCCAACCGCCTCCGCCCCGTCTCCAGATTCACCTAAACCCGACCAAAAAGACAACAACAACCACCATCACCACCCAACGGGCACATCCCCACTTCCTTCTTCATCACCCATCTCCACCAACCAACCCCCACCACAACCACACCCCTCACCACCACCAACCCCAACGACCAAACCCACCCCCTACACCGACCCCGCCCACATCGCCCACACCCTCTCCCCACTCAAATCTCTCGGCCCACTCGTGTCAACCCTCACCCTGACCGGCGTCCCGCACGCCTTTGCCACCGAGCTAATATCCGCTTTGTCAGGCCGGCCCGCGCCTGCTACAGCGGCGGGTGCCAGTTCAACTGCCTCGACTGAGTTGAAGGGAGTGGACCGGCCCGCGCGTCGCGTATGCTATCGTGTGGCGGCCGTGGAGTACCCTTTGCTGGAGGGGCAGAGGGCGGTGGTGGGGTTGAGGGCGGGGGGTGTGGGTGTTGTTGTGGTGGGGGGTGGGGAGGGTGGTGACGAGACCGAGGTGGGGGTGGAGGAGGAGGTCGTGCAGCAGGGGGAGAAGGTGTGTCTAGGGGAGAGTAAGGATATGGGAGTTGGGGAGGGTGAGAGGAAGGTGGAGGCCTCGGGGCAGAGGGGCGGTGGGGAGGGGGGGAAGGTCAAGTTCTTAGAGGGGGAGATTAAGGGGGAAAAGTTGGAGGTGGATGGGGGGTTGAAGGCTGTACGCAGGGTCGCAAAAGGAAGGGGGGTACGGAGGTTGAGTCGGAGGTTGGAGGGCGGGCTGTCCCTGAGAGTGAAAGCTGGGAGGGGTAAGGAGGTTGTGAGGGTCTTGGAGCGGTCGATGGATGAGGAAGCCCCGAGGAGGAAGGCCGTGCAGCTGGCAGAGGGGAAGGGGGCGGCAGATGGGAAGAGGAGATCACGTATGGCTCTCGTGGCTCGCAGCGTGGCTCGAAGGATTGCCAGTGGAGGAAGGAAGGGGCTCTTCGGGCAGTACTAGTACTAATTGCACTTGGATGAGGTGCCTCAGGGGCGTGTGGATTTGGGCCCCAATTGAGGGTCTTGTATGGATATTTGAGCGCTGTTGATAGCGCAAACCTGAGTTATTACTGCAGGGTTTATTGGTATTTAGCTTAGAGGTTTTGCTGGAATGAACGAGCGATTACAAGAGATCTAGTAGCATCGGCGCGATAACGACAGCCACCCAAGTAAGCAGGGCTAACCTGGATGTCCTTGGATCAAGCAAAGCCCCTGCCTGGCTTCAACTGGTAGAGTTTGACGGGCACGTGTTGCCGTCGGACCCGGGGTCCGTTGGCGTGACCACCACGCCTGTCCCGGGCTCGCCGCCGCTGCAGTACTGGGTGCAACCGTTCAGCTCGCCCTCGCCGCCCTGGATCTTGAGCACCGTGCTGAAGCCCGAGTTCCCCTGGTCAGTCGCGCACGAGGCGGCGTACTGCTCATCGCTGGCGCCGTTGGCATTGCAGGCGCCCGTTTCTGTGTTGCCGAGGGTGGACGGGTACTCAATGCTGAAGACCGGCTTACCCTCGGCGATGTAGGTCTGGAAGTCCCCGCAGAACACGTAGTCTTCATCGTCGTTGAGCGTCTTGCAGTCCTCGAGAACGGCAAAGTCAAGATCGCCGCCGATTTGCTCGACGAGCTCGGGCGCGTTCTTCTGCCCGATGAGGAGGGTATGGCCTCGATCAGTCGTTAGACTGTGGGCGTGCGTGGCAAGCTCGGTGACGAAAGAGACGTAGTCGCCCTCCGACAGGTTCCAGCCGGTGCCGTTGTTGTTGTCTAGGTCGTTCAGGTAGCCGTCGATGTTGTCGGGGTCTACGCCGTCGCAGCCGTAATCGCGGGCCAGCGTGATGCGGTCCTTCATCCAGTCGCGTGCGGTCTGGTTCTTGATGTTGACCCAGCGTTCGTCGCTGAAGTCGGGCTCATCTGGGGAGTAGATGTTGCCCAGGAGCCCGCTGTTCTTCCACTTGGTGTCATAGTCGCAGTCACTCTCCTGGGCAAGGCCGGCATTGAAGTAGCAGATCAGGATGGCATCGGGGTCGTTGTTCTACACCAGTCAACATCATTTCCTGAGGATACATATATAAAACAAGCCTTACCCGAAGGTGGGTCACAATTTCCGGTGTGCGGGCGACATGGTAGAGGTCAAGATCCCATACCACGGCATCGGTGGGTTGGAGAGCCGCCTCAACGTCAAGGGTGTTTTGAATAATGATTTGCCATTTCACCCCTGGAACAAAGTTGGACGGAACGTCGACTTGAGCTAAGCTGCCTGAAATGGACAAGCCAGCAGTGAGGAGGGATGTAGCACGCTTCATGATGGAGGTGTCAACGTGTAAGTGAAATACGTTGAAAGAGTTGAGGCTTTGCGGTTGGGGACAGTTTGGAGGGGCAACTCTGGAGGTGAGAAAACTGTTGGATGATTCGAATACTTATGCTTTTGAGGTCAAACGACAAGCCCCTTGCCCTGCGTTCCGCTGCGCCCCGAACTTCATCTGTGGGATCTCGTGGCTTGTTTCGGAATCCTTCAACCAAACTCGAACTAGACGCGTGCAAAAAAGGCTTGGCAGGTGGACATTTTGGACTGGCCCCTTGCATTGTTCTACGCCCTAATTTTGCGTTTTGGGGTAGCCTACGGCGCCCGGCGGTACCCCGGCGTTGGGTGAGTGGACAGGGGTTCAGGGGCATCGGGCTTACCGGGTCTCACCGGAGAGGTTTTGTTTCTGGTGGAGTGGCGGGCCACTGTCTCTATTCGGTGCCGAATGCCGCTGTGGTGGATCCCCTGTTATAAATCATCAGATGACATGAATCCCAATCCCCAAAGTCTGGGACCTTTGTGTCTGGTCCGACTCGACCGTTCATGGTGTTGCACGCATGAACTTGACTCCAACTGTGCCGCACCCGGGTGATTAGCTAGCCCCCTGAGCTTGTGTCTTGGGTCGAGACGATGGCAAACGGGCAGTTGAAGCCTCGGGCAAGGCAGGATTATAATTGTAATTTATTCCCTGAGCTATTAGCCTGTAAACAGGCCGTGAGCAGATGGTGGGAATCCGGGGAGAAGTATCTTTCAAGTTGTCCTTGTAAGTGCCTCGGAGAATACGGCACGAGGAGAGGGGTTCAAGGCAAGGAAACACAAATTTCGCAAGGCAGCTTATCATCCATGGTTGACGTTCCATGGAACATGAAACCTGGGAAGTAAATCCGGTTTCTTGACCGCGACTACAGTGTGGTATACCCCCCTTTCCCAACGTAGCTATTTCTGCTGTCTATCACTGCCAAATTACATACTACCTGCATTATTTTACCACTACCGCCCCCTTAGCGTTACACAACAAGTCCGCTTTTCAGGGGCGGAACATGTTATATATCAATGCGTGCTATCAGACCTCTACCACTAGTTTTCTGACTGGTATCAGTTTGGGATCGAACCCTTGCTTATATGATTGCCCGAAAGCTGTCGAGAGAAAGTCCGAGCCCTCGGTTTCCCCCGTCTTACCCACGGAGATGGCGGACATCGATACATCATGACCGGGGTGCTCTTCATATGCCTGGGGCGTCCCATGTATACTAGGAACATGTCTGCCAGATGTGTGAAGAAAACATCGTGATACTTAACAGACCTGCATTGGCAATAGAAGTCTAATGTTAAATTATGCTATTCTTCACCCCATATGCCACCAGCTGGCGGATGGTCTCGTCTTTGTAACCGCAGTTGTTCGACCTTAACCCGTTGAAGCCGGAGGTATATTGGTAAACACATGGTCATGCTTTCAACCCGTCACTTGGAGCCACCGTATGCCAAAAGTGGCCGCTACTGGGCATACCATAATAGTGCCGAATCCGACCTCGCATCGAGTGGCATCACCTCTACCTCGTTACCACATTTAACCGTTCCCCGGAGGGGATACTGACCACACATTTAAGAGCATATAAGGTACAGTCAGCTTACCCAGATCTGTATTCTTGGCCATATCCGAGCGAACCAGTTGTCACCATCCAAGCCGGTGTCACGAGGACCATCAAGTTTACCCTTTCTAACCCGCTCAAGTTGTTGCTTGTCTCGCAGGCTATGCTCGGCTTTTCGGATGCATGTTCAACCTACGTGACGACCCAATCTGGAGACACGTGCCCATAGCTGCCTTGGTAGGCATTGGCTGTGGCCCGGTTCTTGGTATTTGCCCTGGCCGTCACTCGAGTTTTTTACCGACCGTTACTACATTTCGCAGCCCCAAGATCATATGCTCAACAATACTCGTAGTAGGAACAGCCCGGAAGATCAGAAGACCACAGAATTAAGCACCGTTCTCTCAACTTCAGTAACTACTTCGACTTTAGTATTGACCTGAACCCCACCCACTCACAAACATAAGGTAGTGAGATCTCTTCCTCATAAAACAACCAACCTCCTCGAGGCGAGCACTATCACTATCTTGGGAGCCAATAATACCCCTTTTCCCTTAGTCCGAGCAGTCGCATGCGGTTACCATCATGAGCATTCACACCACCACCAGGCTGCATCCAAGCACAATCGCCATCACTCTATCCCTGTGCTGTAAACACACACCAAGAGCGACCGGCGACGAGGCCTAGTTGTTTCGGTGATGGATGAGAACTGGGGGTACTTGTGGCAGCGGGCTCGGAGACGACGGTTGGGCAAAATTGTACATGAAAGTTCATGATTATCAGCGACAGAGAGGAGATGGTATAAAACGCCCAAGTACCAGTACACACAACTATCCTACACAACCCACAACGCCCTCCAAAGCATCACCCGCCCCTCACCCTCCTAACCCCCTCCTCCACCGCATCCATCCCCGTCATCCTCTTCACCACCCCCTCCGCCAACCCGCACGGAATCGCCGTCGCCATCCTGGCCACCAGCGCACTCTCGCCCTTCCACACCTCCGCCGGCACGCTCCTCCCCAGCAACACCCCGACCACCTCCCCCGCCCACTCCTCCGCACTGATCCCCCTCTCCTTCAACCCCTCCTGGCTCATAATCCGCTCCACCTGCTCCCGCACCGGCGCAAACACCGACCCCGCCGGCAACCGGCCCCCACCACCACTGTTATCATCACCATTACTGGTAGAACCGTGCCGATGAAAATTGCTATTCGCAATGATGTTGGTCCGCACCCCCGCCGTCTTGAGGTCCACGACGCGCACGCCAAACGGCGCCAGCTCCATGCGCATGGTCGCGGTGAGCATGGCGAGTGCCGCCTTGGAGGCGTTGTAGATGCCTTGGAAGGGGAGGGCGGCGACGGAGCCGACGGAGGTGTGGTTGGCGATGAGGGGGGCGAAGGGGGGGGTGGTTGTGGGGGTGTTGGCGGGGTTGGGGTTGGGGGAGTTGGTTGTGGTGGTGGAGCGGAGGATGAGTGGGAGGAAGGCTTGGGTGACGGCGAGGTGGGCCCAGACGTTGAGGTCGAAGAGCTCGCGCGCGGCGGGGAGGGTGGCGTCGATTACGGGCATGGTGTAATTGCCTGCGGCGTTGTTGATGAGGATGTCGAGGCCGCGGGTGGGCGGGAGCGCAGTGGTGACGGCCGAGACGGCTGATTCGATGGAGGAGGATGAGGTGATGTCGAGGGTTAATGTTTGGATCCCCTGCCCGGCGAGGGGCGACAGCTTGGATGGGTTCCGCGCTGTTGCGTAGACGTGGTGACCCGCGTTGTGGAATGCTACAGCCAGGGCCGCGCCCATCCCCCCTGGGGAACAGCCCGTGATGAGGATGTTGAGTTTTTGAGGGGGCGGCATGATGAAGGACGAATTACACAATTGGGGACAGATTCAGGTCGTGAGGGGCACGGTTTTGGGGCGCTGGGTGACGAGACACTCAAAGAGTTGCTCCTTAACTTGTTGATGGCATTCCTTAAACTTTTCTCACAGTTCATCTTGTACTTATATAAACGGCCATGGCCAAAGCGACGGGTCGTCGGCGATTTGTGGTTGCCGTCCAGGGGTAAAACTCTCCGTGAGGTGTTGGAAGTTGCGTAGCGATGTGACCGCCTGAACTCGCGAGGCCGCGCAGTCGCTGGTTGCCTTTTTGGCTCAAAATCAGCATGCGCTGGCGGCTGATTGTCACCTTGCAAAGCGACCGAGTCCGAGGATGCAGTGGGGGCCGCGCGAAGCTGAGCACGGCTATATCTACACCCCTGCCATCTTGACAGGTCAAAGAGGCTCCCTCCGCGGGTATCGGAGGGTAGCTTGTACACCTGTGTGCTTGTGTGAGAAGACAAAAGACTGGCACGTTTAAATCTCCGTTTCTTTTCCGTGACAAAGGTTGCAACTTGGAACCTTGAAATGTGTAAATCGCTTCATTGTGGGAGACAATCTTACTAAATGTTAGAATGAAGTAATAATTCTTTGCTCCCTTTCGAGTTGAGCTCTTTTTGACCAGAGGGTGGTCGAGTAGGAAATAGTTGTAGGGCTACAGATGAGTGGTGTTGCTAAACGTTTGTCCTCTAATTACCCCTGAAAATGTCAAGAGTAGGACTTGGAACTTGATTCATTTACGAGGCACACCCAATTTGGTGAGGAGATTCAAAGTGTATAATCACCCCAAGAGCTGATACATGACCAGTAGTATGAAGTGAACATTGTGATAGTTGACATCAAGAGGGGGACGAGAATGCATTAGCATATGACCACGATATGTAGTTACGGTTCTGAATTTTTTCAAGTGTCTTTAATACCATGCTTCATGTAGTAGGCCATCCAGACTCGGGCCGTCATGCAGAGGTAGAGTGTCTAAAGCGTTGCCAGGAATCCGGACTGAGTACACACAACCCCCTTTCCTCAAGCCTTACGGAACTCCAACACCCCAAAGTCGTTAAACTTATCCTCAGACTCCGCATGCAACCGGAAGCCCACAGAAGCCGCCAGTTCTGCATGCATCGCAGCACTGCGCCGCTTACCCCCAAACATCATCATAAACAGATCCTGCGCGGCCCCATACTCCGACGGCCTGCCCGCCTCCAGCAACTTCTCAATAATAAACACCCTCGTATCCGGCGCCGCCGCGTCCGCCACCGCCCTCCACGCGCGCAACACATCCGCATCCGCAAAATCATTCAAAATCCGCCTAAACTGATACACCAACGCGCCGCGCACCGGCTCCGGCAGCGGCTCGTACACGCTCCCGGCCACCAACCGCACGCTCGCCAACCGCTCCCCGCCTTCCTCCGCAGCAGCCACTTCAGCACGACCGGCCTCGGCGGCGGCAATCGCGCGCGGCAGGTCGAAGACGGCGCAGCGCGCCGCGGGCAGGAAGGGGTTGTCGCGCAGGACGTGGCGCAGGCCCGCGCCCTCGTTGCCGCCGATGTCGACGAACACGGGGCGGGTGGCCGTTTCGGCGAGGGCGTCGGGGAAGTCGTGCTGGATCCAGCTGAGGTCGTGCACGCCCTTCATGGGGAAGACGGCGCCCATGCGGCTGAAGACGGCGTCGAAGGCCTGGCCGAGCTTGGGTTCGGCGTCGAGGACCTCGTAGAGGCTGAGGTCCGGGTGGTTGGTGGCCATGCCGAAGGGGGTGGTGCTGGCCGTTTTGGGGGAGGCGAGGCCGTGCTGGGCGAAGTAGGAGGGGAGCTGGGCCATGGGCCGGAAGAGCATGTCGAAGAGGTAGGCTAGGGAGCCGCCGGCGAATTCGGTGGATTTGTAGGGGCGGGACTTTTCGGTGTGGGCTACGTGGCCGGGGGTGGGGGAGTCGAGGAAGGAGGCCGCGATGAGGTAGTTGGCGAAGCGTTGGAGTAGTTCGGGGTGGGCGCCGACCTTTGCGGCGAGTTCGGTGAGTGCGATATCGCCCGAGTCGGGGATGGCGTCGAAGATCTTGTAGTCGACAAAGGTCTTTAACACGCCCATCTCTACCATGGTGGCGAAGTGGCCGACCACCGGGCCGCGGTTGGCATCATTGCCAGACATTTTGAGGGTGGAATCAAGGGGCAGCCAACAATGGCGATGGGAATTTGGTTATGGGCACTGGTAGGGCCGGGCGCTACTGACTGTAGAGATGAGGATGAGGTGTGACTCGGAGGTGGTCATCGCATGGACTTATAATGACCGCTCAGATCAATGGTCCTTACAACGACGCATGCTGAAGGCCCCCGGACATGGAGTGATTTGCAATAAACCGCACGCGATTGCCGCCGTGAGCGCCCTCTCTTCCGAGAACTCACTGGCAAGCGGTACTCGATCCTACCCTGAATCACTCGAGACAGCAACAGCTCTAACGAACAGAAAGCAGACGCGCATCGACCCGAAACAAAAGCGATGGAGTTTGGCGATCGAGACGGCGTCGATCTCTCGGTAATGTATGCCAAGGGATGTGAACGAGTGTCGTTGACGATATCTACTGAGTCACTCTGGTGATCTTCTGCGGGCCTAAGTCCGGCCCGAAATGTTCAAGACATGAGTGTCAGTAGGTTCAATCAGAGGCTATCCAGATCTTCAACGTGGCTAGCCCCAAGTATATGCCATCTGGATCTGGACCATATGTGCTAAGACACAGCTGAGGTTGAAAATAAACCTGCCGCTAGCGAATAGGGTTCATGTGGTTGACTCAGAAGCAAGAGGCATCACACCGCCTAGCCTCCACGACTACGAATAGTACAATCGGTTAGAGCCGGAAATGTCTCACTAGGGGGACAGCCGGGTTGCTCTAGGACAAATATGGTATGGTAAGCGGGATCTGCTGGCACGGATAACAGCTGAGAGGGCTGAATGCCGGGGGATGGACCGGTTGGTTGTTTCCACGAAACGCGATATGCGCGCTTTCCCATCAAAATACTCTCTCCCTCGATAGGCAAATTTCCTTCGGTCTCCCCCGCACTCTCTGTTGTACACTCATGGACGGGTTCCGTTGTGACAGGGAAGCGTATTCCAAAGGCACTGAATGCTTTCATTAAGGGTGCCTAACTAGGTAGGCATTATTTCATCACAGGCATATACAGCCGCGTCTCAAAATTACGATTACCAACCCCCACACCCCACGGCCTCACTAGTAAACACACTCCCACGTGTCCGGGTCCTTCGGGTCCCCGCTGCCGGTGTGCACATTCCTGAACGGATACCGGCAGTGCCTCCTCTTGTAGTCGAACGTGGTGCCGATGGGGTCAGTGCTGCCCAAGACACCGTTCCCTTCGACGAACGAGGTGCCCGTGATGGTCTCGGGAGCCTGGCCCTCCTCAACCCAGCGCACGAGGGCCGTCATAATGTTCTCCTCCGGGTCGAGGCTGGGCGCCGTGTCGCGCGAGTCGCGACCGCTGGCCGAAGTTGGTGGCGCCAGGGCCGCCGAAGCAGTGCTCCATGCCCGAGATGCGGAAGTAGCGGTAGAATTCGTCCATGGCCTTGGGGGTGAGGTTCATGGTCCGGGCAACGTAGTCGTAGTAGCGCGACGCGATGCCGTCCGGCAGGACGGGGCCCTGCAGGCCGTGGTGTTGTAGAATCTTGGCGCCGCGGTCGCGCACCGCGCTGAGGTCGCCGGACCAGGTGCGGATGTTGCCCGGGTTGACCGCGTCCATGTAGGCCCAGTCGGCGGGGCCCAGCGTCCCAGCCGGCGGCGCCGCGCCGTTGTAGACCGTGTGGTTCACCCAGTCATCCGAGAAAGGGAACGGCTGGCCGTTCAGCAACGTGGTGCCTGTGGCGAGCTCTACGCCTGGGCGCAGCCCAGGATACACCAGCTTGCCGTCCTCGCCGTGGAGGTCGGAATACACGGCGCGGACGGTGGCCACCTGCGTGCTGGTGATGCAGGTGCTAGTATTGGCAGGTGTACCCGCCTCACAGATCAGCGACTCGGGGCGGTACTGGCACAGCGATGGTTCCTCGAGGATGCCGTCAAGGCTGCCGTCCAGGCAGTCACACTGGGCCATGATATCAGCGTGAACGGTGGCCCATTGTTCAGGGGTTAATTAGGTGGGAGAGCCGGGAGGGCCGTAATGCGGTAATAGTTCAAACTCCACGAGTTGAAATTGTTGTAATCAAGAGCGGGAGCACCGGCCACAATTCCGTCAACGTCTTCGGGGAAGTCCTGGGCCGACTTGAAACCCTGCCTTCCGCCCATTGACCAGGCGATCAAGTACGACTTTTTGTGTTTCTCGCCGTAGAAGGTTTCCGAAACCTGTTTCCCGACCACGGAGTTGGTATGGATGGACCTCCATGAAAAGTCTTCGAGGGTTTGGGGATTGTTAAGAAAGGCTTCACCCGAGGTACCGTTATGGCCGTTGTTTGTACCGGCGGTCGAGAAGCCGAGTCCAACGGTGTAGGCCATGGTGTCGTACGAGAGAGGCACCCGCTAAGGCCACCGTTACCCGTGCTCACAAAACGGCCGGTCCAGTCTTGCGGCAGCTATGCCTCCATGACGATGCCCGACTCGCTGGATGTGGCAACGTGCATAGAGACGCGGCAAAAGTTGACATCCACGACCAAAGGCGCCTGGCTACAAGAAGGGTGGGTGTCCGGGAAGGTCATGTTTGTGCCAGCGGTCACATATTGGGCGAAGTGGATGGTCGCATTCTCAATTGCCAAGCTGCTAGCGAGTTTAGAGCATTGGTCCTGAATTCCCGCTGGGGCTGCTGCCGCGACGGAGAATAGCGCGGCGGACAAGGGAGAGCGTTGTGGGCGCATCGTGGCGGCTGTCAATGACAGCGGAGGTGTGTTACACCACTGGAAGCTTGGCGGGACAGTTCGTGGGGGGTAGGATAGTGCATTCGGCTCTTGATGCTGGAACATGCAAGAGTTTTAAATACGCAAATAGGTAACTAGGTAGGTATTTTGGACGTCGAGAGGTTTCAGAGGCCTGGGCTCGACTCCTCAAGCCATTGAGCGCCACGTATTGTCTCAGTTTGTCTGCACGCCGCCAAGCACATCTCAGCACCATGTTGGGGTTATCACATTCTGTCCCTCGGGCCAGCGATCTGATTCTGAGTCGATCAACCGCAGATCGCGATGGGCATGGCATGGTGTTGTGATGACCCCCAGCTGAGAGCCCGAAATGTGATTGTGGGGCGGTTTTGGGCTGCTGTATTGTTCGGTGACTGGCGAGTTGTCGAGTCCGAAGGCATGGCACACCGCCACAAGGTAGTTATTGAGTTACTTGCAGAGCGGGCCAATGAACCTTCCTCTGGCGACCGGGGCTCAGAAGTCAGAACACCGAACTCCCGATGGCAACAAGACCATCCTAACGTGGGTACTGTGTGCGCCAGGTCTACTACCCCCCCCAAAAGTTGCGGAATCGACAAGCGGCAATTGGCAACTTAGCAACTAGACCTGGAATATCCTTGAAATCGCTTTTTGTTGGTGCGGTAGGCATGGTTAGGACATGAACGGAAACTCCGAATGATGCCCAAGGCAAACAGCACCGCCGAACAAGGTACATACATGTGATATGATGATATCTGACAAGTTGAATAGATGAAGGTATCGTTCCAACTCCGTGCCGTTGTCTAGGCTCTTCGTTAGGCACAAGGTTTCACGTCGAAAATGAACCATTTTGTGGGTGTTGGGGAACAAGAGAAAGGGCCAGAGAACCGTGCACACTGGAAGAAAATAAGGTAGAAAGGTCTCTTACTTAGGTAGGTAGTCTGTTCCACGGGAGTGGGGCCTCGAAGTCTCGCAGACAGACCCATGTACCTATGGACAATGTTGGAAATGACTTTGGATGGGTTAGGTACCTACCTACCTCTGACGTACATTTCTCTTTCGGTGTTCCAAGTCCGTTCCAGGAGGGAATCGGAGGACCGGGAGGAGTGGGATAGATAGCTGGGGTAGGTCGTAGCCCGCCTCGCTCTTGCCCAAACCTAAGTAAATACGTATATCGTTGAAGGTTAATACGATACAATTATTGACAGACAATTCTGGGACTTCAAATGTTCTTGGTCTTTTCGTCTTACCAATGATACTGTTTTCTGTTGTCACCAGCTTGTTCTCAATCCCTCTTCTCGTCCTGCAATTGGTGGTTCCCCGGCAACCAAATAATGCAGTACTACCATGCGGACTTGAGTCAACCCGATTGCTTCCCGGTGTGCCTGGACAGCCAAGATTGGGAAGGTGCCAATGCAGGAAGGAACAGAACTTGCCGCCCCCAAAAAGTCCGCAGGGTTCACCGAGCAATTTGATGATAGGCTAGAACCAAGGAAGAGTCAAGGGTCGGGGTAATGCCCACTGTGTAAGCGTAGCTTTCTGCCTGGAAAGATTCATTTGGCGATTCATAAAATACGACGCATTCAATACTATAAGACGGTAACCAGATCGTGCCTCTCTCAAACCTCGACTTTCGACTCAACCACATCGTCTCATTTTTGTCATCGCCCACTCAGCTTTTATCATCCCATCCCAGCCAAACATGACCGCGTCCCTCCGTGCGGCATGCGTGCCTGCTACGTTCAGCGACCTGGGCCTCTTTGGCGCAGAAGTGGTGTCTATCGATACTGCGCTTGTAACCAATTACACGGCTTCCTCGGGTGATCTTGTACGAGGCACGCAGCCTTCGACAGAAATTCACAATGCCACCTTCTGCAACGTCACCGTATCCTACACACACCCGGGCCAGGAAGACAAACTCTCGGTCGAAACCTGGTTGCCCATCGAGAACCCAACATGGAACGACCGGCTCCAGGCCTCTGGGGGTGCGGGCTGGTCGGCCGGCCGTGGGGTTGTCACTTATGAGATGATGGTGGGGTCACTTGCCGACGGCTATGCGTCAACCACGACGGACGGCGGGCTCGGGGATAGCCTGGATCCCGCGGTTTGGGCTGTAAAAAGCCCTGGAAACATCAACTGGTACAATGTCAACAACTTCGCCTCTGTGGCCCTCAATGAGCAGGCCATCATTGGCAAAGACGTCGTCAAAAGCTTCTACGGCAAGCCCGCGGTCTACTCGTATTTCAACGGCTGTTCCCAGGGCGGCCGTCAGGGGATGATGCTGGCCCAGCGGTACCCCACGGCATACGATGGCATCACGGCGGGCGCCCCCGCCATGTACTTGTCCCGGACCGGACCGGCGATGTATTGGCCGCAGGAAGTGATGAACATGCTGGACAAGTACCCGTACGGATGCGAGCTAGACGCCATCACTGCTGCCGCCATTTCCGAGTGCGACGGGCTCGACGGTGTGGTTGACGGCATCATCTCGGACCCCGACGCATGCCTCGCCATTTTCAACCCTTCCAAACTCATCGGCACCCCGGTTCCCAACTGCCGCCAGGCAGGCAATGAGACGGTCAAGATCGGTACTGCCGCGACGGTGATCGCCAATGCCACTTGGCACGGCGTCATCACCGCCAACGGGGCCTGGAGCTGGTATGGCGTAGGCCCGGGTACGGATATCAGTAACGAGGGTCTTGCCGGATATAGCATAGCAGGCACCGCGGCAACAAAGTGCGGCTCTGGTGTTTGTATTGGCCGGCCAAACCAATTGGCGGTCGACTGGCTGGAGTCATTCGTCGGAAAGGGAGATCCCAACTTGGACATCTCGAAGTTAACATACCGCCAGTTTGATGACATGGTACATTCCGGCCGTCAGACCTACGGCGATTTCGAGAGCGCTGACCCAGACCTGTCCGGCTTCCGCAATGCTGGTGGCAAGCTTTTGAGTTGGCACGGCCTCGTACGTTGTACCTTACCCGCGCTCATTTCCTGATCAAAGACTAATGCTCGTAGTGGGATCCTCTCGTTCCACCCGGGGCCACCCGGCAATACCATGGCGAGGTAACCGCGCTGCAGAAAGACACTCCCGATTTCTATCGTCATTACGAGCTGCCCGGATTGGGTCATTGCTTTGATCGTGCGAGCGGTCAGCCTACCAGTCTCTTTAGTCAGCTGCGGGCGTGGGTTGAGAACGGGACCGCGCCGGAACACACACCCGTCGATGTCACGGTGCTGGACGGATCTATCCAGCATCGCATCGTTTGTCCGTACCCGCAGGTGGCGAAGTTTCAGAAGAAGGGGTGCGAGGACCCTGCTGAGGCGAGTTGTTGGTCCTGCGTAGCAGTGTAAGCGTTGTCGGTATAGGTCGGCAGCAAGGCGCGTTGGTGGAAGTGAAGTCAAGGGGTTAGTTAGGGTTGATCTGGTTGGAAATCATCTCTCGAATCGTCCTAAGAACTTTAGGGTTTTAGATATAGCGCTGGATCAAGAATACTTTGCGACTACATCGTCCCGTGTAGTTTTCTCCTTGGATACAGCACCGCTATATAGGTAAATCGTGTGTCTTTGCATAGGGTGACAAATATATAAAGGGAAGGGCTCCCAAGCACCCACGAAATACTATCAAGCACCCAGCTATACCTAATCGGGATAATCGTTTTTTCCATACGTCCGAGTGAATCACCAATACCAAAATTACCGGCCTGTGACCGACGGAGAGGAGCAGCAGATAGTCAACGTCGTGCCAAATATTCCCGTTGAGCCCGTCAAGGTCAATGGTAAAGGCCGCCCTGCTGGGGCCATCGCCTCGGTCCCTGCTTCGAAGAAGAAGGGTGAGGGAATCACTGGTACCAAGCGGCTGCCTTCGGCGTTCGAATATGAGCTCGAGAATGAACCAGCTACGGCTGTTCCCCCGTCAACTGCTCCTCCCATAATGAAGGGAGCATCGGCGGGCAAGCCACGCGGCCGCCCTCGCAAACAACAGCCGCAGCTACAAGCTCAGCGGCAAACTCAGGAAGCTGACTGCATTGTGGTAGCAGTTACATCAGAGACGGAGGCAGCCACATCAACTCCTGCAGTCACAACTACAAAGCTGGGGTTACTGCGGCTGCAGGAAGTTGAAGAAGATCTATACGAGCCTGGAACGGCACCGCCGCGAGCGTATCAGCGCATCATTGATGCCCTCGATTCTGTTGATCCCGAGGTCGAGGATACACATGATGCGTTGCTTGCTGACGGAGAGGCTGATGCTCGGCTGGCTCGTGAGGATGCTGCAGCTCTTGAGGAAGACGACGAAGGCGAGGAAGAAGACAGTACTATAGAGGATTGAGGTCCCTCAAGAGTATCCTTCCCATGTAAACAATATTGTTGGAACAACGTCCATTGACATGATGATTTTGCTGTGCCATTGGGGGAATCTCGGAACTTTTGGCGCTGTTAGCCCTGTTTTACGTGAATTACATACGTTACGCGAGCTGACGGCCCGTCACTGGTAAAAGAAAAACGATTATCCCGATTAGGTATAGCTGGGTGCTTGATAGTATTTCGTGGGTGCTTGGGAGCCCTTCCCTATATAAATCACTAGGTTCTCATATCATTCGTTATCATACAGCGAATATCCCTGATGCTGATGAGCTAGATGGAGAAAATAGAAAGCAAAAAATGCTCAGCTTTTCGTCCGAGTTACGTCACCCTTCCATTCCGGCGGCGGCCCCACATCAACAAACGCCTCCGGCCAGCATCTCATTTAGTGGGGCCCGGTGCCGAGCAACCGAAGCCGCGGTCAACATCATCTTCAACAACCACCGTCAACTCATCTGAATGTAGGCGAAACCTCCTTTTTACTCAATCGCAGCCACAGAACTCATCGTCCCGTATAGAATGGCGCCTGGAGCATCACCACCGAGCGTGCCGACGGTTGCCGAGACCATCAACCATCCCGCTTTCCCGACAACACTCTGGGAGCTTGAGCCGGACCGCAAGGGCCTGGCGCCGGTTGCCCAGGGCCGTGGCGGGCTATTCAACATCTCCTGGGAAATACATGGCGTTGGGCCGACCAGGCTCATTGTGAGTTACTGAGCTGAGGTCCACCCTCAAATCTCTCCTCCACTCACTGCCTCACTCACTCACCACTCCCAGTTCATCATGGGCCTGGGCGGCTTCAAATCCGCCTGGCAGCGCCAAACCCTGCACTTCGGCCACGAGCGGCGCGACCAGTACTCGGTCATGCTGATCGACAACCGCGGGATGGGCGACAGCGACACGCCACTAATGCGGTACAGCACGAGCGAGATGGCACTGGACATCGCCGAGGTGCTAGCCGACCCCTCCGTCGGCTGGCTGCCCTCCTACCCCCTACCCCCCTCCCCACCTCCCAAACGCACCCTCCACGTCGTAGGCATCTCCCTCGGCGGCATGATCGCGCAGGAACTCGCCGTGATCCTGCCCACGTCCCTCGCCTCCCTCTCCCTGATCTGCACGGCCGCCGCCATCGAAAACACCACCACCTTCGCCGAGAACATGGCCCAGCGCGCCTCCCTCCTCCTCCCCAAATCCCTCGACCGCTCCGTCGCCGACGCCGCCCGCCAAATCTTCGCCCACGACTGGCTCACCCAGCCCGACGACGCCCACCTCCCCTCCCCCGACACCACCCCGCTCTGCCACCCCCCACCCCCACCCACACCCCCTTCCCCGTCAGTCACCACCACCACCACACCCCACCCCAAGGCCTACCTCCACTTCACCACCAACGCGCAACGCTTCGTCGCACAAGAAGTGCACAAGCGCCTCGACGCGCGCGGGCGCTTCAAGCTCGCCGGCTTCGTGCTGCAACTCATCGCCGCGGGGTGGCACCACAAGAGCCCCGCGCAACTGGCCGCGATGGCGGATGCCGTCGGCCGCGAGCGCATCCTGGTGGTGCACGGCACGGCGGACGGCATGATCAGCGTGCCGCACGGGCGGAAGCTGATTGCGTTTGTGCAGCCGGGGAGGGGGTTGGTGGTGGAGGGGATGGGGCATGCGCCGTTGGTGGAGCGGTGGGTGTGGTTTAATGGGTTGGTGGAGGAGCAGTGTAGGGTGGGGGAGGGGTTGGAGTGAGAAGGGGAGGGTGGATGGTGGGGGGGGGGTGTAGGATGTAGGGTGGAGGGTGGGAAGTGGGTGTTTGTAAGTTAGAAGTAAAGATGGGGTTGAAGTGTAGGGGGGTGGGGTGGTTGTAGAGGAGTCGAGGAGTGCTGCATAGAGTGCCGTGGAAACATGATACACGTAGATGTCGTAGACACGAGAGACATAACATGGAGACATCATTACAGGCGCAGACTACTTCTCCTGTGTCTCCTGGTATATAACAATATCCTGCAGCTTGCCTCCCCGCAACAGTCCTCACAGCATCACGAACCCAACCCCACTCGATACCCCTTCCTCCAGCTGGTTCCTCTTGTTGACGCCGCCGTGGATCGGGTTCGCCTTGTAGTTAAACAGGTAATAATGCAGCTGGCCATCGCCGGGCCCAAACTTTTGCTGCTCCAAGAACAACGAGTTGTCCATCAGCGAGAGGGCGTTGAACACGTCAAAGTTGTGCCTTTTGGCAAGGATGAGGGCGTCAGCCATCAGCGCGTTCAGGCGCGTCTTGAGCGCTGCGCGGTCGTTTTGCTCCGAGAATGCCACGTCGGTGGCGTAGTAGAACAGGTAGGCGGCACGGATGGCCGAGTATTTCTGGGACTGGATGACCGAAGACTCAAGGCAGTAAAAGGAAAAGAAGTCGGTGATCTTGCCCTCGGCGTTCTGCGGCATGTGTCAGCTCAGATAACCCGCCACCCACCACCTTTGGGCAAGGTGCTCACCTCAACAACGTAAGACCAGATAACCTGCTCCCCCGGCGCATCCTTCTTGTGGAGTAGCCAGTGCTCAATCTCGGACTTGTCCCACACAGGAGTAAGGTCAAACCGCTTGAGGTACCGCTCAAGCAGGTCCTTCACGGCATCAAGGTCCTTGGCCTCCATCTCCCGCAGCCCGCGGGTTGAGGTGTTCTCAGGCACATTGTACTTCCTTGCTTGGTACAATGGCTTGCTATTTGGCGGGCATGGGCTGAATCCCACCTCGTAAAGCTTCGTCCAGTTCAGTGCGCGGTGGTAGTAGCGGCAGGTGCTCACGGGCCGCGGGAGGACAATACCACCGGTGTAGATGGCTTGCCAAGTACCCTCCAGGTTGATCCGTCGGGTGATCTCCTTGATGAGGACAGGCGCGAGCCGCTTGCCTCTCAATTTCTTGTGAATGCAAAGGAAGTTGACCTCAGAGCTCCGGACCACGTTGTCTCGCACACGCATTTCAGTTGGGATCGCCGAGATGAATGCGCAGAGCGTGTTGCCGCTGCGGATCCCGACATGCCATTCTTTCTTCCAACCTGGCGATAAGAGAGACCTAGGTCAATGTTAGCGTGCCCTCATCTCAACCACCCTAGGTATTCTGTATGCACTCACCATTTCAACAGTGAGTTGGAATATTTGAACCGAAACATGGCCTCGTCATCCTCTACGTAGTGCCCATAGAGCAGCTTCTCAACTTCCTCCATCTCCGCGTCGTTGGTGAGGTCCATGGTGACCCAGCGAAACTGCTCGAGAGCAAGGGACAACGGTTCCGTTGGAATATCCTTGACCTCCTGGATTTTGAGAGGTCCCTCCTCGATGAGCTTAGGTTCCTCCTCTTCTCCAAACTGGGGGACAGGCTGGGTGCTCCAAAACTTGTACGACGCCATATCCTTCCGATTTTTCCCACTGCTTGCCAGGCCAGTCATTATATCCTGGAGTTTGAGCTTCTTGAAGGCTTCGATGGCGTTGGAGGTCGCGTCGGTCGATCCCTCGCCGCCGAGGATCTCGTTAGCCAGGGCCGGGTTTAGGGCGATGAATTCGCTGATCTGCTGGGGTGTCAAGCCCTCGAGCGCCTTCTTGGGGTCTGCCTCGGCCTGCGCTGCCGTCATGCCACCGCCCCCGAGCGCGTCGGCCAATGCCTGCTTCACCTTCTTCTTCTTGCTCTTCCTTTTCTTTTTCTTTGGAGCTCCCTCACCATCGCCGCCGGTTGTTGCCTGAGCTGCGTCATCTTCAGCTTCCGAGCCCGATTCGTCGTCCGATTCGGCGCCTTTGTCGGTCACTTTGGCGATCGTGTCGGCAGCTTCCTGGGCTGCTTGTTCCTGGGTCGGATCGACCTGCTTCGACTCTTCCGCCATGCTGGATGGGTAATCGTGGGAGGAAAATGCTCGATATTTTCTACAGTTGCATGAGATGCTTGGTGTGCGGCCAATTCAACCGTAGCTTCGCTCCTCCGCAACAGACAATGTTTGAGATCTGGTGTTGGCGGGCACCACAGGGAAGCGGGGCATGCGATTTGAGCTTGTTCACCGCGGGGTCGAGATTCAAAACCCAAGGTCAATGCAACAGCGACCCTCGGCCCAGCTCCCCATGCCTTTCTTATCGATAAGCTCTGGGCGCTCTTGAACTTGCATGACACAGGCACGGCCACGACAAACCCGACAGGTTTCATCTTGCCGCACGAAAGGGACAGTATTTGGACGAGCAGGCTTCAGTCTCGCCCTATTTCACACAAACCATGTCCAAATATTATGATTTCTACCGT
This sequence comes from Chaetomium tenue, assembly GCF_020726465.1. Classification (NCBI taxonomy): domain Eukaryota; kingdom Fungi; phylum Ascomycota; class Sordariomycetes; order Sordariales; family Chaetomiaceae; genus Chaetomium; species Chaetomium tenue. Next base: position 2,179,313 of record NW_027117334.1, on the reverse strand, counting down.
AATCTTCTTCGGGGAAGATTGACGACGACGAGGACAAGTTGGATATTGACGCGTGGGCCATGTGTCAAGCACTTTTTGGGGGCGGTCTAGGCCATGATTGGTGAACTAACGGGTGCTCCGCCACTGTTGCCTGAGCCTTCGGCCCCTTGTTCCCTTGTTCTTGCCCGACAGGAAGGAAGCGAAGCGGCGGATGAGCTGAATGAAGTCGGGGCCATTTCTCCCTTTATTTCACCTGCTCCCGACATATCTTGATCTCTCCTTCATTTACCTCGTTTTCGCAGTCATTCATTGTGTTTTCTTGCTATTCAGCGCACGTAGACAATCGCCAGCCCACATCATGGGAAAACCCACCACCTCTCCTCTCCCCGGCCTCGCCGGAAGCAGCTCCGACGCTGTGTCGCTCCACAGCCATCCCAGCGACCGTGTGTATGATCATGATGCCCCAGAACTGCAATCCGACATGCCGCCTCTCTACTCGGACATAGAGCCAGACACAACTGCCAACGCACCCCTCCTCCCAATCATCCACAATTCTTCGTACGTTGTGGTGGACCTCGAGGACAACCGCACCAGCTTCCACAAAGTAGACGCAAACACGGGCGCTGAATTCCTTATCCACCCGAGCCTAGACCAGGACCCATCCATCTTGGAACGCCAAATCCGGAAGTCAGCCACCAAACCGCCACGTCCCTCCGTCCGCGTTCTCGGCACCCACAAGCAGACGGTCGAGGAGAAGGGCAAGTCGGAGACGAAGACCATCACCGACTTTGACGTCTCGGTGGAGCTCACGCCCTACCTCTTCTCGGATGCCGCGAGGGGCACGTCTTGGGCAGAACTGCGTACCGTTGAGAACACGGAGCGCACCCGGCGCGGTACCACTCTGCGGAAGCGGGCGCCCGGTGTCAAGCGGGACCTTGAGGTCTCTGACTCAAAACCGACTCTCGCTGAATGGTGCCACCGGTACTGCGCCAGCCATGCCGGCATTAAATCGTTCGTCCTCAAGAGGCAAGTGGTGGGTTTCGACGAGGAGAAGATGAAGCAGAAGCTGAACACGCTCGTCCGCGGGACCAACTACCGTGGGGACGTCACCGTCTCATTCCCGGTCAGGGACGACTACGTGACGGTGTACAATGATTGCAAGCCCAACAGGTGGCGCCTGACCCCTTGGATTGTCTGGGTGTGTTATCTCAGCTTCATGTGGCTTCTCACCTGGCCGTACCTCTTCTTCCGAACCAAACGGTTCGAGGTAGCCGTTGCCGATTGGCCGTTCTCGATCACCGAGGAAAATGGAAACAAGCGGTATGTCAGTATGTCCGAGGACCATCTCTACAACCTTTGGGGGCGGGCCATCAGTCGGGCGGTTTTGGACAAGCGGCAAGGCACCTTGGACCAGGAGGACCTCATCGCCTCCCAGACTGCCCCTGAGGAACCGTTTGGCGCCGCCCTGGAGGGCGCTCCAAGTTTCCTTCGACATGGGGTCAATGCCATCACTGCGGTGAATCGCCAACTAGGCTGGGGCAGGGATTCGTGGTAGGGGAGAGTCACGGGATTGAAGGGTTTCAGCGGTATCTCAGCAACGGAGTTGGGTGTTTTGGATGTTTCAATGTTTTCGCATCTTTTATCGTTCAAATCTTGGAGCAACACACCTGTCAGTTCCCTATTCTCATTGTGTGTTCGTTCCTCTGGTATCTTCACAGAACCCTAGGGTGGGCGAAGAAGAACGACTCCCGATGCTCTGATCCTCGTCTCGTTACAAGAAGGTATCATGTTAGTAATGCCATAGTCCCGTCTCTTGATCAGTGTCTAAATGGCGGACTCATCCTCGAGACCAAACGATTTCATGATAGCAACAAGCACCGGAGCCGACGTCAGAACCGCGTTGTGTCCTAACAATGTTAGCCGCCGCTCACTTCACTCCCAATGACCAACCAGGATAGAGACATACCTCCATGCGGAAACAACTCCTGCCTCACCACCACATCCCCCTCCTCCCAGGTCGAAACGTACGAGTTCTTCCCCCTGACCACCGTCCGCCGCTTCTTTTCCAACTCAAACCCCTCCCCATCCACCCTCCCACCCATCAGCCCCTCCACCGCCGCCCTAAACACCTTATCGTCCTCATGCGCCGGAATATCCCAATCATCCTTCGCATGCACCAAACTCAACCTCAACCTCCCGCCCCTCTCCCCCACCCCCTTCACCACCTCCCTCCACCTCCCCGCACTATCCCACCGATCCACCACCCGCCCCATCACCACCCCCAACAACCACGGCCACCACGTCAGCGGCCTCAGCACCGGCACCCACCCCGCAATGGCATACCCGCTCAACATCTCCGGCAGCGAGCTAAACCCCGCCACCAGCACCACCCCCGCAAAATCCCACCCCTCCTCCCCCAACAGCGTGAACCGCTCGCTCGCCGCCGCCGCCACCGCCGTGCCCAGGCTGTGGCCGACGAGCACGATGCGCGAGGGGGCCACCCCGGCGGTGTGCACCGCCCATTCGATGGCGGCCTCGGCGTCGCGGAGGAGGCCGGCTTCGGTGGGCGTGCCGCTGCTGAGCCCGAAGCCCCGGTAGTCGAGGGTCAGGAGGTGGAAGGGGCTGTGGAGGCTGGTGAGGGAGTGGTAGTGGGCGGGGCGCTGGCCTTGGGTGAGTTGCGCGGCGTTGCCGTGGACTGGGGTGGGGTGGTTAGTACTGTGTAAGGGGTGGGTGGGTGGATGGTTGTGGGGGACGGGGTGGTGGGGGTTGGTGGGAAAGGGGGCATGGCATGGGGGATGCGGCTCGGAATGACTTACAAGAGATGACCAGTTTGGCGGTGGGGTCGTCACGGAGGAGGCGGAAGTTCTCTGTGGTGGTTATGTCGGGGGAGATGCCGCTTGGTTGGGAGCAGAGTTTGGTTTCATGCTGGGCGTAGACAGGGAGGGGGAGAATGTGCCATGCATACAGGGTCTGGTTGTCGGAGGTGGTGAGATGGAAAGGAGTTACTTGGTTCTCTTACGAGGGGGGTTAACAGTTAGTCATCGACTTGCATGCCCGCCAATCGGTTGGCTGATGAACGATATACGAATACTCACTCGCAAATCCCCATTGTTCCGGCTTGTTGATGTCCCTCCACCACAGGGTGTGGACTTTGTGCGCATAAAGAAAACTGGCAAGGAAGAGTCTGGATTAGTTGCTATCATCGTGACGTTCCTGCCATCAATCAGAGGGAAACGGAGAAAGAAGAAAATGCATGTGTGAATCTTACTTTCGCTGGAAATATGGGACGGCGCTCAAGCCTAGAAAGACAAGATATAGACCCACAGGAATGCCAACAACGAGACTGGGAACGAGGATGGCAGCTGTATTGGCCATTTTGAGTGGCTGCCAATCGCAGATTTTTGCTGTTAATGTGGCGTGATCACATCAAACTGAGTGTAATGCATGTGTTATGTGTGTAAAATTAACAGCTTCCTTCCACAACCCTGCTGTCCAACATTTTGTTTCCACTTGCGACTTGGAGGATGAAGGAACCTCCTATCCATGGAAGTTGGTCTGCATGGCTGGCTGACGTTGGCGGTGTGGGCCGGAATAGATTTTGAACTTTCAACATTCTGCCTGTTTGTTATCAGCCGCAGTTCATGGTTTCTCAAATACATGTGAGTCGGTCGACATAAATATTTAGGAAATGAAAGCACGTGGACGAACCACCGATCAACAGGATATTTTCAACCATCACATTTCCAACCATTATTCACACCGGTGTTTCCGAGATACCTGGGCCTCCTTCCCATTGCAGTCATTTCTTTAGCAGCAGAAAATAATCCAGGAACCACTGCTGGAACCTCTGCTCTCCCGCATTCAAACGGATCCGCCCGTGCAGAAGGTTGCGAGCTTGGCGACAAACCGCCAATCAGCGGCATTCCCCGGTGTTGCAGGGGCCTGTTAGCGCGTCGAACAACGACAGGGCCCATTTTCTTTTGGGGACCAGCCATTCTTCCCCGGCTTCCATTTGCAACCTTGCAACAACCTCGTGAACCAAGTTATCCGACAACATCAACCAGCCCTTGGACGAGCAGTATCCTCTTTTCTAAGGGCTTGAATTAGCTTCTTTCAACGGAGCTGTCAACGCCGATGAATATATGACGAACCCTCGTTTGTTTCGCACATCCGCTCCGGCTGGTCGCTATAATGGAGAGGAAGAGAAAGCTGCCGGCGCGCGCCGCGGCGCGGGCTGAAGAAGCTGCGAAAAGGAGGACTATGACTCCCCCCAAGAGATCAGCAACCCCGGCGCCCGCACCAGCACCCGAGCCTGAACCCGAACCAGTTCCGATCGTAGATATCGCCCCGCCACTCCCCAAATCCATCACCGCTGGCAAGCCTCTACCAACAGTCGATTCTCCCCAGCCTGATGACCTCTCACGTTCCGACTTCCAGACCGTAACAGAGAGGTACGTGCTTTTTGATCTGATCTTGGGTGAGCAACGCCGAGAAGCTAACAGGTAGTCTAGTGGTGTGCTCTCCGAATCTCTCACACGGTCGCGACAAAAGTGGACAATGGAGGGCATCTTTGAGAAGTACTGGTCTAAGCCAACCAAGAAGAAGGGCGTTGTAATCGAAGAGCCGAATAATCCGTCCAAGGAAAGCATGACCAAGATCGGTCAAGTTACGATTACCGTCGAGCCACACGTCTTCGAAGCAACCATGTTTGCCGTTAAAGACCCGAAGCCCCCTGCACCTCCACCCCCGACGGCTGAACGACCCATTATACAGTACGGCCCACCAAATGGGACGATGCCACCACCACCCACGCCGACACCAAAGGCGACGACACCCACAAACGCGTCAGGCCCCGTCCCAAGCACGACAAAACCCAGGCCCGCGCCAGTAGAGACAAAACCGCCAGCTCCATTACAAACCCCAACACAAACACCGACTCTACCTTTGGCACGACCAAACCTGAATCAAGCAACACCAGATGAATCGAGGTCTGCACCACCTGTTCCTTCCATGCCTGCGAGGCCAATTGCTTCGCCTCGAGGAATGGAGGCGGTACTCTCACCTAGCACGGCAGCACCTTTGAACTCACAAACTTCCCCGGCTACACAACCCCAGCCGCCACGACCCACTCCTCCAAGTCAATCCCTCCCGCCAGGCCCAACAACAGCTGCACCGGCGGGTCCACGACCGACAAGCACGGTAGCCCACAACCCAGTGCCAAATGGCACCTCTGCCACCCCTGCCGGCGCAGCGGCGAAACCCGCACCCGGCACTGATCCGATCATCCTCATGCTCGCAGAGAAGGCTGGGTCGGATCCCCAACTCCGCGACTTGATGAAGCGTGTCGCGCAAGGAGAAGCAGCGAAACATGAACTCGAGCGGTTTCAGGCCATTATTGACGCCATCACCGCCGAGAGCAAACGAAATGGAGGTACATCAGGGCCGTCAGCAGACAGGCTCTTGGTCGACGGGAGGACCGTGCGGTACTTCGCAGACGAAGTTCGCGCAATTCTAGACATTGTTTTCACGTCAAATCCGAAACAAACCTCGGCCGACCTGCGGCCGCCGGTGGGGAGTGATGCGCTCGTTGTCATGCTGGTCAAGACCGCGCTCGACGATCCCAAGACCCGCGACATAGTGCGGCGCATCGCTGAAAACAAGACACAATTTGCGGACGCCACGGATCTCAAGGTCATCCTCGACGGCCTACGTACCAAGCTTATCAAAGAGAAGGAACGTCAACAGACGCAATCACCGGTCCCGCCTTCGCCAGCATCAACTAAACCCAACGGTGCACCCAACGGTTACACAACCGTGTCTACCCTCGTCGCGCATTCGCCCGCCCCGCAGACGGCACTTCGGTCCAAGGGGCCGCCGCCCCCGCCGCCAAAGCCTGACATCTCCGCTCTCGTATTCGAGTTCACCGGCGGAACGGGCGACCGTTACCTCTTTCCGAAGTTCAGCCTCCTCGAGTACGTCCCGGTTCCCTCCGGGCAACAAGTAATAGCCTCGTTTCTTCTTGTGCGGAAGGGTAGCAAGGCCGAGTATCCCATGGCGGATCCTTCACTCGATTACTACCAACCCCTAACGGTACGGCTTTTCACCCACGCCGGTCGTCACCTGGAACATCTCGCCCGGGTGGTTGCGCCACCAGATGAGGTACGGCGATACATGGACGATGTGATGATCAAGATGACGCGGGCGGAGTACATCCTGCTGGCCATGAGGTTGCCACGCCGGGATGGGTCAGAGGAAGACAAGGAGAACGAGCGGGAGGTCAAACAACTAAATGGCGGGCCATTCAGAGACAAGGAGAACGGTCTTGAGGTAGTGCAAAAATCGGCACCGCAACCGCCCAGTGTGTTGTGGACCGCGAAGCCCTCAAAATCGGACATGAAGGGCGTCGCGGGGAAAGGCAAGGCATTCGGGAGGGTCATGGATGCTGACGACCACCAATACCAAGGTTTTATAGCGTCGGTCAGCCGCAAGGAGGTCTGAGCGGCCTTGGGCACTTTGTTGCAAGTTGCTTCAGGCGGGCGATATACAGGACCGTATGAAACAGCGAACCCCCTCGGTCTTATTAGAGATAACCTTTTCTTTTGTTTTTTTTTGTTCTTCACGTGGTTTCGGTCTCATATCGGGTGGGATGGATTGAGGACTGAATGGGACGGATTGAGGGCTGAATCGGACGGACAGGTGGGGATATCATGGATGGGGTTGCATGCGATTCTCGGCTGGAGTTTTTCGTTCATACTACTACTACCCTTCTTATTAACACGAGTTACTTTGCCATCATCACAACCTTGGGTGACCACAGCAGTGAGGGCTTTACCTACACGTGGGCTTCAAACAACCCATCTTGCAATTCATGGGTATCGTGGCAGCGTTAAAACGACGGCGCCTTGCTTTTTCAAGCTCCCTGGCTGCTCGATCCCGGGAACCTCGAGGATTATTATCCATAAGCGCACCTCACTCAAAGGTTTTCCCTCTCCAACATTCCATCCTCTTGACATGCTGCCCGGGTGTCTATGGCCTCTTCTCCGATTCCCATGTCTATCCGACGCCTCCATGAACTCACAAGCGAGGCCAAGGGACAATCGGTGCGGATCTCATCGTCACTCATCACATGTATCTTGCTGCCGGCCCGGTTATTTTAGATAGCTTCCATATCAAGGAGGGGCTTTGTCAGAGCCGTTAGTCAACATCTCGATGTTCATCAAACTTGGTTCTTAGTTGCAGCCGGAGAGCCACCGCCTTCCCGGCGATTAGTGGTCACCGTTGTGTGGTCTCAGCAGCCGGTTGACGACGGAACGATGTGTCTGCCGCTTGTATGACCGCTCTCAGCTTGATCGGTAAAACCTGTCTCAATTCTTCTGCCTTTGTTTAGGTAGTCGAGACGAGGTGCTAGCAACAGTGTTGGGTAATACACCTGGATTCAGTACATCACGGGCATCGCAATACATAAGGGTGCTGACGGGATGCAAGAGGTTTTTAAAGGCAATATCAACGCTAACAATGCGCTATTGGAACTCATCATCTGAGTTTCCCTGCTCCAGTGCTCCTTGCTGGGTCCTGCCCAGCCCCCCTTTACTCCACCACTCATCATCCCCAATCCCAAAACGTACCTTCTGGCCTCAATGTGGCCGAACAGGCTTTTCGGGACTATCTGGTGGCTCCTGCAGCACGAGCAGTCTGGCGCGGACGTATAAGAATTGAGGCGTCACGCTCTTCATTACCGTACACGACAGTGACGGTCCGAAATAGATACTTCGCTTCGAGCTTTTCCATGGCGTGGCCGCCCACGGGCATCACCTGGACTGGCGGAAGAGGATTGTCGTCAAGATCCACCCCGAGCTGAGGGAGTCGTTGAACAGCGACCAGGCCTGTATTCGAGCCTACGATGCGGGCTACTTCTGCCTTGGTCACAGCCCGGTCGAAGGCGATGAGTTCGTAGTAGTTTTTGTTGGCGCACGCCATTGTCGCCTCCCAGTGCTTTATTCTGTTGGCAGCCTTTTCGTTCTCGAGCTGGAGGTCGCTTTTTTCAGGCTGTTGTGGAGTGTTTGTGGCCGCTGGCCGTGCCGCATTTGAGGACGATCCTCCTCCGTTCCTCTGTGCTGCAGACATGATAAAATGTTTAAAGGGGTGGTGAGTGGGACACTAATGTGGATTTTAAAAATGAAGCTAGTTTGATTGGTACAAACAGAAATCGATAAAAAAAGACGGTAGTAGATTCAAGAAACTGTGGCTGCCGGTATCATATCGGCTTCTTATGATGCATGGGATAGTGGTGGCTTTTAGGATTCCCCTTCCCCAATCCCAATCCGCACTGCCCCCCAATGCGCCGCATGGTAGGATAGGGAGGGATGAAACAGGCCCACGACCAAGAAGGGCCTTGATCAACTACAGCCGTTTTGGGGTTCAAAGCCACGGACAGGGCTTTCGCTCCAGCACTCTGTGTCTACAAACATGCAATCAGGATGTCATCTTGGCCGGTAGTACTTGAAACTTCTCAACATGGGCCGAACTCCTACCTTCCCCGCCCCCAAAAGAGGCAAACCGCTGCCCTCTCCGCAGTTTAGAACTTTGGGCTCTCACTCAAGATTCAGGATCCCATCCTGACGGAGCGGGTCCAGACTAGGACGCCAAACCTGCTGCGAGGTTTGGGAACGGCCGCCCAGATCCTCGAGAGTCGGACCACCGCCCGTATAGGGCTGTGGTAGTTTGGTGATCGGTCGCAGGATGTCGGGATGTCAGGATGTCTTCCAACGCAGACGCTAGTCGATGACACCTTGTCATAGCCACGGACGGTTTTGGTTCGTTCGCCGGGGGAGGATCACCACATTGCTGACGAGTGGCCGGCGCCTGCTTCATGACTTTCCCTTTGAGACAGGTGTTCAAGGAAGGCTGCGGGTTGCGGGTGTTGAAGGATAACAAAGCCAGCAGTATATAAATGGAGTTCATCTTCGCAAGCTATCGGAGGTTTGGCAGCTTACATTCGATATATCACACCCCATTCGTGCTTCAAGCTACTCCCTTTCTATCTTTGTCACGACACTGGTTGTTGCTGGCAGCTAGACTCCTATTTTAGTCTCTTCCCGTTTCCCCCGCTCATCTATTCTCAGCGAGATACCGGTTGGATTTCGGCTTACATCTTAACTACCCTTCATTCTATCATTATGAGTGCCAGCACATCTACAGCACGGAATCCTCACTTTGGTATCGAGATCGAAATCTTCGTCAAGGTCAAGCCCCATGTGAAAGCTGACGTCAAGGACAAAAAAAAGAAGAATAAGAAGGCGGGATCTAAAGACAAGAAGTATGAACTGAAGCCGTATTGGGAAGAGTGGGACTTCGACCTCTCGAACGAAAAGGCAGGCGATTTCCATGCGAACAAAAAGATAGCCCAGCGCAAACGGGCAGCCCTGGCTGTCAAGTCATGCATCAAGCGAGCCTTAGGCAAAGACCATGGCTGGGAGTGCGTATATGATCAAAGCCTGAAAGAATACCAGTTGTCGGGACCTGAGCCACCAGAGCCTCGGAGATGGTGTAAGTTTAGTTGGGACTGCATTGTCTTGGATAGAGATGCTGACGAGGAGCAACACAGGGGGCGTTGAGATCATCTCGCCCCCCATAGCGGCGTCGAGCAACTGGCAACGCACGATTCATAGGGTTTTTCGCGCCGTTTGCGAACAGTTCGACCTCTGGACCAACGACCTTTGCGCCTGCCACGTTCATGTTTCGCTCGGGCCGGACCCAAAAGGCGAGTTCGGTAGAACAGACCTCGTCAGGATCGCAAGGGGCACCTACTTCTGGGAAGAGGCGTTGAAGGGGCTGCTGCCCTACGCACGCCACGATAACCGATATGCCGTGGCCAACCACCTCCGTTACGGGGAGAAGCAGTATGAAAACGTCCCGACCAAGGGCTGGAAACCCGTCTTTGACCTCATCGCCGAGCCCATGGACGCGAACGTGAAAAAGCACAAGGACAACTTCATCAACGCGTTGAATGGAGGCACCACCGGCGCGGCCGTTAAGTATATGTCGACCAATTTCCAGGCCTATCTCAGGATCAAGACTGTCGAGCTTCGTCGGCAAGCTGGAGCCGCCTCCGCCACGACCGCCATCTTCCGCGCGTTGCTCGCCGTCACCTTCAACGTCAGCGCGTTGGAATACCGCTTCCCCGGCGCGTCCAAAGAGTACCCGTCCACGCAGGCACTGATAGACGAGCTTGTGCGCTGCATGCACACTCTCCCTCAGGACTCTCATCATCCCGGCTTTGAAGCGTGGCTGAAGCAGTGCGCCACCACCTACGCGCGGGAGTCCAAGTCTCGCACCGCGTACACGGTAGGACAGACCAACACGCGCGAGATGGACCTTCGGATCCGCGAAGGGTCGGAACATCCACCAGCCCCCGCGGCCTCTTCATCGGCAGCACCCGCGGCGGCCCAGGCCGTCCCTAAAAAGACCACAAGGACCGTGGCTTCGTCTGCTAGTGCTGCCCCCCCAGCTGCGGCACAACCATCCACATCCACATTGCCAGTACGGACGGTGGGGAGTGGTGGAGTGAGCTACTCGCGACAATATACCTTGGATGACGTTAACTATTCAAATAACCGTTGAGGGGTGGTCAGAGGCGGGGTACAATGTGATGGTGGGGTGTCGGGGCGATATGTTGTGTTCATGATGGTGTCGACCGGTGGGGGTAGGCTGGAACTACCACTAGAACACCGGCATGATATTGGGACTGTCTCCTGGTTGCAGGCAATTTTTACCCCTTTTCCCCAAAGATAGGTTTCATAAAGTGTGGTGAACCGGTTTAGACAGAAGCGATAGAAATAGGGATGGACCGCCTCTGGGAGAAGAATTCTTCGTCTCGGCAACTGTCTTTTGGAATGATACCGAAGTCGATCATGACCGACCGTGACGTGCATGAATTTATGTCCGCCGGCAGCCAGCGCTCTGGACACTTCACCGCAGTCGGCAAATATTCGAACTATTTGAGAAACTGGCTTAAACGACGGCTGGTTCTGCTTGCTTCTTTTACCTATTGGTGTTATCTGTATTCGCTGGGTTCGTGTGAACATGCTTGACCCCGAGCCCTCTATGTAAGGCTCCATGGGCGTTTTAGCTGCCTGTTACTTGGTGGCCCAGTAAATTTTCATTTTCAGCGTGCGGGCACCACATTCGAATTTCACAGGTATCAACTGGGAAATCATGCACCGTGATCGATTTCTGCGGCGTCCAATTCAGGTAGTGGATCGCAATCGGGCTGAGTCAACTCTGCAGGGGGTAATTATAGCAAGGAGAGCAAAAATTTCTGGGGATCTCAGTGGGTGCGCCCGGTAGCTCAACTTGAAGGACGGTGAGTTGACGTTGATGAAGGTTGGCTTGTTGATGGCAAATCCCGGCGAGTGGGGCGAGTTGTCGGAGAAAGTTGCTCGCCGAATCTGAGCGCTATTCCAAACTCGGCTTAGCCCCAACCTCGCTGAATCTTGGCCTTGAAGCTCAGATCGCCTTCCTCGCTCAAGGCTCGACTATTCATAAAAGCTGCCTTTGTTCCTTCTTTCAACGCCGACCTGCTTTCCTTTCAATCTTGCCACCATCACACTCTTCCCCTCCATTGACATAGCGCGCTACGAAACCGTCACCGAGACGAGCTGATTCCATCATCCACGTAGCCGAAATGGCGTCAAGCGCCCCCTTCCAATTCGCAGGCGATTCCGAGTCGGAAGACGACCACTTCAACCCCGCCCCGGCTGAGGCTTCAGACGACGAAGATGGTGCCCAGCGCGCCACTGGAAGTAGCGACCGCCGCGCGAGGAGCCCTGATGCCGATGACGACCAGAACGAGGACGACGAGGATGAGGAGCGCCCCTCCAAGAGCGCGTCAAAACGGGCGCGCCATGCGGACGAGGAAGAGGACAATGAGGACGAGGAAGAAGACGAAGAAGAGGGCGTAACCAAGAACGGATACGATGAAGATGAGGAGGAGGAGGAAGAGGAAGAAGAGGAGGATGACGATGACGATGTCCAGCATGTGAGTGCACCTTTCGCTGTGTCGCTCTCCGGATTCCCGCGCCACGGAATGCCCATGCGCTTTTTTTTTGTTAGCAATCGGTCACTAACAAACCCTGCAGCGCCATCGCCGCAAGCGTCGCAAGGATCATCGCGCGGCCTTCTTCGATATCGAAGCCGAAGTCGAGGACGAAGACGAAGCAGAGGATGAGGAAAAGGAGGGTGAAGAAATAGAAGACTTCATCGACAATGCCCATCCCGATGATATTGCCGAGAGCGGCCACCTTGACGATGATCGCAGGCATCGCGAGCTGGACCGTCGTCGCGAGATCGAGGCCAGCATGGATGCGGAGAAACAAGCCGAGATTTTGAGGGCGCGCTACGGCAAGCGAGCTCCGGCTCGGGGCTACGGGGAGATGACAGTCGTCCCCAAGCGACTGCTCCTTCCTAGCGTCGACGACCCAAGCATCTGGGCCGTCAGGTGTAAAGAAGGAAAGGAACGAGATGTCATTTTCTCCATCATGCGGCGCATCGAAGAGCGAGCAGGGGGCAAGGATGCGCTCTCGATCACTTCCGCCTTCGAACGTGGCGGTACAAACTCTGTCATGAAGGGTTATATCTACGTCGAGGCCCGCCGTCAGAACGATATAATGCTCGCTCTGGATGGTGTTCTTGACGTCTACCCACGAACCAAGATGGTCCTTGTCGAACTGAAGGACATGCCGGACCTGCTCCGCGTTGTCAAGACTCCTAATCTTGAACCCGGTGCATGGGTGCGGTTGAAGAAGCCAGCGAAACACGCTGGTGACCTGGCCCAGGTTCTTGATGTGACCGAGAACGGTTTGGAGGCCCGCGTCCGCTATATTCCGCGCCTCGACTACGGTGTCCGGGATGAGATTCTTACCGGAGATGGGAAGCGCAAGCGCCCAGGCATGCCCGGCCCGCGGCCTCCTCAACGCCTTTTCAGCGAAGTCGAGGCAAGGAAGCGGCAGCCCCGCCAGATCCAGGGCAACCCCCAAACCAACACTTGGGTATACAACGGCGATGATTTCGAGAACGGGTTCCTTGTCAAGGACATCAAGATTCAACAGTTGGATGTCAAAGACGTCAACCCAACTCTTGAAGAGGTTACCAAGTTCGCCAGTGGCTCCGAGGACGGCACCGAGAACCTCGACCTCAAGGCTCTCGCCGCCAGCCTCAAGGACAGTAACACGAACGTTGCCTATGTCCCGGGAGACGTCATTGAGGTCTATGAGGGCGAGCAGCGGGGTGTTGTCGGGAAGGTGGCCAACGTCCAAGGTGATATTGTCACCTTGAGAGTGACCGAAGGCGACCTAGCTGGACAGACAATCGAGGTTCCCAACAAGGGTCTGCGCAAGTTGTTCAAGACCGGTGATCACGTCAAGGTCATTGGCGGCAGCCGTTTCCGGGACGAGGTCGGCATGATTGTCAAGATTGTCGACGATCGCATCACGCTCTTGACCGATCAAACGAACACGGAAGTGACCGTCTTCAGCAAAGATCTACGTGAGGCGAGCGACATTGGCGGCCAGGGGTCCATCGGCCAGTACTCGCTGCTGGATTTGGTTCAGCTCGACCCCACCACCGTTGCTTGCATTGTCAAGGTGGATCGGGAGTCGATGGTCGTTCTGGACCAGAACGGTGATACTAGGCAAGTGATGCCCTCTCAGATCGCCAACAAGTTGCCTAAGAGGAGGACTGCCGTGGCCGCCGATCGAAACGGCTCTGAGATTCGGCTCGATGACGTGGTCCGTGAGTATGGCGGGCAGCAGCGGCAGGGTAAAATCATCCACATCCACCGGTCCTTCATCTTCCTCCACAGCAACGCCACCACCGAAAACGCCGGCGTATTCGTCACCAGGGCTGGCAATGTCAGCACCATCGCGGCAAAGGGTGGGCGCGCCACCAACCCGAATTCAGGGCCTGACCTGAGCGCCATGAACCCAGCTCTCAAGCGGAACCCCGCGCAAAGCCAAGCCATGCAGCCCCCTAAGACGTTCGGCCGCGATCGTGCCCTCGGCCAGACGGTGAGCATCCGGAGAGGCGGCTACAAGGCCCTGATGGGCATCGTCAAGGATACTTCCGAAACCCATGCGCGCGTTGAGCTTCACGGCAAGAATAAGATTGTCAGTATTGCCAAGGCCGACCTCATCTTCAAGGACAGGGTTACCGGGAAGACGATTGATATTTACAGCCGCTCTGGTCGCGGCGGCTTCGGGGGTGGTGCTAGCCGTGGTGGATTTGGGTCCGGGGATCGGCCCGGCGGCAGCAGAACGCCCATGGGCGCGGGAGGCGGAGAGCGAACCCCGGCATGGGGCGCTCCCAAGTGTAAGTTCTATTTTCTTTCATGTGTGTGCAGAGTCTCGATGCTAACCATGTCCTAGCGGTCGCCCGCACACCAGCCTGGGGTCGTGGCGAGGCGTCTGGCTCACGGACTCCCGCCTGGGGCGACGGCTCCCGCACCGTCAACCCGTACGACGGCAACCGGACATCTTATGGAGACGGTAACCGCACCGCGTACGGCGGCGCCACCTCGTATGGCGGCGGCTCTCGCACCCCAGCCTGGTCCTCAGGCGCCAAGACACCCGCACACGATGGCTTCGGCCACGGCTCCAAGACCCCGGCCTATGGCGCTGGCAACAATGACCCGTGGGGTTCCAAGACTCCCGCCTATGGCGTTTCAGCCCCAACCCCAGGCGCTAGCGGGGCCGACAGCTGGGGCTACACGCCCGGCGCAAGCGGCGGGGCGTACGATGCGCCCACGCCCGGTGCCGGCTTGGGCGCGCCCACACCTGCGGCCCTCAACGCCCCGACGCCTGGTGCGTACTCGGCGCCGACTCCGGCCGCGGTTGGCGCGCCTACCCCTGGCGCCTGGCAGGGTGGCTGGGGTGCCGATACTGCGCCTACGCCGGCGGTCGGGGCCCCGACGCCGGCTGCCAGTGGTGGCTACTACAGTGCGCCGACGCCGGCTGCGTACGGCGGTGCGCCGGAAACACCCGCTGCCTCGGGAGAGATTCGTTATGCGGATGATGATTGAGGGATGCAAGGAAAAATGGAGGGGGAAGACTGGTCTAGTGGCGGTAATGGAGGAAGGGAGGATGGCGTTTTCGGCAGAAAGGGGGCTTCACTACAGCGTAGCTGATTGATCAGTTTGCTTACGGGCGGAATCAGTTTGGGACAGATATAGACGTGCTTCTTACATGCTTGTTTCATGGCATGCTGCTTACTTGCCCTGCTGCGTGGTGTTGCCGGTTGGTTGCGTGGTTCCCCACTTCACATCGCCTCCTGAGTTGCGGCAATTGTATGCCAAACAAGTCACCACTCATACTTCTGGGTAGTTCATAATCTGATTGAGCGAGCATGCAACAGACTTCAATTTCATCCAGCCTATTTACTTACTTACGTACGTTACCTGAAGTACCTTTGCCCTGTTGACTTACCAACCCATATTCGAGAAGCGAAGACCGCCAGCAGCCGTACTAGCAGCAGCTGGAGTCCACATTTGCTTCCGCCATCTCTCTCCTTTTCCCTTCCTCATAATAGTCGTATACTTGCTTCCTCCTTCCCCTCAGTTACACTTACACTTACTACCACTTACCTCGCCCTACTTCCCCCTCTAAAACCATCCCCCCACACCCACCCCCTCTTAACAAACAAACCCCCTCCATCCTCCTCCGCGACGACGACAAACCAATATTCCCATCACTTCACGAGTGTGCCATGCACGCCATCAAATCATAGGTCTTGGACCGGCTCGGGTCCTCGCTGATCTGGAAGTCGGGACACACGTGTCCCTTCACCTGCGCATACTCGCACTTTTGGAGGGTGTAGGCGTTCGGGGTGCGGCAGCCGCAGCAGAAGGTGTTGTAGCCGATGGTGCACATTTTCGGGTGGTTAGTTGGGTTGGGGGTGGTGTGGTGTGGGTTAGTGGTGTGTGGTTAGTGGAGTGGTGGCTGGTGGCTTACCTGGGCTGGGTTGGTGGTGTTGGTACGTGGGTTAGATGGAAGGTGGCTCGCTGCCTGGATCCCGGACCTTTGTCGCTTGTGCGGAGTCTCGTCGTTCCTATGAGGAATTAGTTTAGACTCTGAACTTAGAGACTTACTTAGCTTCCGATCTGGGGTGAAGATGGAAGCCGGAGGCAAAAGGGTTGGGGATGGGATCGAGGCAGTTGCTCTCTATGTTAGTGAGTGGTGTGATGGATGAGAAGTGTGTTCTGGAGGGAGAGGGACGGGTTTATATCTATACTTGGAGAACCATGTTTTTCCTTATGTTGCTTCGTCAGTCTATTCTATTGTTGTTCCTTGCCGGAGCTGAGAATCTCCGAAATAAAAACGGGATAAAATAGCATTGTTCGAATCTCTTTACTCTCACCATCAGTGAGAAATTTGCAAGCTTTGGTTTCCATTGATCCTTTGTTCTGTTTTTGGTAGGATAGTGATGGGTCTATGGCATTGAGCGTGCTTTTGCGGTATGGGGAAGAAATTGGGGGCAAGATTGAATGGAAGGGTTTGTGTAGGAGATTCGGAATACGAAAAGATGAAGGGAAAGCAACAGTAGTAGCAATCACAGCCTAGATCCTGGCAAAAAGAAGAGACCTGGTGAGTAAATGAGAGCAAAAGAAATCGTCACCTGTAGGATTCGAACCTACGCTCCCGAAGGAACTGCCTCACAGCTAACTATTAATTAGCAGGGCAGCGCGTTAACCACTCCGCCAAAGTGACTGATTGGTTGAATTCGACAGGTTGTGCAATTGATAATGACCGCCCGGTATTCCCGGCCCCCTTTCCGCTTACAAGCCTGCCTTGCGGTTTTTTAGCCTCGGGTACATCTAACTCTCAAACCTTTACATTTATTCCCTAAAACCTCATTGTTTCTCTAGCCTCCCCCTCATCTTCAATTACAAGGCAAAGGCGGGTGTCGAAGGCCCGAGATAATAGGAGAGGATAGGTTTGTCACTGGGGTGCAAGTTCTAGAGCACAAGCTTCATAATTTTCTCCCTCTGCCCCTACCACGGCCCAGGTCGAGATGGTATTCAAAAGCCAAAACATGATGATCCTCCACTCGCATCAACATTAATCCATACCCATCACCGATTACAAAAGCAAACAAGCACCCCTCACCTTCCAGCTCCCAACCCAACCCCTAGCCAAACATACCATAATACGGGCAGCTCGGGACCACACAGGGATACTTGTTCGACAGGGTAGGTTTGTCTTTGGTCGACCGGCACTCAGCTTGCTCTGTTGTTAAACAGGACGGTCAGCATCTATGACCGCAACTCGCCGAGGACCGTTTTGCTCGCGGGGAGGGAGCGAATGAGCGGCGCAGGGGGAGTTCGGACATACCGCAGCCCTCGAGGGTGGACGTGATTTCGTGGCCGCAGCGGTGGTGGACGAAGATCTTGCGGTAACACATCTTTTTGTTGACAAGGTGATGGGTGGTTGTGTGGGGGCGTGGGATTGGAGGGTTGAAGGGGACGTGGCTACCGTCTTGACGTGGGTTTTGAGACCGTATGGACCAAACAGTGGTTAGAGGTAGTTGTGTTGAAGTGTAGAGCGAAGGAAGGGCTCGGGTTACCCTAAGAGGTGACGAGATGGGCCCGGTTTGTAAGAGTAAAGGCTTTTGTTTGATATCCAACAGATTGTATTGATTATTATTCCCAGAACGGAAAAGGAGTCGTTGCTTGGTGGTAGACTTCAATGCTATCCTCGCTGGATAACACCACAACTGAAGATTGACACGACGGAGTCGTTGCTTTTGTACTTCCACCTCGAGCACCTTGATGACTCCTCGACAAAACCGTAAGCGAGGTAATATCAACCCCTCACCGCCGACCCAGCGATGACTGAGAGCTGGTGGTGTATGTACGTGGTAGCAAAGCGCGGAGCTCCAACCACTCGGATATCTCCCGCATTCGACATCAAGGGCCGGCGACAGATCAAGCACTATGTACCCGATCCCCCACATCATGTGTTCAAGCCTTCAAATTCATGGGAGCAAGAGGTAAACATTGCCGCTAAGACTGCCACCTATGGAACACCACGCGTCCGAGGAGGGGGTCATCGACCGTGCGCCATCTATCCCATGTCTTCAACGGTCTGGTAGGGTCCTTCGAGCGCCACCTGTGGCTGTGGATGGTTGTGTGTGGCCGGCTCTGCTGTCTCGTGAGCGCGCGAAAGGATGGTGCTCAATCTCACCAGCGTCCTTGGCTGGGTTGCTCCGTCATGCTGGTAGATGAACACCCCATAACCCCGAGCTACGCCCAATACCGTGTGGTGCTTGGAACTGGTGGGGTGCCATAATGATGGCCTGCTATAGCCAGAACGAGAATTGCAGGATCGGCCGGACCAAAATAGGCCGGCGAGTCCTAAATCGAAGCCAATCTTGCTCTTCCGCCTGGTTCTTCCCCACCCCCAATTCGAGAGGAGGGGTTTTTGTGGGTGGAATATCATAACCCATAAACCCCACGGACCACCAGTTCCATTCTGTCAAGGGTTTGTTCCGCCTGAGGCTGCTGAGTTGAGATCAGCCGCAAGCCGACCCGCCCACGGCTGGTAGATGTCCTAAGGTCTTTCAACTATAAGCCATCCCGTCACGTCATCCGATCTTCGGAGCGGCCAGGATAGGAAGCTCATCTTGCCAAAAGCCCGGCGAAGACGTTCAAGATACCGTATAGGTACTCGTAACAGCCCTTCACCCAAGGATCAAGTGACGGGCCCTTCAGACCCCCACATGACGTCCCCCACCGAGCCTCGAGTATTCCGCCGCCCGCTAATTTTGTCCCCGCACTCGGATAGCCATGTTCTTGCGTTGTGGTATCAATGCGACACCTGCACCAACCGTCCGGATGTAAATCCGAGACACAAAAGCCCGCTCGCGAAGGCTCGTGCCGCTGCTTATGCATACAGCCCCGGTCATCATAGACGACTGACCCCTGGTCGCTGTGGTCGCAACCCGGGCTTGGCCAAGCCATCAGACAAACCGATAGCCCGGATGTTGACATACCGAGTCGATTTCTAAGCCGAGGGTCCTTGCAACGGCCATGATCTTGACAAGGCCGCAATAGGGCTTTGTACCGTCTTGGTCCGGTGGGTGAGGCCTCACCAGTCCCGCCACGCCCTCCCCGCCCATCCAGCAGCACACAACACTCCCGCCCTCGACGTAGCCCCAACCACAAGACAATGCACCACCAGCAGCACCAAACTCCTCCACCACCCGCCCGGCCACCCATACCTCTCACCATCCGCAACCGAGCTCTCGTCAGATTCGCTGTCCGGTCCAAGCAACCCCAACCCCTGACCCGACTGCGCCAGGCCATTGGCCCCCGACCCAGGCCTCAACCTCCCCATCCCGCCCTCACTATCCCCCACACCACCACTCCCACTCCCACTCCCACTCCCACCACCCCCGCCATCCCCATCACCCCCCCTCCCCAAATGCAAATCCCCCGCCCCCAACAACACCACCGCCCCCATGACCGCCCACTGCGCACTATACGGCCAACACACCCACGACAACGACAGCACCTTCCCCGCAAACAGCACCAACCTCAACACCATAGCATGGCCATCCACCCAGCGCTTCGCGCGCAGCACAGCCAGGACGGCACCCAACCTCACGCTCGCGGTCCGGGTCATGGGCGGGGCCATGAGCAAAGGTGTGGCGATGGTGGCGGGGCTGATGGCGGACGATGCGACGACGTTGGGGGTGCGCTGGGGGGAACGGGACGGGGTGCGCCGCGCGACTGGGCTGTGGGTGCGGCTGGGGTTGTTGCTGTTGCTGCTGCTGCTGTTGTTGTTGTTGTTGTTGTTGTGGCCGCGGTTGCTGCGGGAGAGGGTCATGGTGTGGGAGGAGGCTGGGTTGCGAGGGTGGCGGGGGCTTGTGCTGGAGGAGAGGGTGAGGCGTCGCGCGAGGAGATTGCTGGTGGCTGAGGGTTGTTGGGTGGAGGCTTCGGGAGCGGCGCGGCTGAAGGGGCTTGGGAGGTCTTCGTCGGCGGCGCTGCTGACGCGGGCGTGTTTGGTGGGGTCTGGGGGTTTAGTTTGGTGAGTCGACTGGTGTGAGGGCGGTGGTGGGGGAGGCAAACCTGGAACGGGAGTGCTGGGAGGCATGGGAGAGTCTAGGTTCTGGACTCTTTGTCCGCTTAGACCGAGTAGTGGGCTGGTGTTTCTAGAACCCCTCATCATACTGTCGAAGCTATACTCTCCTCCCATGGCCCCCATGATTTCGCTAGCAGCCGGTCGGTCCGCAGGATTTACGGCGAGCAGTCTCGAGAGCAGCTGGTATAACTTGGACGGCAAATCCGGTCGAGCTTTCCTCTCGTCCTGAAACCCTTTCCAATGGGAGATCTCGTCGCGCAGCTGGTCGACGTCCTCCAGCTCCTCTTGAACACTGTTGGCATTGACGTACGGAAGGCGTCCAAAACACATGAAATACAGGATCATGCCCAAGGAAAAGACGTCTGACTTGGTGGTGAAGTTGCCGTATCTCCCGCTGGCGTCCATTTTCAGTACTTCCGGTGCGCAGTAAGAAATGGTCCCCGTTGACCCCGTTGACTTGCGGACGGCGTTCTCTGGTTGCACTTCGCCAAAATCGCTGATCAGGCACTTCAGCTGGTTGCCATCCTGGTGCAGGAGACAGTTGCTTGGCTTCAAGTCGCGATGGATGTAGTTGGCCGCGTGGAGATAGGATAAGCCAGACGTGATATCTTTGAAGAGCGAGTAAATCTCTTCCGGGGCCAGAGTCGCTTTTGGACCTGGGGACGTTCTGTCTGCCCCCTGGACCGGCGTCGCATTTGGGCCTTGAGCTCCTCCTTCGTCGCCTCTCTCGGCTTGTCGCCAATGACGTACTGCAGCAAATCGCCTCCGTTACAATATTGCTGCAGGATGAAGGCGCAGGCCACGCTCGGGCCAAAACGAGTGAGCTGGACGTCTTCGAGCCAAACGTGGCGGTAGGACACCAGATTGGGATGCGCCAGGTTGGCGAGCAGCTCAACCTCGACGAGCACCTTCTCCAACCAGGCGTGATCGTCCCCGACCGGAACACGCTTGCAGGCGAAGTGCCCGAGGTTGCAGCCATCGATTTCGTGCCGCACCAACAGCACGACACCCTTGCCTCCTCTGCCAAGTTCCCTTTCTTCAATGAAGAAGGTGTTGAAGTAATGTGGGCTGAATGCCTCCCGTTTTATGCGGCCGCCGCTTTGCGGGGCAGGCGAGCTGCTGACAAACTCGACGTCGCCTTCATGTTCGTCGTGGACTACGGCGGGGAGGGGCTGGACGAGGCGGCGGATTGGACTCGGCGGTGATTGGGACGAAGACGAATTGTTTGTGTTGTGTCCTGCGCGCAGCATGCGGAAATAATTGGGGTCGACGAAATTATCGCCATGATGAGTGTTGTCGTAGTGTCTATCTGGGGAGTTCGAGCGGAGGGGCTGATGGCAGGTCGGGCATTCGTGCAGCTGAAGACCCCTGATCTCGAGACGCTGCGACGATGGATCGCGGACGACGATAGCGTTGTGATGTCGGCTGGGTTCGAGGTACGTTAGCACGGTCCATGGCGTGATACATGACGGATCTTTCGTCGCCCTTCAATTGATGACATTGGGGAATCGTTGTCTTGGATGTGCGATCGATCCCAAAAGTCGATGGCGGGGTGTTAGGGACGCTGGGGAGTGAAGGGGGGGAGGGGGATGAACAGGATCGATGACGTACAGCACGATTTCGCGTCCTTCACGTGGGTGGTATGGTACGAGCGACATATCGGGCTAAGTTGCCACCAAGTTCGGCCCTATACCCAAGTTGCCCATGCTCTGAGATTGGGGCCCTGTGATGTAGTGTCAATGCTGTTTCGAAGGTTCCCGTTTGTCGCTTTTGGGATGTCGGTTTGTTGATGGTAACGGACAGGGTTTAGATGGTTGCCAGGTCCAAGTTTGGCGGGTTGCAGCTGCCAAGGCGCCGGTCGGCGATCCGCTTATCGGGTGAGAGTGAATTGGTGCAGAACAGCGCTCCTCTGTGCTTCTAGACCCAACGGCACTGGCACTTGCAGCGCCTGCAGGATACGGGTTGCCTCGGCCTCGGATAGTCGGACAATCTGGGCAGTTGTTGTTGGGCAACCTTGTACATATCTCAACCCCAGTTACAGGGTGTATGTAGTAGTGGCGCCAAAAAACGAGGCTGCCGCGAGTTCAGCATCCGGCGCTGGGTGTTCTCAAGACGGGTCGTTTGGGTTGCCCAGTCAGCCCTAAGATCTGCGATTGCATCGAGAATTGCTTGAGTAACTTGGGCACCGTCCGGTTTGGCGTTACCAAAGTTATTCTCTGCCATGGTGGATGGCATCGGGATATTTGCGGGTATGTGTGAATGTTAGGCGGAAGAACTGCGATGTACGAAAAAGACCAGCCAGGCTCGAGTAGGGAGATGCGGATGCCGCAGGGCAGGGAAAAGTGCACGACCCGTATGTGCGTGGTGCCTCTAGCCAAAGACAAAAAAGCCGAATTCGAAAGGAAAAGGAAGACAGCCTTTTTTCTTCAAAAAGTAACGAAAGAAAAGAGAGGAGGAAGTGAGAAAATGGAAATAGTAAAAACCAATGTAAATCCAACGACGGGTTATTTGGACTCTTGGATGACCTTGGTGTCTGGTCGTTCCAAGCATATGTCGTCCATTGACTGGTGCATGCGGAGTATCCCTCGGCCCACATCAAAAGACACGGCTTCTCCATCTTGACCTCTCGCCGTCTATGACAGCACTTTTGCTACCTCTCGGTAATTGGGAGCCGCTGTATGCATATTACATCCCGAAGCGGTAATCCGACACCTCTCACTCCATGCATGGGTCGTCAGGTTGTAACTTCTTGACTATGAGAACTGTCCCCTAGTATCTGGTGTACCTTAACCTTGCTTTCCCTACAGACCAATTCGAATCGAAAACGTACATGAACCTGCATTGCGACTGGATGGTGCATTGGCCAATCGACAGATCAGGCTCGTCGGACCTTGTCCATCTCTCCATCATCTAATTATTGGATGCCAGGGAGGACAAGCTTTCGGGACACGACCGGACGACACCACGGTAACTTCAAGGCTAATCCGTTCATAAATAGTCATTGCCTCGATTGTGACTGGCAGTGAAGTGTTGATGTGACTTTGAGTTTTGCTCTATGTCTCCAAGCCAAAAGCCATCCGGACCAACTTGTCAAGGCTGGAGTCACAGACCTTTAGACCTTGGTTAATACCCCAAACTTTCCTGTGAGACAGCGCTACCATTGCCAGATTGCACGGGCTAAGGCCAGGCTCACCGCCCAACCTGCTGAAGACGTCCCCGATATAGTTGGGGACTGGGATGCTTTTGGCGAAGACGCTGTCCCAGCCCTCTAGAGAGCTCTCCACAGTTTTTATTTCAATGCCGAAGATATTCTCGCAGTGATATGATGGTTATTATAGTGATTATGATCAGGTAGTGTTGGATGGTAAAAGCAAAGAAGGCAAGGGTACCAAGGTTGGCCAAGATCTTCACAATCACCGGACCGTGGACCTCTTAGAAAAGATGAAGGTAAGGTGGCTACTGTTTTCGGTTTATTCCCAACGTCGTGGGTCGTACAATGGTTGGAATGGCCCCCCTGGAATATGTAAGTTGATTAGCGTATCAGCTTTGGCAGCCCACAACATTGAAGGTGAAGGGGGATGATAAAAGAGACAGGGCCCAGTTGGTCCAGCGAACAAAGTGTGGCGTGTGTGGATAATTCCTGAAGTGGTCTGCCTCGGATCATTGTGAATCTCCCGCCCTGGGTGCTAAATTTGGAAGACGACATGCCATTTTAGGAAGAAAAAGGCATTGATCTGCAGAGAGCTTCTTCTTGTTTCTTGACCTTCTCTTCTCCGACTTCAGAATGTGGGCTCTATCATCGGAAGGGGCTACTTCGGACGTTCTCTCACGCAGTGGTGGTTGCAGTGGTTACGTGGTTACCTACATGGAGGACATCCGCTCAACCGTTGGTGGAGGAGGTGTGGGGGGCCTGCGCAACTGACAAATCTCGTTGAAACAAGATTTCGACGCGCTTGTTGATGCGGGTGTTGACGGGCCCACAAACTCCAGGAGCGCCATGCCGAACGAACCGTCTCGGAGCGTCTGCACCCCAGGATGCCGATCTCAGATGGGATGGGATTGTCGATACCCCAGATCAGGTGGAACAGCAGACTACTTTATTCGGTTCGCCCAGGATTCGCCAAAGGGGCAGGACCAATCTAAAAACAAAAATCCAACTGGCTAACGAGCCCGGGGTGCTTTTACCCGCGGCCCCTTTACCCGTTGGGCGGCACTCGTTCCTTGGCAGGGCGGGACATGGAGAGCCGCTCCCGGTTTCGCTTACACGGATTCGACGGCTTGGACGGATTTGGTATGGAGATGGCCGGGAATAGGAGAATAGGTTAGCGATCAGGCGTATATAATGGCCATCATCCAGAGAGCTGGGAGATGGCCCCTGACTTTCTGGTTCGCGTCGCCCGATCTAGCTCTTAGCCTGCCTCTCACGACGTACAGACAACCGATCCTCTGTTGTTGAACCAGTTACCAGACAAGATGAAGCTGACCCTTGCCACCGCTGTGCTTGCGGCCGCCGTCGCCGAGGCGCACTGTAAGCCATCCCCTTCTCTCTTGCCCCCTTGCCGTCAAGTGCTAACACAGCATCCCCCTAGACACCTTCCCCAGCGTCGACTCCTCCGCCGACTGGCAATATGTCCGGACGACGACCAACTACCAGAGCAACGGACCCGTGACAGACGTCACCTCGGACCAGATCCGGTGCTACGAGCGCGACCCGGGCACGGGCGCCCCCGAGACCTACGCGGTCACGGCCGGCAAGGTCCTCAACTACAACGCCAAGGCCTCCGTCTCCCACCCGGGCCCCATGGCCTTCTACATCGCCAAAGTCCCCGAGGGCGAGACCGCCGCCACCTGGGACGGCTCGGGCCAGGTCTGGTCCAAGATCTACCAGGAGATGCCCCAGTTCGGCGCCAGCATGACCTGGTCCAGCGACGGTACGTCCCCCCCGCTTTCCTCACCCGCTCCCCCCACCACCAACACCAACTAACCCCCCCCCTCTGTAGGCGCGAAATCCATCCCCGTCACGATCCCCAGCTGCCTCTCCGACGGCGAGTACCTCCTCCGGGTGGAGCACATCGCGCTGCACAGCGCGGGCAGCGCGGGCGGCGCGCAGTTCTATCTCAGCTGTGCGCAGCTGTCCGTCTCGGGCGGCAGCGGCACGTGGAGCCCCAAGAGCAAGGTCGCCTTCCCCGGCGCCTACTCGGCCACGGACCCCGGTATTTTGATTAACATCTACTATCCGGTGCCGACGAGCTACACGCCGCCGGGGCCGGCGGTGGAGAGCTGTTAAGGAGGGGTAGGGTACAGTGGTGGAGGGGAGGGGTGGTTGGTGGTTGTTGTGTAGGGAGGGAGGGACGTGAACTGGGGGGGAGTGCGTGTATGTTTGATGTAAATATGTATGGCTGTAGTCAACTGGAGTCTTCCTCTTGGGGCTGTTCGCAGAATCTACCCAGCTTCTGGGGCGCGGTGTCGTGCTTCTTTAACTAGGTTCTGTTGATGTCCCTTTGTAACGTACTGTGAGATCTAGGGCTCATAACTCGTAGTGGGAACTGAAAAGGGGGTGGAAAGGATCATCTTGGATTTGCTTCCCATCATATCGCACTGTAGTTGACAAAATAAGTAAGAGAGAAAACAAAATAATTCATGACAGAAGATGAGAAAGCCGTGCATGGGAGATCTGGGTCCCAATCCAACTGCCGTCATCGAGTGGTTATGTTACCAACACGTCCGTGAGCGACTTGTGCTCCCAACGGAGCCCCTCTATCTTTCACTTGAAGAGACTGGCCACGGCAAAGTGGCCGTTCTTTTCCGCTAATTTTATCGCCTCTTCAAAACCTGTTCCGCGCATGACGTCGCCCTTTGCTCCAGCGTTTAGCAACAGCTGAACCATATCCAGACGCCCATGCTCAGCCGCGGCCTCGACCGCAGTACGGCCGTTTGAGAAGGAGGGCCACGCGTTCGCATCCGCACCAAGGTGTATAAGCCTTTGGGCAAGGATGAGGTCCCCGGCAATAGCAGCACCCTGTAATGATGTGATCCCGGATTGGATTGCCGCGTTGGTATGGATGTCGGCGCCGCGGTCGAGCAGCAGTTGAATGAGCGCCGTCTTTTTGGGCCCCGGCGCCAGCAAGGAAGCCGCCTGCATAGCCGTGCGCCCGCATTCGTCGGCCGGGGCTTCGTTGACGTCGGCTCCATGGTCTAGCAACAGCTTCACCGCCTCGAGGTCCCCAAGAGAGGCTGCCAACTGGGTTGGCGTGTACCGCCTCCACTGGTCCCTGCAATCCACACCGGCGCCACTAGACTTGTCACACCACATGTGGTCGATGATGGCACTGTGCGGCGGCTTGAGGAAACGCGAGAGGACGTCATGCCATCCTCTCTTGATGACCCCGTGAAGCACCGAACTCGATTCACCCCCGGGTCGGTTGACGGTGGCGCCAGCACCTACAAGAATATCGCAGAATTCCGGACCGTTCGCGGCAGCAGAATTGTGGCAAAACGCCTCGAGGGCCGTTAAACCATCGAAGGCTGCCGGGGGTGCGGAGGTATCAGCCCCATGATATAGCAGGAGGTTGGCAACCCTGCATGAGGTACAAGTCTCGAGTGCTGCTTGTAATGCGGTACGGCCCTCTCTTGGATGGGGTGGTGCGTTGACGTTTGCTCCTCTGCTGATCAGGAATAGAACCGTGATTTCATCCTCGTTTTCGGCAGCCGCTTGTAGGGGGCTCCGGAGCAGCCCTGGCGTGTTGATGTCCAGCTTAGAATCTATAAGAGTGGCTAGTAAGGGAATATTGCCAGAGTCCCTTTTCCCGTCGTCGCTTTCAGAGCATGCGACGACTAGAGCTTTCTCTCTTTGCCCCACATCAATGTCTCGACCGAGAACCATCTTCAGCAGGCGTTGATCTCCGATTTTGGCAAGCTTTCCAAGGAGTTCGGGATCAACACGTGCTTGATGTTGGAGAAGTAGCTCAACCATATGTAAACTCTCGAAAAAGTCGACGTAGCACAAGGCCAACTCGAGAGGGCGAGTTTGGAGGGTAGGGCCATTTGGATTAACCCCATGTTGGAGCAGTGTGGCTGCTGGCATAAAACGGTCGCTCTTGATTGATTGCTCCAAAGCTTCCTCGAGCTGCTGCGGCGTAACTCCTTCTGGCTGAGTTGAGATATAGGCGGCAAGAGCATGACAACCACGTCTGGCTGCGTCTAGAACATCCCCAAGCAAGACCCCTCTTTCGCCACGTTCCACCCTTTTTTGAAGCAGTTCGAACATTCCCCGGCGATACATCGCAGCCCATTCCAAGACCGGCATTCCTTCGATTGTTGCGAAGACATCGGCCTTATACTCCAGGAGGAGGATAACAATGTCCGTCAGCTCATAAAATACCGCGTACCCGAGGGCAGTATGCCTTGATTTGGGAGCTATGTGGTGTCCCTGGTGGTCACTGTTTACAGACGCACCTGCTTCAAAAAGAAACTTGATGGCTGCAATGTCGTGTCTTGTTACCGCCAGGTAGAGTGCGGTCCGATAATAGTGGTGAGCGGGTTCAAGGGTCACAGCGCTCCGGGTCCGGCGCGCATCTGCAGAAACCCCAACGCCCAAGAGAAATTGGGCGAGGTCGTACTGCCGATCGGACACAAATTTGTGGAAAAGATCCGCTCCCATGGGCGTTGTTGCCAAGCGGGCTGGGTCAACGCGCAGAAGGATGTCTCGAGTGAGGTTAAGTGTAACGTCGCCGATGGAGGCTATCTCGTACAGCTTGTTGTCGAGCTTGACGCCGGAAGCAATGAGTGTCTCGAGCACTTGGACATTCTTGATCCGAATAGACGACTCGAGGACAACCTTAGCGAAAGCGTGAATGGTAGGAGTCTGGATCTTCATGAACCATATCAAGAACGCTTCGTATCCTTGTTTGATGACCCAATTTAGAAAGGCGTCCGTCTGGCCATCGCCGAGGTTGTTATTGGATGCGAAAAAAGCGGCCAATGCAAATAATGACAAGAGTGTTGCCGAGGGTGGTGACGAGGGATCCAAAATCCGTTCCAGAGTTCGCGAGAGATCCCCCTCGCCTCGTTCCGGGATCGTTTGTTGAAGATGAGAGGAAACTTTAGCAACACTGGCGATGGAATCTACGTCCGTCTTGGAGGCAGAGGCAGCGGAGAGCGATCTCTGTACCACAATCAAAAGCCCAGAAGACGCATCGGTGGCGGAAGGGAGGGGTTCGCAGAGAGGAGGATGTCTAGGAAGGGAGTGACCTTGGACTGTAATTAGAGACAAAGGTGGTCGATAGAAATGGGGGATGGAACCTTACGGGGATGTTCTATTTCGAAAAGGACTCGAAAGAAAGGAAGCTGGTCCCCTTGTTGGAGGTTGCGGCCATAGTTGGTGCCAATCAGGTTGAAGTTCATGGGACTGACACACTCGTTGGCTGGCGATAGAATGGAAGAGGAGCTAGGTCGCCAATGGCCCGCTGCACGGGAGTTGGAACCGGACATTGTCGTTTCGGGCTGCGGGGAGTTGTGTGGTTGTGGACTCCACGTAGTAAATACACCTTCGTATGGTCGTTAGGAACCCCATAGTCGTGATTGCTTAGTTACGCGCGTACATACCGATCCCAGCTTCAAGAGCAGACTCAATGTCTACCATCACGTCTAAATCATCGAAGGTAAACGTGGGCGCTACGCTGGTGGTTCCAACAAAGTCAAACATTGGTTCAAACGTTGCTGGCAGTGTAGGTACTCCATCCCACTCCGTCCAAGCCCGAGGACTATCAGATGCCTGACCGGGCACCGGGGCGGAAGGTATAGTGGGTGATGGATGTTGAGTCAGTGTCCTCAAGCCGTCATTGTGCCCTCGTTGCATGGAATTCACTCCCTGGAGTCCCTGGTTGTTGACTGCAGCTGCGGGTGAGGGATTACCACCCACAGTTGCCGGCGACGGTGTTCTGAGGGATATCCTTCTCGGCTGATTATGCTGCTTAACGTCACGGGTCAAATCTGTGAGCGGATCCAAGATCTACACATGTATCGTTCGCTTGAGCACACTCACTTTTTGTCGGGGTTTCCCAACCCGATTCTCCGAGCCTTTCTTTCGAGCACGGCTGCAAGCGAGACTGACCCGGTCTGGTAACAGTTCTCGCCCATTAAAACAAACTATTGTTTGCTTCCCGAGTTCCGCGCGGCGTTCGATTTGGTTGTCAACGTACATCCACTCTTCAGTGGTAAGGTTTTTGCAACCACTGAAGCGATGCTTGTATTGGGCATCGCTGTGACGACCCCAGGCCGTTAACCTCAACTTTCACAACGTTTAAAACGACTTCTGATATCATGACCTGCATACCTAGCATCGAAATTGTACTTTTCGCGCATATGCTGCGTCACTTGTGGCAGCGTCTTTGTAGACAACAAGGTGCGGATCTCGTCTTCATGTTTGGCCCAATCGAGGGCTGCACCCTCCTCGTTCAAGGGCATGCTTTATGTTTTTGACCTGATGCTGGGCGGAGAGAGATCAACGGTAAAGCAATGCCAACAGGTACGGGTAATGAGAAAACCGGGTAGGGTGCGGTGAAAATATTACCTACCTACCACCTATTCTACACCTCGTCCCTCCAGACCAGACTGTCCAGTCCTCACACCGGCGGTGGATGCGAACTACTCTCGCCTTCTTAAGGCAACCAACCATCATGGACAGAGGGGCTGTGGCCACCCCACTTTTCAGCTCTGTTTCCATGCAGGCAGACGGTAGGTAACACGTAGGTACCAAGCCACCCTGTAAACTTTTGTCGAACTTCTGTCGAGCCTCCCTGGCACTTTTGTCACCCCCCTGCGCCACAAAAAAGAACCGCGTGATTGGCTCATCATTACCACGTAGTTAGTGTGCCGGGGTCCCGGGAGAGGACGGCGAGAAATATAGCGAGGTGTCACACGCCGCCTCTCCTTAAGCCGTGCTCTCTGCTCGAGCTAAAATGGGTTGCTCGATGGGTAAGACGGCGTCAAAACCGGCCACTGAAGCAAAGAAAACATCCATATATTAGCAATTTATCAGTGGTGTTGACGGGGGCACTAAACGCTTACAAAAACGCTGGTGGCCTTCGAGGCTTCGACAAGGTAGATCTCTGCAGATTTGATATCTCAACCCAGCCCCGGGGCATGCGCGGAAACAAAAGTTCGGCGGCAGACAGAAGTTTAACAGAAGTTTAACAGATGGATTATGGATGCCCATTATATAGAGGTAGCCCCAGCATTACGGTTTGGCTCAAATTATATATCAACCGATAGACTTCCCTAATGCTTCCTGTGAGCACCACCTTAAGTTTCGCGCTCCGTTGGTAACCAACAACTAATCTTGGAACCGCGCCCTTACGTCAAAGTCTCCCTCCTTTTTTGTCTTTCTACAGAGTTCGGTGTACCCATCTGGCCCCCCGACATGCCTACGAAACCGCTAGGCTCTCCCGCATCCACAAACGTTGAAGAACCTCAGTCAAGCGGGGTTGGAAACGCAACTGAGTACGTTCTACTGTTCCCTCTTCCTTTTCCGCAACACAAGCTCATTTTCATGGTCTAACTATGAAAAGGCTGACGGACTTTCAAAACATTAGAGCATGCACAACACCACGTATGGATAGTATTGGTGCCCCGTCTGCCCTTCCTCTTGAAACAAACAAGTCAGCCTCAATGTTATTGAGATGGGTTTACGACACCGACTGTGTGACCGTTTCTGAGAGACTCCATCGGATCGGATTTGAGCAGCGAGGTAATGGTTCTTGGGGGAAGTGATGATGTGGAGGGAATATGGAAGGATAGGGTACCGACTTGGCTTTTCGGTTGTTCTCTTTCATAAGTACTGTCGATAGGATGTTCAAATGTATTATTATTATTATTCATACTCCGCTATGCCCTAGGGCGTGCCGGACCCTCTGCTATTTAGTGTACAGGAAAACCGTGCCCTCCCGGGCCGGGTGAAAAACCCCTACCAACAATCAAGGAACGATGCGTTCTGGTGAGTCTACGTATACAAAGAGAGGAGGCCTCCTGGCCTCCGAACGGGGGCGCTTCAGGCCGCCGTTTCCAGCTCGAGCCTCCTGGCCAAGCTGTACATCGGCAGCCTCCCCGAGTCCATCAGCCAGTCGAGGATCCTCCTCGCAAGCCGTACAGTCGTGGGATTGATACCGTGTAGAACTGAGTAAAAGTCCCGTCGTGTCCGAATTCCAGTTCTCTCCCATCTTCGAGTCAACGGTGGGGCCAAACACCACACTACCAGGTGTTCGGCAGTCTCTCGTCCCTCGCCACACTCGCAGGCAGGCGTCAGAACCTCCGGGACTTCCCGTGTAAACAAGTAGTCCCGTAAGCCTATTGCTCCCGTCCGGATTTGAATGAGCAGTGAGCTTTTCGCCTTGCTGAGACCGTCATGCCTCCTTAGGGTTTCGTTCCGGAATAGCGTCTCCCGCTGATGGTCAAAGTCGTCCGCCGGCCTGGTGATTACTCTGCCGTCCCGTTCCTTTAACCACCTCGCTCTCCAGGCCTCTTCTACTGCCTTGTCCGTGTCTATGGTTCCCCCCGTCCAGCGCATGATGGTGCCCGCGGCTCTCTCTACCGCCGTGGGCCCTTGAGGCCTCAAGGTTCGCGGTCGGCCCCTGTTGCCCCTCCTCGAGCTGAGTCTCTGCTGTATCTTGCGGCAGGCGGTAAGGATAACGCTCCCCGCCGTCTTTTTGCCGCCTTGGCCGTCGTCCAGATCGGGTTGTTGGAGTCGGTTTTCGAAATCTGCAAGCCGTTTGTTTAGGTATAAGTCCAACGGTGGTACCCACGTCTCTGTCTCGAGGTTACGGATGGGGGTAGACTTAAAGGCTCCCGCCACAATCCTCAGGCTCTTGTTCTGGGCCTTCCCGAGGGCCTTGGTGATGCCTTTCTTCACCGGTTCGCCTCCCACATCCGTGGGAATGTGGAACGACGATGCGCCATAGGCCAGCGCTGACCGGATGCACTTTGTGTACACTTCTCGCGCTTTGGCTAGCCCCAGTCCCCACGTCGATGCCGCTAGCCTCGACAGGGCATAGCTCTGGGTCCTCAGCTTCTTCTCCACCGCCGCCAGGTGGGCTTTCCAGTTGAGCTTCCGGTCCAGCCAGACTCCCAGGAACCTGGCAGACTCCTTCGGTATGACGGGGCTGGTGCCTCCCCCTGGGTTAGTGAGTTCCAGCTGGTTTGTCCACTGCCGTCGTCCCTTGTTGAAATGGATCAGTTCGCTCTTTTCCGGGGCGAACTTCATCCCCCGACTGTCCGCCCATCGCATGCATGTTTCCCACGCCGCCTCCAGTTGCCGGACATTGGCCTCGGGGTTTCGACCAAACACCAGGAGGTTGGTGTCATCCGCAAACCCCGTTATAGCCAAGTGAGGGTGCTCGTCTTTTAGCTGCTTGTATAATGAGGAAATATAGAGGATGAAGAGAACAGGGGAAAGGGGTGAGCCTTGGGGGACCCCTGCCCGAATTGCCGTCGGTGCCGCCGTCTTGCCGTCGAAAAGAAGGGTGGCCTCTCGACCAGTCAACCAGTCTCTCGTCCAGAGGACCAGCCACCTCGGGTAGCCCATTTCTCGCAAAGTTGCTAGCAGTCGGGTGTGGTTGACCGTGTCAAAGGCTCCTGAGATGTCCAGTTGCAATAGGGACGCCGCACCCTTCTGTCTCCACGCCTCCTGGACCTGGGCTACTACTAGCCGGACAGCCAGCTCTGTGGAGCGGTGTGCTCTGTTCCCCATTTGTTCATCTGGTACGAGGCCGTTGACTTCTGCAGTTTGAGTGACCTTCCTGGCGACCACTGACTCTATTACCTTCCCTAGGGTTGGCAGCAGAGCAATGGGCCTGTATCCCCCCCGGGTCTGATACACCGGCGGAGCCTTTCCTGGTTTCGGTAGTACTACAGTCTTCGCCCTCTTGAAACGGTTCGGGAACCATCCTAGCTCCAGACACCTTGTCGCCAGAAGGGCCAGCACTTCAGCTAACGGTGCTCCGCACGCCTTCAGAAGGCCCATCGGGAGCAAATCCTCGCCTGGCGCCTTCCAGGGGCTTGCTCTTCCTATCGCTTCCGTGATCTCGGTCGGCGTCACTGCTTGTACAACGTCGAAGCCCGGGTTCCAGCTGCCCAAAAAGGCTTGGTCTTCCACGTCCGTCAGGTTGGCCGGTGGGTCCGGGAAGAACCTCTCGGCCAGCGCGCTGGCCTTTTGGTCGTGCGTTTTGGCCGTTACCTGTCCAGAAGAGTCCTTAAATTCCGGCAGCCTCGGTGGTTCTGGCGGCAAAAAGCTCCGCGGCCTAGCCCATCTTTCCAAGCTCCACATCTGATCGGGCTTCTTTGCCTCGCTTGCTTCCTGTAGGCTGTTTCTCCAAGCCCTCGTCCGTGCTTCGCGCGTTGTTCTGGCAAGGTCCTTGAGCCTTTCGCTGAGCTCCTCCCAACAGTACTCTGCCCTAGTCTCCTTCGCCAACCTCTCGGCTCTCCTGGCCTCCCGGGCGGCCTGCTGCACCTCCACAGTCCACCAGGGAGAGCTGTAGCCGCAGCTCGCCTTCTTCCGTGGAGTGCTTTCCCCCGCGACCCAGGTGAGCCACTCAACCAGGCTATCGAAAGCTTTGTCAAGACCCTCGACTGTCCGGGTTCTGGCCGGTAGTCCGTCCGGTCCCGGGTCCGTGAGTCCCATGGCCTTGCATAGCAGCGCTGATTCAGCCTTCACCCTCTCTCTGTCCATCTTATTCCAGGTCCAACCGTCCGGCTGGGTTGGTTTCGGCCCCAGCCTCCCCTCGATCTCGAGCACCTGTGGGTAGTGGTCTGACTTTCCGCGGCACTCCTCTCCGTAGTATGCTGTCTGGAGGTTTCCCGAGGTCTAGAAGTGGTCTATAGTTGACGGACGACCCCGCTGTCGCCCCTGAGGGGCTCGTGTTGTTCCTCCCCTAGGGGTCCTGATGGTGAGGTCCCACTGGAGACCCAGCTGCAGTAGGTCTTCAGACTCCCTGTCGTAGCGCCCGAAATCGTTCCACAGTGGGTGCTTCAGGTTGAAGCCACCTGCCAGAACTACTGGATGGCTTGGCCTCGGTCATCCTTGAAGGGCTCTTGGTACGTTCTCGCCGCCGGGGGGGTTGTATATGGACCAAAGCTCGAATCCGGGGCCCTCCCTTCCCAGGTCTGCCTCTGAAAACCACACACGGCACCAGTTCTCGGTGGCTTCGGAGTCCCATTGCTTGATCCCAAACCTCTTGCTCACGTATATCGCTGCCCGCCCCTCGAGCTTGTGTACCAGGTGGTATCTGCTGCTCCGGGGGCAGTATGTAGACTTCGTCTCCTTGTTAATCCACGGTTCCTGCACCGCCAAGGGCACTGGGTCTCGCCTTCCCTGCCGCCTTCTCCATGGGCTTTGGTCCCGCAACGCGGGCACAATGGAGTCGCCTTGCAATAGTGCTGCGTGTGCCCCCACTTCCAGCACTTGTAGCACTGCGTTGGGCTGAGCGCAGCCCAGTAAGGCTCGCAGTCCAGTAGTTGAGCCCTCCAGATCACTCCCTCGTCGCACGCCTTGCGTGTTTCCTCCTGGGAGGTTAAAGCGACCAGCACCGTTGCCCGGGTCGCCTCCCTGTGTCTCGGCACTCTAAACTTCACTTTATCGACTGTGCGGAGGCCAGTTTCCTTCCCGAACTCCTCCTCGGTGACCCCTTGGAGGTTCTTCTTCCACACGCCTTTCAGCAGCACTGCAAAGGTTCGCTTGCTCTCTTCGGCCTGCTCTCCAAAAGCCTCCCTGATCCAGTTGGTGTTTGTCGAGTGCCAGTCTCTTGCCCCTGCGCTTTGGAATGTGACGATTGTGTCGCCGCTGGGGAGCCTCCGGGCTGCGACTGCTCCCTTCTTGACTGACACTCGGTTGACAGCCTGGATGGTTTCTTGCGGGGTGCGCTTTGCGAGATCGGCTGGCATTCCTCTGCCTCTGACTAGGATCTCCTTGTTTATGCGGGTCGGCACTATCTTTGTCGGGGTGTTGGGCTGTGGCTGAGGGGGGACAGCCCCGTGAGCGGCCACTGCGGCCCAGGTTCCTTTGTCCTGGGTCCCGGCTCCATTAACGGCTGCCTTCACTTCCTCGGCCACCACCTTGCGGAGGTTGGCCAGCGAGATGTTTCCAGTCTGTGACTGAGACGCGTCGTACATTTTCCGGACGGCCGCTAACAGGTCTAGCCCCATGCCTCTAGCTGTCCCTTTCTTCTCGGGGTCCGCCAGTCCCACCAGCTCGTCAACCAGCTTCTTGATAGCCTCTATGTTGGAGGGCGGGGGTGAGAGGGGTGGGGTGGGAGGTAGGTGCCGGGACTGCTCTAGCCCACTCCTCCCCCTTTGGACTGGAGCAGTAGGGTTGGCCATCCTGTTCCACTCAGGGGTTCAAGGGGGTGCTCGTCTAGGCAACTATGGGTGGGTCGGCAGCTCGCCGGTCCGTGCGTCGGCGATGGAGATTTTTCAGGGCGACTGCGTATCCCGGATCGTCCTTCTTTCCACGCCCACTGCGGCCGCGCTGCAGGTTGCGCGTCGGTGCACGTGGCGTGGTTAGATAGGGCTTCGCGAGAGCTTTCCATCAACGCTGGTTTTGAGAGTTTTTGGCCAGCAATAATTCGTTTTTTTTTCTCCCATTGAATCCTTGCCTTCCAGAAACGGTATGCAGCATCGAAATAGTGTGCAACGACAGCGAAAAACGCGGCAGTTCCCGGGGACGACCATCCATCAAAGGAGATGTGGATTGGATTGGGTGTGGATGTGATTTCGGCTCTGAGGGCATCAAAATACAGGTTGTACTGAATTTTCAATGCTCGGCCGATTCTTCCTTCCCCTCACGAGCACCAATGGCTTGCTACTACGTTTTCTCTTTATCACACACTCCATAACAATACGGCCATTATATAGTTCTGCTATGCTTGCCTAATTTTTTCCACAGTCTTACCATGAGTAAAAGAAAGAACGAGTCTACAGACAATGTAGAGATATATTGCCAGATCCGCGAATATTATAAGGAAAATGATATTCGGTGGAAACGGCTCCTTCCAGAGCTCTCATCAGACCACTCTCGTAGGTGTGTCAGAACGCTCCTCCTGAAGCATGGCGCTATTGCCAAAGCATTAGACCCGCTTCTTGGTGTTCGGGGGCTACGAGCATCGGTTCCTAGGAAGCATCAGTTCGACCTCGCGCGACGACAACTATGGCTTTATAGCCGCATCTACAGTAAAAGGCGAATCGGGTGTCGCTGGTTTTCTTAGTTAACTATTTTAAGGACTGCGGGGTAGGCCTATGGCCTGATGTGGCTTGGCCGGATGTGAGTGTCGCAGGGAGGTACTCGGCTAGCAAGTCCTAACAATTTCTTGGAGCCTACACCGTCTGCATTTTTGGCCGCGCATAGACAAATCAGAGGCGACAGCATGGCCCCACATTTGCTGGTCATTTTCCGACCACCAAATGTGGGTCCTTGATTGATGATGTCGTTGACCCGCCTTCTAGCACTGTCCCTCTTTCCTGCGTGTAGGTCCGACTTCTTGACTTGTTTGTGTCAATGGACCTGTTGATGTGAGAACACCAAAGCTGAAGCATTCGACGCTTCTTAACCATGTTTATTCACGATTTGCTCGATGTTTTTGGCCAGGAGCGCCACGCGGCTCGCCGCACAAGCTGTGTGGCTGCCCAGTCTGGCGCCCAACGAGACGCATCGAACACACTGCACACTCGACGCATCTGGGAGCACCGCTTCGTTTAACCCCGCAAATCGACACTTCGCTTGACGACCATGCATTTCAGATCGTGACGCCATGGAGGCGGTGGGATCCGCAGCGAGCATCATCGCTGTGATCGATCTGTCCGCAAAAGTCGCATCTCTTTGCTTCCAGTATTCCGCCGCTGTCAAGAACGCCAGATCCGACGTCGAAAGACTGCAAGGAGAACTTGAGAGGTTGAGAACGACCCTGCAAGGTGCGCAACGGCTTCTTGAAAGCCCAAACGGCAAGAGGCTTCAAACCTCGCAAGACTTGTCGGATGGACTCAGCGGTTGTTTTCTCCAGCTGTCACAGCTGCGATCGAGGCTGGAGAAGAAACTCAATCCTGGGCCTGCGCGTAAGGCGATGAGAAAGTTCGGGCTTCGCGCTCTCGAGTGGCCCTTCGAGAGCAAAGAGATCGACAGTATCATCAACAACTTAGAACGGTATCGAGACACACTGTCTGCGGGTCTCACCGTCGATGGAACGTAAGTTACAGCTGTATTTCTCCTTCATTTTCTTCAGTCTTACATAGATGTAGTACAGAGCTCCTCCACATCGGCCAGACACTCGTCCTTTCCAAGCTCCCGACCGCAAGCAATGCAGCCTTCGATTCTCATGCGGAGGAGCACAACGCACGTTGTTACCCCGGAACACGAACCGACCTCCTCGAGCGTATAACGAAATGGGCCGGCAATCCTCACGGCGAGATCATCTTCTGGCTCAACGGCATGGCAGGGACCGGGAAGTCTACTATATCACGAACGGTTGCGCAATCTTTTGCCGACCGAGGACTTCTCGGTGCCAGCTTCTTCTTCAAGAGAGGCGAGCGAGACAGGGGTAACGCGGCCCTGCTGTTTACAACCATCGCCGCACAACTTGTTGCTAAAGAACCTGATCTGGCGCCGCACGTTAGGGCCGCCATCGAGGATGATCCTTCCGTCACGAGCAAGACATTGGGAGAGCAGTTTGAGAAGCTTATCCTGAAGCCGTTGGGAAATTTGAAGGGCGGAACGGGCGAAGTTAAAGAAGTCGTCCTAGTAATTGACGCTCTTGACGAGTGCGAGCGGGATGACGACATCAGAGCCATTATCTACCTGTTGTCACAGGCAAAGGCTTCGAATTCGATGTCGCTAAAAGCCTTCCTCACGAGTAGACCCGAGCTGCCGGTCCGGCTCGGCTTCGGCGACATCAAAGGCAAATACCGCGACCTGGTCTTACACGAGATCCCAAAGCCAATTATCGAGCACGATATCGCTACATTTCTGGACTTTGAGCTCGCAAGAATCCGAAACGACCATAATGCTCTATCTCCCGCCGACCGACAGCTCCCGCCGGATTGGCCTGGCTGCCATATCGCCCAGGCCCTTGTCGAGATGGCTGTTCCGCTCTTTATTTTCGCGACCACTGTCTGTCGGTTCATCCGGGATCCAGCATGGCGCGACCCCGATGGCCAACTAGCAAAAGTCTTGCAATACCAGTCCAGGACCCAGCAATCTGAGATCGACAAGCTGGATGCGACTTATCGCCCGGTCCTTGATCAGTTGCTACCAGATTCTAAAGCAGCCAAGAGATCCATTGTCGATGAGTTTCGTACCGTTGTAGGTCCGATTGTTCTCCTTGCCGAACCGATCTCGATCCGATCCCTGGCCCGTCTTCTTGGTATTGCTGAGAATGTTGTGTTTCGTCGGCTCGAGCCACTCCGCTCTGTTCTGAACGTACCGGCCTCCCCTGAATCTCCCGTCAGGATATTCCATCTATCGTTCCGCGACTTCCTCGTCGATCCCGATAAGGCCGATGAATTGGAAAAGTACCCATTCTGGGTTGACGAAGGAGAAACTCATAAACGTCTGGCGGCTCGGTGTCTGGAACTGCTATCGACAGAAGATAGACTCAAGAAAGACGTCTGTGGGCTCCGCCTGCCAGGGACGTGCCGGTCGGAGATCGACCAGAAGACCATCGACACCAGCTTGCCGCCCGACGTGCAGTACGCCTGTCGGTATTGGGTCTACCACTGGAAGGAGAGTAAGTGCTTGATACGGGACGGCGACCTTGTCGACCATTTTTTGAAGCACCATCTCCTGCACTGGCTCGAAGTGCTGGGTCTTTTAGGATGGATCTCGGAGAGTATCAGCATGGTAGATGACTTGCTGGGCTTGCTTGATGTACGTTGCTGTTTTGGCTATTCTCTTGGATGGTGTATTGACTTTTCTATAGCGAGAAGAAAGCGAGAAAGTCTCGGCGTTTCTGTCTGATACCAGGCGGGTCATTCGAAGTCATTGCTCTGTTCTCGATATATGGCCTCTTCAGGTCTACCATTCGGCTATCGTATTTGCGCCAACGCAGAGCGTCGTCCGAAAGACGTTCGAAGATCAATTTCGCGCATGGCTTGCTCTACCGCCGAAAGTTAATTTAGATTGGGATGCATGCATCCAAACGCTTGAGGGGCATAGCGGCTGGGTCCACTCGGTCGCATTCTCCCACGACTCGAAGACGCTCGCGTCAGCGTCGGACGACATGACGGTCAAGCTCTGGGACGCGGCAACGGGCACCTGTACGGCAACACTCAAGGGGCATAGCAGCTTGGTCCACGCAGTCGCATTCTCCCACGACTCGAAGACGCTCGCGTCAGCGTCGGGCGACATGACCGTCAAGCTCTGGGACGCGGCAACGGGCACCTGTACGGCAACACTCAAGGGGCATAGCGGCTGGGTCCACTCGGTCGCATTCTCCCACGACTCGAAGACGCTCGCGTCAGCGTCGGGCGACATGACCGTCAAGCTCTGGGACGCGGCAACGGGCACCTGTACGGCAACACTCAAGGGGCATAGCGGCTGGGTCCACTCGGTCGCATTCTCCCACGACTCGAAGACGCTCGCGTCAGCGTCGTACGACAACACGGTCAAGCTCTGGGACGCGGCAACGGGCACCTGTACGGCAACATTCAAGGGGCATAGCAGCTCGGTCCTCTCGGTCGCATTCTCCCACGACTCGAAGACGCTCGCGTCAGCGTCGTACGACATGACGGTCAAGCTCTGGGACGCGGCAACGGGCACCTGTACGGCAACACTCAAGGGGCATAGCGGCTCGGTCCACTCGGTCGCATTCTCCCACGACTCGAAGACGCTCGCGTCAGCGTCGTACGACAACACGGTCAAGCTCTGGGACGCGGCAACGGGCACCTGTACGGCAACACTCGAGGGGCATAGTAGCTTGGTCCACTCGGTCGCATTCTCCCACGACTCGAAGACGCTCGCGTCAGCGTCGTACGACATGACGGTCAAGCTCTGGGACGCGGCAACGGGCACCTGTACGGCAACACTCAAGGGGCATAGCAGCTTGGTCAGCTCGGTCGCATTCTCCCACGACTCGAAGACGCTCGCGTCAGCGTCGTACGACAACACGGTCAAGCTCTGGGACGCGGCAACGGGCACCTGTACGGCAACACTCAAGGGGCATAGCGGCTCGGTCCTCTCGGTCGCATTCTCCCACGACTCGAAGACGCTCGCGTCAGCGTCGGACGACAACACGGTCAAGCTCTGGGACGCGGCAACGGGCACCTGTACGGCAACACTCGAGGGGCATAGCGGCTCGGTCCTCTCGGTCGCATTCTCCCACGACTCGAAGACGCTCGCGTCAGCGTCGGACGACATGACCGTCAAGCTCCGGGACGCGGCAACGGGCACCTGTACGGCAACACTCAAGGGGCATAGCGGCTCGGTCCTCTCGGTCGCATTCTCCCACGACTCGAAGACGCTCGCGTCAGCGTCGGACGACATGACCGTCAAGCTCTGGGACGCGGCAACGGGCGCCTGTACGGCAACACTCAAGGGGCATAGCGGCTCGGTCCACTCGGTCGCATTCTCCCACGACTCGAAGACGCTCGCGTCAGCGTCGGACGACAACACGGTCAAGCTCTGGGACGCGGCAACGGGCGCCTGTACGGCAACGCTGGGGGTAGGCAGGGTAGTCAAATACCTCGCATTTGACACCACCGGTTTTTCTCTCCTCACAAACATCGGCGCTTTCACACTAAACAACCTGTCATTATCGCCAATGGCTTCGACAGATACGCCAGCGCTTGAAATGTCAAAGGCAATGCCTAGCCCCCTGCCGCAACACGTCAACCGTTGGGGCATTGGCTTCAGCGAGGACAATGCATGGGTTATCTGGGGCTCGCACAAGGTCCTATGGTTGCCGCCAACATACCGACCAAGAGAATCGTGTACAACAGCGTCGAAAGTGGCTATCGGATGTGCTTCAGGACAAGTCTTGTTTTTAGCGTTCTCGTTCAGTCACAACCTTCTTATTTAGCTCATCATTCTTTATGTAGGATCGTTCTCGCCATAGCTAATTGTCTCTTTTTCTTTTTTCCCTCTTTGCCTTTTGAGGGTCCAAGGGGCTACGCTGAATCTATATCCATTTGGTGGCGACTTGGAATGTTCCGGACCTCTGTACTATAAATACTGAGTAACCATTCGACTCTTCCTTGCCCGAGATCGGTGGTGTCACGACTCAAGGGGCGGGCCATAGGAAAGCCAATACGATACCGTACCTTGGAGTGAATGCGTCGGACGAGGAAAAGGTTATCTTCCGGGACCCGATCAGGTTTGGGCAGGCTCTAAAATTAGCCAACTGAGGACCGAAACCGAAGTCCGTGGAAGCGGTGGCCATGTGGGCACCTCGGTCGCCAGCGGCAAGCGAGGCAGCAATGTGGCAGCGATCTTGCCTCGACGTTCTTCGACTGGGAAGACATTCGTCATGGAGAACTTGGATTTTGAGTGGCCACACGGCGATTTTGCTTTGAATTATGGAGCCGTCGAATTTCTGACACCCGAAAGCCCCCGAGTCGGCCCTGCCGCTGAAGGAGCCAGTCCATTCGCCGCACGAACCGACCCACCGGCCGAACAGGCCGATCAGCGAAGTGGTGAAAGTGCATTACCACTTCTCCGACTGAGCGGTTGGGAACCCAACAAGCAGTATGACAAGAATAACCCCGAATGTATCCACTATGACTTTCGGTGGAAGGTCTCTCAACGTGAGAACATCAGAGCTAGGCATGTTTGTTCAGATACAGATCCCGATCTCGTCCTGGCTCCGAGCGATTTTTGGAAGGCCAACTTCCAGGCCCGACTTGAAGCCCTTCTGAAAAACGAGCATAAGTTTCTAGGAGATACGTACGCATGCGAAGAAACGATCGTCGATATATCCATCGAGCGAAGCCGTCAGCGCGGTCTAAAGAAACGCTTCAAAGACTTGGAGATCGATTGGAAGATGGTGGACAATCACATGGAAAGCCTCAGTGCCTTGTTCAGCAAGAGGAGAAAGATAACCTTCAGCATAGAGTTCGTTTTCAAGGAAGTCACGAGTGGCTCTGCGATGACAAAGGGAAAGAAAAACAAGCAGAGCGCCACTGAGGCTCAAAAGCTTCAAAGAGCCACTGACGCCGGTCTTTGGACCCGAGTTTACGTACAAGCATCATCGTTGCAGAGGCAAGCACTGCAGGCAAGGACCCCACTGCTGGCCGGACGAACGAGGAAATCACCATAAGCTGCTGCCAAGGCACTTAGAGGACATTTTCCATCATATTAAAGGGAATATGGAGGAAGGGGAGAAAGAAGAGGACGTCGACGTCAATATCGAGATTCCACCCCAAATTCTCAAAGACGTATTGGATGACAGCCGCAAGCGGAAGGCGGAGGACTCCATCGGCTGTCGTAACTGTAAGACCCGTGTCTCGGCCCACGGCAGGCATCACGATGCGGCCGATACGACCCTTGGTGAAGACCTTGCGGATGTGGATGGGGATAGGAAGGACAGGGTTGAGGAGTACTGTAACTGGACTCGGCAACAAGTCAAGAGCGACAGATGGAGAGAGGCGCTACAGGCTGCAAATCAGTTTGCATTGGATCAATTCCTGGAACTGAACTCCATCCTGCAGCACCCAAGGCTCGCTGCTAACTTGATGGTCAAGGGAGGGGTGAAGCCAGGCATCGCCCTACAGTTTGTGAGTAACATTAGAAGATTCCAGCATGAGGGAAAGAATATCTCAAGCATTGGTTTTCCTGTGCCCCCGACAATATTGTACATGTAGTTATAGTATTTCTGTATTTAGTTTAGGTACTGTGTGATGGAGATCCCGGCATGACGGAAGTGACTCTCCGCGATGCGCTCGTCGTCACCCACTACGTCGACGCACCATTCCAAAAACATCTGAAACTCCCGTGCAATAAAATCCTCGTTTTCGTGCCACTTTTTCTTGATAAATTGTTTGAGCACCCCGAAGTACTCCTCAATAGGGTTGAAGTCAGGCGAGTACGGCGATAGGAACTCCAACACGACTCCTACATCTCGGCACATCTGCTGGAGCTTCTCCGAATGGTGCCAAGAGGCGTTGTCCATAACGATTACCGACTTTGGCTCTGGGTATCTGCCACAGTGATACAGCAATTGAGCCATGAAGTCTTCAAAGACATCGCTGTCGGTAGATCCTTGGTATACCCGCCTTAGTACGATGCCATCTTGCGCGTATGCTGGAAGAATGTGCCATCTTTTTCCGCGACCGAACTTCGTGATCTGGACGGGGGAGGACCCCTTCGGAGACCACCCCAAACGACGGTATCCTGCCCTTCTATCGCAGCCGGACTCATCGACAAAGACAAGTTGGTAGGACTCGTACTGCGATATCTTATGTAGATAATGGTCTCGAAGGTCGGCATCCCGTTGCTGTGCGACGCGGTGGATCGTCTTCCTCGTCCAGCCAATTGACCGCAGGGCCCGGCCAATCGATCGTTCGGATATCCTCCTCCCGAACCTACGATGGAGGAAGTCTGCCATCTCGCATCGGTACATGTACGGCTGTTTAATCAGCACATTACAGAGGGCTTCCCGCATACGTAGTGTTATGCAGCTGCGGCGACCGACGCGGCTTGTTCTTCTAGTGGGCATTTTGGACTGTTGTCTCTCCTGACGGATTCTCTGGACGGCGCGCATGGTGCACGAGGCTTCTAATGCTATTAGCTTGGTCTCAAATTCTTCCGTCAGCAAAGTTCTGATCAGAATATGTTGTGTAGCATCCAGTTGCGGCGCCATGATCGTAGTGGCATGAAAGTGCTAGGGATGGAAGAGGGGAAAGAAAGGACAGAAGGGGGGGAGGGCAGATGGGAGGGACTCTTTGGACGAGTGGGGCAATGTGAGGGGCGAGTAACATCTAGGCGAGGCACAAGGGCACTGCGAATGCTGCCTCAATTCTGCTAATCGAAAGCTGAGGAAAGGAGAGGGAGAAGATACAAGATGCGCGTCTGTAACGCGAGCAGTATGCGCGGGTGGGGCTAGTCCCAATGCGGAAGTGCACTCACAACCCCAACCCTGGGTGCGCTTTCCGTCACAAGCAACCGCCAGTTCTGGCTCTGTTAGGTATTGCTCCTGAAGTACACTAAAAGGCGAATTGGGTGTCGCTGATTTTTTCGTTAACTTTTTTTAAGGACTGCGGGTCAGCCTATGACGTACGTGGCTTGGCAGGATGCGACTGTCACAGGAAAGTACTCGGTGAGCAAAACCTAACAATTTCTCGGCGCTTAACTCGACTCTTGACAAGAATGGCTGTGGTACTCTGCATAATACGCGACGTCAAAATCTCAAATCCATGCACAACACGGACCTGCGCAAAGGTAGGCCATCCAGTACCGCATATAAGCCACTAAGATTCGTCGAACGAGCGCATGTACAACACCTCGCCGTCAACCACCTCCCTATCCCAATCTCCATCCAGACCTTGTACGTCGGCCAATTCAACTTCGATGATGTCGTCTTCTCCCTCCTCCTCGTCTCTCGCTCTGTCCATCGATGGCCAGTGACACACCTTCGACAGTCGAGACTTGTCGATATGCTTGCTCGAGAGCCAGCTGTGGCAGAGTTTGCGGTACTCCAAAGCGCAAACCTGTTCGCCGGGGGCCACGAACTGTGACTGTGTCCCATCCAGGCCCTGCTGATGGATGGCCATGCTGGGGTCGATTGTGTCTCCAAGCGGCACGACGACCCCGGCAGCAGCAAGGGACAGGCTGACTGGAACG
The DNA here is from genome assembly GCF_020726465.1 of Chaetomium tenue. NCBI lineage: Eukaryota > Fungi > Ascomycota > Sordariomycetes > Sordariales > Chaetomiaceae > Chaetomium > Chaetomium tenue. The sequence continues at coordinate 2,134,394 of NW_027117334.1, read as the reverse complement.
TTGATCTGGCCGCCCGCACTGCTCCCATCTACTGATTCCTGGCTGATAATGGCATTCGTGATAGTATGAAACCCAACGATCATATAGATATCGTGACCTTTGTCGATTCTCCGCTCGATCCAGGCTCGTGTGGCTGGTACACGTGTTGCTTCCTCGAACCAACGCTCGGAGTTATCGAGAGTGTACGTCTTGACGTGTTCTGTGGTGACGCGAATCTTCGCCTTGGCGCGCTTTGCAAAACTAATAGATACCAGAGACGTGAGGGTCGAAGCGAAGCTGGAATAACTGGCAACATGATGCTCGCCGGTGTACGAGTCGCGCAGTGACTCTAGCACGCGGGGTTGGTTAGTTGAGAGGGGATCATTGTAATCCTGGTGTGGGTGCTCGACGTTAGTGGTGAATCGGCCGAGTTTGACGGAGTTCTGCGGTAGAAAGATCTGCGGTAGGATGATGCTCGCCCTCATGTTGCGTTGGTTGGAGTTGGACGTCGTAGGGTTGGCTTGGCATAGCGGCGTGCGATAATCTTTACATTTGTAGATGTGAGGCCGCCGATAGCCGACACTATTCGCTCATTGCCTAGTGGTGGCTGTGCTGACTGGGCGGAGTGCATGCTGCACGCTACTGCGGAAGGTTGAGTCACCTAAAAAGCGTCCGCAAGCAGACGCGGGGTGTTTCTCAACATGAGAAGTCTGCGGATTAGGAACTACATACAGGCATTCGGGATCAGATGTACAATAGCTTCAGAAGCGTAAACTGTTGAATTGTAAGTAAATCTATAGAGAACGCCTCTATATCCGTTCAACATCTCGGTGTAGCTTTTTTTGGTTTTCTTTTCGACTTGATCATCGCTGGCTGATCTCCAACGCGATACCCAACCCGGAGATACGCACGCGTCAGCCACCGCCATAGACGTGAGCTATCCCGCCGCAGCCGCGACTCAGCCACCACCACGAAGAGCAAGCATGGCCAGCTGCTGCAATTGCGGGGCCTGGCGCCGGAGGCCACCGGCTAGAATAATAAACAATTGCCACAGCAGGGGCATGCGTCACGAACCAGCGTCGCGACATTCCACTTTGCAGTTCCGACAATGGGCCTCCAGCAGATGATTCAATGGCTCGTTCAGCAAGGAGTTGATAGCGAAGATGTCCCAGACCTGCTTGCGTCCTTCGCAATTCAGGCGTACAGAGAATACGAAAAGTCCAGAAGCAAGGAGGATATTGATAAAGCAGTGGGATTCGCTAGAGGAAGCATTGGTGCAGGACGTGATGGCGACCCATCATTGATAGGGAGGTTGAACAATCTCGGGGTTATGCTTGGTCGCCGGTATGAGCGGACGGGCGCCATGACCGACCTGGAGGAAGCCATCGGCGTGGCTAGGCAGGCGGTCGAGTCGACGCCACATGACCATCCCGACCGGGCAGCCTGCTTAAACAACCTCGGAAACAAGCTTGAGAGCCGGTATGAGCGGACGGGCGCCATGGCCGACCTGGAGGAAGCCATCGGCGTGGCTAGGCAGGCGGTCGAGTCGACGCCACACGACCATCCCGACCGGGTAGGGAGGTTAAACAACCTCGGAAACAAGCTTGGTCGCCGGTATGAGCGGACGGGCGCCATGACCGACCTGGAGGAAGCCATCGGCGTGGCTAGGCAGGCGGTCGAGTCGACGCCACATGACCATCCCGACCGGGCAGCCTGCTTAAACAACCTCGGAAACATGCTTGGTCGCCGGTATGAGCGGACGGGCGCCATGGCCGACCTAGAAACGACTTCATCATGCCTTCACGACGCTTGGCTTTGTCATACTGCTATTCCATTCCATCGAATTTAAGCAGCAGCCCAATGTCTCAAACTCCTCGCTGCCCAAACCAAAATCGATGTCGCTATCTCTCTCGGACAAGCCGTCATCGACCTCCTCCCGGCCGTCAACACCAAACTTCTCGACCGCAATGACCAACAGTACGTCATGTCGATCTTTGCTGGCGTCGCTGCCGACGTCTGCGCCTTTCTTCTTGCGTCGAATCAGCCTACCAATGCCCTCGAGTACCTCGAGAAAGGCCGTGCCGTCATTATCGGCCAGCTGGTCGACGGTCGGAGCGACGTTTCGGCCTTGACAGAAGCACATCCTAACATAGCTCGCCGATACGAACAGCTTCGGGACGACGTCAACAGGCCCTCCAGTCAACTTGACAAAGATGCGGGAGGGGGGCAGGTGGCAGGCCGGCGTCGAGAAGCCGTGGCCGAACTCGACGCATGCATCCGCGAGATCAGGAGCATTGCAGGAAACGAGCGCTTCTTACTCGGCCAGACAGCGGCCGAAATGCAGCAATGTGCCGTAGGCGGCACGATCGTCATCGTCAACATTACCAGGTTTCGGAGCGACGCGATTCTTGTGTCCCGCGGAGCCGTCAAGGCTCTCAGCCTGCCAGGGCTGCTCGCGTCGGACGCAGAGGCCTGGCTGGGTAAGAAATGGACGGGACGCGGAGTGCGTCGGCATGAACGCGCGCAGAAGAACAAGGAATACCTCGAGTACCTGGCTTGGCTGTGGGACGTGTGCGTTAGGCCCGTTTTTAACGAAGTGCACAGGGTACATGACACGACAGACAGACTGTCGCGGATATGGTGGATCGGGACAGGGTTGGGCAGCTCAATGCCGTTTCATGCTGCCGGGGTGCATTCTCCCGGCTCGACGGAAAACGCCTTCAGCAAGGCCGTCTCATCGTACACTCCGTCCATCAAGGCACTCGGGTATGCTCAGCAGCGAGCCCGGGCCACAGACGGCGCGCGGGGCGCGCTTCTGATCGCCTCTATGCCCACCACGCCGGGCCAGGTCTCGCAGCCGGATGCTCGCAAGCCGCCGGATCTCCCTGGTGTGGCGGAAGAAAAGAAGAAGATCACGGACATAGTCAATGGCCACGTACCTATAGAGCCGCTGGACCTACCAAGCGTGGACCAGGTGGTCGATAAGCTGACGGACTGCTATATCGCACACTTTGCTTGCCACGGTTCGACGGACTATGCCGACCCGTCCAACAGCGGACTGATCTTGCAGAAGCGCGGAGAAGGCCAAGAGGCAGAACAGGACCGGCTGACGGTGCATAGGGTGTCGGAGCTGAGCCTGGCACACGCCCGCATAGCATACCTGTCGGCGTGCTCGACGGCGGAGAACGGGGCGGCGCGGCTGTCGGACGAGGTGATCCACGTGGTGAGCGGGTTCCAGGTAGCCGGGTTTCCGTACGTGGTGGGATGCCTGTGGCCGTCGATAGACAGGGTCTGCGTAGAGGTGGCAAGCGGCTTCTACCGGTCGCTGTTGCAGCGGAGGGGCGCGGGGTTGGACGGCGGCGAGGTGGCGTGGGCTGTGCGGGAGGCGGTGATGGCGGTGCGGGAGGCGGAGATGGACCAGCCGCTGGTGTGGGCGCAGTTTGTGCATTTCGGAGCGTAGTTCGGGTGTCGTAGCAATACACTGATAGTGTAGGCGCCAAAAATGACTGAAGGTCTGTCTAGTTAAGCGCCGAGAAATTGTTAGGTTTTGCTCACTGAGTACCTTCCTGTGACAGTCGCATCCTGCCAAGCCACGTACGTCATAGGCTGACCCGCAGTCTACGGAAGCCGATAGGTACAACTCGGACAAAGTCGAATTTGCCCGTGCGTTTTCATCAGCCCACGCCCACGTAAATTTTGATAAAGCAGGTTGCACGCCTTGTTAAGTCGATAGTCTTTGTCAGCGTGCATTTAGCCAGCCATTCGCAATAAGAAGGTCGAACTCTTCTTCCCCACAATATCAATATTTTGCACCGCCACAACTTTCCTTCTGCCTCACCAACCCCTACAGTAAGTTATCCCTAACCTTCAAAACCACCTCAATCAACAATTCCGAACGACCTCCGTACTTCGGTACCGCTCGCTACCAATGCGATGGACGGCCACGTTGGCGCCGCCCCGACTCCGGCCAAGAACGACAACGTTCCCGATAATGCCCCCATTGCGACAACTGACGTTGGTACGGACCTTCCCATCGTCACCGGTTCGCCTCTTGTCGATCCTGCCATCGTTTACAACCCCAGAAACGCTAGTCGTCGTCGCCCTCGCTCGTTCTCGGCCGAGTTCGCAGCTCTCAAGGCCAAATACCCGAACGAGTTCAAAGCCCACGTTCCGGGCACTGTTGCGACGACCCGCGACGAACTCAAGGAGACATACCCTAGAGACTCCGGTACAGACTCTGTCCCCGGACTGGTTTGCAGCACCGACAATACACACCCCCATCGTCGTACCAGCCTGCTGTCTTCGCAGCCTCCAACTCTGACACCGACTAAGAGGAAGGACGTTACGCCGGAACACTACTACATTGAGACGGATTACGAGGGCAGACTTCCTCCTTCGTATAAGGGCAAGAAAAATGGCGTTCTGGCGCCCGTTATGCGTCCTCTTCCTGCTGTAGAGACAGCTGTGACGAACGGTAACGACAACGACGACGAGGACGAGAATGAGAGCGAGTACGAGTACGCGAACGAGTTCCCTTGGCAGGTCTGTAACACGGTACTCCCGGTGCATAGCGTGGACCAGCGTGAGCCTTCGCCTAACCAGACCCTGTCCTATACCGCCTGGACTGTCAACCGTCTTGCGCGTCAGTCAGGCAAGGAGGGCCTTCTGTGGACGATATTGAACAAGGGTGGCGCGGTACGTTGCATCCCTCATTCTCCCTTTTACTTGCTGTACTAATAATATACAGACTTACCTTCTGGCCCGAGTGATCAAGCTCAAGAGCCGTCGTAACGGCGCGCAGGTCGTTTTCAGCGCTCTCAAATTCGAGCGTCATCAGCAGCGTACTGGTATGTAACTTGCGTTTTCCCTTTCCTTTTACAATGCTCATTACTAACATATTGTAGCCATTGCAGCCCACGTCAAGCTGCCGCAGTTGAATACGGATCCATGCACTGGCTGTGCTAGTTCTACTAGTACGGGCCCGTTCTCGACCTGCATCCAGACTGGCGAGTTCATTGGTGGCTGTACGAATTGTCAGTACCATTCAAAGTCTAACTGCAGCCTTCGTACCGATGCCCGGCCTGTGGATAACACCCCTGTCCGTACTGCACCTCCTCGCGGCGCTAACAAGCGTCGTAACAACGCTCCTGTGAAGGCTCGCCCTGCACCTGCCTATCGTAAACAGGATGCTACTAACGACGACGATGGGGACGAGAACCGTACTTGCGTCGTTCCATTCAAGTACTTGCCCACTGCGGAGATCGAGCAGCTTGTTAAAGAGGCGAATATGGAGCTTGCGCTTCGTCATATCGCTGCTTCGGAGGGCCGTTAGATTGCAGTTGCGATGACGGCATGACGACGGTATGCATTGCATTGGGAAGGGGTTGGCAGGCTCGGAACAGTTGGCGTTACGGGGATATACCCTTTAGATTATCGTAAGTCCTTACGAAACGACTTCGTAATAGCAGTTAAAAAAGTCTAAGGTAACCAAGAATCATCGAGCTTTCAAGAATGCGATCGAGGCCGCAGGTACCGTTTTGGGGCCATTAGTGGGATATACAAGTCAGCAACAACCCCAAACTCAAGAGGAGCCGTCCAACTCCCGTAAAGTCAGCATTGAAGGGGTTCAATGTCAGGTCTGAACTGCAAGAAAGGGGACTAAAGGAAGCCGCTGTTCCAGCGTCTAGCTTGACCTGGGCATCGCACTATCTTGAGGAGTAGGACTGCCTCGAATCAACGCCCTCACTATCAGGCCAAACTGGGCCAGGGTGCGCTCCACACGGAATACTACCCTCAAGATAACGGGTGATCATGGTTTCTTATAATTACCTCACGTATGGAGCGCGGGACAGCGTCACGATGCAGAACAATCAGCCTGATGGGTTTGATCCCAACACACAGTTTCATGAAATCCAGTTTAGCACCGCAATCAAGCTGATGTCGATGGCCCAAACTACGCGGATCAAGTTTGCAATCGAAAGAGCAAAACACAACGAGGGCGAAACACAGCAAAAGAAGAGTGCAGATGTGGGAACTGAAGAGTTTCCGAGAGCGATCCACCCTAACCTAACCTGAGTAGCTATCATCCCCCTCTCCCCAGGCCAAGGCCATCCGTGACCAGACCATCCATGTGATCCCCAATCCCACTCTCAGAAAAGAAATCCCGATCAGTGCTCCCAAGTACGTCCCCCTCACCCAAGCGCAAAGTCAGCGCCAGAAGGCGACCCCAACCTAGATCCACTCCCAAGTGCCCTGGATGACGCCGACGCTGAGGGCGGCGAGGGTCTGGAAGGCGGCCGGGCTGAAGTCGAGGTCGCCCGAGTTGCAGGCCTTGCAGCGGTCGACGACGGTGACGTCGACGGACTTGCCGGCGTAGGAGGCGCGGATGCGGCGGCCGCAGAGCGGGTTGTTGTTGGGATTGCCGTTGGGGGTCGACGGGTCGAAGTCGGCGTGGCTCATGGCAACCACGTAGTCGCCGTCGCCGTGGTTCTGGCCGCACGCGCCCAGGCCCGGGTTGTAGTAGGTGAAGCGGCCCGAGGTCTGGGCGGCGCGCTTGTCGGCGCCGGCAGCCGAGATGGCGTCGGTGGTAGAGATGGGGGTCGCGACGGTGGCGCCCATGAGCGTGGCCGTGACGGCGAGAACGGAAGCAATGGTGGTGGCGAACATCTTGACTGTGTTCGAAGGGAAGATGGTGTGTTTTGTTTGTGCAATTGGGTTTGGAGACAAGAAGATGATGGTATTCTTTGCTCGAAAAGAGGAGTTTGTTCGTGGTGAGGAAGAAGAAGTGGCTTGGAGGTGGTCGAGGAGAAGGTAATTTATAGGCAACATACCTCGAGTTCCGTCTCATACCTCGCCAGCATGTTGCTGTTGCGCTCACAAGTGAAAATTGCAGGCGAAGAATTCTCCCGCCCTCCTTATTGTGCTAACGCGCTATCAGTTTCATATGAGCAAGTTCCTGCTTCCCATGACGCGTCAACCTCACGCTGAACCTCTCCGTCCCATACTCGGGGAGTTCACATGTGCCGTAACGGCAAGCCTCAAACAAGTGCTGGTTGGTGGATGTTTCCCACAAACACCAGCCCAGCCCTCAAGGTCCCCTAGTCAAATCACCAGGGAGGTTTCATTACTAACAGTAACTAGCCCTTTGAGCTACCGAACCTTACACGGGACATGAAGTGGCGCCTCCATTGGCCATCACATTTTTACACACAGAACAAAGGTTTTCCGCTATCAAGATGTGATCAAGGCACACACCTGTTTGTGCTTCTTATTGTGTGCGTAGTTCATCACGTTCCAAAGCATTCTGCAAGGACGATCATTCTGCCCTCCGTGGTTGCACAACAATCGATGTTTGCTCCTTTCACATGGCCAACGGTTCAAGGTCGAGGAGCTTTTAGAAAAAAGAGTATTCTCCACTACCCCCAGCTTATTTTGACTTTTCTGAGATGGATCAAAGGCAGTTGGTTTGAGAGAGATTGCCCACTGTGTACATGGGTACATGGTGTAACCCCTTGGAGGTGGGTCCGTCAAGTTCCGTTGTTTACTTTCTCCAAGGCATTTGGAGCGGAGCTACGATGAAGGCAATCAATCCACCGAAACCGTGAATTATACGAGGAGTTCAATTCGAAACGCGGTGCTACCTAAACGGATCAAGGTTGGGTAATAGGTCTTGGATGAGGGGTGAAGCTTGTCAGGGACATGTCAGTAGGTAGGAAGCACTGCTACAGCAGTCCCGACTGGACATAAAGGGCATCAAAAGGTAGCTAGGAAGGTTACACCATCAGTCCATCAGCTAGCGGCTGCGGGTTCTGACACCGGAGGTTAATGTGCCCAGCAACCCAATGCCAAGGAGGTACGAAACCCAGGCGGTTTTCTGTCTCTTTCGAGGCGCCTGAATACGAAATAGGTACGCTGGACCAACCACGTTTTGGGGTAGTCAAGGAGTGGAGCCGAGGCTCGGGGGCTGAGCTGAGATTGAGGCCGAGTGTGACTCCCGCAGGTTCCCCCGCAGTCTCATCGTCCCGCCGGCGCCCTTCAAAAGTTTCCTTGTCATCTTGCCTTTGGGAGATATTTGAGCGGGGACAACAGGTAGGATTTCTCAACCTCTGAGAAAGAACACTGTGTCCCACCATGCGAATCTCTTCGTCTCAACCCGATTGCGAGCGCGCGCCCTTGCTCATAAATGCGCCTGCCGCCCTCGATGGCTCACCCGAAGAGGAACTTCGCGCGATGTCACTATGGCAGACGGTCCGCGAAAATTTCAAGCGGAGAGGGAGATACTTTCTCTTGATAGGCCTCATCAACAGTACCTTGGCTACACTCGCCCACCCATATGTACACGAGATATGGAATTATTTTCACCCCCACGAGCACGCCATCCTCCACTCCGGGGAGCACATCCGCTGGACTCTCTGCGGCACCATCGCCGACCGCACCCTGGAATGCACCAGCCTCACCGTCCCCATGGACCACTTCAACACGACCAACAACCTCCCCGACGACAAATCCTTCACCCTGCCCCTCGTCCGCCTGCGCAGCCGCAACCCCACCTCGACCACGCGCAACCTGCTGCTCAACCCGGGCGGGCCGGGCGGCTCGGGCACCGCCACCGTGCACCGCCGCGGCGCGCAGCTGGCCGACATCGTCGGCGACGGCTTCCACCTCATCGGCTTCGACCCGCGCGGCGTCAACGGCTCCACCCCGCGCGCCACCTGCTACCCGACCGTCGACGACCGCCGCGCGCTGTCCGCGGTGCGCGCCAAGAGGGTTGTCCAGGACAGTGGTGAGCTGTGGGCCTGGACGCAGGGCTTTGTGCAGGCTTGTGCGGACACCATGGGCGACCATGGCCGCTACATCAATACCCCGCAGACGGCGGCCGATATGAATTCTATTCTGGATGCGGTCGGACAGGAGGGGTTGTATTACTGGGGGTTCAGTTATGGCACTATTCTTGGACAGACGTACGCTACTATGTTCCCGGATAGGGTGGAGCGGGTGATTGTGGATGGGGTTGCGAACCAGTTCGATTGGTATGAGGAGTTGCTGGATGCTGAGATGCTGACTGATACGGACCGGGTGCTTGAGGGATTTGTGGAGGAGTGTGTCAAGGTTGGGGAAACCGATTGTGCGTTGGCGGAACTGGCAGGGACCAAGGAAGAGTTGCTGGAATTGGTGGTGACGGGGTTTGCTAAGCTGGAGGATGAGCCGGTCGGAGTATACGTCAATAACACGGTGTTCGGCGTGCTGGACTACTGGACAGTCTGGCAGAATGGCGTGTTTCCGGCACTGTATAAGCCGGCGACCTGGAGGGACCTAGCAACTAATTTGGCTTTGTTGTTGCGCGGCAACGCTACCGCTGCGTTCCTGGCTTACGGTAGAGAGGAAGCCTGGGAAAGCTTGGGCGATGCGCTCAAGTTTGTTAGCCTCAACGATGGTACCTCAGGGCCTCTCAAGTGGCCCGCAGATCGAGCTGAGCTGGTGGACCAGTTGCTCCCTTTCTTCAACCTCTCCCTCTTCACCGACATCCAGTACGACTACTACTTTTCCAAGCAGGCCTGGACAATCCCGCATACACACACCTTCGTCCCGAAGAAAAAGGTCAAAACGGCACATCCGCTATTACTGCTCTCGACAACATGGGATCCTGTTTGCCCCATGATCTCCGCGAAAGGGGCAAATGAGGTATTTGAGGGGTCTCAGATCGTGGAGGTTAAGGGATATGGCCACTGCACAATGGCTCTGCCCTCTCTGTGCGTCGCACACCATGTGCGAAACTTTCTGTATCACGGGAAGCTGCCAGAGGGTCCTGTGCAATGCGAAGCAGACGGCAAACCGTACTTTTCGAAGCCCGAGGAAGTATCAGCCGAGGCCCAGTTTCAGACTCTGGGAGCAGAGGACAAACTGATTTGGCAGGCCCAACAAGAACTCGCGCGAGACTCATGGCTTGGGCCTTGGAGAATGTAAACCTTGGTGGGTTCCACGCAGCACTCATATGACTAGGAAATAGGTGTTAATTGCTCGCATCTGGCGAAACTCTTCTTGGAAACAAGCCGATCAGAGATAAGTTCATAGAATGACAGAAACACGCCGATCTGATGGTCGATAAACGTGGCGGTGCGGCCTCATACCATTTCTGCTTGTTGCAGGCCCCTTGGGCGGACCGTTTTCTCTCGGGTGCAGCGCGGCAATTAAAAGCTAGCCCCGTCGTAAACGCTCTCAAAGCAATGGATAAGCTGCTGAAACTGTGGGCCCTCAAGCGTCCACGCGTATCAACGCTGCATCGGGGCCGTCAGCATGAAACTGCCGGACCCTCTCCGGGCCGCGACATCGGGTTGAAGCTGACCAGCTCGGCCCGTCGTAAATATCCGAGGCTTGTAATGCGATTTGATCATCATGCCACATTAGGGGCCTGTGGAGCTTCAACTTTGGTCAATTTGGGCTTGGTGTTGGCCAAGCCTGTCACGGACAATGAGCCGTGACATGAAAGTGAGATATGCATCAGCGGCGGCCACGGCCTCCCTCGCTTTTCTCTTTGAAGCGAAAACTTGTATACATTGCGAGGAAGATAATAGACTTTGATCACAGATCAAGGGAGAAAAACCAAGTATAAGTTTCTTGCATCCCGCCTGTGGAAAGGAAGATCATCAGATAGCTTCACAACAACAGCAACAAAAACAGACATCTCAACACAACCACAACCGCAAACCACTTCATAAACCCCACAAACCAGATACTTCAATAGTCAACATGCGTGCCACTGCTACCCTCCTGTTCGTTGCCGGCCTCACCAGCACTGCTTTCGGTGCCGCCACCAAGATGTACGACGACGAGAACTGGTACGTAGCATCAACTCGCGGAGTCATCCTTTCCCCTGTCAGCTTAACCTTGACTAACCCCCTAACCCAGCACCAACGAGGTCGACAAGAAGGTCTACAACGGCTTCTCGTCGGGTGATGCTCCCCTGACGGACAACATCAAGGCCATCAAGGTCGACGCTATTACCGACACTTGGTTCGCCTACCAGGACAGCGACGGCGACAAGTGCAAGGGTGACCTCCTCACCAAGCTCGAGGACGACAAGTGCATCACCGTCGCTCAGCTCGGCATTGGCTGCACCCGTTTGTGCAGCGGCGGCCTGGGCGGCGGCGACTGCGCCTCGACCACCGCTTAGGGCAAGCTGGTATTTTGACGGAGAGCGGTTGGTTGCTGTTGATTTTTTTATAGAGCGAGTTATGATGCAGCTAGAGAGATATGGATAGGGTTTGAGACCCGATGCTTACAATACCGTCCCCTTGTTTCTGTGACTGTGCACTTCATTGTAGTAAACCCGGGGATCCAGCCTTCGCTTCAACAGTTGATTGTGCTCAAGGGTTTAAGTTCATCCTAGGGCCCCCCTAGGCACCGCGATATGCTCAGTACAAAATGCAACCTTTGTTTACAATGGTATCGTATGACAAGAAATGAGACCCAAAAACGCCACTGCCCCTTACATGTATCCATACAAGTCAAGTGACAAAGCCCCAAACATCAACGCATCCCCCCCGGCCCGCCAAAGTCAAACCGAAACCCCATATCCTGCGACGACTGACTCCCATGCGTCGTCACGATCCTCGCACTCACCGGCCTCGCCACCTGCGCAACCTCATACACATGCGGCGGCCCCGTCAACGTCTTGGCCGAATCCGGCCTCTCCTCATCATCCTCACCCCTACTCTCAACCACACCAACCCCACTACCAACAACCGTACTACTACTATTATTACTCGCCGTCCTCACGCTCTTCCCCCCCAGCGAATGATGATGATGACCATCACCAACACCCTCCTCGCCAGCATACCCGTACCTGTCATTGGTGTGATACCCGCCGGCGTGGTACCCGCCGGTACCGTACTGCATAAAATCAACACTCATCCGCCCCGAGGGCAGCGTGCCGTCCAGGAAGCGGCCGCTGCCGCTGGCGCGGGTCGTGCCCTCCCAGTCGTGGAACGTGTCGAGCAAGCTGTCGAGGAAGCACTTGCGGGAGGGGGGCTGGGAGGGATCGGAGGGGCGGTGCCGTGCGTGTGGGGAGAGGCAGTGTTTTTCGTGGGGGTGGAGTTGCTGGTGGTGGTGGTGGTGTTGGTTGTGCCGGTGGGCGAGGGCGGAGGTCTTTTCGTTGTGTACGAAGAGCATGCGGAAGGATACGAGGCAGGAGATTATGTAGGCTGGGGAGGGGGTTAGTTTTGGAGGGTTTGGGTTTAGGGGTTTAGGAAAGTCTCTTACCCATGATGAACTCGATCGAGAGCCAGAACCATGCCCAGGCGATGTTTTGGGTTTGGGAGCCGTCGGTGGCGACTTTGCCCGTGTGAATGGTGCCGCGGATGATGGTCACAGCGACGGTGAGTAACGTCAGGGAGAAGATGGCGCCGAGAATCAGCTTCTTCCGCATGGTGAGGCGGACTTTCCAGAGAATGACGATGGGAAGGCAGAGGACTGGAGTTGTTAGTTACGTGTATCCGTTTTTCGGGGGGTGAGATCCTTACTGAGGAGGTCCGAAGCCGCGTCAATGGTGCAGTAGGCAATCATATAGGCCCATTGCCGCGCGGTCTCGCCGTTCGCAGTGCATTGGAAAAAGATGACATCGAGGGAGCTCAACATGCACTTGTACTCAATGAGAGCGATGCTGATAGCATAAGATGCTAGGGTCACAAACGCCACGAACCACCAAAACATGATGTACTTGGGTATTTGGCGGCCGAGGCGGTGGAAGAAGAGGAGGAAGCTCAACTTCACAGCATGTACCCCCGTGATGCTAAGAATCCCCTGGATGAAAATGCCGTGGAGTGCCTTGGGCACGTCGTCGACGAAGGTCGCGGGGATGGGGATCGCGCCGTTGGAGACATCCTCGAGCATGTACACATAATGCAGCCGCAGTTGGGCGACACAGGCTGCGGCTAGCTGGATGCCGAGCACCGCCATCATGATCCAGTCCTCAGGCAGCAGACGACGGAAGCATATCCACCGGATGTATGAGCGTGCACAAAAGCCGATGAAGCAGAGTGCAAAGCCCACCCATATGACAGCCTGTGATATCATGTTAGAGATAGATGGCTAAGCTGGGCACGCCCGACTTTGGTCAACTCACCTTCATGGCCTCCACCGGCATTAGATGCCCGGTGGTGCGAAGGAGCTGGTCTTCGGATGGTGACAAAGACATGATGGTGTTGGAGGCTCAGACGCCGAAGGTAAACACCAAAGGATGACCGGCAGTCGATGAAGAACGGGCACAAGCGTGTCCCGGCAGAGCGAATGCGGTAGGCTTTGTACCTGGGGTTGGAGGATGGTGAGGCGTTGCCAAACCCGCCACGGGCGAGCAGATTCTCAAACTCTCATCCTGCCGTCGGGCGGGCCAGTAACATAACATTTTGGTGGACTTGAGACATGCCATGGAGCCAAAAGCGAAGTGCCTGCCTAGGTGAAGGCACAGTTTGGTGTGCCGCTCCAGCTGAATTTCCTCTGACTGGCTGGAAGGGATGGGGGGAGGGGAAAATAGCTGGCGGATGCGGCACAGCGGATGCGCAGCTGAGACCTAAACCACCAACCAACCTAGTTGGGGATGCCAAGCAGTAGAATGTCACCACTAGGTGTGAGCAAGAAACGGTGCCATGGTGCCCATGCATCAATCAAGAAATCCGAAAACTGCGGGAGCTGTACGGCTGGGCTATCGTTAATTTTGTATTCGGGTTGGGGCCCGTTGGGCTATTAGATGGTGAAACACGGCATCCGCTTTGAGACGAGATTGAAGAGACCGGTTCGTAGTCCCAAATCCTCGGCGGCATTCGGGCTGATCGGAGCTGGGCAAAGCTGAGGTGAGCGTAAACCCTGATTCGGCTTGGGGACTCTTGTCCTTTTAAGGTTCTGAGCTCGCGCAGCACACTCGTTCCCCTTGTCACTGTCCCCCTTGCCACCGTTCCTTTCGGTCACACGGGCCCGCTCTTTTCTCCAGAACTTATGTCCACTTACGGAGTACGGAGTTTCGCAATGAAGCCTCCGTATCCACACAACATCAACCAACCCGAACAAGGTTCTGGGGCCTGGCTGTGACTTAATTCCACCGATTCGCTGTCCGCCGAGCTGCATTGCAATGCTCACCCTCCGGAACAGAATTCAACACCGATTTAGGCCCCACAGAGCACAATACCCGAAGGGCTTCAAGTTGCGAACTGTCCACGGCCGCCGGAAGATATCGCTGGCGTGGGAGATGGGTACTCGATATCATTACTTTGACGTCGACCAAACAAACTATCCGCTGTCTCTCTTAAGAAGGGCCCTGGACGATATATCGAGAAACTTGATGCATTGACACGACTGTTCCCTATCAAACTCTCGGGCCTACTGCAGTAATCCCTGCCCCCCCCCCCCCCAGGCCATCCATCCAGCTCCCTGCTTCACCAGGTGCACTTGACAGGCTCGTAAATTATAGTCCCGCAGGTCATTCCAGTCCCGCACGTGTTGATATCGCTGCTCGTCTCATGCAAGCAGCTCTTGGTGGTCCAACCCTTGAACTTGAAATGTGCCCGACCCTTTGCGTGATCGACGCAAAACTCGATCATATCGGGCACCTCCGTCGCCCGGCATCCGGTGTTGGCGTTGACGCGATAATCTCCGTTGGCGGTGTGGAACGCTAAGTAAGGTACCAAGGATTAGTGAACTCATCCTCTAGGTATGGTCTAAACGTAATAACAGTAAGAGGGACAGCCGCAGCTGTTGCGGAAGGAATCCATGAGGAATAATTAAAGTTAACTTAGCATACTTCCGGAGTATTGGCAGATTCCAAAGACACAAATCATGCCCATATTCATCCAGCCTGCCGAGGCCACCGCCGCAAGAGCAGCCAGACTGGCGAGGAGGACCTGGATTTGAGATACATGGTGAAGGCAGTCGAAAGGCGAGTGTTTGAGAGTGGTGATATGATTTGTCAGATATTCTTGGGTACAAAAGCAGCCGGTAAGCCATTATATAGACGTGGCTGCCCTCTTCTACCATCTGCCAGCCCATCATAATACGTCCAACGTCCGTGATCCGTTTTGAACCTTGCAGTTCCCCCCTAGGCCCTTTGCATACTATATCGTTGTATCTTTTACCTGAATGAGAGGACGCCAGCAAATCTTTCGCCCCCAAGTTGAAATCTTTGCGTGAGTAAAAGGACGAGGGAATCCTTCGCCCCCAAATACAGGCTTGTTCTGGGTTAGGCATTATCATATGCAGAGTCCTTAAATTGTGGGGAAAGAGACATCCTGGTTGTGATTTGAAGAAAACCACTGCTGCATCATGGTGTTTGCTCAGAGCCAGAGCACACGAAGGTTCTCACTTGATCATCATCGATTACCAAGACAGTCCTTATGTGGTATGTACATGCCGAGCTAAGTACGCACCTACAAATACAATGATTACTGCCAAAAATAGGCCAATACCTGCTAGTTAGCCCTGGGCTTTACTGTGTATTTACCATGACTTGCTGGCTCCGCCCCAACTACCTATAGACTAGAGCGAAACGGGGCTCGCTTCGGCTAGCGCTTGGTTCCTCCATCGCATTCCCAGGTCCTGCTTGTACTCTAATATAGAAGAGCCGGCTTGTCAGGCCCGTCTTCCGGATCATTTACAGACGTGATTGGGGAAGATCGACTATACACCTGGTCAGTCCCAAAGCTTCATGGCACTCAGCCCCTTTTGTGACCAGTAGGCATTGGTCGAGCCGGATTGCCCTGCCGTTCTCCCGGCCACACCTTGTCTTCGGCGCTTTTATGAAAGGTGGTCATGGCTGCATTGTGGATGCGCCGGGCGGTGCGATGTCGACTCGTTCAGATTAATGTCCCACTGCCTCTGGCAGGTACCGCAGGTTTATTTCTTGGATCGTGCCGCGTTCAACAATATCAACCGCATCCCGGGTATTTGTGTTTGCCGATTGGTGCCTGGCCTTGTTGAAACTCGAGGCATAGTCCGCGTCGGGGACGACTGTAGATAAGCACCTGCTGTATCTCTGTTGGGGGCTGACCTTAAAGTCGTCGTCGTTTTACGGATTCGTCGGGATATGGGAAGGTGTCTTGTCCATAGGTAGATTCACCGCCCAGATCTTGATCACCGCTTGAGCCTCTGGCTGTTGACCTTGAATGGGTTGTGTGCAACACCAAATCAAATGCCCGAGGCAAACAAGGATTTCTTTGGATCTCAAAACCAAGGGACTGATATTACAATTTAACTGGTTACAGCAAGTAATTTGCTTCCCTCGTGGTGTTCCAGGTTTTGAGGCCATCTCCATCCATGAGGTATTAGCTTGTCCACGGATAGCACGGCAAGCACCCCAAGCCCGAATTGTTTATCTGTCAAAGTCTGGGGCGTCAAACCAAACGCGAATCTTTTCTAGGGCAGACAAGTCGTGCCGTTCTTCAGATACCGCGTATTCAAGAATATCGCCGTCAATCCAGCCCACCGTCCCCCGAGATGCGCCCAGCTTTGTACCAATCTTGCGGCAAGAACCAAAGTCAACCAACACCGGCATCTTGGCAGAGTTGATGAGGATATTGGCGGGATTTATGTCTAAACATCAATGTTAGTTGGCAGTGCTGATGTCGTGCTCAACGTCGGCCAAGGACAATGGACCAGGGGCCGGATATCCCCATCAAACATACCATTGTGAGCAAGCCCAAGAGAGTGGAGATGCTGGACGGCCGACTCCAGCGCGGCCATGAATGCTTCCTTGTCAATCTCACCCACCCCATCCTTGAGATACTCTTTCAGGTCATGCGGATGCTTGTCAAGCACGAGCCCAGTGATGCGCCCCCTTCGCACACGGCAACCATGGTACCCGATAATGCCAGGGTGAGGTTGTTGTGAGATGATTTGCAATGCACGTGCCTCATCGAGAAGTAGGGTGGGGATGACGGAGAGCATGTCATCGTTTTTATACTCCTCGTACATCCTCAGCCGTGGTCGTTTGATGTAGAGCGCGCCAACGTCTAGGTCATTCGCAGCGAGAGTGAGGTGAGCATCTGACGGCACTTCGGGAAAGAGATCCTCGTCGGGGATCCGCTCCAATGCAGCTGTGTACTGCTCCAAACTGATTTTGAGTTTAGGGGCGCTCAGCTGGCCAAAGTAGAAGACGTCGTCATCGTCAATAACTGAAAATGTCGTGTACAAGAACTTGTGTGTGTTTATCTCGAAGGCCTCGTAAACACTGTCGAAATCGCTCCATTGCGTGATGACTGGCGCCATGGCAATCTGTGTGAAGAAAGGAGTTTGAAGGATGTGATATTCGCAAAAGTCAAGCGGGAAGGAAGCCTGGGGGATGCGACGGGTTGAGATGCGAACAAAGGTGCAGGTGATTTTCGGTGAACAAAGTCAGTGAGCGGGGGCAGATGAAACCCCTGGTGCCAACGGAAGATTTGGTTGACGCGCGCCTGAAGTGCCAGCTCCTCGGTATCCAATAAGAGCGTTCCACCACCAACCACCCAACTGCATCGCAAGGCTGTCCGTCCAAACAGTTCAGCCCCGCTTCCCCTAGTGCCGTCTGTTGGTTCCATCAGCCTCCCGGTGAGGAGGGCGGACTCCATCACACAGCCGAGGCGCATTCTAATCCTGGCGCTCACGATGGGCCTCAAGAACGGTTGGCGGCAAGTCCTGCGTTTAGAACATTGAGGACCAAACAACTGTCGGGTATCGGCAAGATTTGGCGCATGGCGCACCGCTCAAAGCTACCGCCCACAACGTAAGGGTCGATAATGAGGCCAGGGCAGTTTCTCGGGCGCTTGTCGAGGCGAATCTTGCATTCAACCATGACTCCAGAGCTTGCGGGCTGAGGTCAATGAGCTCAGCCGATGCAAAAGCATGTTCCTGCCATACCAGCATCACGCATATAAGGTCCAACATCCCCAGGTCGTCTTGACTCTCAAACCATCCCCAAGACCTAACACCCAAACCACAATTATCACACGATCAAGATACATTTCCGTCCATCATACGTCTTACCCAAGCCCCCCAAGCACCATTTCAAAGGCTAGAAACCCAAGTCTTCGTTGCCAAACATGTTTGGACTCCCCTGTGACCCATCAACCCTTGTCGACATGTGAGTATAGCTCTCTCCTTCGCGTGGCCTTTTAGCTTCCCGACATAGTCTCACCACGTGACTCTGTGTTTACAGGTGCGACTTTACCACCACCACCACTACCACCTACAACCCCAACGGTGCCGTCAAGCAAACCACCGTTGAGAAAAAGAAGGACTGCGGAAAGGCCACCTGTGTTACTTCTGGCTCCTACAGGCCCGGAGCTTATTGATATCACCATGGCGCCGGATCTCCCCTGTCTTAACGATCCTAGGCCCCCTTTGCTTTGTACGCAGCACTTTGCAGGGATAACCTTGGTTGGGAGGACCCAATCGATGTTGGCATAACGGGAAAGGGGGAGGTATGGCTAGTTAGAGACGTGGTTCGCTTGTCTCTGTGTCTTTATTTCTGGATGAACTGCATTGGGTAGCATGTTTGGGTAATTAGGTAGCTTCCTCGCAAGTTGCAATACTTGAACCCTCGTCGAGCCTGTCATCTTTCGCAACTTGCATTCTCCTTACCGGATGTAAACTTTGCCAGGTTGTAGAAACATGTCCACGGTTACATGGATACTAGGGTACATGTATGTGAAAAGGCATAAGCAACGGGTTCTCGAGGTAATGCCTAACATATAACCCCGAGAGTGCCGGGGTGAGTTCAACAATATTGTATTCATGGCGACTTGCATTCCTAACGTGCTCAGGTTTGGGCCGTTTCCAGTGGTGCGGTATATTTCGGCCGTCTCCTCCCAGGCTAACACTCCCGGCGATGGCGTGATGCCCGAGAACCTGATCTCGAGACCGACAGGACATGCCCGTTGTTAAGTTCAGAATGGAGTCCCATCCAGTTCTCGGCTTTGGCCAACTATGGCAGCTGCTGAGAATCGATGTAGTAGGCGAGGAAGGGCTGCGGCAGATAGAATCAGGGGTGAGTGGTAGGTTGTTTTGCGATGCACATCCATCTTCGTCATCCCTCTAGGATAAGAGTATAATTGATTTTCCTCCCAATACATTTTGTGATGAGAAACCGGTTCATCAGAATTCCGTATTCGGGTTTCAAAAGGTTGTCTTTGCCCCCACATGAGTATTTCTCATCGTCCAATCCTGGCCGGGGCGGATGAAGGCGCTCCGGACTCCCTCATTTGCCCCTGTTTTCGACATCACCGAATGAATACTTCTCGATGTGGAGGGTTCGATACCGTTGCCAGTGGCGCAAACTTCCACCACTTATATTACGATCCCCGCCACGAAGCTCTACCTTCGGGAGAGCCGGGGCCGACAAACAACTGCCCGATTCAGGGGTCAGAACCGGGTCGTACGCGTAGGGTTGGCACGCCAATTGTTTGTATTTAAACAACCTCTCTTCCCTGATTTCTAATGCTAGTCGCTGCAATAATTCTTTCTCAGTCACATTGAGCTTTGACTTGTTGATTCTACACCTCATTCTATCACGCCGGGCAATCCATACTGCAACTTGTCCCAAGATGGTGGCGCACGCAAGCCTCTCCGCCGCGCTCGTCGGTGCGCTGGCCACGACGGTATTGGGCCACGGCATGGTCACGAGCTTCAAGACCGACGGCAAGACAAACCAGGGCTTCATCCTGGACTACTACTACGCCAAGGTCAATGGGCAGCCCGTTCCCGACATCGCAGCATGGTATGCGGAGAACCTGGATAGTGGCTTCGTCGCGCCGAACGAATACCAGACAGCTCACATCAACTGCCACAAGAACGCCTCGCCAGGAACCCTCACGACATCGGTTGCCGCGGGTGGCACAGTCCAGTTTAACTGGCCGGCCACATGGCCTCACCCGTACGGCCCCATCCTCACCTATATCGCCAAGTGCAGCGGAGACTGCACGAAGGCGGACAAGAACAGCCTCAAGTGGGTCAAGATCGAGGAGGTCGGCATCGACTACGCGACGCAGAAGTGGGCTTCCCAGACTCTGATCGACCAAGGCGGTGTCTGGACCACCAAGGTGCCCAAGTCGATCGCCCCGGGCAACTACGTCTTCCGCCACGAGATCATCGCCCTTCACGGAGCTGGCTCGCCCAACGGCGCCCAGAACTACCCGCAGTGTTTCAATATCCAAATCACGGGCTCCGGCACGGCGAACCCGACGGGCGTGGCGGGGACAGCGCTGTACAAGAGCACCGACCCCGGCATTCTCTTCAACCCCTACACCACCATCACGGACTACAAGATTCCTGGCCCGGCCCTGTTCAGCGGTTAGTTCATTGGATTGGATCCTCAAATGAAGCTTCCAAATGTATCTAGTGGGAAGGCTGCAGGTAGATCAGCATGATTTGAAGATGAGTACCTAAGTCACGGTTAATCTTGTGGCTCCATGTCTCGAAATGTTATCAGAGGTTGGTCCAATTTTGAAATTCGATCTGTTACGCACTATATTCCATTCTGTACGCCTAAATAATGCCCGCCCAAGTGCCAGGTTGTGAGTCGATGACAAGGGGGTGTCGAATGCCACACTATAGACAGCCCTTCAACCATGCTTAGTAGATTCCAACCCCCATTCAAGCAAAGTGGTCTTGTTCTATGCTTACTCAAGAATACCCAAGAAAGATAGGGCGCCCTTCAAGATACTTGGCCAGCTTCAACACTGAAAATACTATGATACCTGAATCGAGCAACTATCAAGTATAGCAATAAAGGAAAGCCAAGGTTGCTGACAGCAGCAAGCTGGGTATGTCAGAAGCGTGTATGCTTTCATAGTCACCAAGTATTATGCATTATTTTTCTCAACTATCTCAGCAGATAAAACGATAAAAGCGTTTCCACTTCGGCCAGCTCTGCCTCTCCTCCTGCTCCTGCGCCTTGATCGTCCCCAGCCTCCCAAAATCCCTCCTCCCCGTATCAATATCCATATCCTCCACCCTCACAAACCCCGTCCGAAACCAGAGCTTATGGCCCAGCCAAAACACCAACACCACCGGCAGCGCAAGACACTGCACAAAGAAATTCTGCGCCCGGCTACTCACATCCCACTCCCCCCCATCATCCCGCGGCAGCGGCGCAATGGCCACCCACACCTGCGCAACCAGCACCACACAATTACACACGAACCCCACCCAACTCCCCAGCACCCCCGCCTGCGCCTTGAACGGCATATCTCCCACCTCCCGCCGGCGATACGCCCACGCCTTCCTTAACCGCACATGCGCCAGACACGTACTCGCCCACGTAAACACGGTGCTCAGCCCGCTGACCGCCAGCAACCAATCAAACACCGGGCCGTGGCGGTCCGAGTTCGCAAGGTACGCTAGGGGCCCCACCGCCGAAACGGCGAGCACAGCGACGAGGGGCCGGCCGCGGCGGTCAACATAGGCGAATATGCGTGGTGCCTGCCCCTGCTCGGCGAGGGCGGCAAGCGTGCGCGAGGAGCCGAAGACGGAGGAGTTGCCGACGGAGATGACCGACACGAGGATGACGCCGTTCATGATGGAGGGGAGGATGGTGGCGCCGGCGCTCTCGATGGCGATGACGAAGGGGCTGGCGGAGGCGTCGGCGATGCTGGTGGCGTTGAGGAGGCGGGGGTCGTTGTGGGGCACGAGAAGGCCGACGAGGGTGAGCGAGACGATGTAGAAGAGGGTGATGCGCCAGAAGACTTGCTTGATGGCGGTGGGGAGCGATTTGCGCGGGTTGGCGGTTTCGGCGGCGGCGAGGCCGACGAGCTCGGTGCCGGCGAAGGCGAAGGCGGCGGTGACGAAGACGGCGCAGAGGCCTTTGAAGCCGTTGTTGAAGGCGCCCGGGTCACGCCAGTATCGGCCGCCGATGTAGCCGCTTGTTGGCGTGCCGCCGATGTTTATTACGATTCCCAAGAGACTTGGTGGTGTTAGTGGTTTACGTATGGAAAAGGGGGTTTGTTTGTGCCAGGTGGGGACAGGGGATCGACCCACATGAATCCGACCACGGCGGTAACCTTGACGATGGCAAAGATGAATTCGGCTTCTCCGTAGCCTTTGATACCCGCCAAGTTGATAAGAACAATGACGAAGAGGAAAATCGTCACGAAAATGGATGGGTCCAGCGCTGGATTCCAATACCCAATGGTCAGCGCGCCGGCGATGATCTCCAAGGGGAGAACAACGATCCACTGCAGGGCGTAGCTATAATCACGATGATTAGTTTATCTCTCCATATGCCACCAACATGTCACCACCGAAAATCAGACCCCAAAGCCACACTTACTTCCACCCCATCGCAAACCCCCAACTCGGATCCAAAAACCTCGTCGAATACGCCGCAAACGACCCCGCCACCGGAAACACGACCGCCATCTCCCCCAGCGCCTGCACGGTGCACCACAGCATCACCCCCACCACCAAATACGCCAGCAGCACGGACGCCGGCCCGCCCTGGCTGAGCGCCTTGCCGGACGCAACAAACAGCCCCGTGCCGATCGACCCGCTGATGGCAATCATCTGCAGGTGGCGGCCCTTGAGCTCGCGCGCCAGCAGCGTGCTGGCCGTCTTGGTGTTGGCCGTGTGCAGGTCGTAGTACCGCTCGCCGTGGTGGTCGCGCACCGCGGGGGGCCCGCTGCTGAAGGGTTCGTCGTGGGTCGTGTGGTCGTCGGCATGGTTGGCGTGGATGGAGAAGCGTGAGGAGCTGTTGCCCCTGCCGGTGCCGTCCTCGCGCCGGAAGCTGTCGATGAAGTGGTTGAAGCGGGCTTGCATCCCCCCGCCGCCGGTGCCGTTGTTGTTACGGTGGGGGCCGGTGCGGCTGGAGCTAGGCCGGGTGTCGGATGGGCTGCGTCCACCGTGGGCCGTGAAGCTGCTTGTGCCTGCGGAGCTGTGAAGCCGGCCGAGGGGGTTCATCTCGATGTCGTTGCTGGTGTTGAGTGCCATGATCGAGGGGTCATTGGGGTGAGAATTGTTGGTGGGTTTGGTAGTGTCTGGGCTTCATGGAGGGTGAGATACCGGAAATCGTATGTTCTGTGTGTGGGTTGGTACGCCTGAGTCGGTTGGCTTCTCGAGGTCTGGATTCCGTTTCCGTTGGCGTCTTATGCGTTGGTTTCCAAAGTTGCGTATCGTTCTATTACCAATAAGCCCGACCACGGAGCCAGTTACCGCAAAGAAAACGGACGGCTACGGTGTACTAGGGGCTGACCAAGGCGTCCAACGGGGATGTGCTTGGTTGTGGATGGGACGAGCGACTCGGTGGCTGAAGGGACCTGGTGGATTTCCCCGCAACGCCACCCGTCTTCGACTTGCTGAGATTCCTGTGGGGGAGTGCCCTGTAGTGTTCGTGACGAGAGACTGGAGAGAGACAGCATCCAGCGGATTTCCACCTGTCTTCACAGCCTTCTTGCATTCATGTATTACGTTAGAACGACATGGAAGCCGATTCTTACCAGGAGCAGAAAAGAGAAAAAAAGATTGCCGATCAGGTTCACCGATAAGCTGTTATGCTCTGGACTGGGGATGCCTGTTGGCGTGCGATTGGAACTCGCGAGCACACACACCAGGAGGGACATCCCTGTCGGATTGTTCTCAGCATTGACATCAGGGAATAGCGAAAGAGCGAAGTGTGTGTGCTCTTTTGGGCTGCGTTTTGCAACCTGCAGGGGCTTGCATTGGCCTGCATTAGCGGCCCTCCAAGAACCGATGGCGTGGTTTGGTTTGGGAGGGCAGGTCTCGACCACTCCCCGAGTCCCCCCTTTGGCGCGCCTTTTTGCCGAACCGCTCTGACATGAATTGAGCCGGAAAACATGTCGTGTTGGTTGATGGTTAGTGAAGCTTTGGGATGAGCCAAGAAAATAAATCCAGCATGTCATTTCCTTGTGCTTGGCGGAACCAGAGGAAAAGAGTTGAGGTCGACTTTGGTGACACACAATCATCACAACGCGGCAACTGCGTGCCGTCCAAGGCCCCTGTCAGACCACGCAATGGACTGCCACGAGGGGAATTACCTAGCGTCGATTAGCGCTGTTGCAGTGAGCACGGATGTCTCACTTCCCCACTGATACTGCGAACTATCTGCCTTCCTCAGACCTCGGCGCGGAGGGATGATAAGGTCCATTCGGTTATCGTTTGAGGCTTAACGCATCGAGAACTTGAGGCTTCACGCATCGAGAAGAATCGCCCTTGTCACAGGCGTGCGCAGTCCTGGCAGCTCTCGTCCGGGTGCCGATTGCCAAAACAATCTTTGACGTTGTATACCCACCGACCGAGTCGGATTTGGAAGAGCAAATGCTACATGAAACTTTGCATGAAACGACATCACAATTGCATGACGTGAACAGACAACAGTGACCCCCATCTTCCATGTGACATGGGGATGGTGCAGTGGCGGAAAAGTCACATCAATTTGCATTAAATTTAAACGGGAAAGAACGTAGGCCGGCCTGAAGCTTGTTGCTCTCACAGACCAGCATCTGCATCAGACAGGCGGCGCAAGTGTTGGAGCTGAATGCTGGAGCCCCGGAGTCTGCCCCTCGTACTGGCCGTGACTGCTCCACCACCCGGCCTGAGCGACGGATCGTCCGCCGGGGAAGCCGTAATCTGAATCGTCGTCGTCTTGATGACCCCCATTCCGCTTGGTGTCGACGCGCCAACCCGGCTCCGTGGGATTAGGGAGTCGAGGCTCTCCGTGCTACGGCCTCCCTCCCTATGACTTGCCAGCATTGGTTTCCCCGTGCCACCCGTCTCCCGCAAGCCACTGGCATCATTACCTACAACCTCTGTGACAACCCCGCCCTCTGCCTCCGAAACAGGGTCATCCCACGACACTGTCTTGCCGACGACCCTAGACTCCCTCCGCGCACTCCTCACGACATCCTCCTCCGGCGGCTGATACCGGAACTTCCTCTTTTTCAGTCCAGTATCCCTCATAAACGTCCCGATGGTTAACGCATTCGCCGCAAAGGTAGCCACCAAGACCTCCACACTCGCCCACATGGTCCTCGTAGCCTGATAACTGCGCTCGCGCAAGATGTCAGGCACCCGATATAAGGCCACGAGTGCCGTGAGCAGGTGCAGACTAAAAAGCAACACCAGCAACGCCTTGCGCCCGGCCGAAATGCTGCTCCGCAACACGACAGGCACGGGAAGCGCGACCAGCAGCAGGTCGGTTATCACGTTGCATGCCGTCGTGATGATTAGGTACACATAGCCCTGCCGACAGTGGCCGCCGGGGTCGGGCACGACCTGCCAGTGCAGCGGGAAGGGATGGCACTCGGCCAGGGTGGCGATGCAGATGCCGATAAAGCTCACGATGAGGAAAATGCGCGTGTAGCGGAGCAGACGTGTGTAAGTGTGCTTGCCGGAGGTCCCAACGAGGCTGTCGAAGAAGGCGAGGGTGGATTCTTTGAAGAGCCAAAGGCTGTGGTGTTGTTAGTGGGGGTTGTTGGAAAGGTTGGCGAAGGGGAGACGGGGAGCTTTACATTGCTGGGTGGAGGATTCGGCTGAAGAGAACGAGGCCGCTACCAATCGAGCGGTGGTATATTTCGGTTTCGGTGAGTGCATGGGCGTCGTCCACGAGGACGTTGTTGGTGCCGTAGAGCAGAATGGGATGCACAAAGGCCATGCGCAACAGTAACGGGGCAAGCGCGATGGCCGCGACTTTGTCTTCGGCGAATAGGGCTTCCACGCGTACGTATCTACCGATCAAGCGGAGGATGATGATGAAGACGCACATTGTTGTGATCCACCAAGAGGTGAGCAACGTCGCCTTGTCCTCGCTGAAGGGTCGAGCCGGTGGCGGGGGGGAGTAGAACCCCATGGTGACATGGTTGATGCAGAACGGGAAGTCGGGAGAGGCGTCGAGTGACTCGAAAAGCAACGACGTCGACGTGGAAGGGGGTTCGTTGGGGATGAACCAGAATCGTCTTGAGCTATGTTGACTCTGCTTTGCGTGGCGGCGGTTGTGCGGCAGTCATGTTGTTGCTTCCCCGCCTTGTAAACGGCCCTTGGAATGGAAATTTGACAGGTGATAAACATCTCGAAGCAGTACCGTTACGGTGACTGGGGCGGGATGTTGGTCTCCCGCTGGGTCGGGTCCCCCCTGGCGTCGGTCGCCAACGCCTCGATGTCACCCACCATATCTTTTGGGCCGACTCCAGTTCATTGGCTAGCCAAGGAATGCCATGTTGGGCCCGTCGTCATGCTAGCCGGGCGCCAGTCAAAGGCCAGGCCTGCTTCACTGTAGATGTGGCTTCACTCTCGCGGGGGGGGCCTGGGGCTCCCAGAGTGTCTGAGCGCACACGCATGATCACCAACCCGGATTTCGGCTTGGCTCTCGGCTTGGCCAACGAGTTCCGAGACCGCAGCGGCCATTTCACATCCGATTGTGTTGGCTCGGTTGGCAGCTGAACGGGATGGAGAATGGCGCCCCGGCTCCATCCCTCAACGGTGCAGAAGGCCCCGGAGACATTTCCCGTTCCAGCAACGTGGTACAGCGCTAGGTCTGGAGCCGGTGTGACATCGGCAGCTTAGGGTAAGGCCCAGATGCAACCGATTCGATCCGGTATCATTGAGCGAGTGGTCTCCAATGTTGACGATGATAACGAGACGGAATATCGATCATTAGGGTCAGAACGCAAATGCCAATGTCATTCATTGAAGCCGGTCCGAATTCAACGTTGTGGGGTGGGTTACCTATCGACAGAAATGAACGTGGTGGGACGAAAAAAAGTCGGCACTCGAAACGCGGGTTTTAGGCCGCCAACAAACAACTTAGGAAGGCGCGGGCGCATCTATCCGGTTTACAGACGTGTTGGTCCCCCTTATCGGACGACGCCCAACTGAGGTGGCAGGTGCAACAACATGGTGGGCTGGCGGGGTTGATGGGTGTGCTGGGATAGCCCCTGAACCAAGCGGCTTGCATGCTTGGCTTGAGTCTTGGCGGTTGCCCTGCCACAGGCCTCGGCTTCTTCTGACAGGGTATCGGGGCCATCATCCAACACTTCCCAAATTCTCTCGTGCTTGAGGCCGAGAAACGCTTTCGCGTTGGCTCATTCCGCAAATGTCGGCCCGGAAGGGCATGCGACATCACTCTAAAACTTGATGTTGCCAACCAACTACCATACAAAGTGTTCAATTTCGGTGCACTGGACCCCCGACATGTCGCCAACAAGAGTGAAGGAAAGACATTTGGTAACCAGTAAGCGAAATATTTACTCATTTCTAGTTTCTGTTGATAACTTCTTTCAGCAGTACTCGGGTTCTTTTACTTCGTACCCGACGTTATTTGTTTTCTGAATCCGGTTTGTGGCTCACGGAGACGGGATCGGACTAGCACCCACAATGCACTCAACTGCAGCCGTCTCCTTCAACAGGACTGAATGCAAATGCAATCCAATAACCATTGCCACGACACGGCGGATTTAAGTTGGGAAACCGCATTCGTTGAAGATGGATGCTGACGGATATCAGCATGCGAAGGCTTGCACAGCCCAATCAGCATCAATCAGAAACCCGCTTTCATCCCGTCCACTGCCGTGGCAGTTGTGATGATTCTCGGGCTGCAAAGAAGACACAAGACACTGGATGCGGATTTCCTAGGTTTTTTTATGAACATAGCCAGGTGCATCCGTCATGCAGCCGTCGGTGACAGCTGCCTCTCCGTAGCATTAATTACCTAACTTGCAATGTTCATCGACGGACCGAGGAGCAAGGCACTCTAAACTGACTGAAGGTTTTCACATGTCAACCCCGATACAATTGGTAAGCAGTCAAGAGTTACGGAGAACTTCACTGAAGTATATTCCCCGAGTCCTCAATGGCACAATACCAAAGTACCTAGGTTTGAAGTAATCCAGAATAAAAATAACTCAAGGACTCCAGACTTGCATCCCGCTCCGTGTTGTCAACAACCACACAAGGCAATCTTTTAACCCTGCTTTCTCCCATCGTGTTCTGGTCATCTGGGAGCGGGAATTTGCAGGAATCGAGAGACCACACCGACTCGTCCCAAACCAATAATCATTAATCATCGTATCAAGCTCCCGGTTGCTGGCCGCCAGCATCGAGGTCGCATTCCTGATTCATCAGGCTTCAGTCAATATTTCCTGAAGCTTTAGGCAGTGACAACTGGGTCGAATCAAAAAAGACTCGGTGGTTGACAGAACGAAATGCTGATGCCTTTCGCTCAAGAAGTCTGAACGAACTCGATTGGCCAGAAACACCAAGGCGAACGCCATTCGTAACGAATGATTTCAACCCACAACTGTGGGGCAAAATCGTTGCCTGGTGACTGGGGCATTCTGTTTGGCCCATGTCAGGAGGTAAGGTACGGGTAGGCACTTTGCCCAGCAGAGCCAGCACAGTTCAGGCATCTGCGTTTGGTGGTGATAAAAGAACAACCACCATACTCGTCGTTTGGGCTTCGGTTCAACATCTCTCACCTCTGCCTGAACCTTTGGGAGTGAGGCCTTATCGATCGGAGAACTTAGAAGAATCCCTTGCTTTTCCACCCTGCATTCAAGCCTCATTCAAGCCTTTGACCATGGAGCAATACATCCTCAACAACGTCGGCCGCTACAAGAAGCTCGTTTCTGAGTTTAGACCGACAACATCAGGCCCCAAAGAGAGCGATAACACAGAGACGAGCCCGGAGATCGTGGTGAGCGCGAGGGTGCGGCCGATGCTGGATGATGAGCTCGCCCAAGGCTTCCCTGTTGGCGTTTACATCCGTGATGGCACAAGCACTGCCGACTTGCACGAGATACAGCAACCTGTGAGAGGGCCCGCGAGAATCAGGGTAAGTGACACATTCATCACTGCGTACGCAGCTAGGCAGGTAGCTGGAATCTAACAATCGGAAGTCTTTCGACTACTCGGTGGACCGGATGTATGGCCCGGATGCCACAACTGGCCATATCTACAAGGACTTGGTCCATCCCCTGGTCCCTTGGGCCTGGGGCGGGGGCGTTGGGACCATGTTTGCATACGGTCAAACCGCGTCCGGCAAGACTCTGACAGTCAGCGGTTTGCAGCGGCACGTGGCCGAGACTCTGATGGATGGGTCGTTGGAGGGCGAGAGGAAGATCTCCATGTCTATCATTGAGCTGGCGGGCCAAACGGCATACGGTATGTTCCCCAATGAAACCATTCTTCTCCCAAGCGCGGCCGAGCTAACCGTTTTCTCCCCTTGGCTACAGATCTCCTCAACGACCGCAAGCAGATCTCCATCCTCGAGGATTCGTTCGGCGTCACCCAGATGGCGGGAGCCTTGGAGCACCATGTGACCGACAAGGACACCCTCCTCGCGTACATCGATGCCGCCGCCGCCCTTCGTAGCACCACGCCGACGCTCAGGAACGACAACTCGTCGCGCTCGCACGCTATCTGCCGCATTCGCTTCGAGAACCCTCAACTCCCCAATGCCAAAGACGGCCTTCTTTACCTGATCGACCTGGCGGGTTCTGAAGCCGCCCGCGACAAGGTTGCCCACGATACCAACCGCATGAAGGAAGCCCGCGAGATCAACTCCAGTCTGTCGGTCCTCAAGGATTGCATCCGTGGCCGCGCGCTCGCCGACGCCGACTCGTTCGCCGGCAGGACCAGCAAGAAGCCCGCTTACGTCCCCTTTCGGCAGAGCACCTTGACCAAGACGTTGAAGCACGTCTTCGACCCGGCCAGCACCCGCAGCTGCAAGACCGTCGTCGTGGCTTGCGTCAACCCTTGCCTGGCCGACCTCGGCGCCAGCAAGAACACCATGCGCTACGCCGAGATGCTGCGTGTGCCCATGCCCAAGGCGCAGCCCCTGGAATACAGCCCCGCCATGCCGGCGACCTGGAACAACAACCAGCTCCGCAACTGGATCCAACGCAACGTACGTTCCCATCCCCTGACCACCCCCACAACCCATCCATTCACTCACTAACCTTTCCCCATCCTCCAGTCCGGCACGCCCCCCATCAACCCCCCCCTCCTCGCCCCCTCCGAGAACGGCCCGCAGCTCCTGCGCCTGCCCGTCCCCGAGTTTGTCACGCGCTGCCTCAAGACGGCTGACGTCTCGGTCGAGCAGGCCCGCGCCTTCCACACCAAGTTCTGGAAGCTGCACATCGACTCGCAGCGCAACGCCGCCAAGCCGGGGTCGTCGTCTGCTGCCGGTAAGTCGGCCGACACAACGACGGCGGCGGCGACGGCGCTCTCCCGTCTGGAGCTGCTCGACTCCAGCGTCGATCCGGAGCCGGATGCGTTCGACATCCCGTTTGTGGAGCGTATTCGTCCGGGGATGGTGGTGCGCTGGAACCCGCCGGTGGAGTATCAGTCGTTCAAGGTGGAGGAGAAGGCTTATGCGATGGTGATGTGCCCGGTGCAGGCGGCGGGGGAG
Source organism: Chaetomium tenue (assembly GCF_020726465.1). Lineage (NCBI taxonomy): Eukaryota > Fungi > Ascomycota > Sordariomycetes > Sordariales > Chaetomiaceae > Chaetomium > Chaetomium tenue. Next base: position 2,104,045 of record NW_027117334.1, on the reverse strand, counting down.
AGGGCGAGGGATGCGAGGGGTGAGCTGGTTAGTGGTAAGGGTGACGGCTATCTGTGCGCGCTGGTCATGCCTTCTCTGCTGCCGGGCTCGTTTGCGGTTGGTTTGTGGCGGCAGGTTGTGGTGAAGGTGGAGGAGATGGAGGCCGAGGTCTTCATGGAGTGGGATGAGGCCACCCGGTACTACTACATGACGGTTTAAGGGGACAGGGGGGGTGGGTGTTGCCACCCAAACCGTCGCTTATAACTCTAGGTCCACGTCTCGTCGCCATTGCCCTTGAGGCCGAGCAGAACCATCCATACCTAGGTAGTTTCAGTAGGTAACCACCCCAATCCCATCTCCCTTGGGAATGACCCGTGACCCCATCCATCACCACCGCTCCTTCAACCACGCCTTCACCCTCTCCCTCCCCAACTCCTCATGCACCACCCCAACCCCCTTCAGCCCCTCCAACCCCTCCAGCGCCCAATCCTGACAATTCCACTCCGCACTCTCATCCACCACCACCGGCACCCCCTTCAAAACGCCATGAATCACCTCCACCACCCCCTCCACCCCATCCCCCTCCACCTCCATCTTAAGTTCACCAACCTCCAACTTCCCCACTACACCACCCACCTCACCCCCCTGCGCCATATCCAAGTCCTCCGGACCGGGGTAGTAAAAGCCGCCCGGCATGCCGCGTAATTGGAAAATGGTGCCGCGTTCTGTGCCGGTGTCGAGGAAGTAGGCCCAGTGGTGGGGTCGCGGGGTGTTGGTTAGTGGGTGCGGGCCGCGGTCGTAGGTTATTAGGGAGAGGCTGAGGGTGGGATTAAGGCTGGGGTTGGACATGGTACTTTTGTGGGTGGGTTGTGGTTGTGCGCGTGGTGTTGTTGGTGGTGATTGTGTGTTGGGGGAGGGGGATTGGTGGTTTGGTGTGAGGAGACAGTGGTTTGCAGCAGGTGGGCGGGGGTTTTGGAGAGAGCTTTGAAGAGGTGGGTTGGTTGGAGGTATTCCTGAGGTTCTTTTGATTCGTCAAGGAAACTTCCAGGCTTCCGCCTCGCTAAACCTTCGATCTTTCGTGATCCGCACAATCCAGCCGCGGACATGGAACAACAGGACATTACACTGTCGTACGATGACATCGACAGCTTTGTGGCCAGTCCAGATTCCAATCTCGAGCCGCGTTCGTTAAGCATACACCTCAGCCAGCCAACCTTGCTGTCGCACGAACCGCAAGATGTGGAAGCCAGCAACCTGCAAGTCGAAGAGACACTCAAACGCCTCGCGGGCGCCATTGCGCTTTTGGATAAGCTACACATCTTCTCCTTGTATGTCCCCCCGGGTAACGCTGGGCATCATTTCGAAATCTCGCAGACGGCCATCGCTTCCATCATCGAATCTCTCCCACAAACCTGCGTGAGCCTTGAGATCGACACAGCCGGCCTAGATGGACATGCAACAACTAGCCTCGGGCCAATACCTATCCATCTCTGTGAGACACTCCGCGCCGTCCTCCCCCGAATGCGGCACGTCCGTCTGAGCCTGCGGACCATGTGCTCGTCCCTGTTCGGCACTGGGGCTGCCCTGCCCCAGAACAACACCACATCCTCCTACCATCCCATCACCCTACCCAACATGCAAACCCTCCTTGTCAACTGCAAACGAGCCTGGAAAACCGCACCCATCTGCCCCAACACCCCAGACTCCACCTCGCCAACCCCAACCCCCGCCCCCCAAGACTCCTGGGATTCAGTCACTGCCGGCCTCCACGCACTAGCCACCACCACCACCAAACCCAACCACGTAAACCCCTCCGCCAGCCTCTACGCAGTAACCTCAACACCACCAGACGACTCCGACGCGAGCCGCTACATCACGCTCATCCGGGCGGACATCACCCGGCAAACCTCGCACGCTTTTCCCGTCGCCTTTGTGACCCGGGGACCGCCAGCCGCCTGGCTTATGAGGACGGGCGGGGGGGAGAAGGTCATCTCCTCCGATACGGCGGCGCTTGTTGGCGTGGTTGAGGGACAGGCGGGGTGGGTGACGACGGTTAGTGGTGGGGCGAGGTTGCCGGGGCGGGTGGCGGTGGAATGGGGGTTGGGAAGTATTGGGGAGGGATTGGTGGAGGAAGGGGGGGTGTGGAGAGCGGCGAATCCGAGGAAGATGCATTTGCTTTGGTATAATGAGCAGGTGAGTGGTCAGAGGTTGTTGGATGGCGAGGTTCGTGCGGGGGAGGCGTATTTGGAGAGGGAGCCGTTGGTTGAAAAGACGCCGGCGGGGTGGCAGCGGTCGGATGTGTTCGGAAGGGCTCAACTAGAACCTCTATGAAAGAACGTCATTATTGGGAGCGAGGAAATAGTGAATGCGATAAAATGAACGGCACCGTGGGACGGGGTGTGGAGGAAGGAAGGAAAGTTGAGAGCACAAGCAGGGGGCGCCGGATAGGTGGGAAAGAATCTATTGTATGTACGAATACTTGATACCCGATCTGGGCGGACGCCGTCTCGGACGCAGTAACAGCCATCATATCATGTTCCTCATTACCTCTCTAAGAAACCAGTCTTGTATCCATAATATCCTCCGTTTATGCAAATGAGATTCGGCCGGCGTTGACATCTCGATATTAGATTCCTTGAGCCTCAATCAGACTCCCGCCTCCATAACCGCTTGAGCCCCGTTGGAGCGCGGCCCTTTTCTCCATTTTTATGCAGAGGCAGAGCCCCGTCCGTGATACTAACGTTCCCGTGGTTTGTGGTCTCCCAGTCCCATTCCTTCTGCTTTGCAATCATGAAATCGCGAATCGCACGGGGCGAGGCGGCAGCAAGGTTACTGCGGTCTAGCTTGTTCCTTTGTACAGGGTGCGCGAGGTAGCCGAAGATTTGTCGGCATGTGCCAAACACCAATGCCCTAGCGGAGTGGCTGAAGGCAAGACCAAGAGATATGGTCGTGACGATGCTAGAAAGAACAACTAGAGTTGAATGAACGTTAGGCCCAACTGTGCAATAATACATTGAGTGAACGGATACGTGTTGACTTACACATCCACATGAACTGTATCCCCATGCTCATTGTCCCGCTGTCTAGTTCCTGGGCGTTCATACCAAACACAGTGGCGAAGAAAGAAAGGGGTAACTAGATTCTGGTTAATGGGGTTACACATGCCGGAATGGTGGAGGTGGCTCACGAAGAAGATGGTGACAACAGTGAACACCACAATTGACCGGCCCTGGATGACAGTTTCGTCCGCCCTGCGGATCGCCGCTTTCGCTTCGATGATACCGGCCTGCTGCTGTTTCATATCGAGCAGTTCGCGAAGCTGGATGCAGGTATTAGTTGCAGGTCAAAGTCTGCCCATCAGTTCAGGCTGTGAACCTACCTGACTTCTAGTATTTGCCTGGCGTTTCTCCAGGTCCGCAAGCTCGTCCCGACGTAGCTTCATGTCCGAAATTAACTGCGTCGCTCTCTCGAGAGCGCTGACAGGCTTGACCTGAGAATCGGAACTCAGGCCCCGCAGAGCCTTTTCAAAGTCAATCATTACCGTAATCTGCTGCGAGTAGATCTCCTGCATGATTTGGAGCTGGTCAATGACGTTCTGCGCCTCCATCAAGGCAGACCACTCAAATTTGATGTTGAGCGTCTTGCGCAGCAGCTCCTCGTCTGTTTGCAGGGGGTCTTGGTTGTTCATCCTCTTGACGTCGCGACCAAAGCGCTCGTACGCCTCTGTTTTCTTCTCCGACTATTCCCAACAGGTCAATGGTTTGTCTCAATGATGGGTGAGTACCAGTGGGCCACTTACAATGTTCGAAATAGCAGAGCCAAATATATCCACTACCTCGGGTCGAAGGTCCGGTTTGGTTCTGTCAAAGAACACCTTGGAACATTCGTCAATGATAATGAGGGTTAAATCGTAAATGGATGTGATGTGGCTGCCATCTGTGCTCGCGAGCCGGTCGCGGATCGCCCTGTGGATAGCGGACGGGTCTGGTTTATTACGGCCCCAGCGCCTGGGAAAGGCGGTAAGAATGGTATCTGGATTCTGGTAAGCCTTTGATCCTCTTCGCAAGCGTGGCGTGACTTACTTTCGTCCAAGACCCACAGCCAAATTTGATCGACCATAATCACTCTCGGAATCGCCTCCGGGTCACTTCGAGTTCGCGTTCCACGATAAACAACTTGCTGCCGGTCCCTGTGCGCGGTGTCTTCCGAGGTCCAGTTGTAGTACTGCTCGAGGGTTCGCCTGGGATGCAGCGGCGACGAGGTGCCCAAGTGATCATTGACCAACCGCCAGTCTGCGGCTTCATCGATGAGCAGATAGAGCTTGGCAGCTAGCCACAAGTAGCTCCCCAGTGCCGACTTGGGCCTCCACGGAGGGGAGTCGTCATGCCAGCCTTCGGCGTCTGAGACTGTGCTGTCCATGCGGCTAGCCAGGGCTCTTGCTTGGTCAATGACACTCCCCCATGTCCCTTTTCGCTTGTTCAGCCGTTCGAAGTCACCTTGCCGCTCGTTCATGTGCCGGGTTTTCCGGATCACGCTCGTCATTCGGACCAAACGTTTCTCGATTTCCCAGTGCAAATACGGCATCTCCAAAGGGATTAGTTTGTGGACAAAAAGGGGCGGCCCGAACGGTAGGGATGGTCCACTCACAAACAACACGATGTCTTGGGACTCTGACGACCGGTAGTACGTATTGTCCGATTCTCCCACTGTCGAGCCACCAATCGGGGCGCCAACCGCATTCTCCCGGGCCGCAACATCGCCGGGCTTCCACGGTGCTGAGGGTATGAAGGCGCAACGGGGCCGGATTTGGCGGGAGTGGGCTGGCAGGTGACTACTACCCCCTCCTCTCTCCTGCCCGTGCCAGAGCTCACGCTTCAGGAGTTTTTCGGTATTGGACTGCATCTTCTTGGCACCCGGCTGGTACAGTCCGCGTTGGGATAGCCCTTGCGGTGCGTCGAGCTGTGAGCAGTCTTCCCCGTAATATCTCGCGACAGCGTCCTCGTATCTAGATCAGCAATGAAACATGTGTGGCCCCTCGTCGATTTCCGGATGCTTACCTCTACCCATTTCATGTTATTTGCCTGAAGATGGAAGTAACGTAGCTGTGACTTGTCCGCTGAACGCTTCAGAGGGGTCTGGTCCTCATTATACAGCAGCTTTTGCATGGAGATCTTCTGATGCGGGAACTTCCCGTGGCAAAGGGGGTGATCCAATGTCACACCGCCTTGCCCCTTCTTGAAGGCAGCCACCCACCCATTGTACCCGTAGTTGGGTTCTGCCGGGTTATCGTCCAACCCGTCGTCGAGGGCATCCAGGCCGGGAATGTAATTTTCCGGAGCCACAGCTTTTTGCAGGTCCGAGTAGTCGAGGACCGGCCATTGTTCGACCCGCTTCAAAACCAAGCGTTGGCGATTGAGTTCCTGCCTGCGATACCCGCTCGCTCTTGCAATGCCGACCTCGATGCGGTGAAGCTCCTCCTTGCAGACTCGGTTCGCGCGGTTTCTCCAAGTATCATGCGCCCTCTCTAATGAACGGAGTAACGAGGAAGCGTCGGTCGCAGAGAGTCGGTGCCCCTCAAAAAAATCCCTCAAATGCCGAATGCGGCGCAGTTCTTTCTTGACGATCTCCCGCTCATGATCGGAGAAGCTTTCGTACAGCTCCGCCCTCTTGGAGAACCTTGCCGCTAGAAAGGCAGCCCATGAGTCCGTAGGCGGCGCAGGATCAATGTATTGATCCTCGACAATGTACAACGGCATCGGGAGGGAGGGGGGGGCGGGTTGGTGGTTTGGGGGTTTCAGGCACCCGTGAGCCAAGCGGTCACCAAGTCAAGAGTGCGGGCACAAGCCTGCTTCTTTACACGTTGAGAACATCACCAAGGAAAATTTAAGCGTTGCCAAGTCGTGCGTTGTCTGGCTGTTTCTTGACCAATCCACGGCGAGCACCTGCATGATCACGATAGGCTCACTCCGCTCGCCAATGTCAAGGTTTTGATCCTGTTGTGACCAATGGCGGAGCTTGGCGTCTGCAAAGTGCATTTCGAGGACCGAGGGAGCGGGGGTGATCGGCGAGGCTCCTGCTGACCGTCTTCTCCCGCTCCGATCTTCAGAAACCCATCACACCCATCAGGCCGTAGCGTGATGCATGCAGCTTCACCATGGTAGATGTGGCTTGCCACTTTTCAGCTGCGTGGGACAGAGACGCTGCTCAAGGTTTTTTTGGTATCATCACGCTTGGGTGGAACAAATGGGTCCAGTCCAGTCCATCATCACTGGACATTTGTAATCAGCCGGGATAAACAATCCGGTCCATGTCAACAACAACCACCCCACTCCAAGTGGACTTGGAGGTTCTTCCAAACCTTTTTTCCAAAACTTTTGAGTTTTCATCCTAACCTCTCCTTCATCTCCTTGGATGGCATGTTTCGAGCACTAATCTTCTCGGCCGTCCGTACCAATTCCCATCCGGGAGCAAGACGCGTGGGGGGTATGTCGGTCTAAGATGACGTGTCCATGTGCCGACATAGTTGGCGGGACGAAGAAGACTAATGCGTTTGACGTTGGGAATCCAAATCGCAAACGCCCTGCAGTCGTGCTGGCAAATCAGTATGACGCTGTTATGCGGGATCTAAGGGTTTGGTTAGCTGTCCGGCTTACCGCTTCGCTGAACCGGGGGGTGTTGGAGAAAGACGGAGAGGGTACCATGCAACCGGGTCGGCTCTTCTTGCCTGCCGAAGCAGCGGATCGGCGTAGGCGCATCTCGCCAACCACAGGACGCCGATGCCAAAGGCCAAGCTGCCCAATACCGCGGCAAGAATAACAAGAGGAGACGAATCATACGGTGGTCCCGGCGTGGGCGCTGGGGTCGGGGTTGTTGGGGCGAGCGATGCTGCATCGAATCGGGCCAGATTCCACTTGCTATGCATTGGGGACATTGTGGATATGGGATTGTAACGAGGTTACGAGCAACGGATCAAAAACCTCCAGCTGTTGATGGGTAGGTAGGTTGGTCGTCACGGCCGAGGCAAAAGTGTATGTCCAAAATGGCTAACCCCAATATTGATGGCATGAAGTTGACATAAACGAGTGAACACAAAAAAGACGGAAGTTTGTTTTGCTCTCACTACTTTTCTGGATCGGCTACATGAACACCATAATGTGTACCGTAACACTCTCACCCATATCCTAAAGGTGGTGATTGAACTGCTGGGGAAGGGCATTTGAGATACGTCAAAGGAGTCGGAGTAACAGCATGAGCTTCTCTTCTGTGCGATAAACGTGTCTCGTCGGGTATGTACCTTTTACAGATACAGAATCAAGCTTTCACGACTCCCTGGCCCATAAAACATCGAGACGAGAGACTGGATCGTCCCTTGTTGATATACACGGACACCTTCCATTTCCGGGTTAAAGATCCCTCCCCTGTTAACCGAATACAGCAGTTTGAAGACGCAAGCCCCACTGGATTTAGCGTCATTGGCGGGTACTGGCTCCGACAAGCGCTGTGGCACTGTGGTCAATGGTCAGTCACCGCCGCGTCCTCTTGCTTGACTCGGTCATCCCCAGCCATCGAAATCCCTCTCCAAACAAACATCACCACTCAACAAGAGTATCACGAAAAGATGGATGAAAAGGGTGGCCTGCCCTCGCACCGGGCCGGCACCGAGACTCCTCGATGGCAACGACAGAAACCACGCCGATCCCGGGCAATCCGATTCTTGGCGGTCGGCTGTTTGTGTTTCATTGCCGTCGCGCAGTGGAAGCAGGTCTTCTCCAACCCTTCAGGCTCCCGGCCTGCTGCCTCTGTGGTGTCGCCAAACCAAGACGTGACGGTACACGGCCTGTCCGTCAAACGGTTGCAGGAAAACCTCGCCACGTGTGAAAGCCTGCGCAAGAAGCCGCAGGATCCAATTGGCGCCGGACGCGAGCGGAACGCGCGATACTTGGATGGACATGCTCCGACTTTGATCAAGAATGCTACTGTCTGGGTGGGCGAACCAGCCGCCAACACCCCGCCCGATGCTGCACGGAAAGGAGCCGGCTTTGCTTGGATCAAGGCCGACGTGTACTTGGAGTATGGACTCATCAAGAAGGTCCAATCCTCCATCGCGCTGTCCTCTGTCGCCTCCGACACGGTGATCTTCGACGCCAACGGCCGCCCCCTGACGGCGGGTATCATTGACATGCATAGCCATGCCGGTGTGGATTCACTCCCCAGCTTGTGGGGAAACGATGACACCAACGAGATGGCATCCGACATCACACCCTATGTCCGCTCCATCGACGGCATCCAGCCATTTGATCACCAGATTCAAGTCATCAAATCGGGTGGCGTGACGACTAGCCTGGTCCTGCCCGGGTCCGCCAATAACATGGGCGGCGAGGCCTTTGTGATCAAGCACGCCGTGGGCAAGACCGATGGACGTAACGAGACCAGCGCCGTGGACATGCTGGCGGATCCGGACCGCAACTGGCGGTACATGAAGATGGCTTGTGGTGAGAACCCCAAGCGCGTGTACGGTAATGCAGGCAAGCAGGGCCCAACTAGCCGGCTCGGCGAGAGCTGGGAGTTCCGACAGGCCTTTGAAAAGGCGACCAAGGTGGTACAGGAGCAGGATGACTGGTGCAATGCTGCCGCTGCTGGCGTCCACCACATGAATTCCTACCTACCTCAAGAGCTCCGCTGGGAGTCACTGGGGGCCCTGCTGCGGCATCAGGTCCGGTTGAACACCCACTGTTACACCATCCCGGATCTCGAAGCCTTCGTGGACCACACCAACGAGTTCAAGTTCAAGGTCCAGGCTTTCCATCACGCCCACCAGACCTTCTTGGTCCCCGAGGTATGCCCGCTGCTCCACGCCTCGGCATGCTGTATCATGTAGCATTACTAACCTCCACAAAGATCCTCAAGCGGGCATACGGTGGTGAGCCACCCGCGTCAGCCCTGTTTGCCGACAACATGTGGTACAAGGCGGAAGCGAACGTCGCGTCCGAATACGCCGGCAAGATCCTGTATGACAACGGCCTGACGCCCATCTATGTCAGTGATAACCCGGTCCTCAACGCCCAACACGTGGTCTTTGAGGCTGCCAAGGGTTACAAGTACGGCCTGTCCTATCATGCTGCGCTAGCTGCTGTGACCACTGCTCCGGCCGAGCGCCTCGGTTTCGGAAACAGGTTGGGCAAGATCAAGCCCGGGTTTGATGCGGACGTCGTGGTCTGGGATAGCGACCCGCTCAGCGTCGGTGCGGCCCCTGTTCAGGTGTGGATAGACGGGATAGCGCAGTATGACGACCCGGTGGTGCTGAAGAAGCCCGTGGCTGAGGTGATGGTGCCTGATGAGAGCCTGTCCAAGATCCCGGAGGGTCCGGTGGCCATGGACCAGGTGATCTTCACCGGTGTCTCCAATGTCCTACTGAACGAGGATGTGGAGCATTTGTCCGAGAATAACGCCGTCGTTGTGTCCAAGGGCAAGGTCACCTGCATCGGGGCGTGCGAGGCTGAGCTGCAAGCTGCTTCCCGCTCCAACACGCCGATCATCAAGCTCAACAACGGCTACCTCACCGAGTCTCTCACAGCATTCGGCTCCAAGATTGGCCTCAACGCCATCGACGCCGAGAAGGACACGGACAACGGCCCCAGCGGCACGTCCTTCACCCGCGCCGAAGACGGCCTGGCCCTCGACACGCAAAAGACCAACATCTCCTACACCTACGGCGTCACCAAGGCCATCACGGCCCCCCGACTCCGCGGCCTCGACACCCACCACGGCACCAGCGTGGGCTTCCTCACCGGCGCTCTCTCCCCCCTCTCCAACAACACCATCTTCGCCGCCGACGCCGCGGTCCACTACACCCTCACCCCCTCCACCAAATCCGCCCACCCCGACACCCCTTCCATCTCCGCCGCCATCGCCGCCCTCCGCACCAAACTCCTCACCGCCGCCAAACCCCAAAGCCAGGACGACGACACCACCGACCCCTACTCCGAAGCATCCTACCTCCGCCTCGTCACCAACGGCACCCTGCCCCTGATCATAACCGTCCACTCCGCCGATACCATCGCCGCGCTCCTCAAACTCAAGACCCTCATCGAAACCACCACCCAAACCCCCCTCCGCCTAATCCTCCACGGCGCCGCCGAAGCGCACCTCCTGGCCCCCTCCCTCGCCGCCGCCAACATCACCGGCGTGATCCTCGCCCCGCTCTTCTCCTACGCCACCTCCTGGGACCAGCGGCGCGCGCTGACGGGGGCGCCGCTGACGCGGGGCACGGGGGTGGATCGGTTGGTGGAGGCCGGGGTTAAGGTGGGGATCGGGCTGGAGGAGGACTGGGTGGTAAGGGATTTGGGTCTGTTGGCGGGGACGGTGTGGCGGAATGGGGAGGGGAGGGTGGGTGAGAGGGAGGCGTTGGGGATGGTGGGCAGGGGGTTGTGGGAGATGGTGGGGGTGGAGGAGCCCGGGGTGAGGGAGGGGGGGCATTTTGTGCTGTGGGAGGGGAGTCCGTTGGGGATTGGGGGGAGGGTGAAGGGGGTTGCGGGGGGGAGGGGGTGGGTGGATGTTTGGGAGTGAGTACTTAGGTAGGTAGGTGCCGAGGTATGCGGGAGTGAGTTGTCTTGTGTGTTTGGAGGAGATTGAAGTTGGTATCAGGTTGTTCTGGGTGATGGTGTAATAGATTGAACAGAAGCCGAGCGTCAATGTAGATGTTGTAGATAGCCCCAATGTTATCAGTTAAGAACGAGAAGTAAAAACAACTAGAGACTAATCAGATCGGGTTAACCAAACATGGCGTACGACCCGTGTCTGCCCCGGGCCGACGGCTTTGGTCTTAGGTTTGTACCCTATACCTATTCCTATCCCAATGCCCTTGATAGTATAAGCGAGAGGAATAGAGTACACGATAGCGGGACCAATGCTAGCAATGTGGTGTCATCAAGGCGGTATAGAAACGAAGTCACGGTTTAACTTTGATTCTTTTAAAAAGTTCTTCGCTCTATCTAGGGTATATATGCCTGCATCTAGCAGTAGCATGTCTAGTCATTTCTCATAACTCTTAAGCCTCCATTGCCCGCATATGGTTGGTCAACGCCAGGATCTCGCCATGGATGCTCTCATCCGCCGTGATCAAGCCCCAGCTGTTGGACAGCTTGTTCCCCGTCGTGAAGTCGATTGGGTTCCCGGACAAGTCCGTCACCTTGCCCGCACCGGACTCTGTGTAAATGAGCTGCGAACCGGCATGGTCCCAGCACGACCACGCCCCTTTCCCAGGCTTCGGCCACCGTAGTTGCACGCACTCCCTCCCACCCAGCGCCATCGCCGCATACCGCATATGCGACGAGTAGAGATTGGTCCCAGGGTCCGTCGCGCCGAAGATCTCCGCCATCTCCCTGACCTTCTCCGTCAACGTCGCAGGGCTCTTCTCCGAGTCCACAAAATGCAAATCCCTCATATCAACCGCCTTCCCGCGGCCCCTTTCAACCCGTGTCCCCTCGCACAACGCCCCCCTCCCCATCGGCCTCACGCTCGCCCCCTGCCCCCTCACCGCAGAAAGCAACAACCCCATCCCCTCCTCATCCAACCCATGCTCCTGCACCCTCCACCCCCCCACCGGCACCTCCCCCTCAAACCTCCAATTCGGACACCCCAACACCCCCACCACCTCCCTCCCCCCTTCCAACAACGCCAACGAAATCGCATACTGCCCGCCCTGCATATACGCACTGGTCCCATCAATCGGATCCATACACCACACCCTCCTCCCCCCAGCACCACCACCACCCCTCGCCGCCTCGCCCCCCGCCCCCAACTCAATCAGCGCCATCATCTCCTCCACCCCACTGGGCCTTCCCAGCAACGCCTCGCACGCGTCATCCTCCAGCCGCGTCGTGGCCACCAGCTCCCACACCTGCGCGGCGAGGTCGGGGTCGGCGCGCAGCGCGGACGCGTCCTCTTCGCCGAGGACCAGGTCGTGCGGGAAGGCGGTGTGCACGGCCGAGACGAGGAGCGCTTGCGCGGCCAGGTCGGCGATGGTCACGGGGGAGGTGTCGGGTTTGGCGAGGGAGAGGCGCCGCGGGGGGTGGTCTGGGCGGGTGCGGTTGTTGTTGTTGTCGTTAGAGGGGTGGGGGTGCCGGGTGGGGGAGCCGGGGGAGGAGGAGGGGTGGAGGTATTGGCCGATGGAGTTTTCTTTGGGGAGGGGGGGCGGGGTGAAGTGGAAGGTGGCGGGGGGGGTTTCGGAGACGGGGGTGGTGTAGATGATGGGGGATGCGCAGGTGTCGAAGTCGAGGGAGGGGGTGTCGATGTCGATGTCGATGTCGCTGTCGCTGGGGGGTTGCGGGATGGGTGGGGATTTCGCGGCGTTGATGGTCGCGAGCACCCGTTTCGTCACCAGGGCTGCGCGCTGCACAGCCAGCTGGGCGATGAGGAGTTCGTGGGCGAACGGGGGGTGGCTGTCGGAGGAGACCGTCATTTTGATGGTGGGTCTTTTTTGGTAATTTGGTGTACTCGGTAGTTGTGAATGTTGTGGGGCTTCGTGATAAGATTGGTAGTTGATGGAGGTCACCTCAACGGTGGTGGTTAAGAACCCCTGAGCAGGAGGTTGAAACGGGAGAGGTTGTGAAAAATGGGGGGCTGAATGCATGAGGTGAGGGACAGAGATTGGATTTGGTCGAGGTCGGCATCTGCAGCCCGAGGCCAAAAATAACTTGAATGAGGTATATCGTATTGCAAAACTCAAAACACAGGAACTAAGCCAAGATATATATTTTTCTGGGTGGGAGGTCTCACACGCCACGTTATTGTTCCCCTTTCACTCATCATTTTTCGGATGGCGCCGCGCAATTTCGCATCGGCACGCGCGTTGTCCGACCGCGAGCTCAAGTCAGGCGCCATCGGCACGCCGGCGCCAGTGTCATTGGCCCAGGACCATGTGGTGGGGGCCTCTTTTGTGGTGTGGGGTGGCGAAGCTTTGGGGCGCAGGGGAAAATTGTTAAAATCGGGTTGGGATGAAGCTGGCCAATCGACCCTCAGAGGCCGCCGCCGTGAACTCCGAGCCGCTTTTTGACACCTTTTCGGAAGACTATTAAGTGAGCTAAAGCCACAACCCACAACTCACAGTCCCATGTCGCCAATTCCCAGGATTCTTTCTCCAGGCACGCCTCCCTGAACCTCCGTCTTACCCATGTCCGACATCGCTCATCAGCCGTCGCGTTTGCCAGGGGGCCGTCAGTGAGCCTAACAGTGAGCCCGGGGCTGGTGGACAAAGGGCCTGTCCCAGACGCCAACAGGATGGGATGGTTTCCGCATTTCTGTCTGCATCATGCCAACCGCGCGGCTTCTGACATGCATAAGGCCCACCAGAATCGCTAGCATCCTCCTGCATGTCCACGCGAGAAGTTGTCGTTGAACCGGTACGAATAACAAACATTGGTTCTTTGGTGTAGAGCACGCCGTGCTGCCTCGTAGCCCTCACTTGATTCCGACATATCACATCTCTTCGGCGTTTCTCACGGTATCGCGTGGTCTAGTCGAGTGCCAGAGGGTTTCTTTGGTGAGCAGTTGGCCGCGTGGCCCACGGCCAAAGAGCTGCCTGGTGATTGCTCCGCCGTTTCTGTCCCCAACCGAACGTCCGCCCTGCGCCATGCGCTAGCGGGGAAAGGGACCTAAGTCGGCCGGGGTTATAGTATATAATGCCCGGACTCAAGTCCAAGGGCAGTACAACCCCAAAACAGCCAGGAATGCGAAGGAGGGCGGAGTCTGTGACGGTTTCTTGGAGCAGGAGCGGTGAACTTCCAATGTTGGCTGCCTTGTCAACTCTAGCTCCAGTCTGTACCAATATGAGCTCAATGGGTAAGCGGTATATACCTTGGGTTTTCACTGGAGAGCACTTGTGGCTGCGCCCTTCCTTAAGCCCGAATCGTTTGTTACACCTTGGTGGAGTAAAGGGAGAAAAGGAAAGTCGCGCTTCTCGCAAATGATGCGCACCTACCTCAAGCACCTAGTTGCCTGCCTCTCGTTATCGGCCGTCCCTCCGTCATAACCGGCCGTGGTTGATGAACAAGATTACAGACCTCCTAGGTAACTATGTAGAGTCATACCTGACAATGCGAAAGTTGGTCTATCACCTGACTCGAACACCCAGAACCGCTATCAGTAAAATTGCAACCAAATGGAAGCCAACGGAAGTGAAGCAAAGTCATGCTCAGTGGCTTCAGGTCGCATTTACAAGGACTCCTTTGTATGGGAAGTTGATATAATATCTGGACAGTGTTAATTTTTGCTGCCGAATCGGTCTGGACCATTTCATCCCATCTATCATTGGTACCCTCGCATAGAACCTGGAGTCATGAGTTTGTTTATTTATTTATTTACCTACCTACCTACCCGGATAGGTAGGTATTCACCTCCCCACCAAGACGTAATAATCGATTTGCCAACCCAGCGATTTACACCCTTTTCTACATCCATACTCTGTTCAAACCCGTTGATATTTTTAGCATTGTCCCGTCGCCAAGGACAACCCAGGAACAACGTTTAGGACCAAGCGGGCTATCCAACCAAGGGCTCCGCTACAGTTGGTGTAGTCTATGGCCGATGACATATCCTATCAATACCACAACCGACGACTCCAGCCTATAGACATGCCACCTGTTCTTGACGTCACGCCTTCGCTCAGCCCTGTTTACATCATGAAGAATAGGGTTCATTTTTTCGATCCCGATAAACTATACGCGTCTTCAATCCTTCCCCACATCTCAGCTACTTCCTCGCATATATAACCCAAGCCGCAGCCATCTTCCCATCGAACTAAAGTCTCGACCAACACCCATCACCACTGTCCATACCTACAAATGTACCGTCGCCTTTTAAGTATTGTAGGTTCTGTGGAGGCTCTCATGGTAATACTAACAGACCTTTAGTTCCTCTTGATCGCGATGGAGTCGCAAACTGGCATTCTCGCCCAAGCCGAGGATGCTCCCAACCCCGGCAATCCCGGCAGACCACAGCGCCGCCCAGTCCCCGACGACGTCGCCCGCGGCGCAATTGTATGGTTGCCCGGAATGCGATTTATAAACAAGAAGCGGCTTGTTCAGCACCTCCCGCTGCAGATCTTCGACCACCCGGTCTTGATCTACAATAAATCAAACGAAACCCTGGTAAATGTTTTCCTGGTATGTAACAAACCCCGAGTCCTTGGCATGGTAACAGCAGTTAACATTTCACTCTAGATCACATCCTTCAAAGTGGGCGAATCCCTCGTCGGCAAGTTCCAACACCAGGCCGACTTCCGCAGCCGCCAGATCCCGCTGGCCCCTGCTCCACCGCACCCCGACAACGGAATGCAGCTCACTCTGGCCGATGGGCGGGTATGGCCGCGGGAATCCTACATCAGCTTGAGCTTGTTTACGGTGCCAATCAAGACCTTGCGGGAGGAGAGCAGCGGCCCCTGGGCCCTCAGCCCCGATTCTCTTAGCACCCTGGACGAGATCGTCGCGGCGCTCCCATCTACGCGTATATAGAAGATCGCGGAGACGGAGCGCCAAGGTGATCAGTCGACAGTGGGAGCTTTGGAACAAGATAAAGAGAATAGGCAGGAGTACGAGGAAGCCGTTGAGGACGAGCAGGATAGCATGGCGGGGTGGACCACCGTCGTGAGCAAAAGGAAGAGAGGCATGTCCATGGGTACCACCCATGGAAAGAAAGGGAAGGGCCCGGTGCGCAAGAGCCTGTAGTCGTCACTCGGCTGCGGCACGCCGAGAAGTGCTCTGCCTCACCGCTTGCGCCACCTGCTAGCTCGGGGGGTGCCTGGGCAGACACAGCACCTACCTATGTCACTAACACAGGGATCCTGGTATCGGAGACGTGAGCATCTTACGGTGTTAGGCCTGACAATCTAGTTTGTTGCGGCCGTTCAACCTCCTTCATACCACGTCTTTGTCTAGTAACACGCTGACGGTTTCTGTCAGGGCCTCAAAGCTCTGAGGAGTTGATGTGGTTTTCAACCGCAAAATCGGGGCCTTTCTGGAAGGCATCAATGGCCGGAACGAGTATACTACGCCCTTGAAAAGGGGATGTTTTTGTTTGACGAGTAACTTACCCTCTTCGGGTATTGTTTTTGCTCGGGAAGATATATATCCTCTGGCGGGGAAATTACCTAGGTACCTATCAATAAAGTGCAGAAGTTGAGGGGTAGCTATTGTCAGGAGCAAGCCGAACCTATTCCGGAGCATGGAATGTGACTGAATGAAACTAGGCTGAATGTATTTGAGTCTTGTAGACGGTGAGTGGCGACAATTTCAACTAGCTTACCAAACTCCCCATTAACTTACCTACGTATTCCCCATTGAAGTCCGAGAGTGGTGGACCTCAGCCGGTGTGAACGGCAGATGACACCACGGCAGTTGAGAACACAAACTTGGTTATCAAGGCATATCTGATAGTCCGGAAGTACGCAAGTTAAAAGGACTAACTGGTCGGTGCGCACACAAAAGTCCGGAGAGATAGGGTCCGTTTGCCTGACCTATGGGCTTAGTGTTCTCAGCCTCATACTCGCGTAGTCGGCAGATCGACGACCTGATATGACCTTGAGCTTGAATGGGGTCTCAACAACTTGTTAAACTATTCCTAGCACCAATAGCATCAAAACTAGAACATCCGAACAATAACACAGGGTTAACATTTCCGAGATCGAACAACTTGGCACTCGTTATAAATTCGACCCGATTCGTGCGCCTCAGCCATGGTTTTGGGAAACGTACCCCGGAGTATCGAATTAATTACCGATCGGCGTTGTTCCAGTTCCCATTGTGTGGGTTTTACCCGATTCGCGCGCATCTGCTGTTGTTTTCTACCAAGTCCACTGCCCCGTGCAGCCGTGTGGATCAATGCAAGGGGTTATAGGGGATCAGGCTTATGGGGATCAACGTCACTTTCGGCATTTCAACCGTCGGAGAACATTCCGGATTGTTTACTAACTTTGTACCGTTTGTCGGAGTACAAAACCTCTAAGAATCTCCCAGCATCACGACAAACCCAGAGCCCAACATACATTCATCTCGTTCACTTGATCCCCCCTGAGACCAACAATGCTCGGAACACGCAACTTGGCGGCTGCGGCCATGCTCGCCCTGACTTGGGCTGGCGCTGTCATTGCCGAATCATCAGCCGGCTGTGGCAAGTCCCCCACCATCAAGAGCCAGCAGTACACCATGCAGGTCAACGGCAAGCAGCGCGAGTACATCATGAAGCTCCCCGACAACTACGACCAGAACCACCCTTACCGCCTGGTCTTCCTGTGGCACCAACGTGGCGGCAGTGCCACCAAGATCGTGCAAGGCGAGAACCCCAACGCCGGCGGCGTGGTGCCCTACTACGGCCTTCCGCCCCTGGCCAACAACAGCGCCATCTTCGTGGTCCCCAACGGGCTCAACTCGGGCTGGGCCAACAACGGCGGCGAGGACACCACCTTCTTCGACCAGATGGTCAAGACGATCGAGGCCGACCTCTGCGTCGACACCAAGCTGCGCTTCGCCACCGGCTTCAGCTGGGGCGGCGGCATGTCCTACAACCTGGCGTGCTCGCGGCCCGACATGATCCGCGCCGTCGCCGTGCTCTCGGGCGCCGAGCTCAGCGGCTGCCAGGGCGGCACCTCGCCCGTCGCCTACTACGCGCAGCACGGCACCTCCGACTCGGTCCTCAACGTGGCCATGGGCCGCCAGCTGCGGGACCGCTTCGTCAAGAACAACGGCTGCACGCCCCTCTCGTCGGAGCCCCAGCCCAACGGTGGCAACTCGGTCAAGACGCAGTACAAGGGATGCAAGGAGGGCTTCCCCGTTACCTGGGTCATCCACAACGGCGACCACAACCCCTCGCAGGTCAACCAGGGCCAGTCATACCCGTTTGCGCCGGCGAACTCGTGGGAGTTCTTCTCGCAGTTTACCTAGATGGGCTGGTAGTGTTGCTTCAAGTTACTGGGATATTGAGTGTCTTGACGACTTTGTGTGAACACGTCGGTTCTTTTAAGTCAGTGTAGATCAAAAAGTAGGGCTTGGTCGCCATCCCAGGCATCAATTGAAAATCAAGATTACAATTGTATAAATAATCGAGAACATGCTGATGTATCAAATTATGTTTGTAAAGATAGGAAACAAATGTGACGCTTGGTATTTGGCACCGTATGTGCCTGTGGTGAAGACCACTGTTGTTTGGGTGCAGGGCCGAGGAACGGGTCTCACCGAAACATCCGGCCCCATATACCGGATCCGAGTCCTCTCCGGCCGGCATTTCAGCGAGCTCAACAACCGACCGGAGGCGAGGGTTGCACAAGCCTGCGATATTGAATACGCAGTATTGTGACGCGCCAGGTATTCAAAAACAATTTTCGCAATGGTAAGGGGACCTGTAGCGCCAATTATTACCTAGGTAGGCGATCAGGATCTCCAAACCGGCCTGGTGTTACGGTGTTCCCCGGCCTGGCCCGGGCCGGCACTAGGCACCACCTAAGACGGCCAGCCCCCAGGGCTGCCCGGGATTCTAGAGGGTACTATCAAACCACTTAGAGAACGCAGATTGCACCCCAATCACCGATGGGAGTGTCGCTGTTGCCTGCCCCTTGGCCGGTTGTTTCAACGTATGCCCCCACCCATCCTAATGCTCGCTTTATGTTCGGACACGCAACTCGATGGAGGCTTTGAACTTATGATGAATCTCGGGATGGTCATAAAACGAAAAGTATAAATCGGCCGTGCCTTTCCGCCTCTGTTCAATAAACTCACTCACAAATCCAAACCATTCTCTACCCAGTACTGAGCATAGCACACCAGCAACCAGAAACACCAGAGCATATCGATTCATCTCATAAAAGAGCCTCATACCTATCATAAAGCCTTAACTTACCAAAAAAAAACCGATCAAAATGAAGCACACCACCATCCTCCTCTCCCTCCTTGCCGTCGCAACCGCGGCCAAACTGCCGACTGCCAGCCCGGACATTGCCGACGTTGTTGCGCGTCACGAAGGCCATCACGAGCAGAACACCACTATCCCCGACGATGGTCAGGATCAAGACCTAGAGAAGAGGCGCGGGGGCGGTGCGGGCGGTGCTGGCGGTGCTGGCGGCCACAGCAGCGGTGCTGGCGGTGCCCGCGGCGGCGGCGGCCACTCCAGCACCGGCTGCACAGGCAGCAACTGCAACCGCCGTCCGACGTCCGGTGCCAGCGCACTCATGAGTCTTGACGTTGGACTGCTTGTTGCGGGGGTCACTGGCGCTGGCGTCGGTGCCATTTTCCTTTGAGGGACTTGCTGCAACTAGCGATGGGCCATCTTTCATAGCGTGTTAGGGAACATAATATGGAGTTAGAGATTGTCTTTTTCCTTCTCGGACAATAGATAGAGAAGTGACTCCAATAGAGCAACTAGGCGCACCTCAGACCAACTCAGAGTCCATCAACCACATTTGTTCTTGTTAAGTTTTTAGGTCCTAAGGGTAGAGTGTAAAACCATTCATGACCCAATCTTACATTCATCCCTTGCAATCTCCGTTTGGAAACATAACGTATATTATAAGCGAATGACCCATATAAGCGAGTGACCCAGTCTCCACTACCTTGCAACAACTATCTACAATTACAATACAACAGCCCTAGGAACTAACTACAATTACATCGGAAATAGCTGTATCAGCGACTTCTACAGCCTCCTGGCAAGTGCGCGCATTATGGCCAGGCTTGCCACATGTACCACAGCGCCGAACCTTCGTACGAGCCCCCCCTGTACCACTACTATCCGGCTGTGTTTCCTGCAGTGCCCCCTTACCCACATCCCTCTGGTCCAGTAGATCCTGTGCATCTTGTACAGTAAGTGCCCCTCCAAGCTGTATACGTGTTCTTTTGGCTTTCCGGCGCTTGCTTAGTGCTTCGTTGGCCTTACGGAGCGAAGAGACCTCTGATTGAAGAAGAGCCACTTGGTGCATTACAGCCGTTGCACCTTTGGCAAGCTGGTCAACTGCAACTAACACCGAAGCTGGGGAGCTATTTTGATGGCTGGCAATCCGGGTCTTGATGAAGTCTGACTGCGAGTGGGTTTCCTGGGCATTATACGGGGTCTTAGAGACCCAAGGTTGTGCAGTACCAGGCCGGGAGTTTGGGGGTGTTGGTGTATGAAGCTTGACATCCAGCTTAGAAAGCACCCTCTCTGGATCGAATGGTACGATGCCAGCTCCTGCAAAGCCGCCCTGGATATTCCTCTCTGTCATGGAAGCAAAGAAGGCTTCGCGAAAGGCACAAAGGAACTCGAGCTTGGTGATATGGTTGAAGTGTGCGCGCATCAGCTCCTCGATCAGGCGACCGTATGCCTGTTTCAGTGGCCCGAAGCAGCCAACATCAAGTGGCTGGCACTTGTGGGAGGAGTGTGCAGGCATGCAGAGTGTGATGATCTTGTTGTCCCGGCAGTAGAGCTCGAACTCGGTGGAGTGGTGGCTTTCGTGGCCGTCGAGAATCAACAACCGGTATATACCCTTTGTCCGGGGCGCCGTATGGTAGTCGAAGTGCTTGATCCACTCAAGGCCAACTGCATTGGTAGTCCAGCCATTGTCGGTAGTCGCAATGCGCCAGTCGAGTGGTAGATTGCACTCGCGGTACCAGTTGGCGAGGTGGTATTGCGCGGCCAGGATGATGAATGGAGGGATGGCCCAGCCAAGGGCGTTAACCCCCTGGATCACAGTCGCCCATTCGCGATTACCAGGCTGGGCTAGCTTTGCCTTGCCACGGCCATCTGAGGTCGTAACTACCATACCTGGGAAGATCATACCCATCATAAACCCAGTCTCGTCGAAGTTATAGACATCGTCGTCTAGGATACCGTACTTGGCCTTCACATTCCGCACAAGCGTAAACCAATCGCCAATAACCTTTGGATCTTCGCACTTGGCCCTCTAGTAATCGTATCTACGTGTACGACGTGTACGGAGCTGTGGCTGGCGTTTGACGAAGTTGTGGGCCCAGAGCTTGCCGACAGGGGGCGCATCGCGTTCGCGGAGCAGGTGGTTGGCCATATCTTCCACACCACGCAGTCTAGGGGGAAATGCGCGCGCATCCAGTTCAAGTATATACTGAACTATCGTACGCTCTTCGACATCTGTGAGCTTACGCGAGTTGACTGGCATATCGCGTCGTGCAGGCTTGCCGGCGCGACGACGACCTAGGGTTCTACGGTCGACGCCATATATCTTAGCTGCGGCTCGTTCGGTCAGATTCTTGTCGTTCTGAAGAGCTTCGAGGGCCAAGACTATCCGGTCTTCTCTTAAAGTAGGTGGCATCTCAGATGGTTGAGGAAATTGATGTTGGGTGCAAAGGTATCGCGTCGCGTAGAAAGTGGGTCACTCGCTTATATGGGTCATTCGCTTATAATATACGTTAGCATTTCTTGCATTTGGCTCTCTGTTCCGGCACACAAATCTAGAAAATCCAGAGGTTGCATCTGCTAGCGCTGGGTACATGTACGTTGGCGTATCCCACGGGGCCCAAACTAACTTCACATCTCATCAAAACACTCCCCTATACTTATAATAGCCCGTATTTTTCTGTATCGGAGGCGCCATTTGAAAATATGTTGTGTGCAATCATTTGACACGCTGTGGATGGGAAGAATACCCGGAGGCAATGATGAATCCTGGATTATCTGGACTCTGGGAATTATGGGGCAATAACTAATAGCTTGTTATATCAGAGTCGTGCTTTACCAGTACCGACGATCTGACCCGACTATCTTTGTATGCATAGTAGTTAAGAGACATGTAATCGAGAAGGGTACCTAATTAATCATATCCATGTAACCAGTCACCGCATAAAGAGAGTTGCTCCTCTCTAACGTCCCTGGAGCCCCCTTACGCAGATCCATCCCACATGCCGCGCCGCTACAGAATGCACACGATCCTGGCTCTGCCGGGCTCGGGGATTCACTGGACAATGCTGTCCTGATTGGTGATGGCGAGTCTGATTGCAAAGCTTCTGACGATTTTGACCACAGCCAATCCAACACTACCCGCCGCTTGAGGAGCTTTTGCCCTGCTCCACGTAACGCAGCTCAACCTAACGGTGTTGCCAATACGGGTATGTGCTTAACTTTCCTGCCTCTGGGACGGTCCATTACGCCCACGCGCTTGGGCAGATCAGGATGCCAACGCCACTCCCAGTGCCAGTGGCGATAACGACGCGAAAAAGCCTTTGGTCACTGGTCGAGCCAGCCCGGATCAAGAATCTGTGCCAACCTTGAAGGCAGCGGCAGCAATCTCGTGGCCGACAATATTCTGTCACCCTCGTCCACCTCACCAACGGCTCTGCACACGGAAGGGGGGGCCAAACAGTTTCAGGATCTCGCCTTGAACTCGCCTGTGCGCGGATTTCTTGTCGACAGGGTCTCGGGTTCCCAGACACCCCAATCTGTACGCGAGGGTATACCGCCTGCAATGACACCCCAAAGAGCCCGGGGCCAAGGCGGACAACGCACTTTACGACCCGTATACTCTATCTGGTGGCCTTTCCGACACCGCGAAGACAGAGGACGGCCGTAGCGTACCTCCGAGTGCCGCGTGGTCTACCGCAACGGGTGATGACAAGAACCGTATCCCTTGGGCCAGCAGCGGAAACTCTGGACGACGGAGGAGAGCAGGGTGAAGCGGGGTCTGTCGTGCCGCCACAAGGGCAGGAGAGTCGGGCAAGCATACCAAGATTGTCGGGCGATAAGAGCGACAACGAAGGTGAGCTGGCCAATACCAAGCCGCCAATACAGCCATCCGCCAGCTAAGACCAGGTTAGCGTTCAGCGCAACATCGGTCGTCGTCGACGTTGCGATACCAACGACGAGGAGAACTGCTCTTCCGTTGTAGGGAATGACGCCAAGCAGGGCTGTCCCCCTGAATCTCTCTGTCCACCACAGTGGCTGTCTCTGCTTTCTCGGGCGAACTCGGTATGCCTTTAACCATCCAGCACCTTTTCGCTTCGCCGCTCCTTCGCTGAAGCCGGTCTGGTGTTGGTCATACGCACGCCCACCCATCCAACCGTGGACGCCGCCTGCCCGTCAAGACAGTCGCGTTTCGAAATTCCCGATTCTTCGTGCGCCGAGGATGCTTGCTATCCCTCACGCGACCTGGAACGCGCCCGATAAGTGCTGCGTTCCTTCGGTCAGAGGACATGACTTTTCCGCGCAGTGTCAATGTCAAGGTCGGGATAAAGTGATGAACACAGGTGGAGAAGGCTCACGCTTGCCAATGATGTTCGCTAACGAAGTGCGCCTTCCCTATTCGAAGGGGCTGATTCTGCCCAGTACGTGTAGGTCCTGTTGCAACATGCCCCACACCAGGCTGTTGAAGTGGGAAATTTGGGTGCGTGGTCAAAAGGCGTCGGGTTCTTGTGCACATGGGTTTTTCTTTATGTGCGCGACCACAGTAGCTTCCATTTGACGAATCAACTCAGTGGATACGATCAGGGGAAACACATTAACAAGACCGCTAATCTCATGATTCTTCCCTTAAGACTGAAAAATGGCCGAGTCGCAGACCGGTCAAATTTTCCGTTTCTGGGCCGCTCAAAACGGACCTGCGTAACCTCTATAACCTAAGCTAATTGAGTAGCAAAATGTTCTTCCTGTGATCGATCGTGGCCCGTTGGACCGTTGTGATGACCCAACGCTTCCATGTGATCCCAAGCCATTAGCCCACGTGGCTTGCGCAGAACCCCGCCTGCCCCACCTTTATTCATGGAATTAGCGTCTCGGAAACGCCCTAAGAGGCGACCGGTGAGCGCCCTACGATGGCGGGTGACGTCTGACGCCCAGATGGCTGGACCCCTGCTTAGCTGCCTGATCTGCATGGCCAGCAACGGGCGAAGGTTTCGGGGCCGACAAAGACGTTGATTTGGAGCCGGGCGGTGACCTGGTCCGACATACATACTCATGTGTATGGAGCCCAGAGTCACCCCCTTTAAATAAATGGCCACGGGTACATGCATGCGAAGCTAGCGATAAGCAATATTATGGTCCCTCTCACTCACGGTTAAGGTGGAGCGGCACAGCAATGAAGATCTTGGCAAAGAGCGTGCGAACGGCTTGGCTTGCATTTGACGGGGTTATTGATTAGGCACAGAGGACTTTAATTTTGGTGGGATTCGCTAAGAAATTGAAGTCTCTGCGCCGTTGATCCGATTCACCGTTCCGATTCAACGTCTCTGATCCGATCCAACATCCCCGACTAGCCGCCTTGGCGGGTCGTCGGATGTCGATTTCGTAGGCCCGACGAGTAGGCGGCAGCTCCCGAAGGCACCACCCGTTTCAAGCTTCCAGGCTTGTCCTTCCGGTTTAGGTACCTAATTACCCCCAACCTCAGCGCCCTTTGTGTCCCTGTGGTTCCATCGATCTTACCTCACCGATGACTCTTGATCCTCCTGACTTGGGCCCTTGGCTCAAATGCCTCATGATCCCGGAAGGTCCTTGCCTATTACTTCCATTCCGCCCCATACCGATCTCCTCGATCACTTCCGCTAGGATTTCATCTTCTTTATCCTCGCAACCCCTCTCCATGAAACGCGATCGGGCGCTTGCTCCACTTTTTGCCGTTGTTCCCACATGTCCCGCGCGCGCCGTGCCGTAGCGTTTGGGCGTTTTCCATCATCGACCGAAGAATTCCTACTTGGGCCTGAAGATTCCTCTCCTTCTCCACCACCACGCCAGGCGCGTTCCACCATGGCGTCGACCCGCACCCGGGTGTCCGTGTGCGCCATGCTGGCCATGGCGCTCGACGGGCTCGGCGTTGCCATGACCAAGGCCTCGCAGACCTTTCTCATCGAGCAGGCCCTCTGTCGCGCCTTCTACACTGCGCACGACCCCAACGTCGTGGGCCCCGATGGCGATGTCCCCGAGGCCATGTGCAAGTCGGAGCCGCTGCAATCGCAGGTCGCCTTCCTCTCCGCCTTGCTCGACTTCTCCATCCTCATCACCTGCTTCCTTGTTGGCCCCATCTACACCCGGCTGGCGTCTGTGGTGGGCAAGAGAAATGTTCTTTTCATCAACACAACCAGTTTTGCTTTGCGCATGGCCTGGTATGCCAGTGTGTGTAGGTGGCCTACTCCTCCTCCTTCGCCGCGTCCGCGTCGCAAGCCTGCTGACAGTTATATCGCTTCCTAGTCTACTTCCACAACACTATCAATGTCCGCTGGGTGCTTCTTTCCGGTCTCTTCGACTTGTTCGGCGGTGGCGTGCCGATGCGCGAGATCCTCCTCTACCTCTACGTCGGGGAGAGCGCGCGCGAGGATGGCATGTGAGTACTCATCATTTGTCCCCCGCTCGTGCTAACCAGAGGTGCAACCCTATTAGGATGGCCACCTTCAACCTCCTCACCGCGATCTTGATCGGAACCATGTCGCTCGGTTCCTTCATCGGCGCCAGCCTCCTCGACGTCAACGCCTTCATCACCTGCGGCTTGATCGTCGGCGTCTACGTCGCGTTGATACCGCTCGTTGCCCTGTTTCCTTCCGACGACCCCGCCGCGAATCGGATGGACGACACGGATGATGGTTCGGTAGAGGAACGTAGCTCTCTGATGCCGGCCGACGCCCTGGCGACGTCGGTGCCGCCCAGTGCTTCTTCCTCTCCAGCGGCAGGACTGGGCAGTGGTGTCGAAGCACACAAGCCACCGGAGGAGCCGGCACCGACCGTACTGCATGCCCTACTGCGCACCGTGACGGTCGACCTCCGCTATTCTATGGAGCTCGTCATGCAGACAGTACGCCACCCGTTCACGCGCCGGGTCATGTTGCTGTACTTTGGGTCCACGCTAGCTATGTGCATCTCCCTAGTCACGCCGCAGTGGGCGTCGGGCACCTTCCACACCGGCCTCTCCAACGTCGCCAAGGTTACGGCCATGGAGCAGATCGTTTCGGCTGTAACCCTCCTCGCCCTGCCCGTGCTGACGAAGTTCGTCCTCTACCCGCGTCTGCGCGCCAAGGAGGTCGTCGACTTTTGGGTCATCGTGGCTAGTCTCATGGCGAGCATTGTGGGCACCCTAGTCATCGCCACGGCCCCGTCACTGATAATCTATGCGGTGGGTGTCGCCATCGCCGCCACGGGCATGGGCCTTTCCGATGCCCTGCGCTCCTTCGCCACCAGTGCCCTGGCCAACAAGGAGCTGGTCCAGATGTTGTACATGAGCATCCGCACCGTCCAGACGCTCGCGGCCATTATCGGGATGCCGCTTTGGTCCGCCTTCTTCTTGTGGCTGCTGGATCATCCGGATCTCCCACGCGGTCTTCTGTACTTGGGAAATACCTGCATAGTCCTCGTATGTCTTGTACTCGCCAGATCTATGCGGCGGTCCAGGTAGCGCGGCTGCTCGTGGAGATCGGGGGTTAACTGAAGCTATGAAACGAACACTTCCTTTATTGTCGACGTGAGAGAGAGCCTACTTTAAGTACCTAAATATAGACGAATCAGAGTAAACCTAAAAAACATGATACAAATAACTAGATTGACTAGTATCGTTCCACAGCTTGGTGCCGCTTGCAAAGGACCATTGATCGCGTTCTCTATGGACAGGAGCTAAATGTCGTGTGGCACCCTCCTTTCTTGCTCGTATATGTATGCTGTGCCTATGAGTTCTCTGCGCCTGTCTTCTTTTTTGCGTCCTCTCTTTTGCTTTTGAGCGGTATTCCCGATTCCTCGCAGGGGTATTGTGGCTTGGTAAGTTATTACAGGGGAGAACACCGACGCCGCAAGGCGCCCAAAAATACGTGAGATTCATTGTTTGTTGGAGCTTGGCCTGTAGGTGGCTGTCTTATTCCACTCGGCTCGATGGTCTTGTCGTCATATCATTCTTCTGGCCTAGGCAAACAGTTGACGGTGAGACACCAGGCTCGTCGCCGCACGCCACCAGGATTGATCCTCATCCCATGCACATCATTAGTGTCAGGCTCTTTTTTAGCATCTGGTGGTGTCATCTGGCCATTGGAGTTTCCTTCATTTACATATACAGTTTTCGATCTCCATCGCCGTAAGTTTGATCATCGAGTATGTGTCAACGGCTATCCACGGTCAAATGGCGAGCCTGCATCTCCCGGCCATCTCATCGCCGACCCAGATCATGATTACGGTTGTGCTTCTTCTCTACAAAATACTGGTTTGGAGAACCCGTGCTCTCGGGTGCTTCCATCATGTTCGTCATAAAAGCAGGAGAGGACCTGTTGGAAATCCAACAGCCAGAGGTAGAGGTACTTTGCAACAAGGAAGGGTCTTAATGTACTGCAAGCCAGGTCACTGGAAGTGAGGGCTCTGCAGCGTTCGCGATGCAAAATGTCTGACAGTCTGATTGATGTAAAGAGAAAGGGGCACCAATGGTGGGCCCAGTGCCCCCATTCTTTTGTGGACCTGCTCTCTGTACCACACGTTTTCAACAGGACCTCGGCTTTTGACAGACCCATCTTCACCAAGCTTCACAGACTCCACCGACTCCTCGGGCCCACAAATTAGTATGCAGGACTCGGTCACTTCTCTGATCCGAATCAAGGTCTCTGATCCGAATCGACGCCCTCGTCGGATCGCCGATTTCGCAGGCGGACGAACAGCTGCGCACTCAACGTCCCCAGCTTCTCTAGGACCTCTTCTGCTAGACTGTTTTTAGATTGCAGGCCAGTGCGGGCCGGAGACGGGCATTCTATGCAATGAACACTGCAGCTGCCAGCACCATGGCCACTAGACCATGGCATGAATCATCTGACTCCTCTCAGGTATTGAAATCCGACTGAGTACCTGACCTAGGGATTTTTTCGGATGGATTAAGACTAGCTAGGTACCTACCTACCTGTGATGAACAATTATAGCTCGGCCGCCACATCCTTTCTAATACCCGTTTCATTGCCGTATAGCACACAGCCCAGTACTCGATACCAGCACAACCCTGGAACACCTTCGCCTTGACGGGTCCGACTTCAGCTTCCGTTTTCCGCCGCCCATGTGTTGCCTTGCAGCTCAAAATACACCGATCACCCAGCCGGCGTAATATTCACGCTACAGCTGCCTGTCTCAGTTGGAATCAAGGCCCACAAATTGCAAATCAAGACCACATTTAATGCGAAACTAGATTAAGATCCCCGTCTGGATGAGCTTCCTTAAAGGCTCGAACGACAATACCGGGCGCATTCTCATTAATCATCTCGTTGTGAACTTCCGAGGAATGCAACTTGTAGACCCCCGGTCTCGGAGAGTTAAAAAGCGTGCAGCCGGCCGATCTGAGTACCTACCTAAATTACAGATCTCGGGCACCCCCACACCCAAATTGAGCTTCATTATGTCGATATTATGACAACGTATATGTAGGCTGCGATGGGTCGCTGCATATACTCTTTGCAACATGCACCCGAAGCCCCGCAAGACCTAGTGTGGAGTAGGTAACCTGCATGGCACACCCGATGTAGTTAGGTTATGCACCAGTTACCGGCTGGGCCCTACATATCCTCCTCTGTGGTCAGGAGCTACTGCTCCAGACGCCATCTGTCACATCTGGTATGCAACCTTGCCCGTAAGTCGCGCACTTAGCCGGGGGCATGTCTATGATATCTGAGCATCGGGGTGCACGTATCTACTCTACGATCTCTCGATATCCACATCCGGGAGCACCTGCATCTACTTTGCCTCCGATCTGCATTCGCTCCAGCGGCCCCCTCACGGGTGAGGTTTAGAGTTTGTATCTGCTGTGTGTTTTCTTCAGTCTGCTCGTTTGTAGGCATCCACGTCGGGTCGGCCCCCGAGGTATATGACTTAAAGGACCCATGCAAAGTGCCCATTGTAGTGCCAACCCAGAGCCCAGCCCCATGACAGCCTTGCCCATTCTGATTTAGCAGGTCTTTTCAAAACAGCCCATCATGAGAACCAAGGAGTTTGATTTCGAATGGGACCCCAAGGCTATGCCCCAGGACCCGGTCTCACTGCGAGGCAAGAGTCGCGAAAGCGGCAAGATGCTGGTGCTCGACCGGTCCACCGAGACCAGCAAGCACACCGTCTTCTCGACCATCTGTGACTTCTTCCGGCCCGGCGACCTTCTTGTTCTGAACGACAGCTACATGCTCTCCAACACGCTCAAGTTCCATGCCAATGGCACAGACGTCCACGTGACGGTCTACGGCCACGAGCAGGACAACACCGCCATCGTCAGCATCGAGCCCGAGCAGCCTTGGATCGCACCTGGCGCTGCGATGACCTCGACCGATGAGCCCGCGTTGAGCTGCCACCTCCTCGGGCCCCAAGAGGGCGAAGACGGGCTCTGGCGGGCCCGGTACGAGCCCATCGAGTTGCTGATGCCAACCCTGGAGTTGTACGGCCATCGCCTCGACGAAACAGTTCCGCTGAACCCGGGCCACTGGAAGAACTCGCGCAAGGACTACCGCGCCGTCTACGCCAAGACGCCCGGCTCCCTGGAGATCCCGTCGGCCGGGCTGCACTTCTCCAAGGCGATCCTGGCCCAGGCCGCCGACAAGGGCGTCGAGATGGCCTATATCACGCTGCACGTGGGCGCCACCGAAACGCTGGCGGTGCGCCACATCAGCGAGGAAGAGATTGAGAACCACAAGGTGCGCTCCGAGTACTACGAGGTCGGCGAGATGGCCGCAGCGCAGATTAGCAAGGCCCGGGCCGAAGGCCGCCGCGTCATCGCTGTGGGCACCACCGTCATGCGCACCCTCGAGACGCTGGCGCAAGGCAAGGACAAGCGGGCGCCGCTGCCGGCGCAAAAGGGCTGGACGGGCCTGTACATCTACCCGGGCTTCGACTTCCGGGCCGTCGACGTGCTGCTCACCAATCTGCACCGCCCTCGCTCCAGCCACATTGTCTTGACGGCTGCTTTTGCCGGGAAGGACTTTGTCATGCGCTGCTATGATGAGATTGCTGAGAGGGGTGATTACGAGTTTGACATGTTCGGCGACAGCATGCTGATCGTGTAGATACATGTACCTAGTTAGACAATAAATACCAGGAATCACGTAAAAATGATGAGGGCATTTTGCAATTGAGCTGTGGGAAGAGAATTTAATTGGGGAAGGAGTTTATTTCCTACTACCCGTGCCACCGCATGGAAATGCCGCCGTTTTAGGCAGGCGAACGCCGCCCAATGCAGTGCTTGGTTAATCCACAACCCCACAATGTGCAGCCTACGGCAAACACTTTTACACCGCTTTCCCAAAATGGAACTCAACTCTCACCGCCTGCCGATTTCATAAAGAGGCATGTTTATTTCCCCCGCTCAACCGCCATGGGGCAAATGCCAGGTTAGCGCATGAAGAAACTATTACGCAACCAAGGCAAACTCTCAGACCGTATCTCCAGTAACCCGTCCATGAAGACGCTCATACTCGGCAAGCGCCTCCGTCTCCGACTGGGCCACGTCCTCGTAAAGCTCCCACGTCTCCTTACCACTCTTCCACTTCACAAGCACTTCTAAAACGCCGTCATCTGCGGTTTTATGGCCGCAAAGCTCCTTCACCTCCCACTGCCCCCCGTCCTCGCCAGGAACCCCCAAGCCAGCCTCAAGCTCGTCCAAGCTGCCCTCAAACCGGATTCCGTCAACATAGAAGGGCGGGTTCAGGTTGTCAGTAAAGTACGGCCGCGGGCCCCTGTCAAGCTCCCGAATGGCCGCATATCTCTGGGCAACCCGCGTGTCCAGCGCCGGGCTCCTCCTGATCCGATACCCGTCTCCCGATTCATGGATAACAATGGCATGGATCGGCCGTCCTAGGCTCTCGTCTGCCTGCCGACGGACCTCGGGCTTGCAGTCGTGGAGAAACAGGTCGATGCAGATCCGGATGCGGTTGCGGTCGAGCAGGACGGCGTGGAGCTGGGCATCGGCCGTGTAGCTGGTAACGCCATCGGCGGATGTGGCTGCTCCGTCTGTAGCTATGGCGGGTGAAGGCACGGGAGGGGGTCCAAGGTGTGCAGGGACAGCGCGGGCAAGCTTCTCGGCGAATTGACAGGCAAAGGCAATCGCGGCTGAGGACTGCCGGGACGGGAGCGGGTACCGCATGTCGAGGAGACATCGTATCGTCCCGTCTGCCGTCAGCGCAGCAGAGCTCTCGGGCGCGACTGTGAGTTTCATGTTTGTGGCTATCGGTTCTGTGATTGTGGTTGTGTGTAGTGAGCCGCAGATTCCGGAAGCATAATTAAGAGTTTGAATCAGGGATGAGTACAGGGTGGCTGTGCTGGCTTCTGCGTCGTTGAACACGGCCGATAGAAGTTTTGAGTTTGAAACCTTGCGGTGTGAACCCGAGTCGGAGATACAATCCAGGTTGGGGAGAGAAGCAGAGCAAGCTTAGGAAAACCGGCTTTAATAGGAAAAATATGCCGCTCCAATCTGGTACTCTCCAAAGGTACAAGGAAAAGGGTGAGGAAACCTGGGTGAGTGAGTAGGGCGTAGCTAGGTAGGTAGGTAGGTAGTTTATTAACGCCCGGCGGGTCAACCGAAAGGGCAACTATTACAATCTGACGATACATTTCCCAAGATATGTCCTAATCTCTTTGAAGCCCGTAAAGTTCATTCTAGTTCATATTTCGACAGTTACCATTTCTCTGCGGATTCTCGTGGGTTTAGTAGGGCTGTTAGTAGGCTGGCTTGAAGGCGATTCTCCAAGTGTTCAACGTCCTATCTTCGGCGGCTGAAGCGGTGCCTGCTATTTGTGTCACGAGGTGAGGGGTCGGTGTTGTCGGGTGTGGTGGGTTAGGTGATTTAGTCGGCCTGTGGTTCGTTCGTGTCGAGTCGGCCCGTCGCCATTGCGAACCGTATGGTTGCGCGAACGGCTGCCATGTCAGGAGTCCAGTCGTTCTTGTCCGACGGCGATTTCCCTCCTAGATAGAAGGAAATATTGCTTCTCTGAGTGTCTGTACATTCGAGCATCTTTCTTCGGTACGCTGTCCATTTTGTGCATCGGAATAGGAAGTGGTCCACTGTCTCTTTTGCTTGTCCACATGCGCACTGGTCTGACGGTGCTACTCCGATTCGGTGGAGGTAACCGTTGAGCCTTGCCATGCCTGTTCTGAGCTGGGCAAGTTTGGCAGCCTCCTTGTGAGATAGATGATCGTACAGCAGTTGGGTGTGTTTCCCTGGTAGTGCTGCGTCGACTCGCTTGGAATGAGCTCCGACTTTGTCTGGCAGGTGATTGCTGCTGCCTCTCTTGGACCGTGCTACGTTGAGGGTTGTCGACCGCATCCTGGGCATTTGTACTTCTGGAGCGGCGCCCTGTCGAGTGGCATGTTTGGCGTTCCCCTTGGCGATTTCCCAAAGCTTGTTTTCTTCTCTCGCAGGGAACCATCGTATTGATACTGTGTTTCCGTTCCTGCGTTCTGCTATTTCCGGAGAAGGAAACCGCCAGGTACGGCGGTACTTCCACGCGGAAGAAAATAATCTGTTTGATCAAACGCCTAGTTCTTCCCCATCTAACGCTGGCCACACAGCGTGTTGAAGTCTATCTAACTCTCTCTCGTGTGAAGTGTAGCAGATTGACAATGTTCATTCCGAGGACACTACCGAGGTACCTAGGTAGTTAGGGAGGTAATCCGGAAACCTTCAATTCCCGTCGGCCCGGCCCGCGCAACCAACTAACTCTAACTTAGCAGGACCGACCCTGTGACACGGGTGCTGCTACCGGCATGCCAATCCCAACAGGGGCGCAGGGCTGATCCCCGGTTGGAACGCCGATGACGCCTTGCAGTAGCGCCTGGTGGATCCGCCGCAGACCCTCCTCCAAGCGGTCGCGCGGGTGCGCAAAGACGATGCGGAACATGTCGGGCGACTCGCTGTCGAAATTGTCCCCGGACGCCAGGTACACCTTGTGGCGGCGCAGGGCATCGCGCACGTCGTCGGCGATGGTCGTCGCCTGCCCCTCTCGCTCCGAGCGCGGGTGCCAGCGGCGGTACGCCCAGCCGAGGTCGGCCCACACAAACAGCGCGGCCTGCGTGCCGGCCGCAAAGGGGATGCCGTGGCGCTGTAGGAAGTCGGTGGTGAAGGCGTAGGCGGCCGCCAGGCGCCGGCGGTTCTCCGCCAGGTAGGCGCTCGTGAAGGCGTCGTCCTGCAGCACCTGCGCCACGACG
Source organism: Chaetomium tenue (assembly GCF_020726465.1). Classification (NCBI taxonomy): domain Eukaryota; kingdom Fungi; phylum Ascomycota; class Sordariomycetes; order Sordariales; family Chaetomiaceae; genus Chaetomium; species Chaetomium tenue. The sequence continues at coordinate 2,070,964 of NW_027117334.1, read as the reverse complement.
GTGTCGGCCAGGGACGACGCGTACGAGTAGATGGCGATGGAGCTCAGGGCGGCGCGCAGGGCCGGGTTCTGCGGCGACACCAGACACCCCACACGCCACCCATTGGCGCCAAAGTCCTTGGATACCCCCCACAGCACGTGCACCAGCGCCGGGTCGATCAGCTCGTCGAGGTCCAGGGCCAGCACCGACGTGAAAGCGGGCTCATCGCGCCACACGGACAGGGCGTAGACCTCGTCGCTGACGAGGTGCAGCTGGTACTTGCTGCAGAGGGCCGCCAGCGCCTCGAGCACCTCGCGCGGGTAGCAGCGACCGAGCGGATTGTGCGGCGAGCACAGCAGCAGGCCCCTGACCACTTGGCCCTGCTCCCTCGCCCGCAACAGCGCCTCCTCGTAGCACCGCACGGCCGGCAGGCCCAGGGGGTCCAAACCACCGAAGCTGACGGGCACGGTCCGGACGTGAGGGCGCAGGCGGAGCGTGATCTCGCCGTAGTAGGGGCGGCCCGCCAGGAAGGCCTCGCCCGGGTCGGCCAGCGCCCAGGCGACGTGCTCCAGCGCGCTCGAGACGCCGTTGGTGACCATGATGTGCGCGGCATCCAGCGGCCGGTGCGTCGCGAGGTGGCGGCTGAGGAATCGGGCGAGCGCCTCCCGTAGGCGGTGGCTGCCCAGGGGCCCGTCCTGGTATGTCACGACGCTGCCCCCGAGTTCGACGTGCTTGGCGACATAGTCGCGTAGCTCCGCTTCCATCAGGTGGTTCTCGGCCACGCCCAGGTTGACGGCGCCAGTTGGGTTAGAGTGCCGGTCCCATGGGTTCTTCATCACTTCCCACATTTCGTTGAATGCATTGCCGGGCACCTGCTCCTGCCCGCGTTTCGACAGCATCGCACTGGCCGGGGGGGGGGGGGGGGGGAAGGGGGGAGGGCGGTAGGGAGTTTGAGTAGACGTCCGTACTGATGTCAATGGGGGTCGAGGCGACGGGGGTACTGAGCCTAACCCGTCGCAGCAACGTTTCGAGAGAAGAGAAAGCACCTTGTGGTGGAAATCGAGTTGAGGTTGGTTGCTGTCAGGGTTTCACCCAGTAGGATGTGGTCGGTGTGTGTTTGCTGTTGCTATTGCTATCATAGGCTCCAGCTGGCAGTCTCACTGCGCAGCTGGTTATGTCGGGAGCCCGGACTCGTCCATTCGCCTACATGGTATGGGGCCTCCCGATCCCCTGTCAGCACCCTATCTTAATTCCAGGTTAACTGTCAGCTGCTATACCACACCAACCCCAAATTGGATTATATTTTGCTATCTGACTTGACAAATTCAGGGGCCGCGGTCACCCCAATGTTAGGTCTTCAGTCTTCCATCACAGAGTTTGAGGGGCATCGATTCGAACTAGAACGCCCAAGTGGTTTCACAGTGTTGCGTCAGAGTCAAAGTTGGAGTTGGTACTTTGTGATGAGAAAGTACCTCAACTGGGCCAAGTTCGGAATACTCCGCTCTCTTGCTCTGAATACAGTGTCCTGCAGGTCGAACATCCGGTGCCACGTATTCGTGTCTGCCGCGGGATGCGATAGATGGCCCAGCAGCGGCTGAATGTCTAACATTGGACTTGAACTGGCTGCCGTCGCGTCGTCAATGGCACGCATAACACAGCACAGCACGGCACATATGCAGATGGACAGCTAAGGCCCAGCACCACACCACGGGAGGGGGTGGACGTAAGATCTGGGGTATCGCGGCAGGCGATTCCTGTTCCGTGTTTGGAATAGCGCGCGACACAATTGAAGCTGAAACACAGCATGCCCTGCCGTATTCGTCTTCGTGCAGAGCTGATGCATCTCATCTGCCAGCCTCCATTGGCCCTTAGGTTCGTACTGTGGAAGCGATGATATAACCATGCATGCCGCTGCAATGCCGAGGGCTGCGCGATGTCTAGCATCTGCATGGCGCGTCACACCGGTCCCGTCGTTGCACATGTGCCTGGCACATGTCTCCTGGCACAAGTCAACCACGTTGACGGTGATCGGTGCTCTGTTGGCGAAGCCAATTCCCCGCGTACTTTCTTCTTGCGGATTCCTCAGCGGATGGTGCACTGCATGTATCCGATCAAATAGCGCAGGTCTGCATGACCTTCCACGGGAGGCTTCCTCTGGACCGAGGCGCCACGCCGATTGAGGGACAACGCCGGTTGGCTGGAAGGGAGGACTAGACGTCTATGTGACCAATTTATATGCCGCAACTACGTGTCCCAAGAAGCCACTAATGTGGAGATCCTGCATGGTATAATCTATTCATACTAGCCAGTCTTGCCATCTTTGGGCAGCCCCGCGGCGGAGGGCATCGAGCGCATCGCCGTCATCGCAAATGCCCAGCATCCTATCCGTGACGTACCCTGCAAGTCTCTGTGCCTCTACCGACCACGACTCCACCTCTTCCCGAGTATAGCATGCGAAGTCGTTCGCCTACATGCAGGCATCGCCGCATCGGGTCAGCGCCGCGTCGGGCTTGCGACGGGGAGCGGAGAGAGGGAAACAAAGGGCCACCAACCTCGGGTCGCACCCACGAGCGACAATAGAAGATGGCATACATGGTCCGCGGATCTGGCGTCGTGTTGGCGCCTCCGGCGTGGAGCGTCGAAGTCAGGAAGAGGAGGGCCTCGCCACGCGACAATTCGGCGGTTGCGACTTCATGCTCCTGGGCTTTTCTCGCATCCCCCCAAAGGTGAGATCCGGGTACAACCTAGGGCAAGTCCAGTCAGCTCAGCAGAGGCCCGACGAGAGAGGTTGGGGGAACCCGGGAACGTGGTGCTCATCTATCGCCTACCAAGGTGGCTCCATTTGCATAAGTGGTGTCGACGGCAGCGACTAACATGCCGATGCCCAAGTCGGAGCCCAGGCGATAGCCTGTCTGCTCCTGGCTGGTGTGGGCCTTTTGCCAGATGGCATCGTCGCGGTGCAAAGGCTGGGCCTTGCCGCTCTCCAGGATGGTGATGCTGGCCGCCTGGGAGAGCATGGCGTCGGTGCTGCGCTCGCTGGCGCTCTGGGAATCCACGTCGGCCGGGTTGGTGGTGCGTAAAAAATGGTTGACGATTCTCAGGAGGTTAGGGTTTAAACACCATTGCTCTCTTGCTGTTGCACTGCGCCCAAAGAGCAAGCCAGCATGCATACGGCCGTTGTAGCGTGCTTTCCACCCCTAGCATCAACATTTCTTAGACTTTGCAGGCGAAATGAACACTACTTCCCAAGTGACTTGCCTCATCTGACATTCTGAACTCCATCACCTGTCGAACATCCTGGTGCACCTGTTGGAGCTGCTCGGGGGATGCTAGCCCGGTGATAATCACACCGCCATCCTGTTCAAGCACCTCGATGGCTTTCTCCGGAAGGTTAAGAGGGGCTTTTCGCAGTCGCAACATCGTGAATGCTGAATCAGGAGTAGTGATATGGATCAACCTGAAACAGTGTCAAAATGATAATGATTGTAAGAACCGGGGACTCGGGGGCAGCACAGACTGGAGCAGGCACATGCCGTAGGCCCATAGTCCCCGACAACATCAAATGCTGAAGACGCAGACGCAGGGCCTGCATGTGGTGCACTGAGTACCACCTATCGAGGCATGGGAAGTGAAGCGTTTTGCAGCCGAGATCGGAAACCCCTCACGACCTCGGGCCAGATGGATCGGGTCATGCAGTGTAAGCCGTTGACCCTCCACCCCACGGCCGTGGTTATGCACCCCGTTTTGGTGCCATTGGTACATGCATGGCCATTGCCCTCGGCGATCGGCGTATTACCCACGGCACTGAAGGGAGCACTGGCGGCATTGTGTAACTTTAGTGTTCAAAGGATAACGTGCATGGAGGTAGGTAGGTACTTAGGTACATGTACCTGAACATGGTTTGATGTACGACGCGGGACGCATTTCAGAGCAGCGAATACATCTAAAGCGGAAATCAACAACATCAACGTATGCGATTCCGCTCGAGGGTATCATTAAAGACAGGAGAAGAAAGCTGAACTTCTTGTCCAGACACAACCGCCAGGGCACAATGGCTACGCCTGTCGCTGAAATGGGCACAGGCACAGGCACAGGCACAGACACTGCCATGGCCCAGGACCTTGACTTTGACATTAACCAGTACCATCAATGGAATGATCATATCGACCACGCAGACGACCCTTCGGCCCGGGTGCACGACCTAATCGCGGCGCACATGGCTCGAGACCCCTCTGCGCCGGCCGTGTGCGCCTGGGACGGAGGGTGGACGTACGACGAGCTCGACCGGCTCTCGTCGGCCCTGGCAAGCCGGCTGGTCACATGCGGCGTGGCGTGCGACGACTTTGTCCCAATCCTCGTGCCCAAGTCGAAGTGGACCGCCGTCGCGGTCCTGGGCGTGATTCGGAGCGGCGCGGCCTTTGTGCTTCTGGACGAGGCGCATCCGCCGCGTCGCCTGCGGGAGATTTGCGCCGAGATGCGGGCCACGCTTGTGGTGGCGGCTGAGGGCCTGCAGGGCCGTGCCGGCCAGTTGATCGACGGCGAGTCCGTCCCCGTTCTGGTGGTGGGGGATTCACCCCTCCGGACCTGGGCAGGCGAGGACGACAAGGCCTGGCGCGCGTCGCCCGTCACCGGCACCAGCGCGCTCTACGCCGTCTTCACCTCGGGCTCGACTGGTCGGCCAAAGGGGGCCGTGGTGGAGCACGCCTCGCTCTGCGCCGCGGCCCGGGCATCAGGCCGCGTGCTAGGCATGAGCACCCAGACCCGAGCCTTCCAGTTTGCCTCGTTCGCCTTCGATCCCACCATCATGGACTTTCTCCGCACGTGGGTCTATGGCGGCTGCGTGTGCATTCCGTCGCCTCAGCAAGCCAAGGACGACATTACCGGTGCTTTCCAGGCGCTCCGGGCCAACATGGCCAGCATGACCCCCTCGGTGGCCCGACTGCTAGATGCCGAGGCGCTCCCGGGCCTGCGCGTGCTTGAGTTTGCAGGCGAGCCCATGCTCCCGGCTGACGTGGACAAGTGGACGGACAGAGTCGTTCTCGTCAATTCGTATGGAAATGCCGAGTGCTCTGTGTACTCCAGCATGCGGTCCCCGATGCGTCGTGACCTCCCTACTAACAATATTGGTTTCCCCGTGGCCTGCGTCGCCTGGATCGTTGATGAGACGGACGCCGACATCCTGCTTCCGCCCGGGCAGGTGGGCGAGTTGGTGCTCGAGGGGCCCGGTGTTGGTCGTGGGTACCTCCACAACGCCGCCATGACCGCCGCGGCTTTCATCACCAACCCGTCCTGGTTATCCAGATTTCGTGGCCCCACGGCGCGGGATACGCGTCTATACAAGACGGGTGATCTAGCGCGGTACGAACCGGACGGGTCACTTCTGTGCCTGGGCCGCAAAGACACACAAACCAAGATTCGCGGGCAGCGCGTCGAGCTGAGCGAGGTCGAGTGGCATATCCGGGACCTGCTGGGGCCGGACAACGACGTCGTCGCCGAGGTGGTACGCTGGAAGGAGGGTCGCACGGCGCTTGTGGTTTGCGTACGGCTACGGCAGGCCCCGAGGCCATCAAGCGAGAGTGAGCAAGAGCTGCAGCTGCTCGCACCACCCAACGACGACTTCCGACACAAGATGGAGGAAGTGGAGCGCGAACTCCAGTCCCGGGTGCCTGCGCACATGGTGCCCAGTGCCTTCATCGCGCTGTACCGCGTCCCTCTCTCCCTCTCAGGCAAGACGGACCGCAGGCGCCTTCGAGAGCACATTGCTGAGAGACCCTGGGCCGAAGTGGAGGCCTATATGATGACTAGGACAACTGACGACAGCCATCTGTCTCTTTCACCGACCACAGAGGGGGGGCGGCGGCTTCGAGACGCATTTGCTCACGTTCTAGGCATCGAAGCAGCGGCCCTCGGCCTCCGTGATTCCTTCTTCCGGCGCGGGGGCGACTCAATCCTGGCGATGCAACTGAGCGCCCATTGTCGTGCGCTGGGGTTCTCCGTCACGACACAGGACGTTTTCCAACACCAAACCATCGCGGCCCTGAGTGACGTCGTTGCCGCCAGGGGGTCAGGGCCACAGCAGGGCCGACCGCTTCTACTCTCTCGAGTACAACACATGCTCATTCAAAGACACGGACACCCGGCCGAGGGCGAAGGCGACGAGATCCGCCGAGATGCGTTAAGGCTCTACGGTTTCCGCAGCATGCGCGTCCCGGGATCACTCCATATAAGCCAGCTGGAGTCGTCATTGCAATATCTTGTGCGCCGGCATCCCGCGCTCCGGACTAACTTTATCCTAGATGCGGACGGACAGTGGGAGCAGGTGGTGAGAGAGTCCACCCAGAGCTGTTTTCTGTGCGAATCGGTGCATGTCCCGGCGACGGCCAAGGCAGGTACCGACCCCGATCCCGATCAACCCCAGAGGGATCCGCACTACGAGCGTCTGAATCTTCGCGATGGGCCGATACTTGGGGCTCAGCTCGTCAGTGTGCAAGGCAGCACAGGGCCCCAGTACCTACATCTAGTGGCACCCCTGATCTTAGTCGATCATCTGTCGTGGGATATCATCACTCGGGACCTGCGCGACTATCTGGAGTCAGGAGAACGGGGCGCCCTGGGATGTGCTCCTGCTAGTTCGTTCCAGTCGTGGCTGGTCGGGAAGTCGCCGCCAGCAGAGTCCAAATATGGAGCCAATGGAGCAACGGGGATGCTACCGTCGCTGTTCGGGTTCGGGGATCACCTAGCTCTGGACAAACCCTCGGTCGAGTTCGAGCTGGACGCTGATACAGCCACCAGATTATGGCAAAAAAGCGCAGAAGCTCTTCGTGCTGACCCCAAGGAGTTGTTTCTGGGCGTTCTACTCTATTCCTTGCAGTTCACATTCCCAGGGCAAAAGGACATCTGTGTTTTGGTCGAATACGATGGGAGAATGCGAGATGCCACAGATGTGGTAGGTCAATATACAACGTACGCGTCGTTGGTATTGTCGCTGTCAACTGAGACAGACTTGCTCAACATCCTGGGTCACGTAAAGGATGCCTTTCGAGCCGCATCCAGGGGGCATAACGACGTCAGCCACGTGCCCATGCCGGGTGAACACGGACAGGCATTTATCGTCCTGCACTGGAATACCAAGACATCTCCGTCGACATCTGCTATCGAGGCTGAGACGGAGATGTGCCGACTCCTCCAACCATCGCTCCTTTCGACAGGGCATGAGCCTCCAGCATCACGTTTCCAGCCTGGTACCCTCAACCTGACAGTGACATGCACACGAGAATCGCCGTCACTCCGCGTCCAGCTGGCGGACGCCCAGGAGGTATTGGCCGAGAACGGTGTACGCCAGTGGATCAAACATTGCCTGACCTCGCTGGCCGAGTTTCCACCGCGATGGGGCGCAGCGCGGCTGCCACCACGGGTCAGCGATTTCGCCCAGCTCGACAGCATGAGCCAAGAAGACCTCGGGTCCATGATCGAAGACCTCGTCGCGCGGAATGGAGGGCTGGACACGCGCGACATCGAAGACATCTACCCCGCCGCATTCATTCAACAGGGCATGCTGCTGAGCCAGGCCCGCGACCCCTGGACGTACCGCTCATCCATAGCCTGGAGGGTGCGCCCGCGGTCGTCACGCGATGGGCAACATCCAGTTGACCTGGCCCGGCTCCACGACGCCTGGGTCAAGGTGGCCATGGCTCACCCAATTTTGCGGACAGTCTTCGTACAAGCTCGTGATGGTGTTTATTACCAAGTTGTCCTGAAACAACCGGTTCTACCCATTACAGCACGGCATCTCGACGGCAGCCATTATCCCCTTGCAACACCCAACAACGAAAAGCATCTAGGCGAGAATCAGATGCTGCCATGGAAGATTGAACTCGTGGCCACTACTGAGCGCGACGGAAGCGGAGGCGGAGTGATAACCTGTCAACTCGACATCAGTCATGCCCTCATGGATGGCGACTCGGTGCGCGTGCTGGTTCGCGACGCCGGGCTGGTATACAGGGGAGGACCTGGTGCTGCTGCACTGAGCCCTCCACCGTACGGCCAATACATTGATTATCTGCGGCAGGTTCCTCAAGACGGTGCCCTCGAGTACTGGAAGACCTGTCTTCAAAATGCCGAGCCCTGTTACTTTCCGGTTTCCGAGAGCGTCTCCAAGGCCGTCGAGCCCGAGGCTGAGCCCCTTCAAGACATTATAGTCCTCCTGGACGACGTCTCCCGCCTCCGCCAGTTTTGCGAAACCGAGGGCGTGACGTTGTTCAACGTTATACAACTCGCCTGGGCCATCGTGCTCCAATGCTACACCGGGAACGACGATGTCATCTTCGGATACCTGACATCCGGCCGTGACGTCCCTGTCAATGGTGCTCAGGACATGGTTGGGCCGCTGATCAACATGCTCATCAGCCGGGTCGATCTTGATCGCAAAGGCGTCAGCGTCCGCCAGGGTCTCGTGCAGTGCCGCGACGGCTTTACGGCCAGTCTTCCCCACCAACATTGTGCATTGTCCGACATCTACCGTGCGCTGGGGCATTCGGGCGCGGGCCTTTTTAATACCATCATTACGTATGAAAAGGTGCTGCCTGTCGAGGCTGAGCGGAGCATCGACTTTGAACGTATTCGGGACCGCCAACCCACGGAGGTGAGTGCATGTAACCGGCGGCACCTAACTCCTCCTTCCGATTTCACGCATCATATACGTGTAAGGCCTGGCTGCTGATCTGGGATGCGTGATATAGTTCGACGTGGTCGTAAACGTCACCGTCTCCCGTGATACCATCGACCTCTCTCTCACTTACAGGGCCGAGAACCTCCCAATCGCCATCGCAGGCAGCCTCGGGCGCACATTCAGCATCATCATCTCGGAAATCGTCGCGCGTCCGGATGTCAGCGTCTCTGAACTGAACCTCGTCAGTGGGCCGGACCTAGCTCGCATGCTCGAATGGAACAACCCCCGCGCCACGCCTGATGATGAGCTCGTTACAGACCGGATCCGGCGGATGGCCCTCCAATACCCCGAGCGCCTTGCCATCGATGCTTGGGACGGTGTCTTGACGTACCGCCAGTTTTGGGAATACGCCACCGGTATTTCTGCCGTTCTGCAGCGCCACGGCCTGCAGGGCGATGGTGAGATGCCCATCCCCATTTGCCTCGAAAAGTCGGTTTGGGGGCCGGTCTGCATGTTGGCCGTCCTGCTGGCTGGCGGGGTCTGCGTCCCCATCGACCCCGAAGCCCATGTAGAGCGGGTGCGATCCATCATCGCGGAGATATCCCCTTCCATCGTGCTGGTTTCGCCGCTGACCGCGCAGACGGTTGATTTGGGTGCTACCGTGACTCCTTGCAGGAAAGTCGTGGTATCGCCGGACCTATTCACCTCCTCGCCACATCAAGAGGAAGAGGATAGGAGAACAATGGCTCATATACAGCCCGAGAGTGCCGCTTTCATGCTGTTCACCTCGGGGAGCACGGGTCGTCCCAAGGGCATCATTCTCCAGCATGACAGCCTTAGTACCACAATCCGGGAGCAGCGTGCCCGTCTGCTTGTGGACTCGGCATCCCGCGTCCTGCACTTCGCGTCCTATACCTTTGACCTCTGCGTCTACGAGGTATTTCCCACTCTCACAGCGGGGGGGTGCATCTGCATTCCGTCCGACGCCGCGAGGGTGAACGATTTGCCTGGGTTCATCCGCGACAGTCGGGTGAATTGGATGATATCTACCCCGTCGCTCTTCCGCCTTTTCCGGCCCGAGGACATCCCCGCCGTGCGCACCGTCAGCCTGGCGGGCGAGGCCATACCGCAGGACATTATTGACCTCTGGGCCGGCCGGGTCCAACTGTTCAACGCCTATGGCCCTGCCGAGTGTACAATCTGTAGTACCCATAAGATCGAAGCCGCCCATGACTGGATTCCTAACACAATTGGGCGTGCCGCTGGCGGTGAGGCTTGGGTGGCGGATCAGTTCAGCGTCGATCGACTCGTGCCGATGGGCGCGGTAGGAGAGCTGCTTTTCCAGGGCCCTGTTGTGGGTCGTGGGTATTTCCAGCAACCGGATGCTACAGAGAAGGCCTTTCTTTCGAGACGGCCACCATGGCTACCCGCTTCCTTTTTTGAGGGCCGAGGTGCCCTATATCGGACGGGCGATCTGGTGTCTTACAATGCCGACGGCACTCTGCGTTATTTGGGACGCAAAGATGCCCAGGTTAAGCTGCGGGGGCAGAGGATCGAGTTGGAGGGCATCGAGTTCCAGATTAGACGCCAGCTTCCTACTGATCATAGCGTTCTGGTAGATGTCTTTCGGCCGGACAACCACGACGCGGCGGAGCTTCTGATTGCCTTTGTCCAAACAGGATCAGGAACGGGAACCGAAGGCGGCGGAGACGGCGGCGTGCAACTGCTACGAGCCGACGAGCCTTTCCGCACCCTGGTCCATGAGGTCCAGGCTAAGCTCATAGCTGCCGTGCCCAACTACATGGTTCCCCAGCTGATGATCCCCATCAAGCGGATTCCCATAACCAAGACAGGCAAAACCAATCGGCGGCTCCTGAGGGATGCGGTAAGGGCACTATCACGCGCAGACTTTGAGGGGCTGGTCCAGGGGCAGCAAGGACCAAAGCCTCAGCCAGCCACACCGGCCGAGGAGGCGATGCAGCATCTGTGGGCCACCGTTCTTAGTCGACCACCCGAGGCTCTGGGAGTCCAGGACAACTTCTTCCAGGTTGGGGGCGACTCAATCACGGCCATGAAGCTGGTGGGGCTTGCGCGTACCCAGGGATACGCCCTGGCCGTCTCGGACATCTTCAACCGGCCCACACTAGCAGGTCTGGCGGCAGGACTGGAGGGAGCATCGCCCCTATCCCAAAGGCTACAGTACATTCCTTACAGCCTCCTGCCATCAGATCAGCGCATACAAACCCTCCAAACAACGGCCTTGGAGAATTGTGGTCTGGCTTCGGATGAGCTCGAGGATATTTACCCATGCACGGCGCTCCAAGAGGGCCTCATGAGTCTCACCATCAAGCACCAGGGCTCGTATGTTGCACAGTATCAGTATGAACTCGGCCATGACATAGAACCCCGTCAAATGGCCAACGCGTGGGATGCCGTCGTGGCGGCAAACCCTATCCTACGGACCCGAATCATCCAAGCCTCGTCGGGCCGTCTGTTCCAAGTCGTGCTAAAGCACGGCACTACCTGTCATGTCCAAAGTTCTGGTCTCGAGGCGGCCAACAGGGAAGCAAGGGAGCAACAGATTGGTCTGGGAACATCTCTGATGCAGTGCTACGTGGCCACCGAGGGTGACAAGGCCCAACTTGTCCTCACCATCCACCATGCCCTCTACGATGGCTGGTCCATGACGCTTATACTGGAGCAGCTGGAGTCAGCGTACGGTGGCCGGCAGCCGAAGACCCGGCCCTTCACCGGATTCATGGACTACGTGGGCCGTCTGGATCCTGCAGAGTGTCGTAAGTTCTGGCGGGCCTACTTCGAGGGGACGAACACGGCCGTGTTCCCTGCGACGAACCAGGGACGCGACCGACGTACCCCGGTAGCCACGGAGCTGCAGCTCGTCGAGCAGAGACGAGACTTGCCAGAAGCAAACTCCCGTTTTACCCTCTCGGCCACTGTGCGCCTCGCATGGGCCCTTGTCATGGCAAAACACACCGGTTCGGACGATGTCGTGTTCGGAGCGACGGTTGCCGGGCGCAGCGCGCCTGTCGATGGCATCGAGGAGATGACGGGCCCAACCATCGCCACTGTTCCCCTGCGGATCCAGATCCGTCCTTCTGGCACCGTGGAGCAATGTTTGGAAGAAATACAGAAACAAACAATCGCCATGATCCCTTACGAAGGAACCGGACTGCACAATATCCAAGCCATGGGACCCGACGCCGCTACGGCATGCCAGTTCCAGAACTTACTCGTGGTTCAGCAACAGGGGAGCTTCTACCAGCCCAAACTATTGCACGAGGTGCACCGGTCCACGGAGAATATTGCCGCCATCAACACCTACCCTCTGACGGTGCTATGCAATCTCAACGGCGACCATGTTCTAACACAGGCATCTTTCGACTCACAAGTCCTGAATGCGGCCAAGGTCCGACTTCTCGTCGGCCAATTCCACAACGTCATCCTGCAGTTGCTAGCCCCCCCGTCTCGCGCCCTTGTCGACATCGCTTTAGACGGAGAGGAGATGCTGCACCAGCTACAACGCTGGAACCAACACATCCCGCTACCACCGGCAGATACCACCGTAGATGCCCTCATTGGACGTCACTTCGAGGGCCGACCAGATGCCCCCGCGGTTCATGCCTGGGATGGGCAATTGTCGTACGGGGAGTTGGACCGCCTGTCGGCGCAGCTGGCCCTGGATCTCGTGCAGAGAGGCGTCGGACCCGAGGCCATGGTCCCAGTGTATCTAGGGAAATGCAAATGGGCGCCCGTGGCAATGCTCGCCGTTCTCCGGGCGGGCGGCGCATTTGTCTTGCTGGACCCGGCACATCCGCCTGATCGCCTGAAAAGCATCAGCTCCCAGTTAGGGGCGGGGGTCTTGCTGTCCACAACCACCTTGTCCTCGACTGCCCAACAACTGGCTTCCGATGTCCTCTATCTAGACCAACGGGACTGGGACTGGGACTATAACAAGCCAATGGCACCGTCACGTGGCACCGGGCATGGCCCCCGAAACAGACTGTATGTTGTTTTCACCAGCGGCACGACGGGGACTCCTAAAGGCGTCGTCATCGAACACGGCGCCTTGATAGCCAGCGCCTTCGGAATCCAGGATAAGCTGGGCCTAGGGCCCTCAACGCGGCTTCTGCAAGCGACAGCCCACGCATTCGACGTTGCCATCTTCGACCACCTGGCTATCCTCCTAGCTGGTGGTTGCCTATGTATCCCCCGCACATGGCAAAGCCAACCTGATCTAGGCGGCGCTATTAGGGAGCTGCAGGCCGACTATGCCATGATGACACCATCCATGGCCGAGCTCATCCGACCCGACGACGTGGTGCCTGTCCTGCGCACACTGGCCCTCGTCGGCGAGGCCATGACGGCGGGCACGGTGGCCACCTGGGCTGACCGTGTCAGATTGATCAACGCGTACGGCCCCGCGGAATGCTCCGTCAACTGCACCATCCTGACCCCCGTCCGCCCCCAGGGCGAGGGCCAGGGCCAGAGCCACCACTCCGCCGCCAACATTGGCTTCCCGACCGGCTGCGCGATCTGGGTCGTGGACAAGGACGATCACAACAAGCTGGCGCCTGTGGGAACGGCAGGTGAGCTGCTGGTCGAGGGCCCGATCCTGGCGCGTGGGTACCTCGACGACGAGGCCAAAACGCGAGCATCGTTCATCCTTGATCCGGCGTGGGTGCGACAGCTGCCAGTGCCAGCGCATGGGGGCACACGCGGGGCACGCCGCTTTTATAAGACGGGCGACCTGGTTCAGTACCAGCCGGACGACGGATCGCTGGTCTATCTCGGCCGCAAGGATACGCAGGTCAAGATACGCGGCCAGAGAATCGAGTTGGGCGAGGTAGAGTACCGCATCAAGGCTGCGCTTCCTGGCGCTGTGGGCGGCCTGGGCGTGGTAGTGGACGTTTTCACGCCGGCGGATGAGGGATCCGTGCCCGTGCTCGCGGCTTTCGTCCAACTGGCCGCTGAAGTCAAATCCGTGCCCGTGGGTACGCTGTTTGTCTCACCTACCAAGTCCTTCAACTCCCTCGTAGAAACGACCCTGGCGCGCCTGCGCGAGACTGTCACCTCGGCTATGCTACCGGCCGTGTTCTTCCCCGTCGTCCACATCCCCCTCTCCGCAACGGGCAAGGCCGATCGCCGGAAACTGAAACAAGCGGCCTCGCGCCTTACACAGGCCGACGTCCGCCGGTACATGCTAGCAGAAAAGAGCAAACGGACGACCCCGACCTCGGCCACGGAGAGGCTGGTGCAGTCTATCTGTGGCCGCGTGCTGGGGATGCCGGTCGAGGATATCGGGATGAACGATGGGTTTGTGCAGCTCGGCGGGCACTCCATCTCGGCGATACATTTCACGGGCCATGTTCGATCGGCTGGCTGGCGTGTGGAACTGGCCCATGTCCTCGCTGAGCCGACGCTAGCGGGCCTGGCTACCAAGTTGCGCCCGGGCACGACTGCTACAGCGGCCTCTTTGTCACCTGTTGCTGCTTTCAGCCTCGTGAGTGGTAATGGCCAGGAGGATGCTGCCTCCGACGTGCGGCGCCGGGCCGCCGACGCGTGTTCGGTGACCGTCGACGACATCGAGGATGTATATCCGGCCACCGCGCTCCAAGCAGGCCTACTGGCGTTGAGTCTCAAGAATCCCGGCTCCTACCAAGCGCATATCAACCTAAAAGCAACAGGTCACGGTGACATGGACAAGCTCAAGCGGGCGTGGGAGGCCACCGTGGAGGCACATGGTATCCTGCGCACTAGGCTGTTCCAGGGCACTGACGGCGAGCTGTATCAAGCCGTTCTTAGAAATACCGGGGTGAGGTGGTCCAACTCCAACAAAAGTGGCGATATAAGCGACCTTACGGTGACTTTCGGTGGCGTGCTTTGCCGCGCCACGGTGGTTCAGGAAGAGGGACAGGCCGCAATGGTGGTGCTCACGCTTCACCACGCACTCTACGACGGCTGGTCACTCCCGCTGCTCTTTCAGGACCTCCACTCGGCATTCCTCGGCCAGACACTTACACCGGCCCCTTCATTCAACGGCTTCGTGGCATACCTACGCCAACAGGACGTCGCCGAGGTGTCTGACTTCTGGGCAAGCGAGATGCAAGGCCTCTCGTGCACTCCATTCCCCACGCTGCCCACCGTCCAATACGTCCCATCGGCGACTTCGGTGCTGGAGCACACGCTGGACTATCATCACCACTCTGGCACCGAGCAGCAGCAGCAGTTCACAGCCTCGACGATGCTGCGCCTGGCATGGGCCACCGTCATCGCCGCCTACACCGGCGGGTCCGGCGACGTCGTCTTCGGCACCACGGTGGCCGGCCGCAGCGCGCTCGTGCCCGGCATCGAGGCCATGACGGGTCCCACCATCGCGACGGTGCCGTTGCGCGTGCGGATCGACCCGGCGCAGCGCACGCACGACGCCCTCGAGACGCTCCGTGCACGCAGCGCCCAGATGATGCGCTTCGAGCAGGCGGGACTGCAGCAGATCCGCACGTTTAGCCCCGAGGCGGCTGTGGCGTGCCAGTTCCAGAGCTTACTCGTCATCCAGTGGATGGAGGCCATGGAGTCGCCCGCTGAAAACAAAAAGTCGGGGGGGTTGGAAATAGACGCCGCGTCGGCGAATCATGACACGGCCTTCTCGTCGTACGCCATCAACATCACCTGCGAGTTGTCGTCCTCGTCCGTCAAATTCAACGTAGCGTACGACCCAGCCGTCACTGCACCCGAAGTCATGAAAATGATGCTCTTCCAGTTCGCGCACGCTACGTCCCAGATCAGGATGATGGCTGCCAACAACAACAACAACAACAACAACAACACCAACAACTACCCACTGGTCAGGGACGCCATGAGTATCAGTCCAGAGGGCATGGCGGCTTTGTCGCGGTGGAACACGATCCCCCCCTCGCCACCAGTTGACAATGCTGGGGCCGGTGAACCGACATGTGTCCATGACATGATCTTGCGCCACTGCAAGAACACCCCTGACGCGGTGGCCGTCAAAGCGTGGGACGGGGAGTTGACGTACGCGCAGCTCGCAACCCTGTCGGCGCGGGTGGCGGCCTCGTTGAGACATCGTTGGGCGCCGAAGAGCCAAGACGAGCCCATCGTACCCTTGCTGTTCGACAAGTCCATGTGGACGGTCGTCGGCATTCTCGGCACCCTCCGGGCTGGAGCGGCCTTCCTCCTGCTGGACCCAGACCAGCCCGCGGCACGTCTGCGTTTGCTGTGTGAAGCCGTTGGTGCCGAGGTTGTGCTGGCCTCAGAGGGGCGGGCGTCGTTGGCTGCTGCCGTGGCCCCGACTGCGGTGGTCTTGGTCTGTTCCGACGCGGCAGTTGCTGGCGAGGAGCCCACGCCACCGCTTACTCCTTCCGAGTCAGATTCAGACCCGAGCCGCCTTTTGTACTGTGTCTTCACCAGCGGGTCAACAGGAACGCCAAAAGGTGTCCTGATTGAGCACGGCTCGTTCTGTGCTAGCATCGCTGGTGTGTGTCGTATCCTCCCTTTCGGCCCAACGACGCGCATCTTCCAATTCGCTTCGTACGCCTTCGACGTCGGCGTCACCGACCATCTTGTCCCTTTGATGGTGGGTGGCAGCATTTACATCGCACGGCCAGAGGACGTCAAGAACAACTTTGCGGCCTGCTTGCGCGAGTCCGAGGCCACATACCTGGAGGTCGTCCCATCCGTCGCTAGAACACTGGACAGGGAAATCGCAGCGAGGCTGCAGATACTGGCGCTGAGCGGGGAGGCCAAGACGGCCGCCGACGTGGAGCGATGGAAGGGCCGCCTGGTGAGTGGGTACGGGCCCGCCGAATGCTCGGCCGTCACCAACGTCCAGTTTCCCGTCAGAGCCGAGGACCACCCACAGGCACTTGGCGTGGCAACGGGCTGCGCGGGCTGGGTTGTTGATCCCGATGATGTTGAGCGGCTGGTGCCCGTGGGCGTTGTGGGCGAGCTGATCATCGAAGGCCCCATTGTGGGCCGCGGCTACTTGAGGGATCCTGAGCGGACGGCTGCCGCCTTTCTACCCCCGATGCAATGGCTCCAGCGTCTCCGAGCTGCAGAGCCTGCCGGTGGTAGTGGTGGTAGTGATAGTACCAAGCCTCGCGTATATCGAACCGGAGACCTTGTCCAGCTCCTGTCCGGTGGACAACTACGATTTGTCGGTCGAAAAGATCATCAGGTCAAGGTCCGAGGGCAGAGAGTCGAGCTGGGTGAAGTTGAAAGCCATCTCCATCCCCTCTTTCCCCGGGCGACAAACGTCATTGCTGAGGTTCTCAAGCCGCTCGGTCTACGGGACCAAGCCTTCCTTGCAGCCTTTGTGGACTTGCCCGGCCATCATGAGGGGCAAACTAAAGGACATGTCGGCGAGGCCGAGATGGTACTCCTGCCACCGAGCGACTCGTTTCTGGCCGAGGTCCGTCAAGCGGAGCGACAACTCCGGGATGCGGTCCCAGCCTCCATGATCCCGGCCTTGTTTCTACCCGTGAGCCACTTCAAACTGTCCACTTCCGACAAGGTCGACAGGAAAGCGCTGCGCGCGCTAGGCAACAAGCGGACGTGGAAGGACCTGCAGGCCTACACTAACACCCGGGGACCCAGGCGTGGCCCGGAGACTGAGACACAACAGGCCCTCGTGCTCCTCTGTGCCAAGGTCTTGAACGCGGACCCCGAAGATGTTGGCATTGATGACGGATTTCTTTCGCTTGGCGGTGACTCTATCAGTGCTATGTCGCTGGTGGCCCACGGACACGCCCAAGGCATCCGCCTCACCGTGGCTGATGTACTGAGCCAGTCCTCCCTCGAAAAGCTTGCGGCGCGGGCCAAGATGGACAGGGATAACATCTCGGTGTTGCCGGCGGTGGTATCGCACCCCGAAGAAACGCCCGGAGTGCCCTTCGCCCTGGCCCCTATCCAAAGGATGTTCTTCGCCGTCATGCCCCCCGACCTCTTGAACCACTTCAACCAGAGCCTTTTCGTCTCACTCACCAAACGTGTCGCGCCGGATGATGTGGAATCGGCCGTCCGTGTGCTCTTGCTACGCCACAGCATGTTGCGATGCAGTTTCCAGCAGATAGATGGCGAATGGATGCAGACCATCCTGCCCGAGCCGCCGCACGCTCCTCTGTTCCAGGTATCCAGTGTGCCCAACCTCGCGGCTGTCGAAGAGAGGGTGCTGGAGACGCAGCGGAGCTTGGACATCGAAAAGGGGCTTTTGTTCTCCGTCCGCCTTTTCGACATCGAGGACCAAGGGCAGTGTTTGTTGTTGGTGGCGCACCACCTGGTGGTAGACCATGTGGCCTGGCGCGTCATTCTCGCGGATATGGAGCAACTTCTTCTCGGCAAGGATTCTGCGTCTGCTTCCTTGTCCTTCCAGACATGGTGTCATCTTCAGGAACAATACGTCCGCGAACGGCTGCAGCCCCCGTTGACAAGCACAAGCACGAGCACCATCCTTGGGTCTGGAGACAATCAAGGGTCTCTGCCCGCGGCAGACTTTCTGCGTTACTGGAGCTTGGAGGACAAAGCGACTACAAACACTTACGCAGACGCTGTGAGTACCAGCTTCAGCCTGACCCCTGCAGCGACACTGGCTTTCCTAAAGAATGCCAACAGCGCGTTCCAAACGAGACCGGTCGAAATCCTCCAGGCGGCCCTCCTCTTTTCCTTCATACAGGCGTTCCCTGACCGGGCACCTCCTGTCGTCCACAACGAAGGCCATGGCAGAGAAGCATGGGACGCATCCATCGACCTATCGCGGACGGTCGGCTGGTTCACAACCATCTGGCCCACACCGGCGGCGGTACAGCTTGGGCAGAGCCTTGTCGAGGCAGTCAGACGCACCAAAGACGGGCGCCGCCAAATGCCACGCAATGGGTGGGAGTACTTCGCCGCCCAGCTCCTGCATCCTGAGGGCGCTCAAGGCCTAGCACTACCTCTAGAGATTGTGATGAACTTCGCGGGGTCTTTTCATGAGTTGGAGGATGAGAATGCCCTGTTTCAATGGCACGAAAACCAATTCACGCACCTCGACGCGGCGGCTCACACACCCCGTTCAGAGCTCTTCGAAGTTTCAGGGGTAGTCAAGAAGGGTCAATTGCATGTGCGCATAACCTACCATCAACATATCCCTTCGGGCCGGGTGGCAGAATGGACCACGGCCCTCCAGGCCGCGCTGGAGGATGCCTGCCACATCCTACCCTCCCTCCCAAAGCAGCCCACGCTCACCGACGTCCCTCTTCTGGACGTGGACTACCGTGGTCTAGACCAGATGCTCAAGCAGGTAGCCGCCGTTGTCAACGTCGGCGGCAGCAGCAGCGCCCCGGTCGAGATCGAGGACGCTTATCCCTGCACTGGCATTCAACAAGGCATGCTGCTCAGCCAGGCCAAGAACGCGGCCCATTACGTGACAGGCACGACCTGGGAGCTTAGGGCCCCGGGAGGTGTCGATCGCCATCGCTTTATCGAGGCGTGGCACCAAGTGGTTCAGCGGAACCCGGCCCTGCGTACCCTGTTTCTGGAAAGCCATACAGGCCAGGGCTGGGACCAAGTCGTTCTGCGGTGGGCCGGTACGCCGCGTGTAGGCAAGGTGGTCGTCCTCGAAGCGCATGGCCCATCAACTCCACCCATGGCCGAGGACGAGGACGTCGGGCCCATCACGCCGACTTGCCCCTGGCACCTTGTAATCAGCACTGACAACAAGGGGGATGGTGATGATGGTGGTGGCCTGGTGTGCGAGTTCCAAGTTCTCCATGCCCTCGTGGACGGCGTCTCGGTCGGCCTGATCCAGCAGCAGATCGCCGCAGCTTACGACGGTCAGCGCCTCCCGTCGCTAGCAGCTGGCCTAAGAGACTACGGCGCCTACGTGCAGACGCTCCCGCGTGGCGCCTCCACTCGCTACTGGGCCGACTATCTCGCTGAAGCAGAACCCTGCATGGTGCCCACTATCAGCCGCGACACGGGAGAAGTTCAACTTGATACTGGTGTCAAGTACGTCTTCCGGGCCCTCCCCAGCCTCGTAGAGCTGCGCGCCTTCTGCGAAAAGCACAACGTCACCGTCTTCAATCTCGTCCAACTTGCATGGGCGCTGGTTCTGAAAGCCTACACCGGGGCTGCGGCGCCCTGCTTCGGGTACTTGGTCAGTGGCCGCAATGTGCCGGTCCCCGACGTAGAGCAGATCGTCGGGCCCTTTATCAACATGGTGGTTTGCAGGGTAGACTTGGAGGAGGGAAACAAACCCATTGCCGAGATGACCCAATCGATCCATTCGGACTTCCTTGAGGGGATGGACCATCAGCACACGACCCTCGTCGAGGTTTTCCACGAACTGGGCGTGACGGGTCGGGGGCTGTTTAACACCATCGTGTCCCTCCAAACTAGGACAGAGGACAAAGGAGGAGTGCAAAATGCGCCTTCGGGCCTGTCTATGCGTCCAACTATAGGTGACGACCCGACAGAGGTAAGCCGTCCCAATTCTAAGCCCGGTGATGTGATGCTCCCAGTGCCGGGTGCACTGGACATGCGTGGCAAGCAACATACTGACAATTATTGTGTGCGTGATAGTACGACCTCACGCTGAACATCAGCCTGTCCAAAGATAGCATGGACTACGCCCTGTGGTACTACGAGCAGTCGTTCCCTCGGACTGTAGTAGCACATCTTGCAGAGGCTTTCGAGGCCGCCTTGCTGGGTGCAGTTCGCCAGGAAAACACTCACCTTCGAGATATCGGCCTCGTAGGCCCCGATCACCTTAAGTGGTTGCATTCGCGCAACGAGGTGGTTCCTGAGGCTAAAGAAGAGTGCATCCACGACGCCATTTCGCACTTCGTTCATGCCACCCCCTTGGCGCCTGCCGTCTGCGCGTGGGATGGGAACTTTAGCTACGGAGAACTGGGCCGCCTGGCTTCACTCCTCGCCGGGGTTCTGGTT
The DNA here is from genome assembly GCF_020726465.1 of Chaetomium tenue. Classification (NCBI taxonomy): domain Eukaryota; kingdom Fungi; phylum Ascomycota; class Sordariomycetes; order Sordariales; family Chaetomiaceae; genus Chaetomium; species Chaetomium tenue. The sequence continues at coordinate 2,050,359 of NW_027117334.1, read as the reverse complement.
CGGAGGGGCGTTCGAAGCGAGGTCTTGGTGGCGATCCATCTAGCCAAAAGTCGATGGACGGCCGTGGCAATGTTGGCCGTGCTACAGGCTGGTGGTGCCTTCACGCTGCTGGACCCGTCTCTCCCACTGGCACATAAACAGGTTATCTGTGACGAGACTGCCTGCTTGGTCCTGATTACTTCCCCGGCTTTAGACCATGCCTTGCCGTCTGTTCGCCATACAATTCAGGTTGGCGACAACCAGGAAGACGACTGGGCCACGATATCGACCAGCGAGGTCGGCGAGTGCCTTGATGCGGCGCGACCTGAGACCCTCGCGTATGCCGTCTTCACCTCGGGGTCGATGGGTAAACCCAAAGGCGTGCTTATCGAGCATGCGTCCTTCTGCGCCAGCGCCCGGTCTCAACACCGCCTCCTGGCTATAGACAGTACAACGAGGGTGCTCCAATTTTCGGCCTACACGTGGGACGTTAGTATTATGGATCAACTGGGGACCTTCATGGCAGGCGGGTGCGCCTGCATCCCCTCAGAGAGCCAGCGGATCGACGGGCTGGCAGGGGCGATCCGGCAGTACGGCGCGACGTGGATCCAGACGACGCCACCCGTGGTACGACTACTCAAGCCCGAGCAGGTACCGTCGTTGCAGACTGTGGTGCTCATTGGAGAGACACCTTCGCACGACGACGTCAAGACGTGGCGCGGGCGGGTGTCGCTGCGCGAGACGTACGGGCCTACCGAGTGCTCGGTCTTGGCCATGGTCAACCCGGACCTTGCTGGCGACCCTAGGAACATTGGACGAGAGAGTGCCTGCGTGTGCTGGATCGTTGATGCGGATGACATGGACAAGCTGATGCCTGTCGGCGCCATTGGAGAGCTTCTCATCGAAGGGCCCATCCTCGGCCGGGGCTATATGAACGACGCCGCTCTGACGGCCTCAGTCTTCGTACAGGATCCCGTCTGGGCGCTGCAGCGTCCAGGCCCAGGCCCCTTCCGGTTATACAAGACGGGTGACCTCGCGCATTACTGCCATGACGGCTCCATCCGCTACGTGCGCCGCAAGGACACGCAGGTCAAGCTGCGGGGCCAGCGCATGGAGCCTGGGGAGATCCAGCATCACATCGCCGGTAGTTTCGAGGGCGCCGAACGCGTTGTGGCGGATGTGGTCGAGGTTGGTGGTGGCACCGAGCCGTCCCGCAAGGTGCTGGCAGCCTTCATCAAGGAGTCCGACGCCGCTTCCCACTCCAACAGCAACGCTGCGGCGCATCCGTCCTCGGATGTCCTAGCTGCTCCTACCGGGGTCTTCGCCGCTAAGGTAGCACAATGCCAGACATACCTTCAGACGCAGCTACCCAAGCACATGGTACCTACCCTGTTCCTCCCTTTGGCTTGGGTGCCCATGGCCAGCACAGGCAAGACCGACCGCCGCCTGCTCCGACGACGGGTGGCTGAACTGAGCCGGGACGACGTCTCGCAATACCTCGCCACAGGTCTCTCGACGGCAGTGGCCAAGCAGGCGCCAACTACTGACGCCGAGCGCAGGCTGCGGGAGGCATGGAGCCGGGTCTTGGGGATCCCGGCCGACACCATCGGCATCCACGAGAGCTTTTTCCACCTGGGCGGTGATTCCATGTCGGGCATGCGCCTCGTCGCTGACTGCTACGCGGCGGGGATTGTCATCACGATGCAGAACATCTTCCAACACCCAACGCTCCAGAAGATGGCTCAGCACAGCAAGATTGCGGTTGATTACGATGGCCATGAGGGCCACGCCTTCCCCTTGTCCAAGGCACAGCGATCTCTGCTTGCGAGCTGCCTTTCAACCAACGGCGCAAAACACTACCGCAGCTTTGTTGTCAAAAGTAACCGGCCAGATCTGGATGCAGACTGGCTCGACCGCGCCATGCGGGTCCTGGTTAGCCGCCATGCCATGTTACGCGCCAGATTTGAACCCGTGGGCCCGGGTCAAGGCATATGGCAACAGCGCGTCACCTCCGAGATTGGAGCTTCATACCGCTTGCGCGTGCAATCCGTCCCAATTGCGAACAAGGGCGACCTTGATCTCGAGCGGCAGCGAGGACCTAGCAAGCTCGACTTTAGCAAGGGCCCTCTTCTCGAGGCTTGTCTGCTCCAGTCCCAGTCAGGTGGGGATTTAAACAATGGCAACTGTATCGTCTTCTTCTGTCATCCACTAGTCGCGGATGGGGCCTCTTGCAGCATCTTGGCCGACGACATGGTTGCCATGCTCGAGCAGGATATCCCGACCGCCGTTCAAGACCCAGCACCGGCAACTTTCCAAACCTGGTGCAGCCTGCCGCGCAACAAGGTTCATCTCAGTCCCAACATGAATCCAAATTGTGACTCTAGGATCACAGAAAATGGTATTAACATGAACGGAGCCGTGGCTCGCACATGCCGAGAAGTCCGCCTCGACGTGCCAACCAACCACCTAATCAGGGGGGATGCCAATCGTGCCTTTTCAACACAGCCTCTGGACATTCTGCACGCCGCCCTCCATCACTCCTTCTTCCAGACGTTCGGGGCACTTGAAACTTATCCCACCATATGCGCCCAAGGCGACGGCCGTGATCTTGGGGACGCCTCGTTGGGCCTTTCACACGCTGTTGGTTGTTTCGATACCTTCTCAGCCGTACAGCCCGACGCAAACCATCGTCACAACCTGGTCGATCTGGTCCGTCTCGCCAAGGACGGTCGAAGGCTACCTCGAATGAATCAAGCCGATGCCGATCAGGGGTCCGCCTCAGGATCTGTCAGTGTAGCCCTGAGCTTCGGGGCGTGGGGAGACCAGCAAGACCATAAGCCACCTGTGCAGATCGCATTGGCCCCCATTGAAGTTTCCTGTCGTGTGGACCAGGGCGAGCTCGTTGTTGCCCTCATGTACAATGGACAAACGCACAAGGATGAGTTGATGGCCGAGTGGCTCAGCAAGTACCAGAAGTCCCTCGCTTCAGCGGCGACTGAACTGGCCTCCAGAGCACCTGCCTACACCCTGAGCGACTTTCCCCTTCTCCAGCTCACGTACGAAACCCTCGACAGCTTCGTAGCCGAGGTGGAGGGCCTAGCTAGGTCACAGGGCAGCGAAGGTCCCATCACCATCGAGGACGCATACCCTTGCGCGCCGGTCCAGCGCGGAATACTCCTGAGCCAATCCAAGAATGGCCTTCTCTACCGGCCTCGATTCTCCTGGAGGCTTCATGCGACCCGAAGAGCAACAATAGATCTGCCTCGCCTCCGAAAGGCATGGGAAACTATCTTGCAGCGACACGCCGTTTTCAGAACCGTGTTCGCGCAGCAGGGCAGCGCCCGCGACGGCTTCTATAGCCAGGCCGTCCTAAGGTCAACGCCCAACAACATCACCGAGATACAATGTGATGATGGGGGCGACCCTGCCAGCCTGATTCGCAACGTCCAATCACGACATGAGCATGAGGCCTGGCATGTGGTTTTGTGCCAGGCGAAGAAAACGGGCGACACGGTGAACACCTTCTGCGAGCTGCAAGTGAACCATGCCTTGATCGACGGAGCCTCCATCAGTATTGTGGCGAGAGAGGTCCAGCGCGTATACGCTGGCGTCGGTCCGATCGGAGGTGGACCTCGTTACCGTGGCTATGTCGAATATCTTCAGTCAACGCCGTCCGATACCATAGTCGCCCATTGGAAAGAGAAGCTCTCGGGGGTTTCGCCCTCCTTGTTCCCAAAGATCTGCGGCAGTCTGGAGGACACCTCCCTCGATAAGAGCAAGCGAGTGCTGAGAAGTGTCGATACTGAGCTTGAGGACGCATCGCTCATCCACCAATTCTGTGCTCGGCACCAGTTAAATGTCTCGACCATCATATACGTCGCCTGGGCTCTGGTCCTCCGAGCCTATACCCAGTCTGACGGGGCTTGCTTTGCCTACACGACGTCTGGGCGCGACGTCCCTGTCCCAGGAGCGGCAGAAACCGTTGGTCCATTCATCAATGTCCTGATCGGCTGTGTTCAATTGCCTGCCGAGTCGAGACTCCTGGACGTCCTCCGGACGGTGCAGGATGACACGCTAGACAATCTCAACTACCAGAATTGTTCCCTGGCCGAGATTGGTCACGCTATTGCCGTTGACACGGCTGAACTGTTCAACTCTAGCATATCCGTGCAAGATAGCACTCCGCCCCAAGACTCGTCTGATCTACCCATGGTCTTCACCAGCGAGGGAGGGGCCGATCCCACCGAATACGCACTCTCCTTGCATGCCTTGGTGAATATGCAAACTGTCGCGCTCTCCATCGGCTATTGGGAGGGTGAGTGCTTGTCGTCCGAACAAGCCGACCAAATCATCCACACTTTCCGAGAAGCGATCAATACTGTAGTAACGCAGCCTCGGGCCACCGTTGCGCAAGCCAGCCTCCTGAGTCCCAAGGACGCGAACCTTATCAAGCAGTGGAATTCGAATACGCCGCCGAGGCATGAGCGCTGCGTACACCATCTTGTTGAAGAGCACTTCCGAGATAGTGCCTCCTCACGAGCCGTCCATTCTTGGGACGGCGACTTGACATACGGAGAGCTGGACCATCTATCCGGTCGGCTTGCAGGTCATCTCGTGGCGCTCGGAGCACAACCCGAGACGTATATCCCGCTGGTGTTTGAAAAGTCCAAGTGGACCGTCGTGGCCATTATGGCTGTCATGCGAGCCGGGGCGGCCTTCATCCTCATGGACCCGACAACCCCGGTCCGCCGCCTAGAAGACATCTGCGCCGACGCACAGCCTACACTTGTGCTCGCCTCGGTCACCCACCAAGACGTCTTGCAGCACCTGTCCGTACACACGATTGTCGTCGGCCCCACGAGCGAGACTACGTGGCCTACCCAGCCCCCTCCTGCGGTCCGTGTCCAGCCGTCCGACCCTGCATACGCCGTGTTCACCTCGGGCTCTACGGGTAAGCCCAAAGGAGTCGTCATGGACCATGCATCGTGCTGTTCGACGCTGGAGGCAAACAAGGGGCCGATGGGCGTCGACCGGAACACACGGACGTTCCAGTTCTCCAACTACGCGTTTGACCTCGGCGTCAGCGATCATCTGCTGACCCTCACCCAGGGCGGTTGCGTGTGCATCCCCTCGGCCGCCCAGCTACACGACATCGAACAGGCAATCCAGGACGTGGGTGCCAACTGGGTTGAGCTCACCCCCTCGGTCGCCCGGTTGATCAACCCATCCCATGTCCCTGCGTTGCGGACCGTGAACATGGGCGGAGAGCCTATGGCCGCCATCGACAAGGCCCAATGGCGGGGACACGCCCGCCTGGTCAACACCTACGGGCCTGCCGAGTGTGGCTCCTGGTGCATGGTGCAACCAGATGTGACAGCCAGGCCGGGCCCGCCTGACATTGGCTTCGGCACGGGCGCGGTATGCTGGATCGTCGATCCCGCCGACCACCAGACGCTCCTCCCCGTGGGGGCCGTCGGCGAGATCCTCCTCGAGGGTCCAGCCGTGAGTAGCGGCTACCTGCGCCGGCCCGAACAGACCGAGGCCTCCTTTGTTCAGCCTCCAGCCTGGATTGCTCGCCTCCGGCCCGCAGCTTCGCACCGCTTCTACAAGACGGGTGACCTGGCCCGCTACCAACCCGACGGCACCATGGTGCACATGGGCCGGAAGGACACACAGGTCAAATTGCGCGGCCAGCGCCTGGAGCTCGATGAGGTGGCTTTCCATGTGCGACAATGTCTACCGAAGCATGCTGACGCCGTTGTCGACCTGATTAAGCCAGCCGGCGGTGGCGCGAGGCCTATACTGGCTGCCTTCGTCTACGCGCCGGACGATGGAAACAACCGGGGAGTTCCCCAGACCCAAGCCAAAGACAATGACAATGTCCTCATGCCAGCGACAGCGGCCTTCCAGAGAATCGCCCTCAACATTCAGACACGGTTGCGAGCGACGCTGCCCCGTTTCATGGTCCCCACAGCATTCCTACCTCTCCTATGGGTTCCCCTGGGCCCCACGGGCAAGCTGGACCGCAAGTGTCTCCGAGCTTTAGCGGCCAAAATGACATTAGACGCGCTCCTCCAGGCGTACGACGCCGAGGCCATGGCGCCCTCGGTTGATAAACCGCGTCCAGCCAACGATCTGGAGGCATCGCTCGTGGAATGCGTGGCCCATGTCCTCAACATGAAACCAGAAGAGCTCGGCATCAACGATAATTTCTTCCATCTCGGTGGTGACTCGATTGGTGCCATGGAGCTCGTGACACGCTGCCGCCACCAGGGCCTGACCATCACCATGCCCGACATTTTCCGACACAAGACCATCCATCAAATGGCACGGCGGGCCAAGAGAGTCGGAACCGGGGCCAGTGTAGTCAAAGACGAGGAAGAAGAAGAAGTCGGAGTGCCATTTGGCCTGTCTCCGATCCAGCAGGCTTTTTTTGACCGTGTCCCCGAAGGCCGACTTCGCTACAATCAAAGCTTCGTGGTCGAACTTCAGAGCTCCACGCAGCAGCCCATAGAGACGGCCATATCCATGATGGTGAGGCGACATGCCATGCTGCGTGCCTCGTTCCGTCGGAGCGACGCAGGCTTATGGATGCAAACAATCATCGACAGGATCGATCAGTCGTTCCGCTACCGCTACCACAGCGCAAGCGTATCCAGCGCAGAACTACAACATCACCTCGAGGAGAGCCAGGCGGCAGTGGATTTCCAAAACGGCCCAATGCTGGCAGTGGACCACATCCTTCTCGATGGTCGCCAGTATCTCTCGCTTATCGCCCACCATCTTGCGGTGGATCTTGTCTCATGGCGAGTCATCATGAGCGATCTCGAAGCGTTACTGGGGGGCGAGTCACTCCCGCCACTGCATTGTCTGTCCTTCCCGAGCTGGTGCCATGCGCAGTCGGGACACGTCCGCACAAATTTGAAGCCTCTGGAGGCGCTGCCGTCGTTGGAGAACCTCGACGACTTTGAGCCTGACGTCGAGGGCTTCTGGGGTTGCCCACAAACCACCAACACCCACGCCGAAGCCATCTCAGCCAGCTTTACACTGGACCCCAACACCACCACGCTTCTTCTCGGGTCGGCCAACGAGGCTCTGCGGACAAAGCCTATAGAACTTATCCATGCCGCCATTCTTCTGTCCTTTGCCCAGGTCTTCCCAGGACGCCGACCACCTATCATCCATCAGGAAGGCCATGGCAGAGAGTCATGGAGCAGATCTATCGATGTTTCCGAAACGGTCGGCTGGTTCACCACACTTTTCCCAGTCCTCGTTCCCGTTGCGTCAGACACGGGCTTGGTCGATGTGGTTCGACGAACCAAGGACGCTCTACGTCAAACACCGGCGAATGGCTGGAGCTACTTCGCCGCTCGCCACCTGCACCCAGAAGGTCACCGTTTGCTTGATCTGAAGAGACCTGTCGAGATACTGCTCAACTACCATGGGGCATACCGCAGCCTGGAGAGAGAGGGGAATATTCTGCAAAGTACCTCAAGGTTTGATGGTCTTAGCATCAGCACCGACCCCCAGATGCCGAGGGACGCCTTCTTCGTCATAGAAGCCTGGGTTTCCGCCGGCAGCATGCAATTCGAATTCGTCTACAACCGGAACTGCCTTCATCAAAACTTGGTCGGCGAATGGCTGACGACCTGTCAAGCTCTCCTGGGTGCAATCGCAGAGGAGCTCTCACGCGCACCTCGTCAAATTACATCCGGTGACTTCCCACGGCTCGGACTGACGCAGCAGGAGATGGAGATGCTTTTGCAGCACGCCGCTGACCTGAGCATCGCGCCGTCATGTCTGCAGGACGCATACCCATGCTCACACATGCAGCAGGGGATACTACTGAGCCAGGCAAGAAACGAAGCGCTGTACGAAACCACTACAAGGTGGAAGATGACGAGCCACGACATCGACAACCCCCTAACTGCTGGCCGCATCGAGGCGGCCTGGGAGTTAGTGGTGGCCAAGTACGCAGCACTGCGCACCATCATCATCGAAAGCCCCTCCCGCCATCGTTCCTACGACCAGATCGTGCTCGAGGGCGACAACATTACCGGAAACATGACCACCACAAGCTTCTCTAGCCCACCGGTAAAAAGGCAGGGACCTCTCCCTTGGTCATTCGCAGTAACCCAGACTTCGGATGCCGGCGACTTTGAATGCGCCCTCACCATCAGCCACGCCCTAGTCGACGGCCGCTCGCTCCAGCTCCTGGGCGCCGAGCTCGCCGCGGCGGTCAACGGGGGCGCTCTCAACGGCGGCCCCGAACCTCTGCAATATGGCGAGTACATTTCATATGTAACCGACGAGGCCCCTAGGGAGGAAGATACCGGCCGCTATTGGCGGGAGTACCTGCATGATGCCACGCCCTGCCGATTTCCCAAGCTGAGCAGCGGCCCATCGTCCCGAGGGGGACAGGGCCAGTTGCATTTCGCCACTCGGCGGATTCCTTCCGGCCGTCTACAACGGCTCTGTGAAGAATATGGGACCACGCCTTTCAACGTCATCCAAGTGGCATGGGCGCTTGTGCTGCGATGCTACGTGGGCTCCGACGACGTCTGTTTCGGATACCTGGCATCCGGGCGAGATATTGCCCTCCCCGGGGTCGAGGATGCCGTGGGACTCTTTATCAACATGCTGGTTTGCCGCCTTCGGGTGGACGACGAAAGTCTTCGCGTCGGGGCGTTGCTGGAAAGGAATCAAGAAAGCTTTGTTCGCGGATTGGAGAACCAGCATTGTTCTATGGCGAGGATCCAGCATGATCTGGGCCTCCGCGGTGATGTTCTTTTTAATTCCATCATATCGTACCAGGTTCGTTCCGGTGCAGGTGATGATGCGGACAGCGGCCACACTGCGAGGTTAGAGACTCTCGACATCGACGATCCAACTGAGGTAGGGATTTGTTTCGTGTTTTGTTTTATGAGGACTGTGAACTTGGCTAATAAGGCATTGCATTTTAGTATGGTCTAGTTCTCAACGTCGAGGCGGACAAAGACATCAGCCTGTCTCTCAGTTTCTGGGACACCTATCTCGATCCCCAGCAAGGGTCTGCGCTCTGCGGACTTTTGGTACAGACCATCTTGCATATGGCCGACAATCCCCTCGCCACGGTCGCGGACTGTGAGACGCTAAGCGACGAGGATCGCGAGCAGATCCACGCGTGGAACGGGCATCTCCCGCAAGCAGAGCAGGCCTGTGTTCACCAGGATATACTGGAGCAATGCCGGACGCGATCCGAGGCCCAGGCCATATGCGCGTGGGACGGGGCCGTCACCTACCGCGAGCTGGACATGCTATCAGCGGCTTTTGCCCTGCATCTGCAGGCGCTCGGGGTTCAGGGGCCGGACGTCTTCGTGCCCATCATTCTCGACAAGTCGCTGTGGGTAGGCGTCGCTTTGTTGGCAGTCTTGCGTGCCGGCGGCGCCTTCGTGCTGCTCGACCCAGCCCTGCCTGACCTGCGCCTGCAGTCCATCTGCGAAACGCTGGGCTGCAAGGTCATCGTCTGCTCACCTACCGACCACGATAGGGTGGCCAAGTTGGGGCCCCGAGCGGTGGCGACTGTTTCCCACTCCAAGTCTGAGCAGTGGCCAACACCGACGCCAGGCCTCCTCACAGATCAGGCGGAGCCGGGCCATGCAGCTTACGCCGTCTTCACATCGGGCTCCACGGGTAAACCAAAGGGGGTCGTCATCGAACACACGCACTACGCGACCAGCGGCCGGTCCCTCCAGAAACGCCTCGGCGTCTCCTCACAAGCTCGCGTGTTCCAATTCGCCTCGCATTCCTTCGACGTCAGCGTCAGCGATTATCTCACCACCCTCATGGCCGGCGGCTGTGTCTGCGTGCCCTCCGAGGCCGACAGGCTCAACGACATACCGGCCGCCGTTGCGCGTCTTGAGGCCAACTGGATGCACATCACGCCCTCGGTCGCACGCACGCTCCAGCCGTCGCACGTCCCAGGCATCGATACCCTCGTGCTCAGTGGCGAGGTCCTCCAGGACGATAACGTGCGGACGTGGGCGCCCGCCGTCCATCTCATCAACGCTTACGGGCCCGCCGAGTGCTCGGTGGACTGCGTCGTCAACGACCAGGTTGCTTTGTACCCCGAGAGTATTGGAACGGCCAGTGGTGCTGTTTGTTGGGTCGCCGATGTCGAGAACCCGGACCGGCTGCTTCCCATCGGGGCCGTCGGTGAACTCCTCGTCGAGGGCCCCGTCGTAGGGCGGGGGTATCTGAAGGAGGAGGAGTTGACCCGCCAGGGATTCATTACACCGCCGGCCTGGCTACAGCGGTTCCGCGGACCCCACGCGATTGCGAGCAGGCTATACCGCACCGGCGACTTGGTTCAGTACCTCCCCAGCGGTGCATTACGCTACATCGGCCGCCATGATACTCAAGCCAAGATCAACGGCCAGCGTGTGGAGCTCGGCGAGATCGAGTCTCATCTCGGCCGGCTCTTCTCAGATTCGCAGAGCGTGGCTGTGGCACTAGTCCAGCAGCCACCGCCCTTGTCACAACAACAGACTCTGACGGCCTTCATACAACGGGGCCCGGGAGACGGGGCTTGCGATGACCTCGACACTGAATGTCGCATCCTGGAATCGAGTCCTAATTTCTTGTCCAGCATCCGCGATGCTACAATCCATCTTCGTGAGTGGCTGCCCTCATACATGGTGCCGACACGGTTCCTTGTTGTCAATCGCATTCCCCTGAGCCGATCAGGCAAGGTCGACAGGACAAAACTCAGGCACCTTTCATTCACCACCACCGCCTCGTCGAGGGAGCATCCAGGGCATGGTGATGGCGATGCCCAGAAGAATCTTCCGCGGTCCCTGTCAGATACAGAAAAGCAGATCCAAAGGCTCTGTGCTGATGTGCTGGGTCTCGTTCCTAGTACTATCGACATTGGCAGCGACTTTTTCCGCGTTGGAGGAGACTCGATCAAGGCCATGCAACTGGTGTCTTTTGCCCGACGAGAGGGCTTGTCAATAACTGTGAGACAGATACTACTTTCCACGGCTCTCGCGGAGCTGGCGAGGGGGGCATCGCCGTCTCAGTCCGACTTTAAGAATGGCTTGCCCCTAGACAAGGAGGACGTCATCAACGGCGGCCGCACGGAAGAAGCCCTGGACGCCCAGCTTTTGGGTTCCTTGCCCTGGCAAGACTTGGGCTTCCAGGAACAAGACGTGGAAGACGTATTGCCTGCTCTGGATCTGCAAACGTTTTCCACCTCCAGGCCGCAGAACTACTGGTTCCTGGAGCTCAGGGGACCCCTGGACACAACGCAGATGAAGCGGGCGTGCCCCGAGTTGGTTCAGCGCCACGCGATCCTGCGCACCGCCTTTGTGCTGCACAGTGATGGCAGGACGTTACAGGTGGTCCTACGGCGACTGCCTGCGTCAGTAGCCGTTGTGGAGAACCTCGAGACGGATGAGGTGGACTTGATGGCATTTGTCGTGGCCCATAGCCGCAAGGACGCGAATTCCCAGAAACTAACGTACGGATCACCGCCGCTGCGCATGACACTGGTTCGGCGGCACCGCGAGCACCATGTACTCGTGCTGCGACTGTCGCATGCCCTGTACGACGGCCTGTCAATTCCCGTGCTCATGAACGACCTGCTGGGGCTCTACGAGAAACGTGACATGGGCACGGCGGCCATGTCCTTTGCAGCCTATACGCGCTATTGCCTATCACGCAACGCCACAGAAGGGGCACTGGCGCACTGGCGAGGCCTTCTGCACGGCGCCTCGATGACGAATTTATTAGAGCCAGGCCTGGTCGTCGACCCTCACCCTCCGACAGCCTCAACCTTGGTCGAAGTCACGGCCAGTGTGCGACGACCTACGCCGCCACCGGCTATCACCGACGCCACCGTAGTCAAAACCGCCTGGGCGCTCGCCCAAAGCCGGGTACTGCAGGGCCAGGGCGACGTCGTGTTTGGCCAGCTCGTGAGCGGACGCAATGGCGACCCCAGCCTGGCCGCCGTCGTGGGGCCCTGTCTCAACCTGTCGCCTGTGCGCGTGCAACTGTCAAACCAGGGCGACCCCTCCTCCGTGGCAGCGTTGATGCGCCGCGTCCAGGACCAGCACGCCGCGTCGGTCGACTTCGAGACGGTGCCCCTTAGCGTCGTGGCGGCCCGCTGCACGTCTTGGGAGAACCCGGCTAATATCGAGTTCGGCTCCGTTGTGCACCACCAGTACGCTCCCAACCAGTTCCGCATGCGCTGTGGCGCGTTGGATGCCTATGTGGATGCCTGGTCGCCTGTATCACTGCCGGGGCGGAGCATCTGGCTGGCGTCCAGTATCGTGGAAGATGAGGATGGTGGTGATGACGCCCGCCAATTACTCCGGGTGAACATGTTTTGTCGTAGCGAGGTTGCTTCGGGCGAACGGTTGGAAGAGCTGCTGGGCGTGCTTTGTGATGTGTTGCGTGCCTTGGATGGGGGCCTCGACTTGCCTGTTACGCAACTATTGTGGTTCTAGGAAGGCGGAAAGTGTTGATTCGTGATCTGTGTGGGCAAGCAATTGCTTGATTGATTGAGTTGTTGTTGGGCAGAAGAACTGGCGCAGTTGGGCGACATGTGTACTTAGTGTGCGAAGAGTCTTTTCACATTCAGCGGCACTCCTCCCCATGTTCAGGGCGAGGGAAAGGGATTTGATGGGTTCTGTTGGCCAGTTGTTGATCCGTGAAGAGCCAACAGTTACCGCGGTGGGCTGTGCAGGTTGGTTACTGTACCTAGGTACATACATGAAGGGTTCTGTTGGAAACCTTGACTGTTGGAACATTGGATGATCCGAAACTAAAGTGCCGTACCCGCCACGGCCCCGATGCTACCATCCCATAATGTTACTGGCCCGCGGCCCAACCCTACCGGCCCGGGTCGCGACTCGATCTTGAAGTTCGGTTCGGTCGACAAAGCTGGCCCAGGATAGAATGGTAGTTGTAGGAGCCCCAACGGCCCCAATAACTGCTTGAAATAATGACCATCACCCAATCACAGCCATCACGGAAACTCTGTTACTGTTTTGGCCAGGTTATCGGCCCAGCTTCAAATCCGCACTTCGTTGAGCCTGCAGTGCTGAGGACATGAGCTCCAAATGTCTCGTATTGGGGGCCAAATGAGCAGCCTCGGCCGGAGTACGAGGTCCGTGTTCCAGTAATGGCCGAAGAAACATCACCAGTCAGGCCATAACCGCTGGCCCACAAATGGCCGTCCCTCGTCTGAGTGCTAGGGGTCTGGGGACCTCCAGGGGACCGGGCCGTGCCCAGTATCCTCCTTTCATCCCTACCCACCCTCTCAATGTCTCCGAAGCCAATTTCTAAGCCATGCAGGCCTCTTGTGTCTCGGGCACCCTTTTTCAGGTCTTCAGAAACTGACCAACTCAAGAACAAGCTGTCGCAACCTCTTGGGCTTGAGGCCTGGCTCTCGTTTGATGTGGTTCCAGGGGCCCTGTTTCGAAGCCAAGTGTCTCGAGACTCTAGAAGCTCCTGGAAGCGAAGAAGGGAGAGCAACAAGGCAGAAAAAAATAGAAACACCCCGTTGACACGGGTTGATGATGTAGAACCAAACTCAACTCAGTTTCCGATTGCCCAACCCCCCTGGGACCCAATCCATTTCCAAAAACACCTCATCACTCTGCAGGCTCCGAAAAACACCATCAGCATACACATATACCTTGCCCGCGCCCTTGTCAACACACCCAGTCCGCCGTACGCCAACCCACAACAGACGCCGAACTAAGTACAAGTGACATCATGTGCACATGGGAGCGCCTCATCTACCGTTGCGGTCACGCTGACCCCCGACTCAGGCCCGTCCAGTACTCGTGCCACATCTGGAGACGCCACGTGTACGGTAGATGCCCGTTCGACGAACGCAGCCTGGTAATTGACGTTAATATTCCCAACGACTGCCCTGCGTGCCACGCGGAAAACAATCGGAAGCAAAGGGAGAGGTGGCGCAAGACCGTGATGAAAGAGGGTAAAGGCGGTGGTCGGGGTTAGAGCCGTTGATAGGCATTGAAGTTTGAGTACCTAACGAGGTGGTTCTACTTAGGTACCTAGGTACCGAGGTACGTATTCTTTTTGGTGTGGTCTGGGAGGGCATCCGTTTGTATTAGACCTAGAAAGGGGAACGGTGGCGGGGAAGGGGGGTAAGAAGGTTGCGGCTCTGTCGAGGAAAGGGTTGACCAACAACGGCGAGCTCAACTTGCTCCCATAGATATTTAAGAGGCATCACAAGGTCCACCGAGTAAAGAACCAAAGATAACAAACCCTCGAAAGCCGCTAGAGATATATGTATCAACGGGATACGCTTTGTCGTTGTGACGGTTAACGAGTGCAAGCGCTCCAAAATTTGCTGCTCACTCTCTGCTTGACTTGACCGCCACCTAAGGTACCTGGTCAAGACTCGTCACCGCACGCCGTCGTTTCTAGCCAGCTGATCATCCGTATACCCCCCTTGAACCCCCTTTAAATACCCCTCAAACCTCCCCGCAACACCAATAACGTGCTTCAACTGCGCAAACGACAATTGCTTGCCCCTAAACTGAGCCAACTGCCTCGCTGTGGTAATGGCGTTGCGGATCTGGCGCCCGTTCATGTCCTCCTCAGCTAGATCGTCGATGTGATCGTTCAGGTCGTCGTAGTCAACCCCCGTCTCGCCCACGTCGCGTAGCCGTGTGAAGAAGTTGCGCCAGATCTTGCGCCGCTGCGGCTTCTTGAGGTTTTCGTAGTGGAGTGCGAGCTGGATGCGCGATTTAAAGGCTTGGTCGAAGGTTCCTACCCGGTTGGAGGTGAGGATAAGGATACCTAGGAAAGGGGTGCGTTTGTTAGCTTCCTTCCTTCTGAGGAGAATGGGGAGGGTGAGAAGTAGTGCTCACCATCATAGTATTCCAACACACGCAAAAAGACTGTGAAAAGCTTAGCACGGGAATAGAAAGTGATTCAGCTTGACTTCATTCACCTGAAACGAGCGCGTTTCTCTTGAGATCGGTCAAGCTACGCTCCTCGAGGAACACGTCCGCCTCGTCGAGCAGAACGACTAGTGTGGTTGAGCGGCATGATTCATCACGTAGATAACTGGAAATGGTCCAAGGACAATGACAAGGCTTACCACAGCCCCAAATCTTTCCCAGCAACAAGACCGTTTCCAGATACTTGGGGGGCCGATAAGCTTCACCTCTTATAGTGTCATCATGTTCAGGGTATAACACACCTTCTCCACTTGCTCGGGCTTTGTCCCAATATCGCCGCAGGTAACCCTGTAAAGGGGCTTCTCTGCCAACTCGGCAACACTAGAACAGAATAGGTTAGGTAGGTAGTTACCGATTTGAGGGAAGGGAATGGGTGTGGTCTTCGCTTCGTGCACAAGTTAATACCTCTCTATCACAATATCAGTATCACCGTCACCGCTTGGGGGGGATTGGATAGGTGGCCAGAGTTACCTGCTGTGAATGTTTTTCCGGTACCGGGGCCCCTGTTTATTTGCAGTAAGGTTAGTTCCAGGGCTGGGGTGTAATTAGGTAGGTCGTTGGCTGGGTCGAGCATGAACCCGTGAAGTAACATGATCAAGCCGTTGCCTTTGCCGCTGATGAGATCCGTCGACATCTCGGTCTTGACCTGGTTTGATATCAGTGCCTCAATAAGATGCTTGGTGTCGGCGTCCACCACAAGGTTTTCAAAAGCCCCCTTATTCCACCTGACCTGCTGGATCCGGTCAACTTCGATGTCGACTATACAACAGTAACGCGGTTATTAGCTGGGTTATCCCCAAGTGCTGCCCGTAAGCGAGAATCCTGAGGACACGCACCCCATCTTTTGAGCCTGAGATTAAACCCAACAATCACTAAGGGAAAGAGGTTAATGATGGCGGTGGATGGGGGATCCTCCTGATCCATGATTTCTTTGATGACTTCGGCTTCAAGGTCGGGCTCTTCGTCATGGGTTCGTGCTTTTCGTCTGTCGGCCGGCTCGGGATGGAGCTTCAGGTAGGTGGCGAAATCGACCATGAATCGCTCATTGACCTTCCACAGTAGCGTGTAAGAGGAACGGAATTTGTCTGTTTTTTTGGGGGGGGGGGGGGGGGGGAGGGGGGAGGGGAGGGGGGGGGGGACAAAACCAACACTGTCATGCTCATTTGGCTCGTGGACTTGGTCCGAGTATCCAACGAACCGCCGCTCCCGACAATGCCAGTACGTGTGACCACGTTTTAAGAGTAAACCCTTAATTTCTTCGGACGCGTACCGTAGGGGATACCACTCCAACGAAGTGACGTCAAACAACTCGGTCGTTGAGTGGTCGATTCGCAATTCAAGCACTTCCCGATGCCTCGATAGTTTCCCATGTTTTATCTCCCAATTCCACCCGGCAACGCTCCAAACTTGATGGGTATCCTCGGACGTGCGGTCCGATGTCTTGGGTTGTTTGAACCCAGGGGTTCCCTTTTCCTCCACGGTGGTTGGATCTCGCGATTGGGGCCCCCGGAAAGAATCCTTGTGGCTGGCAGCAGCAGCTCGAAAAGCCGGATGATTGTCTCGGCTCTGGATGGGTCCCATGTAAGCGAGCCAGCCGTTTGACATGAAAGCGGTCGGGCAGGGCCTAGGCCGGACGACGATGTCGCCCGGCTTCACCAAGAATTGCAAGGCAACCAAGGAGATGCGGCCCGAGGACAGTTGTCCCGACACATCCCGGTACAAAGGTCCCAGTGTCCTTTCCAGGTATGTAAACAATGCCTCAATGCAAACCCGGTCGCGTCTGCCGAGTTCTCGGGATTTCGATGCCCATTCTGGATACATGTAGAATAGACTGAGATAAGGGGTAGAAATCTCCTTCTTGAAGTCGAAGTTGGGGAAAGCAGTGTTGAAGCCCGAATAGAGCTTTGATAGACTCACCAGGGCTTGCACCATGGCCCTACTTGCAAAGGAGATGCTCTGGGCCGAAGGCTCCGGCAGCGGGAGCACCTCCCATTCTCGCTCTTCGAGCTTATACTCAGAGGGTTGAACGAAGCCGTAGTCGTTGTAGACAATGAAGAGAAATCCTGGTTCTCCAGAAATCTGTCGAGGTTGGCGATAGGCATCGATGCTCGAAGGCGAAGGCCTCGGTCTCCATGGTCCCAGGCCGGTTTTCCAAGATAACAAGCGCCTTTGATACGATAGATCTTGCGCCACCGCTGACCAGGTCTCTGTGGATGATTTCCAATTCCTGCATATGGTAGCCCGCGAGCAGCCGTATGCGGATTGGTGGCCAGCTGGCCGTTCAATGCTTCCAGCTCCAAGTGCAGCTCCCTGATTCGCTCCCTGAGGGCTGCCTGGCCTTCCGGTTCAAGAGGGCTCGAGGCTTCTGGCGACCGGGTATTGACATAGACACCATCATCATCATCAGAGTCACCATCGCCACCTCCAGCGACAACTATACGTTTCTCTGGGTGGCCGTGTTTGGCTGCCACAGAAGCTAGAAGTCGTGGTGCGGACTGGCGAAACGAGGACCGCGGCGGGTCGGTCCACTGTAGGCCCGGGTTTATCGAGTCCTGGTGGGCTCCGGGCGAGGGAGAGTGCCCAGGCGGGCTCAAAGAGTCATCGGAATCTTGGTCGGTCTGAGACTCGGACTCATCCAAGGCGGGGAATTTGTGGTTCATGGCCAGGTATTGGGTCGAGCGGCTCCCGGTGGCAACTGGAGCTCCGGCAGAAAATGGAATTCCGGTTTCCTGGCGGATTGGCGTTATCATGCCATAGTTCGACGTGGCAGCGGTGGGTGAATAGTTAAAATCACCCTGCCCATGAGGCGCCCTCTTCGGCGGCCCCTGAATAGGGGGTAGGCCTGGGGACCGCGACGGGACCGCTGGCGGGTCCATGGTTCGAGAGATATACGACGCGGCGTGTTGTAATAAGTTAGTATATTTGAAATATGCACTAGTCTTGACAATTCGGGTATCCTCGTCGCCCACGTCGGCGTCGTCGCTGCTGGCGTCTTCCGTACCTAATGCGCTATCCCTGCTGTGGTGGTGGTGGTCGTTTTGGTCGTTGCTTGGCCTTAATCCAGCAAGGCGAATACGCTCCGTGTCAAGAGAAATTCGAGTGCCAAACTCCGGATTGTCAAACAGATGTTGATACTCCTGGGGTGGCTGTCCGTGGGGGTCCGAACTCTGCGCTGGGGACAGCAAGGCTCGCAGGGCGAGAGCCTCGTCAAGCTGTTGGCGCTCTTGGGTCTGGTCTCTGGAGATGGTGATGTGCTGCAAGAATGCGGTGGCTTTGTCTTGTCCGCCGTCGGGGGTAGCGTCTTGTGTCTCGTCGGGAGCGGCGATGGGAGGAACCTCCCGCCGTGGAGGCGGGGTTGGGGCCGGCGGCGGGATTTGGGCCGGTGGTGGACGCCTTCTCGATTGAATATTGGGAGTATATCTGACTACCAACCGGCCCCCAGACATTGGTCAATGGAGAGAGAATTCTTAGGAAAATGAAGCCTGGGGTTGCGCCTAGCTCGGCTGTAACGATGAGTAAATTGAGTTTGGTTCAAGAGGCGAGCCTGCTGCCA
Source organism: Chaetomium tenue (assembly GCF_020726465.1). Lineage (NCBI taxonomy): Eukaryota > Fungi > Ascomycota > Sordariomycetes > Sordariales > Chaetomiaceae > Chaetomium > Chaetomium tenue. The sequence continues at coordinate 2,031,846 of NW_027117334.1, read as the reverse complement.
CGTTGCCAAGCGCAGGCGGGGGTGGTGTGGCTCTGGCAAATGAGGTACGTATGTACATGTACTGTACCCGCCTAGGTAGGTAGGTATATTTAGGCACTCCGCAGAAGCAGCTGAGCGGCGCAGCCGGCGCGAACTTCAGAAGCTCACCCAGACCACACAAGACTAGAAGCCGGAACTTCGTGTGAACTACGGCAGTGACGTCGTCATTTGTAACAGCGGCCGGCCCTTAAACAATGCCGTCGTCCCCACCTGCTTCCAGGCCGGAATGGTACAAGGCGGGTGATGCCGATCCGTACGTCACTACGTCTACTCAAACCAGGCCATAATCACCACAGTAAGAAATCAGATACCTGACTTGTCGTGTTTAGAACGCTGGATCCCGCGCGAGAGGCCTTTAAGATAGCCACAGCCAAGTTCGGTGCTGTCCTAAGCTGGGACACAAGAAAACAAAACGGACATGGAGTCCACCAAGCCAGCAGCATCCTTGAGCTGCAGAGCCTTGTCGCGGATGCGCAATTAAAGTATGCCGCCAGCCATGGCCGTAGCAGGGTCCGAAAATGGCTCGTGAAGCTGTCCACAAGGATCACCCACTACAGCGCCATCCTCGACGTGCTCGTCCAGCACCACCCCGAGTACGTGGCACTCGCTTGGGGGGCAATGAAGTTCCTTTTTCTGGTCGGTCATATTCCCACTCGCGCGCGCATCGCGGTCCTTGCGCCAAGCTAGGCTGATCGCTAACGAGATCCGCCAAAAGGCCGTGGTTAACCACGAAGCCCTGGCATCGTGTGTGGTCAAGAGTCTAACTCAAATCGCCGACGCGCTGGCCAGTGTCGAAATAACTGCCGTTCTGTACCCGACCGAGCAGATGAAGCTCGCCCTCGCCGAGATATACGCCCACATGATCCGTTTCTTTCTCCGCGCCCAAGAATGGTTGATGGAGAGTAGCTGGAAGCGAGCGCTGCACTCGGTCACGCGCCCAAAGGAGCTCCGATACGATGACATCCTGCAGGACATGACCGCCGCCACGGTGCATTTTCAGAGACTCGCGGTTGCGGCATCACAGGCAGAGCAGCGCGATATTCATGTGCTTCTCCTTGAGATGAAGCAGATGATGATTAGTAAATCCAGTCCCCTATTACCTAACACCTACACCACTCGGTACGGTAGCCTCAGCTTAAGCAGCAACTAACCGCCGCCGCAGGTCACCAACAGATCAACGCAAGCGCCATGTACAACACCAATACGACCCTCACCGACCTCCAGTTCTCCTCTATACTCAACTCCCTCACCAACCTCCCCCTCGGCGACCCAGACAAGGTCCTCCAGCAAGCCACCTTCCTCCGAAGCCGCGCCGCCCTCCACCGCAAAGCAACCCACGATGCCTTCTGGCTCCATCCACGCTTTCAAACCTGGTCTGAAAGTAGTTCCTCCAACCTTATCATGGTGCAGGGCACTTTTGCCGGGCGCTCTACCATGCGAGCCTGCCTAATTGTCACGAATATGCCAACAGGTGGAGCCTCGGGGCGCGGGACGCCCCGAGCCAGTCGCTTCAAGGACCAATCAAGGGAGGCCGGGGAGTGCTCAGTGTGATCAGGGAAACGGGGAACAACGGGAGACCGAGCAAACTGAGCATAGGAATCATGCGGCCAATCAGAACGCAGGAAGAACGGAAGTAATCAGAGTGCTCAGTGTCTCCGAAATCTAAGGAGAGCTGAGCACACTGAGCACACAAGACTTAGATAGGTATATAGTCACTCGTTCTGGAGAGCTCTGGGAGTTCTCCAGTTAGCAATCACAACTACAGTTCGCTACAAGCTCACAAGCCTACTGTTGAGACAAGTCTATTGTTGTGCACCCTTTGGCTGCACCGAACCTAAGCATCCTCGAGAGATTACCTTCAACGAAGCTGAACCCTAACAGGATAGGATCCTGGACAGGTTCGTCACACTAATCGACGCCATCGACGCGATCCGACAAGCCAATGCCACTACACTCTGGGCGCTCAAAACGTCCGACACAGCGGCAGTGGCCCCCCACTCGGGAGCATCCATATCCAGTGTCGAACTACTCAAGTACCTCACCGCGCAGGCCCTGCGCCTCGGTGGCCCGCCGTCTACCACCACCGAGCGCACTCTGGCGCTCAGCTGCGCCCGCTTTCAGACGGCCCGCGGCGAGCGCGAGTGGATTCACTTGCTGGCGGGTAGTCTGGCAAATATGGGAAGCAGACATGTTTTCATCGTGGTCGATGTCGAGCTGCTTGGGCGGGAGGCTGCCGCGGGCATCACACAGAGCAACGAGAACCACGGCAGCAGCAGCGACAGGTTCACGCTGCCCGAGTCTTTGAAAGGGCTATTTGCGCAACTGGAGGCTAGGGCGCCCGGTGTGGTGGTCAAGGTCTTGTTGGTGAGCTACGGGTCGCCGCTGTTTCGTGCGACCGGCGAGGTGTGTCAGAAGGATGTGTTGCTGGCGGGGAGGCCGAGGCCGCAGCGCTCGAGAGTTGCTGGCAGGGCCGCCCACGGAGCGTTAGGTATTAGAAGGGGCCAGCTGCGGAGGAAGTTTGGACTATAGAGGGGCAGGGGGGACGGGAGGGGTTGAGGAAGGGGAGTTTGTGTGGTGGCATAACGGACGGGTATACACGGAGAAGTGGTAGTTTGTTTGGAATGGCTCCCCGTCTTTGCCCAGCGATATGCTAGTATATCGATAGCGTCACGTTGATCAAGTACGGAATGACTGATTCCCCAAGTCCGATTTCTTTTTGTCTTCTTCCTCGCTGCCGACCGCCCTCGCCCCCCCCCCCCCCCCCCCCCTAGCCTTTGGTTCGCCTAGGTATTGATTTCTGAACCATATCCAACACTGAAACTGGATGCAACGGGGGAAGCCATACCAAAGAAGACCTCTGGTCCACGGTGTGGCTCACTTTTATTGCCGCCGAGCCAGCGCGATCGGTAGGAAATATTGAGGTTGTGTCACCAGTTCTTACCCATTATTCTGTGGCATTATGCAGACACTGCAGCCCGTCCACGGCAAGCCGCAGCAGAGAAGCCCACGTTGTCAATACAGCGATGCCCAAGTTTTCTTTGTGTCTCGGAGAAACCACGCGGGCGGCTGTAGTGGCACACGGCATCATGTTGTTACCAGACAAAAACCCCTCTTCGCCAACTTGAGCGGTTCATGGACTGCTTGCTCGGATTTACGCCGGCGTTGTTAGTCCGATCTTTCCGTTGCCATCCCCGGTAACTGCTCTCGAAAAGGCAGGTTGCAGTCAAAACAACCACGTTAAGTGAGGGGAATCAATGTTTGCATCGGCCACTCCAGCGTAAGCCCACATGATTGGGGGGAGGACTTGGTAACAAGGGCGACGATCCACGGTGGCCGTTTGAGTGTACTTTGAACCAGCGCAGGGTTGGAAGGAATTGATTGGCCAGGCGTGCTCATGTTACTTCTCCTGGACACATGCGGGCTTTGAGGGCCATGTCCCTGGGATGCCGTGGTACAGTATGGCCAAGGACTATGTCACTTTCTTGGTGCTAACGTTGCCATCAGGTTACTACCCTTGAGCTTTCCGGTCACCGCCACCTTTACCTCGGTGATGGGCTTGCAACCGAGCACCTTCGCTCACAAACCTGGAGTTGGAGTTGCAGTGGCCCGACGTGACACGGCTGTGAATTCCCAAAGCCGTACCACTAGGGGTCACTGAATCGGCCCGTTCAGACAAAAAGTCCAAGGTAATGCTCTCGTTTTGTTTCTGTTCCTGCCTTAATAAATAATGCACTTTCCAAATCCATTCGTGGTGCTTTCCTTCCCCATGCCATGCAAAACAGTCCCAAACGCCCATACGATTTACCATGGCATTATTCATCATTCTTCTGTTGCTTTCTGCAACCACAATATTGGCGCAGATTCCGCGCCCGGCGGCACAATGCTCTGGATACCGGGCGACCAATATTCATGAGGATGTGTCCTACATGACTGCTGACCTCATTCTCATCGACAACTGCAGCTTGCACAGCAAAGACATTCAAAACCTGCGGTTACTCGTTGAGTACCAGACTGGTAAGGAGAACCAGTTCAACATGCTAAATGTGGCTAACCTCTTTATTTGATAGAAGCTCGGCTGCACGTCCTGATAGAGGATGCCCAAAAGGAGGTGTATCAGGTCCAGGAACACGTTCTGCCTCGGCCCAAGAACCAAAACGCAACTGCAAATGAAGCTGCCCTCAAGTTCAGCTTCACCCAGGACCCGTTCACCTTCAATATCACAAGAACCTCTACTGGAGAAGTCTTATTCGATACATCTGATTCACCATTGAACTTTGAGTCGCAATACGTGCGGGTCCGAACCAGCCTCCCGCATAATCCCAACCTTTATGGCCTGGGTGAACACTCAGATGACTTTCGGCTGCCCACCACCGGGTATAGACGCACATTCTGGAACGCCGAGTCTCCCTTCATCCCCAACCATGCGAATTTATACGGCAGCCATCCGGTGTACTTTGACCACCGGGGCGAGTCAGGCACGCATGGTGTGTTCCTCCTCAACTCCAACGGGATGGACATCATCATCGACAAGACCGAGTCAGGGCAACAGTATTTGGAGTACAACGCCATTGGGGGCGTCCTGGACTTTTACTTTGTGGCTGGGCCCCAGCCGGCTGAAGTAAGCAAGCAGTATGCCGAAATCGTTGGCTTGCCCGCCATGATGCCGTACTGGACCTTTGGCTTTCATCAGTGCAAGTACGGCTGGTCCACCATTGACCACGTGGCTGAGGTTGTCGCCAACTACTCAGCCGCCGGCATCCCTCTCGAGGTAGTGTGGGGGGATATTGACTACATGCAAGAGAAACGGGACTTCAGTACCGACCCCTCGCGTTACCCCTTGGATAAAGTCCGCGCGCTGGTTGACAACCTGCATCAAAACAACCAGCATTACATCCAGATCCTCGACCCGGGCATCCGACGGCTTGACAGCTACGGCCCCTACACACGCGGTTCAGAAAAGGGCGCGTTCCTGCGCGCCACTGATGGCTCGTTCTACCGTGGCATGCAATGGCCCGGCGAAGTAGTCTGGCCGGACTGGTTCGCCCCTGGCACGCAAGAGTGGTGGACCTCGGAGATCCTCTCCTTCTACAACCCCTCCACCGGTATCGACGTGGACGGCCTCTGGGTAGACATGAACGAAGCCTCCAACATGTGCGGCGACATGAACTGTTTCACCTCCGCCTCCTCCACCATCACCACCGCCATCGGCAAGAACCCGCACCAACCCCCTCCCTTACCACCCCACCACCGCCGCCAAACCCCTCCCCCAGCAGTTACAGGCCACAAACTCGGCCTCCCCGACCGCGACCTCCTCACCCCCACCTACCCCATCGCCTCCCACCGCGGCCCGCTCTCCGCCTTCACGCTGTACACCAACGTCACCAACGCCGACGGCTCCCACCAATACGACACGCACAACCTCTACGGCAGCATGATGTCCGCCGCCACCCGGCGCGCCCTGCTCACCCGCAACCCCAGCAAACGCCCCTTCGTGCTCACGCGCTCCACCTTCGCCGGCGTCGCCGCGCACGCAGCGCACTGGTTCGGCGACAACGCCTCCACATGGGACCACTACCGCACCGCCATCCGCCAGCTGCTGGGCGCGGCCGCCGTGCAGGCCATGCCGATGGTGGGGTCCGACGTGTGCGGGTTTAATGGGGACGCCGAGGAGAGGATGTGCGCGCGCTGGGCGCTGATGGCCGCGTTCCAGCCGTTTTATCGCAATCATGCTGATGTGTCCGCGCCGGATCAGGAGTTTTACCGGTGGCCGTTGGTGGGGGAGGCGGCGAGGAAGGCGGTCGGGGTGAGGTATCGGTTGTTGGATTATTTGTATACGGCGATGTGGAGGGCGAGTGAGGAGGGGAGGGCGGTGGTCAGTCCGTTGTGGTTTGGGTATCCGGGGGATGAGGCTACGTGGGGGGTGCAGACGCAGTGGTTTTTGGGGGAGGCGCTGTTGGTGAGTCCTGTGGTGGATGATGATTCGCAGACGGTGAGGTATTATCTGCCGAAGGATGTGTGGTATGACTTTTGGACGGGGGAGAAGGTGGTGAGTGCGGGGGAGACGAAGACGGTCGAGGGGGTTGCGTGGACGGACATCCCCGTGCATATCAGGGGCGGCAGTATTGTGCCGATGAGGGTCAACTCGGCGAATACCACAGCGGAGCTGCGGAGGCAGAACTTCGTCATCACGGTTGCGCCGGGGGCGGATGGAACGGCCCGAGGCGAGTTGTATCTCGACGATGGGGAGAGCCTGGATGTTGGGGACCAGAAGTCGGTAATCACGATGACTTGGAATGGGAAGGCGGTTGAGGCAAGCGGCACGTTTGGCTACGACACGGATGTCGTTATTGAGAGGGTGGTGGTGCTTGGCGATGGAGGAGCGAGGACTCAGGAGGGACCTTGGGGGCTGCACAAGGCCTTTACCTTGCACCTTTAGTTGGTCCTTGGCCTTCATGCTACTACTGCGAGCGATGCCTTGCATCTTACCAAATACTTTAGGGCCTGCGGTGTCTGGGAGCAGCTAAATAGTGGCGAGAAGTTGATGCAGAAAACCACCCCTATTGATTCCGCGTGTGGATCGACATGGGATATCGCAAGACATGTCAAGGTGTAGCAGTGACTCAGAAGATCTCTAGTCAAGCAAGCTCCTGCGAATTATGGTATTATTCCCACCCCGCCAACACCGCCACGTTAATAACTGCCCGAACTATGGACCACCACCTCAGAAGACCCTGCCAACTCCAGCCCCGAGCTTGATGATGGGCTCGACCAAGGGCAGCGGGGTCAACTTGAACTTATAGGGCGCCTTCTTGAAGTCGCCAACCTGCGTGATGTTGACCGTGGCCTTACCCCAATCGTTTTCTACCAAACATGTTAGCCACAGAATCCCCAACAAAAGCATAACGCTGGGCACTTACTGGCTCCCAAGTTGGCAAAGCCATCCAGCTCCTCGTCACCGCACGTGCAGGTGTTCGGCGAGTCATCCGGAATCACGAGACCATAGGTGCTGAGCGCCTCGCGGGTCTTGCCCCTGAACACGTTGCCCTCTACAAGGACCTGGTTGTCGGAGCGAGAGTGAATCGCCTGGTAGTTGAAGTCAACGTAGAGGTTGTTATAGATGTGCTGGTGGCCGAAACGCCCGGCAGGACCGCGGGTGCCCATGTTGCGCCAGTAGTTGTGGTGGTACGAGACGTGCAGATGGCCAAAGTCGATGTCCCGGAAGGTGTCGTCGTTTCCGACGAGCGACGACTTCCAGTGGTCGTGGAAGTAGTTCCAGGATACCGTGATCCAGTCCGAGGCGCGAATGATGTCGACTTGGCCATCCTAGGGAGAGTTAGTATCCTATTTTTAGTCTGATTAACACGGAGTACTCACAAAGAAGTCAGGGCCCTTGGAGATGTCAGACTGGAACTCGTTGTGGTCCACCCAGACCCTGGTCGAGTTCCGGATGGTGATGCAGTCGTTGTCCTCGATGAAGCTGATCTTGAGGTTCTGGATGATGACGTTGGTCGAGTCCACCACATCAAGACCGCTGCCGGTGATGTGAGCTGATCCTCCAACACCAATGACCGACGTGTTGGGGCCAATCTTAGCGCGGGCCGGGAGTTTGATCTCGCCCTTGACGCGCACTATCTTGGGTTTGTCCCCGGCAACGGCCGCCGCCAAGTCTGCCGCATTGTCGACAACTACAGTGGCGCCTCCCTTGCCGCCGGTGGTGGTGCCGATCGGGTTGTCTTTGGCGAAGCCTTCGACACCCCAGGATGCAAGACCGAGGCTGCCCAGAGGGGATGCCGCCGCCAAGGGGGCCAATGTTGAGAGGACTGTGATGAAGTTGAACCGCATCGTGAATATCCGGGTATTCGGGACGGACGGTGTGGGATGCTAAGAGCGGATGCTAATCATGACAACCGGGAATGCTATACAGCTTAATATAGGAGGGAGGTGAGGTGATATTCAGGCCCAGGCCAGCCCACACAGACAGCAATGTCCCCAGCCCCATCTTTTCCCCAACTTCGCTACCCGGTGCAATGGAAAAATGAACTCCAGCGGGGAACCCTGTCCGAGAAGCATTGTCCCCAAATAAGATGTTGATGCTGTGTTGCGATTTACCCGTCCGGGGGGGTTGCCCTGCCAAGCCGGCACCGGTGACGGGGTGCTTCTTCCTCACTGGTGGAAATATGCATGCCGGCGACCTTCAACGGCTTTGGAGACGAGCTTTAGCGTATTTTCCGATCGACATGTCGAGCACCATGCCTCTCTTCTCATGGCCTAGCGAGCACTAGATCCGGACAAACTTGTCGAGATATTGCGTTGTGGTGATTTTGTGGCGGAACGAGGCCAGCGTCTGGTGATTCGTAGCCCAAGGAAGCTGTTGATCTCGGTTACTGTGAGCCGGTAGTAGCATAGGGCTCTAGAGGAAATGTGTTCGGTAATAGTATCACAACATGGCATCATGCTAAATTATCGTTTACCATGGAGGTATTATTATGCCGAAACCAGACAGGAAAAGTAGGTAACAATGTTCCAAGTAAACGAGGAAATATCGTCCCATGGATTGTAACCGTCTACGTTGAGACCATCATGATGCTGCTTTTTACTCTTCGCGCTCCTTTCTCTTGTCATTGATCTCTTGCTCAAGCCGTTCAATGACACCTTTCAACATCTTGACCTTCTCCTCGCCGCTTTCGTCGAGGACTCCGTAAGCATCGATCTCACGCCTCGTCTTCAGAGTGTATTCCAGGGCCTTTTCGAGATTTCCAATGTGGTAATAAAGACGGGCTGGAACCTCATACATGCCGCCCATCTGCTCCGTCAAGCCTTCTAGTTCCACGAGAGTAAACAGCCGTTCACTGGCCTCGACTGCCTCGTGGAAATAACCCTGTTGAGCAAGTTCAATAACTTTAGCTTGGAGAGAGCGGACCTCCCTACGACGGTCATCCGAGACGACGAGATCGGCTGGTTCAGCGGTGCAGAGGGAGCATTGGCTAGGGTCATGTCAGTGACTTGGCGTCGTCTTCAGCATCACATGAAAGAGGAGAGGTGAACTATGAGCCTACCACTTGAAACCCCACACGTTCTCTAACGTCTCTTGTCTCTCTTCTGATGTCAGGCCCGCAGCGGAGTCTAAACAGGGTTATTGACCAGGTTAACGGAATAGTTGCGGATACTAGGAATCTCTTACACGTGATTGTGATTTCCTCTCCGACTTCGATATCACGGGCTGACCATACGGTCATGGCCAACGTCTTTTCCGAGAAGTTGATGAACGCACTATTACAAGGTCAGCTACCAGCCCATGCCTCACTCCGTTCCTAGCACATACTTGGGCTTGCAAGCATGATTAAATCTCTGTCTCCGTGAGCTTCAAGTTTCTTCTCATCAACACCAACTCACAAGCAAAACTCACCGCCAAGTCCGCAAACAACCCCATAAACTCCTTCCCCCCCACCGTCACCGCAAAGCTATTCGTCAACATCACATCCTCCATCTCACTCATCCCCCCGCCATCCCCATCCACACCCTCACCCCCACCACTCACCCTCCCACCCCCCTGCCTCGCCAACCCCTCCACCACCCCCTCCCCCCCCAACCTCTCCCCCGCCACCCTCAACAACACCTGCACCTCCTCCCTCGCCACATCCGCCGGATACTCCACCGCCGCCAACACACTCACCCAATCCACCAGCACCACCCTCCCCTTCCCAATCCTCCTCGTCGCCACCACACCCTTCCCCTTCCCGGGCACATCCCGCACGGCGTACGGCCGCGGCAGCAGCAGCTTCGAGGGCGCGAAGAAGGGCACGTCGAGGGCGTGCTTTAGGGGGTTGAGCACGTCGGAGGGGGTGCTGATGATGCTGAGGCCGTGGGGGGAGGGGGAGGCGGCGAGCGTGAAGACGCACCAGGGGGAGGCGGTGGCGGGGATGCAGAAGGGTTGGTGTGTCCAAGGGTGCCAGGCGGAGGGGTGGGGGGTGAGGGGGTTGAGGCAGGTGGTGGTGTAGGTTTGGGCGGGGGTTGGGGGGGTGAAGGGGGCGCATATGGGGGGTGGGGGGGTGGTGGAAATGGTAGGATGGAGGAGGAGGGCGAGGGGGAGAAGGGTTGTTCGGGGTCGCATGGTGATGTTGGTTTGTGGTTGGTGGTTGGTGATGATTTGGGTTAGGAGACGTTCAGTGTAAGTCTGAGAGGTTTCGAAACTGACAGCTTGCATTATCAACTCTGTTGTTATGGTTGCTATGATTTAACCGCCTTGATTAACCCGTGGTTTCATGGAACCATCGCCAAGCTACCATATATTTCGTAACCCGACCTGATTCATCCAAGCTGTTACACTGCCATGGCAGCTGTGACGCTGCGAGGTGACGAGCCAAGAACGCCTCGCGGAATTACCCACAGCTTTATCGTCAGCATCTAGAGGGTGGGCCTCCGACAACAATACAACATAGTCCAGTGCCTGGCTTCTCAAACGACAGCCATATATACCTCCATCCCCTCCTCCGTCTCCCACCGCACCTTCACCCCCGGTGCCACAAAGTAAATCGCCCCCTCCCCCAACTCAAACCTCCCCCCATCCGCCTCCATCCACCCACCCCCCCTCGTAACAATCATCACCCCCGGCCCCTCCCCCCCCTCAATCTCATCCTCCTCCCCCTCCCTCAACCCCACCCTCAACATATCAAACTCGCTCATCGGCGGCCGATACACCCTCGTCCTGCCCATCCTACTCCTCCCCGCCCGCTCACTCGGCAACACCACATCCCCCTTCGCGTGCGCTTTGAACGTGAGCGTGTCCGCAAACAGGTCGATGCTGTTGCGCTCGGCGCGCGGGCAGAACCCGGCGTTGAGCACGTTGTTGCTGCGCGCCATGCACTCGACGATATCCCCGCTGAGGTACGCATGGATGCCGTCGGCGGGGATGTACAGCGCCTCGCTGGGTTGGAGGGTCAGGAAGTTCATGCAGGTGAGCGCGACGAGCGAGCCGGGGTCTTGCGCGCTGTATTGGGTTTGGAGGCGCGGGAGGAGGTCGGGGATGTAGGCTGCGTTGTTGAGGTTGGGTTTGGGGGTGGAGAGGAGCCGTTGTTGGGCTTGTTTGATGGTGGCGTCGTCGGCTTTGAGGATGTTGCGCGTTACGTCTCGCAGGGTCTGGTCGGTCCATTGCGTGATGTTGGGCGGGACGAAAGAGCAGAGGGCGGGGAGCTTGAACAGGGGCTCAATTTCGGACAGTGGTTTGAACCCTGCGAAGACCTCGAATTTGGAGAGCGCAACGGCGATTTCAGGCTTGTGGTTTGGGTCGGTAAAGTTCTCGGGGTCTTCGGCGTGTAGTTTGGCGGCCAGTTCCATGTTGGGGTGGATTTGTAGGGGAAGAGCCTTGGCGATAGAAAGGATCTTGGGAAGAAAGGGCAGTTGACCACCGAGTCCATCAATCACCTTCTTACCGAGCAGTCTCTCCTTATCCTTATCGAGGACGTCCTTGAGGAGCTCACCCGTCTTCAAGACCCGGGCAGGGAAGTCGGGGTAGTCCCCAAACCACATCTCGGAATAAAATTCATCGTCCTTGATTTCAAGGTCCTTGACTGTCTTTTTGCAGAGTTGCGCCGCCAGTGACTGCTGCCCCTGCTTGCCCCAGGGGTAGTTGTTGCAGCTTCCGGACAGTTGGAATACGCGGTTGGTCATGGTGGATTGGATGCTGAGGTGAAGGGAGAAGAAGTTCTGAGTTATTTGCCCCGGCTTGAATATCATCGGCTTTGTTGATGATGTCGGATATCTTGTACAGGTTACAGATCACATCCAGACCCAATGTCGTCATAACCCATGGCGTCACCATGTCCGGTTGTGGGGCCGCCTGAGTGGAGCCTGCGGGCCGGTCCTCGGCCGGAAGAGTGGGTCCTACTCCGGTGGCCATTCGGGAATCACCGGGATAGGGGCTTTTCAACTACTGCTCCCATGGGTGATAGGTGAACACGAAGAAGTCGGTGGGCGGCGCGTTGAAAGACCCATCTAATGGCGATGTTACTTTAGCTACGCCGAGCCGGGTACTGCATCTGAAGATGCGGCCCCCCTACGTAGCCTGATTTTCGATTATAGAAGCGAAACGAAGTCATTCGGTCCATCTAAGCTCATTTCTTCTTATTTTTTATAGCTTTATCGTTCCTTTCACTCGGTCCTATTGCCCTTTGCAATTCCACTGTTTTTGGCCACAGGGCACTGGAAAAATTACCAAGTCCGGAGCTGCGCGTCGCATCTTGAAAGTTGGAACAGGGCGATCTTGATTGGCGCCATTGATGTCATCGCCCCTTTCTTCATTAATTGGTGCTCCACGCAACATCTCCCCATCCGAACTCGATGAGAACAACAGTTCGTCCCGACTCCGTTGTTGTAGGCCCATGGTTCCGACGAACATTAACCCGCTTTTCCTCAACACTCAATATGCAATTTGAGAACCCCTTAACCACAGATAAGGGCCTAGGGGCTACCGTGAAGGACCTACTCCCAGTCCCGGCCACGGATCCCGCTGACCTCGATGTTGGGGGCCAAGATTCCACCACAGTGCCGGGGGATGGACCAACATTCTCACATGCTCTGGCCACGGAAACACGCGATAATGGGAACCAAAAACAACATCATCCGGAAAAGGATGTTCAAGACTTGGGGTGGAACGAGCCGAAGCAGAACATTGCCGCCCCCCTAATCGCCGGCATGGATAATGAAGAACTTTGGCTGCTGATTCGGCGATTCAACAAAGTACGTGCCCCTCCGAGAGTACCAGAGCTTCAGTTAACAAAACCAGCAAATCTACGATGTCAAGGCCACTCCTTACCCGCCTCCTGGAGGCCTGGACCTCAATATTGCTGATGATGAAGAATTTTCACCAGACAAAATGCGCGCCAACATCGAGCGGCTTTACATGACGGTTGGTGTCGGCCTCCTCGCCGCTTGGAAGCATGTTGCACGGCTTCGGTCCTGGCGAGAGAGGAAACGCACTGCCTACTTCGCCACGGCATATTTCATTGCGTGGTCCTTGGACATCCTAACTCCCCTTCTGTCCGCGGTTTTGCTGGCACTCATTGGATCTCCTCGCGCGCGCGAGACATTATTTCCGCCAGCCCCGGTTGCCCTAGTCGATAGCAAGACTGGCGGTGTACAGAAGCCAATGGCGGGCGTCCTCGGCAGCCATGACAGCGCTACGGGTGCCCCAGAGAACCACAAAGGCGAGGCTGTGGAGCAGGAAGCCAGCAACTTTGTCACTGGCATTGCTTCGGTTGCCCTGAGTAGCGCTGCGGGTAAACATCCCCAAGGAGATCCGGACTCCGATGATTTCGTGGCCGTGGACGCAGCTCCGGATCCTACATCCCTCGCAGCTATCACCGTCGACGCCAAGGACAAGGCAAGTGGTCGGAAGACAGGGTCGAAGCACGACAAAACAAAGGTTCCTATAGAGACGGTCATATGGACCAAAATGCGGCCCATCATGCACACCCTTGGCACCATCGCGGACACCTGGGAGCGTCTTGCCAAGTAAGTCTTGCCAACTATGAGCACAGACAGTACTGACCGTTGGCAGCGCTCTCTCTCCTATCCCGCTATTCCCCTCCGAAATCTACCGTCTCCGCCTCATCACTATCCTTCTGCCCCTTCTAGCTGGTTTCTCCTTTGTTGTCACTCCCTACCGCCTAGTGAAGTCTCTCTCGTTTCTAATCGGCGCGCTTTTCTTCGGCGACCCAATCCTCTCCCGGGGCTTTGACTGGCTGAACCGGACCATCCCCAACTGGCAAAAGCTGCTGGAACCGCGGAAGTAAGTTTCATCTCCCGATATCCCCCGCCGCATCTCCACTAAATCACTAACAACCACCCTCCCTCAACAGCACAATCCTAAAAGGCGCGCCCACCAACGCCCAGCTCACGCTCACCCTCCTCCGCCACGGCGAAGCCAACCACGCCCCGCTCCCTCCACCCCCGCGCACCACCTCACCACCGCCCGACCAACCCGCCGAGCTCACATCCCAAGACCTCGACACCTCAGACGGCCCCCCCCCTCTCAACGCAACACCCTCCGAGCTCAACGCCGCCATCACCCCCTCCCCTCCAACAACAACCACCACCCCCACCCCCACCCCCAACACCACCCACCAACACACCACCACCACCAACAAAATCCTCTCCCTCTTCAAAGGCACCACGCGAGGCGTCGTCAAAACCGCCATCGGCACCGACACCGTGCGCGCCAAAGCCGGCAGCGCGCCCGCCAAGAACCGGCTGGGCGTGATCCCGCGCAGCGGCAACACCACCACCACCACCACCACCACCGCGATAGATCCGGCCGGCCCCGCCGAGTTCGAGGCGCGGTGCAACGGGCACAAGGGCACGGTGTACCTGTCGACGGGCGGGGCGACGGTGCCGGTGGTGGCGTTTGGGCGGGGGGGGGGGCAGGGGCACAAGGGGAAGAGGGGAGGTGGTGAGAGTGTGAAGGCGGTGTGGAGCGTGCCGGTGGCAGATGTGGTTGAGATTCGCAAGATTGGGGGGTATGGGTGGAAGGCGAAGCTGGTGGTGGGGTGGTCGATGGAGCGGGAGGTGAAGGATGGGCTGGTGATTCGGACGGGGGCGGGGGAGGAGTATAAGATTACGGCCGTGCCGTTGAGGGATGAGTTGTTTAATCGGCTGGTGGCGGTGGGGGGGCAGAAGTGGGAGGCTTGGTGAGCGGTGTTGGGATGATACGGCGGTGACACTTGGTTAACGAGGCTGTTCATGAGCGCAGAAGTTGTTGTGAGATCCAATATAGATTCTATTTGTTGATTTAGCACTGTACAGATTTAGGATAAGGTACTCAAGTACCTTCTCGCGCTATTTGTATTAGGTCCGCGAGCCTGATTTCCAACGAGGACCACCAGCCACCTGACAGGTGGCCCAGTGGTTACTGGCGGTAGTCCTCAAAACCCCGGGTAGTAGTTCGCCTCCTCCATGACCAAAGGTTGTAGGTTCGAGTCCCCGGGGTTTCGGAGCAAATCCCTAATTAAGGATTTCGTAACCGGACCACCCTCCCTCTCCCCAGGCCTGCTGACTACGATCGCGCCTAACTACCGAATTGAGAGGGGGGCTGGTCGGTGAGCTTTGCTATTTTTTTGACCACGCTCGCGCGACTGCGTTTTTCTCAACCATCTTCTGTGTTGTTCCGAAGGTCACAGTCAAGCAAAAACGGATGCACCAAATTCAGGCAAAATGACTGCATTAGGCATTTCTGTCTATCATGCAACGATAGAAGCCCTGTCTCTAAACTCCCAAGTCCAATCGACGAAAAACATCATGCCCAACACCATCAACCATTAAAGAATATTCATCGTCTTCAGAGAAGACCAACCCCCAAACTCGTCATCTTCCCGAAGCACCCTCAAGCAAGCACCACAGCCCACAAAAGGGTCAAGACCCCCATAGCTCCAACAACAGCAGTGTTCGAAATGCTGCTCTGAGCGGCGCCAGCCTCCAGGTCGGCGGCCGTCTTGATGTTGCCGCCCTGTTGCCCCGAGGGCGGCACGCCCTTGGCACCGGACGAGTTCGAGGCCTTGGTGAGGTCGAGTGCCCAGCGGTAGCACGGCTCTTGCGCAACCTGCGGCATCTTGCCCGCCTGGTCGCCACAGGCGTTGTAGAGCTCAGACACCTTGGCCCAGATCGGCAGGATGAATGTCGTGTGGCGGGTCTGCTGGAAGCGGTTCAGATCGTCCGACCCCGATGTTTTGAAGCGGGCCTTGAAGTCCATCTCCCCGCACGTGTCGCGGTCCACGCCGCCCATCTTGTCGGCCATGGCCTTGAGGGACGGCGCGTACGTGGGCGTGGGTGTGAGTTGTGGTGTGATGCGGGCGGCGACCTGCGAGCACTTGTCGGGGTTGGTTGGTGTGCCAGTGCTTGTTGGGCCGGCGGGAACCTTGGTGAGCACGAAGACTGATGGCTTTTGCTGCTGAGATGTCGCCGTGTTGGTGGCGGGGAAGGCCGGGCGTTGCCCGATGGGAGCACCGGGGGGAACCTGGCTGGGAGTGAAAGTGCCGGGTGTTGGTCTGACGGCGGGGGCCGTGGCGACAGGAGTGAGAGGGAGTTCCGCCGCGGTAGTCAAGGCGAGAAGGCCGGTGAGGACCGGAAGAGCGATAAAGGAACGCATGTTGGTGAGTGTAGGCTAATTTAGCAATGAGTATCAACGTTAATGGGTGGCAAAGCTGAAGCAATGAACCAAAATGAGGCAGTATTGTGGACTTGGGCTGAAGATGCGAGAAAAAAGTTGACGGAGGTGGAAGAGGAGGAAAGGCTGCAGAAAACTCTCTTATGCTTTGAAGCAGCCAGCCGCCGTTGCCTCTGCCTTCCTGTCACTTCACCCACGCGCTTTCTTGATCTGGGAGGTGTCTATTTCCCACTACGCAGGCACTGTTGTCCAATCGGCCACGAACCTTCCGTCTCAGCCAAGAAAATCCTGGATATCGCCTGGGGAAAGACCATCCCAGGAATGGGACTTCTCTCTAAGGGGCTAACAGTTGCCCATCAAAGGGTGGAAGTGCATGACGTTCTAATTTAGAGTACTTGACGGTTGCCATCCAGCCAATTCTTCAAAGAAGCCGTTTCCTCCGTTGGCCGACGGATTTGCGCACATTCGTTGCGCAATGTAGCACAACCCCGTACGGCATGGTCTTGGAACCGAGGCACGTTATGACCGGTGGGTGACGATCGTAATTGGGCACTTGAATTTTTAAAGGTCATACACAACCGTTAACAAGGGCAGAAGAGCAGTTTACTCATCGCAGTTCTCCCAAGGAAGTCCATTGTTTTGTTCCTAAAACGGCAAGGCATACCGACAACAATTTGAGACCATCAAAGAGCAGGCAAGACTCAACATTTCCCCTGAATGACTAAAATCCAAACAAGTTCTCATCCTCCACATATCCCCATTCTGCCACCAGTTACTAGCACTCATCATTAATATTTGCACCAAACACAAGATCATGACGTACCTTTCAACGCCGGCAGCGCAACCATGCGCACCAAGCCAGGCGGCCCACACAAGAAGACGGCGCTCCCCTCCCCCGGCGGAAACAGCACCTTCTTCAACAAGTCAGCATCCACCAACCCCCTCTCCCCCTCCCACCCCTCCCCGGCATCACTCAACACATGCGTCACCATCACCCGGCCCTCACTCTCCCTCCCAAACCGATCCAACTCCCCCTTCAGCAAAATATCCCCCTCACTCTTATTCGCATCCACCGCCCTCACCTCTGTCCCATCCCTCCCCTCACCATCACCACCACCCCCACCTCCCATCCCCTGCGCCACAGCCGCCATCAACGCGTACCCCGGCGTGATGCCCGACCCGCCCAAGACCAGCGACACGCGCGGAAAGCGCAGCCGGCGCGGCTGCGGCGCGAACGCCCCCGTGACCAGGAACTCCGAGTTACCCAGGTACACGATGTCGCCGGTCGGGCCCCGGATCTCGACTTCCTCGCCGAGAGGCATGCAGTCGAGCAGGTTGGAGAGGGCGCCGCCGGGTTGGGAGGGGGTGGGGAAGTAGGTTTTGATGGTTAGGTCGAAGGTGGAGGGGGAGGGATGGTGGTTGTCGGGGGGTGGGGTGGATGAGGAGGATGCGGGTTGAGGTTGGGGTTGGGGTTGTGGTTGGGGTTGGGTGTGGAAGGCGGTGGTGGGTGATTCGGGAGGGGTGGGCGGTTTATTTTGTTCGTTTCCTTTCCCCTTCTCCTTGTCCGGGATGTTGCTGACGGGAGCGGCCTCCCGCGCTGGACTCGCCGACGGGGAGGGCATGACGGGCCGCGTCGGAGTGTACGGCCGGACGAGCATCTTGTCTTTCAAGTGGAAACCCACTTGGATGTGCTGACATGTCCCTAGACCGAGTTCGGGCTTGCCTGGGGGTAACTCGAACGTGTAAGTCCGGGTATCGTTGCTGATCTCACGCCGGTCCACCAGCTTGACGGGCACCCAGCGGTGCTTCTGCAGGGCTAGCTGCGCTCCTTCCTCGCCTTGTTTTTGAGCATCCGCTGCCCGCTTTTTCGCAGCTTTCTCGGCCGTCTGCGTGATGTAGTTGGCCGTCTTTTCCGTCACTGCACCCAGGATGCATTCTGCCACCGTTGTTAATGGATGGCGTCAACCACGGGAAGGTTGCCTACCTTGCAACTTCTTGTAACCATAATCATCATGAATGCTGGAGAAATCTTCAGTAGTGTCGTGGTGGCACTTGCCTGCGTGAGACATAATAGCCGCCTCGCCGCCCGGATGCCAGGCAAGCACTCTCGTCGCGTCGTACACCTTGTTGTCCACCACAATCCAACAATCACCTTCCTTATCGTGATTCTCAATTTCCTCGCGAGTGAACTGCTTCTGTGGCGTGGCCGCGTCATGCTTCGCTTGGGCAGTCCTCAACTCCTCAGATGGCTGCATCCATCCCCCTCCCCAGCAGCGGCCTCGGTTGGATGCCGAAACACCACAGCCGGACCCCCATCCTTCTCGTCCTGCACCGTTTCCGTCTTGACGGTATACCACGAGTTGTTCATCATGCCCAATACATTCCACTTGAAATCCCTCGGCTGCATGTTCTTGCCCGCATCAGAGCACCTTACCATGACACTGGGCGCCCTCACCAAATCCGCCAACGCCACCTCCACCTCCCAAAACACCCACGCCCAGAACCTATTCCCATGCCTGATAGGATACTGCGGAAACTGCCTCTCCGCAAACAACCAACTCTCCCCCCCATCAATCGACACCTCCACCATCTGAACCTCCAATCCCGCCCCCGCATACGCAAACCCCTTCACCCTATACACCTCCCCCCCCCCCACCTCCCCCAACCGCACCCTCTCCCCCTGCCCCGGCCGACAAACCATCGACGACAACACCATCTCATTACACACCGTACTCGGATGGCGAAACCACGCCTCCGCCAACGGCCCCTCCTTCCCCCTCACCCCCTCCGGCACCACCCGATTATCCCACACATGATAATAACTGTCATTCTCCCGCTCACTCGTCCAGATCCGCCGTAACCACTTCACGCACCGCCCCCCCACATACCCCGGCACCATCAGCCGCACGGGGTAGCCGTGGTCCGGCGGCAGCGGGAGGTCGTTCATGTGCGTGGCCAGCAGCACGTCCCGCCCGGCGTCCATGGCGTGCGCGAGCGGGAGGCAGGTCTCGTAGGTTCCGCCGCTGGGGGTGTCGGCGCCGGCGAAGTGCACCCAGGTGCGTGTGTTGGTGGTGGTGCTGTCCGGGGTGGTGGTGGTGGTGGGGTCGGGCACGCCGGCGGAGAGCAGCACCGAGCGGAGGGTGGGGCCCTTCCAGTAGGCGCAGCCGACGCAGCCGGCGGCGTTGTTGGCGCCTTTGGTTTTGCGGAGCAGGTTGAGCTCTTTGCGCCGGTTGCCGGTGCAGGCCATGACGATGGGGATGTTGATGGTGGAGGCGGCGTAGCGGCTTTTGAGCTGGTCCATGGTGAGGGAGAGGGTTTTGTGGTTGTGCGTGATGTCGAGGCGGTGGAATTCCCAGAGGAGGCGCGGGACCGAGCCGTGGTTGCGGATGTAGTGCAGCTCGTTGGGAGTGATCAGGCCGCCTTCGTGGAGGCGCGTGATAGTGGGCTCGGCGTTCATGGGGTGTTTGCCGGTGAGTCGGATGAGGTCGGGGCAGCGGGGGAGCCAGTTGTCCGGGGTGAACTGGTCTTGTTCGTCGATGGTGATGGAAGAGCGGTTGTGGGTTTGGGGGCTCTTTTGCTTGCCGTCGTTGACTTTTAAGGAGGCCCTGGTGCGTGCATCGTGTTCAATGGCTGCGAGAAAAGACCGTTCTTGAGGGTTGAGATTGGGTTCTCCCTCTTTCCCCTCCGAGTCTTGTGGCTCCTCTCGCGGCTTTCCTTGCTCATCACTCTTGCCATCCTTTACTGATGTATCCTCCCCCTCTCCTTTCTCCATTCTCTCCTTTTCCTGCTTTTTTCTCTTCTCGGCATTTACCGGCCACTCCTGCTGGTTCTTGACCCAGTCCTCTGTCGTCTCCAGGACGTAGCGCCAGCCCAGGGATCGGTTGTCCGGGTACCGTAGATGAAAATCCTCCTGGCTCTCGATCAGATCACGAAAGTTGACCAACTTTCCCGTGGACACTCTATGCGTCAAATCTTCCCTCATCTGCCGTGAGATCTCGATCTCCTCTTGGTGGTGGGAGTGTGCAAAACCTGGACGGCGTCCATCATGGTTTTTGAAGCCGATAGCATGAGAATGGAGTTTAGCCCAGTCCGGCTCGTCTTTAATATCCTGCTCTGAGGACCCAGGGTGGTCCGTTACGGTGACTTCCCATGGAATGTGCTGAGCCATGGTGAAGCAGCATACGCAATCTCCTGCTCAGCTTCTATTTAATGCCCCTCTTCAGAAAACAAGCATCGCCAAGGCAATTATGTAGGTGTCAAGAATACGACCAAAGTAAACGAGTTGGGTGAAGAGATGCTACGTGATGACGTCTTTGGAATGTCATACTACCCCTTATTGGCCCCTCGGGCCCAGATTCCCGTTTCTTTGACTGATTCCTTGCCACAGCCCGCGGAGATGCGCTAACCTACCAGGATCCGTCGCAACGGGACAAGAATTGAGGTGAATCCGACGAGGGGACTTTAGGTGTTCCAAGGTAACGAAACGAAGGGATAGTGTGCTCCCAGCAATGATGGAGCGAGTGTAAGTGGAGATTCTTATCAAGTCTCCATCAGGGGTAAATTCGAGCTGCAGCAGCCAACCAAAACCCAAGGTTCTATAGTGTAGCGGTTATCACTTCGGATTCTGACTCTAGGTCATTCCGGCGACCCCGGTTCGAGTCCGGGTAGGACCTCTCCTTTTGTTATTGTTCAGCTGTCGGGTTTTGTTTTGTTTTTGTTGCTTCTTTGCCTCATCAGGGTCAGTCCCGTCCCCCGGAGCCTTGAAACAATAGGGAGACGTTCGGGGAGACGGTTACTATGTTGCATCAATGTGTTGAGATGCTGGAGCAGCACATTGCAATAGGGCTCTGTGTGCTTGGTGAGGCGATGAGCAGGGTAGGGGGGCCCTAAGGGGTTTAGTACTAGTAATGCATCGCATTACGGCAAAAGGAGAGGTGTGTAAAAATAGTGAATTCGACGAGAATTAGGCTACCCAACCCGAGCAGACAACAGAAAGAGAAACAAGTCACACTGGTATCAACCCCCCTCATCACCTCATACAAAGCGCATCCTACGGCAGAACACCGCATCACCCAGCCCACCTCTCCCTCCCCCTCTCTCACCCAACCAACAACTCCAACCACCTACACCCACCACGCCACGCACCTAGCCCCCCCAAGGCCAACCGCGATTCATTCATCCCACATCACCTTCATCGTCACAGGCCACTGGCCCTTGGCACCCCAATCCTCGCGGAGATACTCGACCGCCCCCTCGACGCCACTAACGCCCACGACGCGCTTCAGCTCGCCCTGGGGGCCCAGCGCGCGGCGCAGGTTGGGCCGCTTGAAGAGCGCGCGGAACATCTCGGTCAGCGCGGCCTCGGCCATGTCGCGGCCCGCGGGGCCCAGGAAGGACGCGTTGGGCAGCGCCGCGATGTGCAGGTAGCTCTCGTGCGGGCGGGAGGGGTCGACGGTGTCGGAGCCGGCGGACTGTGTGAAAGAGGAATTTGTTAGTGGGGAGGGGGTTGACATGGTGGGGTGGGGTGAGGTGGGGGAGGGGCTTACCGAGGTGACGGCGATGCGGTCGCCGGCTTGGACCTCGATGGTGCTGCCGTCCGCGGCGGCGAGCGAGTCGGTGGCCGTGGCCTCGTAGTGCAGCTTCGTGGAGCCCGACAGGCGGACGCCTTCGAGCGCGTAGCCGAGCAGCAGGGCGTCGGACTGCTCCGACGCGGGCTGCGCTGCGAGCGACCGGATTGCCTCAAGATGGGCCTCGCCCTTCGGGGAGAGGTAGAAGTCGGCGGCCTCGGCGAACTGGTCGTGGTGTTAGTAGGGTGGTTTTCAGGGGTACGAAACAAAGAGCTTACAAGCTTGGCTTGGTATGGCGCGATGGCGGCGCAGGTCGCGAGAACGTGGCCCCAGGTGATGTCGTGGATGTTCAACCCGACCTTGGCCAGCCCCTTGATGAGGTTCATGCCGTACGCGTTCAGCGGATCATTCTTCGCCGGCTTGGGACTCTTGACTTTGCGCTCGATCGAGGAGGCCAGCTGGGCGGCGACCGTCTTGGCTGCCTCGAACAAGGGGAATTTCTTGACCGGGTCGGGGTTCGTGAAGACGGCCTCGGCAATAGTCGAAAGCACGGCATACAGCTCATGGTCTGTGTAGATACCCTTCAAGTTGCTCTTGCTCCTCAGGGGAAGGCCGAAGAGAGCGGAAACAAAGCGGGTCGGCGCTACGTTGGCCACATCGCGCACGATATCAACCATTTTGTGGCCCCCAAGGTGGTAGCTCTCATGTCCAAGCAGCTGCTCCGTCGCGATGCGGTAAAATGACTTGACCTGGGCCACAAGATCAGCTGTAGCCAGCGGCTGGTTGACTTCATGACGGTGGCGGTCCTGGTGAGTCGAGTCGGCGGAAACCCTAGTCTTTCCGTTGGGGGCGAGGGCATTGAGGTTGGCGTGCCATGACGACTTGTACTTTTCAGGGTTAGCAAACACCCGCTGGGCGCCCTCAAACGAACCGCACTCGGTCTCGCGGGAGATACGAGTGGGCCGCGTGAAGTCGAAGAGATGATCACGCTTGAGGTCCTTCAGGATCTTCTCGTTCTCCGACGGCACCACCATGGGGTAATGCGCGTAGACCGAGTTGTGCTTGAAGTGATGCGGGAACGCCCGGATGAACAGCTTGTAGAAGACGCAGCCGTGGTTGATGTTCAGGTCGTACTGCGCGTCTTGGTAACCCCAGTTGGTCAGGTTACGGGAGCTGTAGTCAACAGTGTAATGGCGGTCACCGCGAACGAGGCAGACGGCATCGGAGAGAACCACGCGCGAGATGGTGTACGTCGGGGCAATCCCCACGCCGGGCACCATCGGCGCCTTGTGCTCCTCGGCAACCAAGCCAGGGTACAGCTCGACGAAATCCGGGTGGTCGTACAGACGGCGGAGTGCATCCGAAACGCCAGGGTCCGAGTTGATGTCCTCGAACGACTCGTACGGCTTGAGGCCGAAGTGTTTCCTGAACTCGTTAAGACCAGCGACGTTCCACTTGCGGCCTTGGATGATTCCTAGGATCTCGATGGCGCGCATCGACGTGGGCACATTCCGCGCGCCGAAAGACCCAGCAACGTCCTCGACGGAAGAAGTGATGCACTCGACTAGGTCATCGTCGCTGAACTTCCCGTTCGGACCCCTCTTGAAGTTGTTGAACGATCGCTCGGCGGGGTCGGCGGGAATCCTGGCCTCAAACTTGCCAAAACCCATGATCAGGTCCTGGACAGACACTTGGTCGCCCGGCTTTCCAAACAGATCGTAGTAGAATTCCTCGATCCACTTGTCATCCTTCTCAGAAATGCAACTGTGCCACCGGTAGCAAAGGTTGAATTCGGCCGACACAACGTTGCCCGTTCCACGCTCAGCACCCTCAGCCGTCCCCGCGTCGATGCCAGTGTCTTGCCGGGGGTCGAGTGTCCAGGTGGTGTCGACGCGGTTGAGCTGCGGTTGTTAGTACATCCCCGTGGCCCTATCCTCAGGGAGACTCACATTGACGATGTTGCGCACGTAATCCAGGAGGGTAATGTTGATGTACAAGCCTGAGGTAATTAGGCGCGCTGTCTGGAAGAGGTCGTTGTCGTATTTCTTCCAGGCAGCCACGGCCTTCTCGCCCTCTAGTTTAGGCGATGGCGGTGTGAACTTGCCGTCCTCGTTGATGGCGATGAGGTTGTCGCAGGTGTAGTTGTGGACGCGGTTGAACATGATCAGAAGCACGCCAACTCCGGGTGGCATGCCCAGCAGCCGCTTGTCGGCAAAGGAGTCGGCCTTCAATTTTCCGTCCTTGAACGTCCGGATGCTGTCTTGCATCTCCTGATTGCTGCCGTACAGCGGCGACAGATCGAGGTATGAAGAAGTCTTTGACTTGTTCATATCCCGGTGGTCCGTCCAGAACAGATCTACGCAGCGTGTTAGAACCCACCGCCGAGGATTTCAAAGTACTGCAACTGACCGTGAATGATGATGCTGGCCCAGTACCAGAGGACGCTAGACACATTGTTCGGGTGCTTCTTGTACTCGCTACGCTTCATGACAGAGTCGTAAACAAGGTTGGGGTCGGGAAGGGCGCCCTGTCGCAAGACGTTGGCGTTAACAGACCGGGCATATGCAGTCCCAGCCGCGCCTAGTTGCGGGAACATAATGTTCTGCACATCGTCAGCCTTGGTCACCTTTGCCTGATCATGACAGGCAACCTACATTGTACGACCCATCAGCCTGGCGATACTTGTACTTGTCACCCAGGTACAGCGATGGCGGGTGCTCCAGCGAGTACCAAAGTTCGCCCAGGAAGGTGTTGGTCAGTTCTGTCCGCAGCTTCGAGTTGCTGGGCAGATTTGCGACCATCTGGATGACACGCTCCATGATCATGGTCTTGTCGTCCGTCAACTTCTCACCCTTCACCTTGGCGACGACCATGTTCTTCAAGGTCTTGAGATCTGGGAGATTATCAGCATCCACAAGCCCTGCAACTGGGGTTTCCAAATGCCATACCCGCAACCCGCAACGCCTTAAGGTCGTCCCGGAGCTTCCCCCATCTTGGGGTCTCGTAGAATGTGCCGGCGCCCGCCTGGGTAGGCAATGGCTTGACCCGTGCCTGGAGGACTTGGCTGTGTCTTTCGAAGGCGTTGGCAACGCCCTTCTTGTCGGCCTTCGTGGGCTTCAGCTTCAGAGGATTGGGTTTCGGCTTCGCCTTGCCGGCCAGCCTCTCACCAATGTCGATAGGGGTGGTCGAGCTCGCATGGCTGATGCTGCTTGATTTTTCGGCGCCATTGGCCTTCTCTCCGTATTGTGTAGAGGCCATTGTTGGCAATCGTGGAAAGGATCGCGGAAAGACAACGGGAAGTGAAACTGGGTTCCTCTCAACAACGACAACAACGGCGCACTGCAGAGGTCGGAGAGACGAATGGGAGAGAAAAGGCAACACCACGCATGTGCAACGACCTCATAATCAACGTGCATGCAGCCCCAAGCAGGTCGCGACCTGGCACACGCTAGTTAACGTGGCCTGGGTCAAGACGGCATGATGCAGCTTCTCCGACTCAGCTTCCTGCTGTGACGAATCAAAATTCCTGCAATGAACATCCCATGCCAGCCCAGTGGGCCATGGCCTGCGTATGAGACACAAGTTCTTCGTCGACTTCCCTGAACCCCTTCTCTTCTTGGATTAGACCACCGTGCCATCACGGACGGCAGCGAGGCATCTCCGCCATTTCGTCGCACAAGGAAATTGATGGGCGGTCGGAACAAATACTAGCAGGCTGATGTTGCGTGCTAGCGCTAGCTTTGTGGGATGTGGTTCGCAGATCCGATTGATTGCAGGGTACCAATCGGGGTCCAGCAAGCTGGAAGCCGGGTTCGAGTCGGGGTCTGGTCTGCCGTGAGGGTTGCATTGCCGCTGCATTGGGGTGTTTGGTTCATTGGAGTCGCCCGAACTTGGCCAAGTTGTGGTTTGTCGGCACAATCGGGTGCAACTGCAATGATCGCTCAGTGGAGGGGGGCAAGGGGGGCAGGGGAGCCACTGGGGCTTTCACCTAACCTGTCGATCAGTGGAGGCAGGCACTGACAACGACAGTAATCGATGTTCCCTGCGAAGCCAATGATCGGCGCGGTCCGGCTGAGAACCGAAAAGGGCGCGGCCCGGCTTGGCGATGATCCATGACGAAAAAAAAAAACCATTGTCCCACACACGCACCACGCACACTGAACTCCAAAATCGCAAGGAATCGAGGCGTTTTATTGAGCGCATGCAACCATCGAGATACACTCCGAAGACGCATCACGGAAAAGGCACGGGTGAGACACGAGCAAGACATCGAAATAAGACACCAATACCAATTCTTGTCGGCTTGGTTACCTACCTATTTAACATCGGTACCACCCCGTCTGCGATGGCGCTCTTTCAAAGTTCTCCAAGTATCGTCCATCAACCCGAGAGTCCGACGCCCGGGCTCGCTGCAACCTAAAAGCAACGCGACAAGACCCCAGAATCCCCGGCAATTGAGAGAACCCGCCAACCCAATCCCACACTCCGCCCAAGGTTGCTTTGCATGGATATTTCCAAAAGCACCACCACACAGACGAGACCAGAACTTCAGCGTAAGCCGGACAACAAGGATGGGATCCAATAAACCATCTGCTTTTCCCCAGAAATGCAAAGCTGAAGCCTTGTTTGGTGAATGCAACCTCTGCCAGAGTCATGGCAGCGTAGGGCCAAGTCGGCCAAGGAGACGGTCGTGAATATCATCATCCGGAGTGGGCCCTCCGATAGCTTGCTAGTCAAGCGACTCGAGCCGCTGTTACCGCCCGTGAGAATCACAAGTGGGCCGGCTTTTCCGCTTTCGTCTCCCTTGCAGGCCAAATGCCAGCTGAGGGCCGGGGCCTGCATTTGACAATCTCCTGATAGGCTCGGACAAGCTTCTCCTCCAGCAGTCGGTCGCCGAGCATGCGGGCCAATGCTCGCAGCTTTCGCCAAATGGAGACCGTCGGGCCCATCCTTGCATTTTCATGGTGTGATAGGACAGCAACGAACCGCTGCTCAATGTTCATCTGTGGCCGATCTGACCGCCTACCGTGTGTCGGGAGAGGATCGGCGCCCTACCGATGGCCAGGAAAAACATGGGCATCGGTGGCTGGATCACAAGCGGGGTCTCGGTTCGGATAGTTACCGGCGAGCGGGATGGGTATGAATGCTTCCCCTGCTGTGCGTAAGAAGGACAACATGGCTGAGTGCTTGATCCAATGAGGCCCAGTTGACACCGCGGCGCCTGCTGAAGCCCGAACGCTCACCTGCTTTGACCTAAACCACGCGAGAGATCTGAGACTAACTGCGTGTGTGTAAACAATGGATAACGCACATCTGCAGCCGAACGGCCAAGAGAGTAGTCTCGGGGTTGGGAATCCGGGGGCCGAGTTTCGACGAGACTCTCATGAAGACTACTTCTCGACCCATCTCCCGCCTCGCCCGGCCACGCCCACGGCCCCGGAGAACCATGCTCGGCCTTCATATTCACACTCGCATCATCGGAAGCCTCGGAAGATTGTCCTGTGCTTCGATGGCACAGGCAACAAGTTCCACGGCGATGATAGCGACAGCAATATCTTGAAGATCTTCCGCATGCTGGATAGAACCGCCAGCGAGCAGTGTGCGTCAACCCTTTCCTTATGCCAGAGGAATGATCAGAATACTAACCAAGTATAGACCACTATTACCAGCGTATGTCCCGCACTTTTTTGCGTTTTGTATCTGTCTAACACTGACTTATCAAGCCGGCATTGGCACTTATGTCGTCTCAACCAGTCTCACCAACACGGGGAGGGTTGCCAGGATCAAGTCCTGGTACATGAAGGCCAAAGATTCGGCCGTCGGGTCATCATTCGACCAACATGTCGTCGGCGGGTACCGCTTCCTGATGCGCTTCTACAACCCTGGAGATGAGATCTACATTTTTGGCTTCTCCCGTGGCGCCTACATCGCTCGCTTCCTCGCCGAGATGTTGGATTACGTCGGCCTCCTATCCCACGGCAACGAGGAAATGGTGGTGTTTGCGTGGAAAGCCTTCTCCAACTGGCAAAGCCGTCAGGGCGCCCAGACCCCCGAATCCCTCAAGAAGAAAAAGGAGATGTACGCGTTCATGAAAGGGTTCCGCGAGACCTTCTCCCGCCCAGTCCGCCGCATCCGCTTCCTCGGTCTGTTTGATACCGTCAACAGCGTGCCTCGCTTCGAGACGGCGTGGATGGAGCGGAGCAAGTTCCCGTACACCGCCCGCACCTCAGCAAAGGTGGTACGCCACGCCGTCGCCATTGACGAGCGCCGTGCCAAGTTCAGACAGGACCTCATCTACCAAAGCAGTGCCCGCGGCCGGAAGCCAGAGAAACGTAACCCCGTCCACCAGAGGCTTCATGAGATCAATGAGAAGTTTCTAAGGAAAGGCAGCGTTGCGCCGGAGAAGCCGGTGGAGGG
The DNA here is from genome assembly GCF_020726465.1 of Chaetomium tenue. Classification (NCBI taxonomy): domain Eukaryota; kingdom Fungi; phylum Ascomycota; class Sordariomycetes; order Sordariales; family Chaetomiaceae; genus Chaetomium; species Chaetomium tenue. Next base: position 2,003,667 of record NW_027117334.1, on the reverse strand, counting down.
TAGAGGTCGCCGCCGGAAGGCGAAATTGGACGTCCCTGACGACCCCGCCCCTTACCGTGCTCGCTCGCATTCGGCACGATCCCGGCGAACACGCATGACGGAGAGCTCAAATGTGGATGCCATCCTGCATGACGGCAAGTCCGAGATTTCGGTCGCCCCTCACCCTCACGATGAGGATCCCGATGTCGAGTCGGACACGGAGTCAGAGGAAGCAGACCAGGACATCGACGAGGTCTGGTTTGCGGGCGGCCACGCTGATATCGGTGGCGGGTGGGAGCTCCTCCCCGAGTCGAAATCCGCAAGCCACGTCCCTCTGGTCTGGATGGTCCACGAGGCGATGAAGGCCGGTCTCAATTTCGATCTCGACAAGGTGCGAGAGCTGGGCTGCGCGGAGGCCCTCGACGACCTGTGCATGGTATCAGCGGACCCACAACAGGGTGAAGCATCCGCTGGCCAGCCTCCCATCCCTAACATTATGGTCCGTAGCCCAAGCACTGCCACGCCAAAACTCTTCCAACGGTCCGGCTTCAACCAAGAAGCCAACACGAGCACCTCAAGCAGCAGCAGCTCTGATGAGTCCTCGGCGAGCCCACCCACCTTCAGGGAGATGATGCACAAGGCCCACACTGCCCTGATCCACGACTCACTGGAGTTCGGGGGCGGACTCAGCTGGTCGGCGGTCGCAGCCTGGAAAGTCATGGAGTAAGTCTGGTTTTCTGATGCATCTTCCCTCCCCCCTGCCCGTCATGAGTGCCCTCCATCGTCAGCCCTTGAGACCATGGGGGTTCCGTCCCAGCTCCATATCGCACACAACCATCCACCCTCCAGTCACGCAACAACATCACTAACCCAATGCGTCAGATACCTCCCATTCCGCCGCATGGACCTCCAGCCCGACGGCTCCTGGAAACCCATCAGCTGGCCCCTGCCGCGCGGCGAGGTGCGCGATATCCCCAGCAACGCCCGCATCCACGGCAGCGTGATTCGCCGCCTGCAGGTCGACCAGAATTACCGACCGGGCAACCTCATTGTGGGCGGTGGCGGGAGAGGCGTCAAGAGAGCGCCAGACCATCTGGGCATTGGCGAGTGGGTGTGTGTGGAGAGGGAGGGGTGTCCGATTGGCGAGGTTTGGGTCCGGAAGGACGCGCTGGAGAAGCAGAATGGGAATGGGGTACACAATGGCAACGGAGAGAAGCGGCGGTAAATAGGGATCGAGGTAGGTTATGGGGGCGATATTGGCGTTATCCTTTTGACTACCCCTTTTGCTGCGAACACGATGCGTATCATCAAACTTTTTAAACCTTACATCAAGTACCTAACTATCGACATTTGCCTCCACGGCCTTCACCAATATAAGCAACCTGCCGTGGGCCGCGTCTAACTCCATTTCCGGGCATGCCTTCAACGAACCCCATCCCCTCACCTCAATCCCGCTCCATCTCCATATACCTCTCCGTCCCCTCCATGGTCATGTGGTTCTGCCCTCCAATCGCCTCCCCACACTCCGGGCACCTCGCCTGTTCCATCGGCATACCACACTCCCCAATCGCAAACTGCAACACAATCTCGTTAGCCAGCAATCCCCAGTAAAAGGGGGGGGGAGGAAAGCAAGTGGGAGCCAGCAACCCCCCTAACACCACAACCAAAACAACCAACTCAACTCAACTCAAGTCAAAGAAAGCAAAACTCACCGGATGCCCATTCCGACAAGTATACCAATGTCCCGAATGCGTACTAATCCCCGCCCTCCCGTCCACCATCGCCTTCTTGATCGCCGCTAGCTCGGCCGGCGTGACCGCCTCGTAGCGCGCCTCGGCAAACAGCTTGGCTGTCTCTTCCACCTCATCCCGGTAGGCGGCGCCCACGGTGGGCGGCAGGCTGGCACAGAGGGCCAGGGCGTGCGTGAGCAGGGTGCGCGCGGTTTCGGTGGGGGTGGGCTTGGTGTCGTCGGGAACTTGTTCGGTGGTGGTGGTAATGGTGGGGGTTATGGTGCGGCGGTACCAGCCCTCGAGCTGGGCGATGCGCGCGTAGGAGAGGATGGTGGGGATGACGAGGCGGGGGAGCTTGGCCGTTGTGGCGTTGTCGATGAGGGTTTGGCAGTCGCTTAGGAAGCGGACGGCTTGCTTGTCGACGGCGTTGTTGCCAGTGATGAGGGAGGTGGTATTGTAAACGCTGTTGTGATCGGTGAGCTGGGTAACGGTGTCGCGCAGCAGGGCCTCTTGGATGCGCAACTGTAGGTGGTGGGCATTGAGCGTGATTTGCCGGTCGTAGACTGGTTGAGGGACTGTGGTGGAGGTAGTCTCGGAGAGGGTGAAGTTTGCGAAGGCTTGCTCCAGGGGTTGCTCCCGTTGAAGACGTTGGAAGGTCAGGACGGCGTCAAAGAGCTTTTTGGTGGGCTGGTGCTCGGCAGCCATCTCCTCCCGGAACTTGGTTGTCTCCGTGTGCAGTTTAATGGCCACAATGCGGGCTCGCCTCGAATCTTGGGAACTGGAGAGTTCTTTCTCCGTTGCTGCCACCCGCTCGTCAAGTTGTGGCAGCGTCTCACGGCCTCCGACCAGGAACCGCTTAGAGGTCTCGTCCAGCACTGCCTTATTGACTACCCGGTTATATCGTCTCGTGGCGAACTGGCGAATGGGGACCCTGCAGTCGGGGCAAGCAGGTACGGTCATCAACTGGCCGGATAATTCCCGAAGACCGTTGAAGTTGCCAAACTTGTCCGTTGTGTATACATTGCTCAGCCCGAGCATACCATCGAGCGTCTCACCAGTGAAAAAGTGGCCGCATCCGAGGACGGCGATGGGAGTCTGGTTCAGATCGATTTCGCCGTATGTCTTGAACTCCATGAGGTCCACGCGAGCATCCTTCTGGGTGCAGCATAGCTGGCACCAGTTTTGCGGACACTCCTCGCCGCAGAAGCTCGGGCATTGGTGGCCACATTCGAGAGTATTGGTGCAGCGCTCGTCGCAAGGCAGTCGGTCGCAAGGTGCCGCGCATGGCAACGAGCAGGAACCCTTGTGCTCGCAGGACCATGTGCACTTTTCGATGCATGGGGCGCAGGGCTTCTGGCATTCCTGTTGGCAGCGAGAGTGAGAGCAGCGGACTTCACACGTCTTCGTGCAAGTTCCACACTCCTCCCCCACATGACAAGCCTTGGAGCAACGATGGTTGCAAGTCCCATACGGCCTGCCGCACACCTTGTTGCACGTCTGGTGGGTGACGATGACAACGGCCTCTTCACCCTGCCCTCGGCATCGACCACACGTCCCAGGGCATTGATGGCCACACTCCAGTCCCTCAGCACACTTCGTCGGGCACGAGTACGACTCCGCGGAGACATCGTCGCAACAACGAACCGTAACGGTATGCCCACACCCAGGCACCACCTTCTCCACCATCCTCTCACACCGAATGCCCCCCAAATCCAACGTCCTATAGCACTGCACGCCATCATGGACATGCCCGCACCCCAAGCGCACCCCATCCACACCCACCCTGCACGGCCCACACACCTGACCACACAGCTTCGGGCAGGGATGCTCACACGTCGCCCTCAACCTCGGACACGGCTGCAAACAGTCAAAGGCCTCATGCAACCTCGCCGAATGGCACGGCGCCGGACACCGATGGCCACACGGCTCCAGCCTCTTATCACACGTCAACGCACAGCCCCCCTCTGGACTCTGGACGACAAAATCCGCCGGCTCCGCGCACGTGAGCGGCGTCTCCGGATGGCGCGGACAACACAGGGCGAGGGCTTTGCCGAGGGCGCCGCGGGCGCGCAGCTGGGCGTGGACGTCGGCCCACATGGGGATGCGGGCGTAGGTGGCGGCGTGGCCGAGCAGGTACAGGCCGTGCTGGGCGCGGCTGAGCAGCACGTTGATGCGGTTCTCGGTGCGCAGGAAGCCGGCCTTGTGGGACGGGTTGCTGCGCACGAGCGACACGACGATCACGGCGGCTTCTTCGCCTTGGAAGTTGTCGACGGTGGCGAGGCGGATGGTTTGGAGGAGTTGCTTCTTTTCGGTGGGTTTGCGGGGGTTGGTGGCGGCGGGGGTAGGTTCGTTGGTGGTGGTGGTGGTGGTGTCGGGTTGCGCTTCGAAGCCTTCCTGTGCGAGGGCCTCCATGTCGCGGTCGCTGAGGAAGACTTCAAAGTCGTTGCTGAGGCTGGCGCGGAGTTTCTGGAGCTGGCCCGTGTAGGGGGTCAGCAGCGCGATATCCGTGCTCTTGTACTCGCCTTGCCGCACCAAGTGGTGGATGAGGGCCTTGGCCATCGACACCTCCCAGGGGTTGCTGTGCGACTTGACACGGGCGCCGTCGTCTTTGCCGTCCTCTGGGTGGTCGTGGTCCAGCCAGAAGAGGTTGTCTCGCATCCCAACGACGGATGGCAGATCCATGACACAGGGGTGGTCTTGCAGGTTCGGGTACATCCTCCGAATGAGCTGGGAGATCTCCGGCCGCATGCGCCGCTGGACGTTGAGCTGCGCCACTGGCAACGGCGGCAACCCCGGCTCGCCGACTGCGCGGCGCTCAAATTGGCTGCGGTCGAGCTGGTGGGCACGCCCGGTCGCCGTCTCCAGGCTGAACTGGAGGTAGTTCTGGATCTGAGGGCGAAGCTGCTTGTGGTCACCGATCTGGATGAAGTGCTCAACCCCGGGCATGAGGGCAGAGATCAGGTGCGGTTCCATCACTTCAGCCGCTTCCTCACAGATGATGACCTTGACGCCGAGACGACAAAGCATCTTGATATTCCGAGCCAGCCCCGTGGTGGTGACGCCCACAACCTGAGCTTTGAGGAGCGTGCGCCGGCTGACGTCGTCATGCACGCTATTGATCTCGTCTCGGTGGAGTTTGGCTTGGTCAACCTGCTCGAAAATGCGGTCACTCTGTGCTTGGGTTAGCCGGTTTACCCAGCTCTCGGCTAGCACCCAACGCTCAAGCGGTGTAAGTGAGTAGATGTTCTTTTCAGCCCGCAGAGAAAGCTCGATCACGCCGTCATCCTCATCATCTTCCTCGAGCCGCTTATGAACGGCCTCTCCTCCCCATGTGGCCGTGTTCTGTTTCCTGCCAAGCCAGAGCTGTACAGGGTCACCGCTGCCAGCCAGGGTGAATCCCTCATCGTCCATCTTCATGGACGAGAACTGAGCATAAATTGTTGGGTAATGGCGTTGCAAAAAACGCTGAAAGCTAACCCAGTTAAGTTTGCCCTTGTGAATTTGGTGCAAAGATCCCAGGTTTTTGCCAGCATTTTCGAGGCACTCTTCAGACTCTGAGTAGTTCCGTCCCAGGATTCGGCTTTCAACGGCGGTTTTGCTGGTTTCCTTGCTCACGACGCGGAGATTCTTGCCTTCGAGCTCTTCGGCGCGGCTCTGGCCCCCGATTCGGATGATCTTGTCGATGCCGACGCCGAGAAGGTGTTTCAGGAACTGATCCAACGCGTGGTTTGTGTAGCAACTGTATGACACGTAACGTTAGTTCGGTTTGGAGGAGTCGGGAGGCCGGGAACTCCTTACATGACTAGGATTGGGCCAAGCTTTGCCTCGTCCGCGTGGTCCAGCAAGACCCTCACCAGCTGTACACCAACGTACGACTTTCCTGTGCCTGGCGGCCCCTGAATGAGGGCATACTCGCGCGTCAGAGCAGCGATCAGACTGTCGGACTGCCCGCGGTCGAGACCAGTGGCATCTTCAAGGGCTTCCGCGGTGACGTCCCCGCCAGGCACAGCAGGATTGACGCTGAGAGCGGGTTGCCCACTCCGTGTGATTGACTGGAGACGGAACCTAAACCCGGGCCGCCGGGTGTAGACCGGTGGCGATATCACGGTAAGTGGCTCATCGTCGTCGTGTTCCGTCGACGGTAGGATCCATCGCCGGAAAGCGAGGTCTCCATCTCGCATCATCCGCTGGAGATTCTCGAGAATGGGGACAAACGTCTCGGGGATAAGGCCGGGCAGCTCGATCAGCAACCCTTCCTGCTTCCCGACGTACATGCGGTGGAGTAGGCGCAGGTTTTGTTGCGTTTCAGACGCTAACTTCACCGTGACAGCGGGGTTGAAGTGCTCTGAAACAAGGGTGCTCTTGTTTTTGTCATCATGGACGTCCCGGGTCTCCTTTCTAGTGACCACGAACAGCAAGAATGGCTTCTGGTCACCACGCGTTGAGATAAAGCACACCAGACCCCCGGATTCGAGCCGAGAGGACTCCTCCCACCATCGCCGTTGCTCCTGCAGAGTGTACTTGCGAAGTTGCGGCGGTTGCGTGAACGATACGATGGCCTCAAGGCCATGATGCACCAGCACATGCTGAATGCTGGCCCTGGAGTAGTTGTGGGCTCTGATGTTGCCATTAATAAACCGATTTGACGCGGCAGCGTTGGCGACGTCGGGCTGTGCCAGGAGAGTGCCAATGACCTGCTTGAGAGGCCCAAAGGTGTCATGACGTAGCAGGCGAAAGGCAGAATCGAGATGGCGCTGGACGGGATCGGCAAGAAAGTGTGGCCGGGTGAAGTCGGTGCTTGGCAGATACTCGGCCATATTGCAAGTGACCTCTTCCAGAGTAGGGAATATCGCGATTTTGGTGATGTCGGGGAAGTCGTTGTCATGGTTACCTCCTGGGACAACCACCTCCAAAGGGAAGGTTGACTCGATGGCGCCAGCAACTCTCGCCGTGCCACCATCGGCTGGTTCGTGGCTTACCACGCCGCGACGCGCACCATGCATCATCCTTTTAATCATGTCAATCTTGACAGCGACGGCATCAAGGTCGCCCGTGGCTTCCGCTGCATCTTGAGTAGCCACACTGCGAAGCTGAGTGGTCTTTTCGCCGAGGGCGCTCAAGAGGGCCGGCAAAGCATCGTTAAGAAGACACTTCCGCTCTCGTCGGAGCAGTTCGTGGAGCGATGAGGCGACAAGAATTAGGAATCTCCGCGGCGAATGAGAAGTATTCGTCAGACGCCGGTTTAGATCAAAGAAAAAGGCAATCCCTTGATCACCGCTGATTCCGCCGATCATTCGGTAGACGGTGCCGACATAACTACCGATAGACAGACAGAGGAGCATCGACTGGTGAGTGATGACCCTGAGGGTGGCGCGAGCAAGTCGTAGACAGCTGTCATCATTCTTCGAGGTGGTGCACAATCGGATGGTTCTCTGAATGAATGCTGGACCGCCGATCTCGTCGTCGGCCAGGTCCCTAGCGACAGACTGATGGAACTCTCGGTTGGGGCTATCCATGATGCTGCCCGCGAGGTCCCATGTCTCTTCGCATTCCCGCTGGGGATTTGCACCCAAATGTGAGATGGACGAGCTGCGCTGGCGGACCTGGCGCTTGAAGTCGGAATAGTCCTCTCGGGTCTGTTTGGCTTCGCCGGGCGTGATCCCTTCAGACGCCTCTTGCTCGCGGACGCGCTCGACATCTTGGTTGTCGTGCGAGAACTTGCACGAGTCGCCGTACGTGCATCTCCCACGAAGAAATTGATGGCAAACACGTCGCGGTTGAGAAGACGAGCCGCCCCGAGAAGAATTTCCACGAGACCGGCCGCCGCGGTGGGTTTGCCGCGATGCTCTCCAGTTTCCACCAGAGCCGCGCCAACCACCTTGATCGCGTGCCATCGTTAAAAGTGATCAACGGAAAGCCGCACGGTGCGAGATGGCCGTTTGCCAATGTGGTAACGAAGTCGTGATGGCACAGAAAAAAGTGGTGCGTAAAGTGGTGGATTGAACGAGGAGATCGCGGTTGGAAAATCGGGAGAAGTAAGAGAAGAGGAGAGAGAAGCACTGGCAAGAAGGAATGGGAATGCGGAAGTTGCTCAAAACTTAAAAACTTCAAGGTTGACAAAAAGTGCAGATTTTTGAAGGGTGTGTGCGAGAGAAAGAGGTAGAGGAAAGAAGGAAACTTGGTAAATTTTCGCAGGCTTCCAGGTTTCTACCGTTTGGTCTCAGGTACCTCTCAACAATTTACTTGCCACCGGGACCTTCCCGACTCTTCTCATGCAGACTGTAACACAAAGATGCAGCTGAGACTGGCTGGCTTCGGATTCTGTGTCCGCCTCACGTCTGCCTCCTGTCTGCCTTTGGCCGATGAAGTGGCCTCTTGTTGGCTAACACTCCACCGGGGAGGGGGCAGGCTGTAGGCCTCACGCGTCGAGGATGTCACTCCGTCCTCCGGTTATTGGGGGAAGTTAAAAGGAAAGGACGGGGCGCAGAAGCCTAGATCTGGATGACGGGTTTGACCAAATCATAGCATCAAGTTGGCACAATGAGCGTCGTATTATTGTCACTGCACGCTCAGTGCTGCCCCGCCATCGTGATCAAGTTTTGTTCAACGACCCATCTCGTAAATTGGTTCAAACAAGCCCGGGCTTACCGTGGCACAATAAAATTGTTGAGAAATACACTGCCAGTCTGGCCACTCTGACCATCGAGTTCCGTTTGCAAGTCAGGCTACAGATGTCTGCATGTGTGGGGGGGGAGGGGCAGGGGGGGCACGGCAGCATGCATTGAGATGCCGAACTTGGCAGAGACAACCGTGACCTTGAAGGCGGCAGACTTGACTGGGATTAATTGACTTTTTATGGGGTTCGGGTTATCCATATCAGGATTATGTTCGACGCACCGAGTCGTGTAACTAACTACATGTCGGTCACAACGTCCCTCCTTGAGTCCTTGACTGCCCCCCGCCCACCGGAAACCGAGAACCTGGGTTTGTTACAGGGGTTGAGTCCATAGCGTATTGCCCTCACCCTTAACTTTCTTTGGCTTGTTTTAAGCACCGACGTGGTGGACAGCCTGCGTTTTGGTCGGGTGGCTCTAAGCCTCCATGTGCTGTAACGGACACTATCCGTGGCACCGCCAATACCGTGCACATGCACCCATACGAGGATCTCATGACCGTCCAAGGGCTGGGAGATCAGACAGCGACATGGAAACAGACCGTCCACGTTGTCACGGTTATCATGATCCTCGGTTTGTCTGGGGTTAGTACCGTACTCTTCCGGCATCAGGGCGGTGGGCCCTACCCGAGTTGGACGTGGCAGAACGGCGAGGCTGACAAGTGTTGTCCGTAAGAACGACAGATTCTCAGGTCCACTTCGCATGCTTCAAAGCACATGACTGCCCTCGGGCATGTAGTTGCGATGGAGGGTGGTGTTGACAGACTCAAACTTCTGCCAAGGCAGCAAGCAAACCATGATCTTGCACTTTGTAGCTATGTACTTTGCCCACGCCTAGCACGACAAAAGTTCAGGCAACGATGACCCTTGCACAGTGTAAAGTGAGCTGCTGGATATTGGATAGCTTGCGGCCATCGGAGTGGTGACTGGGGCTCGGGCCTAGCCGGACTCAGATCCACCGAAGGAGCTGTGTGTCTCGACCATGGGCCACGACTGAAGAAGCGAAGGGCTGCCAAGGTCCTGTGGCCTAGCTTGTTTTGGTTTCCATTACACAGTGTTACAACCGTGAGATATGCCAAGTTACGCCTCTCGTAGCCACGCATAGGGCCAAAAACCCAGATACCAGACTTGCAAGCCCCAGGCGGCTAGAAAAGGCCTCATCGGGAGTAGGGGGCGAACACATGCTTGGGGGGGGGGGGGGGGGGGTGATTCGTCTAAGGCTGGGGGCAACCAAGTCTCCACGGTTCGGTGTTTCTTTCTGCATGCTTCACGTTTCTCACCTGCCCGCCATCATACAAGGTGCTAAGATTCGATTTTATGCGGCGTATTATGGCTGAAGAGAATTGACTAGCTGAATTGGATTACTGTGCTCTGATGGCTGCCAAATAGTTCAGTCTCACCGTCGCATCCGGACCTAGGGAGGTTGTAGCCAAGCCGTGGTCTAGCTCCGAGGTAGGGCTAAGGCATATATCCGCTCGCTAAGCGAGCCCATGGATCATATCGGCGTCGCCACTTCTTAGGCATTTGTGGATATTCACTTGATCCTCTTGAAAATTGTCGACAGTTTGGGAAGAAACATCATGGGTGCGAATCTCCGTAGGCATCTTGATTCATACTCGGATCCCGTCAAGAAGACCAGGTGGATTTCGTGGTCAATGTATAAAATGGGTCAGTTCTCCCCTTCAGTAGCCAGTATTTTTGATACCAGACACACAGACCGACAGACACCAGACGCCAGACACACCTCACTCTTCAGCCTCTCCTCCCAGTCTCGTACCTCCCAAATCTTAACGCCACGCACCCATCCAGGCCGCTTTATCCCTTCACAATCTCTCAATATGAAGTTCGCAGTCTCTCAAACGATCCTCCTCCTTCTCGCCCCCTTGGCTCTAGCTCTCCCGACAGGAGGAGCTTCCTCCACCATCACCCCAAAGGGTTATACAGCGCCGGGCAACAACTGCAGAGAGTTCCGCGGCCAGATGATTTGCGCTCGCGATGATGCTGCTCCCACAAATGTCGGCAAGCGTGGCTACACGGCGCCAGGTAGCAATTGCCGGGAATTTCGGGGCCAGATGATCTGCGCTCGCGATGAGGCTGCCCCTGCAGAGGCTGACAAGCGTGGCTACACGGTGCCTGGCAGCAATTGCAAGGAGTTCCGCGGACAGATGATCTGTTCTTAAGGGGATGAAAGTCTGTGATCACCAACCACCCTTCAGATTGGAGCCTTGGGCTGCCCGTTCTACTTCACTTACGACGACATACACGACTCCTTGATCCTGAATAACAGCAACACTGAGCTAGGGGTAGGGGTCATTGGCGAAGGGACCATTATTACCAGTGTCGCTGGAAACAAAAGGAATTGTCCGGAGTGGGGGAGATAAGGGGGCTTTTGACTTTGGTTTGGCTTATAGGATGGAAATCTAGAGGCCCTCTCATAGGGAACAGAACTGTTTCTTGCATGCATTATGGTGGCTAGTAAGGTAGCTTGCTATTACTAGTATCGAAAGACGAGATTATAGACGAAGGCGTATTGCTTTTAGAGTGCACCTCTATGCTTTTGACTCTGCGCAATGTCTGCCTACTGACCACCTTGACCCGTTCCACCGAGGAGACTCGATAGGCCACTCCTGATTCGTGGTTTGTTCTCCGCACAATATGGCCGTCGCCGAGCTTGGCTACCGGGAACGCCCCAGCCCTTGACTGATCACGTTCTGGGTTGCCAAGTTGGGTCTGGGCTAACTCCATGTTTCAACCATTGACGACACAAGCGCAGCAGGGTTCAAGGTTTCGAAGGATCCACGTCCTTGCCACCGCCCCCGGTTGATCTGTATCATGACTGCGTGACTGCCAACTTCTGCTCTTCCACTTTACATCAGCTCATCCCGGCTGCGGGCTGCAGCTCTATTCGACCACCATGGCATCCGACCCAATATTCTTTGAGTTGAGCTGGTCAATTCTCAGTACCATCGGGGCGTGCAACGTCTTTTTCGGGCTTCTGGTCATCAGCGTCACCAACCTCTCCCCGATCGCCGCCGTTCCCCTCGTGACCTCGACCGCCTGCGCCATCGCAAATGGCCTTTGCTTCTACGCCTTTTACTTGCCAACCGTCCCGAGCACGAACCGCGCGGTCGCTTCGGCCTTTGCGGACATGGCATGGTTGGTAAGCAGCCCCGGGATTATCTCGCCTCCTTCGGCTACATGGGAGGCATATCAGGGAAATGGGTAGCGTTAACCTGTCCACAATAGATCCAAGAAGCAGGAATGTCGCTGTATAGCTATGTGATATTAAGCCGCATTCTACGCGATAGGCAGTGGTACGTATACGCGGGCCTGTTCTGGACGACCATGGTGGCCATTGTCGTGGTTCGCATTAACATCGCCGTTGCTCGGATCATGTACATCAACGGCCACAACGCGGCGCTCCAAAGGACCGTCAACTACCTCCATATGGCCTACTTTCCCTTCATAGCCGTTCTCGAATCCGTCAACGCCTTCTACCTGCTGAGGACCTTTGCCCACGCCCAGATGTCCTGCCTCAGGAGGCAGAGCAAGGCGAGCTTATTACGGTACCTGATGCGCAGCACCGAGGTCCGCCTGGCTCTCCTTGCCCTCGTCGGCATCATGCGCGCCGTCACCTACTGGTTTCAAGACAGGGCACAGAGAGCGACCAACCTGGCCAGCCAAGTCGACCGCTTCTGCTACACGATGGAGTGCCTCTTTCCTATCATCATGTAGTTCGTGTCCCTCTGTCCCCCTCCCCCCTCCCCCAGCCCCATGGCCTGCAGCTAATTCCCGAGACTTAGCATCGACATGTTGTCCTCCAAGGTCGTCTACACCAACCAACAACAGGAACGATGCGGTGTCCCTATGAACCTTCAGCACCCACAACCCGCCGTCGGGGTGGAGCCGAACGCGGGGAAGGCGGCAGGGTCGTTTCCAATTACCAGCCGAGTGGAACACGTCGAGATGGAGAACGTCTCTAGCGGCAGCGGCGCAAGGGGTCGAGGAAGTAGCGTGGGGGCAAGTTCGCAGGCTCGCATCATGAGGGCCGCGCCGCCGTTTGGCGAAGCGGTCTCACACTATGATTCGGGGGCGATGGATCAGAGCTGTACTAGAATCAACAACAGGGGGTCCGAGATTGGCGTTGCGGTCAGCGAGCGGAGGGATGAATCCCCGTCAATATCCGGTTGAATACTCAATGGACGGCATAGGAAAGGTGGCGTTGTCGGTTCTGGATGGATGGCGTTGTGGAATTGGGTATTCCGGCAATGTCAATTGTACTGTAATCAAGTCAGGGTTGAAAACGATGTATTAAGCTGACTTATCTATGGGCTGTGGTTCCTACAAAGCCTGCAGCCAGTTTTAGGGAATCACACAAACCTCCTCAGGGCAATACCCGTGATCACACGCATAGCTGCACAACTCGGCGTAGCTCTCGTCCCTGCCTGGTGCCGACACACCCGGGGTTCCCGTCTGGCCTGGCCGTGTCCTCGCCCACGTGTCTTTGTGGCCGTACAGAGTACACGAGCAGGTGTCTGACGGGCAGAAGCCGTAGCGGCAGGAGAACTCGCACAAGCCCATGTAGTCGCCCTCGCCCTCACCCTGGACGCATACGGCCCCGTCGGCCGGGGTGGTGGTGTACGGGATAATGGTGCAGACTCTTGCGGGGACGATGTACATGTATATGCTGTAGTAGGCGCATATAAAGCTACACAAGGGGTCATACTCGGCCGGGACCCCCAACATGCCCCAGCAATGGACTCCCGGAGGCGTATCGGGAAGAGGTTCGGGGGTGCGGGGATTCGTGCATGTGCAAGGCGGCGGGCAGAACCCGAGGCGGCAGGTCCGATCACAGAGGCTGTCGCCTATTGTTTCCGGACCCTTGCCGCCCACGCAGTCGGTAAGAGCGAAGGTGGGCCATGCGCTGGGGTCAGTGGTGGTGGTGCTGCTGCTTGCCGGCACCGAAGTGGTTGTCAACTGGAAGATGGCATCCCAATCGCAGTTCCCCGATTGACAGTTCCCCTTGGCGCAAAAAGCAGTGCCGGTACCGCAGGTACCGTTGTGGTGGCAACAATCACCCCATTTTCCGGCACACTTCCTCCTGCCATGCTGCCAGCCACAAGTACCATCGGTGCTATACTCCACGTCGCCGAAGCAGGCTCCTTCATAGCAAGTGCCGTTGGCGCAATCCTCTCTGTGGGGGTAGTTAGTCTGGGCTCTGAAGAGAGATAGTGATAGTCTTGAGTGACTCGGCTCCTTACTCGGTGTTGCCGCAGGTCCATGTTTCTGCGTTGCAACACTGCGCCTCGGTCCCAAGGCAGGTGGCATTGTTGTGCTGAGGGCCACAGAAGCCGTCGGCAAAGCGAAGGGGCTCAATAACTGTACGTTGGCGTCAGTCGTGAGTCATCAGGGGATAGATACATCAGGTAGTAGATAAGGCACGACACTCACACCCGATGACGCAGTATTTTGTGTTTGGTTTGAGGTTGGAGCAGTCTGGCAGCACGGTTGGGTTCAAGAAGAAGAAGTCCTTGAGAGTGATGCCGTACAGGTTGGCCATCTCGGTGCACGTGTCATAGCTTGGATCCTCGTATGTCTTGTGCCAGAACCGGCAATTGATCTCGCCGGGCTGGATGGGAGGCCGGGTGATCCGGGTCTCATTGCGAGCCACAATGGGCATCACGGCCGAGGCAATCGGAGCGAAGGCCATGTCCGTGGCGCCGGCAGGAGACCGTTTTGCGACCCGATCCTTTGTCCATGTTATGGGCGGGCAGTCGTCGGCAAGGACACCGGGAGGCTGCGTGAAGAGCAAAGAAGGTGCAATAGGGAGGACTTGAAGAAGAAACATCTTTGTAGATGGCTGACTTGCGCTGCTGCCAGACAGCGGGAAGACAAGGACCGCGATATAACCACCAGTCTCCCCGGAGGCTGAGTCTGGAATCCCCCGGTTAAAAAATAGTTCACGCTCAACCACGGAGAAGCAAGAAGGAAAAGGGGTCCCCTGCGGCCACATAAGGCAGTCTACGTTTGGTTTGGGGGGTTGAGGAATATCGCAAGCGGCGCGGCACGATAATAGCCGGCGAGGCTCTCCGCTCTCGCCTGGTTCGGAGCCCTAGGTACATACCTTAGTGTTATTGGCCGACAAGTGCTGCAGCCAAGATGCTGTTGGTTCCCGCGCAGCCCTGCAAGTACCATCGGGTAGTCCTTGCTCGGGAGAGCCGGTGCCTCGCCCGCCGTGTTGGCCCCCTCACCGAATATCTTCGGTCATGGAAAGGTACATGTACCATCGGTTAATTAATAGTCTGAGTCAGGGCGATCTGTTGGCCCGCCATGCTGTCCCCCATCTTCGGATGTCCTCGGCGTTAATAACGTTACGGCGTGAACTTAGCTCCAGCCAAGACTGCGTTGCTTACCGTGCCCTGCCGTGGTGGTGTCTATGTACGTGCATGCATATATATCAGGTCCGGCCTTGCCTGCGAGCCCGGAAAGGGGCACCATGTTGGCAATCTGCTGCACCTCCGGCACTTGTTCATGCGATGGGATTGAAGACACTGGTCAGTAGTCCCAAGTCCTCGGGGGGCATTCGGGCTGATCGTAGCTGGGCAAGGATGAGGTGAGCATAAACCCTGATTCGGCTTGGGAACTATTGTCTTTATGAAGTGGGTGGTATCAAAAAATGTTGTGCCATCTTCAATGGCGGAGCACCACCAACCCCCCCCCCCCCCCCCCCCCATTCTAATCACAAATAAAAAGAAGTAAGAAAGATAGTAACAAAGAAGTAAGAAAGATAGTAACAAAATAATAGTAAATAAGAGAGAAAGAAGAAGTAAATGAAACTAAGAAAAGAGAAGAGAAGAGAGTTGGGCTGGGGCTTGCACGGGCCCTGGATGAGCAGATTGACGACGGTACATGATGTCCGGATCCGGTATCTCCGCCTCATGTCTTTGACGTGGAAATGCCAGAGGCGGACGCGGGCTGTATAATAGCGCCACAAAACCAGCTCCTTTTTATTTGCTCGTACTGCAGGTACCTTACATGCATGCGAACCTCAACTTTTGTTTGGCCAAAACCCGCTGCAGTTTTCCCTTTATTTGTCAAATTAAACCTAGATCCGGACCACAAACATCGCATGCGGCGTGCGTTTCCTTTGTAGGCAATCTGAAAGGGTTGCTGAGAACCCACTGATATATGATCATGACGTAGACATGAGGGTGATTGGGGCGATGGTGGGCAACTTCCTGGAACGATTAGTTCTGCGATGGCCTACGTCTCTTCATCCAGACCGCCGGATGCGGCGAGGCAACGGGAGGTTCGACATGCGCGTGGGCATAAATACCGCCATCATGTGGCACGGGCTGATACTCCGCTCAGGACAAGCCCGAAGTGCTCGAAACCATCCAGCCCAGCTATCAACCAGAAAGCATCCATCATGTCTACCGCCCAGGGTCCCGCCCCCCAAGCGTCCGCTTCCCAAGGCTCCGCTCCCCAGCCCTCAAGCATGACCGAAGGCCCCCTTGGCACCTTTGACATTTTGAACGTGCCGTCCCGCGTCACGACTCCGCCTCGCTGGTTACCTCTTGTCAGCTTCCGGCTCGAAAAGCCGGAACTGCTCATTGACGAGGTTTTTGGCAAAGAGCTTGAGGACAAGGCCTTGGAGGTGGCGTCCCGGCTTAACTTGCCAAACTCAATTGCTTGGGTCCAGATTACATCACGAGCCTCTCGCTTTGACCCGCTGGACTCCTTGCCTACGCTGCTCATTGTTATGGATAACTGGGACGAAACTTCGCCTCGTCCGTGGCAAGATCTTGTCGAAGAGATGAAGAGATACATTGGTATGCCACCAGCACCTACTGTTTCTTCGGCTGTTGCTGACATGTTCGGTCCTTATCTAGATGGACGGGTTGCCAACACCCCAGCCGCCGGCTCACTCGACATCAGTGTTGAGGTGATCAGCAAGGACTTGGTCCTGACCAAGTACTTCTCGCCTCTTGACGATGACGACATGTACCCTCGGATCCTAGCAGCCTGGCCCGAGATCAAGGCAGAGATTCGCGATATTCTGGAGAGTTCCCCCGCGACAGCCGATTGCATGACATCCATCGCCCTGCTCAAGCTAGGATTTGACAAGTTGTTTGACAACCCCAAAACGGTCTACATCACTCTATCTTACGATTCGTCAGAGGCCGGATGGCCTCCAGTCTTAGCAAAGATACAATCCCTGCTTGATGGCTACGGGTTCGACCTCCACGCCCATCTGGAACACAGTTTTCCAGGCTCCTTGGCCAATTTTCAGCTTCTTCGCGACACAGAGCCAATTACAAAGGCCGAAATAACGCTCAAGATGGATGATTTCAACATGGGATTCCCGGTAGACCTGGAGACCGAAGTCAACGCTGGGGCCGATATTGGCGCACACACGTACGTCCCCAAAGACAAACGACCTCCAGCTGGGGGCCACGAGCTTTCGAATCCCATCGTCGGTACGCTAGGCTGCTGGCTACAGATCAAGGTCCAGGGCCATGACTGGCAGACAGTAGGCCTGACCAATTACCACGTTGTCAGACCTTGCCTGCCTGGGTTTCGCCTGATCGAGACTAGCAAGGGGACCGCCGTGGGCAGTCCAGAGAAAACCTCGAAACTTTTCAAGGCAGACAGAGACGGGCTGCGGACTGCTGGAACCAAACAGCGCATCCCGGTGGAGAGTCCGACCCGGACAAAGCTGAACTTCAATGTTCGGGCGAATCGATTTCATGTGGAGGAAGAGATCCGTGAGCAAGCACTCGCACAGGAAAGTGATCCAGCCCGCATAACCGACATGGAGGCTCAAGAGCAAAAGTGGCGAGCCTTCTTCGACAGCCAGAAGCACATTCTCGGGAATGTTTGTCTTGCTTCGGGCTTCATGCAACGGACCACTCGACCTAAGCCCGGGAGATTGGATTGGGCGCTGATTCGCCCAACGGAAGAGAGCCGCGTCGGGCAAAACTTACTCCCGACCATGACGGACTGGCTGAATGGACCGTATCAGTTCCATCGCCCTCGCTATCGCGGCAACATAATCACGTCACCGTCACAAGGTTCCCGCTCTCTTCACACCATGCAGAAAGGCGAGCATGTTTACAAGGTCGGCGCCTCGACAAAGTTCACGATTGGCGAGTTTGAGCGTCTCAAACCCGACTGTATCATCAGGGAGGAAAGACACTTGAAAGGGGCCGGGGTCCCCATCCGGTCCGACGAGTTCATGTTTTTCGGCACGGAGGGGATGCCATTTGCACGCCGGGGCGACTCTGGGTCTGTTGTGTGGGACACAAATGGGCACGCTGTGGGATTGTTGTTTAGAGGACACTCTCCCAACCAGACCAAGGACTGGTACGCGTATGTAACACCCATCGAAGATGTCTTTGCAAGCATCAAGGCCCAGTCAGGTGGCAAGATTCAGGAGATTCGTTTTCTAGGCGAGTCATAGGGGGTGCTTCATTTATGTACTATTGGGTTTTCGTTTCCTCCCGTTGACGGACTGTTAACGTCGCCGCGGACCCGTTGGCGGTGCCGCGGACCCGTTGACGTCGCCGCGGATCGTTGACGTCGCCGCAGACCGTTGACACCTCTCCGCTTAGGTATTTGAAGGCCTCTCCTCTAATGACGTCTTCGTCAACTCGTTTGCCTCGTAGAGCACATCACTTCCCACCAGAGAATGTGACACCCATCGAAGATGTCTTTACAAACGCCAAAGCCAAGGCACACATATTATCTACCGCCTTCATTAATATATCATTCATACTCCGCTATGCCCTAGGGCGTGCCGGACCCTCTGCTATTTAGTGTACAGGAAAACCGTGCCCTCCCGGGCCGGGTGAAAAACCCCTACCAACAATCAAGGAACGATGCGTTCTGGTGAGTCTACGTATACAAAGAGAGGAGGCCTCCTGGCCTCCGAACGGGGGCACTTCAGGCCGCCGTTTCCAGCTCGAGCCTCCTGGCCAAGCTGTACATCGGCAGCCTCCCCGAGTCCATCAGCCAGTCGAGGATCCTCCTCGCAAGCCGTGCAGTCGTGGGATTGATACCGTGTAGAACTGAGTAAAAGTCCCGTCGTGTCCGAATTCCAGTTCTCTCCCATCTTCGAGTCAACGGTGGGGCCAAACACCACACTACCAGGTGTTCGGCAGTCTCTCGTCCCTCGCCACACTCGCAGGCAGGCGTCAGAACCTCCGGGACTTCCCGTGTAAACAAGTAGTCCCGTAAGCCTATTGCTCCCGTCCGGATTTGAATGAGCAGTGAGCTTTTCGCCTTGCTGAGACCGTCATGTCTCCTTAGGGTTTCGTTCCGGAATAGCGTCTCCCGCTGATGGTCAAAGTCGTCCGCCGGCCTGGTGATTGCTCTGCCGTCCCGTTCCTTTAACCACCTCGCTCTCCAGGCCTCTTCTACTGCCTTGTCCGTGTCTATGGTTCCCCCCGTCCAGCGCATGATCGTGCCCGCGGCTCTCTCTACCGCCGTGGGCCCTTGAGGTCTCAAGGTTCGCGGTCGGCCCCTGTTGCCCCTCCTCGAGTTGAGTCTCTGCTGTATCTTGCGGCAGGCGGTAAGGATAACGCTCCCCGCCGTCTTCCTGCCGCCTTGGCCGTCGTCCAGATTGGGTTGTTGGAGTCGGTTTTCGAAATCTGCACGCCGTTTGTTTAGGTATAAGTCCAATGGTAGTACCCACGTCTCTGTCTCGAGGTTACGGATGGGGGTAGACTTAAAGGCTCCCGCCACAATCCTCAGGCTCTTGTTCTGGGCCTTCCCGAGGGCCTTGGTGATGCCTTTCTTCACCGGTTCGCCTCCCACGCCTTCATTAATACCCGCCGTGGTTGGGAGAGGAATTACGTCTGGGGTATGGAAGTAACATGGCAAACAAACCCATATCAGAACCCCAGATATAGCAGGGCTCGCAACTACTTAGGTGCTTCTGGGCAAGACTTAGTACATGTAACCTTCAAGACATATCTGGGATACTCATTAAACAGCAAACACCACACCGCCCTGCTTCTCCGTCATGAGCTGGACCGACCCCGGCTCACATAACAGGTAGCTGTACCAGGCCGCTCACTTCCAGCACCAATGTTATTCGCCACGCCTACGGTCTCCCCAAAGGGTGTGAACGAAGTAGAATGGGCGAGCCTTTCTAGCCCCCGTCGCCGGCGCCGATAGTATTATAAATTATATATTAGGATGTAATCAGCCGCAGGTTCCAGTCCACCAACCCATTGTTGTTTTCACGATCATACAAAATCATATCAGACTCCACCCCAACCCAACCCCCCTAACCCTCCATCATGTCTCAACCAAGGCCACCTTCCCCTTCCCCTTCCCCTTCTCATTCACCACCCCCCGCCCAACCCCCTCCTCCACCACCCCCTCCTCCTCCTCCCCCTCCGACCGATCATCCTTCGCGACCCCCAACACCACAAAGCGATACGCGCTCCGGAACAAGCAATACAGCCAGAACAAGTTCAGCCCCTGCAGCGCGGCCAGCAGCGCAAAGGTGCCGACCTGCGCGACGCGGCACTTGTACTGCTGGGCGGCCCAGTCCAGCACGAAGGGGCCGACGACGGCATACTCGGTGGCGATGGAGTAGAGGATGGCCAGGTTCAGGTAGTGGCGCAGGTAGATCCAGGCGGCGATGCAGAGGGCGAAAGTGGCCGACTGGGCGGGGTGGTTGATGTAGTTGAGGGATTTGGAGATCTGGGAGCGGTGGGGGTTGGTTAGGTGGGTTTGTTGTGGTGGGGTGTAAGTGGGGGAGGGGAAAAAGGGGTGGCTTACGGCTAGGAAGAGATCGCTGATGTCGTGCGTGATGTAGATGGAGATGCCGATGTACATGAAGTGGAAGCGGTAACTCAGGAAAATGAGGCTGATGGTGATGATGTGGTGCCCGATGAGCTCTCTGAAGTCCTTCCGCGGCTTCTCCTGGCCAAGGACCATCACGATGGCTTGTTGCACCCAATAGGCCGCCTGGAACAGGTAGTAGAACTTGAAGATGCCATCGTGGGCTAAGTTCGGATACGTTTCGTACATTGCGCGCGTTTTGAAATACCATAGGCCGGGGGTCTGCTTCATGGTGTAAAGTCCAAGCGGCCCAGAAAAGGCAAAGTAGCAGGCCGTGTACATCTGCTCCATGAAACGGGCCTGCTTAGCTTTGGACTTTATCCCTCCCAGACGCGCCAACGGCCGCAGCACCTCTTGCATGATGAACTCGCGAGTGAAGGTGAGGAAGATGGTGTAGAAGCCAAGGAAGGCGAAGTCCCAAGGACCCTTTCCGTACTGGCCATCGTCGAGGTTGTAGGAAAGAAAGAGGAAACGATGAACAATATTGGACTCAGTCGGGTTGAAGGCGTAGAGTCCGAGGAAGCCGACAACGAGTCCTAGAGGTATGGCCCAAGTCCGCTGGAGGAGTCCTCGGAGGTGCCCACGTGACCGCTTCCTCCGCCGCAGACGTTTATCAGGCTTTGCTAGTTGGCCGGGCCGTGTTTGGCCATCGGGGATTGAGCGTAACTTCCGTGAGTCAGATTTGATGCGTTGACGAGATGAGCGGCCATTGTGTGTGGTCGTGGTATCGAAAGGACTTTTCGAACTGCTGAGTAATGAGAACGCTTCGGTGGCGGCCATGTCTGCGGAAGTGTGCACTGATGGTCGGCCTGTATTGGCAGAGAATGGTGATTCCGGGTCCATGAGAAGAGAGTGCAACTGCGAAATAATGAAGTGACACAAACTTGTTCGTTCAATTTAGGTTCTTGAAAACAGCCGTTGTGTGGGGTGATTCGTCATGTGGGAGAAGCCGCGGCCCGCGGGTGCCGAGAGAGCGATACGCGCATAGCAAGTGCCCGCCTTCCCGAAATGATAAATCCATTCCATTTGGTCAGAAACGTCAGAGCGAAGTGCGAGATGCCGGGGATAGGGGTATAAACTACCGCGCTAATTCCGAGCAGCGAAAAGGATCCAAAACTAGCTAGGTAGGTAGTTACTGTATTGCGGGCCTAATTCATCCAGTCGAGAGGCAGACGCATCGATCAATCACTGCCCAATTAACCCTAACCCTGTTGTGGTTGGTTGCACCAAAAGCTTAACCAGAACGTCAGTTGCACCCTGGCACCTCAAGTCATACAAAGTATTCGGAGTCACTGCTACATTGATGGATGAGAACCAGATGCAAAACAAAACAAACTTGATATTTGCTCAATATACACAGGGAAGATTACGGTATTATAGCTAGTTTGTCTATGGCTCCAAAGAGGTCGGGGTATATGGACACGGAGGTTGAGATTTTGCGCTCCCACCAGTTCCCACCAACACCACTTCTAAACAGTAAAGAAATGAAAAAGATTGACCATAGTCGATGGACGGTGATAGGAGATTGCGCATAATTAGCACACAACGCATAAATGTGAGGATGTACAAGTCATGTACTGGTCAGTAGACGAGGCATTTCGGCAGTACCTCATCTCATGGTCGTGTCATGAATCCACCCGTGTCCGGGCCGGTCTTTAGGGGACCGACCTACACCGATAACTCGGAACACCACTCCAGAAACGCCGGAATCGAGCCCCCTCACGTTGCTCCCTTAGTCCCAGCCCGATGGTTTCTGCCAGTTTGATGGGCTCACCGGCGAGGGGGGCGGGAAGTGATGCGAAGGCGCCGTCGGATGTGTGGGTGTCATCGGCTTGTACTTGGCCGCGAGATCGTTGAGGTTCCCATGAGCGCTAGCGGGGGGCGAAGTCATGACACTGGGAGCACCGGACGGCGGAGCGGGCCACGACAGCAGAGACGGCGAAAACACACCACTGCTGGCAATGCTGATACCGCCGAGAGAATCTTGGCTCGTCCGGCGGGGCGCTACTGCTCGTGGCGGGCTCTGAGGGAAGGTAGACGACAGTGGCGAGACCTCGAACGGGCTGGTGGGACTGCCAGGGCGTCTGGACGGGAGTGCGACGACGAGCTGGGGAGGGCCGTCAGCGCGCTCGGGGCGGGCAACCGTGGGGCCAGGGTGCGCCACGGGAGAGGGCTGCATAGTGCCGTAACCGACCGTGCCCCGGTTGTTCTCCGTCATGAGGGCATCGCCGTGGCAGCCGTCAGTAAACAGGAGACCGGCGCCCATTGATGACCGCTTCTTGTCGTTCTCTGTGTAGGGAGTGGACTTGAAGGGCGTGTACTTGGTAAGGAAAGCTTGAACGCGAGGCGTGCGTCGGTATCTGTAAAGCAGCAGAGCCAGGAGGACAAGAAGAAGAACCAGGACGGCTGCGAACTCGGTTAGAAGACCCGCACATATTGCGATATGGGGGGTGATAGACTTACCAACAATGCCACCAATAACACCGGGGAGGGAGCTTGGGTGCGAGCCAGAATCCGAGTTGTTGTTGTTCCCGTCGCCGTTACCAACCCCACCAAAACCTCCGTTTCCGGTGTTGTCATTATTGTTCCCACTCCCATACGACGCCCCGGAGCCGGCGGCCAAATCCCCAAAGTCAGTGTGGGAAAAGCCGTCGCCCGTAAACGAGCCCGATCCAGTTTCTCCCGATGTCGTGGTTGAACCGGCAGGAGCCGAGTTACCATTGGCGTCATTTCCCTTTTGCGTGACAACCGGCACACCGGCACCATCTACCACAATACCGCCCTGATCGGTGCCAGGCGTGGAATACGACCCCGTACCCTGACCGTTGGTGGCAGGCGGCGTGTTGCCCGAGCTCTGCGATCCGCCACTTCCACTTCCAGCACCACTGCTGCCGTTGCTGCCCCCTCCAGTCGTGCCACCACCGCTGCCAGTCCCCCCATTGCTGTCATTTCCGGTTGTCCCCCCCGATCCGCTTCCACTGCCGGACCCCGACCCGCCGTTCGCACCCGACCCGGACGAACCGGATCCGGAGCCCGTAGACCCAGAACCGTTGGAGCCAGAGCCCGAAGAGCCAGAGCCCGTAGACCCGGAGCCATTGGAACCGGAACCTGAAGAACCGGAGCCGTTAGAACCGGAGCCGTTAGAGCCGGAGCCGTTAGAGCCGGAGCCGTTAGAGCCGGAGCCGTTAGAGCCGGAGCCGTTGGAGCCAGAGCCGGAAGATCCCGAGCCCGAGCCCGAGGATCCATCGTTTGACCCGGAACCCGAGTTTCCGGAGCCATTGCCCCCCGTCCCCTCCGCGGGTGGGGGTTGTTGAGTGGCCGGGGGATTGGCGGTCTCCGGCGGGTTCGTAGGCTGAGGGGCCGCGGCAGGTGGGTCCTGTGCCGGCGGGGGTTTATCAGGCGTAGGTGCCGGAGCTGGCGGCGGTGGTGTCGGGTCGGGTGTTGGAGCCGGGTCCGGTGCCGACTTAGCACATCCTGGCGTGTCGGGGAGGAGCTTGCACACCGGGCTGGTGAGTGTCTCGACGAGTTCCCCCAGAAGTCTCTTTCCCCGGAGTTTCTCCCTGATCGGCCCAGGCGGTGGGAGCCGCATCTCGTTGCGTTTAGATGCTGATATCAAAGAATGGTCAAACTGTCATGGCAACCCAGAGATTGGAGGTCGGAACAAAGTCGATCCGCGGAGAGCCACGTCTTGATATCCCGAAGTCCGAATCGCCCAGGAAACCTGACCTTGCGAGTTGAGTCAAGGAGTGACGGTTAGAGTTTGTTAGTTAGACGAGTTGACTCTAACTAACGGCCGAGTGAGAGTGAGAGCGATGCGTCCAAAGCCGAAAGAGTGAAGGCTATGGAGGCGCGTCAAGGGAATGACGGGAGGGCTCGATGTCGAGGGGGGCGGATGCAACAAAAAGGATTGATGAAAACACGCAAAACTCGCAAGGTCCAGAGCGCCTTGCAGCATCACAGTGGGTCGGCACACAAGCCGAACCCGGCATGATGGGAAGGGGTTTGGTGGCTTTGCCGCTTGCTCCTGCCATGTTGTGCTTGTTCCTGGCCGACCCCGCCGGGTTGTGAAATGGCTGTCACCTTGACGACTTGGCGCCGAACTGTTTCAACCCTGCCGTTCTTGCTTCAGGAAACGATCGTCAGGTCTGCCCTGGCGCCTTGGCCAAGTTCGGTATAGCGTTGAGTTCCTGGCACTTTCCGGCCCCCGGCAGAGGAACCAGGCGAGGCAAGTGGAGCAAAACCGGGCAGAGCGAGTAGGGGTTGGGCCAACCGAACCAGGCACGCAAGGCAGTTCCTTCTTAGGCCTTCTCTTGGGCAAGCGGCGGCAAAACCTTCGCAACGGCAATTCGCCATTCTCATATTAACGGTTTTAAACGGCGACCCTCAACCCACGCGGTGGCTAAAGTCGGTCGCATATCAACGTTCTGCATCGGGGTTAAACACGCCGCAATCACACTCAGTCTACATATCTAAAACATAGCCAGAAGCCCGACGGCACAATTGCCCGATTATTTGTTTTCAGTGCTGACAAGTTTGCACCCAAAAGATGGCCCCACATTGCCGATCTCTGGCTGCTGCAGTTCCACCACGCTATCCCCCACGCCCATTTCCGGCTGCAGCGAGGGAAGCATTGGCACACTTGCACGCGCCTCGCGCTCGCCGGTCCCATGTCAGCACCCTTGCAGCAGGACGAGGAGGAAGGCAACATCTGTGATTCACAACATGGGCATGCATTGCGGCCAGGGTTGAGAGGAGTCGACAGGCGTTGGGCTGGATGCTGAACAGCGGTGAGGTGGAGTCCGATCGTGATGCAACTGCAACAGCAAAGGTTTGCTTTCCGGGCTCGCCAGGCCAGCCATGGGCGCGGATCATCGCGAGGGTTGCGAGGGTTGCGAAAGCTTAAAGAGCACAGATCGGCATGGCTTCGTTGACGGTTGGAGCGACGAGTTTGACGGCCAGGTGTTGTCGCCGCCGTCATCCCCATGTCTCGTCGTCGTTCGCGTTGAGCACAGTACACCTTCATCACTTGACAAAAACGCAATCAATCGCAATACGAACGATTTTTTTTAATCAGCCCCTATTTCCAGCTGTGACGTGGGGCTGAGCCAAAAATGACCGCCAATATTGACCCAGGTTCCCCGGACTGGCCAGTGCGCGTCCGGGGGGTTGTTGACCCGCGAAGTCGCGCCTCAAACCCCTCGTCATTTCAACACCGAGAGCGAAGGCGGGATGGCATCACTTGAGGCGGCAGCCACGCGACAAGCCGAGCGCGGGGTGGTCGGCCGGTCGTCAAATGGGAAACCATTCTTTGGCCACGCCGCGAACACGTGAAGTCAGTCAGGGTGGGGATGGAGACAAAGAGGCTACCGACCACGCGAGCCTTGACAATGTTAAAACACGGGGTGGCACAATACTAGACATGTCTTGAGCACGTGGGCTAGTGCGCTACTTTGTTGAAGGAGCTTGTGTTCTACTCTCCTCGCTTTTCCCCTTTTCAAGCAGCTTGCTTGTTGATGGATCCAGAAGATGATTCAATCCGACCCGCCGCCTGATAATGGAACGCGAGTCACGATCACAGACGGCAACCTTGGCGGAAGTGTTTCTCAAAACCATGATCCTGGCCCTCAAAGTCATAATTCCGATGATATGGCTCCGGAGCAAGCTCTCCCCCGTTCAGTTTATCATCGGAGGCGCGGCGTTGGTCCTTGCTGCATTCCTCTTTGATTTCTCGCCGACCCAAGACTCTGGTTGCCCGCCGTCAATGCGCCCTAGCAATCTCCGCGACCCGGGGAGAGTGGAGAGACTAAAGGCGAAGGGGCCAGATTGAGGAGGTGTGATGGTAGCTTAAGCTCGGTCCGATAGTGCTGAAACGCCAAGTAGCTAACCACATGTAACGCTACAGGTGTCGTGAAATGATGTCTTGTGGCTCGGGAATCCGAGGTTTGAAGGGCCGCCGTTTCCGGATGCAGCAACAGTATGTTGTACGCTAAGGTGCCTATCAAAGCAAAAAAGACTTTGGAGATCTCACGCGAGTCATATCTCGAGGCCGTCGAGACGTGCTTGCAGTTTGACCAGATGTTTAAAATTAGGCGGAGCGAGGCCGTAAAAAACCTATAAACCAACGACGAGATATGCGGAAGACTCATACGAGACAAAACTGTTGCCATTGAACATATTTGAAGGACCTGCAGCCCCCGGCCCGGCCACCGCGGAAACGGCGGCGGCGGCAAACGATTTCGACAGACGACGAACAGTCGCAAGACATCGATTCGGACAGCATGCCTGAACCGCAATCCAGGGGTGGACGTAACCTACATAATGCAGAACGGCCAGGATTCCCGTCACCGAAAAGGCTTAGATCAACCGAACACTCGGCGACAGGCAGCGTCACTGTTCAAGATCCGTGTCCGAGTTCTCAAGGAACCGTAGTTGGATGTTAACGACGGCCGTGAAGCATGGGTTTGATCAAAGAAAACCCGGGCCCGCCGTAATCTCTATCGGCTAACCGGAGCTTCAAAGACGAGAACGGTCACTTTCGCTACGACGGAGCCGCCTAATCCCCCAACGACGGCCCTCCCAGCGCATCTCAGCACGAGGCCGATAACCGTGTTGGACAAGGGACAGCGATTTGCGATGTGCTTGTTCGGATTGCCAAGGTGCATCTGTACGTCGGCAAGGTGGCCGATAAAGCAGCATTCGATGACAAGGTGCTAGCCAAGGTCGCTCAGGTGCGTGTTTGGACAGCTCGCATACTTACCTAATTAACATCCGTAACGCAAACACAGTCTAGGGACTACCCGATACATCTACCGATTCTCCCTCAACACACATTACTTCATATGTTGATGTGGTTCATAACACGGAGCAAAAACCCCCGACTCATGGGGGACCGCTAGGGCGTTTTCGACTTTTAAGGTGGGATGGCCCTATCGGTAGCGGCCGTTCCCAGCAGTTTGCTCTCGTTCCTCTTGGAGACTGGAAGCTTTCTTGGCCCTAGCCTTTGTCTCTGCGCCCGACACAACACGGCGTTTACCTTTCTCCGCCGGCCATAGCGGACTCAGTGGTGGAGAGAATGGGGGGGGCGCCCTGCACGGCCCGTGTTCCTGCCGTTTCGAGCTGCTTACAAAACCTTCTTCTCTTGCGTGAGTGGGGTGCCCGTCACTCTCGTTCCTTCTTCCCACGGCGCGTTTTCGTTTCCCGGACAGAAAGAGCACGGCCCCATGGCTACCCAGGTCAGTCAGTAGCTGTCAACAGCGAACCGCGTCTAACCTTCCCAAAATGTAAAATATCACTCTGCGCCTTCCAGGACAATACGAATGACCCGAATGCAAGGCCCAACGACTGCCTCGGTGCAGGTCTTTAAAACCTACATCTTTTCGCGGGTCTCTGCTTCGCTTCTCTTCCCTTCCCTCCCCATAACAGACCGAAAACTGCTTCTTCAACTTTGTTTCTGACGCTGAAGAAACATCATGGCATTCGTTGACATTTGGGTCGCGGTCTGGACCCTTATTGGGAGCATCGGCTCCTGTCTTCTTGCATTGCCCGTGCTGGGTGATGTTTTGCGTTCGTTCGGGCTCCGCCCACCCCCTCCCCGCGACCAGGTTCCCGGGCTTCTAGACGAAGTTCGTGATGATCAGAGTGGCCTGGTGGTGGGCCCGACGACTATCATCGGAGGCCAGCAGGGCCTTGTTGGCGGTCAGGACACCATTGGTGGGGACCTAAGGGCCCTCATCGATGCTGCTCAGTCCCTCGATAAGAACCTGATGGTCGCTGTTGAGAATCAGAAGGCCATGCTCAAGGTCATTATGACCGTCTCGGACCAAATCGACAAGTCTCGGGATGACTCGAACAGTCGCTTCGACAACGTCAGGGTTCGCCTTGACGCTATCGTGAGCGCGACAGAGTCATCGGCCGAAGCCCTTGGGCGGATGTCGGCCCTCGTGGCGGAAGTGAGCGGCCGCCGCACGGCGCAGTCAGAACCTGCGTCAACGGCCACTCAGACCCAAGGCACTTAAGTCTTGAAGGAACGGCAAGGCAGCTACGGCGCCACCGTTCTGGCTGCTTGCGTGAACACGGCGGAGACGCAGCAGCCCCACCCGTCGATCCTCCGAGGCGGCGGGTGGTGCCTCTAGGGGACCCCATATCATACATTAGACTTGCATTCTTAGAAAGGCACTAGAGGTACCCCGGCGTTGGGATTGCACCTCGACGTGGTGCCGGGGCTCGGCAACATTCTCTTGAGGGTGTTACCGCCAAGACAATCCCGCTCAGGTATGTTGCTTTCCCTTGGCCCAGTGTTGTTTTCTTTTGGACATCCGCCTCTCATTCATCTCTGCCTTGTCCCTCACCCAGTCTTTTTCAGCTATCCGTTTTCCCTTCTGTTCATATCCCCTATTTCTTCCCTTGATTATTTCTGCTTCTCTTTTCCATTCTCTCGCCTCTTCCAAACCGCCCCCCCTCTCTCATTTCGCTTCTTCATCGCTTTTCCTTGTCTGTTTTCTGTCATCGCTCCCTTTTGTTTGCAACTCCGTATTCAGGTGATAGGTGGGCCGGACACTTTCGGGTTGAGGAGCTTTCCTTTCCGGTATCCCTGCATCGACTGATATGGGCTTGGCGGTGGGTTGGCTCAGTTTAAAGGGGGCGTTGGGTTGAAGGAGGTCGGATTTGGATGTTGAGATGGCGGCAGTGGCAACCTTGGTCGTGGCTTGACTGTGAATAGCACCTAGGCATTGTAAGGTACTTTGCGTGCTCTGTATAGACCATTCAATGTCCACTTGTTAACCGAAACACATTCCCCTTTCCGAAGTCATTTCTCTATCTGCTTCTGTGTTGCTATATGCCGGTATATAATTGCCTTTTGATGTTATGGTTCGTACGAATCCCATACAGCCTTGACTACGCCAGGCGGATAAGCCACTGTATCCCGCTTGGTCCAGTAAGAAGCCTTCGTACCCCGTCGCCCAAAAGTCACCAATTTAAAATCGGTGGCCGATCGGCCACTTCCCAGTTGATGATATGAGGTGATAGTGATAGACCAAGATTCTCCGTGCTCTAGCCTACGCTCTATTGTAGTTGTATAATCCGTGATACACTGACGGCATGACTCGACGACATCACGGCATTGCGCGAACGAGGCTGGGGAAAGACCAGAGGTATAGCGGAGAGCATTCACTACCGCAAAGGGTATGCGTGGCGACGTTATTCTGACATGTCCACAGATATGACGCGTCTCGTGATCCAAGGCTGCTCGGAGGTCCTCGCCCGTCCATCCGGCGCCGCTTAGGGTGCGCGTAGCCGATAAGAAGAGCTCGTCTTGGATGATCCGGGCTGACCACCTTTCTTCCCACGGGAGCAATCTTCCTTGCCATGGTACCGGGATATCCGGGATCGCTTCGACGTTGAATACATCCAATGGTAAGCCGTTTGGCGGGCCGAGAAAATGACGGTTCATAACCAGGCGGACGGCCTCGTAGGCAAGAACAAAACTAGTTCCAGTAAGCCAGTGACGGTTATGATAATAGCCCTCGCGGCTCCAGGGAATTCGCCGCGGGTAATTCCCAGCACCGTAAAGGTCGGTAGTCGGGCCCTGACTACGGATAGGGTGGAGTAGCGAGCAGCCGTGACAGTACCACCAATGTTGACCGAGGTCCTTTTCGAGTAGCAGCTGTAGATTTTGGGACTCTAACAGATTCCTGCGAAGCCTTGGTGCCGCTGTTGGAAATACGAGGCCGAACAGATCTTTACAAGTCAGCGACAAGGCCGCCGCTGCAGCAGGCGGCAGGTGTTCCCTGCAAAGGTATAGAACAACGTCGGCAGGCAACCACAGGAAGTCCGAGGTCTGCACTAGTAACGTTGATGCCGTTAGAGGGGAGGGTGGAGGTGACGGCAGCGGGATCGGCGAAAAGAACGGCGAAGAGGGCGGTGAAGAGGACGGTGAAGAGGACGGTGAAGAGGACGGCAAAGAGGATGATGAGGAGGACGGCGAAGAGAACGGCGTAAGGGATACCGGAGCGGACGGAGGCGGGGAGGGCCTACAGGGGGCAAAAACTGGCTCCTCGCCGTCAGTCGCTTGTGACGTCTTACTCCGTGGCCGTCGGCGGAAGTTGAAGCATAACAGCAAGCCGTAAGAAGTGAGGCTTGGCATCTCGATTAATTGATTGCCGGAGGTCAAATCTTGGATGATGCGGCATGCCTTGGATTGAAGTTTAGGTGGGTTGTGTGGTTGAAACCGTGCCCCCAGTCTGATCTCATGAATGTGTGATCATTGATGGCATCATGACGCGCTGGGGGCCACATCCCAGAACCACCTAACTAGGCACTGACACCTATGTGACTACGTCTAGGCAATGGTCATGAATCAAGCCAAACTCTCTGAACCGAGAGGTGTGATCTTAGGTGATGTAGATGTCGCGGATGTCATGGAAAGTGATACAGGGAGGATTCATACAACGGTCAGGGACGTGACGATGAGGCGGCAAATGTTGGGAATAATGGTTTGAATCTGCTAACTCAGCCACCTGCGTCGCTATCCGCTCGAGTAGATGACTAGAGTGATCAATGTTGGTTGAAGAAAGCTGGGACACAATCATGGCTTTCGTGCTGACACCTTCGCTTCGCTTACACAACGTCATGGTTGCAATCAATCTTGAATCCACAAACCCATCATCTCAAATACTCACCTTCATCCCTTTAATAAACCATACCTACCGTCTATCAATGGACTGTCACACGTCCAGCTTGTACCTACCCCTATCTCTTCTCAACCCTGACCCAGAAATCCCGAATCATCCAGACCCCGTTATTGCGTATCTTGGGCGGATTCAACGGGTCGGCCAGAGACCAGTTATACCGTCCCAGCAACTGTCCCCCATCAGTCAGCCATCCATCCACACACCAATTAGATAGCACACGCATTCAAAAACAAAGCAAGAACAAACTCACCTCCCCCAATACCTTCCCCAACTCCACCATTGCCACCCCCCTCCCCACACAAACAAACTGCCCACTCCCAAACGCCAACTCCACCCTCCGATTCATCTGCGCCAACCTCTCCGAACCGCCGCCGGGCAACCCCCCCTTCTCCCCCTCACCACCCACACCCCCAACACCACCCCCAGCCGCAGCACCACCCCCTTGACCCCCCAACCCCACCTCCAACCACCTCTCCGGCCGAAAAACATCCGCATCCGCGCCCCAAAACGCCCGCTCCCGATTCCCATGCCACATCTGATTCCCCGTCGCCACCCACGTGCCCCCCGGCAGCGCCCGCCCGCACACCACGTCGCCGCCGCGCGGCACCTCCTTGTAGATGGGCGGGGCGCAGAGCGGGGGGAAGAGGCGGAGCCCCTCGTGGATCACGGCTTGTAGGTAGGGGAGGGTGCGGGCTTGGGCGTCGCGGATGATGGGGGGGGTTGTGGGGGTGGGGGTGGTGGTTTGGTTGGGGTTGGTGGTGAGGTGGGCGGCGTCGAGCTCGGCTTGGAGGCGGGTGTAGACGGTGGGGTGGGTGAGGAGGAGGTAGAAGGTTGTGTAGAGCGCGGAGGAGACGGTGTCGGAGCCGGCGAAGCTGTTGAGGGGGGTGGGAGGGTTGTGTTAGGACTGGTTTGGCTTGGTTGACCTCTGTGAGGGGGTAAAGGGGGGGAGATCGGGGGTGGAGGGGCGGAAAAAGGGGGGGAAAAGAGGGAGAGAAACTGGGGAACGTACAATTGAATGCCAATTTCCTGCTTGAGGGCATCGCCTCGCAAGCCGTGGTCGATAAAGGACTGCAGCATGTCGTGCTTGGGGCCGACGTTGGGTTGGAGGCGTTTCTTGAGGATGGTGCTCACATGGCTAGAATGGAGAACAATGGTAAGCTCTTCCCGCAGGCGCTATCCTAGGGGTCGGTAACATACCAATAATGGCGCCAAAGCCGCTCTCATCTCCATCGTTGGGCAAGAGGTAGTAGAACGGCCATGCACGGAGCGTCTTCCAGAACCATACGTAGTTGCCCAAGGACATGAGGAGAGGGACCGTGGCATCATTGACGGCGAGGATGCCCCTCACGTCCCGGTCTTCCTCAAGATACTTGAAAGATTCGCTGTACGCAATCTCGCCAATTGCGTCGAGTGCATAATAATGTAACTTGTCTTCCAAGTTCATGTGCGTGACTCTGTGGGTGGTTGAAAGATACTTTCTGTCAATGAGATCCATGAACGCGGTGAGAGCCCTATCGGTGCCCTCTTCGAAGTGGTCAACTCCTCGACCGGCGTACTAGCAGCCAGAATATGTCAGGAGGGTTTCAACAACAAGGGTTAGTAGGAGAGGTAACAATACCGCTGGCATGATATAATTCTTGCGTTGCTTGCGCTCTTCGGGGTCAATCAAGGTAAAGATGTGGTCACCACCCCGAGAGATGCGGGCGATGGTATACTAATCCGACTTTCGGTAGTCAGATCGGACTCCCATCATTTGGTACATGGTTTCTACATCAGTGCAGACGACCTTGCCCGGGGCAATCCGAACCAGGGGTCCTACAAGGCAGAGTTGTATTAGTGCCCATGTTGGAACGGAAGTTGAGAGCGTTGCCCCGGGGGGTTCTTGAAACGATCACTCACCATATTTCTCCACGAGGGCTGGCACGTCCAGAAAGAAGGTCTCGTTGAGGTACTGCTTGGTCAACCACAGTGACGTCCACCCAGCGAGGGGTGGGCCTGGGACATGGCGGAGCCGGTACCATTGCCGGATCCTTCGGATGGTATGGGCTAGGAGGAGAAAGCCCAGGATGTACAATACAAGTCTAGAAGAGGGCTTGCCAATAGGGCTTTCTAAAAGACTGACACGAAGGCCCATGGTGGCGTTTACGTGGCTCAAACTCAAAGTCACAGATGAGAAACACGGCTACGCCTGAGCTTGGAAGGCAATGGCGAGCATCGACAGGTTTAAATATTCCGGCACAGCCAGCGTCTGGTCACCTGGAGGCCGCTGCCCAAGGGAGACTTAGCGCTGGAGAGACAACGGGTTGGTCCCGAGGGTTCGGTAGGCACCCAAGGCCCGGAATAGACGAGCGGTAAAAGGTTGTGACGAGACAAGGTCAGCCCAAGAATAATTCGAATTGCGCTTCCCTTTCGGGGACCTGCGCCGGCTTCCCCTCGCCCTCTTTACCTGCCTCGGGGTCTCTAATGGGCATAGATTGAAGAAGGAAAGCCCGATGCGCGGCATATTTCCGAAGCTACTTTACTCCAGTGAACCCCGACTTGTGAACTAACCTAGCTCAAGGGAGAGAAAGCGTGACGCAGGCAGGCTCACATGGAGGGCTTCCATCAATCCGGCGGCGATACCTTCACTTTGGTCCGTTTTTTTCACACCGTGACTTTGTCCCGTAAGCTGCCGGACCGGCTGTGCTGGCCTTTGGCGGTTCGGCAACGGACCAGTGGGGACCCCGAGTGGCAGCGCTTCGGTTGGCCGAGTCTGAGACCAGGTCAATCATGCCCGTTGCGGCGGCAAATCAACTGGCGCCATCGAAGCAAACAGCAGGACATCCTTGGCATGCTCTTGCCTGCTGCACAGTGGTGAGCTGCAGACGAGCCGCTGTTGGTCTGCAAATTACGCCACCATCACAGCCGCCGGTTGGGCGGAAGCGGGTGATCGTGAGATGACGCAGAGCCTCATATCAGTGGTCAGTGGCAAGTTGACAATACGAAGCCCCCTTGCATCACAGTGACGCCGACCGACATGCCCCGGATCCGGGTGCCAGACTGTATCATTATGTCTGGAGACTCGGGTAGCCGAATACTCGGCCCGCGTCACATCAAAACAACCCCTCCAACCAAAGCTACACCCGCAAGCACCGCGTGAATCCGTCCTGTCGCCCTCGCCCCGCCGCCATTCCAAGATGTGGTGGCGGTGGTGGTGGTTGGAAGCTCTTCAAAGCCTGCCGTGATGGTCGCGGGGATGCTATGTGCCGCAACATCCGTAAAGGAGGTGAATACGGTCCGGGTTTCGATCCGGGTCAAATGACCCCATGTGTCGTTTCCCATGGCAGTCTGAAACCAAAAGCTGCTTGTTGTATTGCCTACGCAGGAGGCTGAGGTTGAACCCTGTATCTCACAAGTTACTTGCCCTCCTCTGTTGCATCGAAACACGACGTAAGTCACATAGCCTGGTGTAGGAGGGGTAGTATTGGAACATAACCTGGGAGGGATCCTTACACGGAGATACGTGTGGTTTCGCTTGTCCTCACCATCGTCCCATCAATGGTTGTACGTCCCATGCGCCCGACGAACGACACTCGACGTATATTCAACATCATCTCGGTGGGGTTGACGGTCACACTCACCCCTGCAAGAAAGTTACATGGGGGTGATTGGGATTCGTCTGCCATCCAGGGGTGCGCGTAGCACATAACCCAATACTCGGTTTGTGACCGACTGATGTCGACACGCATGACAGAGACATGGATTGTAGGATCAGGATCCCATCCAGTTGGATCGAGAGCAAAGATGCCGAATATGCTGGGTGTTGCTACCGCCGGTAAAATGCTGGCTGCAGAGGGTGTTGTTGCTGTCGGTAAGATACTGGCTAGACAAGGTGTTGCTTCTATCGGTACCTCGATATCCCGGCCTGGTATCGGAATAATGAGGTTAAGTAGGTTTAGAAAAAAGCGGGTAATGTAGCTCATGGTTTCTAGACGACAGGGTTTCGGTTCATGGGATGGGCGCTGTGAGTAGGATGAGGGACGAGTGGAGGGTTTTTGATCACCACTGGGCACATTACCCAATTTTGGGTTGTGCGGATGAATTGAGGCTTCTGCAAGGAGGAAACTTGATGTGATGAGCCGGAGGAGGTTCCTGTGTTGTTCAAGACCACTCGAATATCGCGACACAGCCACGCTCTCAGATTACCCCTCTTCTCTGAGCAACGCCCGACTCACTGCTTCGTTCATTCATGAGGGAGTCGCGACGAATAGCTAGTGAGCATTTGCGCTTGGCAATGGCCTCAAGCGGACCGGAAGAGAAGCCGGCCCGCCTTGTTGTCCAGCCCAACGCCGAGGAATATTTACTTGGCGCCAGGCTGCGTGAGACTGGATTTGGCCCCAAGTACTTCGTAAGCAAGCGAAGCAACCAATCTGTCCCTCGACTGCAGATGTTTTGATCTGGCTTCAACAGGAGCGGCTTCCATCCGTTGCAACCAGAGCATCATATGGCCAAGCAGTGATGCCGGGACACGGACACACACTTCGGCCTCGACGGCGAACCCGGCGGAACGGGAGGCGGTGGTTCGCGCGGTTGTGGACTCGCCGAGACAGGACACTCTTGGGCTGTGCGCAAAGGTCAGACATGGCAAGAGGTGTCGGACCTCTCCTTGGCGGCGACGGGACGGCGACCGGTGTGGTTGAAGATGGTCTACTGATTCGCCGGTGAAGCGGCGCGGAGATCGGGTCGAGTCAATTGGAGACGGCGCCTTCGTCGGAAATCTGGTTGGCGTGCTCGGGCCTGTTTGCCCAGATGGTTTCCGGCGACTCCATGGGCTCGACTTTCTTGGCGATGTCAACAAAAACCCGAAAACATGTGATGTGGTGGTCCATGCGTGCGGCACAGAAACAATATTTCCTCGATTGGTTCTGGCCCTTGTGGTGGGCACGTGGTGGGGTTCAAAATCGGAATGTGGCCCGCTTGGGACGCCAATTCGGATCGGAAGGGAAGGTTCTTCCCCATCCTCAACTCCAAGGAACAACCCGGGAACATCGATCTCAGAAACAGGCATAACCCGACACGAAACGCCCAAGCTGCGAACAACCACCGCCGCTAATTGTCTAAGAAAAGAAAGGGAAATAACTAAGAAAACTAACGCGAGTGCCGGGCGGCCCGGACCCTCATCGCAGTGTGTTTAGGCGGCTGCTTTCCCTGAAGTCGATTCTCCTGTGTTCGATCGACTGTTAAGGGATGGGTGTAACCGGGCAAGTGGGGCGGGATGTGGTCTCTCGCTCGTGCGTTGCCCAAACTTCGAGGCGCCTCTCATGTCTCGTTTCCCTGGAGAATCGAGTTCTGGAATTACGCAAATGCTGCCGAACCTCACCTCACGTGTCGCAAGCTTTCCCCATTGTCATTGTCGCTTGCAGCTCGACCTGACTGGCGCCAAGCGGAGCGCCGAGCAAAGGGGCGCATGCCCGAGGCAGGTCCTAAATTTTCCTCGCCCTTTCAGACAGACGAAGCGATGTCACAGCGCAAGAGCAGGCTTTGCTAGTGTATGTACACTCACCCAAGTGTGTTTAACCGCCCCACCAAGACTGTTCGTTTGTCTCAGACACACGGGATGGCCGGTGTGCTCTCGGCAATTACCGATGACAGCTGCCATGCGTGCTCGGTTTCGCATGGAAGCGAGATGCGTGGCAGTCCCTGGGATGCTGTCAGCCACGAGGTAAACTGTTTTGCAGGAACCAGTCCGACGGGACAGCAAAAAAGAAAAAGAACACACGAGAAAGGGAGAAACACGGTTGGTGGTGGGGCGTCTTTGTCGGCTCGCAGAGCCGATTCATTCGGTTAGGACACTGGCGACTCGGGGGATCCTTTTAGGGCCTGAACAATGCAACCACATGCGGGTCTTCAGCGAGGCAATCATGCAACCGGGGGTATCACTCCTTGCTCCCGGCATGAACGGCTCCAAGGGTGGGCTGCCGTCGAGAGTCTGGTCTCGAGCTTGCCCGATCTTTTAGGCGGGCACTGAAGCACTGAAATGGGCAGGTAAGAACGCAGCGATCAGACGGACACAGAGCTTCCAAGAACGCAAGGACAGTGCGCTGCGACATGGCTGTTATGCAGTACGACGCCGGTACCAAAAACTGCGAGCCCAGATTGGTGGTGGACTCTGCGGGATCTGGATGCAGTCGATATTCTGGGGTTGACCCCTGAAAACACGCGTTTTCGGCTCCGTGCAAGATCTGGCGACAAGAAAAGCTTGATAAAAGAAGCATCGCCCCTCCGGGTTGCCATGGAATGGGGCCCCTTTTCCCTGTTCTGCAAATCGTCAAATCGACTCTCTACCCAGCCCCGAATTGTCCGCGGAACCCACGTTGGGACCTCCCATGAGGGACCCCAACTCAACGATCGTCGATCGAACCCACCACCCCAGGGCCGCCCTCCGCTGACTGGCGGATTGGCGGGAGATCTGCAACCAAGATGTCCATGTCAGGGCCTCCCGGCGGTCCGAAGACCGATATCGACCCCGTCCGGGCCGCCGAGAGCAACACGGGGATGATTTTGGGAGTCTTAACGGTGTTCCATGTCATCGCCCTCACCTTCGTGGCCCTCCGGGTCTACGCCAGAGCCGTAGTCATCAAGACCTTCGGCAAGGATGATATTTGCATGGTGTTATCCGCAGTATGTTTCCGTCCCGGCGCCAAGGCTTTGGAGATGGCCGCGTGCTGACCACGGCGCAACAGTTATGTGCCATAGGAGGATGGAGCGTGTTTATCATACAAGCCTACCATGGCCTGGGAAAGCACCAAGAGACTATCTTGCACGAGGACATGATAATCTTTCAGCATGCTGGTTTCTGGCAGTCCATCATCTCGGCCACCTGGGCGCTCGGGTTCCTGAAAGTATCGATCGGCTTCAACCTGCTGAGGCTTAGCTCGGGTGGATGGTATCGCTGGAGTCTCTGGGCGACAATAGGTATTTACCCCTTGGTACTCGAGATTTAGCGCCGAGAGTTGGACAACTGACCGGGACTCTAGTGATTGTCTGCTGCTACACGTTTATGGGCATGATGACCTTTCTACTCTACTGCCAACCGATGGAGGGGTACTGGAATCCTGCCGTCAAGCCCAACTGCTACCCCATCCCGTTGTTCGTCACCTTCGCGCTGGTCAACACGGGGTTCAACATCTTTACCGACGTGCTCTTCGCCACCTTCCCTATTCCAATTATCTGGACGCTGAAGATGAAGCGGAAGTTGAAGGTCTACTTGATCGTCATCTTGAGCTTGGGATATTTGTAGGTTCATGCCCGCGTCCTCTCCCTCTCCATCCGTCTCTCACCTAACTAACCCGTCCCTAGTGCTGTGGCGATGGGCATCGTCAAGTCTGTCTACCAGATTGCTTTCGCCAGAATGCCCGATAAGACGTTCAACCAAAGCATCCAGTTCTGGGGATTGTAAGTCACGCGTTGCCTGCACTGTCTCATCTGCTCCCATGCACGTCAACCCAAGGCTAACCACCACCTCCCCCAGCCTCCAACTCCAACTCGGCATAATCGCCGCGTGCGCAACCTCGCTCAAACCCCTCTTCAGCCGCATCCTCAAACTCAACACCACCGACCGCTACTACAACACCCCCGGCGCGGGGTACGGCTACGGCTCACGCTCACGAGGCAACCGGATGACGGGGCGAGGCTACGGCGCGGGCACGGGCCAAGGGAGCAACATAGGGACGGGCACGGGGACGGGGACGGGCAAGCAGGCGTCGGCGCACGAGTACGAGCTGGAGATGGCGCGCGGGTCGGCCGACGACGGGAACCTGTCCAACGGCAAGGGCGAGACGTACAGCACGGCGACGAGCTTCTACAAGCACGGCTCAGCCGAGGGCTCCGGCAGCGAGGAGATGATCTTGGGGGCCGCGCCCGGCACGGTGCGCCTCACGCCGCCGCCGCATGCGGTTATTAGTACCGAGGCTGCGGCGAGGGGGATTGTCAGGACCACGGAGGTGCGCGTTTCGGTTAAGTAAAATGTCTCTAGCTGCTTTAGTTTGGTGCGGGTTGCGAATACCAATATTGAGTTCAACAACTAGTTCGTCACCAAAATGAGTAGCGTCGGTAGCGTAAACAAGCAAGCGTGCCAATGTTATCATTGTTATGTGTTGTGGTGATGGTCCGGGTTATTCCCTGATGGGACTGTTGCATCAGTGCCCCGGGCTCCGCTCGCAAATCCCCCGCGATGACCCGGCGGCTTGGCGTCAATCTTCTGAGATGCTCCGCGGACCATCTGTTCGTGTTCCATGAGTGGATGCAAACAATGACTTCAATCGATATCGAACCATGACAATTCAAGACAATTCAAGTCGCGGGGGTCGCTTGCTCGAATTGCTCCGACGGCCTGGGTGTCGTGTTCTCTTTCTGCATTCTGCATCACAAGCGTCTACACTAATGCAACACTGGCCGGGGTTTTATTGCACAGTTGCAACTTCACGCACCAGTCCGGCGCAGTCGAATTCTCTTTTCCGGGACGCGAAGCCCAAACGAGCCAGAGCAGCCGGAAAGTCCAGCAATGCCACAGGAAAACGGGGTCGAAACATCACAAACCAAACCCCGCCCGACCAGGAGAGTGCATGAAGCGAAGAGAAGCACCGAGACCGAGGCCCTCCTGGGAATGAACAATCTGGGATGGAACACCGGGCCACGATCCCAAGTGAGGTGAAATCCCGCCTTCCATTCCAGTCCTCGGCTGGCGGCACACAGCGGGTCCTAAAGTGGCTCTCCAGGGCACGGGCGACACAACCCTGGGCTGGCCCAGTCTCAGGGAATAAAACCTGAAGCAGGGGATTTGTTGGTTGGCTTCGGGCCTTGGCTTCATGGGGGTTCATGGGCCCTTTCCCCTTACCATTGAGCTACCAGGTATCATCAGCTACCTAGCAGAAGCAGAAGCCCATTGCAACCAACAACCCGCGGCGACCCCACGGACAAGACGGGCTAGAATCAATAGCCAAGTCGCAGCGCAATGCGAATGAGGCTCGGCAACCGAGACCATACGATTTGAGCGCTTCGGCAGATGATATCCAGCAGGGGCAAGACATTGGTGTTGCACAAGTTGGGTTGGTTACTTCCCGCTTGTTCCATCCAGGAATTAGTTAGGTTCAGTTAGTCCGTCCAGTCGGCTGCTCTCGGATGTTCGGGGGCTTTTCCACGTGGTGGCGCGGTGAATAAGACTGCGACCATGCCGCCTCCGTCCCAGGAAATGAACTTCATGAACACCTCACCTTTCACTCACGGTCGTTCCTCTTAATCAGACCCTAGCAGTCGGTTGACTGCGTCCGTTCTTTTTCATTCGAGGCCGCCCCCACGTTCCCGACTCGGACGACTTCAACACAAACCATGGTTTTCACTCTCAAACTCGCAGGTGGTCTGCTTGCCGCTGCCACCGCCGTCTCGGCCACCTCGTGGCTCCCGGATGTTGTTACCAGGGACGTTGCCATCATCGGTGGCGGCGCCAGCGGTGCCTATGCCGCCATCCGGTTGAAGGAGGACTTCAAGAAGAGCATCGTGGTCGTTGAGAAGGCTGGCCGCTTGGTAATTATGGACCATCCACAACGTAGTATGAGGCACATCCACTGACATCACCCCAGGGCGGCCATGTCTCAACCTACGACGACCCCAAGACGGGGACGCCGTTCGACTTTGGCGTGCAGAGCTTCAACGACTACGGCCCGGCCAGAGCCTTCTTCGAGCGCATGGGCGTGGCCGTCGGCGCCGCCCCCCGCGTTGCCTTGACCTCCAAGTACGCCGACTTCAGCTCGGGCGCTGCCGTCGACTTCACCCCGCCTAGCAACGAGGACCGCGTTGCCGCCCTGGGCCGCTTCCTCAATGCCACCGCCGCCTACGAGGAGTACTTCCTGCCGGGCTACTGGAACTTCCCGGCCCCCGGCAAGATCCCCGAGGACCTGCTCCTGCCCTTCGGCCAGTTCGTCGAGAAGTACCAGCTCCACGCCGCCGTCAACCAGGTCTTCCAGATCACCGGCATGGGCACCGGCGACATGATGAACGCCCTGACCCTCTACGTGCTCGGCGCCTTCGGCCAGCCCATGATCCGCGCCTTCCTCGGCCAGGGCGCCACCTTCACCCCCACCAGCCGCCGCAACATCGCCCTCTACGAGGCCATCCAATCCCGCCTCGGCAACGACGTCCTCCTCAACACCGAGGTCCAGCAATCCCTCCGCACCTCCCTCGGCCACACCCTCTGGACCAAGTCCGCCTCGGGCAAAATCACCATCATCCTCGCGCGCCGCCTGCTCATGGCCATCGAGCCGACCCCCTCCAACATGGAGCCCTTCGGCCTGGACCTGGTCGAACAATCCACCTTCTCCAAATTCCGCTACTCCTCCATCCACGCGGGCGTGGTCTCGCACCCCTCCCTCCCGCGCAACGTCTCCCTCGTCAACACCCCGCGCGCCGCCAGCCCGGCCAACTACGTGGCCCTGCCCAAGCCCAACTTCAACGTGCGCTTCGACTACCTCGGCGGCAACTCCGACCTGTTCCGCGTGCTCATGGTTGGCGATGAGCAGTTCGACAAGGCCAAGGCCCAGGCCCAGGTCCGTCAGGACTTTGCCCGCCTGATGAAGCAGGGGACGGTGGGGCCGAAGACGGCGGATCCGGCGGGCGAGTTGCAGTTCCGCGCGTGGGCGGACCATGGGGCCATGCATATGAATGTGCCGGCGAAGGAGCTCAAGAGCGGGTTTATTCAGAAGCTGTACGCGCTGCAGGGCAGGAGGGATACGTGGTGGACGGGGGGCGCGTTCAGTGTCCAGTTCCAGGCGATTTTGTGGGCGTTTGATGATATTCTGCTGCCGAAGATGTTTGAGAAGGGGGGGTGGTAAGGTCTTGAAGGGGGTGTTGGGTACGTGGTTAATTCGGTAGGATGGTGTGGTGGTGTTAATACTGGGGTAGCTGTGGGTGTATATACGTGTCATATAGTCTGCCAGTGTAAACAAACTGTGGTGTCATTTTCTGGCAACAACCCCGGAATCGTTTTCTGTCCTTGACATCTTCCTTCCCAGAGTCTGATGATAACGACCTCATGACCCAGGCTGTTCGGTCATCTTAGCGTTTGGGTGAGAAACTCTGCGTGTCGGCGGCCCTTACTCCACTTGCCTTGATCGGCCATGAGTTCAGAGAGTGGCTTGTCCTTGTGACGGGGAATCCATGCCTCTCCATCTTCACCAGCTTGAACTATCCCCAGAAGGGAGGGGTGGAAGGCAGCTAGCCATTCACGCACAATTGTCGCCAGGTTTCGTGTTTCCCTCTTAAAGCGGTACACTTGCTCAACAATCCCGTCTCTGCTATGTAAAGGGCAAGAAGGCAATAATCACTGCTGAGACATTAGAATGGCCGCATTTCCAAGGATAACCTAAAAAGCTCAGGCTGAGGAAGGGCTGTTGATCGTGTACGAATCAGAGTCTAAGTGGAAGAAAGTAACTACTATAATTTGGTACTGGTGGCAGGATTCGTGGAGATGACCCTTTTCAACAAATATTCCTCATTTCGCAACTCAGCCTGTGAGAAGTAATTAAAGGCCCAGTACAAACATCAGGGGAAGGACTCGGGATAGGAGCTTCAGAAAAATAACTGAAGTGTCCTGGAGTGCCTTCTGAAGTCCACAGCTCGACACATCCATTATACGACAACAACTAACGGCCGGACAACGATGAGCAAAGTCTCCGCTCTTTTTCATGTAGCATGCAAATCTTTTTCTAGATCTATTGTTGTGTGCGGCGACGACCAAGCCTTTCCCCCCACCAAACCACCAACACACTGCCACTCTCACTGCCAAACCACCCCCAACCACCAGGGTGTCGACCCAGTGGCAGACGCAGAGTGCCCCTGGCGGAGAAAAGCAAGGTGAGGATTGAGATACATCTATTTAAGAAGGACCATGACTAAAAGAGACAGGCGACGCAGGTGGCACCCAAGAGACAGTGGTGGGTGGTGCGGGTGAGTTTCTTCCAGTTTCCTCAGTCACACAACCCCCTTACAACAACCCAACGCACAATCAACCATGTTTGCTCTTTCGAAGGGGTTTGAGAGTCAATCACAAACTGATACAAAGAAAGCACAATGACGAGCAACCACGAGGGCTTGGGTGACGGTTCCTGCATTTTCATCTCCAACCTACACCAACATGAGCACCACAGTTGTAGACTTCGCTGGAGACACATAACTAACAACTAGTGTTGCCAGACATTATTATGACAAGCGCCCAAGACGGCATGGGGTCTGCCTCGGGTACAATGAGTGCCCAGAACTCTTTCTCTTCTCCGGCCAGCGGCCCAGCCACAGGAACTGCTTTTGTTCCTACACAAATTAGTATGACAGCAGAGCCCTGCGTGCAGGCAAGATACTGCCGCTAACTGTGATAACAGACAGCATGACAACAACCTCCAACGAGCCCACGGCCAGCAACGAGGGTTTGATGCCCGCAGAGGTTGACGAGGGTTCGTCAAGAACAATGAACTCACCCATAGCCCCTCCGCTCCGGGATACACAACAAGCTAACAATGAGCGAGCAGATACCACCACCTCGCACACCCAAGCGGGCCCGATGCACATCCAGGAGGGTCTGACGAGCGGTGCGGCCTTTGCTTCTGTGTTTGTGGCTGCACCCCTCTCCCCCTTCCCCATCCCGCAAGCACCAGGTAAGTGCCAAAAAGTTTGTTTATCAGACGGACACACACATGTTCATTAGACGGACACACAGAATGAAGAACATGGCTGACTTCGGACGGTTTTGGCAATAGTCACACCCCAACCCCGCCGTGTTGCTTCACCCTCCCCTCGCGTTCCGGTGGTCTGGTCGGTCGGCCCCTTTCGGGCATTCCTCCTCCCTCCGCCGGCAGCCTCGCAGGAGGCCCAGCCTGCGCCTGCCCCGTTCCGCCTCGAGCCACCCTCGCCGACCACCCTTCGGGCCCTGGGTCTCTTGGGACCGCGCTTGATAGCAAGCGCGAATGGGCCCTGATGACGCTCGGCCGCGCGCCCAACAAATATCTGGTTAAGGTCAAAAAGGGTCCGACAAAGATATATTCCGTGGAGTTTACCACAGAACCCACTTTGGAAACAATCGTGGGAGACATTAAGGCAGCCGTGGCTGGAAATGCCGGGCGTGCCTGCTCCCATGGTGGGCTCGCCGGCCCTTGCTGCCCACGACTACAGCGTTTGGAAAGGCGAATCTTGGTTCTTTTGGTAACTGCATCAAAATGGCTTTACTAACAGCGTCAGCCACGGCATGCGACCCGTTCATGGGGTATGAGGTGGCTGGATCCCCTACCCAGCCGTCCTTCCTTTAGATTCTGGGACCCAATTCAAGCAAAGGCATCTGTGCCTTCTTCAGCATCTTCGGTGACTTGCCTTGATAATCTTTTATGAGTGTACACAGTGCAAAGAAATGTTTTGATCTGGAGTGAAAAGCCCACATGAGTCATATGCTGAGCCCGAACAGATAAAGTGTATACCTTGTCCGTCCATTCACTGCATTTGCATTCTTTGGTTCGATTTGCAAGGCGGCTCGGGCAGCCAGGGCCATCACACTTTCCGATTCTTTTCCTGATTACTTACCTCGGTATTCAACATTT
Organism: Chaetomium tenue; assembly: GCF_020726465.1. Classification (NCBI taxonomy): domain Eukaryota; kingdom Fungi; phylum Ascomycota; class Sordariomycetes; order Sordariales; family Chaetomiaceae; genus Chaetomium; species Chaetomium tenue. Next base: position 1,959,125 of record NW_027117334.1, on the reverse strand, counting down.
TCCATCCCCGACTGCCCGCCCAGAATCGACCTCTTCCCCATCAACGACTGGACCTCAAACATCAATTTATTATTTATCATTTACCATGGCTGATGATCGCCCCCTCCCAGAGCCCACAGCGGACCAGTTTCTTCAAGAATACGAGCGTTACCGCAACCAAAGGCTGATCCTCCACCACAACGATCTGGACAAGAGAACCCAGCCCATGCATCCCCGGTACACTCTCACGCGCCTGGTAGAAGCCGATCTCATTCCGGTGAACGACCGCGCGGGCCAGCAGCTAGCCAAGCGATGCGCCGACTTGTACGATTCGTTTCTCGCGTCCGCCACTGCCGGCACCAACAACACCGCTGCTACCGATACCAACAACCCCCTAAACAGAATCACCACCGCAACGATCACACCCGCAACCACACCGCGACCCCCCACAACACCACAACGCTCGCCAGCCGCCCAAACCCCCGAACTCCCCGAACCCCACCCCCAGACCACACTCACACCACTCACCCCCGGACCCAGCCCCACGCCCCGCCCTCAACACCCGCCACCCCCCCTCCTCCACATCACCCCAACCCAGCTCTACGAATACACCACCGCCCTCCACAACCTCCTCACACCCACCCGCGCCCACCATCCACCCGACCACACAAACTCCCCCCCCACCGCCGAGCAGAAACGAGCGCTCGCGGAGCAGGACCAAGCACTCGCACATCAAAAACAAGCGCTCGCAGCGCGGGAGGCAGCCGTTGGCCGGAGGGAGGGCGCGGTGACGGAGAGAGCGATGGCCGCGATGCAGCGGGAAAAGGCGGTGACGGAGAGAGAGAAGGCGGTTATGGAGCGGGAGAGGGCGGTGCGGGAGAAGGAGGCGGCGGCGGTGCTGCTGTTTGATGAGGCGCTGTTGGCGCGGCAGTTGCGGGAGGTTTGGATGGGGGGGTTTGAGCGGGGGTTGGGGCAGGGGCTGGGGCTAGAGCAGACGCAGAGGGAGGGAGGGGAAAGAGGTGTCGTTGTTGTGGGTGGTGGTGATGGTGGTGGTTTTGCGAGTGGGAGTGGAGGTGGTGGTTATGGGGATGGGATGGGGGACGGAGCTGGGAATGGGCATCGGAACCGGGTTGTGGCTCTGCGGTCATACTTGGACATCATGCAGGGAGTGCTGGCCCAGGTGCGCAAAGCCAGGACCTTAGCTGGGTGTCCGCCCCCCGCGGCCGAGCAGCAGTTGGAAACGTTGGAGGTGGAGCTGGTCAGGCTCGTGGACGAGGGGAGGGCGGTCATGGCGGGCACGATTACAGCTCCCGGCCCCGCCGCCCCCGGGCCGGCACACCACGCGCACGTTTGGGCTTGCGGGGATGGGAGGCAGAATTGGGCAGGGAGTGAGGGACCACATGGGCCGGAGAAGGGGAAAGAACGGATGGTGTTGCCGAGTGGAAACGAGGGTGTTGACATTCTTGATGGCGCTGTTCTTCTGATGGCCCTCAAGAAAAAGGCAACGATGTTGGGGTTGTTTGGGCCAGCGGGAGAGAATCGGCTTGGAGAAGGTGGCAGCACAACTGCGGCCGTGAACGAGGGGGCCCCTGGTCAGCGAGACTGGTAGATTGGGTGGATACGCAGAGAGCGGAGGAAGATGATAGCGTCTAGGAGCGGGTTTGAGCTATGGTCATGGGAAGAACAGGCCGGGAAGAGGTTCGTTCTTCTTGGACGTCTTGGGTTTCGGCGAGCGTTTGGTTAATGTAAAGCAGCATTATGATATCATGGTTATCCAGGCACTTGGTTATGTCAGGAACATGAGTTTTGTTAACCCATGAGGGCCATGTACCCAATCACTTCTTGAATAGGTCTCTATCCTTGTTGCAATGTGACCCGCTCGCTCTCGTCTATGTTGGTTCCTGACGTTTCCAAGTTGTTGGTTCCCAACTGGACCGCCCAAACTTACTCAGCACGGAAGGGGAACCAAGGGTCTGCACAAAGCTCACACAGATTTTGCATGGCAATTTATCCTGATTATCAAATTCTAACTGAATGAATGCATCACCCCCGGGTATTTGAAGTCCAAAATGAGAAAGGCGGCTCTAGGCTCGCGGCTTTCAACTCGCTTAATGACAACCAACTGATAAGTACTACACCATTAAACCCCCTAGTTCGTCGTCGGCATGCCCCAGCGAGGAGCGTTGATGATGATGCCCATCAAGCAACCCGAGATGATACCAGTGACGGGGAGGGTGATGATCCAGCCGAGGTAGATCCAGGCGACCATGCGCCAGTTGACGGTGCGCCATGTGCCGGAGCAGAGACCGACGCCGACGGTGGCACCAGTGATGCACTGAGTGGTGGAGACAGGGAGCTCTGCGAGATAATTAGCACCTGGCGGTGGTAGCACGGCCGGGGAGTGTCAAAAAACTTACTCAGGCGGGTGGCCAGAATGACGGTGATGGCAGAGCCAAGCTCCATAGAGAAACCACGCGAGGGCGATTGCAGCGTCAGGCGGTTACCCAAGTTGCGCATGATGTTGTAGCCGTAAGTCCAGACACCGATGACCAGCATGGCAGCGCCAAAGACGAGAATCCAGATGGGGACCTCGGACTTGCCGTCCTCGGGGAGCGGGGTCTCGTTCCAGATCTGGAAGATACTGGCGTAGGGGCCGATGGCGTTGGCGATGTCGTTGGCTCCGTGGACGAAAGAGGCGGTGGCGGCAGTCATGATCTGGAGGAAGCTGTACATGTACTCGGTCTTGTTGTCGAAGTGCTGGGCGTGGGCGTGCACCTCGTCGAGGTTGTTGGCGAGCTTGTTGTGCGTGCTCTGGGCGTTGACGACATCCTGGTCGATACCATGCAGCAGGGCCCACTTGAAGTACCAGAAGAGGACATGGCCTTGGTACCACTTTCCCTCGGGCTTGGGGCCGACGAGCTTCTTGGGGGCCTTGGTGATGTTGGCCAAGGGGCTCGGAGTGGGGCGCTCGGCCGAACCGGCATCGGAACCGTCGGCGTTCTTGATCTTCTCCGGGTTGGAGTCGCCAACAACCTCGACGTCACCGCGCTCGGCAGCGTTGCGAGCGTCGAGTTGCTCCTTGGTGAGGCGGCCCTCGTAGTAATCCTTGACACCGACGTCGACATCCGCAGGCGGGGGCGGGACCTCACCACGGCGGAGCAGAAGAAGGCCCATCGGGATGTGGTACCAGCGAAGCTGCCAGTCCTCCCTGATGACGACGCGGTACATCCAGGGGGTAAGGGTGACGCCGATCAGGAGCGCAAAGGCGGCACCGACACCGACAATGGTACCGGCAATCTCGGGGTCGGTGAGCGTGACCTTGTATCCGCCGCCCTTCCAGAGGAGCAACATGGTGAGCAGGCAGGCGGTCAGACCGAAGTAGACGGGGACGACACGCAGAGCCCAGATGGCAGGGTTCTTGCGCACCATGACGGTGTACTTGGTGACCAAGAAGAGGATGGCCGCGAAGGCGCCTGAAAGGCCGGGGGCGATGATCCAGGCCAGGAAGACCTGCACAACACCGGAATTGATGTTGCCCTCCGGGCTGACCCATTGAACACCTGTGAAAAGCTCGTTAGTGCCTCATCTTCCCTGTTCCGTTGTTGGGATCACTCACCGTCGGCACCCACGGCCGCAACACCCATGCCGATAACACCACCGAGAATAGAATGGGTGGTCGACACAGGCATGCCGATTCTTGTAGCGAAGGTCAGGTAGACGGACGAGGCGACGACAGCGCAGACCATTCCGAGCATGAGAAGTTCCGGAACCTCGGCAAAAAGTGAGGTATCGACAATCTTGGTACGGATGGTGTCGGCGACGCGAGCACCAACACCGACGGCACCGGCAAACTCCATAATGGAGGCGAGAACCATGGCCTGGAGATAGGTCACGGACTGGGAAGCGACAGACGTCGCCCACGAGTTGGCCACATCGTTGGCACCTGGGAGACGGGCCGGTCAGCATCCAGCATGTCGTGATACAAAAAAAGGTCTTGATGGGGTGTCGTTTCAGGGCTGCTCACCAATATTCCACGCGTCAAGCGCGGCGAAGATGGTGCCGATGGCGAAGAGGTAGTCGTACTGGTGCATAGGCATCTTGGCGGTGTGAGTTCCCGTCGTATGCAGTCGCGTGCTCAGGTGAGAACAGCAGCGCGCGGGCTGTTGTTGAGTTGATCGACCTGGGGAGCGGAAGGGATGATGAGAAACAGACACGGGCCGACTGTTCTGTATTTAACCAGGCAGGACGCAGGGTCAAAGAGCAACAGCAGCAACAGCAGCAGCAGCAGCTAGGCCTTCCGGGAAGAGCTACCATACACGTGGGACGGTGGCCCCGACCGAGGACGCAGGGTTTTGGCCCACCCACTTCCTGCATCCACATCTTGGCGGTTCGGGAGACCTGACCCTGGAGAAATGTCTGGTTGGCAGGCGGGGTGGGACGGAGGGGCTGAAGACAGCCTTGGCGGGCCGAGTCGGTTGCCCTTGATGTCGTTGCGACCGGGGGTGTCCGATCTGCGCGGGCCTCTCACATCGCCCTGCGGGGGGAACGTGCCCCCCAGGGCGTTTGCCGCCAGGCGAGATGCTCGGTCAGACCAAATGGACAAGCTGCGGGATCCATGTGGCGCTCTCGACGTTGGGCGTTCGGGGGCCGGGGCAAGGTGTCGAATCGGGGCATCACGATCCCACCTTGACGGGTGACGCTGGGCGTGGGGTGTCATTGCAGGGTTCGCCTGAACATTATTTTCGATATTCTGAACCCCAAATGACCCGTCATCGGAGGCTCTTGTTGTGCTGTCTGTGAGAGGGCATTTTTGACGAGATCAGATCTGCAGCCATCAAGAGGCATGCGACCAGTTGACTAGTGTGGTGTAGTGTGGTTTACCCGGCGGCGCCTCTGTTTCTCCGCGTCTCGCACCGACTGCTACTGTAGCGTCTCATGTACCAATATCGATATGCGTGTGCTGTATGTTGTTTTTCCCGTTTTCCCCGTTTGCACATGCCGTGTCTCGTTCGGAAACGGCCCCCGGATTCTTCGATGCGAGCTCCTTCCTGCATTGTCGGGGAAGCCGCCCTCTTTGGATCACCGCCTTCGCTTGAACGTGGGCCAGATGTGCCCAGCATCGATATTGCCACCTTTTTTGTCGAGTTTTTCGAGTTTTTCGACCTTTCGAGACGACGAGGTGGATCGCCGTGGGACCGCCGTGGGATTCCTGCAAGCAATGGCAGTTTCGAGAGAGCAGCCTCTGACATCCTTGATTCGAGGCATGCGGCTGGGTCTAAATAACAGCCAAGCCCTGCCAAGATCGGGATATCTTCTTGGCGTGGGGCACAGGGGCAGTTTCTTGGGCCAATGGGCGGGTCTGGAATCGCAACGTGCACGATCTGCTCGCTGAACTTCAACGACAACCCATGGCGGGGTCTTTCAAAGTCTGCCGTTGAGTGCCATCCAACATGCACATCGAGCCAGAATTCAATGGTTCCGCGATGCCCACAACAAGCTTCCCGAGGGTCAACGCCTGCCCAATTAGATGGTCGCCTTGACGAACTAAGCAACAAGCCCGAGATAGCGCGTTCATCGGGTCAGCAATGCCCGGCTGATGTTGGAACACTGGAAAGACGAAATTCGATATGCGAAAGTTGAGAGAATACTGCCACCAGCGCGACATGATGACGCTCGTTCGCGACAGTTCCCCCAGTTTACACACAATAATAACTAATGGCGTTTTCATTTCAGTCACCCCGCGTCATTTTACTGCAGCTCGCAGCTCGCAGGCGTCACCAGGCTGTCAATAGTCGGTGGTGGTCGTCTGCAGATTGCCCCCCCCCCCATTCCGATTAGAGGAGAAGGGTCACGGTTGGGTACTTGCGTGCATCAACATTGAAAACACTACGCGATGCTCCTCTCGAATCAGCTCGCTCTCTCAGACCGAGTAAGAGTGGGAGGGACTTTTTAGTCACAGATCGAGTGCTCTCGCATCGCTCATTGGAGAGTCGAATGATATGAGCCGAGGATCAGCTTCTCGGTTCCTTGCCCTCAAACGATGGCCAGCGACCCAAGGGGGACACCGAGTGACCTAATTTCGGCCAGCTGCAATAGCTTCTGCCTTCGCCGGTGCCGGGATCCGCTCGAGCCTGCCCACTCAGGCCCGATCGTCGTTACACTGCATTGTCTACTTGCGGCCCGGGTCTCAACCCGTGGTGCTGGGATGGCAATGCAAGGCCCGCCGGGGCGCCCCCAATATGATGCCGCTCCTTTGACTCGTCTTTTCGCCTATCAGGAGCTACTGCAGACGCAAGTACTCCGCGCTAGCTCGAGCCCCCGGCGTGCCTCGCTGGCTGACGAGCGTCTGGGTCGCGTGGCAATGACGGAAATGTCTGGATCGACACTCTAGAAGGTCTGCCACTTCTTCACTCGCCACTTCTCTTGCATTGTCCGATTTCTCGGGAGTCAGAGCGAGGACCGTGGTGCGCCTTCGTTCGCGTACAACGTTTGCGGTCCCTGCCATCCGTGTTATGGGCTCGGAATCTGGCCTGGGCCTGCTCCCTGCCGGCTGGGCCAGTGAGACAGCTCATCCGAACCATCTTCTAGCGCACCTCGCACCCCCGACTCTCAACGCACACGCTTCAGAATCTCTTATCCCATGTCTGCCCCGATGCAAGATGCGCCAGGGGCGCGATGCTAACGTTGGCTTAGTGGGGAAGAGGCGCGCGGGGGTTGAGACATATCAAGGATTCTTTTCAGCCACTCCCAACTTTGACTGGCATTCGAATTCGGCAGTCCTGCGCATGGCCCGCCAGCCCGCATGAAACTAGTCCCAAGATTTTGAAACCGAAGCATCTCATTGCGGCCACCGACGTCGAACAGCGTGGCGCCATTAGTGTGTTGATGGCCGTTCTGCTTTCTGCGCAGACCCTCGAGTCCTGTCCTTGGCGATATCGAGAAATTGTTCGCGTGTCCCGGCGATGCAAGCAAACAAGGGCGTTGCTCATACCCCCCTCCCTGCGCGAGGTTGTGTGTTCTCGAGGAGCTTTACCCTAACCCTCCAAAGCTAAGTGAAAGGAAGCCACCAAGACCCGTCGCCGGGAATGTGCCGGACGGCCCCACACATCCGGCTGGTTCGGCGAAGCAGCTGAACCGCAAATCCGGGAGAATACCGGTTGCCGGGGAACTGCCGATTTGTCAAATGGCGTATTGTCACGCAAATCACAACATGGGTTAAATCCCGTGTTGGTGGTCCACGCATGCCATGTCGTTCTTGGAGTGGGAGGACAGAGCTAGCGAGGGAGAGCCTTTCCAGGCGACAATGGCTGTTGGCTCGTTCAACGCCGGCTCCGTCCTATGACCTTTTCGTAGAGTCTCGCGCGTCTGTTGCCGCCGACATCCAGTCGTGGTAGGGACCCTGCAACGCATCCACCCTAAGTACCGGCTGTCGGTCGGATAGGTACTTCAAGTTAGTTAAGGCCGCTCAAAAGGGCGATAATTACTCCAGTTGGTTGCATGGTAGACTGCAAGAAGTGAAAAATATCTTACGATAAATCCGGTGTCGACGACTTCTTAACTTTAGGACTGTAATTAGATGAACAGAGCTGAGTTGATCTGTCTGGTATATACTAATTGCTATTGGCCGTCACGCCGGGAAAAATCGGTACTATTGTTAACCCATATCACCTATACATTCATCGAGTGGCAGCCTGCCCCTTCCCGTAATTCATCGCGGCCATCGGGAAAAAACAACACCCATCGACGGCCAACCACTTCGACTTTCAGAAGCCATGGACTCCGACGAAATCAGCGAGTACTCCTCCGAATCATCTGGTAGAGCAGAGTCTGTCCCAGATCTCGACGATATCCTTGCGCCATTGTCGCACGACATCGCGGCATGGCTTGGCACGAGACCTGATCCATCGTCTGTCGATATTGTAACGGCTTACGACGAGCTGCGCCGTCTCGATATCAAGGAGAACCTGCTACTCCCTGGGCTGGAAATGAAGAAGCGGGATGAGTGCTGCCCATTCCCAAAGCCCGCGGCGATGGTGATACGAGACGCCAAATGGGACGCCATCTCACGCGTATTTGAGCCCCGGCGACAACTACTTCGTCTCAAAGCACTGGAGCTATCCCGTGGCGGTTTACGGCCTCTCAAAATTACCGACGTGCCCCTAGACGTCTGGCATATCATTTTTCACAACTTCCAGGATGACGCCATCACGGAGGCTGCGCACTGGCGCCGCGGCGTTGACTGGGATGAATATGATGGAGGTCCACGAAGCCGCAGACGAAGGCGGACTCTCTGAAAACTTCGCCTCGTTTGCCGCTTGTTCTATGAGCTGGCAACACCACTCTTGTTTCCCGTCCTACAGGTTGAGCCTACCCGGGTTTCCCTCGATTTAGCTGAGAAGATCTCGAAAACCCCACTCATGGCGGCCGGCGTCCGGGGTATCCAGGTTTCCATTGGGTATCGGCCAAAGGAGTACGCCGACAGCATTGCACGATTTAAGGAGATCCGCCTTGCAGCCGTGGCTACGTTCGAAGAGTGCTGCACATATGAAAATGGGCCCGAGGAAGACTTCGGGCCCGAGGAGGCCGATTCCCACAGCGAATACAGAGAAGTGCAGAGGGCGACCGAACTACGACGGGCGATGAAAAATTACAACCGTATACGGTATCAATGGGCGGAATGCGTTCGTGCAGCAGAGGCCGGAGAAGTGCTTGTACGGCCACTCTCGAAATACCAGAAGATCTTCCAAGAAGGACACGCCGAATATTGCCGTTTACTAAAGGAACAGCATGAAGTCCTCCAAAACAGCAATTTTGCCAACTCACTTGCGGCGGCCGCTTCGCAGATGCCCAATGTTCATTGCTTGCATTTCAGGGAGCCGGTCCCAGACTACCTGAGACACGACCACGTCGAAGCGCTGAATGATACCAGAATCATTTCTCGTTTGATGTCGAGCCCGGTGAATTCACGGGATATCGGGTACGAGTCTCTCTCGATAAAAGAGGCGGTCCGTACTCTGGAATCTGTGAGACTGCTCTGGGAGCTACCAATAACCTTACATCGAGCACGTGTCTCCATGACTCAGATGAGTATGAGCAGCTTACCGGCTTTGGCCAACTTCCTGAAGATCTATGCTCAAGACCACAACGAAACACCAGCGTGGGACGAGTTGGGCGCTGCGTGCGAGATGCTGGAATCTTTCGAAATGAATTTCAGAGACGCTGGGAGACTCAGAAAGACACCCCTCTCCCACGAAGACAAGTCCCATCTCGACACTTTCGTAGGGACAATCCTATCACGGTGTGGGCAGCATCTACGCATCTTAAAACTCCACTTCAATGAGATGGCCATCGACACCGGCGAGGTTGTTAGACGCTCGTATCCGGCCGATTCCATTCTCAGTACTCAGAAACTGCCTGAGATACGTTACTTAGATCTCCACTACCTCAAACTCGACGAGAAAGCGCTCAACGCGTTCTGCCGTGGCCTCCGTAACAACATTTGGCGGTTCAGCCTGTGCGGCATTGCGGTACACAGCGGCGTTTGGGCACATGCCATCGACATTCTGCGCAACAAGATGTCAGCCACGACGGCAACAGGCATGGGCAAGGGCCAGGGAGATAGAGCTTCGGTGTCGCTCAAGTATCTCTGGGGGGGAGAGTTTGGGACAGGCTTCTCGTTGTACGATAACGAAAGTCCGCTTTTGCCAGGGGCGGGGAAGTACGTGAAGGGCATTCTCAACTTCAACCCATTAAAGGGCCAGAATTGAAGGACCTTTGCACGATTTGCGCCTGCGCATACGAGATTTGGTTTTTTTTGTGACACGCCTTTACCTTGTGCCACTGAGTCTGTAAAGTAGGTACCTAGACATGGGAGACTTCAATGTGAGTGGGCATTCAGCGCTTCATGTAAAGCACCCTTTAGGTTTTAACATCCCTTGGAAGAAAGTCGCTGGCATACACCCGTGACGCGGGCCGTGCTCAGGCTAGAATCTACCCATGACGGCACGATACGGCCTCGGTGCGTTGTTGAATTGGACTAGTACAGCATTGAAAGAAGCTGAAATGACGACATGCTCGATGAGCGGCCCGGGAGCATGTGGGAGTCTGCTAGTCTGGCACGTGTCTGGGAAAGGGGAGCCACCTGAGCCACCCAGGATTATGTAGATCCCTAGGATATCAGGGTTGTTGAGGCCGCCGCTATGAACTGAGATTGAAGACAAAATGGAATCCGTACACACAATTGGTTGCACGCCAAGATAGCCTTCAGATCCATGCCCTCGGGCGCTTGGTTTGGACGTTTTGGGAACCTCGCTGACAGTGGGCTGCGCCGCAGAGCGTTTCTTGGCCAGCTATGTTTCCATTTCGGGAAGTGATCCGCTCCGCTAAAGGACGAGTAAGGAGGCGGAGAGCTGTCTTGGCCGTTACCTTGACCACTATGAGTTCACTCCTGTGTCGTCAGGCTGACGGCTATGGTTCGGCCTTGATAGGTTGTTCCTGGCCTGGGCCGGGTTACAAATACCACCAAAGCCCAACTTCAGGTGTTTTTTCAACTTTGGACATTTGAACCAAGCCGAGCACACACCAAACACGGACTCAAGCATATTATATTGCCCTTCAGGAGAGATCATGTCATACATCAACACCCCTCTTGGGCCACCACCCCCTTACGCACAACCAAACATGCACCAATCCCAAAACCAGTTCTCCCAGGGCTTCCCACCACCACCCAGCACCATGGGCTGGAACCAAAACGCGAACTTCCCCCCTCAAGGATACCCGCATCCCTACGGCCCATACCCGCCATACGCCCACCAGCCCTACCCACCCCAACAACAACCCTACCACCACCCAGCCAACCACACCACCGCCACCCCCAACAACTACAACAACCGCCCCTACGCCCCCCCCGAATACCCCCTCATCCAAACCGCCAAACGCCAAATGACCTTCCTCACCCCCGACCGCTCCACCCCGCTCTTCACCATCCTGTACCCGTCCTCCCTCTCCCTCACCCCGCAGCTGACCATCCACCGCGGCGGCGACGGCAGCGGGCCGGAGCTGGGCGGGGCGCTGTTCCACAGCCTGACGACGGATAAGGTGGAGGCGTATTTGCATGGCAGTGGTGGTGGCCTCGGTGGGGGTGGGGATGTGGGGGGGGGAAAGTATCGGTTTCGGAAGAAGTTTGTGAGTTGTACCGGGTTGGGGGTGGGTTCGCAGGGGAGGTTGAAGTGGGTGGTGGAGGAGGGGGCGTTGGTGTTGGTGGAGGATGGGGGGGTGGGGGGTGGGTATGTGGCGAGGTTTGTGGCGAGGGATGGGGCCGAGGCGGGGGGTGGGACGAGTCGGAATGAGGGGCGGTTGGTGGTGCTGAGGGAGGGGTTGACGGATTGGCAGTTTGGGGAGGTGGTGGTTACGTTGGTGGCGGAGATGGAGAGGAAGAGGAGGGATAATGAGGATATGAAGATCTTGAAGGGGGTTTTGGGGGCGATGTAGGGCTGTTATTGGGGTTGGGTTTGTTTTCAGGGGGACGGTGTTGATGTTGGTGATATGTTGCTTTACATATGTTACGGTCAAGTGGTAGCAGGAGGGAGTTAGGAGACATGGATGGGGCATAGAAAGATGTATTAGTTTTATGAACTGGACCATTATAGACATTTGACCAACTGGCACCAACTTTTCACAAGAATTAGAATCAATGTTAGCCCCAACGTTTGTACTTGCCGTTTTCCTTCCCAACTTTATTCTCCGTCTCCGTTGTACGCAATCTTGTCCGCACCGTCGTGTCTGTCGGCAACCCCCTTGTTAGCAGCACCTAAGATTCGCTCCGTCACCTCACTCCCCGAGAGCCCTTCCCTGGCCATAAAATACGCCGCCAGCCCCGCAACATGCGGTGTCGCCATGCTGGTCCCGCTCAGCCACGCCGTTTCGTGGTCACCGGTGTTGTACGCGCTGTTGATGCTGACGCCAGGGGCAAAGATATCCACGCCGGGCCCCCAGTTCGAGAACTCCCCACGCCGGTCGTCCTCATCGATGGCCCCGACCGTGATCGCCGTCGGAGCAGACCCCGGCGACCAGTTCGCCACATCGTCGTTCTTGTTCCCGGCGGCCGCCACAACCGTAATCCCGGCATCCGTCGCGACCTTGATCGCGTCGTTGACTGACTGCGTGTAGGTCCCCGCCACGGACATGTTGATGACCGTCTTGGACACCACGCCACGTCTCCTAGCGTCGTCCACCGCCCAGTTCAGACCCCGCAGCAGCCCGGACATGCTCCCCGTGCCGGTCTTGTCGAGCACCTTGACGGCAATAACGGTCGCGTTCTTGGCTACGCCGTACGTGCTGCCGGCGATGATCGCTGCAACGTGGGTTCCGTGGCCGTCTTCGTCCGAGTCGGAGGTCTCGGCAAGGAAGTTGGCACCCCAGATGGCGCGGCCGTCGAAATCGGCGTGGCTGGTGCGGATGCCCGTGTCGACTACGTAGACGACGGTGCCAGTGCCGGCGGTGTCGCTGTAAACATAGTCCCGGCGATTTCGGCTGTGGTGAGAGATGCGGGCGAGGCCCCAAGGGGCGTTGTACTGCTTGACCATGGTACGCTTGGCGAGTGCTGGGCTCGCAGCCACGGCTGTGGTCTTGATGATGGTGTCTTTTTCGATGAGATCAATCTGCAAGAGTTAACGAAGCCCCTGAAGATGCCTCACACGCGCTTACCAACTCGCACTCAGTGAGATTCTTGAGTTCCGATGGTGAAATTTCGGCCGCATAGCCCTGCAGGCCCGGGATATCAAATTTGTCAAAGATGCCCCTCTTCGCATCGTTCTTGGCCATCCTGTCGACGTCCTCCTCGTGTTGAAGTCTTCTGAGAACATCGAGGCTGGGCTTGTACCTGATGATGTAGGTATCGGGGATGACGAGATCCTCCGGAACCTCATTGTTTCTGGCTAGCACAACGGCGGAAGCCGACCTGGGGTTGGCGGGGATAGGGAGAGGGGGCTGCCGGAGGTTGGGAGCAGGTGGCGTTACCGCCCCTGAAGCAAGCGGCGACGCGATTGCGGCCGCAAGACCGACAATGGTAAAAAAATGCATTTTGAAAAGGAACAAAAAGATAAAAATGAAGGACAGGAGATGGTTTAAACGAGTGACTAGGGCTTTGTCGCCCTTAATTTGCAGGTATTGCGGATGAGGACGGCTCGAGTCGGATGAGCTGGGTGCTCTCCATCTCAGTTACTTCAATCCTGTAAACCCTCAAAAGCAAACTTTTAGGCTTAGGGGAATGATTGTCATTTCCACGTCAAAGAGATTGAAGAGTTCCGGATGTCCGAGATGCCGGCCCGGGCCGAGATGACGATGGGCAAGCCACACACCACAACCCCTGGGGATTTTGCTCAGCTGGTCCAGGATCCACAACTTCGAGGTCATACATAACTAACATGCACCCAGTATGCACCTCAAAGCCTCATTGACATCGAGTTAGGCAAGCTTGCCAATGTCGAACCTTCATTCGTTGCGACAGAGGTTCCCTTGCAGCAATGTCTGCAGATGTTATCTCTCACGGAGATGAGCCTACAAGCCATCAGGCGGAAGGAATTTAATGTAGTAACTAGTTATGGATAGTACCTTAGGGTATTGATGGCAGCTTTGGTAGATACCTAGCAAGGCAAGGCAGATAGATATTCATATGAAGGTTATCGTTTTGATACCATGCAAGAAGTTGAAACCACTCTGCCCCTTTCCAAAATCCCGGCCATTGGCGGAGCGACAACTGCCCACGAGGTCAAAGCATCTTCCCAGATAGGAAGTGCGTCAATAGCCCGGCTCGTGTAGCCACTATGTCTTACGCTGTGGCTTCAGCATCAGCATCAACTCCTCTGCCACCCAACAGAGCCCCGAGCCCGGCCTTGAGCTCGGCACCCAGCCCGCCAAGACCGGCGCCAAGGCCGGCACCCGCTCCGGCACCAGTTCCGGCGTCGGCTCCGGCGCCTGCTCCCGTACCAGTTCCGGCACCAATGTCAGCGCCCGCTCCCGAGTCGGCCCCAGCTCCAGTCCCGGTGCTAGCGCCATTGGCAGAATCACCAACCCCGGCACCAGCTCCGACGCCGGCGTTAGTGTTGGTGTCGGTTCCGGTATTGGTTCCAGTGCCGGCGCCAGCCCCATTGTTAGACTCGGCACCAGTGCCAGTGCCAGTTCCAGAGCCAGCTCCATTGTCAAAGCCAGAACCCGAACCGCCGGCCCCGGTGTCAGTGCCAGTGTTACTGCCCGTTCCAGCACCGGTGCCTGCTCCAGCGTCAGTACCAATTCCGTTGTCGGTGCCGGTACCAGATCCGCTTCCAACCCCGGCGCCAGCTCCGACATCAGCACCGGCTCCGGTATCAACACCAGCACCAGTACCAGCATCAGAACCGGCTCCGTTGCCAGCACCAGCGCCAGCACCAGTATCAGTACCGTTACCAGCAGCACCACCACCCACCGCACCACCCGCCGCACCACCCGCCGCACCACCAGCCGCACCACCCGCCGCACCACCCGCAGCACCACCCGCAGCGCCACCGCCCGCAGCAGCGCCACCTTTACCCTTCCCTTTACCCTTGCCCTTCCCCTTTCCCTTGCCCTTCCCCTTTCCACCGCCCTTGCCCTTCCCCTTCCCAAACTGCCGCCTCCGCAGACGGGAGTTGGTCACAGTCTGATCAGCGCCATCCGCGGCGTCAGCGACATCAGCAGCAGCAGCGGCAGCACCGCCACAGCCAGCGGCGGCTGTCTTGGCGGCGTCCGCGGCGGTGGCGGCGACGTTGCCGGCGGGGAGGATGGAGGTGGTGAATGTTGCTGCTGCTGTGAGGTGGGTGTTAGTGTTGTGTTGGGGGTGAGGGGACAGGTATGAAGGGGGGAGCTTACCGGCTACACCGCGCTCGCGGTGCTGAAATGCAGAGGCGGAGCTGCCGAGGAGGAGGAGAGGGGCCGCGGCGGCGAGGAAGGAGGATGTGAAATGCATTTTGTCTTGTTGTTTTTGATGTTGTTTTTTGGGGAGTGTTTGGTTACCGGAACCAAGCGAGAGAATGGGAAAAAAGCTGCGGAACGAAAGTGCAGCAGTCAATGCTGGTCTTGGATGGTGTTGAATGAAGGATGGAGACAAGCGACAGGAAACAACAAGCTCGAAGAGAACAACTGTCAAGAAAGGAAGAGGGAATTGCCGTTGAGATGGGCGCCCGTTTTAACTCGAGTCTGTTCAGGGGCTGGAGTACTACTGGGTTATACCTGAATGGTAAAGATCGGATGGCCAAAGTAAGGTGGAGTTTTGACTGAAGCTTTGTCTGTTTCACTGCATGAGTAGCACACTTTGGCAGACAGCGTTGGCATGGAGGGCTAAGGTCCATTGTGGTGGGATGCTCCCTGTGGCGCTGAGTCGAGAACGCTCGGATGGAGATGCGACCGCGCAGCTGAAACGAGGGGAACTCAGCCACGCGTTACAACAACGGGCGAGGCCCTGGAGTGCCCAGGAACAATAAACACAAACCTTGTTCGAACCTCCTCCCCCAAAACAAGTGGATGATCATTTGCGAAACAATGTGGAGGCAAGACTGGGCTGTGTCCCTTCGCATCACTGCCGTTTTGGGGCTCAGGGGTATCAGCTCACTTCCTCGTCGAGGATACTGGGAACTCTGTGACTCTTTCGATAATAACGATGCGCGACAACGAAACCACAAATGTATGGGCATTATCATCTCTCAAGAAAATAACATTTCAGGGTATTATTAAATGCCGCTTTCATTGCGTGGCTCGGATCCGCCAACATCGGTTTCTCGAAACACCGCGAAGAGTTCCCAGATAGCCATAGCCTCCAATAAACAACTGCGATGGGTATCAAAGGTTCAGTGCTGAACTTAGTAGTTGAATCCCGCTTGCGATGTTATGGTGCATAGGTAATCCCCTTGGCACACTGCTTCTAGCCCGGCTATCAACCAGAATGAACACACTGTATGGTTCGGTACTAGGGTTCATTGGCATGAGCTCTCATTAAGGGTCGTTGTAGGTGATGTTTTGGAAGCGTTTATTCCTCTCTACGTATCAACGAAGGGCAAATGAGTGTAGAAAAGAACTTCATGCTGAGGAAGTACGAAGTATAAAAGATCGAATGTGGGCTAACTAATACGCGATAGTGGATATTCTTAGTGCATTTGTAAACCGGCTCAGATTATCATCCGGTGGTTAATGGTGCCTTCACTTGTTCTTGTAAGCAAACTAAGTTAAGCTTAACACCGACGATATGATCATGGTTCACCGGCAGTTGTGTGTATCGCCACCAGAATGACCCACCAGACCAAATATTTTATACCCATCCATCGTCTTGGCGGAAGAACGGGATATCCCGCCCGGGAAGACATTAGTGCTGACATCTAACTCAAAGGATCGTATGGGTGGGTGGTACTGATATCTCCAAGACCATCAACACAAACCTAAACGGAAAATAGGGAATATTTACGGCTCTGTAACACTTCAAATGCAGGGCGTACAATTCCCGCCCAGCCGCCACGACAACGAATGCCGAGCCAACTCCGCTTCATGTGGAGTGGTGGCCAAGACCTAGAAAACTAAAACCGACCGTGGTGGGACCGCAGGACCTTGGTCTTCGGCGATTCTCCGCGATTTCAAAGCAGACATATAGATATTCCGGACGTTGAAGATTGCTCAGCAAAGTGGGTCAAGGTCTGTGATAATTTGACTACCTACTCCCTTTGAAGGACTTGTATATAAAGCTCAGACTAGCCTGTTTCTCTACTACGATGTCACCATCAACCATTTTGCAATAAACACCAAAGCAACAAGCACATTGTCTCCAAACAACCACCAAGATGGCACTTCCAGACGTCGACATCGAGGCCGCCCCCGGTCTCTCCTACTTCACCCCGGCCCAGAACCCTCCCGCGGGAACAGCCGCCAACCCCCAGAGCAACGGCAAGCCCGTACCCAAGCTCTTCCAGCCCTTCACCGTCCGCGGCGTCAACTTCCACAACCGCCTTGGTGTACGCCCCCCCAACCCTTACCCACCCCCCAGCACCCCAGAACCCCAGAACCAACACTAACCCCCCCACCCCCAGGTCGCACCCATGTGCCAATACTCCGCCGAAGACGGCCACATGACCGACTACCACCTGATGCACCTGGGCAGCATCGCGCAGCGCGGGCCGGGCATGGTGATGATCGAGGCGACGGCGGTCAGTCCCGAGGGGCGCATCACGCCGCAGGACGTGGGGCTGTGGAAGGACTCGCAGATCGCGCCGCTGAAGCGGGTCGTCGATTTCGTGCACGGCCAGAACCAGGTCGTGGGCATCCAGCTCGCGCACGCCGGGCGCAAGGCGAGCAATGTCGCGCCGTGGAAGTATAGCGAGGCGGTGGTGGCGACGGAGAAGGTGGGCGGGTGGCCGGACAGGGTGGTGGGGCCGAGTGAGGTGCCGTTTGATGAGTCGTATTGTCGGCCGAAGGCGATGGGGACGAAGGAGATTGAGGGGTTTAAGGAGGATTGGGCGGCCGCGGTGAGGAGGGCGATGGAGGCGGGCGTGGACTTCATTGAGATTCACGCCGCGCATGGGTATCTGCTCTCGTCGTTCTTGGCGCCGGAGGCTAACACGCGCACTGATGAGTATGGTGGCTCGTTTGAGAACCGCATCCGGTTGCCGCTGGAGATCGCGCAGATCACGCGTGATGTCGTGGGCGATAAGGTGCCTGTGTTCCTGCGCGTCTCGGCCACGGACTGGGTCGAGGAGACGCTGCCCGCGGAGAGCTGGACGGCCAAGGACACCGTGCGGTTCGCCGAGGCCTTGGCCGCTCAGGGG
This sequence comes from Chaetomium tenue, assembly GCF_020726465.1. NCBI lineage: Eukaryota > Fungi > Ascomycota > Sordariomycetes > Sordariales > Chaetomiaceae > Chaetomium > Chaetomium tenue. The sequence goes on along the minus strand of NW_027117334.1, from coordinate 1,941,327 downwards.
GCGATCGATCTGATCGATATTTCCTCAGGTGGCGTCCACCACGCCCAGAAGGTCAAGTCTGGCCCGGCCTTCCAGGCGCCGTTCGCGATCGCGGTCAAGAAGGCTGTCGGAGACAAGCTTCTCGTGGCGACGGTGGGGAGCATCACCAATGGCAAGCAGGCGAATGACCTGCTGGAGGACGACGGGCTGGACGTGGCGCTGGTGGGACGTGGATTCCAAAAGGACCCCGGCCTGGCTTGGACTTTTGCCCAGCACCTGGGCACTGAGATCGCGATGGCCTCCCAGATTCGCTGGGGTTTTAATACCCGGCGTGTGGGCAAGGCGTACATCGACCCTTCGGTTTATCAACACAGCATATTCCAGTGATTTCACTGCACGCGGCGGTTGAAGATAGATAGATACCTTAGACATAGAATAGAATTCAACCGGATTCTTCCGGTAGCCATTATCAACAAAAAGGAATTGAGGATTTATTGGGCGTCCCCGGGTTTTAGTTTGTGCCAAAATAAGTTGAAATAGGCATTAATAGAAAAAATGAACCACCCTCACTGGTCTTTCCCGAGTTCGTGTGTCATTTCTGCTGGGTGTTGTTCGGGGCCACCTTGTTCAGCGGGTGGTTGTTGCTCTTGTTGCTGTTGCGGTTGCTGTTGCTGTGGTTCTTGGTATTCAGGCATGAGTTGGTTAACCGATAGTTCTGGTCCCGCCTGCCCAACAAACTCCCTGCAACGCAGCCAGTCAGTAAGTCAATTCGCCACACCGACATCTCACTTCACAGAACTCCAGATGGAGGGACCGGACCGGACTAACCCTCCTGCGGCGACCTGCAAGCCCACACCCATCTCCCCGGCGTCCCCATCCACCTCTACACCACCACTTCCCTCCGGCTCTACACCGCCATCAGAGACCTCACTCCCACCATCAACTCCCTCCACCCCCTCCACCGCCGCCACCGCCGCTACAGCCGCCCCATCCACCTTGGCCCTCGCGCCTCCCGCATCCCCCGACTTGCGCGGCCTCCCCGACCGCTTGCCAATAGTCGGGGTCTTCTTCTTGAGGGCGTACTTGATCTGGTGGATGGAGTAACCCGTGACGCGGCGGATCTCGGAGGGGCCCATGCGCGCGTCGCGCGAGAGGGTCTGGATCCGCACCAGATCGTCCTGCTTGAGCTGCGTGCGCCCGACCACGCCCGCGGGGCGGCCCATCGAGGATTTTGGATGGATGGGTGGATGATATATATGTGAGGGCGGGTGTGGGTGTGGTTGTGGACTTGTGGTGGTGGTGTTGCCGAGGGTTTTGATGTTTGGGAGGTGGGAAAGTGGGGCTGGGGGATGGAGAGGTGACGGGGGTGCAGAACTTTTTGAGCGCAAGATGCCTGGCGGCTGGCGGCGGGCCGGAGCAGCTGCATAGTGAACGAGAACTTGGGAAAGTCCGCAAGTAAACCCGTTCCTCAAACATCAACAGAAAGTGAACAGTCGAAAAAGTCACGTTTAAACGGCAAGGAAGCCAACGACGCGAATGGAAGAAACACTCGAAAGACGAAAAGTTTATTCTTCGTTAACCATACTCAGGTAGTCAACATTCGGCACCAACCCAACCCATCGTTCCACTGTCCCAACGCCTCCGCCATCTCCTGCCATTGCGCTCACCACCCAAGCTTTAATCAACCTCTCCGCCCCTTCCCTCGTGATCCTCAACACCGGCTCCCGTCCAGGCCTCAAGATCCGCGTCATGCTCTCTGCCCACTCCCACGGCCTCCCCAACCCCCCAGGAACCCCATTGAAGTACTCCCACCCCGCAACCCCCCCAATCTCACCATACCTCTTCCTCAGCGCCGCCACCGTCCTCCCCAACTCCTCATGCCTCACAAACCCAGCCCCATTCTCCGGACTGGTCAACTGCCCAACCACAATCCTCTCCGGCGCCCACCCACTCCCCACAATCCCATCAAACAACCCCGTCCCGCTTGCCCCCCCAAACCCATTATAAAACTGCGCATTATAAAACCCCACCTCCGCACCCACCACCCCCTCCAACTCCCCATACCCAAACCCACTCAAATTCCCCCCCAGTCCCAACCCTCCCCCCAACAACGCCGTCGCCACCGGCGCAAAGCTAACCACAAACCCCCTCCCAAAATCCGCCCTCAACCGCCTCACCAACCTCACCGCCCCCGCCAGCGTCATCGGCTCCTCGACATCAATATCCAGCCCATCCAGCGCATACAACTCCACCACCCCGCGCAGCAGCGCGTACGCCCGCTCAAACGCCGCCTCCCCACCATCACCACGGGCATCAAGCGTCCCCGCGGCGAACGACCCCCGCGCCGCGCCGCCTACCATGCCCATTACCTTCACGCCGGCGGCTTGGAGGAGGCGGGTTTCGGCGCGGAGGGTGGTGTAGCGGGGATGGGTTGGCGGGTGGTCGTTGAGGTGGATGGTGCTGCTGCTGCTGCTGGTGCTGTTGGTGGTGGTGTTGGTGGCGGCGGGATGGATGTGCAGGGCAGCGATGATGAGATGGGTGAGGGCGATGTGCTGGGTGTGTATGAGGGGGAGGAGGGAGATGGGGCGGTTGAAGGCGTCGTGCGTGGTTTGGTGGTAGATGATGAGGCGGGGGAGTTCGGGGCGCGGGGGCTGGCGCTGGCGCTGGGGGTGGCGCTGGCGCTGGGGGGGTAAGGGGTTTGCGGAGGTGTGGTTTGTTGATGTCCATGATAGGGAGGCGATGAGCGGGAGGATGGGTCTCATGTTGGTGTTAGCGATGCTGGAAGCTGACTGAATGGACGACCAAGGCAGATGGCACGCACATGAGCGGTCGGAATATGGAGTCTTTTTCCCTGCCCGACAGATGAATGTTCCTTTTGGGGAACAATAAAGCGGAAAGTACAACCCGCAAAGGCTCGCTAATTCAGAAACAAGGACCGGCTGGGAGTTATTCCCCTATCCCTTGCCCGTAAATGCAAGCAAGCTCAACAAAACAGGGGCGACCCGGCCTGCGTCATCAACAGAGGTCTGTTTTGGCCAACAACCACTGGATATCAAAACATGGAACCGTTGTTTGCCCTGAAAGAATCACGTAGCTAATTAGACCAAGAGTGTGAATTGTGGCTTAATATGACATCTCGTTTGGTATGGCATGCTTTAAGCAAGCAGTCACACATCTGCTTCCTCGTAATCTACCCCCCTCCTCGACCCGGACCTAAGCTTACTCCAATCCTTTCAGCTTGGCCAAAATCTGCAGAGCAACCAACCTCGAGTAGTACCTGCACATGGCCAAGTTGCCGCCATGGAACCACAGGCCGGGGTGCCCACTGCTCGTCCAAATAGTCCGCATCTCACCCTCCTCATCCCAACCCCAGATATCCCCCACCGTGTCCGGGAGCTCCTCTTCTAGGATCGCCTTGGCCGTGGTCCTCATGTTGTCGTACCCTGTCGCAAACACAATCTCATCCGCTTCCAACTCACTGCCATCCGCAAACTTCAAGCCCGTCGGTAGAACCTGCTCCACTTCTTGGCCATGCTTCACCTTGATCTTGCCGTCGATGATCAACTTTGAGCCGCCAACATCAATGTAGTAGCCGCCTCCCCTCTGCAGGTACTTGCCAAAAATACCTGAATCCGAGGGGCCCTTGTCCACTTTGAAGCCGGCCTTTTCCAACCCTTCCAGAATCTCCTTGTCACCTTGTCCCGCGATCGTCGTGATATCCACCTGGAGAGACTTCAGGACCGGGCTCGGCATGCCCCAAACAAAGATGTCGCTGTCTTCCACGGGCGGGCTGACCTCCTCGTAGAGCACGCCGAGCGCGACCTTCAAGGAGCTCTGGCTCGAGATGACAAAGGTGGACGAGCGCTGCACCATCGTCACGTCGTACCCCTTCTCGACGTAGTCTTGGCAGATGTCCATGCTAGAGTTGCATGCGCCGATAACCACGGCCTTCTTGCCCTTGCCGCTCTCACGGGCGCCAGGGAAGTCGCCTGAGTGGCAGAGCAGGCCGCCTTTGAAGGAGTCCGTCCCCGGAATCGATGGCATGTAGGCCTTGCCTGAATGTCCGGTTGCGATGATGAGGTGTTTGGGAAATAGAGCTCTCCTCTCCGACACGCCATCAGCACGAATGCGCCTGATCTCTACCGCCCACAGTTTTTCTTTCTCGTCCCAGGTGCTGTTGATTAACTCCGTCTGCGTCCACACGTTGAGCTCGAGGGCCTTGGCGTATGATTCGAACCAGTCGCCCAGCTTGTCCTTGGGCGTGAAGACAGGCCAGAAGTCGGGGAAGGGGATGTACGGCATGTGGTCGTACCAGACCGGGTCGTGCAACACGAGCTGGCTGTACCGCTTGCGCCAGTTGTCGCCGACGGCCTTGTTCTTATCGATCATGAGGGCCGGAATCCCGAGCATCTTGAGCCGTGCAGCGGCAGTCAGACCGGACTGGCCAGCCCCTAATGGCAGTCAGCACACCACCTTTCTCAAGGACAAAAAGCCCGACGGCGGAAGAAACACTCACCAACAATCAGCACCTCCGGGTTCGCGTCGACAAACTCGCTCTCATACCTCCGCCTCTCCTTCCAATTCTTCCTGCCCTCCAACCCACCATGCTGCACCCCCTTCTCCCTTCTGACCCCCCTCTTCTCCTCCGCGCCCTTCACCTCCTCCAGGGTCGTAAACACCGTCCAAAACTTCCACACCCCCGCCTCCACCTCCACCACCTTCACAATCCCCCTCCCCACGCCCCCAACAGCGCCATTCTCCACCCTCACAAAAAACATCACCCCCTTCGCACCCCCAAGCGGCCTAAAATCCGCCACCTGCGGCCTCCGAAACTCCGACGACCCATCCACCTCAAACCTGACCCCCCCACCACCATCCGAACACCCCTCCAAAAACCCCTTCACCCCCTCCCTCCCCTTCACCGTCCTCAACCGCCACCCCAACACCAAATGATCCCGCCAAAACGCCGTCACCCCCGACGCGTCGTCCGCCACGAAGAGGTCGGCGGCGGCGGCGGCGTGGTGGTTGGCGAGGGCGGTGTTGAGGGCGGTGATGAGGTGCTGCGCGATGGCGGGCGCGTCGATGGCGCTGTCGGGGGTGGTGGGGCTGGCGGGCCAGGTGGCGGGGGGGAGGTTGTGGGAGCCGGGGACGACGCGTTCGGCGGAGGGGGTGGGCATTTTGGGGGGTTGGGTTGTGTTGTGTTGGGTTGGGGATGGGGTTGGGGTGAGGTTGGAATTTAACTTTTGGAGCGGTGGTGTTGATTAGTTGGGTTGGTTGCACGATGTGGCGAGTCCCGAGATGGTTGGTAATGGGAGAGGTGCAGCGGTGCTGGGGTTGGCATCACAGAAATGGGATTCTGATATGAAAATGGGAAGCTGCGTTCGTTTTTATAATGGCCAGGTGCACTGGTTATCCACGGCCCGGAACACGACTGCCCAAGTCTGTTCGTCGGCTCTTCAGCACCTTCCCCAACTGCGCTGCCCCTCACACCGGTGCCCCTCCCCCTCATCCGGTGCGCGGTGCATCTTGTGGCCAGCACCAGGTCCCACCCGCTGGAGACTGATCATTGGGGCGGCCCGGCATCACCCGTCGGCGTCCCGCATACGTGGTGCAGCTTGCAGGAGCGAATCTGCCGCCGGATTACACGGAGCCCATTCTGGGGTAGCACTAATTGTTGGGGACACCAGCTTCGGGGCAGTCGAGAGCGAGAGTCTGGACCGCGGACCCCGCGCCAGAACCCCGTTCCGGGTGTTGTACCGTGTAACTTAGCCGGAGGCCAGAACACTAGCGTCCCGGGTCCCGGGACTTGGAGACCTTCGGGGAAGGAAAACAGTGAATGTGAATCATCAAGGTCGGCCAGACATGGACTGCCAAGAGATCCGAGCTCGAAAACCATCGATGCCTGGATATCCAATTCAACCCGGTTGACAAGTTAAAGGAACAATAAAGTAGGAATCCTTGGTACGCAACCTTGGTACGTGGTATTGGAGTATAACAGCCTTTAACTCCGTCCAGCGGGACGCACCATGCTTGGCTAGCGTACTCGCCCCGTTGACTGCGACTGCTATGCCCAACATGGTGCCTCCGCTTTGCGGGGTGGTGCGGATGCCTCTTTTGGGTAAGCCATTTTGACGGCGTTTGACGACAGTGGGCGTCTGGCCAGTGGTGTGTAAGCTCTGATTTCCGATCTCGGAACGACGAGGGAAAAGATGAGCGTCAGTCTTTCAGGTTCAACACAGACATTTATCGTCACAAGACATGCTTACGCGATCCACAACATTCTACAATACATCATATTTCCTTAACCACCCTGCAGATTTCCCCACAAACCGAGATACGCGCGATCCATTCCCACCCCCCACAACCCTGACAAAATCCAGGGGTATCAACAATCTGTCAATCTCATGCATGATAGTATCCCGAATCCAACCACCCAATCTGATCACTCCCTCACAATCCCCACCACGCATCATATCATATCCTTCCTCAGCCCATCAACAATACCATTTCCACCTCCTCCCCCCTTACAAACCCAATCTCAACTCCCCTCCCCTCCCCTCTCCCTCCCCCCCTCCTCACCTCCCCCCCCCTCCCTCGCCCTCCTCTCCCGCCCCTCCACCACCCCCCCCGCCAAATCCCTCGCCAGCCTCGCAATCGTCGCCCCACTCGTAATCTTCATCACCGCCACGTCCAGCCCCAGCACCCGCCACGCCCACGCCCGCAACTCCACCGCCGCGAGCGAGTCCACCCCCAGCTCCGTCGGGCTGTGCTCCGGCGTCACCACCGCCGCTGCTGCGGCCGCGTCGTTGCTGCTGCTGCTGCTGTCGTCGTTGTTGGTGTTGGCGTTGTTGCTGTTGGATGCCGGGCCGAGCTGCAGCTGCGTGCGCAGACGGTCGACTAGCGCGGTGGAGAGGAGGTGGGTGATTTCGTCGGGGGTGGTGGCGGCGTCGAGCTGGCAGCGCAGGGTGTGGTGTTTTTGTTGTTGGTGGTGGTGCGGGGGGCGTGGGTTGGCGTTGCAGGCCGCGGTGGTAGCTTCCGCAGCGGCAGCAGCAGCAGCGGAGGCCGCGGCAGTGTAGGGGGTGGCGGTGCCGCTGCCGTCGTCGTCACGCCGTGTGAAGTGTGAGAAGCGCGGGTCGTGGTGCCAGGAGAGGGTGGGGTCGTGCGCGGGGAAGCGGCGCAGGCCCGTGGTGATGTCGTAGACGGGGGATGGGGTGGATGGGTGGCCGGCGGCGATGGCCTCGGTGAACATGTGGTGCAGGTCGCGCTCCGAGGTTGGCGGGTAGCCTTCACGCTCGAGGCCTGAGTAGAGGCCGTCCCTTTCGCGGTGCAGGAAGCCCAGGCCGTAGATGACGCCGATGTTGAGGACGGAGCCGGGGAGGCCGCGGCGCCGGCGGGACGCCGCGAGCCCGTTCATGTACATGTTGGCGGCGGCGTAGTTGGATTGTCCGGCGTGGCCACCGATGGCGGCGAAGGAGGATGTCATGATGAAGAAGTCCATGTCAGGGCTGTCGAAGACCTGGTCGAGGTTCTTGGATCCGACTGTCTTGGGGCGCATCACTCGGTGCAGTGTATCCAGCGACATCCGGGAAAAGACGCGGTCGTCGAGGACCATGGCGCCGTTGACTACGCCGCCCACGGGTGGCAGCGTCTTGGCGAGCTTCTTCTTGAAGGAGATGACTGCCTCGAGGTTGGTGACGTCGAGGGCCTCGAAGCAGATAGTGATACCGTTGGCGATCATTTCGGCCTGCCACTTGAGCTGCGTTTTTGGCGGGTTCCGACTGCAAAGCACGATGTGTCGCGCCCCCTGTTCGACAAAGAGAGTACACAAGCTCTGACCCAAGTCACGCGTCAGGCCGGCTAGGACATATGTTTTGGTCGGGCTTAGCGCGTTTGTGACTGCCAAAGGTTTTACAGTGAGTGACACGGAACGCTCAGCCTTCCAGTTGATGGTTTGAAAGGCCGGTAGCGGCGACTTGACCCGGAGCAGATCGGGAACCGCAGTCATAGCCGGCGCGACATCCGTCGGCGCAGCCGCCGTCTCGGCAAGCGCAAGCGCTACGGCGTATTCCCACAAACTTGTCGCAGATTTATTGCCCCCAATGTTGCTGCGAGGACAAGCCGGGACTGAGGAGTAGGTGGCGTACGTGCAACTCTTAGGTAGCGTCCGAACAAATAGGTCAGAGAGTTTGCTGGACCCTGCGGACATGTCGAGAACCCATGCTCCCTCTGGAGGATAAAAAGCCGTTATCGCCCTCGTAGAAGAACGATGATGCAGATATACAACCCCAGGTGTCTTCGAGCACATTGCTGCGTTAGATGAGCACGCGCGGAGGCGGGTATCGCAGTTCCCGAGAATTTGGTTGAGACAATTGTAAAACATGGCATCCGGTTCAACCAGGAGGATTGACTGGCCTTTTGTTGCGTTGGCAATGTTGAGCGCAACAAGGTACCGAACAAGGAATGCGAGGAAAAGCGGCTGGTTCAGCGTGGCGTTGACCATGGTGTTTACATTCGAGGCCGGAACGGCGATGTAAGATGTGTTGCTTTCTGATACCGCGATGTGCAGCTTTCCGGTGTGTATGTCGTGTCCGATGCACAGATAGGAGGACCGTGCTCCGATATTTACAGCCTCCACAGTGCTATAGTCGACCTGAATCTTCCGTTGGCCGGAGGCCGTCTCCAGGGTACAGAGGTCGTCAACCTTGAGCCCGTAGAGATCTGAGTCGCCGTCGTCGTGTTTGGCTGGTACAATATGCACCACCTTTTCCAGCGTGTTGACACTGTTTGTCACAACCCGGCGAGGGGCATTGACCCTGTCGTTGGCTTCTTTCCATGGCACGACCCGAGGAACAAGACGGCGCCCATTCTCCAGATAAATTTCTGGCTCGTTAACCCACAGTGTCTTAGTGCCCTCGGGGTCTTTGGCTAGGCGATACTTGGTCAACCGGGCGAAGGTCTCTGTGATCGCTTCGACTGCTGGTGCAGTGTCGGTCGTGTCGAGATCGAGCATCTGTAGGGCCAGACCGGGAGTTTCGGCCGTTAAAGTGCGCGTGAATCCGAATGAGGCCGCCTGATCGGGATTGTGGAATCGGGAGTGATGGGTTACCCAGAGGATCATCATCTCTGGTCTAAAAAGAGCTCGAAGGATCTCCATCCGCTTCTCTGTCATGGTCCCCAAAATGGGCTTGTCCATGTCATTCAAAAGAATCACGGCCGAGAAAGACGCAGCAATTACAGGATCGAGCGACTCGAGCGAGTCTGCCTGTTCAACTACGCCGCGGATGGTTGTGAGACGGGAGCAGATGCCTCTTGCGATGAGCGCTGTCTCCCTCTTCTTTCCACCGATGACTAACAAATGGTCAGTCGAATTAAGTCGATGGAAATCGGAGAAGGGATTGAGCAGCAAGCGCTTCTCGGCACAGTCGGCTTGGCGAACGATTATGGAGAGGCCAGGGGGGTAGTATTGGTGTCCATTCTTCATCGAGTAGCTAAACCCGCACTGGTCAAGGAGGTCAGGCCAGTCGGGCGGCGAGAGCGGATATTTTGTTTCCGGTGAGGCCCCAGCATAACGCCGAAGCCTGTCCTTGAGCGGATTCCGAGATACATTAAGAAGCACCAAGAAGCCTCCTCGCCGCATCATCCGTCGAACCAGCTTAAGAGCGCTCGCAGTCTTCTGTGGCTCAATAATCGAAGTGGCAAGGAGCACCAAATCGTATGTGCCACGCTCATCTGGCTTGCTTTCGTTCAGATCGAGCTCGTCCACCATGAGCTTTCGGCGGGAACTTTCGTGAAGCGGGATCCGGGAGTCGAGATTACTCTCTAAAGCGGACCCGGCCCGATACCGGACAAAGGAGTTCTTGAGACCGCCTAGAATATGCTCTGTCAAGCCCATCTCGGGATCCGTGAGTCCCAGAACGCTCATCCTCGGGTACTTGTGTGCGATCTGACCAACAACTCGGGAAACATGCCGCTGAAATCCTACAAGATGATGTGCCTCCTCCACAATCGCTGGTAGCATCCCCACAAGACCCTCCGGCAAGTTCTTGCCCAACTCGCGAATGAAATCGAGAGCAACAAAGTACGGAGAAGTCCGAACAAAGCTGTCCAGAGTTTCCTCCGTATCTCGAGGCCATGAGGTTGGTGGGAAGAAATTCTCGGCCCGCTCTAGGAGCAAGCCCAGGGTGGGAGAACGCGGCCGGGCGATAGGCGTTTGGTTCACGTAGAAGGCGGCAACCCGCTCGCAGCTCTCAGCCAGCATCGGGTTTGCCGCGTCCAGATCGATGGTTTCAGCGGCGACAATCTCGGCATCCGGATCGACATCAAACTTTGTAGTCAGATAGAGCTCATAATCATCCTCTGGTTTTGTCGAGCTAAGAGAGCCGACAGTCAAGCCTTGCACCTGGATCTCCATATCTCCGTTAGAGTTGAAGATTTCAATGTCCGACGTAAAGGATGCAGCGGTTTGTGTGGTTATGGGCATTGACCTGGTCATGTAGGCGTCGACGGCGAGCCGGTCCTCGTTTGCGTTCTTGATGTCACAGTTGGACATGTTAAAGCGGACAGACTCGATCTCCACGGGAAGAAACGAGTTCCAGATCGTGTTGTCGCCAGGGGAAGAAATGGTAACGAAGGCGGTTTGCAGGCAGCTGTCCAGGGTTGCCGGGCTGATGCTCAAGGACGTCGTGTCCTCTTCATGGTATTTCCTCAGGGTGCCCGAAGCAAAGTTGTACCGCCGCTCAAGTGTCTCCAAACCCTTAAATGGCGACGTGTAGACCAATCCGGTATCAGCCATCATGTGGTAAAAGCCTTTGGGGTTGGCGTGTACCGTCTCGGCCCGATCCAGTGGTCGTGATGGTAAAACGTCCGTGGACGGCTCTCCAAGGGTCATGGTAACACTTCCGCTCAGGTTCTTCTTCATGTCCGACCGGCCGTCTGCAATGGCAGAGGTCAGTGTGAAAGTAGCCACAATGGTGTCTGGCGATTCATGTTCAATGGTCAGGTTGAATAAGACCTCAACGCCAGGCGCATTCGGCTCCAAGATGATGCCGCTAAAGAATTTCAGGTCGCGTAGTTCAACAACAGAAGCCTGGCGGCCGGCCAAGGCGGACCGGGACGCATCCAAGGCCATGACCATGTAGGCTGATGCCGGCAGCAAAGCCTCGCCTTGAAAACTGTGATGTTTAACCCACGGGATTTTGTCGAACTTGAGGATGTTGCGCCACCTCAGTTGATGTTTGTTGTCATCACGGGTCCGGACGCCGAGAAGCTCATGGGGTTTGTCAGACTTGAAATGGTACTGACGAGAAATCCGCGACTCACGATAAAACACCTGGGAGTGATCCCACGGGTATATCGGCGGGTCGGCAAGCCGGGCGTTGACGAGTTGGGGTTGTAGGGAGCTGGAAACGAACTGACGGATCTGAGAGGATGAGGACCCAAAGTTAGTCCACATCCAACCGAGGAAATCTGCAAACGCCTCACGGTCATCCACCTTGCGGTTGAGCAAGCCAGAGTATGGCATGAGCGGCATGTCCTTGGCTTTCAGGATCCGAGTGACAGGGTTCATCAGTGCTGGATGAGGCCCGACCTCAATGGCGCCATCGAAAGGACCAAGAGTCCCAAGTGCGGTAGAGACGGCCTCATAAAAGAAGACTGGCTTGACCATGTTGTCTTTCCAGTAAGGACCGGCAAGCTCAGGAGCGCCCGGCTCTCCAGTGCCGTAAACGCTCGAGACCCATATGGTTCCGTTTCCTTTTGTCGGCACAATGCGACAGGTCTTCAAAGCCTTGAGGTACTCGACAGACGCAGAAACCATATGAGGGGAATGGTACGCTGTGTCGACAAACACAGGACGAGCGAACCTTTGCCTGCTAACCAAATCTTTACACGCTTCCTGCACAGCATCAACATCTCCAGAGAGTGTGATGCTGGATGGTGCATTACTGGCAGCGACCCAAAGCCGGTTGGAATACTGCGGGCTTGCACAGAACTCTTCACCCTCTTCTTTTGACAAGCCGACTGCCAACATGGCGCCCTTGACCCCGTGAGCACCGCGCGCCATGTGCACGCCCATACCGCGATAGTGGGAGATCAAAATGGCATCGCGTATGGAGATCTTGTCGGCCGCATACGCCGCAGCGATCTCACCAGAAGAGTGTCCCACAACTGTGTGGAATGTAATGCCGAGGTGGCGGAGAAGCTCAATCTGAGCCAGCTGGATCGCAGTGCAAAGGCATTGTGACACAGATGCCCGCTGCACCCGGGACATATGCTCATCGGCCAAGATCTCTTGCTCAAGCGTCCACGAAGGGGGATCAGGACATGTTTGGAGAATCTTGTCCAGAGACCGGATGGTATCGGCAAAGGGCCGATAAGAAAGCAAAAGACCACGCGACATAGTCGCCCATTGGGCACCTTGGCCGGTGAAGATGCCGAGAATCTTGGGTGGCTCATCGTGAGACCGGAGACGGATCCCGAGCGTGACGGCGGGCGAGGTCTCGGTTTTAGCAAGGAGAGAGTCGAGCTTGTCGACAAGCCCGGAGGCGGAAAGACTAGAGACAGAGAGACGGAACGAGAACGCTGTCCGTCGGGCATAACTATGCCAGGCTATTTCTTCGGTGTTGAGAGCATCGTGGCGCACAAGATAGTCGCGATATGACTTGACGACGGCAACCAGCGACCTCTGGGAAGGGGCTGAAAGGACAAGAGGAAGACAAACTTGGCCTTTCTCTGCGCAGGGCTGAGACTGGATAGGTGTAAGCAGTTGAAGAAAGGGACCCAACTTCATGGCTGCCAGGCTATGCACCTCAGGGAGAAATTGCTCAACAATAACGTGGGCATTCGTGCCCCCAAAACCGAACGAGTTGACGCTTCCACGCCTCGGCTGACCGGCCGGAGCGGCTGGCCAGGGAACGACAGAAGTGGGAACGAGCAAGTCGGCGTAGTGATTTTCAACATCTGGGTTGAGCTTTTCGAAGTGGAGATTGGGCGGCACCGAGCCGTGGCGTATGCTCTGTATCACCTTGAGGAGGCCAGCGAGGCCAGCGGCGCCTTCAGTGTGGCCGACCACGGTCTTGATGGAACCGACGAGCAATTTGGTGTTAGAATGGCAGTTTCTTCCGTTCTTAAAAAAGGCGTTTTCGATGGCGCGTGCCTCGTTGGGATCTCCGACGCTAGTTCCAGTACCATGAGCCTCGAAGTACTGACAACGATCCATGGGGCTGTTGGGGTCTAGGCCAGCACGCCGGTAGGTGTCCTGAATCAAGCGGGATTGGGCTTCCCAATTTGGCATAGTGATGCCACGCGAACGACCGTCCGAGTTGACGCCTGTTCCGCGGATGACAGCTTCAATGTGATCGCCGTCGGCGAGAGCTTGACTCAGTGTCTTGATGAACATGGCGACAACGCCTTCGCCCCGAGCGTAGCCATCAGCACCGGCATCCCACATGCGGCAGTGACCCGATGGGCTTAGCATGTGTAAACTCGACTCGACGACAAACTGCTCGGGAGTAAGAATCAGATTCGCGCCTGTGACGCAAGCCAGCTTGGATTCGCCCGAACGTAAGCTCAAGACAGCCTGGTGAAGTGCGACAAGGCTGGATGAGCAGGCGGTATCGATGGTCATGGAGGGGCCCTGGAAGTTGAAGAAATATGAAATGCGATTTGACAAGATTGACCGAGCGTTCCCAGTGGCGTAGTACTGGCTGGTGTCGAGTTCGTCCCGTTGTGAGAGTGTGTCGTAGTCGCTAGTCATCAGACCGGCAAACACGGCAACCTTGTCGCCAGAGTATTGTTGGAGGGTGTAACCAGCCGACTCCAGAGCCTCGTACACCACCTCGAGCATCATGCGCTGTTGAGGGTCAATGGCCTCGGCCTCTTTTGGGGAGATGTTGAAGAAGCTAGCGTCGAATACGCGATGATCTTGCTCGATGAAGTAGGCTTTAGGAGAGTTGGTCGTGCCGTGGTGCTCTCCGTCAGGGTGATAAAAGGCCTGTCAAATGTCAGCACTATTAAGTAAAGTGGTACAGGATATTGGGATGTAACCTACGTTGATGTTAAAGCGAGAAGGGGGGATTTCTCGGCTCAAGTCGGGAGGGTTGACCAGGAGCTGCCACAGCCGCGACGGTGTTGTAGCATCGCCCGCGAAGCGACAGCTTGTCCCGATAACCGCAATTGGCTCCGCCATAATATTGTTGTATGACATGATGTATTCAGTCGCCCGGTCGAACGGGGGTAAACAAGCGCAAACTCCCCAAACTGCGAGATCCAAAGGAAGTAATCTATTCGCTGGAGGACAAAAGACGCTCGACAGCGGTAAATGCGAGTGCGATTGGTTGCTCTAAATTGACAATCGAAACCAAGAGAAAAAAGGGTATCGCAATAAACACTCTGGCATCGTTAGTGAGAAGTCGAAAGACGTTTGGGCCGCTTTTCTGTGTGGCCGGTGGGAGAAGCGAGGGAAAGGACAGGAAAAACAGGACGGTACTGCGTAGCACAATATATCGCGATAAATTTCTTGCAGTCGATGTGAGAGAGAGTCGTATGTGTGATGAAGAACAACCACGCTGTTCAATCCTTAAGTAGACTGGGCCTAAGCAGAGTTTTCAGAGTCACAAGTCTATTAGTCCCCAGAGGAAGGAGCATTACCGTATTAGGAACACTGTCGGGCTGGAACAAAACCCTGTTTCCGGGTGTAAACTGGCAATTACCTGATACACAGGCCAAAATTTCACATGTGAGAGATCCATTGCCATCGTGTGATGACGTGGGTTGTTGAGCCCTGTGCCCACACAATTGTCTTCTTATTTTGCTTACTTCTGAGTTCCTGAGAGCTTGGCCAATGGCATCTAACGCTTCAGACATGTTTTCGGCCCCTCCTCGCGCGCCAGTCCCCAAACGCCCTAAGCCACGAGGCGTAACTTCCGAGTTCTCAAGTTTCCTATGTGAATTCCCAATCATGTGGTAACCAAATGACGTTGTTTGCCGTTGCCACCCGGGTAATCCCATAATCCCATGCCGCTTCACGGCGCGCCTTCCCAATGTTTCATACAAGACATCACGCCGGAGCAGGTTTTGTGTAGACCTCAAGATGTCAGCTCCAATCAGCTCCATGGGATTGGATGTGTCGCCATCTTGTAAGGAGCAGAGCAACCGTCAGACCAAACAAACGAGAAACGAGAATTTCAGGAGATAGTTATAAGAAGGGCGTGCCTCACTCGTGGATTCGTTGGATTGGGAAGCACCCCGTCTATTTAAGCAAACGAAAGGGTCGACACCGAACAAACTCATCTTCCAGCTCTTTGTTCCATGAGATGCCCGCCCACTGCAGGGATTATTCTCTGGGTTTCTAGCTGGTGGGCGGGACAAGCGGGGGGGGGGGGGGGGGCAAGCCGCTAGATGGGACCAATTTCTTTCACAGCGCCATTCTCCAAATGGGCAGCAGTAATGGTCACCTAACGGGACACCGCTGATTGTGAATCCCTCGGTATATTTGGGTATGCCCAAAAGCAGCAAGCATGTGCCGGTGTGGTTCATCACAACGTGATGTCACATCGAAACTTTCCGAGTCGAAGTTGATTCGAGATGACTTACACTGGAAACCACTCGATGTTACACAAATGTCGTGCCTCGGGTCAGTTCTCCCGTGTCACCAGACCGGCCCAGAACCCAGGAACCATCGCGCCGCGCATCCAGACACGAAACGTCAGGCTTCCATCCTACATTGGGGATATGTTGAAATCACGGCATGCTTCGAACAACTAAGAAACTTCAATTGACAAGAGGAACTTGAGATTGTGTTCGCAAGAAGCGATAGAATCTCCAAATGTTTTATCCCATTCACCGGATCCATCTCGATGCCACCAGTGTTGTTCAACGGGCAGCGGCACCGAGAGCACCAACGCCACAAAATACCAAACATGTTCCAGCTCACAAATCACGAGCAGCAGTCGAATACCTAGTACATACCATCCGTAACTCCCCATCGACCACTTGTTTACCACACGGGTACAAAATGCAACTGTTCAAAGACTCACTCGCAACCCAGACTGCATCCACAGACTGCATGTGGCTTCAACTTTCCTTTTCTTACCCGCCACTTCATGTCAATTCACCAGCTGCTGATCCATCGGAAGTGGACCAGCACTGTGATGCAGATGCGTTGCAGCCGCGGTGGGACAGCGATCTTGAATCGAGATGAGGATGAGACAAAACACAGAAACAACCTAACGTAGGTAGCACGGAAGTACAATTGAACAATCATGAACAAACACAGTGGATTCGGGTGCCAAGACCGATGACATTCGGTCTTGTCTCCTGTTGCGACCGGCCGCCCTCTGGCTAAGAAAGGCTGAACTCGGAAGAGAAGAAGAAAGCAAGAAAAAGAGAAAACAAGTAAAAGAAAACGAAGGGGAAAAAAGGAGGCAAAGAGGACTAAAAAAGTAGAGTTTGGGCTTCCAAGGTTTCTTTTTCGTTTCTCTAGTCCAAGGTTTTATCGGATGATCTGATCCAGGGGCGGTGGTTGGCGCTTGGGGATCGTAGCCTTCCAAGCGCTTTGGGCCTGAATCAGTAATGCCTCCCGGTATGCGTTCACAATGATCTGCATCCCGGACGGCCGTCCTTGTCAGCATGTTTCCACTCCCGAGTTTGAGCTTGCTGTTAGCACTAACCAGCTGTTCCGGAGATGGACAACAGGGGACCGCCCCTAGGGCTGAGAATGATGTCAACGGCATTCTCTTCGAGGACCGCATCGACCCCCCGTCTGCCACAGGGGTCGCGGGCAAAGTCGAGCGGGGCATAGTACTTGTCGTCAGACATCTTGGCGTTTAGTACCTCGATAAGGCCGGCCTGGTTGTCTGCGCCTAGAAGAAGCTGTTAGCATGATGAGATCACTATTTCTTTCTAGACACGTACCGGCTGGGAGCTTTGACTCTGCGTGGTCCTCATTGAACTTGATGAGCTCCTTCAGGCCCCACACCTCAGAGTTTTCGACGCTCTCGAAGTAGTATTCGAGTCGAATCTTCATCCTTGTGATTAAATTCCGGTTAACTACCTCGCCGCTGGGATCTTGGGTACAATGGGGGAGAGTAAAGTCTTACTGAAAGCGTCATTGATGTCCTTCTTCCTGTACTCTGTAGCCTCGTCTGGTGACAAGAGTGTAAGGGGTTTCACGACCTTGACGGCTTCTCGTAAGCTGTCTTCCACTCACGCATCTTGGAATAGCTGTTACTCGCCTGAGACGCGGAGATAATAGTGAGGGAGAAACTCACCATGATCTGATGCCTCCTTCTTTGACGATCCTGCGTGGGAATAGCTATTGTTCGGGCTCAACGAAGACAATCCGTAGATCGCCCCAACCACCAGTAACGGCTCGCTGGTAACCTCCCTCTGGGACTATTGTCTTGCTTGGGTCGACCATCGCGTCAAGACCTGTACCATGCCCATTTCTGAAAGTAACTATTAACAATGAAGTTAAAATACGCGCAAACCCCGCAAGAAATAGAAGGCAGTCCCACAAGGCCTCTGGCTCTATAATTATAATGATGTATGAAGGTCTCGGGAGCGTGATGAGCCGCAAGTAGTGGATTTGTGATCCGAGTTATACCACCGGGGAGATATGGAACATGAACGAGCTAAGACTTACAGACAAGTTGGCTTTGCCAAAATAATTGCACCGGCAGCGATAGGGTTCGGAGAAAAAGGAGATAATTAGAGATCTTATAGGACCAGGAGGAGGGCGTGCTCTTGCCAACCTACACGTTCGATCACGGCGGCATTCTTCCAGGCCTCGAGCCGACAAGAGCAAAGCTACAACATGTTGTTGGCGGGCCAAGGTCAGGGTGTGTGTCAATGTGGTCCTGGGTAAGGTAATAACGTCATTAGCAGTCCGCAACAAGCATCATGTGTCAATCGGAGGCGTACTTTTATGAGGATTGGGATGCCGTGCAGAGGCCCGCGGACATGGCCGTTGGTTCGCTCGTCGTCAAGTTCGGTGACGGCTTTAGCCAGAGATCCTCGAGCGCAACGGCAGTCACGGCTTTGAGGTAGCCGTTATTCTTAGCAATCTGGTCCGTATAGAGCGTCACGGGTTCCTTGCTTGTAACAGAGCTGTTGGAAAGTCTGGCTTGCAGCTCAGAAATTGTTGCCGTAAGGAGGTTGATGCTTTCCCCCAAGAAGAGTAGGATTCCCGGATAACAAGGTCGAAACCCGCGAAAACAAGGTTGACAGCCGCCTGGGTCAAGGCGGCAGGTGGCACCGGACGACGCATCGCTGGGGTGGGGGGAGTTGAAGACTCAAAGAGGGCGTTCAGCACTGTGCGTGGCCCTATTATTTGCGGCAGCTTTACCATTCACCATCTTTTCCAAAATACCAGGCGACAACCATCGTAGGTAGTCATGAACGCAGATCGAGTCTGCTCAGTCAGCAACCGCAGTCGAGTATGTACTGTGTAAGAAGCCAGTCGGCCGGCTCGCAGCTTGCGGATGCCACTCAACCCACTGCCACCCCAGCGAACCCAGCTGGGTTAGCGGCCAGCCCCAAACCTGAAAGGTGCCCCGCGCTGATTGGCTCCGACCCACCACGGCTTCCGCACCCGGTCGGCCCCAGAATCCCGCCAGTCACGGCTTGGCAAACCTCCGCGGAGGAACAACAACAAGATGGAGCGGGGTTCTGGCAAGATGGTACCAGCCGGTACTCGATTGGGAATAGGGAACGGGAGGCGTGGCCGGAACTAACCGTTGGGCAGCCACCTCATCTCGTTACAAAAGGGTCGAGCGCCCCAGGACTGGGAGGGGAAGACCGTCACACACGTGCGGCCTGGAACGAACTTGTTGCAAGAGAAGAGATGATACTTCGATTCCGTCGGCCCATGATCCCACCCATAATATCCCTATTATCCTACCAAGTTATCCGTCGAAAAACAGTAAGAAACAATGAGAAAAAAGAACTCCAATCCGTTATTCCAAATCCCATCCCGCTAAGCCATTCATTCCCTCTTTGCCCCAACCTCCTCCCAAGTCCCATCTAACACTGCTCCCACCTCACGCAGGAACATCCCCAGTAGCGAACAACTCCAGGAAGATGCGGCTCCGATCAACCCCCAAGGCGGCCAACGCCGAACGCACATCGACCATGAAGGCCTCCGGGCCGCAGATGAAGTACTCGGCGGCGGGGTTCCCGACGAACAGGTCGCGGTCGTGGTCCAGCTTGGCGAGGTCGAGGCGCATGTCGCCAAACTCGTAGTGCACGCCAGCCTGGTCGGCCGGGCCGAGGTTGCGCAGGAACACGTTGGCCGAGACGCTCTCGTTCTCGCGGCAGATCTGCCGCACCGCGTCGCCGAACGGCTGCGCCGCGCTCGACCGCGCCGAGTGGATCCACGACACGGGCCGCTTGACCGCCGGCCGCGGGCGCCCGGCGCTGGTGGTGAGGCTGTCGAGGATGGCTTTGAGCGGGGTGGCGCCGACGCCGGCTGAGATGAGCACCGCGGGCACGCCCTCCTTGGTGGTGTCGGACGGGTCGACGTAGAACTCGCCCTGCGGGTGCGAGAGCTCGACCTCGTCGCCGACGGCGTACTTGGCGTGCAGCATATTGGAGATGATGCCGGGGACGCCGGCCTCGGCGATGGCCTCTTCCTTCTTGACGCTGATGCGGTAGTACTCGCCTTTGGGGTTGGGGCCCTCGCTCAACGAGTACTGCCGGCTCTGGAGGTAGCCCAGCTCCGGGACGAAGACCTGCAGGCTGACGTACTGGCCCGGGAAGAAGGTGGGCAGCGGGATGGCGGCGTCGACGGGGGTGAGGTAGAAGCTCGTGATGGAGCTGCTCTCCGGAACCTTGCGCGTGATGCGGAACTTGCGCCACCCGACCCAGTTCTCGGCCGCGTTGGCCTTGTACATCTCGCCCTCGCGGTTGATGAACACGCCAGCGAGCACACCATACGCAGCGACCCAGGCGTCGACGATCTCGGGTGTGGCGGCGTCGCCGAGGACCTGCCCGATGGCCTGGATCAGGTACTTGCCGACCACGTCGTACTGCGCGGGGGTCACCTGCAGCGAGACGTGCTTGTGGGCGATGCGCTCAACGGCGTGCTTCAGCTTGGGGAGGTCGTCGATATATGTGGCATAGCCCAGCACGGCGCCGGCGAGGGCCCGCGGTTGCCGGCCGGTGACCTGGCTGGTGCTGCTGAAGACGTTGTGGAGGTCTGGGTTCTCCCGGAGCAGGTTCTCATAGAAGACGGTGGTGATGGTAACGCCGTGCTCCTGGAGCACAGGGGCCGTCGCCTTGACGATGGCGATCTGGCTTTCGGTGACAGCAGCCATGATGCGGATGCTTGGTGGTCTGCTTGGATGTCTGTGTGGGGGTATGGGCCGATGGACCAAGAGTGGTGACAGTTGCTGAAGAGCTCAGGCTTGGGGGTTCCAAGGTTCGAGGATTCGAGGGTTCGTGGGTTCGAGGGTGCGGGGTTTTAACGCCTCTCAAATTCGGTTCGTCTCAAGGGTGGTTGCTTCTGCCGTGCTGCCCGTCCTTTCTCGGAGTCTTGGACAAGTGGGGAAGTGCGGTTGATGATGTTACAGTGCCGGTCCGATCGCTACCTTTTACGACCACGAGGGACTCAGGGAGCTATTTATCTTGAAGCCGCGTCTATCGCCGGGCCGTTCCGCCAACGAGACGCAAAGCAGACCCTGCGCCGAGCCTTTCGTGGCTGTCACACCCGACCCGGTCTCGCCTGACTTTCCCGGCCTCGGAGGGCGGTGGAACCACGCGGGCCGGTACGATCAGCGCAGAAACAGACATCTCCGAGGACAAACCGCCGGGCTCTAGGGTCCTTCGATGCGTGATGGCAAATGCCATGTCTGCAATTGGCCCAGGCCTCGTTCCTCTATCCAGTTTCTTCTGTGGGGGTTATCGGATACCAGGGAATCTGGTCCGAGGCATGATGGGAAGGAGGGATCAGCTCACAATTGATAACAAAAATCTTGCTGAATCAGCTATTCTGGCCGCTGTTTGAGAGAATCAAGCATCTCCGCGGCGGGAAGACCCGCAGCTCGGGAACTCGTGGGCATCAAGGGCCCATTTCGCCAGGTTCATAGGGAAACTGTTACGAAACTCGGGAGCTGACGGTTCGAGAACGATCCACAAAATGATCCGATGTCGAATTTTCTTTTTAGCCATCAGCTGTTTCCAGATCTTTTTTTCCTAGCGCCTTTTAGCGCTTCAGGTGCACCTTCCCGCGCAGGGTCTTCCGTTCGTCATCAGCCCATCAGCCCAGGAACTGCAGGGGGCAATCGGCAAGATCCCCCTTGGCCCGGGCGGGCGGCCCCGCTCCTCAGGGCCCAGTCCCGGCACCGCAAAAAGTCATCAACCTCGCAGCCAGGTGGTGTCAAAAAAGGCCAGACCGTGTTACTGTGCCTTATCTTATTTCCAGAGATAGCCCTAATTCCAGAGATAGCGGAGCCTCATGTGCTCCCAGCGTCCCGGATCTGGGGTAACACCATGATAATGCACCCCAGGCTTATCCTGTTGTTTGATAGCGACGCCAGCGGGAGATCGGACTTTGGGGGGTTGCGGAAGGTACGTATGTACCCTAGTCTTGGCGGGGCTAAGAAAGGCCGAGCGACGACAGGAACCCTTGTCGTTGCAACATCCCCAACCACAGAAAATATTGGACTGCGGTTACCAAGTGACACTCAGGAATGGTGTGATTTTGAATAGATTGTGGAAACTACCCGACAAAGGTCAGAAGGTGGCTAGGTAAGTGACCGTCGCGTTGTCCAACCGCTCAAAGGCGTGCTTTCGCTGCCGGAACCACAGGTTGAGTCATTGTCTTTGTTTGTTTGAGGTCACTAAAATCCGGCCAGGGACCGTAGCCACCGAGCCGGACACGCTTTGAAACCTCGATTTAAACTGATCTTTAACCAGGGGCGGGGAGTCACCACGTGGTCAAACCGTATTGTTCATTCAGATCAGGATTAAACAAGACATGGACACAATAAAGACGCGCTTCATAAAGCCCCACCTCGCTATGGATGGAGGGAAGTAGACTGACTTCTTACACGCAAAGTTCGTTTAAACTCGGCCAAGAATTCTGCCGTATATAACCTACTTTTACAGTCAAGGAGCACGCCAAAGCCAAACGGCCCCGAGCCTTGCAAACTGACAAAGTAAGTATCTTAGTGAAAAGCCCATTCCAACGGCCCCTACATTGATATTTGGTTGGGTGCATACCTATTACTTGGCCCCAACACCCACGGTCACCGTTTGTCAAAGCATTTCAATCGACAATGGCAGAAGGATCCCAGGCTATCCCAGGCGCCCGCCGGCTCGGGCCTGGACATTTTGAGGGTACTTGGTCAAGGGAGAAGCGCCAGGATATTGTGGACCGCGTCAAGTATTTGGTGCGTGGTGAACGTCTTGAGGAGCCTCCGCACATCCTGAGGGCGCGACTCACGCTGGCGCAAGCGGGCAAGGACTGGGGGGATGCCAGCGAAGAAGAGTAAGTAACCCCCAGCAACAAGGACAGCAGTAACCAAGCTAACGGACGTAGAATTTGCGATGTCATAAATCAGCAGTCAAGGCCCCTGTTCCAAAGTGGTTTTTGGGAAATGGACAGCCCCGAGTACGATACATTGACGGGTAGGATTTACCAGAGTCAACTCGATTACTATGGCCCCGATCATGGATCGGCCAGCGGTATATTCCTCGACCGATTGCGCGACGACCCCGGTTCCTCATTTCTTTGCCAACGACTAAACCAAACCGGCATCACTATCAAAAAGATCACCCATTTCACGCGGCAGCCCGTCGAAGATAAACACCGGAGGCTCGCCTTCAAAGTCAAGGAGAAGAGGGGCTACTTCCTCGACGACGTGGCGTATTTTCTTAGCAAAGCCCAACGAAAGGGGAAGATTGAACACACGACCTACGTGCTACCGCTAAAGATAACTGGAAATCATGAGTGCATCTCGGCTATTTTAGGTATTGACGAGCATTCATTTTTGATCGACACCACGCTCAACAGCAGCTTCCTCCAGGCCGTCCAGGAAGCAGATCTCAAGCCTGCTGTTATCATGAAGGAGTTCATGTTCTGGAAAGACGGAGCTGATCAGGATGCCGAGGCGTTAGGGAGGTCGGGTTGGTTGTAAGTTGGCCCCCGTTTATTATGTTAAGAGGATCTACTGACTGTTTTTTCTTTGGCAATAGGAGTTACAAGACTACACACTGGCTGACCGAGCACTATGATGTTGACGTCTGCTCTGGGTGTCCAGGCAGCGGGTTTGTCACTTGCCGGCCGACGATCTACGTCAGAAAGGGTACATCTCTGGCCTATGATTTTAAGACCGGGTTGAGAAGGGCGTCGACCTTGTTGTCACGGAGTAGCACTAATTAACTTGGTATGACCTCAGCTACCTCCTTTCTACGGAAAGCTGGACTCGGCACGCTGCAGCTGGAGAATATATGGAAAATTCATGAATAGCCTCGTTGCTAATCCATCCCGGGAGTGCCGAATCAATGACAACGTTATTGAGACCCCACCGAACCTCCCTGGCTTGCGTATTGTCGTCATATCCCCAGACTACCGAATGGTGCACTCTTGTGGGATTGGCTCCAGCCAGGCTCCAGTCGCTTCAAGTGTACGAGGTGAGCCAGGGGTGAGCCAGGGCTGCCGCCCTCCTCTCGAAACCCAACACTCTTTCAATTCGAATTTCACAAAGCAGAAAAATGGAGAATAGGGAAAAGAATAAATAAAAAAAAAGGAAGGGAAGAAATGAAGTATGGCGCTACGGAGATCTAATAACGTGTCCTATCTCGCCGCCCGCAGGGGCGGCGGGAGCCTCCTTGCCTCCATCTCGCCCTCATCTGCGCAATTCTAAATGACCTAGGCACGGCGCGATGCATCTGGCAGCGGCGATAGCAACAACGATAGCAACGGCGGGGATGACGATGGCCGTGGCGCCTGTACAGGCCACCAAGCGCGGCACCATGAAACACAGGCAGTCAAGACTTAGGGGAAGAACAGGCCGAGACAAACACCCGCCTTGCAAGGAGCAACGGATATAAGCAAGGGGCGCCTACTCAATAGCACATCAATGGAGAGGTGGATTATACCTTTGACTGGAGGTACATGTTGCGTTGTAGATAGAAGGGCAGTGTTGTGTAGAGGAAGAGCACGGGGCGTAAAGGTGGTGCACTCGCTTATCAAACAAATACGTTATCTAGAAGTAGGTAAGTAGGTACCTAAGTTGATTGATCTGAGGCCAGCAGCGAGACTCCAACGCAGGTGTCCATCCCACATGCCGAGACGATCAACAGCACAAGAAGGGAAAGTAGAAGTAAGACATTTCGAGATAGTCCCGAGCTAGACAAAAGCGACAGACACCCAAGACAAAGGAAAGAATCAGACATCGATGCCCCCACTAGCAAGCCCATTGTTGTCCCGTGCCGCCGCTTACACAGCGTTCATGCCATTTCCTTGCACCACCAACACTGCGTCCACGACACCGCCGACATTGTCCCACGGAGCGTCGTTCTGGTCTTCGTTGAGCCAGCGGTCCAGCGGCATGCCACCTGCGTTTTGGCCGTGGCCGTGTTTGGCATGCTGCCCGTTTGGGACCCCAGCGTTCCCTTTGGAGGCCCAGTTTCGTGAGATAGGTGTCACATGCAAGATGACCTCTACTGAGCTAGGAGCGGGGGCCGGATCGATGGACATGTTTGGTCTAACAAGCAAGGTCTGCAAGGAGGGGCCGAGATCAATTAGACCAATGGGCCTGTGGCTGGTGTCACGTACATGTACGGTGTGTGGGATAGCGACGCCGGCGGAAGGACCGTAAGAGGACTTACCGAGGGGTTGTGGCTTGGTGCTTGGATCTTTCGGGCTCGATAGGCTGAGGCCACGGTGGAACTTGCCGGGGGTAATCTGCCGTACTTGGTGATAGAGAAGAGGTGTGAGAGCGAGAGAGACGGTGTGGCGCGGACTGTCGTGCAGCGTGCTGTGTCCACAGTGTTTGTGAATTGTGATGAGCACGATAGGACCTGGGCCGGACTGCCATCGCGATAGGAGCTATTTATCTAATTCCTGAGACGTGGTAAAATGATCTGCTCAGTCAAATCTGCCAGCTGCGATTTTGAACTTTCGTTTTTGGACTTTGGTTGCGGCTCATAAGTCATGCAGCCCTGCGGGGCGGATTGTTTCCGCGCTTGAACTTTTGTGAGCTTTGGTGCTTGTGTTTATTGGCCAGCGCTGACCACCTGCCAAGGCTCTCCCATCTTCCATTAACAACAACAGTCCCAAACACCCGACATCAAGTGCCACCACACCGTCTTTTTTCAAGTCTGCGGCCAACAGATACCCAGGATGGACAGCAACGCCACAACCAACCCAATTACCTCTTTGGGCCTTCATCAGGGCGCCGAGCCCGAGACTTCGGCAGCAACCCGCCCAAGGCGCGCTGGATTAAGCGGCACAAAGCGGCGGCCCAGGGCTAAGGATCTCGACTGGAAAGGGCACCGGACCGTGCTGGAACGGCTGTACATGCACGAAGAAAAGACGCTCAAGGATGTCATGGCGATCATGGAGACCGAACATGGTTTCGTAGCGAGGTAAGCGAAAGTCCGCAGAGCTCGTGATGCACCCGCCGCTGCCCACAAACGGCGTCTGACATGATCAAGCATGCAAGCCTACAAGAGAGCTTTTAAGGAATGGGGATGGGGAAGGTATCTGCCAGGAGCCTACGCCAAGGCTCTGGACGCCATTGTCAAGCGTCGGAAGCAGGAGGGGAAAAACACCGTCTTCCTCTGTCGGGGTCGGCTGGTCACTAGCACGCAGGTGGCAAAGAGCAGTGCCCGGGCCAAGCAGGCTGCCATGGCCAACGTCGAGCCAGCAGGTGAGGCCATGGCGCCGACTCCAGCCAGGGCCGAGGATGACGCTGACGAGATGCTCTCACTTAGATCCGGCGACCCCTGAGGGAGTGACCTACCATACTCCAGCCGTGTCGCCGGCCCCAGTCGCCGCGGGCCAGCCCGAAGTCCCCGAACTCGACGTGCATGTTGAAGAACTGCCGTTCGCGCCCATGGCCTATTATTCCCCGGCAGACGTTCCCTCATCCGTCACCCCTGCGTACGCCGTCGACCTCCAGCCCGAAGAACCCAACCTCTTCCTCCCACCCGAACCGAACAGTTCTCTCTTGGCGCCCACCAGTCAGCCATCTAGGCAGTCTCCCTGGGAAGATTTCCAATGCAACCCCAGCGATATTGATGCTTTGTTCTTCCCTCAGGACATGATTGACTTCACGACTCCGTCACCGGGCTTCGTATTCGCCTCCTCACCTCAGCACGGGGACGGCTCGCCTCCCCATGATGACGACCTTGCTGGCTGGCAGCCCATGTCTCGCTGGAATTCTCCATTTGTCGTCCCCAGCCCCGGCTCTGATATCGGATCGGCCGGATTCCTGGTCTGCATGCTCTTCGAGGTCCCTTGGCTGCTTTTCCGCGATGCCGTAAACGCTCGGCTGCTTCAATTCTCGGCTTCTCTTTCCCCCAATGACGTCGCTGACGGACTGAGCCTTGCGCAAAGTAGGGCTTTCCTGTCCGGGTTATCACTGCTGCTACCCGAACCTCCGGAGCCCATCAACACGCAAACTCCTGATCACGAACTGGTCGGCTTGCTGGAACAAAGAATCCGAGGCCACCTGCCCCCAGGGGCGAACCAGGCCGTGTCGCAGCTTTTGCGGTTTCCCGGGCACTGTCCTGTGTCCCAGTTTGCCGAGTTGGCTTTCGGCCTCATCTCCAACAACATCCTGCCGGACGAGGCCGTCAAACAGGTGCTGAGCTTTGTCACGCAGCACGTCCCTCGGCATATTCTCGACCATCTTTTCAACACCGATACAAGCACCGCCGATGCGGTTGTCGATAAAATGCTAGAGATAGCCATCCGGAGCGGAGACGACCTCGGGCTCCAGGTGCTTCTTGGCGCGGGGGCCAGCCGGAGAAAGGCCCTGGGCCCGAGTGGCACAAGATTGCTTCAACTCGCCATTGAAAGAGGACACACAAGAATAGCCGAGCGTCTCCTTGGCGAGGGTGTTGACCCCAACCCAGCCGAGCGTCTCCTGGGCGAAGGTGGGAATCTCAGTGTAAGCGCTTCGTTTGGCTTTGTCGACATACGTTGGGAAACACCTCTGCATGCCGCTACGGGGTTGTGTAACGCGAGCATAGTAGGCAGCTTGCTGAAGGCCGGGGTTGAAGTTGACCGCCTCGCCCCGAGGACGGCTCTCGCGGCTGCTGTCGCCAACGGGGATTTGGAGTCTACGTCTTTGCTTCTTGAGGCAGGAGCTGACGTCAACATGACCCAGATTACTGACGAGTTCGAAGGCGAGCATGAGCGTGGTGGCTACGACCGCCGTCCTATCGACTACGCATTCCTCAGACACGACACCAAAATGTACCAGCTTCTACTGGCCAAGGAGGACCCGAGTCTTGTTTCCTTGGGCGGAATCCTCTCGGCTGCCGAGCTCGGAACCCAGCAACTGAAGGCTTACTTGGGAGATGCAACCCCGCCTCGCGACAAATCCTCACAAAGGTCGTTGGAGGAGGCTCTGATCGGTGCGGTGTGCTACCCAAACCACGAGGCCGCCATTGACACGCTCTTGGATTTTGGAGTTGACCCGAACGCCACCCATCACAGGCCGCAATGGGACGACATGGGACCCTCTCCTTTGGAGATCGCCGTTCTCAGATGCTCAGTACACGCTGTCGGGAGTCTCCTGAGCGCCGGGGCAAAGGTGACTGGGCCAGCGATCGAAAATGCAGTAGAGGACCCGTCTTTGCTCATGCTGCACACCCTCGCCGTGGCTGGCGCAGACCCAGGCCTTCTCGGCTACTACGGCTTGTATAGAGCTCTTGAGCTTCTTAGAACAGATGCCTTTCAGCTTTTGCTACAAGCTGGGGCGACGATAGACCGACCAGAAGAATGGCGGCCGGTGATACAGTCCACAGTACTTGCTGGGAATTTGGAAGCTGTCAAGCTTTTGGCACAGCACGGCTCCAATGAAGGCATTTCCTTGATAACTCAAGCCGCATCCTGCGCTGCGAGGCTCGGAAAACTGGAAATGCTCAAGGCTTTGGTTGATTTAGGCGTGCCGGTCAACGAGCCATCTGCGGGCTTGATGCTCCTGGAATCGTCTGCAGCATGCCCACGTGCTCACCGTTCTGCAATCTGGGCCTTTTTAATCGGGGCCGGAGCGAAGATAAACCGGGCTACTCCGATATCGCGAGGCCGACTCGCTGCTGACCAAGCTCATCCATCGAGGCTGGGAAAGGGATTTTTTAAACGAGGTGCTGGCATCGGGTGTTGGAGTCAACGACAGGGGAATTGGACGCAACTCCCGGACGCCGATACAAGCGGCTGCGAATCGTGGTGACCTTGATCTTGTCAAAGAGCTCCACGCGAGAGGCGCCGACCTCAACGCCCCCGCCGGCCACAGCTTCGAGAGGACCGCGCTCCAAGCAGCTTGCGCCAGCGAGGTTCTCAACATGGAGCTTGTTAGATACCTCTTGGGCAACGGAGCAGACGTCAACGCCACAGCCGGGCCTGTCGGTGGCCTAACTGCCCTCCAAGGCGCTGCCATCTGCGGCCATACCCGCCTCGTGCTTCTGCTTCTCAAGGACGACATCGGGGCCGATGTCAATGGAAAACCGGCTATTCATAAGGGGCGGACGGCACTGGAAGGTGCAGCCGAACATGGCCGCCTCGATCTGGTCCAGATCTTGCTCAATGCGGGTGCCAAACCACGAGAAGGAGATGATGGTTACTATCGCGCGATCCAGTTTGCAGAGAAGGAAGCCCATTGGGTAGTAGTGCGTCTTTTGCGCCAGGCATTTGTTTGATCCCGTCCGAGTCTGTCTCTCCTCATTTTCCCCTTCTTCATGTTTCTACAGAAGAGTGCAAGCCGGAGTGAGCAAGACGCGGCTCGCTATGCCCACGACAAGTTCAGTAACAGGGGTTCCAACCCTCCAGCTACGGTCTCCCCGGGCAAGCCGGGCTACCAATCCTACTTGTGACACAGCATGACTGTCGCCAAAATGAGAGTTCTGTTACGAGACAAGAACGACTGTCTTGCCGACATTTTTTTACAGCAAAGAGCGTCAAGCGCACCTCATCTGACTCGGGCGTCGTCTTGCTGTATGTGCTGATGAGCCATTCAGCTCAGTCTCGATCGCTTGTTGTGCTTGGGAAAAAGACAAGGCGAATGACAGGGGTTTGACAGGGGTTTTCTTTTGCCCCACCATGGTGGGGGCGGGGTCCAGGGCACGCGTCGACGCGTAAAGGGCGTTGGATCGCGTTTCCCCATCAACCCGATCATCATCAGCGCCTTGACAACTCACCTCGAGAATCACCAACGCCCAACAGATATCTGTCAGGATTCTTGAGCGACCATTCCAACCCACAAGATACCATCCATAATGACCGTTACACAAAGCGATCCCGCCCCTGCGGCTCCCGCCCCCACCGCCGCACCCCGACACGAAGAATACCAATACCTCGACTTGGTCCGCGAGATCCTTGACGAGGGCGAACTCCGCAGCGACCGGTAACTCTCTTTACCCATCACCTCTCCTAGCCCACACACTAACGCCGGCATTACCTCCAGGACCGGCACTGGCACCTACTCAATTTTCGCGCCACGCCCCCTCAAATTCTCCCTCAACCGCGACGGCGTGCCCATCCTCCCCCTCCTCACCACCAAACGCGTCTTCACCAAAGCTGTCATTGCCGAGCTTCTTTGGTTTATCTCGGGCGATACCTCCGCGCACACACTCTCTTCCCAGGGCGTCAAGATCTGGGACGGCAACGGGTCGCGCGAGTTCCTCGACAAGCTCGGGCTCACGTCGCGGGCGGAGGGGGACCTGGGCCCCGTGTACGGGTTCCAGTGGCGGCACTTCGGGGCGCAGTACGTGGACAGCGCGACCGACTACACAGGTCAGGGCGTGGATCAGCTGGCGCGCATCGTGCACACGCTACGCACCAACCCCTTCGACCGCCGCCTCGTGCTCAGCGCCTGGAACCCGGCCGACATGCCCAGCATGGTCCTCCCGCCCTGCCATATGTTCGCCCAATTCTACGTCTCCTACCCAGGCGGCGCGCGGCGGTCACACACCGCCGCCACCACCAACCCCGAACAAACCACCACCACGCCCCCCGCAAAAGGCAAAGGCCACCTCCACTGCCAGCTCTACCAACGCTCCTGCGACATGGGCCTCGGCGTGCCCTTCAACATCGCCAGCTACGCACTTCTCACACACATGCTCGCACACGTGTGCGACCTGGTCCCGGGCTCGCTGACCCACGTCATGGGCGACGCACACGTGTACCTAAACCACGTCGAGGCGCTGCAGACGCAGCTGGAGCGGGAGCCGCGCCCGTTCCCGGAGCTGGAGATCTCGGAGGAGAGGCAGGGGTCTGGGGGGGTGGATGAAAGGAGTATTGATGGGTGGAAGGCGGAGGATTTTGTCATTAAGGGGTATAACCCGCATAAGATCATTCCGATGGAGATGAGTGTGTAGGGGGTAGAGTGCTGGGGTTTGAAGACATGTTTAGGATACGATACTCTGCCCTTTTCCTGCAACATCGTGGTCGTTTTCTCAACGCGGGCAGCCCATCCGGTACCTAGCAAACGCGACTTCCATGGGCCTAGTGCCTCTCTCAGCTCGACTGGAACATCTTCGGCCACGGTATCAATGACTGCACCCTACTCATTTCGTATCAGAATGTAGATGTAGACAATCTCTTCCACCTTCCAGGAGCCAAAGGAGCCCAACAAAAGGGCCAGTATTTCGGCATGGATGAGCCCGACCACCGGGCGGAATCACCCAGGTTCGGGCCGCTGGAGTGCGTTCAAGTTTCAACAGTAGTGGCCGACCGCGACACCTCTTAGATTCTAGGACTTAAATAAAATAGCAGGTGCCCATTCAATGCCCCGAGGTCAAAATGTACTCGGTGGCCAGTGAACTGGGACATGGGCTTCTCCTGGTGCCCGCTCCTTCCCCTAAGCTGAGAGCCAACCACTCCTACCTTCAAAAACGGTTACTCCACGGCTTAGAGGAAGGAGCGGCTCCACAGATGATCCGTTCAAGTTTGTAAACCGAAGAGAAGGCTCGTTGCCGCAAGTTGAAAGTGTTGAGATTTCGAATGGTAAGAACGGTAAGGAGAGAAGGAGAGAAGGAGAGAGGAAGAGAAGCGGATATCTTCCTGCTCGTAAACATCTGCTTCACACCACTAAGCTCCCGCCGCGCTCTCGAGGCGGGATACTCTAAGACGTTGGTGAACTCGCGTCTAGACATGCCGCGGTGGGTTTCCATGTCAAACCACGAGGTTAAGATCGTTCTTCTCGCCAAGTTCGACGGTATTAAAATCATTTTAGAGAAATGGGAGTATACCCAAGAACTCTTCAAGCTTCCACCTACTTTATCACGGCACTCCCACTCAAAGTTAACGACCCAAAAGTCTGTTCAAACGATAACGTCTCCACCGACGACAACCATGGCTTCCAACAGCTCAGTTGCTCCTAGCAACTTTCCCAAATGCGCAGAAGTTCACAAGCTTTCACCCACTCCACCACTCTCACCGCTACGGGGTGGAGGAGAGCGCGACGGGGGCAAAGCTTTGCATGGATAACGACGTAAGCCGGGACGCTCTGTTCGGACAAAACGGGGTGAGACGGTTGTATATGTCGGATGCATTGGCGGAGACGTGTGCTTGAGGTGCGTTGGGGTTATGCCCAGCTTGGATCCGACTGCGCTGACCACAACGAGAAAGCACGGTGCGGACTGGCGGGACTTGGAGGCAATTTGGCGTATCAACGTCCAGAACCAGCAGACTCGAGGGCTCATTGCCGATATACTCACCTTTCCAGGCAACGCATCCAATGATCCACCCCTTGCAGCGACAGCTATGCGTCGGCTACCTCGAGCCAGCACACAAGCCCCCTCCGCGACCGGACGCGCCCACTAGTGGCCCCCCCATCGCGCTCTTATCCATGCAAAGCTTTGCCGCCAGTATGGGCATAGTTTTGATAGGGGTCGTGTAGTTTGGCGACGATGGAGGGCGACGAGGGGGGAGGGGAGGTTGCCGACTGCAACGAAGATGTAGTTGGTTACGGGTCTCCCAGTCCACGCCCGCGAGGCGGGGGTGAACACGGGGAGGGGAGGGCCAAGTTTGGCAGGTCAAGGGCGTCGCGGAGCTCATGCGATACAGTCATGCTTCAAACGTCGCGATCATGGACTCTACAACCTTCGAGTGGCACCAAACCGTGAACACCAAAGTCTCAGCGGCCCACGCTGCCAGGATCGGCGAATTTGCCGGGGTAGAGCCCCCATCGCGAGCTATAAACCGGGCGAGTGTCACCGAGAATTGCCAGGGCTGGGTCATTAGGGTGTTGCGACGGCTTGTAGAAGAAGGGATGGTGGAGGACATGGCGGTTATCTAAATAGGGCTGTAAGGGAGGAAAAAGAGGAATTTGCCAGTGTTGTAAAAAGTCAAGCATCTTTATCGTCTCTTTTTTCTTTTCTCTTTTCTCTTTTCTCTTTTCTCTTTTCTCTTTTCTCTTTTCTCTTTTCTCTTTTCTCTTTTCTCTGGCTTTTAACTAGCGCCAGAATCTCAAGTAATCCTCCGCTTAGAGTCCTGCCTAGCGACCCGCCTCGTTTAACAATGGTTTTGAAGGAATTGGGCGCTGTGAGGGTGGGATAGGGCTCGAGTCATATAGGAGAAATCACGTATCATAGTCCGGTACGTCAGAATCACATAATCCCAAACGGCTATCTCGATATTCTACGATGGACATTTGAACAAGCAAGGCACTTTTTCGAGAGAGACAGAACATCAACCATTGATCTTTATCAACCATTGATCTTTACCAACCCTTGGTCTATCCCTGAGTGGCTATCTAAGGCAAGACGGTTTCTATCCATCACACCCCATATCCGTTTAGAGCCCTGTGTCTCTATGCCAGTGTTGAAGCAAAACTCACTGCGCGGAGTACGCACCCTTCTCCAACCGTACCAAGTTCAAAAGGACTCGCTGTATCAAACGAACTTCTCCGCGTTGCAGAAACAGCCACGGCAAAAACAATCATCGCAAATACCCCAAATATAACCTAACTGCGCCATGAAATCATTGAATCCAAACCCATTCATCCCTCACGCAGCCTCAAGCAGTCTCAAACGCCAGCCGTGCCCTCACGCAGCAGGCTTCGGATGCACGGGGACATCCTTGACCTCAGTAAAGTGCCTCGGCAAGCGGTTCTCGCCGTCGGCATACGGAAAACCAGCCTCCTCACGGGCCATGTCATTCACCCACTTCTCGCTGCCCTTGAGGCCACCCTTGCCGTGCTTCTCGACACCGACCTCGTGCCACTTGGCCGCCAGGTAGAACCAGCCGAGGGCGTTCCCGACGGTGCCGACCTCATCCGAGACGCCCGTGGCGGCCGCGTGGCTCATCTTCTTCCAGAGCTCGTCGTCTGTAAACAGATCCATCAGGTGGCCGGCCACGGCCTTCCAGTCGCCGGGGGTGACGAGGTAGCCGTTGACCTTGTCCTTGACCTGCAGCGGGATGCCGCCGGTAGCCGTGACGATGACGGGGCGGCCTGCGTGCAGAGCCTCCGACACCTTGACCTCGAAGCCCTCGCGGGTCGAGAGCTGGAGCACTACGTGGGCGTTGGCCAGCATGGTGTTGATGAGCTGGTCATTGGGGTCAAGCCGCATGACGCTCACGTCCTTAACCAGGTCGGGGTAGTAGGTCTCGAGCTGGCTCATGGTCTGGTCATAAATCAGGCTGGCGTCGGGATCGTCGACCGAACCGTTGCCGCAGACAACAAGCTGGGGTACATCGACCACGCCAGCCTTCTCGCATCGCCGGCGGAACTCGGCGTATGAGTCGATCACGGTGGGGATGCCCTTTGCGGGATCAAAGCGGGCAACTTGGATGATATACTTGCGAGCGGGCCAGTTGAGCTCCGTCCTGAAGTCGATAGTTAGCACCGGCTCGACCAAGGACGGGAGTATAGGGTTTGGCTTACATGCGCTGCGAGTGGCAGGCGATATTGTAAATGTGGCCGTAGTAGCCGGAATCCCATTTGTTCAAATGCTTGTTCAGACCATCGAGCCAATCAGTGGTGGCGGGGAGGTAGACAACCTTCTCGCGGGGGACGTTGTGCGGGACAAAGATAGGGATCGGGTGGCTGATAAACATGTCACACTCTTGGATGTTGCTCCAGAGGAAGTCCCAGATGTCGGCCTGGGGTGAACCGGCCTTGGCGACAAGGTCGCTCCGAATCTGGATGTGGGATCGGTAGAGGACCGGTCGGTCCGGAGTGGCTTTCTTGATCAGCGGGATGAGACCCGGCATTTGGGGGTCATCAATCTGTGTTCGTCAGCATGCATGGTCATGGAAAGGTGTGCTACCCCTCTCACCCCACGCTCCTCTGGTCACTTGACCATGAATGCAGTCTCGCAGCATGGGTTATGCATGAGGAGGGGTGGAAAGCCGGTCTCGGTGAGAAAAAATTGTGGCGGCGTGCAGGTGACACAACCGACAGAACTTTACTCACAATCACAACATCGGCGCCACCATCCTCGGGCGAGCACAAAGGGCCGCCCTCGGAGAACCAGTACCGGGTGGCATTCTCCGTAATCCAGTCGATAATGGCCTGCTTCTCCTCGGCCGAAATGCGCTGGTCCGGGTGACTAACGCCTTGGAGAATGTTGTGGACGTTCTTGGTGATACGGAACACTCCAGGCCGTGGCTTTGGTACTGCAAAGTGTTACCAATTTTCTTCTCGCTGCCGAGTGATAGTAGTTCATTGTACTCACCATACCACGTCAAATCAACGCCCATGAGACGCGCAAACCGGACCAATGCATGCCGCATGAGGGCAACGCCGCCGCCCTGGGGAGTCGAGCTGAAGAACGCAACCTTGGTCTTGTTGCCCCTGAGCTTCTTGGCGTAGGTCAACATGGTTTCCCAGGTGGCGTTGCCGCAGGTATCCTTGTGGTTTTGAACCGTGGTTAGATGGGCGCGGAAACCAGCGTCGGTCTGGACAACACCTCGCCAGCCGACTTGGAGGAGTGGGACGAGGGAAGGCCCAAAGTTCCTGTCGTTCTGTCAGACTTTGCCTGCGCCTTGGTAACAACCCACCGCAACTTACATGATACATTTCCGCGCCATGGAATCGGCCTGCTCATCAACGCGCTTGACATCCCAGAATGACTTCTCCTTGTGTTCGTCATCAGGGCGCATTACGATGGGCACAATGTCTAGCTCGAGCCAGAGGCGGGAGCACAAAGAGGGGCTCATGTACTTGAGCGTGGTCGGCAGGCCGGCGCCGATGAACTTGGAGAAGTTTTCATGTTCGTACTTCTCAACCTCAGAGATGACGTAGTCGGCAATGAGATCGGCACCCATCTTCATAGCATCATCAAGGACAATGTGCTTAACGGAAAAGTCCACGAGGTAGACGGTGTCGTGAATGGCGAGTGCTACAACGGCAGTGTGGTCATCGGAAAACACGGCCGCAACACCCAGGTAGAGCGTCTTCGCACAAGGTTAATCAGCCATCGCGAGCTGCGCGGAAGACGCGACTGGGTTAACATACCGTGAGAGCAGGACCATAATGACCCTCTGTTTCGACCAAGGTGCTCATCTGGCGCTTGCGGTGCACCGAAGTGCCCGTCGAAAACTTGCGACCCTTCTCTAACGCCATGATTGCGTAAACGATGGGTCTAATGCTTTTGAACCGGCGACGATGTTGACCGGTTGGCGTAGCGGTTCCGCTTGATGCTGGTGATGGTTCGCCGCTTGCAAGTGATCGGATGTGATCACGATCGATAATTCGAGGAGTTGGAATATGCTTGCTGGTAATGGAGGAAAATGTGTTTAGTTCTGTTGGTGGTATGGAAGTTAATGAAGAAGAAGATGCGAGGTGTGGGTCGGAAGAAATAAGAGTGTCAGTGGGACGGTGTGGTGTCACAGAATGCAATGCTTCTGATGGAGATGGGGAAGCTCTGGAGGGTTGCGCATTGGCCGGTGGCTGGGATTCGTGGGGTTGGGATGGAATGGCTGCATCCAAACAAACAGAGGTCTGGTTCTGGTGGCGGTGGTCTGGAGTGGCGATAGCACTTGTGGGACCTCCAGTTAAATTGTTAGGAGCTGTCGGGGAGCCGCGTGCCTCGAAGCAGTGACGCAGGTCGCCTTGCTGCAGCTGCAGCTTGTGTGGGTCTGAATGCGGGCTCGGGTGGTGTGAGTGCATCTCTTCGAAGTTCTCTGGATCGTGTGGAAGGTGCGGTGGGGCAGAGTGCCGTGATGCTCTCGACCCCTCCTCCCCATCCGGATCGTTGGGAACTCGGCTTGTTGATCTGTCGGTCATGATCTCACACAATTTTCGATTTTCCTGTGTTACGACATCGACTTGTCAATTGTTCGATCCGGCACACCTTTGAGCACTACACGGACACGATAAGAGGGATTGGATTTGTGTTTCTTGCCCCTTGTTGGTAGCACCTGAGGCACCCCGAGGTGGGACGCATCTTTCCCCCGCGCTTGTGATTGCCCACCCGGGGTCAGACAACGGCGAGACCGGACAGGGGACGCAGCATGAGACCTGGCCAGCGAGCCAGCCCAATGCTGCAAGCCTTCTCCGAGTCCGCGGGGTTATTGGACGGGGCCAGCCTCGCCCACGGGCATTGTTGCCGTTGTTGTCCTTGATGCCCCATCCGTATTTGCATGGGGATGCGGGCGGTAAAGTCGGTGAATGCCCTGATGCCGAACCATCAAGCCATATCACACCAGCTGCAGTCGGGACTCGTTCCCGCAGACAGGCGTTGAGTGGTTATGATGTGAGAGGAAGGGGCAGCTGACAAGGGCTGTTGACTCAAGACCGAAAGAGAAGAGGGACATGAGACATGAATATCTTCAAACGGCGACTTACATTGGGAGACTGGCTTCCTTCCCTCCTAGTCAGTCCGCGTCTCCGGGTCCCCGGATCGGTTAGGCTGGGGCCGTCTTCCGCTTCTTGGCACGTTTTGTAAGTCGCTCAGGTTCAGGGGCCACGTTAGGTAATACAATCGGGATGGTTTATTGGTGTTATCAACTGTTGTTAAGCTTGGAAGGACATACAGCGGGCTTTGTTTAAAACCTTGTGGCCACAGTTCGGCGTTTGCTGACTCGAGTCGCCCCCAACGTCGGGAGCCTTTGTGGTGA
Source organism: Chaetomium tenue (assembly GCF_020726465.1). Lineage (NCBI taxonomy): Eukaryota > Fungi > Ascomycota > Sordariomycetes > Sordariales > Chaetomiaceae > Chaetomium > Chaetomium tenue. The sequence continues at coordinate 1,904,111 of NW_027117334.1, read as the reverse complement.
TGTCAATGTTCTGGCCGATCGACAGCCCTGTCAAAGGTTTTGGCGGGGTCGATGCAAGGATTAGGACGTTAGATGTGGGGATTAGGGAGGTATTTGTATGGGGTGGTCCACTCTGAAGGTGGGGTTCAAAGACGACACCTCGGACGAAGGGTCAAGTCGGGTGACGATGTTGTTCCAGAAGGCATGTTGAAAACGGGTGGCAATTGCTTTCGACAAAGGACTTTCGGTCATTTGGGCCTACCGGTCATGCCATTTCTCGCTGTACGGACGGATGGCCACACAATTTGCTGTGTGCGCATCCAATCATGGCCGCCCACCCCCGCCAAGTCCGGTCCGTTCCGTTGCGTTGCTCCCGGTTCAAGAGCGTCGAACGATGATGGTAAAGCTGCCAAAAATTTTGGGCACCACAATTCTTAGGTATGTGTCTAAAGGTAAGGCAGGTAGGTGGGTTTCGATTTTTAATTCTCGGACGCTTTCAGTGACATGACGCCCGGACGTCCCGAAGCCTTTACGTCCCCTGCCAGCAGTGTTCAGTGACGCGATGCTCAACTGGACCGACCCTTTAAGCCCTGGTTGACAGATAGCTTCGAGGAACGAATAGCTTACATGATGGACATGCGCCCCGAAATGGCAAATTTCCCAGCCGGGGTATTCCTCAAACCCAGAGATCAAGAGCCAAATGAAGCTCACATCCACCCCTGGAGGTGTTGTCGGCCCATGGTGATTTTGGGTGGGGAATCCCCATGCAGCCCATGTGCAAGGCAAGGGGCCTAGAACTGGAAAACTAGTGCGGGCCCGGCCGATGCGCGATGGGACCGAGCTAAAGAACTCAAAAGAGCAGATGAAAATCATCAGATATCTGTGTCCATGTCGTCAAAATATCGGAAAGCCCACATCGGGTAAGATCTAAGAATGAGTAGGATTTTAGCAGGCGAGAACTGGCCAGCGGTGGCCGCGGCGACCACTCCAGCATCCTCCTCGTCCAGAACTGAACCGTTGCAGTCGGACAAAATGCGGGGCATCGAATTTTAGTCTTGGCATGCGTGAAGCCCAGGCCTGGACTGTTGGTGGTGGCCCCCGCTGTCATGCCATGGGCTGCGGGGCGTCAACATGTTGAGCGAACGTTGTTCGCGGGGTTGGGTTGACGCGCACGCCCCGGCGTGTTCAGGTAGGTATTTTGATGCTGAAATTCGCTGACCATGATTGCTGACACCGAGCTAAATCCGTTGTCTTCCCCTGAGATCAGAAGAATAATAAAGCAGTTCGAGTCGATTTGGAGCTCAATTCGTCTCAAGTACCTAGAGAGTTCACGCTAGCGCAGTATGTACACAAATGGTAGTCTGTCCCTCCGTTCTTGCTGATATAACCACCTAAGACTTCTCGTACCGGCTGGCAACGGTCTTCCAATTGATAACGTTCCAGATGGCGTCGAAGTACTCGGCCTTGCGGTTCTCGTACTGCAGGTAGTAGGCGTGCTCCCAGGCGTCGATGCCCATCAGCGGCACGTAAGGGCCCGACACGGGGTCCTGGTTGGCGCGCGTCACGAGCCCCAGGGTGCCCGCCGACTTGTCCTTGACCAACCAAGCCCAGCCGCTGCCCTGGATGCCGGCCAGAGCCGTGTTCATTTGCGAGCGAAAGGTGTCGAAGGAGCCGAAGTCGGAGTCGATTGCTTTCTGTAGGCCGGCTTATCAGTATTCTACCGAAGAAATAAACATAATGGAGAGGTTGGGGCAAGGTCTACCTTGAGGGCTCCGTCCGGCTCGCCACCGCCGTCTCTGCTGGCGGGCGCCAGGTTTTCCCAGAACAGGCTGTGGTTGATGTGACCGCCGCCGTGGAAGTTGAGGAGGGGGGCGATCGTCGCTGCCTTGGTAAAGTCGCCCTTGCTCTCGGCCTCGCCAATGGTTTGCAGGGCGCTGTTGAGGCCGTTGACATAGGTCTGGTGGTGCTTGGTGTGGTGCAGCTCCATGATCTTGCCCGAGATATGGGGTTCGAGGGCGCCATAGTCGTCTGCAGATGCGTCGATTAGCTTTACCCACCATCTAAGCTTGCCAGCTTGATGCCCGGGCTCTGATGCCATTACGGCGACATGTCGACATAGGCTCCTTTGTTTCGGCCGCTACTTACACGCAAGATCGGGGAGTGTCGCTTTGCCGCGCACGAAGCTCGTGCTGGCCATGGCGCCGACGGCTTTGGGAGCTCCGGAAGCTCGAAGAGCACCCCGCAGGGCGGGGACGGTACGAAGTAGAGTCGAAGACATTATGGGCTGAGTGTTGGTAATTTGAATGCAAAAACGTCAATTGGGTGCCGGCAAAGTTGAAGCTCGTTGCGTCAGGATTTTTACCTTGAAACTTTGGGGGAGGTGCTAGAGACCAGTTCAATTTATTAAACAGCCCAAACCAGTTCGGCGTTCCGTCGAAGCTCGGGGGAAGCTTCGGCAACTTCAATTTCGTCATGGCCCCACATTAACCACCAAGGAACCCGAACCCGCACTGTGGCTCGGCTTTTGCACTTGTGGCACATTTGTCGAGCATGTGGCTAGGTTTTAGTTAACAGGAGCCACACCCGCGTGCCCCTCCAGGTCGCGTTGCTGCTGCTGTGGTCTCGTAAGGCGTCGATATTCGATTGATATAAGGAAACGCTATTTCCAGTCGTTTTTGACCTCTAATCGGTGCCCCCGGTCCCATCGTACGCAAAATGTCTTATTACGACATCGATGCAATACTTACGGATGCAGAGGTAAAACAACAAAACGCACACCCATCCTCAACAACACTTCGTTAAAACACCGACTAACAGCGCTCCCTCGATACAGAAAATCCCATGCACCTTCCAAGTCGATATTCCCGATCTAGGCTATCTCGACAATACCCCCACACAGCCACTCAAGGCCGGCACCAAAGTGAACCTACCGCTATGGCTGGCCGAAATGCTCGCCATCGCTAACACGGGGGACGTCGAGGGCAAGTCGTTTGTGTCTTTTGACCTCCCGCCTGCAATGGGGAACGATGTAGTCCAAGCGCTCAAGGCGGATCCTCGCGCTGTACCACTGCGCGACCAAAGCGCGCACTTTTACGGGCTCGCGATACACATGATGGAGCTGTCGGAGGAGCAAGAATTGGCCGCCGCCCTCCGCAAGACGTTTGTTACCCGGGCGTCCGAGGTGGCCTTACACGCCCGTAAGGTCGGAGGAGTGGGACAAAAGGGCAAAGGCGAAGAGGGGAGCAATCTCGGTGTGGGCGGCGCGGGCGAGGAGTTCCTTCGGGGGCTGGACGAGTGGGAGAGGAAGCTGTTTCGCAAGGCACATGACGGCGCAAAATCCGGGAAAGAGTGGATGGAGGGCGTCAAAAAACACTAAGCTCTATCGACGCGATTGCGCAGGTCGATCGCAGTCTCAAAGCTCAAGGCTCGGGCGAAGGGAAGCGCTGCTACCCGCCCTCCTCATTTGCTCGCTCTCACAGCTCGTACAGACGTACCACATGGCTTGAAACTCACCACAGACGGTCCCGAGAAAAACGCGACCGGGCGATGAACCTCCATCGATTTGATTCACATCGACTTGACCCAAGCGAGGAGAGATTAGGTCGGCTGGGGTCTCGTCCTCGAATCGTGGGCCAGGTTCCGCTAGTCCGATTCCGGAGCGCTGGGCGCCGCACATGACGGAAAGCGACGAGCTTCGCCTTTTACAATCTGCAGACACTGAGATCGAAGAGCTCCTGTTGAGTTTGCACATCGAATTGAGTCATCCCACACCCACGATGCTCTCCCGCAGCGACCCCACCTAGGGTTGCATGCTCAACGCGGGATGGCCCCCTCTGCATGACCCCGTTTCCCAACAAATTACCAGCTGAATTGGACAGCCAAGATCTCATTACGCATCTTTGTCTGTTTCATCCAACAAGGCGAGCTCCTATCAGAGACTGGGTTTTTGTCACCAGATACCAACGATGAGAGTTGCGTTCCGACCGGCCCTCCGCCGGGTCACAGGCACGCAGTTGACTCGCGCGGCCTGTATCGGCAACTTCCCGGCCCGCATGTCAACTGCTGCCGCGGCCCAAACTGTCTCGTCACCGGCAAATCCCGCTTCCGACGAACTACTCGACTCGGAACGTCGCGAAAGAGCCAGGCAAATACTGCAGGATGCAGTTGCAGCGACGGCACCGAGACATGACTGGACCAGGGAGGAGATCTCAGCCATCTTTTACCAGCCTCTAATGGAGTTGGCTTATCAAGCTGTGCGCATACTCACCTTCAACCAAAGCGCTTACCATAGGTAACTAATACCTCACCCAGGCCACCATCCACCGTCGATTCCACAACCCCTCGGAGGTACAACTTTGCACCTTGATGAACATCAAAACCGGCGGATGTACCGAGGACTGTTCGTACTGCGCCCAGTCCACCCGGTACCAGAAAGGCACCGGCCTCGAGGCTAAACGCGTGGAGACCGTCGAGTCGGTCCTCGAAGCCGCGCGCATCGCCAAGGAGAATGGCAGCACGCGCTTCTGTATGGGCGCCGCGTGGCGCGACATGCGCGGCCGCAAGAACAGCCTTCGCAACATCAAAGACATGGTGGCGGGCGTGCGGGCCATGGGCATGGAGTCATGCGTCACGCTCGGCATGATCGACGCGGAGCAGGCTAAGGAGCTCAAGGAGGCGGGCCTGACGGCGTACAACCACAATGTCGACACCAGCCGCGAGTTCTACCCCAGCGTCATCTCAACCCGCTCCTACGACGAGCGACTCAAGACTCTCGGCCACGTCCGCGATGCCGGCATCAACGTCTGCTCCGGCGGCATTTTGGGGCTGGGCGAGACATCCGAAGATCGCGTCGGCTTGCTGCACACCGTCTCCACGCTTCCCAGCCACCCCGAGAGTTTCCCCGTCAACGCGCTCGTGCCCATCAAGGGGACGCCGCTGGGCGACCGGCCGCCGATTGAGTTCACGAGCATGCTGCGCACCATCGCGGCGGCCCGCGTCATCATGCCCGCCACCATCATCCGCATCGCCGCAGGGCGGAAGACCATGGCGGAGGACCAACAGGCGATGTGTTTCATGGCCGGCGCGAACGCCATCTTTACGGGCGAGAAGATGCTGACGACCGAGTGCAATGGTTGGGATGAAGATGCGGCTATGTTTGGGCGCTGGGGCCTGCAACCGATGAAGAGCTTCCGGAAGTTGGGGCTGCGGGCGGGGGATGTCGCTGCCGGGCAAGCGTGAGGGCCGCCAGCCTAGGTGTGTTGTAGAGTTGCAAACAAAAATACGTTGGGTGCCGCGTCGTGGTTTCGATTGCCTTGCCTTGCTTCCCAGTCGGTGATATCTCCGCTCCCTCGTCGCTGCTGGTGAGGGCACACGGGCCTTCCGGGACGGATCGCCGCTGCCGTCCCCGTTCCCATCCATCCGCTTTGCTGTGAGGCAAGGGCAGACGGACCCTCATGGCCAGCGAGCTCTTTCACCGTCATATTGAGGCTACCTGGCGGCCCTGTTCCGTCAACACCTCTCTCTTAACAGCTTCTCGTTTATCTACTATTTCCAGAAACCACCCCATCATGAACGAGACCACGCTCCCTACACCCATGTCGTCGGAGGCAGAAACACAACCGAGCCATCAGCCAACGAATCCCGTAGACACGGGCGGCCTCCGCGCGGTCCTGATCTTCGGCGCCGACCAGTACGTTGGCAAAGCTCTGGTCATTGCCGCCCTCTGCCGCGAGATTGAAATGTGGTATGGGCAGCGAACGTTGTATCTGCAGCCGCTCTGCCATTCGCCCGACACTGCTCCTGGGAGTGAGTTTCGGCCCTCCCCAGAACCGACCATTATTGCCTTGGTGGGTGCTGTAGTCGGGACTAACGGGGCTTGGAGGTTTATCCGACTGTCTCAACCTATTGGAATGCACATCGAGGAAAGAGGACATTGAATGTTGGCTTAGTCCTCTCAACGTGCTTTGTGAGAGCCCAGCACACGTTATACGGGTGTGCAACGGGGAGACACCGGATCTCGATGAGCTGGACGCGGCGCGGGCCCGATCGGTGAGTCCGTTTCCAGGTTTCCGGTGCTGCTGCAAGGGACCTGACCTTTTTCTTTCTTTTTTCCCCTTTTTTAAGACCGGGCATAGCAGCATGGCGTACGCCGTCGATGAGGTCCAGGAACTCGTGGACTTCATCAAGCGGCACGCTCCCGAGTCCGGAGATGATGCTAGTTGGTTGTTTATCGACTCAGTAAATGGCGTCATGACACCTTGCTTCTCAGGCTTGCCTCAGGCTGAAGTATACCGGCCGCTGGGGTTTCCAGTTGTGCTCGTCGGATCCAGAGAGCTTAACGGCGTTTCGCTCACCATTTCGGCCTTTGAGTCCCTCAGTCTGAGGGGCTACAATGTGGTAGCAGTGGTAATGGTCACAGGGGGCCACTGGAAGAACTCCCGTTATGTGGATCAGTATTTTGAGCGTTACCACCCGTCAGTTCCGGTATTGACACTACCAGAGGCGCCAGCGTACCGTGTGGGTGTCTCTCTGGACGAGGAGTTGGAAGAATACCACAAAATTATATACGACTCTGGTGCCCTCTCCCTGCTTATCCTCACCCTCGCCGCCGTCTATCGGTGACCACGGTCCCGGACATCGTCGGTCAGGCTAGATTTAGGCAGAGCGCAAGATACTCCTATAAGCACTCAACGGCACAAGCGTATGGATATTGGATATCTCACTCTACTTGTAGGCAGCGTAATTGAGATTTGTACGTCACAAGCATGCAGAAGCGTGTGGTCCCTCGGCTGGGACAGCATGCCCGACCATCCCCTGGCTGTGATACGTCACTCCACGGGATGACGTTTTACGAAACCCAACACCATCGATCCCGAGGCGGAAACGCTCGACACTTCAGAGTTCATCTACTTCGGCGTTATCGAAAGGTTAATCTTGGTGGGGCCTGTCAGCCCGTCTTGCCTGTTCAGGTCGTGGTTGGCAGTGATTGAGATGATATGTTGCATGGGCGCTGTTTGAAGAACAAAAAAAAAGTAAAAGCCCCTGAACTCGCCATCGGCCACAGCGGCAATTATTGTGGGGTCCCGATGCTCGGCATTCCAGAACCCCTCGTCCGGTTTTCTGACAGTCGGGGCTGCAGGGTTCAACGCAGCTGGAAACCTGGAAATTCAGGGTCCCAAACTGGAACGCATGGAATAGCGCCAAACCTCGAATGGTAAAGGGAACTCTTTCGTGCCTACGGTTTCGCATTGAGATTCGCTCGAGAGAGACACGAATTTAATCTGTAGGTAGTCGATCACAGTCGGTTTCGCGACGGAAACTCGGAAACAAACCAGCAAAGAACCTGAAATTCAGTTGTGTTTGTTCCCTGTCAGGGGTTACATCGCACGCCGCCCCCCGACCTGATCTTGTGGGTCTCAGAAATCCAACCAATGTTTGAGCCAGCGCCAAGACGTGGATGAATCTTCAAATGGATTGCCCAGGAACAGGGGGTCTCTCATCAGGAGACCGACTTTCGAGTTGGCCCTCCTCCAACTTGGCGTTGTCGATTTTTATCTTCCCCAAGTACGCTCCGCACCAGAGCGGCCCGTTTCCCTTTCTCCTTGTTTCTGTGCTTCATTTCTCCGTCCACTCGTTTAGTAACCTTCCTGGAATTGACTGCCGCTTTCTCCGAATGCCGCGCGCCGGGACGCAATAGCAGCAGAACACCCCGTCTGTTGACGGCCACCATCCATTGCTTCACACGGGGAAACCCACCGAGGACTACCTTAGCGGTCAGCACCTCATTTCCGGTCGCCAAGATGAACCGCCTCGGGCTGGCGGGGGCCAAATGCAGACGACTCTTCACACGCCAGACGCTCTTGATCGCCCTCGCGCTGTGCATCGTCTGGATACTCGGCGTGCAGTTCCGCGGTGACATCACGCAACAATGGTCAGACTTGGGCTTGCCAGACACGCGGAAACGACCAGAGCGTATGCCGACACATAATGTACTACCGCCACTGGCTGAACGCGTGGCCTGCCATGGCCCCCGCGGCCATCTGCTCGGGCAGAGCCCCGACGACGATTTGGTGGAGAGCGAAGTGGATGGCCGTACGCGACGAACCAATTCCCTTGCCATTCATAAAGACCATCTTTACTAACCCGCGGTGTTCTACAGCGTACCCGATGCCTTGGGCGGGCAACTACGAGGAAACAGGCCTCAACCTGACCATGATGTCGGTGAGGCAGCGATACGGACCCTACGGTTTCGGTGACAACCGCAGCGACTACAAAAGGCAAAAGGTGGATTGGGACCAGGTCGATTGGGGCCAGCTGCAGAACGACTGTTTCCAGCGCAACCGGGACCGCTTCCCGATGGCTGCCACCCGGTTCGAAGACACCCGCATCACGAAGCCCCGGTTCAGCTTCCGCGAGTCGACCAAGATTCCCCCGGTTCGCCACTGGCACGAGTTCGAGGCGTCACGGCGTACGGCCATCGTGGTGCGTGCTTGGCGCGGGTACGACTACCTGCCCGAGGACATGTACTATCTCCGGTCGCTCGTCGCCGAGACGGCCCTTAAGACGGGCGGCGAGTACCAGGTCTTCTTGCTCGTGGACATGAAGGACTACGAGGGTTACGAGAATGACATATTCTCGTCCGACGATGCATACGCGCAAGGCCTCGAGGACGCTGGCGTTCCCCCCGAGTTCCAATCCATCACCCTTTTGTGGTCGGTTCGCCTGCTAGAGGACTGGTATCCCATGATTGAAGAGCACCGGTAAGCCATCCTCGTCCATACGACAACCCCCCACCCCCACCCCACACACCGGCCGCTGACCCCTCCGTAGGACTATGTGGCAGGTGTTTCAGCCGATGCAGCTCCTCGCACTGCATTACCCCGAGTTCGACCACTTCTGGCAGCTCGAGCTGGACATGCGGTTCCTCGGCGACGCGGGCAAGTTCCTCGACCGGCTCGCGGCCACGGCGCGCAACGAGCCGCGCAAGCAGGCGCTCGAGCGGTCCACCTTCTGGCACATGATCGCCGAGATCGGCGACTACGGCGAGTTCTTCGCGGCGGTCAACGAAGCCAACCGGGGCGGGTCGCACGCGTGGGGCCCGCTCAAGGTGAACGAGATCCTGCCCATCGGGCCCGAGCCGCCCGTGGCCGACCCGCGCGACGAGAACTTCGAGTGGGGCGTCGGCGAGGAGGCCGATGTGATCACCACGTCCTACTGCATGGATGCGCTCATCCCCAACGAGTGGGTGTTCAAGAACTGGATCCACGGCTTCCGCCAGGGGCCGCGCACCCCGCGCTTCTACTGCCCGCCGGCCATCCAGCGCGGCTCGCGCAACCTCTACCTCGCCATCCACCAAGCCCAGATGGAGCAGGGCGTCCGCATCCCGTCAGAAGCCACCCTCCCATCCTTCGCGCTCTGGCACGGCCTCAAGCTCGCCTTCCCGCAGCACCCCGTCTTCCACCGCGACAAGGACAACCACGAGAACCGGCGCGGCTGGTGGCGCGGCGGGCCCCGCGCCAGCTCCACGGGCCTCGGCCCGGACGACGCGGCCCACCCCAACGGCCGCGGCCTGACCTTCTGGTGGGAGTCGACGTGGGCCAAGAACGTCTTCAACGAGTGGTACGGCCGCAAGCTCGACGGCAACAAGCCCCGCGCCTGGATCATCAAGGAGTGGGATGATGAGCTGTGGCTGCCGAATATGATGCTCCATCCGGTGAAGCATGTGGTGCCCAAGAAATAGTTAATGATGGCATGGGAGGGGATGGTATGGAATGGGGTGGCGAGGGAAAGCATGGGACTAATGGTGGGGTGGGATGGTATGTTATGGTGGGATGGGGGGGCAATGTATGAAGGGGGTGACGATTTGCATGGTGTATCCTCCGGCGTTGTCTATCATTTGTGTCATGGGAGAGGGAGTTTGTTTTAGAGGCTGCCGTTGCTAGGTTGCTTGCTTGGGTCAGGACATCCATCCGTGTGGTCGCATATTCGTAACTATATCCGGTTAATGCTGGGGTGCTTTCTCTGTTTTATTTGTTCTTGTATATAGATTGCAAGGTCAATTTTCTTTGATCCTGCTGTTTCTTTGGCCTCTGGTGCATTTTCTTGCCTCCTGCTTGCTGCCGCTGGAAAGCACGCCATGTGGAGAAACGAGATGGGCATCTGTTGATCTGCATCGACTCCACATCGCAATCTCAAATCCCGGGACTCGAGCTGCAGGAATGCATCGAAAAATCGATGGAGCGGCACAACCGGCAATCAAGCCGCTGATGATGTCAGATGCTGTCAGCTGTTGCCAGGTGCGTGTGAACCTTTCCAATTCCAACTTCAAGGGATGAACAACCCATCAGCCAAATCAACACCACCTTGTTAACTATTATCAAGAATTCCTCTCTTCTGGTATTCGCTAGCAATGAGAAGCTGCTCTATTTCCAACTAAATTCCAGTTGTTTCTTGTCCAAAAGACCAGCAACTATATCGTTTTTAATCCTAGGAAGATGAACCTGCCACATCTACTCTCTATCTCATGTGGTGTTGTCGGTCTTAACATGAAGCAATCCTAATCTGGTAGGAGACGATATTTAGCAAATGCCGGGCGCAAACTGCCGATGTGGTGGGTTCGACTGTGGCATCGACGCCCTCGTCGCGGTCGCCACGCTCCAGGTCCTGTATGAGGACTAATAGATCGAAAGCAATCCTAATCTGGTAATCTTGATAATCTACATGGTGGAGAAGGGGGGACCGCCCATGCAGTCGCATCCGCAAATGTGGCATTTATATCCCACCGGACCGTCTGGCTGCCCCTCCATGAGAGGCTGGCGGGCAGGTTCGTGTGGAAAGGAAAGGACGCCAGTACATCGCTGCGCCGGACAGTCCTATCCAAACTGTCCTGATTCTCAAACTTCAATACCCCGGTTTACAAAAGGCGTCTGGTACCTCTAGCCTGCGACTAGCCAACGACTCCTCTGGCTACTGGAGCCAGTATCGCCAAGTCTACTATGACGATCTCGATCAACAACCCGATGGGCAAGTGACCCATCCCAGTTCGATCACGCGCAGCACCAGCTTAGCGACCGCGATCACGGCATGGTCTGCAGGTCCGAGTTCACCGCACACCCTGTCCGCAGCGACATTACCTATTACCCGCGGCCCTCGTCCGTTTGCGGCGATCGGGTTCTAGAAGCGCGGCGTGATTAGGCAGGCCGAGTTCAGGGCCGCTATCAAGAAATGCCATGATGCTGATGCTCATGGCGCTTCGCATCTAGTTTACCGGTATGATCCCGCGGTATGCGAATCGGTTCCGGCCCCTGCTCCCGTCATCTCGTTTCCTGCGAGGTCCTCTTCGAGGATCTGCTCGTTGGGCACTACCGCTACGAGCCTCCTCTCCTCCCTATCCGCCTTGCGGCGGGTGGTAGGCCTATTGGCGAGGGAGGTCTTTCTCCAAACTTCCCTATATCTAGTGGCGCCTATGTCGAAATGTATGCTCTCGAGGTTCGGAAACATCTTCCACCGCTGCGTCGAGCCAAGTGTGAAGAGTGTGCAGGGAAGGATGGATGTTTTAAGCGATTTCCAACGATCGTAGAAGGTCAACTGGCGAAGGTTCTCGAAGTCGGTGCTCCATATGGCATTGCTCATTACCCCAGACAGCTACGGGGCGACACTCTCCGGGAGCGCCGCGCAATCAATGATAGGTAGTCAGGCTCGTAGAAAGCTACATCCTCCTTCCTAGTTCCCATCCAGCCTAGCCCCACCATCCTCCTCCATCTCATCCTCTCCGTCCGTCTCATCCCCACCGCCCATCCCATTCTCCCTGTCCATCTGACCACTCCTGTCCATCCCATCACCACCGTCCATCTGATGGTGGTTGTCCGTCTCATTGTTGTTGTTGTCCGTCCCATCACCACCGTCCACCCGATCCTCCCTGTCCGTCTCATCATCCTCATCCTCATCCATCTCCTCCTCATCAAAACTCTCCTCCTCTTCCCCATCCTCATCCCCGCCATTACCAACCGCCGCCGGCACCCATCCCGCCGCGGTGGCCGCCGCCACCTGCGCGCGCAAATCCTGCATCTGTGCTAATAGCACCATCAGCCGGTCGCCGCGCGCCACAAACCGGGCCTCCAGCGACGCGTTCGCCGTCTGGAGAATGGCCACCTGCGCGCGCAGGCCCGAGACCTGGCCCTGCAGCTGGGTGAGGAGGACGTGGTAGGCGGGGAAGAGTGGTACGATGTTGGTGTGGAGGTGCGTGGTGAAGGCTGGAAAAATTGGGTTTGGGGGGTTAGCTGGGTTCAATGTTGTTCTGGCAGGTGGGATGGGATGTTCTCAATGGAGGTGGGCCAGGTTGTTTTCCCATTCTAGCCAGGGGGTTCGCTGGGAACGGGTTGTGGTTGCGTCAAGCTGTATCCCAATCGGCTTGGGCGAGCTTGTCAGAGCTGACAAGGCACGCCAAACCACCAACCCACCACCACTATGATGGGTTGGCTCAATGGTGGAGGGGTGGTGATGGGAGAGTGGTCAGGTTACCCGGGCAGCCCGAGTCTCCGTCGCGGCGAGGGAAGATTGAGATGTGTGAGGTGGTTCGGGTATATGTGCATATAGCTTGGATTGTCGGGGGGAGAGAAAGAGGAGAATGCTTACTTGTCTCGAAGGCGGCGGCTATCTCTTCGGGTGTCATTCCGGCCTGTAGGAGCGTTCGAATGATCAGAGTGACGGTAGTCTGGGGTGCGCGCTTGAGTGTCAGCACCCGCCACGAGGGAAGGATGGGATCCGGGACATAAGGAACACGGTGACTTACCTGGCCGTCAAATGCTACCTGATCGCCGCCGGCCTGCGACGCGGAATTACCCTGGTTGCCAGACATTGTGGTGTTTTGGGTTGGAAAAGATGGCTTAGGGTATCGACGGGTCCTTGTTTTCCGAGGCGGTTGGAGATTCGTATTAATAGTCGAGGTCTAGAATAGACAATGGCTGATAGAACAGATACTCGCGGCGAGGCTGCTTGATTGAGTTGCTTGGTGGACTTAATGAAGAGTAGAGGAAAGGTGTGTGCTCTGAATATTCTGGTGGGAAGCCGTTAATGAAGGAAGAGAGGGTTGAGGCAATGAATTAAAAGTATCGGACCGTGTGAACCATAGCACACAACAATTCACTCACACGATGGTAAAATGGTGAATACATTTCCGTCCGAATGCTCTCTCTATCATGGGGAATGTCTTTGATAGCTTGCCATGTCGAAGGAGAGGACAGGATTGGCTTCCATTGGAACAATGTGTGAAACACAACGTGTTCTTGTATAGATAGGTAGGTAGTGTGTTGAATGCACGACGCGTTATTGTATGGGTAGGTAGTGTGTTGAATTCAAGATTTTGGAGACACTGAGCACTGTTCAACATACCGAATATTGTTCATTAATTTCAATATCAGGCTGTGGCTGGGGGATGCTGTACCTAGGTACCTTACCTAGGTATATAGGTCGCTGCCCGGCAAACAAATATAAGTCTACACCTCCCATAATATCTTCCCATAACACAAACTGATTTGCTGTCTCGCTTCAAGAATACTCTTTCGTCTACAATCTCGCCCTGTTCCGAAAAAATGACAAGCTTCTCCTACTCCCCGGCATTGTTCTGCTCCGACTCCAGTTTCTCGGCCTCCTTCTCGGCCTCCAGTTTCTCGGCCTCCAGTTTCTCGGCCTCCTTCTCGGCCTCCAGTTTCTCGGCCTCCTTCTCGGCCTCCAGTTTCTCGGCCTCCAGTTTCTCGGCCTCCTTCTCGGCCTCCAGTTTCTCGGCCTCCAGTTTCTCGGCCTCCTTCTCGGCCTCCAGTTTCTCGGCCTCCTCCCCCGCCTCCAGCTTCTCGGCCTCCTCCTGGAGCATGTTCAACTCCGACTCCGGTTTCTGAGCTTCGTTCTCGAGCGAATTTTGAATATGCGAATGCACCATGGCCTGTATGGCGCTGGATTGGCGAAGGGGCGTGGGGGTGCGAGTGCTATGAAAGCGCTTCTGGATGCCTGCGGTCCGAGAAGGGCCCAGCACAGGGTCCCTTCTTTGCGGGTTCTGAGAGCCCCCGCCTGGGAATCAAGTTAGCGGCAGAGTTACGCATACACATATCAAGCAGAACCCAGCATAAGAAACCACGCACTTGTGTATGTGTGTCCGGATACCCCCGAGATTAATGATTGTAGAGCTGGTAGAGTAGAAAGATTTGATCTTTGCGAGGTGTTTTGGGGGATCGGCAAGTCTCTTAACGAGGGTAACGTCGTTGGCAGGGGTGGAGTAGAACGACTGCGTGTGCTCCTCCCAGAAGGATTTGGGGCGCTGTGTGTGCCGACAGTGCGTATGCTTCCGCTTATCGTGAAGGGACTTAGGGGCCTGTACAAGCTAGGTGGTGGTGGCTGGAGTCGCTGGGCAGCGTCAAGTTCCGCCGTGACTGCTGCGAAACCTGAGAGTTGCGTGCTCGTTAGGTGTGCTATCTCAAAAAGACGGAGCGCGCCTGGAACACACCTCTGCGTATCATACTCGTGACCTCTTCTTCCAGCAAGCCACTGGAGAATAAGTGGTGAAATACGACTTCTAGAAGATTCTGAGTAAGGTTGTGTTAACCAACTATTAATGAAACATCAAAGGTGAGGTTTCAAGGTCACCTGCGATGAGGCGTGTGGGGTTTCCTGCATCTGCCAAATTCGTCGTTCACGAGCAATGAATGACGAAAACCAACCCTCCAAGGCGGCTATCGTGTCATTGGTGTGGGACATGGTGGCTTTCTGGCTTTCGGAGGGGAGAGGCTGAAGATGGTTCGAGGCGTCAAAATAAAATAATGCCGGATATGTGGCAGTCGTGGAGCAATGATGTCGAGGTGCCAAATCCAAACACGAATCGAGAAGCCTGCGCGTCACATATCAGGGCACGCGGCGGTGACACTTTCACTTCTTGGTAGTTGCCGAGAGGAATCGGCAAGCAATTGGCCTCCGTAACATATTCCTGCCAATTCGGTCCTTGGGGAACCGAACATGGAATGTGTGGATTGCCCTCCATCATCGGTAGAAGGCACAGATGTGGACTACCTAGGTACCTAAGGTATGCTTGCCGAGCAGCCGAGGCAGGTAAGGTGGTTGTTGATGATAGGTGCAAGTGCTGCCAACCCCTCGCAGCGACAATCCACCACAATTCCGGTTGTCCTCTAATATTCTTCGAATGCCCCATTGTCCTCCCTCCTTCAGCGAGTTTATTCCGGGGTCGGGGCTGGGTCGAATCAATCGTCCGACAGGGCCACACCTGCCGTGGGGCCGATTGGCGAGTGAAGGTTACCTAGAACAGTTGTTTTGTTTGCGATAGACCTAACGATCTCTGTTTTCTTGACAAGGATTGGGGACTGGAGTTGTGCTTGGAAGTTGGAAGACTGCCCGAGCAGAGTATTATAGATCACAGTATACATGTACATACCTGTAATCACTCGCTAGTTGATGGCAGGAAGGCACGAAAATATTTCGTCATTTTCCACATATTTGCGGGATAACAAGGCTCCGAGAATTCAAAACAGGGCAGCAGTGTTAAATCACTGTGAAGGGTGAATTCATTCATTGTCTGTCTCGGTGGTTTTGCAACTTCGGCCTTTTGGCTTAAAGCACCACACCAACCGATTTCAACCGTCTCCAACTACATGGTGTACCCAAGATACCTTGGCAGGATCTCCCTCTAAACCAGGCCGAAGGTCCACGAGCTCTCCCAGTTGTACGTCTCTCCAGGTCCCCAGATCTGCGCATCGGTGCGCTCCCACTCAGGACTATTGGATCATCAGCTATCAGTTCCCATCCGCCAAAAGCCAGGAAAAGGAAAAAGAAAAGAAAAAAACACTCACTGGTTGATACCATCCGGGTAATCCTGCGCCTCGATCGCAATGCAGCTGCTGCGGATGACCTTCTCATTAACCCCCTCAATACCCTGGGTGCTCTTGAGATCGGCCGAGCCATCCATCCAGTTGCACGAGTAGAGCACCACACCGGGCTGATCGGTGCGCAGCTCAGCCTTGACGCCGGAGAACTCGCTGGCCAGCGTCAGGACCACCGCGTCCTCGGGCGCGTCCTCGATCAGCCAGTAGCCGTTGTAGCCCTCGCAGGCGCCGTCGGCTCCGCAGTTGCCCTCGAAGCCGGGCTGGTCGCGCGCGTGCCCGACAGTCAGCCCCGGCGCCGACGCGAAGTCGTTGATCGAGTTGGGCGCCGCCGTCAGGATCTCGCCGGTGGGGAGCGCGGCTTGGTCGGCTTCCAGGTAGCGCGTGGAGTAGGGGGCGTGCAGGGTGTGGTCCCAGATCTTGGAGGTGTCGGGGTTGCGGAAGGCGTCCAGGTTGAAGTAGGTGTGCTGGGTAAGGAGGAGGGCTGTTTTTGGTTTGGTGTTAGGGAGGGGGGTGGGGATGATACGGGGGGGTGGGGATGGGATCACTGACGAGTCTTCTGCTCGAGCGACTCAGCAGTCATCTTGATGTTCCAGGTCGAGCCCTTGACCGAGTAGGTCACGGACGCCGTGACGTCGCCGGGCATGCCCTGGGACGAGTTGGCGGGGTCCAGGATGGAGAATGTGATGGAGTCGGCCTTGAAGTCGGTCACGTTCCACACGCGGTACGACCAGTTGTTGGTGCCGCTGTGCAGCGTGTTGTTGCCGTCGTTCTGCTCCGTCTTGTACTCGACGCCGTCAAGCGTGTACTTGCCGTTGCCGATGCGGTTGGCGTACCGACCGGGGATGGCGTTGTACACCGGGTGGCCGGGGTCCACGGCTACATGGCATGTTAGGTTCTTGCTCCGTTGATTTTGAGATTGAGACAAACTAACGGTAGTATTCAACATCGTCGTAGCCGAGCACAACGTCGATGTCCTTGCCGTTCTTGTCCTTGACGAACAAGTTCGTCAAGCTGGCGCCGTAGGGGATGAACTGCGCATGTCAGCCGACTGGAGTTCAATGGCTTCCCCGCTCCTCTCCGTGCCCCTCGGACATACCTGCGCCTTGATGCCGTCCGAAGAGATGGTGTAGCGACCATCCTCGTCGGGCTTCGGGCCCTCACAGCTGCGGCCGATGACGGCGGCCTCCACGGCGGCTACGAGAAAGGGGAGTGAGAACTTCATTTTCTCGTGGAAAAGACGTTGTCGGGACCAGGATACCCAGGCTCACCTTCCCCGCCCTCGCGGTCCCCGGGATGGGTTTTATACTCCATTCTGGCCTCTTCCGGACCCTGGTAAAGAGGCCGGTCTTACGTTGCTTGCTGTTTGGATCCTTTGCGTAGCCGATACCCCGGATACAACCCCAGATTGCAGTAAATAATCGACAAGGGTTCTCCGTTGGATTCAGGATACAACCTCTGCACCTGGCAGAGAGTGATCCGCAGGTTTGGGGCCTGCCCAGTTTATTGCGGCATATCAGCCTGAGTTGCAGAGGGGTCAGCCAAGGTTAAACGCCGCCACCATCTCCGCCGAGCCCATGCAGGAACCCCCGTCGGGGCGGACCGGCAGCCGCCAATCATGCTCCGGGCGCACTTCTCAAAAGGAGGGCGGATGCTGGCGCATCGGCTCTTGCCCCTGTTTTGGACTCATTGCTAATTCGGACTTGCCCACCTCAGTCAGCCATCGCGCCTTTCTTGGCTTTCTTGTTTTGTGCCCCCGACCTGGTAGACGGGAAAGGGGCCGGGACGTCCGGGAATACCGGCTTTCCGACTAGGCAAATGCGGATGGTACGGGTCCGAGATGTCGTCAACCCCATCCTCCGCCTTACTGAGACACCGAAACCCACGAATCCGACTTGCCGCCAAGGGAGTATCGAATTGCTGGAGGATTCCCATGCATCGTTAGTCAGTGGGGGGTTCAGATCGCTGCTTTAGGGCTCGCTTATCTGCGTCCCAAAGGCGCTGTTGAGGGGGCTGCTCCGCAATGAGAATGGAGTCTTTACGAAGCACTCCTCCCTCTATAAACATTGCAACCCCGCTGCCCGGGAGGAGATCTCGGGACACGGTAGAGTGTCCCCCCGCCCATGCCATCGGGCTCGCCAAGGGATCGTCATAACGGTGTCGTTGAATTAAGACTCTAATTATACATTAAAAAGGGGCCGAGTCTGCGACGCGCAGCATTCGGCTTGAAGAGGCTCTTTTTGAAAATCCCAAACCCAAATCAGGCTTGCTGGTAACCATGCCCAACTCATCCATCGACGGCTCGTAACCCAACGTGATAACCAATCCCAACACATGCCCAAGCGCCGCCCTCAAAACGAAATAGCCGTCCGAGCTACCGACTCAATCTCCCAGCCCCCTCTGCCCGGGATCGGATAGGACACCCCACGCCCCTCCCCTTCCCTCACTCATTCATCCTTCGCGCCCTTCTTCCCCTTCTTCTGCTGGGGAATCGGCTCGCCCTTCTCATCGACGAGACCCTTCTCGCGCATGACGCGCAGGGCGTCGTGCAGGGGGTCGAGCTCGGGCTGGGGCGCGCGGTGGGAGTCGAAGTAGCTGTCGGCCCAGGTGAAGTACTGGCCGTAGTTGACGGTGAAGTACATGTGGTGCAGGGTGTGGTGGGCCGGGCTGTTGATGAACTTCTCGAGCCAGTGGCCCGAGATCATGTCGCCGTCGTGGATCAGGATCGTCCAGATCTGCACGAGCCCGAACAGGAAGAAGTAGAGGTACTTTTGCACGGGGCAGAAGAACACGAAGACGCTGAGGGGGTTGGTCAGTAGGGGTTGGGTGGGGGAATTGAAAAGTTGGGAGGGCTTACTGGTACGGCAGTGACTGGACGTAGCCGTCGAGCGGGTGGAAGGCGAGAGCGGCCCAGGGTGTTGGTACTGTAACGGTTGGTAAGTGATTGGCTCATTCGCAGTCATGAGATGCAAGGGCTAAACTCACCAATCCACTTGTGGTGAGGCTTGTGGATGTACTTGTAAATGCTGGGGTGGTGCTCGAGCCGGTGAATCCAGTAGATCATGAAGTCGTTCCAGACCATGAAAAGCACGGTGGAAATGAGCAGCCATGACCAGCCAAAGTCGCTCACATCGGTGTATAGCATGCTCTTGCCGCGCACCTCAGCCAGGAAGAATGGAAGCGTCAAGATGTTGATGAAGGGCACCGCGTTCATGGATGAGATGATCTCCTGGCGGATCTGGTTTTTGAGGAAGCGCGGGTGGTACTCTAGGCGGCGGTCAAAAATGAAGTAGTAGGATAGCGCGCTGAAAATCCAGTACAGAGACGTTGCGCCGATCTGGGTGACGATTAGGATGGAGATGCATTGGCGCACAATGTTGTCGCGCGCCCATGCAGAGCCATAACTGGCGGATGCATCGGACAATCCCGAGGCGAAGTCGCCGTATCCTATTGACGCCGAGTGCGCCGAACCATTGAGCGGCGCTGTCTTGGCGGGGTTGAAGTAGGCGTAGGCCTTGTCAAAGACCAGCGGGTCGAGTATCTCGAGGGCAACGTCCATGTTGAGCGCTGTGAGGCTGTTTGAGTTGTGGTTGAACGTGAACGTTGGAGGTTGAGTTCCCGATCGAGAATTCAATTTCAGGGCACCTCAACGCGCTCGAGAAGAAAAATCTCCACCCTTCGGTTATTATTCTCCCCACTCGGATAAAATTGCAGTGGCCAGACAATGGCGCGCTGTGGTTCGTCTTTCCCTCAGCGGAACAGTCCGTTTCCGTGTCGGGCCACACTGTTTTAGCGTCTTGGCACGCTGAGTCATCCCCCCTTTGCACAATGAACCCTGCCGAGGCCCCCTGGCTCCTTGATGAGACCCCTTTCTCTGGTTTCCAGAACAAAGTCCGACTCGGAGTTATCGGCTCCCTCAGCACAACAACAGACGAAAACGCACTTCCATTGACCACCAGTGGGTCGTAACGTCAACACCACCCACTCACCAAATGATAAGAACAACTATCTTACCAACGAAACCTTACGTATCCGTAACGGTATTGTGTAACCACCGCCCTGATAAAGCGGTAGATGACGCCGCAATGAATTGACTTGGTTGGGAAAAGATCACCAAACAGCGCCAACATGTGACGGAAAGGAAAGAAAAACAGAGAAGCAACTGAGACACTACCAACCCATGGGCAAGAAAGGCTCCTTTGACCCGAGGAACGAAAAGAAAGCAATCTAGAAGCTTGGGAGCCCAAAGTCTTTGTATTTTTTTTCTTTCTTTTTCTTCTTCTTTTCTTCTTCTTTTCTTCTTCTTTTCTTCTTCTTTTTACAAAAGAACATGGTTTCTTTTAGCTATTTGATTTCCCTTGCTCGGTTTTTTTTTACATCTATCTTTTTCCTTGGCTCCCTTTACTTCTCTCTCATAATCCTGAAACTGCGTCAGGCACATGCACGACTAGGTAAAGTACCTACACTAACACAATCAGAACGGCTGAATTTAGCAGCCATAGCACCAACATCAACGGTTACATTAACTGGACACCAGGAAGACTGAGAGGGTTGACGAGGCAGCCGCTCAAATACCACATCTTGCCTTTCCCGCATGCTCCTCCATCAGCTTCGTGACTAACCCATCATCTTTATTTACATCGCCGAAAGCTACCCTACCCCGGGAAACATCTAAAGGGGTCTGGCCCAGACGGTTCCGAATGTCCACACGAGCGCCGTGTGCAAGGAGAATCTCGACAATCCGCATGTAATAGTGGGCGCTATGAATGGCTCGGTGGAGTGGCGTATCCCCATCGATGTCCTGTGCGTTGACGTTCGGCTTCTTATCCAAGATGGCTAACACAACTTCGGGGCGTCTGGTGGCGGCGATGTGTAAGGCTCTTTGGCCAAACTGGTTCTTCAAGGAAACGTCGGCTCCATTCCGCAGTAGCAGTTCAACCATTTCCAGCTGGGTAGATCCGCGATATACACGTGGGGTCTCGGTAATTCGGGGGCGGCCGCTGAGAGCGGTATGTAGGGCGTACCCTAGCGGTGTTGCGGTTTGCTGGTTGACCGAAAAGCCCATCTTCAGGATCCGGCTCGCTGTCTTGATGACCCCAAAGTCGATGGCTGCCACGAGAATAGTTGACCCCAGTTCATAACGTGTTATGAACGGCGACGCCGCCAGCCGTCGTAGTAGTTCGCACGCGTCATCGCTGAGACGGCGCAGAGCGCCTTCTTGCGATATCCCTTGCTCCTCCGCTGCCTCGATGTGATCAAAAATGCGTACACATATGTAAGCGAGCAGTGCGAGGTCGGGGTCGTCCGCTGAAAGCTCGGATTTGCCTGGGGTGGTAGCTCGTAACTCTTGTACCTCGAGATAGTTTGTAAAGCAAGTGGCCATCATAGAATGGCCGCTCCCGACAATGGACGTCGAACTGAAATAGAGCAAGCTGAAGCCGTTGCCGTGGAGGAAGAATTCCCGTACAGTCTCGTGAATGAACTGGTAAGTCGGATCGTGGCTTGTGTTGCTCGGAGTCTGTTCCAGAAGACCCTTGGAGAGGTCAATGATCATTTCGTGTATCTTTACACGGGTCTCGAGATATTCCACCGAGTCTTTCCATGTTGCGAGGGAGCCGTAGCGAGTCCCCCCAAATGCCAAAGCCTGATGGATTTGGTTTTGGGTCAGGGGCTGCATACTGAACAGGATCAGCTGCATGAGGCGGACCGCACGCTCGGCTTCGGTGGGATCCTGGTTCGAGAAGAGTGTTCGAAAAAGCGTGCTTAGTACCGGGGGTATTTCCCGCAACTTCTGCTGAAGCAGTTTCAATGACTTGCCCCGGCCATGCTGCCCCAGCATAGCGATGGCGAGGACTACCCACAGGAAAACGCCACAAGATCTTTCAAAGATTTCGTCCTTGAGATCCGCAATGGAGCGGTTGTCTTCGGCCTCTGCAACGATGTAGCGTAAGATGTCGGTTCGATTATGTTCCTCGACGACAATCTCGGGGCATCCATCAATGGATATGTGAGGATAATGCCGGCTAGAGAAGCATATCTTGAGGTCGGCGCCGGCATTGCAAGCCTTACTGCCGAGATGTTTGAAGAAACGAATCAGGTCTCTGACTTCGTCGTCGTTACACTCGTCCATGGCGTCAATAAAGACAATAGCCGGCCTCGATTCGCAGGTTGCAAAGACGCGTGACAATAGATCTCGCAGTTCGTCTTGATGCCATGTCACAATCGGATGGAACATAGCCTTCTGTCTGAACATCGGGCACAAATGATCGAGAGCCAACGAGTCCTGGCAAAGGACCTGGTAGAGCAGAGACCGATAGAGACCGAAAGGTGTCTTCTCGAGGTCTCCTGTTCCCCGTGCATTGAAGAAGAAAGCGGCGGTGGTGGTCTGGGTGCCCTCGTACAGAAGCTTGGCTCGACGCACGGCGTCCTTCATCAGAGTCGATTTCCCGGAGCCAGGCTTTCCTTTGATCCAAAGCAGGCCGTGGTCCTTGGCGACGTCGGTATTGTTGATCCAGGCATTGTATTGGGTGGTCGAATACAGCCAGTCGCAAGTCTCATCCAGAGCTCTTTGGATGTTGCCGAGTCTGTTGTCCATCTCGGCGAAAGCCAGAGATGCCAGGAAGGCTTTCACCATAGTTAGAAACCGGCGTACGGTCCACTGTTGAGCATGCTGCCATACCTCGCCCATCCTTACTGATATAGGGAGCTAGAATCATCACGATCAATTCAATGTACATGTACACTATTAGGTGGAAACTCTGCGTGGTTGGGGTGTTGGCTTACCAATCCTTCCTGACGCTATCATGGATCCGATCTCGAGTGAAACCTTCCGATAACCGGCGTCAAGTCTTGTCTCAAATCTACACATGTTCATGTGGTTTGCCGAGATTGTCTCGGCATGTTCTCTGGGATCGTCGAGGGTGGAGGATGTGTCTGGGACAACCTTGTTATTTAGGGGCCCGGCGTTGATGCCGGAGATGCCCCACGCCTCCTGAAAGGTCTTGACGCGGAAGCCATATTTTCGCCAGAGTGTCGTGAAGGACTCTCTCCCAAGTTCTAGTTCTGGGCTGTCTGTCCCGAGGGTTCGGAGAAGGACGGCATTCGAGTCCACCCTGAGGATGGTACTGGCGATGCTTCGAACTGTCTGGCCGAGATCGGCCATTCCTGGGCTGCCCCTATGCGGTGTGCCGAGAAAGATGACCCCTTTGGTAGACTTCACAATGTCCTTGAGCTCTGCCTCGTCCGAAGACTCGGAGCGGCGAAGTACCTCCTTGACAAGCAGACCGCCCAGCGAATGGGCCACGAAAATCACCGGCCTTCTTGCAGGCTTTTCCCGCTGGAGCGCGTAGAGCAGGTCCTTGGCGTGCGCGAAGAGGTTGTTCTGGTTGGTGCTGCTGAACCCTTTCGTAACCTTGGAGTCATAGCCGTATGTGAGAATTCTCACGTTGCGACAGTGGTCTTCGCCCGCCAGAAGGTCGTGTGGCCAGTAGACGTCTCCATCCACTCTCGTTCCGTCGAGAGGACTGCCGTCGGATGCAACGCGCCTAGGCGGTTCGTTCTCGAGAGCAGTGGCCCCATCTCCATCCCCATCTCCATCCCCATCCCCGCCCCCATCACAACATCCGATCTTGGAGAATAAACGAGGAAAAAATCCTCGTCCGTCGGGAAACCCAGGTTGGGCACTAGGTGAGGACTGGTTCGTATTGCGTGGAACGCCGGTGGGGATATTGTTTCGCCGAGGGCACGCCCACGTTTTGTAAGGGTGGCCACCTAAACCGTGAATGAAGACGATACTGCAGCGGAGAAGTCGTTAGCGATTGCCTCGTATGGGGGGGTACCAGGTGCCTGAATGAGTTTAAGTGAAACAATTAACAAAACGGAAGCCCACTCTGTCTCTGGTTTTTCTGAGCTGTGGAGTACAACCAGACCCTCTGTGATCTCCCTCCTATCAATGCTGTCCATCACGAAAATGAGTGTTGCCGGGTTCCGTCCTCGCGCGATGAGAGGAGGGAGAAGCTTGGGGCCGGAAAACGATGCGGTCTTGCCGAGGCCATTGCTCGACGGGGCTGCGTCAATCCCACGTTTCCATTTCCTCGATTGGGTTAGGGGGTGCTCAGCCGCAGAACGAAGCTGGCAGTGCTTGCAAGGTTAACGTCCGACGGCGTGCCGAAGTGAAGGCTCGGCGAGGACGAACTATTGCACTGTTGGGCGCAAGGCTCCGGCTCACCAGCCAATGGGGATGAGCTGGGTGAGTTAAGAAGCGCGTTAGGAAGTCTGGAAACCAACCCCTACCTCGGCGGATGAAATTGGCCATGGATGGATCTCCATGTGCCAGGCTCATACAAAGGGATAAATTGATCACGATTTCAGGACAGTTCACAGATAGCAACCATTGATCATGCCATAATTGCCATTGTTGAGAGATTCCGATGTAATGTCTAAATTCTAACCCGGCCAAGCGGGGCGAACCCAAGTTGCTCCTTTTCCCGCTTTACATCTATCATCTACATGTCCCGAAAACATCAGCTCGGCTTTCTAGACGCCACCTTCTCCTCAACTCCCGCCCCTGCTACCTCTGAACTCTCCGCCCAGGGAGCTCCGGGCTCTTCAAATCCACCTGCTGAACAAAACCCACACTACCCAACTAATGTCCCAGTACCTCCACTACCTATCTCGGAGGGCCAGCCCTCCGGGATGCTCACCAGACACTCAGACAGGGCCCGCACTGCCTCGGTCCCTTCTCCTCTTCCCTTCTGCGTTTGGGAGTTCAACATCCCATCGCACCGAATCACAAGTTGAAGTGGACTGTGTCGCCGTTCTTGTCTTTGCATTGATACTGGGCGTCGGAGAGGCTTGACGTGTAGAACGGTTCGCCGGCCCTGCAGCCGCGGGGGATTCCGACACCGTTCTCGCCAAGGTAGCCAACCGGCCGCGACCTCGAGCCCCTCGTAGCGGTGGTTCTGGCGCTGCCGTTGCTTCTCTGGCTCTGCTGGGCCAGAGACCGTTGTGAGGAACGGGGGTCCACGGCAGGGCGGTCTGAGGACCTGGAACGCGACGAGGCCGTTTGACGTCTGGATCCTTCGCCGCTGGCTCGTTGCCCCTCATCCCCGCTGTTGTCGTAGATATTCTCACCGAAGAGCATGTGGGGATCGGCTTCGATGCTATAATGGCTGCTGGCCGGTGTCTTTGGGCGTTCAGGCTGGCGCATTGCTGGTGGGTTGGTTATTCTATCGGCCGCTGAAGAGCACAGAAATCGGGCAGGCCAAAATAGTTAGAGAATACTACATGTATCAAATCGAGTGGGTCGGTGGTTGAATCCTGGTGGAAACTTACCCTTCGCGTGGTGCAATACCTCCTTCCATCCATTCTCCGCGGACCCCTCAAAGTCCTCTATCTGCACCCGGTGCCCCCTATCGTTGGGTAGAGCGTAAGCGTCTGGGTACTCTTGGAAGAAGTGGTCCCGTGCGTCCCTGGCGCTAAATCCAGCAGAGAGAAACGGGTCAGTAAAAAAGAAATAAACCCCCGAACACCATGCATGTGAATATGAATGAGAACGAGGATAATACAAAGAGGTACAAAAGGGTACAAGGGGTACCGGCGAAAGAAAAGCGAGGGAGACACGCACATCTTAGCAGCAGTTTCCCACTCCCTAGCTAGATTGGCAGCTTTGATGTGATCGTCATAGGTCATAGACGCACCGCTGTGGCGAAACTTGTTTCTGAAATGTTGGTAGGCCTTTCGGGCTTCGTGAAGTTCTCCGCCTTTATCATAGTAGTAGTCGTAAAGCACCAACATGGAGACGGACCACTCTCGCTTCTCGTAGCCTGCTGCTTTAGCCTCTTCGATCTGCCTTTTTTTCACTTCTCTCTTTGCAGCCCTTCTCGCAAGCTTATCGGCTCTGACTCTCTCGGCATCCCGAATTATGGGCGAAGCGCGCAGTCTGTCCAGTTCAACTCTCCGGCGTGTTGTTTCCTCGTCTAGTTCAGCTTCTCGTTCGGGGGACAGAAATGATGTGTGCGACACCGCGGTCTGTACGCTTGAGGCCGTCCCGGACCTGGTCGATTCGGAACGGCGAGCATGGCTGTCATCAGGGTGGCTGCCAGTGGTGGCTTTGGGACGAATGCTAAGAGGCACTGAAACGATCGGCCCGCCGCCTGCCGCTGGCGTCATGGAATACGCGGAGCCTTGTCGGCTACCCGCCGTTGGACCGTAGGAGGCATTTTCCTGGGGTGTCGGCTGCTCAAACTCTGCGTCAGCCTTGCTCCAATGCCTTCCTTAGAAGTTCCAGTCATGGATGTGGCTGGGGGCTTACCACAGGGCGTGGGGCGCGTGGAGGGGAACCGTCCGAGGCGCTGGAGCAGCATGTCCCAGTGCAGATACTAGTGTGGCGTCTATTCGACTTGCAGGTTGCGCAACACCACTTCGATCTTGAGGCTTTTGAAGGAGGCATGACGGAGATCGGGGTTAGTAAATGGGGAAAGAAGATGGGAAGGGAAAATGGAAAGAAGGAAGGAAAAATGGTGAAGAACCAAGTCAAGGGAAAGGTTCAAGGAAAAGGTAATGAAAAGGGAAAGATGATGAAAAAGGAAAAGATAATGAAAAATGCAGCAAAAAATGCGGATTAACTGGAAACTGGCGAGGATGAGAAAAGAAAGGAGATCGATGGCCTTGAGTTAAATTGCTGTAGAAGCCGGTAGTTAGACGAGTTTAAATGAACGTCGAGTTGAATCCGGCCAGCGGACTGAAATACAGCGACAAGGAAGAAGAAAGCGAAGCTGGTTGTGAAAACTACCTAGAGAGGGGGATGTTGTGAAGGGTTTGCGGGATCAAACCCACCTTATATGGTGCCGCTCGTAGTCTCCCCCTCCGGTCTTTAGAGCGCCCTTGCTACGCGGCGTGACAGGGCCATCAGGTCCAACGGAAGGTCCAGCAGCCATCTGGAAGTACCTAGGTAGGTAGCAAACGGGGAAGATGGAGCTCGGGGAGATGCGGCGGGCCTGATGGTCAGGCCTGCGTTGGCCATGATTGATGTATAGCCAGTTTGAGGATAGGCTCGGGATGTCGAGTCCAATTCCGGTCGACCAAAACGCCGGGGGTCGGGAGGATAGTGCACTTTGTGGCAGCACCCACGAAACTACGGCTCATCCATTGCTTCAAGAGGAACGGCATTCATTCTTTAGAAACTAGACCATTAGGTCGGGGCTGTTGGCCGCCCGTTTCTATCTTCGAACCGTGCCCATGGGCGGAGACATTCATGACCTGGATCATCCAAGGGTAGCACCTAGCACCCTGATCACGCTAGGCCCAGGGGCAAGCGGGCATCGAAGCACTAAACTTACAACCCAATGTTGCCCTTGGTGTGGGGCACTACACCCGGGTTTGAGTCGAGACTATCAAGGGAGTATGGCAGCAAGCGTTAAGCGAGCCGGGAGCTACGAGTATGGGTCTAGGAGCGAGGCGTGCGTGTGGTTAATCGCTGACCGTGCATTAAATCAGAGCCGTGATCGAGAGTCAAGTTTGAGTTGGAGAGGAACGAACCTGGAGGATGACAATTTGGTATATGAGACGATGATTTACGGCAGCACCTGGGTCACACCCCACGTATTTTCTGCCCAACAACGGAAAGTTGGTTGGGAAGGTCGGGGGGGGGAGGGGGGGGGAGGGAGGCGGGGGACCCATGGCTGTTGATCCATGGTAACAGTCCATGGCAGGCGTGCCGCTGAACGCCCCCAACCCGCCTGTTTTCGGGCCCGCAGCGGCATCACAACCTCAGGCCCTGGGCTGTCCCACAGTCTCTTCGCCGGGCCGCCCGTGTGCGAGGTATTATTAGCAACCATCATCTGAGCAGCACCCAAACAGGAAGACAGCGAGGCCGTTTCAACTTTTAAGAGAGGCCGGCGCGAGTCTAGTTTGGCACGCCCGTAGCATGGAGCAGGAGGCTGCGGCCAGTCAACTCGATGGCGTCTTCCCTGTTTCCCGCCATCCCGCTTCGCTGTTGAGACCAAGATCTACGTCAAACACAAGAAAGCCGCCCCTCGAAAAGGTATGGGTACATCGCCGGGACCAACGCCGTCCAATTCAGGACCAGGAACATGGTGGCCGAGTTTAATAATGTTGCGGGGTTGATAGACACCAGACAGTGAGTCAGTGACTACTGCAGTCTGCAACCTAACAGCCCAAAGTTCTGAACAAGCTCTTGACTTCGGATTTGAGCTGACCCTGCCCCTGTTGCCGACCTCAAGACTGAACATTGCGAATCCGGCCGCGAGTTTGCGACCCCGGCTTTGGGGGCGGATTTCGGCATCTGGCTCCAGCTCAGCATGCACTGGTGACTTGGTCGCAGGCCACGCAAGACTGTATCATCGTCGCGCCTCATTAAGCAATGAACAGAGACAAAGGCCGGTACCAAACACCAAAAATCTCGTCCTGATAAACACATATGTAGGGATTGAATTAGCAATAGCTTCAATATCAACTGTAGTGAAGTGAAGACGTTAGCACAAGCGTGGCGGCGAGGATTTGGCCGACAAAGGTGGGGGCCACAGGCCACGGATTTCGGAATGGAATTCAGACGCCGTTGGTCGGCCTCAATCGGGCTGGGACCAACTGTGCTAACCAACCAAATTAGGTACCTTACTGTATGTACTCCAGATCAGACCAACCACCTTGCTCCCCAGAGATCATGGGAAAGCGGGGCATGGCACGGGTAGAGGTAGGCACATTAGGTACTTTTCCTTTCACCAATGTTTCTGCCATATCTTAGATACTGCAGCTTCCTTCGAGCGCCGGACCAACTCTGATCATTATGCCGAGCCTATTACGCAAACTCAAATCCTTTGCACGGTTTCGTGAACGAGCAAGGGCTGCAAAGGCTGCAAACGGCAACCCTGCACCGCAACCCAGTGACGCCGATGACGCAGCCGATGACGCGGGTGAGGCCGATGATGCTGCCAGTCCGGCACCTGTAACAGCACCCGCAGTCATCCCCGATCAACGACTGCGTCCACAGCCGCCCGGCGTGGCAGTCACCAGTGCCGCCGACAACACCTACTCGGCTTCCGCTGACAAAATCATCGTGGTCGACGTTGATGATGTTACCGCGGACAACGCGGTGGTCGGTACGGCCAAGCGACCTCAACGCGGCTCATCGCATGCCATTCCGCCGTCGCCGCCCGCACCGCCCTCAAGCATGCTAGAGGCGCTGCCTGCAGAACTGAGGCTCCAGGTTCTTTCTTACATATCTGACCTGTGCGATTTGAAGGCGCTCGTTTTCGCGTCTCCCGTGTTTAGCCAGCAATATCGTTTGGATCGACAACATTTTCTTGGCCGGGTACTCCTCCGCAGCCTCGGCAGCCTGACGGCTGAGGCCTACGCTGTCCAGGGTTCCTCCACCATCTATTCTCGGTCACCTCGGCCACTCCCCGCTGAGACAGTAGAACAATTCATCCATAGCTACGTCTCGCGGCGCTTTGCACCACCTGAGCTGATTCTCCAAGACTGCACCCTGACCGACCTCGCTGAGATGGCGGCCTTCTACCTGTCTGTCGCTCAACCCCTATTGCCACAGTGCGCAGCCCTTTTCCTCCAACAGCTCAATCCTTCTCTCGAGGTCGGCAGCCTATCTGCTACCGAGAAAACACGACTTCTGCGGGCATTATACCGTTTTCAGCTCTACTGCAACATCTTCGGCCAGGGGCCCGAACCGGCCCTGCGATTCCGCGCGATGGAGTGGCTGGCCGATCCCTATATACTGGACCTTTTCTTTGGTTCCTTTCACCCTTGGGAGGTGGAAGAGATTGACTGCATCTACGTTCTGATACGAAACAAGTACGATGCAGTCTTTAAGGCTGTGGAACGTGACCTCGTGATGAAGCCAAAAATCACCAAGTATGACCGACCGACTACACCTCCTGGGTTCTGGGACTCGAATGAAGAGGGTAAGTGCCCACCCAATGCCCCGGGATTGTATACACATGATGGATATCACCCGCCCCCCCCCCCCCCCCCCGCCTTGGTAGGCATGTGACTAACAGTACACACGGCGCGCCAGCAACTGACCGTGAATCTCTGAGGGAGGGCACTACCTTGAGGGGGCTCCCTTTATTCTTCGATATATTGGAGATACTGGCACACGATGAGTACGACGAGCTGGTCAAGACCATGGAGTTCTACTATACAGGGGCCGGCCGGTATGAGTCTGTCCTGGATTGCGAGTCGCAGAGCATGAGACGAAATGCTCACCCTTCGGAAG
Organism: Chaetomium tenue; assembly: GCF_020726465.1. Taxonomy (NCBI): domain Eukaryota; kingdom Fungi; phylum Ascomycota; class Sordariomycetes; order Sordariales; family Chaetomiaceae; genus Chaetomium; species Chaetomium tenue. Next base: position 1,874,003 of record NW_027117334.1, on the reverse strand, counting down.
GCGACCTGGCCGAAGATCGCGAGGAGAAACTCCCATTTTCTAGCGATACGGAGGATGGCCCGCCGCTGGCTTGGGTTATTGGGTGGCGCGGGAGATATGTAAACAGGTACGGGACCGCCATTCCCGCCTCTCTGAAAGCATGGGGTCATGTGGTTTGGGACCGCCGCCGCTTGATTCAAAGCAAGGGGACGGACGCAGTCCTCCGGGCGAGGGATGAATATCGTTGGGATGGATGAACCGGGGAATAATACGCGGGTTGAGTGGAGCGTTGTTGGGTCCCGTCCCTGAAGAATGTGAACGCCGGAACCCGAAACACAGGTACTGACCTACCTAAGGACAGAGGGGCGCTGCACTGGACAGTGGCATGGCAAGCAAGTAACGTTATAATAGCACTACAGGGCACCTAGAACCCCCGAGGCCTTGACTTCTTTGTCCTTATTAATACCCCATGGCACATCCTGTTGAACACGCTAATCACCAACAGTGACCAACTTCAGCTGTTCAGCATGCTTCACATCGAAGGATTTCAGGTCCGATATCAGAAAAAGTAAACACGGACGTTCACCCGTGTCCTCGAGGATACTGCCTACGCTTTCATCCAACCTTGTTAATGAATTGTTATATTACCTGAGTTTAAATCTCCCTAGGATGACACCTACCGTTGGTTTGGTGTCTGGCCGCGTGACCTTTGGCCTTGTGGCGAATATGACCAGGTCCCCCATGTGACTTTCGACTGCCAAGGGACCACCAGCCTGGTGTTGCCTGGTAGTTCCAATGCCTTTGAACCTCAAGCTCGGAAATTTTCAACGCGTACACCATCCTCTCGCAACCTCTACATCCCAAACCAACGCGTCATCTAAAAATGGCCAGCACCGCGCGCACAGTTATCAACCACAAGACCGGTTACGGTAGGGAGTATATTGAGTACTCAGATGGTTCGCAATGGACACGAAAGCTCGACTGCAAAACAAAGCAGCCAGTTGGTGAATGGGCTAAAGTGGAAACCGCCCCCAACGACAATGACGCGGTAATACCAGCGACCCGGCACCTCGCGCTTGTCACCGAGAACCAGGCGGACGGTGAACCAAAGCACTGGTCGCTCTTTTCTTACCTTCCCGACGAGACAGGGAGAGGCAGAGGCCAGCGCTGGCAGGCTACAGGCGATGCGCAGTTCATGCACTTCGAACATGCGGCCGATATCGACCCCATGAACGCCGAGTCCTTTGCTTGGCACCAAGTGATGAACTCCGACATTTCAGAGGTTCAGGTTACTAGAATCGATGAGATTGCTCGGTCAGAGCCCCCACCACGCGCAGAGAGCCGGGCAACCGTGACGGAGCACTGCCAGGGTTGGAGCATCAGAGTCCTGAAACGGCTCGCTGTGGAAGGAATGGTGGAGCAAACGGCAATCGCCATGTTGGAGCAGCGCATGGATCCCATTTAAGGAGGAGAGCCAACTGTAGCCGCCCATCATCCATTACCCACCACCAAACATTCGCAAACTCAGCTGCACCTCCACAGAACTCGACAAACACTTTCGAAAACATGAGCAGTAACGACTCGAATGAACCTCCGTGGGATGACACCTTCGAGCCCCAGCAGCTTGCCTGGCAGTTGTTCTGCACGGTCACCCGGATCCAGCCAGGCATCGTTCAAAAGCGAGGCGCCAAAGTTCGACCACTGGAAGAGGCGGCGATGCGACTCGTGAAACAGCACATACCAGATTTGCCGGTCCCATCAGTCCATGCGTGGGAGTTTCGCTACCAAGATGGGGTCGCTTTCTGGGGCGAGTTAGAAATGGACTTCATGCCCGGCAGGACGCTCAAGTCGGTGTGGGCGGAGCTGGATGAAACGACAAAGGACCGCGTTTGCCAGGATATCTGGGATTTAGTGGCCAAGATCCGAGCGAGCGTTCCCCGACCTGCCGACTTAGCCCCAGGCCTTTACCGCACCCTCGACGGCTCCCCGTCCCACGATCCTTAGTTAGGCAACAACAACGATGTGGCAAGCTGCGAATTTGACGATACCACGATCCGAGAACGCATCTATGCTCGGTATGTCGCCCACAATGGACTCTCGTACAAAGACGGCAAGGATGCCCTCGACTTGCTTCCCCACTCCAGCACGTCGGTTTTCACACATGGCGACCTGGCGGCCCGGAATCTCATGGTGGATGAGAACTGCCACATTACAGCGGTGCTCGACTGGGAGTCTTCTGGTTGGTTCCCCGACTATTGGGAATACGCGCAGATGATGAAGCCGTGCGATACGCCCGAGCATGAGTGGCAGGCCTGGATGACAAAGACCAGGCCCGAGCCATGGGACATCACAGGGATTCAGAAGGCAAGACGGGTTCTGTTTTAGGGCATTATGGGCAGTTTGAAATAGTGATTTGGGGCTTGGGGCTGCTTGGTGATCAGAAGGGTCGATACTTTATTTTCCGGTCTTTCATACGGGCAATAAACTCAGGACTTTTCTTCTTCCGTGTTTGTAGGCGTTGCAGATTCCGTTGATGTGAACTGTGCGTTGTCATCAACTCTTTGTAACGGAGAGGTGTTGCAGGAGCAGGTAAGCGAGAGCGATTCCGTTTCAATAATCTATCTATCGCTTAGACTCGGCTGCTTTCGTTTCCTCGTCTTCCTCCCGGACGTTCCTCAACTTTTGACGGAGCACAGAGATCAGATCGTCAGCCTGGAACACAACCTTCTCCGGACCCTGCTCGCCCTTGTCATCTGTCTCCGTATGCCCTTTCCCCTTCGTGTACGCCTCCTGAACAATGATGCGGGAGAGCGCGATCACGTCTCGGCCATTAGCCCACGACCTGCACTTGCTGAGTTTCGTGAGCAAGTCCAGAATCGTATCCTTGGACGCTCGGGCAACACCCCCCAACACAATATCCACCTTCGCCAGGTGCGTCTGCAGCAGCTGCAGGGCATCCGCCGCCTTCATCGGCCGGAAATCGACGTTCGTCGCAAAACGGCTCCGAAGCCCCCGATTCCACCGCATCAACTCATCCATCTCCTCCTTATACCCCGCCAACACCACCACCAACTTCCTACAAAACCGCTCCTTCGTCATACAATCCACCATCTCCCCAATCGCATCCTCCGCCCTCGCCTCCGCCAGCCGATACGCCTCATCCACAAACAACACCTTCCCCAACCCTCGCTCAAACATCCTCACCACCTTCTTCCCGGACCCCCCCGTATACGGCGACAGCAACTCCCCCACCGAACACTCCACCACCTCCGGCCCCGCCAAAAACCCCATATCATAATACACCTGCGCCACCATCCTCGCCACCGTCGTCTTCCCCGTCCCCGGCGGGCCCCTAAACACCAGCGCCCACGGCACGTGGGGGCGCGGGTCCAGCCCGCGCGCGCGCAAGCGCGCCGTCAGCGCCTGGTACCCCTGGAACTGGCCCATCACGCCGCCCATGCCCTGCAGCGAGGAGAAGAGGGCGGTGCAGCGCCGCGTGGCGGAGGCGGCGCGCTCCCAGTCGGGGTCGAAATCGGTGGGGTGGAGCGTGAGGTCGAGGTCCGCGTCCACGGGGAGGTGCGCGACTCGGGCGTTGCGCGCGAGTTGCGCGGTGTGCAGGAGGGTGTCGATCGCGCCGCCGTTGCCGAAGTTGGGGCGGTGGCGGGCGAGGGAGAGGGTTTCTTCCGCGACGCGGAGGGCGGTGGGGGTCGGGGTGAGGTTGTGGGTGGTGAGTCTGAGGTGGAGGATTTGGGTCAGTTGGTCGGCGGTGTAGGGGTGGAAGCGGAAGGCTTGGGCGAGGGGGAAGCGGCGGGCGAGGCCGGGGTTGGAGGTCTCGAAGGCTTCGGCCATGGCGTCCGGGTAGCCGATGAGGATGATGGCTTCTTTGCGGGTGGTGTTGGGGTCGATCTCGGCGACGATGGTGTCGATGACGGCGGCGCGGAAGACGTCGGATCCGTCGGTGTTGTGCATGGTTTGGGGGAAGAGCAGGTGGAAGTCGTCGATGATGAGCACGCCGCCGCGGGCTTCTTTGAAGGCTTTTTGGGTGAATTCCTCCGAGTGGCCGATGTAGGGGCCGATGAGGTCGGATGCGCGCTTTTCGACGACGGTGTCGTTCTCGAGGAGGCCGACCTCTTTGAGGATCTTCCCGTACAGGCGGGCAGCTGTGGTCTTGCCTGTGCCCGGCGGGCCGATGAAGCAGCGGCGGTTGGACCACGCGCCTTGGGCCGGTTCTCCCTCGAGTTCGAGGCGGAAGCTGAGTGAAGCCTCGGCGAGGAGCTCGCGGACTGATTCTTTGACATCCTCCATGCCGATCATCTTCTCCAGCTCGGCCAAGGTTGTGCTTTGGTATCCCAGCTCCGCTGCTGTGACGCCCAAAAAGTCTGATTTGATGTAGTATGCTGTGGAGGCTGGCGTCGGCGCTCGGCCTGCCTTCTCGGCTTCGACTCTCTTTCTGCGCCGCTCCTTGAGCCCATCCACAGACTCCCGGACTGCGTTAGGGGTTCTCAGGTCCCCGTTTTTCATGGCACGCCGGACGAACTTTTGGGCAATCGGTCCATCCCATCCACCCTCAGCCTCCCTGTGCGAGAGTTCCTTGTTGAACTCTTTTTTGAGCGTTTTGAGCAGGTCGTCTTCAGTCTGCCGCACCGGGATTGTGTGCATTGAGGGCACATCGCCTGATGGCTCGAGGATGTAGTCCGTAGCATTATCGGCGGAATGTGGGATATGGAAGAGGACGACCGGAGGCCGCGGAGCGTTTGACTTTTTGAAGCGCCTGGCCAACGTGTCCTTCAACGGTGAGAAGATTTCGGCTTCCGGGGTATCGACGATAAAGATCTAAATCAGAACCCGTGGTGTTAGAACGGTGCTATCTCGTTCACAACTCCACGAGGCTTGGTCAGACGTACCCCTTTATTCCCGTGTTGCGTGGCTGCTTCCCAAGTGTCACCCAAATAGTCGCCCGATTTTCCGCGAGCTACTAGGTCTGCTTCGACCAGGCCCAAGGACTGCAAAAGCTTGATGTAGAGGTTGAGAACCATGGTTCTGGCTGTGACGAAGTGTCAGTCTCGAGGCAAGCAAGCAGGTCATGATACCGGGTGGGGAGAGGAACGGAAGCTGTTCACGTACTGTTCTCACCGCCTTCCAGGAAGCAGGTGTGCAAGTTCGTCAGATCCCATAGCTCGTCGTCGCGACCCCGTGCCCGCTGCCTTTCATCGTACACCCACAGGAAGTGCGCCTTCACTTCCTCGAGGCCAAACTTTAGCATGAGCTCGTCGAGCGCTTCGTTGTCCTTGCCGAACTTCTCCTTCCGAAGGATCCACTCCATCCGGGAGGGGGACTTGTCCTTCATCCTTCGCAGCCGCTTTGTGACGTCCGAGTCTTCGTATGGCTCCGAGTCCGCTTGCGCATCGCCGGCTTCCGAGGCATCAGGGGTCTTGTTAGCCGCTGCATCGCCGTCGGCGTCGGCATCACTGTCGGCTTCCGCTGCGTCGCCGGCTTCTGAGGGTTCAGGGGTTTTCTCGATTGGTGCCTCGTTGTCCGCTTCAGGGGCATCGTCAACTGTTGCGGTGTCGTCCGTCACAGAGGCATTGGCATTCTCCGCTTCGTTGTCAATTTCAGCCTCTACGAGCTCGGGGGGTTCATCTGCTGACGGAACATTGTCGTCCTCAATGACGGTGTCGTCACTCTCCTTGTCAGGTTCTGGGCCATCGTCGGTCGCCGTGTCTGGCTTCTTGTCTGTGTGGGTGTTGGAAGTCTTCGACCCCGGGGTTTTGGTATCGTGGTCGTCTTCTGAAAGCCCTGATTCCGAGGTCTCCGACGCTGCATCGTCAGTGGATGAGCCGGGTGATGATGACTCCGATGTGCAAGAGTCAAGGACAGAATCATCGGGGTCGGGGGAGCCTGCGCCGGGTTTGCTGTCCACGACATCGTCGCCGGGGGGTTTGTGGGAGTCGTTGTTTGGTGCCTGAGTGTCTTCCGAAGGACGGTCCGCGGTGGCGTCCAGCGGTTGGTTAGGGGTTTCCTGGCGAGTCGAGTCGTCTTCTGGAGCCGTCATTGTGCTGACTGTCTGGGGTTCTGGTTGGAATGGGCTGGTATGATATGATAATGGGATGGTTTAAAGGAAAGAAGACAAATTGAAATGTACAGTTGATGGAAAAACAAGAGAAGGCTGGTATGATATGATAATGGGATGGTTTAAAGTAAAAAAGACAAATTGAAATGTGCCCTTTGATAAAAGAAAAAAGAAAAAAAAAGAAAAGAGAAGCCAAAATCAATTCCACTTCCAAACCTATATATCAACATCACAGCATGAGAACGGGCTGAACGGCATCAGTCGGCTCCCTCTCCATCGTCCATCATGATCCACCAATAACCCAACCCAGCGTGGTTCTTGACAGAGCATGGCTCTTGTGTCCTGTCGGTGCCTAAAAACCCACTGTGTTGGTTGAGGGCATGCATCATGATTGCATCAATAATATGGTGATGCATGTCTTTCCCTTGCACGAATTCAGCAGTGATTGGACTTGTATTCTCAGAGTGGTTAATTGGTGTGAGTGGTTCTGGGCAAAACCACTCAAAATGTTCACGAACCAGGCAGACATGCAGCCGTGGACCCTCACCGTCTTTAACCCCGTTGCAGCCTTGTGAATGGCATGCGGATTGATGCCGATCAGCGGCCGCTCCCTTTTTCTCCCGAATTCCTGGGCACCAACCAAGACTTGGATCGTGGGTCCCCAGCACTGCCCAGCCACCACCAACATGACTAACATGACAAACAAAAGTGAAGCTGGAAGCTGGTCAGGCAGCATCCCCAATTTTCCCAATTCCCACACGAATAGCTTGCCCACGCGTGTATGGCTTCCCCGGGCTCCGGCCGTGAAGTGGGGCGGGTGAGGCAGTTGGCTTGTTGGTTCTCATCCCCCCGGTTTTGGGCTTGGGGACGGACGCATTGGGAAGGTGAAAAAAAGTGGTGTTGATTTTCATGCTGGGGAAGGGTCTGGCCGGGTGACCAAGGCGCTCTCGCACTCTCTGAGGTACGGAAACAGAAAAATGGGAAAAAGGAGCAAAAAAGATCTATTTTATTTCCCTATTAACAGCTACCCTGCTCCAAAACCACGAGCGTTCCACTCATCTGTTGGTAGTATCATAAGTTGATTTCTGATACCAGTCTTAGTTTAACGCGCCCATACCGCGGGGGCATTAGTTGCAGTCTAAACCAACAATCCGGCGAGGATGCCACCGAGGACGCCTCCAATACGGGCTTCCGCATGGCCGCCGGCCGCACCGGTGGAGATGCTGGAACTAGCCTCCGTCGTCGTCGGCGCCGTGGTGGCCTCCGGAGCGGTGGTCTCCGGGGCGGCGGTGGTTTCCTCGGAGGAGGCAGTGGCCTGGAACGTCACCCGGGGCGTGACCGTGAGCCAGGGATAGAAGAGCGTGGTGGAAGTAATTGTCTGGGTGGTGCCATCCACAACGGTCGTCGACGTCTCGGTGCCCTCAAACACCCGCTGCGTCTGGGTCAAGATGCACTGCGAGACGTTGTCGGGGTCGCAGGCGTGGGCGTTATAGCAGCAGTTGCCTGCGGTATCATGTTAGCCTCATAGTCTATCTAAAAGAAACCCTAGCTCGAGGGCAGAGGAGAGTAAGGTTCGTACCGCCGAGTGACTGGGGGCAGAGGTGGTGAGCGGGGACGCCGGGGCACGCCGTTCTGGTCGGAGGGGCAGACATGGTCGAGGTCCCGGTGTATGAACACTCGGTAGCGTAACATTGCCAGTCTGTGGGACAGCATCCGGAACCGCCCTGGGTTCCGGTACCACACGACGAGTAGCCCTGCAAGCCACACGCCGATTGCGCGTGGGCGGCGGGGATCAACGACAGCAGGGCGACGAGCGCCACACCGTACGCATGTCGGGGGTTTTGAGGTGACATGATTGACTTGAATGTTGAATATACTTGCTTGATTGAAGAGGACATTGAAAAGTATCAAAACCTTTGGGGAATCAGTAGCTTACATATACTACAATTTACACGCGGACCTCGGATGACCTAAATTGGTAAAATATGCCTCACGTTCTGCCCAAAGGGGCTTGGACAGTAGTTCTAAATCCTTTTCCCCTAGATATCTAACCCATTGCGCTTGTGCAGGCTCTTTGCCGAGCCAGGCTGTGCCAAATCCTCGGTACCACTACCAATTAAAAGTCTTGTTGTGGTGGTTGGTGTTGAGCGACTGGACTTGCATGAAGTTGGGGGCGACGTAGGCTTGGTAGGTTACCTTGGCAAAGTAGAAAACTCGTCGGTTGACAGATTCACAGTCAATATTCCTTCAGGGGCTATGTTCCTTGCCAAGAACAGCACACGGTCTCTGCACCGTCATCTGGCCCGAGTGCATTGGGCGTCGTCTCCCGGATCGTGAACATCTGCACGGAACTGGCAGCTTGGACGGGCAGTGCTATTCACCCATGATGATGTCGCCGGGCGGAGTCCGTCAGATCTCCAACTCCCTCCTCTTCACGGCGTCGAAGAGCTCAGTCGGCAGTCCTCGAGATCTCCTCTTGGCGTCGTCTGCCGCCTATCCCTTGTAGAACTTCATATGGCTAGGACACGCTGCTTGCCACTTGTCGCCCCAAGCCATCGATCGGTGGAATGCCCTCTGGCACTGTGGTAAGATCGAGGCTTGAAACGGGTGGCAAAGTCGTGCAGAGTGCCAAAGAGCATCCATCTGATTGGCCGGCGGTCATTGTAATATCCTAGGACCTAATATACGCCGCTATTGCAAATGTAGCCGGACGAGATACGGAGGCCTCAGCGGCTATAAGCGAAGTAGGGCGGGCGATGGCTTCGGTCCCGGTCGCCGGCCACGTTTGTAATTGTTACGCAGCCGACCGTGAACCGGGAACCCGAACGGAATCTCACCAATGGCAGCCGTGCAGACAGCTCGCAGTTTGCTCTCGGGTTGGGCACTCGCTTAATGCTGTTGGATGCTCGAATGTTGCAAAGAAGGTGGCGATGCAATTGGGAAATTCTGGTTGGACAGGACCACTGAATTCAGGCATGGTTGCATTTTCTGAACACTCGACTCTCTCCCGGGAGTCCCGGCATCTCCTGTTCTGAAAAGCGTGTGTTGTCGTCGTGGTCGTGGTCGTTCTCACATGCTGTCTATTTCGGGAATATGCCCGCTGCCTCTTGCCAAAGTGTTGACAATAATCAGGGGTTGGTATCGCGTGTTGAATGTTGGACCACATTATTCATCTTGTTTGTTCATTGGCCAAGCCCCTTCTTGAGTGCCGTTTTCTTCCCAGTGGCCGTCCTTGGCGTAATGGACCAGTAGGAATAACTTAGCTACCTACCTTAGGTAGTTCCATTGGCTTTCCCGTTTCCTCTTATCTTTCTTTCTCTTGCTTTTGTTTGTCGAGTTCTCATGTCTTCAAGAGGTAGAAAGGGAACACCATCCCTACCCCCTTTCCATCCGAAAATTAGGGTACATACGCAACAACTCAAGGGCATCCTTCACCCTTTTTCAGTCCGAAGCTGAGAAGGAAGCTTCGGTTGATAGCATAAGGTGCAGTTCCTGGCCGTGAATCGCGATAGTACTCTTGCGACACTTCACTTCTCAAGAAGGTTGGTTCGTATTATCAGCGAAGGATTTAGCCGTTAGGTAGTAGCGTTATGTACGGATCTGATTAGTAGCGAAGGAAGCCAGGGGTGTGGAATCCCCGCAGTCCTTTAGGATCCAATTCCCGGGCATCCGGGGTCTCTTAAAATCTAAAGTCTAACCATGAAGTCGGGAAGCTCATAAGAGGTCAGAACCCAATATGCTCGTCAGAATAGAAACTCCAATGCTCCTCTCCTACCTAGCCCTACTACCGGGGGTGTTGGCAAGTTGCCAAGCCGCCCCCGTTGCAACCACCCTCAACGGCACCTACACGGGCCGCTACCTCGCCGAATTCGCCCAAGACCTCTTCCTAGGCATCCCCTTTGCCCAAGCCGGGCGGCTGGAGAATCCAACCCCCCTCAATGAGACATGGGAAGGCACGCGCTCGGCCGAATGGTACGGCAACATCTGTCCGGTCCCGGCGTCGGAGCGTAGCGTGCGCAACGCCAACGTGACGGGCAAGTCAGACGACTGTCTCAACCTCAACATCATCCGCCCTTCGCGGGCCTCCCTCAAAAACAAAGACGAAAAGCTGCCCGTGGCGGTGTGGTTGTACGGGGGTGCTTTCGCCGACGGCTTCGGCGCCGACCTCAACTCCAACTACTCGTGGGTGGTGCAGGCGAGCGTGGCAAAGGATATGCCCATCATGGCCGTGACGCTCAACTACCGCGTCGGCTTCTTCGGCTTCCCCGGCGGCGAGGAAATTGCCGCCGCCGGGCTGACCAACCTCGGCCTCAAAGACCAGCGGCAGGCGCTGCGGTGGGTGCGCGAGAACATTGCTGCGTTCGGCGGCGACCCGGACAAGATCACCGTCTGGGGCCAATCCGCCGGCGGCAACTCCATCATGTACCAGATGCTGGCATACGACGGCCAGGCCCACGACAACCTCTTCCGCGCCGCCATCATGAGCAGCGGCTCCATCGGCATCGGCAACACCATCCGCCCCGACCGCGAGGACGCCATCCAAGGCTACCGCCGCATCCTCAACGAAACCGGCTGCCTCAACGCCACCGACACCATCACCTGCCTGCGCGAAGCCCCCCTCGACCTCGTCTACAACGCCGCAGCCTCCACCCCAACCCAACCCACCTGGTGGCCCACCATCGACGGCGACTTCCTCACGCAGCCCCCCTCCCTCCAACTCGCCGCCGGCCACTTCCCCCGCAACATCACGCTCCTCCTCGGCACCAACGACGACGAAGGCTTCGCGCTCTCCAACCTCCTCGGCGCAGGCACCGAAACCGAGCCCCAACTGCTCACCCTCCTCCGCACCATCTTCCCCCACGCCCACCCCACCACCCTCACCACCCTCCTCTCCCTCTACCCCGCCACGGCCCCCGCCCCCCCCTACGCCCTCCCGCTAACCTCCACCCCACAATTCTGCACCGCCGTCCTCGCAGCCACCCCCCTCCCCTGCGGCGCGCAATACCGGCGCCTGTCCGCCATCCTCGGCGACTACGGGCTGATCCACGGCCGGCGGGACGTGGCCGCCGCCTGGGCAGCGGCGGGCCAGACGGCGTATACGTGGCGGTTCAGCACGTGGCCGACGTCGTTTCCGATCGACCCGGCGCTGGAGAGCCAGCCGGGGTTCGCGGGCCACGGGGCGGAGTACGCGTATTTTTTTCGGTTTCCGCGGGGGTATGAGTTATGGGGGAATAACCCGCACGTGGCGGAGGGGGGGGCGCATCGGCGGTTGATGGAGGTGGTGTCGACGAGGGTGATTGCGTTTGTGTATAGTGGGGGGGATCCGAATTTGGTGGAGGGTGAGTTCAAGGATGTGTTGAGTGTTGAGTTTGGGTGTGGGGCGGAGACAGGAGCTGACAATGCTGTGATAGATCCCGACGTGCCGGCCTGGCCAAAGTACACGGTCGAGAACCCGTCCAACTTGGTTCTGAACGCCACCGCAATCCCTGATAAGTTGAATGTCCATGTTGAGCCGGACACTTGGCGCCAGGAAGGTATGGCTTTGTGGGCCAAGTATCCCCTTGAACTGGATCTCTTCGTCGGTTGATCAACGAGGGTTCGGATCAAGTAGAGTTGAGTGACAGTCACCGCCTGCAAAACGGACCTTGATACCGCCAAACTCTCTGAAGGCAGGAAGAAAAAAGTTCATTGTAATTACGAAAATATAACAGAAATGAGCCGTTGCTAAACGCCGTGTGGAGGACCTCTACCTCAAAACAGATGCAGCCCACCGGTCTATGCCAGAAATGCCCCTAATGCAATCCGCTGACGCCCGTCACCGCCATAAACTTTTGGCACTCAATCAAATGCTTAACCTGCTCCCCAACCTCGCCCAAACGCCCCAAAACCTTGCTGTTCCCATCAACAAACCCTAGAAGGGTGTACGGAATGTTGGTGCTCTCGCAAAACTCCCGCACCAACACCTGCAGCCTGCGCAGGTTGTGCCGAGGGACCCGAGGAAACAAATGGTGCACAGCCTGAAACTGCAGGCCGCCGTGAATGAAGTCCAACCAGGCCGGGCAGTCGACGTCCATGGTGGTGCGCAACTGGCGTTGGGCAAACGACTCGGATTCGCCGACGTCGGCGGTCGACATGCCCCAGTGGGACAAGGTAATCTGCACGTGCAGCGGCATGGTGATGATGTGGGAGACGAGCACATAGACGACGCGCATGGTCCAGGTCGGCAAGGTGCACCAGAGCAACAGGTAGCCGAAGATGTACCAGTAGCATGACATCATGGCGATCTCGGCCGGGCGAATCCACCACGCCTTGCTGCTTCCGAGCGAGGCCGACTTGGCTGAGAGCACATGCAGCCACGAAAGGAGGTAGAGGTTGAAGCGGGCGATACCCATCACAGGGTAGTACGTGTACTTCTGGTAAGGCACCATGAAGTCCGCGACAGCGTCCCAGGCGAAGGTGAAGTCGTAGTAGCTGGAGCGGATGCCACGGAAAAAGGAAGGAGAGGTGGCGAATAGGGGTACGTTTTGGATGTCGGGGTCGTGTTCCTGTTCGGGCGGTTAGCGATTATTTCCGGAGCAGGGCCCCCATGCTTGAAGATAGGTACTCACAGGATGGTTGGTGATGAGATGGTGGACGTTGTGGCTGCTCTTCCACCAGCCGATGGACAAGCCGCAGCAGAAGTCGGCGACGAACATGGCGATCAGGCTGTCGACCTCAAACTTGCCGGTGATGGCGCCGTGGGCGGCGTCGTGGGCGGTAAACATGATCTGGTGCCAGAACAGCCCCAAGAAGAAGGCCGACGTCACGTACCAGCCGTAACGCAGGGCGACCATGGAGGCCGTGAAGAGGATCGTGTAGCGGGCCATCTCCTTGCCGTAGGCGATGTAGGGGCAGTTGTAGAAACCCTCATCATGGACTCTCTGGTGCAGCGCTCTGTACTTCCGGGCGATGTCTTCTTGTACCTCGGGGTCCAATGACGGATAGTCGGTCAGGTCCTGCTTGATCTCTTGCTTCTCAACCCAGTCCGTGTAAGCGGCGGCATCCCCCGCAAAGACCTTCTTGCCGGCGGACGACGGGTCATCGGAAACCCGCCAAACGTATTGAGGCTCCTGCACCGAGTCGACCGAGTCGACGTTCGAGGTGTCGGGTGTCGCAGTCGCAGAAGGTGGGGTCGTGGCCTCTTTTTGGTAAAGGCCACCCCGGATCGGCGGCGTCTTGTTGGTCCAGATTCCAGGTGGTTTCCGGCCTATCCGAAAAGCCTTCATGGTCTTCCACGTGGCTGGGATATGGTACCTGCATGAATATGATTATGTCAGAAGCTTAAAACTTAATTGTTATCGAGTTTAAACCGCCAACTTACGCCTTGATCTCGTCCGTCGCATCTTTCCCGACCATGTGCAGGATTGCCAGGCGACCGCCAGGATGCTTCTCGAGCCATGAGTCCAACTTTAGGACGAAGTCTTCGAAAATGACAATCACATGTCCGTCTGCAATCAAACCCTCGACCGCTGCGGCGGTTAATACTTGGTCGCGCTTCATGGTCATAATGGCGCGTGGAAGGGAAGGTCGGCCGCGGAAAATGTTGTACGTAGGTGCAACAGGAAAGAGGGACGGCCGAACAAGAAGGGGGAGGGAGCGAGACGGGGTCGGGACATGAAGAATCATCCAACGGCAGGACCAACAAGCAAGCAAGTGGGCCAACAAAAGGGAGTGACCGAGGACGAAGCAGGTAGGTACCCCCGAGACCAAGCAGGACCAAGGAGGACCAAGGAAAGACCAAGCCCAGGAAGGGACATTTCGTGTGCCGCCAGCATCGTTAGCGGTTTTTTTTTGCCAACCGACAGCTGCGATGGAAACGAGTCCACAACGGCCAACAAAGGGGTTGGAAGGGGAGAATCCATCAGCCCATCTCCTCCTTTTGCGCCAAGCGACGAGATGCCAATCTCTCGGTGGACTTGGCCATGCACTTGGCGCAGACGCGTGTGAGCAGGATTGCGGCCGACAGAAAGTGGGAGCAGCCTGAAATGCTGAAATGCGAGCTTGTGCGCATTCGTACTGGTCGTACAACGCCTCTGAACGCGTGAACGCGCACAAAAAAAGGTCGGGCGGAGTGGTGGCAAGCGTCGTGGCGCCGTGGAACGAATTCTATCCCAACCAAAACGGCCAGATCACATTGGCCCAGAAGCATAAACTTTCCACCTTTCCCACGACCCATACCGCTTTCCAGAACGGGCGGGCGGGTATACGTGTAAAACAGGGGAATGAAACCTTCTCCACGAAGAAACCCTGCAGATCTTGGGGCTGAGTACCAATTTGGGACGCGGCCCAATTTTCCATTAGCGTGGGGCACCTGCGGAGCCAACCAACCGTGTTCCTTCCCATGCTCTACGCGGAAGGTTCCATGCAAGCGGGGAGCAAAACTCAGGGTCCGGCGCCGAGGCCTGGGTTTTGGGTCTTGGTCCCTGCAGGGCCTGATGGATTTCCAGCCAATCTCTGCCGCATCAAGTGGTTAGTTGCCACACAAAATCAAGATCAGTCCGAGAGTGGTGGAGTGAATTGCGAGCGGTGAGAGTGGGAAGTTGGGAGTTGTTATTGAAACAGGGGCTCGCGCAGAGCAAACTCGATGAATGACGTTTTATTCGTGGCTTTTTGCACTGTCGCTGTCTCAACTTGCAACGTGCAACCAAGAATACAATGCGAGACAAGTACGAAATACTTCGGACCAGATATGCGCTCTTTTTCGTAAACTTCGTAACTCGATTATACCGCGCCAGCCACACCGTCAGGTTCATCTCGTCTCTCCCCACGTGCACCTCCTCCTTCTGCAGTTCCACTCCCCCCTCCTGGACGCCGCCACTCCAACACGTCCACATCTAACCTTGGCGCCGCGTCCCCGTCGACCCCAATCCCCCGCCCCCCGCTTCCTCCGTTCCCGTCCCCGTACCGCGCTTTTCGAACTCTCTCGCGGGCTTCAGCGACAGTCATATTCCGGTTCCCGCTCCCGCTCTGTGCATTCCGAAGTTCTCGTACTTGCTTAAGTCTCTCGTGGGCTTCAGCGAGAGCCACCTTCCGTTTCCGCTCCTCTCGCCAGCATTCCCATTTCCACCACAGTCGAAACCCCAACAGAATCAATATTGCCCCACCAATACCCGAACAGAAGGAAACCACATACAAGGCCCCTCCTTTCAGCCCGCCTCCCCCTCCTCCTCCGTCCTCCGGCGCTGACGATGGTGTTTCGGTACTAGTGGCGGTCGAGCTGTGCGGGGAGGTCGAGGAAGTTGCCGAGGGTGTTGATGGCGTGGGGGGATCCGTGTCCACCCCAAAGGTTTGCGGTCCTTTACTCCGTTCGTCGCTGAGAATGCGAAACGACGCGCTGCTCTTGCTGTTGATGCCGTCTGGACCCGCTCGGAGGTCGAACCAACAACGCTCGTCGGATGCGAAGTTGAGGAGTATCGGTATACTGTCGCTGGACCCCGGCACTGTTTGCCAGTGGACTGGCGCGTCGTTAGCATGCTGTTGCCCAATGGGGTTGGCAAGATTCTGGGGCGACTCACTCAACGTTGCGTGGCCTGGGTCGCAGAAGGTAGACAGTTCTGCTGTGTCGTGAAATACGGTGTAGTTCACGATCACCGTGTCCATTCGGTGGTAAGTGTACTTGGACCCATCCGGCGGGTACCTGAATACGGGTTCCTGCGCCGTGTCCTCGCACGCGACGCCCGCTACGAGGAGGGCGGCTGCCAGGGGAGATGTTTGCATGTTCATGACCATGGTTGCCGAGGTCGGATGTTCGCTTGGAGATACCGGTGCAGAACCCCCTTTCCAACGACCGGAGTGATACTCATTTTTAAACCTGACGCGGCGAAAGGTTTATGACACATTTTGACGATTTTGATGATGAAGGCTTCGGCAAAATGGGAGGGCATCGACCCAACGATGTCGTCGGCGCAAAAACAGGCCGAACTGACCGACAGAGGCAGAGAATGCCCAGACGCAAGGCGGTTTTGTGTGGCTGATTCTCCCTCCCCCAACCTACGTGCATCAGCGCTGGAAGTTTGTGGCACGAACCCATGCGGGCGCCAAAATGGGATCGGGCTGTGGCTCGCAGAGCCAACCATTTCAGGGGTTTCAAGCCAGGGCTGTGTCCTTCCAAAGTTTTGACTCGGTAGCACTCTCTGGCCAAAAAAAAAGGAGCAAGAAATCGAGAAAAGAAAAAGAACCAAAGAAACAAAACAAAGAGAGGAAAGAAGAGAGAAAAATAGAGAAAAAAAAAAGAGAAAAAAAAAAAAGAGAAAACAAGAAAGAAAAATAGAGGTAAAGAAAGTAGAGTAAAATATATCAAATAACAGAAACCGGATAAAATAAAAAGTACGGTTCGTATATCCGAATGTCTTTCGTTCCTCTGGTCGAAGGTTTCGGTGTCACCTGCACTTGGAGTTCGGCTTTTTTGTGGCCAAAGGGTGGGCAGGGGGTAGGTACGCACCCAATGCACACTATTCACAGCGCGACCGAGGCACTGCCACCCACCTATAAAATTCGGGCACCCTCTTGGGCAGTTCGAGTCACTGAACACCGAGGCTCTGGCGTGGTACCCCGTTCTTAAGTGGCTGAGGACTTCACGAACCACAATGGACACCGAGAAGCGGTGCGAGAGACAACGAAGGCTCTCCACGGGACGAAGTTGCATGGGTTAACCTCTAGGAGAGCACACACAGATACCATGGCAATGAGAAGAGCAGATTGCTCCTCGAAAAGTTCTTACAGCAACATGTTTTCTTTATGCCCTCTAAACCGTACAATCATATGAAGCTAAGCAAATGCCAGCGATGAATCCGACAAGATCCGACAACCATATCATCACCTCTCTCTCAGATCATTCACTCTCCATCAACCTCCATCTTCATGTCCATGGCCTCCGCCATTGTGGTGTCACCATCAGCATCCTCCATCTTGACATCAACATCCTCAAAATCCCTCTCCCGCAAAATCTCTCCAGCAAGAATCCTCCCCATGTGCGTCTTCTCAATATCAAGACAATCCCTCCGGATCCGCTTAAACAACACATTGAGAAAGCCAACCGGGCTCGACTCAAACCCACAATACTCATATCCCTCCCCGCCAGCTCGACCCACGAACCCATCCGCCGCAATCTCCTCATCTCCCTCATTCTCCCTGTACGACAAGCCCAAATACCGACACAGCCGCACATACTCCGCGTACGAGCGCAGGTACAGCTGCCCCGCAAACAGATTCAGCTGCGTGACCAGCTCCGGCGGCGGCGCGGGCGGGTCCTCGACCGCCGGCACCGTGTACACGGCCAGGTCCTCGAGCGAGTCGAACGACAGGCTAGAGCGCGGCAAGTACGCGCGCAGGAGCACCCTGCCAGCGGTCTCCCCTGGACTCTTCCCCTCCAACACCGCCTTCAGCTCATTCGCCTCCCACGAACTCACCAACACCATCCGCATCCTCTCACCACCCGAAGCATCCGCCTGCAGCGTAATCACCCACTGCGCCGGCCTCTGATACGCATCCCCCTCCCCAACCAGACCCCCCACACCACCACCAGCAACACCCAACACGGTCCTCGCAAAATCCCCCGTGACCAACAACCCCCCAGGAAACCCCCCTCTCCCAACCACCCCACGCGCCCCAGTTACCGACGACGGCAACAACGACGCCGCACTCGTCCCCCCCAGCGCCGCAAACGCGGACATGAACGCCGGGCTGCGCGCGTTGAGCACGCCGTGGGCGGCCAGGCGTCGCACGTCCTCGTGCAGGGAGTGTTGGGCCGGGCGGCACGGCGCGGGGCGCTCGACGTGGCGCTCGCGTTCGGTTTCGGGGGCGAGTTCGCGTTCTTGTTCTTCTTGGAGGGTGCTGGAGGTGGGGTGGGTGGTGAGGGCGAATTGGGTGCATTTGGTGCGGAGGAGGGTGAGGTGGGGGTGGCGGGAGGGGGGGAGGGTCGTGGTGAGGTGGTGGAGGGTGGTGAGGAGGGATTGGGGTTGGTTGGTGGTGGTGGTGGCGGTGGTTGGTGAGGTGGGCCGGTATCGCTGCTCGAGGGATTGTGCTTCGTCTTCGAGGTAGCGGGCGACGTCGGCGGCTGAGAGCGAGCCGCCGTTGTTGGCGTCGGCTTCTTCCCAGACTACCTCTTGGTGCTGGTGCCGGATGCCTTGGGTAACCCACAGTGGGAGGCTGCGATGTGCGTCGTCCCAGGTTTCGGCGATGGCGCAGATCAGGATGTCGGTCACGGTGAGGGCGCGGGTGTCGTCCTGCAGCTTGGCCAGCGTCCGGATGCGCTTTTGCATTTCAGGGGAGACGCAGAAGGTGACGGATTGGCCTTGGCCGAGCTTCCGCATCCGCATGCACGCTAAGGAAATGTTAGGAGCGGGACGCAATCACAGGTAAGGCCGTAACTCAAGGAATGGAAAGGGAGGGGATGGGAGGGGATGGGAGGTGAGGGCAGCGTGTGTCGGGGTCAGCCGTACCTTGAACGAGTGTGTCCTTCGTCACCCCCGGCCCCAGTGTGACCGCAGCACGATACGAATCCGGCAGCTTCAAATCCGTCCCCCGGGTGTGAGCCTGGTCCAGGAAGACAAGACACCGATCCGTTTGTGTGGCGAACGGCGATGTGAGAAACGAGTCGACGGTGCTGTTACGAGTCAAGACGGACAGCTCGTCGTGGTCGTTAAAGAAGATCACCGCATCCGCCTCGTGAGAAGGGACCATGCCGAGCCAACGGCGCGCCACTTCGAGATTGCTAAGCTCGATGATCTGCGCCCCGACGTCCAGGATCACTCGCATCGGCTGGCTCGAAGTCGTGACCGCATCAAGCAGCCCATCCACTGTCAGGGCCGTCAAATTTTCTCCGTCGCCCCCAAGCTCCAGCACTGTGTTCTCTGCCCGGAGAAGGCAAGCCAAGACAGCTGAGTTGGTGTGTCGCTGCTCAGGGAGGTCGAGTGCCGTCACCGACAGCGGGAGCACGTATTTCGAGTCCGTAGTGCCGCTGAACCCAGTCAGGGGATGACGCTTCATCTTGCCCAGATCCCATCCCGAAGCGGACAGCTTGTAGGGAAACTCCCGCATCTCCTTGGGGAACACGAGGTTGGCGAGATAAAAGTCGATAGCCGGCTTTGCGTACCGTAGGGCAGGAAATACACTCTCCTTGCACAGTTTAGTGTCCTTGAGATTGACGCCCGAGAAATGAGCCAGGGATGATGGTAGTTGCGGCGCGGCCGCTGCCCAGCGGCTGTACTCTTGCTCTGCTTGATCCGACCGGCTCAGCCTCTCGAGACAGGTGCGCAGTTCGTTGTCAGAGAGGCCTTGGTAATAATAACTGAGACACGTCAAAACAATGACGACGTCCGGATGGCTGAACTCTGAACGCGGCGCCGGGGAGTCCTTGGCGCGGTAGGGCACAGCCAGCATGGTGGAAGGCCGTCGATCGGGGGCGAGGCCGTAGTTGACTCGAAACCGCTTCTGGCCAAGGGCAAACAAGATGACATTGGTGGCCAGCAGACCCCGGAGTAAAAGAAGTGCGTTCTTCGACGTCGGTTCGCTGAAGAAGCCGCTGCTTACGTTCTCAACTGCTGCGATCTGCTCGGTGTCGAGACTTGGGTGGAGGATGTACTCCAATACCGCGCGGCGCATCTGTTTGGACTGGTGCTGGATAGGGAAACCCCTGACCCCCGTCCGACAGATCTGTTTGACGATAGCGTCAACCAGACATTTGCCGGCCGATTCCTCCAGGACCCGGATTGTTGGGTACCGGCCGCTCGCTTCGTTCTCTTCGAACAACAGGCCTTTGACCCTCTGTCCCTCTATCCCGTTCGCCAAGTTCCTAGCAACCTCAACCAAAACATCCATCAGTTCCTGAATCATGGTCCAGCGGTCCGGGCTCATATCGATGGGTTGCTGGGAGCCAATCGTGTAGATCAGCTCGAACTTGACGCTGAAGTTCTCGTCGCTCTCGTCGACAATGTCCCTCGACATATCTTCAAGCTCGCGGTAAGTGCTGAGAATATCCCTGCCGAGTTGCCCCGTGCCAGCATAGATGCTTTCCAAGCCCATGAGCTTGAACGACAACAAGTGCTCCGGCTGCACGAGCAGCACCCCGCGTTCCTTTCTACATGTCTCAAGGATCCGCCGCACGGCTGCGACATCCTCACCGCTCAACTGAAGCGCTCTTGAGATGGGGAGATAGAAGACGCGACGGTTGATCAGCCCGCCCAGGGTACCGATCAGGGTGTGCATCATCTGCTTCGACTGCGGCTTTGCGACCACGACCCGGACGAGACGATTCCCGTTAGCAAGCCAAACAGAAACGACTGGCACGATGACCGAGGACTTGCCCTCTCCCATGTTGAGCTGCATGACGGCGTTGTCTCCCTCTGGAGGATCCCGCATCTTAGCTGCTATCCCCTGTTGGACGGGACGGATGAGAATTCCTTGCTCCAACTCGATGATGAGGTTCTCGGGGAACGTCATTGGGTCGCCCTCCTGGGAGTTGTGGTTTCCCATGTTGCGCAGCTCCTTGAGAAGATCCGCCTGCCTCTCCGGACGTCTGCTGGCATTGACGAGGCGCTCGGCTCGCTGCACATAGGCAAGTGACAGGGCGTAGTTGACCAAGCAAACCCGCCAGCCCACAGGCAAGTCGTCCCAAAATTCTCGGCTGAGACGCTGGAGTAAGAAGACGGGTGAGATGCGGGGGTAGAGGCTGCTTCCCTGGCAATTAGCCTCGGCGATAGACTGTCCGCGGAGGGCGTTGTCGATTTTGCTGCGTATTGTTTCCGTTGCCTGTTTGCAATCGAGAAGGTGGTCCCGGAAGATCCTCTCCAACTCAATTGTCCCCTGGTTCAGTTTGTAGCGGGCGCTGGTCGTGCTGATGGCGCTGGATTGGAGCTCATCGATGTAGGCGACCTGGTAAGGCTTCTTCTGGCCACTAATCCGCGCGAGCTGGTCGAACAAACCCGCCAAAGGTTCATCTTCGCCAGCCGCCAGCGTGACATGGTCACAGAGGTAAGAAAAGTCTACCGGTTGAGGACGCTCTGTGAGAGGAGCTGGCCTAGTGAACAGTGCGCTCGACTGGACAAAGCCTACCCGGGAGGGTTGTCGCTCTATCTTTGGGGGGGCGACAGGGCCGTCCCGCGCCACGAAAGCATTTTCTGCTGAACACACGCCCATCTGACCTAGCTCCCATGAAAGGGAGTTTAAGTACTCCGTAAAAAGGCTTGTGCGTCTAGCAAGGTCCAGAGCGTTATTGACTTCTTGCAGGATGGCGTTGACGTCCATGTAGGCGGAGTAGTTCTCTCCGGTGGGCATCGAAACCGTCCAGCGGGAACTCCACTGGTCGTCAAGGTTGGACACAAAGCTTCTAGTCAACTGGTCCTTCTTGATTAACCATGCTTGATGGCGCCTCCTTTTTGCCGCCGACTTGGTTTCGTCGGACATGCGAGGAAGCTGGGATTCAGGGCACCGATTCAACAGATATAAATGTCGGTGGACCATCTGCTCCGCCCTGTGTTTCATGGTAGAGATTTTGTAGTCGAGATCAAAATGGTCCTCGTTGGGCGGCTTGACTTCAGACTGAAACTTTACATGCGCAGTCGCTATCCCTAACAATGCCTGCACAAGGTCCCAGCTCCCTTGTTGTGCAAAGATCAGCGCCGAGAGGAAGAAGGCGACTTTGTATTCGTTGGGCTCTTCTGCAACGGATTTGTGCAGCCCACACCAAAGCCCCCCGAGAGACATGGTGTGAGATTGGAGGTGGTCGAGAGAAAAGGCGATGTCAACTTCAGGGGATCCAGGGAATTGCTTTCCGGCAATGCCTAGAATAACTTGGCGCAACGAGCCCGATGGCCGGGCCAGGAGTCGCCCATTGCCGGAAACAAGACGCCTCGCCACCGCACTGGCTCTTGTGAAGGTCTCGGAAGCCTTTCCGCAATGTCGGCCAGAGTATTGACAGTCGAAGGCAGCGGTGTGTTTCTCAGCTCCAAAGTCAGAGACCCGGAAGGCTGCATTTCTATTTCTGGCCCGCGAGACCAGCAGAGGATCAGAGCGTTTCAGCGAGCTGAGATCGAGTGAAGTGCTTTTTTCGTCACGCTGCAGAATCTCGCAGTCCCGGGCATGGTTGAGAATTGCCTCGACCTCTGGCCAAAAGGCGTCGTGCTGGGATAGTACAGGGAGCTTGTTGGACCACTGCACCTGCTCCATGACCATCATACCGCTGGGGTAGAACTGCCTCTGGGGGGATAATTCCGCTATACAGCGCAGCAGTTGGTAGGACTCCACGTCCAACCGTTGGAAAGAGCGAACCGATGCAGACTCAAGAATTCTCAAAGCTTCCTCGGTCCCAGTTCTTCCCGTCAGAGGGTCTGGGAGACAGTGGGATGTGAGCGCGTGGAGATAGCACAAGTGTAATTTGCTGGAGAGCGATCCGCTTGTCGTGATACGGCCGAGTCTCGCGTCGATCGTAAACGCGTCATGTTTGACGTGGGTTCCGGCCCAGAAATTGACGCTGACTTTGACGTGATGGGATACAATCCTTGGCGAAATCGGCCCTCTCGGCACAAGGACCATTCTCTGGGGCGTACAAGACTCCAAAGCGCCTTCCTGCTTCAAAACCAGCCTGTTTTCGAGGCCGACCAGCGCCCCGATGCTCTGACATTGGTCAATACACATACCGGAGTAGTGCTTCGACTTGATACTTGAGTCGCCTTCGGCAAGCGTGAACGAGAGCGAGTATCTCGGTAGATCCACGACCAGCATGCGCTCAGATGGGTGGAAGATCGCGTTTATGTTTTCCCTCGTTTCGATGGGGTTCAGATAGGACAAAATTGCTTCCGCGGTTTGGCTGTGGGGGTCGATCAGGTAACAACCGTGTCGCGAGAGGGTGTTGCGGCCTCCAGTCCGTGTCAAGACCCAGTTATCGTTGTACGGGGAAGACACCCAAGGCTTATCCGCGCGTCGAAACTCGACAACCCCGGTGGAAAGATTCACCCAGTGCGAGTAGTCGCTGATGAAAGATGTGGGGACGTCGCCGTCCAATTTCCAAGAAGGTATGAACTCATAGACCTCCACGCTTGACTTTCCTTCAACGGAAAACACCTCCGTAGATCGAGCTGCCTGGATGACAAGTTCGTCCGAGACCATAGTGAAGTGCACCACCCAGCCCTGCTGGTTGTGGCATGCAGAGAATCGCATCCCCTTCCGAGTTGAAGGCATGACTTCCAGAATCTGTGACCCGAAAAGCTCTTCGTAGGCTGGCTTGCATTCGTATTCAGAAGGTAAGCGAGACAAGGGATATCCGTTGACCAAGAGGCGGCCATCCAGAAGATTGTACGTGATGGTCATGAAATTGCCGTTCCCCAAGTTTGTTCGAGCAAATAGGATGTGGCTCTGTTCGCCCGAAAGTTCGAACCACTGTGTGGCCGACGGCGAGTAGTCCGCCCAAAAATGCCGAATGGCTGCATGGAAGCCGGGATTCTTTTCCTTAATAATTTCATCCAAGGCAAAATCCAGCGCCAGGTGCATTGTTTTGCGCCATCGGCGTGCCAGCAGAACCAAAATGGGATTTGAGAGGGACGCGTTAGGTGGGAGATGGTCCTGGATCATGGTGGCCGTTTCCACAAAGACACTGAGGTTGTCTGCCGAGTGCAAAAGGTCTTGTAGAAGATTTGACTCGACGTCAAACGTAGACATGCATGTCAGTGCCACCATCAACAACCGCTGATCCAATTCGTGTCGTTCACCCTTGTTGTTGCAGTAGGCCTGCTTCTCTAGGAGTTGCCTAGCCCACTGGAGCGCCACTCTCCTGGTCTGGCATAGGAACGCCAGGAGGGGATCAATAAGCGGGCGGGACGTGGTGAGTGCCAGAACCCGCGTTCCAAGACATGCCAGGAGGCTCACAGCAATGTCGTTTTGCCAGTTTCCACGGAACCGGCCAAGAGCATTCCCTAGGGCGGCCGTCATGCGGCGCACGAAGTTGTCATCAAGCAAGTCTGCGTGCGTTTCCCGGAGGATTGAGCCACCGGCATCAAAAGGCCCTGCCTCAAGGCACGCCTGCAAGACAAGCCAGTACGTTGATTTTTGGTTCCAATCCAAGGAGGGAGCAATGAGTTGGCAAAGGATGTTCGCCCACTGCAGACGAAAGTCGGATCGAACGTGGCCGAATGCCCGGAACTCTTCCAGAGACATGGCTGGCGGACACTCGGACTGGGAGGCAATGACTTTGTTTGATGCATGCCCGGTCTCCCGTGTCCAAGGGGCGAGGTGAAGCCCAGATTGGTGTTCTGCAAACGAACACTTCGTAGGCACATGGGGTTCTTTACATAGGTCACGGTGAATGACGTTCGAGGTGGCTTCGTAATAATCGTAGCCGTCCCAACGAGGACGTACGGAGACATCGGAATCGCCGTGGATCGTGCTGATATGCTTGCCGCGGTAATGGGATGCTTCCACGGGCTTGATGGTGGCAGCCAGCTGGACCTGGCTTGTGACGGGGTAAAATTTGCTCAAGCCCGAATGGGCTGCCGCAAACCAAAGCCGGTTTGCGTCTGGCAAGGTCCCGGGGTCTCGAAATATGTCACGGAAGAAGTGGCTGGTCAAGTCTCGCCAGATGGTGACCACTTTCGGAACGCGTATCTCAAACACAATGGCCTTAGCCAAGGTGGTGTCGCGAGGTAACGGCCACTCAAAAATGTCAAGCGTTAACACCTTTATCTGGTCATCTAGGGCGCAACCTTCGCAGTCTTGGGCGTGGATGTTGCGCCGTCGATCAGGGTCCCATGCCACGTCATGCGTGGCTAGGGAACGTTTGCGAGCCAGGTCCTCATGCCTGGTACGTAGCCAATGGTACTGCTGGATCCTGTCCGTCTCTGTCTGTTTCGATTCATTCTCGATCTGTTGTGAGAGCGTCTGGTGCTCGATGGAGGAGTCGAAGTAGCGGACGGCGAATGAGTCTGCCTGCCCAAACTTGGAATACATCGAACCGTAGGAACTACGCCTAGTATCTTTTGCCCGATGCTTCCTGCCGGAGAGGTAGGCCTCGATGGCGTGCAGCCGGGCCATTTGCCTCTTGGTTGGTAAGATCAATGGCCGAAAAAGGTTCGGCGTGAAACAGGGGTCATATTCGAGGAGCAAAGGAACAGCGACCCCAGCGACCTTATCCATGGCGACCCAAAGATCCATCAGGTTCAGGTACATAAGAGAAAGGGCTTCAGGATTATTGGGGTAGACTGTGCTGGCCTTTGCGTAGTACTGCGTCGTGAGCCCCTTGAGACTCTGCAAGTCGCTCTCTGCCTGGGCCTTGCTGACATTGCCGCCATTGTTGGCTCGCGCCCGGTTTGTGATCCACGGAGCCAAGTTCAACTCGATCCATAATTCCAGTTCCAGGAGAGCTAGCCGCTCGTCTGCTCCCGGCTTGGGGAAAACTGGTAGGGCGTCTGCTGCAAACACAAAAGACTTCGTCAAATCCCCAGGCCCAGCCGAGTCTGCCTCGTCCATGGATCGGGATTGCAGCCAGGCCAAGTGCGGGCTCAGCGTTTTAAGCCGGAGCTTTGTGTCCGAACGGAAGGAGAGATGGTTGAGGTGGGTGTCCTGGGTTCTCTCGTGCCCTTTCTGGGTTTTCTGCCATCGTTGTTGGAGCTCGTCGTGGCTCGTCGCGATGACCTCCCTGATCACCTTCACCCAGGGGTGGTTCTCCTGGGGGTTGAGCTTGATGACTCGCCGAACGAGCTTTGCGGCCATGGTATACCGAAGGTCGCTGTCGAAGCCAAGTTGCTTAGCCTGGTGTAACAGATGGGCGTGATGGAAAGCTGTGACTGCCTTGTAGAGCGGCGATCGCGCACTTTGGGGGGCAGCTCGATCCAGTACCAAGCGCAAGCCCACGCGCAGGAGCAACCATGTCGGCGATCGATGGAATGGCAGCTTTGCACTGTCCCAGCCCACTTGTTCTCGGCTTCTCATAGAAACACACGTCGGCTGAACATGTCGGCCCAGGCCCCCGAGGGTTCCGAGCAGCATGTCGGTGACGAGAAATGGGGAGACGGTGTCACGGGTTTCCTCAAAGTCGTAGCCGGATTTCCACGTCTTTGGTCGAGCTAGGGGTGAAACCTGAAGCTCCAGCCGACAGAGCACGTTGATAAACTCGTCGAGGAACTTGGCGTTGAGCATGATCTTACGGTCTACGACGGCCGAGCAGTCAGGAAATTGTCGGTTGAGACGGCCGGTGTGAGGCATGACGTCTTTGTTGGGCGCGAGAAGCTCAAAAGCCTCTATCAAGACACCATCGTGCTGACCAGTCAGGAGAAGACCAGCATTTTGGGCGCGGATGTGGAACAAGGCGGATTCTGAGGAAGTCCAGCATCAGCAATGGTGCCCGAGATGGAAACACAAGCAACTTCACGTACCGCCATCTTTCAGTTCTTGGATGACACTTGCCATCGCGGCTTTCTTGGTGCGACCATCCATGCCGGGCGTCACTTTCATCAGCCGCTGGAGCATCCGGATGACGGGCTGAAGCTGTTCGGATTCCGCCTTCGAACATCGAGAACAAAATTTGACCACCGATTCACGCAGGGAGCTGGCGAGATTGTGTTCCTCTGGAATGTTGACCTCGCCCTCCTGGGGAGTTTTGGGAGGCAGAAAGACGTGGTTGATCGCAGATGCCAGCGTGCTTGCAGGTGGGAATGAATACGACGCGCCAAATGGTGCATCCATTTTAAGCAACCCAAGCCAGCTCCCATATGGAAGCTGGAAACTTCAAGCAGGAAGATGGATGACAGCGGATGAAAAATGGAGTTGCTGGAAGATCGAGGATGGGGTCCGATGAACTTCAAGTTGTCGATGGAAGCACAAGTCTCACAGGTTTTTGCTAATGGGGGCTGCAAGGGCGAGGTCGGTGTGTGGTGAGAAGGCAAAACAAGTTCAACAAAACAAGAGGGGGGTGGGAAAGGCAAGGTGCTTAAGCTCAAGGAAGGTACCGAGGTACCAGGTAAACAGAAAAGAAATTGTTGTGTGAGTTCCGGAGCTTTCATCTCAGCAGCAATGACAACTCCCAATGGGTACCCAATGAAGCAGTGGGCCTCGGTGCATAAGGTAAGAAGGTTTACTTTCCCTCTGTTGCATCAAACATCCAACACAAAACACGGGGGGGAACTCAGATTTACTGCTTGACAAGGGCTCGATGGCACAACCTGCGGTTTGCCCACACTTCGCCCGTTGTGCATTGCATAGTCAAGAGTCACCCGGAAGAGTCAAACGGATATACAGGACCTCATTCGTGAAAAAAAGACGGGATGCATCCGCCGTCATAAGCCGAGCCGGGGTATGTACATCGTGCCCGCACAGCTGAGATGCCATCCCGCTGCAAGATCCCATTTTTTCGGCGACTTTTACTGTACAAGAAACAAAAAATCCAAACTCAGTAAGCGGCGAGAGAGGATTTGCTGATGCCTGAAACCAGTATTGGGCTCGCCCTCCCGTCTCTCAAATCTCCACCCACACTCGACGGGATGCGACATACACGTGTGGTCGCGGGGGTGAGTGTCAGTCTTCCGGCGGCGCAGGGGGTTAGTGCCAACTTGTGCTTGCTTTGATGTGTGGCCTAAGTATCTATGTACATGTAAGTTTTGAAGTTGAGTGGCAGGGACTGCCACCGTTGTGGGACAAACCGCCCACGGCGATGAGTCTCGCCTGAGTCGCCTCCTTCGAAGCCCACCTGGCTGCCGTGTGCGCGGCGCTGTCCGACTTCTGGCTTGTCGTTTAGTCTCTGGATTACATGTATTTTGCGATTGCAATTTCCCGTCTGAGAGTGTATTGTTGTTTTGCAGTCTAACTATCCAACAACCAGACCCGGCTCAGTTGTTCCGCTTGACAACACAGGGCCCAGAGACACCAACCGTTTAGACTATGGGCGAGCAGTCCTTTGAGAGGGGGTCGTCATCTGTACGGATTAATACAGTGCGAACCGTTAGGGTACTGGGACAGCCCATCATTATTATGAAGCGGGGTGAGTCATTTGGTCAAGCAGCAAGTCACTCCCACCAAAGTTCGGCCGACCAAAACAATTCAGAATCCAGGTTCCAGATCTTCCAGTCATCTCGCGCCTCCCACATCGCCGTCATTTATCGTCCATCTCCGTTAGACCATCGTGCTTAGACCAATCCGGCAACATGAAGCAGTTCGACGTTTCACCACCTGCATACGGCAACACGTCAGGACCCGAAACTGAGCAGCCACCGATCGAGCTCGGCTACGTGATGGTCGACCGGGAGCCAGCCCGCCAACCTCTCATGGAGGGGCATCGGCGGCCGGACAGCCCGGCCGAATGCAGGTGCCGGATTTGCGGATACGAGTGCCTGAGCGGTCCCCTCCCCCTCCCATGGCTATGCTCCTCTCGCGACGATGGCCGTCACGGGCCGTGCTGTGGCGCCGTGTTATTTCTCATCGTCATCGTGATTATTGCGATTACCGTGGCCTATTGCTACGCCATATCACTCTCCGCCTCTCAGCCCCCGGTCGGTAAGTCGTCCCAGCCTCTCTGCCCACCCCTCCTTCCAACAGCCAAAGAAAAGTCGTCGATCCCGGTCTAATAGTGAGCGCATGGTCACCTTGTTTTAGTCTAACTTTCCGACAACCCCATACCCAACTCGGACCAATCAAGATCGCAGCCACGTCGACTTTGCGATTAGAGCAGCATGAGTATGGATATTAGGTTCGGGTTTGGACTTTGGAGTTTGGCAAGCATTGGTTTGGGCCTTGGGGTCAAGGTTTTACTACAGGAGCATAAGTTTGGAGTTTGGAGTTCGGGATTGCACTTGGGATCCGACACGGAATTGTGCTTGGGATGGGATTCTGCTCGGGATCCTGTTTACAGAGGGATAACCTCCTCACCGACTCGGTTCTACCAACGAATCAATTCAAGAGCCATCTCCTTCTGCATTGCCTTATTTACGGCACAATCCCGGGTGTATAACGGTATGAACAGCTCGGCCCCGCGATTCAGTGGTTCCCCGCTCTTCCCCAAGTCTTCATCGTTGAAAACCAAAAGCCCAACTGGGAAGGCTGTTTGGAATACCAATATTTTGGATGGAGCTATTCAGTCTTACATGGGATGATCTGGAAAGCCATCGCCGAGAACTTAAAGGAGAAGCTCAGCCATCGGCACGGCCTCACCCCCTGGTTTCCCAGCAGGGAGGAACCTGATTGTTGTTGGGGACGTGGCTGTGATGGTGTTGGGGTTGCTGGGGGCCAAGGTTGGCAGATGTCAGTACCTAGCCGCCTGCTCCGGTTCCGCGAACCCCTGAATTGGGTGTCTGACTTGGGCCCCCAGATCTGCGCACTCAGAAAGTCGATACATTCCGTAACTAGGTACCCAATATTGACTTGGTGAAGTACCTATCTGCCTGTTCCAAGAATTTGTTCCACGCATTCGCAAGTCCGTTTTTGGTATGTACTTCCACAACGCGACTCGAATGGGATGCAACATGTACACGTGGCTGTGGGACCGAGTGCCAGTCTTCGGGACGGTACAGGGGGCTGGACAGCCCGAGTAACACGGCTGGGGCAAACACGGCAAGAGACCACAACAACACCGCCGTTGGTCTCGGAGTGGCCGGCCGCAAATGTGGGATACTTTGACTAGAAGGAAGGTACAAGTTTCATGCGCCGCAGTAGTAATATTGACGAGGGATCTCAAGTCTTACATGTACATGTACATACACCCTACGACTGGGAAACGGATATCGAAACAACCACCCCGTCCACATATGCACCAAGCCAGCCAATATTCACCCCCGACAACCATGACCATGACTCATAACAAGGGGGTATCCGTTGAGCGAAAGAAGAACCCGCCTCACCTACCCGACCAAGAAGAAAGAAAGAATGAAAGCAAACACACCAGACACCCACCCATGCCACGCTCACCCAACATCTCACACAGCCGACGACCCCCTCTCGACCCTCCCCTCAGCAGTCAAGTCCTCCATACTGGTACTCTCACTCTCCCTCCTCATATCCTTCCTACCCACCCACATGCCCACCACCCCACCACCACCACCACCACCACCACCACCACCACCACCATTCCCACCACCATTCCCACCCTGCCTCAACCCACTCCCCCTCCTCCTCACATCCGTAATCTCCACCACACTCCCCCTCCTCCACCACCGCAACCCACTCCCACCCCCACCTCCCAACACTCCAACCCCATCATCACCACCCCACCACCCCCCCTTCACCCCGGCCACACACTCCCCCCACAGACTACAACACGCCGCCCACGACGTGACCACATAGATAATCGCATTCCAAAACCCCTGCAGCGGCAGCACGAACGCGCTCGCAAAGAACAGCGGCTTCGAGACATCCCCCCCGCGCAGCATGCTGTAGACCCGGTTGCCCGAAGACGGGATCCAGGTGATGAGCAGCACCGAGAAGAAGAGGATGGCGCACTTGGTGTAGGACCATGTGGCGTTGTGGGATTCGTAGTAGTTGCGTCGGCGGTGGGCGCGGAAGTCGGCGCCGCCTCCCGTAGCGGTGGTGGCGGTGGTGGTGTTGTGGGGGTGGCAGGTGGTGGTGATGGTGGCGGAGGCGGTGATGGTCGGGGCGATGGAGATTTGCGTGGTGGAGAGGACGCGGGTGCGTTGGGTGGTGCTGCTGCTGCTGTCGTTTTGGGTGGGGGCGTTGGTGAGGGTGGCGGTGCCGGTGGCGGCGTCGTCGTTGTGGATGGCGTCTTCGAGGGAGGGGCGCATGTGCAGCTGGCTGGCGGCTTGGGCGTCGGCTGAGATGGTGACTGAGTAGGATGGTTTCTGGTTGGGGTGGCCGGAGTTTGGGTCTGCGGTGGCGGCGGGTGCTTGGATGATCTCGGTGGTTTGGGTCACCTCGGTGGTTTTGTAGTTGAAGATCGAGGAGAACTCGGGGGAGAAGGTGTCGTTGCCGATGGCGGTGCCGGTTCCAGTTGAGCTGAAGTTCAGCATCTTGCGGCGTTTGCGGTAGATCTCGCGGCCTGCGCGGATGTAGATGATCATGGCGGCGATGATGGCCACCCTGTGCTAATTAGCCCCTGTCCGATGCATCGACTGTTGGATGTATATGTACATACCAAATAGGGCCGTAGAACGTTGCAATGCGGTAGACTTCCCATTCCGACTTGAGCCAGCACCACAGCACGGCGTCGCCATATGGTCTGCCCGCGTGTTGGTTTGAGACGAAGATGAAGGTGAACCCCGGGATGAAGGGGATCCCATAACAGCAGAAGAGATACGGAATCTCCATCTTTCTCAGCATTCTCGCGTCATATTTGTGGTAGAAAGTGAGGTAAACGTTGATGGCCATGGCCAGGGCCCAGTAAGCGTCGCCCTGCATGAATCTGTGGTAAAGGTAAGCGAGGGCGTGGCGTTTCTGTGGGTAAGGAATGTCTTACACTTGGATTAGAAACCCCTGCAGTTGACAGCCAAAGGAATCGACATTGTGTGTGAAACTCGTCGTCATCAGGGTCGCCACGTTGGTTAACATGTTACCGAAGGTCGCGTAGAACACCATCCGGTTGATGGCACGCTGGCGGAAGGCATCGGAAAGGGAGAAGGTCACCAGGACGAAGAGGCAGCCCACCAACGAGAGGGCCGAACACGCCCTCTCGATGGCGATAATGCTTGCAGCATCTTCTGGCGATAGGCCGCGCATAGCTTCCAGCGTCCGGATGGTCGGGACCTTTGATGGAACCTAAGCACACCCACACGGGTGGGAGCAATGTCGGGCGGGATCTGGCATATGTAGGGCCTGAGCCGGCACTTTCCAAGAGCCGCCTCGTTACCAGTCAACGTACGCCTCCGCTGACCTCAGTCAGCCGCGTGGAGGGTGAGTGAGCAATGACCGGTGGGCGCACGGCAAAGAACAGAAGACAGCGTGAAAATAAAGATGCAAAAAGAAAGCTGAACCACAAGGCTCAATGCCCCTTTTGGTTCCCATGGGACTCAAGATTGTCATCCAAGGCCCCAAGCCGCTGCCATGCAGGTGTCGCATGGCCAGACAAGGGCACATGCGCGTGGTGATGGTGTACCGAGACCAGGCCAGGAACCAGGAACCCCTTCGCCGTGGCGTCTAGATGTCATTGGCCACTTCAACGGTGCCGATGGCACTTCGATTGCGCTACGAACCAGGTATTGTCCTACACAAACCGAATGTGGCTTGGTAGAAATTCCCAGGCACCCATGGAGGGTTCTCAATGGAGGTGTGGTGCCCCGACGACCTGGCCAACGGAGGAGCGAGCTGAGGAACGCCACACGGCGCCGAGCTTTTTAGAACCAGGTGTCGTCTGACGCCAGCCCGTGCGGACGCCGCCTCTTCCGCAGCGAAGTGAATTGGTGGCATGAGTGGAAACAGCGGGATTGACAGAATGTGGCTTGAATGTGTGTATGAAGTAGGAGCCTCGGAGGTGAGATTGGGGCACAATCACCCCTTCGGGCTTGAGTTGTCATGAACAAAGCGGTCAGGCTGTCAAAGAAAGAACTGCCTATAGTGTGAACAAGGCCCAGATGTTGTTGACTGTTTGGCTCGGTTTTAGCTGGATGGCCGTTTATCGACAAGGGTTCCCCGGTTGAGGGGGTCTGGACGTTGAAGATCACGGCGTCGTCCCTCGTGGCCTGCCCAGGGCTGGGAAGCGAGAGGCAGCTAGTGTAGCTAGGTAGTTACTAGTATAAAATGACCGAAAACGTGAACGGTTCCAAGAGCCTTGGTCTCCACTTGGCGATTTGTTTCGTTTTCCCCCATCCCGGCATGCAGGCAGCTGCTCATTGGGGGCCACTCCAGTCGCGTTCAAACATTGAACGCCTTCCGATACGCGCCATGATCGGCTCATGCTTGCTTGCTTCGTTGGAAATCTGTTGATGAATTTTGTTGATGATCATTGATCGTCGCTTGCAACTCTGGCCTAGACTCCTCATTCTCCTCAGTAAGGGCGGTGAACAAGCGTGGAGCAATTCGAGTTGATACAAAGACGTTGGTCTAGATTTGGAAATGGACTCGCAATTCCCAATTCCCCCACTTTGCTCGGAATTCGGTTCACCAGTGAGACCAGACCATTGAACGAGCACAGATGTTGCACAGACCGCACCTGCAGCTCGGTTCGAAGTCAGGGCCTGGTTGGTGGTGCCAAGGACGGTGGGATCCCGTGCTGCATGTGGCCATCTCAAGTGGGGAAGGGGCGGGGGCGGCTGGGCGGGCACCCACCCACCACCACATGGCAACCCCCAGTTCTCTCTCACCTTCATCACCATGTTGCCAGCCACCCGTGACGCCAGCCCGGAAATTGTGTCAATGCGACGCCGACCATGAAACCATTGCAGACCACCACCATGGAAACCATGATGAAGCGATCAGAAATCCAAGACGCTAACTAGTGTAGCGCAGAAGTTTGTGCAAGTCGAACGGCCGTGCTCGGTAATTTCGGCAAGCAAACTTTGGATCAGGCTCTCGAGTACCGACGCCACCAGGACGATTCGACGAGGGGGGACTTGGAGAGCTGACTACCTTCAGTATGAGAACGCCAAAGAAATGTGCAGGTGGCTGCTCCCTGCGGCGAGTTATGGAAACTAGGAAGCGTGCTGAATAAAATTCTGCAGCCCTCAGGCGAAGGGATGATGGTGTTGATCAACGATTTGATGGTGAAGTCGCTGTGCCTCCTGCCGACTTGTCACAGATTTCGTACTCGCCGGTCAACCAGTTCCTTGCCCAACTTACCTGATACTGAGGGATGCATTTGTGGCGTCCAATGGGCGGGTAATCCGATCCTCGAGCCCGAGTGCCCAGGCAAGCTGCTGTCTCCCCGCTCTCTTGAGTTGCCAGTGTTCAAGTTGTTCCCTGGCTCTTTCACTTTCATTCATTTTTTCTTCTTCTTTAGAGAATACACGGTAAATTTACTTGTCCCTCCTACATTTCCCGCAATATCGGGGAACCCATGCTACGTCTACATTTCTCGGTGTGATGGAAAGTTCCGAGTGAGATTCATTATCCGTTGGGTCACCAACCCAATTAACTACTAACCTGGTTGTAATCTGTCAACTATCAAAGGACCTTGTGAAGATCCGGAACAGTTGATGCTCATCGAGGCCCCCATAGTCGTCTGCAACATGGGACTGGGCAAATATCTGAGACCATGTCATTCCCGGGTAGTCCCGCCGGAAATCTAAGTCACACTCCGCAAATGGCGAGTCCTTCTTTTGTTCGTAATCAACACCAGAACCCCTCTTCACGATGACCAGCATTTCTTTACACTGCTCCATCATAGTCATCAGTTCCGGGTCCTCGGGGAAGACACCCGGCTTGCAGTTTGAGCCTTCCCACGATTTTTGGACAAACTTGACTCGCTTCCTTGGGTCAAGGACCGTACCTATACCGAGAATTTTAGTTCTTTCTGTGCCACGATAGACTGTCACCGAAGGGTTTGAGGCGATCCCGTCGCGGGTTTCCAGGCGCGTTTACCAGTGCATTGGTTGGGGCCTCCGCCAGTACCTGGGGGGGCATGCCTCCCCTTTGAATTCAAAACGGCACGACGAGAACCCCAGCATGTCCGATCCCCGACAGACATAGCGCAAAGTTTTCCACCCATTGCTTTCTACAATCAGGCGTTCGAGCGTATTGTAGCTTCTCTCGCTTGAGAATTTGTCGAGAACTGTGAGCTGGTCCAGCCGCAGACCTGGAAGAAGTTTGAAGACGGAGACAAGGGGATAATGAGATATGCCTGTGTCTAGAACCAGCTGGACGTCCTCGCTGCGGACGCTGATGTGGCGGATCCGTGAGAGGGTGTCAGCGGGAAGGTCGTAAAGGTGGTCGAGCATTGCTTCGGAACTATTGTAGCAGAATAGGACGTGGTTTAACCATGAGTTACCGATCTCGAGTTTGGCTCGACGACAAACGCGGAGCAGAGCGAGGGAATTCAGGGCAAGGCGCGTGCGCTCACACCACTGCCTCCTCTCAGGAATACACGTTGTGGAGAAGAACAGTGTCCGGTAGATATAGTCCCGAATTTCCTGCGGCAGTCGCTGGAACAGCAAACTTTTAAGTTGCGGGTCGACTACGGCGACCTGTCCCCGGAGTCCCTGGATTCGGTCGTTTCGACTCACAAATCCCTCCTTTCCCCCCATCACATTTTCCTCCGTCATGATGACGGCAACGATACAGCGCGTGCGCGGCAAGTAACTGTTAAGAAACGCGATGATATGGAGTGCGTTTGCCAATAACAATTTTGCAACCTAGACGTTACCTGGAGAGGCGAAAACAAGAAGGCACGGGGAGGCCCGCGAAAAACCTTGGGTTGGGCGAGTTATGTGTGTTTTGGCTAGGGATCGAGGGTAGAGATGATCTACTAATTATGAGGATATATATAAGCCGTCCTTAGCTAGGTATGTGGGCTGCACCTGGTAAAGGATACAGTCATTTTAATTTCTCCATTATTCATACGAGCTATATATACACTTGTTGTACAAAGAAGATTCTATAATTCCATTGGAATACTTGTTGCTGTGAACTCGAACACGGTCTTTGATAATGTTGATGATAAGAGTTGTTATCTGAGCCATGTAGACAGTAGGTGTCGAGAGGGCCGTCCTTGGGCAGGAACCCAGGGCTACGACATAAAGAAAGGAAACCGTATGGCCTAGTCAGACCGGTTTCATTCCTGGAAGAGTTGCCGATCGGCATCAGTTTAAAGGTGGTCATGGACACCAAGGGGGCAGTTGGTGGAACGGCAGCTGGGTATTAGTATTTCGTTCACTATGTTCGACCACGCCTGTTGGTCACATCTAACTGCTTAAGAACGAGCGGTTTGACGTCTTGTGTGGGAGCTTCAAGGGTGCGAGCAAAAACGGGTTGCCGTGATGGGGCTAGTGTGTGACTCCGGAATGCAATACTGTGTTGAAGTGACAAGAGGACAGCAGAGATCTATTTCGTAATGACCTGACTCAAATGCCCCGCCACCGGAGTTGACAGAGGGAAGCGTCTCAAATTGGAAATTCGGGGCCGGTCTTTGTGTTCCTTGGAATCCAAAATCGGTCCGGCCGGATAGTGATGCAGAACAGACGAGACGGGGCTTTGCACATCGCATCCTGCCTCCGAAGATGGGTGGGTGGCCGAGATGTCGGATTCAGGGCATCGCCAAGAATTGCTTTGGTCAGGGTTCGGGTATCACGCGTGTTGGGCCAATGATGTCCCGGTTGGTGTTGTGAGACAGCCAGCAACCTTGACTCGGCCGCAAGAGGACGCCATGATCGTCGGGCATGGCAGACTCTTTATCGACGGCCATCGTTATCTCGCCCCAGGTCCTTCCCGACACCGCCGGCCGTATCGGGAGCTGCAAGGGACCATTGCAACCTCCAGATGCCAAGAAAGGACCTTTGCGGGGAAGATTAGCGAGCCGCGGTGCTCCAAACTGTCGGAACCGCCCCTGAAGGACCCCGACCCTCCATTTAAGGCTTACCGAGTTCCTGGGTGTCGCCTGGGTGACGAAGCCTTCTTTGGGGGCGCGTTTGGGCGAACCGTGTAGCTGTCACGGCTCTCATCGTCGTCCGTGGGCGCCGGCTGCGGCGGGCGGACTCGCCGCTGCCTCCGAGCGCAACAGGCCCGTGCCGATGCTGCCGGTCTCGCTCCTCGCTTGCTGAGACCAACTCGAAATCCTGCAGGTTCCAAGTGATGTCATGTGTCTGTCTCCGCCGCGCCCGGAATATTCTGCCCGACTTCAATTTACCCATTCGACTAATTAACGACAGCGGGGCAACGGTGCAGGCAACAAATTGAGCAAATCTCGCCGCCGATCAGTTCGAAGGTCGTGGAACCTTTGGTCAAGGTTCCCTGCACTTTCTTCTCTTAGCCTAGCGGCTCCGTTGACAAGACGGAGCGGCGGGAAGAGCACCCACGAATCTGCACGACTTGGGGCGGCTGCATTTTTCCCAACATCATCTGACTGGTTGTTGCTTGGATAACATTGGTGCGTTGCATATTCGCCCGAGGAAAGAGCGGTTCCAGAGCGAGGCTTTTTGCGTGTCAGCTGCCACTGGTCCTCCGAACTTCGGCACACGTTCCACGAAGGAAAGAACAAATCCACCCCCTTTTTTGGTGCCCCCGCGTGGGCAGGCACGGGCAGGGTCCCGCTAAAGTGTGGGCAGGGGGTGGGGGGAGCCTCTTTCGAAGATCCACCGGCCAAGTCCCCCGGTCCCCACTGCCGTGGAGGTCGGGGAATCTGCAAAGTGCATCCGCACATCCATCCCCAGAACGTCCCCATCGGTAAACCGTAAGCGGGATGTCGGGTAATATGGGCGAATACCGGGGACGCCGACGCGTCCATCGGCAGCGCAATGGCAGTCGAGTTCGCAGAGTTCGCGAGGGACAAAACGCAAAAGTGACAGGTCGAAAAGGGACGCGCAAGATGCCTGTTCGTCGGGTCAAACCTTCCCTGTTCCGCTTGGTTGACGGGACAGCCAAAGAACAATCCCGGAGCCAAGGCCTGCTGGATCCCGTGTCTGAGGGCTCGCCAATTGCCAAGGGAAGGAGCGGTGAGCTGTTTTAAGACCAATTCTCCCGGTTGAGCGCCCCTGCAGATGGAATTGTTGGGGACCGCTTGGTCAGCTGAGAGGGCGTGGGTTACAACCTTGCCTCCTGGGCCGCCGCCAACCCGTGTTGCCCTGTTGCCCTGTTGCCCATGACGTTGGCCCCCGTCCGGCTTCCGAGTTCCGCTGGAGAGAATTCGACAGACAAAATAACGGCTGGCCCATCGCCCGGCCTCGGCCACGCAACCCCCAACTTGTTCCCTTTTTCCATTTTCTTTCTTGTTGATGGAAACAAAAAATCATAAAATAAAAAAATAGGAAAAAGCAGTCGAATCGGGGTACCACCACCACCACCACGCTGGCACAGACACACTCACTCCCTTCTTCAACCCTCAAAACTCGACCTCCTCTCTTTTTCTCCCTCCTCACACAACCGTCAAGATGAGAAAAGAATCCACCATCCTGCGGCCCTCCAACAATGGGAACCGCTACGAGCTCACCAGCCCGACGGCGCTCCCCAAGGCCGGCGGTTTCCTGTGGAACCAGAAGATGATGATCCAGATCACCTGCCGCGGGTATGCTACCGCCCAATTCATGCAGCCGGAACCAGCAAAGTACGCGTACGCCCCCAACATCGAAGCCAAGACGTTCATGCAACCCGAGCCGAACTACTATGCCCACCATCCCGGCCGCTTCGTGTACATCAAGGACCTCGAGACCGGCCAGCTCTTCTCGGCACCGCACGAGCCCGTCCGCGCCACGCCGGATCGTTTCGTCTTCTCCGTTGGCAAGAGCGATGTCGCTTGGGCGGTCGAACACATGGGCATCCGCGTTGAGATGGTGATGGGCTTGCCGACACACGATGTGGCCGAGTTGTGGACCATCAAGGTGACCAACATTTCCGGCCGCCCACGCAGGATCAGCGTGACACCCTACTTCCCCATTGGCTACATGTCGTGGATGAACCAATCAGCCGAGTGGAACGACGATCTGGTCGGCGTGATCGCCAGCTGCGTGACCCCGTACCAAAAAGCGACCGAGTACTTCAAGAACAAGTACATCAAGGACAAGACGTACTTTTTGTGCGAGATCCCCCCGGATTCGTGGGATGCGAGCCAACAGGCGTTTGAGGGCGAGGGTGGGCTCCACAACCCGTCGGGCCTGCAGGAGCCGAAACTCAGCGGTAGCGATGCACGCTACGAGACCCCCACAGCCGCCGTGCAGTACCGCCTCGCGCTTAAGGCCAACGAGGAGCGCGAGTACCGCTTCATGTTCGGGCCCGCCTACGACGAGGCCGAAGTCCGCACAATGCGCTCGCGCTACCTCAGCAAGCAGGCATTCGTCCGGACTGCAGACGAGTACGCCGCCTACATGGCCCGCGGCCGCGGGTGTCTGCGCATCGAGACGCCCGATAAGGAACTCGACAACTTCGTCAACAACTGGCTGCCTCGCCAGGTCTACTACCACGGCGACGTCAACCGTTTGACCACAGATCCGCAAACGCGCAATTACCTCCAGGACAACATGGGCATGAACTACATCAAGCCCGATGTGGCCCGCAAGGCCTTCATCACGGCTCTCTCACAACAAGAGGCCAATGGCGCGATGCCCGACGGAATCCTCCTCGCCAAGGGCGCCGAGCTGAAGTACATCAACCAGATTCCCCACACTGACCACTGCGTCTGGCTGCCCCTCACACTCGAAGTCTACCTTTCGGAAACGGGCGATTATGGACTGCTAAAGGAGCGCGTCCGCACTGAGAATGGCGACAACTTCACAGTTTTCGAGCGCTTCAGCCGCGCGATGAACTTCCTCCTCGACCTTCGCGACGAGCGCGGGCTAAGCTACATCGCCCAGGGCGATTGGTGCGATCCGATGAACATGGTCGGTTACAAGGGCAAGGGTGTGTCTGGTTGGCTCACAGTGGCGACAGCGTACGCTTTGAATCTCTGGGCTCGTGTGTGCGACCATGAGCGTGCGACGGATCTGGCCAAGCACTTCCGTGCTGGCGCCGACGATTGCAACGCTGCTGCCAACAAGCACCTGTGGGACGGCGACTGGTTCGCGCGTGGCATCACGGATGACAACGTAACGTTCGGCATCAAGAAGGACACCGAGGGTCGGATGTGGCTCAACCCTCAGTCGTTCGCCATTCTCGGTGGCGCTGCCAGCGAGGAGCAAATCTCCCGGATTCTCCCGGAGATTGATTCACAGCTCAACACCCCGTACGGGCCGGTCATGTTCGCACCGCCATTTACCAAGATGCGCGAGGACGTTGGCCGCGTAACGCAAAAGGCTATCGGGTCGGCCGAGAACGGCGCCGTGTACAACCACGCCGGCGTCTTCTACATCCACAGCCTGTACCAGCTGGGCGGCCAGCAAGACCGCGCCTTCGCCCACCTCCGCCAGCTTTTGCCCGGTCCCAGCGAGTCAGACTACCGCCAGCGTGGCCAGCTGCCCATCTTCCTCCCGAATTACTATCGTGGTGGATGGAAGGAGTTCCCCCGGACGGCGGGCCGCTCAAGTCAGCTGTTCAACACGGGCACGATTTCGTGGGTGTACCGGGTTGTGAGCGAGGGACTGTGCGGGCTTGTCGGTGATGCACAGGGGTTGATTGTCCGGCCACAATTGCCGAGCGGCTGGAACGCGATCAAGGTGGTGCGCGAATTCCGCGGTGCCACGTTCCAACTGGATATCCGCCGGGCGGCTGTCCAGGAAGTCGTGGTCAAGATTGGCGACAAGGTCCAGCCCCAGCAGAGGATCACAAATTTCAAGGCCGGCGAGGCCTACCAGGTGGTTGTCTTGGTGCCGCAGTAATTGGGCGAGGACGGAAGGAAGCTGCATCTGCATGTGTGTGGGCAACGGCAACGGCAATTGCATGGACGGGACAGCATCAAGGGACACGACGGGGCTCTGATTCGCTCACCCTCGTTTGGAAGAACCGGGAAAGGAAGAAAAATGGGTCGGCTATCTGAATTTTTGAAATCGCAATCCCCGGTTCTTTATTTGTTTAGACAACCAGACGGAAACACCTTCGCTAGGTGGGATCGATCAGGCAGCATGTCCGGTCGGGGGGAAGGGCGACCACAACCAGTTGGGAGGGTCAACCCCTGGCACATCTCAACTTGCGGGTGGGCATCCGCTTTGGCGGACCGGCGGTCTTCTGTTCGTTCAATCATTGACCTGGGCGGCTTTTGTCGAATTCACATTTACCCTGACCCAGCATTAGGAAGCTGGGCAGTTTGCGATAATACCACACTATCTTTGTCGGATTACTTTGCCATGGCTCCAATGCATTGCCCGTGATTGCTCAGGCTGCGGGAATGTGATGTCTAGGTACCCCTGACAGTTAGGATTTCTGGCCTAACAGCATCGCGATGCCCGTGGCAACAACACTCTGATCTGAGTCAAGGGGATGCCCGTGGCAACAACACTCTGAGTCAAGGACTAACAATGCATCGGGATCAGCCAAGTTTCAAGGATTGTAAAGTCATGGATGGGAGGCATTGGAGAGGGATAGGGTCTCGGAATCCGACATTGTCTCGGCGTTCAAATTGAATCTCCAGAATAGTATGTGTATGTCCAAACGTCATCGTCACGGGCTCAATGCCCGTTTTGGAAAACGCTCCGCGCTCCGTGGACTCGGACTGCACACCCGCCACGCACTGAATCGTCTGTAAAACCACAGATCAATGCCATCATGAGATTCAACTATTCGTTTTTGTTGTGTAAAGACATGGTTGAATGCTTCGTGATTGGGTTCCGCAATCTCGGGTTGCCAAAATGGGTGTTCTCAGTATATGGGATGAGCCTACTGATGTGAGTTTTGATGTTTCGTCTGTTGAATAACCGTGGTCTAAGCTTTGGGAAGCTTCGCCGGGCCATCTCGTCCGGATGGATGCTTGTGCAGACATCGGACGACCCGCTCCTCACACAACAGTTCAACCACAGAGCTACATGGTGTGTCTATTCTCGCCACCGATCACCGCACAAGACAACGAAAGGATGCCTTCGTCATGGGAGCGGTCATGGGACTGCGCGCTCAAGATCGGGAGGCAATATTCACCTCAACGATAGGGTCAAGCGCGCCAAAGCACCCCTCGAACTCCATGTCAATGACGTGGATCGCGGATCCCAATTCCTGGAACCATCTCAACCCGGTAACCAGGTATACGGATCTAAGCTCCCGGCTCCGAGCAGTTGTAACGCCCGAATAGAGAGGGGGGTGGTCGAGTCTTAAGTAAACCTGTTCCCCCCAGTGAGCCAACCCGTCCCCTCGCCTCTACCTCTACCATAATCAGAGCTAAACCAACTACCAACCAACGCGCCAAAACAGAACCAACACGATGAAGGCCATCATCCTCCCGATGGCTCTCCTCCTCCCCTATGCAATGGGCCTGCCCACTGCCATAGTCAAGCCAGAAATCAACTCTGACACCACCGATGACATCAACCCCGCCACCACCACCGCAGCAACCAACCCCAACACCAACACCATCACCCACCACAAACTCTCCCCCCGCCAGCTGAGGGGTATGGGCATGGGCATGGCTCCACCCGTCGCAGCACCCGTCGCCCCGCCTGCCATGGGCATGGGCATGGCCCGGCCGCCTATGCCTGCTATGCCAGCCATGCCCGCTATGCCTGCCATGCCCGCTATGCCTGCTAGGCCTGCCAGGCCCGCTATGCCTGCTATGCCTGCTATGCCGGCTGGTGGGGTGGTTAAGCGGGCTGTGGGGGGTGGTGGTGATGATGATGGTGATGGTGATGGTGATGGTGGTGATGGGGGTGGTGGGGATAATGGTGATGGGGATAATGGTGGTGGGGATGGAGATGTGAGTGATGTGGGCGGACAAGGTGGACAGGGGGGTGGACAAAACCCGGGTGTGGCGGGAGGACAGGCTAAGGGACGGTATCCCGGTGTATATCCCGGTGTCTATCCCGGCGTCTATCCTGGCGCTGGAGGCAGGTACCCCCCCGTGCCGTATGTTTATCCCCCATATGGTTATCCATATCGGCCCCCTCCCTATGGGTACCCGAGGGTGTGGTGATTGGATAGGGGAAGATGGGCTTGCTTGATTTCTTGTTCTGTTTCTTGTCTGGCTGCTCGTGGGTTTGCTGGAGGAGGTATTGTCGTGAGAGGAGCTCATCCAGTGTTTTTCTAATGACGTTATCGGGTGTTGGCCGGCGCTACGAAGTGTTTTTGTGCAAGGGATATCAGGGGGTTGGTTATGAAAAGGGGGCAAAAAGCGTGTTTGGAAACTTGGAACAACTTGCAACGGTTGGGGAAAAGCTTGGAACAGTCACAATATGTAAACATCCAGAACGTAGTAGTAATAATCAATTCATTTCATTTGTACTTCTTTTTTGCTCCGTGCTACCATGGCTTTGGAGTATGGGGCTTCCGCCCAATTCCAAGAATCCAAGACTAACAGGCTGGTGTAGGCACGCACTGGAGGAGGTATTAGCTCGAAACCCGCACATAGCCCAGCCGCCAGTGCCCTTACCTGATAGTAGTACGGATTGTATGACGAGCACTCTCCGTTAGCGCAAGCTGATGCGCCGACATAGCCCATACCGCCGCTGTATTCGTCATCAGTCAAGGGTTCCAACGCAACACAGAACTGACCTACCATTGGGACCACAAAGGCACGCCGCCGCGCACCGTCTTAGTTTCGCAGGCTGCTGTCGTCGTTGTCGTCGTTACAACCGCCGCGGAGCTGGGAGTTACGCCAGCTGTCGTGGCCGTTGAGAAAGTCGAGATTGGCGTCGCTGGGGATGAAGATAGGCCCGGCTGCCCACCGGAAGGGGCCCCTTCTTGGCCCCAGGAGAAGCATCCAGTGGTGCAGTTCAGCTCAAAGAAGGCCATGACCGTGTTCTCCTGGACCTTAATATCATGCGGCACACCGTCGGCGCTGTACGCCTCAAACCAGCCATTCTCCCCATACACGCTCTTGGTCCACCCCGCCAACGGCGTGTCCGGCACCACACTCACGGGCGTGTCACTCAACCCCAACACATTCGTCCACAACTTCACCCCCTCGCCATGATTCACATAGCTAACCACCTCATCCTTCGTCCCATGAAAGATCTGCACCTTCGGCCGCCACCCCTCATACCCCGGATACGCCGCCCTGACCAAATCCCCCCACTCCGCCGGCGTATGAGTAACCTCACCCGTCGCACACTCCCCATTCCAATACCCAAACTCCCCCTCATTCCCCTCCGGCGCAAAACACCCAAACGGCACGCCCGCAAACGCCGCCCCGGCCGCAAACACATCCGGATACGCGCCCACCAAAACCTGCGTCATCATGCCCCCCGACGACACCCCCGTAACGAACACCCTCCCGGGGTCCGCCCCATACTCCTCCAGCGTCCAGCGCACCATGCTCACAATCCCCAGACTATCCCCCCCGCCATCATGCGTCAGCGTCTCGGCGCTCGACACGTCCCAGCACTGGTCGGCCGCGGCGGGGCTGCTGCCCGGGTAGATGACGAGGAAGCCGTGGCGGTCGGCGAGGGTCGCCCATTGGGAGCCGGCGAAGGCGGCTTGGGCGGTGCCGTGGCACCAGTGCGGGTTGACGAGGATGGCGGGGTTGGGGGGGAGGGTGGAGGGTGCGTAGAGGTGGAAGGTGGTGTTGCGCGGGTTGGGGCCGAAGGGGGTGGTGATTTGGGTGAGGGTCGCGGCGTGGGTGAGGGTGCTGCTGAGGAGGGTTGCCCCCAGGGCTGAGGGGAGTTTCATTTTGGGGGGCTGGGGTTGTGGTTTTTGGGAGGTGGTGGTGATGGGTTTAGGGGGAGGTGGTGAGAGAGGGGATGGGAATGGGGGATGCAGAGGTATGGGGGAGGGGGTAGTGTGTGCATTGAGGAACCCGTCACCAACTGTTGCAAACTAAACGAAGCCATGGCGATGTCAAGCAAATACCGACCGACGACTGAAATCTCGCGGATTACCTTCAGCCGCTGGATCCCAACGGTGTTTCTGTCCCGGACAAGGAGTTTGGGGGTTGGTGCTCGGAGGAAGGCATCCCGTTGCTGGATCGGGGAACCGACGCGGCGCGCTACAGAGGTGGTCCACCATCCCCCAGCAGACCTGCTACCCAGGCCCCCTTGCAGTTCTGCAACTCGCGATACCCAGGCTCCCAGGGCGTAATGGGATAAAACCTGAAAGCGAGTGGGACTCTTTCGAAGGGGGTCGAACAATGGGCTTGCCGTCGGGGGGGGAGAGATAATGCCGTAGAAAGCTGGAACGACATCGGAACGACATCGGATTGAATCATCGGAACGGCATCGGACAACGGAACGGCATCGGTCGTGCGAGGCCTCTCGTCATTGTTATCTCGTTAACTGAGCCACTGAAAATTA
The DNA here is from genome assembly GCF_020726465.1 of Chaetomium tenue. Taxonomy (NCBI): domain Eukaryota; kingdom Fungi; phylum Ascomycota; class Sordariomycetes; order Sordariales; family Chaetomiaceae; genus Chaetomium; species Chaetomium tenue. The sequence goes on along the minus strand of NW_027117334.1, from coordinate 1,829,054 downwards.
GTGGAGTAAGTTGGTAAAGTGCGCTGGAGAGCGGCACGGAGAAGGAGCCTTGATCCCGAAAGTTGGCGGGGCTCCTCCTGTGAGTCCCCTGGGGCCCCAGGCTGCCTCCCATTCAGTTTCCTAAGACCCTTCCTCCCCCATCCCCATCGAGGGCGTGCACGTTCATCCTCTCCTCCCTCAATCATCACCCGTGCATCTCATCCTTGCCCTCCTCCACCATGTGCCGGATGCACATATGGACTGCGCCGGGCTTGGGCACTTGTGCGACCGGGTCGCATCGAACGTTGCTGCCGAGCCGCTTGTCGCATTGCACAAACTCCTCCTGCCTCCTGCAGCTGCAGGTGTACTCGCGATAGTATTGGATGCACATGGTGCCGGCTGCGAATAAAGTCAGCTTTGCTTGGTTGCTCGTGGGAAGGGGCTTATCAAGGCTTTACTTACCGAGATGGGGTTTTCTTGTTTCTGGATTGTTGGATGGTTGGTTTCGGGTTTGAGCTCGGCAACTGCGAAATCGATGTTTTTATTTGCCGTGTGGGAGGATCGCGACATGAACTCTGCCCGTGCAGTGGCCCGTGGGAGCGCCTCGGGGTTGGGTCACATGAGCACCTAAATGTCATCCCCCACAGGCAAACTCTTCCTCTCGTGATTCAAAACTGTCAGAAATCCATCAGTCACATGCCGCCAAAGAGGAAGAAATCTAAAAAGTGAAAGAGAGTCAAAATCCTGTGCTTCACCCCCTAGGGAAGAAACGGTAGGTAAAGTAGGTACCTAGGGACGTGTGGGAGCCGGTAGGACCCTTTGTACCTATTGCTCCCGTCGCCACTGACCCTAGATTGGTGAGACGAGAGGAAGCAGCATTATAGAAACGCTAGACCGGACGAAGTCAGCTGGTCCTTAGACCAATGCTGTCCGACTATAGCTGTGCAAGATCTGGGGCGAATAGCAAACTTTGGGACGAACAGGATACGGAGCCTGGGTACTATCTAGTTGTAAGCGGAGCTCTATTACTCATAATAGCAGCTGGTAAGGACCATCCAGATAACATCTTCCAGGAAAGAGGACCGAGGGATGTTCCTCTTTCGCTTTACCATACACAGAAGGGCTGTCAAATACGTGACTCCCACTCAACAGCCCCTGAACGACCTGACAGATATCGACACGCCCTCACCATTTAAACAGGCATCGCCGAGTATCCGGGTGGTGCGAGCCACTACAATCGCATATTGTTCCTTCAGTAAAAACAGTGTGTAGATCGATCGGGTTCAAACAACGTACCTCTTCAACGGACGACCGAAGAGTTGGTAAGTGGAAGCCGGAATAATGGTCGTCGCCGAGACAATAGCGATCGGTATAATCATCCATAACAAAACGATCGTGGGGGGCACACTACAGCGATACCAAAGGAATACGTAGGAACGGGTAGGCAACGTAAGGTACCAAAGGAGTCGACATACAGAATCTTTCAAGGTTAACATCAACATCCATGGACTAGGTACTTGACCACTCTCTTGCTAAGGGGGCAACAGATAGCTTCTGTAGAGAATGGATAAGTCTAATATCTTATAACTCCACTGCGATACGTCATCCAAATTAGACATTACTCGGAGGACCCCAAGACGCTGTTGAGAGGTTGCGCGCAGCAATGGTATATCGGTCAACTCGGAGACAAGGGCCTCGCATGTCTAAAGGAAAGCGTTGAACATCCCAACGCTAAGCACTCTTCTTCGGCCGTTCTTTTGCCTCCCTCATGGCGCTCCAAACTCTGTTATCCACGACCTTTCTTTTCCCCTTGGCCTTGAAGTCTCAGGAGCCGTGTTCAACTAAATTTCTTGGATGTCGGTATCGCACACTTCACCGACAATGAGGGCATGGTAGAACTGACATTGACACCCGAGATACCAAGGCTCTCGACAGTGCCCTAGCTAATGGCCTCAGCCTCGACGGGTTTCCAAATACTTGTTAATGGATCTGATCGTCGATTGAACCAGAAACCAAGCAGAGTAGGGCGAGAAACCTATCTGTGCCTTGTTGCTGGCGATGCCAACCTTGCTTCTCCCTATATCAGTGAGTTGTCTTTCTTCGTTTATTATCATTGCCGCCACTCCCATCACCGCTGGTCGCACGATTTTTCCCAGCAGTATTGTTGTTTTAGGGCGGGCGGTCGCCGTCGCCATCACCAGCCTTAGACATGGCACGGGCTTCTGCAATTCACCGCTTTGTTCACTCATCCTCTGCCATCCACCACTTTCAGCACGCAGCTCCCCGTCGCCGCTACCCGCCGCCCTGTTTCTGAGAGTCCCGTGGACTAATATCGCAACATTAGGGCTATACCCCCGTCGCGGTTCGGAAACTCTCGCATCATTGTTCCCGAGCAGTTATATGCGAGCGTATCGGCGCTGCAGCTCTGCCGTACTTTGCTCTCCGACGATAATGGGTGCTCTGTGTCTTGGGGTTGCTGACGTGGGAAACCGGTTGCTTTTCCTATACGTTGATGGGGCGTTTTCAGTGATTGTCCGGTGCTCTCGTGATGCTAAACCGATGATGAGGTAGTGCTTGTGCGTCGCCCATACAAACTGGACTCTCCGTGTGCTTGGACTTTGCATTCAGGGTGGTTCTTTCTTATACCGCTTCCCCAATCCATTATCGACTATGTCTGCTAGGGTGAAATCCTATACCTACGTGGAGTATCGGTGGGTACCGCCATGGTGAGGTTGTGTAGCGAATCTTCAAGGTTTGTTTGTATATTGGCCGTTGTATGTAATACATCACTGCCATATCGAGGTCGTGCATGCATAATATGAAGGTGAAGTCGAACGGTACTTGACACTCTTGACTCCATTCCATCACTTGCGAGGTTGGTTGGCTTCTAGTTGTATTTGTCTCACAACCGCACCCCTCCAACGAAAGCCAGATAGCTAACCAATGTCTCTCTTTCACTTACACTAGCCTCATTTCTTACACGGATTATCATTAGACGATGCCTCAACCCCTTCTAGCGAACATGACCGGGCCCGAGGACAAACAATGGCTACCAGTCCAACCAGACGTTGACAGGAGCATACATATCACAGGGAACAACATGGTCTACAAAATTGGAGGGCAACCGACGACAGTCTACAAACCCAGAGCCGAGCCCTGAGAATATGCTTGTAAATAGTCAGCACAGATCTGGCCTGTGATTATGTCGAGGGTGGTGGGTGGATAAGATCATGTAGGTAATTGGAAATCGGCACCCACATGAGTTTGCGAAGGAGAAACTTCTAGTCCTCCGGCATCTCGACCACACCAGCTGAACAATTACACTGGTCCCTGTCAACACAGCCCCGAATCGGTAGGTACAAGAGGTAGGTAGCTGCAGTGCCAAGACGCCGTCGTCCGCTTCACCGGCCGGAAGCTGAAACAGAAGCAGGGGTTGGAGGAATGAGAAGAGGGGACTCGGAGGCTCTGAGGGCATGAGTGAAGCAAGGCAACAACGAGGCTGTCGGATTTAATGCGGTTGGTGGTGTGACGTGTGTTCATGGTGTGTAAGTGCGGGGGTGTAACTGCCAGGATCTATTGACGAGGCTCTCCTTTATGCGGATGAGTGCCTTGGCCAATGGTAGCCTCGACAATCTGCAGTTGGTCGTCAATGGTTTCGGGAAGCGCCGATGAAGCTGAGCACGGCAGGAGCTGAACTGGAGCCTGCTGTTGCCTGGTGTTCACTCAACCATAAGAGAAGCCATCACGTTGCGTTGCGGGCCCCTTTTATTCTGGCTTTAGGCTTCAACGTCGAGACAAGTGACAAGTGCCGAAGCCACCATCTCATCGGAACTTTGTTGATTTGTTACCACCCCGTCGAAATGAAGTAAGTTATCCGAGTTCAAGAGAAAACCCATATGTACCTAGAGCGCTGACCACAATACCCGCCCCCAAGGAGTGCTCCGCGAGAGCGGGCCATGCCGTTGGTGCCAGAACCGTTCGAGCAGTTATCCGTAGGGACACGGCCTGTCTCCGGCGACATTGAGCCGCTAGCTCCGAAATGGGGGCTATTTTGCCCCAACCTTGATATTCCACAATACAGAGAACCTTTGAGCAAGGAGAAGAAGACGGAGCTTGACAAGAGGGCGGTCAAACTATACAGGCGAGCGATAGTCAACCAGCTTTACAAGTCTTCCGAGTTTGGCTGGGAAGTGTGCGCCTGGCACGACGTCTTCGGCTTGGTTATGGATGACCAAGCGCTCAGAATGTCAGTCACTCTCAGTTTAGTAGTTTAGTATCTCTCATACTAACTAGCCCTGGACACCCATGCTAACACATGCCCCAACTTAGGGATAAGAGGCCGTACGAATATGTAGCGACCGACGACGATGGGCAACGCTTTGTAAAAACACGAATTCCGGATGCGACATTGGGCCTGACAGCATACGACACATTCGACTTCAACTTCAGCCGCGATCATGTTTGTACTGGCCCTGACTGTGACGTGGACCACAAGACCGAGCCGGACACGAGGCTGTCTCAGGACCGCCTGGTTGCCATGATGCACACTCCCGAGTGCGGCCTCGTTGTCGACGGCTCATGGGGGAATGCCGATATCGTATTTCCTTTTGCAGCCTACGAGGCCAAGAAACGAACGATAAGCTATGAAGCCGCCAGACACCAGATTCACCACGCATGCAGGACGTACCTCGCCATGTTGGACGACCTGGTCCGGAATCCAGACAATGTAGCCGAATATCAAACAGAAAACAGCTCCAAGTACCAGTTCTTCGCATTAACGTCTTGCGGTTCGTACTGGGAAGTTTATCTGGCTTGGAACTTCCTTGATAGATGTGTAAGTTTGATAGACCCAGAATCGACATGCATTGCACACCATGGAATACCGTTCGCTTACATGTATATACAACAGCATGTGGAAACCATCTGGGAAGGAGACGTCAAGGAGTTCAGCCGCGCATTCGATCTGATCTGCATAGTCGACCAGATCCACGACTATGCTCTCAACGTCCATCGCCCTTTTGTTATGCAACACTTGGAAGCGTGGCATGCTCGGCACGAGAAGTTTCTAGAGCCCGAGGGGCCGTCACCCGACACACTTCGTGCCGCAAACTATGGAGACGGGTCAGCTGGTATGGGATCGGGAGCCACAAACGGCGGGAACTCCCATGGTTTTAACAGGCCGATCCAGATCGAGAAAATTCTGAACCTGGCGGGATTCGGAAAAAAGCCCGAATGGTTCAACCTCAAGAGAGCGTCATTGGAGAGGAGAACAGACAAAGCACAGATGACACGTGAGCACAACAGGGACCTCCGTAACTTCGCCCGAATCCGCCGGGTCATGGACGCTGGCTTACGGCCCGCGCAGACAGAAGCCACGAATGGGGGGCGGAAGCGTGGGCAGGGTAGGCCACGGAAGACGGACAACAAGGTTGTGAAGGTTACGGTAGCGCAAAGTTCCTCTGGCGGAACTCGCAGGTCTGCACGGTTGCAGGCTAAAGGGGGCTAAGGTAAGAAACCTGGAGTCCTGGACTGACAAGGGAACGGGCACTTGGGTTTCACCCGAGTCACCAGTGAAGCCGGGAAGAAGATTCAGGAGACGTCATCGGGCTTCCTGTTGCCGGGCAACTGATGGGAGAGGCGTCACAAGTGAAGCCGGGCAGAATTCAGGAGACGTCATCGGGACATTTTGTTGCCGGGCAACCGATAGGAGAGGCGAACCGGGTGTCATGAGGGCCGGAATATCTCATAGGGACAGGGATATACGGGGTACATCTTAAGGTGTGCTGGCCAATGGACAGATATTCGCCGCTGTCCGCCTCACTTCTCTAAACAAAGCTTCGCTATCCTTCAGGCTCCTGCTCTCTTCCATCTTCCATCGTTTCATCACAAACCTGACTTTCTTCTTCCATCGTCAGTTTTTATCACAATTTCACAAACCTGCATCGCTCTTTTGGATCAGTCACCATGCCCCGACAAAACTTGACTCCGAACGCATGCAATGCATGCAGATCAAGAAAAACCAAGGTACGTTCCGGCGCTCGAGCACGAAACCCGTGGCTGGTGCTATGAACCCGACGCACACCAGTTTCCGTCAAAGTACGTAACCCTCCTTGCTCGTGCCGCCAAAAGGGTAGGAGTTTTGCTATCTCGCCGAGACCTAAGCCAAACCTCATGTTCCCAACGCCCCGTCCGCTCCTACACCCACCTCCCTGCGCAGATCCACCTCAGCGGTCACTATCCCATGTAGCTAACACGTCCTCCATCCAGTGCGATGGACAGCAACCCTGCGACAAGTGCGCGTTGCGAAGCGCGGCCTGTCAATACGAGGCGAGGGATGCTCGCACCAAAAGCAAGCTCAAGGCGGCCCTCAACAGCCTGCTGAGCGAGCGCGAGGCGGGCCTGTCCATCATCTGGGACCTCGTGGGCCACGACTAGCAGCGTTTGGAGGTTATCACATCACACCTCCAGGAAGCTGCCGCCGCGGCGGGTCCCAGCACGCCCGCCAGTGCCGCCAGTGTCGCCAGGGGGGAGGGGGTGGGAAGCGCGGGTGGAGCAGCTAGCACGGGTAGGGTAGCCGGGCCGGGTCCGGTTCTCGTGGGAAAGGGGAAGGGGAAAGCTGTAGCAACCCCCAAGGCGAGCGGGCCCACACGCCCGGGCACCGCGGACGATCTCGCCCCCCCGTCGCTCGCCCCTTCTGGGGGATTCTGGACCTTCACTTTTTTCGGGGGCCCTTCATCGCTCGGTCCTCTTGGCGCGCCCTTGTCCTCGTTTGCTCCTGGGGGGCCTTCATCGTCCTGTCCTCCTGGGGGACCCTCAACCTCTGTTGCTGCGGGAGGTCCTTCATCACGCTGTCCTCCTGCCACGGGAGAACCACCGTCCGCCGTTGCCTCTGGGTGGCCTTTGTCGCCCACTCACCACACCACTGGCCGGCTTTTGCGCCGTCCTTATCTTGGGGAGCTTCCGACGGTCTCTGCTCCGGGCCACGATCCCCCGGAGTTTGCACTTCCAGACTGGATTCCGGACGAACCGCCGGATGGTGAGGGTTGAGGCTATTTAAGAGCCGGGGGGGGGGGGGGGGGGGGGGGGGTGTTGGAACTTAGGAGCGTTGCTTTCGTTTATAGAAATTAAAATATTTACCATCGCCTCGAGTGAACTATTCGTTGACCATGGTGCTTTCCGTAATGCGTATGGGATGTGATGACGGAGGTAATCGAGGAGCAATATTAAGAGAATTCAACACCGCATTTGAGGGATGGCCGGTCAGTGACTAGCCCGCCGACAAATCTTGTACTCGCTCGTATCACGACCCTGACCCTTCAGAAGACTTTTCGTCTTTAATTAGTCAAGAGCACCGTTGAATCCCAACGTTGTCTAGGAGTGTCGAATAGTCGACTCGACGACATGCTTATTCTTCACTACCTACATGTACATGTACATGTATGTACTTTACACTCTCTCCCCCCACCACCCAGCTCTCACATCCCATCCCATCCCATCCCATCCCATCACCGAAACGCCACAACAAACCTCCTCGGATACTCCAACAACACGCACCCATCCTTCGTCACCGGATACTCCCTCTCCAACCTCCTTCTATACTCCTCCAAAAACCCCTCCCTCGCCCCCCCTTCCCCTTCCCCCGGCAACGCCCCCAAAAACGGCTGCAGCCCCGTCCCCCGCACCCACTCCACAATCCCCGCATGCCCCTCCCCCAGCACATGCACATAGCGCGTCGTCCACGTCTCCACCATACGACACAGAGGCTTCAGCGCGTCATAATACACCAACGGCGACTCGATCGGGTCGAGGTCAGGCCGCTCGCCCCCGGTGAGCTTGGCAAAATACGGCTGCCAGGGCCCCGGCGCGGCGGCCGTCTCGCGCATCGCGCGGTGGGAGGGCTCGGCGTGGTTGTCGGGGACCTGGAAGGCGAGGACGCCCCTGCCGGGCTGTTGGGTGCGCAGGAGGCGGGTGAGGGTGGGGAGGCGGTCGGCGTGGCGCAGCCAGTGGAAGACGGCGTTGGAGAAGAGGAGGTCGGTGTGCGGGGGTGGGGTGTAGGTGTGCAGGTCGGCGAGGGTGAAGGCGGTAGTGGGGAGGGTGGTGCGCGCTTTGGTGAGCATGGCCGGGGAGGAGTCCACGCCGGTGATGCTGGCGGAGGGGAAGCGCGTGGTGAGGAGTTCCGTGCTGTTGCCGGGTCCGCAGCCCAGGTCGATTATGCTGGTGGGGGAGTAGTCGGGGCCGAGGAAGTGCAGGAGGTCGTGGATGGGGCGGTTGCGGGCGTCGCGGAAGAGCAGGTATTGGTCGGGCGACCAGTCGTTGGCGCTGGTCTTGGGGGGTGCCGTCGTCATGGTGGATTGGAATTGGGTTGGCCCGGGGGATACAGGCAGTCGGGCAGTGAAGCGGTAGGAGTTGCCTAGGCTCTCAGTGGCAGTGACTGGTAATAACTTGCGGGGTCCGCGCTGTGTCGAGAAGCGTCGTGTCACTGCGAAGAAAGAACGGGCCCTTGCTGTCGTTTGCAATCCACTCCGGAGAGGCAGGGCGGGTACAGCACCCCTTGAAAGCATTGTGTTGGGGAGGTGTTTTGGAGAATGACGGACCGCAAGCAATGTTGAGATAGGTAAGGTCAAGTGTGATCCTGAGATTACAGACTGGTGGAGTGGTGGTTGCCGTCGATCAACTGCTGACCTGTTGTCAAAGATTACGTAACAAAGGAACCGGCCAAAAGGGGCAGTTGGATAGCGGAAATAACTTGGACACGCCAGAGGGGGTTGTTCCTGTGCATCCATGAAGACGGACCCGCACGAATGCTTGTTTCTATCTCTTTTCCAACCCTGAAAACACCCAGTTGGGTTCTCCTGGGAAACTCGAAGGCGGTCCCCCCAAGTCATCCTTCACAGGCCGTGACAAGCGGTGTCTTGTTTGCGGTAATATTTGTTGGAAACGTGGTAAAGACCTGGTAATTATTAGTGTCCAGACAGTCTAGCCTACGGGGTTGAAACAGCATCATCAATCACAAGTTTCAACCTGGCTCAAACCTGGCGAGGACGGAAAGAAATGGGTCAGGACGGCGAAATTGGCGAATCGGTAATTAGGTATGGGCACTTCACTCTGATATTGATGCTTGAGGTGCTACCTAGATTCTGCGTCCACGCTCCAGCCCGCCGAATAAGACAACGACGGCTGCGTCCTATGCCCCGACCGTGGCCTGAACAGCTCTAGTTACAGGGGCAGGTCAATGTCACTTCCTGGGCGGGCAATGTTCACCCTCCAGTGGTGCGTATTGACGGGATCCTTCTGATACACATTGACCTCGAAGAACCTGTCGTGGTCTTCACACCTGAAGTTCTTGTACCTGATCTCATGTCAGGTCTGTAACTGACAAGCACAGCATGTTCACTTACGAGTTCAGCTTTTTGAAGTTGGCCTGAATCAAATCATCCTCGACTACCTCGGCGAACTCATTCTCGTTGCCCTCGGCCGGAATAAAGTACCTCTTACTCTCAAGTGGGCCAAAGTTGACCTGTCGAACTAGCTGAATGGCGTACGGCGGCCTGAGCGCGATCAGATCGGTCTTTTCAGCGCCATCATCGGTCGATGGAGAAGATTGTTGGGGAAACTCGGCCCAGGCCATGAATACCATGAACTTCCTTTCGTGCTGGAGAACTTGAGGGCGATAAGGCTTCACAGAGCTACAGCAGAACAGGGAGGACATTCTGACACCAGCCGTTGGATGAATCGAGTGTACTTGAGGTACCGTAATCCACAAGGAGATGCTGAGTGCGCTGACGGGGAGGACGAAGCTCTACTTATGGCTCTCATCGCCATATCTACATGGCCGGCGCCAAGGGGCTGCTGCGCATGAGCTGCACGCGTGATTGGTTTCACTGTCATGTCGGTGGCGAGCTGTGGCACTAAAAACGCCCTGCAGATTTGAGTTATACCACGCCGAGTATCCAATCAGACGAGGCGACCACAGCCTGCCGACAGATGTCGGAAAGGGAACTGCCCGGCGAGCATAGCATAAGAACCGTCGTTGCACCCCCCGTATCATCTCTCTTCTTTTGCTTTTCTTCTCCGCGGTTGATCCTGGAGGTTCCGCCGCCGGTCTTTACTGTCGACTCGTTCCACTCGTTTATCTTTCTTTCTGCGCCTCGTCTCTTCTCTCTCGTTCGTGACCAGCAGGCTAGGAAGCCGCCCCTCGAGCTCGCGGTAGAGCCCTTCGATTTCCACTCAGGGTTCAGAAGGAACCGCTCAACCTGGACGCTTTCTATCTACTACATCTGAAACACTTCAGTACGTTGAGCCCTTCTGGGTCCACGCCGGACACGGAGGTCCTCTACCAGAATATGACTGGGGTCAGTCATCAAATACCACCGAGCCTGCTGGACAGGACGGACGTGCCGAGCAAGAGACATCGTCAGCGCATATCTTTCATCCTCCCCATCACCACGCACAGGAGAACGACAATAGCCTTGAAGACCCAGGCTCCCAGCCAGCCAACCCCATCTCCTGCCATTATTGTCTTGCCACATTTAGAATACCCCGCGACCTGAAGTAAGCATCCTGAAATATGCCCAATCTTGAATACAGAGGCTGACACACTTCATTAGCAAGCATCTCAAGAAACACACTCGGCCGTACAAGTGCACAGAAGACCAGTGTACCCAAGCATTTGAGTTCCAGACCGGCCTGGACCAACACCTCAAAGAAATGCACGATGACAACGCGCCACGGTACTTTTGTCCCTGGAAAGACGCCGGCTGCAAGAGCAAGGTCGCTGCACATGGCACAAAGCGGAAGACAAACCTGGACAGGCATGTCAAGAATGCGCATGGGGGACAGCAGCCGCCAACGTAGCCTAGCTACCAGTCAAGTCTTTTCAACAGAGCTATACCTTCTCAATGCTTCGCTTCGCTTGTGTGATGTTGACGACTTGCTGCTGGCAGTGAGCCGGAACCTGTTCATCATTTCCTTCCAGTGGTGTTGGTCGCTAGGTACCCTGGACTTTTCCTGACAGATGCATGGCAATGACACCCCGGAGGCTGGAAGGCACCTGGATTCAAGAGCGCCCATAGTAGAGCTCCCCTACCCTTCATAGCTTGTGACCTCTACATCCCTCAACAAGTTTGTGATTAGTATGCATCATTCCATACACACATTGCCTGATGTATGTGAAAGGGAACTAAGCGAGGGGCAAGATACGCCAAGATAACTGGAGGGACAAGCATCAGCTGGTGTAGGCAACGAACATTCCCGCGTCCCGAAGGCGAGTCCTGTTATCAAAGCCTCTTACAGTCCAGGATCTGTGACAGTTTGATGAGAGGTGCCTACACCCAATCCCCACAGGGTCTCCCAGAGGCACTTGATACTCCGCGGGATGAATATAGCCCTAAACTAAAATCGGCAACCCCCCACGGGAAACACATGTGCACAAGGGCTAATAGTTAGGTGGGGTGCCTTACCTTATGGTAGCAACATGTGAGCTTCTCAAAATGGGCACCTTACCTGCCTCATCCACACCCATTCCATCCACGGCCATATATCATCTGGTAACACGCAAGCCATGAGGCTATTTTGTCACAATCTGGCGTTCAATAATGGCATTGACACCCTGCTAACCCTCTATAAATGACCTGGAACTACACGTAAACAACCAAAGCAAACAACACAAACTAACACGGTGTAAGGTACCTCCCAAACAATACACGCACCGACCCTAGAAACCCAAGCCAACACAACCCAACCCACCAACCTAGACGCCAATCTGCTTGAACAAAAACTCATACCCCTCCAAAACCGCCTCCCACCCCTCACTCCCATACAAATCAAACAGATGAACCGCATCCTGCACAATCGCCGCCCCCGCCGGCACCCCCCTCTTCACCAACGCATCCTTAATCCGCTCCGTATGCTGCCACGGAATCAAATCATCCCTCGTCCCATGGATCAAGAACGTCGGCGTCCGATAATTGCCCGCCACAACCTGCGCATACGGGCTCACCGCCGCCACCTCCGCATCACTCGGCTGCGGCCGATTCTTCCAATCCACCACCCCATCCCCATCACCCCCAACAGCCCCCACCTTCCCCTTACTCGGCAACCCGCCCAACAACACCGGCAACGCCTGCCCCTTCCAATTCATATGCAACGCGATCCGCGACCTCGGATCCTCCAACGACATCCACCCGCCCGTCGCGCGCTGCGCCGCCGGCACATTATACGCCGTAATCGCCTGCTCCCGCACCCCCTCCAGCAAATCATACTCCACCCCGGCCTCCATCCCCGTCGTCTCCTCAGGAAAATTCGGCTCCCGCCAAAACCCATCCTGATAATCCGTCGGGCAATAAAACGCCAGCACCGCATCCGGCGGCGCAATGCCCCGCGCCGGCGCCGTGAACGGCAGCGTCATGGACAGCGTGCCGCCCGTGGACCAGCCAATGACCACCACGCGGCTGCCGTCGGCGAGGATGTCGGGCCGGGTGGCGTTGGGGAGGAGGGAGGGGAGCGTGGTGCGCGCCCAGTGTAGCGCCGTGCCGACGTCGGTCATGGGGCCGGCGGGGAGGGTTACTTCGGGGCAGAGCCGGTAGTCGATGCTGATGGGGAGCAGGCCGCGAGAGAGGAGGAGGCGCGTTTGGCGGGGGCGGATGTCTTTGCGGGAGAGCATGATGTGCCCGCCGCCGTGGATCATGAGGGCTGGAGGGTGGTTAGATGCTTGGTCCCGGGGGTTGGTTGGTAGTGGGCTAGGTGCTGGGCTTACCGATGGGGCGCTTTGTGGTGCCATCGTCCGGCTGGTCGGGGTAGTAGATGTCGGCTTGGAGGGAGACATCGCCGACGCGGTGGTACTCGACGGTTTCCTTGGTCACCAGCTTGGCTGCCGCCTTTCTGGCCGCTGCCGCCGCGAGCTGGAGCTTCTCAACCGCGGAGATCAGGTGGTCCGGCGCAGACTTGAATCCCACCACTAGACGGAACTGATCCGACTCCTCGCTGTCGTCATCGCTCCAGTCGACGTGCTTGAACCCGGCTCTCAGCAGCGTCTCCTTCCAGCGGAACTCATCGGCAAGCACGTGCTCACGGCCATCCTCAAAGAGCCACCAGCCCTCGAGCAGACCAAAGACACAGTCCAGCCAGTACAGGTTTCTGGTCAGTTCCAGCAGGCAGAGCATACCGTCTTGGCGAAGCATCTTGCAGGTATTGGTCGACGAAACCAGCAGGCTCTTGGTGGCATGGACGCAGTTGGACGCGAGGGCGATGTGGTAGTTCCCAACGAGGTGCTGCGGCGGTGGCTTTTCGACGTCGAGGACGGAGAAGTTAACGGCGTCCCCGTACTTGGCAAACTTCCTCTTGGCCGCCGCCACGAGTGACGACGACAGGTCGGTGAACGTGTACGAAAAGTTGACTCCCATCGACGAGAGCGTTTCAAGGATGGTCTTGGTCGTACCGCCCGTCCCGGCACCAAGCTCGAGGATGCGTACTTGCTCACCGCGGCGGTGGATTGCGAGTGCTTTGGTGAAGAAGTTGGCTAGCACCTTGGTTCCGGTCGAGAACATGGGCGAGTTTGTGTAGACGTCCTCAAGCAGATCTCTGTCGGCTTTGGTGCGGAAGATGATCTGGAGGGGATCGACCTTGCCCGACAGGACGTCTGCCAGCTTGGAGCCCGTGGATCTCAGCAGCTTAAGCTCGGAGGCGTGTTGGGGGTAGGTGACGATCATTTGCTGGACCAGTTCTTCCGCGTCGGTTTTGGGGCACGGGGTTTGGGACCTGACCAGCTTGTCACCCTGTTTGCGGACAAGGCCAGCCTCCTGGAGGACCTTGTAAAACTGGCCTACGACTTTGGCATGCTTGGGCATATGCGGAACGTCGGGGAGAATGTCGCCTCCCTCAACACGGGCAACGTCACAACCCAGCTGGGCAAAAGCCTCGAGGACGTAGCTGAGCACCAGTTGCCTCTGCTTCGGGTACGCATTCTGTCGGAATCCTGCCCAGCCGGTTTCCTTTGCGAAGCGAAGGTAATCCGAACGGATCTCGCGGAAGTCCTCGGCTGCGTGTGTGAGGAGGTCTTTTTCCGCCGCAAAGCCCTGTCCCTTTGCTGTGAAGCTGGGGGCCAGGGGCTTTCCACCAGACATGGACGCAGCCCGGGCCACATCGATGTTGGTGTTATGGCTGTCCTCGGGGATCACCATCTTTACCAAGTCAGCAAAAGTACAGCTCGGACTGAGCTGCATCATGTCGATCGTCCGTCCGAACTCCTTCTCGATATCTGCCCCCAGCTCGATTCCCAACAGGGAGTCCACACCAGCGTCCGCCAGCAAAAGGTCCGGGGCAATGGCCTCCTCGACATCAAGATGGCCTGCCACCAGCTTCTGCAGCTTGGCCACGAGCTCGTCATTTTGAAGCTCGTACTCGACGCTGGATGCAGGTGTGGCCGAGTGGGAGGAGGCCAGCAGCTCGTTGTCGTCAGACAGGTCGTCCTCCGAGGAGCTCCGAGCACTACTCTGAGCCGGCTGCACGGCTGCGCACAAGGATCCGAAGTCCTCGATGGACTGGAACTCAGCAGTTGTGAGGAGGACGCCAAACCTGTCGCCGATTGCCGTCTGCACCTCGGTGGCCATCAGGGAGTCGATGCCGACATCGACGAGGAGAGTGCTGTCGTGGATCTGCTCGGGAGACACGTCCGCTACTTCCTGCAGCAGTTGCTTGAGGCCCATTCTAATGTTGCTGTTGGCCTCGTCTTCGAGAGCTCTCTTGCGGTTTCGGCTGCGCCCTGGGGCATTGGCAGTGCGGATGAGCTGGGGGCTGATGGCCGACTTGATCTGCGCGGCAGCGGTACGGGGAGGTTCGACCTTGGCCTGCGCTTGGCGAGACTGCGCTGTGTTTGCCCGCGCCAGCACCTTTTGCAGCATATTCACGTTGGTCTTGGTGAATCGGACGCCGAGAATCGTCATGACCAAAGTCTTAGCCGACGTATCGAAGACGAAGATATCGTTCAGGAGCTCTCTGTCTCCCTGCCTGCTGAAGTTGGCATGCACCAACCACGGGCCGGCACTGCCGCCGTCGGGCCTCTTGAGGCTCTGAAGGGCGCGAATCTCATCGACCTGGGAGCAGATGTAGACTTCGTCGTTTCCGCATTCATCAAGCCCGTTGACGTGGAGACCAGCAACTTGGGTGAAGTTGTCGATGGCCAGTGGATTGCAGGCCGACTTCTTCATGTCTTCTCCCTTCGCCATGGCGTCTGGTAGCTGCACGAGGCCGCTCACCTTCTGGTTCTTAGAGGCAATCTTCAACACACCGCGGTAGATGCCCGAGTAGTTGACGACCTTGTCGAACATCTTGTACACCAACGGCCCCTGGATGCCTGCGACGGCTCCGTCGGCAAAGAGAGCTTCGCATTCCTCGTACTTGGCCAGACGTTGGAAGCGCGCAAACATGGCCGCGGTGCTCTTGTCAAGCAGAGACGTGATGCGGATTCTTGCTGTGGCGTGCCTGGTCTTTCTCGACGCCGTGTCTCCAAACGGGAAACTATGGACGGTGAATTCCCACTCGTTCTCTCCAATGCTGAGAAGCGTGACCTGGGCCTGCCGTGCCGTGTCAAGACCAAGCGGCGTGAAGATTTCCAGCGCGTCGACGCCCGATGCATGCGTCTCAGTCGAGAAGTTGGGGTGGAGCAGAGCCGCCGCCCGTGTCGCAACTTCGATGTACAAGGAGACGGGGCAGAGCGGATGGCCGAGGACGCGGTGGCCTTCGATGGCTGCTTGGAACTCGCTGGTCTCCTGGTTGATGTTGAAGATGACGAGATTCCCCGTAGCGTCGGCATACTGCGAGAAGGATACCATGTTGGCCGGCTTCGCCTCGATCGCCGCCGCGGGGGCAGGGGCATCACTGCCGTGGCGATCCACGTACTCCAGCCAGTGGTGCCGTTTCTCGAACTGGTACGGAGGAAGCTGCAAGACATTGTACTGGTGCTTTTGGGAGCGATGGAACGGCCAGAATATGGCCTTGGTCCCGCTGTTCCACAAATCGAGCGTCGTCTGCGCCAGTGACTCCATCGCGTCTGGCGCTCCAAGCTTGATCGCATGGAAAGCATGCTTCGCGATGTCGACCTGTTCCGCCTGCAGGGCTCTGCGAGCAAGGGGTATGGCCGCCGTGCCCGAACCGGCTTCCAGCCACACGCAATCACCAAATTTCTTCTGGATACGAGAAATGGCAGAGCTGAAGTGGACGGCATCGCGGGACTGTTGGGCAACAAGCTCCGAGTTGACCGTGTGCCAGGCCGAGCCCGGCGAGCAAGTCTCAACATGGATCTTAGGCTGAGAAAAGGAAATGCTCTCCAGCAACGCCTTGTACTCCGGCATAATCCCGTCGACAAAGACGGAATGGAACCCGTGAGTGACCTCCAGCCGCTTCAAACGGACCTCACTGCTCTGGCCTGCGACCAGTTCCTCAAAGGCAGCAATGGAAGACGCAGAACCAACCACAACATGGTTGTCCTTGGCGTTGAAGCAAGCAATCTCAACCTCAATGCCAGCTTGACGAGCGCTCGCCACCAGCTCCTGTGTCTGTTGCTCGTCCGCACCGACAGAGATCATGGCCCCCTTCTCGGGACCCCACTGATCCCGAACGAGGACGGCCCGGCCGGCAATCAGCTTCAGCCCATCCTCGAGCGACATGGCACCAGCCACGCAGAGCGCGGTCAGCTGGCCAAAGCTGTGGCCGATCATGGCCTCGATCTGCACTCCCGCGTCGATCCAGGCTCGGGCGCAGGAGTACTGCAGCGCAAACACGGCGCAGTGGAGCACCAGGGTGTCGGAGATGGGCTCCTTGGAGAAGATGGTGGGGAAGATGCTCGGGTGGCCCATGGATCGGAGAATGCGGTCGCAGCGGCTCAAGTGGCTCTGGAGAAGCAGGGAGGACCGGTATGCCTCTTCGGACAGGCTGACCGTGCTGCCCGTTTGCCCAGAGAAGACCATGATGATAGGCCGGGGGTTGGCTTTCGACATTTGCTCTTCGGGCAGTGTGGCGGAAGCGCAGGCGCTCAGTTCCTGGCGCAGGCGAGCAAGAGAGTCGACGGTTGTGCCGAGAGAGTAGGGCAAGCTGATGTTCTGGTGGGTGGCGAGCCCATAGGCAATGTCAGCCAGGAGTTGGTCATCGCTGGTATGAGCAGACGCCCTGTCCAAGAATTGCGTCAACGCGTTGCAGTAGGCTTGGAGGCTCGTTGCGGACTTGGCTCTTAGCATGATGGGATACTTTATCGGAGAGCTGTCTCTTCCACGGCGGGCCTTCGGCGTAGTGGTGAGACGTGGAGGCTGGCAAATAAGCATGGCAGCATTGCTACCGGCCGCGCCGTAGTTGTTGACGCATGCTGCGAGGAATTCACCAGTCCAGTCCCTGGGTGTCAGAGCAATTTCCATGTTGGACGGGCCCAGGGGTGGGATATTGGGGTTGAGTGTCTGGAAGCTGGCCTGCGGCGGGATCGTCCGATGGTGCATCATGAGCAAGACCTTGATGAGGCCTGCCACGCCAGACGCGGCTTCCGTGTGACCGATGCTTGCCTTGACGGAGCCAAAGTGCAGCTTGCGCGATGGCTGGTTCCCGAATACCTCTCGGATGCTTGCACATTCGATCGGGTCTCCTTTCGGGGTGCCAGTTCCGTGTGCCTCGACATACGAAACCTTCTCAGGGTCCATGTGTCCCATCTTGAGCACTCGCTTGTACAGCGCTGTCTGCGATTTTGATACAGGGACGGTAATGGCCGCGCAGTTATCATTCTGGTTGACCGCGGACCCCGCGATGATTCCGTAAATGTGATCGCCGTCAGCAAGCGCAGCAGAGTACTTCTTCAGGACGACCATTCCCGCGCCCTCTCCGCGGCAGTACCCATCGGCACGCGCATCAAAGGCCTTGGATTCGCCTGTAGGGCTTAGAAAGTTTGCTGCGGCGAGGTTCTGGTGCAGGACTGGGCTTGTAATGACATTGACTCCGCCAGCGAGGGCCATGGAGCACTCCCCATTCCTGAGAGCCTGGCATGCGGTGTGGATGGCCACGGCAGAGGAAGAGCAAGCCGTGTCGAAGACCATAGACGGGCCACTCAAGTTAAAGAAATGGCTGATCTTGCCGCTCACGAACGCGCGGACCATGCCGAGGACGGAGAAGGCTGTCGGGAGATGGGACGCGACGTTGTCTTCGTAGTCAGACGCCGCTACACCGACATAACAACCGACGTCGCTAGGTGACGAGCCATGGCTAAAGTATCCCGCAGTCTCGAGAGCTTCGTACGCGACCTGCAAGATCAACTTGTGCTGTGGATCCATGGCGGAGGCCTCGCGCGGAGATCGGTTGAAAAACTTATTGTCGAAGGCGTAGCCATCACGGAGGAAGTTCCCAATGAACGGAATGTCGTCCTTCGGTGTCCGGCGCAGCCCTTTTGTTGGGAACCGTTCGGTTGGGAGCTTGCCGAGCATGGAAGCTTTAGACAGAAGTAGCTGCCAATACTCTTCGAGCGAATCCGCGCCGGGGAATCGGCAGGCCAGTCCGACGACGGCTACCGCATCTTTGGGGTAGGAGTATGCCCCCGTCTTCTGAAAGCCAGGCCGAGAGACCGTGAGGCCACCCTCAGTGACCAGGGATCGAGGTATGCAGTCCACGAGACCAAACACGACAGCCTCCATGCCAGAAGTAGGTTCCGGCAGGGCAGAACGAATTGCGCTGCTCCATTCTGACCGCTGAACCAACATGGACCTCGCAATCACCTCATGAAGGGGAGTGCTGTTGCCAATTGGGGACCCTGTCCCGTCCCTGACGAGACTAGGTGACCCACAGGCTACTGGGAATCGGAACTTGGTGTTGGAGTTCCCGAGAGAGACGATCTTCTCCACATGTTCCTCGTGGATCGAGGAGTGAAAGCGGCCGGAGAGTGGGTACGGGCGAGCCGTGGCCCCGAGATCAGCGAGTTTCGCAATGAGCTCGTCTTGTGATTGCTTGGGAAGGGTGACAGTGGCACTCGATATGTCGGAGTTGACGGAAACGTATGCCTGTTTATTGTGTTAATACAGATGCCCAACTTCACTCAGGGGTGAAGTGTTGTTAGGGAGAGCTTAAGACAATGCATACCTCGGCATGTTCCTCAATCGCTTTCATGACCGCTAGGCTCTCTTCGGTGCTTTTCCAGCGGACCGAGAGACAGGAAAATTCCCTGGGCGGGTTCGCAAAACATCCATCCAAGTCGACGTATGCGCCGAGAGCCACGGCGAGCCCCAACGCCGATGCTGAGAGTTTTACCGCCTCTTTTTCGTCCTTGGCCACTGACAACGTGACTGCGGCCAGCAATCCGGTGCAGAAGCCTTGGAAACCGCCGCCATTGACGGAAGTGCTATCGAGGAGTTGTTCATGGGAGAGGCCGGACACCTCCAAGTATTTGAAGTAGTCGACAAGGTGGCTGATGACGGTAAGAGGCGTGAGGAGGAGGTTGAGTCGGGACAGCTCCGCTGGTGGGTCCGAGTTGTCAGGGCTGTTGATCCAGTTGGAAAGGGCCCGGAGATGTTCCTGGCCAGGGATGTCTTTGAGAGATGGGTCGGCGAGAGCAAGATCGCCCCAGATAGACTCAAGCTGAGTTATTGCGGTAACTAGGCCCTCAAGTTTGCGGTTTCCCAGCAAAGTCGATCGCAGTTGCACGAGCCAGTCTTCCGACAGAAGGCTCGACTGCGGCCCAAAGACTAAAAGTGAAGGTGATGCCATGGCTTTCGGCTTTAGAGATCGACTGTTGAATGTTGTCCCTTGTCCGATGGTGGTTGAAGCTTGACCGTTGACTCCTTCCGCGAATAGGTATGGTATGGACCAAGGGGCCCATTCTTATGTAGATCTATACCATCTTGCCATTATTCCATAGTTCCTTCCTCAGCTTCTAGCTCGGAGCCTCATCGCCTTCTGCCACTTGCGCGTGCAGCCTGATCCAGCCGATAGGGGATTTACTCTGGTCCAGTCATGCACGCCAACGGCCGTTGACGCTGAGTGCGTCGCTCTCGGTTGTCCCCAGTCCCAGATAGGACTGGCTTTGCCACAGTCAGATACGGACGCCCTCCGTGCTGACCGATTCGGACGCTTACTAGGTACCTTAGTTGCCCGGTTAACGAATACTCCGGTCCAAAGTGGATGGAATAGAGCCGATAGGCGCTGGACTTTGTTTCCAAACTCGGATCTGGCATGCCTCTTCCTGTCCACGGTCTGAATTCAGGAGTGTCTCCCAATAATGGTACGCTCACTAGATAATCATTCGCAGTGTAGCTGCACGTAACCCAAAAGTCGATACAAACAGTACAGTCTGTTGCTGTGAGCGCTTCTGAAATTGACAATTGCCAGGTTGACTCTGAAAGGAGCAGCAACGATGAGAAACAGGATCCTAGCAACTACATTCAAAAGATTCGTCCCTACGGTGTTTATGATACAAAGGTGGACAGTGGAGTACGTTTGGCCTAACCTATTCCATGCTGCAACAATTAGTGTCGTGAAATGGGAAATGGGAGGCCAAGGGAAAAAGAAAGGGGCAATCGACATGAGAATCCCAAGTGACTTCGCAACGCCATTTCTGAATAGACTGTAACAATAAACGATAAACTAGCTAGAATAACTCATGACCTCATTGCGCTAGTAATGCTACGCCGGAGTGCTCTCCACCAGAAACCCATCCAAGTACGCCGCAATCTTGTCAGCCTCCTCAGGCCATGCGCTCATGCCAACCACCAAGTCCGGCCGCACCACCACCACACACCCACAAGCGTGGTTGACACCATAGGTATAGTGGGCATCCTCGTCCGGCGCGCGGTCATCGTACACAACCTTGGCCTCTGCCCGGATCCCCTCCAGCTCAGGTCCCTCCAGCAACAGGTCAACCTCGTGCGGCAGCGCCTTGACAATGAGCAGCACGTTGAACCGCTCCCGCCCGCCAAAGCGGCGGTAGAACCCCTTGCTGCTAGACAAGCCCTCGGACAACCGAACGATCTGCTCCCGCACGGGCCCCTGAAGGTCCGACGCGAACACCAAAACATGGAACTTATCCACGCCCCTCATGGCATCATACAGCCATCCCGTCGTGTTCTCATCAAAACACACCCGCGGACTCGGCGCACGAGCACCATTGATCAGACTCGTCGGCGCCACACTGCTGCTGCTCTTCCTCTTCTGGCCCGCAACCACACCCTGATCCTCAGCCGGGGGACAAATAACCGACTCCACAATAGGCCCCTCAACACCAAGCAGGAACATAGCATTACGGCGGAAGAAGGACCCCAAAAACCGCTGATCCGCCTCGGTGGTCCCGTCGAGCAGGGGCAGGTTCTCGTCGTGGGCCTCGATGGTCTCGTCCAGGCCGCGCAGCTCGGCCAGCGGCAGGTTGAGGTTGCAGATGAAGCGCAGGTAGGCGCCCGAGGCGCGGATCACGCGGTTGGCGAAGAGGCGCCGCTCCGAATCGTAGGTGGGGAGCAGGATGTCGGGCTTGGCGGCGCCTTTGATGCTGAGCCCGAGCTTCCAGCTGAGGTTGGCCGCGTCGTAGATGGAGGAGTTCAGGCCGAAGGCGCCGAGCACACTGTGGACGTGGCTGATGGGGGGGTTAGTACGGGATAGCTGGAGAGAGGAAATGGTTTGTGACTTACGCTGCATCGCCACCGATGTGGACTCTCTGGTCGGGGGTGGAATAGTATCTTGCCACGCGCTCGTTGACTGTGTTTCGGTGGTTGTGTCAGTGTTGTGCCGGGAGGGAAGCAGAAAAAAAGGGGAAGCGGGAATAATACCTCTCCAGACGGCGAACCAGCTCATGGCCGAGGCGAACTCGACCGTCCACGGTGCCATGATTTTGTTGAGATGCTCTAATGCCTCCTCCGGGGTGATTGTAGGGTCGTGAACCTGAGTCTCCCCAACCTTGGAGTGGCCGTTGGTGGCTTTGCCGTTGGTGGCTTTGCCGTTGCCGCTGCGTTGCTCTCTCCTTGATGCCGCGATCTTGGCTGCTCTTTCGCCCGTGATCTGGACATAGAATCTTGGTAACGAAAACAGTCAGTTTAAGGTTGTATTGCGTGAGGAGTGCTAAAACATACCGTGTGTAGCCGTCCTCCCGCGGGATGATGATAACACCGCCGTACTCTTCACTGATCACGATGCTATTCAGGGTCAGCACAAAGCCAAGATGTTGACGTAATACTACTCACCAAAAACCAAGGATATGCGGAAAGTCGGTCTTAAACTGACAGTCCATGATGGCCCAGAAACAACTCGTCGCCAGACCGTCGAAAGGAATGCTCAACTTCTCGCGGATTTGGCTGGACGCGCCGTCCGCACCAATGAGGTACTTGGCACGAATGTTCTCGGTATCCCCAGACTTGAGATTCTTCAGCGTTGCGGTGATTGGATGGGAAAGGCCCGCATCTTCCTTCACTTGGAAGTCATCAACGGTGGTGCAGCGTTCCACGAGAACCTTGTGGCGAAGGAGGTCTCGAATGTAGACTTTCTCCACCTGACCCTGCGTTGTGATGTGTATCCCCTTGAATCTCGAATCGCAGAACGAACTGGGACCGTGGAACAGCTTCACGCCGTTGCGGTAGAGAACAGTCGAGTTAAGGAGCGGACCTTGCTCCGAGGCTTCGTGGCCGACACCCCATGTCTGGAGATATTCGAGTGCCCTTGGTTGGAGTCCATCCGCTCTCCCTGACAAACACGGCGCATCGGCTTTGTCTTCACGTACCAATGTTAGCAAAAGTTGAGCGATCACTTGTTCTGGAGAACTTGCGTACCAACGATACGAAAGCTGATTCCTTGCCGAGCGAGATTCATGCCAACCTCCAAGCCGAAAGGACCAGCTGTCAACCCGTTCGGTCAGTGAATTTGTTACGTGTAAGAGATCTCAGTATCATTTACCCCCGCAAATGAGGACGTCAACCTCATTATCGGGTTTCCACCATGATGGCTTCTCTTGCTCGGATTCCGTGCCATTGTACAGGTTCGGCCAGCTGCGAAGCTGCGAGATGCCGAGATTGTTTCCCACAGTTGAGGTTGGCTTCTCTGAATCTACTGGTGGCGAGTAGTGTGAGTGTTGGCCAAGATGGTTGCTGTATTGCTTCTCATCCGCCCATGCTGGGATCGGCGATTCGGCGGGGGCGATGAAGCCATGCTTCCACGTGTAAGGCGGCAGGGATCGGGCCATATCGGGCGTAGGATCTCGGAGGAATGTTGCGCGTCAAAATTTACATGTGTCAGACCCACGCGTTCATTCATCCACCCGCGGTTACATGTACGTCGTGGGGCGGGCCATGCAGAAAAGGGCGGAGGTCGTACTCCGGTCCCACCAACACGATGGCTTGCGTGAACCGTGGTAACACAGACGCCTTGCTCGGGTATGAGCCCCGAGAGATGGGATGAGAAAGTTACAGTGGCATTCTTGGAGGACCAGAGTTCCGCCTTGAGTGGTCCAAATACGTAGCATCGCCCCTTATGCATGTTTTCTGGCGCCTGTCTCCGGAAAGCTCCGTCGGGGGAAACTCCGTCGGGGCTTA
This sequence comes from Chaetomium tenue, assembly GCF_020726465.1. NCBI lineage: Eukaryota > Fungi > Ascomycota > Sordariomycetes > Sordariales > Chaetomiaceae > Chaetomium > Chaetomium tenue. The sequence goes on along the minus strand of NW_027117334.1, from coordinate 1,805,550 downwards.
CCAGCCACAGGAGATGGTATTGTTTGCGCGGGGATTACCGGGCAGTCCCATTCTGGATATCTGTTCGTCGTGGTAGATTTTATTGTTCCGGGCTTTTGAGAATTGCTGCTGTGCATTGGAGTTGGTCATGTCGGTTTCTCTTCCCCAGGAGTACCAGATGGCGTCTGACCAGATTTGTAGAATCGGCTTTAGTGCTTGAATCGAGTTCGGATGGCGGAAAACTTTCTAGAACAATGGTAACCAATCGTAGGCCTGCTGAGCAGGGACCTTGAGGGTGATGGACCGTCTTGAAACACTTCAGATAAAGCTGCTTCTGGTCAAGCTTCCGGTTCTTTGCATCATACATGTAGCTTATTCATCACCGTCTCTCCCCATCGCGACCAATTGCATTCTTCGTGTGATCGAGTCTACCTGAAGGCAACGTTGACTTCACCAATGATAGTTCTCGCGTCAACTACTGGCCCCCAAAAACACAAGTTCAACTATCTGCGCACCTGGACCGTACAGTTCGAATTCCGCTGTGGCGGAACTTATCTTGACGGCTTGGAGATATCAGTCCCAACTGTGGTTGGGCAACACAGCATGAAGCTATTTCGCGCCTGATCCAGATCCGGCACCTGCTAGATATCCTCAACGCTTGCCGATACGATAATACCTCAAATTTGTTCGAAAATAAACCGTCAGGGGGAGGGGCCGCATCGGCGCAACCTCGACCGCATTCGGCACTTCCTCGGGTCCATGGTAGCGGGACGATAAGAGAGTGGCTGATTCTTGCCTCAAGCCTGCAGACTGCAGCTAAGGGGTCCCCCCCTCCACCCCCTTTCGTACCTGTAGCCAGCCGAAGATTAGGTATCTAACCCCGATCTCAGCCCTCCCAACCCCCACCCCCCGACGGAGAGATTGGGGGTCAGACGGGACGCACAGCAGCCGATAGTGTCGTCAAAACTCGGGCCGTGGCGGTGGTAAAGGTCGAAGACCGCGCAGGGTTCGGAGGAACGTGCAGGAACATGCAGTACCGTCTTGCTGGGGATTAGATAGGTAATCAAGACTTGCCGTTGGATGGAACGCCGGAGGATGGTCCGAGGAGGCGCGTGGATGATGTATTGGTTGTAAGGGATAGTTGGGCAGTGGAAAATCGAAACCACCATCTCCATGGTTCTGATAGTGGCTTGAGATGTAGACCGGTTGAGTGAACCTTTTCAAACCGCAACATCGTGCCCGCATTGCAATCACCAAGTATCTCACGCCCTTTAGCCCATCAAGCCTCAAGTGTATGCTTCACATGGCTGTTCGCCAATGATCGAATTGAAATTATCTCTAAACTTGTACATGCAAACCTCCAAGCATCAATAATACACCTCGCTTTCCAACACCGGTTTGAAATGTGAACAACGTGCATGGCTACCAAGTATTCTGCCAACAGCCAAGCAGGCTTAAACTTAGTCCTGGCGTTCCTCGTACCAAATAGTAAAAGGGGCAACATCCACACCGGTGTGCTTTCCGGCGGCGGCAATGACAGCGGAAGCATTCCGAATGCCTTCCTCGTGGGAGTGTGCAGCAGCTGTTGGATGGTTAACGGAGGCAAAACAAAACAAGAGGTGAGATGCATCCACTTACGGAAGGTCTCTCCAGTCTCGCAACGCCAGTTCCTCCAGGCAACGACCGTCTCGTTCGCGATGAGGGTCTGCTCGCCAATGATCTCACTCCACTGGCCCATGTAGGTGCCTCCGCCGGGGATGGCGACAACGGGAGTTTCTGTAAGACATGTTGTGTTAGCCTCGCTTATTCTGGCTTATTCCTTGCAAAGCTACTGCGTTTGTCTCAGTTCTTGGAAGGGAGGGGTGGGGCTTACTCGGATCCTGCTGGTTCATGTTGACGAACGATCCATCAGGGGATTCCTTGTACTTGACCAGCTGGGTTCAACGTTAGCAGAGAACTAAAAAAAAAATCCCCACTGTGTTAAATGCTTGTGACATGTGACATACCACTTCTGTGATCTGATAGAAGCCTCCAGCGGGGGCGCTGAAGTTGAAAGTACGGCTAGCACCGGGAACCCCCTCCTGGCCCGTGGTGCTGGCCGGGATGAGACCACCTTGGAACTCGATGTTGAGAACTAGAAGAGAAGATGGATGTCAGTCATCATAACATGAAACTTGGGATTTCACCCCACGCTATGGATTGTGTTGTACTTACACTTGCCCATGATGTTTCGAACCTCAACGGCCGGGGCGCCGATCACACCGTAAGAAGTCAAGTTCTTGAACGTGGCACCGGCCGGGCACCGACATGGACGATACTTGGTATCGCACGGAGGAAGCGGTTTGGGCCCCTTGGGGGGGCCACACAAGGCCAGGGCAGGAGCCACGCAGGCGAGAAGGAAGGTTTGGACGTGCATTGTGTGCGTCTTGTCTCAGGGGTTTGAACGCGTGTCAGCTGCTACGATAGGCCAGGCAAGAAACAAAAACGTGTGGCGATCGTCACCGGTGCAGTTGCAATGCAGTGTCAAGTTGCGCAATCTGATCATGATGCATGATTTACCTTGGTTTCAAATACCATTGCTGTTTACGCAGGTCCCAAATCCTCTGGCTGCGCCGCCATAATCAAGCCCCTTTTTTTACCACGTAATTTTGACGCCGGTCCCAACGCTATTAACTGTTGTAAGTCTTGGGGGCAGCGGTTAGGGTCTTGGGTCTTGGGGTCTTAGGAATACCAAATTTCCGTTGTTTACTTTCGTCCGCATCCGACTTGGCGAAAGGTTCAACCGTTGTTTGGATGGTAAACGAGTGGCGAAGCTGGGAAGCTCTTCCTCCTCCCGCGGAGTCCAGGAAAACCCGCGTCCGAGTGCAGCGGCGGCTCTGTGAGTGGCCGCATCCGAACCAAATGTCAGAATGCAAGGCGCCACCAGCACGCTCACGTAGCACCAATGTGACGGAAGCTGCTCGGCTATCTCGCCTGGGATGCCGAGTTTGGTAGGAGGTAAGGTAGTCAGCATCAGTAGTTCTGTGCGTGCGTGTAGCACTGTAGTACATAAATGGCGCGTTTTTGTCCAACGTATGACTGTTTTGTTTCAAGAGCAAAATTCCGGAGCGGCCACCGAGAGGCTAGCGCCCAGTCGTTGCAGCTGAAGGTTCGGTGAGTTCCGCTCGGTCCAGTCACATTTCTGCCCCTTTTGGATGCCATGAGACCCATGAGACATACCTTGTAGAGGCCTGGGCAGTGCTAATACCCTGCCGAGGTGTCAAATCCAATAAGAAGCTCAGATTAGCGACTTGGTATTGAAGAATTTAAGCCTTCAGCCCCTGCAACGCCCCGGATAAAGGTAGTACTGCGAGCTAGGGCAACCGGGGGTATCACTGCAGCTTATGGAATCTCCACTCTGTGATCTGCGTCGTATTCAAAGTGCTTGAGCGGGTGAGTGGCCACTTTCGTAATGTCAACGTGTGGTTGTATTCGTCTTAAACCAGTAAACTGGTGCGCCACGTGTGGACTTACCACTGCTGCACCCGTAATATCTGCAGGGAGTCGGCACGGGGGCGGGCCAACCATCTCACCGTCAGTGCCTGCCTGTATGTCTCATTATCACGCCGTGCCTCTTGGTGGTGGAGCCAAGGCCGGGTGCGTTTACCGTTTGTTGACTGTGTTCTTCTGAGACGTATTTGGCCGAGAACATGAAGAGTCGGAAGAAATTGCGTGTCATGGAAGCATGAAATCCTTCCAATCCTGGTGGAGATACCTATATCGGCGATAATGACAAAGCATGCAGGACAATTCTTGGATAGGATGATTCGGATCCAGGAAACTTGAGCAGGTTGAGTCCACCAAGTACGAATAGCAAACCTAAAACGAAGGCTCGTTGGGACGGCCCGGGTGGCCACCCTTCCCCGCTACCTTAGGTAGTCTCTGCCGATATCCCGTCCTGCCGAAAGCCAAGCTCCAAAGAACCGATTAGGTCAGATTGGGTACGACACCACCGCTGTCATTGGATGCAAGGGTTCGGACCTTGCAACCTTGGTACACTAAAGCTGAAGTTTGCCGATCAAAGGTTATCTCAGACAACCTCAATCTTTTTCCCCATCTTCACCTGCTAGGCTGCAGATGCCAAGCATGTCATCGAAACGTCGGTGTGGTCCATTCGGGGGGGGCTTCCGAAATCACCGGACCGAGGCTCCTGGGCGAAGACTCCGCGGCTGCAGTCGTAGCGTAGGTGGACGGGGATTCCGAGACATGCCCGCTGCATACTGCATGCATATGCATCAAGGACCACTTCTTGCTTTCAGCCCCCAGGTCCCCCCACTCCTACTACGCCGCAAAAACCTAATCCTGAATCACCCGGTTGGAATGCGATAATCGGGGCCACGCTGGCCTGCAAAACTGTTAGGCTAACAGCGTAGTAGATCACTCTCTACCCACGTTTTCCCGGGGGTTTCCACCAGACGGAGTCCGACATGAAGGGTCTTTACACATGTGAGCACAGGTGACAAAGGTAACATGAAAAGCAAGCGAAGATGGACCCCGCAAGAGGACGATCTACTTCGACAGGAATCACAAAAGCAACTCACCAGTAGGTCACTCCCTGTCCCCCCCTCTCAACCTTATTTCCGCCTTCCCGCGCTCTATTCCCTTTTCCTACACCCAATCTCGATCTTGGATCTGGTGGCTTGAGGCTCAACTCAACGTTTGTTCCCCACACGGCACAGGTCCCACCGGCAGAGGCAACACCATCAACTGGAGCGAAGTTGCAAAACACCTGCCTGGCCGCAGCAACAAGGATTGCCGGAAACGATATCTCAACGAGATGGCGGGTACCTTAAAGAAGGTAAGTCGTGCTTACCTCGCTTTGTTTCCACCTAATTAGCCCCTTTCGGGTATCTGGAAGACCGACACTGATCCGAGATGTTAACTCCGACAGGGGCCTTGGTCACAAGACGAAGATGCCCGGCTCGAGAGGCTCGTTGAAGAACACGGGCTGTCCTGGGTAACTGTGTCCCAGGCGATGGGGACCCGAAGTGCCGACCGTAAGTCCCGGACTTGTGACGATTTGCTCGCCGATATGAAGGGGATTGCGCTAACCCATTCAAGAATGCTCAAAGCGATGGAATCATTCGTTGAACCCAGAGTTAAACCACCAGCCATGGCAAGATCATGAGGTACGTACAACCCCCCAAAGTTGACCAAAATGACTGGATGGCTGATACTTGGTGCTTCAGAATGCAAAGTTGCTGCGAGCACTAGCAACGCATGGCAGCAGCTGGAAGGAAATACAGGAGAAGCATTTCCCAACCCGGTCTGCAAACAATGTAAAGAATCAGTGAGTCAATGATACCTTGTCATTCACAAGGAAAGGGGTTCATTGAGAATGCGACGCTGACTTACAACTGGAAAGATATACCATATTGATGCGCCGCGGAGTCACACTGTCAGAAGATGTTCCTCCGTGTTGTCCAGGTCGCAGCGAAAGGCCAGGTGCTTCTTCATCTCGAGCCTTATCTCCAGACACCATACCCGCGCCAGATGCACCGTCATCTAAACCACCGAGTCCCCGGTTGATTCAGCCACAGTCGGACAAGACATCAACATGGGACAGCATGAGCGACAACAGCTATCATGCGTCGAGAAACAGCGTCATGGAGGTAGACGCCATTTGTCCGGCTTTCTCGGAGGAACGCGACCACATCTACCCCTTTTTATCACCAATGCCCTCCGCCAATGACGGGTTTAACACCGACTTCAACAACCTCTTTAGCTTCCAAAATTTTAGCGACCAAAGTACGGTCCAGAGCAGCGACTGCCCGGACATGTGCACCCCGGTCTCGGCCGCCTGCTCCGGCTCAGGGGTTGGCGTGATGGGCGACAACGACTCGGTCGGGAGATGCTGTGCGAGCAATGACGTTCCTGCCGGCAGCACCTTATCGTGGCCACTGGATCATCTCCCGGTGTCCGAGATGGATATGGATATGGGTGGGACAGGAATGGGAAAAGCTGGAAACGGCGCTGTGCTGTCGGCGGCGACACGGCCGTTGACTGCTGTGGATAGCTCATGCTCAAAAGCCAGCATGCAAGCTGCGGCACGACTCTCGGCGTCTGGAAGTGGCGATGCGAGCCCAAGGTCGCGCATGACCATTGTGGTGGACGAGGCCAAGCCCGAGACGCTTGTAGAGGTGATGAAGGTGCTCATGGAGTCTCAGGCGCGGGTGGAATTCTGGCGTCAGTGACGAGGGAGGAAAACTGTTAAATACCACCCACATGTACTCAGCACTGAGCTGAGAGAAAAGTCGTAGATTTCCCGCTTCAGTAATTTAGATTAACTGCAGTGGCTGGCGACTTCTTGTGCAGCCGCCCTCCCAGCCGCCCCAACCACCGCTCCCGTGGTAGCAAGACGAGAAAGTCAGAGTGCACCGAGGATGCCGTGCTCACATGGTCCCTGGCATAAGGTTTACTTTCTTCGTCGGTGTTTTAATACTGGAACACGCACGAGCAATACCGCGGGCCCAGACCCGCCCAACAGTCCGAGGTCCTGGTGCGTTTCAGACAGTGCCCGACGATAAGGTACCTGGACATCTCCCAAGGGGTTTATTAGCACGCCCAAACCCACGTGCAGTTAAAGCACTAATACGCCTAACTGCGAGATACTTCCAACCTGTACATTCATTTGAACCGAGAGATATGTTGTGCCTCTTGCACTCTTACAGTGCCGTCAGGGGCATACCCTCAACGCTGATCCCACACAAAACACACTGTTACACACACAATCCAGTTTTTTGCAACGCGTGCCATGAATCAAGTGCAAAGCCATGAGATCAAATTTCGCGTTCAATGCTGTCACTTCTGTGTGACCGTTGTGTAACCGCCTTAACTCTGAAGTCCAAAAGTGGTATTCAACACGTCAAGGCTCGGCGTGTCGGCTCGGATTTAGTGTAGGTAGGATTAGGTGCCTGCACAGTATGGAGGAATCATGCAGCACAAATTGCAAGCAGCATACAGACCCGTACTCTGGTCCCAGTGCCCTCACTGTGCAACGTCGAAACGGCCCTTTGTTCCCGCATTCAATCAATCATTGCACGCAAAGCACTTCGCACCGTGGTACACGCACTCTTCGCTGACAAATGTCTTGACAAATCCAAAATGTGAGACAGCCGACTGACGACTGTTTCCGGCTGCCCCTATGCACTATGTAAGGGCAACCCCTCATCGAGAACAAACAGAGTGAAAAGGGATCACTTACACCCCGCCTCACAACCACATCAACATCAACAACAACAACCACAAACAACCACCACACCAACTCCAAAAAAACCACTTACACATCAAATCCCCTCAACCATCAACATGCCCAACGTCCTCGTCCTCGGCGGCGCCGGCTATCTCGGCCTCGCCGTCGGCCAAGCCCTGCTCCGCACCGGCAACTACGCCGTCTGGGCGACCACCCGCAGCGCGGACAAAGCCAAAACCCTCATCACCAACGAAATCACCCCCCTCGTCGGCGAAGCCACCGACGCCACCTGGCTGACCTCCATCATCACCACCCACCACATCGACACCGTCATCGACACCACCCAAGCCTACGAACAAGCCGGCACCATCCTGTCCGGCATCACCGCGGCCGCCAAGACCCGCGCCGCCGCCCTCGCCGCGGACAAATCCATCGGCCCCAAGCTCGGCTTCATCTACACCTCCGGCTCGTGGGTCCACGGCTCCCCCTCCCGCCGCGTCAGCGACCGCACCGTGCCCGGCGTGGCCTCCTCGCCCGACAAGCCGGCCACGGCCGTCGGCTGGCGCCCCGCGCATGAGCAGGCCATCCTGGCGGCGCGCGACGTGCTGGATGTGGCGGTCCTGCGGCCGTGCGCGATCTATGGCCGCGGGTCGTGGGTTTGGGGCGTGTGGTGGGGGCCGTTGTTGGCCGCGGCCAAGGCGGGCGGGGAGGAGCCCGTGCAGTTGCCGGTTGGGGAGGAGGCGCGCACGGGCACGGTGCATGTGGATGATTTGGCGGAGGCGTTTGTGAATGCCGCGGATCGGTTGGAGGGCGGGTTGGGCTCGTGGCCGGTGTTTGATGTGGGCGCGGAGACGCTGCCGGTGGGGGATATCATGCAGGCGGCGGCGAGGGAGTTGGGGGTGAAGGCGCAGTTGGTGTACGGGGGTACGCATGGGAATGCGTTCTTGGAGGCGTTGGGCCTGGTGAGCAACTCGGATACGGCGCGGGCGAGGTCGGTGTTGGGCTGGGTGCCGAAGCATCGGGACTTTATTCAGAACTTGCCGGTTATTGTCGCGGCGTGGCGCGCGTCGCAACCGGAGTAGGGGGGATGGCGAGGGGGCTGTTAAGTCCACCGTTATCTCATCGCTTAGGAAGTAGACTTAGCGAATGACAATGAGTTAAGGTACCTGGTTCTGTTATCCAAGCAGCAGCTTTGGTGTCAACATGAGGTTGAGAAACGTCCCGGAAAAGGACTCATGGGGAAGTGTTACATGCCTACATGTACCGGGTAATAATAATGTCTTCTGGATGTGCATCATTCACCGGCTACTCGACCCACTGTATGTACAGGGAAGGAATAAACAGAGTAGAATCCAGTCAACTGTCAGCTCCTAATAATACCTTCAATGTTGTTTGATGCATGTAATGGACTGGGTGTTACATTGCCGCCGGACTACGTCTACAATGATGGTAGCACGTGAGGCAAGGTATCAATAGGTAATCAGAGTAATCTTGTTTAATTACAGGTAAGCAATTACTTCTTTCCAGCTGCTTGTGATCCCCTCTTCTTCAATCCCACCTTAAGGCCATGCTGCATAACAAACCAACGGTTTTCAACCTTGAAGCCATCCGCGTCGACCAGCTCGAACTATTGCCGGGCATCACGTCAGTTCGCAGCTCTGTAGCCCTGGGGCAGTGACACTTACATCAAAATGGAGCAACAGCGTGGGAACCACCTTGTAAATCTCCAGGTAAGCGATATGCTTGCCCATACAAGTCCGGTGACCGGCGCCAAACTGTCACAACATTGTTAGCAAAAGAACCCAAGTCTGCCACACCCCCTAGCACACCTAAATAGGGGGTCGAAAAGAAAACGGGAAAACTTACCGCCAAAACCCCACCCTCCATCCTCCTCCTCTGCTCCTCGCCCACCTCCAACCACCTCTCCGGCCGCCACTCATCCGCATCCTCCCCAAACAACCCCGGATCCCGCCCCACCACAAACGCACTCATCCCCACCACCGTACCGCCCGGCAAGAACTTGCCACACACCACCGCCCCCTCCTTCGGCACCACCCTTTCATACGGCAGCCCAAACGGCGGGTGCAGCCGCCCAGCCTCCTTGACGCACGCGTCGAGGTAGGGCAGCTCGCGCGCGCGCCGCCACGAGACGAGCTGCCCGGGCGCGTGGCCGGCGGCCGCCGCCGCGTCGACTTCGGCGCGGAGCTTGGCGAGCGTGGCGGGGTGCGTGAGCAGGTAGTGGAACATGGCGCGCAGGTAGATGCCGGTGGTGTCGGAGCCGGCGGTGATGTTGGAGGAGGCCCAGGCGGCGAGGGCGCTGGAGGGGGGTGTGAGTTTGATGGTGCTGGTTGTGGGGGAGCGTTTGGGGTTGGTGATGCTGTTAAGGGGAGGGAAACTTACTACGGCGGCAACTTCTCATCCTTGGCCTCGATCTCGAGAAACCTCGAGAGGAAATCGCGCGTGTCCCGGTCCCAATCGTTGGTCCCCTCGGTCTGCATCAGCTTCCGCCTCTCCTGCACGCGCGCCATGGCGAAGGCCGCGCCCGGGCTCACGCCCTTGCCGCGCATGTGCCTCCGGATCGGGTTGTTGGTCCAGTACTTGTCCAGCCAGGGCATCTGCGTGACTAGCGAGGTCTCCTTGAACATCTCCCAGATGGACGCCATGACATTGTTGACGTCGGTGCCCGACTCGAGGAAGCCGAGCCGCTTGGAGAAGGTCAGCTCGCCGATGACGTCGAAGGCGAACATCTGCAGCCACGAGCCCAGGTCGCACGGCTTCTGCGGGTCGACGAACCGCGCCTGCAGCTCCTCGCAGAAGACGACCATGGTCGTGTCGACGTACGGCTCGAACGACACCAGCGTGCTCATGGCGTACGCCCCGGACACGGGCTTCTTGAGCATCCGGTGGATCTCCTCATCCTGCGCCGCGAAGATGCCCGGGATGGCTTTGCCATTGGGCTTCATCAGGAGCGCCTTGTAGAAATCCGCCTTCAGCCACGGCTTGGAGAAGCGGTAGATGTTCCCGACCTCCTCAGGAGAGCCGACGGACACCATGTTCGGCCCGAACCGCACAATGGGGCCATATTGCCGGTGCTGAGCAATGTGATGGTCGTGGGCCTTGTTGCTTAGCACCCAGAGGAACCGTGGGAGGTTTGTGAAGCGGGCGAGTACGGGGCCTGGGATGTGTGATAGTCGCCAGTACGAACGCAGCAACACGGCAAACTGCAATGCAGCCACTACACCCACAGCCGCGACGAAGAGCACCAGACCGGGTCGACTTTCAGCGTAGTGCCCCACAATAGGGATGTCAGTGAGGCCCAGCAGTTCCTTCATTTTGGTCGTCGTCATTGCTCAAGTTGGGGGAGTGAAGCTGACTGGAATGCAAAGCCGACACATGCATGTCGTGCCGACAATTGGATATTATGGAGTGTGGCTACGATTTCAGCGTACTTCGGTCCTTCTTTCAACCGACTATGACATGATATACGAATATACGGACATCTTCGTTGACATGAAGAAGAATCACGGTCCACGGTATGTACATACCACCCAAGCTGCCATGTCAGGGGTCCGCGTATGTTTACGAAGGAGCCTACAACTGTCGCACGAGGAAGGCCCAAATGGGGCATACTCCGGTCTCTTGGCTTGCAGATGGCCACAAGCAAGGACTCATCGACGAGAGAACATGTGTCTTCCACCAAGGCGAGATGGGGTGCAGGGGCTAGAACCTTATCTCGCATTCGGTAAGGATACGATGCAGCTACGAGCGGAGATAAAAAAGGAAGAAAATATTAGGTAATCTTGGCGGATCGACTTGCATCGCTTGTGCCTTTCAGGTGCATCTAGGCCTTGCTCCTCTCCATAAGCGACAAAAGTGCGGCGCACCTACATGTGCATGTACCATCCGAGGCCATTTGCAGCCGCAGGGAAATCTCCCCGCCACCGATGCCGGCTGACTGCTAAAGATATGAAAAATCCAGTCCCCAAGCGAGAAGATGATGTTGGGTAGCGAGAACAGCGGGTAAGGACGGGTGCGGACGGGAGGGCTGCCGTTCCGTTGCAAGACGGTACCATACTCTGGACCGCGGATATAACCGCTCGGTTTCCGAGCCACCGTGCTACCCATGTCGGTACCTTAGGTACGTACCTGGGACCGGAGCCTGCCACTCGGAACTTCCTGTCTCAGCCCAGACCATTCAACAACATGCAATTGTTTGCGGGTCGGTGAGGTCAGTCCCAAGTCCACACTCTCTGTGCTGCCCATTTCACCTTCCACTGCTTGGAGGAGGTTCAGGAAAATCCCATTGCAAAACTTAGACTTAAACCAGGAATTTGATACCTTACTTACTCTAGCGTCACATTTACGATGCATTTGCCGCAATAGTCCATCATCCACGTAGACAATCGACGGCCAAGAATAAGATGGAGGATCCAAAGGAAAAGACGGCCTCGTCATCTTCCTCGTCTGAACCCGCCAGACCTTCATCGGCAGAAACCCTGCCCGCGCAGCCTCAGCCTCCCACCGACACACCCGCCAGCCCATCCCCCCCTCCCGATGGCGGCTTCAAGGCGTGGTCGGCGGTCCTGGGGGCCTGGTGCTGTCTGTTCGTCAGCTTCGGCTGGGTCAACTGCATCGGCATCTTCGAGGCGCACTACCAGCACAACCAGCTGAGCGCGTACCCGCCGGGCATCGTGGCCTGGATCACCTCCACCGAGGTCGCCGTCATGTACATCAGCATGCCCGTGCTGGGAAAGCTCTACGACAGTTTCGGGCCCAAACCCCTCCTGTATGCCGGCACCTTCGCCCATGTCTTTGGCCTCATGATGGCCTCGCTCGCGACTGAGTACTACCAGATCATGCTCTCGCAGTCAATCTGCAGTGCCGTTGGTGCTGCTGCCGTTTTTTCGGCGGCTACGGGCTCCGTCGGCTCGTGGTTCTCGAAGCGGCGGGCCCTGGCCCTTGGCATCGTGGCATCGGGATCGTCAGTCAGTGCTTGTATCCTGCCGTAAGTTCTCCCAGGGGCATTCCCCCCACGACTTCGTTCTTGCATAGCTGCTAATTTGGTTCTCATAGAATACTCGTCATCCGTGTCGGTGCTCTGATCGGCTTCGCATGGGCGTTGCGTATCTGCGCCTTCATGTTTCTGTTCCTCCTCATCATTGCCTGCTTCACGTTGGAGTCCCGAAACCCACCCAAGCCAACCCCATGGGAGCTGATGGCGTTTTTCCGACCGCTCGGCGAGACGCCATTCTTTCTCAACGCGCTTGGCCTCGCCTTCTTTTCCGGCGGCATGTTTGTTGCCTTCAACTTTCTAGTGCTCGAGGCGCAGCATCGGGGCATGGGATCCGAGCTGGCCAACTACCAGATCGCCATTCTGAACGGCGTCAGCGTCTTTGGCCGCATCATCCCGGGCTGGCTGGGCGACAAGGTCGGCCGGTTCAACGTCATGGTCGTCACGACCGCCCTGTCGGCGGTGGCCGTGCTCGCCATATGGATCCCGGCGCCCGTCGGCAGCACGGCAGCAACGGTGGTCTTTGCGTGCATCTTTGGCTTTACTTCCGGCACATTTGTCGGCATGACGCCGGCGCTGGTGCAGCAGATGTCACGGGTCGAGGAGATGGGTATCCGGCTCGGCACCACGTTTGGCATCATCAGTATTGCGGCCTTGACGAGCAACCCGATCGCGGGCGGCCTGATTAGCCGGAACGACGGCGGTTATTTGTATCTCAAGATCTTTTCTGGGTTGGCATTGACTGTAGGCGCTGTGCTGATACTTCTCAGCCGGAACGCGCAGTGCGGGTGGAAATGGAAGCGATTCTGATAGATTATAGCGCCGGAACATTGATAGATAATAGAGTATGTCTTACCATTACTACCGGCCCTGTATCCTTGATGATCTAGAGGCGTCACATGCCTTGGTTACATTGAAGACAACGGCACGGATACCGTACCCGCTTCCATCTCTATCTGTCGTATCAACGCGTGGTGGGTAATTATTGCCACGTGCAACTATTCTTCCGTAACGCTCTTTGATCATGACCTTCTGGGGGTATTCGTCGAATCAATAAAGCGGGCTAGTTGGTGTGCTCATAATGGCTCAGGTCTGACAGCTTCCAGGTCGAGCGCAGTTGGGACCGGAGTAAGAAAGCCCGAACGTGGCCAACCCCTTTGTAATCTGTCCTCGGTGCGAAGTTATGCATGGAACTATGTCCCCTGCTTACATGTGTATGTCAAAACGACCAGCAAGGGAAATCTTTCCGCGCCCAGCCCTTTACAACTAGCCCGGGTATCTTGGAACGCCTCCGTGACGTAGAATCAAGCAGCCCTCGCGCCGCCACCCAACTCCTCTCTAGCCCACGCATTTTGTAACACGAGGCAAACATGCCGTCATCACTCGGTAACTTGAACGGTCTGGAGGACCACCACCAGTTCTTCAAGGCCGCCGACATCAACCTCCGATCCGAAGTCTCAAACTCCAACGATCCGCGTGTCAGATCGATCCCAGAGTTGATCGACTACAATGCCCGTGTCAACCCGGAAACCTTGTTCTGCTACCAGGCGCTCAAGTCTGCAGATACATCGGGAGACACGGATGTGCCGCCGCCCATGGCGGTGGTAAACATGGTTCAGCTTCGAGATGCAGTCTGGCGCTGTTCCCAAAGATTACTCCAGGAGCTGGGGATTAGTCACGAAAGCAAAACACCAACTGGCAAACCCGCCCCGGTTGCTCTCTTCATGGACAGCGACCTCAGTCTCCTGATTCACCTCTTTGCCCTGATGGCCCTAGGGACACCGGTAAGATCATATAAAGATAATGCGTCCATCACGACACTTTGAGATTAACTTGGCGCGGGAGTAGGTCGCCTTATTGTCCGCACGGTTAAGCACGGTGGCGGTTCAGCACTTAGCAGACACCATCCAGGCACAAGCTATCATTGTGTCCCCGCGGACGGCCAGCGTGCTGAAGCCTTTGGAGACGGGAACTGAAACTTCTGTCGGCAGCTCTCTCCCAAAGCTACATGTGGCAAAGTCATTTCAGCATGATTTGAGGGCAGCAGAAGAAACCCCTGAGAATGGCCAAAGGGGGAAGGTGACCATCTGTGCCCCGGACCACTATGTTGGCGAGCAAGACCGAAATGTCTTGATCCTGCACTCTTCGGGGACCACCGGACTTCCAAAGGCCATCTTTCAGTCGCACAAGTACCTGCTTGGGTACGCTAGCTGCCATATCCGAACCGATGAGGAGGATATCGGCGCCTTGAACATGTCCACCCTTCCGTTATACCACGTAAGAAACCCCCCCCCCCACAGCCATTAGATGCAGCCGTACTAAACGGAGAAACAGGGGTTTGGTCTAGTCGTCCCCTGCCTCACCTTGGGCATCGGAAAGCCCTTCCTACTGCCACCACCACACACAGTCCCCACCGGACTGTCCACGGCCAACGCTCTCCGGCAGTTTGGCTGCAAGTCCCTGATGACGGTGCCTCACATCCTAGACGAAATGGTTGCCCTCCCTCCCGGCGAAGGCGTGGACGCGCTCCTCCCGCTGCAATTTGTTGCTTGCGGCGGCGGCCCGCTCAAGCTGACAACCGGTGAAAAGCTGGCCGCAGCTGGTGTCAAGTTGCTAGCTCACTTTGGGACCACCGAGATTGGGCCGCTAGCTCCCATATTTGCCCCTTCAGAGGATTATGACTGGCGCTATTGGCGGCTCCGGGATGACTACCGAATCACTGTCGAGCCCGTCGAACAACAACCGGAGCAGCAGCAAAACACCACAGCCCCTTCTGCTCCTAGCAGTGGCCAGCACTACCAGTTGACGGCGCTGCCCTTTGGCTGGGACACCCCCTTCGTCTTGCAAGATTGGCTAGTCACCAGCGACCGAAACCCCGGCCGCGACTTCCGAGCCATGGGGCGAAAGGACGATCTGATCGTGCTCATCACGGGGGAGAAGGTCCCGCCGCAGATTCTCGAATCAGCGCTCTGTCAAAGCGAGTTGGTCAAGGGAGCGGTGGCTTTTGGCGACGGGCAGTTCGAGCTCGGCGTGGTTGTGGAGCGGGCCGATACCCCTGACACGGCCGACGTGGATACGTTCAAGGCGCTTCTCTGGCCCATTGTGGCCGAGGCAGGGCGGCAGATGGACAGCCATGCTCGGATATCGTCCTTGGCTAGCATAGTGGTGACCGGGCCCGAAAAGCCGCTCCCCCGTTCCGATAAGGGGTCTGTGTTGAGAAAGGAGGCGTACCGGATCTTTGAGGAGGAGATCAAGAAAGCTTACCAGGATTTGGAGCTCACGGATAGCGATGGTGATTCGTCTCTTGACCCTGACGCCCTGGAGGACAGCCTGAAAAAGCTAGTACAAGCGCAGATGCAGGATGCTGTGCCGGAAGGAGTCTGGGGTGCCGAGGACGACCTATTTGAGTTGGGCGTAAACTCGCTACAAGCAGCACGCATATCCAGGGCCATCAAGAGAGCTCTAAGAAAGGAGGGCATGTCAAACCTTGTCCCCGCGGATAAGATTGGGGCGGATTTTGTCTACAAGAATCCTACCATCTCGCAAATGGGCGACGCATTGAGGCTTACGAGTAGCCGGCGAGAACTGTCAGAAGAAGCCATGATCGACAGCTATGTCTCGCGTTACAGCGGGCTTGTGTCCAAACGCCGACATGTCGTCTTGCTGACCGGGAGCAGCGGCACTCTCGGCTCATACGCCTTGCAGCACTTGGTTGCTCTACCACACGTCTCCGAGGTCATTTGCCTTGTTCGCAAGGGGAGACACTCAGCTGAAACCAACGGCGACACTGATTACGTCGCCGCACAGATTCAGAAGGCAAATTCCAAGGGTGCCAACATCCCAACCGAGTATGCCCCAAAGGTCACGGTTATTCAGGCGGACCCGTTCCAAGACCGCCTGGGTCTTCAGGGGGATGAGTACAGGCGTCTGGCTGAGAAAGTCGACCACATCTTCCACTGTGCCTGGCCTGTGGATTTCCAGCGATCCATCTCATCCTTTGAGAACCAGTTCCGCTTTCTGCAGAACCTTGTCCAACTCTCTGCCAACGCCAACGAACTCCAGGGCAAGCAAACTCGACTGCTCTTTGTGTCCTCGATCGCCGTGGTTGGCCAGTACCACCGGAGCCACGGCTCGCGGATCGTCCCGGAGGAGGTCATGGAAGGTGCAAGGAGTACCAACGACTTTGGGTACGGCAAGGCAAAGCTCGTCTGCGAGAAGATCCTGGCCAATGTGGCCGACGAGTTGCGCGGCAAGGTGGAGGTGGCCAGCGTTCGGTTGGGGCAGATATCGGGTGCGAGAACAAGCGGCATCTGGAACTCCAGAGAGCATTTCCCTGCGCTTGTGAGGTTATCACAAACCATCAAGGCCTTTCCAAAACTGCAAGGGGTAAGAGCTTTCCGCCTGCCGTAAGGAAAACGAACCATTTGACTGACTTGTTCACAGACACTCTCCTGGCTGCCTGTGGATGTGGCAGCCACAACCATATCTGACGTCCTTCTCTCACCCCAGCCACTTGATCTTATCTACCATGTCGAGAACCCCCTCCGACAAGATTGGTATACCGTCATGTCGACCATCGCAGAGGGGTTAGGCTTTCCTCCGTCTTCGGCCCTTGTTAGCTTTGACGAGTGGGTAGCAAAGGCGGAAGGGAGCGCCTTGGTGCGGGCGTCTGGTTATGCTTCGGTGGCCATGTTGATGGATTTCTTTAAGCACGACTTTGAGCGCATGGCTAGCGGCGGCGTCGTTTTGGACACGTCCAAAGCACGCCAGGCGTCACTCGCCCTGCGGAACGTTGAGATTGTAGAGCGGGAGGAGATTCTGAACTACGTCCGGAACTGGAGACGGTCTGGGTTTCTGGATGAGAAGGCTTGATCTCGTCCTGATGCCAAGTCTTCAAGTTGTTTTAGAGAAGGGGAATCGGGGTTCGATGCCACTACTCTGATTGTAGAATGAATCAAAACAAACCCAATAACACAATCAACTAAGGCGTTTTGGGTGCATGGCATGGGCACCGCCGCTTCAGCCAAGACAACGAGACCAGGCTAGGCACAATGCTGGTGTCGTTTTTGGTTAGGAAAACGCCACAACGGCTGACGAGGTGCTTTCTCATGCATGCGTCTGCTGAGCCTGCTCAGGCTCTCCGTCTTTTCAGCTTCATTCTGTCAATCTGTATTTTTGTTCACTTTCTTTCAGCATACACAGAGGTAGTCCCTCTTACGAGCTACACACAAACCGAGCACCGGTACAGATCTTCCCGGAATTAGAATGAGATTATCTCCCAAAACAGCTTTGCCGGACCCTGCCACTCCATCTCAGACCTTCAAGCTGTCTCAAATCTGCGGGTTCTGGCCAGATTATGCTACTTCCAGTAAATAGCCCCAAGCCCGTCGCCTCTATTCTAGGCCCAGCCCCATTGCTCTTACTGATCTTGTCGCAGCGGCAGCGTGGACATACTGGTGCCCCAATGATGTCGCCTGTGCCATCAACGTCCAAGTCACACCTCACATCGTCTTCTGCCCGGATCCTGCATATACCCTAGCCACAACTTGGTACGACTATGGAAAATGGCCTTCTACGGGTTGTGGCTCACGCCAAATTTGTTGGTACGTACCCTGACAAAGATGCCATGTCCTTGGCCTCAAACTAAACCTCATCGCAGCCCAAGCGGAGAGAAGGCGATGGTCAAGAATTATGACTACGGAGCGACTATCTTTGGACAATGTATCGCATCTTCAAATCCTTTCACTGGACCATTGAGCGCTACAACAGAGACTTCGGGAACTTCTATTCATCTCTCCGTCTGGGGTGCAACAACGACGAGCCTATCCTCGCAAACGGTTGCCACCACCACTGACCCAGGTACGATCCCGCCCTTGCGTTGACGTTGATTGCCGGGTGGTGGCTACGATCACCGGAATAGTTTCTAATCTGCCAGCAGTTGGGGGGCCGTCACCAACGCCACAGGCGCCGCAGACGATAATAAATACGGCGCCCGCCGCGCAGGACGGACTGAGTATTGGAGCAGAAGTTGGTTCCATCCTCGGCGCTATATTCGGGGCCATAGCTCTCGCAATCGCCGTTTACTATGGACGCAAGCAGTATAAGCTCCGGTCTTGAGGTCTCAGGTGGTGTCACAAATGGGTGTCATGAGGATGCAGGCGAACCAGCCGTTTTCACAACACCGGCTTCACTGCCGGAAAAGGGACAGCTGATGGTAGAGATATTTTCATTCCTGATAAATAAATGAACGCTTTTCCATCAACCCAAAACTCGATAGCAATCACCAACAACCGTATCAACCAGAGTTCTCCGTCCAGCCCAGGTTCACACCAAGGCTAGTCGCAATATCCCAATCCCTATTACGTCCAGTACCATCGTCCCTAGACCTTGCAGAAACCCCCAGCTCCTAGCCTTGGTTGGTCCCCTCACCTCCCCACGCCTTCTCCTCCTCCAAAACAAGAACCCCCTCTCTCAAGCCTCGCCCACAACCCATTGCTCTCCCCCTCACTCCATCCCCACCACAGCTTCATCCCCCCTCCCAACCACCCCATCCCTCCCAAACCCAATCCTCACCAACCCTCCCCCTCAACCCCCCGCCGCCCGCCGGGAAGCACCCTCCAGTGCCGCTTCCCTCTCCCTCTCCCACCGCTCCGCCCTCTCCCTCTCCTGCTCCCTCTCCCTCTCCCGCTCCCTCTCCCACTTCCTCTCCTCCCTCTCAATCTCCCTCCGATTCAACACCGCCCCCTCCCGCGCCTCCCTGCGCTTCCTCTCCCGCCTCGCCCTCCACCGCTCGTACAACGCTAGACTGAAGGCCGGCCACGCCAACTTCATCATGAACAGGCCTATGTAGGTAGGGCTATCACTGCTGGTCGTGTTGGTGTTGCTGCTGTGGGTCGGGTGTCGACGCGTGGCGGAGCAGCTCGTTGTGGTGGTGTAGGTAGTATGGTGGCGAGGATGGGGTAGCAGACGAGGAGGGCGTTTAGTGTGTCGGCCGGGGTTGTTGGGGCGTTGGCGGTCGTGGTTGTGGTCGTGGTGTGGTGTTTGACTAAAAGGGTAGGATCTAAGATGGGGACTTTCTTTGGCAATGGTTCTGGGGTCCCGGTTGGGGCGGGATGTGCGATGCTTGTCGTAAGTAGGAGAGTTTGTAAGTGGGTGGTTGGATTTGTTGAGGTAGGCAAAAATTATAGCGTAAGCTCGGTGTCGGTTTATGGATTTTCAGAATCCCAGTCAGTGTCAAGGAAGCAGGATATTAGTAAGGATGAGGAGCGAAGGGGCAGCAACCTTTAAAAGGGGGAGAGTGATGAGGTGTTCGTTGTGCTTACCCCCAAAGGTCACACACAGCCTTTATGCACAACGCTTCTCCATCTCATAAAGTGTAGAACCTGAGTCGCACCTAGCCAACTATGACCCGACAACACACAGGCATATGATATTTGCGTAGGGGGCGGTGCATAACAGCCGTCATCGTGTTCCCGTACGTACCTAAGCAGTTTTGTTTCTGACTTGGTTTGCAACCATGACCATCACGAATCTCCGGGCCACCATTACCTGAAACTCGAAACCTATGACTACATGTAAGTATCATTCTTTCTCTCTTGATTCAAACCACCTTTCTTGGGTGTAGTTCATCGTACAATGCAAGTGACACATTGAGTCAAGTCACTCAAAAAAGGGAACTGATCATAGTAGGGGATTCACTCAAAGGAATAATTCACCTCCATTTTATCCAACCAGGTGTTTACACATCACCAACACATCAACGATCCAAGCATGGCTAGGTAACCTAGACGTCCAGTCACCAACGATATCGCGAATCAGGCCACCCCTCCTTCTCCAACTCCCGGCGCATCGCAACCCTCACAGCCTCCAAGTCAATAAACTTATCCAGCCTCTGATAAAACACAACCGCATCCCACTGCTTCGCAATTTTCTCCGTCTCCAGCATCCCCGGCTCCGACCCGCGCCGCTGCTCATACATCCCCCCCATCTCCTCCGCCAACGCCCGCCTCTTCATCACCTCCCTCCGCCGCCCCACGAAATAATCCACCGCCCCCCGCACCATATCCAGCGGCATGGTGAGAGCGCACGCGGCCATGTCCGGCCTCGTCAAGTCCTTCATCAGCTCGGTGTGCGCGTAGGTGACGGGGTCGCCGTTGCCCGCCAGCGCCTTGGCCATCAGCCGGAACACCGCGCTGAAGAAGCGGATCGTCTTCCAGCTCATGAGCGCCTCGGCCGCCGCGGGGCTGACGTAGGGGGAGGGTTCCAGGCCCACCAGGCTGCGTGGTGCCGGCGGGGGGGTCGGCGGCGGCCAGGTCACCTGGGGGGAGCTGGGGCGGTTGGGGGGTGGGGGGGTGGCCGGTGGTGGTATGGTCGGTGGCGGTGGCGGTGGTGGGGTGGCCGGTGGTGGTGGCGGCGTCGTGAGGGAGGTTTGTTCTTGTGGGGGGATGGCTACGTCCTCGGCGGGGTCCAGGTTGGTGTCGACGGGGACGTGCGAGATGGCGTGGAAGTAGATACATTTATCCTCGATGGTCGTCACTGACGGGATGAACTTCATCTCGTAGAGGAGGCTCATGGTGGAGACTGTGACTGAGTATCAAAACAAAAGAAAATATTGTGTGGTGGTAATGGTGGGTTGGGTTGTCAATATGACTGGTGTTTTTGTAACTGTTACAGGGATCAAGCGGGTTCTCAAGCTTGAAATACTCAAAGGTTCGAGTCCTGAACCATCGTGTGCCCCGGAATCCTTGAATTCTTGAACATGACGGCTGTCCAAGTCCCAACACCTGTGCTTAAACACGCTTACTCGGAAGGAATGGAGAAGAATATGGGCCAATAGTAAGTTCACAACCTCTGTTTTAAACTGGCATATAATTTCATTGTCTCAAGCTAAGAGGTCAAAGAATTATTGACATCGCCCCTGAACAACCTAGAAGTAGCTTCCCTTCCAGGCATCCGAGACAGCCTTCGCAACAAGGTTGTTGATTTCGATACCGGGGTGGTAGTCGTTGAACCAGAGGCATGACTTGCCGTCGCTGTTGAAGCAGGTGGCGTCGGGCGAGCCGTACTTCGTCGGGTTATCGAGCGCAGTGTTGAATGGGGCAGTTGTATCGATGATCTTGGACGTGATACCGGTGTTCTTGGTCTTGAACGCGGCTAGGCCAGCAGTCAGGGCATCGTTGTACTTGGCAATGGCAACGGCCTCGGCCTTCTGGTTATCTTCGGATCCTTCGAGCACCGCCGGGGTCCGGTGGATGGCTGTGTCCGTTCTTGTTAGCGAGTCCCCGAGTACAAAGGACAAAGAACAACTTACGCGGCACGGTGAGCAAGGCAAAGTTCCTTGCACCGGCATCGTACAGAATCTGCAGCTGCCCGAAGTAGGTGGCCATGATCTGCTCAACGACCTGGTCGTAGTCCTCCTTCCACCACGCGTTGCCCACGTCGTTGACGCCAATCCAGACTCCGAACAGGGCATTGTCTCCCCAGGGGGCATAGCTGGGCTTCTTGGCGATGCTGTCGCTGAACTGCTTGACCTGGTCAACGAAGCTGAGCACCGTCGGCTCGTAAGGAGGGACGATGGTGGCGTTGGTGGTGGCACCGCCGTAGGCGAAGTTGTAACTCAGGAGAGTGGATCGGTTGTACTGGGAGGCCAGGAAGCCAACCCAGTTCAAGCCACCGCTAGCGGTCCATCCGGGCAACGCGGGGTTACCGAGCGGGTTGCTCGTGGAGGGCTTGGTGCCCTTGACATCGAAGCCCGTCTGGGAGTACGAGTCGCCAAAGGTGATGAGGAACTGCACGGAGCAGTCATCAGGCGTGGCGCTGCTGGTGCTGGACGCCGCGCTTGTGGTCGAACTCGTGCGGGTCGAGGTCGCCAGAGTGGTGGATGTCGCGGGGGTGGTCGTGGCCTGGCCCGGGATACACTGGTCTATGGCATTGTCAACATGCATAGTTGGACCGATTTCCAGTTATTTCGCCACTTACGGTACCAGTCGTTATACGCCATGCAATAAGCGCCAGAAACACATGTTGTCGGCCCCGTGTATCCAATGCCACCGCACTGCGTCCACAACCCAGCCGTATCCGCAGCCAAGGCCCCGGGGGCCGCGGCAAGGAGTGCCAGAGTTGTCCGAGAGAGAGAACGCCCCATTGTGAAGTCGTGAAGATATCAAGCTTGGATGGGAACGAACAGGGTGTACCCAAACCACAACGGATGCGCCATCATATATACTTCCTGCCAAGGACCGCAATCTGATCCAAATAGCCTTCCTTTGTCCCGGATACCAGGTTGAAGTCGGAGCCAATTCAGGGACAGTGGGCTGTTCATTGGCGGAGATTCTGCTAGGGTACGGGAGAGCGTGGCCCGTGGAGACTCCTAATCTAGGGGGGCGGAGGGAGACGTTGCGGGATGTCACCCGAATAGCCGAGAACGCGGAAGCGAAGATCAAGATCCGGAAAAGCTCGATTGCAGGGCATGGTTGTACGGGCTAAACAGCGCTACGAACGCAGCTATTTCCGGCTGTATCCCCGTGTTGCGTCGTTCTCGATCCCCTGTTTTCCCCATGGTTTGCATGTCGTCCAAACCCGCCCAGAACCGTCCATCGAGGGAGTCGCCGGCATGCATTAGCTCAACGCCGGACTCTTCGGGTCGGATCTTTGGGGATGAAGCGAGAGAAGAAAGCGGGGATAGCGGAGTATCGTCGTGGCGGCCAAGAGAAGCATCGACTGAGCGAGTAACTAGACCCGATCCTTCACGGCTGACACGGCGAACGTTACCGATCGAGCGTTGAGCGGGAGGATCCTGAGGAGCACGACACAGGGCAACCCTCATACAGAGAAGGTTTTCACAAAGAGTAAACTGCACGACAACAGTCCGGGTTCCAATGGAGGGTTACTAGGTTCTCGGTAGGAAGTAGGAAGGGGGTAAATATCCGACTGCTCGGACTTGTGGATCGTGAGGTAGACTGATCATGCAGTGATATGGAACTAGACACCTTACCCATCTAGCTTGCCTAGCTAGGATACGTACCTACTTACCTACGTGAACATTTATATAACCAGCGCTCGGGGCGGACCAGACTACCTGTAGGTACCCCTTGGCCAGAAAAGCCGAACTCGCGAAGGAAGCAAGAAGTAAAGAAAAGAGAAAGAAATAAAAGAAATTACGAAAAGACAGAAAGATGAAGAAAACCGAGCAAATAAAACAAAATAGATTTTGGGCTTCCGAATGTCTTTCCTTTCGTTTCTCTAGGTAGGTAGTCGAAGGTTTCGTCGGCACCCACGCTTGGAGTTTGGCTTTTTTTGCCCATGGGCTGCTGGGCCATTGATGGCCAATTGGAATGATGATACACGATTAAACCGTCAAAGGTACTAATACGCTAGCACTAAACTACAACGCCTTGGTTGTCAATTCCGCAAACGGGATTCTCGACGCCCACAGGTGCATGAGTGCGCCGGTGGCTTGCAACAATATCCCATGGCAACAACAGTGACAGCTCCCTCATTGCACATTTGCATGGCCGAACAAGGGTTTCATAATGGAATCGAAGAGTAATAACAAAAGAAATTGGGACGTCAGTCATCATACAACCCCACCCAAGGTATCATTCGTTGTCCCCGAATCCGTTCCCAGCACGATGGTGAGAAAGGAAGACGCCAACCCATCCACCCTCCTTTTCAGTCCTCCCTCCCTTACGCCGTCTCCCTCCACACGGGCAGCCAGATAAACAGCAGGACGCACAGCGACGCAAAGACAGCGCCCCCCATCAAGCTCTGCCCCACAATCTTCCGCTGCAACCGCCTCAGATGCCTCTCCTGCACGCGAATCCTCCGATCAAAGATCATCAGCCTCTTGACCGCCCTCCACAAACTAAACCCCCTCGCACCCACCCTCTTATTCTCCCTCAACCCCCCCGACCTCCCCCTCTCCCCACTCCCCCTCTTCTCCCCCCCATCCCCATCATCCCCATCATCAAACCTCTCCCACGGCAACTGCTGCCTCCTCGAAAACAGCAACAAAAAGAAGCAACTCCCCCTCAACCCAGACAACACCAAACTCATCCCCAACCACCACAACGGCCACGCCGCAAACACCTCCCACCTCGTATGCGTCCCCCTCTCGGGGACCACCGCCCGACACAGCACCAGCACGAACCCCGCCAGCAGATTCACCCAGCCCAGCACCGTGGCCACGCACACCGTCTCGAAGGTGCCGTTGCCGACGCCCAGGCGCACGAAGTTGCGGTGCGAGCAGTTGCGGAGCAGCGTGTAGCAGTGCTCGGCCACGGGGCGGAGCGTGTCGGGGGAGGGGGGGCGGCCGGAGGTAAAGGCGGTGGTGAGGGCGGCGAGGGTTTGGTTGCGGAGATGGGGCGGGATGTTGAGTTCTTTGGGGGCGTTGGGGTGCAGGAAGAGGGTGGTGATGGTGGTGAGGTCGGTGGGGGGGGAGGTGGTGGGCGTGGGGTTGATGAGGCGGTGGTTGGGGTTCGGGGGGTTGTTGGTGGTGGTGTTGTTCTCTCCGGGGGGAGGGAAGGTGGCGCAGGCGGATTTGGAGGTGCAGAGGGCGGTGGTGGAGATTAGTTGGGAGATGCGGGCGAGGGTTTCTTGGGCTGGAGGGAGGGGGCGTGTTAGTAAGGGGTGAGGTGGAGGGGTGGAAGGGGGGGGGACAAACCCGCTTCGCTGTCGTTGTCATCGTCTTCGGCACTGTCGCCGGGCTGGATCCGGGTCACGGACGAGGTGGACTGAGTGGCGCTGGGGATGGAACCGTAGTCCTTGTTTTCGATGACCATGCCCTGGGCATAAGCAGCTTCGTAGTTCTTGAACCTGGTCGCTTATCAGCCAAGTCCGTGACCACATCATATCAGAGGCAGCGGGAAAACGCACCACATGTAGAACTCGAGGTTCTCGGCCGAGTACTCAATGTGCTTGAGATACATGTAAAAGTCGTACAGCGACATTGGGCTGCCTGCGAAACAACCGTGTCAGCCTGAGACATGCCACTCCCGTGTGACATGACTTACATGTCTTGTTTGCCAGGATGCGGTCGAGCCGCAACCGGCTGGGGATGCCTCCATTGCGGCCGTCCGGGCTCACGGGGCGTCGTCCGGAGCTGACATTGGTGGCATACTCCTTGATGTCGCGATATTCTGGCTTTTTGTACCAGTTCAACCACGAGGGGGGCTGAAACCGCATCGTGCGAGGTGATATGCGCCGACGACGCAAGATAGGGTGAGGGTCAAAGCGAATTCAAGAACGATGCCCCATGTGAGTCCTTGGAAGCCAAGCTTGACACGGGCGACAACCTGAAACAGAGAGAGAAAAAAAAAAGGTTAGGGAATCCCAAGCCGGGGAAGGGCAGGGAGAGATATGTACGCAAGCCGGGGGGAAACGCAAATACAAACGCCACTCAGCCCAGGGCTTTCTCTCTCTCTTTGTGGATATCCCGTACCGCGGTGGGTGGGTGCATCCCGGGAGTCAGCTGTTTGCTGGTTTGCCCGGCCCTGAGACGCCAGAGCCGAGATCAGATCGCGCAGGTGCATCTGTGCCCTTGCATCCGTGTAACCATCCGATGACAGGCGGGGATGGCAGATCCGCCAATCCTTGGTGGTGGACCGCCGCAAGGGATACCCGTGCTCGCGTGTTAAGCCGTGGTACCAGAACTTGGTTCGTCCCACCAGATTGGTGGCTGCCATGACAGCAGCTGAGACCTCATTTTTCGCTTATCGAGCTGCAACCCAAAGTTCTTTCCCTGCGGGGGTAGGGCATGAAAAGATTGACTCTCTCCCCACCGATCGGGATCATCTCTATGTATTTCATCTCCACGCCCCCCCTGGTCGACGGCGTCCTTGTCCTCCCAACCCTCCGACCATCCAATGCCGCCTGGTGCCTGGTGCTCAACACGGCTTGATTGCAGGCGGCGCAAGCTGCAGGTTGTCACTATCAAACAAAGCCACGCATGCCTGTAAGAAGCCACAGCGGCAGGAGAGGGGTAGCAGACGGTAGGTCAGTCAAAGCACCCTCTCCTTTATCGGGAGGGAACGTGCACCACATGTGCAGACATGCGGTTCGATAGCGCCGGACAAAGACGGCGGGATGTGGCCCTCTTGAGTCGTTCCCCAGGTCAAGAACTGAACCATCCCACACGTGGTCAGCATTCCTCGCGATGTTCCCTGCGTCCCGGCAAAATCATCCGAGCGCCACAAAGATCGCAGGGCTCGTTTGTTTGGTGTGACAGGGACGGGGCTTCTGGATTCCTGTCGGCCGAAGACTAGTGGCAAGCCCCCTGAAGCCCCCAACCCGTTCGGGACCGGATGACAACAAGGACAGCCGCACAGGCCGCTGAAGCGGGCCACTCCACGGCCCAAATCGGCAAGAAACGGGGTCTGAGCAGACAGATTGGGGATTGTCATTGGACCAGGGATCTGCACTTGTGCGGGTTCGAAAATGACAAGCCCTTGCTCCGACTCCACCACGCGCGTCAGTGTCGCGACACAGTAAGGTCATGGCGGCCGGGGAATCAAAGTCAGCTGGCAGTCGGGGATTCCGTGCTGGGTGAGCAGGTTCCGCGAATGTTCCGTGAAGTAACATGAACCTGAATTATGGAAGCTTGACAATGTCCCTCGCGGTGCCGCGCACCACCTGGCAGTAAGTCACCAAAGAGCAACGTGATCAAACTGTTCTATGGCTGCTGCTCGAGCCTAGTAGTGTGTGATTGATCGATCCTCATCAGTGTAGAAATTGCCTGGGTAATTACTTACGTAAGGTAAGGTAGGTACTTATGTGGAAGGTTGGAGATGGACCGAGACAGTCATTCTACACTAACTCGGAAGCTCTACAACAAGTTGACTATCATTTCCATTGGTAACATTACAAGACCTCCCGCCCTTGTCAATTATAGCCCGTACCTTGAACCTGGCCAGAGAATTGACACTAAAATCGTGTTTATTTCTCTGCAGCCAAGCCCCTAGGTTATTGTGAGAACTCAGGGACAACGGGAGATCTGTAGGCCAAGTCCTGGCCAACCATCACAGCCTGAGTATGAAAAGGTTTTGGAGGAGCGCCTCGAGAAATTAGAGGTCAACGCCGGGATCGTTGGATGGCAATGACCAAGCCAGTTGTGTTGACTAGTGATTCACCCATAGTACCTAGCCGGGGATAACAATGGCATTGACAAAGCAAGTTCAAAGGCCCCGAGAGCGAGGGTGCTTTGACCGTACGTCTCACAAAGGTGACATTAAGATTATGCACCAAACACTGGACTTTCCGTTGAAGCAAGCTAAAAAACGTTCCGACGGAACAATATTGCTGGGCAGGGTAACTAGACTGACAGTTTCAAGGCCTGTTTTGAAGCGAGTCAAAGGGATATAAATCAACCTTGCATCTTTTCTTACCTGGGTACCGTTGAGTTCCTCTCCCTTCTCTCGTCAACTCGCAATCCCAACTTAACTTCACCGGCATCCTACCTACAACACACCACAAAGCCACCAGCCCACAAGGCCATCAATACCGGCAAAATGAGCGAATTCGTCAACGTCCAGAACAACATCACCGACGAGGAGGGAAATGTCCTCTCGCAGGGCAAGATATTCACCATTCCTCGAGAAGCAGCCGAGCACAGCGGGGTATTCCGCCAGCTTTTCGAGGACTTTGCCAGCTTGGAAAAGGACGTGGATTTCTCGAAGGAGGTGATCCCATTCTGCCGCGAGGATGTCACCGACAACAGCGTGAGCAAGGTGATCGAATGGCTGACCAAGTACAAGGACCTACGCAAGCCGAATGACGAGGAGTCCGGAAACAGGGACGGATCCCGAATCACGTTGACCGACTGGGAGAAGGAGTACTTCCACAACTTGTCGGAAAAAGAGCTGTTCGACTTCTTGGTGCTAACCCACTACCTCGAGATGGACCTGCCTAAGCAGCGCGGCTGCCAGTATGTCGCTAGCTTGATTAGCGGCAAACCGGCGCCGGTGATCCGGGAGATTTTCGGCATTGTGAATGACTTCAGCCCCGAGGATCAGACAAGAATTGAGAAGGAGAACGCGTGGGCATCTGGGAAGGAGAGAGCGTGAAAGGAAAACACAACGTCGTAATCTGGTGCCTCCGGAGCCCAGCCTTTCTGTGCTAGTAACACGATAAGGCGGCTACTGGTAGGGTACCTTATTACGTACCTATGTATGTCGTAATTCCGCCAACACTGAGCAAAAGGACATCCTTGCCCTGCAAGGCTAAGGAGCTCACTTTGTCCTGCGATTAAATCTAAATCCCAAGTTTTTGATAATAACGGAAATGCACCTTGACCCTTTGCCAGTAAGTAATAATTAATGACGATGAATAATTCTCAGTGACCGAAACCAGACCAGCTTTCTACCCAACTCTCGGCCAATACTGGTAGCGTTGTGATGGCATCTGCCGCCTTGAGCAACAAATGTAACTCTGTGTGAGCGGGCAACGGGCAGCGGGCAGCGGGCAGCGGGCTTGCCGAATGGTGTTTCATCTCCCAACATCGCGGGCGGATCTCAGCCGACTTGGCCGCAAACCGGCAGTTTGAAGAGTTGAAACAACCGGAGAGGTGGGCTGCGAGCTGCGAGCTGCGAGCTGCAAGTCACGGACGGTTGCGAGGGCTGCGTGACCTCTCTCCTCCATCACGGCCCCCGCCGAGAAATCAAAAAGGCAACGGCAGACTTGCGGCGAGCAACGGTCCTTGGCCGAGAAAGGGCAAAGGCCGACTGCAGTCGGGTTACCCGCCCAGCGGCTGGCGGCTGTGTCGGTACGCGGCGCAGCGGCACCTGAACGGTGAACACGTTTGAGGCGACGCGCGGAGGAGAAACCAGAAACAAAAAATAACCGCGCCGCCGAACCAACGCCGGGGCCAAAGAGCGGGGGGCGCGTGTGGTTGGTGCCAATGGTGTGGTGCGGGCCTGCAACAGCAGTAAATGCAGTCATTAATGGTGTGCGTGGAATCTGCGGTGACGGTGACCCCGAGCGAGGACCGACGTGCCATTTTGTAGCCCCCAACTGCCCGCAAGCCCCAGCGCCAACATGGAAGTCGTTCCTTCCCTTTCTTGTGTGACTCGATCGCGTCACGGCGGATCGACGCGGCCCCACTGACTTCGTACCGCTGCGCTCACTGGGTGACTTCCATTTTATCTTTCTAAGCTGCAGCCTAAGAGCTGAAAAAAGGTGCGCCGCATCTCGGCATTCCCCAGAATCGGGAGGGGGGTTGAAACAGAGCAAAATCTGAAGAGTAGTATTCAGGTTTGTTTCCATCTGAAATTTTATGTCTCCGTACCGTTTTCAGGGTTTTCTCACCTCCAGCCTCCAGGCAGTCACTCAACTTGCTTTTTTACCCACGGTGCACGGCTAATCAACTGCCAACACGATTGTGACATGCATGCGTAAAGTGACTGTTGGTTCTGGCCTGTTGAGCCCGTTGGTTCAGCCCTCGCCTGTTGGTTACTTGGTGGTCAGGGCGCGTCACATTGGTCGGGCTGTCTGTCTCACCCCCCATTTAAGACCTCTGTGCCGCCGGAAACATGACATCTTCAGATGCTGTGCCGGAGGACCTTGCATTGCCCCCAAGCGCGGCTCAATCATCCCACCTGACGCCACCTCATCGTATCTTTCCGGCCTCGTCCACAGGCCTTTAATAAGAGTTCCGCTCAGCCCCGGGGTCCCGTGTGCAACTTGCTTCCTTCTGGACCCTGCCCGAGACGGCGAGACCACTCACCCACCCCGAACCGCCCGAGCCATGTCAAGAAACACCACAAGATTACGCGCGCGGCTCGTCGTGTTTGCCGGTGTGAGTTTGTTGCTTCTCGGTGCCCAAGCCCAGGCAACCTGCTACAACACATGGAGGGAGGAGGACACAAACCAGCAGCCATGCTCGGTACCAGGAGCCGACGCCGGCGCAGGGACATGGTGCTGCAACCGGGGCGACACCTGCCTCTCCAACGGCCTGTGTCTGAGTCCCGACTCAAGCAACCTCATGACCCAGCAAGGATGCACCGACAAAGCCTGGGGCGGTTCCTGCACCAAGTTCTGCCCAGCCAGCACTGGTAAGCCCCCCTCCCCTACCTAGATACACGTACCAACCAACCACCAAACACACAACTAACCCCCATCACAGACCGCCCCTCCCTCCCCGCCATCCCCCTCATCCCCTGCCCCTCCACCCTCGACTCCACCACCAACACCCTCCAACACTGCTGCGGCAACACCAACATCACCGACTGCTGCTCTACCCACTCATCCTCCCGCCTCACCCTCTCCCCAGGCACCATCCTCTCCCAATCCCAATCCCAGAACAACAACGACTCCACCAGCTACTCCCTCAAAATCGGCCTCGGCATCGGTCTCGGCATCGGCATCCCCATCCTGCTCGTCCTCCTCGCCGTCGCCTACCTGCTCGCACAGCCCGTCCATTCCCGACGGCAGAAGCGGCGGCGCGAGCAACAACACCGGCGAGGCGGGGGAGGAGGCAGCGGCAGTGGTGGCGGAGGTGGTGATGGGAAGAGGCGTGGCAAGCCCGGGGGCACGCTGACGGAGAAGACGTCGGATACGTCGCATACTTATCCGCCGCCGCGGTCGTTTGGGAGGGTGGATACGCGGACGGATGGGCGGGCGTCGAGTGAGTTGGGGGAGGGGGAGGTGGTGGGGATGGGGATGGGGATGGGTGCGGTGAGAGGTGGGGGAGCGGGGGCGCATGCGTGGCCGCCGATGCCGATACATGGGTTAGGTGGCAGTGGTGGTGGTGGTGATGGGGGGCCGGTGTCGGCGAGTAGTGTGGCGACGGCGATTGCGCAGTGGGCGCGCTCGCCGTTTGGGTTTGGGGGGATGGAACCGCCGCCGCCAAGTCCGAAGGAGATGGATGCGAGTAGTGGGAGGAGGGGTTGGAGGGGGACGACGAGTCGGTTGGGCGCGGCGGAGCTGCCGTCGCCGGATCCGAATATGGGTTCGTCTAGGGGACGGGAAAGTGGTGTTAGGGGGTGGAAGGAGGGCCGCCATGTGCATGTCGCTGCAGAGGTCGAGTTGCCGTCGCCGGATACACCCGAGAGGGATGTCGAGAGGGGGTTGGGCGGGAGGATCTGAACTTGGCCTCGACGTGTTCTTTTTTACAGCTTTCACAGCATATCTACTATTACGATACCACGAACATGTTAGCCGTATCAAATTCTAGCATTATCGGCAGCAAGCCTTAGTCAAGCCCGTGATTTAGTTTCCCGCAAAGGTGAGCCCCGAGTCTGTCCTGGTAAAGTAGACCGTCAAGTCCAATGTGATGAGCCGCCGCCGATCAGTTCGTCCGGGAGTTAGGGGTAGGACAGCTCGTCGTGAGGGTTCCTCAAGCACTCAAAAGCAGGTACCCCAATGTGGCACGCGGCAAAAACACACATCACCCTTCTTCATGCTCCGAGGATCAAAATGGAAAAAGATAAGTGAAGACCGGAGCGCCGATGACGGGAATTGAGCCCGACGTGGGGGTCGAACCCACAACCTTGAGATCGCCTTTCTGGCCCTTGGTGGGGAAGTAAGAGTCTCACGCTCTACCGATTGAGCTAGCCGGGCGCTGGGTCTGTTGTTGTTGGGGTTCGTGGTCGGGATGGTAAATTTTGTGGGTAGATCCTGGTCGCACTCGATGAGGTTTTTTTTCTGCCTTTTTTCTTGAATCCACAAGTGGGTCCAGGGGCAACGCCCTCTACCATCCCCAGCATGAATGGCGCCCGTGACCTTTGAAAAGTGTTGATGGGTAACTAGGAAATTGGAATTTATATTCGAGTGCTTTTGACTATTTTGGCCCGTGTGCTATGTACCAAAACGTGAGTGGGGGTTTGATGCTGCCATTGAGGTCTGGTGGGATTCGATCTTTGTTTACTTCCCCCTGACGCCTACAGTAGGTCAAGACAACCAAGTACAGAAGTAAAGTCAACTAAAATCTCTCTTCAAAATAATAACTTCAAAGCCCGATAAAGGATATATTTGGAAGTCTTTATGCTTGCAAGTCTTGGTGCCCGCCCACATCACACTACCTCTTCCCCATTCAAACGCTTGCATCCTAATTCGTGACAGTTCTTTCTGGGCACTGGAGAACGGAAGCCAATAGTATATAGGCCTCCATTCGTCGGAAGGTCACCCTAGCCAATAATTCGACCGATACACCATCATCAACCTTGTGATTGGGGGGGCCGTCGGGACCTTCACTGGTGGTGCCGCTACCCCTGGTGGGAACCCCTGGAACATCGCCGTTGGCTGACCATATGAGCTAGGTACAGTACAATGGTGGCGGGCTAGCCATGGACACCTGGCCAGCCATCCGCCGGTACGCTGGCTGCGCTGGGCGGAAAAGGGCCTAGGTTGGGCGTAGGCGCTCCAAAGGGAGACATCCCTTTGCCTCATTGCCAACCACCACAGCCAGCGATTCGGTCGACGGTCCCGAGTTGTCGCTGGCGCTCATCCCCGGTTTCCCCATTTCTAGTGTGATGGCCGTGGACTTAGTCGTTTGCATGCAACTCGTCATCGTACAGAGATTCCACCGGGCGTCCCCAAATGCAACGGGCCCCTTTCCCATCCAAGAATTGGGATACCGCCAGCCGGTGGCACGATGCTGAGGCATACTTCTCGAAGGAACCTTTTCCTTTTACCTTGGACAGGGTCCGACCGAGGCCTCTTGCCGTTCAGCATCCTTGGCCATTCGACGGACCCAACCACCTTGAGGTTGCTTAGCCGGAATCGCTACATCTTCGTACCCATGGCGGCTTGATAACCGTCCTCGATGGCCGGCCTAAGTTCTATGAGGCCTGTCTGCGACCCCCGTACCCCCAAGAAGATCGCCGCAGCCTAAGGAATGCTCTTGGTGTATTCGCTTCTCTCGTTAGTCTATACAATCGACTGATAAAACAGGTGGCCGCTACGCCTCCCCTCGAAGAGACACGGCCAGTGACGGACGCTGCAGTGGCACAAAGATTTCGGGATGCCAGGTGGTAAGTGCTTGATAGAAGGGGGGGAAATCATTTCGATAGGCTTCACCGTTCCTTCCAGATTATGACTTAACAAGTTGAGACGAATAAAGGGGTTTTGTGAAAAAACGCGTTACTGCGGGTCTGGCAGAGAAGAAGAAGGAACGCGTGAAGTAGACGCGCCAATATGGCTAGGAACCCTTCACAGATTTATGATAAACTGTTTAATCTAGTAGTGCCTTGGTTTGAGCCAACTGCCCTATATCCTCTCACGATTGTCTCCTGCCCGCACAAAACTTGTGCTGTTACCAGCCATCGACCAGTAAGTATAGCATCAAAGAAGTACTAGTCGATGGTCGCTGACCCCTTCAACTACAGGTCATCACACCTCCCAAGTCAAGACTATCACAGGCACACTATCACAGGCGCAAGCACAAGAACAAGAACAACAACAAGAGCAACAACAGCCCTCGCAACAATGGCCGACAACCCAATGGACCAAGACTACACCATCCCCACCGCCCTGCCCGCCACCGCCTACCTCTTCGACCCCGACTCGGACCTCACCGAGAACCTCCACTGGTACGGCCCGGGCAAACTCCACCCCACCCACCTCGGCGACACCTTCGCGCAGGGCCGGTACGCCATCATCCACAAGCTCGACCACAGCCCGCACACCCTCTCCTGGCTGGCGCGCGACCTCAACACCAACACGTGGCGGCGGCTGGACACGGTGCACGCGGCGACCGCGCTGGCCCGGCCGCGGTTCCGCGCCGCCGCCGCCGACGCCCTCGGGCTGGCCCTCGCCATCTGCGGCCACGAGGGCCCCAACGGTAGCCACGTGTGCATCGTCTGGCCGCTGGATAGCCGGAAGCACGCTTTTCGGGCGGGCGTGCCGTGGGGCGGGGATGAGATCCCCATGAATGCGGATTGGTTCATGAACGAGTGTGCGAAGCTGAGGGGGGGTGTCCCCCCGCTGTGTCTGCATGATATTGGCGAGCAGGAGATGCTGGCGATTCTGGGCCGGCCGCGGCTGATCATGGCGGATGCGGAGATGCGGCGGCGGGCGCTCGTCTCCCAGGATCTGGAGTGGGACCAGGTGCCGTGCTACCTTGTGCTTCGGCCGGACCGGATTGTCGACTCGGGGTCTTCGACGGAGGCGGAGGTGGGGAGCGACTCGGAGGGATGGTCCGAGAGGATTGGGCAGGCTCTTGGCTTGGAGTGAGGTACTGTACCGCATGTACCTACGCCGGTCTGTCAAGAAGGGTTTGGGTGTCGGGATGGCTTGAACATGGAATTCAGCTCCTTTAGGTTCCTTGGTGGGGAGGGCGTTGTACAGAGTAACAAATTTGATACCATGGGCTATCACATAAGGGAGTCAACAGAGTGGTTGTCTTGCGATTTCGCAATCACGAACCTGGCAAGAAGCCATAACACCGACCAGTGACACCTCAGTGAAGGCGGCCACCCCTAAGGCGCGAAAGACAATGTATACACAGTAGACAAATCTGTACGTGACTAATAAACCGTAATTTCCATGCCCCAAAATCCAATTCAACCATCGGCGTCCCTCACAAAACTCTAACAGGGGTATTCGCTATTTTCCCCAAGCACTGCTCTCAAATCCAGCCATGCATTCTAAGCAAACTTGCTCCCGCCTTTAAAAAACAAAATACCTCCCACTCCCACACCCTTGCCAAACGCAACTAAACCGCCGCCGCCTTGCCCCTCCGTTTCGGCGCCGGTGTCCCATTCCCGCTCATCCCCAACTTCGTAACCCTCGTCCGCCGCGTGGCCATCCCCGATTTCGTGGTCGCAGCCGCAGGTGTCGGCTCAACCGCCGGCTGGGCAGGAGCCGCAGTTGCAGCCGTGCGCTTGGGCAAGGACCGCGCCCTGGTTCGCAAGCTCGGGGCAGCGGTGGGCTTCTCGGCGGCGGGTTTCTCAACGGCAGGCTTTTCGGCAGCGGGCTTTTCAGCGGCTGCCGCCTTCTCCCCGCTCGACTTCTCCGAACCACGCATCTTCTTGACCGGCGTTGGCGGCGGCAACCTAGACGACCTCGTGCGCCTGGTGGACACGGGCGCCGCGGGAGCAGCAGCAGCCGCCGCCGGAGGGGCCGCAGGCGCGTTGCCACCTTTCCGCGCCGCCACGCGCGCCGTCTTCTCAACGACAGGCTCGGCCGGCATCGGCGGTTCGGCCTCGGCAATCTCATCCACCCCATCATCATCCATCACATCCGCCAGCAACTCCCTAGCCATGCCACGAAACACGCTCGGCTCCTCCGTCTGGAACCTAACCAGCTCCTCCGCCCACCTGACCGCCTTCGCCGCACCACCCTTCTTCCTCTTCCCATCCCCACCCGCCTCCTCCAACCCCCCCTCACCCTCCCCCTCAGCACCCCTCCCCGCCCTCCTCTCCTTCGCCTCCCAAACCCCCTTCAACTCCCTCATTCGCCAACCAGCCGGATCCTCCGCCTGGCGCGCGAGCAGGGCCGGCGGGGGCAGGGCGGCGCCCTTGTTCTTGCGGGTATTGGCGCGGGTGGCGGCCGC
Organism: Chaetomium tenue; assembly: GCF_020726465.1. Taxonomy (NCBI): domain Eukaryota; kingdom Fungi; phylum Ascomycota; class Sordariomycetes; order Sordariales; family Chaetomiaceae; genus Chaetomium; species Chaetomium tenue. Next base: position 1,769,844 of record NW_027117334.1, on the reverse strand, counting down.
CAGCCCTTTCTCTTCGCTGCGCTGCCGCGCCATCGACGCCAGGTGGGCGTCCATGGCTGCCTCGTCCATGGCGCCCATCCCGGGCAGCCGCACGGGGATCATGGAGAAGGCGATCGAGTTGGCGGAGGGTGCGGAGGGGCGCAGCGCGACCCGTGTGCTGCGGGCGCGCGTGGAGCGGCGGGGGCCGCTGTCGCCGGCATCGTGTTCGCTGTTGCTGCCGCTGCCGTTGCCGGTGGTGGAGCTGGGTTCTGGGGAGGGGGTTGTGGTGGTGGTTTCGGAAGAGGATTTGGAGAGGACGGGGTCGACGGCGCGCGTGCGTCGCCGCTTGAGGCGGGGCGGTTCGCTGGGCTGGTCGGATGGGCCCTCTGCTGGGCCGTCCTTTGCCAAGTCGTCGCCATCGAAAGATTCGGCTTTGCGCTTTTTGGAGAGGCTGGGGCTGTTGGGGCTCTTCACACCCAACGGCGTCCTGCTGGCGGGGGACTCTGGTGCTGGTTTAACCATCGGGGAACCGGTGGAGGTGGTAGACCCGATGGAGCTAGACCGACGGGCGATCTTCTTCACGAGCGCGGCCGCTGCTGCTGCCGCCTTGGCGTTCTTATCTGCTGTCACCCGTGTCACAAAGTTCCGCAGCATCTCCGTCTCCGAGTCGTCATGCCTGGCATGCAGCTGTAGCGTGTCGTATTCTGGTCTGGGTGCTTGGACCGTCAGGTCCTCGTCCAGGTCCATGGCCATAGCGGCATCATCGCCGTCGTCTACTGGGAGTTCCTCCTCTAGTACTTCATCAGCGTCGAGCTCATCCGATTCCTGGTCAGCATCCGGCTCATCATCGTCCCGGAGACGTGAGGGCGGGGCATTCGTAGGCGATGGCTGGCGGCCGTTGATGGGAGTGAACCCAGAGCTCTCCTCTTGGGTGGCAGCTCTGGCCGCATTGTTCTCCGGTGTTGAAACCTGTTCCATGGACCTTGCCGCGGTGGTGCTGTTCGGGGTCCCCGGTATCAGGGCCGTGGAGCCTTCCGCGCGAGAGGGAGAACTCGAGACTTGGGCCATGTCTGAATCCGGCTTTGGCGCGGCGCACTCTGCACCGCTTGATGGGGGCTCGGGTTCAGTCTTCTTGGTCTCCTGAATCTCGTGCGAGGTTGAGGTTGAGGTAGCTTCGCCTTCGAGGGGCGGCGAATCAGGAGAGGCCATGCAAGCTGCGGTGCCGGCGACGTGGCTGGCGGAGACGTGCGGCTCAGGCACCGACTCGGCTGCGGGCCGCTCATCCACTGAAACTTCGACCGCACTTACTGACGCGCCATCCATTGTTGTGCTCACCTCTGACGAGGTAGAGCGTGGGGGAGTCGCTTCTCCACTCGTGGGCGTCTCATTCACCCCCTCTTCGGAGATCAAAGGCTCACTATTGGCAAGCTGCTCTTTGATTAGCTCGTCGTCAGACGGCTGCTCCTCAACAAAGCTTGATGGAGTGCTGGCATCAGTCGTCGGTTGAGCAGTGTGCTCGACCTCGTCTGCTGTTGGAGATTCATCCTCGAGATAAGTCGACTCTTCGAAGATGGTGGAGAGACCTTCGGGGTCCTGAGGGATAAACATGACATCGGAATCGCTTTCCTCTCCGAAATCCCAGGCTTCCGTTGAGGTGTGAGGGGTAAATTCAACAGTTGAGCCATGCCCCATGTCGACCGGGCTGGCCGTCGGGCTGGTTGCTGCCTGACGGGGGGTTGTATGTTCCGGTTCCGCCTCGACCCCTGTCCCCTCCGTCGCACGAAAAGCATTATCAGACGACGAACCCGAAACGGGTCCCGGGGTAATAACGTTCTCATCACCGTGTGCCGGAACAGCGTCCACCGGCACGACGTCGGCTGGGGGCGTTGAGCGGGGTTCCAACTCGAGAGGCCGTGTCTCCTCGGGGTTTTCCTGCTCGCTGGTACTGTCGCCAGTAGTCTTGTTCGGCTGACCGAAGATATCGAGGCTGGTCTTCATATCGATCTCAACCACCTCCTCGCCACTCGTGGCACCGCGGACCTCCTCTAGGCCCACGCAGAAAACGTCCATGGTGTTTCGCCTGCCTTTGGAGCTTCCGCCAGCATCGGCTGGTAGTTCTTCAAGAGACGTGAAGCTGTGCCTACGATTGGGGCTAGCGCGCCCGCTCTTAAGAGCTAGCAGCCGCGACGCACCACTCGAGCCGCGATCACTTCTACGTGCGGACTGGAGCGAGCGTCGCCTGCAGGCTTCATACTGAGGCTCATCTCGGATGTCCGGAATCGGTTGGTCAAACATCAACGGAGCGGGGCTGGCAGGTGAAGCTTCCCAAGCTGGGAGGTCCGCCATCTTGGCAACTGGGGCAGATGCCCTGTTCTCCGGTGTGGCTGGTGACCCGACAGGCTTCGCTGGGGACTTCTCCGGTGGGTTAATTTTAGGCGTGTCCAAAACAACCTTCATAGGCGTGGCGTTAACTCTGAATGAGCGGTGTGGTGAGTCGGCGACCTTTGTTGGCGAGAGTGAGACAGGTGGCCTCTTGACTGGGGAAATTGCTGGCGTTGAGATCTCGGCGGGTGACAAGGTGATCATGGGGAGCTTCCGAGGTGAACCCTCTCCTGGAATGAGAGAGATGCGCCTGCTGAGCCGGCGCGTAGAGCGCCTCCCCATCTGGTTCTCGTCCATCCTCAACTTAGCCTCGCTCGGGGCGGGCGACGCGGGTACCTCGAACTCGATTAACGGTTGTAGGTCGGCCACCATTCGTGTAGATTCCTTCTTCGGTTCGATCGGCCAGCGCGAGTTATGCCGCTTCCTCGGCACCCATTTCAAACGCTCTTCGGAAAATGTCGAGGGTTTGGCGTTGTTAATGTTCGGAGGGGTCACCGCTTCCTGCTCGGCGGTAGATACCATGGCTGGCATCACCTTATTAGACCGCGTCGCACAATTTGCGGTGCCAATAGACATACCTCGTGCTTCGGCAAGAGCTTGCTTCCCGTCATACCCCTCCTCCGCCCTTGGATTCCACCTGGCGTCGCTCCAAGCCTGCATGTGACGCGCGCGTCGCGCTCGCTTTCGTGGACCATCGCCCTGCCGTTCAAGTTCTGACATTGCGCGATCGTATGGCCCCTGACCAAGTTCTGCCACTTGCCCACCAACTCGTTTCCAAATTCTGGGCTGTCGACGAAGGCCGGGTACGGGGGCGACAGCAACGCGTTGCCATGCCTTCGGGCAGGATGTCCGTGGCGGCAGGAAACAATCGGCGGTAATCGGGCTGCCAGAGTTCCAATTAGCTCACATTCCAACCACGAAATCTTGGGCAAACCGCGACGTACTCCTGAGACAGCATGCCGCTGTCGAGTGTGACCTCCGCGCCAATATTGAGGGGGTCCATCATGATGACGAATTGGCAAAATAAAAAACTATAAGTTGGGTATCAGTGGCAATAGTAAATAAGAGAAAACACCACCAGTCACTCATGTCAACACAGACAATCAGAGGAGTGAGTGGGGGGTGCAAAAAGTTATGCGACGCGTCTGCACCAAATAAATCCCGTCGCGGGAGTCGTGTCTTGGTTCAGAGAGGGTCCCCTCAAGCCATGCGACAGGGAGTCAATTGTTTACATCTCCAACCTGCAGCCAATCATTCTCAGCCAATACCTTTCTCTCGCATGCTCTGCCAAGCGCCGGTCCACCCCTGGAAGCCGACCCTTGCCAAGCCCACCGACACGTGACCGTAAATCTTTCGAGCTCCACCCATTTTCAATGCCGGCTCTCGAACGAATCTCGACTCCAGCGACGGCGACCCGCGATGCCATAGCACCACTGCCCGGCCACGAGAGAGCGACAGAGACCGCGACACAATGTCCACCAAGAACCCGATCCGGCTTCCGCCGCTCCGCGTGCTGCGCGTGCGCAACCCCAACCGCTCGGAGTCGAACCCCTGCGTGACCGTGATGTCTTCCGTCCTGGGTATGCGTGCCCCTCCCCCTCCCCCCCCCTTCCCACCACCCGACCCGACCGCCTCTCTCACCACAATTCAATCACTAACGCACATTGACAAAACAGCCTGCTGGGCCTCGGCCGGCTATCACGGGAGGGGCTGCACGACGGTGGAGCAGGCGCTGCGCGCATGCATGGACGCCCCGCCGGCGCCGAAGAAGGGCTCCAACACGATCAACTACCATCTCGCCCGCTTTTCGAAACGGCTGATCGCCCAGGGGAAGAAGAACAAGTAAGGAATTGGTTGGTATTTCTGCTCGGAGAACGGCGGCACGACCGTCTCCCAAACGAAGACATACCTCGTATACATCCCGTGCGCGACGAAATTCGACGACGGGATATGTTTGACGGGATGGTTCCCACTCCGCCCTTCCCAGTGGCTAGACGGTTGGGCCTAGGACGTCTTCGAATGGCAAGAGGCTACGGGGTTGGTGCATGGACGGCCCATGATATTGCAATTCGGTGCCCATGGGAATACCCAAGCTGCTTGTATAACAATGGTTGGGCAAGGGAGTGATGGGAAGGAAGAGGCGTTACATTGGGAGGAGGCCGTTTTGGTCATGTACTAGAGTGTATAAAGCAAGTATTATTCGGGCCGTTTAACCTGGGCAATATGACATGGCAGCTCGATTGAGAGAAACAAGGGGCTACTAAGACCACCACAAAGCCAAAGCCAGTAATACCCTTCAGAACAGATACGCACCCCGTGTAGGTATCTCCCCAAATCTACAACAGTGAGCAAATGAACAAAACACCCAGTTTGATCGCAACATGAAAAAAAGAAGAAAAAAAAGGCTCCTCTTCACCCCTATTCAGGCTGAGCTCGACTCGCTGACGCAAAAAAGTTCAATCTCCCCCAGGCCTCCCGGCATGCTGCTCTGGCCCTCACGCCATTCAGAAATGGCAATCTGTATGTCGTCGTCGCCCTCGATGGTTACAAAATCGCCGTCTTCGTCCTGGTATCGCAGTTTCAAATCGCCTCTAGCGATACTGCTGTTAGAAACCCGAGCGAGTTTGACGTCGATACGATCGATCAGGCTTTGGTAGGTGATGTTAAATTGGGCCACTAGGGTGACTGAGACCCCGTTGCCATTCAAATCGCAGTTCACCTTCACTTTGAGCTGGTTTGGCATGATGTCTGGAGTCGGCGGAACCATGTCGTTGGCCGAGCCGAACGGTGCAGTTGCGAGGCCCGGGGTAATTGATCGTGATGGATCCATGGGGGCAAGCGGAGCCATACCAGGAGGTGGAGGACCAGGTGGAGGCAGGTTGTTCCCACTCCCAGGTGTTCCTTGTCGCGGGTACACGGGTTGAGCAGGGAATTGCGCCATGGTACCCCCATACGGCGTCCTTATCCGTTGGGTCCCTGGGGAACTGGTGTTGGTCCGTATCGGGAGGTCGTTTGCCGGGCTGCCTGCGTTACTGCGCGGGATGTTCGAGTCATGCCGCGCGTGGGTAGGGTGTGGGGGGTGGTGCTGGTGGAGGTGGGCTGGGATGCCGGGGACGGCGGGTATCGGTTGTGTAGTACGTTGGCTCTGGCCGTTGATATCTGGGGTGCTGTGGCTGCGGATACGCGAGTGCAGCTGACTTGACTGCGCCGAGTCGCGAGGCATTACGGGCATCGAAGGTCCTCGAGGGTTGCGCCCATTCATGCCAAGGCCGCTGGCTGGAGATGGGCCGTCTCGGGAAGGTGCTCGGGGCATTGCCGGAGCAGTGTACCGGTTGCTATCCTCCGGATTCCAAGGTTGGGGTGTGCTGGTTTTGGGGAAAGGGTACCCTGCGCCGTTGAAGACGCCACTGATAGTGCTAGCACGGCTGGCTGGAGACTCTGCGGTAGGTGAGAAATAAGATGTCTCCGCCGGGCGGTATAACGGTGACGCTTGGCCCTGGGTTTGAAGGCTAAGGTTTGATTGGGCGGGGAGAGGCATTGGGAACCGTGGAGGTGCCGCCCGACCGAGATTTGCCATGGGATGGGTACTATCGCCAGTAAGAGAGCGTTGACGGTGCAGGCTGTTGCTCGAGCTGTTCCGCTGGATTGTGCCTGGCATCGCCACGAGGGTGCTGGCTTGGGAAGAGGTGGGTGTTGTCCCCATAATACTTCCGTTGGGCTCGTCCTCCTCATCCTCATCCTCGTCAAGATCCCGAACATAGGGGTTCTTCAAGCCGCCGGGCATGTTCTTGATCCAGGCAAAACCATCTGACACACTGGCTTTTTGTTCGAACTGAGGGGCGTTCTCTTTGCGCTGTTGATCAAGACCCGCGGCCCATTTCTTCATGGTGTCCTCGTTTTGGAACTTGATCATGAAATTCTCCACGCCGGGATCCCCCTTCCACCAGATTTGGACGGTATAGGAGCCTATACAGTTAGTGTTTGTTGAGCGACCGAGGGTCAAGGACGAGGTATGCTTACCAGTCTTGGACATAGCAACAACTTCTGTGACATTTGTCATGAAGATCCGCCCTTTGAGCTGCAACTTTGCGTTTTTGTTGCGCACCTTGGGTCCTGTTGACTTTGTCTTGTCCTTTTTATCCTTGGTTTTGCCCGGCACGACCTCCTTGCAGCACAACAGGATGCATTGGAAAAGGTAGATCTCATACTTGCGAGAAAGGGGTCATCAGTAAGCAGCGAATAAAATGCGAGTCACAGGGGAAGAGAAAAAACTCACGTCTTTCTCCTGGTCGCCTTTGCCAGTAACGACAGTGTAGACTCCATGCATGAGCAAGTCACCAAAATGATCCACGCGGTGTTTTTTCCAGTCTTCAACACGGTTCACCAAGTCGTCGACTGCTTCGCTCAGAAGATCCCGGTTCACAGCCTCGTTAGCCTTCTGAAGTACTCGCTCGGCAGCGGCGATCCCTGCTGAGAGGTCGGCCTTGGTCGCTTCATCCTCGTTCTTCTTTAGGAGATCCTATAGAGTGTCAGATGGAGTTATAGTGGGCGCATATTTGGGGGGCCTGCATACTTTGAGAAGGAGCGGGTATTTAACAAGACGCTGCATGGGCTTCAGGAGGAAACCATCGAGGGTGTTGAAGTCACAAGCAACAGGGTGGTCGGCTGTCTGAATCTTGTCAAAGACCTGGCTGGCTAGTTGCCCAGCCTTCCGCTGGTTTGCGATAAAGGGCTGGTAACACCGGTTGAATGTCTCTTCGTTCGCAAAGAAGAGGCTGCCCCACTCCTGTCTCGCTTGTGGCACCGAGTTCGTTGTTTCCACCCTGATCAGGAACTTCCGCTGGCAATCCAGAATGGCATTGATGTTAAGGAAAATATCGTGAACTTTGTCGCCAGTGATGATGCCGTTCTGCTCCAATGTCTTCTTCAAATCATGGAGGTGTTCCAGATCTTGGACATACTTCCGCTCGGTGTCAACCAACTCTCGGACGACATAGTCACGGTAACTCATTTGTGAGCCTGCTTCCATCGTATTGTCTTCAGGATAGGGCTGGATTTGAAGGAGGAGGCCCCGCTGCTCGGCAAGATCCAGAACATGGTTGATCACGGTGGTGACCTACAAGTCAAGTCAGCTTTACGTTAACCACAAGCACAGAACACACAGGGGAACTCACCTTCACAAACCCGGTGGTGTCATTGCCTGCAAGATCGGTGATGATAAAGACATCAGTTGTTGGAAGCATGAGCTTGGATTTGCAGGCCTCGACAAAGCGGAGAATGGCAATCTTTGACCGCTTCGACTGGGATGCTTCGGGCGCTGCCTGAACCTGCAGCGGGGTTTCTGGTTGCAGAGCGTTGTAGATGGCCAGGAGCGGATATCCAGTTCGCAGGAGCTTCCATAGCGATTCGACAGGGCCACCCTCATCCGGATCCGCAGCCATGATTTCAAGCTGATCCATGTATGCTTCAAAGCCCGGCACCTTGGCCAGCCTCTGTTTGAGGGCAACGCATATTTGATAGAGTGATCGGGATGCGTCGGCCCTCTGGTTTATGATGTTACTGGTTGCCACGACCTGGCCATTTGACTGTGCGGTGGATAAGGAGTTCACGGAGGAGGAGGAGTTGGTGGTCGGAAAAGTTGCTGAGCCAGACAGTTGGCTGGCGCGGGGTGCGTTCGGCACGCCCATACTATTCATCCTGTCAAGAACATCCATGGTTGCGACCGGGCCTGTATTCGTGCGAAGGAGAGAAGCATAGGCCATAACTATCCCTCCGTCCGCACAAGCCCAGTCGGAAATGCACGGGGCGGGAGAGGATGATCGAGCCGACTGTGACGGACAAAGCTGGGTCGGGTATCAATCGAAGCTCGGTTTGGAAAGACGTGACCACGGTAGGCGAAAACGACAGGAATGAATCAACTAGGGACGGCGATTGATTCCGGAAGTGGTCGAAGGTGACGAATTCGAAGGCAGCCAGGAGGGCTTTTTCGATCGTTGGGCTGGTCGGTGCCCGCTTTATCGGTCTTAAGAACCCCTGTAAGGTTTGCCCGTGTTGTCGCAATGGCTGCGACCGGTATCGTCTTGTACGATTCGTGGTTTTGTGGCTCGTGGGTTCTCTGGTTCTCGCTCGAGTGATCGGTGTCCAGATTCACTGGGTGGTGTTGTGCTCTCTCTCATTTGACCTCCTCTTGCGCTGGGTGGTTGGCCGTTATCGCTCAGTCTGTCTGTCGGTATTCTTGTCGATGTTGCCTTTGGCTATCCCTTTGTAGCCGTTGCACGATTCCCTTTTTCTTTGAATATTTTTTGGACAAGCAGCGGCCGTGAGTACCGAATGTTCCCGCGAACTCGGGATCGGGTCACGGTGCTGAGATGTGGTTTGAAACGGAGGGTCGCGGCAAGTGACCAGTCCCCAAGTTGGTTGGTTGGCATGCAAAAGGTGCGGGCAGCCCATTCGGTGTGGGAGGCGCTGATGTGGGTTCGCAGGGGGGGTGGAGAATGGGGGCCACGGAGTGCGGCGGGGGCAAGAGCCAGCGTGATCAATGCGCCGTGGAGGCGGCGTCCAGTTGCTGCTGCCACTGGCCACTGATGGACAAGTCCGACGTTTTAAAATGGATGCCGGAGAAGAGATGGTCGGGCAGGCCAACTTAGGTAGGGGATATAACCACCCAGCGGGTCATCAATGACATAAACAGCACAAATCGAACATTCTATCATGGTTGGAAAGCTCTCTCGTAATTCTGAGGGTTTACATAACTGCCTGACCTGGAGTGTCTGACATGCACTTTAACCGTTGCATGACTGCCAACTATTGGCCTTCTCCCGTCTTCGCTGGCTGATGTGAGCTGCCTACCTGGATGGGGAGAACAGTTCCATGGTGGATGGCCAAGTTCACAGGCTAGAAGTAGCCCATGGCTAAACACAATGCATCCGAGTTGCCGAGTTCGAGATTCAGAAAATGCAGATGCAGTCGGTCGGCGCCTCGGGTTGTCCCCTTTCGGGCAGCCTAAGGTTTGGGCAAGGACTCGAAGAGAGCCTAACAATTGACCATCCGCTACCTACCTCATCCTAGACCCTGCGAACCACATGCAAACTAGAAAGAAATCCAATACGAATATTTGCTAATGAATCTACAAATGCGAGCAAACATCCTAACATTCAAGAGGATTTCGGTCGTGGTTTGTGACAGCGACCAGCTCAGGAGGTGAAGTGGAGGAGGGAGGTGATCGGCACCGCCTTGCTGCCCCTCCATTCAGGCATAATTCTGACGGGCCTGCCTGTTTCAGAACTTGAGCCGTCGTGTACTAAACCCTTTTGGTAAGCCTGGGTCTTCATGTCACCAAATCGTCAAGCACGTGAGTGAACGGACTGTCAACCTCAACCCGATTCCTTGACAAAAGTTGACATTTGGCCGTTGCAATGGGCTGGCATGAGGTTGGGTTCGCGATCACCTCTAATTACCCCTGACCTTTTGCAAATGTCCCCCTTTTACTTGAAGCCAGCACGTGGCCCAGGCCACTGATCACGCTAGAACAAATGAACATCTGGAACATCGAATCGGCTTCCTCCCAAAATTTGGCGGGACAGTCCCTGGTTTGTGTGTTAGCGCCTAACTTTGGAAAGGGGACGGCCCGAGGTATCCTTGCAAATAAGGAAGAAGGGGATGCTGACAACCCAACATCTGGAGACGTCAAGCGTGGTGTCTTTTCTCTTTTGCTTTGATCTCTCATCAGTGGATCTTACAAAGCGTCCGTCACCATGCATCGCTGACAACACGGAAAGCGAAACCCACAGATCGGCTTGTGGGATTGGGATAACTTCCATGCCATCACCGGTTGCTAGGTGTTTTTCAGATGTAAAAGAGCGACCCAACCCATTTCCCTTCGAGAGTATACATCGCATCAGCATGTTTAGGAGACGAAATCAACCAGAACTGGGATTGAATACAACAACGATGTCACCAGCTGTAGATTTTAAGGACAAGGGCGCGAGAAATGTGTCAACAACCCAGTCAGGTGTAAGTGGCTCTGCTGATGCATAAAAAGAGATAGAGTAATGCCCAGTTTGTTTCCTGGTTTTGGTGTATTGTGTATAACCAAAGCACCATTTGTTTCTGGAATATGCCCTGCAAAGAAATTATCATGATATTAAGGAAGTTGTTTCGATATTTCAGTCTGATATCCCAATTACCTCCCTGCACAACTGCCTACCTGTATCATAGTTACGTCGATAATTAGATCTTGAAAAGTCGCCGATCGAGCAAAACCTGGAACCCACCTCACCTCGCCCCGCCAACCCACCCCGGCACAGCCCAGCAACCCAGGCCACTGGCAGTTCCAAGACACGGCGGGAGTTTGTCAGCCGCCGTCCCGCCTCACAGGGCGCAAGCATGCAACAACAACAACATTTGAAATCATCTATCCGCAGGAACGCATCTTTCTGTCTCGGAAACTACCGCCATTAGATTGTTGGGCAGCAAGGGACAGTGTCCTTGCTGTTGCACAATTAACGGACAGGGCTGCGCCACGGCGCTGCTTCACGACGATACCAATCCCAGCGGCGAATCGTTACACAAGACCAGCGACAGAGAGTGACGCCCTGTTGCCCTGTTGCCCCGTTGGGAACCCCCCACCGACGCTGCATTTTCGCTTCGTTTCTCTCTCTACGGCTCATTCCTCGCGCCTCTTCCCATCGACGGATGCGCGCAAGACCGTGGCTCGACGGTGTTCTGAGCACAGATCCGTGGCACCCGACAAGCGATGGCTGGTTTCAATCCGCAGCCCGACGAAGGTTACTCTGAAGATCCTCTGACCGCCCTCTCCGCCGCGCCATCCTTCCCGTTCAAGTCGCGCGAGGACGCTGTCTCGGCACTGGGATCGGCTCGATCACGCGACGAGTTCCCGCCATGGTTGCTACAACACATTTCTAGCCTCTCGCTTACTCGCAAGACCGGTAAGTGTTGTCCTCTTATGCTTTTTTATCCTCATCCTCCCCTGCCCCAGTGTGGGTTCTCACCGTCTCGCGAGTAGAACTGGCCATGGCCATCCTTAACGACCTCCCGACGACCGTGATATCTCAAATTGTCGAAAACTTGCACCCTCGCCTCTACATCGACTTTGTTCGATACCTACCTCCTGAGGTCTGCCTCAAGATCCTCGAGTTCCTCGACCCCCTTTCACTCATCAACGTCGCGCGATGCTGCCGGGCATGGTATGTCCTCGCACTGGACAGGAAGTTATGGGAGCAGTTGTTCTTCCTAGAAGGATGGAAAGCAATGCTGGACGAGGTTCTGGCAGCCGAGCGGGAAATGAACGGGCCTTCCTCTTCGTCTACCCACGGCGTGCTGCGACGGATGCAGTCCCAAGACGACGGGCACGCGCATAAGAAGCGCGCCATTTCCCTATCACCGAGGCTCGACGCCGATACGGACACGGTGATGATCGATGCAGGGAGCGCTGTTAAGCAGGAACCAGCAGAGATGGAACCGGCCGAAACCAGTATCTTTGGAGGTCCGAGGAGGCCGGCCTTGAAGACTGGTATCTCCCAGCGTATGGGCGATCTTGACATGCCAAGCGCGCTATCGAGGTCCAATTCCAAGGGCAAGTCGGTGGACAAAGGCAAAGGGAGAGCGCTTCCTTCTGCGGCGTCGGAGCCCTCGCACACCAGACCTTCATTTTTGCAAACTGTGATGGAGCCACCACGCCTGGCTAGATCGGGGCTGTGGGCCTGGGATGGACCGTCGACACGATACAAGATCAACTGGAAATACCTCTACACGATGCGGCGGCGGCTCGAATCCAACTGGGAGCGAGGTCGGTTTGTGAACTTCCAGTTCCCACACCGTTCCCATCCCGAGGAGGGCCACGAAGAGTGCGTCTACAGCCTCCAGTTCAACTCACAATACCTCGTCAGCGGGAGTCGGGATCGGACGATCAAGGTGTGGAACATGAAGTCGCGGCGATGCCTTCGGACTCTCGCCAAACATAAGGGTTCTGTTCTGTGTCTACAGTTCGATTCGGACCCCGATGAGGATCTGATCGTTTCTGGCAGCTCAGACTCGGACGTGATCGTCTGGAGGTTTTCGACCGGGAAGCCGATCCAAATACTAAAGAATGCCCACCGCGAATCGGTCCTCAATGTTAAATTCGACAAACGCATTTTGGTGACTTGCTCTAAGGACAAAACCATCAAGATTTTCAACCGCAAGCCGCTGCGCCATGGAGACCTCGGCTATCAAGAGGTGGACCCGGTCCCGGTGAATCTGAAGAATTACGGCTACAACCTCCCGATGTCGCCTGACGATTTCCCCGTGATCCCGGCGTGGACTATGATCGGAAGTCTCGAAGGCCATAGTGCCGCCGTCAATGCGGTCCAGATCCACGACCGTGAGGTGGTATCCGCGAGCGGCGACCGGCACATCAAAGTCTGGGACTGGCCAACCCAGGTGTGTAATCGGACAATCGTCGGGCATAGTAAGGGCATCGCTTGTGTGCAATATGATGGTCGCCGCATCGTGAGCGGCAGCAGTGATAATGAGGTCAAGGTGTTTGACCGCCAAACTGGGCTCGAAGTTGCCAACCTCCGTTCACATTCGAGTCTCGTGCGTACGGTCCAGGCGGGGTTCGGAGACCTACCTTACAGCGTCGAAGACGACCTGGCCGAGGCAAAGAAGGTGGACCAGGCGTATTTCAAGGCATTGGAGTCCGGTCTGCTGTCGGAGCGGGATCGCCCTAGGTCGGGCCGGCGCTATGCTAACCCGGGATCTCGGCGGCCGGAGGACATTTGTGCCTACGGTGCGAAACTACCGCCCGGCGGCGGCGGTGGCAAGTACGGGCGAATTGTCAGTGGCAGCTACGACGCAAGCATCATCATCTGGCGAAGAGATAAGGAAGGCCTTTGGAAAGACCAGCATCACTTTAAGCAGGAGACAGCCGCCATTGCGGCCCTACAACACGACCGGACGGGTTTGGCCCCGCTACATCCAGCCGTCCAGAGTCTCGTTAGCCGCGAAGCTTTGAGGGCATTGAGAGCAGCTGGCTCCGCGCCTTCGGCTGCGGTATCCGATGCCGCAGGGCCATCCACGGTCACGTCCAACGGAGCGTCTCGGTCGCAAACCGCCAGCGCGCCGCCCAGTACCTTGGCAGGACCCACACTGCCCCCGATCGGTGCACTCGCGATGGAGTTCGGCCAGACTGAGTTTTCGTCCGCGGGGTTTCAACAGCTTCGCCAAGTCATCGACAGCTCGGTCCAAAATGGCTCCCAAGCGCTAGGGCAGGCCATTGCAGCGCACCCCGCGATCCTCATCCACCGTAGCTATGTGGAAGCCGCGATCGACCGACACCAAAATCCCGTCGTTAGGAGCCAGCTGAGGCAGACGTACTCAAGCGCCTTGATCAGGGCGCAATTCGAGCAGGCACGACAAAGACGCGAGGCCCTACGGAACCAAGAGGCCGCCGCATCTGGTTCCGCGGTAGCAGGCCAGTCTTCCACCGAGGGAACCGCAGCTACAGCTACAGCCGCCCAAACAGGTTCCCAAATGACGCCCGTCCAGTTGCCGGCTGTAGCGGCCCTCCAGCCAAACGCGCACGCCCCCAACGGGGCGCCGATGCATCAGGCAGCATCTCCCGTTGCTACGTCTCTCGCCGCCGCGGCCGCAGCAGCTTTACCCCCCGCTCCCGCTGCTGTTGGTTCTAGTTCTGCCTCCGGGCCGGGTGTGACCCTCCCTGGCCATACCACCACCCCGCCCCAGCTCCCACCCCAAGGACAAGCACAGCATCACCCGCACATTGCCCAGGCACCGGCGCCGTTCGAGGTCCACGACCCGGCTAACCCAGCGCGGGTGTTCAAGCTGCAATATGACGCTCGGCGCATCATCTGCTGTAGCCAAAGGAGCGTGATCGTTGGGTGGGACTTTTGCAACGGAGACACGGAGCTGGAGGAGGCGAGCCGTTTCTTTGGCCCTGTGGATTAAGGAGGCGGGGAATGGGCTTTGGAATAGAGATGCCATCATCACGGTTTACAGGTTGGGTTTCAACGGGCACACTACCGGGTTTCTTTTCTCCAGGGACATGATTGACGATGTAATGGCAGGCGTTTGTAGACTACCTCCAGGATTACCGAGCGACCTGTATATATAACTTTAATGAACATGCCCGCAAAGCCCAGTGCCTTTGCCAATCGTGTACCAGATTATGTGTCAAGAAAATTGATATCGCTTGTCCCATGCTAACGACCCTGATGAACTCCGCTCTCTCTCCCTCTCTGTGTCTCCCCATCCTTACTCAACCAGCAGCCTCCTTCACCTGCCCCGTCGTTGTCGGCGCCTCGTCAATGAATTCCGGTACCTCATCCTGCATAAAACTCGGCAACGCCCCCTCCATCCCCGCCCCAGCCAGCTCCCTATCCAACTCCACCTCCTGACCGAGCGCCTCCAACTCAGCATCCAGCTCCGCCTCATCCACATCCTCGGGCACATCATAACTCCGCGCCAAACTCTCCTGGATCTCGTTCCCCACATCCAGCAAATCCGCCATCTCGTCCTGCAGGCGCTCGATCTTATCGATATCGACCTTGCCGTACTCCTTCTTGAGCGCCTTGTTGGTGCTCTGCAGCGCGTCGATGGTCACCATGGTGTTCTTGAGGTTGTCCTGCATGGTCTGCGCCTGCTCCATGTTCCACACCTGCGACTGCAGCTGGTCGCGCTGCGCCTCGTACTGCTTGCGCCGCTGTAGGACTTTGAGCGCTTTTTGCTTGAGCGCCGTCTTGCCGGGTCCCTCGCGCATCTTGCTGAGCTTGGTTTGGTAGCCTTGCAGTTCGGCGTTGATGGAGGCGAGCTTGACGTCGATGGAGGAGACGCGGGTGTCGATGTTGGAGATGGCGGAGTTGAGGGTGGCTTTGGGGGCTTTGGGAGCTGTGCTCCCGAAAAGGCGGTTCATTTTGGCGGTTGGAAGGGGGGAAGGGGGCTAATAACGGTGCGGTGGGTGGAAGGTGTCGTTTGGTTTGGTTCTTGTGGAGGTTGTGGCAGTGGTGGTGATCTTGTGGTTTGGTGTTTGGATTCTTGGACGCCTGCTGCCGGACTCCAGCTGCACCGAGGGGTGCCGACGCAGCGCCAGGCGTCAGGGTCAGGGTGCGTGGGACCTGAAAGGCGGGGCTGCAAGTCAAGGTGGGGCGGCGATTGACGGCGGTGGGGCTGGTGGGGTTTCCGGCGGGCCAAGGCCTCTGAATTCCACAACTGCCGCCATCGTCAATGTTGCCGCATTTGTCCTGAGTGATGGCTCCACGGCCGACTAGCAAACAAAGTATGCCAACGTAATCGAATACAGCAGCCCTAGAGAAACGAGTTGAGTCCGCACTGGTAATGCAGGAGGACTAGGAAACGGTATATATTCAACATGAGACTCTATTACTAAGACAGCCGTTTGGGACTAAAACACAGAGAATCTCGTAGCGACTAGAAGGCATTACAAGACGAGGTGTCGACAGGACAAGGTGGGGGGTTGCGGAATAGAAGTCTATAATATCAGACGGGCTCTGCTGCACTTGCTCTGAGTTCTTCTTCTTTTCTTTTTCTTCTTTTACTTCGCCTTCTTTTTCTTCTTTCTCCTCTTTATCCTTCTCTTCTTCCTCTTCCTCTTTCTCTGTTCTCTTGCTCTTTCTCCTTTCTTTTCTTTTCTACTCTTTTTTTCCCCATCTTTTTTCCATTTTCGTTTTCTTTTCCTTTCCCGTTCTAATTGACATTGGTAGGGCTCGGATTACATATAGGAGAAACAATTAAAGTTGGGTTATGTATGGGAGAAATCACGGTTAGTCCTAATGTCAGCTCTGTAATGGATAACCAACTCGGGCGCCGAGGGGACGAGGCACAATCCCCCAGATCCTAGCAAGAGAAAGGAGAAAAGAGAAAAAAAGAAGCTGGGTCAAGTACAGCAGGAGCGCATCTGATATCATAGACTTCCCCCACCCCCACCTTCCTCGCCACCACGTTACACCCCAACCTCACAAACAAACAACACACATACTACTATTAAGCCATCAAATTCAGAACAATACACACACGAACACCCAAATCAAAGCCCGCATCCGATATTATGGCCCCCCAAAATATCCTCGTCGTCGGTGCAACCGGCCAGCAAGGTGGTGCCGTAGTCAAGTCGCTGCTCGACCTCCCCGAGAGCTCATCACGTTTCCACATTCTGGCCCTCACCCGTAATGCTCAATCCGAACGTGCCAAGCACCTCGTATCGGAGCACAATGGCACAGTTTCGCTCATCGAAGGCGACGATGCGAATCCCGGCCCCATCTTTGCGTCCCAGCCCGAGGGCTCCATCGACAGCATCTTCATCGTCACCGTCCCTGGCCAAAAGACCCCAGAAGAGCAACAAGCGATCCCGCTCATCGATGCCGCCGTCGCCCATGGCGTGAAGCACATCGTCTTCAGCTCCGTCGACCGCGGCGGCGACGAGAAGAGCTGGACCAACCCGACCGACATCAAGCACTTCCTCGCCAAGCACAACATCGAGCTCTACCTGCGCGACAAGGCCGACAAGGAAGCCGGCGGCAAGTTCACCTGGACCATCCTCCGCCCTGTCTGCTTCATGGACAACATGAACCCGGGCATGCTGTGCTACATGTTCACGGCCATGTGGGACGCCGCGCTGAAGCCCGACACCAAGCTCCAGCTGGTCGGCGTCAGGGATATCGGCGTGTTTGGTGCCAAGGCCCTGAGTGACCCCGCGAAGTGGTCGGGTAGGGCCGTCAGCCTGGCCGGCGACGAGCTGACCCTGGCTGAGGCGAGGGAAATCTTTCACAGGGTTGTGGGCGGGACCCTGCCGCAGACTTTTACCTTCCTCGGCAGGGCGTTGATGTGGGGTGTCAAGGAGATGGGGGATATGTTTGCCTTCTTTGAGAGGGAGGGGTATGGAGCTGATATTGAGGCTTTAAACCAGGAGGCGCCGATGCAAAACTTTGAGGCTTGGTTGCGCGATGGTAGCAAGTGGCCGAGGCAGTAGGATTTGGGGGTTAGGCGTTCTTGATCGTTCTGCAATGTTTCGTTGTGATACACTCTACTTAGTCTTACCGTTTCTCCTATCATTTGCCGTTGACCTAAGAGCTCGGGGTTTAACGTTTAAGCTCAGGCTCGAAAAGGATTCCACCGATTCGGCGGTTTCCTAGCGCTGTCAAGCATACTGATAAGTCGCCGTCGGCTTCACAAGTGTTGCGCGTAAGGCAGAGCCAGCAAGGAGCTGCTGACTGAAACCTTGAAATGGCCGGCTTTGTGCGTCTCGGACAGAAATCCGACGGAATTTAACATGGCACACAAAAGCTCAAGGTCTGATGCACGAGGCGCAGGCGAATCCGAAACCCCCAACAGGTGTTGTGCCACACCCGTGGGTGAGCGGCGCAGTCACCACCAGGGTCTTGAAGGAGTCCCCAGGGGCTCAAGGCAGAACATAAAACATGTTACAGCCCGATAAACTTTAGCTAGACCCATTTCTGTGCCGTTCGCTAGGAATTCCGGCGCTAGGTTTGCCCAGAAATAGTAGTGCCTCGCGGCCTACGCCGTGGTCATGGAACAACAGGCCGCACCAACAAGGTGTTTGTCCGTAGGAGCCGCCGCCGTGCCGTGAAGGGAGCGATGACGGTCCCGGCGCAGCTCTAGGAATATAATAGTCTCGGAACGGACAGGCCGTGAGGCCTGCACGTCTAGGTGGACCAACTCGCCATGACCGCGAAGCCTTGATGTCACCGCCAAACCCAGGCTCTCCACGCCACCGACGACGTCGCCAAAGTGCAGTAAAGCACTTGGAACTATCCGCATCCCTCATTCCACCCCGGATCACCGAGCTCCACCGCCTCACCACCTCACAATGGCACCCAGCAGCCGGCCCCCTAGTCTCCCGTCCATCCCGGATATCGCTCTCGACCTCAACGAGAAGGCCCAGCTCCTCCCCGAGCTCGAGGAGGTCCTCAGCTCCGGCGCCGAAACCAGCACCACCCTCGACGAGGACTACGACTTCCGGCCGTCGCGCTCCCACAGCACGCGCACGCAAAACTCCTTCCACCGCCGCATCGTCCTCCCCTCCCGCTTCCCCTCCATCAGCAGCAGCCACGCGCCCACAACACTCACCACCCTCCCCCTCTCCCCACGCCACCACGACGTAACCTGCCAAGTCCAGCCACTGTAAGCTCTCCCCCATACTACCCCCGAGAAAAGCATCACACAACTAACCTTTACAGACAACTCCCCCCCACCCAAAAAACCCTCCACGAATCCTGGACCATCACCTACCACCACCCCCGACCCCACCCCACCAAACTGCACATCCGCGCCCTCGGCATCACCCTCTCGCGGCAATCCGACCACCACCACCGCGGCGGCGGCTCCGAAGAAGGCTCGGTGTTGTCCGTCGTGCCCAACACGCACTTCGCGCAGGCGGAGCTGGCGGCCACGGTCGCGCTGCACGAGGCCAGCGTCACGGCGAACGCGGCGCGGCGGGGGGGCGCGCCGAAGCGCACGCTTTCGAAGCCTAAGATTGTGGGGAGCGCTGCTGGGAAGGTGGGGGGTGTTGGTGGTGGTGGTGTTGGGGAGGGTTGGTGGGAGGGGGCGGTGTACGCGGCGGATTTGGAGAAGCGGGTGCGGGCGCTGGACTGGCGCGTGCAGGACGAGATCTATGAGTTGTTGAGTGACCGGGTGCAGAGCAGTAGTAATGCTTTCCGGCGGCGGGATTGGCGGGTGGTGGCGCTGACGGAGGTGCCGGGGGGTGAGTTGACTGATGCGCCGACGGGGTTTCGGGCGTTTGGGGAGACGAAGAGGGGGTGGTTTGGGTTTGGCAAGACTAAGCGGTTGAGTGTCAAGGCGAAGCGGTGGCCGGATATGCCCGTGACCGAGTACAGGCTGATCCTGAGGGGGGCCGAGACCAAGACGAATGATCAGGGCTGGGGTCACTACAACCGGTATAGTCGGCCATGGCGGGCTGCTGATGAGAAGGAGATTGGGGACAGGAGACGGTGGTCCAGCTTCACGGGGAAGAGCGAGAAGTATGTTGACTTTTGAGCGTGAAAATGGGGGTTGGGGCATTGCGGACGGAGCATGGACGGCGTACAGACGGCGTTGTTTTTGTCTATCATTAAACTTTCCTATGTTTCGGTCAATGAAGATGTGTCGGACAAGCAAAGCCGCAAGAGGTGCCGTTGGGATGCCGAAGGGGGATCTTAGCCCCTTCACCTGGCCAATATCCAACTCCTAAACGTCCTCACTTGGATGCCTGCCACTTCGGCACAAGCTCCGCGTACACAGCCCGCTCTAGCTCATCATACATCTTGAGGACATTAGGGTCCTTGTACGGAAAGACATTGACAAAGATCGCAGCGCCGATACCGGTCTCACGATCAATCCACTGTAGACCATTATGTTAGCAACCTGGCGCAGCATCCCATCGCAGAACCGACTCACCCATCGTGAATTGCACATGCCAGACCACATCATGCTCCCCTTCCTCCGCTTTCCCTCCACATCCTCCAGATTAATGGTGCCTCCGATCCCATAATCGACCGGCGTGTCCTCCGGCAGCTCAGCGCCAGATCCAAACTCCCAGAGAATCCCCCGCAACCACGCCCGCTGTGTCTCATCCAACTGCGGCCTAAACATTTCATCCACAACCTCCTTCTTCAAGATACCCTCCCCATCCAACCCCTTGAGCACCGCCTGCATAACCTTCGCATAGTCCCCAGCGCACGTATACAACCCCGCGCCGCCGGCCTCGTACTGGGGCTCGGCGGGAAACATCTCCGCCCTCTCACTCAGCTCCCCCGTCTCCACATCCCGCTCAGAAATCGACACAAACCTATCCTTCTTCCCCTCCCCCACCACCCGGCCGCGAAAGAACCCCGTCCCATCCATCCCCAGTGGCTCCAAAAACCACTCCCGCAGGTACTCGCCCAGCGACACACCCGTCACGCGCTCCAGCGTCTGCCCCGCCCAGTCCGGGCCCGTGCCATAATACCAGCCCGCGCCGGGCGCGAACTTGAGCGGCGTCGCCCAGCCGGCGATGGTGCAGCTGGCGACGTTATCCGTGACGCCGGCCCACGCCGCCCAGCGCATCAGGTCCGGGTCGCCCGGGTTGGTGCCCAGGCCGGCCGTGTGGGTCAGCAGCTGGCGCAGCGTGATCGGGTGCGTGTTGGGCTCCAGCAGCGGCGCGCCGCCGCTGCTGTCTTTCTCGCCGTCCTTGCCCTCGCCATCGGGGGCGAAGCCCTTGAGGATGGGCAGCGCGGCGAGCTCCGGCACGCGCGGGCGCAGGTCCTCGTCGAGGGTCACGAGGCCGCGCGAGACGAGGTGCATGAGGCAGGCGGTGGTGACCAGCTTGGTCATGGAGGCGACCCAGGTGATGGAGTCGGTTTGGAAGGGGGGTGAGGAGGGGTCGACGCGGGTGCGGCCCGCGGAGCCCTGGTAGATGGGGCCTTTGTTGGGGGTCGGCGTGTTAGTGGAAGGGGAACAAGAGGGAAATTATGCGGTGGTGTACATACCATCTTTGCCAACGACAACAAAGGACGCTCCGAGGAGCTTGTCCTTGGTTGCCGTGCCGTCGGCGACATAGCTTTTAAGGATGTTGTCAAGCTTCTCGGCCATGGTGAAGGCGGCTCTTGCGGTTACGTGTAGTTGGTTCGACAGTTAATATGGGGAAAAAAGAGAGAACAGTCTTGATGTGACTAAGGAGGTATGTCGTGGAGGAAGGCCTGAGGTGTCCCAGGTGTTTATTTCCGGGGCCAGCCCAGGGGTTAAAATAGACCAGCCTTGCGGTATCGACAATGGGCCGAACGGACACAGCTTACAGGTGTTACATGTTGTGAATGCCCGACTCTCCACCGGCGTGTAAATGTGGAGAAGGACTAATGTTGCTCTCGATCTGCAACTGCTAGGCCTGACTCACACCGGTATTCAACCAATCGTCTGTGTCGATGGGCATGCTCGCATCCAAAATTGGGGTCGATCCCGCGTCAATGCCGGTCGTACATACACCAACCCAATGACATGACCGGCGAGGCTCACTTAAGTCCTTGAAGGACTCTCCGACATGTTCCAACCACAGTGTTAATAAGATCCGTCTCCTGCTCGGAGCCCTGCGAATCCTGCAGGTCTTGGCTGAGGAGAATGGGTAATCGCTCGAACCTGGTTGGCGATTCATCGTTGTGGGGGCCAAGACGGTTTTCCATCTCAGGACCAAACCCGCCGACAACAGCCCCAAGCAAAGCGGTCGATTCATCAAACAGCTTGAAGTAATCGAGCGTGAGCAGCCCTTCTACCTGAGATGTGACTGTCTCGTCCAGAAGCTCAAGCATTTTGATGGGCGAAAGTTGGGAGAGCTCCGAATCACGTTCGAAGTCCACCTCGTCGTCGGTGGCTTTGGCCACGCCATTCGCGATCGTCAAGGTCCCGTCGCCAACTTCTTCGCCTGCATCGGTCGTGTTGGTATCCAAAAGTGCAAGTGCGTTGCGGGCGCCTTGCCGTTCCGTGCGCTCAATCTGCAGTCGTTGGGCGGTGAGTTCCCCGAGGTAGTCGACGAAAGGTGCGCGTCTTTCGTCAAAAGCATATCGTTGATACAGGCTCTGTCGTACGGCAACCGCCGCGTTTGGACGACCGCTATCGGTTGGATGGGTGGCCTTCTCATGTTGCGCCGACTTCCTGCCCCCTGATTCCGCGTACTTGTGGATGATAGCCGCTGCACTCTCCCCGTCCCGTGATCCGTCCTGATGCGTGTCCACATACCTATCCATGTCATCCCAGTGAGGGAGGTCTGGGTCCGCCTCGCGAGCGGCATGATACAGGCATGCTGCAGCATCAACGATGGAGCTAAGCAGGACAAATTCATGCCCTAGCTGGCTGTAGACCAACTTGGCCCGGAAGTCGAGTAAACCTGCCCATACGGGCTCATGTCTAAGCAGAAAGAATGGCTCGGGGTCTTCCTGCATCCCAATCTGCCGGAAACGGGCCTTCTTGTCCTCAAACAAGAAGTCCTCCACCATGTAATGCTTAGTCTCCCAAAGGCGACCGATCCAGGCTCGCTTGAAGTCGTGGTCCTTGCGATACTTGTTTGGGTTGTGTTTTTCGAGCGCTTCTTTGAGCTTCGCGGCGGTGGTCTTCAGTTCCTCAAATGGCTTGTCATGATCGGATTCCATGATGTCGCGGATGTCTACCCAGAGGTGTAGGGAAAAGATGAGCGCCGAGTTGTAGCTGTTTCTCTTCAGGCAATCCTGAAAGTCCAGCAAGAGCAGCGATTCGGTGGGTAGTACCGGTGGTTCCTGCTGGTTGACCTTGAGGGCCTTCAAGTGGGCGCCTTCGATGATAATCTGGTTGGTCACTAACGACTCAAAGCTCTTCCACTCTTCCAGGGTCCGAGCGCCGTAGACGGTGGGACTGCGCTGAGACGGAGCCAGCATCGGCACCTTTCCCGGGGGTATCATCTCCAAGGTTCGTTGCAGTGTAAAATGGGATTCTAGCGCCAACCAGTCGGACTCGTCCCTCCAAATACGCTCGTCCTGCTCGTCCTCGGTGAGGTCATCGTACGAGTCGTAGTCGATGTGGTCGATACCGTAGTGGTAGAAGAGCATGCTCATCATGAAATCGTATCTCGCCAACTCGGGACTGAGCGGTCTCAGTTCCCGGACGAGATCATACTCGAGCTGATGGAAAAGTTCGAAGGCGGCATTGGTGACGACAGCCAACGTGTCAAGCGGCACGGACCTGTCATACCAGTAGTCGCACCACCGCTCCGCGATGTGGCTCCGGATGGCGTTGAAGTCTTCGAAGAAGCAATAGACCATCATGTAGAGATCGAACTCGTCCTCCTCCTCTTCCTCGCCGGGTAACCCAAAGCGGAATTTGTCCACCCAGGAGGTGTTGTTCTTGGCCTTGGTCACTACCCTTTCGGATTTTGTCCCGTGCTTCTTGGGCTTTCCCATTTTCTTTCCACCCTTCTTTTTCCCGGGTTTCTGTGGGGCTCCCCTTTCCTCAATGGCCGCTTCTTCCTCGAGTTGGTCGGCCGCAGCGTCGTCTGCGGTGTCAGGCTCGGTTTGCAGTTCGAGGAAGGCAAACATATTACTCAGGTCCGACGTATTAACCCGAGAGTTGTCGGTCGACTTCGGCCGGCGCTGGCTGCCTCCGCCGGCATTGACAAGGGCTTCTAGCCTGGCTAGGACCCGTTCGAGGACGCTGATGATGTGGGCGTGGTTGGCGTTGCTCTGCTTAAGCTTCTCATCGTCGGTGTCTTTGGCAGAGCTACTAAAAAAACTGAAGCTCTTTTTCCGCAGACTCACGACATCCCGAAGGATGTTAAGCGCGGCCACGGGGATGTCGTCGGGGGTGGCATTATCGACGACTCGTTGGGCGAGGACCTCGAGCTGGCTCCAGTGAACAAACTTGCCGGCCCCTGTGTCAAACGTAATCCCGATGCTACTCCCAGCAGACTTGGCTTTCTTCTTTTGGCGACGCGACTGCTGCGGTGTCGTCGAATCTGCGTTGTCATCCGCTTCGTCTTCTTTTCCTCCGCCGTCATTCTTTCGAGTCAACAGCTTCTCCGCCGTTTGCTTCAGCCAGCTGGTAAATTGGGCCTGGCCGAGTTTGTAGCGACGCCATGTCCCCATGCCATTGAGTTGGTTGGGGGCCTCCATCGGAGATGCACGTGGTCTTTGGGGGCGAGAGGCTCGCGATGGAAGGATAGGTAGGTACCTAATGGTCAGAGCTCAGCATCTCAGCATGCTCTCTGACAGTTGAATTGGGTGGGTCCCTACCCCACTAAACCCCGCGTTCACGAAAAGACGCGTCTCGCTAAATGTTTAGTGCCCGTTAAATGTCAACTCTTGAATTGGTTCGCGGATTGAAGCCAAAACGCAATACAACACCATTGATTCTACACCATTAGTTCAACGCCATGGTAGGCACATCACAACCCTCAACCAACACTGGCCCATGTTTAACTTTCTTGCGCCGATGATACCCGCACATTTGTTCCGTTACGGCGCCCGCTGCTGTGCGCAATTCAGCGGCTGAAGCCAGGGGCCCAGTCCAGCTTCTTTTGGTCAGTACAATCGAGAGATGTCACTTTTTTGTTCTCCATGTACTAGACTGTGTTCGGCCCGAGAGAGGATCTGCCCCTATCCACAGTCCGCATCGGCGCCGCCTGGCTCCGCTTCTCCGTCTTCTCTCCACTGTCTCGGCACTTGCCCGACCGACGGGTTGGATGACCTGCGCTCCAGCAAACTAGGTGATTCTCCGCGACAATCCTAGGATCTGGGCTCCTTCTGCGTGTCTCAGAGCGCCAAAGTTGGTGCGTATCGGTCGGGGATAAGACCGTGGCTGGGCGTGGCTTCGATGGCATGCATGGGACTTCACCATCCCTCCGCTATATCTAAACGGCTATTCTACATTCGATCTCGATCGCCCGAATATTGCCCGGGTTTGACAAGTAAAGCAAACTGTTCCGGGCGGTTGGGACCGTCCCGAGACTCTAACTGGGTAGCGTTCGACTGCCGAAGCGCCGCGTACGCCACCTTGGCACAGCATCACAATCCGCCGACGGTATCTGACCGCCAGCCAGAGCGACGTCGGGCCACAGGACACCCGATCCCCGCCCCCGAACTGCTCGAAACAACAAACAGTTATGAACCACGGGACCCTCCAACACTCACCGCGCACTGACATCATCACGCTAGCCGGATGTACGCGGCACTCGTGCCAGAAAGCTCGCCTTTCTATCATTTTGTAGCGCTCAGATCTGACTCCCGTAGATCAATCCGAAAGCCTTCGGAGATGTGGAGGAATCGTCACATCATTTCAAGCTAGATGATGCGGGCGAGTAGTTCGTGGGTGATGCCGTGCGGGAGAGGAGCCGAGGAGATCGATGCGGTAAGACAAGGACGAGGTGGAACATCCCGCCAACAACGCCCTTGATTCAGCTGGTGACATGTCCTCCTTTTGCGTCCCGCACGGCCTTTACTTCTCCCCTCACTATTCCATTTTGGGGATTAGGTAGCGAGGGATTCAATGCGTCAAAAGCCGCTTCGACCGCGGGCCCCGAATACGCAATGAGAAGCCCTGCTGGTGCCGGTATGTGATAACCACCTGCCTTGGCATCACAAGTCATTTGAGCCTAGAGCGCTCTCTTGCGTTAGCAATCAAAACAGGCGTTGACGGACGTGTCCCCAACCCGGTCAAGCCACTTTCAAGTGACATACTACCTCCCCTCGAAGGTTGCCGCGAAGTCCAGTCTCGGTTGGCAACGCTACCACCCTAAATCAGGATTTCAGCAATTCAGCTTCGAATCGGTCCACGACACGATCCCATCTCGATGGGAGCGCCTAGATCTCTCGCATCGACACGTTGCCACCATGCCAAGTCCTGCGAGGCATGTCCAGGCTGCCAGGGTAGTGCCCCAGGTTCCGGGCAAGCCTCTCGCCGTCTGTCGCCCAGAGAGCGCCCCCACTGTGCTGCATGAGGACGAAAAGGGAAAGGACTGCTCTGAAGTTGACGCCAAAACGGAGGTGGACGGGAGCAAGACTCGGGACAGGAGGGCATTTGTCCGTTAGGGGCGCCTTGTACCTTTGAGAAGCTTCATCTGTAGATGCCCAGTCGAGCTAAAAGGAGTTGACTGCATATGCCTCTTTGGGCCGCCTCGGATGCTGCACCACCCAAACCCTTTGGAGATAATTCCGGTGAGCTCGATGACGATATATGACTCCACAACTTCAGCTAGAGCACGCTTGACAAGCGACATATGCGGAAAGGCCCTTCACCCTCGCCCTTGACTCGCAGACGACCGGTCAACTAGCTGGTTCTCGGACTGGCCATGGTTCCCAGAAGTGCAGCTTTGGACCACTTTAATCATGCAACCCCGGATGCTTGACCCAGTCGACGGGGGTAGGGGAAAACGACCTCAAGCAATGCATGGCTCTTCCACGCGAGTAGCCCCTCACATGTAAGTTGTAACCTCAAGGGGACTCGCTCGCAACAGTCGAACAGCGATGCATGCCCCTGATCACCATGTCTCAATGCTCCACCGTCGTTGGCCGTTGGATGATCGCCGAAAAACGGATCGCAGAGCTCCATTCGGTTATTCCAGAGACGGCACATCATGTCTCGCGTTAGAACAGTATCATAAAATAACCGAAAGACTGTCTGCGGCGAGTCTTGGTCACATGAGCTTGCCGAGATGCGGCCCCGTCCGATGGCGAGTCCGGCAAGGAGAAGCAAACATGTTTCACAGCCATTATCCAACAGCCCCTGTCCATGTCCATTATGGGCCTTTCTCAGCCCTTCTCCTGCAACGCCCACAAACAAGGCTTCTCGGCAAGACTAATCATGGTGCGACATTGATCGCCCACCGTTGACGGTTGTGCACTGGCGAGGCTATCCTTTCCGGTTCGAGAATCTGGAAAAACGACTGATATCTCGATTCTCGAGACGTCTCGCAGCTTGTTTGTCCTTGCCCCTGCCGTTTCAAGGGAGCTTTAAGTCCGAAAGGCAAGAAGCAAACGATCTCCTTGAAGCCGAAACATCCAGAACGACTTTGCAGTTTAGCCTCGCCGCCACAGTGTTGGATAGATCGATCGATGCCGTGGCACCAAAACAGGAGCTGCCGGAGTAAAACCTCCTCCAGCCCGGCATGAGGGCTCGATGAAAGTACGAAGTAAAAAGGGGTAATTGTTCGAAAGCAGTAAGCAGTGCTTACTTCACACACAAATAGACAAACAGCCCCAGTTCGTCCTCGTACACACTGTCCCCCCTGCGGTTTCCGCATCCCCCTGCCCTGACCAGGCCAGTCAGGCCAGCCTCGACCTGTCAGCCCGGCGAGCTCCGACGAAGCGAACTTTTTGGTCGATAAGCGACGAAGGAGCGAAGCGGGGTCCTCTCGGAACGGCTACCGGCGAGCGGTCCATCCGGGCTGGGGCCGGGCCAGCGGGCCAGGGTGGACCTCACCATTCCGGAGCCAAAAAGCCATGCCGGGGTCCGGGGTCCCCGGAAACCCCGGGGACTTGGCATTTCCGGCCGCCAACCCCTCGTTCCTCCGCGGAACGAAACCGCAATGCGGGGAAATTCGCCCTTGTCGTGGGGGTTCCAACACACACTCCCCCTTTCTTGTGTGGTACGGGCTGGCTTCCCCGGTGTGGGAAACTTGGCCTCGCGGTGACTATCGATGTGAGAGCCCGATGGGGAAAGATGGAGGGTGAGGGATGGCGGTGAGAAGAGTGAGTTGCCGGTCAAAGACCAATGCATGACCCCAGCCCGGAGGCCTTTCTCGGTAGTTCTGACACGGGGACTCTATGAGTCGGCATTTTTCGGTCATATTCTCTCCCTCTCAAGGTTCGTTGAGTCTCACTTAATCATCCGTGGCTGACTGAGTCCGAAGGTTTTGCTTCAAATTTTGGCTCAGTACAAAATGTCCATTTCTGCTGTTTGAGTAATCTTTGTCACAAATTCGGCGTTTTCAAGCTCGATCAAATGCCCGAAGTTCGCCGTAGTGCGGTCGTCTTAGCTCGTCTCACCTCCACGCCGCAGGGGGGCAGCAGACCACGCGATCCAACCAGGGACTCGCCGGTCAAAATCCCGCCCCCATTCGTGGGGGCCAACATTCGCCGGTAATTGAGTCCAAAAGTGAATCCCTTGAAGAGGTTTGAAGGTGTGCGCCTGTCAACCCTCAGTCGTTCGGACAAACCAAGAAGCGGGTTTATTAACTTGCTGCAACAACCAAACGGGGTCGAGAAACCGGGAGAAGTACCCCCCGAGTTTGGGCTGGGTGCATGAGTAGGTGGTAACGGAGAGTATTGGGGTAACAGGGTATTTGGCATGGCGGATGAAACCCTGAAACGGTGTTCATCTCGCACTGAACGAAGACGCTGGACGGAACAACATGACTGACTGACACCCACTTCGAGCATGCTCGGTATGATTTGGAACAGTGTTGCAAAAAGAGTTCATGGAAGGGTTGAGATGATGGAGGTCGGGAGGTGGGGGCAGTCCCTTGACCGTCTCTCCCGCTCCCCCACGGAAACCGGCGCAGCGATTTGAACGCATCATGGCCAGCGAAATCCGCACGCATGTCGTGGCAACATGATGAAGGGACCCAACTCGAAAGATGACCGGTGAAGGCCACCCACTAGAAGCCATGAACCATGACGGCAGCCCGCTACCGGGAACGACCCGTCATCGGCTCTGCCGTGCTGTTGTCATCCTCACCCAAGCGAGAATGAACAACACCTGGACCGGAGTTGCATTAGCAACCTCAATCAGTTGGACATACGGCTGACAATGTACCGAGTTGGCCGTTACCAGGCTCAGCTACCTCCGTTTTCGCAGAGCAAGGTACCAATGCGGCACGAGTTGCCGCCCAACTTGGAGGGTGACTCGTGGCTCAATCTCCCAAAGGAGGTCTTATCACAGCCCTGCTATAAGCCGGTGAGCCGGCAGCTTGGGCGAGTGCAACCTCACCTGCGAACATGGGGGGCTTGAGACTGGTAACACGGGCCGCCTTCTCCACAAGAAGTGGGTGGGGTCCCACGCCCACCCGCTGGCTCTGCTTCGAGGTTGTGATCTCGACACGAGCGATCTCTTTGGTGATTCCGGCCGAAAGATCTCTCTGATGAGATTCGGCCACCGCCCATGAGCCCGCCTGTGCATGTCGCACGAAGTGCATACACAAAACTACCGGCCCGGGACTTCTGTAAAACTGGGTTCGTCAGCGTGGGAAATCGCAGGGACTTTATTGCCCAGTGCTGAAACAAAAGGCTTGGCGGATTGTAGCAAGGGGGTTAGATCGCAACAGCCCGCTGCATGTCATCTGCTCTGATACCCGAGCACCTCCACGTCCAAGGAGCAGACATGATAACTAGCAAGGGGCTGATTCCGAGCGTTCGCGATGGTTCGGCCCTAAGAATACCTCGGGAGGAGGGCCGGAACGGCGAGTCTTCCAGACACCGTTGCAAGATGGTTCTGGCCGGGCCGGTACTACCGTGGGATTAGCACACCATCATGAACGAGCACCCCAATCTCAAGAGACGAACCTGGCATGCCGCCAACCCCCAAGTCCGACAGGATTGGACTCTCGGCCGAACATGGGCCCTCTCTGAAGTGAGATCGGACACTGCGTCCCAATAGAATGCAGCTGCCCACCGTGTTTCAATATCAATACGACGAAATCAGCAGCGCAGAGAGGCGGGTTGCCGTGGTACAGTATGTCGCATGTCGCTCCTCGATATCCCTGGGTTCGAATCCTGGTTTCAAGAGCCGCGGCACTCTAAGGTTGCAGGCGTTATTCAGGCAACCCCCTACTGCCGGCACTCAGCTGCGAGGGGCCGTCGTGCGTGGTGCATCTTGCCGTTTTATGTATGGTTTCTGCGAGAGAACCGTTTGGGATGAGCCTGTGCGACCACACTTGGGCTAGACACAACCGGGGCCGGGTGCCGGCCGGTAGCATCGAGACATGCCGGTGAAGTGGCTGATGGTTCTCGAGATTTAGGCTGAGAGTGCGCACAGAGGAGCACCATTCGAGGCAATCAATGGGAGACGAATCGTGGGATGCCCCGAAAGGATGAGCCGGTACGGTTGAAGGAGCAATCAGCAGGCCACGGGGCAATGATATCCCAATCGCTCCCGAACTCGGTCAAACGGACCGAAGAAGGTGAGGAAGCCAGCAAGTGAAACGCTTCAGCATGGACGAATGCGTCGAATACCCTGCGACTGATTAGTTCCCTTCCACGTCCTGTTTCTGTCAGGGATCTTCGAGGTTCCTTGCCGCACCTGGGGAAGATTAATTGACTGCTACTGACCGACGCCGAAATGGGCGAGCGGCCAGTTGAGCGGCCAGTTGAGCGGCCAGTTGCGCGGCCACTCAATTCCCAAAAGCCAACTGCCGTGCAGCGACTTGTCGTCAGGTGATGAGAGGTAGCCGAATGGCGGCGTCTCTGTCTCTTCGTCAGGGGCAAGCCCGTTAACTTAGGTAGGTAGCTTGAACTTCCATATCCCATATCGCAAAAGCTACCTATTCGTACCTACCCACTCAGTCTTCCGTGCTAAGTACCTGTTGTACTAAAGTCTGTATTGCGTGGGAATTCGAATGTGCGTCGCTGCTGGGGAATGGAATTCTCACGGTCCGTGGGCCGTGGAACATCCGTGGGAAGCCCAGTTCTCAGTGTGACGGCAGGCGGCAGGCACGATCGATCTCCGATTTGTGACATGTCTCTTTTGACTCTCAATCGGGAAATCGGGGTCGACTCGGAACCAGGTTTCTTTTGGTCTTTGGCCGTTTAAGAGAAACTCCTTGCATCTGCAACACGACCTTAGAAAGAAAATGGACTCGATCGTAGATACAGCAGAAGTAGGTCAAGATTGCCTTAGCTCATTGAGAATGGAAGTGATGAAAATTAATGGCCCAATTCGATGTCCCAATTCGATGGAGGTTCCAGGAACTCTCCCAACTTCCCACATGGAGGAGGTACATCAGACCGGCAGCCAATCACCATACAGAATTTCAGCAGGCATCAGCAGCACCGGTCGGAACCCGCCGAAGGAGACAACTGCACAGCGACCGGTGTTACTGACGGAAACAGCAGGAGAAGAAATGCCTTCTGGTCTGCCAGACCTGGTGGTCGTGAGGAGATTGGAGTTTCCTCCGTTTGGGTTTCCCCGTTTCTCCCCGGATGCGCACAGCCACCTCCACCATTTGCGACGAATTGATTCAACTCACGCAGTGAGGTCTGACCGTCGACCGTCGACCGTCGACCATGTTCCACAGCCCCGCCTCTCCTGACCTCACCCCAGCGATCCTACGCCGCACAACAGCATCGTGCCTCGAATGCATCAACTGCATCAAATGCATCTGCCCGAGCACAACGGGAAGCTGGGCCTGGGTTTTCTGTCCCACGTTGGAGGAGTTTCTGCGGCCAAGATGACCAACACAAGCCCACACTGTGACTCGCTGGAGGGGCCATTATTGAGCATCAACCCCCCTTGCTCCCCCGCCATTTTGATTGCCACATCCACCAAACTCAACGACGCCAGTGGACCGCCTCGCTCCTTTTTCTCCTCTGATTCACCTTGTGTGCTAACATTAGCAACCCCCCGACGCAGCCTACCGAGCTGCCGCTCCAGCACGTCTGATGACTGCGTCCGAAACTCCCCGTAGCGTGGGGTCAAACGCTCCGCAGGAGGGGAAACGAGGAAGGGATTGCCGAAAATGATGGACCAGGCCAATTCTTATTAATCCAGCACCGCACCACCGATTTTCCGTGCCGGCCACGGCGGTCCGAGCAGAAATGCGACCGGCGAATGCCGATAATTTCGAGTTTTGTTGTCCCTCCAAGCCCGACTCGCACCCCTCGATGGGCTCTCGAGGCTTCACCCACGCCGCCATTCTTTGCTGGCCGTGTGAAGACTCAAACCGCCTCCCAGCGCAGCCTATCGCCAGTTCTAGAACCGGCGACCTCGGTTACATGCCGCATGGCTGCCGCAAAGCATTGCTGCCCTGTGGCCTGCACTGTTTCTATCCGAAACAATCAGGCGCTGCTGCTCTCCATGCGAATCGTCGTCCCATGGACCATGACTCTGGGATGCACGGCATGTCGGGCGCTGTGCTTCCAGCGCGAGAAAGCAATACTTGGGACGCCAATGATATCTGTGAGGTCCCTAGCGGGAGGGGTGGAAACAACCTTCGTACAGCACATGCAGGATGCGGAGGAAGCATGTATGAGTTGACAATGTGGGGGCGGTACTACCTCCCTCTCCTGAGATTGATGAGTTCCCATCACTGGACGTGACGGTATTAAAAGGAAAACACGGCCGGCTTTCGGTTTCACGACACTTATCGGCATCTGTTGTCCGGGACCCGAGATCTCGTGGATGTGTACCGTGCCACGACGGACGTTCAAGAGCGAGACGCCGCGGCCATCGTTGGTCGGAGAATTCCTGGCCTTGTTGATAGCCGAGAACGCCGCAAGCGTGGCCGCCCGTCGCTCATTGCCCTCCGGCCGAGGATTCAGCGTCGAGAATTAGGGGTCCAACCCCTCTTCAATTTGCCATTGGCTAGACGTCATCACATCAACACCTCAGCATCACACGGGTTGCAAAGTGTTAGTAGATAAGAGTGAGTGGACAAACTATAAAGCAGACCGCAAGATTCCGGAGCACCGCTCGCTTCGGGCTCCAATTATGCCTTTCCTCTTGCCCCGGCTAGCTGCGTCGGCTGGATGTTGCCCAACCGCCGCTGCCGGCCGTAATCCGATGTTGCCTGGACCCGAGACTGACGCGGGGAGCGCAACCTCCGGGGTTGTGCAGTTTTTTTTCTCTCATCTTCGTGGAACAGTAGTGGTCAGTGGCGCTTCTCGATTCCTAACTTGCTGCCGCAGCTCGTGTCACAACGCTCTGCGTTACACCCTTCGGATACCGCGTCTGACAGACATCGAGTGTGACCGCCTTCAGCAGCGCCAATCAAGGAAATTTGCCCTGGGACTTCACACTGCCGAACAATGAGAACTTTAGTTAGCGGCACCGTGGGCTGCCTGGTACGCTTGGTTCAGCTCAACCACTGCATCCACGCCCGAGTCCAGGTGGTGTGGGGTTGGAGCTAAACAAGCGGAATTATCCACGCTTGCTTTCCGCTCCCGTCGATTAGCCCTTTGCGGTATTGGCGGCAGGCCGCCCTGTCGAGTTTAGGGTTCTTCACCAAGACTCAACTCGACAAACGCTTTGCCTGCCCGACGGGCACTGGGCTCATCACCTGTCGTTTCCAGCACGGCGGGGCTATCGGCTGACCTATTTCGGAACGTCCAGGGTGATGGGAGGGGTTTGTCGTGTTGACCCCTGCCGGTGATCGGTCGCGACTCAAGAGCCAGACGGACGCCCCCATCACAGTAGCTGGGCTTGGCAAGTCTTCGGCATTGGCGAAGGGGGCCAGGCACGCGCGGGCGGAGTTAGGAAAAGGAAAGTTGCGATGAAATGGAAGTCGGCGGTGCTAGTTTGTGTGATTGTTGCTTCTTGTCCCAAATCTCCCCGGCGTCAATGCCGAGGTATTCTACCCCCCGTCGGTCAGTTGACCCCCAAACGAAAAGCAAAAGAGATGTGGCAAGCTCGCAAGCTCCTCCATTCAACAAGGTACCAAAGCAACCCGCCGAGTCACCGAACCTACCCTGGCTCGAGCCTGGCTGGCGTGCCTGGGGGTGCCCAAGAAGCGCCATCCTGCTTCCATCACTCAAGTTTGACAATCCCGCTGAGTTTCCCCCGCTGCCCAATCGGAGGTCGGCGATGCCCTGTTGTGGTTGATGATCATGATGGCAGAATGACATCTTGCCTAACCGCCCCCCCAGAGCGAACGTCACACACACTACCACCTGATGGATGACGCTTCGATTTCACGCAAGGCACATCAAACCAGCCGGAGAGTTACAGCTATTCGCTTTCTCATTCAAGTCTAGGTAGGCGGGCGGTAAAAAGCAACGGTATCAATCCCAATGCCACTGTTCCAGCCCAGTCCCATCCCCAATCCCTCCGTATCAGGGAGTACTGTCAGTGTGGTATCCTAAACCCAATCAAAATCCCAAGTCCTGTATGGTATAACACCAGCACCGCAAAAGGCATCCGGGGATTGTCCCAATCCCAAAAAAAGACAAAAACAAACCAGGGTTTTCCATCCCAGACGGTATCAAAGCAATTCAGAGAAGACCACACAAAAAAGCAACAAACAGATGCAAACGTTGGAAAAGGCCCGAAAAGTCAAAAACGCCAATGTGTCGCCCCGCGCTCCTGATAATCCCTCGCTCATTAAACCAAAATAAAAAATAAAAAGCCAGTAATGGGTTTGTCGCGAAGAATGTGAGGGTGTTGTGACATGGTGGTACAGAGCCGAGGCTTCGGGAAGCCTGATGAGGAAATCGCGGGGTGTGTGTGTGTGGTCCCGAGCGAAGGGATTCAAGGTTGTCGGGTCTGGGCCTTGCCGGGGAGTCTTCTCCAGATCTCGATGATGAATCGATCACATGTGCGGTTGGAGTGCGCCGGTTGGATTGGTGTGTGCCCCGTCAGTGGCGGCTCCGTGTTTGTGGGTGGGATTCAACCATCGATCAAGGCGCAATGTGATGCCATGACCTTGACTCCCGCCCAATGGTTCGGGTCAGGCAAGTCGGGTTTGTCTTGGTCCTTGCTGTGTGCCGGCGGCCCGCTCCATGTCTCCTCCTTCGCTCATTGTGTCGCCCGTGACGCCCTGCGGCGGACAGAAACCCCTCTCCTCCCTCGCTACTCTCCAATGGGGAATTGGAGATCTAGTAGGTCGGCTGCTTGGGGCGCTTGATGAGGTTCTCCCATGGCGGATACTCCTTCGGCTTGCACTCGCCTGGAGGAAGATGTCAGTTTTCTGTTTCTCGGTTGATGGGTTAGGGACGGGTGTAAGCGTACCGCATAGCTCCTCGGCTCGGTACTCGAAGTGTGTGACGTTCGGCTGACACCTCTTGTGGGTGATGGTGTAGTCGCGGCACCACTTAGAGGCGATCCAACGGAAGTGGCCGCACGAGTACTCTCTTTGGGTATAGTCGCACATGGTTGCTTGTGGTTGTGGAAGGATAGGGTACGGGTTTGATCGAACGACTGGGTCGGTCGGTTGCTCCGGGAGAGGGGGTGGTGCTGGGTAGTTGAGCAGATCGAGGGACAATGTCCTGGTATGATCTGCAGTGGCAGATGGAGTGGTGACGTGAATTGGTGTTGGTAAGTTGGTCTGGATGTGGAATCGTCAAGGTGAGTGGGGATGATGAGCAGGTCAAAGAAGAAGAGGAGCCGGTGGAGGGTGGGAAGCGAGGTTTATTTAAGTCCCGGCATCATGGGAGGTCCAGACGCCGGGCCAAGAACAGGTGGAGGAAGCTGTCGCTCGACAGACAAGCACGACCAGGAACCCATGTTTGGACTTCATGCAACCTCCTTGGTGGGAGTTGTGGACTGGACTGCGGTAGGGGTCGGAAAATACATGCTTGGGAACTCCCAGCACGAGGTACCGACAGGGATAAGTTAGAGTGGGGGTGGGTGTCAACCGGGCCGAGGGGGTGGGAGGTAGCGAGCAAGGATTGTGGAAGGTGGAAGGAAGTGTTCCAGACATTGATGTCTCTGCGTCCGTCTGTGCTGTGTGTCTATTGGAACGGGTGGTTGCCTATGCGGTTAGCCCTCCAGTCTCATCCCAATGATTCATCAAAGCGCATCTCGTACTGGACCTGAAGCGAAGCAGTGCCCAAGGACAGAAGAGCAGACTGAACCCCCTTCTCGAGTACTCGGCCGTTTGGGCCTCAATTGTGTCTCAGCACCCGTTCGAACCAGGCACCGTCCATACTGCCCGTCCTGTCCGTCGTGTCTCACTCACTCACTTTCGCTGCTCTGTCACCGAATTCCCCCAAATCAACCAAAACGGGCAGCTGGTTGCTTGTCTCGACTCCTGTTGACCTAGAAAAGGCCTAGCGCTGTACCAGTACAATGTACACACCAGACAGCGCACGTCAGCCCAAAAGAGCAGAAACAGAAGCAGAAGCGAAGGAAGTGCCGTGGTCGAGGCTTGCATTTGCCGTCTCGCCAGACATGCATGACAAGCAGGCTGGCAGGACATGCGACAGTACATCCAGAGTACAGATGTACATCAGTTCCAGGACTCGATGAGAGCCATTGGTGCCGGCGAGAAAGCCACCAACAAACTGCGGTGGCAGGCAAAACGGAGCGCCCAAACGGTGGTGAGCCCCTGCGGCTCGAGCTGAAGTACCCACTACTGATTAGGATGGTACCCTCCCGCTGCCATTCATTTTTTGGGCTTAGGTAGGCAAGGTCGGTTTTTGATGTCGAGGGCCCAGCCCAAGCAAGCACGAGGTAGTTGATTTTTCGATACACAATGATGGATGTTGATGTTGGCTCGGGTTGCCGTGCTCCGTGCTCCTCGCGATAGTTCTAGAGGTCCTGAACCCACTATTTCTAATCTCTAATTATTCGGCGATGCCTGACGTGCAGCCTCCCAGGGCCCCCCTCATTACCCCAGGAGCTCGGGCGCGGTCGCACCAGCGCGTGGAATCCAGCTGGAAATAGGCCTGGCAGGCCCGGGCCAGGGTTGTCGAGAGGGCGATGGGATGGGGGATCTGGGCGCACCACCGAGGGAAGCACGTGTCGATTGCCTGTGGCCACGAACACTAACTGGGTATCCGTAGTTAGGGGCAATTTGAGTTCAATCCCAGACGCGGGTGGGTTGCCTAAGGAGCCTGCTCCGTCGGTCCTTCGGCGCGCTCGGTGGAAACACCAAGGCCATCTTGCGAGGGACGGTTTTACCAGGCAGTGCGCATCGTACCTGAAGACAGAGACGGCACTATCACCAAAAAGGCGAGATTCCGGGCTGCAAGACCGTTGATGCCACCCCTCAGACCCGCACCGGTGAACGAAGTGTTGCATTGCCCATCCTCCGCTTGATGTGCCTCCACATGCAGCGAGACCGCTGCTGCACATCCCGAAGTGGGTTGCAGTGAGCATGCATCTGTTTTTCTGGGGTCCCTTGTCATCCCATGTCGACCCAATTCTCTTCTCCTGGCTTCGATCATGACTCGTTGGGGGATCCAGCTCGAATCGGCGCACACAAGCTTTGTCCGGCGACCTTTGATCTGCCGTTCGCTCGACAGCACATGAACCGCTCGTTTACCAGAGCGAGCGGCATTCGAATCCCCGCTAACCAGGAACTAGTTACCTACACCACACTGCACTACAAATGAGTTAGTTATTAGCATGTCGAAGGAAGGGTGGATTTTGATGACTGATGCCGAGAGATACACATTAGGTTTCCCCCGCGACGAGAGAAAATTCTTCTCCTTACCGGGCCGAGTCCACGGCCCTCTCCGTCGAAAAAGGCGCAAATTCCACAAATTCCACAAACCCTAGTGATAAAACGCGGCTGGACGCGGAGCAGGAGACTGCGGCATTCGAGTCCTGCCGGAGAAGCGAATGTCGATGTGGGGTCTCCGAGCGGGTCGGCAACGCTGGTGTGGGCTTGGTGGGACGCCAGATCTGGCCGCTGTTCCCGTTTGGGGAACTTCGAACACGTGGAAATTTGCCTCCATCAGCGAGTGCCTTCCAAGCATTTACCCGGCACACCAAATCAGGAGATTGCAGTTTCCACTTTCGAAGCAGCGCCGAAGCTTCCAAAAGTGGCACGTCCGCTTCCACGTCCATCCACATCCAACCACATGGCGGGGAATTTCCATTCGAGTTTTCAATTGGGATTCTTGGGATTATTTCCATTCGAGTTTTCAATTGGGATTCTTGGGATTGTCATTGGCTTTTTTGAACACTTACTAACTCGTTAGAGTTCTGTCGCTTCGGCCCTTTGCCCCTCTTCTTCTGATAAAGTGTTTCAGGAGAGGAAGGAAGCAACAACACAACACAACTGACCTGCTTCCCGACACGAGCAGCACCGAAACCACACTCTTTTCACCCGCCAGGCAACAAGAAAATCCAGCACCAAGGGGTTTTTCTTGCCCGACGACCCAACTTTCCCCCGCTGACGAGCAGCAAACCCGGTACTCTGGATCGAATGTTTTTCCCTAAGCTACCTACTGAGTTTACCGTGATTCCCATCGTTGACACCCAGCCGTAGCGCCCTCCCTTCAGTTGCCCCAAGAGTTAGGTCATTAGCCTCCTACAAGGGAATTGCGGGTTGTATCGTTCTGGTTCGCGCTGTCGAGGCCTTTGGTGGCTTCCGCAAAACATGCCTCGATCCTTGAAGATCGTCCCCGGGCTTCCTCCTCTGGTTTCAAAGTCCATCGGCCCGCCGCCGACCCTGAGACAATCCGGATAACGAAGACCCAAAGCGGGTGCGCAATGCCCCGCGTGGCTGACGGCAGGGGCACCACGCTACACTAGTTATCTCGAACGGACCCTGAAGGGTCATCAACCACTCCCCGGATGTCAACGACCCCGAGTGTCCGGCCGGCAACCGCGACGGCATTTACTGGCTAGACCCATTACCGCGCCTCAGTTTGAGTTGGTTATGGCCGCTGCCGGACCAACCCATCACCAAGCCAGACGTTCCCGTATGTGTAATTCACCCAGGAAGAAGCATGTTGACGGCGGGCGGAGAGACCCATCCCCTGGCTGCTGGGAATCAGTCCGGTGTTCACTCGGGCCCGAAACGAACCCCTAGCCTTCCGTTAACGCCACTGAAGTCCGCGCGAAAGAAATCATCCATGCTGTCGGTACTGGGTACCCTCTCGTGCTCGTGTAGTTCCTGGCAAGGCGAATGAAGGGTGCGGGGATGGCCGAACATCACGACGCAGTCCCTTCCGGTAATGGCAAAGTTGCCAAGATGCCCCGGCCTGAGAGCTGAAGAGGGGAGATCAGCGGGGGTCCCACGATGCCTGTTCCGTCCTGGCGGGACCGCCACTGGGGGACGCGAACGTAAGGAGGATAACTGCACGGCATGGTTAGTGCTTTACGGCAAACCCGGGGTCTGCAACAAGAGCCATGTTCCTAGCGATGGTGGGATCAGTCGCCTGCGTCGATTGGGATGAAGTCATGAAGGAGAATGCCGGTGGCTGTTTCCGGGCTGATGGCTGCAGGCGCCAACTGAACGGGTGGCCAATCGCGGCCGATCCAGCTGAATCCCCCGGACGCCGCCACCATGGGCTGGCGCGGCAGGCTGCCCCGACATCATGGTCATTCCCCTCTGGCCAGAACGGACATGATGCAAATGAGACCTGGGATTTTGAAAGCGCCTTCCAGTTTCCCCTATCCTCTCTTTCTCCTTTATCTTACTCGCATGAAAGCCAATCCCAAACCGCTCAACTACGTCGTCAAACTACCCCAACAGTCGCAAGGTGGCGGCCGGGGCTAAGGGGCCAGAGACACGGTCATAGGCCTGGAGTTACCGCCGTGTAAGAACGGGCCGTCGATCATCGCATCACGCATGCGTGCGGAGCAGTATCCGGTGCAAAAGCAACCGACAGCCACGCGACGGTCATGCTGACTGGAGGCGCGATCCTCGGCGGGCCGACATTTGTATGTACAGATGTACCTCTAGAAACTGTGGTAGGGTGCGTCTCAAGGTACTTCGTACGAAGTACCCCGACACACGTATCTGACCCTCGAAGCGGCGAAGTAGCCCGCTTTGTCTAACCTTCAGAAACGGTCGCGGGTTGAAGCGACGGTTCGACATCTGCCCCAGATGGCAACCCCAGAGTGGGTACTGGAGTCAACCAACCAATGGCGGCCTCCTTTTAACCCCTACCGGAGCTGGCTCCGTCGCGTCCCCTGCCGAAACACAGGGGTTCAGGCAAGCCATCCACCTTGTCAGGCTCAGCCAGCCTAGGCCGGAGCAGAGGAGAAGAGCCAACAACACCAGACGGGCAGATATTGGCGATACGAAGGACGGGGTTGGAAAACTATCTGATTTTCACCATTTCCGTCAACTCTTTTCGGGCCATTCGAGCATCGATCACATGGCATCGGCGGAAGGGCCCGTGAACTGGGGACTTCGTTCCCATTTTGGGGCATTTTTCCCTCTCAAAATCGACAGAAATTAGGACCTGTCGGCGGTTTATTGCCTGTTTTGGAATTTGGCCAGCTTTGAGAGGGGCAAAATGGTCCTCTCTCAGGACGGTGTGGGTTCTGCGGAAGCCAATGGTGCCTCGTTCCAGGGGCTCGACACGTGAAGATCTGCAATGGGGGATTTGCCATGAGAGCCAAGGGCTTCTGGCCGAGTCGGTCTTCCACTTGAGTGCGTTTTGGGAAGGTCGGAGAATATTTTGAAGAAGTGAGGCGAGACAATGTCGATGCCTATCGTTCTGGTTTGGGCTCGTTGACTTGTTGCTTGTCTCCTTGTCTACTGCACGAGTTGCATATTAATTTTTCTTTTCCATGACTAGTCCACAGCAGCTAGCCCAGAGGCGCTGCAAGACTCGCTGTGGCGGGGATAACTAATGTACCAAAGTTGCGTACGCAGCAGTTGTTGAGTTTGGCGATGCCAATGTTGGTCTTGCATTGGAGGTATTCCTGTCGGACTTGATGTAACGTATGCACTTCGGGTCGAGCAACGGTCAGTTCCTTTGGGTCGCAAACCAAGCTCACAGAGGCAGGACGGAGATTGGGTCCATCAAGGGACCCAAAGCAATACCGAATGAAATCCACCGACTGCCACCCAAGGAATCCCAAGGAATCCCAAGCTTTCCCAGTCGAACTCTGGCCCCGTCATCAGTTGACGCTACGGCAGTCACCGAACGGCGCGTTTAGTGTCGAGTTAGCACAAAGTTTAACGCTTGCCTAATGTCAGAGATTGTGTATTGACGAATCAATCCTGCACCCATTGAAGCCGGCAACGTTAGCTCCTTGAACATCGCCGCTAGCTAACTTGTGCGTCAATCAGTGGGCTGGCGCAATATAGGAGCCAGAATCGACAACAACGTTGCCGTAAAAGGTTTCCCCCACGAGGATCCTGTTTCACGAGCTCCCGATACTACGGTTGCGGTCCCGCCGCTCTGGTTCGCACCCATCAGCCGGCTATCCGCTCGCCTCCGCCTGCGGCTCCGCGTCGCTTTCCCGCTCGCAATCCTCGCATTCCAGCCGAGCTATCGGGCTGGGCCCATCTCTTTCAACGGCTGCCTTCGCTCCACGCCGCCGGGATACCAGGCCGTCGTTGCCACGATGGTGGAGCCTCCCCTGGGAACCGGTACTCATTGCTCTCGTGGGTTAGTTACCGTCTATCTTCCTTTCCCCTCAGTAACGACCAGATGACTTGGTCCGGTGAACTGCCCCTTGTCAATGCGTCCATCTTGCAGCGGGGGGAGGGGTCAAACCCCCGGCAAGCCATCATCACATCTCCGTAGTCTCACCAGAACGACATCATGAACATGGCGAATTCCTGACAGCAGTCCATAATGGCAACCGCTCCCCCTCCAATGCCCCCCGCGCCAGCATCCCGAACCGGTAGTTACATGGCGTCGGCGTTGATCGGCCCTAGGGTCAAGGTGGTATCCCCGCTTTATCCGGCGGCAAAGTCAAGGCCGGGTAAATTTGATCCCCGAAGTTGCTCGCTGTTTCGCTGGCCGCCTGCCCTCTGCTGGGCGAAACGGCCATGGCCGCCAAAGTCCCCATTAGCTCGTTGTCCCCGATTGCTCGGCCTTGGACCAAGATGGAAAGAGGATGTGTGCCCAAAAAGGGCCCAGAATTCTCCGAGTCGGTGGTCCCCCACCCCTTGGCAGTGAGCTAGAGCCTGGTCGCTGGGCTTCACCGGTTTCAGTGCGCACCGATCCTTCTCCTCGAGCGGTCAGCCAGGGGGGAGAAGGTCGCATCTCGAGCTCACCGGTGGCCAGTAGCTTCTGTCGCTTAGGCATCCCGGTGCGTTTGCATGATCCTATCA
This sequence comes from Chaetomium tenue, assembly GCF_020726465.1. Classification (NCBI taxonomy): domain Eukaryota; kingdom Fungi; phylum Ascomycota; class Sordariomycetes; order Sordariales; family Chaetomiaceae; genus Chaetomium; species Chaetomium tenue. Next base: position 1,728,098 of record NW_027117334.1, on the reverse strand, counting down.
TGATAAAATCCGAGGGCACATGTTCCAAGCTGTCGTTGACATCATGCTCGTCCAGTTAAACGTTGTTGTTTGTGGTTTCGCATGCGAACTCCGACACTTGGGCGGAGTCGAAGCAAACTAAGACTTGGCGGGGCCTTCAGGGAAACAACAGCTTGGAAGGGGTAAGGGTAGGACGCTGTCAGACTCCAACTCGGCGTTATTCCCTTACTCACCAGGTAGTAGTGATGTTCCACGTTGCAAGAGAACTAACCTTAAAGCATCTCCAAACGTTCACTTCACCCATGACTCTGCCCCATTAACAGTCCGTTATGATACGGCCTCACTGTTAGTGAAAGGCGCCACGAATTGACTAACATTTCAAAAGTGGTTAAGAAAGACATGTTAGTACACAGTAAGTTTCGGGTCACCAACATGACTAGAATAGTATGACGATCTTACCTTGACTCACGATACATCCCTTCGCCCGTATCAGAGAGAGATTCCCATGTTTATTAAACCCTTACATGTCCAAAAATGTGCCAAGTATTTAGATGTACGGCTGTAGGCAGCAACAAAGATTGGAATACCAAGTGGGACTTGTAGTTGCTGGCCTACAACAGCTTAGAAGTGGCTTTGAGCTGTAATACGTAACCGCTCGGTCCGAACACTCGACTACCAGGTGCATGGCATGTTAACCTTCTGTGGTTGTCCCTATTGAGTCTTGAACTTATGCCCGAGCACCGCGCTGCCGGCATATTTTAAGACCTCATAAAGCATGCAGAGCACACCGTGGTATCGCTAACGGACTGAGGAGGGACATTAGCTGCGGTCAGTGCCGTCAGCTTTGTTGACGTCCAGGGAGATTCATTTTGGCAACCCGACCTCAAGAGAAGTGAACAGCGACACTACAATCTATCATATTAAAGTGTGGATGTATTTGGCAGTGGCCTGGCTTATACCGGGTATAGGTGGACATCTAGAGAAACAGGGTGTCCCTTAGCCGCCCATGGCATAGTAGCTAGGCGGCTCTTCTGAAAGAACCCACGTCGGACAACAATTCAGTTTAACGGCGAGGGTGAGATAGTTCACACCGATGCCGTGTGGTAGCCTTGAGACGACCTTGAGATACTATTCACATGTGGACACAAGAGTTTAACAATGAAATGAAGTCGAGCCCTTAAGTCTCTCCCTTGTTAAAATGATACGCTCCTTACCTTCTCCGTCGCGCAGTTGTTGTTAGGTGGTCACCGTGGAGGCTCATTTCATAAATATTGAGAATATTAGGGGCACCAGGCTAATTGCGCTATACGCCGCTTACAGCCGCCAGCGCGGCGCGCGCGGAGAGCGTTGGCCTGTGTACCTAAGGTATCTATTAATCGCCGCTAATCACTCGACGTTTTCATTTTTCATGGCATTAATAGTGCTCTTGTTATTATCATATTATTTTGAACTCGTTTTGGTCACTACCTAGGCACCAAAAGAGGTCTCAAGGAGCAGGGGGCCAAAAGAAACAACCTAACTTGAAGGCACTAAAGGGAGATAGAGAGCTAAAAACATGAACTCTGATGCCAAACACTCTGCAATGACTTGTTTCGGTCGTTCTTCCATATTAACCTCCGTTGTAATTTTGAACTACATCTCCCTCCGCGACCTTGAAACCGGGCCCTCACAACCTTGCCATACATGTCTCCAACATTGAGTGGGGAAGTTTCTTTGATACACACTCTGGAAATGAGAGATGGAAATGGTGGGCACGATGAAGTCAGGGGTCATGTCAGCCGTCAGGGACTTCTAATGGAAGCTTGGTAACCGAGCGGAGGCGGGCCGTCGATAACGAAACAGTTGAGCATGAGCGGTGTTGGTACCAAAAGGGGCTGCGAGGAGGAGGAGGGTTCGGTTGGAGGGGGCACGGCTGCTGCGGCGTCTTGCTGGAATCAACCTGGTCCCTCGTCGAGCTCGGATTTTCAAAGTGAGCGGGAAGCCACATGATACTCGGTCCCGGTCCGCACACGGAGTTGTGGCGCTTCGGATATCTTGCTTGGTCTTCCTGCAGTTGACGCAATGTCTCGGATATGTCGAGGGGGAGCAGACAATAGCAAAGGAATGCGAATCTCGGACCTTGTTGGCGTGAGACCCTTCTCGAACACTTCTAGCGTCCACATATGCCGTCGAATCACACATGATTATCGTCTTGTAGAACGTCTCCAGGGCTTTAGTCTGTTAGGTGATTGTTGTCTCAAGCGAAACGAAATTCCTCGGACATGCGGAATTATTCAGGGGTTGTAAAGCAAGCGTGCGACGAGATGATCGACAATACGTCTGGACGGCTTGGCCGTGATTGGTTTTGGCCGAGTGATACAGGACGCCACGGCGGTTTGAGAATGTTCGCGAGCTTCTGGAATGTTGCCCGATGCAGACATTCACACATGATGCAGGAGGTAGGAGAAGGGGGAGTCCAGGGGGAGTCCGTGGGGAGAAAGGGGAGAGAGTTGCCTTGGTGTGCCTGGCGGTCCTGGCCTGCCTTCCATTACACATGCAATAAACCGGTGTCCTCTCTCACCGATGGCCCCGTCCCAATCACACAAGTCACCTGCAGTTGCAGCTGCATGGCCATGCCTCCGGTTGGTGGGTTCCAGTACTTGGCGGTTAACCGGCCAATCCGGGGGTGGCTTGTCCGTGGAAAGTCGGCCGCCGACACCACCAACACCACCATCACCACGACCGAGTGACTGTTTAATGTTCACAGCCCGGATGCCGTCTTTTTTTTTGTGGCTTTTGGTACGGCTTGAACAGAGGTTGAGAATCATTTTTGATATGAGGGAGCTCATCCGACTGATTTTTGTCTCGCAAAGGTGAAATACACAGCCACGTCGTCTGCGGCCGAAACAGAGGCCCGGTGGATGCCCCCGGGCTTAGACAACTCAAAATCTCCAACACAAAAAAGGAGAAGCGGAGATCGAACACACTGAGGGTGGCACCGCCGTGGCTTGGAAGCGAGCCGGACACAGCCCGGCTACCCGAGTCAAACGATTTTGAGATGCAAGAAAGCTAGCAGGGTTCACAGTGTGTTGGACCGACCACAAGACCCCGGGCAGAATTCAGAGGAGGCCCTCCAGCTTGATCCGGAGAGAATGATCATGGCGCACGCATCGGAGGCCGACGCTGAGGTTGAGGTCATCACACGGGACCGGGTGCATCGGTCAACTCCGAATCTCGGGGGAGTTGAGAGCCGGATTCAATGACTTGTGTGCTCTGGCAAGCCATGTTTGATATGCGGCTCCCGCATCGGACGGACGCAGCATGGTGGCGTTCAGTCGTCATGCATGGCTCAAGCGGGTTTCACAAGACACTGCCAAATCTAGTAACTTGGCAGAGAGCGGCGCCTGTCTTGACTACCCCTTGTGTTACCTACATCGTAGGGACGCATCATCACATGGTCACGGACTGTAGGGCTGAACATGGGACGATCGACGGCAGGGTCCGTGGCAAACCGGGGACGGTGAACCATTGGCCAATTCCTGGCCGTCCTCTCCGATGCACCTCGACAGGGCGGTGCGCACCCGGTGCACTGCAGCACACTGTGTGGGTGGGTGCCTCAAGCTCAAGGCGGCAGTCACAGGCGGCCGACAGCGAGAGTCATGAAGGAGAGGGGCTGCAGAGAGGTGCAAGCCATGGCTGCAAACTATAGGGTGGGAGAGATATGAAGTTGATATTGCCCGAGGGAGACCGGCCTGCCAATCATCGAGTGTATCGGCCCTGTGTCACCTCTCTCCTTTTCTTGATGATCTTGTAGCCTGACGGTAGCAAGTAAAAGATCGGGAATCTGCCAATCACAGTCTAGGCGCTTAATTTACCGCAGCCTTTCCACCTAACAGTTCGCCTAGGTACATGTAAGGGCGCATCATCCGGCTGTCCAATCGGCGCGGGTTGCATGCTACGTGGCCCAAACCAACAAGACAATCTGTAAATCGATCCTTGGCAAAGACATCCACCCAAGCTTTTTGCTCCTTCGTCCCAACGTCACTCCGCCGCCCCCTGCTCCCGCCGCAGGAGGGCGGGACTTGAATCTTTATTCCTGTAACACAAAGCGGACCCCACGTACCCCCCCTTAGACATGCTTGTGAGTTGGGACGGTGTCTGTGGGATGTTGAAATGTTGTTGTCAGTCGTACAGTGCACAGTGCCATATCGTCTCTAGCTTGACGGGCTAATGAGGCGGAATCCCCCCTTCAACCCTGCCCCCCCTCCCCTCCCCTGTCACTCCGACCCAACAGCTTGGATTCCGGGCATTGCTGAACACCCGGCCTCGCAGGCGACCACCCGCAACTTGGAAAAGTCACCTGTTGGTTCAGTGCCTCGCCTCAATTCTCTCGGTACGTCGACGAGTGTCATCTGCGAGAGTGTTCGCCTTCCTTGCCGGCCAAGGCACCCTACTTCTCCCCCATCCCTGACTCAGAGGCATCTTCATCACGATGATGTTTGTCTATAAAGAATCTCTACCCTCTACCCAATATCCCTTCTCCCATTACACAACATCTCTACCAGTCTACTGACCCAGAGTCTTGTACACCCTCCTCTACACTACTTCCATCTTCAAGGGGCCGGCTGTATATCCTTTGCAAACTCGTCAGCATCCAACCTCACCTCTCGCATCCACCTTGGTTTCATTCTCAGGGGACCAGCAAGATACTCCAGTCGGAGCAACCTATTCGACATGTGTACCTGGGAGCTAGTCAAGTTCTCTGACTGCCGCCACAGCGAGCTGCAAAAGATGGCCTACTCGTGTGATGTCTACCGGCGCCACGTCTACGGGTCATGCGTCTATGACGAGCGCTACGACCGCGACCGTGTCTGCAAGGTCTTCAGCGACGGCCTCTGCAGCAGGTGTTCAGAGCTGTTCAAGTACATCAACTACGACTAGAGTACGCTTGTCACGACGACTCGACCTGACCACTGCAAGCCATCGGCTTCTTCGATAACCTACGACTTGTACAAATACCTTCCCGGTATGAGTCCCTTGATACCTCACATTCCTGTCACCCTTTGCTGATTACCCGACCGCAGGGTACCGGCTTTTATCACCAATGTATCACCACTAGTGCGACGCTTCGAATGAGTTTTAGTCAGGAGGGATTTGATATTTTTTGGCCTGTTATAGGCGGAGAATATTCAGGGACATTCTTTTCACAGGGGATTGGGTAGACTTCTTAGCATCACTGCATAGACGAGAGGCTGCGTGCCTGACATTCATTGTACATGATTTTCATATTTTCTTCTTGTTACATAGATCAATAGATAGAGAGAGCTTCGTTTTCATTTCAGACGTTTTCATTTCAGACGTTTTCATTTCAGACGTTTCCATCATTTTCCGTTGAACCCTGCCCCCATCGATCATTGTGCTTTAAATCCGAAGTCCTTTTCTCCAGTCCGAAGTATGACGCGTCTTTCCGTCTGATCCTCCCGCCCACCCCGCCGCTCGTGGTGTTGCAGGTTAGCATCTCAGCCAGGACCAACAAGGTTTGCGGCGTCGAGCCGCAAGCCAGCATCCGCTCCATCCGGGAGAAGTGGGTCCCGCCGCTCCGGATTCCGGGGCCGGCCCGGAGGGTCTCCGGCGCTTACTCGGTGCTTACTTTCACGGGGAATCAACCTGATAATTGTAGAACGGTTCGCTCGATCTGGGTGGTACAAGCAGGATTGCAGGAGAGAGAGAGGCCCATCATCACCCGTTGGTGAGTTGGTGATGGTACATTTTGGTGCAGTTCCAGCAACTTGCCGAATTAGGAAATACCACCAATCAGATTATTAGCCCCCAGAAGCACCCGCCACACAAGGGGGGGTGCCGAAACGCATGCAGAACTGCCGTGCCACGCCCCGGCGGCCGGTTCGCGAGCCTCACTTTTCGTATGCACTGTGAACCCTGCGGGCCCCGCGTGTGTTTGTCCTGTACACTACCCAATCGCGCTTGATCGTAGCGCTTGATTTTAAGCGCCGCAACCGAGCTGATCGCTGTTAGCTACAGACGAGAGATATCAACGGAAGCGAGGCAGACAGAGACGGCTGTGTCTTTTTTTAATATGGGAATAACCGGAACGATGTGATGCAGATATCAAATGCAGCAACAATCTCAACAATAACAACACACGGAACAAACCCTAGCAAGACAACCCCCGCATGCACCACGCGACGAAGGGGGTCCGTCAAACCATGGGGGTTGCAGCAGGCCATAGGGCTGAGCCGGCTGAGCACCAGCAGCAGCATCAGCTCAACCCAAAAACAGCAACTCCAGCTCGCGGGGGGGCGGGGCTGCGCTGCGCAGCCACAACAACCCCAACCACAACAGCACCAAAAAAACACCCAAAAACAAATACCACCACCACCATTGTTTCACCACCACAAACCCCAATTTAGCACACTTTCTATCCATCCCATGCTATCCGGCCCGCCCCCACGACCACGACCACAACCACCAACACCACCACCCCCACAACTACCACCACCGTACGGACTCTGAAACCCGAACACTGTCGGGCATGCGAGATGGCCCCCGCGATGGCCGGCCACCCCCGCCTACGCGGCCCTCACGGGGGCCGTGGCACAGACAGAGAGGTATGCGGCATGCGGCACGGCATCAATGATGTAAGTACCTATGCTAGGGTTGTTGGGATGGTGATCAATCAGTTTGAGGTGTTTACACCGCCCGCGGGGGGGGCTTGTTTGGTGCGAGGTGGAAGGTGGGTGGGTGGTGTAGTTGGGACGGATGGGTTGGTTGGTGCATGCCCGTGCCCGCCGGGGGGGGGGATGTGTGATGTGGTTTTTGATATGGTCCGTGTCGTTCGTCTCGTCCCTTTTGCCTTGTTACTTCCTTCAAAACGGGAGGTACGGCTTGAGTCATCACCGAAGGGGAGGGGGGATTCAATTCCGGAGGAAAGGGAGCATCGCGGCATTCCTTGGTACCTAGTCTGATGGTACCGATGCAAGGCTCGTTGGGCGCATTTGATTAATTACATGTCTGTGTAAGCGCGTACTACCCACGCTCTTTGCGCGAAGAGTGTCGGTGAATGGTGCGAAGGATAGCTCGGAGACGAGGAGTCTCGCGCAATGCAGCCTTATTGTCAAGGGGCTAGCCTCGCAACGGGAGCGAGAACGTCACACTAACCAAAAGGACCTCCTTAGTTCTTCGGCAAAGGTCGGCGGGACCCTATATACCATGTGACAGAACCTCAACCGACATCCTCTAATGGACGGCCTCAGCATCGAACTCGAGGCCACGGGGTCTGCTCCATGCATCTAGTGGAGAGACTTGAAGTGTATGGAAGTGTACTAGGGGCAATCCAAGACTTCTTGCGACTGTGGGATACTTTTGCATCTACCGGTATCCATTCCCCTCGCCCACTTTGCCCTCCTTTTGATTACTACCATTCTTCTTTTCGTTTCCGTGTGCCCCGTGTCTCTCTTCTCTTCCGGAATTGCCCTGAGCTGGCCCTTATCACCACTTCCTACTTCCACATCTACTAACTTTTGTGTTTCTTCTCGGGGGTTCTGGAGATCTTCCTGAGTTGTCTAAATAAAGGAATAATACCGCCTAGGGCCTGGTTGAGAAGGTTGCTGGATGGGGTGTTCTGCCAAAACAACTAGGTAGGTGCCTAGATACCTCTTCAGGCGGTCTTCCGGTAGCTCTCCGGACTCTCAGCTTGTCGAGCTAGCACACCATATCGGCTTGACTATGCCCCCGCTGTCTCGATTGTTTTGTAGATGCTCCGGAGATATTGGCTGGGTGGATCTCGAACGTTGCCGCTGCCAGATAGCTTGTTCTTTTTTCATCCCTCAGTCCGATTTAGGTTTCAACCCATGCAGTCAGTGGCCAAACGAGCAAGTCCATCCGCACAGACTTGAAAGCCGCCGCGGTTGGAAAAGTTCTATTTACTTTATTCCCGTCATGGATCCATACCACGTTCGGCTCAGCTTCAATTTTGCAGGACTTTTCTCCTCACATACCTCGGGAACACCTCACCAACACACTCCTCGATATCACACTTATCCACACACGCCCTGGAGCCCCACAACGCAAGCATGACGGGAATGCTGCAGCTGTCATGATTATGTACTACGATTACACATATCTTCTCCCTCTTGTAAGGAAACATGGGCTTTCTTTCCCCCTGCTCGAGAGGGAGAAAACTACGTTCCTTGACGTTTCAAATCCCTGTTTCTATGTGCTAAATATATTCTCGCGCTAGCTCAAGAGGGTTGGCGAGACTTCAAGAGATCGACGAACTGGGGGTTCAAAATGACCCACTCACAAGCATGTACAGACGATAACAACTTGTAGAGGAGACGGCGAAACCCAGGTAAAATAGCCCCGGGTACTTAAACACAGGATGACAAGGGGCGGCTACCACTGGCAGTCCGCACTTGCTTACAGCTCATGTCATCGAAGTGGGTGGAAGTGGACAGAGAAGTTGAGAACCGAGGACCAGCTTCATCCAGGGCAGGATCTGATCAAGCCCTTCAAGTGTATTCGACTCCGACCAGTGTTGCTCGGAAAATATGTACAACGAAACCCGCAAGCAGAATCCGACGCCGCACTCCATCGGCAGCACAGGATGCTAAATGTGTACCCGTGTGCCCGCCGGTCCTGTATCTACATCTATCACAACCCGAGCTGACAAAAGATGGCTTAAGCGGTGGTGTATCCAAAATAGGCAGAGAGAGTGAGTGAGGTCGGGCCGATGTATGTGTTTCGGCGCCAACCCGCCAACCCGCCAGCCCACCAAACCTTGCCAAATCCCGTCGTCCCCGACGCCATTGTTCCAGACATTATTGAGTAACTTAAGAGACATGAACGATAAATAAGCATTTCGGCGGGAGCACCCGTCATGTGTCCTCCATAAATCTCGACGCTGAGCCCCTCAATCCGTCTCGCGGTGCGAAACTGCGGCCGGCGGCATCTGGTGGTAGTAGCGTCGTGGGGAAAACGGACGGGCGATGCCCCGGCGGTAATGGGCCGTGTTCGTGAAGGGGCGTTCGTTGGGCACCGTCCCGGTAAATGGGGACGCCGCTGACCGGCCGCATGGGTGATCCAAGCTGGAAAGGGTTCGAGCTTTCCGAAAACGCCTGCGAGTCTCGGTAGTACGACGACCCGCTGCCGATGCTATCGTGTGGGTCGGTGTACCCGTCTCCACCGGATTCGAGGACCGAGACCAGCTTCTTGCCGGACACCCTGTAGAATCCCTTCTCTTGAGTGGCCGGCCCGGCAGCCGGTGCGTCGATCGCTCGTTTCCCGCTCAACTTGGCGAGAGCGGAGGGTATGGCAAACGCACCCGTCCGCTCGGCCATACCCATCCCGCTGCTGGGGCTAGTTGGTCCCGGTGATGAGAAACCCCTGCCCCTATCCTCGTCGCCCAGCAACATGATGCCTTGACCGCGCTGTCTCCTCCACTTTAACATGTACAATAGTGCGACGGCGATGAGCGCGATGCCGGCAATGCTGCCGACGACCCCTCCGACGACAGCGTTCCGAGTTTCAGGGGCGAGACCAGTGGGCTCGGGTGTGGGTTCGACGGGAACGGGAACGGCTGCTGTGGCCCCAGCGCCAGTTTTTGCCCTGCCGTCGGTTCCGCCGGCGACAATCGTGACAGTATCGGTGGTGGAAGTCCAGAGGGAGCTACTGCTCTTGGTAGAAGCGAATATGGAACGAGAAGATGAAGATGAAGTTCGTGAATGGTTCGAAAAGAGGCCGATCGTGTGATTGCCAAAGAGTGACGGTGGACGAGCTACCAAGAGTCAGCAGGTGGGTAAACGACAACATGTTTGGCGAAACGTACTTGACGACGAAGAATTGGTGACCCCAGACAAGGTGGGGAATGCAGACGTGCTGCTGAAAGGAGTGGACGTCAGCGTCTCCGGGGACGCAGACAAAGTAGATGAGGACGTCTCCGACTCGGCGGATGTTGTCGACGATGCCGTGTCATCGGCCGGACCGGGAAGCAAGCCAGAGAGAGGCAGGCTAGGCAAGGAAGGGAGAGACACGGTGGGCAACACGTCGCCGAGCGCGGGCAGAGCCGCAGTGAGACCGGCCGGCAAGGCTGCCGCGGTGGGTGCGGCGGTATCCGAGGTCAAAGTGTCGACGCTGGTGACGGCGCCCGTGGCATCGATGTAGTGAACGACGGACACGGTTTGGACGACGACGACCTGGCGGCCATGCAGCTTCTCGTTGGGTGGTGAACGAATGTGTGGTGAGGTGATATCGGCCTCGGGGGTGTGCAAACGACGGTGTTGGTGAAGATGCAGATGCTGGTGGTTTAGATCGTGTTTGTGGACATGGTTGTGGCGGGTGCTGCGGGCCTGAAAGAGTGATGGCCCGCTGGCATCGCCTTGGTTAGTCATAGCGCTTGCGTGGCTGTGAAAACGAATGTGGGCAAGAGCTGCGGAAAAAAAAAGAGCGGCAGTCGGTGGGCACGAATCGAATGGCAGGCTAGCAGCCCGACCCCGTATTCGAGAGTCTTGTCGATGGGCTGGATGGAGGGAAGCTCGTAAAATCGAAGCTGGCTGTGCGCGTGATCCGGAGGGGTCGGCTCGTCATGGTCGCAATTATCCAGCCAAACTCGCCCGACTCGTCCAAAGAAACCGGAAATGTCGAATTAACCGTCCCTTCTTGCAGCCAAAAGTTGATCGTCAATGCGCTGCGTCTTCTCTAAGAGGGACCGGGGCCCCAGTGAGATTCGGGAGGTGCCGTCAAACTCACCCGTTCCACATGTCCACGTCCGCGATGCTGGAGGTCGTCAATCGCACCGGCACGCTTGACAACCAGTGTGAGAGAAAGGAAGAGGGTAGCGCGAACGGGCGGCGCCGCGTGTATATTCCTTCTCGCAGCATTGTCCCGACCAGAAATTCTATTTTAATTTAAATTACCGGCCCAAGAGAACCCAGACGGCGAGCTCCGCAGTGGTTGTCGCAATGAGTCGAGAGAACTGGGCCTGAGCCTGAGCTGCCAATCTCGCTTCCCTTGGCGTCCGGGCTTTTCCCCCATCACAAGCCCACCATTGGCCAATCGTGTTCTCGAGGCCGATGCAGGAATGCGGGAATCCGTTGTCCTCATTGGCTGAAGATCTTTAACATGCGTTTGATGGATGGCTCCCACCCTGTTCGGCCGATTGCCTCTTTGCAGAGGGGAAAACACGAGATTCCAGTTTGGACCAAACACACCCATCGGCCCCCACTTTGCCCGTCTGCCACTTGCTGCCGCCAGCGTTGTGCCACGACACGAGAAGCAAAGTGAGATTCGATAGGTGGTCGACAAGATTGGGTTGCCAAAATGTCGAACCCGAAAAATGGGGACTATGAAGAGAACAACAGGAGTCGGCTCATCCCTGTGAAGGGGGTCACTTTTCTCCTGTTTCAAGGGATGTAGCCTGTTTCTTTTACTTGAAGTGGGGGAACTTCAAACATCCCAACGGCCACGAGTAGCTCCTCCAGGGCATTGATGTTCCCCTCCCAATTTTGTATAACTACTTTGAGTGTTTCACACACTAACAACTCCTTCTGGGGGTTCCAGGTTGTTTTGTTTCCTGCCCCGACGGCACATCATGGTTCATCCCAGATACCCTTATCTTGCTTGGAACCCATTTCAATATCAATACGGAAGTAAGGTGTATTATACGTACGCTCAGTAGGGCTTGGCGTAAATACCATCATCGATCGTTTTCGCCTCTTCGCGTTGAAGTCGGGCATGAAGAAGTGGGCCGAAGGGGGCCGAAGGTTGCCCCCTCTCAGTCTAATACCCAAATCATGACCAAACTACCCGCGCCTTGACTAACAGCGAGCTCTAACTATTGCCTAATGAGCCCCATTCGCCACGCTAGAAAAAAGTATTAAATACCCTCACTCTCGCTCTCTAAAAACTTGAGACTGCCAAAAGAATTTGCACCACATACTTTTTTCTCTCAACTAACTTCACCATCTCAACTAAATATCAACTTCACGATATCAACTTCACCATGGATGGCTCAAGAATGTGTCCCTGTGCGTCTTGCTTCGGCTCGACCCCACAGTACACCCCGGTCTATCAACATCAACACCAACACCAACTTCAACAACAACCGCACTCAAGCTATTTCAAGGCGAAGAAGAGCGACAGCATGATCAGCAAACTACGACGAGTCTCCAGCAACGAGAGTACTACCTCAACTTTGGTCGGGCTGACTACAGACATGCAACCGATGGGCATCTCGTACGAAAAGTAAGCAGCGGGCTGCTAAAAGGAGTTGACAGGAGCAATTGGCGTTTGGATGATTTGTTCGGAGTTCAGGTGCAAGGCGCTGAGCTGACTGAAAAGGGCGAAGGCTTCAAAATTCCGCCGTTGGAAAAGGTAAGAATTAGCATCTATCCCTCTGGTTTTGTTCCGCTGACTAGATCTCCCGGACTAATTGCGTAATGTTGTAGGTTCAAACTTCAAACCCATATGTTACCCAGCTGATGACCAGGTTCCTGGTGCTGCAGATACGCCACTCACTCCACTCACAAAAGGCTTGCATGATTTGAGTATGCTAACTTGTGGTATGACCTGGACCTTGACTTGACCTCATCCCAAGTCTCGTCCCCCACTTGATTTCAGCGGAGAATATAAAAAAGAAAATAAAAAAAAGAAATAAAATGCATTTTGAAAATCATTCTGTGCCCCTTGTTCCCAGAACTGTGCCCATGATGATGACGACGAGGGTATTAACCTCTGCAAAGTCCATGTGTTAGGTGTGTGGCTTTATATTATCATATTGACTTCCCTGAGAGAAGTGCATTTCTCATTTTGCCTCATATGGTGGAGGGCTGCGCTGGCTTCATGTCACGGTTATGGCCGCATGCAGGGTCCCGATGGGGGGGTGCGCGGAGAGCGCCCCCCAGCCAATCATTAAGAATGGGTCCCAGACCAATCAGGAGAGGAACGGGGGGAACGGCTACCGTTCCCAAGGTTCCTATAAAGGAACGAGAGGAACGGCCACCGTTCCTCACGTTCCCCAAGAAAGAGGTACGGAGATACCTAGGACCTAGATAGTATATAGTCACTCGTCCTGGAGAGCTCTGGGAGTTCTCCAGTTAGCAATCACAACTACAGTTCGCTACAAGCTCGCAAGCCTACTGTTGAGACAAGTCTATTGTTGTGCACCCTTTGGCTGCACCGAACCTAAGCATCCTCAAGAGATTACCTTCACCGAAGCTGAACCCTAACAGGATAGGATCCTGGAGTAGGTTCGTCACACTTCAGTTGGCGTTGAGGGCTTCTCTCACCATTTCCTCCGCCTAGGTACCACCGTAACTATTGAGGTGTGAACTAATAATACTCTAAGGGAGATATCAACCTTCTCATATTTGTATTTAGGTGCGAAAACACTCCTGATATACATGCCTATCACAGCAGAGTGATGGGATCGAGTTTGGGCGAATTTGGGTGTGATTTGGCATTGTGACTCCACCTTTTGACATGATTGTACTTTCTTTCAACTGGTGATCAGGCTTCCATCTTTTAGCATTCGAAATCTCAAGGGCATTCTGATTTCCGCCAGAGGCTTCATGCCCAGTGTTCTCACACACCACCATCCACTCTCAAAAAGAACCTTGATAGGCGGGTCACCAGGTTCCTTCTGATTAGTATTACACAGTCTGAACTTTTGAAGAATTCGCAGCAAAAGAACTAGCCATTGTTTCTGAATAGTTGGGAGAAAATGTATCCAATGCCAGTTCCTCACCCCCTGTTTGGGAATGCAAACAGGCGGTTTCTTTTACAGTTTACCCCTTTAACACCGCCAACTTCAGTTCCTTTCCTGCCTAGCCAGTGTGATGAGGTCTTACAAAGAGTTAAGTGAGGAGAGTCACTTTACGAATCTTTAAACTGAATGAACATACCTTCCCGCAACCGATCATGACCACCTGTCGTTAAGCACTAAGGGAGACGTGTAGTTTGTTTCCTTACTTCTAGCATTTGCGATTGTTTGATCTCTAGGAGGCCTCTGCACAGTGTCTTGCCTTTGATGTTTTGCCCATGGTTGTAGATTAGAAGCATCTTGGCCTCTTTCCCTTATTCAAAACTCGTTCACAACTTTGAGAATTGATTCCTTTCTTGTTGGACCCTGGCCCCCCTCGTTTCACATGGAAGCTTGGAGTGATCCGCTTTCTTTGAGTAGCTTCATCTGAGATTCCGTGGCGGGTTTGAGAATGCCTGAACCGCTCGAGAATTCGCTTCACAACTCTGGGAAACACCATAGAATTCCATCTTTCTCTCTTAAGAGACGTCCCAAGATGGGTGAGGCTTGGTGATCTTCTCTTCCTTCTTCATACGCTTTATAATTCAGTGTTACAGGCTTGAAATGGCCTGATCTTTCTGCAACACCTTATTTAAATCCTGAGAGACCTGGTTAGTTCCATTTCCTTCCTCCATCCCATCTCTCTGATCGACAGACCCGCCGGCGTTAACTCTTCCTTCTCGCAGCCGCCTTTCCATCACCCCCAAAGTTCCAACCCCATCGGCGACCTCTCCTCCCCGCCAACTTCCTTCCCATACGAACGACCACGACTCTCCCACACGGGGGACGAAGCTGGCGGCAAAGCAGAAAGGTAGCCAAGGGCTGGTGTTTGCGCCGGCGAGCTCCTCTTCCTCTCTTTTTTTTTTCTTCTTTTCCCACACTTCCCCATCCTCAACACCTCCCAACCAGGGCCGTGGTTGTTTGGTTGCCTTCAAAGCATTCAAGTTTGCTTTCTGCCACCCTGGTCGCCCAACTGCCGGGATGTCGTTCCCGCCGATTTCACTGGCGGTTTACTTCCCAGCAGAGCTGGGGGCGGATGCGGAGCCGGCCTCACAACCAGAGATTAAACCCTCTGCAATGGAACAAGGTAAGTTGTTTGTGCTGCTGTCGACTTGAAATTGGACTCAAAGCCTCCAATCTGGTGGAGTCAAAAGAGAGTCATTTGTTTCTCATTTACAAGTGGTGCTACATATCAGTAGCAACAAACCTAACATGGGACGTTTTTGAGCAAGAGACAAGAAACTGTTAATCTCTCACATCGTCTGATGCTAGGATGGGCAGCTTGTTGTTAAAGACTGGTTGGGTTTCCAGCAATTGCCATGGCTGCTTACCCTTTCTCTTTGGATCACAAACATGTGAGCCTAAGCTAACAATTTGAACGCACTAGAAGAGCTCCCTACCCCCAATGGCCATGCCCACCCTTGGGCGGCCTTACCAGAATTCAAGCCGGCCGCCGACTTCTCGCCATATGTAAGAGCTGCCCTATGTGAACACAACTCACAAAGCTGTTGGGGGCAATAGCCCAAACATACATGCATATCCATCCAATGCACCTGTTCGTCCAGTCTCATGTTCTACTTCAGACGGACTCTGATTTTAGAACTTCGTCTGGTCATACATATCCTCGTCTCATCATCCACCTCTGTGCATTACATGTACTTCTCCACATCGCTTTAGAGTCCGGATGGCTAACTCGAGTCGCCCCATAGGCCGACCCATCATGTGCCCCGAGGGCACCGGCAGACCAGGAAGACCATCCCGAAACCTGGGACCCCAACACCACCAAGACCCTCCCCGGCGACGACGACGACGACGACGAAGACCAATACTGGGAAGAAGGCCCAGAAAACTGCGACAACGACGACGAGGCCGCAGACGTCGACGACCGGGAGTCGGACCCGGACGTGTCGGGCCTGTCGTCGTCGTCGTCGTCGCAGGGGCAGGGGTCGGGGTCGGGGTCGTTGACGCAGCACGTGTGGCTGAGCGACGAGGAGCGGCTGCGCGTCGCCTTCAAGCGCGCCCGCACCAGCGCCGAGAAGGTCGACCTCGACCGCTCGCCCTTCTTCCCCCGGACCGTGGCCGAGTATGCGGGCCTCAAGGCCGGGATGCTTGAGAGTAGGGCTGCGCGGCTGAGGGTGAAGGTGCGCGAGAGGGAGAGGGCGCTGCTAAGGGCGAGGGAGGGGGGGAAGTGGAGGAGGGTGTTTGTGGTGGGGAGGGAGGGGAGGGCCGAGGAGAGGGTTGTTCCCGTTTACTATGGGCGCGCCGAGGAGGGTAGGCCGGCTGCTTCGTCTGCCGCTGGGAGTTCCTCGATGGGGGTGGATGTGGCGAGCGCGGCGAGTGCTGCCCAAGGGGAAGCGGCCTCGTGAGTTCAGACGTTTATCTTCTCCCTTTGCCGAGTGGCCTTTACTGACAATCCCTAGAAACGCCAACCTGGAGAGCCACTGGGGTGGACCTATTGTAAAGTAAGTCAGCATTTCCCACTTATTCCTGCCGCTTGCTAATCTCCCTCTTCGCCTCATAGCACCCTCAGCACGCCTGGTAACTGGGTTCAACCTTTGCTCTATTCTGCGTTCCCAGTCACGTTTGACTGGGCCAACTTCGACGTGCGGCAGTTCATTTCCCACGAATACTTCCCGTCCCAGGCACATCAGGGCATCGAGCCTCTTTCCCATACTGGCCAGGATTGGTCCGATTCGCAGGTCAACGCCGCCGCCGACCACCCCACGGGCTCGCTACTACCTCCTTATTCCGCGGCCGGCCATCAACGTGCCTCTTCGGCCGCCATATTGAGAGAGGTTGCCGCACATGCTGCCTTCCGCCATGGCAGCGTCGACGGAAATACACAAAGAACAACCAATGGCACCCACCACGGGCATAACTGGCTTGATGACGAGGATTCCGATTCCGATTCCTCGTTCACCCCGAGCGATTATCAACCTCAGCACGGCTTGAGTGAGGGCAAGTCAAAGGCTCCATATGAGACATGGTGCGGTCACAATGTGGCCAGCAATTTCTTCACCCCAATCAACTTTACGAATGCTCCGACTATAGCGGCAGAAGCTGAGAATAGGGCCACGGACAGGGACGAGGGCCACGTCATGCTTAACCTCAACGGCCATAACGAAGGCGAACGGACCGCCTGCGATGATGGCTCTGGTCTCCCACAAGCTGACGACGAACTCGACAAGTTGGAGCTCAATGGGACACCCGCCGGCAAAGTGGAAGCCAATGGCAAGGGTAAGGAAGAGGGATACGCAAAGGACACCCAACTCGAGGTCCAGAACGAGGACACGCACGTCAGGAAGGAGGAAAGAGACAACGGGTCTGATATCGAGGGATCCAGCACTCAACCCCCGGGCCTCATAGCAAAACACAATCGCCAGCGTAAGGTGCCAAACCCTCAGGCCCGGGTTTTCACACCCTCCGCAGCGAGCACTTTCACGCCGAGCGACTACAACCCGTGCAAGCTCAACCAGCACACACCAAGCCCCAACATCCCAACGAACCCCCCACCACCACCCGCAGCGCCGCAGCTCGCAACCGCACCGCTCAGCCACCGCGACGGCCTCTCCCCCTTCTTCGCCCACCCGGCCAACCCCTTCACTCCCACCGCTCCAGGCTTGCCAGCACCACCCTCCGACTGCGACTGGCCCACGGTGGCCGAGCTGACCAGCGAAGGCGAAGGCCGCATCAAGCGCTGGGACACCAACTCTAACACGAATACCCACACAAACACCACCACACCACGGTCCTCCTTCTCCCACCCCACCCACACAGACCCCAACACAGACCACCACAACCCCATCCCCAACCTAGACGCCACATCCAGCTCGACATCCACCCAAAACCCCAGCCTCGGCCGTTTCCTCCCACTCCCCCGCCTCCGCAACACAATCGATCCACGCCTGGACCTCACCCCCAACAACTCACCAAACAACCGACCAAATAACTCGGACATGGACACAAACATGGAGGAAGCAGACGCGCTCCCGTTGCCACTGCCGTGGGAAGTGCGCGCGATGGCGGGCGAGCGGCGGTGGGACCTGCATGGGGGGCGGCGGCTGTGGGAGGTATGGGGGTGGCGGTTTGAGGACGAGGAGGATGGGTGGGATTGGCTTTTTGGTTTTGGGGGAGAGGGGGAGGGGATGATGATGGGAGGGGAGGGGGTTGCGGTTGGGGTGGGGATGGCGTGGGGGGTTTTGTTGGGTGAGGGGGATCAGGAGGAGGATGAGTGGGAGGGGGGCGGGGATGGGAGGGAGGTTGTGGTTGAAAGGGGGGTTGAGGTTGAAAGGGGGGTTGAGGTTGAAAGGGGGGTTGAGGTTGAAAGCGAGGTTGAGAAGGAGGAGGGTGAAGGTGAAGATGAGGGCGAGGGCGAGGGTCAGAATGGGAGTGAGGGTGAAAATATGGGCGAGGGCGAGAATGAAGGTGAGGGCGAGAACGAAGACGAGGATCAGAACGAAGATGAGGCTTGGGGGGAGGGTGGTCGTGATGATGAAGACGGGGAGGCGGTTTAAGAGGTGGATACTTGATGAACTTGGGGGCCCCGGTTGGACGGAAGATAAGAATCGGTTGGTCGGTTGCTGCTTGCTTGGCTGGAGTTTTGGAAGTCAGTCGACTATCTTGGTTGGCTTGAACGGAAGGTCGGGCACCACCAAGCGCTTAACAAGGAGAGACACAACGGTCTCTGAAAGCCACTGGTCGACCTGCAGTACCCAACATCTCCTTTCTCGAGATCAACACCAAGGGGCAGGATCCAGGAGAAGGCGCCCTGGGACTTTTTTTTTTCTTTCTTTTCTTTCATCGATTCTCTGCATTCTCGATATTCGATATCATCATGGCCAACTTTTGGGGCGAGCAAAGACTCAAACCTCAGCCAAATTTGATATCCTTGCAAGACGATGTTGCTGGTAGCGAAATTGAGCTAGTTAGGACCCGACGTTTCGGTAACCCCTCCTCTCATCTGCTGCTCGTTTGTGCTATTATTATGCATAACTATCGGTTTGTTACTTCCCATGATTATTGTTGCTGGTTCATGCCGGCCATGGAACCTATTCGACAACCATGGGGACATCTGTGAAGCTGTTTTTTGTTCTTGTTTTGCATGCAAACCTGAGAATTGGATAACTGATTAACTAAAGCACACTTATTCAAGACAGATCGATGACGTCGCAGCAAGCCACGGTTGGGAACCTGAGACGGGAGGTGATTGTCAATCTCGCCTGTTTTTCGATAGTTAACCCGAGTTGGGTCCCGGGATACCGGGTCTGGCCAGGTCGCCGGTTTGAATTCTCGAATCTGAGGAAAATGGAGTTGCAGGGCCGGCCTCGGCCTGGCCTGGCATGATCTGGAAAACACAAGATGCAGGAACCGCTGAGAGGTGAAAACATCGGATGACAAGCGGTGCGTGGCGTTGAAGATCAGCGGCAGATGTGCAGAGGCACAGCGGTACGCCCTGCAGATGGTTCGGCGCCCACTGTAATTGGCTAACGGTGCTCAACAGGAGCGGCTCGCAGGAGAGAGCAGCCCCGGGTCTTGGCCCGCAGTGACCCCTGCACAACTCGTTTCAGATGCTCACCTGTAGCTGCCTCCCTTGCGACTGCGCCTGTTGAAATCGAGGCAAGGCGAGGCGCTGACAGTCGAACGGCGCCATCTCCAACTGTGCGCAGCCGGTAGTCGCACATCGTTGCCTAGACGGAGTTGGACACGCCATATTTTGGACCAACATCACAGTGCCACAGGCGGTAAAGAGAAGGAAAGGATAAAAGACGGCTTCCTCCGCCATGGCGCTGGGGCTAGCGTAAGAAAAACGTCTTTTAGAAGTTGCGGTAAGGGGACGTCGAGGGTACTTATGCGTGTCATTGTAACCGTCAAAGGTGCGCCCAACAACAAACAAGCAAGATATAACTGGATTTTCGATTGTCATCAGCCGTGCTGGCTCGGCCACGTCGTCCTTTGTGCAGAGAGTAATTCGTTAAAATAGGAGCAGGATTGTGCCATGGTGACTCGAGCCCAACGTACCGTTCCTGTAATTGCATGTCCCGCGCATACAAAGGGGACCCCTGTCTCTGGGCCCATCGAGGGGCTGACTCGCCCACTTTTGTCACTTCCCTTCTGTTGTCCCCCCTGGATTTATTAGCGGAACCTTGAGTAGAAAAGGGAACGAAACGAAACGACACGCAACAGGTTTGCAAGAACGCACGCCCACACCGATATTCCACGATTTGGACGACCCTAACCCGACGTCTTCCTACTGTGTAGGTAGACCATAGCACCACGAAGCACCGTATCCCTGTGCCGATCCATCACCCTCCGAGCAATTCGCGTTGCGCTGCGTGCGAGCATCTTCCCCCACCGCCCACCGCCCATCGCCTAAATTCCATGGGCACACGACCTTGCGCCTGAGCATTCCAACAACTAACACCTGCCCCGCCGGTCATCGATTTGGTATTTCTAAACGGCGACAGCGAGGGCGTGAGAGAGGCCTCTGACACACACGTAATCATGTCTGCCAACGAAGAGACAGTTAAGAAGGAGGTGCTCGACGCCCAGGAGGCAGAGGAGACGAACAAGGCCGAGGAGACACAGAACACACCGGACATGGATGAAAAGCCGGTAGAGGAGAAGGAAGCAGAGGAACAACAGAGGCCATTCTCGAGGGATGACTCTGACAAGGACACGGTATGTGCAGCTCTACCCTGTCCATGAACACACGCACTTGGGAGATGTTTGGTGCCGACGAAAACGCCACTTTCGGCTGCACGCATGATACTGATTGTGCAACGTCACTCTGCAGGAAACTTTTGAGGACGCCATCGAGACTGGATCTCTCCGATCGTTGACCAAACGCCAACCGCCCGCCAAACCCCCATCCGTTACCGAGGACCCGGCCGACTCTGACTACGAGGACGAGGCGTCACAAACCGCCGCAGCGAACGGGAGGCCCGACTCACAAGAACTACCGACAGAGAAGAAGATCCCGCGCCCTCTTTCGCAAGAGTCCGCCGGCTCCCTTGATAATGTAAACCTCGACGACGACACGGCGACAGCGACGACGACGGCGCCGACTCAACAAGGTATGTTGTGCAAATATAAACACCTGCACCTTTTAGCATGACACTGACAGCCGCCCAGAAAAGAGCCAACCGACAGAGAAAGCGCCCAAAACTATGTCCTTCAGCAGCCTAACCAACGCCCTGCCGCCAATGCCGTGGTCACCGCCCGCTACCGATTCCCAGTCAAAGAGCCCGCCGGCAGCGGCAGCAGCAGTAGCTCCGCCTCCACCCGTGGCTGCCGCGGCTCCTGCCCCCGCCCCGGTCCCAGCACCCACGGGTAGGAAATTCAACAGTCCGTTTTCGTGGCTTTCACGAAGCTCCTCCAAAGAACCCCCCGCTGTGCAGCCTATCCCATCTGCCAGAAGGAATACAGCCAGCTCAGTAGCCACCATGACTAGCAATCCCGAGATGATGCTGAGCAAACTGGAGGAGGAGAAAGACGGAGCGGACAGCTCGCGCAATAGCCTCAAGGATCGTTTCAAGGCACTCCGCATGAGGGAAGAGATCGTCCCCCCGGCTGAAGAAGACGAGAATTTGACAGTAGCCGGTGAGACCGGGGAGAATGGCACCGCGGGGCAACCGCCCCCGTCCCCATTGCCGCAGAGCCCGAACAAGAACCTCGCCCCTGGGACTGCTTCGGGTGTCACCGCCGGGCCATCATCCTTCGTTGACGTCGACGTGGATTGGGACCTATGGCAGGACGTGGTCAACGAAGGCCCGGCCGCCGTGGCTCGGACGAGTGCGGAGGAGCTGAACAAGGCCATCGCCACGGGGATCCCGAGCGCTATCCGCGGCGTCATCTGGCAGGTTCTGGCCCAGAGCAAGAACGAGGAGTTGGAAGCGGTCTATCGCGACCTTGTCATCAGAGGCACCGAGAAGGAGAAGAAGGACAAGGATAGGCAGAGCAGCGGAACGACAATAAGCGCCACCCTCAGTGGCAGCGGCAAGGGGTCGTCTTCGTCTGCGTCGTCGGTCCACTCGGAGAACTCGGCTTCGAATGGTGCACCATCGCCCACGGAGAAGGACTCGGACTCCGGGAAGAAGGCACAGCCTGTTTCTGCCGCTGAGCGCCAGAAGAAGGAGAAGGAGGACCTAGCCGCGCTCCAAAAGCTCGAGAAAACTATCAGGAGGGATCTCGGGGCAAGGACGAGTTATTCCAAGTTTGCCGCAGCCCAAGGGCTCCAGGAGGGCCTGTTTGGCGTCTGCAAGGCATACGCCCTGTTTGACGACGCCGTAGGCTATGCCCAGGGCATGAATTTCCTCGTCATGCCCATTCTTTTCAACGTGAGTTTTACCGCGCTCGAAATCTTGAGGGGACAGTTGCTAACGTCTCACAGATGCCGGAAGAGGAAGCCTTCTGCTTGCTGGTACGGCTAATGAACCAGTACCATCTCCGGGATCTCTTCGTCCAGGACATGCCTGGCCTCCACCTCCACCTCTACCAATTCGAGCGCCTCCTCGAGGATCTCGAGCCAGCGCTCTACTGCCACCTCCGGCGGCGTGGCATCTCTCCCCATCTCTATGCCACACAGTGGTTCCTTACCCTCTTCGCGTACCGCTTCCCTTTGCAACTCGTGCTGCGCATCTACGACCTGATCCTCTCCGAAGGCCTGTCCGCCATTCTCAAGTTCGGCACCGTCCTCATGCAAAAGAACGCCACCGCGCTCCTCGCCATCACCGACATGGCCCAGCTCACCACCTTCCTCAAAGACCGCCTCTTTGACGTCTACATCGACTCCTCGCCCTCATCCACCTCCATCCTCGAGAACGGCTTCTTCGGCAGCTCCTCTAGCAGCATCGACAAGGAGGTCTACCGCGCGGACCAGCTCGTGCGCGACGCCTGCGAGGTCAAGATCACGCCCGACATGCTCAAGGCGTACCAGGTGGAGTGGGAGGAGAAGACGCGGGCGGAGCGGGAGCGCGAGGCCGAGCTCGAGGCCCTGCGCGCGAGCAACGCCAGCTACGCGATCCGCATGCGCAAGCTCGAGGCCCGCCTGCAGGACGTCGACGCCGAGCAGGCCTCCCTGGCCACCGAGCTGGTGCACACCAAGGTCGACAACGACGAGCTGCGTGACGAGAACGAGTCGCTCAAGATCCAGGTCAAGGAGCTGCGTATCGTCATCGAGAAGCAGCCCGCCGAGCTCGAGTCCGCCTGGCAGCTCGAGCGCGACGACCTCATGAAGCGCAATGCCAAGGTCCATGAGGAGAACCAGAAGCTCGAGAAGGAGATGTCGGAGCTTGAGGAGGAGCTGGTCCAGACCAAGATGCAGTATGCCGAGGTACGTTGCTTCCTACGAAGTACCTTTTCCCCTTTCCATGCAAACCAAGGCTAACCCATTCAAAACAGACCAACTCGCAACACGAGGCGCTGACAAGGAAATGGACCGATCTCAAGAAGCACATCCAATGAGCCCTGGCCCGCGCGGGAAAGAGCAAGGACGACAACAACAACCACACGACAACGCGCGTCCGGGTCCGGTCATGTTCTCCCGGGAGAGTGACTACACAACCCCACCACAACACACACGCGCCATGCCGACGTGCCGACGTGCCGGAATGCGTGCGTGCCGTGGGAGAGGCGGGTTGTCTGGGACGTGGCGAAACAAATAAGAGAGAGGGGGGGGAATCAGTTCAGTTGTATACTGTATACGATAGCTGTGTGTGCATGGAGGGAAGCATGGGAGACGGAGTAGAGATGCCAAAAAAACAACCGGGATCGCATGGATGGCGGGTGGGAACGGATGGATAGGGAAGCATTTATCATGGTTCATACTGCTACTGCTACTACAATCGATATTTCTGCTGGATGCTGGAGGCAACCACACACAAGGACGTCACGATACCGGTTTATTGTTCGGTATTTACAGGTAGCGTTGCTGCTTGCCAAGTTTGCTTAATTCTGGATTTTTCCAAGGATTCGAAGAAGCAAAAACACGTCACAAAACATGAGGGCATCAAGATAACCAAGCCTGGATCGATTGACTCTGCGAGGGCTGCTTATGGTGGGGGTATTCATTTTCCATTGCCCTATATCCCTGTCATGCCCTGTTACCGGTGACGAAACAACTGGAAATGACGTTGCTGTGATCGCCTTTTACATCCCAGAAATGACCCATCAACACCTGGCGAAACGCCGATGCTAGCCCCCGCGTCCCGACTTGTTCCTCCCATTCTCCATCGTACTCTCTCCTCCTTCGCCCAACGCTTACTTGTGGAGCTTGCGCTGGTAGAAGGCGAGCTCCTCACCCTCCAGGATGTAACCATCGCAACGGCCGGACTGGCCGGGGCGGCTGGAGACGACGGCGTAGAGACGACCGGCCTCGAACTGCTTCTCGATAGCGGAGTCGACCTTGCCGGAGGCGGCGAAGCGGGCAGCCTGCTTAGCCTCGACTGACTTGCTCTTCTTGACCTCCTCAACAGCCTGGCCCTGCTTCTGCTGGCGACGGCGACCAAGGGGCTGGCCGTAGTGGGCCTCGTACCACTGACGGAAGGGCGCAGCGTCGACCTGGATGACGGCGGACTTGGTTAGGGTGTTCGTGCGGACAAGCTCGTTGTTAGAGGGGTGGTCTGGATATCAAAATTTAGTAGAGTTCCCCGAGCAACGATCTTGGGGAAAACGTACAAGCCACGCCAATGACACGAGTCTTGCGGGTGCATCCCTCCGAGGCCCAGGCGAAGTTACCCGAGTCGAGACGGAGAGCACGGTACTTGTGGTTACCGCCGCGGGTACGGACGGTGTGGATGCGCTTGGCACCGATACGGGTGTTCGCAGGCTGACGGCCCGCCTCGAAGGCTCTCTTCTTCCCTGTACGCAGTTGTCAGAAATATTGTTCATTTCTATGTGCGTTGAACAGGCTCAGAACGCAATGGGTTGGGTTCCTGTGGCAGTCTGCCCGCCCCTTCAAAGGGCAAGCAAACCCCCACAGGAACCTCCCAAGCGGACCTTCGAGTGCCCTTCATGTTGAAGGGCTTGTGTATAGTATTCGCGGAACGGTAGGAGGAGATCATGACATACGGTAGTAACTGCAGCAAAAGTCAAGGTTAGCCACCACCGATCAGAGACGGGGGTATGGAAGATAGGGAGGGAAACTTGCGCTCGCTTGGCACCGGTAGCGGCGCGCTTGTGCCGAGAATCACGAGAGATACCCATCTTGACTGTGTCTGTCGAAGGAGCGTCGAGTTAGTCAAAAAGTTGAGATGTTGGCGTGCGATCGAGCTGGGAGATTTC
The DNA here is from genome assembly GCF_020726465.1 of Chaetomium tenue. Taxonomy (NCBI): domain Eukaryota; kingdom Fungi; phylum Ascomycota; class Sordariomycetes; order Sordariales; family Chaetomiaceae; genus Chaetomium; species Chaetomium tenue. The sequence goes on along the minus strand of NW_027117334.1, from coordinate 1,703,047 downwards.
GTGGATCGGCAAAATTCGGTACGGAACCGACTTTCACAAATTCGCAATCTCGAGTGTAGGCTTCGATGCGTTGAGGAGGGTAATGCGAACCTGGATATTGACTTACCTCGCTGGTCGTTGGTCGAGCGGTTGTGCGAAGGTGGGCGGGATCGAGGTTCGTGATGGATTTTGAAAATGTGGGCGAAACTTTTCGGCAGCAAGTTGGGCCGTTGCCGGTGCCGAGCCCTACGGACGGGATCTGCGCACGGACCAGGTGGGTATGCAAAGTGGGGGTTATTCCTGCCAAGACATGCATCAACTGCATTAACTAACACGCCCAAGACAGCCAAACAGCGAGGTGGATGTCATTTCCTGAGCTCCTGTCCTGTTTTTTACCAAGTCTACATAGTAGAGCAGTCGGGAAGAAAACCCATTCACTTCACAGTATCAACCCCAAGTAATAAAACTAATCCATTGCCATATCTGCGCTCCGCCTTGAATAAAAGGCGTCCAGGATCATCTATCTACTCGACTGTCTCCGCTGACCAAGTAGTCGCACGGAGGAAGACGGCCTGCACTCCGCTTCCCCCAACCGCTAGGCCATGCTGAGAATCAGCCAGCAATGAAAAAGTTAAAAAGACATACAATGACCAACTCTACAATCCGCAAACGCAATAGCAGTTTGCTGCCATTTCTTCCGCCTGTCCACCTGCAAATGCAATCAAAGTTAAACATCAAACACTAATGCCGCACCCGACAGGTCGGGCAATTTATGCCCTGCCTCCCTGTCCCCCTGCCATCACATCATCTCCATCACCTCCACCTTTGCCTTCCACAATCATGTGAGGTAGTGGTTTTTTTAGGCAAAGCCAAAGTAGTCATTGCCAGCGGTGATGGCCTTGAGCACTTGGCTTCGCAGAATGTCGTAGCTTTCATACTCGGGAAGGTCGAGTTCTATGACATGGAGTCAGCGAATGGTCACCTAAAGAACTTGAGTGCGAAGACTTACGGTTGAAGCAAGTATGGGAGCTGGGTAGGCGCTCTTTGTTGCCGTAGTCGCGGTGGATGTTGAACCGGTTGACGCCGTTCATACCCTCCAGCTCCTTGAAGCCGTTCAAGGGCACCTTGGATGTTCCCGTGACGAACTGCAGGAGCTTTGCCCTCTCTTCCTTGTCAAATGAGCGCACCGCCCGCCAGAACCACTGGATTTGCTGGGAGGCCGCCGTGTAGTTGTGGTACTCGGTGTTGCTCTTCCAGTCGTCGACGTCGATGTCCGGTAAGCCAGAAATGAGCAGCTCTAGCTCCTGCTCGGTGAAGATGGCGATGAGATCCTCAGGGATGATATCATGGAACCCTAAACATACACGTATTAGCTATACCGCATTAACCAACAGCAGCCTGTAGAGCGTAAACTTACCCTTCAGGAAGTTCTCCATCTGCTCCTTAACCGAGGAGAGCAGTTTGTGCTCCACGATGAGGCGCACATATTCGTGCTTGTTGTCTTCCGTGACCGGGATATTGCGGCCATTTTCAATGAGATCCACGACCTTGGTCACACCGAACTCGTCGTCCTCCACCGAAAAGGTCTCGACAATGATGTCGGTAATGTCGTTCTCGAGCATCCAAACAAGAGATTTGTAGTAGTCTGGATCGAACGACTCCATGTCCTTGACCGACACCGGCTTGCCGAGGATGCGCTTGTAGACCGCACGGCTGAAGTAACAATCAAGGAGCCGGCCCTCGTACAGAGCCTTGCCGATGATCCGTCCGATGAATTTGAAGAACATCAAATGCTCATCGTTGATGCCACTGAGCTTGTTCGGGTGGAATGTGGTGCGATCAGAAGATACCGGGATGAAAAGTGCATAGTTGGGGTCGAACATCTGGCGGGCGAGCACCTGGAACCACTCGCGCGTGACACCACCGGCATCGACACCTTCCTCGCCGTGGAAGCGGATGTTGAGCTTGCCAAACTTCATCTCCGGGCCTGACTTGAAGTAGAGCGACTTGAACGAGTCGTGGAAGACTTGGTCGCGGCGCACCGACAATTGCAATGGCTGGTACTGTGGCCTTTGCTGCTGGCCGGTCTTCGCATGCACGCTTCGGTTAAAGTAGTTTCGCTTGTTGTCGAACTCGAGCACCTTGGGGTTCTTGACGAGGAGAGAGAATGTTCCCGACATGAGCTTGGGGTTCTGCCGCACAAGCTCGTTGAGGATACGCCGATGGTCTTCCGTGAACGTGAAGAACAAGCTTGCAATGCGGTTGTCCGGCGGCGGGCTAGTCAACAGCATCTCCTTCCCGGCCGCGGCCTGTGAGGTAGACGCTTCGTTTAGCGTCGTGTTCTTGCAGACCACCATCAGAGACTCGATTAGCGGCAATAGGATCGTTGCTACGTTCAGCATGCTCTCCCGCTGCCGAATCGCGCCAAGGCAAGCACTCAACTTGTCCCACATGGTCCCGAAGGTTGGGTTCCAGTAGAGCGAGCCGAGAAGATCCTCCTTAGTCTCGTCCGTAGACTCGCTGCCTTCTGCACCGCTGCTTGATTTCTTGCCCTTGGTATCAAACAGGTGATCCAGCGCAGTCAGGACACGCAGCAGCTTGTTTTGCTCCGATGCGCCAGGTGAGAACTTAGCAAGGGCAATTCCTTGGATCTCGGTTCCCGACTCCGCCCGAAGAATATGCGGAAGCAGATCCTCAAGGTCGGATACAATATTCTCGCTCAAGATCCGAGCCTGGGCGACGAGCTCTCCGCCAAACACCTTCTTAGCACCCGGGATGTTGGAGAGGTTCTTGATGGTCGAAATGGTGTTTTGGAAGGTCTTGGAGCTGCATTCCCGTGCAACAAAGACATTGATAACCATCTTTAGGTTGTGATCGGGGATCGTGGGCGGAGTGAGCTGCCGGACCTTCTTCTCCTCAACCTTGGGTTCCTTGGCCGCTGAGCTTTCCGCCTCGGGCTGCTCCTTGTTGTCGGCCGTTGTTTGTTCTTCCGCTGAGGTCACGGCGGATGGCTCTGCGCCCTGCACCGTAGACGCTTGCTCTGCAGAAGGTTGAGCAGCTTCAGCGCTCGCCTCAGGCTTCTCTTCCGATTTCTCCTCGGGTTTCTCCTCAGCCTTCTTCTCGGCCTTTTTCTTGGATTCCTCCTCAGCCTCCTTACGCCGCCGCTCGAGGGCCTGCAGCGGATACGTGACCTTGTTGAGCAAATCCGCTAGAAGTTGCATGACCGATGAGCTCTCCATGATGAGATCCCGATCAAGGAGGCCCAGGAGTGAGTTGATGGCGTACTTCTGGGCCTTAGCATTGACGTCTTTACCCTTGCCCTTGCGGCTCGTGCTCCGTTTGAGAGTCGAAGCGACAGTTTCGTGCTCCGTCAGGAACAGGGACGGGACATGGGGGTTTTTGGTCGCGAGCTCCTGCAGAAGATCAAGGCATTGTTGGACGATCAATAGGGGGGAGACCTCTGAATTGCCAGACATTTGGTTGCTTGGGGCCGTGTTGGTAAATGTCCGTTTGAGGCTCTGGGGGGTCTTGGGGTCCTTGTCCTTGGGTTGTTTCGCCTTCAGAGATAGCTGGCCAAAACTGCGTTCGACGGCGTCCATATCGGTGCTGCCGTCCTGGAGGATCTGAAGGAGAGTAGAGATAACCTCTAGACGGTTCTGGCGATTCTCACAAACGTGCGCAAAAACATCGAAAAGGTAGTTTCGAATGGAGCTCTGCTGGGTAATGAACATGAGCCGGAGAAGTGTGGCAACGCCCGCTTTGTCGAGCATCTGCACAATGGTACGCCGCTGTGGTTTCGTTTCGACTACCGCGTCGGGACGACGCGCAGCTTCCCGGGGACGGGCCCCTGCGGGCGGGACGCGATGAATGTTATGTCGCTGAGCAATGGCACGAGCCTCAGCGGCGAGCTCGGGCGGCAGTTGGTCCATGATGTCTTCGCCTTGCTCCAGCAGAACCTGTTCTCGAAGAGCAGGCGGGAAGGTTAACAAGATGCTAGCCGTATCCATCTCCACGGGCCCAAGGTCCTGGCCAGTAGCTGTGGCCTCTCTCCGTTGGTCCTCACGGTCGCGGCGACGGCGTTCCTGGCGTTCCTGCTGAACAATCTCCATACGAAGTTCCGCCGGTAGTGCCTCGAGGAACTCCTGGAAGACTTCGGTATTCTCCCCCTCGCTGGCTGCTTGCTCTCTAGCCAGGGACCGCCGGGAGCTGACTGTCTGGGCAATGACTTCTTCCCTGAACTCTTCCGGTAGCGCTGCAAGATATTCAGGGTCGATGCCGAGCTCCGTAACATCCACGGTCTCGCCGCGGATAGTGGTGACGACACGTTCGGCCACCGGAATCGGTTGCGGTTCGGCCTCCGGGATATCTGTGTGAGACTCAACCCCTTCCATAGCCTGGGGCTCCTCGACGGCCGCCTCCGCAACGGCATTTGCCTCTTCTGCTGCAAGTGCAGCTTCGGCCTCGGCTCGCTCCCGTTCCTCCCGAACGCGCTCTTCGGCCTCCTTCTTCTCCCTCTCGGCTTTCTCCTCGGCTTCCTTGGCCTCTCTCTCCTTGCGCTCCTCTTCCTCGCGCTTCTTGCGTTCCTCTTCCTGCTTGCGCTTCTCCTCCTGCCGCGCCTTCGCTTCCTTCTCACGTTGTATGACGGCCGGAGTAAGCATCCCTAGGATTGCGGTGGAAAGTAGCTTGGACTTTTCATTGTGGTTGAAGCCAAAAATCATCTTGGCTTCCTCCTGCCACCGTTCGGCTGTGGACTCAGGGGAGAAAGTGACGGCATGGTGAGGCTCCTGGTACACTTCGCGGCGCTGGTCCCATCGGGGCTCCCGCCCTGACTGTGCCATGTTTACCGGAATGTTTAACTGCCGAACTTCGCCGGCCGGGCCTTCGGATCTCAGCTGGAGGCTGAAAGCAGGGCCACCACGGGCGGGGAATGGGATACTCTGCATCAAATCGTTAATAAAAGCGAGAGGTGCGTCAATGCTATGTCCAACCAGAGCCCCTGGGAATCCGAGCCGTATCATATGTTGGCTGGTGCCCCGGGGTGCATCCTGCCCAGTTCGGTTGCCAGAGAGCAACAATGGGTTGACGCCATCGTCTGTCGGGTTCGGCGGCGGCCGGTGGTGGCTGTGGCGGAAGTAGCTTCGGAAGTCTGAGGGTGTATTATTAGCATACTGACCGATTACCGACATCAAGCCGGTTATAAAAGCGTCTGGATCTCGGTTGAAGTCCTCCTCCAAAGTAAACGCCCTCCGCCGACCTTGTCGGCGAAAGGCCTCGCCAGACGTACCAGGTCCCAGGGGATCGCGGTGTCCTCCCATGAACGGAGCAGTAGGGAAAGGACTCCGGGCACCACCATGCCGAAGGCGGTGATGAGGCTCAATCTGAGAAATATCCCAGCCGAGCCCCGAGGGCATGTTGGGAGGTGGGTGGTCATCGTCTAACTCGCGTCAGATTCGACGTTCGAGGGCGGAGATATACTGAAAATGCACTTACGATGATGATTCGGGTCGTAATAGACTTCATCCTCCTCGCCTTCATCTTCTTCTTCCTCGTCTTACCCAGTTAGTTGATTGCGCCAAACAAACGTGTGGGGGCGGGGACCTACCATCACCCCCTCCACGATCATCATCAAGGAGATGCTCACCTTCGCGATCCTCATCAAGAAAGTGTTCTTCAAGGTCCTGCATATCCTCCGCGTCGAGATCATCGCCGCCGTCCACGACGTTTCGGAGAATATCAGGGATACGGCTGAGCTGTTCGAGTCCGTGGCCATGCAGGAATGCATCATGGATGTCATGTGCTGCACCCGGTTCGAACCCGAGGTCCTGTTCACCTTCGTCGTCCTCTTCGTCAGTGTCACTCTCCCAACCAGATGCCCCCTCATCATCCATGGGATTTCCTTCCTCGTCGATGATCTCAATGCGGTCTTCCATCTCCAACATATCCTCGGAGCCCATCTCATCCTCGTCGTCGTCATCTTCCTCGTCGTCATCGCTGGGTTCTTCGTCGTCATCCTCGTCCATGTCTTCGTCCATGTCGTCGTCCATATCTTCGTTTTCACCCATGATGACTTCCACGACCCCAGGATCACCGGGGAGGCCTTCCATAGGACCCATCCCGCCAAGCTCGTCATCATCGTCGTCGCTAGGATTTTCTTCATCATCCTGGGACATTTCCTCGCCATACTCCATCTCATCGTCATAATGCTCGTCATCGTACATGGCATCGTCGTCTACAGAAATTAGCAACGGCGAGGAGGCATGATCATAGTTCTCGAACATACCGTCCTCGTCCTCGTCGGAGAAGTCCTCCTCGCGTCCAGGCTCGAGAATACCGAGCGTAGAGTTGCGGTAAAGATCGGGGGTCTCCTCACGGTCGTCATCCAGATCGGAGAGAGATGACGTCGACGCAAAATCCTCCTCGGGTTGATCAGTCGTGGCCATGGGGATGACGTCTGACTGACTCAGCTGGTAGGCCGTCTTTGTCAAAGCCCGGAGCACGCGCAGGATGTACTTGATGGTACGCTTGACGTTGGGGAAGGTGAGGTCGATGTCGGCGATGGATGCAGTCAAGGTGGAAAGGTACCCCTTTTCGTACATGAGGCGCTTGAGCTGCATCTGGGATCGTGTGAGAGCTGGATCCGTTGCGCGGGAATCTCTAGGTTGATTCTCCTTCTCCTTCTCGCCAATCATCAAGCTCATCAGTTCGGCAGCGCACATCATCTTGCCATAGCGCACTTCGATCGGCTCCCCTGGAGTAGTGGCTTCCTTGTACGCGCGAAGAACCGTTTCGAGAACAAAGCGGCGGACGAACAAAAGGTCTGAGTCATCATCGTACTCAAAATGATTGCGGTTGCGATCGATGGGCTTTTCGGGCGTTCGGGAAACCAACGCCACGAGCACTGCCTGAGCGTGAGTCGATGTAGCGGCCTTCTTCTTGATAATGGTCGAGTCCAACGGAATACCGGCGGGCCCGAGGCAGAGGAGATCGTTGAGAAGGTAGTTCAAGACGCTTGAACGAGGTTTAATGGGCGTGTTTGTCTGGATCGGTACGCTTCGCTTGAAGTTGATGAACTCAACCTTTGTACGATTGAAGCTCTGCAGGAGCTCCGCCAAGCAGTTGAGCAAGAAGCAACGGTAGACGAAAATCGGGTGGTCCTCTGCCTTGAAAGCTGGCTTGGGAGCTTTCTTGTCTTTATCTTTCTGCTCAGGAGGCTGTTGGTCAGGGGAGGGTGTCCCCTCCCCGCTTGCACTCGAGGATTCGCCTTCCGCTGCTGAGTCTTTCGAAGGTTGGCTTGCCGGCTCCTTGTCGTCAACCTCCCGATAGTTCAGAAGCTCGCAGAGCAAGAAATGAATCACCCCGTCGGGGTTCTCGAGAACAGGGCGTTTCAACTCAAAGGGGGTCTTTGGTACGTCTGTCATATCCTTATCTGCAGATTCTGTTGATGGCTTGACATCGTCAATGGTTAAATCTTCGGTCGCTTGCACGGCAGGCCCGACAGATCCTTCCTTTGCGGCGGATTCTTGATCAGCAACTTTATCCTTGAGGGATAAGCTGTGAGTGCGAACGGCGGGGTCAAACATCGTTGCCCCGCTATTTAGCTTCACGAGGTCTGTCGTAACATCGACGAAGAGCTTCGGTGAGCGGAGTGCCACATGGGAAAGGTGCCTCAGGTAGCTCTGAAGGTCGTGATAAGCGCGAGGGTTCCTAGCCGAAGACAGGTATTGCTTGATCTCAGTTTCCATCATCAGGCGGACCATATCTTCATCCTCCACGATATGACGAAGAATGATCAGAATGTTGTTGGTGATGTGCGCTTGGTTGAGACGAGTCGAACCTCCACTACAAGACTGCTTCGCCATAACGAACAGCCGCTGCAGATTTCGCTTCTCACCCATGACTTTTGCCGTCGCGTGGTCTCTGGTAAGGATCACAAGGATCCTAAGGGCAGAAACTGCGAGAGCTTCTTCCTTCCCAACTCTTGGAAGAATGTCCAAAATCGTGGTCAACAGGCTGGAACGGTCCTCGCTTGACATGCTGAGATCCTTGGCCACCCATACTGGAGGCTCGACGGCATCGTCCTCTTTGGTTGGCATTTTCCATTCGACCTCTACCGGCTGTTCGTCGTTTGAGAGGAGGATTTCGAAGATAAGAAGTATGTACGGAATCCAGGACGGGAGTTCCTCCTGGGACGCCGTGGGTGAAACCTTCAAAAACCCAAGGTACTCCCCGATGTTCTGCTTCAAGGTTGGGAGAGTAGCCTTGAAGAATGACCGGGCCTGGAGGAGCAGTGACAGTAGATGGGCGAACGCTGCAATCCCACGGCCGTTTGCCCGCTTTTCTTCCTCATCATTCGGCGCGAACGACATGAGAGCATTCGCAAGGACCTCGCCAACTTCAGTCTCCTTTTCCTCGTTGTCCGACTTAAGGACAACGGCTTGTATAAAGCCACAAACCTCGAAAACCAAGTCTGGATGAGCCCTGATAACATCAAGGCAGCGACCGATCGAGTCATTTTGCATCTCGGCTCTCATCTGGTCGAGGTCGTCCTTCGTGACGGTGGGTGGTGTGGGAGATGCTGCAGACGAACTCGATGGGGCGGCAGGGTCATGCGCTGGGATTGAAGAAGGACCAGGTACTTCTTGGTTCGCCGACTGTTGACTGGAGTCATCTTGGCTGTCATCTTGAGACTCATCGGAGGAAAGTTCCTCGGCTTCGCCAATCGCATTTTGAATGAAGTCATTCACCGAGTCCAAGGACATGGGATCCACGGCCGGGGCGTTGGCCGGAGGCGCAGCCGTGGTCTCCTTGGAAGACTCTTGTGATTGCGGCGACGGCGGGCTCTGGTAGGCATCCTGCTCAGGTATGGGGTTACGCTTCCCGGCCAGATCCTTAGAGTGACCGCGGCAATACTCTGCCGAGTAATCGGTTTTTGCGTTCGCGCGATAGACTGCTTCGCGAGCGAGCTCTTCATCGTAGCCCGACTGGGTCAGGTCCCTGATATGGCCGGCATACGCAGCCCAGTTGAACCGGACAGGCTCGCGGTTCTTGAACAGAGAAATCGGCGAGTTCTTGTCCGTTTTGCGCCATGCATTTGTCTCCTGGTCGGCAACTGTAATGGTCTTGATGATATCAATGATTTTGCTTAGAGTTGGCGCCGGGGCCTTCTCGGCGAAGTCTGACTCCCAGAGCTTTCGGGCGATCGGGAAAATGGCCAACCTCAACTCCACGACGAGCTGGTGCCCCAAGTCTCTACTCCTGTCCGAGGACCGCGGGAATAAGCTGCCTTGTCCGAGAGACTCGTAGACGTTCTTGCCGTTAACAATAACGTGGTAGATATCGAGTATCTTTTTCATTCCAGTCGTGATCAGTTGTAGCTTCTGAGCGTCCTTGGTATCAGGCCCCTCGTTGCACAGTTCATCAGCGAATCTCTGAAGCATTATATTCATCAGCTCTATACCGCCGCGGTCCTTGAACGCCACCAAAACAGGCAAGACCAGCTGGACGGATGTGCGATCCGGCTGGCGCGTTGGATCGATCAACATTTGGTGTAGTGCGTCGAACATGACGTCCCAGTATCGCAAGTCCCGAACCGCCAGCTTCTGCTCCTCTGGCAAATTCAACTGCTCGAGGATCGTTTCTGCCAAGGCCTGTGCAATGCTCAGGTGATGAGATCTGACGTAGTTGTCGAGCCCTCGCCTGGGGAGCAAGACTTTCCCAATGGTTTGGAAGAATGGAAGTGCGCTGGGTGGTAGGGAGTTGAGAAGGCGGCTGATGACGAAATAGTTTTGGAACCGAGTCGTCGAACGTTCTTCCTTCGTCGGCTCTTTAGGCGACATCGAGACCTCTGCGGACTTGCCCACCGAGGGAGCGGTACCGGCGTCTTGGGGCTTGTTGCCGTCATTAGCGGAGGGGGCAGGGAGTGAAGGGGTCGTCTCCACGCTATCCTCAGCAAACGATCGATTCCCAAGCCAGTGCTGCGGGACGAGGGCAGCGAGGGCCATATCTTCCGTGGCAGCATCGCGCAGGAGTGGTCCGAGGCGGTTGACTAGGGAGATCAAGTAGTCATAAACATTGACCGCCGGCATCGAGACCGTTGCGTGCCGAGAGGAATACGGGAAACTCTGATAGAGTGTCCTGAGCAGAACCTGTAATTTCACCAAAGCCTTCACAACTCGAGTGCCGCCGGCCACTTTACGGACCAAGGCCTGGTCCCATTCTCCTTTGTCGTTTTGCAACGAGAGATTGGCGATGACGAAGGGCGCAAAGAAGGGTTGTGCCCCCTTCTTTCCCAGAAGCGGTTCCAGGTCATCAATGGCGGCGTGAATGCGGTTGAGCAGAGACGGGAGGCCGAGGATCGAGTTTGCCTCTATCGCCGCGGCAAGTGCGTGGGCGAGCGAGCGCGACGCGCTGGTCGTCTCAAAATCGCCGGGAAGACTGGCTACCTCCGACAACTGCAAAAGCAGCTCAATGCCACCATCGCGAACAAATGATGATTTGAGGCTTGAGTTATGAAAAATGGCGTTGAGGAATGACGAAACGGCGCCGATGTAAAGCGTGATCTCGTGGGACGGGCCTGTAGGTTTCTGAGGCTCTGACCCAACGTCAGAGTCAGGGTTCTGCTCGGGCGCAGGACCGGCGTCGACCATTTCAACGTCGGGGTCTTCTACGGTAGCCTTCCCCTTTCCTTTGGCTGCAACAACCGGCGATTCTGCGGCCGTCAACAAAGAGTCATCTGCGGTAACGGCCTTACCGCTCGAGTCGACAACCGAGACCTTCGCACCCCACCCTGCGTTAGCGGCCTTGCTTTTCGCAAGATGGAGGACGCGGGCGACCATATCAAGGATGGCATTGGATATAGCTGGCCGCAAGACCGGATGGTGACGAGCGAGCTCGTCAAAACTACCACCAACGACATTGGCCAAATCAGATTCTGACAGAGTCTGGACATGTTGCGGACTCTCGAAGATCTCCAAATAGACCCCGAAGGCATTGCACGATATAATCATCTTCCTGCCAGAGTTATTCAATGAGATGGAGTTCAAGATAGAGGGGATGATGCTAATGGCGTCGTTGGAGGCAAGGATGCCAGGGGCAAGGCGTTCCCTGGGGGCGTCGAGCGTCTCCTGTGTCGGAGGGTGTGGCCGGTCGTCAGCATCCAAGGTAACCGAATCCTCAGCATAAGCCGGCGAGGCGCCCTCTCCCCCCTCGGGCTCGGGTTTAGGTGTTCCTGAAGGCTTGGGCAGCGTGACAGTTTTACCAGTAAGGATCTCGAGGAAGCTCTGAACCATTCCCGATTCCGAGATAGCAGCGAAGCTAGTGGGATCGTTGTTGATAAAGTCACTCAACAAGCCAGCAGCATTGGTCCAGACCAAAGAGCCGAAGACATGCATATCCTCAGTGATGGCGCGGAGGCTGCCCAACAGGGCAGAGTTGTCTACCAAATTCCTCAAAAGCCGGTCGATGTTTGTGCCGAACGAGAAAGCGTTGGTCATTATGTGGTGGATGAACTTGAGAAGCCACTTGAGCGCCTGTTGCTGATAGAACGGAATCTGGTAGTCCACCGTGTGGGAGTGAAACTCGGGCTTCATCCCCTGGCCTGCCGCGACAAGCTCCTTTGAGCGGGCGACGGTGTCGATGATGAGGTTGGAGATGGCATCAAGACCGCCAGCATTGCTGAACACGGTGAAAGCGCCGTTGAATCCGTAGATGATCGTGTCCAAAAACGCAAGCACCATGCTGTAATTGCGAGTCGCTGTCTTGGATCGGATGTTGAGGATGTCGACCATGATTTCCAGCAGCCCGGCGGAGGACATCTCGTGTCCTATACGAGAAGCCATAGCCATTTGCAAAGTCAAGGCGAAGAGACTCCCGCGCCATTGGTCGGCATCAGTCACCTTCCCGTCATCCAACTCATCAGCATCCTCCTTCATGCTTGCCAATGCCTTCCTGATGAGATACAGGAAGATGCCGTGGTTGACGTTTGCATTCAACGCTGCGACAACCTCCGGATACTTGACCGGCATGGCAGTGATGGACTCCAAAGCTGCAAGAGCGATGGCCTGCAGGCGCAGTGGTGTTTCGGGGGCTCCATCAACGGAAGGATGGACCAATTCGACGAGTTGGTACACGAGCTGGTACCTGCGTGGCTCGTCGTTATCCTGTTTGAGGACTTTCTCGATGAACGTTGTCTCAGGATGGATGTACGCAAGGTTGGTGATGGCGAGCAGACGGACGGACAACGCCAGTTGTCGATCCTCGGACGACCCCAAAAGCGCTTTGCATATTCTTAACCGGTTGAGAAACTCGTATCGCACAACCTTGGGCATGTCGGTCGGACAGAGTTTGAGAAGCTCATAGATGGGCGTCGATTGCACCGTGGTCTGGCGCAGCTCGACCGACTTGGGACCTGAAGCAAGGTGAGCATCTCCGCTCGGTCCGCGGCTCCGGCCCGAGGGGCTATCTTCGGCGGCAGGAATACCCCTCGAGCGCGGGGTCTGAGAGATGCTGGTCGAGCTACGCCGGAGTGGAGTGGGCGTTGCGGGGACCGACGAAGACGGACCGCCCTCGGCCTGAGATTCCGGAGCGACCGCGCTCAAGGGCTCCGCCTTTGGATAGTAAATGACCTTGACATCCCCCCAGCCAGTCCAACGCTCATCATCGGATGGGCAAGGAGCAAAGATCGCGTTCAAGTCGTTGGCGTACACCGATGCTGCATTTCGATGGCTCGTGGTGGACGCCTTCTCTTTGCCCTTACTTGCCGAACCTGGGGTCGTGGGCGGAAGGTCCGGGAGCCGAGGACCTGGTGAGACCGGGGTTTTGACAAAAGGCTGAGCAAGATATTGCACCCTCTCGAGATCAATATTATAATGGTTCGCGAGCAAGGCACTGCTCACTTGCCGATTCGGCGTGCCCACGCGCTTGATCGAAGCCTGGTAGCGTTGCGCAAGCTCTAGGCCAACCTCAAGGGTCGCGTAGACGATGGTAAGGTCGGTCGCATTAAGAAGGTCGTTCAAGTGCGGACTGCTGGCATATATGCTCCGGTTGCCACAGTGCTGCAAGAGCACCTTGGTGAAGGTGAGGATCGAGATCACGAGCTGGCGGTCCCCGTCCTCCTTGTATCCCAGCTGCACCAAGCGCTCTTTGCTGTAGGCTTGTTCATCGGCGTATTCCACCGGCGCACCCTTGTTCAAGAGTAGATCGCACGCAACATCTCGCATCTGAAACCCTTCATGTAGTTTATATGTGGCGCAATACGCCTCGAGAACGCTGTCGAACCGGTTGAGGAGAGGAATCCAGTGATACAAGTCGCCACGTGGGAACGGCCATCTCGTCGGAAATTCGTCAAGCTTTCCGGGAATGAGCGGCAACGGAGTAGAAGCTGCAGCGAGAACATAGTCCTTGACCCAAGGAGACTAAGCGGGGATTAGCACTACAGACGGAATGGAAGCGGTTGGGGGATGGTTGCTCACTAGGTTCTCCCGGTGCTTGGACTGCATCGTCTTGGTAATTTTACCCATCTTGACGAAGCGGCTGAGCCGCGAGGGCTGAAGAAAGTAGACGCTCCCCCTCCACTACCCACAGACCCGGTGAACGGACAATGACCCGACTACGTAAGAGCCGCCAAAGTGCGGGGATGGTAGTCCTCGATTAGAATGTTGTGGTCGAAAACGGCAACAGCCAGCTGTCGAAGAGAAAGCGGCAGGCGATCGATGGCGGGGTCGTTTTGCAGTATGTAAAGGCGACTGCAAGTATGTGTTGGGGTTGGTTCGACGGGATTCGGCAGGCGGCGGCGAAGCTCTCCAAAGCCCAAATACAGCTCGAAGACGAGTGCAGGTCGTCTTAGGATGATTTGGGAAACGGAGCGGAGCTTGTTGCTGTGATGTGGCCAAAAATCCGCGATGACCTAGATCGCATTCGATGTCGCTGTCGAGAATTATACCGAAAAGCGGCGGTTGGTAACAAAGTTCGGGTTTGTGGTAAGAAAGCAAGTGGAGGGCCTTTTTCGGCGAAGGTGAGAGCAACAATGACGGCAGCAGCTGGTCAGGTACCAAACACCACCAAAAAAGTTCGGGTACGGCAAGTGCCGCCAAAACCTGGCTGTCCCAATGTGGGGCAAATGCTATTAACGGGTGCTTTCTCCCTGCGCCGGCGACCTATCTCTATGTTCGTTTTCTATTCTAATGCAAGCGAGGAATCCACCGAATAATCAATACCTATTGTTGTCATTTGTCTCAATTTGAACAACCACCCAAGCTCAAGAGGGCTAACACCCGGCCGCCACAGCCTTTCGTACCTCTTGTTCAAACCCCCACCTCAGCCAAGGAGGGGTTCCCCTCACGCAACCAACAGGCAAAGACCACCCAGGGTGCTGCAGCGCCGTCCGCAACAACCGAGAAGAGGCTGAGCAAAGGCGTGGACGCCAAAAACGAGCCACTAAGAACGGTTCTCAAACCAGCCACTCAAACATCAATGACCGATAACTACCAGTATCTAGATGTAGAATCCGACAAGAGGGCCGCCACATATCCCTGGTCCCGATTCGCGCCCGTCCATCCCAGGCCCGGGCCCCGGTATACGGATTCGCTGTCATGGCCGCCTCGACAAGAAGACCTGGGGTGCGCATCAGCAATAGCCATGACGCTTACACTGACCGTTAGCAGACGAGGTGGAAGTGGACCCTCGTGCTCCACATCGTCATCGTAGCTATCAATATACAATATTCATGATGCAAATGTGGAGGCCTTCATGTTATGCACGTATGGAAGCTTGATCGCGTTCGTACTCTGTCTCGTCGTTATTCAAGACACAAGCTGAAACCCAACGGAGTCCACTTGTGCAAGGTTGCGGATGGATCTTACTGTGTACGAAGTAACTAAATCGAAGCCAAAGGATCGACGCCACTCTTAGCTCTTTGTTCAGGCAGCAACTCACCTCACAGCCAACAGCCAAACAACAAGCATGGTAAGGTCAAACAAGGATTCGGTTGGCAAAACAAGTCAAACTGGTATCATTGCGCAAAGCATCTATGAATCACACAATCGCCACGGGAGCAGGTGCTAGTATTTGGGAGTGGGTGTTGCATAGCTCTTTGCGCGGCCTCGCTTAAGCGCCCAGTACGCTCAAAGCAATAACTCATTGTCGAGATTCGTGGAGGGTGTTTATACCATGTACACGCCCTAGATGAGCCGTCAAGCAAGCACGCCGTGACCGTTTTCCCAAAGCAACCCCCGAGACCCATTAACAAACGCCCCAATTTTACTTGCGCATCGAGCTGGCCCTCCGCTTGCGGAGATCGGCCTTGGTGGCCTTGGCCTCAGCGACACGCTTGGCGAGGACCTGGGCATACTCGTTCTGCAAAATGGTCAGCGAGCGTTCCGGTGCACTCCAATTAGAAATATTTCAACTTACCGCCTCATCCTTGACCTTCTCAGTCTGGCGGCGCTTGAGCGCAATGCGGTGGCGCTTGTGCTGCAGGCGCTGGGGGGTGACCAGGCGCTGGATGCGAGGAGCCTTGGTGTAGGCCTTCTTGCCCTCGCCCTTGGGCTGGACCTCACGCCGAATGACGTACTTGCGGACCTAGTATTCCGAGAATATCGTATTAGCCTCCAATTGTTGCACTCAGACTCTACCCGAACTGCGCGATCGAAATCGACGCAGTTCTAGGGTAGGCGATGACGGGATATAGGCATGAAGCACATACATCGTCATCCTTGCTGAGGCCGAAGAACCGACGGATCTTGGTGGCGCGCTTGGGGCCGAGGCGCTTGGGGTGAACGGTGTCGGTCAGGCCGGGGATGTCCTGCTCGCCCTGCTTGACAATGGCGAGAGCGAGGACGGAGAGGTCGGCGCCAACGATGCAACCGCGGACGGACTTGCGCTTGCGCTCACCGGTACGGCGGGGGCGGTAGCAGGAGTGGCCGTCGGCGAGGAGAAGGCGGACACGGTTGGGGGCAATAACACCCTGCTTCATCGGGAAACCCTGCTTGTCGTTGCCGCCCGTGATGCGGACGATGTAGCCCTTCCACTCATCGCCAAGGGGGTCGGCCGGGACCTCAGCGCCCATCTAATCCGAGTTAGTATCATTAAAAAAAATCGGCGGGTATCGATCGAACATACGCGCTTCCTGTGAAAATTTGGTTAGCTAGGCACGTCTAAACCGACAAAAAGGAGGCCACATACTCGAAGAAGTGCCTCAGCTTCCGCTCATCCTCCACCTCGATCAGCTTCTGCGAGCCGTTCGCAGGATGCGAAATGTTCAGCTATGGGGTCGGGTCAGCATTATTGTCAAGCCAAGGGCGCAGAAACCGATTTTTTTTGCAAGATCGCGGGAATCTCGTTGACATTCGAATCGCGTATCGCAGTGGGCAACCCTTACCTTCATGTTGGCGGTATTTGCTGAACGGCCGTCGTTGATGATGCGGACAGAGACTGGAGAAATCGAAGGAACGTTTTGTGTGCAGCGCCAGACCAGGAGAAATCTTAGGGCATAATTATTGCGCGCATTGATTGGTTGGAAAATTGAGAGCTCCACCTTGAACGAACTGGGGCACGTGCTGGAGTTTTCCACCCAGCCTTGCCTGGAAAATATTTGCCAAGACTCGGCCAGATACCTAAGGAGCGAGCTTAGAGCGATAAGGCCGAGGGGTTGTGGATTTGATGGATGGAGGGGCATCTCAAGCTTAAAGTTCACGAATCGGCGGCTTGGGAACGAAGTTTTTTCGATATACCTACGCATCTTGCAAGCCAACACTTCAATAAATCAACTACTAGAGATCACTCATCCAATCACCACTGCTGGGGACTCTGGTTAAACTTGTCTCGTTCACAATTCTCTCTGGGACAGTAACATTCACCAACGGATTCTCAGGGATCTGGATTCGTCATACATCATGGAGGAAGACCGGGTTTTGGCCGACTTGGGAATTGCTGCCGAGATTGAAGAAAAGCAAATACAAGAGAATGCCGTCAAACAACCCAAGAAGCGCTTCGTAGGGAGGCGGGCTGCGGGAGAGGCAGCGAAATCTAGTCCAGGGGCCGGCTCGATCGAGGATAGCGGTGCTATTCAAGGTACTTGAACCTACCTGACTTGGTTTTTCGGTGACAACAGGGACAAAGACTGATACTCAGCGCAGTTGCTCAACCACGGCGGGCACCGAGAATGCTTAACCAGGTGCCTCCTGAAATATTGAACGACGAGGGCTTGAAGGCGGCGATATCCCTTCTCCCAGCGAACTACTCTTTTGAGATACCCAAAACTGTCCACCGAATCCGCTCATCAGGCGCCAAGCGGGTGGCCTTACAGATGCCCGAGGGCCTCCTCCTGTTTGCGACCACGATCTCCGACATTCTCACTGAGTTCTGCCCCGGGATTGAGACCCTGATCATGGGCGACGTCACCTATGGGGCGTGCTGTATAGACGACTATACAGCGCGGGCTATGGGGTGCGACCTGTTGGTGCACTACGCCCACAGCTGTCTGATCCCGGTGGATGTTACTAAGATCAAAACGTTGTATGTCTTCGTCGACATCAGCATTGACACATCGCACCTGCTCGCCACGCTTGAGCGTAACTTTGCCCCCGGGAAGACGGTTGCCCTGGTTGGGACAATACAGTTCAACGCGACAATCCACGGCGTTCGATCAACGCTGGAGAAGGCGGGGTTCAAGGTTATTGTGCCCCAGATTGCGCCGCTCTCCAAGGGTGAGATTCTGGGTTGCACCTCACCAAACTTATCCACATACACCGACAGCCCCGTGGATTTGATCCTGTACCTAGGCGACGGCCGCTTCCATCTAGAAAGCATCATGATCCACAACCCCGATATTCCGGCCTACCGGTACGACCCATACTCCCGGAAGCTAACGCACGAAACGTACGGGCACAACGAGATGCAGGACATCCGGCGGAACGCTATCCGAACGGCTAAGAAGGCCGCCAAATGGGGACTGATTCTGGGCTCGTTAGGACGGCAGGGGAACCCGCACACGATGGCGTTAATTGAAGCCAAGTTGAAACAGATGCATATCCCGTTCGTCAACTTGCTGCTGAGCGAAATCTTCCCAGGCAAGCTGGCGATGATGAGCGACGTTGAGTGCTGGGTGCAGGTGGCGTGCCCACGATTGAGCATTGACTGGGGATACGCCTTCTCGCGGCCGCTGCTAACGCCATATGAGGCGTTGATAGCGTTGGAGGAGAAGGAGGACTGGGGGAAAGGCCCGTACCCGATGGATTACTACGGCAAGGAAGGGCTAGGAAGGACGAAACCAGTTACAGTACGATCTAGCTAGAATAACATCGTACAACTGCTCATCCATTGTACACACCCGGATATCCAGTAATAAGTCGGTAATTTATATCAACTGGCATGCTCCATGTCCCCCTATCCCCTGTCCCCAATCCCCAGGCCCAGTTAATCCCATGCAGACCTGGATCGGCCCAACTCTCCCGCATCCCACATGTTCCTGCGATGGCGCGGCTACCAACTTCAAGACCCGTAGTCAGACCCATTTTCCAACCAAGACAGATAGCTCCCCTGTGCTCCCCCATCCCAACCCCCGCCCCAAACACCCTCCCCTCTATGTAGGCAACCCCTCAAGCAACAACCTCCTCACTCCCCACCGGCTCCGGCCTCGACGAAAACACAACCTTATACTTCACCACCTCCACCACCTCCAACTCCTCTCCGTTAACATCCCCATCCCCATCCCCACCCTCAACCCCCCTTCCCCCCCTCCTCCTCAAAACCGCCACCGCCCTCGGCAGCTTCTTCACCTCGCCCTGCAGCCGCTGGTTCTCGCCCACAAACAGCCACGCCCGCTTCATCCAGGCCGTGCTGTCGCCGCCAGGGATATAGTCGGGGAAGAGCAGGCGGCCGATGGGGACGGGGGGCGGGGATGATGCTTGGGAGGGGGTAAAAGGGGTAGGCGGTAGGTTGATGGTGCCTTGGAGTTCGAGGAGGGCGAGGCCGGAGGGGGTTTGGAGGAGGGTGGGGAGGGGGTTTTGAGGGGGGGGTTGTGGTGGTGTTGTTGTTGATGTTGTTGTGGGGGAGGGGCGGGGGTGGAGGGGGATTGGTTGGGTGGTTGTTGACATTGTGTTTTGTTTCTTTTGTGTTTTGTCGTGGAGTTGTGGTGGACTGGGAAGGTGAGATCCGAATTATGAGGTGGTGCGGGCGCCTTTCCGAGGTTGGCGTTGAGATGGCGGGTGATTATAAGTTTACCGGATGGAGAGCGGTTGTCGGGATTGGGTTCGTTGATTTTTGTTGTGTGTTGTACTGGCAGTTTGGTATTCAGTTGAGCATAAGTTTAAGTTTAGTTCAAGGTTGACGAGAAGAAGTGATTTGATATGTTGCAGTTGTGGAAATGCCCCGCTTTGTGCATACCGACAAGGACTCGACTCGAGGCCTTCATCTTTCCCATCAAATACCTCCGACATTCCTTGTCAACTACGCGTATATGGTCGAGATACTGTAAGATATGTGATGTGGATTGAGCTGGTGTTGCATCCCACTAGTCAATGTCGGCTGTTTTCAAGCTCACATGAAGTTCTGGCACCACCCGCTCTCGATATCACGGGCTTAATGCTTTTACTCGACAGGCTTATAAGAAGGAGCTGTCAAAATCATCACGAGGTTTCCAAGTAACGTCCTTTTACACCACTGTTGAGTTAAATATATTAATTATTTGAGAGTATTGCTCTCCTACATAGAATCTGCCAAAGGACAGAAGAACTCGGATGTCCAAAGGGACTATTTCCCCGAGATAGAACGCCAAAAACTACCCAAAGCCCTCTCCCCAAACTCCACAGCCTAGTCCAACAACCGGAGCGCCTTACTCGACCGAAAACCGATGGCTGACCTGGAGCACGTACGGGTCACCGCCCGGCCCAAAGATCTGCTTCCCGAGGCGGCCCCACTCGGGGTGGTTGATGCCGTCGATATAGTCCTGCACCTCAAGAACCGCGCAGCCATACTTGGGCACCATGCGAGAAGGGTCCTGGTTCTTGCCCGGGTCTCCAACATTGCGACGGGCGGCGCCACCGGCGTCACTGGCATCGCGGCCAACGCCCTGCGAGGCCTTGAGCGGGAAGGAGCCGTTCTGGCCGTTGCACGAGTACATCTGAAAGGCGTCCTGGTCCGAGTAGACGTCGAGCCGGATGCCGGACCAAGCCGATGAAAGGCTGGCGACGTAGCCGCCGTCGGCGCGCCAGTCGTGGGGGTCGGGTCGGTTGACTAGCCAGCAGTTGTCTGGAATAAAAGGGTTAGTGTTTGTTGCTACGATATAGGGAGGGTGCTAAAGAGGAAACGGAGAGGGGCGCATACCATAGCCGGTGCAGTTGAACCCGCAGTTTCCGTGGATCTCCGGGTCGTTGAAGCTCTCGCCGATCTGCTTAGGGGCGCTCCAGAAGTCGTTAACAGAGCCCTTGGCGTTGGCCTGGATGTCACCGGTCGGGATCAAGATGTTGTCAACCGCAACCCGCTGGCCGCTGTAGGGCAGGTGGAAGGTGTGGTTGAAGATGGTGTTCGTCTCATCGTTGGCAAAGCCGTCCAGGTTCCAGTACGTGTGGCTGCTCAGCATGATGGGGGTCTTCTTGGTCGTTGCGATGGCCACCATTTTGGCCTCCCAGGTCATGTCGCCTAGCGTGTAAGTGACGTACGAGATGACCTCGCCGGGGAAGCCCTCCTTTCCGTCGGGGTCGACAATCGAG
Source organism: Chaetomium tenue (assembly GCF_020726465.1). Taxonomy (NCBI): domain Eukaryota; kingdom Fungi; phylum Ascomycota; class Sordariomycetes; order Sordariales; family Chaetomiaceae; genus Chaetomium; species Chaetomium tenue. The sequence goes on along the minus strand of NW_027117334.1, from coordinate 1,682,363 downwards.
AAAGTGATGGACTGGTTGGTGTGAGAAACAATATCAAACTTCCTCCAGTCCCAGCCATCCACGCCACCGTGGAGGGTGTTCAGGCCATCCGGGTGCTCAGCGGTGGGGTTCTCATTTGCCGTGATGTGGTATTCCTCGCCATCAATCTCAAAGGTGCTATTCTTGATCCGGTTTGCGTAGCGGCCAGGAACGCTCCCGAGGTGAGGATGTGATTTATCCGTAACATAGTCGCCGGCCTTGTCGAAACCCATCACAATATCCCGAGGGACACCATTCTTGTCCTTGATGATCAAGTTGGAAATGGAACCCCCGTAGGGGATAAACGCGGCGGAGATGCCTTCGCCGTAGATCCAGTACTTCCCATTAGCATCTGGATGATGAGCACCTGAATGGCCAGGGCCGGGTGTAGGAGTAGCTAGTACTCCATTGAGAAGCAAAGCTGCTCCGGGGAGCAAGCGTAGCAGACCCATTATGTTTTGGTATTGTCAGGACGACAAGGTCAGGGTACAGAATGGTGGAGGAGTCGAGGAATGGGTCCAAGGGAGAAGAAGGCGAGCGGATGTTATAAGCTCAGTCCATCGGCGGGGCAATGCAATTGAATTGAGGGTGGTGCATGTGCAAAGCTGCAGGTGAATACCACGGTAAACATGGGATGGACGTCACCTCCTGCACAATATCCGGGAACATGAACCCAGGTCCCGGACAATTGTGCTGGGGTATCTGCAGGACCAGATCAACTCGAGGTTCCTTCGTATGTTCTTGGTACCATGGACGGAATAATTCAATTTCTCCGTACATACAGCCTAGAAGCGAGCGGATATCCGTTTTGGTGACGGAAAGGCTGGTAAACGGCCGAGACTTCGGCCGGCTCGTGATGCTGTGGAACGAGGTTCTGGTTAGCCTTGCACAAGAGAGGCGCGGATTGCATCGGAAGCCTTCCCATTCCTCTCATTCTCCGTTGTTGAGCGACACAGTTGGCAGCCCGGCCTTGTTGGTGGCCGTGGTCTCGTGGTATCCCAGGAACAATCACTGCCAGGCTCCAGGTTCTTCCACTGCAGATCCCATCACCTCCAGTCTCCCAAAGAGGCAGTTGGAGAGACAACCACGTTGCCCATGCAGCTCCCTGCCACTCGCTGCAAGCGAAGGTGAGGAGAAACCAATTGAGTGGCGGGTACCCACATCCTGTTTGTCTCCATCCGGGTTCATGGGTTCCAACTTACCCTTTTCCAATTGCGTCTCGGCTGAAGTGCGATGAAGCTCCGAGCAAAACGCCCGCTTTGGTGATGATTGTTTACCACTTGCAGTCCCGGAATTGGAGTGAGAGGTTCGGGCTAGACGTTAAACCGCGATTGGTGCGCGTGTGATTTTGGGGGAATGCGGGGTGAATCCACTCAATCCCCTGTCAGCTCTGCCCTGGTGTCCCTAGCAAGCCAGCAGCCGAAGCTTGAATCGACGCCAAGGGTCGGGCTCTGGAGGTTGGAGAGACTCGATATGGTGGGATTCCAAAACACAGTTGCATGGAGAGTGGATGAGTGGGTTATGGTCAATCATACATAATACCGAGGGGTTGGAAACTATGTTGCAGTCAGTAGAGCCTCGGGGTCACAGAATTACTACGACACCATCCTTGACAAAGCCCTTGATTCAACGGCAAGCTTGCGTCTAAGTCTCCCGTTTAAGGTTTAAGGCGCGCGGCGGGAATCAAACGGCACGGGATAACTACAACGATGTTACAGCGCACAGGCGAGGCGAGAAATGGACGCGCTCCAATGGCAGATACATACGGCAAAATTTAACCGTTCGGCAAGGCGTCGGTTGCTGTTGCCGGGCACGGTTGAGATCTAGCATGGAGAGAACCAAACACTCATCAAATTCCAATCTGCGAACTCGCCAACCGCCAACCGCCGCCCCAGCCTATCATTTACAATGCAAGCCAAATCTCCCGTACAGAGCGAACACGCTCGCATTACGTATATATGCATCGCTTGCTCATGACCCAATCCTGACTCACCTCTCTTCATGCATCGATCAAGTTCTCCTCCTCGGGCGCCGCCGTGTCCCTCGTGTCCTTGGTCGTCGCCTTGCCCTTGCCCTTACGGTCCGCCGACGACCGCTGGTAGAACTCGCTGAGAATCTTGGCGGGGATACGGTTCAGCATGTCCTTGCGGTAGATGCGCAGCAGACTCCACGCGAGATCGAGAGACTCGAAGATGGTCCGCGACTCGTACGGGCTCTGGCTGATAAAGGTGCGCTCAAACTTGTCGAGGAACTCGAGCGAGAGCTTGTCTTCTGCCGACAGAGCCTCCTCACCGACAACGGCCTTCATGGCGGCTGCGTCACGGCCGATGGCGTACTTGGCATACAGCTGGTTGGACACGTCGCCGTGGTCCTTCCGCGTCATGCCCTCGCCGATGGCCGACTTCATGAGACGGGAGAGCGACGGCAACACGTTGATGGGGGGGTAGATGCCGCGGTTGTACAGGCCACGGTCGACGAAAATCTGGCCTTCGGTAATGTAGCCCGTCAAGTCGGGAATGGGGTGTGTGATGTCGTCGTTGGGCATGGTCAGAATCGGGATCTGCGTGATAGAGCCGTTACGACCCTCCACACGACCAGCACGCTCGTATATGGTGGACAAATCCGTGTACATGTAACCGGGGAAACCGCGGCGACCGGGGACTTCTTCGCGAGCGGACGACACCTCGCGGAGGGCGTCACAGTACGAGGAGAGATCGGTGAGAATGACGAGGACATGCTTTTCGAGCTGGTAGGCGTAATACTCGGCAGTTGTGAGGGCGAGGCGCGGCGTGATAATACGTTCAATACTGTTGGTTGGTTAGCAAAGGCTACAGCGGCGAGAAACACTAGGACATACGTAGGGTCGTTGGCAAGGTTGAGGAAAAGGGTAGTGCGCTCCAAGCTGCCGTTCTCTTCGAAGTCGCGAGTGAAGAATCGGGCAGTCTCCAGGTTGACACCCATAGCCGCGAAGACGATCGAGAAATTCTCCTCGTGGCCGTCGTGGACACCCTTGTTTGTGACGCCCTGGCGCTGCACCAACCCGGCCTGCCGACAAATCTGGGCGGCGATTTCGTTGTGCGGGAGACCGGCGGCGGAGAAAATGGGGATCTTTTGGCCGCGCGCAATCGAGTTCATGGTGTCGATGGCCGAGATACCGGTCGAAATCATTTCCTCGGGGTAAACCTGCACTGCATAAGTCTTGAGCTAAGAGCGTATGAAAAAGGTATCCTTACCCGCGAATAGGGGTTAATAGGGCTGCCGTTGATATCCAAGAACTCCTCGGCCAGCACCTTGGGGCCCTTGTCGATCGCACGACCCGAGCCGTCGAAGATACGCCCCAACATATCTTCTGACACACCGAGCTTCAAGCTCTCCCCAGTGAACTCAACGCGAGTCTATTCCTTTATTAGCTGCGTTTCCCCATGTTTTGTTGGTTGCACCCTACCTTCTTGACATCGACGCCCGAAGTGCCCTCAAAGACCTGGAACGTGCGTCAGCAACCCCCCTCTTCGAATGGTGATGTCGGTGATTCTACCTGAACGACGGCCCTGCTTCCTATAAAAGTCGTCAGTCACTGTGAGCACGAGGACTACCATCTATGGAGGCCTACCTCGGGTTTCCAAGACCTGACCCGATCGCTGGGTCCCGTCGGGGAGTGTGAGGGTGACAATCTCATTGTACCGTGGGTTTTTGACCTGGGAAAACAATCAGAACTGTGTATTCCCCAGTGTTCCAAACAGGGCGGCTAACATTGTCGAGGATGACGAGGGGCCCGTTGACACCGCCGACGGTGTTGTAGCGGATCCTCGGCGTCACCCGGTACGATGACGGGTCCCGCGGGTCGCTCATTGCGATTAGTGAATTTGGGCGGTTTTCGGGGTACGTAAGGATTTAACTGCAGTGCCTATGTAGCCAAACTGACAAGCGATGCGAGAAAACGACGGCAAGATGGGTTGCGGAGCGGTTGTTGGCGTTGAGGGATAGGAGAGCTGCAGTCGCAAGCTCCAAGTTGGACGACACAACGACCAAGGTCCCTACTGTGCCCCGCATTAATCCCTACGGCACAGCCACACGTTCCAAACCAACGGAGGCACAGCTACGGCGTAATGCCAGGCAGAGCCTGAACCAAAACTTTGTTCGGGGGATTGTTTGAAGAGTTGCTCTTTCTCCCCACAGTAGTCATTCCGGAATCCTTCTTAAGAGGCTAGCGGTTTTGACGTAGCTTGAAGGCTCACGAATGTTGACAGTGCGCCCACTCCACCATCGAGGCGTTACCCCACTGGCGGTCTCCAAATGTGGCTGTGCATGTTTTGCCGGCGGCAGCAGGAAAATGGCAAGCTTCAGCTCAACTGAGCTTCAAGTTCTCTCCTTGCAACGGCGTATCACCACCAGTGCCAGTACCAACCTACCGACATTCAATTGCCCATCTAGATCCAAAGAAACAACTTGATGCGATTGTACCACGCTTTCTAAAATCTGCCTTCAAGGCCTTGCTGCTTGATTCCTCAACGCGACTCGACGATGTCGTCCATCTACAATCTCGAACCGCAACCGACCGCGTCGGCCGTCATCCACACAACGCAAGGCGAAATCGCTATTGAACTCTTTGCGAAACAGACACCCCTGACCTGCCGCAATTTTCTACAGCTGAGCCTGGACGGATACTACGACAACACCGTTTTCCACCGTCTCGTCCCGGGATTTATTCTCCAGGGCGGTGATCCGACTGGCACCGGACATGGAGGAGAGTCGATATATGATGGCGGCGCATTCGGTGGTGACCTGGATCCGTGGCCGATGGATCAACGCAAAGGACAAAGCGCCGGATTGATGGGAGTGGGCTTCCGGGATGAATTCCACTCGCGATTGAAGTTCAATCGCCGAGGTCTCCTGGGCATGGCGAACGAGGGTGTTCCCAACAGTAACGGGAGCCAGTTCTTCTTTACCTTGGGCAAATCAGAGGAACTAACAAACAAGAACACCGTGTTTGGCCGTGTGGCGGGTGACACCATCTACAACTTAGCCAAGATGGGCGAGGCGGAGGTAGCAGAGGGCACCGAACGCCCACTGTACCAAATGAAAATCGTCCGCATCGAAATCCTTATCAATCCCTTCGATGACATGAAGAGGAGAGAGAGGAAGGTGCGGCAGCAGGTACCACAGCCGGCTCCCGCAGAAAAGAAGCAGAAGAAAAGGAAAGGAGGCAAGCAACTGTTGAGCTTTGGAGACGAGGAAGGTGATGTCGAAGATCTTCCAATCGCCAAAAAGGCCAAGTTTGACACAAGGATTGTGATGGACCTGGACGAGGAGCCCGCTCAGAAAGCGATCCCCGTCAGGGCGTCTGTAAAGAAAGAGAAGAAGGCACTGAACAAGGAGGCGCAGGAGTCAGAAAAACGCCCGGCGTCACCCCGGAAGGGCTCAGAGGCCCCGGAACCAGATCTGGTATCAAAGCCAAAGCCACCACAACCTAAGACATACGACAGTGAAAGGTCCAGCCCTGAGGCCGTAGAACCCCCGAAAAAGTCTCTTCTGGAACGGACCAACGAAGAAATTGCCGCGGTCAAGGCATCAATGAAGCGGACAATTCATGCAGAACCTGTCAAAGAAAAGATGAAGTCGTCGCTTGAGTTGATGGTGCCGGAGACGTCAACACGGGGGCGGAAGCGTCGACCTGGGGCAACGAGCACAAGGGAGGAACAAGAAGCCCTCGCGTTTTTAACAGCATTCCGTTCAAAGCTGGAACAGGCGCCCGCCGAGAAAAAGACGTCTCAGCCCTTGATCGCTGAACCTGGAGAGGAAGGCACCCAAGATGAGGAAGCAGAAGTGTGCGACCTGCATTTCATTGCTAACTGCCAAAGCTGTAAGGCCTGGGATAAAGAGGACCAGGAGGAGAGCGACGACGAAGGCTGGATGTCTCACACATTGAGCTTCGCAGCTGATAAATTGGGCAAAGACTTGAGTTATCGAAAGAAGGCCGAAGAGGAACTAGTTGTTATTGACCCGCTCGAGAAAGCTAAAACTCTCAAGGAGGATAAGAGGGCAATAAGGGATGCTCGCTCTGGAGGGTCTTCTCGGGCCTGGGACAGGGATCGCGGTCGCGATAAAGATAGGAGCGGCCGCTGAGGTAAAAGTAGCATATTGAATGTAGTTCGAAGCTGCCGTAGAGGCGCTTTTGTCTTTGAGATCCCCAGAACAATCCAAATGTGCGGCGCCTAGAGCTTTCCCATTGGATACACATGCCATGCGACATCTCCTTTGAGATTTTCACATCAAGCAGTTCCGAGGTGTAGTCTCTTGGTAAGGTAATTTCTGGGTTGCTATAGACCTACCGAAGTATTTTTGACGTCACCGCACTGTCAACCGGCCCACTCCGAGTCCATCAACTCCTCCGAAGAGGTTCTCAACAGCAGTTCATAGCGCGCGGAAGCTAAAGTGGGGGCATCAAACATCACCCTTTTTCAGCACCCGAACTAGCTGAATTTGGTACAGAGTAGCAACTCAAGGTTGGAAAACTCGACTACGGTTGCCTGATTACTATCCCAGTCAGATTAAGAGAACTTAGATGCTCATTGTCCAAGCAGTGAACTCTGTTGCCTTTTTGTCCAGCGCCGTTGCGTGTTATCAGTGTACCCCGCATGTGGGTCCCGAAGAATCGCGGAAAGTGATTGGCTTTGCTTTTTGCCAAGAACAAAAATCGCTATGATCGAGATCATATCAACAGGTAACCTACCATAACGGTGCAAGAAGTCGCAACCGCCAACCAAGCCTTCTGGTCAGTCTTGACGAAAAATTTCCGTATCCTCCCAATTCCTGCGCAACAGACGGGACGCGACCCCGATCAACCACCATATCATCCGAGGGAATCACTCGCTTTTGGGGGTGAAGGGGTTTCTAAGAGGCACCCCTGACCGCTGTATCTGTCCGCCAACCGGAAACAAGCCGTCGCGAACCCGTGCTCTGAGACCAACGCGCATTGTTCAGATCGCTTCGACGGTCCAGCGCCCACAAGTTCCATTGAACATTGCATCCGCGGGACAACCCATATAGCACCCTTGTTCTCGTGCGGCGACTGAGAACCGAATACCCTGCGATAAAGAATACATTGCGCCTTTCTCAACGAACAATCTCAGCGGGCCTGTCGCGCCGTCACGAAGCATCTCGAAGCACAGGCTCAGTGCTTAGTTCTGACCAGCGTTGCTCTGAACTGCGGAGGAAAGATCAGGGATATATAGTGCTGGTACATACCGTCCAAATCTGGGAAGAATAACGCTCGCCACAGCAACCCGCACCTCCGCCGGCCTCGACCGTAATTTCTGCGACGCGATATCGAAATCACCGGAAAACGTCGTCCACCTAAGGACCCGAAACCGAGCCCTGGCGCCGTGCTAGATGATTACCAGACGAACACGGCATTACGGTATCGAAAAGCTGCCTGCTTCCGGGCAACCCGTCCCGACACGCTCCCGACCGTTGCTGACAGCCCGGGTCGTCTCCACGTCGGTCCCAGCTAGTCAAGCATACGCTCGCCAGTGTTATGTCGTCGCCCAATCCGAGAAAACGACCTGCTCCAGGCCCACCCCCCATGGCACCGCTACCCCAGATACCGCAGTCGTTTTCCCCAGTTCAGCCGGATCCGATGTTTCGGTGGAATGGTGTGGAAGGGGCCAGCTTCGGCGATTCCGGAACCCCCGGCATGAACTCCTTCGCCGCGATGCTTCCGACAGCGACCCCTTACGGGCAAACAATCCCGGCGTCTTCAAACGCCCTCGCGCGGCGGCAGAACAACCGGGCGCTAGTTCCCACAGCCCCTAGGACCCCGTTCGACCGCGGCTCTGACGGATGGAGCGGATACGGCGAAGACCCGGCCTACCTTCAACAAACAAATCCGGGTTCGGATGAGCACGACAACGTCGAACGGCTCGAGGAGATGGCCCAAAGGGCAAAGAGGGAAGCGCAGGCGAAGAGAAAACAGATACCGCCCTTTGTCCAGAAGCTCAGCAGGTATGTCCGTATTCGTTCCTCTCCGTTGAAACACGCGCTGACATGATGTAGTTTCTTGGACGAATCTAGGAACACTGACTTGATTCGCTGGTCTGACAAGGGCGATTCGTTTGTTGTCCTTGACGAGGATGAGTTCGCCAAGACACTGATCCCCGAGCTCTTCAAACACAATAACTACGCCTCGTTCGTGCGGCAGCTGAACATGTACGGCTTTCACAAGCGTGTGGGGCTGTCTGATAACTCGATGAAAGCGAGCGAGAGGAAGAACAAGAGCCCAAGCGAATACTACAATCCCTACTTTCGCCGCGGCCATCCTAACCTCCTGTGGCTGATCAACAAACCCAAGAGCGGCAACAGCAAGAAGAAGGGGAAGAAAGACGAAGTCGATGTCGAGAGCGAAGAAGAAGGGGTGGAGGAAGCCTACAGCGCACCGAACCTCGCGGCTCCCCAGGCAGCTAGAGCATCGGTTTCCCACGAACTCAGTCCCTTGCAGAGGAAGGACTTGGTGCAAGTCAAGTCACAGATCGAGAGGATCCAGCAGCAGCAGGTTGCTATCTCCAACATGCTGAATAAGATGCGTCAGGACCAGAGCCAGCTCTACCAGCAGGCTCTCCTTTTCCAGAACATGCACGAGCGCCACGAGAACTCGATCAACGCCATACTCAACTTCCTGGCCAACGTATTTAGAAAATCGTTGGAAGAGCAGGGTGGGGCGCAGACAGTACAAGATCTTCTGGCAAGTATCATACCGAATGGTCAAGGACACCCTCAAACGCAAATCTCTCCAACCAGCGGCGTCGTTGACCTCGGCGGATTCGTCAACCAGCGGTCTCAAAACGTCAGCACGGCAGGCACTCCGAAGCGACAACCGCGTCTGTTACCTCCGATTCCCCATCCTCAAGCAACGAAAGCGAGCACGCTACCAAGCACCTCCGCACCCCCACCAGCACCACAAGCTTCGCACCAGGCCCCCCAGATGGGGACGGTTACCGAACTCTTCGACACCTCGCCTGCGGACACAACTTCCCCGTCTTACATCAAGAACGAGCTGCGGAGCAACCCTCAGGAAGGTATGATGAAAATCATACAAGACACCAATGCCGTCAACAACACCTCTGGGTTTGACCTCCCAGATGTGGCCGCCAAGACCCCCGCGAGCATGAGCGACGATCAACGTGCACAAATGCTCAACATCATGGCCGGGAGCAACCCAATCGCCACAACAGCGACGACAGCAGTCAACGGCATCCCTGCCGTCAGCCCGACCGCGTCCGTACCGCCGCCGACAACATCGCCTGTTGTACCGGACGTCCTGTCCCTTCCCTCGAACCTGTCCTCCCTGCAAATGCCGTCCCTGCACGAAATCCAGAGCACCCAAGCCGAGCTGGACGCCTTGCAGCGCCTACAGACCGAGCAAGCCGACCAAATCGACGCCCTGACGCACCTACTCGGGCCGCTCAGCCCAGCGGGCCGCATCCCCGGGCTAGACGAAAACGGGAACCCCAACACGAGCTACTTCGATAGTGTCGTCGACTACGACCAGTTCCTTCACAACAGCGCCTTCTCTGATCCGACTTTCGAGGCCGGGGGCTTGGATGGGATGGGCATGTCGGGTACCGCTGACGGGACGGACTTCAACTTTAGCTTGGACGATAATTCGGTTGGTGATTATCTTTCCGGTAGCGGGGGCATTGGCGTTGGCGGTGCTGTGGGCGGTGGTCGCGCGGGCGGTGGTGTTGGCCAGGCCGGGGACGGTGGTAATGCGGGGTTTCAGCCGGGGCGAGTCTTTGAGGCAACGTCGCTGAACAATACCCCTAGCCCGGCCGGCACTGAGGAGATCACCAGGGCGGACCTTGACAGCCCGGAGCGAGGCGCCAAGCGGCGGAGGAAGGATTAGTTTCCCCTCAACCCTGCTTGGGGTACCCCGTGGGGAACCGCCTAGGCAGTATGTAGGTGCGAGAGGGAGATTAACTAACGGACGGCTCTCCACTCTTTTGGTCTTGTTCGTTGTTCGGTGGTTGGGATGGTCGGCGGGTCGGCGAGTCTGCGGTTACCGGGAGAGAAGGAAGTGGAAGGGGGTGTATGGGCGGTGGGGTTGGCTGGTTGCACAAACACGTTTCGAGATATCCTCTGTCCTGGTGGGTGGGCTTTTATTATTTCTTTCACTTACATACATGGCCTTGGGCCCGGATTCGAGAAAGTTGCGAGGAGGTGCTGTCCTTCGATGAACCTTGGATGGGGCTGGCGAAGTTCAACCGCCCTATTCTCACATTTAAGATGAGTGGGAATATTTACGACTTCATGACGAAAGTTGATAGCGAATCCAGAGCGCATAGAAGCAGCGTCAGGTTGTGTCGCTATTGCTGAGACTTGCGTGCCATAAAGATCTTAATTAATTGTTTATCTTTCGACTTATTAAAACGTACCGCTACATGTTTGCCCCGAACCTAAATCAGCCCCCTACCCAATTCCAATCTCAAATCTGGGCGCCCATCCCGAGCGCGCGTTGCCCAACAACGGGCCCCTGAAGTTGGAGGTCAGAGTCCCGAAGGCATCCCCGCGCAACACAGCGGTCGTGCTTCAGGTTTAAGCCAACCAACTGGGCCCTCGGCTTTCAGAGCTTGACATGCGAGCCCAGATAAGCATGGCCAGCGTTCGCAAGGCCTTGTGTCCATCTCACGCGGCGGAGCCTTTCCCCTCTGGCTAACATCACCGCATCCCACCCATCGGCAGGGTTTGTAGGTATGTAGGTATGCAGATCGCCGGTATGGCAGCGCGCATGCAGTCCTCCATTATTCGCATCCTCATAAACCTCCACAAGCCAGCCAGCCCACCTCACGCTGCCAACGGATTGGCATGCACCGTCACCCTCTCAATGCGCACGGGCTCGAGCGGCCGATTCTTCTTGTCGACCTCAACAGCTTCGATGCGCGCCAAGGTCGCGAGGCTCTCGTCGCCCAGCAGCTTGCCAAACACGGTGTTGACGCCGTCGAGGTGGGGCGCCGCCGCGAAGGTGACAAAGAACTGGCTGCCGTTGGTGTTGGCGCCCTTGTTGGCCATGCTGAGCACCCCACGCTCGTGGTGCCGCAAGCCCGGCCGGATCTCGTCCTCGAACGTGGGCCCGTAGATCGATCGCCCGCCTTTGGGGTTGTCGGGGGGGCTGGGGTTGGCGGGCGCGCCCGTCTGGGCCATGAAGGAGGGGATGAGGCGGTGGAAGGGCGAGGCGTCGTAGTAGGAGGATGCGCAGAGGGCGAGGAAGTTCTAAGAGTGCGAGGTGTTAATGCGCGCGCGAGGTTGGGAAGGGGGTGCCTTGGGGGAAACGAGGGAATGCGACTTTACCTCTGCAGTTTTGGGGACGCTTTCACAGAACACCTCGACTTTGAGGTCCCCGTGGGTAGTGTGTAGCGTCACCGACATGATGGGTAGCTGCTGTGGGTGCTTTTGGTGTTATTGGTGGTTCATGTTTTTTTTCGTTAGGTATTTGGGGTTGATCATGGGGAAAGCAAGCCAAGGTGTTCTGGCCGTTGACATCAGACAGAAGCTTGGCGTTTCCAGCCGAAGCTATGGCCATCTCAAGCCATCTCAGCTCTCGAAACTCACGAAGTACCTATTCGGAGCTGAATAACTTCCATGGGTATCATTACCGTCCATAAGGTAAGGTACCTTACACTTTCGAGAAGGCCGTGTCAGCCGCACCTACAGGTTGCTGAGGCATGCATCACATGGGCAAAAAAAAGGCCGAACTTTAGGTGTAAATGTCGACTAAACCTCGAGAGACGAAAGGAAGATAAACCGAGGGTCGAAAGAAACCATGTTCGCTTTAATTACTTGTTTTTCTTTTTTTTTACTTGATATTTTTCTTTGCTTCTTTTACTTCATTCCTCTTCTTGATATCCTGCTTTCCTTCCGAATTCGTCCTTTTTGGCCACGAGGTGGATGTTTCAGGACTCGATGCGAATGCGACGTGGAAGAACCGTCATTTCCTGTGTTTCTGTTTGTGGGGTATAGCGGGGTATCTTTGGGGCTGTATCCACAAGCTGTCAGGGGTCCCTGCCGCCATCGCAGGGCCTTTTGGATGACCTGCATATTCCCAGGCATCAAAACACCAGCGCAAGGCTGCCACCTCCTCACAGGAAATCTGGTTTCTTCACCGATCCTTTGCATCGCTGGCCTTCTCTTCGGCGGTCATCCTCCAGGCCAGCGAAGTTGTAACCCACACCATTTAAAGCTCGGTGAGCTTATTTGTTTCCTCACAGCATGGAAATCTAACCTATCGAACCTGTAACCTCGGGCCACCGACGGTACCTACCTAGGTACTGTGTAAGGAGCTGGGAAGCCCTTCCCTGTAGGGCTGAGCCAGTTGGAGGGGGGATAGGTCGCCCGGAATAACATCCGTCCTGCGCATTCATTTCCTGATCAGGCAGACCCTGTATGTACTGTGCAAGCTGCCGAAGCATTTTATTATTTTTCCTGGGATGAACGGCCGTGCACCAGTTGCTTTGAATAATAGCTTGGGGCAACTGACCCGTTTTCTGTATCGCACAGGCCCACGATTTGCAAGCACGGGGAGCGCAACTGCTGTAACAGGGCCGAATCCCCCAAAGTGACCCTCCAATCCCACAACGACGGCCAAACGGCCAAATCCAACGGGACAAAGACCTCGGCGGCTCGAGAGGCAACGCCATTCGGCCCCCATAGTCCCCCTCTCAGCAGCGACCTACCTTGCCATTCCGCTGCGACCTAAGCCAGACCTGCAGCTAACGCTACCGGACATCGGTAATCCGAGCGTGCTGCGTAAGACAAGCACGACAGGCTCCGGCCAGCCCACCCCACGAGGATCCGTTTTCACGACGACATTGAACGGCGGACTTGGAGTTGGCGCAGCTCTCGATCGCAACCCCATACGTACCGCCGAGGCCGATGCCAATGTAATGCCGATGTCCGCACGGCGCAAACAATCTTATCGATACAGCGCCGACGATACATCCAAGAACCCCTCACCCCAAATTGACTACCTTCGGCCCCAACACGGCAGGCAGCCGATCGCAGTCCAGTGGGCCATCACCCATCGATGACCGGCGAAGGCCATTGCGCCGGCCCTAAACTCCGCGAACGACGACAACAACTACGACAACTCCCCGTCCTGATCGAGATCTCGGCAATCGCCGCTCCGGCGTCATCTCCATAATGAATGCGGCAAATGCCCCTGCGACCGTGAGGATATCCGGCCCACCGAACAGCAGCTTCTTGGTGGGCTACCCCGGTATCTCCGCGACTTTGGTAGGTCACGCATTCTTCTATTTGCTCTCCAAGATCGCATGTAGATTTCGATACTGGACGCTTCATGCTGGAACGACTGCGCAATTGCGCCGTTGCAAAATGCTGGCGCATGCTCGTGTGCTAATTCTGACTGTTGCAGCCTAGAATCGTTGGCAAAGTCGAAATCCGCCCCGGCGCAGGCTTCTCAGCACCCGTGAACGTTTCCATGGTGCGCATCTGTCTTCAGCGACGCGAGACGATACATCCAGCCGCCGAAAATGTTGCAAAACGACACCTCGGGACGCCGCGACGGGAAACAGTGGATTTGGTAGGGAAGGAGGTGCTACTTTTTCGATGCGTGTCGGGAAAAGAGGCGGAGAGTGTGATCGCGATGGACCTGCCATTTCAAATATTCATTCCGTTCGGGCGCAGTGGTGAAGAGACGAATCGCCGGATCCCCCCTGCGAGCATGCAACTACCCAGCCGAATCGCCGAGACATATTACGAGCTCGTAGTCACCGTCCAGCAGGGGTCCAGCATGCAGAACCGCTATACTTTCCCCATTCCGCTCCAGCGGTACGACACGCTCTCGACCTTCGGCATGTACAACCGACCAGAAACGAGGGCGGCAACGGCCGACCATATAGTGACTCTAGGCATATCGCTTCCAAAATGGAGCTACGGACCCCTGGACCCCATCACGGTCTATGTCAAGCTCTCGCCGAACCCGGACTACCTTAACAAAGCAAAAAGGGTGACGATCCAAAAGCTCACACTCACCATTGAGGAGGAGATTACATTCAACCCCGAAGGAGACGAGCCAACGAAGAAGATCAACAAAATCGCCAAACACACCCAGGCCGTGGGGACGAAGATGCCCGAGACCGGCTACATCACCAACCTAGGGCTTGTGCTCCCGGCCCGAGACCTAAGAGATCCGGATGGCATAATAAAAAGGGGCAAACCCGCATTTCCAATGTACGAGGTGACAAGTTTCTCGACGACCTCCACATTATACAAGGTTGAATTTTTTTTAAGCATCAAGGTGCGACTTCTCCGGATCAGCTTCCTCGCTCTTTTTTTCTCACAAGTTCTAGGCCCACATGACGTCCGCTAGAGATATCACATTACGCCAGCCGATCGTGGTATGCCCGATGGACCAGCAGGCCTGCAAGGAGGAGATGGATGCCATCGAGCAAGCAGCAAAAGACGCATCTCATGTCGATCCCAACAACCCCATTCTTCCAGATCGAACCATCATCCTAGCCACCGAGAGAGAGGCGATTCGGCATCTTGGGCTGTGTGAGGTTGGGGGAGTTAAAAAGATGCTGATCGAGTGATCTCTTGTGAGATACACAGCATCTAAATGGAAATGGGACGACCCAGAGCACACAGCGTCGATTTGGTGGCTAGAGCATGCCGTTCGCCCTCCGAGACCGAAAGTGTTCGCCACACGTCGCTCATCGAAGCAAGACGACTATTCCACCCAACCGGAACTCTGGATAATACATACCGTCAACTGGTCTTTGGGCCGTGGCTTGTTCGTCCGGATCTTTCGAGCGCTGCCGGCGTCTAACGAGCTTTTCAACGACCCAATCCCGCACCCTCCACGCCATGTTCGCAGTATGGTTTGAATGACAGAACTGCAGATCAGGCGACGACACGTTGAGTAAAGCGGGAGGTGGGCTATGCGCAATGGTGCCGCGCTGTTGGGTAGACAAACGGCCTGGTAGACGATGAGCCAGACGTGATAGGCTTTTTTGCCTCAGCATGGAGAAGGAGGAGAACCATGTGTGATGCTTAGGATAGGAACGGTGCGATGCTCAAATATCCAGTTGACCAGGCATTTGTGGTAGGGGTGATATCGGGGGTCGGGTCAAGGGGCATTGAGATGGCTATGGCTACGCGTGGGGGGTCACTGGCGGCCGTGTTCCCAGTCGTTGGAGTGGCTGGACTAAACTACATCCGCGGAAACCTAAAGTACGCGCCACAATTTTATTCAACCTTGAGACAATCCTCTATCTCGAAATCCAGATGTGGTGAATTGATCCTGCTGTGGCCAAACAAGTCAGTCGCCTCACAACTGGGAAAAAATCCCTGAACGAAATCAACATCCTTGATAGCAGGACTCAATATCAACGCTCTTAATATCAGCATTCTTGGCATCAGCTAACCATATATGCGCAATATCCTCTCCGTTATCCCTCATTATTTTCTCTATCAACATTCTTAATTTCAGTGGAATGAGCTGTTGCCCCCTCATAATCCCTTTCACGCCCGCACCCCTTTCGGCTAGTGTCGCTACACTTCAATGCGGACAACTATAATAGGATTTATCGACGGTTCGTCAAATATGCAAAATGAGTCCACCAGTATGCTGGGCCAATATCAAGTTCGAGGGCTGAAACGACCGCATGATAAGAACCGCCGTTTGGATATTGATGATGATCTGTTTTCTAAACTAAACCTACATCTCACATCTGCGGTTACAGACTCCCTGTTGAACGGGGTATATCAAACGAGAGACAACAGTAATAGAACACGTGAAACTCACATACCGTCAACGGACTATGGCTTCAGATGAGTAAGTATTCATTCCTTCTCCACGCTCCAAAATCACATTGTAGGCTGCGTTCCTAGACCAACCTTCGATGTCTTGGATACGGGCTCACCGTTCTAGTTGCTTCATGGTGGCAGTAGCATAGGGGTGCCAACAGAGGGCAAGAAAACAACAAAAAGAATAAGAAGGAACAAAAACATACAACACCGAGGATTCGCTGGTCGTCACCGACCCAACTACTAGTTCGGCCCTTGCGAGTTTAACTAGGGGAGAGCGGACGGGATCCCGTGTTTTCTGGCAGGTATGGTCGTATGTGATAGACCCACGTTCGAGTTGTGGGTTATGTAGATGGTTAAAGCCAGAGAGTAAGTGAGGATCCGACCATGGAAAATGTCATATCCCTAAAACATCAGGTTGACAACATAGATGTAGTGGTGAATCAATCTACATAACATGAACCATTATACTAGATTCGAGATTGTAGATATTATGTGGTGTCCTGTTCACTGTTTGTGTTGTGCTAAAGGATCGAGGAAACTCTCAAGACTCAGCAGGCAGGGCAAATAATCAATGTACAACCCTAACCCTAATGGCTGAAAGTACCAGCAAGAAAATCAACTTTCGTCTCAAGTGGAACCCCATTCAAGCTTCGCTCTTCTCCCCAAAGTCCATTCTACAAGACTTGCTTGAAGCCTATTTGTTGAATATTACCTTGCAAGGTTCCACCGCCAAATCTTTCCCCCAATATTCCTCCACCACAGCCGGCGAATTGTACATATACCGCGCGACCGCATCCCCACAGCGTAGGCGATCAGTCATCGCGGAGCAAGAACACTATCAAACCCGCCGATAACGAAATATATCAACACTCACCAGCCAGACGCCGCACACCAAACCCTCAAGAAAACCCACACACAAAGCACCACCACCGCCCACCATGCCCCTCGATGACGACGACAACCCCGCCCTCGCCCCGCCGGCCCCCCACCTCTCTTCCCCCTCCCCTCTCCCCACGGACAAAACCGCCGCCGCCGCCGCCACGGACGAACTCACAGCAGAAGACCTGATCGAGGACGAAGGGGCGGCGTCGCAAGACTTCCGGGCGTTTGCGGCGGCGCTGCAGTTCCGCAAGACGGCCGGGGTGTCGGCGCAGACGATCCGCCGCGGCGAGAAGGACTTTGAGGCGCACGGCACGCGCGCCCAGGCCGACGCCCTCGAGCAGAGCCGCGGGGCGATGCGCGATGTGCTCTCGTATACGCGCGTGCATTCGGGGGGGGGCAAGGGGAATTTGGCGAGGGGGTGGTTTTTTCCGGGGTGGTGGGAGGGGTATAGGGAGGAGGAGGTGGAGGAGGGGAAGGAGGGGGAGAAGAAGCCGTTTGGGTTTGTGAGGGAGAGGGTGGTGGTGTTGGAGGGTTCGTCGGTGGCGAGCCAGGCGCTGGGGAGGGCGGTTACGGGGCAGGCGAAGGACAGGCCTGCGAGGGGGAGGGATTGGTTGTTGCCGGAGGAGGCGTTGTATCTGGTTGAGAGGGGGTCGTTGGACCTGTGGTGGCCGTTGAAAGGGTTGGAGGAGCTCTTCCCCCCAGATGGGACCGCGGAGGCTGTGAAGGAAGAGAGCGAAGAGGACGACGAGGACGACGAGGTGGACGAGTACGACGCTGGCTTCCCACTCAGTCTCCAGGCGGCCTATGCGCTCCTCATCGGCGAAGACGGCGAGCGAGGGAAGATCAGCCTACAGAAATTTCAAGTCTATTCGAATCTCAAACGATGCGGCTACAACATCCTACGAGCGCCACCCACCGTCAACCACCCCGCCACAAAACCAGCAACGACCACCCTCTGGCAATGGTTCGCCTCACTCCTCACCACCACCCCCCATCACCCTCCCTACGGCCCGCTCGTCCGACCAGGCCTCTACCGCTCCTACGCCTCCATCTACCGCCAAATGGCCCTCCTCCCCCGCCACATCCCATCCGCAACACCAACCACCACCACCCCGCCCACCACGCACGACCCCTTCACAATCCACTTCCACGTCTGGAAATCCGCCCAGAAATGGACCAAACTCCGGCACCCGCCGCCGGACTTCCAGCTCGCGGTCGTCGACGCGCAGGCGTCGTCGGTCCCGACCGGCGCCGAGATCACCGCCCTGCTGGGCGCCACCCCGCCCGCGCCCGGGAAGCCCGAGTGGACCGGGCCCGGGCGCATCTACGCGCGCCTGAAGCATGGGTACCGCAATGTGCTGGTCGCTGTTGTCGATCACGGCGTCATCAATTACATGCGCTTTGCTGAGGGCACGTTTGGGGCGGAGGAGGTGTATGGCCGGTTTGATTTCCGTGGTGGGGGTGGACGAGGCGGGAAGAAGGGTGGGGGTCGGAATAATGGTAGGGGTGGGAGAGGGGGGAGGGGTGGTGGGGGCGGCGGCAGGGGTCGGGGGAGGGGGAGGTGAAGAGTTTGTTTGTTGGTTTGTTGTTTGTTGGTTTGTTGTTTGTTGGTTTGTTAATCCAAAAGGAGGGTGGGGGTCCGTGGATTGTGAGATGGACGGTTGATTGAGAGCTGAGACTTGGCTTGTTAAAAAATACACAGACCGGGTTGGTGTCGATACCCCGCAAGGTCATTATAGACTCAATTATTCGTGTCCAGTTTTGACATCGGGCATTCCAACCTCTTGTTTCCGATCTTTCTCCTGTTGTGCTGTTGGTGTTTTGGCTGCATTGCCAATCCGAAACATCCCGGGTCGTTGGTTACAGGCAATCAACCACTCACTCCTGACAGCCACGGATGTTCCTCGTATTCAACCCGGGGATTCTGTCATGGCGCCTTGTTTGTCATACCTGATACGCACCTAGCCCGAGTCACACAAAGGTAGGGGGAAAAGGGCTCGAGTACGGGGTGTCGTGTCTCCCTGGTCATGGCGACTAAAGACGCCATATTCGCAGTGGTTGACGGCATAGGTTGCTTGGATGAGGTGAGGTACCTAACAAGGCTCGAGCAAGGCTAGGTTGTGACAAGGGATCCTGCGGTTCCCGTTGGTTTGTTCTTGGTTGGGAAGTCTGGCCAAGCAACCCATTTTGCATATATTTTGGCACCTATCGTTGGTTGGCTCGGCGTGGGACTCACATGATGGGAAAATGTGGCGTCGGTTTGTCCCAGCAGTTTTGGGTTGGTGATCCTCACTGGCTTGCGCTTAGCTTCCGCTCAGCTTGCACTTGCTTCATTTTCACCCAACAGATCCAAGTCAAAGAAAACGGGAATCATAAGAGGCGGCACTCACCCACCAACTCCGATATTGGTCAAGTGGCTGCGTTATGCTGTCATACATACAGTGCTTGGGTAACAAGAGACACTTCCAATAACTGCGAGGACCATGCAGCCACAATGTCGTTTTGTCGCGTTGCACCGTCTGACTTGATTGACAAGTCGCGATTTAGGCTGGGTTTGAGTTGCAAACGGGCCAGCCAATGGGGTCGTTCCATGTGGAGCCTCTCTCACCATCGCACCACAAGAGTCGACTCTACAATCCTGATACCCACCGCGGGCGCGGCTATTAATTCTCGTAACATATTGATCAGCGGCCGTAAGGAGCCGACCTCCCTCGAAAGACAAGTGAAGTGAAAAAAAAATGCTCAAAACAGGGTGTGCGTCGTTTATTTCTCACTTGGACACTCGTCGTGGGCTGAGCCCTCAGTCAATAGTTTAGTTAGAGGTGGTTAGTTATTGACTGGACTCGGCTGTTTCCGGAGATCTAGGCCAAGCTTCCACCACTCTGACGCAACAGATAACCTTATGGGCATGTTTCAGACGCCTTGAGCTTCAGGGCGACCGCTTGATCTGGAAGGTAGCGATGCAAGGGTGTAGGATTCCTCTGGAAGGGCGGCCAACTCACAAATAACACCATAAATAGACGAGAACGCTCTGGCACAGTGTTCACTAGGGCTAGGTCGCGCTTTGGCATGTTTTCTGGAAGCCACAGCGGTTCCGCGCAATTTATCATTGTGTTGTTTGCTCGACCTCTTCGAAGAACGTCCGCTATTTTTTTTTTTTTCTGAGTCCAATGAGAGGCGGGGACTTGGCATTTTTTTGGCAGAGTTCCCGAGTCCCCCTCGCTTAGCCCCGATCCAGCCCAAGGGGTTCTCAAATCTCAACTGGTGCAATTTTGGCTGAACACTGAATCATCCCGTCATCCTCCGGTACTTGTAACCCGTACCTTTCAAGTCTCCCCCGGCCTCGACAAATGATCTGTCTCCCTTGGTTTCAATTGCTCCTATCTACCCACTTACGCCAGTTCACCTTGCTTCCCACCGCACTTTCCCTTTTCTCTCCTCTTACTACTCACATTTATCCCTCGGTTTGTAACTCTTTTATCTTTCTTTTGCAATACTTGCAATACACGTCCCTATTTTTGCTCTTATCCGTTTTCGAACACAACCTTGGATTGATACCCTGGTATCTTACATCGCCTTATCACACCCAAGCCCGGCGCCAGCCGTAGTCCGTGTTTTGGCGCATCCTGCTTTGGGAGACGAAAACCACCCTGCATGATCCGACTTGGGACTCACTTGCGACAACCTCAACCTCAAGCCATCACACCTCACCCAAGCTCGCTCGGTGCTTTTGCAACCTCAGGCGGAATTTACCACCCGGCCTCTTGAAACAGGCAGCCCATTGCTTTACTTCTCCCAGCAAGAGACAAAAGTGCGCCAAGACTTTTTTTTAATCTCGTCCAACTCGTGCCGTTTGCCACGTTGGGCGGTTGACTGGCTCAGGTCAGGCAGGGTAAGCGCGTTTCCACTCATCATCCGATTTCCTCGGTATTATTCGTGCTTGCCCTATATTTTCTCTCCTTGTTTTCATTTCCTCTGAAATTCCCTGTATACTTTCCAAGTTGATGATTGCCTTTTCACCCACATTATTGTTATCTTACTTGATCTCCCATCACTGACAATTTCCAAGACGTGAGCCTGAGTTCTTTGCATCCGGGCAGTAAACAAAGACATGACCGAGATGGACTCGGTTCCTGAAGCTATCATGACAGGGGATGGCTCACCTTCCGTCGCCCTGTCACCTGCTCCCATGGAAACAAAAATTGAGCGGACCGATGAGTGAGTTAACTGCGTTCATTCTTAATTGTTCTATTAGAAACATGGAGATATGGGCATGGCCTGGTACAATCCCCCCTTTTATCTGTTTTTATTTACCCCCTTGGGCGCATCCTACAACCACTTCCTGTCAAGAGCAGTTCGATCATTTTGTTTTCTCGTTCTCTCAAGTTTAAGTTGCCTCGGGAAGGACTCTTGTCGGTGTTACCGCCAGCCGCCCTCCCTCCCCCCTCTCCTTTCCATTCGTTACTTCCCGCAGCATCAACTTCACGGCCCTTTCATCTCATCTTTCACGCGCAAATAACAGAGGGCTAACATGAGAGCCACGGTCAGGTCTTTCCTACCAAGATCACGTTCCCAAAGGCAAGCTCGTTTCTTTTGCTCGGCCCCAATACATACATACCCATTCATGCTCTGAAGGATTCTCGGTCACCTTATCCCCTTGTTCCCAACGTTCACCTAGTGCTTCTTTGTTGCCCATCGCTTCTACCATCTGCCAAGCACAGATTTAACACGGGTCGAGCGTTTCAATCACTTACCGCTCGAGGCCGAGATGCTGACGAGTGCCACATTCAGTGACTCGGGGATGGATGGATCTTCTACATCCCGTATTGCAGAGACTCCGGCACAAGAAGAACCCACCGAGATGTAAGCCATTCACCACCTCCTTCGAGTACCACCCAGTCTATCTCCCATTTACCCCCACCGATTACACGCCTTCTTCGACTTGTCAGGCAAATGTTAACATCTTGGAACACCTTTAGTATCCCTCCCTCGGAAGCAAAGGGCGAAAGTAGTCTTCTCGACCAGCCGCCTTCTGTGGGCCGCACTGCCTCTCCGCCAGCAGACTCACCTTACCTGTAAGTTCTGTCGCATGTTTTCTAAGCACATTCTCTAATTGTATCTAACTTGAGCTGAATAGCAGTCTCAACGGCAACCATCCGCCACCAAACGGCGGAAATAAACTGATGAGTTACGAGGATAGCAAGCCGGGCAGCCCCGCTGATACCACCGAGGATATCGACCTGGATAACAACGAGGAACTCACACCGCCACCTGATTCCCCCATCGAGGATACATTGAGCCACACCTCAAGTGTTCCCCCTAATATTCTGCAGGACGAAATTGTTGTTGGGAGCAACGCTCATAATAAGTCGTCCCCAACCCAGGCTCCTGAATCGGAAGACGTTACGATGGGAGAAGCAGAGGACAAGCCGCTCATCATCCAGCATACGAAACGGAAGCGGGTTTCGGGCGTATATGCCGAATCCGTCGGTGAGAAGGACGCCAGCCCGGCACCTACCGAAGACATGGATATCCGCCGCCCGATTCGCCCCACCAAGGCACAGAGCGTCGGTGGCGTAAAGGGGGTGCTACTTGGCTATTGGCGTGATTCACCCGCCGAAAACGAGGCGGATAAGCATGGGGTTGTTGGATTTATTGACATCCGAGATCGCCTCCGCACTCGCATCCAGCCCACAACCCGGGATGGCCGGCCGATGGACCAGAGATATCCAATCCCGCCCGGTCCTGGTGGTAGCTGGGTCACCTTTGACAAGGTAGCTTTCAATGACCACCTCGTTGGTCACAATCACCATGTGGTCAAAGAATACGTTAAAATCCGCGCTGAGGACCACCTCAAGGATGAGGCATCGGAGAGCAGAGCTAGGCTAGACCTGGATGCCGCCGATATGGCTGCTGAACGCGTGAGGACTAACCCGCCCCCGGATGCCGCCACGGCACCTTTGGTTGCCTACGGGCCCCAGGTTCCCGCAAATGCCGTCATTCCCAATCGACCCGAGAGCAAGAAGCGCCGCTTGGCTGGTTCCTTTGGCGTACCGTCCGAGTCGCCAAAGTCCGTTCAGCAGTCCCTCGATAATATACCCGGTACCAGACCGACGAGGATCCTTCTCGGTTACTGGAAGATGTCTAGCGAGGATGATCCCATCAACAAACATGCGGTGTTCGGTATTCTCGGCGCCAACGACATGTTCAGGGTCAAGCTGACTCGTGAGACGCGTGATGGGCGGACCGTCATTGGTAACTTTCCAAGTGGTGCCGGCGCGCTCTGGATCCACTGGGATGAGGTCGAGTTCGACCCCCACCTTCGGAAGCTCAGCAGGAATGAGGTTAAGGAGTACTGCCGGGTCCGGCAGCGCCAACTCGACTTTGGGGAGGGCCCAGAAGAGCGTGTCGCAAATGAGACCAAGGCTGTCTACGAAGCTCAGCAACGGGTCGTGCAAAGCCTTGCGAGCGGCATACCCCTCCGGAAGGACGACCCGGATCTTCTCCCCATTGCCATGAAGGGGGCCGTAGTAGTGGACAGCTACGGTCACAGCTCTGGCAGCCCAGCATCCTCCTTCATGTCCCCTAGACCCACCGAGGAACTTCGCCAGTCACGACGCCTCGAGAACGGGCCTCGTGCGGCGGCGACAGCAGCGGGCCGCCATCCTCTTCCCGACGTCGAGTTCGGTGCCGCTAACCGCACACCGCCCGGGCCCAGCCCCGCCGCTCTCGAGCGCACCAACTCGCTCGCCCGCCGCGAGATCGCCCGTCTCGAGGCCGCCCAGGCGCGCGCCGACCTGCGCGCCGCCAGCCGCGAGACATCCCTCGGCCCAGTCGCTGCGGCAGCCGCCGCGGCCGCCGCGGGATTGACCTCCAATCACAGCACCGCAAACGGCGGCGACGGCAACGGTAACGGCCACTTCCAGGACAACGTCTCCCGTCTCAATAAGGTGTGGGAGGCGCAGGAGGCTAACCGCCTCCGCGCCGGCGGCGAGGACGCGAAGATCTACATGGGCGTCAAGTACCAGCGCAAGCAGAACGGGCCGTTCCAAGGCAAACTGGTCAGCCAGGGCATGATCATCACCATCGATGGTGAGGACTATGTCGAGTATCGCGTCCTGACGAAACCGACCTTCTTCTAAGGTGGCGTGAGGGGTCTGGCTTTGTGCGTATGGATGGATGGGTTCAATTATTTCTCCGGTTTCTTTCACCGACAATTTCGACTTCGTTATCATTAGACCTCGCGCTTCGCTCCTCTTCGTCTTTTTTCCTTTTTTTCCTTCTTTTTTTGTCGTTTGAGAATGGGGCCGGCGTGGTCTAAAAATTTCCTTTTCCTTATGTGTTTTTAATGTTGGGCGATGGGATGGGCGATACCCGGATTCTTTTTCCATGGCGTGGGGGTTCTCTCTCTATCTTCGGCCCTTCTCCCATCTGTATAGGGGTTGTAATCGGTCTCTGGGAGGGTTGATGGGGGAGATAAGGAGGGGGAGGGGCGTCTAGGAGTCCTGGACATGGATGAATTTGCCTGGGATCGAGCGGGGGGGGGTTTCTGGCGACTGCTGCTTTGCGTTTCTTCCTTTGCTCTCTTTTCTTGGCTTTGTTGATGGGTGATCCATTTCGATGGTCTTGCTTTCCCATCCTGACCGCGGGTCTCGAAGCAGCGGAAGTTATGTGTGTGTGGAAACTGTTGTTTGCGACTTGGACGGGGGAGGTGGTGGCTTTCTTAATGCTTGAAGCATCTGGCAGCTTCCTCATTGCTTTTACTCAGCGTTGCTCTCCCACTGGCCTTAATAGCTAGCAAACATCCGTTGCATTTTACTCTTGATTTGCCGATCCCTTTTTTATTCTGCCTGCTTGCTCACTTGCTTTCGTGTACCGTTGCTTTGCTGGTGGTTGTTGAGGAAGTGATACCACGGGAGGGATAAAGCCTTATGCTCGCGAGGGAAATAGATGGCTTGGGAGACGTTTGTTCCCAATGTTATGTGTCTAGGTTTTGCTGTACGACACTTAGACTACATGCTTAATGCAAATCCTTACCTATCGTCACTCTGCTACCCAACCCCGTCCTCCCTTACAATATTCCTAATGAACAGCCCACTTTTGTTTTTTTGCAGAACGATTTAGAGAAAAATGCCATTGGGAGGGTTGGAGCGTTGGAGTTCTCTACTGATGGCGTTGGAAAGCGATGTTGCGAAATAGCCCCTCGTTAAATCGTTGAGCGGCGTAGAATGTAAAATTTTGTGTTCTTCACCTCTTGAAAAGTATCTTGGGGACTATGCAATACAAAGCTTGTTTGAATATATTCCGTTCCCAACACTAAACCCATCATGGTACGAAACAACGAGGGAAAAAACCAAGCTTCATCCATGGCCTTTGCGGCATCACATCATGTAATTTCATATCGACCCGAACAAGGGTATATCGCAGATTCTATCGATCAGCCCATCGCCGCCTCATATCCTCCGACAAAATGAAAGTAAGAATTTAAGTCGCCTCCCCATCTAAACATCGTTTTCGTACCCCTCTGTCTTCATATCCTTCAGCCCTAAGTCCTCCTCCTCTTCGTCTGTGCGCTCATACTCCTCAATGGTCATCTGCTCGTCCGGCTGGGAGGGGTCCTCGGCTGTGCTCTGAACATAGCTGCTCGCGAGCGGGTCTGTGAGTATGATGGTGAATTCCCTTTCGCCCTTGATGGCTGCGTTGAGATCGTCGAAGAACTTCTCCCAACGTGTCTTCTCCTCCTTGTCGAGCGAGTCGTTCCTGCGCGCCGCCGGCCCGGCATCGGCATCGGCCTCAAAGATCTGGCCGTGCAGGTCGTCGCGTATCTGGGTAAGCAGGCCCTCGACCGTGGTGAAGCGGCCACCGAGAGTGCCGGGGTTGACTGTGAGGCTGAGATCAGGGCACTCGAGGGCGCAGCTCTCACTCTTGAGGATATCGCGCGCGAGGTCTTCGACATTGCGGACGCGGAGGGTGACTTTCTTGCCCTTCTCCGGGATCTCGCCGCCGGTTTTGACGTCGTTCGACTTGTACCCGCAGTCGTCACATGACGTGTTCATGATGACTACTTGCCGGAAGTGCGGGATCTCAACCATTTTCATGTTGGTCGTACAAGAGTGCAAGCAGCCGGGGCAAGAGGCCGGGAACTGGTAGATCTGATCGGGAATAATGTTACCGTCTTGGTCGAGTTCGTCCGTTTTGGCGGTGTCGGTAAGACCGAGGGTAGCGTTCTGCTCAGGTGTGCGGAGAAATTCTCGCTTTGACCACTTGCCGACGCCGTCGCGCGGGTCAGGGGCGATGAACGAGTTGCCCGCCGGGTCGTCAACCGAAACGCGGAATGGGAATGCTTCGCCGGCAAGCATTTTTCTGCCCTGAGAAACGACCTCGGCTACCTTGGCATATACCTCAGGAGCTTCCTCCTTGCGCTTCTCTTGTCCGAACTCTAGGTCATCGATGATCGTTCTCAGGAGACCCTCCACGTTCGAGAGCTGGCCCTTGCCAGCGGGGACTTCCACATCCAGCTCAATGAACTTAACAACGGCTGTGTCGGACTTGATAACCTGGCGCTCGAAGTCGGGCATCTCTGTTAACCGGAGCTCGTAGTGGGCACCCTTGAGTTGGAAGGTGCCTGCAGGCTGGATTTCGTTGTTGCTGAAGCCGCAGTGGTCGCAGGAGAAGGACATGATGATAATCTCGCGGAAATAGGGAATCTTGGTCAAGAGAAGGCGTGTCGTACCCTGTAGGGATGGCGGTTAGCAAGCATCCATCAACGCGCCGGTCTTTCCGATTCTGAAGTGAATGCGTGCGACTTACATTCTCCTCGCAGTTCATGCAGAGGGACTCGATCTCCTCAACCACCTTCTCATCGTCCTCCGTTGTCCCATTAGGGGCGGCCACCGGAGCGACCTTCTCGGCCTTCTCTCCGATAGTGTTGAATAGGTCGGCCATCTTGTTTAATTTGCGGTGGTACTTTCCAAGATGTCTGGTGCCAGAGAAAATTTTGGAGGGGTAATTGACCTTTGCTGCAAAAGTTTTGGCGGGGTAGTGATTGAGGACGCCTCTGAACTACAGTGGGGCTGCAGCGTTGGGCAGGCTTATGTCATGGCCACAGGCTTGTCTGCGGAGCCTGGTGTGACGCATCCAGGCTTCCCGAAGGTTCAGGAACTCACCCGCTTGATCTTTGCATGAAGTCGGCCAGACTCAGACCGAGCCCAGGCCCCGAGTTCCGCGCCGCGCTAGACTGGCTCAACAAAGTCTGCAATCCAGCTTTCCTGGACTTGGCTCTTTTTTTGCTACTGGCGTTGGATGTTGTCTTTTGAGAGGTTGTTTCCTGGGCGGTGCTGGATAGTGGCGTGCTTGTTCCTAGCTTAGAAGCTAAAGCAACTTTCTCCGCCCTCGCTTTGCGCCTTGTAATGGGAGATGGCGCCGGCAGTTTGACATTTGTCAGGCTGCCGCAATGACCGCAGGTGACTACTTTCATAGGTCCCAGGCTCGTCTGCGGACGAGGCTTCGGCGGTCCTTTCCCTTTGAGCCTTTGGGATGAACGAGACTTTTGGCTAGCTTTCTGCTCTGCCTTGACTTGCAATTGACTGCCCTGGCCAAGGAGCATGATGTGGCCGCAACAACTGCAGATATGTTGCCGGTGCTTGTCTGACAGGGTCAGTTCGTGTTCGATCACGAGGTCGTTGCGACGGCTCATTAGGTATGCCGACGTCTCAGGTGCTGTGGTTGCTAGTAGATGCCCAGCATCGGATAGAAAGCCGAGGGACGCTGTTAGTTCGATAGGATTCATCTTGCCCGTAAGTGTGATGAGTTTGTTGATGAGCTTCTGGGGAGGGTCGGATTGTTGATGTTCTCGTGGAAAAAACACCAAGCACAAGTGGGGCTTGAGAGCCAATCTGACAAATTACATCACTGGACCCTGGTTGATGTTTACCTCGGTGATGGACAGGGCATCACCACTGAACTCAATCAGCTGTTGTTTGAGCTCCCAAGAATTGATAATATATTTTGTAAATCAATTGCGAACCATTAAACCACAACTCTACGGAATTACGCAATCATGCCCGCACAATGTCCCATTTGAGGTCCTTGATGCTCACTTCTTCCCCTGCTTTCTCGTCATAATCGAACCATTCCCCCTCTGTCAGTTCTACACCTTCGAACTTGGTATTCGAATCAATCCCGTCCACGAGCCACTCGCCCTAGCTGCTGTCAGTACCATGTGCGCTGTTTCACTCGAGGGAGTCCTGTAACAGACCTCTGGAAGGAACTCGGTAAACTCCAGACCTCGGCAGTCGAACTCGATGATCTTTTGGGCTTTTGCGGGTTCCGTCTGTTCGTATGGAGTTGGGGCGGCTTTGATGGTTGCCGACGACTCTCTCTGCGCAAAGCACATAACCATGGTCAGACGGCGTTGAACCGAAGGCGCTGGGGTACGCTATACCTTGCAGTTTTTGCACTTCCACACAAAGTTGGCCTCGCCCCGGCTGCCGCTCATCTCGTTGTTCTCCTATATGTGGTGTGAGCCTTCATCAACTGGAAAAGAAGCATATATGAGACTCACGAAGCGGTTGACAGCGATAGGGTTTGGATGGGTCTCTCTACAGGATGTACATTGCACCTTGAAAGTATAAAAGAAGTTGTTCTCTTGGGTGTCTTGCGGCCTCAGGTTCGTTACCCTAAGCACGGCGTGTCCAGTTAGCCACGGAGATCTTGGCCTCATCTCTGGCGATAGGAGAGAGAACCTACCCCGCCAACTCCGCCGAAAGTGTGAGCGCATACATTGCGAGACTCTTCTGTGTGGTTGATGGTTCGTCGGCGGTGGCAAACTTTTGATACGGGGGCGGTCCAGCAATGTCGTGTTCTGGTTGTTTTCCGAAGTAAATGTGCCGATATACGCTCGTGGTGTTGAGGGGCACTCTGCCCCACATGGAGGGGGATTCAAGAAGCAGCCCCACTTTAACAAAAGCTTCGGGAAAGGACGAGGCTCAACTCTCAACTACTAAGATACCTGACATCTATCCGCCTACATGTGTGTCTTTTATTCTTCTCTTTTATGTCAATTTCTAAGATTTTAATTTTGTGTAAGATATTTATCAAGCTGTGGCAACAATCGCTGGAATTGGGACAGCCGGATGCAATGGGAGTATGGAAGGGATAGATAGGTAGGATGGACCCTTGTATCTAACCTAGTTCAATGATGCTGGCCACGGGTTACCACCCAATTTCTATCCCGCTTAAAGCTTGAAGGGAAGTCATCTGTTATACCTCACTAGTTGTAGAGATCAATTGTCACCGGGAAAGTGTTTAAAAACCTAGAAAGCTCGACATTCTGTTTCGATGAGTGGAGTCTAGGTACTTCGTCAAGCCAAGTTCTAGGTCTGGAGTGGATCCCGGCACAGCGCAGTCCGGGCCAAGCAAATTGCTCACAATTGACGTGATTTCTGAATCCCAACATCATCCCACCAAGCTTCGTGTTCAAGCGCCAGCTCTAATTCCTCGGCGACACCCGATTCCTCGAATCCGGAACCCAAAATCGCAGGCTCAGCTTGGCCGACATGCCGGGACGATGCTGGGTTTCCGGTCAATGGCAGCCCAGCTGCGGGCCTGCCACTGCCGGGCGTGCCTGCGATCAACAAACACGGCCGCACGACGGGTGACGACGGGCAGGACAAGCGCTGCGGGCAACCTGGGACGCCGCAAGGTTATGGCTAGCGATGTCTTCACCGCCTGCTATACCGCCATTATGGCGACGGCCGCCGTAGTCGACGCTGGCCGGAAAGACAGACGCAGACGCGAGCTCGACAACAAGATAGCCGAGGCGAGGAGCAGTTTGGCCGGGTTGTTCGAGGAATCGGCCGGCCAGGACCTTGCCAAAGTCGCCGCGTCCCAGTACCCCGATCTTCCTTACTCCGGACCGCTAGAAAAACTTGACGTGCTGGGCGACATTTGCAAGCTTGAAGCCGACTTTCTCCAGGACCTGCAACGGAAGCGTCGAGATCGACACAAGACAGCCCAGAACGTGCGCCAGGGGCTCGGTCTATCTTGGAACCCAGAGCTACCCGATACGAGGAAGACAACGTTGGTCAGGTGCGAGGAGGTCATCGCGGCCGAAAAGCAATGGAATCTCGAACGTCGGGAGCCTCAGACCGAAATACACATGGAGAAAGTGACCGATATGATGACCGATCTGGTGGATCGACTCATGGCAGAGGCTTGGTGGATCACAGAGTTCGAAGCTCCCGGGTCGCACCCCTCTCTATATAGCCCAGACTCGGCCAACACCATGATTCGCATGCTGCGATCCGACGGCTACCCCAGCTACACACACCCCGACCTGGCCCCCAACGATACTGTGGTTCAACGAGAGCGTCTGAACGAGATTAACGTGCAGATTCTATCCGACTGGTCGCCGCCTTTCCGGGAACGTTATGTTGCAAAAATCTGCTACAACTTACTCGTGTGCGGTGTTACCCCAGGCATACAAAATTACAACATGTTGATTTTTGCTTTCTCGTTCATTGGCGAGCACAACCTGTCACAAGCCGTGGTGGATTCCTTCCTCTTTCTGAGCCACATGAAACCGACAGAAGCAACATGTCTCTGCTTATTGCACCACTACCGGCTGAAGGGGGACGTCGTCGGCTTCCAAAGCGTCATCAAACGCATGTTCGGTTACGACCCCCGCGGAATAGGGTTAATGCGGAGGACGGCCGACTACGTTGAACGGTCCCCTGAACTCCGGAACTGGGTCTTGACAAACGACGTTGCCGCAGTCAGCGGACACTTCGTCCAGCGGGCCCCTTTCACACAGAACGTGGCCGAAGCCATCCTGGAGGGCTTGATAGATTTCGGCATGCTCCGGGAGGGCGCAAAACTGGTTGGCGTCTGTCTCCGTGAGCAATGGAAGGTCAGCAGAGATTTGATGTGGAGGTTGTTCCACTCTTGTCTCACGTTGCTTGACTCGGTCGTGGCCAAGATGGTGATCCGGGGGTTGCTCGACAACATCGATCAAACGTCGTTGATGCTTCTTGGTCCCGAGGCTGTCGGGCCAGGGCTCATCCGGCAACTGCGTCACCTCCTCAACATCGTGCAGGCGACGACGCTCCCGGGGTTTAACGGTGTTGGACACGCCGGCATTCAGTCCGACAACTTGACGAGGGAA
Organism: Chaetomium tenue; assembly: GCF_020726465.1. NCBI lineage: Eukaryota > Fungi > Ascomycota > Sordariomycetes > Sordariales > Chaetomiaceae > Chaetomium > Chaetomium tenue. Next base: position 1,651,480 of record NW_027117334.1, on the reverse strand, counting down.
TCCGACAAAGCACGTCTCAAACACCTGGCGACGGCCATCTGGATAAGGGAGACGTGGCACCACACCAGCATGATGGGCTGGTGGCTGAGACGGGCTGACAAAAAGCTCTTGGATAGTAACATACCCCTCATCGAGCGACTCGATATGGTTCTATCTGTTCTCGACTTCGCGGCCGAGCGGCCGAAACGAAAGATGGAGAAATCAATACACATCCAACGCATAGCAAAGGTGGACTGGTTGATGGCGCAAACCGTGTCGGCTGACTTCCACATCCGGAGCGCAGAACACGCCATTCTCAAGGACGTCGCTAAAAAGATGCCGCGGCAATTGCGGACGTGGACGCACTATAAACCTGCGATCGCTGTCGAGAAACGAATCAACCGCGCCCTATTGTATGACACGCCAGGGACGGTAGAACACAACGTGGCCTGGTGCTTTCACCTCAGCGCTGCGCTCGATTATGAGATCAAGAGGGCACTGGTGTGGTCGCTCCCAAAGAAATATGCCAGGAAGCTCGAGGAGACGCAAAACGACTCGGGTGACGTCAGCTTGGTGAGAATCGCGGCTTATTATCACCACTATCTGGCGAGCATGGAACACCGGGAAGCGCAGGCAAAGAAGGTGGTGCCGAGACCGGACCCCTTTGCGAGGTTGCTCCAGGCTCTGCCAAAACGCATGTTGTTCTGGACGAAGGATACGACGGCGGCGGGAGAGGCAGCGGGAACTCCCGCGCCACCGAAACACAACGATTGGTGAGGAGGGACGTGCGGCGTTGGCATATGTAAGCTATACATTTGAAGGACGGCGTTCTGTACATGTACGCATATATACCCAAGGGGCACAGGTAGAAGGGATCTAGAGCTGTGGGACATAGAGCAATACCACATGGTACGGATTTGACGGATATCCTAACAGGCCCTGCCCGGCTGATAGTAGCTCATAACGTCCCACGATGGGATTTTGCACTATGCATGTATGCGAAACCAGGGACGAGGATAGGGTTTGTAAACTGGCCAGGGGCAGTCGCGTGGGATAGGTTCTGGCCAGCTCCGCTGAGGAGGCGAGAGCTGTCACAAGACCAGCATGTCCCGCCAATGGCAACTGACTAGTGATGATATTTTCAACGACACGAGTCACGAGGCCCTCCCTTCTTCCTCTTTTGTATTATAGATTCGTTAGTCGAGAGGAAGGCTGGGAGGTTGAGAGCACCGGAAGCGGTGAGCACGCTCGGACGGAACCTGCATTAGACCCCGAAACTCCCTCGACCTTCGATCAACCACGGGGCAAGAGATGCGGGGGCGCCCTCCCCGGTCCCGCGCACTCGCCACCCCGCAAACCGTCCCAAAGTCGCCTCTTGGGAAGCCATGAGGGTTGAGAAGTGACAGGCGAGTGGCCGCCACAATGAGAGAGAGAACAATGGTCGATGGTGGCTTCTTCCAGATCTGTGACGGTCCATGACCCAATGGGACCAATCCTCTGCCGCACCGGACGCCACGGCGACCTTTGACTGGTTCCCGGGCGGTTCGGGCGAGGCGGCTTGGAATTCAGCGGGTCCCGCTCTATGGTATCGGGGCTCGGCCTGGGGTCCTCCCTTTCCCAGGCCCCACTCCGCCCTGTCCCGTTTCGTATTTTGTACCTGGAGACTTGAGGCCACAGAGAACAGTTGAGTCGCCGCCAGGGCCGTGGAAACAAGAAAATGTACCTGTACTTGGGATATATGGGTATCATGAGGCGTTTTACGCACCCTCCCGCCCGTCTATTAATTGATACCCCTGCCCACCGGGTTCATGATAAGGTTCCCGTTGTGAAAACGGGAAGAGACGGAGGCCAGGGGTCTCACTCCATCGTTTTCTCGTCCGAATCACTATTATTGACCATCATCTATCCCAGAGTCCCATGCCCATTCATTCCTTACTCCCTCGACGGAAAAGCCCGCCTTTGTTCTTTTTTTAGTGGTCGCCAGACCGGTAGTTCGACCTCCCAGTTGTTGCCTCGGGCAAACTCTAGGTCTCCAACTGCCCTGCCCTGCTTGCTGCCGCACCTACTTCGTACATCTCTCGGTTTGCGTCACAGTGTGGTAACGCGTTCTTCACGATTGCCATACCTCCGAGGCCAGGGCACTGGGCGATAAAGGATTCTCCTCCTTCGTTGCATGCCTGCCCGTGTTTTCCGGGTTTCCACATAGACCGTGCCTTTCAGAATGCAAGCGACCAGCCACTGAACTTCCATCAAGCAGCAGGTTCCAGGTTTCATCCCGGTCACTTCCTCGAGACCCTCCGACCGCTCAATTATCCGCATCCAGATTTTCTTGTTTTCTGGCACCGCTAGTTTTATCAAAGTGGACTTGTTTACGATCATCTCTCATACTTCATTTTTCTTCTTTACAACCCACACACATTAACCTCGCTTTCCCGCACTTCGACATCTCAGCACAGCTTCAGCATGAAGTTTAGTCGAAAGTGGGTACATACCGCAGATATTGATACAAAACCATATCTCCCCTCTGGGATCCCCAACGACTGACCCGCGTGTGCAGTCTACCGAGGAATCAAGTTCCAGAGTGGGCGGGCTCGTATATCAACTACAAGGGCCTCAAGAAACTTATCAAGGCTGGTGTTAGGGCAGCCCAGGATGGAGAGCAGGTAGACTTGGCTGGTAGGCATCACCAAATCCGAGACCGCCTGGCCTCGCTTACACACACCTGGCATATGTGTACTGACTGCCCCTGCCAGAATTCTTCTTCGACCTTGATAGGAACTTGGAAGATGTCGATTCGTTCTACAACAAAAAGTTTGCCGACGCCTACCGGAGGCTCAAGGTGCTGCAGGACAGATATGGCAGCTCGCCCGATGTTGTTGCGAACCTCGACGATGACGAGATTGAGGAGTTGATGGGCGCCTTGCTAGAGCTGCGTAGCCAGCTGCGGAAACTGCAATGGTTCGGTGAGATCAACCGCCGCGGGTTTGTCAAGATCACGAAGAAACTTGACAAGAAGATTCCGAACACGGCAACGCAAACCACCACACAGCACCGCTACATCTCAACCAAAGTTGATCCCTGTCCGTTTGCCAAGGATACAGCTATCGCAAGGCTGCTGGCCGAAATCAACAAGTGGATTTCGGTACTGGGCGACAGGCATCATGTAGATGATGCTGGGTCCGAGAGGTCAACTCTTTCCCTCGGGCGGGCAACGGCGAAAGCCATGCTTAGCGTCCCTTCCGGATTGTTGGACAAACTCGACCAGGCCATCCGGAAGGACGATGTGGATGCTCTGACCGATGGTCTCACGATCGGGAACCTCATGATCTCGGAACCTGCCGCGCAGAAGGTTCTGCTCAACGTGCTGCAACGGTCCATTTCCGCTCGGTCAAAGGGCTGCATTGCATTTCTGCTGAACGCCATCACGTCTTTAGACGAACCAGATGACATCAACGAGCGGAACTGCATCCACAGGCTGGTGATCCACATCGGCCGAACAAAGACGGTCTCGGCTCAGAATGAGGAAGACTCGAATTTGGCTGCGTTCCCCTTCCCGGGTGCGGCGCAATACGCTCAAAGCTATCTCACCCCGGCGGCGTCGCCTCTTTCCGCCCCGAGAGTTTGTGGCCTGAAGGAGTCGGATCTCCTCACCAAGGACGACGAGGCGGTCCAGACGTTGATTTACTTGCTGGAGGGGCTCAAACCAAGCCAGAGAGCGGCGCTGAGTGCAAAGGACAGCTTCGGCCGGCTCCCGCTACATTACGCTGCTCAGTTCGGGTTTGTCGTGGTCTGCCAGATTCTGATGAAGAAAATGCAGGACTGGGGGCAGTTTAATGTCGAAAACGGCATCGATGCTCCGGAGTGGCAGGACAAGGACGGCAACGCGCCCGTGCATCTCAGCGTCCTCGGTGGCCATCGTCTGACCACCAAAGCCTTGCTCCAAGGCGAGGATTGGCAGGGCGTGAGCGACAACAAGGCCGAATTGAGGCGGGCCGTTTCCAAATCCAGCGCCGTCTTGGCCATTGCGACCAAGGCCAACTTCAAGCCAATTGTCGAGATGCTGGTTGACGCCGGCGTGGATATTAACTGGCAGGACAAGCACGGCGAGACGGCGTTGCATATTGCCGCGCGGTTTGGCCACGACGAGTGCGCCAAGGTTTTGTTGAAGGGGACGGCGGAGCAGAAAGCGAACTTGGAGCTGGTCGAGAATTCGTTCGCCTGGACACCGCTGCACATAGCAGCCGTAGATGGCCACCCGTCCGTTGCCCAACTGCTGGTGGATGCCGGCGCCGATGTGGACAGGGCGGACTCGTCGGGTTGGACTGCCAAGGAACACGCTGCGTTGAGGGGACATCTCGTTATTGCACGCCTCCTGGCTGCGCATAGTAGGGGTGGGGACGATACAGACACGGCCAGCTCCGACGATGAGAAAGCCACCGTAGAGCCCGTGGCTCGCGAGGTTGCCTCTCTTGGCGATAGGAGGTCGAACGGCGCTTCGCGCCCGGCAGAGCCGGTCAAGTCGTTCGGGCACCGCTACCTCAGAGACGAGAGCTTGGTGCTTGTGAGCCTCGGTTCGATGGACATGCGGAAGAATGTCGAGGCCGTGACTCTGGACAAAGTACCTCTCACCGAAGCCCACAACACCCAGTTGGATACGGCTCTCTCCATTGTCGTGTCGGCGCAGGGCGCTGTGGGCGAGCCGACCATCATCGATATGCCCGTCCATGAGAACATCTCGACTGAGCCGATCGTCTTCACCACGGCCGATGCCACTAAGGTCAAGCTGCTGTTTGACATCGTCCCGACTTATTCAGGTAACAACAACAACAAGGTCGGGCGTGGTGTAGCATTGCTGTCTAGCGTGCGGTCGACTTTCGGCACCAAGCGGATGAGTCTGCAGGGAGACCTTTGCGTCCCGATCGTGGGCGCCAACCTCGATGTCATCGGCACGGTTAACTTCAATTTCCTCGTCATCACGCCCTTCTCCCACCCCAATATGGAGGTGACGGAGCAGCAGACGTACTGGAAGAAGATGACGTCGACCATGGTGATCGGCCACCGCGGCCTGGGCAAAAACCTCGTCTCTAACCGGTCCCTGCAACTAGGCGAGAACACCGTCCCGTCTTTCATCGCGGCCGCCAACCTCGGCGCACAATACGTCGAGTTCGACGTGCAGCTCACCAAGGACCACGTTCCCGTCATCTACCACGACTTTCTCGTGAGCGAGACGGGCTTCGACGCGCCCGTCCACACCCTCACGCTCGAGCAATTCCTACATATTAACCCCGACTCCTCCCGCCACAAAGGCGGCAGCAGCAGCGGTGACAGCGGCTACTCCCCCATGCCCCAGCACAAACAACTCAACAAGACACGGAGCAACAGCCCCGGTCCGCGGCAACGGTCCATGTCGATGGACTGGCCGGCGGCGGGCCATCAGCAGCTCAGCAAGCACCACGACATGGACGAGCGGATGAAACACACCCGCGACTTCAAGGCTAAGGGCTTCAAGGCCAATTCGCGCGGCAACTTCATCCAGGCGCCCTTCGCGACGCTCGAGGACCTCTTCCACAAGCTCCCCACGTCGGTCGGCTTCAACATCGAGCTCAAGTACCCGATGCTGCACGAGAGCGAGGAGCACGACATGGACACGTACGCGGTCGAAGTCAACTCGTTCTGCGACACCGTACTCGCCAAGGTCTACGACCACCTCGATCTCGGCGCGGGCAAAACGGAGGAGAGCGCGGTCGGTGGGGGCAGGCATGTCATCTTCAGCTCGTTCAACCCGGACATCTGCCTGTGCCTGAGCTTCAAGCAGCCCAACATCCCCATCCTGTTCCTCACCGACGCCGGCACCAGCCCCGTGGGGGACATCCGCGCCAGCAGCCTGCAGGAGGCGATCCGCTTCGCGTCCCGCTGGAACCTGCTGGGTATCGTGAGCAACTCGGAGCCTTTTGTCAACTCCCCGCGCCTAGTTAAGGTCGTGAAGCAGAATGGCCTGGTGTGCGTGAGTTATGGCGCGCTGAATAACGAGCCTAAGCTCGTGCAGGTATGGATCTTGCTTTTCTTTTTCTTCTCGTATTATTGCTAACGCAATCTACAGCGCCAAGTAAAGGAGGGTATCGACGCCGTCATTGTCGACAGCGTCCTGGCCATCCGGAAGGGTCTGACGGGCGGCCGGGAAGCAACGGCACCAACAACAACAACAACAACGAACGGCGACGCGCTTCAGGAGAAGGTGGTGGAAGTAGCGGTCAGGAACGGAAATGAGGTTGCTAATGGCGGCAGCGGAAGTACAGGGGCCTCGGAGTGAGTTGTGGTGTGTGATTTTGGGGGGATGCTCATTTTGTGATAGACGGCGATGGCGCAGGAGGGGAATGTGAGCGAGCGTTGCATTTCGGATCACAGGGGCATTTACGAATTTCCACATGCTGCGCTGCGTGGCCGGTGGTCGGTTTGGGAGGTCGGAGGCCGTCGGCTCTAATTTGAGCGGCATGGATTCAACACCATGGGGTCTCGCATATGGGACGCATCACGGAAGAGGTGCGGTGTTTGATTAAACAAATAGAGCTCTGGTTTATTTTTCTTCTACATGTGTACTTCTCATGATTTGCTGTCTTGTGTGGTGTCATTCGGCAGGGAGACTTTGTCAGCGGTTCAAGCAGTTCTTGGGCTCGTGCATCAATATCGAAACGGGCATGGGCGGGGAGGCGATAACTCGATGGGCTGCCTCCCGCACTGTTGTTGACCGTTCAACCCCGGCAAACCAATGGGGTGCCGGACGCGTGAGCAAGTGTGGCTAATGGCATCATGGGCCCGATCGGGCAGTTAGGAGGAGGACGCGAACCAGCAACCTGCCTGCTCGCTTCGTCCAGGGAATGTGTGCTGGGGCCTTTTGGGGCCGTCGCTTCGGGGCTGAATGTTTCGTTTGGATTGGTCATTTCCGTGAAGAGGGAACTTATGTGAGACGGGCTTGCCCTTGTTAGGGGAGACCATGCGCGGTGGGCAGGTTTGAGTCGTAACGTGGTTGCGCTATTGATAATGGCCTACGGAGGGCGGATACTCTGCCACATTTCGGTCGCCGGTGAGGTGTCCGACAAGGGCTGCTGATGTTAAGACCGTCGGGGTGTGTTCTGCTGAAAACTGACACGGAAGACGCCGTCGTTGGCTCCCTCACAATTTGTGAGACAGGGAGGATCGGAAAACAACGCATTTGCGTTTGTGTTTGCGTTTTGTGATGGATCTTATATGAATGCGATTAGTATCCCCGCTCTTATTGCCTCGCCAGTCAATCAAGAAACAACTCATATCGGCGTGCTAGGCCAACTTCAGCAGAAGGTGATCGTCGTCTATCCAAGCATGGCAAGACCCCCTGTCCCTATTTGCAGACCTGCCCCGCCCCCTCCATAACCAGGCCCGCCCCGCGCCACACCAGGTTCAGCTCGCACCACCGCACCGCTCGACAGAGCAATCCTTACTCACCCTTCCGTAGCCGCCTTTTTCTTTACCTGCACGGGACAGAAGTGCAGCAGCGCGACAAAAAGTCAACCTTCCCACTACCTCTTTTGAAACAACCACTCCACACCCAATCCAAATTATCGAACGACCATCTCCATGGCAGGCCCTCCTTCTCCCGGCAGCGACGGGCCAACCTTTGGGCCTCCACCGCTTCCCGCGGGCTGGATTGCCCAGTGGGACGCCTCTTCCAAAAAGTACTATTTCGTTCAACTGTCGACGGGCGCGTCGCAATGGGATACACCCACCGAGGCTGCCCCCGTCGGCGGCACCCCCGCCGCACGCAGCGATCACCCCTACGGCGTGCCCCACGGCGCCAACAACGGTGCCGAGATCATCGTGCATCCGGACGGCAGCCGTACCGCGAGGTATCCCGATGGCCGGCTCGAGCCTGTGCACCCGCGCGAGGACGATTATACCAGCGGGGCGAGGGGGGTAGGTGGCGGGGATGGGGATAGGGGTCTTGGAGTATGTCATTACCATCGTTTTCTCTCTTTTCCGTTGTGTTCTTTTTGTTCGCATTCGATTTGATCGTTTTTTTTTTTGTTGCGCTACCCCATTTACTGATACTGACTCTCTGCTTGTTACAGTCTTTCCTCGGGAACACGCTCAGCTCGCTCGGCGGTAAACAAGGCGGCGGATCCCACGGCGGGGGCGGTGTTGGCGGAGTTGCTGGACAGCTAGTGTCTGGACTCCTCTCTTCTGGCGGCTCTGGCGGAGGCCACAGCAGTGGCGGTGGCGGCGGCATTGGCGGGAAACTTGCCTCGCAGCTAGCCTCTAACCTGTTCTCCAGCGGCAAGCCATCGTCGCAGCCCCAGAACTACCATGGTGGGCAGTCATCCGGACACTCTTCTGGTGGTGGTCTAGGCGGTATCGTCGGAGGCGTCGCCAATATGTTTGGCGGGAAGCCCCATGGCTCGGTAAGGTTCAAAACTCTGAAGTGTCACCACAAGATGCTAACGGCACGACAGGGCCAAAGCAACTTCGGTTACTCGAATAACGGCCAGACCGGCGGGTACAGCGCATCGGCCCCGCCGACCTCGTACCAACCACCCTCACAACCCGGAACCACCCCGTCTCATCACAGTGGTGCGTCTTCGTATCAGTCTTCAGGTCAGCATCACGCCCCGTCGTCTCAGTACACTTCGTCGTACAGCACCAGCGGCCCGTCGTCACACACCCAAAGCTACGGCGCTTCGCCACATGGCCAGTCCCAATCCTACGGACCGCCATCCTACGGTGCCCCTCCCGCTGTTCCCGGCGCCTACGGTCAACACAGCCAACCGCATTACTCCCAGCCCCAGTATTCCAGCGGTGGCTCCGGTGGCGGGCACTCTGGGTATCCTCCGCAGCCGCAATACGCCTCGGGCGGGCACCATCAAGGGTATGGCGGCAGCGGCCAATATCACTAGGATGATGGCAATGACCGGTTACCCGAGGCTCCTACTCAATTAAGACCTATCACGGCGCATGGAGTAGTCGAACAAAGGGAGGCGGTGACGTGGGAGGGACATCGACGAGAGAGGACGGAGCGGGAACTCGGATGGGGGGGGAAAGCCATTACCAAATGGAGGAGAGAGAGGACTCATTACCTCAACCCCCCACCCAACGGGAGGCGCTGACAACCCTGGAGGAGGGAGCAGCGTGGGAGAAACGGCAGAAGAGCACAGGTAGTCGTTGTTACTAGCGGCAGAGGGCTAGCCTATCACCTCGGATAGTAGCGCGACTCGAGCTAGCCGCGGCGCGGGTAATGTTCGAACAGGATGGTCAATCTCAATTGCGGAAAAGGGAGAGTCCATTGTCTCCGACTGCGGCCGAATCTCAGCCCACCACGGTACAGAAGCCGGTCAAACCGAGAGGCGCGACGATGCGGGAGGGTAGTGTGGATCAAATACAAAAGCCAGAGAGGCAAAGTAGTCTAGATCACTCACCGGACCGAGAAGGCCACCTTTCCGAAGCTTCACTGTCGTAGGGTTCGCCATGTTAGAGACAGGGACCCGGTTCTCTCAAGCCCCAAGTCGGGTAGGGTCTGCCGAATCGGAGGGAAAGGGGACGGCGGATGCGTCGGAGGGGCGGGAGAGAGCACGGCAACAATCCGAAGAGCGAAGTAATCTGGGCCGCAACCTGGCTTACTTGCGGGAGAGGGGGTTGTACCCTAGAGTTCGTGATCGGTCGGAGCGCGCTACGATGGTTTCTCGTTAGTTGGGGAGCCACAACTCCATGTCTCCTCCACCAAAGGAGTCGCACCTCCAACCGAACACAAACGGTGGGCCGGCGGCGGAGGGCGGAAAGGGGAGAAGGCAAATGCGAACAATTAAGAGGGTGAACTGGGATCAGATAACCCCAAACGTTAGAATTTGGTTGCGCCGGCTCGTTATTTAGGTTCATGTTACATTTGTACGTTAAACAATTATCTGCCGTACCAAAGGATATAATATCCCGTCCCTTTTACTCGGCGTGAAATACCATTACAACGAGCAGGTCTCCCTCCCCAACTCAACCAACCCCCCTCCATCACTGCCTCTTCTTGACGACACCTTCCCGGCCACCACCACCACCACCACCACCACCAGTAACCACCACCAACCCCCGAATCCGCGCCGTCACCCACCTCGCCACGAAAAACGCCACCACGGCCACCGCAACGATGAAGCCCGCCGTGCCTACGATGGAGCGCGGCACCGCGTTGAACAGGAACGGGTCCAGGATGATGTCCACGTCGACCGGCGGCACGTCCCGCATCAGCGACGCGTTGGTCGTGAAATAGTCGGCGGCTGCGGCGATTCGCAGGAGGAGGAGGGAGGCTTCCTCCCGTTCTCCTTTTGGTGGTGGGGAGTCGTTGTTGGCGTCAGGGGTTGGTGGTTGCTGCTGCTGCTGCTGCCGTGAGGTGGTGTAGGCGTGCAGGGAGGTGATGAGCGAGGGCGTGTCCCATACTGTGGAGAGGGGGAAGGTGGTGAGGGTGAAGGCCGTTGGTTGCTGGGGTAGGGGGGTTAGGATTGTGTTTCGTTTTTGCACTGGGTGGTGGTGGTGTAGCTTACCGTGGCTGCCCAGCAGACGCGCACTTCATAACGCTGGTGGGGGGTGAGGTTGTCGAGGAGGAGCCATGTCACTGTCCCCTCGGGGTGTTCGGGGGAGGGAAACTGGGCGGGGAGTTGGGTCCGGAGGGTCCCGTTGGCGGGTGTGGGTGTGAGGGTGTGCAGGCGGAGGTCGGAGAGGGTTGGGTGGGTGAGAGGGATGGTGATGGGTTCCGGGCCGAGGAAGATGGTCTTCTCCGTGTTGGCGAGGACGGAAGTGAAGAAGAGAGAGATGATCGAAAATACGCGGAGTAGCATGGCAGTGGATGATGCCATTGTGGTCGTTATGGTGAGTTCACCGCCAGCATCTGCACTCCGTGATAACCCGGTCAGGTCCGGATTTGTCTAAGTCAATGATCCGGCTCCGGGCTCCGAGTGCCCGCCGATGGTTGCCGGCCGGTGCTGTGCGGGTGGAACTGGTGGATGACGGATGGTTTGCAGCTGCGCTTGATGAATTGCGGCATGAGTTTACAGCTGACAGCTGCGACCTGTTGCGGCATTGCCAAGCCGAGCCCAGAACATCCACTCTGTGCCACTCCACAGCCCTCTGTCCGGAGACAGTGGGGTCTAAACTGCCTGCCAGCCACTGAAGAGCCCCCGAAGGACAATCACATGTGAGCAGTCAAGTCTTGGCTACCCCGGACCTGCTTGCCCATTCCAGCAAGTGGGTGACGCAAGGACCGAGGAACGAGCGAAGGACAGGCCAGAATAGGAACCACCACAATTCCGGATTCCGATTCCTGGCTCCCAAAGCACCACGACAGGAATTATCCCCCTCCCGCGGAACGACTGCGGAAATCATAGACGGCCAACAGGAGTAATCAGGGTATCAAGAAGTGTCAACTTAATTTCCATCCGAACAATCCACGACCATCATCCACCACCCACTTCAACTCTCAACTCGTCTCATCCCGCTCTAGCCGTACTACTCCTACTCCGTTCCACACCTCGACGCGCCGAACCGTCCTCCCGATGATCGCCGCCGCGCGGCCGTGACCCGTCCCCTTTTCCTGTTTGTCGCCGCCTTCAGTCGCAATCACACGCAATGGCGCCGTCATTCTCGAAGCCGGTATTGAGCGGCGTCGCGGCGCGCGCCCGCACCGTCCGCGGCATCATCCTCCAACTGGTGACCATGTACCTGCGCAACCGCACACGCATCTCCCGCGCCGTCTACATCACACTATTCCTAGCCCTTCTTCACCGAATTCGCAACGCCATCGCCGACCAGAGAGGGGCCTCGGCTCGCGAGGCCGAAAAGCGCGCCGAGAAAGCCCGCAGCACATCGATATCCGAGGTGGACGATGAGGGTAAAAAGAAAAAAGTCGAGTTGAATCGCGAGTTCTTTCGCTCGTTGATGAAGCTACTCCGGATTGTCGTGCCCGGGTGGCGGACTAGGGAGACACAATACCTCATCAGCCACAGCATTTTCCTGATCCTGCGGACAGTGATCAGTCTAAAGGTGGCGGCCATGGATGGCGCCATTGTGAAGGCGTTGATCAAGGGGAATGGGCGCGAGTTCCTGAAGCGCATCATGTGGTGGATGCTGATCGCTGTGCCGGCGACCTTCACAAACTCCATGTTGGCGTACCACCAGTCCGAACTTGCCCTGAGGTACCGCACACGGTTGACTGAGTATATCCACGATAAATATCTGTCAAAGTTGACATTCTACGGAATCTCAGCCCTGGACGACAGGGTCAAGAATGCCGACCAACTCATTGCCGTAGATGTAACCAAGTTCTCCAACAACTTGGCAGAACTCTACAGCAACCTGGCGAAACCGATCCTTGACATGGTAAGAATCCCTCTAACCACCCTCGGGCTACTTTCCAATGCCACGGGCTAACTCAAAAACAGACCATCTACACGATTTCGCTCTCACGAAGCGTCGGTGGAGAGGGAGTCGTCTTCATGTCGCTTCTCGTCCAGCTCTCGGCGGCTATGATGCGAGCATTAACACCACCGTTCGGCAAATACGTGGCCGACGAGGCGAGGTTGGAGGGCGAGTTCCGCTTCCAGCACTCGAGATTGATAAACCATAGTGAGGAGGTTGCCCTCTACGCTGGCCACGCAGCCGAAAAGGACACACTCGATAAGGGCTACTTTACGCTGATCAAGCACATCAACTATCTCCTGCGGAAGCGCTTCTATCATGGCTTTATGGAGGACTATGTCGTCAAGTATATCTGGGGCGCTCTGGGCTTGATCCTCTGCGGTCTCCCCGTGTTCGTCAAGCTGCCCGGCCAGGTCGTCTCCAACATGGGTGACCGGACAGAGAGCTTCGTGACCAACCGGCGGATGCTCCTCGGGGCCTCGGACGCTTTCGGCCGTCTCATGTTTTCGTACAAGGAAGTCATGGAACTCGCTGGCTACACCTCGCGCGTCTCTTCGCTCCTCGAAGTGATGGACGATGTGCAAGCAGGCAACTTCTCCAAGAAACTCGTCTCGAGCTCTGACACAGAGGCCAACGCCGCCGTGCTCAAGGGCCGTGGCAAGATCATCCCTAGCAAAGACATCAAATTCACCGATGTACCTATCATCTCCCCCAACGGCGACGTGCTCGTCCCCGCGCTATCGTTCTCCCTCCAACAAGGCGATCACCTTCTGGTCGTCGGCCCCAACGGCTGCGGCAAATCCTCCCTCTTCCGCATCCTCGGCGGCCTGTGGCCCGTCTACGGTGGCACCGTCCACAAGCCGCCCTTCCACGAGATCTTCTACATACCGCAGCGGCCCTACCTCTCGAGCGGCACGCTCCGCCAACAATTCATCTACCCGGACGGCCTGAGCACCATGGTCAACAAGGGCGTCACCGACGACGACCTGCACGCCATCCTCCGCACGCTGTCGCTCGAGCACCTGCTCGAGGTCTACCCCGGCGGCTGGGACGCCGAGGCCGAATGGAAGGACGTGCTCTCGGGCGGCCTGCAGCAGCGCGTGGCCATGGCGCGCCTCTTCTACCACCGGCCCCGCTACGCCATCCTCGACGAGTGCACCAGCAGCGTGACCCTCGAGACGGAGAAGGTCATGTACGACACCGCCAAGGAGCTGGGCATCACCCTCATGACCGTCAGCCACCGCCGCAGCCTGTGGAAGTACCACACCCACATCCTGCAGTTTGACGGCCAGGGCCACTACGTGTTTAGCCGCCTCGATCCGGAGAAGCGTATGGCACTCGAGGACGAGAAGGAGGAGCTTGAGGTGCTGCTCAGGGGCGTGCCCGAGATAGAGAGGCGGGTTAAGGAGCTGACCAGCGGGGAGTAGGCATCCTGGCTGCGGGCGGACGGTGATGGGGATGAGTCGTGTGAGGGGTCGGATACAGTAGTCGGTGTCCAACTTGGTTGAGTTGGCCAGCAGAGATGGCCAACAGAGAGGAATAAGAGGTGGGAAGTCTGATTATGGTGAAGGGAGGCTCGTGTTTGCATTCAAGGGATACGGCGTACATCCCTTTGAAGGTGCGTGTGTATATAGCTAGGAGGTCGGTCGTTTGCGGCTTTTAGGGTACGATAGTGTGGGAACGCACGAAATATGGACGGCGGGCCTGGATCGCATAGGGAGCGGCGTGTGGTGTATCACTAACAAACACTTCCGGCGGTGTATCACTTCGATAGGATAATCTTGATAGAGGAAGAAGTTGCCTGTTGGTGTTGTAGTAACGGAAGCATTTGAATCACAAACTGTAGGGAGACCCACGATGGGTCCCATCTAAGAAATTAGTAACATGGCACTCGATGAGGCTGTGACTTGATATTCCTTCCGGGTTATAGGTGGCGCCCCATTGTGTACCGCCGGTTGAACTCGGCTGGTTCAGACCCGCGGGAGTACGAAATGGAACCCCCTCAACCAACCGGGTATTTCTTTACTTTTTAATCTAAGGGGTGGTCACAACCGGGTTTCAACCACGCCTGGCGCTTGCTGTAACCGAGACAGTCTGAACTGCCGACTGAGCTGTAGCACTACTCCGTACCAGCTCTACCCAAGCAACTCCAAACCTGGCAACCAAGAACACAGGAGGCACGCAAACATTACATCACGCAAAGTGAACGCAAAAGCTAGAAAATACGCTGAAATTTCACGGGAATATGATGACATTGTACAAGAAACGAATACGCAACCACGAGGGCGAGGTCCAAGAAAAATCTGTGCTCAAACAGTTTCCCCCTCGCCCCCCTTTTCCATCCTTCTCTAGGTAACAAAACAAGAAAACCACCTCCCTTAATCTAATCTACCCCAACCCCCTTCACACCACCTTACAACCCCGAAGGCGCAGCACTCGGCGTCGCCGTCACGGTAACAACCTCGTCCTCCGGGCAGGTATCATCCTCGCCCTCACCCTCACCGGAGTTGTTCCCCTCACCATCCCCCGGCGCGGCCGACTCCGTGGCAGCGGCAGTGGCAGTGGCGGTGGCCTCGCCGGCGTCGGCGGCGCTGGTCGAGGTCACGGTGACGACCTCGTCGGGCGGGCACGCGCTCTCCTCAGCGTCGGAGCCCTCGCTGCTGTTGTTGTCGTCGTCGACGATGATGCCGGCGCCGGACTCGCCGCTGCCGAGGGCGGCGGAGGAGGTGGCGGCGGGTGCGGCGCTGGTCTTGTCACCCTTGCCGTTGCCGTTGCCGCCTTCGGCGGCGGTGGGGGCGGGCACGCCGGTGGTGGCCGCGCAGTCGGCGACCGTCACGAAGACGGTGGATGCGGGGGCGGCCGCGGTGACGGTGACGGCTTCCTTGGTCACGGTTACCGTCTTCTCGGCGGGGGCGGCCGCGTCGCAGTTGCAGGCGTCGTTGTTGCCCTTGCCCTTGCCATTGCCGTTACCCTTGCCGTTGCCGCTGCCGGGCTTGACGCCGACGGTGGTGGTCGCGGGCTTCTTGACGGTGACGGTGCGGGTGCCGGTCGAGGTGGTGGTCTCGGTGGTGGTGGTGTCCTGCTCGCTGCCGGCGGGGGGGGTCACGGCCGGGTTGGGGGCCTCCTTGGTGTGGGTGACGACCTCGACGGTAGTAGACTCGATGGTGGACTCGACGGCGGTGGTGACGACTTTGCCGCCGCCCATGGTGATGGTGACCACCTTGGTCTGGGTGAGGGTCATGACCTTGGTCTCGGTGGCGGTCGAGACCTCGCCCGGGGCAGTGGCGGTGACGGTGACGGTGCTGCCGGTGATGAGGCCCTTGGAGGCTTCGTCCATGACGCTAGAGGAGATGGAGGGAACCGCGGTCACGGGGCAAACAGTCTCGGTGAGGATGACGGTGTCCGTGACGGTGGCAGTGCTGAGAGCTTCGCTGGGGAAGTTGGAGAAGTCCTCAGTCCTGGTCGGGCAGTCGATGACCTCGGGAAGGCACGAGGTGACAGTACGGATTGACGTGGTCGAAAGTGTGAGGGTGGTGACAGCAGCGGGGTCAGTCGGGGTGACGGCGGCGTTGGTCTCAGTGGTGATCGCGTCCGGCTCGGCCGACGTAGCCGTTGGAGACTCGGTCAGGGTGCTGCCAGTGATGAGGCCCTTGGAGGCTTCATCGAGAACACTGGACGAGATGGAGGGCACAGCGGTCACGGGGCAGACAGTCTCGGTAAGGATGATGGTGTCTGTGACGGTAGCGGTGCTGAGAGACTCGCTGGGGAGGTTGGCGAGGTCCTCCGTCTTAGCAGGGCAGTCGGTGACGATAGGGAGACACGAAGTGACGGTGCGGACCGAGGTGGTCGACACAGTCAACGTGGTGATGGCACCAGCAGTGCCGTTGGTCGGGAGAGGAGCAGCAGTGGCGACACCAGTGGACAAGGGAATTGTCACTGTGTCCGAGACGGCCGCAGCATCATCTCCAGGAGCCACAATGATGCCGGCAGTTCCGTTGTTGTGCCTCCCCCCAAGACGCATATAGCGGGGATGCCTTCTGGAGTAGGCAGAGGTGAGGGTGGCGAACAGGCCGAGGGTGATATAGGCGGCCTTCATCTTGACGGTGCTGAGTGTTTGTTTCGTGGTATGTTGTGTTGTTTTGTGGTATGTTGGTGTTGTTTTGGTGTATATCAAAGAGCGCCAGGCCAGGTGAGTGAGTGTGATCCAAAGTGAAAAGAGCGAGGGTCAACTTCGCAAGGGGCAGGCAAACACAGTTGCTCGCGTTGAAAGAGAATGTAGATACAGTGAGAAGCTGGGAAGCGAAAGTTGACGAGCCAGCAAGCAAAAGGAATGATGCTTGGACTAATGAAAGAAAGACAGCACTGATGCCAAGATGAACGGAAGGAGTCGTGAGGAGAGAAGGGGGAGGAAGACGAGACAGTCCTCGAACCTAGGCGTCCTCCCGGAGCTTTATGAGTGTAGCATTCCGCCTCCGTGGCGTCCAGAGCATTCGATGGTCTGAGAGGGATCCATAGCATGTCCACGGAGTGACAGGGAGCATGGAAGGAGAAGCAGGGGCATAGCCGCCTCGGCGGCCCCATACTGCTCCATTACATCACTCACATCCAGCTGGGTGTCACGGACTGCGGCCCTTAATCAACGGGATCCTCCACAGGGGGGGTAACAAGCGTAAACATCGGGACCACGTTGACGGTGGTGGGCTGTCTGCAAGTCCCACAGAGCACGGAGAAACAGAGGGCGGCTCTGGGAATCCAGGAGTGGTTCTTCGGTGGGACAGGGGGGTTGCCCAGCCCTGTCAGGGGGGGCATATGCAGGAACCGATGAATCTGAGACGGCTGGCCAGCCAATCGCCGACTTGGGCGGCACACGAATCCGGTAAAGGGGCCGTTGAGGGGCCAGTGAGGGGGCATGCCAGGGACAACTGGGAACTTCAACAACCCAGACACCAAAAAGCCCAGAAGTCGGCCAGAACGTTTAAACTTATCCCTGCCGATATCCGTCTCTACACAGCATAGTTGTGAGCCGAGCTCGCGAGGAAAGTGGAATTCCGTTTGAGACAGGCAGATGCAGCCCAGTCCGTACGGTCCTGTACAGTTTTGGCAGCTTGCTTGCTTGCATGATAAACAATTCGAGAACTAGGCGCATAACTACACTAACAGATCGATCAACGATCCCCATGTATCGATCCGCGTGTTTCTTCGATGATGGGCGCTGCGATCCACGGTGTAGCCGGGATGCGGAAAATCGGAAAATCGTCTGGTCCCTGATGTGCCTGACTGATGACAACCAAGAGCCCGGTTGCACTGTGCCGACTGGTAAGTTAAGCTTTTGCTGTTATGCCGAAACTCGGCTGTGTTTTCATGCGCAACAACCAAGCACGGTTTTTGTTTCGTGGCTCGAGCGAGGGGGAAGTGAAATACGACGTCGGCATTGGGGGAGCGGTGCACTTGACAAACGAATCAACACCAACTCATCTGGTCGACGAGTTATTCAACATGACAGCGAGTGCACACAACACAGTAACTACTGTGTAAGCATAACTGTCGCCAACGAGTTCGCCTGGCTCGGTCTCGGGTTGCCCGGGCTTTCGGTAAAAGTTTAGTGAAGTTATATCCACCGTGGGAAAGTCCCAAGTCCCAGCCAAGTTCAATCGATTCCCCATGAAATATGGTGCGCTCTGGAAAATTATCAGGGATGATGTGGAAATGTGGAAATGGGAGAGTTTCACCTTTTGCAGCCCCGCTTCAACCTGAAATCGTACCCTGCCGTCGGGACCGGCGGTGATTGGCCCGCCTCCTGTCAAAGATCCACACATTGCGCAGTCGTCAATGCGAAACCGCCAAAGCCCGGAACTTCGGCGGACACCATTGCTCGGCAGCGACATGGACAAGTCTTGGTCAAGGCTTTTCGCAAGGACACGCGGGATCTCGGATTTGGGCAATTATGAATATTGGTGTTTGGTAGATCCGCTCATCATTCGATCACTGGGCAGTGCACAAGGGCATGCAAAGCAAGCCTATTTTTGGCATCTCATATCACACGAGAAACGTACAAGCAAGTACGGATACTCTATCCAAGCGTCATTTATGACCAAAAAGTCAAAGCAGACGGAAAGCCCGGGCGCAAGTCCCGGAAGCATCGGCTGGGGCCAGGTCGGTAACGGCGGCGCAGCGCAGACGCATTACATACTAACGTAACTACAGAGGAGTTCCTTGTGTCTTTTTGGCTCGGCAATGTCTCTTCTAAACTCTCTTATGCCTGAGTCAGTGAGCGATGGCGCCGATCTGTTGATCGTGTAGCCATTCATCGACTTCGTCCCAACTTCTCCCGCTCTTTCAGGCGAAACTCCACAAGCCACACCGTGAAAATCATGCCCGCGCTAGACTGTCGGACGAACTGGGGGGCACTTGAATCGGGCACTCGGACCTGCTGATCAGCCGCAAGCCAACTTCAATTCATTCAACGGCATGGTCAACCTGCGACTTCTGAAGCCACTGACTTGCTTCAACCAACACATATTAAATATCGAGCCAACTCATCTCTCAGCAATATGACTCCTCATTATCAAGCAGATGTGAGAAAAAAGGCTACGAGGGAGCGCGCGTGATCAAAAAGTCAGATGATGGTGCTTTGAACGGTTAAAAGCGGAAGGCCCTGATGGGTTAGGGTTAGGTTATCTTTGACTCTTACATGTCAACAGTGTCTCGGGGCCGGGTCGGTATCTCTCCACTCCTTGGTGGCTGATCATTGACATTCATTTACCGCTATCTAACCTTGACTAAGAGGCCTCTTCTGAAGGGGCGGTCAAGTTGCTTTTCGAATTTATTAATTGCCATCTTCTGCTCTTGTTTCGTTGTTCATTTTTGTTCGTTATTTACCTACTTCCACTTTCCCGTGCTGTAGTTGCCTCGGCTATCGGAGTACCGAGATCCGGCCGCTCGGGAGGTTAGACATTGCTCAACATCATGCGTGAGTTTTCGCCAGGATGAAGTGACGAGACACAAGCTGACCGTTAATATAGGTCGTCCATCATTGCTGCCATGTTGGCTACCACTCCTTTCCCAGCTCGTCCCGGGTTTGGCGTTCCCAGTCACTGACCAGGGGGTCGTCACCATACACACCGATCCTGCAGGTCGTAGAGGAGCTGTGGCTAGCGAAAGCTCCATATGCTCCAAGATCGGGAGGGATACCATTGCGATGGGCGTGAGAATCCCTTGTACCTCGCCCTCCTGACATGCAGCTAATAGCCAGTCAGGGGTCTGCCGCCGACGCCATGGTGTCCACCACCTTGTGTGTAGGCGTCATCGGCATGTACCACTCCGGCATTGGCGGTGGCGGCTTCATGCTCGTCCGTGACAAGAATGGGAATTACGAAACTATTGACTACAGGGAGACCGCCCCGGCAGCCGCGAGCCAAGACATGTATAAGGACGACCCAAACGCCAGTGTCTATGGCGGCCTGGCTGTCGCTGTACCGAGCGAGCTCAAGGGGTTGGATCACTTGCACCGGAAATATGGCGTAAGTAACCACACTCTTGCGAGCCGAGCCCCTAACAGGCTAACCGTCTGCTAGACGCTCCCTTGGAAAACGCTCGTCATGCCTGCCGTACGCGTTGCTCGAGAGGGCTTTAAGGGTAAATATCAGTCCGCAACCCCTTGACAAAACCAGTCGAGCTTACACAGCGCCTCGAGTCACCGAGGACCTGGTCCGCTACATGGAAAATGCCAGCGCGGATAACAACACCTTCTTGGTCGACGACCAGATCTGGGCTGAGGATTTTGCCCCCAATGGTGAGAAGGCAAACTCATCCATATTGGATATCACTAACACTAATTCACAGGCACTCTTCTCAAACTCGGGGACACTATCACAAGGAAACGCCTTGCCAAGTAGGCGATCCACGTCCGCGATGATTTGTGTTTACTGACCGTTTCTAGCTCATTGGAGAAGATTGCCAATCAAGGGATCGATGTATTTTACAAAGGGGAGATCGGTGAGTTAGTTTCTGCGTCATAGGGTTAAGCCGTCCACTGACCTGACCCCAAAAGCCGAGTCCATGGTCAACTACATCCAAGAGAAGAACGGGATCGTGACCATGGAAGACCTCGACGCGTATACCGTCAATGTGAAGCCAGCTCTGAACATCACGTACGGTGACTACAGGCTGTTTGCCACGGAAGCCCCTAGCAGCGGCGCCGTCACCTTCAGCATGTTCAAAACAATGCAGCAATACGCTCCCGAAGACCTCACCGACCTCAACTTGACCACCCACCGTTTCGTTGAGGCCATGAAGTTTGCCTACGCAGCACGTCTAGAACTCGGCGACCCGGCATTTGTCAAGAACGCTTCGCAAATTGAAGCCTTCTTGCTGAGCGACGACGCAGCCGAGGACATCCGCAGCCGCATCTTCGACGACAGAACGCAGCCGGTGGAAGCTTACGACCCGCTGTCCCTTTTCGTCCCCGACAGCCATGGCACCTCGCACGTCGTCGCCTCCGACGAGTCCGGCCTAACCATCTCATCAACAACCACCATCAACCTCCTCTTTGGCGCCCAAATCATGACGCCCGACACAGGCATCATCCTGTAAGCACACAACCCGCTTCCCCTCTCTCCCTTCCCCCCTCCCCCATTCTTCAACCCCCACCCAACTAACCACCCCACCCCCTCCCCCCCAGCAACAACGAAATGGACGACTTCTCGCAACCCGGCCGCCGCAACGCCTTCGGCTTCGCGCCCTCCCCCGCCAACTACATCGCGCCCGGCAAACGCCCCCTCTCCTCCATCACGCCCCTCATCGCCGAGCACGCGAGCAACAACACCTTCTTCTTCGCAACCGGCGCGGCGGGCGGGTCGCGCATCATCAGCGCGACGACGCAGACGGCGTGGAACATCCTGGCGCGGGGCATGAGCCTGCACGACGCCGTGGTCGCGCCGCGCCTGCACCACCAGCTGCTGCCGCATGTGCTGCGGGTGGAGGAGGGGTATGAGGCGGGGGTGGTGGAGAGTTTGGAGGGGAAGGGGCATGAGGTGGAGTTTATGGCGCCGGGGCTGAGCGCGGTGCAGGGGGTGATGCGGTTTTGGGATGGAAGGTTTGATGCGGTGGGGGAGCCGAGGCAGGTTAATAGTGGGGGGTATGTTGTCTGAGGCCATGCATGGTAGGAAGGGGGAAGGGGGAAAGGGGGGGTATAGACTTTGTGCGTGAGGGGAGTTCAGTTCAGCATTTACGTGTAGCATTGTAATTTGAAAGGCGTTATCAACTCAGGGTGATGGGATGCGGAAAGGTGAAATTTCTCGATTATTCGTTGAACTAATGCCAAACCAGATACCGGCCACACCACCAGCTCGCCCACCAACCCAAAGTCATCATCATCAAATACAAAAGCCATACAACCCCGTTCACCATAACACCCGCCGCCCAAACGCCCCCATACCTTTCCTTTTTCACTTGCTAGTATCGACCACATACCGGCCCACGATCTTGCCCTCACGCATCAGCTGGTACACATTCTGCAGCTCGCTGAGGCCGACCGTCTTGTACGGCACCTTGATCAGGCCGCGGCTGTAAAAGTCCAGCGCCTCCTGGGTGTCCTGCCGATTACCAACATAGCTCCCCTTGATGACGAGCATACGCACGACCGTATCAAACACGGGGGCGCTGAGCTGGGCACCAGCCGGCAGGCCGATGCAGACGACAGAGCCGCGGCTGCGCACATATTGCGTAGCCTGCTGGAATGGCTTCTCGGCGACGGCCAGCAGCAGCACGGCGTGGGGGCCGAGGCCGTCGGGGGCGGACGCCGCGCGGACGTCGCGCACGAAGTCGTCGCCGACGCTGGTCGTGTAGTCGACGTACGCGCTCGCGCCGAGCTCCTTGCAGCTCTTGGCCTTCTCCTCGCCGCCGTCGATGGCGACCACGTTCAGGCCCATGGCGCGCGCGTACTGGATCGCCATGCTGCCCAGCCCGCCGCCCGCGCCGACGATGGCGACGTACTGGCCGGGGCGCGCGCCCGACTCCTTCAGGCCCTTGTACACGGTGATGCCGGCGCAGAGGACGGGGGCGACGGCCTCGAGGTCGCAGTCCTTGGGGATGCGCGCGACGTGGGCGGCCTTGGCCACGGCGTACTGCTGGAAGGTGCCGTCGACGGTGTAGCCCGACAGCAGGGCTTTGGGGCAAAGCGGCTCGTCGGCCTGCATGCAGAAGCTGCAGGCCAGGCAGCTGCCGTTGAGCCACTTGATGCCGGCGTAGTCGCCCAGCTCGAGGTCGGTCACCAGCTCGCCCTTGGCCACCACGACGCCCGCACCCTCGTGCCCGCCGACGAGGGGCAGCTTGGTCTCGAGCGGCCAGTCGCCCATCATGGCGTGCAGGTCGGTGTGGCAGACGCCAGAGTACTTGACGTTGACGAGGACTTCATCCGGGCCGGGCTTCTGGACGGGGATCTTCTTGTACGACACGGCTGTCGGTGATGTTAGGATGTGAGGTGGCGGGATGGGTTATACACAATCTGGGGAGGGAGTATGACGTACGACCACCCGACTTCTCAACCACCTGAGCCCATTGCTCGGTTGGGATCTCAAATTCGCCCATTGTGATTCTGTAGAATTCGTGGGGCTGAAAGGTGTGTGTTTGTGTGTGGATGGTTGTGTGTGGGTGTGTGTGTTGAGGAGGGAAGGAATGATGATATCACTGATATGGCTTGGTGTGGATCAATCCGTGCGGCAGTACAAAGCAGGAAGGAACCGCTCATCATTTATACGCATCGGCCATCGTTACCGTTCGGTATCACGCCAGCGAAAGACAAAAAAAAGCCAGGTCTCGACTAACAAGTACAAGAAACATGGTAATACGAGGCCGAGCGGCAAAGGTGATTGATTGATCGGTTGGGTGGCTGAGAGATGCAGACGTCGGTCGATGAAGGCAAGCCTGCATGAACCGTACGATGTGGTAGAAGCTATACATAGGTACCTGGGAGGTAGTTCTAGACTCGATAGGCGCATTCCGGAACCGGTGGCCTGACTTTTCGGCGTGGCCGGGGCTGGAACGATTCCCGGCGGAATTGACCGCGGGGTCGGGGGAGCGGAACCAAGCGAAGCACCTTCAGCAGCTCTCAAAGACCCCCACATTTGTTTTAAAAGAGAGTCTTAACAGAAGTGCGCATAACGAGAATACCTGAATACCTTGTATTTCCATGTACAAAACAAACATGACAACTCTTAAGGGATGGCGATGTTCAAAATTCAAGGCCGTACCTTACGCCTCAAGTCTCCGGACTCCTCTGGGTTGTGTATCTACATACAAAGTATGCAGGTATGCCACAGTTGGAACCCCGGTAGCGTGGTTACGTAACGTCAGTCCCAAACCCCCCAAAACAGCTCGACAAGTCTAGACCATGCCACACGGCATGGGAAATCACAGAGGGGCCAGGCTCCCAGGGTTCCCCGCAAGACCTCCGCTGCTCCGGGCTTGCTTTCGATGTATGTCTTAAGCCACCGAGCTGATGTGCGGCATGCATAACGCATAACCGACCCCGCCATGAGGGCACAGTGAAGGGCGAACGGTTGCGGGAGGAGCCGGTTTAACAAGACATCATGCGGAACAACCCGGCCAGATAGAGCGACGTATTCCAAGCGCGAGCTGGCTCGTTACATGCTCCAAACGGCCGTATGTTCGGGAGCCCCAACCCCGGCGTCCCCGGAGCCGGGCATCCCCGCAGTATGCGGGAAATATGGGGCACGCCGGCTTGGCATCAGTGGGCCGTCCGTTTCACCATCACCATCACCATCCGGCTGCCACACATGAGGGAGGTCATAACCAAACATAACGGCATGTCAACTTAACGTCATTCCCCTATCTGTTTTTGGCGCCACCCATGAAACACTGCCGCCTTCTCCGCATGAAATATCGCTCGCTTTCTACAACGAAATCATTGACCTCTCTACGAGCCACCCGGTCCTCCCAGCAGGGCGAATCTCCGCACGATACCCGGTCCGTATTCTTGGTACTGACAAACCGTTAGCCAAACCCATATCCCACCGCGAAATTCAGACATAGAACGTACCTCCGCCTTGGTGTGGCAGTATGACCGGAACTCGGGCGTCTGGCCCAGCAAGCTCCCGCCAAACCACGGGCCGTGGCGCTGCCTCTTGTGCCCGATAACCTGCACCTCCAGTCCTCCACTCTTGGCACCACCGCTGCGTACCTCGCTCTGACGGATCCTGGCGTCCACGAGCTGCTTGATGTCGCGCTGTAACCTGCGGCCAAAGTCCTTGTACAGCGTACTGCCACCGGAGAGCACAATGTTCTTGTACAGGCCGCGACGCACATCGATGGGCGACGACTGAATCACGCCGTCGACAACCACGGGTAGCG
This sequence comes from Chaetomium tenue, assembly GCF_020726465.1. Classification (NCBI taxonomy): domain Eukaryota; kingdom Fungi; phylum Ascomycota; class Sordariomycetes; order Sordariales; family Chaetomiaceae; genus Chaetomium; species Chaetomium tenue. The sequence goes on along the minus strand of NW_027117334.1, from coordinate 1,626,712 downwards.
GCGTCAGGAAGTCGGATGAGTAGATCTCGGGGTTGAAGAAGATCTCGGGCGCTAGGAAGCGCTCGTAACCGACGTCGACGCTCACTTGGCGGCCGCCCGGCTGGGCAACGACGTGCTTCAAAAACCGGGTGCGGTCACGATCGTACTTGCCGAACTCGTTGACGATATCCGGGCAAACGTAACAGTACTCCTCCTTGATCTCCTGTGCGGTCTTGAGAGAAGAGTCTGCCTCGCCACGGTCGCGGAGGAGCGACTGGACAAAGTAGGTGATGTCGCGGCCGGCGATGGGGATCGACTTGATCGACGAACCGATCACGTAGCCTTCGGCGACCGGAATTACGTGCGTAACACCGTCACCAGAATCGATAACCGTGCCTGTCAGAGACCGATCAGTGACCTTCGACGATGTCCACGACGCGGCAAGTGCTAGCACAGCCTGGACGGCAATGTATAGTCCGGCACAGTTGAAGGATTCGAAGAAGATCTCGGCCGTGTTCTCGCGGTTCTCGGGCGGGTTTAAGGGCTAGAGTCTATTAGCCACAGCATCATACGCAAATATCAAGGGCAGTCTCACCGGCTCCGTGAGGAGGAAGTAGTGGTCCTCGGGCTCTACCCTGAGGTATTTGAAGATGGAGTTAGACCAGAATCTCTCCATATGATCCTGCCGCCACGTATTAGTCTCGCCCGCCAGCATCCGTTACTAGTTCAACCAACCCAGTTCTCGATCTGCCCGTGCCGGATCGGGTAGTGTAACCCATAGCCTAGCTCCGTCAGCCGCCGCCTTTCTTCCTCGGTGGAACGGACCTACCAGGTCCGCCTGCAGCCGAGATGGCCTCGTCGCCGATGAAGAAGTCAAGGTCCTCGGTTCCGCGCTTCCCCGATAGATGGCCGGTCGGGCCAGCTCCGCCGGTAAGGAACGAGGGTCGGTTGGGAACGGGAGGGCGGCCGGAACCCGCACCACCACCGGTCGCGGCACCCTTGGTCGCAATCGCTGTCGGGAAAACGAACGAAGGAGAGTCGTTTCCGGCGAAACCTAAAAGAATGACCGGTCAGCCGTGAAACGGTGAGAAGTCGCTGTAAGCTCCGAAGAGGAGAGACGAACCTAGCTTAGAGAACCCCGTGCCGCTGCGAGGGTAAGTTGTGGTCAGCGATCGTAAACTTGGTGGACTCGCGGCTGGCGCATCCTCCTCTGTTTCCTCGAGAGCGGGGCTAAGGGGGGTCTCGCCGCTACACCTACTTGTCCATGACAACGGCTGGGGTTTGGTTGGCCATTGTTGCAAATGTTTGCTGCTGCGCGCAGCTCCTGCTGGTGTTTCTGCGCGGTCAATACAGAAGGCGACACTCAAGGGCGAGGTGTCGTCCAGGATGCAGGCAGGCAGTTAGTGGAGAGCGTTGAGGTCCAAGATTACGTCTGACGAAGCTCCCGAGTTGACCCACGCTGCGGCTGTGCGCCAAGAAATACGGGTGCCCCGCCAGGTACGGTGGCCGGAACCTCTATCTGCGCAAGTTTCAAAGGGCAACAATAACTATCTTTAACATCGGCTTGGGCTCATCAGACAAATGCAACCTCTAATGTCGCAACGGAGACGCAACTCAGTCAATAAATATGGCAGCAGATGATAGACCGTTTACCGAATCACTCAGTGCCGGCAAAATCTCAAGTTCTAGAATGGAATAAAATAATTGAGAACAACCATCGCATAGAAGAAGCCCAGCAAGCACGATCGGGCTTTCTCAAGGTTGAGCCATGCACAGTGGCACTCGCGTCCATGAGATGCGGGAATCATGAAGGAACACGGCCGCGTCGCTCCTTCCCTAGATACCAATACTTTCAAATTTCGAGACTGGCACCGTGTAATTCGGCCAATCACCCACAAAACAAACGACCACCTGTTTCCGGTTGCCCTGCCATCTCCCAGCGACAAGCTTCCATCATACCCTCATCTCTGTCATCCTCGGTTTGCTCAAAGCGCCTGGTCTTTTCCCTGTCCCTAAGGCAGCTTTCCGATTACCCCAGGGGCATTAGAGCCAATAGCGTTTGTTTCCTTTTCCATATGTTGGTTTGTTTTTGGTGAGACGGTTCTGTTTTCTCCAGTCTGCTTGCTTCCTCTCCTTCGATTCTGTCGATACCCACAACTGACAAGCAACCCACCACCAACAGACGCTGACAACACCAAAATCCGGGCGTAGCTCAGTCATACCTATCGAGCCACCACTATCTTGGCCACCCTAAATACAACCTCAGCTGCTTGGTTTGATATCTTGCCTAGGTACCGGTGTGTCAGACAACTCGTCGCGCGCGACAGTATCCGAGTCCCGATCACCTTACTTTGAAGAGAAACGAGACACCATAAACTTACTTGGCGAATTGCTATTCTATCTCGACAAAGGAGACCGTCTCGGAAACCCGGCGCAATGTCAAGTGCCCCCGAGTTTTTCTCCATTGGCCCTGGGGGGGATGCCTCCGTCGGCGACTTGTGGGAACGGCCGTCCAACAAACCGGTTGCTTCGATATTTGTACACGCAGGAGCAGGCTACCATAGCGCATTGAATGAGGGTGTACACCTTCAAGCGTGCACCGAGTGAGTTCTCCACCGGGTACCCTCTAAGCTATTCACATATCTAACAGCACGACTAGTGCTGCCCGCATTGGCATGAGTTTTCTCAGGGCTGGCGCAACTGCTCCCGAGGCCGTCGAGGCCGCCATTAGATGTCTGGAAGACAATGGGATTACAAATGCTGGTTTCGGAAGCAACTTGAACATCGATGGTGTGGTCGAGTGTGATGCCACTATTGTCGACCATCTCGGAAGAAGCGGTGCCTGTGGTGCTGTTGGGGGTGTGTACCACACCTGCTCGCCCTGCTCCAAAAAGCATTCCGCTAATGTTACTCACAGGTGTCAAAAACCCTATCACCCTGGCCAAGAAGATCCTCGACACGAGCAGCCTGCCACTATCGCTCCGCAGAGTCCCGCCCAACATCCTTATAGGCTCAGGAGCCAAGGACTTTGCGGAGGAGCACGCTTTAAAAACCGTCCAGAACGAGTATCTAGTCTCGAGAAACGCAAAAGACCGTTATCTCAGCTGGATCGAGGACCTGAGGAGGGCTGAGGGGAAGAAGTCTCGTCCAGGATACAGGAAATACTGGAACGGTTGGAGGACACCATCGCTAGGTGCCTATGGAAAGGTTGCGAGGCCGGTCGGTGATGTCCAGGCTCGAGATCATACCGCGGCCATCCTCACCGGCATTTGGAATGAGGGTCAACCCGACTCCCCGGATGCTGGTCGTCCCCAAGCTGGCGGCCACGAACTACCCGCAGCCACAATTGTTTCGACCTCAGCCCTTTTTAATCCCATGGGCGCATCGAGGGAAGCGCCGGGCAAGCCAAAATTCCCCGACCCCTGTCCTTTAAATCTCCTGGGCTCGTCCATTCAGCCATATAAGGGTCCGTCGACGCCGATGGAGTCGAGGGTATGTGCAGGACTGGGAGCCGACTTGCCATATCTCGCGTCATCACATGCCCCAGCATCCGTTTCGGTCAACGATGGGTCTATAAGCTATGAAGACACCGAGGTGGACATGGTAGATGATTTCGACTACTATGAGACTTATGGATTCGACTCCTCGTGTGACAAGAACAACACGAACCGGCCTGCGGAACCCCCGGCGGGAATGGAGGAGGCTGTAGATACTGTGACGGATACGGTTGGGGTAATTGCCATCGACTCACTCGGACGGATTGCAGCAGGATCCTCATCTGGAGGCATCGGAATGAAGCACAAAGGCCGCACTGGCCCTGCCGCTCTGGTCGGTGTCGGGAGTGCTGTCGTTCCGGAGGACCCAGATGACGACCTGGCGACATCAGTGGCCGCGGTTACCAGCGGCACCGGCGAACATATGGCAACTTGCCTCGCTTCAAGCAAATGCGCTGAACGCCTCTTTCAAGGTACGCGCCGTGGGCCTGGCGGACGGGACATTGTCGAGGAGGACGAGCATACCATCATGGAATCCTTCGTCGTCGATGACTTCATGAATCACCCCGGCGTCAGAAGTCAGCCCACAGCCGCGGCTATCGGGGTCATGGCTGTCAAGAAAGACCGTACTGGGGTATACTTCTACTTCGCTCACAATACGGATTCTTTTGCACTGGCTTCCATGTCGTCGACGGAACGCGAGCCACTCTGTGTCATGTCGCGCCTCGGCAAGACAGGGCACGTTGCACTGGGCGGGCGGAAGATTCGGCTGGACTGAGGCGCCATCATGGTGGTGTAGGGCACTACACGTGGTATGTGCTGTTGGGAGCCCTCGAGATCGAAAGAACGACGATTCCTGTATAAGAGACGAACCTTGAATGCATCACATTGCACCTTGTCAGAGTAGCGTCAGAGATTACTGATAGAAGTCATTGCCTCTTTATTTTCGTGGACCAAGCCCAGTGGCGGCTCGGCCGTCGCTTCAATCTCGTCTTGCATGTTGAGGCTCATCGACAAAATATGTCCGTCAGTTTCTAGACGGGTTACGGTGATCTGAGCTGCGATCTGGGTGCTAGACAGGTGCAAAGGGTGACGGGTTTGAAGTCCTGATAGATTTATGGTATAAATTCCGGTATGACACTCTGATGATTCAACACATTGTTTTCCTCTCCCAACGCCACGCCTACCCAGACGATTTTGATGCCCCTTTGCCCCTTGAGGACGCCATGGTCTACAACCGCAAAAGAAAAGCAAGAACTGGCCATCCGGCTGTTCTACAGTCCCACCCCCAACTCTCTCTCTCCTCCCCTTGCCCATCCTCGCATGAGCAGGACGGTATACATCCATATATCAATCCCCACTCTTCAAACCTCCCCATTAGTCCCCAGCTTCCTCTTCTCTTTCCGCCCAACACCCGGCGAAGCGCTGCTGCTACCGCTGCCGTTGCCATTGCCATTACTGCTGCCGCTACCGCCCGCTACAACCGGCCGCTTCCCGTAGTTCCCCAGGGCCAGCGCGGTGCCGCAGGTCAGGCACTCGCCGCCGTCGGGCACCTCGCAAAAGATGCTGAGGCAGACGGAGCAGACGAAACCCGTGTCGATCACGTTGCGGTGGCAGAAGCATGCCGCGCGGAAGTCGACCGCGTCCGCGCTGGGGGTCACGAGCAATTCCGCCACGCTCGCGCCCAGCCCGAGCTTGCCTGCTCTGGGATGTCTTCCTCCTGCTGTGGTTCCTTGGCCGCCGGTGGCGGTCTTGGAGCTGGCCGGGCCCTTGCCCGAGTCTGCGCCGCCTGACGGGTTGGAGGGCGCAGTCCCGCTGCCAAAGCCGAACATAAGGTATTGGAGCAGCCCGCGCGGCTCGGCGGCCGGGATGAAGGTGCCCCGGGTGATGAAGCTGGCTTGCTCGAGGAAGGTGGCGCTGCCGCGGAGAGAGAGGGTGTCGATGGCGATGCGGGCGCGGGCGGCGGCGAACACGGCGTTCATGGTGGGGATGTACTGCGCCGGGGCGCTGTCGCTAACCGAGAGGATCAGAATGCGTGCGTGCAGGCCCGCGAGGCCACCGCCATTTATAGATGTGCTTGATACGGGGTTCGGGCCGACTGCGGTGCTTGCTGTCATGGCGGTGCCGGTGTTGGTCGCAGCGTGGGCGGCTGTGGAGGAGGCGGTGAAGGACAGGGCGGTTTTGTTAATGTGGGCGAGGGCGAGGGTCAGGGCGCCGGATATTTGGGTCGTTGTCGAGGCGAGGTCGGCATCGGTGGTGTCGTTTATGAGGGCGCGGAGAGAGGTTAGGAGGGAGTTTTCTATCTGGGCAAACTGGGGATATTTATTGGCAGAGGAGGATTTGCTGTCGTTGGCAGCATTTTGCATATCGACATCCTGAGAGCGAGCCTGCCTTGGCGGCGCTGGATAGAGCCAGACGGCGCGGTTGGTATGGGCGGCTATGATGGAGACTTGGTTCGAGTTGCTAAATGCGAGGTGGGAATTGACAAAAACCAAGATGTTCGCTATCGCTTTGGAGATGGGGAGGACGTCGGTGAGGGCGGCCCAGGCTCGTGGGTTGGTGTCGATGACAATGGTGCAGAGCGATGGTATGTCGTCGGTATTGTACACCTCATAATGCTCCGAGGCGTCAACCGCGTCCTGGACGCTCATTTTGAACTAGCTCTGTGTGTTGATGTTGCTATTGCTGTTATCGCTCGCTGGAATGGCCTCGTGCAATGCTATCCGCCGTGGGTAGGACAAGCATTCGCACCTCGCAGGCATCCGGTGGACGTCAGAATTGTCGTCCGTGCCTGTCGATCAATGACGATTCGTTGATTCGTTGCTATCTGCTCGCTGCTTTCTGTTCCCTGCTGCTTAGGTTCCTCGGTAAATTCGGTTTATCGAAATCCGAGGGGATGCAGCAGGCCGTCGCAGGTCAGCCGTATGTCGAAGTCCTTCATGTGCGCTGTTGGTTTTTTGTGATGGCCTAATGACGTTGCGAGTTGTCCACCATGGAGTTACTATGTAACAGTAGAAAATTGGGAGCACAATAACTAAACTGATGGGCGGCTGTCACATGCGACTTGCGCTATGCCGCTCTCAGACTAGTTAGACTAACTGTAATTGCATGGCGCTCCCTTGGAGCTATGGTGGGGCATCAACTTGGCGGGGCAAAGCCTCAGATATCTCGGGCGATTTATGTCCAAAGGTTTGTGAGCCTCAAAATCATCTGCCACGAAAGGCCTGCTGCTGATTATGGTAGCTGCTCGAATTTTGACCAGAGTGTTGCCTAGAGTTTTGCCTAGAATCTGTCTAGAAATTCTCTGCCGACCAGCTCCCAATCTGAGTCTGCTTCTTCCCTCTTACAACCTCTTTCCACGATCAATTCTCAGTCAAGACCTGTCCTACAAACGCACGTTTCTCAACTCTGAACACCTGCAACTCTTGTCTCTCGACTCCTGTCGTCTAGAGTCAATCTTTAACACCTTTACGCCTTGTCGGCACCTCCTTGGCGCGTTGACGCGAACCTCTTTCAACCATTGAGTCACGCGCGAGTCGCGTCGATACCTGTCCTGCAAACACTCATTCCTCAACTTTCAACATCTGCAACACCTGCAACTCTTGCCTCTCGGCTCCCGTCGTCTGACATCAGTCATTCACACCTTCACGCCTTTTTGGCACCTCCTTGACGCGTTTACAGACGCGTTTACAGTCACGCTTACCCTGTATAGCCGCTCCTACGTTCAACTACGTTGAGCCTATCTTTCCACATTGGACCCATTTACCCATAACCACCTTTCTACTTCTACTATCATCCCAAAAATCACCATGCCTGTCTCTGTGCTCGAATCATCTGTTGTGGTCGAGACCACTGAGAAGCAAGGCGAGGCCCTGCTTCTTCTCGCTCGGCTCATGGAAGGTGGCAAGACGGACGAAGAGTTGTCGGCCGACCTTGCCAAACTGACAAAGCTCCTCAACGAGGATCTCGAGCGCACTAAACAGGGCGAACAATCTATCACCTATGTTATTGACAGCGATTGCGTCGACACTATCTTTCTCTATCTCGACATGAGACGATCCGACACCGTCCGGGCCCAAGCCACCCTTTGCACGGCGGCCTATCTTCGTGCTATTGGCAAGCAGGGCCCAGAGTATATCAATGCGTTCTTTCACGCCAGGATGCGTCGGGTCAACTACGAAGACTACATTATCGCCTTTTGTGCTGCTGCGGCCATATTTCCCATGGACTACGATACCATGTCAAAGCTCATCCACACCGATGGCTTTCTCCCCAGCCTTGCACCGCTGATGAGCGGGAGGTACAAGAGCCACAAGGTCGAGATGGCTTGCTTGGAAATGCTCAATGCCGCATGTATGCAGACGAAGTGCCATGCTGCTATCTACAAGCATTGCCTTGCTTGGATGGAGGATCTCATCTTCGAGAATCCCGAACTACGTGTCGAGGCCATGATGGAACTCGGAGGGACCGAGGTCGAGCTTAAGGAAAGGGCCGACCACTTGAGAAAGCACTGCGAGAAAACTCGCAGCCTTGCTGGAGTTGTCTGGACGAAGATTATGGTTAGCGCCCATGTCCGTACACTTCGTCGTACCGCCCGGAAGGCCACTAAGAAGGCCGCTAAGAAGGCCGCTCCGAACGCCTGGGACGGGAGACTCGTTATGGCGTTCATTATTGCGAAACCAGCTGACGTGAAGAAACTTTAAAGGCCGCCCCCGTTCAGCAAGACCTAACGCCCAGCCAGGGACCTGAACTCAAGATTGAATCAGCAACGCCAAAGTTTGAAGTTTTATGCAAGAGGTTTGCCGAGATGCTTGCTGCGGAGGACTCCGACGATGTCCAGTATGCAGTCGAGGGACTGGCGTACGCAACTACACGGCCTAACATCAGGGAGCAGCTAGCTCGCGACGGCAAATCGTTGAAACAGATTGTCAAAATTCTGGAATCGGCACCCCCGAACTCGTCGCTGGCGTACGGCGTTCTTAGTATCATTACCCACCTTACCCGGTACCAACCCGCCGAGACCGAGGAACAAAAGAGGGTAAGGGAACTCAAAGCGTATGCTAACGCGGCCGGAAAGCTGCAACTCAACCCTCTGAGTGACGATGCTCACGTATCAGAGCGGTGCAAACTTGTTTTTAGTTCTGGCGTCACTCCGCTTCTCGTCAAGCACTGCAAGGCGGCCTCGGTCGCATCTCTATCCCTCATCATCTACATCATCTTTTCGTTCTCTGTCACCTCTTCTTTCCGCGGCCAGCTCGCCCAGCAGGGTGCCGTCCGCCTCCTCATCGCAGCTTGGACCGCCCTCCCAGAAAAGGAAGACACCACCCGGCGGACCGCGGCCCAGGCCCTCGCACGCATCCTCATCTCTACCAACCCAGCCCTGGTCTTCCGCCAACAAACTCCCCAAACCGCCGCCATCCGTCCTCTCACCTCAATCATCCCTCCAGACCCCACATCGGACACCCGGGATCTCCTACCCACTTTCGAATCCCTCCTCGCGCTCACCAACCTCGCCTCCACAGACGACGACCACGACACCACGCGCCGCGCCATCGTGCGCACCGCCTGGGACGACATCGAAGAACAGCTCTTCAGCAGCAACACGCGCGTCTCGACCGCCGCTGTGGAGCTCGTCTGCAACCTAGTCCAAAGCCCCGCCGAAGCCACCACATTGTTCGGCGACGGCTCGTCCAAGGCCGCCACGCGCGTGCAGCTCATCCTAGCACTGGCCGACGCCGACGACACCAAGACGCGCAGCGCGGCGGGCGGCGCCCTGGCCAGCCTGACCGCCTTCGACGCCATCGTCCGCGCGGTGCTGCTCCAGCCGCGAGGGGCCGGGGTGGTGTTGGGTTTGTGTCGTGATGAGGGGGATGAGGGGCTGAGGCATCGGGGTGCGGTGGTGGTGCACAATATGCTTTCGCAGGAGGGCGACGTGGGGCAGTTGGCGAGGGAGAAGTTGCTCGCGGCGGGCGGGGTAGAGGCGCTGACGGAGTGTGCGAAGAAGAGTCGGACGCCCGAGGTGGTGGAGGCTGTTGTGCACGCCCTGAAGGTGCTGCTTGGGAAGGAATGAAGGGGTTGATGTCATTCGCTTATATACTTTCTTATGTCCTTATGTCATTCTCTTATATACTTTCTTATGTCCCTTCCTATGTCCTTTCCTATGTCTTTTTCTTATGTTACCGAGACGTTTAAATCGTCTTCGAGAGAGGAACCACTTAATGCATGGATGGCTTGATCATGGCCCGGTTATAATACATACTCTAATAAGATTGGACCCAGATAGAGTATCAGAATGTCTACATACATTATGCGAACCGTCCCTCTATATGCATGCATGCACCGCCCACTCACCGAGCTCGTAATCTAGATATCCGTGCTAGTCTCATCTCTCCCTAAAAAGATCTTGCTCATCCTCCTACTAACCGCCTGCCCAACCGTCCTCTCACTCACCTCCCCTTCCTTGTTAACACTCTTACGCACCTTCTCCAACCTCAGCGGGCCCCCTTCCTCCAAGCCCTTCACCAACTTGGCCACAGTCCCAAACTCGGCCGCAATGCCGTACGCGATGGGCGCGGTGACCCGGGCAATCTCCTGCAGCATACGCACGTACGTGTCGTGCGGCCCGTCTCCCGTCCTGACCTGCCCGGTGTCCATGCAGAACCCGGCGTCGTTGGCCTCGTCGCGCTGCCGGCGGTACGGCACCGTGCTGATGTGTTGCGTGAAGACGGTGATCCAACGGGCCGTTTCGAGGGAGACTGTGGTGTGGTGGATGAGCACGCCGTGGAGGACTTGGAGCTGGAGGAGGGAGGTCTCAACGACCTCTTCGTCGATGTAGGTTTGTGGGTTGCCGTTCTTGCGCTTGCACTGCTGCTGGGGGTTGGAGGTGTCGGAGGCCGGGTCGAGGCCGTTGCGTACGGCAGAAACGTACTGGTTGTTGCGGGCGTTGCGGTTCTTGCGGAACCAGAGAGACAAACCTTCGAGTAGGTAGATGATGGTGTCGTTGGGGAAGTGGCGTTTCATACGCAGGACATGAGATTCGAGGCTGGTATCCTCTTCGCCGAGGACGATATCGATAAATTGCGCTGCCGGAACGATCACCATGGCGTAATTTTCGCGGTCAATTCGCTCGGGGACGGGTTCCCAGTGGCCTAGCCCGTCGTTGTACCGAGAGCTCACTTTGCGGCGCCATTTGACCACATTCTCGACGGGGCTTGCCCAAGTGGCGGAATCAACCTGGAGGTCGCGGAGAAGGGTGGCCGCTTGTAGTTTGACGGACTCGTTGAGAGTGGTAGGGAGGTCGACGATCATTTCTGGCGTGGCCACCTTTTTGTCTGTTCGAATCTTGTTCACTTCGGCCAGGGCAGCAGCTTTCACTTTCTCTCGGGCTTTCTCTTCTTTACTGCGCTCCTTCTCCAACCTCTTGCGTTCCTTTTCTGCCTCCCGGGCGGCCATCTTTTCTTCCTTTTCCTTCGCTATCTCCAAGGAACTCTTCTTTGGCTGAGTTGAGTCTGCCTTTGGCCCCGCCGATTTTGGCTTCCGTGCCGGTTTAGCGGTGGTAGATACCTGAGGTAGGTGGTCGTGTCTGGTAAACCTTTGCTTCATGGCAGCCAAATCGGTGATGTCCGGCAAATCATCATCGGAGAATAGCTGGGCTGCGTACTCGTTTTCAGAATCATCCAGCGTGATTACTTCTGATTGAATCCTCCGGAAACACCGTGGAGACTTCCCGCGTTCATTGTCGTTCGCCACCCGAAGAGGAGCAGAGCTCGAAATTGGATCCCATGCTACTTCGGATTGGGCCGTTTTGGTTGGACCGGAGACACGTGCTGGCGAGCTAGAAACGAAAGGATCAATGTCGTCGATTTTGAGTGCCCGGTCGCTGGCCTTTGGGGGTTGGGGCCTCCTTTGCAAGGTAGGGGAGCTAACAAAGGGATTGTCGTCCAAGTAACTTGACGGCAGCGCCGCAGCGTGGTTGCTAGTCTTCGGGGATGGTTGCTCTGCCACTTGAGGGGAAGAACTTGCAAATGGGTCAGATTCAAGCCAATTTCGTCGAGGAACCGGCCGTTCGACGTTTAAACGAGGAAAGACGGTCGGGCTTTGGCGCCTGGGCCCCGGTACCTGAGGCGGGGCTGTTGTGGTCAGGTTTGGCTGGCCACCTGGGTTGCTGATATCCGTATCGAAACAATCTAAGCGGCGTCTTTTTGAGGAAGGCCCATTATTAGATCTGCCCTCTTTTCCGCGAGAATCCTTGGAGGGAATGGCCTCGTCGTCTGAGATGAGCCACACATCGTCAATGGTAGTCCGGTCGTTTGGTCGGCCGTTTGACTTCGAGATATTTGTGTTGCTTTTTTGACGAGCTGGGGGCAAAGGGGAAAATATATCGTCAGAACTGAACGCTGTGATTTTGGCAACGCTTGCCGACGGTGGTAATGGTTGACTCGCTTTTGGTAGCGGGGGGGAGCCCGCCTCGGAGCTCGAGAGGAGCGAGATCACTTCGACGGGCATGCTGTGGCCGGCCTGAGTTGTCTTCTATAGCCCGTGAACGATGTCCCTGTCACACAAATATTGGAGTATCCCCCCCTTTTTTTTTCGGTGGTCTTGGAATCAACAATACCCTGGCATTCAAAAGCGCATCAGGGCAACCAAGGGAGAGACGCGACGGAAAGCGCGAAACAAACACATAATCACGTGATATGCATTTTTCCCGCTACCGTGTTAAGCACAGTGTCTAGTTATCGACTTATTTTACGGCTGCCCCAGAACTTGAAGGGGTTTTGGCGGCGTCTGTTGAAGCAGCAAATATGTCTGAAGGCAGTGCCTCTACAACGCAAAGCAGGATCGTGTGAAACCCAATGGCATGGCTGGCGTCACGAGTTGAAGCTGCCATTCTGCTTAGACCCACACCGCTCACGCGCTCCCCCCCCCCAACCCAAATCGACATACCATTTTCTCCTGGTATACATAGTATGTGTACTACCAACTAACCGGCTCAACGTGGTCGCGGAGATTGGGAGTTTTACAGTGCATATGGGTAAGATGGGGAAACCGGAGATGACGGCGATCGAGGTAGTGGTTATGGCAGCGGAGAAATATGGGATGATGGCGATGAGGATTTGAGGTCGGGGAGCAATATAAGAGGGAGAAGGGAACGAGGCTGCCGGCGCCTTCGTTTTAGGATGAGCTGTACAGGGGTGGATTTCGGATGGGATTTTGCACGGTGTCTCCACACGATAATTCATTTTTGGGTGATTTTAAGACAGTATCTGAAGCCATTTGACAGACGAGGAGATCTTCAGGCAGTACCTACCTCGTTGCACAACGGTTTCCAGCTGTGAAGTGACTTTGGCGGTGGTGCGGGGCAAGGTACATACCTCGGCAACCTCAGACGACAGGTTGATTCAACCCTCTTCTCCGAAACCACCAGCACAAACTTCATCTCCCGTTCTCGCTTCCTCCCTGGCGTTATTTGTGTCTCGGAACCTCCGCACGTGGTTGACTCCCCGAGCTACTCTCGTTTCGGCGGCCGTTGGTCCAGATTCAGGCCTTTGCGGTCGCTTTCGCCGAACCGATCGCCGTGGAGGATATCTTGGTCGGGCTTAGCGTGCGCACGGCCGTGGGATCCCGCCAGCGGGCCCCGTTTTTGGAAGTTGAGAGAGCTCGGACTGGCTAGCTCAAGCCAGGGCGTTTGCAAAGCGCTGTTTGTGGAACAGAGGGGCACACATCGCCAACGGCCCCGGGCAATTGCTCACGACCTAGCTAGTTATGCAGCAGACTGCCCGAGCAAGCGGGAGGAGCGTGGAGGGGAACGGACGACGGTTCAGGTTCTGTGCCGCCTTCTTCTCGAATGCCACTCGCGGAACGATCCGATGCCGAGACTTGTCGTCCCATGTTTCGCAGGATGCTAAGATGAAGCCTGCGGATGAAAGTCAGGGCGTGCAGCTCTGTCATGCAGCAAGGTTGTTTCGAACCGCCCATCGGCCTATCAAAACTCCAGGGCACGCTGGGCCTCTCAAGTTTCTCAACGACGGTTGAGCATTGACCGGCACGATGGGTTACATCTGGGTTGCCCCGCGATCCCTCAAGATGGCCGAACTGGGCGATGATCCCTCTATCGGAGGGTCACGGCCGACATGGCTTGCCAAAGTTGAATACTACTAGGTCGATTCCAAGTTGCTCGTCACGCCCGGGCGTTGTGTGCGGCATGTGATCCTGCATTGCGCTTCAGAGGTAACTACGAAGAGGTAATAAGTAACTGTGTCGTGATTAGCGCCGCCAGAGACCCAGGAATCCGAAACTTCCAAAACCTGACACTTTCGGGTGTCTGGCATCCCATTCTCCGAAATTGAGGGGGAAAGGCAAACATGTCGAATATCCAGAGACACTTTTGTACTATTCCATAGTATGCTATCGAGGGAGGATAATGGTGAAGAATGGTAACCGTGTGACAATCGAGGATATCACTCGGCGTATCATCAATTGTCAAGAGCCTCCGACTCAGAAATGGGGCCCGGGGTTGCTTCGAGAGACTGGACCCGACCCCAGACTCGGTTGCATGCAGGGCCCACCAGCACCCCCACAGGGCGATGGGATGGGTGTTTGCTCCGATGGCGACAGGAACCGGGCAGCCAGCCCGTTGCGAGAGCAAACCCCTCTTTGGCCTTGCATTCCGTCGTTTTTTTCTGTTCTTTTTTTTTCTTTTTTTTTTTCCTTTCTTTTTCCTCGTAACTAGCGGTCCACTTTTTGGTTGCCGAATGTGTCTAAGCCCACTTGCAACCGACAAGCTGGAAGAAGCCATCAAACGCAGCTAGCCGCCTCGACAAGAAGAACCTGGGCAGCAGACAGGCGGACAGCGGGCAGCGGAGTCAAAAGTTGAAAGCTGCATATTCTTGGGCTAGCTTCGATAGGTAGGTTACCAGGTACATTATCGCCAGGCACAGGGTCACCCCCAGTGCCCCAGTGTGCCCCATTGTCACCTCTTGCAGCTTCAGGGGACGCGTTTGTAATTTGCGCTACCCCCGGTCGGTGCAATCAAATAAACAAGGGGGAATCCCCAAACGGCGCCCAGACAGTGAAGCATTTTCCCCAAAAAATACCCGCGCTTCGAGACAGGAGAATCCTCGACCTTTTTGGGGGAGAGCAGCAGATGACGGACCTATGCACCGAAGCATAATTATTTTTTGCGGGGTCATTGGTGTCGAGTTCTGCCTCTGGCATTGAGAGAGACTTGCACAGTTCGTGTGCCGTACACAGCAGTCTCGCGCCTTGTCCCACGATTTTCCCTGTGCGGCACCCATCGCCGGCGGAAAAAGGCGATCGGGCCAGTCCCACCGCGCCGGCTCAAATCGACCGATTCGCGAACCCCTTTAACAAGGTCCACGCCGCCCGCTTCGCACCCGCCGCCGCCAATATGGCGAGCTCACCACCAGCTTCGCCCGGCATCATGCCTCAGCGACCCATGAGCGCCATGGTCCGCCCATCGCCGAGGAGCAATAGTCGCATGAGCATGCAGAGTAGGACGGGCGGAGGAAGCAGGGCGTCGGACGAGGATTCCAAAACCGCCGTCAAAGTCGGTGAGTACACAACATCCGATCACAACCCCACCGGCATCTGGCAGTCGGAGCGTGTCACGACCTCCCGGACAGCTGCATTCTGACTCTTTTTTTTCTTTTGAATTTTTTAGCGGTTCGAGTCCGTCCACCCCTGCGGCCGACCGACCCGGGCTACGAGCTCATCCCACAGCGCTTCCAGCGGTCAATGGTCCAGGTCCAGTCGCCGACTAGTCTCGCGATCGAGTCGCCACAAGGGCGCAAGCTGTTTGTTTTCGACAGAGTATTTACCCCCGAGGTTGATCAAGCGGGGGTTTGGGAGTATCTGGAAGAGTGCATCAGCGCGTTTACCCAAGGATACAATGTCTCGCTTCTCGCCTACGGCCAGTCCGGCGCCGGAAAATCGTATACGATGGGTACCTCGGGACCTGCCGAGCAAGACGACACCGATGTCATGGGTGAGTAGCCTCGCACCGCCGTTTGGCGCTGAGCCTTAGGCGCCATCGCTGACCTTGTACCCTTCCCGCCCTTAGGTGTCATCCCACGCGCCGCGACTGCGCTCTTCGAGCATTTAGAGGGCCCCAAGATCCGGAATCCCAACCGCAGTTCCATGTCCCAGCTCCGTACGCCTGCACGGTACTCGGCGCAACCGGCCGGCGCCGCCCAAGCGGAGAAGAACTGGACCTTGCGCGCCTCGTATGTTGAGATCTACAACGAGCAGCTGAGAGATCTCTTAGCTCCGGACAACGTTCCGCCACACGAACGAGGCACCGTCACCATCCGCGAGGACGTCAAGGGCAACATCCTCCTCACCGGCTTGCACCAGATCGAAGTCAACTCGGTCGAGGATCTGATGAACGTCTTGAACCAAGGCTCCACGCTCCGCCAAACCGACGCGACAGCCATCAACGCCCGGTCATCCCGCTCTCACGCTGTCTTCAGCTTAAATCTCGTGCAGAAGAAGAGCAAACAGCAAGCGACGACGAGTGCGGAAAAGCGATTTTCGATGCCGTTGGACGGGCTGAGTGGCGGTGGCGAGACGCTCGTGACTACCGACAGCAAGATGCACTTTGTCGATTTAGCCGGCAGCGAACGCCTCAAGAACACGGGCGCCCAGGGCGAGCGGGCCAAGGAAGGAATCTCGATCAACGGGGGGCTTGCCGCGCTCGGCAAGGTCATTTCGCAGCTGTCGTCGCGGCAGGCCGGAGCCCACGTGTCGTACCGGGACTCTAAGCTCACCCGTCTGCTGCAGGACTCGCTGGGCGGGAATGCGATCACGTACATGATTGCCTGCGTGACGCCGGCCGAGTTCCACCTCAGCGAGACGCTAAACACGGTGCAATATGCACAGAGGGCCCGAGCGATCCAGAGCAAGCCGCGGATCCAACAGGTCGAGGAAGGTGACAAGCAAGCCATAATCGACCGGCTCAAGGCCGAGGTCGCATTCCTGCGGGAGCAAATCCGGAGTGCAGAACGGGGCGGGGGTGAGCGCCGGACCCTGGCCCCTGGCGAGAGGTCCGAGCGGCAGAACGAGCGGGAAGTTGAGCTGCAGAACCGCCTCCTCGACTCGGAGGAAAATTACAAGGCCTTGGGCCAGCGCCATGCGAAGCTCATTGCCGAGATGGCAAAGGCAAGGGATGAGGAGGCCGCCGAAAACCAACACCGCGACGAAAACGCAGAGGACATCGCCACCGAGCGTTTGAACAGATCAAATAGCTTCGCGCAGGCTGTGGAACAGGTGGTCTTAGAATATGAGAAGACGATTCAGTCATTGGAGCATTCTCTCGCCAGTACCCGGGCTACCCTGGCCATCACTGAGGGGTCCTTGCTTGAAAAAGAGACCAGGTGCGCCTACACAGAAACCATCAACGGCCAGCTCCAATCACGGCTGCAAAAGCTCATGGACCGCGAGACGAGTACCGAAAACTACCTGCACGACCTGGAAGCGAAGCTGGATGGTCATACTTCGGGCGAGGAGAAGAATGCAACTATTATCATGGAGTTGCGCAAGGAGATCACCCGCGTGCGTGAGAACGAGGCGACCTGCGAGGACTACATTTCGACACTGGAAGAACGCCTCGCTGAGGCCGATCAAGATGCCGAGTTGATGCAGCGCGAAATTGACCGGTTAGAGCAGGTGGTCGAACGGCAACGCAGCCTCGGAAAACTGGACTCCCTCTTGTACGAACTCGACAACATTCAGCCGGATGCACCGGTCCCCGAGGCCGAGAACGGATTGGCCAACGGCGCTGGCCACCGGCGCACGGCAAGCCGCAGCATTGCCGAGCATTCGCGCAGCCAGAGTCATGTCAGCCGACAAAGCCAAATGGAGGAGACTATCCCTGAAAGTGGGGAGGAAGACATGCCTGAGGAGGCCGGCGAGCTGGCTAAAGAATCGGCTGACGAGCTGAAAGCGACCGCGGAAAACACCACGGACGCCACAACCCCCAAGCCTTCGCGTTCTCGCCTCGCAACAGAAGATCGCGCGGCCGATTATGCCGCCAGCCCGGCACAGTCCAAATTCGTCGCCGATAAGCTCGACACCGTTACCCAGGAGCTGCTCGGCCTACGCGTCGAACACGAGTCGACACTTAACGAGTACGAACTCCTCCAAGCCAAGTATGAGGAAGCTCTTCGCGCGTTGGCCGATATGCAAGATGCGGTCGATGAGTCGCGGCACCCGCAGCGCCCACGCGACTCGATGCTTTCGGTCGCCTCGCCGCTCCAGACGAGGCCGCATTCCTTCCTGTCTGATGCCAGGACCAACGACACGAGAGACGGCGCACATCTCTCGTTGAAGTCGCTCTCGTCCGAGCTGTCTTCCGCCATGGACTCTCCGGCCACAACCGTGGGAGCCCCCGATGCCGAGACCACTGTGTCAAAGGCTGATGAGCATGGATCTTCCCCCACCGAGCCGGCTAACTCTGACGTCATGGAAGAGATGGAGAGACTCAAGACCCTTGCCGCTGAGCGGGAGTTTGCTGAGAGGGAACTTGCCGAGCGGTACGCCCAGCTGGAGGAACAACACCAACATACTCTCGACGTGGTGGAGGAACTCAAGACGGAGGTTGCAAAGGCCCAAGCTGCCACCACCGAAGCCCAATCGCCAAAGGGTAACACTCCAGTAATCCGCCGCAAGTCAAGCCAGAACGTCATGATTATTGATCGCGCTCACCGGTCGTTTGCCTCGCTACGGAACATTGCTGCCGAGAATTTCGAGAACCAGCCCGATGTCATGCAGAACTTTGAGCTCAACCTCAACTCGGCCATGCACGAACTCCACTCTCGGTCTGAGCGTATCCAGGAACTCGAGGCCGATGTCACAACAGCCAAGAAGGAGATGGAGACGAAGATGACCATTATCTCCGGGCTGACGCGTGAACGGTCAAGCTTGAAAGCCACTTCCCCTATGGATATGGCCATGGTGTCGACCCTCCGCGAGCAGCTGGAGCAAAGCGAGAGGCGAATCAGGGAGATGCAAGCGGCGCATTCCGCCCGGGAGAAGGAGCTGGAGGCGCAGTTGGCCGAGCTGCAAGAGTCGCTGAAGCAGGCTACCTTGGCAGCAGAGAAGGCCACGGCATCCGCTCAGGCGGCCGCCGAGGCCCAGGAGTCTATGAGACAAGCTCCGGTTACATCGGAAGACTCCCCAGCGGATATCAAGGAAACCGCCCAGCCCGAAGATTCCGCAACAGATATTAAGGAAGCTGCCCGGTCCGAAGATTCCACAGCAGAGAGCAAAGAAGCTGTCGAGTCCGAAGATGCCGCAACAGAGAGCAGGGAAGCTGTCGAATCCCAAGGCTCCGAAACGGACGGCAAGGAGACTGCCGAGTTGCAGGAGTCTCTTAACCGAGCTACTCTTGCTGCGGAGGAGGCTGCCGAGTCGGCGAGAGTGGCTTCCGAGGAATCAGCGGCTCAGATCGAACTACATGAAAAGAAGATCTCTGAGCTCGCATCAGAACTCTCTGGCTGGGAGGACAGGCACAACACAGCGCTGCAAAGCATGCGCGACGCGGAGGAGCAGATGGCCAAGACTATTGGGGAACTCGAGGCCCAGCTCGCCTCCGTTTCAGCACAGCTGGCCGAGGCTGAGCAGAAGGGCCCCGAGGAGGAGAAGGCGCTTAAGGAGGCCGAGGCCAAGCATAAGAGTTTGGTCGACTTCTTGAGAACCGAGATCGATGAGTACAAGGGCATCATCAACACCAACCAGTCCAAGGTTACCGAGGTCGAACAGCAACACGGGGCGACCAAGAAGCTCCTCGAGATGGCCACGCATGACCGTGACGAGGCCACGAGCGAGCTCGAGACCCGCAATGAGCTGATCGCGAAGCTGGAGGCACAGATTGCCGACCACGAACAGGCCCTCAAGGAGCACCAGGAGAACATCGGCGAGCTGGAATCGAAGCACGCTAGGGATGTTGAGGAGATGACGTCCTCCTCGAAGCAAGACGTGGAATCTCAACTAGCGGCACTCAAGTCCGAGCATGCCGGTCGCATTAGCCAACTCGAGGGTGACCTAACCGAGGCGCGCGAAGACCTCATGAAGGTTGCTACGCAAGTCGCATTCGCTCTCGGCCTAGATGTCAGCGTCGAGAGGATTTCTGAGCGCCTCGAGGAGCTTGTCTCGTACCAAAAGGCCCTGGTCCAGGAACAGGAGAAGAGGGCAGAGCTCGAGAACCACGTGGTGGACCTGTCCAACATCAACGACACGGTCATGCGCGATCTCGAGACCGTGAAGGCGAGCTTGGCCGAGGTTCTGGAGGCGGAAAGCGCCAAGGCACAAAACCACTTCCCGATCGAGGAGCAGGTCGCCCTGGTCAAGAAGAAGGTGGTGGATCTCGAGACCAAGAACAAGAAGAACTCGCGGCTTGTCGAGGAGCTCGAGGATCAACTCCAGAGCAACTACGACCAGGCCCAGATGGCGAGCAACCGCCTCTCGACACTGCAGATGGAACGAAACGTCCAGCTGGAGGAGGCCAACGCCGCCAAGATCAAGCTGCAGTCAGAGCTGGATGCCATCCGGGAGGAATACGCCTCTCTTCAGGTATGTTTGACAACCCCCCATCCCCAGTGCCCCAACCCAGCCACTAACGCCAACCAGAGCAAGCTCGACAGCATCCACTCCAACGGAAGCCCGGAACGATCCGACTCCCTCACAGGCGCCGTCCGCAAGAGCTCCTCGGTCGCCTCCCTCCCCTCCCCACCGCCAGCCATCCCGTTGCCCCCTCTCCCCAACGGCACATCAGGCCCCAACCCAGGCACAACCTCTCCCACCCCCCGCCCGCCCAGCAAGGACATCGGCGGCACCTCAGCCGCCGCCGCCTCAGTCGGGATCATCCAAATTCAAGAAGACCAAGAGGCACGCATCCGGCTCATCGAGAAACACCTCAAAGCCGAAAAGCAACTCACCGCCACACTGGAGGAGGCGCTCACGGACCTGGAGCAGCAGCAGAACGCGATCCGGGCCGAGTGCGACGCGTGGCGGCGCCGCGGCGACGAGCTCGAGGCCGAGCTGAAAGAGCTGCGCGAGAAGCCCGAGCAGGAGAACCGCTACAGCATGCAGCAGGTCGAGGAGGAGCGGCGCAAGCGGCGCGATGCCGAGATTGCGCGCGCGCATCTGGAGGAGCGCATGAATACCATTGCGAAGAAGAAGAAGAAGGGGAGCCTGAACTGCTTTTAGGAGAGCGACGAAGGTTGGGGCTCGGGTTGGGTTTGGATCTTGGGGGTGGTTTTGGTGCTGGTGCTGGTTTTGCCGTGGGTGCTGGTGAGGTGTTGGCGATGTTGTGGCGGTGGTGGTGGTTGGGAAAAGGGGGGCGGGAGAGCTCCTTGGTAATGAGGGATGGGGTGATGGATGATGGGGCGGCTTGCCTGGGATGAAGATGATGGGTGGGGATGGAGACGATGTTCACGGTGGGCATGGCTTTACAGGCGGGCGGCATCTTTGGCTCTGCTACTGCTTCTCTGCTGCTGGCGAGGACGGATTTTCTGGCTGATGATCTGTTCCCTTGTTGTTTTATTTTTTCGTTTGTTTGCTGTTTTGATTTTTTGCTTTCTTTTCTCTTCTTTTTGATTCCCCTCTAGTTTTTGATTCCCCTGACAACCATGTCGAATGTTTGGTGTTTTTGAAGGCCGGTGTTGCGTTGTTGATGATGGACGCGGAGGTTTATATATTCCCTCTCGCGCACGCTCTTCTTTTCTTATTTACTAGTAATGTCCTGACGCCCACTGATACATGTTGGGTATGTGTCTGTATGTATGTATGTATGTATGTACGTACCTGAACTCTAGCTACTCCAACTATGATGGGTTAATCGTTACTTGCCTGGTTTGAAGTTGGCTGACTCGGCCATCTCTAGCGTGTGTTGATGGTGGCTGCTGAAACGTTACGTCCTTGTTCACGATCACTTTTTAGTAGAACCACTTCATACCCGGGCATGTCTCGAAACTTAAGAACTCAGTCTGTCTGAGTGGTCCCTCCCACACCCTCGGGGTAGGTGGGTAGTTACCGACCACCTCAATGGATGTGCGTCAATAACGAACAAGGGTTGACCCCGTCGTCCGGACCAAAGGGCTGGTTGCACAACCCGTGCTCTGGACGACGGGCATCGGGCTTGCACCCTCCTTCCTCTCGGTCACCCGAGCACGCGAGAACGGAGCTGTGGAATGCCCAGGGTCGTATGATGCAGGGGTAGAGGCGCATTCGGGCTTGCGGGAACGGAGGATCGCTCTTGATATCGGGGCCCCGGATTGGATGATCCACCTCGGGTTTGGGGAAAGGGGATGGTCCAGAAGCCAAGCAGCAAGCAACAAAACAGCAACAACCCAGCGAGCCCCATTGCCGCTTGAATCGTGAACTGCTGAAGATGGCGAACGGAAAATGAGGATCCAACAATACCCAGGTTCTGAGAACAGTGGTAGGCATGGCTGGCGTTAAATGTCACGGATAAAACGGTAACCGAAGATTCCCGTCATCCACGGGATGCACGCCGAGACACCCGCTCCATGGGCGCCAATGGCGAAGGGTCCGTTGTTCGAATCCCATCGCGAGGTCCCTTTGGCACAGGTGCGGGGCAGTCGTTGAGAAAACCAGTACCTGGTCGCCGAGCCTGGGCAGCATCACGCTTCAAGCGCCGCCTTCGTCACTCCCAAGCCTTCGAGCCGGCAGTGCATCAGCCAAGCCGATCCGTCTCGTGAGGGCCAAGCGATGCCTTAAAAGAAGCGCGGGGGAAGCTTGCGCCCAGAGTATGGAAGCCGTTGAATCCAAAAAAGGAAACTGAATTCTCAAATATCAGTACATGAACACACTTTGTGCTGACGATAGTCTCAGATCCCCTCCCTCGGGTCGCTGGCTGAATCTGTTAGGTAATTTAGTTTGTGACTGCAGTGCTGTGTCAGCACGTCAGGCATTCCTGGTTCAAGCCCGGTACACAGAACCGTCTCGACCGCAACCACACACATACTGTAATACAACTCGTTGCTTGGGGAATCGAGGGGCTGGCTCAAATCCCAAAACTGACCCACGTTGCACACATTTGGACCGCATGGCAAACAGGGGACCGAAGAATGGAAGGAATGTTATTAGCCAGCCGGCTCCCAACCTGTCACCCGCTATGTGATGCCCCGCATGCACAGCGCGACCGAATAATTTCTTGGTCGCGGGGAACTGGAGCTTGATTTGACCGGTCCCCGCAGGTGGCCGCCAGTGATAATAATCCCGTGCCTTTTTACCGCTGAAAGAGTTTCGTTTTGGCTGCCCTTGTTGGATGCGATCCTCGCCCTCCTTGCGGGCACTCTCGGGCGGCTTCTTCGACCTGAGCCGTCACACCTGCCCTTCCACGTAGCTGGATGGTTTTTGTTGAGGTTGTAATTCTTAGGTTGTACAAGTATGGAGACCTAGGTACCCAGGCGCCGGGGAAGGAAGGCGCTAGCCCCCCATCAAATCTTCGGCGTTGTGGAAACAGCAACGGGAGGGGTGGAAGTCGACCCCTGGCCGGGAGCCCCTCCATGGAAGGCTCCAATTTGTCAATCTGCTCGGGGAGAGGAGGGGTTCACCATTCACCAGGAGGTTGTTGGTGTAACCTCCATCGGCGTGGTGGACTGCAGCCTGGGAAAAAACCAATGTTTGCGGTACATTGTAACCCTCCTGCGCGGTTCTGACCCTGAAATGTATCTCCACATCAGCCCGGGGCATGTGGTTTGTTTCTGGAGAGGGCTGGATGTCAAATCTCCATGTCGGACACCACCCTGTCAGCCTGTATCTCAAACAAGCAGTTGGTATAACCCCCATGACCACCCGCAGATGGGAACCTAGGCTTGCAACTTGAGCTAGCAGGAGGGGCCCTCAGAAACATCAGGCAAGCGCCGCAAGCCACAGTTTCGGCTGACCTCAGTACCCTCGGGTTCTCTTGAAAGAAGCTTTATTCGCGCACACGCCCAGGCTCGTCTAAGCACCGCCTCCAATCCGGCTACAAGGGCCTAGCAATGGCGACATTGGTGGTGGCAGTTGGTGGAGGGGTTCGTCGGACGGAGGGAAACCCACGAAACCCACTTGCGCTTTCCCTTGGCTAAACCACCCCACCATCCCATCTCGGCCGGAGCTTCCCCTAGGGTCAGGTACCGCTACCGGCACAATTGATGGGGAAAGTGCGGGTGTCCACAACCTCTGAACTGCATCCTCGTTCATGCGGGCTTGCTCATCTCGGCCGGTATCCGTTGGTGCGATCGCCGCTGTAATACAAAAGTGTCCCCTCCCCCCCCGCTGCTTGCTCGCTGGCTTGGACTCGCTGAATCAATGCTCTTTCACTGTCTCCCGCCTACCCCATATCTCCTCAATATATTCGCTCCCCTCGCCTCTGTGGATTAGGTCGTGAACCCGCCCACACCGAGCCTTGCGTGAGACAAACACCCCGCCATCTTCGAGAAAAGTCGCTACCCCGCCATCCCTTCTGACCCCTCCATCGCCGCCACCATCATGGCTGAAACGAGCGCCAAAACCCCCGTGGTGGCCGAGGCTCATGAGGTCGACACCTTCCGTAAGCTCGAATCACCCACCCAGGCATCCAATGCACCAGAAGGGTTTTAGCTGCGACAGGCCAAATCGGGAAAAGGGAAGAAATGGAAGAAGGCTGACGCGACATTTCTCTGCTAGACCCCCCTGCGAAGATGCTCGAGAGTAGGTTCACTCCTGTGCCGTGCGCCAAGACGAGATGTTCATAGTTTAGACGCGTTGCGGGGCACCTGGACGAAGGGAAGAAGACGAATAGCAGGCTAACCTGGATGCGGCAGAGCACCCGAGCAAACCTCACCTCAGTGGTACGCAACCCCTGAACCCGCTGCTCGCCCTCCGCGACCGGCAGTCGGGTAACCTTCCCGTTGCATGACATGGCGCGCTGACAGTAGCGCAACCCCAGGCCTCGAAGAGTACCAGCAACTCTACAAGGAGTCCATCACAGAGCCCACCAAGTTCTGGGGGAGGCTGGCTCGCGAGCTGCTGACTTGGCACAAGGACTTCCAGACAGTTAGCAGTGGCTCTCTTGTAGGCGGCGATGTAGCCTGGTTCCTCGAGGGCGAGCTCAACGCCTCGTACAATTGCGTCGACCGCCATGCTTTCAAGGACCCCAACCGTGTCGCCATCATCTACGAGGCCGACGAGCCTACCGACGGCCGGACTGTGACCTATGGCGAGCTCCTGCGCGAGGTCTCGCGGGTTGCCTACGTGCTCCGAAATATGGGCGTGCGCAAGGGCGACACGGTTGCCATCTACATGCCCATGGTCCCCGAGGCGCTCGTTGCCCTCCTCGCTTGCGCCAGGATCGGCGCGGTCCACTCGGTTGTTTTCGCCGGTTTCTCAGCGGACTCGCTGCGCGACCGTGTTATCGATGGCCGGTCAAAGGTCGTCATCACGTCTGATGAGGGTAAGCGCGGCGGAAAGTTGATTGGCACAAAGAAGATTGTGGACGATGCCCTCAAGCAGTGCCCCGACGTTACGGGCGTGCTCGTCTTCAAGCGCACCGGCGCCGACATCCCCATGACGAAGGGGCGCGATGTCTGGTGGCATGAGGAGGTCGACAAGTGGCCATCGTATCTCGCACCCGAGCCCATGAACTCGGAGGACCCGCTCTTCCTTCTGTACACCTCCGGCTCGACCGGAAAGCCTAAGGGGATGATGCACACCACGGGCGGTTACCTCCTCGGCGCCGCGGCCACGGCCAAGTATGTCTTCGACATTCACGACGGCGACCGCTTCTTCTGCGGCGGCGATGTTGGCTGGATCACGGGTCATACCTACGTCGTGTATGCGCCCCTGCTTCTCGGTGTATCGACGGTCGTCTTCGAGGGCACACCAGCATACCCCAACTTCTCGCGCTACTGGGATATCATCGATAACCACAAGGTGACGCAATTCTACGTCGCCCCGACCGCCCTGCGGTTGCTCAAGCGTGCTGGCGACCAACACGTGCGCAATGAGATGAAGCACCTGAGGGTTCTCGGCTCCGTCGGCGAGCCCATCGCCGCCGAGGTCTGGAAGTGGTACTTTGAGGTTGTCGGCAAGGAGGAGGCCCAAATTGTGGACGTAAGTTGCCGTTGGATTCGAGCGTGCTTCCCCGCTCCGTGCTGACCTGTAGTGTAGACATACTGGCAAACAGAAACGGGTTCCCACGTCATCACCCCTCTTGCTGGTGTGACGCCGACAAAGCCGGGTTCCGCTTCCCTTCCCTTCTTTGGCGTCGAGCCGTCCATCATCGACCCCGTCTCAGGCGACGAGATCCCCGGAAACGATGTCGAGGGTGTATTGGCTTTCAAGCAGCCATGGCCAAGCATGGCGCGGACTGTCTGGGGTGCCCACAAGCGGTACATGGACACGTACCTTAATGTCTACAAGGGATACTACGTGAGTGTTGAGCGCCGTCGATGTCTTCCAAAGATGATTTGACTAACTTGGGTGTCAGTTCACTGGCGACGGCGCGGGCCGGGATCATGAGGGTTTCTACTGGATCCGCGGCCGTGTCGACGACGTCGTGAACGTTAGTGGCCATCGTCTCTCGACGGCAGAGATCGAGGCTGCCCTGATCGAGCACAACGCCATCGCCGAGGCCGCCGTTGTCGGTGTGGCGGACGAGCTTACAGGCCAGACTGTCAACGCTTTCGTCGCCATCAAAGACGGCAATGAGCCGTCGGATGCGCTCCGAAAGGAATTCATCCTACAGGTCCGCAGGAGTATCGGGCCCTTCGCCGCCCCCAAGGCGGTGTATATCGTACCCGACCTCCCCAAGACGCGCAGCGGTAAGATCATGAGGCGCATCTTGAGGAAGATTTTGGCTGGCGAGGAGGACCAGCTCGGCGATATCACCACGGTATGCACGATTGCCCCACATGCTGCTCCTTGTTGACTCGGCCTTGACTGACGTGGACTCCTTCTACTAGCTTTCGGACCCCTCCGTCGTCGAGAAGATCATCGCCGTTGTCCACGAAGCCAGGAGGAAGTAAGAGCTGGGCGTTGTTTTAGTGGCGAGTTGGGGTTGAGGGTGTGTATTATCGGGGTTATACCATCGTCTCTGCTGTTATGCCTGGGTACCATTCTCTCAGGGTCTGGTTTTCTGTCGATGTTTTTTGTTCCAGTTCTTTGCTTTGAATAGCGTCGGATTATGATATTTCATGGTTGATGCAGGTTTCGATTGGTCCGTTCACTGATGGATGCCTACCTGAGATTCGGTGCCGAAGGATTCAAAGATGCGGGAGGATGTGCTCCCCCGTTCGAAAATGAGGGTGGCAGTGCTCTCTCGGTCAGCAAGCAACCGGCAGTGTATCCGAACGCCAATGCTGCATTTTTGCTCGTCTCCATCATGGCCGACAATTGGGCCGAGCGTGTTGGAGGCCTGCCGGAGCAACCGGGGACCACTTGGTTCGGAGTTTACGGGCGTCGAACAGCGAGTAGTGCCGGACTCCGGAGCCAAGTCCCTTGGGCGGCAACGGGACGCGTCAACATTCTCTGCCAATGCTGCTGCGGTTCGCTGACGATGGTGCTTGGCAGATGCAGAAGATGCAGCTCGGGAAGTGTTGGGCAGATGGTAGATGCGGAGGTGATTGCCATGCTGCTTTGCTTTTTGTGATATTGTTTTCCGTTTTCGATATTTCGATCAATCGGCCATAACTACGGATATGTCTTATTCCTTTTGGTGTGCACTGCCCATCGGATAAGCTGGGTGAGCTTGGGGGTGAGCACTCGCCGCTTTTTGGTTTGCTGCAGAATGGGGTTAATTTGATTTGGAATGCATGGAAAGAGGGCATCCGTTGAGTCGTCAAAGCCCTCGAGAAATGCTTTCGGATGCGGGTGTTACGGCTAGACATCCTCTACGTCGTGTTTTTCCAAGCCGTGCTTGCTTCACCCACTTGTGCCTAGAACTGGCAAGTTTTTCCTTTTGGCTCTCCTTCAGCCTCATGCAGTCGGCCAAGCCGGCACTCGGGATGGATGTAGATCTTATTAATGGGTTGGTTAGTTACCTCGGAACCAGCGAGGACATATCACAAAGAGAACACATCCACGTACTATGCCATCTGTCTCACTTGTACTATGACCCCACCAAATCCGCGAATATAGTTAACCCTAGCCCTGTGACATCTGGAATTTTTGTCAATGCCATGAAAGCCTTGCCAGGTGCCAATACACGGAAGCCCTGTAATTGCAGCCGCATTTCAGTGCGCATTCAGCCCCCAACCCCCACCACATTCGCGGCATCCAGCCAAGCCACCGCATCACCACCACCAACCGCAACAAAACAACCAAGATGTCGTCTGAGTAGGCTGCAACTACCCTCATTCGAATCGCCTGCTAATTCTGCGTAGATTGACGTTGTCCGCGTCCGAATCGGACACCTCTAGCACTTAGCGCGGCTTCTCAGATCTCGATTCCGATGTCGATGCTGTCAATGGCGATGCACTTCCGTTCTCGAACCCTCCACCGCACCACAAGCTCAATTCTCACGGCTATGACTCGCTGGAGGGCCTACTCGCCGACCTCCACGAGTATTGCGCCCAGGCCAAATTCTCCGTTATTAAGCTACGTTCGGTCAACAAGGTCAAGGACTTTGGCTACACCCGGGTTGACTTCCAGATGTCACAGGGCTAGGGTTAACTATATTCGCGTATTTGGTGGGGTCATAGTACAAGTGAGACAGATGGCATAGTACGTGGATGTGTTCTCATCACAAATGCCAACCGAGATATCCTCTGCCGGCTCTAGACCACGACTATCAAAGAGGGCAACGCGACCAAAGACAAGAGCCTCGGCCCAGCCATCATCTCATCTTTGTTCTGTTAGTGGCATCCTTGGTACGGAGCCAAGCAGAAGTCTGGTGGAGAGGTAGCCCCAGCGGCAATCTCAACAAGCAGAACCAAGAAGCCAGAGTTCGAACTGGTTATTCAAGGGCAGGCTCGGGTTGAAAAGGGGAGAGCCGGCCTATATCGCATTACACGAATTCGCTTCCGACATTTTCAAAGAGGACCGGAGTACATATTCCAACTGCTACAGCCTCCTCATTTATTGTTTCTATGTACGAATGAATATGTCTGTACGAAACAGTTGGTGTAAGTTGTGCGCCCCCAGCCCGCTTGAAGCGGCAAGCGGCCTGTGTGGAAATAACATGGAGAAAGAATGAGGAAGCGGCGAAGACAGTGCGAGGAGCAACCAGCCAAGGGATTCAGAGGCGTGGCTGGCAAGCACAGGGGCGTTGCTATGTAAGGTGCCGCGTTGTTGGTTGCTTTGGATAAGGTAACGTTAGCGGGGGTGATTTTTGTCATCTGTCTCTCCTTTTCCTTGCATAGGTGCCGAAGTGTGCGGGCAATCCTCACTACAACACCACGAGTCTGCAAACCGAGCTTGTTAGATCTTGAATCGCATCTTTGAAGTTGAATCTAAAATTATCGTCTCATCCCTCCGCTACGCCAGGCCGGGTTAGCGCCACCCTGTCTGCTAGCTTTTTGTGGCGGCTGGGAATTGCAAGGGTAGCCGGCACAGGAGGCCTTTGGAACCAGCCCTCCCCCCAGCACAGGGCTGGGCAGTTTGGGGTGTTGATCCTGAAACCGAGACAAGCAGACTCGGGACGGCTCGGCAGGTCGGCGTCTGGGTTGGGGATTCTGGGGTTCACGCTAGAGCTGTTGCTGTGCCTGCGGATTGTTTGGAGGGGAGAACAGAGAAAATAACAAAATTGCAATTAATGTCAACAACTTCTTCATTAATCTGTCGGGTTGACTTGGCAACATGACATTTTGATCGACTGCCGGAGCTGACATCGGCTCATGCCTTTCGTTCGTTGTTTTTTCCTCGAATGCCCCGCCTCACAGCTGACTGACGCCTTACCTACTGCCTTAAACTGCAAAGCCCCCCTGGCAGCCGCGTAACCAAAGCGGCTCGCACAGTGGCCGGGGCCCTTGGCTGGCACCTTTCCCTGGCTCTTCAACCTCCTTGGCTCTTGATCGGACGAGTGACAAACCGAACCGCCACACCCACTGACAAAACACTGTGCACTGCCACTGTCGCCGTCCTACTTTCCTCCTCTCCTTCAGCGAAAAGAAACTCCTTTGAGAGCCGTTCATTTGACCGATCTTCCTTCATTTTCCCCGACGCCCGGCCCTATAAGTCGATCACTCAGCGAAAATTACGAATATTATACATTAATATTTAGGGCGGGCTCGAGTACCTAACTAATAATACCCCTAAGGTCGCATCCCATCTTTTGTCAACACACTCCGATATCTCCCTCCCTAAACGGCCCTTTGTCTCGATCATTAGCGGGGGATGCGAGCAGCGTTCGAATCTGTAGATTATGATTTTTAACAAGGCCTTCGCGGCCGTTGTTACAGCTGCTAGCTTGCTTGTACAAGATGCGATAGGTATGCGCCGCCGCTCCTCGAACACTCCCCCACTGCCGCATTGTTCCCATTGTTCCCCAGCTCACAAGGCCTCGTAGCACACTCCGTGAAACGGAGCCCGTTGTCGTCCGTAGCTCGAGTCGAAGACGCTGTAATACGAACACCATCACACCGGGTACATGCCCACTCGTCCTTCGATGTATCCTTCGTCATCTCCACTACCCAGCAAAAGGTCCGCCTGTCCTTAGAACCGAACCACGATCTAATCGGCGGTGACGCGACGATCCATTTTCTTGCCGCTGATGGCTCTGTCCGCCGATCTAAGCCTATCGAGAGGCAAGACCACCGGCTGTTCAGGGGCGAGAGCTTTGTTCGGCGAGACGGGGAGTCGGAATGGAAGCATGTGGGCTGGAGTCGGATCAAGGTGCGCCGCGACGGTGACGAGCCCATCTTCGACGGCGTCTTCACCATCGATGGAAACCACCACCACATTCAGACGAACGCTGCCTACCATCAGACTGGGGTCAGCGGGGACCCAGAGCTTGATGATAACGATGGCGAGTACATGGTTGTTTGGAGGGACACTGACATCCAATCTCCGGGGCGCGATGACTTGAAGCGTGATCTGAACGGTGCGGTGACGTGCGGCTCAGACAATCTTCTACACAACAAGCAGGAGAACAACATCGTCTACCGAAGCATGGATGAGGCGAGCCCGGATACATCGGCTTGGCAAATCAGCCCGAGGGCATTGTTTGGACGTCAAACCGACACGTCAGGTGGTAACGGCGCCGGCGTAAATCTGCAAAACTCCATCGGCTCGACCCAAGGCTGCCCAACCACAAGGAAGGTTGCCCTGCTCGGAATTGCTACCGACTGTTCCTACAGCGAAGCCCTCGGATCCGAAAAGGCTGTGACGGATAACGTCCTCCAGCTAGTGAACGCGGCATCGCAACTCTACGAGTCCACTTTCAACATCTCGTTAGCCCTCCAAAACCTGACCATCAGCGATGCTGGGTGTCCTAGTACGCCGCCGCCGTCAGCGCCCTGGAACAGGCCTTGCAACGACGGTACGGACGTCGACGCCCGTCTCAGTCTGTTCTCGCAATGGCGAGGGCAGTGGCAAGATACCAACGCCTTCTGGACCCTCTTGTCTACCTGTGGTTCTGGGCCCACGGTCGGTCTAGCATGGCTCGGCGCCGTCTGTCAGCAAGGGTCATCGACGCGGGGCAACGAGACGAGTGCGTCCGCCAACGTTGTTGTACGAACCTCGACCGAGTGGCTGGTGTTTGCCCACGAAACGGGCCACACTTTCGGCGCGGTGCACGATTGCGACTCGAGGACATGCGGCGACGGGAGCGTCCAGAGACAAGAGTGCTGCCCGCTGGGCACGAGTACCTGCGACGCCGACGCGCAGTTCATCATGAACCCCTCGACAGGAAACGGCATCACTCAGTTCTCGCCCTGCAGCATCGGCAACATTTGCAGCTTCCTCGGCCGCACTCCTAACCGGTTTAGCTGCCTATCTAGCAACAGAGGCGTGACGACTTTCACAGGCGCTCAATGTGGCAACGGCATCGTCGAGCACGGCGAGGAATGCGACTGTGGCGGCGCCGAGAGCTGCGCCAACAACCCCTGCTGCGACGCCGCGACGTGCAAGTACACGACGGGCAGCGTGTGCGACCCAAGCAGCGAAGAATGCTGCACCTCGCAATGCGGCTTCATGAACAACGGCACCGTCTGCCGCGCCAGCACGGGCTCCTGCGACCCGCAAGAAACCTGCTCCGGTAGATCCGCCGGCTGCCCTGCCGACGTCAGCGCCCCCGACGGCCAGTCCTGCGGCGACAACGGCCTCCAGTGCGCCTCGGGCCGCTGCACATCGCGCGACCAGCAGTGCGCGACCTTCATGGGCGCGGATACGACCACGTCCTGCTCGTCCTCAGGCTGCGGCCTGTCGTGCCACTCGTCCAAGCTCGGCCCCAACCAGTGCTACGTCCTCAACCAATACTTCCTCGACGGCACCCCCTGCGAGGGCGGCGGCCGCTGCGACAACGGCAACTGCGTCGGCTCCTCCCTCGGCCAGCAGATCCTCGACTGGATCAACAACAACAAGCAGATCTCCATCCCCGTCTTCTGCGTCGGCGGCGGCCTCCTGCTGCTCGTCCTCATCAGCTGCTGCTGGTCCTGCTTCTCGCGCCGCTCCCGCTCCCGCAAGGCCGCCGCCTCCCCGCCCCGCGGTGGCTGGGGCGGAAACCCCTACTACGGCGCCCGCGGCGTGCCTCGCGGAGGCGGTCCCGGCGACGGTTCCGGCCGCGGCGGCTCCACGCCCATGCGGCCTGGTCCTTCCTACGCGCCGGTGCCGCCACCGCCCCAGGGCACTGCGGGTCCCGGCTCGGACCCCTATTATGGGCAGCAGGGACAACAGCAGGGTCAGCGGTGGGAGCCGATGCGTACGCAGAGTTTCCGGTATGCGTGATTGGGCGGCCGGCGGCGCGATTACCCGGTGAGGTGAGGGCTTGGGCGGTTTTTGGCTCTTTTGAATCGGATGGGTGGAGGGGGGCTTTCTTTTTGGACATAGATTTGCCTCTCTTTGGCATGGACTGGAAATCTGCATAGCCGGCGTTTTTTTTGGGTGGGAGGGAAGGAAGGAAGCTTTGAATTTTGTTTAGCTGGTATGATTACTGCCTTTATTCTTGTTGGATTCCCATATTTTCGCAGCCCCCTCAGCGTTGAATGTGCCTGTGTGCGTAGACACGGGGGTATATTATGAATGATGACATATTTTCCGGGTCCAAGTTTACCAGTACGCACCTTAGCCTGGTGATACTTTTCAGGGCCTTCCTTGGCTGAGTGAAAAGGAATGTCATAAAGTACGCAATGTTATCACGGCATATGTCACTACGGAACGCGTCACTTGAGGCCAGTCGATGTGGAAGGGGATGCCGTTGCCCGCTAGGTTCATTATTGCCGTGTTGCTCCCTACTTGTATGTTTTCATCCGGCTCTTCCCACCCTCATCGACCTCATAATGAATGTTTGCAGTTGCTAGCGCTGAATATCAACCCATCTATCTCTCACACAATCCTATTCGGTCACCCAGTCTACCTCCAACGCCCCAACGCTTTCTGATAACGACGGTCCCGGTTCGGGCGGCGGGTTCAACCAAGACGAAGTTGACTGTCCATGCCACGATGAATCCGTTTGTTTGTATTAGGGTGGACTCTGCAACCCGTCCCCTGGTGTAAGTGGCTGTATGTCCAACAGTATGTAAGGCGGGACGCTTTCTCCCCTCGCTCCAGTTGTCACTAGAAAGACCTGTACCTTGTGGGCAAGGCTCCAAGTGACTGAGATCAAGGTCTGGACAGGGCCCTCCAGCAGTCTGCGCGTGACCCGAGTGATGATTTGGGCCGTCCGGTAGCTTATGTACAACAGTAGCCAGGTACCGAGTAGCCAAAACACCATGGCAATGCCCACGAAGGTGAGGAAACAGAAAAGAATATTAGCCAGTAATAGGGCCCATAAAGTCTTTGGGGTGATGGTGATGATTTGCCCTCGGTGCTGTCGATAGTCTCCTCTGGGTATGGCTCTCTACAGCCGGGCCTTGTGTAGGGCCGTGTAAAAGAAGTCCCGGGCTTCGCATGAGAGACGGGCTAAGCGGACGATAATGGGAAGTTCGGTTCGCAGGAGCCGAGTCTTGCCAAAGCCGACAATACAAGACTTCTGCGTTGCTTGAAAGTTGACGCTAGAGACGAGGTCCCAGATCCGGGAAATAGGGCGAAACATCATGTGCTAATGTTGGTTGATAGGTTTCTGTGTAAATGGGTTGGTGGCTCTAGCCCTGTGGTTGTTTAGGGAATGATCGAGGGTTTCAATGAGAGTGTAGGATGGTCAGATGCGCGGTGGGCGTGCCCCACTTATTCGTCGTAGCCACAAAGCATCTTCGTGAAGTGAAGACGAGCAGCGGCGATGCTCTAGGTGGGGTATTAGCATGATACTTGTTCGGCTGGGCTGAGAGAAAGTGGAACACTCACCTCGCCTGTCGACTGGGCGTGCATCATGAGCAACTCCGGGTCGTCCAGGAACGTGATGGCCTTTTGGCGGCGCTCAACCCGAGAGAAATCTTCCTTCTCAACACTGCGGTGAAAGGAAGGAGTCAACGAGAGGGAGTCCACATGAACAATGCAGGAGAAGCTCGCTCACCGGCCGCTTCCGAGCCGCAACGTTGTTCCGGAACCCGATTCGCGCCCACCATCGGAGCCTTCTCTGGATTGGTATGGGTCTTTACCCCTGGCCTGGCGGTCTCTCATCTGGCGGGTAAAGGTGTCATCCACGTTCGAAGATGATGCCGGCGAGCCAGGGGTTGCGAAGGACTGGCTGAATTGACTTCTTCCCGCAGCCGACCCCGGATTTGGAAAGCCATACATCGTCGAGCTTGAGGGATTGCTGGAAGACGCGTTGGGTGTGGTCGGCATGATGATAATCTCTCGCAGGTCTCACTCAAACGCTGGAAGTATGATAGGGTGGAAGTGGCTGAAGAAAGAAACCGAAGTTCGAGTCGTTAGGGGTTATTTTGTAAATGGAAAGAGGGCGGGGTTGGTCATTCCCAAACGCACGGTATCAAAGATGCAAGGATAGGTGTCTCAAAGCTAGAAACCATGCCCTAGCTAGTTGACGAACCCGAGGATCCCTTACCTCCTCCTGTGAAGTTTTGCCATCGATCGATTACAGTCGTCCATTGTTAGATGGAGTGAGTGCGTTGTGCTTGTTGGAATAAGTTTCCTTACCCGGGCGCGGTTGATGGTGATATCCCATAAATATGTTGAACAGAGCGTGGAGGAGCTTTGGTCAATGCATCGATCGCTGATTTCTCGACGGGCGCCGCATCTAAAATTAAAAATAAGAGGACACTTCCGTAGCAATTCAACAACAACATCCCCCAAACAATATCAACTCTCCACAGCCAGCGCCTTCGCCCCAACCAATTTGGCTTCCTTCCCCTTCCCCTCAGTCGTAACCACCCAATACTCCGACTTCACCCCCTCTCTCCCAACCCGATACACCCGCACATCATTCCCCTGACCAGCCTCCCTAACGGCGTCCACAACCTCCCCATACTGCCCATTCGGGTCCCAGTCCGCCGGGTCCATAATCTGCACGTCCGCATTCTTCGGATCCCAATGTCGGATCAGCTCCGCAAACTCCTCTGCCACACACCAGGTTAGCAACCGACCTCCCACAAACAAGCCAGCGTAAACAAGTCAAAAGAACAATAAAAAGAGAGAGAGAGAGAACCCACCCTCATCAGGCAACCCCCTCCCCGCCTCATCCCACGCCAGCGCAACCGCCTTAAACGGCTCGTCCGCGTCCGAGACATAATACACACCATCGTCACCCCCGTGGCGGCCGCACAGCCTCGCAACCGGCTCGGGCACCTCGACGCCGTCCTCCGTCGCCCTAAACGTATGATGCTTCTGCGCGCCGCCGTCCGCCCCAGCGCCGGCGGCGACGCCCGCGGCGGGGTCCTCGTTGGCCTTGTTGAGGAAGGCCATGTAGTCCTGGTCCGAGGAGGAGGCCATCGCTGCCGTTGCCGTGGTTGTGAAGGATCGGTTTGGTGCGGGCGGAGATGCTAGCGGCAGTCTTCTTTGGTAGATGTTTGCGGTACTCGGGACTCGAGAAAGAGGGCTTGTTTGGTGTTGAGGAGAGCGGGGTGGTGTGGTTTTCGAAGCTGGGAAATCGCAGGGTTTGCAAAAATGTCGATTAGGTAAGGGGAATAACGCCCGGTGGTTTTCTCTTGATCGTTGTGGTTGTCGTGGTAAGAACGACCGGGAAAAGCGACGACAAAGAATCGCGACCATTTTGGAGGGGTCTTCAAGGTGCGGCGCGCAGGTTGGGGTGACGATGATGTAACCTCCTTGCTCTGCCATGAATTTCGGCCAGCGCCGGCGGGGCAACACACCTGTATGCACTGATTGGGTGAACCCACCATGAAGAGCACGTCAAATCAAGGATTGTGATATCAAAGAGCCTGACGGCGTTTATTCTACACGACATCGAAATTTATCACAGAGCAGCTGTCAATGGCAATTGGTTCATTTTCCCATTCCTCTTATGCAGCCTTTTACTAAGCTTAAAATGCTAGGTAGAATTCCGTACCCCAACCCAAAGAGCAACGAGACCGTGACACCAATGCCATTGTAAACCGATAAAATCAACAAGAAACCGCCATGCCTTATGCGGCGACGGCCAGATCCTTCTTGAGTGTGCCCTGGTACTGCTTCTTCTCGGCAGGGGTCTGGAAAGCACCGTGGCCGAACTCGGACGAGGTGTCGATCCATTTGAGCTCGACCTTCTCGAGCGCCTTCCGCGAGGTGTGGATGAACATCGACTTGCGGAGGGTCATGACACGCTTCTTGACGCCAGGAACAGAGCCCTTGACCATGACGAAGTCGTTGTTGACCTCGCCGTAGCGAACGAAGCCACCCATGCTGCTCAACTTGTTAGCAATGTTCTTTGCTACTTACAACATGACCTGGAATTGGGTAGAACGTACGGAGTGATCTTCTTCTTGGTGACATCGATCTCGGTGGCGGCGCTGTCGTCGGCATCGCCCTTGCCGATACGGTAAACCTTGTGGTTGACCGAGGTACGGTGGTGGTAACCCATCTGACCAGCACGGGCAACCGTCCACTGGACGTGGGAAGGATGCCAGGCACCGATACAAGCGACCTTGCGGAGACCCTTGTGAGTCTTGCGCGGGAGCTTCTTGGTGCCCCAACGAGCGGTGACACCGGAGAACCCGTGACCCTTGGTGACGGCGATGACGTCGATCATCTCGTCCTTCTCGAAGATGGAGTCGACCGAGACGGGCTTCTCGAAAAGGCCGTGGCCGAACTCGACCTTGTCGGCGACGGAGCCGCCGTTGATCTGGATCTCCATAAGGTGGGCCTTCTTCTGCTTGAGGGGCGTCTTGCGGATCTGGGTGTGCGCGAGGACACGGACGACGGTGCAGTACTTCTTGATGCGCTCGAGCTCGCGGGTGATGGATGCGCCGCTGTTCTCGGAGTGCTTCTTGGCGTATTTGGTGAAGGCCTTCTTCTTGCTCTTGTACCAGTTCTTGTAGAAGCGGCGCTTGACCTCGTCGCTCAAGTGCTCAGCCCAGACGGTGGTGAGGGAGCGCAGGCCACGGGGAGTCTCGATGTACTGTACTGTGTTAGATAATCGACCTTCTCTTTATCCTCGGCCGGACAGCAATGACTTACGCCAACCAGACCCACAACCATCATCTATAAAAGATGTTAGCCATTGACACAAAAAGAGCCAAGCGGGCTGAGTTGCGCGTACAGGTGGGGTATCAATGATTGTCACAGCCTCCACGACCTCCTTCTTGTGAGCCTTCGCACCCGGGCGGTCGAGGTCGCGGACGATCGTGGTCATGCCGGCCTTGTAGCCCATCGTGGCCGTCAGGTGGACGGGCTTCTTGGCGTCATCCTTGGGGAAGCTGTCATAACATCGACGGTCAACTTCGGCTCTCCTAGAACATGCAACTCTCCCAAGACTAGAAATTGGGATCGGTATTTCCACTTACGACTTGACCTTTCCTCTGTGACGGGCGGCGCGCTTCCGCGGCAGATACGCCAGAGAACCGTGGCGAGGGGCTTCGTACTCTGCATGACCAGTCAGCCTCCGTTGGAAATAATGATATCCAGTTGTCGGGGCTCGATTCGCAATGCTCGATCTCGTTGGTCGCTGGGAGGCGCAAGATTTCCTCGCATTGAAAATGAAGAGTATAGGGGAGGCGACGAAGGCCTACTCACTCCGGTGAGACATGGTTGCTGATGTCTTCGGTTGGCGTGATGTTTTGGTCAAAGAATCCCCCAGGTCCGGCTACGAAAGAAAAAAAAGGCTAGAATTTGGAGTTGGATTTTTGTGTGAGATGGAGCTCAGCGCTCGGGCCAATTGCAGCGGAGCCCTAACCTGGGGAGTGGATTCACTGTTTTTTAAACCGCAAAATCTGTGATTGCTCGAATCACGTGACAACGCATATGTTGTAAACACTACTCACCGAGATGGCCTCTTTCGAGTGTCTCAAGCACAGCAGATTCATAACCATGAAGGTTCTTTTGAGCAATTGGCCGGCTATTTACCGCCTCAAAACGCCAGCTATTTTCGTGGAAGGTAAGTGTCACATTCGTCATGTACAATATAGGACGCTTCAGCCATATGAAAGTGTTGTGATGAATAACTACTACAACTACCCCAAGCTGCATGTCAGCCAGACGATTTTCCCCATAACCCATGCTGTCGACGATAGTCCACCATCCCATGTGACCATGCCCAGCCGACTAGCAAGAAAGTGATACGGCATTGACTACTGGGGACTATTGGCCCCCTGACAACACCTTGAACCACCATGTATCCCTTTGACAACGCACTAACAAAAAGGAAAACGCAAAGAGAAAACCACCGATAGGTCGACGAAGGCCTTCATTGTCGAAAAAGCCAGAGTTGCGTGAGCGTGACCTAATATAAACCTCGAAGGGAAGAAACGGCAGCTCGAAAAACATTCCCGACGTTGCCACATATCACCCCGTCAACAAGAACCCGGGTCCAGGTGCACCTGCTCGCGCCAGCCGCGCTTAGTTGCCATTCATAGCCGCAGTCGTGGGCGTTCCATTCTTAATTTCGGCCGCCGCCGCGGAAGCCGAACCAGGAGCAGGGCCCGAAGCAATGGCCGCTTTCTTGTCTTCCTCCCCACTGTCGTCATAGTTTTCATCCACATCCATCGTGCGGGCAGCCCTCTCAGGCTCACTGGCAATGGGGGGATGGGCAGCGGAAGGGAGTTCCATCCGCCTCTCCTCAGGCCCGGGCTGGTATTCTTTCTTAGCTGGCCCAGCCTGGGGCACGGGGGCTTCATGCATGAGGCCCTGCATAGACGACGGGCCTTGTTGCATAGGCGGCAGATGAGCAGAAACCGAGTGCGACTGAGGGTGGTGGGCAGCTTCAGACGGGTGGTACCCTTCGTTGCCATGACGTTGTTCGTCGGCGCGGCGCATGTCGTCAGCCCGGCGTTGCTCTTCAGCCCGGCGAGCATCCTCCATGCGACGCTCATCAAAACGCCTAACCTCCGATGAATTACGGCGGTATGGCTCAAGGCGCGGCGAGGTGGACGGGCGGCGGTGGCGGATATCTTCCATGCGCGCCCGGGTTTCTTCAGTCGACGGCTTCTTCGCTTCCCGATCATCCTCCCACTCGCGCATCCTCTTCGGGCCAACTGAAGGTGGGCGAGGGTCGTGTTCCCGGTGAAGAGCAGCATCAGCAGGCATACCGGGCTGCGGCGGAAGAGGTACACCAGGCTCAGGACCATGGGGACCCGCTTGATCGGGATGCGCCGAGTACGGCGGCTGGTGCTGAGGGTAGGCTGATTTAGGTGACGGCATACGGTTTTCGTGCATGGGGGGGCGCCCGTCATTCCGAGGGCTGGGGTTGCGATACGGCATCAGGGGATTGGCCGAGTTCCCACTCGGGCCAGGCCCTGAGCTGGGCTGAAGCACGGCGACAGGGGTGTGTCCGCCGTAGTTCGGATTCCTAATACGAGGCGGTTGTGATCCCGGGGGAGGCTGACGGGGTTGTTGGGTCTGCTGGACCTGCTGCTGCTGCTGCGGCGGCGGTGGCGGCGGAGGAGCTGCGTAGTGGGCTGGGGGTGGAGGTGATGGGCCCCGTCTGAGTTGCTCCGGTACCCTGTTGGCGTCCTGATACGGCCTCATTTGCTGCTCTGGCTGGGGGCTGGGTGGTCGTTGACCGGGCCCAGCTTGCCCGCGAAAGGGCTCACGATCGGCTGCGTAGGGGTTCCGGGGCTGTGGTGGAGGGTTTATATCAGAGATCCTACCCGCCCACGAGTTTGGCCCAGGGCCTGGAGCCCCGCCGTTAGCCATCCCCTGTTGCTGCTGCGGCGGCGCGCCGGAGCCTGAGCCCGCCCACTGCGGTCCCGGGGGACCAACGGCACCAGCCGCTTGGTAAGCCTGAGGATGGACATCAGTGGGGCCCGGCGCGGCACCACTGGTTTGTCCGTTGCGAAGCAGCTGCAATCGGGTTTTGATATGGGGGTTCGAGGGGTCCAGTTCAGCCGCACGTTGGTACGCGTCGAGGGCATCGGCGATTTGGTTGTTGCACGACTCATACTAAAGGTCCCGAGTTAGCATGTTAAACAGACACAGAGGGGATAGTGTTGCTTACCAAGGTACCGAGGTCATACCACACTTCGGAAATCCAAGGGTTGAGGCGGATTGCACGCGAGTAAGCATCAAGCGCATCACGATACTGGTTAATCTGATAATACAGAACACCAATGGAGCACCAAAATGTGGGGTTCCGGCCATCGCGGTACACAGCTTGCTGGTAGGCTTCATACGCCTTGGGGTACTTCTGCATTTGCATGTAACAGCGGCCGAGAAGGTACCAGCTTTGGGCATCAGAGTTATCTACTGAATGTTAACACGCTTTGTCATCATGGGTGAAAATCAAGTGACCCACCAGCTGCGACTGACTTCTCCAGGTATTCAATAGCTCGCTCCTGGCTGTCAAAATGCTGGCTCTGCGTATGATGGAGCCAGCCCAACTGTTGCAGAACCTTGGCGTGGTTGGGGTCACGTTCGAGGACGCGGTGGTAAGCCACCTTCGCATTTTCAAACTAGCAAGCGTCAGCACCAGGAGTAGCGGCCCAGTCACCGGCAACACGTACATCTTTCTGTTGCTCATGAACGTGGCCAATCTGAAACCAGATATCTTCTTCTGTGAGCGGCGTCGGCGGCGAGTTCACGATGTACTTGAAACACTGAGAGGACCGAGTCAGTAACTGGCGGTTGTTTCTTGAGTCATGCTTAGCGGCTCACCTCGAGTGACTCGTTGTACTTTTGCTGCTGTTTGTAAATGATGCCTAGTCGAAAGTAGATCTCGTGGGCTTTGTCAAAGTCTGGCTGCATCTTCATGACCTCGGCAAATGCGTCCTCGGCATGGTCCAACGAGCCATATCTGTCGTAGAGGATGCCGATGCCGTACCAAAGTCGGGGTTCCTATCATTTGCTTGTGTGAGGATTCTGGTGAGCAATAAGATGAGAGAGGTAACTAACCTTTGGGTTTGGCAAGTGGACTAGGGCAGTTTGGTATGCGTTGTAGGCTTGCTGCAAGTCGTCCATCATCAAGTAGCAATGTCCTATCCAACCCCGTTAGCAAACGCCCAACAAGCTTGCAATCGGCGCACGAACCGAGACAACCCCACGCGTCTCCGTTCCTTTCGTCCAGCTTGAGAATGGCATTCAGATACTCGGCGGCCTTGGGGAAGTCCTCGCGTGTTCTCAGGACTGAGCTCATGGCGTTCATGGCTGGGATCGAGTTGGGATTGGTTCGAATGGCGCGCTCGTACGAAGCCATGGCGTCGTCAAGGTTACCCATCTGTTCAGCAAGGCCACCTGAAATGGAGTGTTAGCCACGGCTGACCTCGGGTCAACGCGCGGTGTGCGCGATTACGTTGTCAAGGGAGCGCATTACCTAGTTGGATCCAGATCCCCTCGGTCTGCTGGAGGAGCACCTGGCGCGAGGACGAGAAGGACTGTGGCGGGACGGGGGCGCGCGCTGGACCTGGCGGCCCATGATGCATCTGCATTTGCATCGGGGGGGAAGGGTGATGGCTAGTCATGATTGCCGACTCCGCCTAGATGGCTCTAGGTTTTAACACAATTCGAGGAAGCGGTACAACTGGGCGCAAACAACAAGTTCTGAATAAAAACAAGATGTCTCAAGGTCGGACGGAAGTGGCGACGAGGCGCGAATAACGGGTTTCGATAATCTTTTCTGCAGAGTTGCGATCAACTCAACTCTGCAGCACTTTCCAATGGCGCACCGAAAGGTGCCGAAAACAACAAAAGGGGCCAACGAAGAAATGCAAATGCGACGCAAAAAGTCAACAACTGCGCAGGAGCTCCCTGTTTGATGTCCCTGGCCAAGTGGCTGCTGGCACGGCTCGGGCAGTCGAGATGGAGAGTGAGGGAAGGCAGAGCACAGCATGGAAGCCGAGGAGAAATCTCGGAATGGGGAGGAGTCGGGCTGGGGAGACATTTCGTCCACCCGTCTGAGGCACGCAGAACACCTAACCCACAGGTGGCAGGGGTATGCAATTGTCTTCCCGTTCATGTCTCGCAGAGCAGCCAAGGATAAGCGGGTCGCTCAAAGGTCGAAATACCTCTGCAGGAGTCCCGCACCGTCATCCGCCGCTAAGCCGACCCCCTTCTCGCGACTTTAGGCAGGTCCTACCTCGGACGAAGGCGTCACCCCAGCGAAACAAACAAGGATCACTGTGTAGAAATTGGAGAGAACCTTCTTCCCCCGTGTCGACATCCTGATGTCACTCGGATAATTGATGGCGCCCAAACATTGGTTTAATTTCCGTTACTTAGTTACGGCCCATGATTGACACCTGAAACTCCTTTCTT
Organism: Chaetomium tenue; assembly: GCF_020726465.1. Lineage (NCBI taxonomy): Eukaryota > Fungi > Ascomycota > Sordariomycetes > Sordariales > Chaetomiaceae > Chaetomium > Chaetomium tenue. Next base: position 1,584,344 of record NW_027117334.1, on the reverse strand, counting down.
TCGAACAAGAAAAGGATGGCTCACACAAATAGATGGTATTCCATCTTTTGAGCCGCAACCCCGGGCGTTAAAACAACGAGAATGTTCCCGCATCTTGGGGTGGGGTGCTGACACGTCGTCAGAGTGGCATGTATCAAGTACACAAGGGAACATTAATCTAGCCCCACATCCAGCCTCTTCCAGGGGAGCGTGTTTCCGGAGAGAGCGGCGGCACCATTTCGTTTTAGCGTGTGTGGCGACCGCTGGGTTACACGGCCTGGGTCCATCCCATGCATCCCGCCAAGAATTGCAGGGGTCCAGAGCGCTTTCCCCATCGCTTCGTCACCAACGCGTGCAACCCAACCAGGGTGGGGAATAATGGGGGTGGAATCCACTTCAGGGCTTTGCTTTTCTGGCGTCGGAGAATAACCGCCCCCGCGAGACAGAAAAGACAACGGGAGGACAATCTGGATGACTGTGTGAGGAGCCTGAACACTGTATCCCGGGTGATCATGCGAGATATCCAGACATTGTAACCAACCATCATTAACGGCGCCCATATAATCGCTTGTCTCTCCCCAACTTGATTGGCAAGTAAACTATTGAATGTCTCCCTCATCCTCCCTCATCATAGAAAGGAACAAATCATAGTCGCTCGAACCTATCCCGTGGCAAAAAGCGGGAGATGGGACCCTGCCTTGGGCAGTTCCCCCTTCATGCGCCATTCTCTTGGCTTTTAACGGAACCCGGCCTCATTCTGGGCAACTCGCACTACTTCCCTTCCCTAGATCCTCTTCAAAGCTCAGGCGTTGGTGACACGACCCCGGCCTGGAGAAAGTTTAGTTGTCACACCTGTGGAAAGTGATTGTGGAGAGTCATGCCGACACAAACAAGGTGAAGGACAAAGCCTCGGAATGAGCCGTTACCTCTCGGGAACGGGTTTGAGCCTCGGTCTTCCGGGTCACAACGCCTCCAACTTCTCTCTCCTGCACGGCGATCGGGCCATACAACTCCGTAGTTAGTGCAACCTCGCCGTCCGACGTTCGATCAAAGAAATCGATTATGAAGCGTGTGGCACCTCGAGTGTAAATTTGCCCATCTCACTGAGCATCCTTCGTTTCCGGTAAATCCATTGGTATTTTCCGGAGCCCGCTTCGCTGCCAGGTTGCTTACCTACCTGGGCAACCCGGGCCGAATGGCAAGATATCCGAACCGCCAAGCGCAACACCCGGCAGCAGTATATTTACTATGAATATATTAATTCGTCTCGCTGCGCTATGTCGTAACACCCACTACAAGTATAGTGGCGGAAACAGCCTTGTCGGTACAATCCAGCATCTCTATCTTAGCTTAAGGGGCGAGAGTCCTTGACACTAGAACTCGCTAAACTCGGCACTCAATCAACGCCCTCAGGAAGCCACCGAGAAAATGGGAACGCAGAAGCAAAGAAACAAGAGTTTAGCACTTAGCAATACGGCGACGTCTTGCGGTATCTTCGGGCGTGCAGCTCGCGGCTACCATTAAAACAAGAACGGTCGGGATTCCAACTCTATTATCCTCGCCGCTCGAAGGCTGTTTTTCTTGTCATCAGCCACGAGCCGGGAGCAAATGGCGAGCTTAAAGAAGATCTCGGTGATAAGAGGGAAATTGGCGACGGTTGGACTTCATTGATAGCGAGTAGATCATCATCCCGAGGGGTTGGTCCTTGAAGAGGGGCGCAATGAAGCCGCCATGTCCCCGAGACCGTCGCATAACCCCCACACTCAACGCGGTGCGCTATCGCATATTAATCGGCGGAGCAAACGAGGCCCGCTAACATCTGGGGCGTCAAGGGAAGACAGCGAGCTACATATGTATGGATGCATGCACTCCATACATACACATGGACAGGCAGACATCGTAAAAAACTGGGCTGCTGCGCCGAAGCCACGACGTCGCCGAGGCGCGTGCTGACACCCACATTTCTGCAATTAAAGGATGCGAGAAATGACGGGTTGTGGGTTCGGTGGCACGGGGAAAGCGGGCCTGGAGCCACACGTCAGCAGCGGACCACCACAACCTCAGGCCTTGGCTGATGTGCAGGCCGATCAACGGAACTTTACACCGAACCCTCCGCCCTCTGCAGAATTTAAGGGCCTTGTTGTGATCTCACGGCCGGCTCGTGGTATTCATTAATCCCACCTCTCCGAGTTGAGGTTAACCATCTGCCTCACCGAAATATTCCACATGGGTAGCCGCCAGCCCTCGAAACACGGAAACCGAACAGACCGCCGGTTCACACCCCGAGACTCGAAAATCGGGGAAAGACGAAATTGATGGCGGTCACATTATTGACACCAGGGTCTCACACCGGGAGGCCCACTCCCTGGGCTGTTTTTGCTGGCCTGCCGTTTCAACCTTGAACTCTCGGCTCACCCCTGGTGTCCAGCTCCGTCCCCAACAAGCTAGCATCGCATCATGTGTCAGAAACGTTAGCCGGGTCCTCTTTTCCGACGAGTTGATCATCAGACAAGCACAGCCTGTGGGTTCACGATGATCCTCAATCGATCCTCTCAGCCAGGCAAGCCAGGGAACTTGGCGCTCCCCAAGCATCTTTCTCCCAATCCGGGTGGCTCACCCATCGTGGGCGCACGCCCCTCCTTGCCTCCGCAGCTAGTGTAGACTGGGAGGACGCAGTGCCCAGCAGGACGCCCGCAGCATGCGGGAGAGGAAGCGAGGGGAGAATGCAATGCCTGTTGGTGCGCTGCCGAGCACGTGCAGTCTTGAACCTCTGATTTGCGTTGGAGTGCCAAGAAGTGCCAAGAAGGCTTGATCGACCAGAGCACATCGCGCGGAGCAAAAGAAGAAAAGGGGAAGGTCAAGGGGGCCAAAACGCTCGGCTTCCCCAGGCGAGCAACTCCTCCCGCTTCGCCCAACCCCACTCTCAGCGTGCATGAAAACCGGCTATCGTCGCAGACCATCCTATTTGCGCTTTTTACGGGTACCGGGACAAGAACAACGCTTTGCAGCCTCAGTCAAAAGGATGAGCCATATGGGCGGTGTCATAAGAGGTCCCGATTGCTGGCCCCGCCCGAGGCTGCCTGCAAGATGGATTTGCGGCACTGTGCGCAAGCCAGCGGCGATCGATTCGCTTTACCAGGGTCCGGCTCATCTCAAACGCATGCCGCGGACCCTTCCCGGCCGCGCGGGTTGAGCCAACGGACTGGCGAAGCGGGGGGCTGGTGTGGCTAGGGTCGAGCACATTGGAACCGCTTGGCGTGACCCGCTTCCCGTTTGGGCTCACCTTTGACCCACCTCGGTGGCTTCCGAAACCCGCCGGTGGACTGGACCTGGAATTCTTTGTGATGCCTCGAACTCGAGCTGACGCAAGTTTATCAGCTTCATTCTCGAATGGGGGAATGGCAACGTTGTCTTGGGCCGAAAATTTTCGGATAACCGCCACAAAGCTTCAAGGTTACTAGTAGCCAACACATTAATAAAAGTTAACTAACTACCTAACCGAACGGTTTGTGTTTGTCGACTTGTATCACAGTCATCCTGTTGGTCTTCGTAAAGCTCCGTGAAGGAGAGTTGGTTGTTTGGATAGCAGACCTCACATTTAGCAATACGAGTAAAACATTAGTAAAAAGGCAACCATCATTGGCTAAGAGCCCTCCAACATTTAGACAACTATACCACCTAGACGCCGAGACTAGACTTCACTTGCGGGGCTGCCGTTGCCCTGCCAGAGGTAAGATACCGGGAGGAAGTGCCTTCAACTCTATTTAATCAAGAACCCAAAAAGATGGCTCAAGAATATGCCATGAAACCACGTGCCTCAATTCTAGTACATCTATTAAGTGTACAACAAACTCAAGCGCAGTGCCCCTCCCAGCCCCGCGGCAAGTCCCAAGTTCTGTCAACAGGCCGACATCAGCCGTGGCAATGCCCTCCCACATCTCGCAAATTGAATTGGTATCGAGTATGCGGCTCGCTCGTAATAGGTAGATAAGAAACCAGCCCCGCCCCGCGCCTCGTACCCTGCATGACCCCAACGCCAAAACGGTTGCTCAACCCCCTCAGATCCTCGAATAATTAGGGCCGGTCATAAGTGTTCGCAAAATAAAAGCCAGATGCTCCAAGCCCGCCTCCCCCTACCCTAGCTGTCCGACAACGAAGTAGGAATGGAAGCTCAACGCCATACTCGGCGGTGTGCGAGAGAAGAAAACAAGCATCCTTTACGGTTCGTTCCTGTCCGCGTCCGCCTCCGGGTTGTAATTCGTCTCGCCAAGCATCCCGCTGCCTCCCGTCGCTTGCGCCGTCATGGCATTCGGCGGCGGCGCCTGCGGCTGGCTCTGAACGGTCGGCCCCGTGGCCGAAGGGATAGGCGGCGCAACAGCGGGGGGAACCGGGGCGCTCTGCGCGCGGGCAGCGGCGGTCGCCGTCGCGGCGTGCAGGCGCTGGTCTAGTGCCCTGAGCGCGAGCGCTCGCCTCCGCTCGGCCTCGGCGCGGGCGCTCCCGGGAGCGCCGCGGTTTGTGAAGGTGTGGTGGTGGTCGCCGCGGGCGGCAGAAATGTCGGCCTGGCTGAAGGGTACGCATAGTCGCATCGCTACGAGCACGTTGAACACCTGCTCCGAGATGGTCGCAATGACGGGGCGGACGGGACTCGGGAAGAACTCGGCTATGGCGAAGGTGTCGCTGGCATCACCGCGAAGGGAGCTCGGTTGCGAAGTGTCGAGATCGGGGAAAGCGACCTTGTAGAAACGGAGGTACGTCCAGCTAACGAAGAAGCCGTAGACGGCGAGGAGAAAAGAGGCGGCCGTAAGCATAGGTGTGAGGCAGAGCGCTGTGACAAGACCGATGTAGAGCAACGGGAAGCGAGGAACGCGCAGCGAGAGGAGCCCCCGGAAGAGGGTCACTGTGTGCGCGGGGACGAGCTGGCTGAAAGCGACGAGGAAGGAGATTTGGAGGGGGATGGTCCCAGCGATGGTCATGAGTCTAGCAAGGGGGCACAAGTTAGAACACTACACAAACGGCCATAACCAAGCGACCCCCGGGAAACCAAAAGCTACGTACGTCCATCGCTCGTTGCGTGTCAAGGCAAAGAACAAGATCGAGGTGCCAAAGCATAGCGCGTTGGGAACCACTGCAGTAACAAGCAGGAATTTGGCAAACTCGCGCGAGGACCATGCGCGCTCTAGGTAGCGACCGCCATTATACAGGGTGACGCAGGCGATAGATAAGGTGAAGACGTTGCTCTCGACGAGTGTTGTCGTCAGGAAGGTCCACGGGTAGACTAGCGATAGCTGTGGTATGAGGTTGAGGTAGGGGATGACAATCTCCGAGTTCGCCGTCCACTGCCGGTACCTGATCGCTGCACTCAGCACCGACTGTAAGCCCAACGCGATGAGCACGATCCGGGTCACCGGGGGGATGTTTATTCGGGGCGGCATGGTGGGCGGGCTTCTGTTCTTGAGTCGAGGCCTCAAGATTGGGACGGCGCGGCTTCTCCTTGTCGGGGAACTGTGTGCTTGCACTTTTTGGGATGGTTGGGCAAGCAGCCGAGTTTTTCCCGACCTGCTTTGATAGGTAGGTACCTTCGGGGTTAGGGTATCGTAGAACCTACGAACCGAACGACAGCTTCGGATCTTGGCGCGCAGCCTTTCTGTGGTTGCGGCTGCTTGATCTGGCCATCGCGGGCCACTGACCGCCGGTGTAACCAGGCGCCTGTCTTTGTGGTCCTGTGAATTTGTGGCGGTGGATGACAGGCCGGGCTTCACTCTCCTCGAGCCTCGGTCTTCTCCGCCAACCATGGAACCCCAAAGCTATCTTGCAGCAACCTGGAAGGCACACAGGATGCGGGACATCGAAGAACTCAACATCACCTCCTTGTGTTTCCCATCCATTACGACCCTCGCGCTTGATGGCCAGAGGCTGCCCAATCCGCACAGGTGAGGTTGGGCATCCTCACGATAGTTGGCTCGGGAGGTTGTCTGGCTTCCGATGACAATATGCGGGGCCACGGTGACTTCATTCGAAGTAGGTACTTCGTACGAATATTCGTACATACCTTACATACGCTACGCCGCAGAAACCGTGCAGCTTCCAACTGTCGTCCTGATTAACCGCCCGCTGGGTCCGCCACCCCTGAAACATGACACCCCAACCTTTTTGTCGCCGATGGGTGCGACCCCAAGACACCATCCGATGCCGCCCTTGATTGGGCAAGGTCGTTAGTTTTCTGATTTGAAGGATGGCAGTTGTTTCCTTTGTTTTCCCTGTCCCCGAGCCCCCGCAATTTCTCAGCCCTGGGACCCTAATTGCTTGTCGCACGCGTAGGACGGCCATTTCCTTTTGCGCCATCCCCTTCCTCCACCCCAGCAGGAAATGAAGGTTTGTTCTTCCCAATGCGTCCTTTTCCCAAATCCCATGGCAAGGTCTGCCTGCAGAACTGCGGCCGGGATCTCGTAAGGCGGCGTCGGGTCAGATTCGATGTGGAGGGATTCCGCCTTCCCGAAATTGGCATGTACGACAGGACCGTAATTTCAATACTGGGCCCCACCGTTCCTCCACAACATTCATGTTTTCCGCCACAGCTCCGGCAGTCCGGTGAAAGGCTGAGGCGAGATACCGAGCCCTATCGTGGCGAAAGGCAGCATACCTACGATACCTCGATGCCTACACAGTAGACGCCAGCCGTGATGCTTGGGGTTGAAGCCGGTCCCTGCTGCCAGTTGTAATTTGAGTGTGATGGGCACATTTTTGGCTGAAACAAGTGCGGTTCAAGCAAGGTAAGGTAACATTGAACGGGACCATCTGTCACATCGAGCATCAAATCCCGAAGGATGGGTCAGCCGTCGCACCTGCGCGGGGGAGATCTCGCTTTTAGATTCTATAGTTATCACTAGCTATGTACAAGTAAACGGTAATATGTTCTCGAGAATCCAGGTTTAAATCGTGAGAGCTGTAATAGGGTTCGAAAATGTGATGTTTGAAAATGTGGTGCATTACAAGAATCTCGGTGCGGTCATAACTGTATTTCGTAAAGCATTTCAACAGCCATCGCCTCCCGAGAATGGAAGCTGCTAGCCCGAAATGGCGTGCAGGGCCAGGTCTGACCTGCATCCTCGCGCAGAGAAATCTGGAACTCGTTCGGCGGTCCACAACCAGGGCGTTTCATGGTTCAATGGTAATACAATCAATGGCCCAGCACGACAAACGAAACCCGCGTGTTTCTCTTGTCGAGTCTTTCGATAACTAGCTTCCATCACGTGTGTTGAATGAGATAAATCAGAACTCGATCAGCGATCGATGCTCTCCGTCCGTCCCCCTGGTCGCCACGCAGCACCCCGCGGGGCTGGCCGTTTGATCTTTTGCCTGCTTGGCTGAGGTGCTGGTTCCGTCCCGCGATCCAAGTCGTTCGCCTAAACAAGCGGCAGGGACCACTTGGCTGGCGAGGTGGGACCCATGCCTCACGCTTGACAAACCCGCACTGGCTGGCCCGTGGTCCGAACACTGCCAATCTCAAATCTCGGCCTGGCGCTTTCGAGGTTGCTTTTCACCCTTCAACACCGAATTCTTGCCCAAAACCACCCCATTCACGATCTGCTCATCGACCAAGCGCCCGTCCTCGCGCGCTCTCATTGCTACGCCCTGCATCAATACCTCTGCTGCGTCCCTCTCGCCACTCACTGCCGAACCCCGGCGCGCCGACAATGAAGGAGCTACTTGACACGGACCGGGTCAACTTTCTTGTCTGGAGGTTCGTTGTTTTTTTACTTCGCCGAAAGACTCAGCCAAGGGCGCTGTTTAGGGCGGCCTGATTACTGACTCTGCGTTCTCGGTTCAAAAATTTAGGTACCTGCTAGAATCTAGTATGTGCACTGTCGCGGCGAGCTCTTCCTAGAGCCCCGCTGCTGCCCTGTTTCCCTCCTGGGCATTGAATCTGAGTGAGGTGAGACTGACCACCACAGATTATCGGGAGACGGCCGCCAAGCTCCAAAAAGAGTGGAGGGTGCACCAACCTCACAGACAGTTCGATTTCGCATCTCATGTGAACACATATGCCCTGGTGTCGCTTCTCAACAAAGGGCTCATCTACGAAGACTACCAAAGGCAGTTTTCGGCGGCTGCGCACGAGGTACGGTGTCTTTTACGATTTCAGGACTTCCTCTCATTTATGGTCATCCAATTCTCTGGGCGTGCCCTCCATTCCTGTTGGGGTTGCACCCGGCATGGAATTGGCGGGTAGGTGTGCTGGTGGTGGCTTTGGGCCCAGGGGGGGGCGCTAGTGTCGGGGTTACTGACATTTGCTTGCAGGCGGCGCGCGATGTGCCGGCAACGGCCGATGCAGGTTCGCGGGGGGTGTTTGGGCCGCTGAAATTCCAGCCCGAGGTGGTGGTGGACGAGGACGAGGAAGACGACGAGGAATTCGAACTGGAGGCCGAACCCGAGGAAATCGAGAACCCGCGGAAACGGGCGGTCGAGCGGCAGCATCACCGCGAATTGTCGCATGGATCCCCCGCAAAGCGACAGCGGCTCAGCAACGGCTACGAGAATGGGGTCGATTCAGCCACCACGCCAATGGAGATCGACCACCAACATCCTGACAACAACCACGCCTATCCGTCACCGCTTGAGGGCGAACAGGCCGAGTCCCCGCTCCTGCGCACCGAGGGCCCGTCTCGCGGCACGCAAGTCGAAAAGGTGCGCGATCTGACGCAGGGCACCGTGTTTCTGCGACTGGGTGCCGACGAATCCCAGGAAGCTGGCGAAAACCCTCTTGTGCTCCTCTGCGAGTGGAACCCCCGGGACCCAGCCCTCTTGGCGACCGCCGGTACAGATGCGCTAGCCCGCATTTGGACATTACCCTGTGGAACCGCCCCAGACGCGGAGCCTGGTCACGTGGATTCCCCCAGCCCATCATCGTTGAGCATCGTCGAGGACGACCTCCCCAAGAATGCGACTATCTCAGCCATGGCATGGAGCTCGAACGGAGAGCTCATCGCGCTTGGCACGGAGCTTGGCAACAAGTCGCGCGTGAGCATCTGCTCTATGGATGGAACGAGCATGCACCGCTTCGACGGCCTCGACACCCCCGTCACCAATCTCTGTTGGAGCCCCAACAACAATCTCCTTCTTGCCATTAGCCCAGATCTGAGCGGTGGGATGGCGGAACCGAGAACCCTGATTCACATTTCGTCTCCTTCCAGGGTGAACTCCCTGTCGCATGTCCTGGACCACGACCTCCCCTCCGACAGCCTCGATGCGACATGGATCAGCGAGACTGAGTTCCTCTTGTGTGGCGGTGACCTGCTAGTCTCCTTCCGATGCACAGAACAAGGGATTGTGCAGGGCAGAGAGTTCCAGACGGGCACGGATGAACGCTTCAGCCTCGTCGAGTTCGATTGGAGGTCTAAGCTGGTTGCGACCGCGAGCGAAAAGGGCTATATTGACGTGGGTTTGCGATGCTGACAGAGAAAGGGATGAATGTAGCTTGCTAACACTAGTTGCGTTAGATCTGGGATGAGTCTGGAAAGCGCCGCTCAATACCCGCGCACGATGGTGGTATCACAAGCCTCAAGTGGCAACCACTGCAAAACGACCCTGCCGAAGACGAGCGATTGCTAGTATCCGGGGGTGAGGATGGGGCCGTTCTGGTGTGGAATGTTCGAAATGCCGAGGTTAAACCAAAATATTCCATTACCATGCCGCCACCGCTCGCGGTCAACAACCTCTCGATGAGTCCCGACGGGACACTCATCGCCGTGGCGACACACGACAGGATACTTGTTTGGAAAATTGGTGATCACGCCATGCCCAAGGCTAGCTGGGTGCCACAATCGGGCTGGCAAAGCCCTAACACGGGTACCGATTCCGAGGATGCTATTCCCTGTTTGGGTTGGGACTGCGAGGGCCAGCGCTTGGTCTATGGTTCGGAAAATAGGGTATGTGGCAGTGATAACTTGCACATCGGTCCACTGCTGACACTTTATAATAGCTTGCCGTCATAAGTCTTCGCGAACACGAGAGGTGATGTGGGGACCACCAACAAAGTCGGGGCTGTCCCATCAATTGCCACGCCGAGAGTTCAACCCAGCAAGCGGCAAACGAAAATTGCCATTGAATTCCGCGGCCAGGGGAGCACTCGTTCCGTGCTTCCAGCCATCTCAGGCCGAGATGGCATGTCGTCAACACGTTCGACAACGTGATGTACGCGGGAGAGCCTCACTATCGAAGGATTGCGGCCGCCAACCGTGGCCCAGGGCCCCACATAGCGACGACAGTGACACCCCGGAATAACGTCGCCGTTCACCCTGGTTCCCTTTCAAAGGGCGATCAAATGTCGACGATGTGGGCGGCCTTCACCAAGGGGGCGTAAGGTCGATTCCGGCTCCCTAGTACGGATTATGCCAGCTTTTGCCACGGGGACTAGGAGACAAAGCCGACTACTTCAAGAGATATTCGACATCCCAGTCTCTAACCAATCCCGCCTCGTGCAGTTGCTAGGGGGTAATTGGCTCCCGGTGTCACCTCCGCTGATATCTACGTCTTCGGCCCCTTGAACGGCTTACAAGGACTCCAATTCATGCCCTCGATACACAGCTGGAACCATATCGTTGTCCCTTTGACCCCGCGCATGGGCAGGACAGCATGTAGGATAGTCTCTGGACCAGAAAAACGCAACCCTTGCGGCGCGACCATTCTGATGGATGAGACGGTGATTGCGGGAGTAGTAGCCTTGCATTGCGGAGAGTCGATTTACTTAGGGGGTTTGGGGCACATCATGGGTTGAAAAGCGGAGCGTTTGATTTTGTTTGCAATATCTTTTGGGGGCGTTGCTCTTTCAGGCTCGGCGGGGAATCAAGGATAGCGTGACATATGTTATATTTGTAGTGTACAACCTACTTAGAAATGGCGATCCGGACAATCGCAACGCTCTGCTCTCAACTGACCTGCTTGTCATACCCTTGGACTGGCCATTGCGCTTCATAAATATGTCTTCCATTGCTTCTAGGTTCTTATTATAAGCTGAGCTTAAGGACGACGTCGCTAGTCATCGTTGCGGTCGGATCTCGAAAACGATTTAAGAAAAACCAAAACCTTCCTTTAAAAGGGAAGGCCTTCGGGTGTATAAAACAGAAAGAAGAACGGATCTGTCCAACAAATTACAACACGCGCGGTCTGATTTTACGCTGTACATTAAAAACTATTCCTTTTGACCAAGAGGTCGTAGATGTCATGCCGTATTATATGAAGAGACGTATCTATGTGCTGGGTATTCAAATGCCCTCATGCCATGCATCTTTTCCCAAACCAAAACGCCGATGCTCAAACAAAGCCACCAACCACTATGCACATTACACAACCCCCCTCCCCCCCACCCCTTTAGGTTCCTAATTTACAATCCATCAACCAGCCAGTTTCCCAACAACAGCGCCCTCAAACAGCACTCCTCGCATCGCGATCCAGCCTCGGCCGGCTGGCATCAGCCGCATTCTCCATCACCACCTTCTCATTCACAGCACCCGCCCCCTCCTCATCCGACGAGTCCGCCGTACCGGGCGCCGCGGGGTTGTTGGCGGGGAAGGTGGGCGCAAAGGCGCTGCGGGCGCGGATGTTGTGGCCGTACAGCCAGAAGACGACGGGGATGGGGACCAGCGCCACCGCAATGCACCCCAGCAGCGTCGACGCCCACTGGATGCCCATGCCCTCAAACATGTACCGCGAGAAGAGCGGGAACCCGGCGCCCGCGAGCGAGCGCAGGAAGGTGTTGCCCGCGATGGCGGAGGCCGCGAACATGAGGTACGCGTCGACCAGGTAGTTGAGCGACTGCAGGAAGATGGAGGCCAGGCCGAAGCCGCTGAGCAGGCCGGAGAGGGTGGGGACGATCCAGTGGATGTCGGCGCGGTAGCCGGACCACCCGAACCAGAAGAGTCCGCCGGCGAAGGCCACGCCGCCGGCGATGACGCTGGGCAGGCGCCACTCGGGGATGGGCACGCCGTTGTTGGCGGCCAGCTTGCGCTGGTACCAGGGCTGTTGGAGCAGCACGACGATGCCGGCGATGATCTGGCCCGTGACCATGCCGAAGAAGGTGAGGCCCGAGACGCCGGCCGACATGCGGTGCACGCCCTGGAAGACGAAGGGGTAGGCCGTCAGGAAGAGGTATAGTAGCCCGTAGATGAAGGCCATGTAGACCGAGATGAGCGTGACGATGGGCTCGGTGAAGAGCAGGCGCATGGGCCGCGAGAAGTTCTTGGTGACGAGCTCGCGCACGTCGATCTCGATCTCCTCCTGCTTGGCGTGGATGCCCCAGTTGAGGGTGCGGCGCCGCAGCTCGGCCGCCTTGCCGACCAGGATGGTGGGCGGGTATGTTTCCTCGAGGAAGAACAGGTCCAGCACAAAGGCGAGGATGCCCATAAAGGAGACGATCCACGAGGTCCAGCGCCAGCCGAGGTGCGACTCGACGATGAAGCCGCCGACGAAGGGCGCTAGGAGCGGGCCGGTGAAGACGGTCATGGAGAAGACGGTGATGGCGATGCCGCGGGTCCGGTTGTCGAACATGTCAGAGAAGACGGCGGCCACGACGGCGAGCGGGCAGGCGCCGAAGAAGCCGGCAAAGAAGCGGGTTATGAGGACCGTCTGGAGGTCCTTGGAGACGGCGTTGGCGATGTTGAAGATGAAGAAGCCGAACATGGAGAGGACCAGCGGCAGGCGGCGACCCTTGAGTTCGGAGAGAGGTGCCCAAAAGGTCGGGCCGGTAGCGAAACCGAGAACGTAGAAGGAGACACCGAGGAGGGAAACTTCGGAAGATACGCCAAACTCGCGGGCGACTGCGCCGGTCGCGGCGGAGAATATACTCGAGCCGAAGGCGGCGGTCATGGTGGTGAAGCCAAGCATAACAGCTGTGGCGATCCTGTAGAACCCACAGTTAGCTTCCTGTCACTGACAAGGGGCGGAGGGGAATTGTAAGGAGGGGGGTTGAACTCACTTCTTCTTTAGTGGCCAGTTCTGGGCGTGGAGAGGATCATCGGGCCCGTCGAACTCGACAACATAGTCCTCCTGGTTTGGTAGTAGTGGTGGGTATTCCTTGCCGGCACCGAAGTTGGGCAATGGCCTCTTCCATTCTTTCCCCCGAGCATCTCTCCCAACAGTTCCGCTGTGTTGACTCCGTGCTGTCTGAATGCGGCTCAGTTCGGTGTTGTGGCGCTCCAGATCCCGTTGTGTCTCGACACGGTTCAACCCAGTCCCCCGTTGGGACGCCTCCGAGGAGGAGCTCGACACAGACGACGCTGAGACCACCCGTTCGATTTCCTCGCTACGGCGCAGGGAAGCATCGAGTTGGACCGCCTCGGGAGCGCGGTCTACGCTGTCTCGTACCATTGGGCTGTCTTTGAGTGAATGAATCCTAGTATCCTGGAAGGGTTGATGTTTTTATTTGGTGTATTCAGGGGGTATATCAACAGCACAGCACCACCGGCAGGCAAGCCAGCAAGAGTGAGAAGTAGTGGAACCCTGTATTTGATAGTAAGGAAGGCGATATAAGACCAAGGAATATTGGACAATGCGGATCCCGAGGTTCGTCCCTAATGCAATGGTAGCGTGAGGAGTGATGATGGAATTTGCCTCCTCTTGGGGGGCGTCCCCCTCCTAATAAAGAAGATTGATCAACACATCCCGGGCACTTGCTCACGGGCAAAAGAATAGTGATTCATGGATTCGTCAGGGAAAGGGAACAAAAACTGGAGTCCACATTGAATGTTTGCCCATGCCAAGCGGTTCCGTCGGTGGTTCGGCCGGGTCCATGATGTGGCCTCGGCATTCGCGTTTTCCAGCCGGCATCCGTGATTACCAATTTGGGTCGCCGCATCCAACAGCGCTATCCTTTCTTTAACTCCATCGCATTGTTGGGGGCTGTCAAAAAATGGAGTTAATGGACCCGGCAACCTTCCTGCCGATGACAAAGTCATGTTTCGAACCGCAGATAACAGACGGCAATAGAGCCGCGGGATGCTGCTATCTCCCGTCGCCGTCCTTCGCTTGTAAATTTTCATTATGGAATCCCAGCCCAGCGGTGCATTTGTCCCCGTTCATCTCCGCCAAGGCCCGCCGGTGACCCTCAATGACCCCATCCCGAAGCACCTAACAGCCCAAGAGTGGAGTGCAACTTCAGATCAGGAGAATGGCCGCTGCATGCCTGGTCCATCGGAATGGGGCCAGATGCTTCGGTTGTTGTTGCTTAGTTGCGGGTTTGTCCGCAGCCGTTATTCGTCATGATGTTAAGTTCGTAGTATCAATCCGTGCATGCATACCTAGTTGATTGCTGACGTAGGTTGCTGACTACTATGCTTCGATCTGCCCCTCCTGACAAAGAAAGAATATACAAGTAGATCTGTAATGGGCGGGATTCGGGCTTCGATGACAAGAAGCGACGCCCGTCTTAAGTCCGGGTCGTTGACTCGCTTTGACGTAATCCCGCAGCGCAGCCACCATTGAGGGTGCCATGGCTTGCATCATCCAATCAGGAGACAAGATGATCTGCCGTGGTAGGCATTCGTCCCGCAAGGCTCGAAACCTCAGGGGCTTGCTGAACGGCGTTCCCGGCTGCGACTTTGGCCACCATCGGGAAATTTCTTCTTCCAATTTTTTTTCCCCATTTTTACTTTGCATCGCTGCCCAACAGGGCTGCCTGAGGGTGCCAAGGGAATGCAACGGGTCAGATTCCTTCTACTTTACCTAGAATTCCGCCATCCGCTATCCGCGAGTTGCCGCTGGTGACCGAGAATAGCCTCGTTTGCTGGTTTCCACTCCTACTGCCTCGGCACGTAGATCCAGCGGCGGAAAGCTTAACTTCACGGCGGAGAACCCGCTTGTTGCGCATGGATGCATCGTGAAGATTTCTGGATCCACCAAAATGCAAGTTCAATGTACAAAGTATTTCAACGCACGCCCCAGCTGTCGTCTTCTAGAAGACTCGCTGCCTCTTCTAAGCTCAGCCCTGCCGTTTCCGGGTAGAAGTTCCAGATTAACCCATACCCAACAACGCATATTCCGGCATAAAGCACAAATGTCCATGACGGCGTGAGCGCATCCATGAGCAGCAGGAAGGTCAGCCCTATGACAAAATTGGCTCCCCAGTTGGTTGCCGTGGCAATGCCGCTCCCCAACGACCGCACGTTGAGCGCAAACAGCTCACTCTGCATCCAGGGCACATTGCCCAACCCCAAGGCGTAACCGGCAACATAGACCATGATGCTCACGAGAATGGTGATTGCGGCGCCCTGTGCAGGGGCCGCGGTAGGTTTGTCGCTGGTCGAATCGACGGCAGCGAGCGTGATAAACGAGAAGCCGTATGCTGCAAGGATGAGACCCACCACCATGAACGGGATCGACCAGAGTAGGATGCGCCTCCTCCCGATACGGTCGATCAACAGGAGAGCCACGAGGGTGAAAGCGAAGTTGGTGACCGCCACGACCAACGAGGTGAGTGTCGGAATTGGGAATCCGAGCATCGTGAATATCGTAGCCGAGAAGTACATGAGCGAGTTCTGCGCGGCTGATCAGTATCCGGATCGCAGACTGGGAGCCCAAGAGCACTCACAAACCCGCACAGCTGCTGCAACCCCTGAAGTAAACAAGCAATGGCCAACGCCCTGCGATTTCTCCTCACACCCAACAACTCCCCAGCCGAGTCCAACCACGCAGCCTTCCCAACCCCCCTCCCATTCCCTCTCAACCTCCTCCCCTCACTCTCCTCCCTCACCTCAATCTCAATCCCCTTCACCGTCGCATCCACCTCCCTCCCCTCCCCCTCCCCCCCAAGCACCCTCTCCACCACCCTCCTCGCCTCCCCCACTCTCCCCACCATCACCAACCACCGCGGCGTCTCGGGCATAACCACCATCACCACCCCCTGCACCACCGCCGGCAGCGCCCCCAACCCAACCATCCACCGCCACGCCGTCGCCGCCTCCCCAAACTCCCCCAGCGCCCACCCCACCACATACGCCACCACCTGCCCCAACGTAATAAAAATCACATTCATCGTCACCAACCGCCCGCGAAACGCCGCCGGCGCCAGCTCCGCAATATACAACGGCACCACAAAACTCGCCGCGCCCACGGCCATGCCCACCACCGCGCGGCCGGCGACCATGCCCGCGACGGAGCTGCTGCATGCTTGCGCGGCGGCGCCGACGGCGAAGAGGACGTCCGCGAGGAGGATCACGCGCTTGCGGCCGAGGCGGTCGGCGAGGATGGAGGAGAAGGGCGAGATGAGCAGGGCGAGGAGGGAGGTCGAGGAGGTGATGATCGATTTGTCGAGGGCGGTGAGGGGGCGGGCGGAGAGGGAGGTGCCGATGGAGACGAGGGTCGAGGATATTACGCCGGTGTCGTCTGTGGGTGGGAGGAGGGGGTGGTTAGGGATGGGGTTGGAATGGTGGTGGAGGAGGGGAGGGGACTTACAGCCGAAGAGGAGGCCTGAGATGCCGGCGCTGAGGGTGAGGAGGTAGATGAAGAGGGTGGGTGAAGCGGGGGGTGGTGTGCCATCGTAGGTGGTTGTGTCATGGCGGATATCGCTGTCGTTGTAATTGTCGTTGCCATCGTCGGGGTGGTCGTGGTCCTCTGATGGCGAGGAATGACGGGAAATCAGGGGCTCTTCTGCGCTGCTCATCGTCGCGGCATTGCTGACCTCGTGGCCGTCGTTCGTGATGCTATGATCCGCTGTGCATTGCCCGTTTATCCGGCCCCGAGTCAACTGCCGTTGTGAACGGATACTATGCCGAGTCGGTTGTGGAGCGTGTCGCCGTGGATCATTCGGTGATTTCGGAGCTGTCAGAAGTCGGCGCCTGCCGTCTCCGACTTCCGTCTCGGCTCCGCCGGCCCCGCCAAGAGATCTGGCCAGCCGCACGATTGCGCTGGAATCTGCAGGGGATTGCCAGCGGCTCCAATTGGAACATTTTGACAGCGAGGGGTCTGGGTGCTCAGACCAGGGGTGTTTCACAGCCACTGCTGTCGACTGCATGTGCACGAAAGGCCACATCAGATGCCGCGAGCTGTGCCCCAAGCTGTCGAAACTATCGTCAGCTTGTTTCTCTCCCTTCAACTACCTATGCAATAAGTTTGAAGACCGCCAGGCGCCCTTTCTCTTCGGTATACTTCTAATATATCACTATAATACGATAATAAAGCAGCGCGACGTTGTACTACTAGCAGCAATCAGCCTCATTGCCATCCATCGCATTCGAAGTTTGAACCACCGCGAATCTCGACCTACCTCGAAACACAGCATCCAAGCTCACAATGCCGCCATATGCCACTCCGCCCCAGCGCGACTCCTGGTTCGCGCCGCTCTCGATAGACCTCTTCGTCAAGGTCCTCAAGACCAGCTTCTTCCACCCCTTTATCGCATGGATCGTCCCGCTCTGCTTCCGCGCCCAGAACATGTTCTGGGACGCGCCGCCCATGCTGGTGTCGATTGCCTGGGCTTCCATTATCTCGCTGTCTTGGATCGCCGGGGCTATCAACAACAGGTTGGCGTTTGGCCTGCCGCGCGAGGTGGATCTGAGTGAAGAGGTCATCGTCATCACGGGCGGCGCCAGCGGGCTGGGCCTGCTGATTGCTGAGGTGTACGGGATGCGCGGGGCAACGGTCGCCGTGCTGGACGTTGCGGAAATGGAGAATGGCGAGGCGCGAGGTGTCACATACTACAAGTGCGACGTGACGGACAAGGAGCAGCTCGCGCAGGTGGCAGCTAAGATTGAGAAAGATGTATGTGTCCCCGTCCTCATGCCCGATCCATCCCACAACCATACTAACTCCCACCCCTCCAGCTCGGCACTCCCACAGTCCTAATCAACAACGCGGCCATCGTCATCGGCAAGCCCCTCCTCTCCATGACCTTCCCCGAGATCGACAAGTCCCTCACCACCAACCTCGTCAGCCACTTCTACACGCTCAAGACCTTCCTACCAGCCATGGCGCGCAGCGAGGTCGGCGGCACCGTGGTCACGGTGTCGTCGGTGATCGGCACGGTGGGCGCGGCGCACCTGACCGACTACGCGGCGGCCAAGGCGGGCATCTCGGCGCTGCACCGCTCGCTCGCGGCCGAGCTGCGCGCGTCGCACCCGCAGATCCGCACCGTGCTCGTCACCCCGGGCCAGCTGAGCACCCCGCTCTTCTACGGCGTGCAGACCCCGAACCGCTTCCTCGCCCCCGTGGTCGAGCCCGTCGACGTCGCCAAGGAGGTGATTGCCGCCATTGACAACGGGAGGAACGCTGCGATTGGCATGCCGCTGTATGCGCGCTGGATTGACTGGTATAATGTGCTGCCCGTCGGGCTCCAGGCGGTGGCGAGGAAGGTGGCCGGCGTGGATACGGCTATGAATTCGTTTGTGGGGAGGAGAAGAAGGAGGGGTCTTTAATACAGGGGTTTTAGGGATGGCAGGATGAAGGCTGGCGCCGGCGCCAGATGAACGCGATGTGAGGTACGAAAAGATGTAATTGTATTTGGAGACGGGGCATGTAAGGAAGCAGATACACACACATGTAACTCTAGGTAGCTGTATAAAGCGAGCAGTGAGCAGCGTTCCCGTAAGCTGGATCCCCACAATATTCCAGGTTTCCGATTTAAGCGCTGAAAATGCGGCGATCCTCGAAGAGGGCCACCATCATCAACTGAATTCTTTTTGGGTTGATATTGGCACCGGACAACTTCCATGTTCTAGAGCCTGGGCACAGCATTGTTAACGTCAACCTCGTGAACACCATGTTCGAGGACAGCAAACCGAAATTAGTCAGTTTTGGATCGTTGAGCCGTTTGGCATACAATTTACCTCGGCGGGATTCCCTAGCTGATCTAGGGACCGGACCCAGCCATTTCACATCAGAGGCAAGGAAGGCAATGATGACCACGGTATCTATGTCTTTTGGCCCATAGGCAGATGCTATTGCTGAAGTTGAAGCTGGGTAGTGTTTCGACGATGGTGTACGAGACAGTGGTCACAGTGGAAAGGATGCAACTGCCTTGGGGATGATCCACATAGAAGGGGTGCAGGGACGCCGTTGGGACAGGATAAAGCCGTAAGGCTGCATAGGAACTTTTATGAGTTTAGTAGACGCGACTCAATGACGTAGAAGGGATCTCATGAGACGGGATGGGGTGAGAAGGCCGTCCCTTAGACCCTAACAACACGCTCGATTTACTAGCTTGCGCATCCGTATCACACATGCCTAAGGTAGCTCAGCTGATGCTCTAGTAATTCCGGATGTATGTAATACGTCAGCGTGATCTGCTCTCGGGTCCATGCTCAGGTAGCTCTGATACGTCTATCTATCAGGAGTTTATAAGTCGAGCATGGCAAACATGGGTGAAAGGAGTAGGAAGAAAGAAGCTGCAAGCCGATAGTTGCCAGTTGCCAGTTGCCGTAATATGGTCGGCCAATAAAGATGAAGAATTTGGAAGTACCATCTAGGTAGTTGCCAGTGAATGGATTTGATCCCAAGCGTTCCTTCCCGCACAGCCTCTAGCATTCGCACTTAAGGGTTCTGAGCCCAGCCACGAGACACTAAATTAAAGCCGTACGGAACTCAATTTTGTTTCTATTAGAGGATCTCATGAGATCCTATTCTTACAGCGTGCCCTCGAAAATATGTCTAATGTCAAGATAGAAGACGTGATAGTTTAATGAACGCGTGTGGTTCCAGGTCACATGTGAAAGATTGACGATTTGGAACATTGGCAGGTGCGGTCTTTTCAGAATTCCAAGTAAGAACCTGGAACCTGCCTTATCCATTGATAAAGAGGCGAGTAGGCAGGTACTTACCTAGCTGTCTACATCTGTTTCACCCGGGCTTTGCCTGAGGCAATCTCCACCAGTTGGTATTCCATTTCCCTCCACTTCCTTCGCTTTTTTTTTGAATCAAGAGCCTCTCCCATCCACTTTTTCTATGAGCCGATTGGCACTCACTTTCACTTCAATCTTTCTGATCACCAAAATTACTATTCTGTTTCTTACCATGTGGTGGGACGCAAACTCCATCGAGCAGACTGTAACGAAACAGTTCGTTAAAGGCCGGCTCAAACCCCAAGAGGCCAAGCGCCTCGATCAAATCCCCAGCTTTGGTGAAGAGTTAACCGACAGAACTTACTGGGAGTTCATAGACTCAAAGTGCAAGAAATTATTCCTCTGGCTCGATGACGTGGGATTGCCAGAGCAGATCTTTGAGTTCATCGACGACTCGTTCGACGATGACGATCTCCCCTTCTCACTTGAACAAGTACAAGAGCGGGAATTAATACCCACCAAAAACGAAAGGATGGAAACGAGATTCTACGGCCGGCAATACAAGTACCTCTTGCGCCACTTGGACAAGGCTAGCCATATCGACTATGGAGACCCAGAATTGGTTCCGCTCTATATTGAAGCGAAGCAGATTGCAGGACAAGGTCGCCATGTCGACAAGGTCACCCTCCCGAACCAGCCCGGGGCAGTGTTTTGCCGCGCCCAGATTCGTCTTGGTACCGATCATGTCGACCGGGGAGAGTTCATGTCTGGAATCAACGGCATCAAGGGCTTGCAAAACGAGCATATGTTGTCGTACTGGGCATCTTACACGCATCAGGGATACGGTTACATCCTATTCACACCAACTCCCGAGTTCAGCCTCAAGTCGCTCCTTACCACCATGCCCAGCTCTTTGAAGAAGCTCGACAAGAATGTACGGCCGCAGGTGGTCATGAACTGGATATTCTGTCTGGCGGACACAGTCTGCTCGTTCCACGGCCAGGACCGCTCGCACGGAAACATCAGACCCTCGACTGTGCTCTTTTCGAAGAACAACTTCGTCTTCCTCTCCGGGTTTACGCAATTGCACATCAATACATTGAGCGACACCGCTGAGGGCAGGTCATCTGATAGAGAGGCGTACGACTATGGCGCCCCAGAGGAGGTCAACCCAGCCCACTTATCGACAGTCTCACCCGGTCAGTCGGCAGGCGGCAGCAGCCACCAGGTGGCCGAACCTAATCCCAAGGCCGCCGACGTTTTCTCGCTAGGTTGCATAATCCTCGAGCTTCTCAGCTTCTTGTTGGGGAAGAAAGGGCGGGCGTTCGCTGCACACCGGGCTGCAAAGCACAGGGCCGCGGGCCGTGGTAGCCCCCTCCCAGACTCTTCGTTCCACGGCAACATTGGCCAAGTCGAGATTTGGATGGACCAATTGGCCAAAGATGCCGCAGAAAAGGAAAATGACGATCCGGTGTTCAAGGGCGTCAGGCCAATCCTCGAAGTGGTGGTGAAGATGCTCTCGACTAACCCTTCGGACCGTCCGACCGCCGACCACGTCCGGGAAAAAATCCGCCAAATCGTCGTCGAGGAGTGTGGCATGCCAGAGCCACACTGCCTGCGTCCCGGCAACAGCTGGGACTTTGGTGTGGACAGGAGATTGAGCTCCATTTCGACACTGAGCTCCGGCAGCGGGTCGCAGCATGACAGCGATAGGCGGAGAAGTACAGGAAGTGCTGGTAGCCCCATTGCCAAGGCCTTCAACGCTATCCTCCGAGGCGGAAGCGGGGAGGAAGTAGCTTCTAGAGCGAGGAATGGATCTCAGAGCAGCTACGATAGCGCACAACAGGCCCTGAAACACCTCGAGGGTGCCTCGTTTTTTCGCGAATTCGGATGAAGGGGGCACATGGTCACCACCGATGGCTGATGGTGTTATGGTGGGGCCGTTGTATCTGGGCGGCGAGGGCTGATAAGCATGTATATGTATAACTAACTAACTTTCAATTGACTCGAGTGCCGAGCTTTAGTAGTGGTGTTTTGACGATGAAATCGTGATCTTGTCGGGAGATGTTGTCAGGTTAGGGTTGCTGGGACCCTCAAGTGACTCGGGTATTCGTGACTCGGGTATTCGTAACGTTGATTCCTCCCGCTGGCGACGTCATCGCGAGGGCGACGGGAACACGCCGGGTTTATTCGTTGGAGGGGGCATTCGAATCGGCCCGGAGAGCCGTTTCAAGACGAGACAGGATGCTGCACGCCATGGAGAGAGTACCAAGGACAGCCAAACAACCTGCAAGTCCAACCAACAACTCGGTTTGTTGTTGGGAGGTCAGAAACGGGAGCATGCCGAATATGGTCACATCCGATTCGACAACACGAGGTTCATCCCACCTTCGACCACTTTTGTGCCACACGCTGTGACACCCTCAAGACAACCCCCACTCTTTCGTCAGCGATCGGCAGACTGCAAAGAGGGTTGCCCGGGCTGCGTCCCACTCGGCCCCACTGCACGAACCAAGGCTGGTGCAGGTCAGTGCAGGTCCAGCCTCCCATGCGCCTTAGCTCGACCCGCTTGGCTGCATTCCATTCCATTGCGGAAGCATAGCGTTGCATCGAGATCCATCTTCAGCCGAGATAGCAGATATCGCAAACCAAGGAAACCGAATGGATGCAGGCCGCTCTCAACGGCTGAAAAGTGGCATGTCAGCCTCCTCGACAGGTCTTGCGTGGTTGGTCTTTTTTGTTTTCCTCTCGCCATGTTACGAGTTCTCCTCGGCTCTCGCTCCTGTCCCCTTCTTTCAAAGCATCTTGGGGGCGAATAATAACACGGTTTTGGTTTTGACCGGGTGCGGACTTTGCCTTCATTTTTGAAGGCGCTGAACACCGAACACGGCAATTTGGGCCTGGGATGACGATAGAATTTTTTGGGGGGAATCTCGATCACGACGACCACCCAGTCACTTGCTTGCTTGGTCTCATTCGGACGGCCCCGTCAAGACTCGAAAAATCCAACGCACCTTCTTCCCCGTCGTTATCGCTCGCTCGCCTTCCATTTTTTCCACAATTATACTCACACAAAATCCCAACAGCGGGGATTCGTGCATGACAAGGAACCAACACTGACTCGTCTCACCGGGCTGTGTCACTCGGGTCAGTCAGCCTTGCCTATTTTTGAGCTGCTGCACACTGCACTGTTTGTTTGGCAACGCCCCTCGACCACGGCCCCCCCCTGTCGCACTGCATTGCGGCGCAGAAGAACGACTTGATCGGCGAATTTCAGGCAAGGATTCGCCAGTTGGTCAGAGAGTGGGTTGGAGGATCGCATCTTTTAATTTTTATGAATCTGGTGCATCCCCAGTCTTTAATTCATCATTTTACCCTTCTCGCCAGTTGCTTGGCCACTCATCCATCTCTTGGCGGTCCGGGGGAAGGAAGAAAAAAACAATGAAGCTTTCTTGGCTTCTACCGGCCCTGCTGGTCGGGGGCGGAGCTTCAGTCGTCAGCGACAAGGTCCTCGTTAACGGCAAGGTCATTTTGAAGAGTAAGCCAGCATTGGGGTTAACTAGCTGTTCGCTTGGATCATGAAGCTAAACCTCGACCAGCTGTCCCATACCAAAGGCAAGACACACGCCAGGATGGAGCTTCAATACAGTCGCCCAGCGCCAACACCATCACAGTCGACCTAGATACACTCAATATCGCCCTCCCGAGCCAGAAGAACCGAACAGAGCCCAAAGTCACTGTCCAGAGAGAAGCTTCAGATTCGGACCACCATGAAGAGAGCTTGCCCGTCATCACGCTACGGGCCACCAACCGCGACCCGCAAGACCCGCCACCTCAACTGTCAGAGTCGTCTGGGCCAGACCCTCACCCAGACCTCGACGAGGCCTCAACCAGCGCATCCCACGGGCCCGAGACGAGGAACCCTGCCTCGGCGAACAGGGCCATCGCCGGCATGGGCGTGGGGTTAGTGTCGGTGATGTTGATTTTCACTGTCTTCTTATAGTGACACACTTTTTTGTCTTCACTGCATCTTTTTATGTCATGGTTTGGTTTGGCCTCATTGTTCTGTTTGGCGTTGGCAATTTGGTCGGCGAACACGGCGTTTGGGGAGTTTGAATATTTCAGGGGTAATCATGATACCTATGTGGGATGGGTTAACGCATTGGATGGGCATGATGGGGGATGGGCGATGGGAAAGCTAACTCCTAATGGGAGATGGATGGCCGCGATATGATGTTGGATGAAGTTCATCTCGACAAGGATGATGCGGGATGGCATAGCAAGGTTCTAGGAGCAACGAAGGCATGATGTTGGATTTCATGTGGATGGACGAGTAATGGGCGATACGCTTAATTGCTAATCCTGGAACCGCTAGGATGAGAGGTCTGTTGATGCATTTCAGAAGGATGACCGAGACAAACGGCGTCCCCGATAGGTAGCATTCACGAGTATTGGAAGTTGACCAAAAGGCTCAAGAAGCTTCACGTTGATAGCCCAACACAGGAATACGGTTCTTGCATCCGTGCCGGCGTGGTACATGCACGATACTCGCTACGTTACCAGTACAATCTCCCACTCGGCAGAAACAACGACACCACCATCAGCGCCGCCGCCCCTATCCCTCCCCATAGCAGAGCAAAGAAGACAGTCCGGTCCTGCCACATCATCAACGCCTTGTTTTGCACCACAACCGTCTCATCAAACACCTTGCTCATGACCCCTTTCCCTTCGTAACCCGCCATCCACTGGCCACCCCCGTACTCATTCGCCGGTCCAAACACCTGCAGACTCGGTTTCCGCAGCGGATCAACCCGACTTGCCGTGCTGCTCGCGCTGCTAATCATGCTAGCGGCCGAACTGTCCGTCTCCGTCCGTTTATGCTCCCTCCAATCCTGACGGCCATCACCACCACCACCACCAAACCCCCCATTCCCTCCTTCTCCTTCTTTCTCCCCTCCCTCCACCCCTTCCACCTCCCCCACCCCAACCCCCACCCCATCCCCCTCCCACGGCCTAACCTGCCTCCCCCTCCCCCCCCAACCCCAACAACCCCACCCCCAAAGCAACACACAAACCCCCCTCCCCCCCGTCCCCAACATCCCAAGCCCCGGCCACCACAACACCACACAGAGCGCCCGCCAGCGCGTGTCGCGCCGCGACAGCACCAACAACAAATCCAGCACAAACCCCAGCGTGACCAGGATTGTGCCCAGGGCGAGTACGAAACGGATTCGGGCGTGGTTGGCGTTGCGCCGTGTCCAGTGGATGAAGCGCGCGTGGCTGTGCGCGCGGAGCGTCGCTTCGGCGAGGAGGAAGGCGGGGAGGAGGGCGGTGGGGTCTGTTGTTGGGGGGGGGAGGGGGTTAGTTAGTTGGGGGGGTTGTTGGGGGGTTGTTGGGGGGGGGGGTGAGAAACTAGGGGGTATGGAGGAGTGAGTCTTGACTTACGGGTGGTGTGCTGTACCGCGCGCAGGCAGGCCTCGCGGTCTTTGGGGGACAGGCGGAGCTTGCGCGGCGCCGTGGGGCAGATGTAGTGCCGGGTAATGCGGCATACTTCGTCCCGGTGTGGCTGGATTGTGACTATCTCGTATTTTAGCAAGACGCTGGCGCTGGCGCGGGAGAGGAGAGAGGCCGAGAGAAAGAGAGAGAGGAAAACTAAGAACGTACAAGGCTGCCAGTCGGCGGTTTTACTGAACCCGTTGGGCTGAGGATGGCGGCGGGAGAGGCGAGTGGGCAGGTGATGGTGGAAGCGATTTGGCCGTCGTCTTCTAGGCTACTACTATCATCTAATGATGCTCGCTGAGATCCCATCTCCATAATAGCGAGAATCTTGTTCATCTTCAGGCTTCGCTCTCGCTTATGGCTGTACTTGATGAACCGGGACGGTGACTCGATGGCTTTCTCTGGGTCCCACGGCGGAGAGAGCGCCTTCTGTCTGGGCAGCAAGTTGCTCCAGCGCTGAATATAATCCCAGTACCAGAGAAAGAACTGAAGGGGCTCTGCGTTCCGTTCGACGTAGAAGAGGTAGTCCATAAAATCGCTCAGCGAGCAGGGCTGCGAAAGTGTTAGTCTTCGTATGAGATGAGATTAGAGACTTCACTGACTGGAGCGGCCCGGTTTTGGATAACCTCTTCAAAAGAGAGGTCTGCTGGAATATCTCCATACTGCGTCTTCGGCTTGGTGACGGGTTTAGAGTCAGCCATTGCTAGTGCCGGGTGGTTGCTCAAACCGATTATGATGAGAGATGGCGGCCACCCCCTTGGATTGCTATTAGGTACTGGGTGTCGTTACAGAGAAACGGCTGGCAGGCTACAGAGGGGGTCGAAACGGTTTATCTACCGCCGTCATGGACTGGACCAGAGAGAAGCTCGTCCAAAAGAAGATCCGGAACACACATCATAAGATCCGCGGGAGGCGGCACTATGAACACCCAACAAGTCACACAATCGACACCCAGCCCATGCTCTTCCCCAGCATCGCTTATTTGAGTGAAAGTCCAAACATGGGGATAGCCAAGCCGCCAATGACAAAACCCCAGACGGCGCCCAAAACGCGAGATCCAGAGATCGAGACCAGCCTCACGTCAGGTGTGGTGGCTTGAACCGAGGAGAGAGGCCGAGGCAGCGCGCGTACCATGTAACAGCGGGCCGATCCAGGTGTGCTACGAGATCTCGCAACCAACAACCTAAGTCGGCAGGTAGATCGTGGCTGTTGTCCACGTAGCAGCCATGCAACGGGGGAATCCATGCGAGACCTGCCGCACGCGGCTGGAAAAAGTGAGCCTCAACCGGGGTTGGGGGTCGTTTAGATGTGGCTGCTACTGCTTCAACCCGCCATGTGCGGCTCGTGAAAGCCTGCCGTGCTCACGGGCCGCCGCGGTGTTGAACGGTCCAGGAAGTTGAATGAGTGGTCGAGCAGTCGGTTGGACGCCTGGCGTTTCAGATCTCCGAGCTATGAAGCAGTCTGCGGGTAGCTTCGCTCGCCCGTTTAGGAATCAACATGCTCAGACACACAAGAGGTTTAGTCATGCTTTTGGCGGATGCTGTCTAGGATAGGACATGGAAGAGGCTCAGCTATATGTCGGTGGAGTGATCTTCACGCTAGAGGAGGATCGTGGAAGAGTATATTCGGATGACATTTGTAGCCTTGTTCGTGCATGCTTGAGAGATGTAAGTAGCCCAACTTGAAGAGCTATCTAGGTAATTGACGTAGTTGCAGTACCCGGAAACCGAGTCAGTCTTCGGCAGACGATATTAGCCAACATCAGCAGCCGCTTGATTGCCAAATGAGATCCGGGTTGCTGCGACTCGCAAGTCTCCGAAAGACGGCTCGTTAGCTCTACTTTGGCTTTGGATTTGAGGGGGTGTATTGGTTGTCTCATCGACGCCGGGAACCGCAGATCATCAAAGTTTATCCCCAGTCTCGGCTGAACACGTCGTCAATGCGGGCCGTCATGAAACTGATCTGAGTGAGCGTAGTGAGGGTAGGTGCCAGAGCTGTCCATTCTATAATGATTGTGGTAGAGGCAAGTTGTGATGTCCCTGATAAATTTCTGGATAAAGTTCAGAACAAAACACCGCAGGGCCGTGATTCTCCGGGTGAACTCATTGATGACTTGTATGTACCAGGAGTGCCGCTCGCTAGATCAGCCATTGATCTCCCAACAACAAGTCGTATCTATTTTAGGGCAGAATCACACTTGTACCTCATCCTCATTTCGTTTTGCACGTGCGCGTATCAACCGCTTGTCTTCAATTATCGTCATCCTCTACCCGACATCTTGAACAAGACAGCGTCGATCACGGCCCGTTTCTCCGTTTGCATGAAGGCGTCTGAAACGCGCGCAAAAAAACCAAACGGATAATCCCAGTACATCACCAAACCTTTTCATCTATATGCGTACAACACCAGACACGCATGGTATCAGACCTAGCCTCCAAGGAGATACCT
The DNA here is from genome assembly GCF_020726465.1 of Chaetomium tenue. NCBI lineage: Eukaryota > Fungi > Ascomycota > Sordariomycetes > Sordariales > Chaetomiaceae > Chaetomium > Chaetomium tenue. Next base: position 1,556,655 of record NW_027117334.1, on the reverse strand, counting down.
CCTAAGCAACACCCAAAACGCCGCCCAATGCAAAATAATGGCAACCCACCTGGGCCCCCCATACAAATCATAGCCGCCACTGCCACCAAATAAACCATGCATTATTGCTGCTTGACCAACACAGCTTTCTCCCGCTCGCCCTTGCGCTTTTGGAACTTCTTGTCCGAGTGCTTGCGCTCGTTCTCCTCGCGCCGCTTGATGGCCCCCAGTTCGTCGCGCTTGATCTCGCCCGCCTTCTTGATGACCTTGGGCAGGTGGCGGTGGCGGCGGATGCGCTTGATCTCGGGCATGTGCGAGTACCGCTCCATGAGGGCACTGTTGTACTCGAGCGCCTGCCGCTGCTTGGTTGACTTGACGCCGCTGCGCTCTGACGCGTTGGCACGCCATAGCCGGAGGTTTCCCTACAATGATATTAGTAACGTGGTAAGATGCGAGGGCTGCACAGGGGCTCGGTGACGTACGTCATCGCTTCCGCTGAGGAGGTACTTGGAGTCCATGGTCCACATGGTTCGGAATACCCTCTGCATGCGCTTGGTGTGGTAGATGTCGCGGGACTGGCCCTGGTCGCGGCGCCAGATCCGGATGGTGCGGTCCTACGAATACGTCAGCGGCTGTGGTCGCGAACCTTACTGGACCTAAGAACGAAGACTCACATAAGAACCGCTAACCAGCTCCTCGCCAGTGGGGGAGAACTCAACATCCATGACGGCCGCAACGTGGCCTTTGTGGATGTTCTGCGCCCTATTGAAATTCCTGGCATCGAAAACATAGATGTTGTGGTCTGGACTGTTAGCATGGCCCCTTCCCAAGCGTGGCGGGGGACATACCTTCTGACGCTACAGCCAAGTTCATAGCTTCCATCGGGTTGAAGACGATACGGTTGGCCGCGAACTGGAGCACCGTTTTGATGACAGGCACTGTACTCGGGGTCAGCCCCTGTCTTGGTTTGGATTCAGGGGTAGGTAACTCACTGTTTGTCCGCAAATCGAAGAGGATGAGAGAGCGGTCGGTGGCGACGGAGCCAATGACGGATGTCTCGACTTGATTGAAGCAAACATCGGTAATGGTATCCGTGAAGTTGGGCCACTGTATTGTTTGTGCGGCGGTGCTCTGGTCAAGATCCCAGACTCGAATGCACCCGGCGCCCGACGAACTGGCAAAAACGTTCCCAGTTCTGTGAACGGACAGCGATGTGTATGGCCCGCCCTCTTGCCAAGTTGCAATCGGTGTGGTGTCTTTGGACGCGCTGTAGGGGTCCCACAGCTTGATACCGTCGGTGGCGCACGAGAGGAGCTTCTTGTCGTTGGTGAAGGTTAAACCCTTGACGATATTGGAACTGAGAGATGCAGTCAGCATTGAGGTTACTTGCCACAAGCCCAATAAAGCGCTTACTGCGCAGCTGTACGCCAGGTCTCGTCGTCGCGCGTCGTGAGATCCCAGACTTTTATGACGCCGTCGCCGGACCCCGAAGCCACTGAGTTGAGGGAGTTTTTGTCCTGCGCGGTGTCAGCCTCACCGCAGTTACAATCTCTAGACGCCTTGCGAGGACATACCTTGCACATGCTATACACGCCCTGAACGTGACCGCTCCCTAGCTGGCCGAGGAAGGGCTTGGCGAACATGCGCTCTCTTGTACTAGTTAGCCTCCGGCTCTTCTACGGCAACGAAATATATATCCTCACAGCTTGACCGCATTGAGGGCTCTTTGGCTGTTTCCCAATGTCAGAACCGCTCTCGACTACTCCCAATGTGCCCACGTACTATTCCCGAGCTCGTTCGAAGGGGTGGATTTCCGGGGCGAGATTGCGCGGTGCCCGCTGGACATCGGATCCCGGCGCTTGCTGAGTCGAGGTTGCCCGACTGAGGGCTTTGATCTACCAGAAAGCATATTAGCATCCGTATTGCTACATGGCCGAGTTTTGCAGGGTTCGATGGTGTCGATGGTGTCTCTGAAAAGATGGGCATTGACTCTGTGCTGGATCCTAGGTCGTACCTTCATGATGTCTTAGGTGGCTGTATATTCAGAACCTTCAATAGTTTGGGTCGGGTTTGGGGTCTGATCGGGTGGCCGTAGTTCGATTTCGATGTTGGTAGAGAATGCTTTGGTCTGCTTAAGCAGGATGCATGAGCTCGGCCATGGCCAATTCAGACAGCGCAACTCTAAATTTTGGCGGGGTCTGGCGGCAGAACTCCTCACCGCATTCATACCCCAGCCACAAAAGCCACAGCAGGCGGAGATGCCAAGGCCAGCTGCCGCTGAACCCATTACGTCGGATTGCGGCAACCTGGACCTGAGCTGGGTGCTGCTGGGTTGCAGGGCATTGGCGGGCGTTGGATTTGGAGCTGCAACCGCACACGCACCCAACACCAACACAGCCATCACGACCAACCATTCCCGACGCTGCCCGCGACGAATCTCCCCATCCCTGGGACTATCGTACATCGTACTCCAGATAACCCAATACCACGAAGACCACATCCCTCGAACTTACTCTATACGATGGCGCAGGGCGACTCGGAGAGGGTGCGCGAGGCGCAGAAGCTGGCCAAGTCGGACCCGCGCAAGGCAGAGGGTATCTACAAAGAGATCATCTCAAAGCCGCCATCCGTGACGTCCGACGCGGCCGTCAAGGAATATGAGGCCGCCCTTATCAGTTTGGGGGAGCTCTACCGCGACCAGAAGTAGGTGGAGGGCCTGTGGCAGTCAGTCGAGGGGCTCGGGTCTAACACGGCACAGGAACACAGATGAGCTCGCGGGCCTGGTAACCAAGAGTAGGACAGTGTTGTCCTCATTCGCAAAGGCAAAAACAGCCAAGCTGAGTACGCTCCTCCCACTTATACTCGTTTAAATTGCACATTTACTGACATATTTTACCCCGCCAGTCCGCCAGCTCCTCGACCTTTTCGACGCCATCCCCAACTCCCTCGATATACAAATCTCAGTTACAAAATCATGCATAGAATGGGCCACTTCAGAGCGACGGAGCTTCCTTCGCCAGAATCTCGAGACGCGCCTCGTCACCCTCTACATGGCCAAGCAATCATACTACGATGCCCTTACCCTGATTAACGGATTGCTGCGTGAGCTCAAGCGTATGGACGACAAGCTGGTGCTAGTGGAAGTGCAGCTTCTCGAGTCCCGAGTGTACCATGCCCTCGGCAACATCTCCAAGGGCCGCGCCGCCCTCACCAGCGCCCGCACCTCCGCCGCCTCGGTCTACACCCCGCCGCTCTTGCAAGCTAACCTCGACATGCAGTCCGGGATGCTGCACGCCGAGGACAAGGACTTCCAGACGGCTTACAGTTACTTCATCGAGGCGCTTGACGGGTACCACTCGCAGGACGAGCCGGCACGCGCGCAGGCGGCGCTGCAGTACATGCTGCTGTGCAAGATCATGCTCAACTTGGCCGACGACGTTAACCAGCTGATGACGTCCAAGCAAGCGCTCAAGTACGCGGGGCAGTCACTCGAGGCCATGAAGGCGATCGCGCGGGCACACTCGAACCGGTCGCTCGAGGAGTACGAGCGTGCGCTGTCCGCCTACAAGTACGAGCTGGGCAGCGACGCGTTCATCCGCAACCACCTGCGCCGGCTGTACGACGCCATGTTGGAGCAGAACCTGATCAAGGTGATCGAGCCCTTCAGCCGCGTCGAGATCAACCATATCGCCAAGATGGTCGGGCTAGATACCCAGCAGGTCGAGCGCAAGTTATCGCAGATGATCCTCGACAAGGTGATCATCGGCGTGCTCGACCAGGGTGCCGGCTGCCTCATCATCTTCGACGAGACCCACCGGGACGAGTCGTACGATGCGGCGCTGTCGACTATCGAGAAGCTGAGCAACGTGGTGGACGTGCTCTACACGAATCAGGCGTCCATGTTGGAGTGAGCGTACGCGAGGGATGGCGGGGTCTGTAACAATAGAGACACACTGGCACGGGCGCTTAGATTAGCTGAACGTGAATGAACCGAACCGTACAACATTTCGCTGGTATCAAGCCTATCGATCTCCCAATGTCCAAACCCAACCGGGACCCCCAACGCCATATGCACTATACTATATCAAACTCGTAATCACTTCGTCACATCATCCCACACAGTGCTGTAAACCCGACAAGCACCGATACAGAGCCCAACCCTGCTTCTTCCCACAGGTCATCCACCACCACACCCCCCCAACAAATCTTGCATATGAAACTCTCTCTCCCAACCCTTTCAAAACCCATCCTCCTCCCCCTCCCACTCCCTCTCCGCCTCCCACCCCCCAACAGCCAGCGACCCGTGCCTGCCCCCCCTAGAGGAAGGCACCAAGCCCAACCGCCTCCTCTCCTCGCCCACCAACAGCGCAAACACCCGCTTCGCAATCTGCGTGACGCCCCACGCCGCCGCCGGGCCGCCGGAACCACCGAGCTCCCCCAAAAATCCCTCCACCACATCCAAATGCCACCCCTGGATCTCCATCCGCTCGCCCTGCGCCGTGACTTGCTTTCCAAGGAGCTGTCGCAGGCTGCCGCTGGGAGATGACGATGAAGCGAGGCGGGCGTTGGGGGAGCGGGCGAGCAGGAGCTGCAGCTGGAGGGAACCGCGCTTGCGGGCTTGGAGCAGCTCGTCGAGGCGTAGCCAGTGGGCGCGGGTCCATTTGTGCGGGGATAGTTGCTGCTGGGTTGTGGTGCTGCTGGTGTGGGTTGGAGCGGAGGAGGTGAGGGTTTGGCGGCGTTGGGTTCGTTGCGGGGAGGGGGAGGGAGATGGGGACGGGGATAGGGAGAGGGATGGTGACGAGGAGCGGTTTTCTTTGTCCGCTTCCGTGTTGTTGGCCAGGATGTTTCCGCGGTTATTCCGTGGGCGGTCGTTCTTTTCAGGTGACATGCTCGCGCGCCGTTCGGCTCGGGCCTGCGCTTGCGCCAGCGGGGAGAGGGTGCTGCTGGTAAACTCAACCACGCGCCCGGGTGTCTTGGGTTTGAGAGGCGAACGGATGCATGATTTTGTTGGCGAACCTGCTCGGTCTGGTATTGCCTTGTGCGGAGGCGACACGAAGCTTGCTTCTTCTTCCTCGTCCTCGTCCTCGCCTGCTCGTGGCTGGGTATGTTGCTGAGACTGGGGGCGAGATCGAGAGAAGAAAGATGATATCTGGTTGTCGCCAAATAGCGAGTTTGCCGGAGCTACGGGCTTTGGTTGGAAGAGCGTGTTGTTGGCTTGTCGCCGGCGAGGGGTGAAGTTCTTCTTTTGAGGGATATGGTCTAAAGGAGCATCCTCCTCGCTTTCTGGCGAGATCGCTCGTGGAATAGGAGCGGCCGTTCTTGCATTGTTTACGGACAGGCGCTGCTGTGGCGCGAAGCTTGCCCGCTCGGAGAAGTTGGCCGGAGCGACCTCCTTTACATTATGTGGAAAGCTGGGTCGTTGGACAGGTGCGGCTGCTTGATCCGGACTGCTTCGTTCGACGCTATCCCGGACGGGAGAAAATAGGTCAACACTCCTTTGGCGGGTTCCAATTTCAAGCTGCTTCTGTGGAACTGAAGGCAATCGGTTCTCGGTCTGCGGCTGGAGATACTGAGCAAACAAGCTGTTTCCAGATGATTGCTGTCTTTGAACAGGTATGCTTCGTGGTTTTTGCAGAGTCGAGTCCATCTGCCGTGGATTTTGAGAGCCCAACGCTTTGGACAGGCCAGCACCAGGTGCCTGGTCCATATCGGGGAGTATGGCAGGCGACGAGAAGAAGGCGGCAAGGTCCGGCTTCTTCGCTGGTTGGCTGGTGGGTGCTGCTTCTTTCCTCTGGCGAGTTTGAGATAGCATGCTGAATTCTTCGTCCTCCATGGGTGAGTTTCTTTCGAAACGAACTGGGACTCGTTCCGTCCGGGTCTGCGCAGGTCTTCTGGACTCGTTCTTCTCATTAGTAAGAGCGTCCGTTTTAGGAACATTGTTGTAGGAGGATTGGTCTCCATCATCGCTGGACATTAGATGTCGGCTATTTTGCTCCCAAAGACTCTGGATTTTGTTTCTTTGAGGTGGTTCGCGGGGTGGCTCCCGCCTTGTCAGCACATTCCTCGGTGCGAAAGGAGCGGGGCGCTGGGCTTCAATGGCCCAGATGTCATCGTCTTCATCCTCCCCCCCTTCGTCGTACGTTTGTTCTTGCTGGTCCAAAGCCGCCTGCGGCCTGGTGTCTGTGGGTGGAGCCGTGACCGACATTGCAAAATTTGGTCGGTTCGTTCGCTCCTCTTGCATCCTTGGTCGGTCCCCGCCCACTCTCGGAAGCTCAGGGTAAGTAACGTCGCCCAGAATGGGAGAGGCAGATCTCTGCGAGCGTCCTGCAGGGTTTCCCTGGCCCTGCAAGCTCATCTGGTCGCCATCATTCACAGGATTTGCGCCCGGTGAACTGGCCACACTGACAGTAGCATCCCGGTCGAATTCTTGCCGACCAGGGCCGCTAAACAAGGTAGTACGCACGGAGCCAGCCGCGGTCGACTCGCCCGGATCCGGCCCAAACGGGTCATCCATGTTATCTGTACCGGAAACGGAGACGCGTGCCGGGGAGAGTGATTGGGCGCCGCGGACGATGAAGTCCTTCATTTGATTCAAGGGCGCAAGCCAGGACCTTGACGGAGACTGGGCCAAAGGATCGATTCGAGGTTGCGATGGAGACCGTGTTGCTCCGGCTGCCGCCGCGGCAAGGGGCAGAACCGGTACGGGCGATTGGCTCGACTTGGGCACAGAGCTTCGAAACGGGCTCCCGAGCACGCTGCCCCTCTCTGGGGGTGATGGTGGGTCCGATGTGATGAGTTGTAGGGCACGTCCGGCACGAACGATGGGGGAGAGAGTCGGTCGGCGATGGGGTTCGGGGAGCGGTAGGTGTACGGGGTCGGCGTCTCGAGCTCCTAAGTTCGACGATGTGAAGGACGACAGTTGATCGGCGGGTGTCTCGGTGGAGTTGCGTCTGATATGTTGCGCGGCGGCATTGTTCAGGAGCACGGGGCTTGCGATCGGGGGAGAGGAGGGGAGGTCAACATCCAATGTGGGCCTCGGAGGCTTTGTTGGGGGATTGTGGTCTTCGGTATCGGATGGAATCGGGGAGGGTGTCTCATCAGGAGTCAACAGCCTATTCGTCTCAGATTGGGGATTGGAGTGGTTCACTCTTGAGGGCCGTTCAATGGACGGTTGGATGTCCTCGGCTGCCACTTCTGTCTGGTGTTGTGACTGGCGTGGTCGCCCAGGTGTTGCGGCTATTAACACGGCCTCGGGGATTTCGGAGAAGGAATCGTCGTAGGCGCTTGTATTCTGCGGCTCAAAGCTGACCGGTGACGGCCGTGTTTCTGGTGAGTGATGGGGCACCGATGGCTGGCGAGGTGCTGGTGACTGGCGGGGTGCTGGTGACTGGCGGGGTGCTGGCGACTGGCGGTCTTCTCGTTGGAGACTTTTGTGGGCAAGTTGTCGGGCAAGAGGTTGGGCCGTCGCCCTCCGTGGACTTCGCCTCAAAGCCTGCGGTGAACTAGGAGGTGGCGGGAGCTGGAGTTCTTGTTGTTGTTGCGCACGGCTTTGCGACCTAGCTTCGACAGTACTTTGCTGTGCTTCAGGAAGGCGAGTGCTCGGCTCGGGGCTTGCAACCTCTTCCACCGGTCTGTTTTGGCTTTGCCTCAGGGACTCCAGCGCGCCGTTTATGATCAGGCTCGTAGCTTCACCAAGCTCCTCGTGCGCTGGGGCCATCACACTTGAGTTTGGTTGCATTGATGGCAAGGAACCGATGGAAATCATGGTAAACTCCTCTGCCATGATGGTGTCCTCGAAGTCCTGGTCATCATCGCCTTGGTCACTCGCCAATGACCCAGCCTCGCTGTATGAATCGGCTCCCCCACCCATATCCGGCCAATCGTACTGTTGGTAGTCCGCTTCCTGTCGGGGCAATTGGGGCTCGAAATCGATGTGGTGGTTGTTGGTGGGGAATTCGGGTTCGTGATTTTGTTCTTGCCTCTGGGGGCCCGGTGTTGGTTGGCCGGACAGAGTTGCGAGCCAGATATCATCATCCATGCCGTCGCTTGGTTGATTCGCCGCAGGGACAACCAAAGCATTATCGTGGCCCTCATGTTTCGACGGGATTTCCTGCCCTAGACGCGCTACCTCATCTTCAGTAATCGTTTGTTTCCTTGGCCTCCCTCGTTTCCGCGGTTGGCTAGCCGGCGCGCCGTCCTTTGCCGGCGATATGGCCTTGCGTTTTGTGGGACGCGGCGTCGTCTCGATTCCGATATCTGACGCGAGGGTATCCTTTTGAGGAGATACAGAGGCGCGCCCCACGCTCTTCCGCCCCTTGGCCGGTGTCCCAGGTCTTTTGCGCCGCGCTGTTGCGGGAGTACCCGACTTGCGTGGCCGACCCCTCTTCCTCGGTGTCGCGTTGCTCAGCGCGCCGCCCTCATCGTCGCTCAGACCGCGTAGAGGCACTGTTGTTGTGACAATCGTTTCTCTCCGCGGCGTTAGGCGTCGTTGTTTCGGGGTGGGTGACTGAAAGAGGCGACGGCTGGTACTACGCGTCCCCTCATCGTCGGCCTCGACCGTGACGCGTAGTCGTTGGGGTGTTCGTTCGTCTCCGACATCTAGCTCGAAGGTCTGCTTCCTTGGCGACGGAGCGAGGGCGGTAAACAGGTGCTCAGCAGCCTGGCTCTTCTTCTTGATGGCTGAGGGGGGCATCATGGGTGGGCTGAGAATTGGGTCGATCAATGGATCTGGAGATGACCCCAGGTCCAACGTGATGGTGCGCTCCTCCTCCATCGCTGCAATCCCGCTGTCGCCAAAATACTTGTCGCAAGCAAGGATGTAAGCAGGTAAGACACCCCAACAACCCAAACCCTCGAGGTTGCGCGTCGGTATCGATAACGGTGGCGTCGGTGCTTGATGAGGGCCAATGCGAAGTCTCTGTGCAACGCAGGGAAATCCACACAACACTGTTTACATGCTGCCTCTTTGGGCAAGGTCTTTTTGGATGAACCGCCAATCACATTTTGTCGCATCCACTCGAAAGCGGGACAACCTTTCCCCTTGAAAGTTAGCAACAGCCCCACACATCGGGGAAGCTGAGACATCCATGCTCACATGCTCACATGCTCTCGACATGGCTCAACAGAATAATCAAGTCCAAAATCGGGGAAATCTATGCCTCCAATTATCTAATTACTAATGTCGAATCAGAGGCGTTGGACTTACCTTGCACGACCTCGCGCCTTACGCCTTGTGCAATACAAACGGTGTTCGCGACAAGTCCGAGCTGGATTGCCCCATCGGCAAGCAGCGGCTTCTTGACGTCGTCCTTCCTGGTCGAAGTATCTCGATCCATCATCATGCTTTGAAATGGAGGCTTAGAAAACAAACTGCTCGGCTCAACGTGAAGCCTAAGAAGACAAAAGAGATATATATACTGCATGCTTCCATCCATCACTTCGAACAAATTGAATATCTTCCTAATCATCATCATCTTCGCCGCCTCCTCACAAGCCTCTTGTACTACCTGATACACCTTCTCACCAGCTTCGAACAACTGCCCTTATCCAACAACACCATGACTGCCGTACCCGAACCTCCTCGTGGCGACGTTGTTGCCGCCCTTAACTTCTACCTTCCTCCCGAAGACGGTTCGGTGCCGTACAACCTCGCTGGTGATCATCCGCCCGGTGTCCCCCTTCGTAACTTTGGTTCCATTACCCACGACGTTCTCATCCACGACGCCCGTGGCAAGGAATCCTCCTTCACTCTTGACAAAGACGCCTTCCAAATCCTGCAAAACCAGCCCCCTTCCGCCGAGACCTCCTTCACGGACGACGAGTCCATCAAAAAGAACTACTACCCTGAAATCGAGCGCCTCCTCCTAGACAACGTCCCAGACGCAAACGAGGTGATCATCTTTGACCGTACGTGACCAACATACTTAATCCCAGAACACACCGCTTTAAGATCCAAAACCCACACTAACACCCCCCTCCCCCATGCCAGACACAATCCGCCGCCCCAACAGCGCCCGCCAGCCCGTCTCCCGCGTGCACATCGACCAAACCACCAGCTCCACGGCGCAACGCATCCGACGCCACGCGCCCACCCCCGAAGCCGCCGAGGCGTACCTCGCCCAGCGGTACCGGATCATCAACGTGTGGCGGCCGCTGAACACCCGACCCGTGGAGGCGTCGCCACTAGCCTTCGCGCGGTCGGCGACGCTGCGCGACAGCGACGTGGTTCCCGTGGAGCACCGGTACCCGGCGAGCGCGGGCGGCTACGTGGGCCAGACGGCGGCGATCCGCTACGAGGCGGGCCAGGAGTGGTATTATCTGAGTGGGATGACGGGGGAGGAGCGGATCCTGTTGGAGTGCTTTGATAGTGAGGCGCTGAAGGAGGGGAGTGGGGTGAAGGGGGGCAGGGTGCCGCATAGTGCGTTTGAGGATCCGAGGACGAGGGTTGGGGCGGAGGGGAGGGAGAGTATTGAGGTAAGGGCGTTGGTTTTTGGGCCGTAGATTGTATCGTGTTGGATATGGGGTTCATGACATGTTATTGATAGAGAGTTCGTAGCAGCGAGCAAAGGAGAATTAATTGAGACTTGGAGAAGTCGGGTATAAAAGCAAAACTGTGATAGCCAAGTACAAATACCCTTCGCTGGTGTGCAAGATCCGGCCCAACACCATCCATCCCTGTATCCGTGGTTATACCAACCGCAAATGAATACCAAACCGCGAGCCAGCAAGCCGTGCTCCCCAAAACGCCCGAGAACGAGTTCAACATGCATAACGTTATCCGTGGTGGCCCAGCTACCGCCTCCCTGCTTCCCCGTAGTGTATCATCAACCACCCCGCCCACCTCGGCCGCCTTTTCGACTGCTGGTCCGGCTCATCGGTACGCCATTAGCGCTCGACTGCCGGCTCATCGAAACGCCTCCAAGCGCCGATCCCTTCGCAGGAGACGGGTTCGGAGTGCTCCCATGGCCCAGCTTAGGAGTCCCGGCTCGTTCCGACATGACCGGCTCGACGACATCCGACAAGAGGGGAAGCCCCAGCTGTTGCCTAACCTGGTTTTCTGATGGCCTTTCCCCTTGCAGGTATGCTACGAACCGTGCATCCTGTGCGGGCATCGACGCGGCCTCCAGCAGCTTGCGGCTACCATTCTCCACCGAGAAGTTGGAGCCCACGCCGTGTGTCTCGTCGTACTGTTTCAGCGCTTGCATCACCATTATGTCACCGTGCGCATCCTCGGCATTGAGGACCGTGGGCACGTTGTACTCCATCTTGTTGCCCTTGATGTACGTCGACGGGAAGGTTGGCGGTAGTTTCGGGTCCGCTGCGAGCATGCGGTCGAAGTTACCCTGAAAGTCGAAATTGGCGAGCATCTCCATGCCCATGAGCTTATCATCGGTGAAGTTGGGGTTGTTGGCCCCTCCCCGGCCGCTGCGTGTAGCATGCGACACATTCCGCTCCATCATGGGCGCGGAAGGAACTGAGTCCGACCCGTCCTCGTCGTTGTCGCCGGCCCCGGAATCGCTGCCATCGGGTGACTTGATCGGACGGCCCTGGTCGTCGAGCTTAGGCTTGTGGGTGAGGATGTATTTCCGGGCCGCCAGGGTCGCCGCGCTAGAGGTCATGCCGAGTTCCTTGTCGGTAAAGAGCTTGTCAATGCTGTATACTGTCCCCGTGGGTTTCCGCGAGGCTAGCCGATCTGTTTGCCAGAGCGGCGTGGTGCCCGAAGCATCCAGCGCCCGGCGCTGTGGTACGGGCGACCCATCGTCGTCGTTGTTGTTTAACCGCTTCCTCTTTTTGTTTTCAAAGGTCATATCTTCCAATTCTCGGCGTTGTCGTGTCGCTCGCTTGCCATGGGCGCCTCCTGGGCTCGCGGGGTTGGTGATGCTGAACTGATTGGGGTGGAGCAGGAGCGCCGATGCATCCGATATCTCCAGAGCCTCCTTTTCCCTGTTCAATCGGGATTTTTTGCTCATGATCACGTTGATTAAACGGTCGCGGAGCGTTTGTGAGAGAGCTTTGTATTCTCGGTTTGCCGTTTCTGTCTTAAAGGCATGGGCTGTGAGGAATTCTGAAGTCTTCTTCTCGTAGTCAAACTGTGAACAAGCCAGTCAGTCGTCTGTCGGTAAGAGGGGAAGGCGAGGAGCCCAAGAATATACACACCTTGTACTTGGTGAGAGCGTAGTCTCGTTGTTCGACTAAATCTTGGACCTTTTCCATCCACTGAGCGAATCTCGGCCCGGCTCTATCCAGTAGAGTCTGTGACCCCGACTGGCCGTCGGCGTCTCCGTTGAGCTGTTGCAGTCTTTGCTGGTCTTGCTCAAAGCTGTCAAGGGGTCGATCGACATAGGGATCAACTTTCATGACCAATGTGGTATCAATTTGGATCTTATGAAGCTGCTCGCGAAACGCCTGGTCCTTGTCCTTGCCGAACTTGTCGGAGAGCGAGGCGAGACGGTCGGCAAGCATTTGGCGGCGCTTGTCTCGCTTTGACTGAGCGGGTGGAGGCGAGCCGTTGACACGGCGGTCGGGACGGTAGGCGGGAGAATCAGCCATGGCGGCTTCGGTCGTTGCCATTGTGTGGTCAACTTGGTATGGAGGGATTCGTGTCGAGTGCCTAGGGCACGAGGGTCAATCGTGTAAAACTGAGGCAGCGAATGATGCGGCGGGCGACTGTTGGGGAAACAGTAGCGGATTTGTGGTGGTATCAAAAATAATAATGGGAAATCGTAGTGTAAAGGAGGCGTTCGGACATCTTCTGCCTCAAAGGCGCTCTAAGTACTTCGTAGAAGGCGATTGTGCGTGTCAAAGCACCAGGTGAGTAGAAGGCTGCTGGGAACAATAAACGCAGACAATCCGTCAAATGGCGGCGGGTACCATGCGATTGAGACAGCTGCCGACAACCGGCTCTAGCCAGTGCCATCGCCGGAAACACTGTGCTGTGCTGTGGCTGCTCTTACGTCGCTATGGTGTGGCTGAGGTCCACATGCCGGGGAATTAAAGTAGCAAGCGGCCTGTGGTTAATCCGACCAATGCAGGGAGGCCGATCGCCCAGGGCTCTGCCACAACCAACGAAGAACGTCCCACAGTGGGGTCAACTTTCAGGTGGGCTGGCGCTTGCATGCGCTGTTGGGATCGAGACTCACAACTTATCACGGAAGGAGCTCCATATTTTAGCTTCAACAACGCAATGCACGTCTAAAAACAGCTCCCAAAAGAACATCAAGAGTTGGAGCAGCTCACTAAACTTTATTGAACGCCGATGGACCGAGAAATACCGCACTGAAAAATAAAACCCAACTCATGACGCGGTAACAAAATGGAGAACCTCACCATTTCCGACCCTCCCCCTCCTCCCATGCAACAACAGCATGGTGGCCCCGGGGGGATGCCACCCGCTCTAGGGCGTCCCCCGCCGCCGCCCCAGCAACTGCCCGCGCAGATGTTTACGACTGCCGCCCAACTTCTAGACCTTACCGACAGTAAGCATTTCCGCCCAACGCAGCTTCACTTGGCCTGACTCAGCCTACGCAACGCACACTGACGCCGAGCAGAAAAGCTGATGTTGGCGCTGCGCGATGGACGCAAACTTGTGGGAATCCTGCGCAGCTGGGATCAGTTTGGTATGAACCGCCATGCCACGGAGAGTGTGACCTTGATGGACAGTATGAATTAACATGCTTGGTTCAGCAAATCTGGTATTGCAGTCAACCAAGGAGAGAATATTTGTCCCTCCCGGAACAGCACCTGACCAGGTACGGGGCCTATACGCAGACGTCGACCGGGGCCTGTTTCTGGTGCGCGGAGAAAACGTGCTGCTGCTAGGCGAGATCGACCTCGACAAGGAGGACGACGCGCCCCCGGGGTACGATTTGGCCGACGTTGAGCTTGTCCAGAGCCTGGCCAAGCAGAGGAAGCAGCAGGACAAGATCAAGGAGAAGACGAAGGTGAAGATGCTCGCTAAGGAGGGGTTCGAAGGGGAAAACCTGGGCGAGGTCCTGCTTTAACGGTGGAAGAGTCGACACGATGGGGAGAGAACAGTGGTTTGGAGGCAGAATATTGTGAAATGCCCTCCATCCACTCCATGGCCGAGAGCCATGAGGCCTCATAGAAACGAGCGCCTAAATCATAGTGATGAAGGATGGAAATTACGATTTGAGCTTCTGGGTCAGGAGTCTGTTGGATCACCGCTTATCGTCATAGCATTTCACCAAGGACATCGATGCTAACATCTAAGTCACCAACAAGACAGACAAATAGGACAAATGTAGTCCTCAAGTTATCAGTTTCAAAACTGGCGTGCTTTATTACACCCACTGGGGACCTGTCTAGGAAGATGACTAACCCCTAACCCCTTACAACGCGGGCAGAAATCCCTCTACGCGCACATATTTCTCCCATGACTTAGGCCAGTGCCCCGTCTTTCCTTCATTACCATCCCACCCCCCAGCCATCATCGCCGTTGCAACGAGCAACGAGGCCGAATTCGGGAAATACGGCGTCGGTACCCTTGATCCCCCTACCGGATACCCAGCATCATCGAAGTCGAAGATCGGATGCAGCAGATACTCAACCGCCTGCTCCGGATCCCCCAGCCGCAGCGAGTTCATAGCTAGCATAGAAAAGTCCCACCCGTACAAAAAGTCCAGCGCCCACAACTCCTTGATCTTCCGCGCCGTCTTCTTCAACGCATCCATATCCAGGGGCTTCCCACTCGTCGGAGGCGGCAGTAAACCATAAATCCCCGCCATGGCCGGGTGATCATTCGTCGTCTCATTCGACGTCCACATCCCCTCGATCCCCTCATACACGGCGTACGTCCCGTCCACTATCGGCAGCGGCGCCAGCCCATCCCTCACCGTCACCCACTCCCTAGGCACAGGCCGACCCATCCTCTCCTTCCACCGCACCGCCACATCCAGCCCAAAGCGCCAATACGCCAGCTCAAACGCCGCGTTCCGCGTCACGTTCGGATCCGTATTCTCCGAGACGGGATACATCGGCGGACCAAGATCAAACACCCCCGTCGAGGCATTCCACCACGCATACGCCGCCATAAAATCCGCCGTCGCCGTAACAACCCTATCCCAGCGCTCCAACACCTCCACCTTCGCCGCGCCCCCCCTCCCACCACTCGCCCGCCACTCCACCTCGGCAAAGTACAACGGATGCGGCTGCTGCCATATCAATAACGCATTGATATCCCCCGGCGCGCTGCGGCCCGTCTGGGGATCCGTCATCTTCCCCCAGCGCGCACCACCACCATCACCACCACCATACCCCTGCACCCGCGCCCGCTCCACAGCCGCGGGCAGCAGCCGCTCGTAGGTAGCTGGCTGGCTGCGGCGCAGGAGGTCGGGATGATTCCAGCGGGCGAAGGGCAGGGTGTGCCAGAGGGCCATTTCCAGGTGGAACTTGCCGTGCCAGCCGTTGTTGACGAGGCCGGATTCTTGCGGTGGGGAGGAGGAGGCCGAGTTGATGGCGGTCAGGTACTGGGAGCGGATGATGCGTTTTTGGAGCTGGTGGGCGCGCGGGTCGCGGATGGAGGTGAGGTCGATGAAGGCGCCGTGCGTCCAGAAGGTGTGCCACCAGCGGCGGGAGGTGGTGGTGATGAGGGGGTAGGTGGTTTGGAGGGGGGTGGGGGTGGGGGAGAAGGTGATGGTTAGTTGGATGTTGTGGGTTTGGGGTGAGGTGAAGGTGTAGCGGTGGGTTCCGATGGTGGGACCGCTGATGTTTCCGTGGCCGGTCCATGAGATATGGGTGTAGTAGGTTGTCGCGTCTAGGGTATGTGTTATTCTGGCGGAGTTGGGAGACAGTTTATCCAAGGTAGTTGAATGTTTGGAACTGAGGTTGAAG
The DNA here is from genome assembly GCF_020726465.1 of Chaetomium tenue. Classification (NCBI taxonomy): domain Eukaryota; kingdom Fungi; phylum Ascomycota; class Sordariomycetes; order Sordariales; family Chaetomiaceae; genus Chaetomium; species Chaetomium tenue. The sequence goes on along the minus strand of NW_027117334.1, from coordinate 1,540,827 downwards.
TGGCCGACAAAGGGGGCGTTGAACTTCTTGTTGTCAGGGTACGGGAAGTCGAAGAAGAGACCAAGGCCCCTTATTAACAGCTTCGAGTCGACATTGATTGCGATGGTATCTGAATCTGGATCGGCCCACGTCTCGACCCTGACAGGAGATCCATCATAAACAAAGGATGATGACAACCTCCCAGTCCACATGTCCAGCTCCTGTGATTTATGTCGTAGGTCGTCCTCGGTGACATCCTTCTTGTTGAAGTCAAGCCCAACCCTGGCTAAGTTAAGCCGATGAGGGTTTTCCCTGAGCCAGTTTGAAATGTCATTTTGGGCCGGGTTCGGTACTTCATACGGGACAAGTCTGCCATGCGTCCACATCTCCAGACCGGTGTAGTCTGGAGGCTGTTAGTGAATCGGTTCGCATGTAAAAGCATATTATAACTAGGAATTGCGCACCATCCACGGAAGTCTGACCAGGCGTCGTAGGGAGGCTGAAGTTGTGCCAGCCCCATGTTGACATGATGGCATATGGCTTAAAGGTCTGCAGCCCGGTGACATCCGCACCAAAGGCAAAGTTGCCATTTCCAACCTGCAATGGGGTGGAATCAGAGCTCTTGGTTCGGCGTACGTTAAACGACTGAACAATCTTCCGGCGTTGGCCGGCAGACACCGCCTCCGCGACGGAGAACAGTACGAGGAGAAGAGACAGAGCACGCATTGTTATTCGGTGTAATCATGTGTCCCTTCTATCAACCAACTCTTGCCGCGTGAGCTGTGTGTAGGGACGAACGAACGATAAATACATCGGCTATCACCTCATCCTCGACTATCCCCATGTTCCGGTCCCCGCCCCTATAGCCGGGTATTGTATTCCCCAAACATCCATGAGTGGTGTATTCCGGTGACCCGTGAGCCTGGTAGGGAGGGGTTGTTGACGTCCCGAACGAGGCCAAGGATGGCGATTAACCGTTGCAGGGTATGATCTTCTCCCCTCCCCCGAATGTCGTGTCTGCGGGGTTTGCTAGGATAGATCGAGTCAACATTCGGGTGACAATGACCCGACAGCGACGCACAATCAAATTGGTAGTGTTGTGAACTCTAGAGCCATATGTTTTGCGATGCCAATGTGCAAGGGTTTCTGTACGTGAGGGAGACCGTTCCCGGCCCATCAGGGCACGGTTTAAGAAACGATAAGGGATAAGAAATGTAGTCATGTAGTATCTAGATAGGTACTTAAACATCCCATAAGTTCCAATGATCCCCTAAGGCTAGCATTTTGTACCATACTCGCTAACAGCCACGGGGTGTGTTAACCTGTACTTCAACCCTTTTAGCCGTCATAAGAGAGCCGATGGATGATTACTTAGGTGTACCAGGTAGGTTCCATATTGTTGGGACAACTCCAAGGTGGAACCTAGTGGGCATAGATGGAGTGAGACCTAAATAAGTGAACGAGAAGGGCAGGTACTTTGGAGGGTTGAGAAACCGGACAACTAAGGGATGACATCAATCCCATTATTGACCAAAATTCACGTGTCCCACAACTTGTCAACCGAAGAAATGGAAGGATGCTTAGAGAGCGAGACCATGAGAGAAATTGTGAAGAGGAGAGGAGGGAGGCGGAAACACACGATAAAACAATTTGACGCGAATTGACGCCGCGACCCCGCTATAACATGGCGCTAAGCACCGCCCCTGTCACGCCGTAAATCAAGCAATCAGTGGCTTTGCGGCTGTTGCCAGAGCGGGACGGCAATCCTGTAATCTGTAATTGGAAGTAAACACAGATCTCCCTCCCGTGCCACATTTGACTTATGCCCTGTTGACTTTCGACTCTTTTGCCAACTCGAGCAGCATCATCGTCCGCGAAAGAACATCTTGGCCGATACTGCGTCTTTCGCAGTCCGATATTCGCCAGCTTCAGCTTGTATCGGTGCGCATCCCCTGAAGCCTGACTCGGTCCGCCTGTGGAGTTGCTCCAGCAAGCTGCGTCATCAGGGGACTGCCCCGCTAACCCATTGCCTTGCTCTGGTGGCCTCAGTTCAGGAACATCTTTTCGAGGGCCTAGACCCCGGGATCTCGCCATGAGCTCCTTTCTTACAACTGTGTGAGTAGATTTTTGTTGTCGCGAGCAGACGCACAATGGCAACCCAGCGATTGTATCCCTCCCCAGTCCCTAGCACACTCAGCGCAGCCGCTTTTGGTTGAGGCGTCGCCAGCCCAACCCACTACGGGACTGGCGCCGATGCGATGCGATGCGACATGGAATAACTAGTTTGCTAACTTGGATTTTTCTTTAGCAACAACCGGACGAAGAACCAGTTCCGACCCCGAGTGCCCGGTAAAGGTGGAGCTACGAGCTACCAGCTTCGCCAGTATGCGGAGGCCACACTGGGCGGAGGGAGTCTGCGCAAGGTGGTGAAGCTCCCGGAGGGCGAAGACGAGAACGAGTGGTTGGCTGTCAACAGTACGCCGTACCCCCCAGCAACCGAGCGCACGAAACATGCATACTGACCATCGCCAGTGGTGGATTTCTACAACCAGATCAATCTCCTCTATGGCGCCATCACCGAGTTCTGCTCTCCCCAATCGTGCCCGGAGATGAAGGCCACGGACGAGTAGGTCTGAGATAATCGGTGTACGAATCGCAGAGCTGATGTGTTAGATTTGAATATTTGTGGCAGGACACCGAGAACTACAAGCGGCCGACCAAGATGCCCGCGCCGGCGTATATCGAGCAGTTGATGTCATGGGTTCAGGGCAACATTGACAACGAGGCGGTTCTTCCCAGTCGTATCGGTAAGCCATGGAAGCCCGAAAACCGCACCAGGTAGGACTGACCAAGAACAGGTGTACCGTTTCCCAAGTCATTTCCGGCCCTGGTGCGCCAGATTTTCAAGCGCATGTACCGCGTCTATGCCCACATCTACTGCCACCACTACCCCGTTATCCGCGAGCTGGGTCTCGAGCCACACCTCAACACCAGCTTCAAGCAGTATGTGCTCTTCATCGACGAGCACAACCTCGCCAGCGGGAAGGACTATTGGGGTCCATTGGGCGATCTGGTGGACAGCATGCTGCGTAGCGACTAAACCGCGCATTCTTTTTTCTTTCGAGACACTCGGCGGATTGTTGGGTTTCTTTACATGGCGGCGTTTGGTTGGGCTTGGCCGATACAGGACTCGTTTGGTGGCAGAACCAGGGTTAGGATCAGGGTTTGGATGGCAAAGCATGCAGGCCCATGGTAATTGGGGGTTTCGGTTTGGGGGATTGCATGTGATGCGGAGCCATGGAGTCTCTGGGAAAGCGGGCTTCCTGTAGAGATTACTGTGAAGAGATAGTTAAGTACTGTTGAGTTGACGGGATGCTCTCTCGTTTTGCCGATTCGAAGTTGGGAAAACAAAGTGGGCCCACCACAGTTCGTCCGATGCCAAGCATCTGCTTGTTCCATGCCATGCCTTTCAGGCCGTGCAAGTTGCCCGGTCCCACCCGTAAAGCTGTCTGCTGCCTGAGGCCACCACGAAATTGCCGAGCCGCCAAACGGACCCCATCTCTGAAAACACTGGAGGGAGCTCGCTTCACGACATTCGAGGTCCATCATCGCACCCAATCCCCCCAGTCACCATGTTCTCGCGACAGGCATTGCTGCGCTCCGCGCGGACGGTAGCTCCCCAGCGTGCTTTCCTCGGCCAGACCCGCGCCTTTGCCGCCCCGGCCGCCAGCGAGAGAGTCCAACCTCCGGTCGCCCTTTTCGGCCTCGACGGCACCTATGCCACTGCTCTGGTACGCACGCTCCCGACCACCCAATTGGCATTACGTTTTGGACATCGTGTGGGGGATCCACTGTCGGGGGGGTTATTGCAGGCGCTCAATTGCTTGTCGGCCATGGACAAGGCAACAAAAAACAGACACAACTAACCTGCGTCATTTTGCCTGTTAAATAGTACACGGCCGCCGTCAAGACCTCCTCCCTCGAGCCCACCGCTAAGGGCCTCGCCGCTCTCGGCAACGTCATCCAGAAGGATGCGAAGCTCGTGACCATCCTCCAGGCCCCGACGCTCTCCGCTGCCGACAAGAGCGCTGTCGTCGCCGAGCTGCAGAAGAACGCCGGCGCCTCCGGCGAGACCGTCAAGAACTTCCTCGCCACCCTCGCCGAGAACAACCGCCTGGGTCTTCTCCCTGGCGTCTGCACCAAGTTCAGCGAGCTCATGAGCGCCGCCCGCGGTGAGGTCGAGATGGTTGTTACTAGCGCCCAGGTACGGATTCTCTGGGGTGGATGAAGTGGGGGATGTCATGAAGGGAATGTGTCGCTGACGAACTGGGAAACAAATAGCCCCTGGACAACCGGACCCTCTCCCGCCTTGAGACCGCTGTCTCCAAGTCGAGCTACGTCGGTGCTGGCAAGAAGCTCAAGGTCAAGAACACGGTGCGTTTGCCCCCAGGCCCTTGCTCCGGATGCCCAGTACTAATCCCGCCTAGGTTAACCCCGATATTGTCGGTGGCCTCGTCGTCGAGGTTGGCGACAGGACAATCGACCTCAGCGTCTCTTCCAAGCTTGCCAAGATGAACAAGCTGCTCACCGACACCCTGTAAATTTACTTCTCCTTTTGTAGCAATGGAACTTCGTTGAGCTGGGAGCTGGGCGTGTGAGGGGGAGACGGAGAGATGAGGGTGGCCGAACCATAAAGCAGGCTCGCGGTCGAATCCAAAAGGATCCCTGTGTACATGAGCCGAATAGACGCCGTTTCGCTGAGTTCCCTTTACCCGGCGGCCTTGCTGTATGCATCGTTGCTGGGCCCGCCGTCCTCTCATTGATAGTTGCCTTCTCACGCACCGAGCTCGATTTCGAGAAAGGAACAGGTTAAACCGTCTCATGCGGCTTTGCTTGTTGAATTACGGTCGACTCAATACATATGCAACGCCCTGCGCTGTCTGTCTCAGGGGCTCTGATCTGATGCCTAAACTTTAAACGGCATGGTTCATCCGAAGCCATCCCACATCTAACTTTATCCTCTCACGGACAACGTTCTCACAAAGCGAAAACCGTTTCCTCCCCACAACCACGCCGAGAACACCCTCTTCCATATCATGGAACCATTCTCTTGCTCCATATTGAATGGGACACATCCTAAAAGTACAAAGTAAGGCAGTCCATCCATCAAAATAATCAGCACAATAACGAGGGCCGTTCAGCAATATCCTCTAAACGAACAACCGAAGGGACAACTGAATAAAGGCACACACAGAACACCAAAAATTGCAAAAGAGAAAGTGTTTATCCTGCGTCAGCCGCGAATCGAACGCGGGGCCCATCGATGGCAACGATGGATTTTACCACTAAACCACTGACGCTTGATAATATCCACTTCGGAAACAAGCCTTAGCAATAGCGGAGGCAGTTTTGCCGTGCCTTTCCCCTCAACTCAAACCACCCCCTGAAAGGTAACAACAGTAAATATCTCCCACTCATCTCATCCCCAAGCTGCACAACTTGTCCAAAAACCCTTGTATATCCAATCTCAAATCTACCTCTATTACATCCACCTCGCTCCCTTTTCCCCCCTCCAGAAAACCATCCTAGAAACCCATATTCAACCAGCAACCACCACCGGAAACTACGAAGCCTTCGCCACGAACTCATCCCCCTCCAAGTTCTCATACTTATCCCCCCTCTCCAACTGCACCCGCTCCAGCTGCTGGCTAATATACGAATGTAGATGGGCATCCGCCTCAGCACGGGCCTTGACCCTCTCCGGGTCAGCCAGCAGGGCCGGGTTGACGGAGCCGCGCCTGGCGCTGCGGGCGCCGGGGGTCTGGGCGCCGGGGCCACCGTTCTCCTCGTCCTCGTACCCGTTGGTGGCGTCGCTGTAGTCGCTGCGGGCGGCGAGCGAGCGGTTGGTGGAGCTGCGGCGCAGGCGCGGAGCGGCGGGCGAGAGCAGCGCGCTGGGCGTTTGCGTGCCGTTGCCGCGGGTGAGCACGTCGTCGAAGTAGTGCGACATGCCGGCGCGCGGGGTGCGCGGGGTCTGCGGGAGGCGGCAGTTCACGCTGGGGGGACGGTGGGTGTTAGTGTCACATGGTTATCAAACAGGAGAGTCGTGCGAAAGGGGGGCTTACCCAGTGTCATGGATCATGCGCGCGATGAGACCGGTCCAGCCGCACTGGTGGGTTGCGCCTAGGCCACGGCCGCTATCGCCATCGAAGAACTCGTAGAACCAGAGATAGTCCTTCCAGTTGGGGTCGAAGTCGAGCGTGTCGTTGCCGGCGTTGATGCTGCGGCGGCCGTCGTTGTCGCGGGCAAAGAGATGCTGCAGCCGGTGCTGGATCTCCTCTGAAACGTGCCCAAGATGCATGTAGTCGCCCGAGCCCACCGGGCACTCAACTTGAAGGTTTTGCCCGAAGTAGAGGTAGAAGCGCTGCAGCGATTCGACCAAAAGGAAGTTGACACACAGCCAAATCGGCCCTCGCCAGTTGCTGTTGCCGCCGAAGAGGCCGCTGTCCGAGTCGCCGGGGACGTAACCTACCTTGAAGACCTGCCCGTTGACCTCCATGGAATACGGGTGCTCTTTGTGGTACTTTGACAAGGAGCGGATACCATGAGGGCTGAAAAACTCGTCCTCATCCAGCATGCGTTGGAGGATCTTGGTAAGCCGGTCCTTGCTCACCAGCGACAGAAGAATCCTGTCGCCCTTACCACGGGTCCGGATGCTATGCATAGTCCGTTCCGCCACGTCGTTGCGGTTGTTAATGAACCACTCGACCCGCTTCTTGAAGGTCGGGAGCTTGTTAATTAGTTCCGGCTCCAGAGTGAGGGTTGCATAAAGCGGAATTAGGCCGACTAGCGACCGGACGGGCATCTGCTGAATCCAGGGGCCGCCCCATGAGATAGCATCGTAGTAGAACCCATCTTCCTCGTTCCAGAGCGACTGCTCTTCTTTCTGACCCATCCTGAAAGTCATCGCATCGCTAATGAGGATAAAGTGCTCGAAGAACTTGGTAGCAATGTCTTCGTAAATCCGCCGGTGCTTGGCGAGCTCAAGCGCGATGTTAAGCATGTTGAGGCAGTAGAAAGCCATCCAACCAGTGCTGTCAGCCTGCTCTAGTGTGCCACCTGTCGGCAATGGCTCCGAGCGGTTGAACAAGCCAATGTTGTCCAGTCCGAGGAAACCACCCTCGAACACGTTTTTGCCCTCGACGTCTTTCCGATTTACCCACCAGGTAAAGTTGAGTAGCAGCTTTTGGAACACCCTCTCTAGGAAGTCGAGGTCCTGCCTTCCGTAGAGCTTGCGCTCGATCTTGAAGACGCGGAAGGTCGCCCAAGCGTGAACGGGAGGGTTAACGTCGCCAAAGTTCCACTCATATCTACCAAATGTCAGTCACTGATCGCCCCCAGATTTTCCATGACCCCTAGTAGGCTACTTACGCAGGAAGCTGGCCATTCGGATGGCAGTACCACTCGCGAGTGAAGAGATCGAGTTGCTTCTTAGCGAACTCGGGATCCATCATGGCCAAAGTAATGCAGTGGAAGCTGGTATCCCAGGCGGCAAAGAAGGGGTACTCCCAGGAGTCCGGCATCGATAAGATGTCGTCGCAGTGCAAGTGCTTCCAGGCAGAGTTCCGGAGTCCCTTTCGACCTGGTGGCGGCGGTGGTTGACTGGGGTCGCCGGTCGCCCACTCATCCCAGATGAAGAGATAGTGTTGCTTGCACCACATCATGCCGGCAAAAGCCTGTCTTTGGATGTTGCGGAGGTCATCAGCCATGGGTAGGGGGCTGATGTGATAGTAGAAGTCGTCGGCTTCCTCTCGTTTCCTCTCGATAATCTCGTCGAACTCCTCTTCGTCGAGGTATGTCTCAGCTCTTTTGGAGAACCGGAAACGAACAACTGCTCTTCGTCAATAATGCTCAGCACCACCTTAGTCATATGCAAGCACATACCTGCGCACTCGCCGGGATTGACGCCGCCGTCTTCGTTGAAAGTGAACCACGCCGCTGCCTTGGTTCCAACCTGATCCGGGTTTATGACACCCTTCTCACGATCAACAATATGACGGTGAAAGCCATCCTTGACGTATTCCGACTCGTTCTTCCCTTCGTAAAGGAGTTCGTAGTTGGTTTCGTTCTCGGTGAATATTAATTCCGGCTGGACATCTTCTCCGCTAGAGCCGACGCCGGGGGACGGAGACAGAAGGACATAGCGGTCCCCTAGATGGTGGTGTTTTGACTTGATCAAGTTCTCGTCATGGACACCCATTGATGGCCGCTTGTCCGCAGCCTCACGACCCCAAGACCAAGTGTTGCGGAACCACACATGGGGGACAATGTGAAGCGGGGCACGGTCGGGGCCTCTATTCCAGGCAGTGACGCGGAAAAGGAGCTCATCCGGGTTGTCATCTTCCTTGGCGGTCTCGATGAAGATGTCCCAATAGCGGTCCTCGTCAAAGACGCCAGTGTCGAGGATTTGATACTCCTTGTCCTCCTTACCTCGCTTCGCATTCTCCTTTAGAAGATCCTCGTAGGGGAAGGCCTTTTGCGGGTATTTGTACAGGTACTTCATGTATGAATGCTGTGACGTATAAGCTTTCGGTTATCTCGGTATGCTATGCGATCTGTCTTACCGTCTGCAAAGAAACAATGTTAGCAGGAGACGCGATATGTGGACGGCCGCAATAAACTTACAGGTGTGTTGTCCAGATGGAAGTGGGCCTCCTTGATGCTCTCGCCGTGGTTTCCCTGGGGGTTGGACAGCCCGAATAACCGTTCCTTGAGGAAGGGGCTAACAGCAATCATTAGTTTGGCCATGTTGTGTCCGTAGAGGGCAATATGCCTTACTCTTTCTCGTTCCAGAAAGCGAAGGCGATGTTTTGGTAGCCATGGGTATCGCAAACACCAGCAATGCCATCCTCACCCCATCTGTAAGCGCGCGAGCGTGCGTGGTCGTGCGTGAAGTCTGGCCACCTCTGTAAGTTTATCAATGTTCGGTGGAGGACATAGCCATGACCAACTTACGACTCCAGGCATCGCCGTCCTCGCTGTAGTCCTCCCGCACTACATTGACCTTGTCAGTCAAACCAGCTTCAACCCCACGGGCAACAGAAACTCACCCGTCGCCCACTGCCTCTCAGCGACGTAGGAACCCCATTTTTTCCAGTACTTGGTACGTTCGCGATCTTCCTTGAGCCTCCGCTCCTCCTCGGTGAGGTACTCGTGGCTATCGAAAACGGGCATTGTGGGCTCGCGGGATACCGAATCCTTGGGACGGCAGCGGAATGTCGAATAAAAAACGGAATTGACGCAAGAGCTGTCTCTCTTCCTCCTCTGGGTCTTTTTCTCTAAATCCAACAACCCACAACAACCTAGAGCAGGGAGCTCAGTAAGCACCGCTCTCGAAGGATCCAATGGCCGGTTCTCGACAGGACGGAATGAGGGAAACGAACAAATTCAGCCAAAAAATCGAGTTGAAATAATAAATTGGCGTGTTGGCCTTGGGGTTGTGAAACGTCGATCGGGCCAAACAAATGCCGGCATGGAAGACGTGGGAGGATGAACGGCACGGCGGAAGTGGGCTGTGGAGGGGTCGAATTGGTGTGTTGGTCGGAGCCCAATTGCAGGGCCCCCAGCGGCGCTGACATCCGGACCTGTGACGTCAAGATGCGCCGCCAACACAGGCCCCGCCGTCGTCTAGAACCAGGGCGCCGTGCTTGGCGGTTCGCTGCAGGGAGCTGCTGCCCTGTCGATCGAGCTCCATCCAATGGAGAACAGGCTCAAAGAGGTGGCTTGCAGCGCTCTGAAGCTTGTTGAGGCCTGAGAATCTCCTGCATCGGATATTAACGTTACAATTGATGTCTTATTATTGGTAGCAAGTGAATGCGGTGAACCCCCACGTATTTTCTCAAGATAACGGAGGTTCCATCGCAGGCTTCCAGGAGGCGAACCAACAGGTGGGGGTTGCAAGCCCGTGCCGTACACGATGTGGGCGCAGGACGAAGAACCGAGGTCTTGAAACATTGAGGATCAAAGCAGGTAACGACGACATATGTATGAATACCTAATATATCTGGTACACAGCCAGGAATTGATGAGATGCAAATCTATCTCTTCATCCAGAGATAATATAACCGGAGAGAACACCATGACAGAACGACAACCACCCATCTTCAATCGTGCCCTGGGATATCAACCATTGCGCCCAACCGGTAACCTAGCGCCCAGGACGACCAACCCGTGCTCAATGGAGAATATAGTATACTAACAACCAGACACCTACAACTTAGCCTTCACAGGCTTGTTCGCCGCCGCAGTCGCATCCTGATTCAGGACGACCTCACCCGTCCGTTCGCCGTTTCCGAAGAAGATGACCTGCACGGTCAAATCATCCCTGTAACGCCTCGAGAAGGGTGCAGGTAGCGTCAGCAGTGCCGACACCTGCTCCTGGTTCTTACCGCCGAGTGCGTTCCGCACCAGGTGGGTAGCCACGTTGGAGTCTTGCACCACAAAGCCGTCCGCCGAATCACCCCACTGTTGTCTGCGGAAGGGGGTCTTTTGTCCACCACCACCAGCGTCCTGGGCTACTTCAACGGGCAGCCCGTCCTTGGTGCTGCGCGAGCCAAAGATGCGCGTCCAGACCGAGTCAAACTGCGAGGTAGGCTGGTTCTTGGTGATTTGTTGGCCCTCGAGCCACTTGCCGACGAGGCCGATGACCTCCTCGTTTGTGAGCATCTCCCAGAGACCATCGGTCGCCATCACGACGAAATCGCCCTTTTCCGGCTCGATCTTGGTGGTGGTGACGACTGGCTCAGCGGTCACGTAGGGGGGTGTCTTAAGGAAGGACGAGACGGAACGCGCGAAAAACCGCTGCCTCAACTGCTCAGAGGTCTCGCGGGACCACTTGTAGCTAGCGTCTCCAAAGGCGCGTGTAGGTTCCAAACCTCCGAGAACACGGCCGTTGCGGACGACATGGGGTTCATTCGGGTGTAGCTGCTGCAGCCGGGTAGCTTCATCAGGGTTGCTTCCCGTTTGGTCGACCGAGAGCGGCGTGGCGGTCCACTTGCCAGACGCTGACCGGCGACCGAGGACAGCCCGCGAATCGCCAGTGCAAGCAACCCGTAGCAGCTTAGACCGGCTGTCGTAGAACGAGAGGAGCGCGCAGGAGCCAGACAGGGCGGGGGCCAACAGTTCAGCGGCGGCAGTCTTGTTGTTTCCTTGCAGGACCTTCTCCGCGCTTTTGTTGACGATGTCGTCATCCAGCTTCAGGAAGCCTCGCTTGATAGCGGCGTCGATTGCCTCTGGCGGCGGCGCCAAGCTGGATGCCTTGTACGTGTCGTTGAGTTCCCGGGCCACGACGGTGGTCAGCACCTGGCGGAGCTTCGCCGAAGTCGTCCATCCACTGTTAAAATAGTAATTAGCACCGCCAACCGCCCAGAAAAGAAACCATCATATCTTACGAGTGCCCGTCAAAAACACCCCAGAACATCCAATCGCTACTCCCATGCGGTTCGCTGCTGTCTGGCATCTCCACGATCTTCTCGGCGTGATCATCCTCGATCGGGTCGTTGCTCGGCAGTTGTACCAAGTCGTAACGCACCACGCCCTGGCCGCGTTCAACATAGTACGACAGCTCGCTCTTCCGGAGCATCTCGGTCGCTTGGTCGGGGGTCACCATCTCGATGACTCTCTTGCCGTCGTTGCCAGTCGTCTTGGAGATGGGCCCGTCCCCTACGAACGTGCCCGTGTGTAGCTCGTCGGCGCTAATCACCAAAACCGAGCGGGTCTGCGTGGCCGCGTCGCCAGTCACGGTCGACGTGCTGCTCGACGAGTACGCCCGCTTCACGAGGCTGTCCGTACCGTTGCTGCCGTACGAGTAGTAAGCGCCGTAGCCCACCAGCGCCGAGACCAGCGCCACGGAGGTTCGAAAATACATTGATGAGCGGAGTGGTTCGCTGGCTATCGGTGCATTCTCGGCCGTCTGGGGACGGTTGCTGCTACTGCGGTCGCGGCCGTGTGGGGACGTCGAGAGTAATCGGCGGGTCGAGGGAGCCGCGGCGAGGCTCCTCCTGTTTGCGTTCGATGGGAGCAGCGGAGAAAAGCCCCGGCGGGTGTTAGAGCGGAAGCCCCGAACGCTGCATTGGAGGCTGGCACGAAAGGCTTGGATGGCGGCGCGACGCATTGCTGAGATGGCAGGAAATACGTCGAGTCTCCGAATCGAGATGAACTGGATTCAGGCGAGTTTGGGACTCGGGGTTGAAGGTCCGCGTCAGTGCGCCTGGTCGATGCTCACACGGTGTTCTGTTGCCGGTGACCAAACCCTAACCCTCAACGTATAGAGAACTCCTCCCACATCCTCTCATCGTCAACTTGCCCAAGTATTCAAGACCCATACTTGGTGTCTCTAGCTCACGTATCTGTCACAAGATATAACATAATACAAACTCTAGATAGGCCCTTGGGTTCAATCTCGGCCACCTCCAACCTTGAAATGCCGACGGAGTGAGGGAAACCCATCATATAAAAAGAGGTTTAGAAGAAAGAGAATGGTATGTGGCTCAATGATACATTGGTCGATCATAAACTGGTAAGGCTGAATCCAAATTTCGAGAACGGCAAGGACATGTTAATGCCGCGTTGTTCAAGGCTCTATCGGCCCCAGTGGAGGTAGGCTCGGGATTTCCAGGAGCAAACCCATGTGATATGTCTTTCTATTAACCAGAGGACTCCCAAATTACTACATACCTGGGAGTTACCGTGGTTCTCGAGTTCGGTTTCTATGCCGTAAGCTTGCCGTCGGAAGATCCTGCTTTGTCGATCTTTTCCTACCGTAGGGGCACCTGCCACGCATTTCGTGAGGAACCGAATCACAACGAAGGAGAGGATCCGATTGAATATAGTTCAAGTGCGATCAGGCCAAGCAGATATCACAGCGCGTCGTGGAACGACACAAAGGGAGCGAAGCTGTTGATCAACGACTCAGAATCTGAATCAGCTAGGCATATTCGGCTCGAACGACATCGACAGGACATGAGCATTTATGCAAACCTAGGCCCTACCGTCGAATCATTCAAATTCCCTTGGGGTATAAATATCTGGACTTCCCTCGTCTAGGGCTGGAGATTGATCGCAACATCTTCAGCAAAAATTGCAACATCCTTCTTCTCTACATACCAGTAACCTCTCTTCAAATTAGCTAAACACCATCATGCAGTTCTCAGCCACCGTTCTCCTGCTTCTCGGCAACGCCGTCCTTGGCCTCGCGATGCCCGCTCCGGCTAGCAATGCTGCCGAGGGCCTGGAAAAGCGCTGCATCGCCACGGGCGACGACTGCACCAACCGCTACACCGAATGCTGCTCTAGCATGTGCTCCATCGCTCATGATGGAACCGGCGTCTGCTTCTAAGCAACAAGCCTAAACCCTGACCGTTAGTGATTCGGAGACCACTTGCCTCTAGGGCTACAATAACCAATTTTTCTCCTAGATTTGCGTATCCAGCGATGAGCGGGGTTCAAATGCTCCCCGTGAAGGAGATACTGGTGTGTTCGCTGCAATGAACTCAAACTTCAACAAGCTGAAGCTTTGGCACTGTCGGGTTGTTGAAGCGGGGGACCATTCTGTATCTGCCTTATAAGGCCCTCTTGATTTTTAGAGATTAGGTAGCTGCATATATTTGACAGGGATTGTTCGCATTCTCAACTTCTGACCGCGTCACACGCGTCACCTGTGCCTGATGTGTGAGCTTGCCAGAGTCTGAGAGAACTGCTATTGAGTGGTGGGAGGGAATGTCTGGCCAAGCACCTCGCACTGATTCAATGTGGGAATCCGCGCCAAGGCACTGTATCATAATACACATTTTGCACTGTGCCAGCACCCACACTCACATGCAAGACTCTGGGGAGAGAAACAACCCGCCAGAATATCACCGAAAACACTGTCAAACTCAGAGTTGGAGAAGTTACCACATTCTTATCAAACAAGACTCTATCAAGTACTACTTTGGTATCTGACACTCACAACATACTTATTCCAGTCAAAATCGATAATTAACCCCCCACTACTCCACGAACCCCACTCTCAGTCTCAGGTCATCCCGAACAGCAGCGTCCTGGCCGACAGCTCACTCCAACCTCGGATGCATTCTTACCAGTAGTATCTCTAAATGGAGGCAAACACAGACCAAATCCCGGGCGCTGCCCCAGCTCAAAGAGGCGACAACGAGGCCGCCTTTCAGCAATTCGATTCCTACCCATGGGCAAGGGACCGCTCGTTCCTTGTAAGTCGCCATTCATGCCTCGGTCGGCTTGTCTCATCAATCATCGCCCGCAGCCCCACTAACAACCGACCAGCAAGGCCTCATGGCAACCTTGGGCCCCTCGCTCATCAACAACACCACTGATGGCTTCACTCGCCAAAAGGCCTTGAGTACCACCCTTCAAGCTCGCATCTGGTGGTACAGGTCCCGTTTCAATACCGACATCGACCGTGCCCTGTACGAGTCTTACAGCGCTTTCCACCAGCAATCCTGCCCAGACGGCGTCATTCTTGCCAAACTTGAGGAAATCCAGCAACGCATGAACGGCGTTGCTCCTGGCCCAGCCCCATCTTCTGGTCAGAATATCCCTGCTTGGCAGCTGAATGCTCCCAAGGTCGACCTCAGCAAGAAGGCCGACGACGGTGCCAACCATAGCAACACGGGTGATGGAGCGCCGTATCCTGAGAACTTCCAGGCCCTAATTGAGGCTGTGACGACGGGCAAGCCGATTCCTGGGATCAAGGAGATTCCGGATACCGTTGTGCGACCGCCGGTAAGTTTTACCTTGAAACAAACCCTGCACTATCTCATCGTGAAGTTCAATTTGATCTATCAAGGAGACCCAATGGCTAACCCGACGAAACCAGGGTGTCACCCCCTTCGGCAAGATGAAAGCACTCCGCAAGCCCTGGGAGAAAGATGTGTCGTCCGATACGGTTGGACAGGACAGCGTGTTTGGCGACGTGGTGGACAAGGAGTTCCCTCCCCTGGCCTAGCGACCGATCATGACAGTCCCACTGGGATTTTGCATCCAGGAACAGCCACCACGCTGCATGCCTTTTACCTCTGGCTTCTTGCTACACACTACACCGATCACAAAGAGGCATCTTACTTGCGTACGAGCTGGAATGCTTTCTATCACCGATCCAAAACTATTGGGGGCAAGATTGAAGAAATGGGGAAGGAATAGGATGGAGAAAGGGAAGAAGAGAGGGAAGAAGAGAAGGGAAGGAAGATAAATTCATTTGCTACTGAGAAGAGGCCTCATTGTTTCTCTGTCTGAGCCTTTTGTCTCCTCATCAAGAGAAATGGAACAAGATCCTCCTGCATAGTGGCATGGGGGGCATGATATCAAAATATGAAAATTTAGCTAGCAGAGCCGTGCAATAGCTGGCGGCCTGGCCAGCAGAGTAAGCCTCATAAAATAATACCGTCATCTCAAATATCCACTCTACCAGCCTTGCATTGCAGACATGGAACTCAACGTCTTATTCACTTCCTCTCCCGTCCCACCTCTCCCAAGCTATGTACATTCACCCAACCCCACAGAAAAAAACAACAGGGAAACAGCCGACCAAGGGAACGAGAAGGCACCGACAGACGAAAGAAAGCGCATAGAACTTATAGACAGGTAGTTTCTATTGCCCTTTTTACAACAACAAAAACAACGACCGGCCTTTCCCTTCCCCTCCCACTTCTCGAATTTTCTCTACGCCCCATACGCGATCTGGCCCATCGGCCTATCCTCCTCCATACCAGGCGCCATAAAGTTTGTCCGCGGGTCACCTGTCTCCTTGGCTGCTGAGCAACGAGCCATTGTGGGGGAGCTAGACACTTAATGTTAGTTTCTGATCGTGGTAGGAAACATAGAGACCTAATGAAAGGGGGGACTGACCTCCTCGAGATGACATCGGTAAAGTAGAAGTTCTCGACGACCTTGCGTAGCGGCGACCCCGTGACCTTGGCACCCTTGTTGTGGTCCACCAGCTGCACCTTGCTGAGCTGCCCGAGCGCGACGGGCTCGACGACGTCGTATGCGGCGAGCGCCGGGCTGATCTCGACCATGCGGTCCCTGAGCTGCGCGACGTCGTCGTAGGGGAGCGGCGCGCCGAGGAACTCGCTGACGGCCCGGATGATCTTCCAGTCCGTGCGGGCAGCGCCGGGCAGGCCAGTGGCGGCACGCGTCATCTGCACGCGGCCCTCGGTGTTGATGTACGTGCCGGCCTTCTCGGTGTAGGCAGCGCCCGGGAGGACGATGTCGGCGATCTGCGCACCCCGGTCACCGTGATGACCTTGGTAAACGATGAAGGCGTCCTTGGGGACATCCGCCTCGTTGAACTCATCGGCGCCAAGGAGCCAGACGAACTTGGGCTTGGTCTCGGCGACGGCGGCGGAGGGTGTTACGAAACCAACCTCGAATGCGCCAGCCCGCGACGCGGCGCGCTGCAGGACGTTGTAGCCGTTCCATTCCTCGGTGAGGAAGTTGGCGGCGTTCTTGTCGACAAACTGGCCAACCACCTCGTAGAAGGCCTTGGCGTCGGCGTGCTCAGTGACGCCAGAGCCCATAACAATCATGGGCCGCTTGGCAGCCTGGAGCTTCTGGCCGAAAGGACCGGCCAGGGCGTCCTTGAGAGCGTTCAGGTCAGTGCCGAGGTTCTCGAACTCGAAGGTGGACTCCCAGGTCTGGCCGACGACACCAATTTCGAGGTCTGACCGCAGCCATTGCTTCCGGATACGGGCGTTCAGGACGGCAGCCTCGTGTCTTGGGTTGGTACCGACGAGGAGGATGCAGTCAGCCGACTCGATGCCCCAGATCTTGGAGTTGAAAAGGTAGTTCGACCGCACATCAACGCCGTGGGCAACCGGCTGGCTACCATTCTCCATATCAAGAGCAAGGTTGTCAGAGCCCAGCTTGTTCGCAAGATCCTTCATGGCCACAAGGGATTCGACCTCAGTAAGCGGACCGGCGATAACCTTGAACTCGTTCTCCTTGGGCGCAAGTGTCTGATACGCGTGAGAGACCTCGGTGAGAGCCTGCTCCCATGTCGCAGGCTCAAATTTCCCTTCCCTGCGCACCAAGGGCATGGTGAGTCTTTGGGTCTTGAGGCCGTCGCAGGCGAACCTGGTCTTGTCGTCGATCCATTCCTCGTTGACGTCGTCGTTAAGCCTCGGGATAATGCGCATGACCTCCAGCCCACGCGAATCAACGCGGATGTTCGAGCCAAGACCGTCCATCACGTCGATAGACTCAGTGCGCTTCAGTTCCCAGGGACGAGCGCGGAAGGCGTAGGGCTTCGAGGTCAGGGCGCCGACGGGGCAGAGGTCGATAACGTTGCCAGAGAGTTCAGTGTCGAGGTTCTTCTCGAGGTAGGTGCCGATCTGGATGTCGTTTCCACGGCCTGTCGAACCCATTTCCGGAGCTCCGGCAATGTCGTTGGCGAACCGAATGCACCGCGTGCAGTGGATACACCGGTTCATGGATGTCTTGACGAGGGGCCCGATATTCTTGTCCTCCACCGCACGCTTTCCACCAATCTCGTGGAACCGGCCACGGTCGGCGCCATACCGCATCGACTGGTCCTGAAGATCGCATTCGCCGCCCTGGTCGCAGATGGGGCAGTCGAGGGGGTGGTTGGCCAGCAAGAATTCCATCACACCTTCCCGAGCCTTATGTGTCAGAGGAGAGTTGGTCTTGACGACCATGCCGGGTTGTACGGGCCATGCGCACGACGCCACGGGTTTGGGTGCCCGCTCAACTTCGACCAGACACATACGGCAGTTGCCGGCAATCATGAGTTTCCTGACGAGGCATTTCGTTAGCGGGGAGGCGGGGGGCGATCGTCGCTGGCGGTTCGCGTGACCTACTCATGGTAGCAGTATCTATGACAGTCAGCATCAGCCTCAAACTATATACAACTAAGGTCCCTAGGCGTACCTTGGAATTGTGACGCCAGCCTTCTCGCAAGCTTGGATCAGGGCAGACCCGGCTGTATCTCGATTAGCAATCCTGGGCGATCAATTCGATAACCACAGTATCCCCTCACCCTCGATCGAAACCTTCTTCCCATCTACAAGCAGTCAGCACCAATTCGGTAGGCCAATTGACAACGGCGGGCAGGTCGCAGGGGGGGCGCACCAATTGTGAGCTCAACCTCGGCCGGTCTTTGAGCTGTCGCTGAAAAGGCCCGGCTGGCCGCGCTGGCCGGGTGCTTGCCAGTCCGCCAAGCCGAGCGAGCCAATGTCTGCCTCAACATGGTGCCGTCTCGACGGAGGATATGGAGCGGAGATTCGGGAGGGTGGGAGGCGGGGTGGCTGTCTCCAAGCAGTGGTGGCCGCAAAGTCGTGAGCTTCTGTCCAAGCAACTGGGCTGGACGTTTCCTGGCGGAGTGCTTGGTGAGGGACGCCCGGAAGAACATGAAGCTAGCGGCCCGCTTAGCCAGCCAACCACGGCTCGCAGTTTGTAAGCTCGCAGCTTTTTAAAGACCCCCACATTTCGCAGCTCTTTCAATTTTGAACTTTTTTTCTCTCCATTGTACTTCTGGGCACTTATTGTAGGGAGATTTTGTCAGCGATTTGGCACATTCGTGCTGGATTGCGCTTCCACCCGAGTCTTCCTCTATCATGTGCACCTAGATTGATATTTTGGCTCCGATTATGGAAGCATGTGAGAGCTCTTCAGGTTCGCTGAGCAACGCCTCTTACCGCCGGTTGCCACATTTCTACGAAGTATCATGCGAACTTCGTCAGTCCCTTGGCGACTCCCTGTGAACGACATTCGACGGCATCTATAATTACATGGGGGAAGCCGTAGCCTGTTGATCCATGACTAAAACCTTCTGGCTCCCGATCGCTCCTCCGGACGCTTCCCTGCGTCATCGATCCTCGCCATTTCCTGCTCGAGACAAACGAGGTAGCGGTCCTTGATCCCCGCCATGTGTCTTTCGAAACCTTCCAGTTCTCCCAAACCCTGCTCGACCACATTGAGCAATTGTATCACCGTCTTATCCCGGAGTGACGCGTTGGGAGGCACCATCATGGGGACCGGCAGGGGCACGTCCCGGACATTATAGTCCCTGCCAGGCTGGGCCGGCGCCTCCATGTTGGCGATAATGTCGTCAATCTCGCTGAGGGCCAGTCCCGGCTTGATACTGGGCGGTCCTTGTGCTTTTTCGATCTCGGCAGCTTCCCTCACTATCCGAGTTTTCTCCCGTTCGAACATATAGAGGAGGTTTTCCTTGACGCCCTCCCTCTGGTAGTCGATGGTCTGGAGAATTCTCTTTAGGCGCTCAATTCGATTGCGTGGCGGTTCTTGCGTGAGCAGGTCATCTTGGAGGGGCACAAAGATGCTAGGAGCGATGTTGCTGAGCACCGGTATCTTCTCCGAAGCATCTGGCCCCGTGCCTGCTGGGGATTGTGCCGACTGTGACATGACTGAAATTTCGCGGGGTCGTGATGGGTTGTGGTTAGTGTGCTTGGGGGTTATGAGCAATCAAGCCAGGGCCTAAAAAAGATGTGCCAGATCAAATACTAAATGCCCGAAGATACGGTTACTTGCTAGGGGGCAAGTATTTCGCAAACGAGGCACACAACGGACAGCTTTGTTGTTCTGGATAATAATCGGCGATACCTTGCTGCAGCTGGATTTCGATTGCTGAATTACCTTACCGTAATTACATCTTACGGATTAAGAGAAGGGCTTAAGCTGGTACATGCCCATGTACACAGTACACAGGAATTCCAGAGTACGGAGGATTCAAGCTTGCCTCTTTCTATTGATTTCTACTTAGATACCTAGTAAACGCCATCACTGAAGTCTAAAACAGTAATCTTCTCAAGCACGCCCGCGAAGCTCTTGATGAAATCCTGGTGACCCGGATCTGATTTCACATAATAGTCTCTGTCCTCGGCCGACGCAAACTCAACGACGAACCCATGGGTCAGTCCGCCCTAAAAGTTGTCAGTTAACCGATACAGGGAAAAACAAATAGACTGGTTTATCCCGCAGGCATTCCCACGTACCTGTAGGCCTTCGGGTGAATTGTCCTTTCCCGATTTCAGAGAGAGAATGTAGGGCTGTTTAGTTGTGGGGTGAACACAAGTATCCTTCAACGATGGGATCTTGAGACAGGCCTAAAGAACCGCGACGTTAGAGCTATATATACGAAGTGCATGCTCATATCAAGCATGACCCATGGACTTGCGATTGGAGGACGGCACGCACATCCTTGACGGCTTCTGGTTTGACGTCATCCTTGAATTTGAAGAGGACGATGTGGGTGACGCTCATGGTTGCGGATTGAATGTATAATGTTTGGCTTCGAGGAAATGCTCAATTTGCGAAGGGAAAGGAGGTTCAAGATCAAGAGATGGGCTAGAATATATGTAGTATCCATCCCGTGCCATTGTGGACGATGGACCGCCCCGCTTCGTGCTGATGACATGGCTCATCGCTGACAAACGTGAGCCCCAAATCTTGCATCCTTTTCCAGCACAGGTCAGATTTGTGAGGATCTGATCTTTAGTGCTGACATTGAACAACAAAATGGCTAGAGTCTGGCTTCATGTGATGTTTTTCATCAAAACTATGTATTAAATAGGGGTATTTGTCTAGGTTCTGTGGATGATTATGCCTGACGATTTGAGGACATTAGATTTTTGCCCTTAGGCTCCGGGCCTATGTGGCGCTGGGTTGGGTTTGGCACGCAATGACTGCCCGAGATGTGACCCTTTAGCCATGGTTCGCAGCCTCTCAAGATAACCACTTGGCCCTCGCTGGTAGAGGAGCCCCTGTGATCCCGACGCTCTAGGCTAAGATGATGCCTGCCACGGCGTTTCTTTCTCGCAACCTCAGCCCCCACTGATCTGACTCGCTTAACACGGATGCTTTCTGGACTTCCTCGTTGAGTTCGGTTCATTCGGCGGTGAGATGGCTCGGACTGGATGCTCGGTCTCTGCGTGTGGATATTGTCCCCATCTGTGGCGGTAGCGTGGCATATGTGCCGCGTGAGTCTGGCGAAGCGGGCAATGCCTCCCGTTTTAACTTGGGGGTTAAAGTTGCAGTCAAGGCACGCATGAGTTGATGCGAGGCCCACTGAACCGGGTTTCGTGTCGATGAATCTAAGCTGGACGCGGAGGATTGGTACCAGTTGAGAATGGATGGTATCCGGAATCCACGAGCTGCCAGCAAACTTTTCCTCGTAGCCGCGCTTGTTGGCCTCGTGAACGGTTTCGGGCAACCTCAACCGAAGCTTGGCAACTCCGAGACTCGACTTTGTGATTCCTCGGCGCGAACCGCGTGGTGGCGGAAATATTAGGTGCTGGACAGGCAGGGGCAGGGGCCACAGGACCTGCGGACCAACACTTGGCTCGGCTGATACCTCACCGAGCCGGTAGAATCTTCCTGACGTACTCTCGCGCAAGCCTGAAGATGGCTCGCACATTGTCTTCGAACCGCCTATCCTTTCTCTTCCGCATCCATAGGAGCAGTAGAAGCAAGAGGGCGAGATCGACGGTGATATGTTTCGTGACGGCCCAGAAAATCCACCCCACCCACGCGAAGACGCCTTTTTCCCTGCGAGATCTCCACTCGCGACCCGTGGCGATCTGTTCTCGCAACGCCGCAATCTCTGCCGACAGCCTGACGATGGCCCGCTCCATCCGCTTGGACCGCTTGTCGTGTCGCCGAGCATACTCGCCGGGATCGTCCTCCGCTTGGTCGGCCAATTCGGCCATTCGCCGCTCCGACTCGTCCTCCTCGCTCATAGGACTGAGCACCTTCATTGGCCCCTCGCTCCCACTCGCTGGCGACTGGAACCGGCGAACCACGGGACTTGGGATGATCCCTCCGCCACTCTGTTCCGACGAAGACCCCGCCGCGCTGGGACTGTTGCTTTTGACTTGATTCCACACAAACTCCAGCTCAGCCACCAGCTCCAGGCCGTTGGGTGTGCTGGCGTACTTGTGCATGGTTTCGATCAGCGCTTCGACGTAGCGGCGCTTCGCCTCGGTGCGAGCAATGCCCTTTTGCGAATTCCACGCGTCCCATTTGTCTTGTTCGCGGACTACTTCTTCGCTGCTGCTCCCTGTGCCGGTGGCCGAGGGCCGCTCCATGACGCCATCGACGTCGCCTTCCATAGCCTGTTTGTAGAGGCCATAGAGACGCATGCGGTCGGATGGCGGCGGTCGGGCGGCCCCGGTCTTAGGGATCTTTTTGACGGTGTTAAGGGCATGGACGAAGACTCGGTCTATGTGACGCGGACGAATGGGGGGTGGTGTCAGCCTGATGTGCTGCATATGGAGTAAGTCCTTCAAGGAGGAGACTTGTACTCACCAATTGAATCTGACATTGTGCCTTGGACTCGGTTCCCGGACCGATACGGGCTGCAGGCTCGAAAACGAGTGGTTGGAAGATGGTAGTTGTGTCCTGTCGTGGTTGTGTTTCGGTAATTTCGGTGCAGCTACGTGCTCGAGCTCGTGCGTGTAGAGGGGCAATTGGATTCACTGTTCAGGGAGGCAACTCGTCGTCGGATGGTATGCGATTGTCGTGATTAGGGGGTTCTAGAGCGAGCAAAACATGCCGAGATATTCCAAACTTCTAGAAACTAGAAAACCGGTCAATTGCCAGACAACAACACAACAACCACCTCCACTCTTATGGGTTCATCTCGGCCGAGGAACGGTTCGTCTCGCGTTTTCGTCTGCAGGTGATGTAACGATCACACCCCACAGGCTGAGGGCATCCGTTCCGCTGCCAAAACGGCTTTTGCCTCGGCAGCGCGACTTGATGGGGTCCACTTCCCCAATCTTCCACTGGAACGCGAACCCGAGTCTGGGGCGAGGCCCGCTTTTAATTACGGCAAGAAGCGCAGCGGTTTGGCGTCTTCGACACGTGAAAATGTCATGACATTGACCCCTCATAAGTTGGAACAAAACAATTCTCAAAACAAAAAGTTGAAATATTTTTCAACATATTCGAGAAATAAACACAGGGTGGAATTTATGGCGCAATATCCACAATGCCCGGGGCACAAATCGACATATCCATGGCTGAATTACTGGTGACTAGAGCAGTTCCCGAGGTCCAATTCATTCACGGAGCCAAGTGTAGCGCATGAATTGCAGGAAATTAGCAGATTATGGTGTGGTTTAAAAGTGACACTCGGGAAGTTCTGAAAATCATGAAGGTTTCTAGAAGTTAGCAGAGCGTTGGGCATTGATATACAAGTTCCAATTTACCTAATAGTACTAACCATCCCCAGATGGTTGAGCGGCCAGACGGGGCGGTCGAGGCCCTGGGGCAAAAACTTCTCCGGAGGATAGAAAAAGAATAGAAAAAGGGAGGGTGTCCGCCGCTTTAACAAACCAACAACCCCAAGCAAACCCTAAGGGGTTTCGTAACCTGCTACCTCCGGACAGGGAGCTGTTCGGTGAACTTTGGCTTCCTGTCTGCTCCAACGGGCAGTTATCCATCTGCTGTTTGAGTAGGGCACTGTCTAAGCCGAAGGAAGTCCGGCCACAAGAACCCGCATTTTCCCTGTAAAAGCCCAGCCTTTCCTTGTCTGACCAAAACAGTTATATCTCAGTTGAAGATATACCTCCAAGAGGTGTCCTTAGTGGCGCTGATATATACATGGCTTAAAACCATACTATTGTCGGGCATGTTGGCAACAGTTTCATAGTTCGAGGAAGCGAAAAGCATTCCTTTGGGATGCTGAGTGTGCATAATAGGTGTTAGAGGCAAGCCAGCTTGATGCCGTCATTAAATACATACCATCCCCTGCGTATAAGTACATACCTCCTTGGTGTCTGGTTCTATGACGCTTTTTCAGCCTGCGCCGCCCTAGCAGCCACGAGAGCCTTCCTTTTTTCACCAAACTTCTTCATCAACTTCGCATTCTCCATCGCCTTGACCGCAGCCTTCTGGCCCGCCTCCTTCTTCCCAAGCGCACCGCCATACCCTAGTTGTAAAGCCGTCTCCCCCCAGCCCGTCAAGAAACACCCGACAAAGAACAACTCCTGGTTCGTATCCCTGTCCTTCTTCCCCCCAGACGGCAAGTCCTTATACTCGATCCTCACTCCAGGGCCCCCAATCATCTGCTCTAGCTGCGTTTTCGGGTTAAGATCCCGATCCTTCACCCGCGACCCGCTCTCCTCCTCACGAATCTGCCTCTCCAGCACGGGACCCCACAGCATCTTCAACCACTCAGCGGCGCGGCGCATCCCATTCTCCGGGTCCGACCGCACAATGGCACCGACATAAGCCTCAAAGATATCGCCCAGCGCCTTGGCACGCTGCTTCTCGCTGGCTTTGGTGCCGTTGGGGCGGCCCCCGAGGCCGAACTCGGCGGGGAAGTTGGCGCGCCGGTCCAGGCCGTAGTGCACCGCGAACTGGCCGAGGGTACTATTCCGCACCAGCATCTCGCGGTAGTGCGACGAGCGGCCCGGGTCCAGCGTGGGGAAGGTCTGCGAGATGAGCTCCGACGCGATCAGCTCCAGGTACACGTCGCCGATCCACTCCAGCTGCTCGTAGCTCGGGTCGGATAGGTTCTTGCGCATCCCCGAGTGCGTGAGCGCTGCCGTTTCGAGCGCGCTGTTGAGGACCGGTGGCAGGGGCGGGTGGGCTTTGACGATGGTGGAGGAGGTCCATTTTGTGAAGATGGTCCAGGGGGGTATTTGGGGTGATGGGGTGGCCGCGGTGGAGGGTTTGATGCGTTTTGAGGCGTGTTCGGGGGCAGTAGTTGGTATTATTGAGGGCACCGACGGGGTTGCCGAGTCGCTGTGGGTTCGCTTCGGCATTTTGAGGGGTGGGGTGGGTGGTTGATGGTGAGTGATGTTACAAAATGAGAATGAAGAAATCAAGATCAAGGGTGGATGGATGATCCACCTTCTTGGCAATGTTCTGCAGCATGAGAAAGAACTAACGATTTGAGGTTCACCATCGGATCAGCCATATGAAATGTGCACAGTAGGAGGCGGACCAGACTTACTATATCTTGGTAAATAGTAGATGATGTGTGGCTAGTAGATTCAAAGCCAGCCTGTACAGGTTATGTCATCTTGGTTTGTGAGTCTCTTCGTTGGTTCATCAAGATGAGAGATTGGCTTTGGCTTTTGGAGTTTGTTGCCAAGTCTTTAATTACCCCCACACAACTTCAAGGGTTCACGGCAGCCCCACCATAATAACGACGATGATTGGAGGTTACGAAAAGTGCCCAAGATCTTCGCAACGTCAAGTCAACTCCCGTCTGTTTAAGAGTCGCATTTGAACCAATCCGCCCAGTCCATGTAGCGGCAAGATGTCGGTTCCTCGTGCGCGGCTGCTCGCCTTGATGAAGGTATGCGCAAAAATCCGAGCCTACCAAACAGACAGGATGCTAACCGGACCAGGCCCAATGTCAGCTCTTCTCGACCACATACAACCCCGAGGGCATCCGTACCGGCAACAAGATCCTACGACAGCGACTCAGGGGTCCCGCGCTAGCCTCTTACTACCCCCGCAAGGTCATGGCGTTCCGCGACTTCCAGGACGAGTTTAGGCCACTCGAGCTTGAGGTTGAGAACGACGACGAGCTCGACCGCCTCGAACATGTCGCAGCGTACATCATCCCGTCCCACTACGCGCCGTTGTACTGTTCTAACTGGCCACAGTCTCAAAGCCCGCGGGAAGGGGTCACCGAAGAAGGGGAAGGATCGGGGTATGTTTCAGCCCTTCAAGTCCATCACCGCTCCCAGAGCTTGGCTAACAGTGACCAGACAAGAAGAAGAAATAAGCCATGAGGCAAATGAACTGCACCGACGATACGAGATGTACTACTACTGTATAGAGAAGGGCAGCAATATACCCGGATTGACCAACACGAACCGTCCTTTGTTGAACCTAGGGGCTCGCTAGCACTTGGTGGCTATCAGAGTTATTTATGGCAACCCCGGTTGCAGAGCTCCTACACGCCTTTGCATTATTCCAGGGCCATTGAGGAAACCATCATTACCTGGCTTCAAATGGGCACTTCTGGAGACGGCTAAGAGAAAGGGTGTAGATGGCATCCGTCTAGAATCCTTCTCGGCAAATACTGACACTCGATTCGTGTCAGTATCAGTTCCAACCATCACTCTCCTATATGTCTTCTTCTTTTTGCAGTCCGCAGTGGGACTTTCTCTTGAAGATATCGGGGGCTTTGTTCTTCTGCTAACATGAATGACCTCGTTCCTTCAAACCAAGCACCATCCTCGGTCTTTCCTGGATCACGCTGCAGTGAAGATGTCTTTTTCAGGTCAAATTCCATCAAGGCTCTTCCACTACACAAAGCACAATGGACATGCTTTCAAGAGGTTATTCACACAAAACATTGGGAACCCAGAAAGTAGTGGCGGCAATGGATGAATTGGGTTGGTGTATCACTGTTCTTGAGAAAGACTCTAGATGTCTTGACTGACACAACAAACATGTTCTTCAGATTGACCGGCTGCACCGAGTGTATTACAGCAACCACAAGCAAACACACAAAGGTGTGTGCTCAATGGTGCTCGGGGCAAGGCCATGAGTTCACATTGCAGAATATGCCAGTGCATGTGGCAGGGTTGGTCAGGGGACCTCCTTCCCTGTAAGTCTGGGTTCACTCACAATCGTACCATCTTGGAGCGCCATCATGGTGAAAATCCCAAATGGGAAACAACAACCTGCTGGGCATCTGTGTTCGGCCCCACTTCCGGCCCCACTTCCGGCCCGGTATGGCCTAGGGCAGCTCCGAGTCGGACCTCACCGAGTCGGACCTCACCCGACCGGCACCTTCCTTCATGAGCCCCGATCATAGCCCGATTAGGCAGCTTTGGACGGCTTCGTGCTGTGAAGAATTTGGAATTGGGTAGGTGTTGTCTTGTGACCTCTCAGTCACCTAAATCGCAGAACTGAGGAGAAGCTCATCCTCATTGATTCGGACCGGCTCTCCTCTTCCTTTTCGGGCCATCTATGTCCAATCCATCTGTCTTTTTCGACCTCGTATCTATTCATTTGACTTCCATTTTCTCAACTGATCTCCAGTACAACACACGGTTGAGATTAACTTCCTTTCAGCCGAGTGTTCCCATGCAAGGTTAGTAAATCAGGAGACCAAGAGTTTAGGTAGGTTGTTTCCCCAGGTTTTGAACCTGACTGGCCCCGTTTGCGTTCCGGCTGCATCACCGAGGTCTTGATAGCGCCTTCCTCCCCTTACCACCCTTTCCATCTCAACTCTTTTGATTGGGAATTCTTTCTGCAGAGTCCTACACTCCCCGCTTCTCTCTGCCATCTTCCCGTCAACTTCTTTTACTTCAACTTCTTCACTCTAAACTCCAAAATCTACTTCTTTTGAACATCTTGATCATTTTCCTCACCTTTGTCAAGTCTACTGCAGAAACGGCCACGAGTAATCGCGTTTTAACTGGGCGCAGAGAACACCCGCAGCGACACATCATGTCTGCTGCTACAGCCATCATCGGCGCGCCATCGGCAGGTCGGTCTAATGACTGCCTCTCGGCCACCCCTCGAAGCCCCTCTCAGGATGAGCAGGATGAGAACTCGAACACGTTTGAGGACCTCGTGGGCACCGAATCTAAAGTAGGTTGGAGCTGTTCCCTAGTCTTGGTTGAGTCCCATTGGGAATTGGCTTCTCACGGTGCATACACTCTCCTTCCTTCCGTTCGCCCTTTTTGCCATCTCATTCTCGATCTGCGGTGTTTCGCCGCAACCATTTATTGCATTGCCCCGTTCTCTTCGTTTCCGAACTGCAAATTTTCCTTCCACCGTATCGCTGCATCGGGCCTTTTTGAGAAACCTGTCTGACTTGGATGCTCCAGGAAGCCGCCGCACCCGGCCCCCTCAAGAAATCTGTAAGCACTCTGGCGACCTCCAAGATGGCAAATCAGAATTACTCCAAGGTACGTAGCGCCCCGCCTACTCAACGCAGCGATAGGACTGATCGTGATAGAAGTTGAAGATCAAGCACGAGTCGTTGTCACCGACCGATTCGTATCCGATGGACAAACTCTACGCAAAACTTTCTGAGCAGCATTCGATTATGCAACAACAGGCTGAGGCCCCACGGACTGCCGATGACGGGACCGCGTATACTCGCGGTTTTGACCACCACCAGCCGTGCAGCTCGATGCCCCTCACTCCAGCCATCGAGCTCTTTTCTGTGCCCACTGCGTTGGGAACCGGATCTGCGAGCGCCACCCCGATCGAGGGCCAGGAGACGGCTGAAGAACTCTTGCGGCTCAAGCTCGAGCTTGCCCAGGCTCAAAGCAAGATTTCGCGCCTGGACCAAGAGCTCGCACAAAACCGTGTTCAACCGGAGAGTGAGTGTGCAACCCCGGCGCTCATTTCTGACCACGACTACGCTATGGTGTCCTCCGGCTCGCCACCCACTCGGATTGGCGCTGGTGCCCTGGCGCTCAATGGACCGGGCAAGATGCCACCGTTTTCTCGTGAGAACAGCTGGATGGCCCAGGACGACACTCCCTCGGAAATCGGCGACCCGCTACCAACCACAGGTTTGAACCGCCCTCGGGGAATCTGGAACAATAACACCAAGCCCGCGTTCGGCGGCTCCTATCCCCAAGGCCAGATGGTGGTCGATGGACCTCAGCAGATGCCGTGGCCCAACAACCGTGCCGCCAGCTATGAACCAGCTTTCCCGCCACCTGGCATAGACATGTACCGACAAGACCGAATGGCTCCGGAGCAGGATGCGATGAGACCGGCGGGGCGCCGCGGCAACCGGTATGAGAATCGATTTGGGTCGTCCAACAACTTTGGTAGCGGTTTCAACAATTACAACATGGGACCTGCTCCTTACGAGATGACGCAAGGGTATTCTGCCGGCCCACAGGCCATGATGAACGGTAGTATGGGAATGGGGCCGTTCTCGCCTTACCAGCAGCAACCGGTTGGGACTACGCTCTCTCCTCATGCCACTGAGTTCACGTCTATCGGCTCATCATGGAAAGGCGAGGTAAGTGCATTGATGAATAAATCTTGTGCAAATCATGGTTAACTTGGCGCCAGACTTTGACTGCGGACGGTCAAACCTATGTGTCGCCTACCACCGAGCCCCTCAACTACCGCCGTCTCCTTGACCGCAATGTCTCTTGCGACTGGAAGTACATCGTTGACAAAATTGTCTGCAACAATGACCAGCAGGCTTCCATTTTCCTGCAGCAGAAGCTCAAGGTTGGGACTCCCGAGCAGAAGTATGACATTGTCGAGGCTATCGTTGCCCAGGCCTACCCTCTGATGGTCAATCGTTTTGGCAATTTCCTGGTGCAACGCTGCTTCGAGCATGGCACTGCTGAGCAGGTCATCAAGATTGCCCAGGCCATTCGTGGAAACACGCTCAATTTGTCGATGGATCCTTTTGGCTGCCATGTGGTGCAGAAAGCATTCGACTCTGTCCCGGAAGATTACAAGGCGATCATGGTCCACGAGCTGCTGCGACGGATTCCCGAAACGGTTATTCACCGCTACGCTTGTCATGTCTGGCAGAAATTGTTTGAGCTGCGTTGGACCGAGTCGCCGCCGCAGATTATGAAGTATGTCAATGAGGCCCTGCGTGGCATGTGGCACGAGGTGGCGTTGGGTGAGACGGGCAGTCTGGTTGTACAGAACATATTTGAGAACTGTCTAGAAGAGGACAAGGTAAGATGACGCCTGCTACCAGATTGTGTTCATGGTTACTAACGTGCCTGTAGCGTCCCTGCATTGAGGAGGTCCTGGCCAACATTAATATTGTGGCCCACGGACAGTTTGGCAACTGGTGCATTCAGCACGTCTGCGAACACGGCGCCCCGGCGGATCGCAGCCGGGCGATCGACCATGTTATCCGTTATGCTGCCGAGTACAGCATGGACCAGTTTGCCTCCAAGGTCGTTGAGAAGTGTTTGAAGATTGGCGGCCCCGATTTCCTAGGCCGCTACCTGGACCGCGTCTGCGAGGGCCGCATCGACCGTCCCCGGATCCCGCTTATTGACATTGCCAGCGACCAGTACGGCAACTACCTGATTCAGTACATCCTGACCCATGCGGCTCCCCAGCATCGCGAGATCGTCGCCGCCCATATCCGCAAGCACATGGTCTCTCTCCGTGGCTCCAAGTTTGGCTCCCGGGTCGGTATGCTCTGCACCAACCACGCAGTTGCCACTCGCCCAGGCCCTGCCGTCGGCCCAATGCCGGGACGGATGGCTAGCAGCTCTCGCTACGGCAACAATTATCGCTAAACCGGCGCAATTCTTGTCGACTAGGGATGGGAATTCTTTTCGCTCTTCTCTCACGGCCTGGCTGCTGCCGGGTTTACTCCTCTTTTTGGACCACTACAATGAATTTCGCAATCGTTTCTTAAACGGGAGTTCTCCAACACCATATGAGACTCTGTTTTACGAGCATCTTCGTCAGCACCTAATTTTTCCAAATCGCCCGACATCCTACGCTCGGGAGGCTACTGCCCATTCGAGTGCCTTGGACACATCATGGTTATGGATTTTGCAATCTCGAACGGTTGCAGAACCCGTTTCGGAGGAAGGCTGAATCTGTCATGTCAAGATCTAAGGGGGACAGTCACTAACACCACCTCTTTGAGACGGGGCCGCTCTAGCATCCGTTTCAACCCCTATATAGCTCTGAGGAATCATTTTTTTCTCTTTCTTTTCGGCAGACATCACCAGTGGAGGAACGTGAGGGCCGGTAATGGTATCGGGATGTCACCACACGCTTTGCTTGTTGTTCTTTTTTTGTGCTATTAGGAGACGGAGAATCATGGTTCGCTGAAGATGCATGGCCCACTATGGATTACCTGGCCTTGTCCATGTAGTCGGATAGTTTCTCGCTCATAGTCTCTCGTTTAACGACCGATGATTATTATCTATTTTCGTGCCTTGCGTGATGATGAAGCAGCATGTGAATGCTGGCGAGCTATCGGAAAAGGGCTGCCATAATCGTACCGAAATGTATAAACAACTACACCAAACGCCAGTTCTCTGCTGTTACAGGATCATGAGCTGCAGCTACACTGCATCGCCCTCTCGGCCTTGGGTACATCGCCTGTCCACCGTAGCTCCTCTTCCTTGTCGCCCTCATACACCACGCCATCAAACTCCCTCCCGGCCCAACTATCTTCGAACGGATGCAGCGCCATATGCATAACCCTCTTCAACACATCCCTCTCCCCGCCCTTCTCCACCCGCCGAATCACCTCGTCCAAGATCCAGCCGCGCGGCACAAAGTTGGGATTCACCCTCTTCATCGCCGCCATCCGCTCGGCATCAGCCCTGTCCGACACAGCGCCGCTCCCACTCCCGCTCCGGTTCCCATTCACACCATCACCCACACCATCACCTACACCTACACCCGCACCCGACCCAACCGGGGTACTCGACCCCCAATCCTCCAGCGTGCCCCAATCCTGCACAACCCGCTCGCGCCACACCCCCAACCACTCCGCCACGCGCTGCCGGCCCGCCTCCGCGTCGCCGCCACCGCCGCCGCCGCCGCTGTCGCGGTCAAAGAAGCGCGCGGCGTGCTCGAGCCGCGAGGCGGGCGTGCCGAGCGCTGAGATGGGTAGGCTGGACAGGCGTCGGAAGAAGAGCGGGAAGTCGAGCTCGAGGGCTTCGAGGGTGTCGAGCAGGGGGCTGAAGAGGGTGTCGAAATCGGTGGGGTGCTGGGTTTGGAGGCCGAGGCGCAGCGTGAAGAGGCGTTTGTATTCGGCGAGGAAGACGGTTTTGTACTCGGCGCCGGCTTGGTTGATGAGTTTTTCGGCGAGGGTGATTATGGAGGGGGCGGTGGTTTCGGTGGGGCCGGTGGTGATGACGGTTTCGGTGTCGACGGTGGTGCCGGTCCCGAGGAGCTCGCCGAGGCTTTCGCCGAGCCGGACGAGGTTCCACCAGATGATGGTGGGCTGGTTGCGGTAGCTGTAGCGGAGGAGGTAGTCGTCGTGGTTGGGCGTGTATTTGGGGTCGAAGGTGTCCATGAAGGCGAACGGGCCGTAGTCCATGGAGAGGCCGAAGAGGGAGGTGTTGTCGGTGTTGAGCACCCCGTTCATGAAGCCGTACGCCTGCCACTTGGCGACGGTGAGCGCGTTGCGCCGTACGATTTCGCGGTATAGTCGTGCGAAGCGGTTCTCTTCGGCGCCCGGTGGGCCTTGGATCGTGTCACGGGGGATGCCGCGCTGCGGGGTGGAGGTTTCGGACGGGTTGTCTGGGTCGTCGAGCCGACCGGGGAGGGTCTCCCAGCCGCCGAACACGTCCTCTGCTACGTAGGTCGCGAGGCGCCGGATGAGGTCTCGGTCGCCGCGCGCGCGGAGGAGGTCGAAGGTGCCGAAGCGTAGCCAGCTCTCGGCGAAGCGGACTACGATGGCCCCCGGCTCGATGCGCTCCCGTCTGACTTTGCTGTGCGGCAGCAAGCTGATGGCTAAAGCCCTGGTGGTGGGGATTTTGAGAGCGTTCAGCGCCTCGCTGACGACGAACTCGCGGATACTGCTGCGCAGGACGGCCTTGCCGTCAGCGAAGCGGCTGTAGGGGGTCATGCCGGCGCCCTTGAGTTGCACTTCATAGCGTACCCCTGAGCGGGGGTTTGTCGCCTCAAAGAGACTGATGGCTCGTCCGTCGCCGAGCTGGCCTGCCCAATCGCCAAACTGGAACCCGCCATAGCATTGCGCCCAGGGGTAGCCGGGTCCCGAGAGGGTGTCAGAGTCCCAGCCTAGGATCCTGTTACCGACAACCGTCTCCTTGAATTTCTCCGTCTCTGCCTCGGACTGTGCCAGCCCCAGGTCGCGCATGGCTGCTGGGGACACGGCGAGCAGCTCTGGCTCCTTCTGGGTCTCAGGGCGGACCCATGTGAACAGGGCATTGCGCACCTGGCGGGGGCCGAGATCCTCGCGCGGCGCCTTGTGGCTGTCGGCTGGGGTTGGGAATAGCTGGTCTGCGGGAAGCGACGAGGTGAAATGCCATGACTTGGGGAGCGCGGCGAGTGTGACCCCTTCACTGTCTCTTTGAGTCGAGGACGAAGAACTGTTGGGTGCGGCCATGGTGTGAGGGTTGTTGAATGTGAATGCTGAATATGATCGGCTCCAGGGGCCTCGAAATTGCTGGGCTACTGCTAGACAGCGAGCAGCGGGCTGGAAGCGCATGAGGTTGTCTTGATATGTTCAAGATGCCAGCTGATAGGTAATGCCGAGGGTCCCGTCGCGGATTCTGTTCCGGGTTCGCTCGGCTTGCAGCGGGCAGATGCGATAACGGCGTGGAAGGTGTGGAAAGACTCTGAGCTAGGGATTTGGGATAACTGTGTCGCTATGCGGCTAGGTGATAATTACATCAAAAATCTTACAATGATGTGAGTCGGTTTTGGTGTAAGCTTAAGCTTAGTTTGACCACCAGTTGATTACCTGGTGAGTGGTTTTGTCCATACATACTTGTACATACATTGGACACAAAGGTCCGGGTGGCGTCCCGGGGTGACGGAACGGCGGGGGATCGGCATTACGGCATCCAGGCCCCTGTCAGCCTGTATTCTACCGCCCCGTCCCGTTTTGTGGCGACTTTTAGCGACCCCACAGCACCTGGGAGTTTGAATGGTGAACTGATGAACTCCTGGATCGGTCATGGCGTCATAGATTGCACTCATGGCACTTCATGTTGCTGGTGCGGGGCACTGGTCGCCGTACATACAGGTACAAACATTGATTGCGGGGTTTGAAGCACGAACCCAGGTACCACGCTTTGGAGCGGCCTCGGCTTTCCGGATCAAGCTCGGTGCTAGTTTTTGTAGATAGGATGAAATAGCAAAACCTTCCATGAAGTGGGCGTTGTCCTCTCCAGCTGTTATTACACAGTATTTCCCTCGCCGCAACCTTCTCAGGAGCAACATCAGTGAAAATGAATTCGGCCACATCCACCTTCCACGCCGATACTTCGGGAACTGCCCCTAAGCAGACCGAATATATCCCCTTCCTGAAGCTGAACGACGGGAATGAGATCCCCATGGTAAGTACCCGGCATTAAAAACCACCTCAGTCTTCAACACACCCTATTTACGCTGCCGGGCTAAGCTTGGCTACGGCCTCGGAACAGCCAGGTCCAAACGGGGCAAAGCAGACAAGCTCGACGAGGACATCATCAACGCGACTGTGACCGCCATCAAAAGCGGTTACTACCACCTAGACTGCGCCGAGTGTATGCTTACCCCTTATCCCCCAACTCACCCCTCCTCCCACCTCACAACCCCCATTCTAACCCCAACCCACCTCCAGCCTACGGCAACGAAGCCGAGCTCGGCGCCGCCATCGCCCGCTCCGGCGTCCACCGGTCCAAGCTCTTCATCACCACCAAAACCTCCTGCCGCCCCGGCGAGACAGTCGAAACTGCCTTCACCCGGTCCCTCGCCAAGCTCGGCGTGGACTACGTGGACCTGTACCTAATCCACAGCCCCTTCTGGGCACAAACCCCCACCGACCTCCAACAAAAATGGGCCGAGATGGAAGCCATCCAAGCCTCGGGCCGCGCCCGCTCCGTCGGCGTGTCCAACTACCTGCGCGCGCACCTCGAGGCCACGCTGCAGACCCCCGGGGCCGCCGCCCCGCCCGCCGTCAACCAGATCGAGTACCACCCCTACCTGCAGCACGACCCGGACGGCCTGCTGGCCTACCACCGCGAGAAGGGCATTGCCGTCCAGGCGTACTCGCCACTGACGGCGGTTACTAAGGCCGCGCCGGGGCCGGTGGATCCTGTGTATGAGCGCTTGGCGGGGAAGTATGGGGTTACGCCTGGGGAGGTGGCGCTGAGGTGGTGTTTGGATCAGGGGGTTGTGGCGATTACGACGAGCTCGAGCGAGGAGCGGTTGAAGGGGTGGATGCAGAGGTTGCCGCTGTTTAAGCTGACGCCGAGGGAGGTGGAGGGGATTGCGGAGAGGGGGAGGGAGAAGCATTTTAGAGGGTTCTGGGGGAAGGAGTTTGCTGAGGATGATCGTCGGTGAAGCGGCGGTGGCAGGGGCCGGGTGGGGAGCTCGTGAGTTGGCCTCAACACCACCGGGCTTTATCAGACTTCCCTTCCCTCTGGGTCTGTCACAGACGACCGATTCGGTAGCGGGGTAGAACAGGAATAACATTTGTAATAGTACCTGGCCTCCTCCCCTTGCGTCGCCAGCTTGGTGCTTGGATAAGCTAGGTCGCTACGTGATTATCGGCCATGCGCGCGCTTTTTGGCGGTTCTTCCACCACAGCCACTCCCGGCTATCTCATCGCTTGTCGTCAGCTTGATTATAAAATCCATAGGCCGGGTTTTGAATATCGTCCGACCTGACAACGAGCTTCTGCGACACAACCCACCACCCTGCCCCTTAGCCCCAAGGATCCGAAAGCTCCAGCATCAAGGCCAGCACATTGCGTATAAAGAGCCTCAGGTGCTGAGGGTCGTCAAGGGAGTACGCGCCATAGCAGTTCATGACCAGAAAGTTGCCCTCGTCAAGGTCCTCGGGTGTGGGTTGCCTTGGCCCGACAGCCCGGGCAGGGTCAGCCTGGGGTTGAGGCTCGGGGCCCGTCGTAGTGGGCTTTGCGTCAGCGCGACCTCGATTCTGAGTGGGCGAGCTGTTTTTAGACGGCGGCGTCTCTGGACGGAGTCCGCCGCCGCTGAGGTAGGTTTCATACCCTTTTCCCCATTCGCCGACCGTGAGATACAAAAAACGGTAATCCTGAGAAATGAGTATCCGGCTGCGTCGGGATAGTCGTGTCAGCATTTGCCTCAAATTACGATCAGACTAGGTCAGTGAATGAACGTACCGTTTATTCGTGCTGTCGCTCACCGACAAACTTCCAGCGCGCCGCTTCTCTGCCGTCTTCACCCGCAGACTAGTAGAGATCCATGCGGCCATCTGACAGGCTTCCTGCCACTCGATTTTGGCCTGGCTCCAGTACCTGTTGTATGGCTTTACTTCCAAGATGGCAAGAGGGTCGCCACAGTTCGGGGTTCCAGGGTGGTAGTTCCTAAGCACACCATCCGTCCGAGCTTCGCACACAGTATTGTTGGCCGATCCAAGCAAGAAGAACTGGCGCTTTGGCAGCCACTGCAATCCCTCCCGACCATTCGTGGACATGATGCCAGAGCAGAGGGTCAGGGTAGCGAGGAGGTTTACGAGGACCGAATTGACGATTTCTTCATCCTCGGACCTGACTGATTCCAGTCCCATGGTTTCCGGGCTGAGGACATCAAGCTCCTGCGTGTCCGCCATTGAATCTGTGGCCCCAATTACCTAGGACGCTGGGGTCTCGGGGTCCGGCGGAAGTAGGTCGGGAATTTATCGCCAGGGCCTCCACCTGCTTATTCAAAGAAGCTTCCTCCTTCTTCCTCTCGGCCGCTGCCTTCGCCTCTCTCTGCTGCTCCAATCTGGCAGACCTTCTAACTATCTTGATCGTATCCCCCCCAACATGCCGGCCCTGGTTATTGACGGATCTCGTTTGCTCAAGCAACCACTTGGTGACCAGAAATGCTCCCAGTTGTACGTTGGCAAGGTCGTTGGGCCGGAATGGAGCCGTGGCGGTGTTAATGAAGGTAATCATGTTCTGGCGTAGCGGACAGAGGGGTTGTTGTTCTTGCTCCGAGGGCGGGCCAGGCATTTGCCTAACAAACTCCCGAGCTGTGCGGACGTATCCCGCCCGCGCATAATCGTTGATGTGGAACTCAGTCACTTTCTTGTTCTTCCATAGAGTCTTCAGATAAATGAAGTCGGTTTCGTCGAATTTGGAAGCAGAATGGGCCTCGTACGTGAGAATGTCCAGCTGGGCGGGGTCTGGCGTAATGGTTCTGGCTTTTCTCCACCACGATAACGGCGTCACCGGATTCAGAGGCTTAGAAGACGGCATTATCCGCCAACATGATCAGATGGCAACGTGAAGAGGCACCGTGACGCAAAGGGGTAGTAACGCGTCCCCCCCCCCCCCCAAAGGAGAGAGTGGCGTGTTATTGCACGTAGGATCGAGTTGACCTGTGCTAGAGCGAAGCTGGTACCGTCTCACTCCAAATATCCAAAGTTTCTTCAAGAGGAGGTGAAAGGTAAATGTCTGAACTTGGATGCTCTCGGGAGGCTTTGAGCTGTTGGGGCTGAACGCTTGGATGGGTAGCGTAGAAGTCGGCCTGTTGGGCCGACGTCTCGCTGCCCAACGCCAAAACCCTTCCTCCAGCGCCGAACTGAACTTGAGCGCCACGTGCCACATGCCACATGTCACATGTGGCGACAATCTTGGAATCATGCTCGTTGCACTTCGACCGGCAGTCGGCCGCTGCTCTTGTCAATATCTTGCCGTCCCGGCTCTTCCGGCCCGTCCTCTGCGGCGTTACGGAACCTGGTTTCGCCCATTGGTCGGTTGGCCATCCAGCGGATCATGTGGTATGCATCGACGGTCGGTTCGTCGCTTCGGAAGTTGAGGAGGCGAGACTGCCGCAGCACGAGGGACCGTCCGTCAAAGTGGAATTGTGTCACACGGCCGAATTTGTCATGCTGGAAAGAGAAGACGATGGCCTGCACGCCATTCGATGGGAGGTTAGCGGCTGAACCGAATCTCGTAGGCAAGAGACTTGATGGTAGGCAGCGGAGAGAGAATCGAAGGGTAGTGCTTACGGGCAGGGTGTGGTGGTGGCAGAAGTCACCGCGGCGGAATTGGAGCTTGAGCAAGGCAACGGCAGCCACAACCTCGCTACGCAGGACTTCCCCTTCGTGAGATTCGACCGAGTCCAGAACTGTGCCTCCAATGTGTGGTATTTGGGCGGCATCGTCCTCGATCAAGCACGCCATGCTTACTCGGAATGAGTAGGCTTGCGGGGGGTTCCCAACTCGGACACCAGGGGGGGAGTGCCCTGGAAGGTTACCCGAGATGCGGTACTGACTAGCGGGCAGTGGACATCGATTAGCATGAGATACTCTTTCTTGACCAATTTAGCCCGACAACTCACGGCCAAAACCCCCACTCTGAGCCCTCCCAAACACCTAGATTGGGAGAAGTGCTCCATGGGTCTTCTTCGTAATACATGCCGGTGGCAGCAATAAACCAATCCAACCTGCATCGCGCATCTGCCTCTGCATAGCATAGCGGGTGCCTCTCCTCCGGGTCCAAGGGGCCCAGCAAGGGTTCACACACGTCGTCATCGAAGGATCCGCGCCGGCATCTTTTGGGCCAGACGTGATGGTAAAGTTCTTCTTCGTGGTCGGCAATGAAGTCTGTAGTCTTCTGCCGCGCCTGGTCAATCGTAAAACGAGGGCGAAAAAAGCGACGTCCAAAATCCACTGTCCGCTCCTCGATATCAAGAGGTTCTGCCCTTCGTATATTGAATGTCGCAAGCTCCTCATCCCCTAGGATGCAAACATCATCACCAAGCCCCTCGATTTCGTCAAGCACGCCATTGAGGTACTCAATGCACTGCTGTTTAAACTCCGTCGCCTTGCTCTCGACATCCATCGTGGCGGATTCCTGGTTTTGTGGGCGTAGAGGCAGAAGTTATCAAGGGGTTGCAGGAGCTGAGAGGAGGAGGAAGTTAGGGAACCTGGAGCCACAAAACACGTTGCTCGAGTAAATCGTGCTTTGAAAAATAAAAATAAAAATAGAAGAGTGCAACGTTTAGACGGCGTGGAGGGAACCAGTGGCGCTGGATGTTTCCGCGCGGCTTTGTTGACGCGGCTGTTTTTGTAACTATCCAGGT
Source organism: Chaetomium tenue (assembly GCF_020726465.1). Taxonomy (NCBI): domain Eukaryota; kingdom Fungi; phylum Ascomycota; class Sordariomycetes; order Sordariales; family Chaetomiaceae; genus Chaetomium; species Chaetomium tenue. The sequence goes on along the minus strand of NW_027117334.1, from coordinate 1,502,119 downwards.
TAACACGCTGGGGCTCACTGGACTACCTACCTAGGTAGGTAGGTAGGTTGTTGATGTTGCCACAGCAACCCCAATTGATTGACACTGCCAACGGCCTGAAAAACGGACTGCTAGAAATTGCCATGAATTATGGGTTCCTCTTGCTTCCAGCTACCGTAATTGACTTCCGAGCCAGGCAATGTTTTGCGTGTCTTGTGCGGCTTCGTTGCCGATTGCATATCTGTCGTGTTAGAGTTGCACCGGATCAAATCGATCGGTGGGCCTCTTGCGCCGCTGGGCCGGCCAGAAAGTCCCACTCCCCCACTCACTCAGCAGGACCGCCAAGAGGTCGAAAGTTTCCAAAAAGGACATCCGAACACTGTGGATTAGTTGGTTGTCACGAACCCAACTATTGATCTCGCAATGAAGAAAGAGTCCTTTGCAACCGGAGAGTTGGCATTCACAAAGAGTATCTTCTATCTGTTCTAATAGGTAACCAATACTCTGGCTGCATCTCACAGTGGCCCCCCGAAAGACCTTGTCCGCCACGCGGCCACGCGACTACGTAGCTCCCCTCGTTCTTGCCTCAACACCACTGAGGCTTATCAGCCTTCCCTTCTCTTTCGTCTGTCACATACGACCATACGCGGTAGAGAATTCGGGATCCCGTCCGCTCTCCCCTAGACAAGCTACCGACGGCTGGACTAGTAGTTGGGTCGGTGACGACCAGCGAATCCCCGGTGTTGTATGTTTTTGATGTTTTGGCTTTTTGTACCCCTAGCCGAGGCATTGGGAGAGATGTTGGATAGGCACTGACCATCTTTTTGTGAATCATGCTCAAGGACTGAAATACAGATTTTGCCTAAAGCTCAAACGTGTCTTTCCTAGGTACCCAAGGTCTGTAATCCTGTACGCCGCTTACAGCTCATCGTCTGATTCCGTCTCGCTGTCCTCGGCCGGCGGCGGCGTAGCAGCCTTGGCCTTCCTGACCGGTCTCTTTGGGGGGTGTATAACGACGCCCTTCCCTTTCCCTGCCGCCTTGCTGGTTGCTGCTGTGCTGGGCCCAGCCGCCGGCTTTTGTTGCTGACGAGGCTTGAGCGGCGGGGACGGCGCGGGCGGGGCCTCTTCCTCGTCCGCCTCGCTTCCGGTTTCCGTTGCTTCGCCATCGGTAGTGTCACGGTCCTCAGACTCTGGGCTCTCCTTGACGGCCTGCCGGGGTGAAGGCTCCTCGGAATCGACGTCCATCTTGTCAGCGGCGGCGCTGGTCGTCACCTTTTCGAAACCGTCGTCCGAATCCGAAGACGATCCCCCACCAGAGGTGTTTTCAAGCGCCTTGCGCTTTGCACGCCGGGACTCAGCGGGTTTTCGGTCCCCCGTAATGTGGGTACGCATGGATTGAGAGGCGCGTGCTGCTTCAAGCTTTGACGGGTCGACCTGGGCAGTACTGAGAAGACGTTGTTGTTCGCGAATCTTGACCTTCTTCTCGTTAAGCAGTCCGCAAAACTTCTCCAGCATCTCGGTCTCCCTGGCTTTCTTGGACTCGGTGAGCTCGTCCAGCTGATTCCTCAGCTCGCTGATGCGGGCTTCGAGATCGGCTACTTTAGCCTTTTCAGCAATTGCTGTCTCGTGGAATTTCTCCCTCTGTACCGCCGCACCACTGCACCAGTCAAACAGTTGGATAGCTTCATCTTCCTTGTGGTTGAGTATAAGAGAGCCAAGGCGTTGCTAGGGGGAGGGGGTGTTAGTGACGCAACCGCCATCGAGGGCGTGGAAGGGCTCACATTGATGCCAGCAACCCGCCGCCTGAGAGTGATCGTAATTGACTTGCCCACATTGGCTTCCGCGCCGGCCTCGATCCCCTCGATTGGCTCAGCCCCGAGAAGGAGAGCCTTCAAGATGCTCTCCCACTCCTCCGGCGAACAGGCGCTACTACCAGCCCTCAGCTCGCCAATCCGGTCGTGCCTTACTGCGGTGCATAGTCAGCTTAAGTAAACGGCCAAGACAGCGGCTTAATGCATAGACGGCATGGGATCTGCTGACCCAGAAGCCACGCTAGACTGGACAGACGGGAACAGGAACTCACACTTAACCACATAAGGTTCCTCGCCCTCGGTGGCGACAAACTTGATGTTCAGTGGCTTGGATCCCGACGGTGTCACCTCACCCAGTACAAACGCACCCTCCTCGTCCGTTCGAGGGACGCGTATGATGTGGGAGGACACCATGATCTGCCTTGGTGGATGGATCGGGTCCCGCAGCCGGGACGGGACGGAGATTGGTGGTCCGGCGGAGCAGACGGTTCCGTCGATTGCAGCCTTGGTTGACGGAAGCGGCGCCGCTGGTGTGAAACAGGCCGTGAGATTGAAGGAAGGCGTATCAATGCCCCGAAATGATCAACCTTCGATTCGTTCCACAGCTTCAATTCTCGTAGAACGGTGCCGAACGGGAGGCTTGGTGGGGGAGGGGATCAACTCGAGAGTGTGGGGATGCGGGAGCTTAGAAGAGCCTTGTTCAAACGCTAATGCAAAACTTCTATCTCGTTTCATCCGTTCTTGCCTGGGGTTATTAGTTATCTATTTATGAAGCAGAGATGGCAGAACCTTGAGTTTTATGGAAGGTGGGAAAATCGGGATGCGTTGTTGAGCTCAGACCTGCAAGCCGCAGGCAGCAAGTGGGCTCAACTTTAGGCAACCTCAGCTCTCAAAAAAAGAAGACGCGGAACATGCAGTAACCATAGTTACCCTCTCAATTTTCAAACTTTCAGCAATAGTTGCAGGTACCAATACGCTATGGAAAGGACACTTTCGTCCGGCCGGACGAAAATGACTGGTTTTCGTATGAGCCCAGAAACTAGCTCATCCCCAATCGTGGCGCCGCCGTGGTCCTACGATGTAATTGCGCTCGGCAGATAGTTATTCGAGGACTGACGTCGTGATCTACATGTGACACTGGCCTGCTTCGATGCTGTTAACTTCGAGATTCTGTCGCTCCCTCCAGGCGGGAGTGGGCTTGGATATAACGATAGGCTCAACTCGTGTGAATAGCCAAGTAGTACGAATATTGTTCATGCTAAGGTTGCTCGGTGTTAGGGAACCTACCAAGGTGGGGAGGGGTCGCGTCCAGCTTTCGCGTCATAAACGCGATGCCCACCCGTCAGGGCTGGACGAACCAGGTGGCTACAATGGCCAGGGACTGAGGCGACGCTGCACGAGCCAACTTTTGGGGTCATGGGGTGTTGCATCCACGAAAGATGTGGTACCTGCATGGAATCGTTCCCCAGGAAACACACGTGAAAACAATGATTGCAGGGTTTAAGCAAACACTTTTTTTTCCAGTTTGAGTCAACTTTCATGTGTCAAATATTTTACCATCGGTGAAGGCTTGCCAGGGAACCGGAACCGTGCCTGTCTCACGACTGTGTGTGAATATTCTGGGGAGAGTGGGGTCCTGGGGAAGCCGGCTTCGTTAGCCCGCCCAATAGTGGCTCCACCCTTGTCTCTCGGGTGCTTAGGTGCTTGGCCCTTCGCCTGCTTTCTGCATCCCTCTCCCGACTTTTCCAGCCACAGACCTCGATTTGACCAGTCCCGCCATTTCAATTTCGCAGAGCCAACGTCGCCCTCCTTCAGGACACACGACACCACCTCAGATATTACTACATTCTTCCAATTATCCTTCTTGTCGCCCCCTGAAGGATTTCGATATTTGGAGCTTGCGAAATCTGATTCATCCCGATCTCGACGCAAAATTATCTGCACGCCCGTCACCCCTCAACTCCGCACGTTCATTCCATCGACCCGAAATCGCATAATTGGGCAAAACTCGAACTTGCATTGACTCGCGCCTGTGTATCACACAACCCCAGCCCAACCTTTGCGCTCTCCGACTCGAATCGAATTGATCACTCAACTATTAGCGATTGGTGGCCAAAGGCTCAGTGTCGTCGACTATGAATCCTCATCACTGACTGCCACGCCCCGCGCTACACGTTGCAGTGTGTTCTGATGCACTCGCTGCATCGCTGCGACCAAGGAGCCGCCATTCTATCACTCTCGCATTAAGCCCGCATTTTTCTTGCAGCATCGACCATGGACTCCTCGACATTGCGCCTAAAGGCACGGCCGCCCGTGGAGGATCCGATAGAGAACTGGGACGATGAAGACTTCCTCATTGACGGGGAGGACATCGCCTTTCCTTCCATTTCAAACTCGGTCAACATCTCATCCAACCGCCGCGATTCGGCATCCTCGTTCCGATCCGACTTTGAATCCGTGCACGGGGAGGAGGAGAAGCAGGTCCATTTGCCGGACAATGACGAGAAGTCGACTCTCGATGCGATCGCTGCGGCCGCAAAGGCCGGCATCCCGCTCCCCAAGAACGTCCCGCCCTCGGCTCTCATGGGAGGCACGATCAAGCGGCTTGGCGGCAGGAAGATCAAGAAGATAATCCAAGAGGACTGGGTGGATGACCTTGAGTTCCCCGATGCCGGACAGGTGTTGCAAATCAAATCCCGGGACAACGCTCACTTTCCGGAAGTCCTACGCCAGGTCAGCAACTCGAACCAACCGAGCCCATTAAAGCCGCCAAGAGAGTTCACCATAACGACGCAGGAGGAGCCAAAGGACACGAAATCAATTTCATCAAGTTTTATTGATCTGGAGAAGTTTCGAGACGCCGATGACGACGACGACTTTTTCGGAGATGGCGGCGACACCATCAAGGTGTCCAAGAGACGTGAGGCGCCGAAGCCTCTTTCTTTAATCACGCCCCCGACTCCTCAGAAATCCACCGGCGGAGCCTTCGGTGGTGATGACGATTTCGAGGATGATTTCGAACTCCCGGCGGATGGAAAGCTGAAGCTCTCGTCCAAGAGGGAGATACCAAAAACCCCGACCCTCACTAACATCCTAGAAGACCTCGACTGGGCCGAAGGCAGCCTTGGAACGAGATTCGGCGGCACTCGACGAGATGCCCAGTCCACTCGCAGCTCGTCTGTCTCCGCCTTCAGTCCCAGTATCGCGAGCTCGATCATGGAAAGCGAGGACGAGGCATTCGATGGCTTGATCATTCCGAACGGGCCACTTGATTTCGGAGAACGCCTTAAACGCCGTCGCAAGAGCCGTTCTCCGGCACGGATTCCGGAAGAAACCATTCAGGAGGAACCCGCCAGGGAGGAACCTACTAAACGGAGATCCGAAAAGGATGACAAAGAAGACTTCCTAACCGGCCTCGACATTGGCGATGGGGAAGTTTTCGACTCGAGGAAGTTGACGCTCAACCGCAACATTCAGGTCAAAGCCACCAGACCCACCAGCCCTTCACGGCCCAAGGCATCGGTTGCGCTCAAGTTCACGAACAAGCCCGTCACTGCATCCCGACTCCCGCGGCCTATGGGGCCGATGGTTAACCACGAGCGGTCGCATACACAATCTTCGCTAGAACCTGTTTCTGAAAGCGGCGGCCCAATCCAGCGCGCCCACTCAAGGCGCTCTTTGCACTCGGCACAATCTTCTGTGACCAGTCTCGGCAGTGCTACGACGCCATCGACACCTTCGTCTGCGCAAACCATAACGCCAACAACGCCACGAAGGAGGGAGCTTGGCCAAAGGACATCGCAGGTGTCGCTGAGGACCGAACCAACCACCACAAATGCGCAACTGCTCCGCCTGAAGCGGTCGTTGCCCGCGATGCGCGCGACCCAGTCCCCTGCGAGGCCCCCACCCACTCGCGGATACGAGCGACCACCCTCGCGAACTGAACAAACAAGCCGAGGTCCGCCCACGCTGCGGCCTAAAACTCCTGTTGAGCGCATGCGGACCTCTGAAAGCGCCGCTGCCTTGGCCCGCAAGGCCCCTGTGCCATTCTTGCCCGCTGGCGCGTCGGCAATTCAGTCATACAATGTCAACGCCAAGACCCGATCGTTTCGTCGTCATGATTCGGAGACAAGCATCGAGTATCGGCCCAACTCCAGGGCGGTTTCTCGATCGACGATACGGTCGCCTAGTCCGCGTCTATACCGCTCGGCCGAGAAAGCTACGACAGAGGGTGCCTGGGGCAGGCTCAGCATGCCCAGACGGGCGCGAAACTTTGGCGACGGCCATGAGCTGGATGCTTTTGATGATTTGCCCACCTCGACCAACGCAGAATCCAAGTTCCTGAAGCAGCCACTCAGCGCCAAGTCGCAAACGAAGACGAGAGGATACCAAAGCATTCTACCCGACCGTACTGTCACCCCATCCCCTCGCGCCCCCTACTCTTCCCGCGTCGATAACGTGCCGAGTTTTGCTCGCGATACTGCCGCAAGCCGGAACGCACGGGAGGCGAGTCTCGCGCAGCGCAACCCAGCGGGCATGATTGCGCCGCTCACCACTCAGCGGATTGCTCAGCTCTCGGTCAAGCATAATTATAACGCCCAGCCACAGTTCGGGCTACCCACGGCCAAGGGCAGGAAATTGCGGCGCTCACCGCAGTCCAAACCGCACCTGATATCGAATCTCAATCCACCAAAAGACCCAAAGAGTCCGTTCCTCCTTTTACCCCTCATGGCGTAGCACTGCTAACACATTGTAGTGGTCAAGGGAATGTGGTATAACCCGGAAACTTTCCAGTGGGAGGGTAATGACAACGCGCTTAGTGCGTTTGAGATCCCAAACTCTTCTCCGTCTATCACCTCGGTGCCCCAGCAAATCGTCCGTGAGCGGGAGACTGCCACGCCGCGTCCGGCTTTGATTACCAACATTGGCGCCACCAAAGGCGTGCAGGTCGTCGGCGGCATGGTCTTTGACCCACAAAACATGTGCTGGCTGAAGCTGGCCCCACAGAGCAAATCAGAGAAGAGTGACACACTCGACGGGTTCAACGCCTTCGACGATGACGAGGACGTGTTTAGAGATATTCCCGACCTTGAGGAGCGCACGATGGCGTCCAGCGACGGCGGTAACCCGCGTGTCAGCGACGTCAACCACGAGTGGCCGGTGGGCGAGGAGTTTGACGTTGGGCCTGAGTTTGTGCGCCGACAACGCGAAGAAGAAGACCGGTGGAGAAAGAAGTGCCATCTCTGGATCAACAACCAGGGTGACCGCGGCGACGCCTGGAAGTGGGCCATTCGCGACATTGTCAGCGATAATTAAGGCGCCAGTAGCCCTAGAAGGATAGATTGGGGCATTGCATACCAAGGGCGCCAAACTACCATCGGAAAGTGAGAGGCATCACGACTTGGAGTTTCGACAGCAACATCACGACATCCATGTATTACGACTTGGGACGAACTGGCCTGCATGGCCGGACTTACATACATACGGTGTTTTATTATTGTCGGTTGCCTGACCTGAACAAGGACTTCGGGATTTTCCCAAGGGCCTCCAGAATCAGAGCACCAGGAACGGTTCGGTTCGTTTTTTCTATTCGGCCGCCTTGCCGCGACCACAGCAGCACGACAAGCAAGGCATGGCCGAGGACTCGGCGGGAATGAGACATGATGAATGACGACTTAGACGATAGATGAGTAACGACAGATAGATAGGTCATGGCAGTCCTGACCATGCTCGGCTTCCGAATAGCTTGCTTAATCTAATATGCTTCTGTTCTCCTCTCACTTCTCCATTATCGAATGTGCTCTTCATCGTTGCTAGTTACTCGGCGAGTGATGCGAGTTGGTTATGAGAAGCGCATGCGGGCGTTTATCTCGGGCTATAACTATACTGCTTAGTGGGAACGCTGGTTGGTCCGGAACCTGGCTCCCCACCTTCTGGTCGTAGCATACGAAGAACGCCTTGAGAGATGCTGCCAGCCAACATCAAATTAAACACGGGGGCGTAAAGTCTCCCAGAATGGATTTGAAATATTTCAGGAATAAAACCCAATTATCTGATGCATTCAAAAATGAATGGCCTAGGACTCCAAGTCCGTTGATTCAATACAATACAGTTAGTTGAAGTGAACGAGGCTGGTGTTTCATTGCTCTTGATGCTGCGATAAGATAAGCGCACCCCACCCCCACCACCACGACACCGAGCGAGTCCCGCCTCACCTCCAACTTCGCATTACGACCAAGTTAAGGGCCGACTTCGAAGCCATCTTTCCTCCTTCCGCCAACTCCACCTTAAAGCTATACCACAAAAAGCAAAAGCAATCAACCGTGAAAATGGCAACCGAAGTACTCTTCGCCAAAACCTTCCTCTCCCACCTCGACGGCCGACCCCCCAAGATCTCGCCCGACCACATCGAAGACCCGCGCAGCTACCCAGGCCACTCACCCGTTCGTCCCCCCCCTCCTCCCCTCCCACAACCACCACCAAACCAAAACCTCAAAACTGACACTTCCACCCACAGTACACCCTTCCCCGCCACCCCTCCCAAAAACCCTTCTCTAAACCCACCACCACCACCACCTCCTCCTCCTCCTCAACCACCGAAACCCCCTCCACAAAACGTAACCCCGGCGCCGCCCCCGCGACCTCCGTCACCCTGCGCTCCGCGCGCAACCCGCCCTTCGAACTGACCCTCCCCGCCGTCGCGCTCACCACCTCCCTCGCCGAGATCAAAGAGCAGCTGGCGGCGGAGACGGGGATCCCGCTGGACAAGATCAAATTGCTGGCGGGGAAGAAGCCGGTGGGGGATAGCAAGGTGCTGAAGGAGCTTGTTTCTTCTGAAGGGGGTGGGGGAGTGGGTGGGGTGGAGTTGGGGGTGATGGTGTTGGGGGGAGGGGCGGTGTTTTTTAAGGGGTTGGGGGGGAAGGAGGGGGGGAAGGAGCAGGTGAGTGGGGAGGCGGAGGCTGCGACGGCGGCGGCACCGGTTGCGCAGGGGTTGAGTGGGGAGGGGGTGTTGAAGACGGAGGTGTTTTGGGAGGATTTGAAGGGGTTTTTGCAGCAGAGGGTGCGGGATGAGGGGGTTGCGGGCGATGCGTTGGGGGTGTTTAGGGGTGCGTGGGAGGGGAGGGCATAGAGCTCGGTGATGATGATTATGATGATGTGTGGGTTGGAGACGGGGCATAGAGGTTAGGAGATGTCAGGAAGGTGGTGTTTATATGAGCCGCCTCGGCAGTGTATTCATTGCTATCAGCTCCCACATGTAGCTTCTTTCACTCCACAATATTCCGTTCCCCCCCAACACAGGGCGATACGGCACGTCAGACCAATGCACAAACATTCCTCAGCCAGGGCGGGCGCGCCCTCTGCTGATCGCTTTTTGCCGTCGTGAACATCGACTTCTCTTTTCTCCCTGATCATCGGAAACATGTCATGCCTTTGCTTTCGCAGTACACCGCACGCAAGCACGCAAGCAACACAGGCCACACACACTGCCCAAAAGAGGAGAAGTGCGCCGTAATTACCGGACCAACGCTCGCCCGACCAAGCCAAACTAGAGAATGAGACACCAGGACCCAAAAAGACCATGCTCCCCGTTTTTAGGCAGCGGTGCCCTTGCTGACCGTCTTCACCAGCGAGTCCCACTCGATGTCGTCGTTGTCGTTGGCCTGGATCTCGACGGCGAGGCCGGGTAGGGCGCGCTTCAGAGCCTCCTTGGAGGAGGCGTAGATCATCTTGGGCTAGTATAAAGTGTCAGCAAAAAGCTCAGACTCAAGGGGGCGGATAAAGGTTGACGGACCTGGATACCAGCGTCATCCGGCGACCAGGCGATGAAGGTGATCTTGTTCCTGCCAGTTTGTCAGTCTTGATAGTTGGCGTGTTGCTTGTTCGGGTAGGTCTACCGGATGCCCTCGCCAGATGCGAGATCGTACTGGACGTCGTAGACGGCGTAACGGGGGCCCTTGCATACAGCGCCCTAAAAGCCCAAGTCAGTCACTGCGTCGGCTTGACGGCAAATAACCTAGCTCTCTAGCGGCCGCCCTGTGATCTGGGCGTCCAGGGGCTACATACAGACTTGGTCTTGGACTCGGCGTTGATGAGCCTTTCGCGGAAGTCGTCGTACTCAGGGCCGTCTTCACTGGTGTTCTCGACAACAATCTCCTTGTAGTCGTCGGACAGCTTGAAGACGATGTACTTATACTTCTTGTTGAGCTTGAGGTCGTTGTAGGCCGTTACGCAGTCGGGGCTGACGGTTGCTCTGGAAGTCATGGGTTAGCTAGAGCTGTTCGGGTGTGGCTCTGACAGCGACCAGCCATCGGTCCCGCCTTGGTGTTCGCCATAGGGGCCATAGGGGCCATAGGGGCGAATGGATGCGACGATCGTGGGCCGTGACGGAAGAAGAACGTCAAAAGTGTCGGCATGGAGAGTCGGGACTACTAACCCGGATTGAGACTGCGCAAAGTACAAGGTCAGCATGCCCAAGCAACCAAGAACGAGAAAGGCGGGGTGATAATTATTACCATGATGTGAGATGTTGAGGCGTTAGCCTTGTATCGTCAAAGCACGGGAATAAAGTGTGTGAATCGAGAGCGGCAAACTGTGCGCAATGGTGGTGGTGGTTAGCGAAAGTCGGAGGAGCGGTCGCAAGACACGGGGATGTTATGTTGTGGGCGGGCCGGGGTTTGCGACGCCAGGCAGGAGCGAAAAGAGGGGTTAAATAACAACAGCTCGGTGAGCACAGCCTGGCTTGCGAATGCACTTACGACAAGGGGTATTATTGGCGTTCTGGATCAGACAGCCAGAAAGAGTCTTTGCAAGTGGAATGGAATTCACCCGCTAAAAAGGGGAAATGAGAAGCAAGGTAGGTAAGTGCGAGTACAACGATGCAGTGGAGGTGAGCCAGCGATAATGAAACGGATGGAGGGGGAGGGGGGGCCTGAAAAACAACACCAGCTCCATTTGGTGGGGTCGTTGTCGGCGGTGATGGCGGGCTGCCAAGCTTACGTGATTTCGGCGCGGGGTGGCCCACACTAAAGGCAGGGAGCTCAGGGATGCAGGTCCCTGTTGGCAACCATTTTCTGTCCCACCCACAGAGCAACCCCCATCGTTGGGTTTCCAGGGTTGCGCAGTCAGGTTGCAACTGATAGGAAAGTTGGAGGGTCACCTAACAAAGGTGGGATGGGTACCTAGGTACGAAAGAGACTCGTCACCTCCTTATTCAGATCAGGCCACGATATTTCTGCCTGGGTAGTGCACCACACCATCAAGAACCATGTCCGGATCACCAGGCTTCATCATGCAGTCAATTACATTCAGGGTTCGTTTTTCTCTCCTTTGCTCTATCTACCCCAGTGTGATTGTATAATGTACAAGGCCACCCACGGCCGGAACATGCGGCTATGAACACAAGAGGAAGCGTAGAGAGGAGATGACATGGCTCATTGTACAATCCGAAAACACCAAAGATGCCCCCAACCGAGTCGCCGTAAATCAAGACCAGAACCGTCGCACATATACACGCTACAATATTTTACATCATCCCGCCCATACCGCCCATGCCGCCCATGCCACCAGGCATGCCGCCGCCGCCGATAGGCTTGTCATCAGCAGCCTCGACGATGGCCACCTCGGTGGTACCGAGGAGCGAGGCGACACCGCTGGCGTCGATCAGGCCAGTCCGGACGACCTTGAGGGGGTCAAGGATACCGGCCTCGATCATGTCGACGTATTCGCCCTTGGCGCTGTTAAAGCCCTTGTTGAACTCGCCGGCATACTCGTCGCTGAGCTTGCCAATGACCACAGAGCCCTCGAGGCCGGCGTTCTCGACAATGGTCCGCGCCGGGCGGGTGATGGCGTTCTTGACGATGCTAACGCCAAGCTGCTGGTCGAAGTTGGCGGGCTTCAGGTCGTTGAGAGCGTTGCACGAGGCCTTGATGAGGGCAGTGCCACCACCGGGGAGGATACCCTCCTCCACGGCGGCGCGGGTGGCGTTGAGGGCATCGACGAAGCGGTCCTTCTTCTCGCCCACCTCAACCTCGGAGGAGCCGCCGACCTTGATGACGGCAACACCGCCCGAGAGCTTGGCGAGACGCTCCTGGAGCTTCTCCTTCTCGTACTCGGAGGTGGTGGGGTCGGCCATGACGCCGCGGATCTGCTCGCAGCGCTGAGCGATGGCATCCTTGCTGCCCTCGCCGTTGAGGATGATGGTGTCCTCCTTGGTGATGGTGATGGAGCCGGTGGTGCCGAGCATGTCAGGGGTGAGCTTCTCGAGCTTGACGTCAAGCTCGTTGGTGAAGACGATGCCGTTGGTCAGGACGGCAAGATCGCCAAGGATGGACTTGCGGTTGTCACCGAAGCCGGGAGCCTTGACGGCGGCGACTTCGAGCTGGCCGCGGAGCTTGTTGAGGATGCAGACGGCAAGAGCCTCACCCTCAAAGTCCTCGGCAATGATGACGAGAGGGCGGCGGAGCTTGTTGGAGATCTCAAGGGCGGGGATGATGTCCACGGCGGCCGAGATCTTCTGCTCCGACATGAGGATCAGAGGCTTCTCAAACTCAACCTTCTGGGCCTTGGCGTCGGTGATGAAGTAGGGGGAGACGAAACCGCGGTCGAAGCGCATGCCCTCGGTGACCGAAAGCTCATCCTGCATGGTCTTGCCCTCCTTGACCGTAATGACACCCTCCTTGCCGACCTTCTCCATGGCGTTGGCGATCAGGGCGCCAATGTGCTCATCGCCGTTGGCGCTGATGGTGGCGACCTGGGCGATCTCGGCGCTGGTGGTGATATCGCGCTTGTGCTTCTGGAGGTACTCGACGACCGACTCAACAGCGGCCTGGATACCACGGCGGAGATCCATGGGGTTGCAGCCAGCAGCCACGTTCTTGACGGTCTCGGAGAAGATGGCACGGGCGAGCACAGTCGCCGTGGTGGTACCGTCACCGGCAACCTCGTTCGTCTTGGAGGCGACATCGGCCAGAAGCTTAGCACCGAGGTTCTCGAACTTGTCCTTGAGGGAAATGGCCCTCGCGACCGTTACACCATCTGTTGCCGTGTTAGCCTTATTACCATGCTCTAGTTCTATCTCGGGGGTAACGGACCCTTGGTGATCTTGGGCGAGCCGAAGCTTGACTCGATGAGGACGTTGCGACCCTTAGGGCCGAGGGTGGTGGCCACGGCCTTGGCAAGGGTCTCGACACCGTTGAGGAGAGCGGCACGGCCCTCGACACCGAACTTCAGCTCCTGTGGGAAGCAAGTATTAGCATCTACCAGCCCATAATGATTCGTGAAACATCATGGCCCGGGTGCCTCCAGTAACAAGCACTAGGGCCAGGCCATCTCTCATGACGTACCTTGTGAGCGAAGCGGAGCTGCTGGGTCGACCGGACTCTTGCGGCCCCAAGCGGGGAAGAGACCGAGGCTCTTGTCAACGCACGTTGCATTGTGGCTAGTATATTAAAACGTAGACAAGGAAAACCGAAATTGAAAGAGAAGCTCGGCCGGGTATCACTGTCAACTTCGGGGTCGTGAAAAAGAAGTTGAAGAGAAATAGAGGAGGGAGAAATTCGCTATTGATACTTGCGATCGAGCCGAAAAAAATTCCCCAAGGTTCACCAGCATTGGCTCGAGCTCCATAGCCGCTAGGCTCAAACTGTACTAGCGCCTTGCTGGATTATCTACACAGCAGTTTCTGGAACCATCGGCACTCCACAACCAGCATTCACCAAGTCGAACAAGAGAAAAATTTGACAGTTAAACAGTTGTTCGCAATCTCTCTATGGGCGTTGAAGAATATTGTTTTGAATCAAGAAGTATGGCGGGCCGGATTCACTCTCCAAACATTCCCAAGGTTGGTTCCAAATTCACAGGACGGGCATCTTCCCCAATCTTGGCAATCCATCTCAAGGTGGGGGTTTGATCGGGATTAAATTCGGCTTGCGCCGGCCCGGAAACATGGAGCACCGTCAACAACACCGAGGCTTCAACTTTCATTCAGTTGATCATGATAATATTTTCTTCCAGATTGAATTACCATTACTTCTAGACTTAATTTTCGATCAATTTCAAGTCCACATGTCGATCGCCGAGTGTCCGCCCAAATAACCCTGCTCAAAGTGCGGGGTTCTGCAGAAAGATAGGTACCTGTAGATGGTCGGCAAAGTACCAAGTCGGTGGAGCGAGATGCTAGGGCCCGGAGCGAATACTGCGATATGATTCATGCTATTCGTACATCTAGTGTACATCCAATTCCGGAAGCCTACAGTCATCTAAGCTCATAATCTAACAAATCAGAACCTAAGCTCTGAAGGGAAAAAAAAAAAAAAAAAAGCTTCAGGTTAAACCAAACAACCCCCACCCCTCCCCCCTCGCGAAGGAGCTCACCCCAAACACCCCAACCTCACTTCGACTCCTCCCTCTTATACTTCACCTCCCCCTCAACCACCACCGATTCCCCCCCATCACTAACCTCCTCCGAACCCTGCCCCTCCTGCCTATCACTCCCCGGGCTCTGCACCTGTGTTGACTCGTCGCCCGGGGACGGAGAACCACGTGGGTTTGGGGGCGGAAGCTGCCGACGGCCTCCGCCAGACGGCGCGTTGCGGCCTCTCGCCGTTGGGCGTCGAGGAGCGGGCGGATTGAATACCGCCGTCGGGGGGCCGCCGCCGGGGTGGCGGTAGAGGCCCTCATTGTTGTTGTGGCCCTGGGGGGCGGGGTGCGGCGGCGCGGGGGGCCGGTGGCCGTACTCGTTGAACGGGCCGGGTTCGTAGAAATTGTGGGGTGGGGGGCCGTGGCCCCGGTGGTGGAAGTCTGGGTTCGGGTTGCCATACCCGTGGTCGCCCCAAGGCGGCGGTGGGTAAGGGTGTTGGGGGAAGTTGGGGCCGTGGGGGCTGGCGGCGGCCGGGTGGGGTGGCATGGGAGGCCAGTATCCGTGGCCATATGCGCTTCCTCCGTGACGGGTGTACTCGGAAAAGGGGCCGTAGAAAGGGTCGGGGTTGGGTGGGATCCTCCCTGCGTGTTCAGACGAACCGTAAATATCGTAGCCCGGTGCAGCCGGAGGGGCGGCAGCACGCCCAGGCGGGAAGCGATGTCTGTTCACCATCTGCTGGGCATCGCGGGGAGTAGGTGGAAGGAGATCTCCCTCGGGATATGCGCGAGAAGGCGGGGGCTGACGCCAGTGGAAGCCGGCCTCCTGCTCATCCTGCTCGTCCTGTTCCTCTACCGCCGGGGGGTAACCTCGTACATCGCGGATAGTCTGGGAAACGCGGAGGGTTAGTTACTGGTACAAGCTTTATTCTTTCTCGCCAAGAGTGACCAAGCAACTCACTTCAAATCTGGGGCCTCGGGCTCGGGGAACCGGCCTGTGAGTTTCCCCGTGCCGACGGGCGTGTCTAGGGTTGACGCGTGGGAAGCGGGAAGCGTCGTTTCTCAGAAACGGGTCGGGGTGCCTGTCATCTTCAACAGACTCTTCCATGACACCCGATGGACTCTCGGGGTGGATGCCCATATATTGACTGTCATTCGGGCGATGACGTCGAGGTGCAGAGCCAGGGGAACCGCGGGATGGCCTCTGCCTTTTCCTGGGAGCCGCTTGGGTGCGGGATGGGCTCTCCTCCTCCTCGTCTTCCTCCCCCTCTTCCTCTTCTTCTTCCTCTTCGTCACTCGCCCGAGCGCCCCTGCGCCCTCCTCTCCGCCGCCGGCCCACGTAGAGGTTCGCGGCGTCCGGCAAACTGACCAGCCTATCCTCAAGTGGCTCGCTGAATGTCACCGGGCGGGTTGAGTGGAGATCGTCGGACTCCGGGTCACGGCGGACATAGCCCCGAACCTCGCGCCTAAAGATGGAGCCAGGGACGGGGGGCACAAGGTGGCCCTCTGCCACGAGCCGCTCACGGGTCCGGCCTAGGAATTGCGATATCGCGCTCCCGGAAGAGCCGGGGCGGAGACGGTGGGCGATTCTGTCATACGGGATCTCGACCCCGGCCTGAACTAGCTCGTACTGCATGTTCAGGAGTAGTTTCTCGGCCATCCGTGGACCTAGTGGTGAATATGTGTTAGTTGCAATCAAAACCCCTGAACCACATCACTGCCCCTCGGCGACGGCAATGGTAATAAACATATGCGCGCCGAGAGGGAATCAAACTTACGGCCCCAAGAAATGAGCATACGCCCGGTGGCGCGAATATTCCTCAGTCGCTGATCCTGGCTGAGGGGGACATCGGTAAAGTCCCACGCTCTCGCCGCGGGTGCGCCTCCCTGCCGTCGTCGGTTGCTGCTAGGGGCGCTACTATTAGCACCACTGGCGGCACCGCTACCGCTCGCCGGCGGGCCGGGCTCCCGACGAGGTGTGGCGGGGGCGGCGGGGCCCGACTCCGGCTCGGGAGAGGGCTCGTACTCGCTCGAGGAGTCCCCATCGTGGTCGGGGGAGGGACCGCGGGCGCGAGGGCGGGCCCTTCCTTTACCCTTTCCTCCACTAGTATTCTTCCTTGGAGGCATAGCGGGGAATGGGAATGTTAAAAACAATAAGGCAACGACAGGAAAAGAAAAAGAAAGAAAAAGGTGGCAGGTCGAAGTAGAGTGGGAGAGATGAGAAGTCCCCGGTCCTGACTCGCTGTTTTGAGGTATGTCGATATCCTGCTGTTCAAGAAAGTAGAAGGAAATCTTTGGGAATGGTGTAAACGCCAGGAGAAGTTATAAGTAGGAGAGGAGAACAGAAAGGTAGAAGTGAAATATTGCTCGGGAAATTCACTAGGGCAAACTATATTTCAATAAATTGTGCGTATGATCTTAGTGTGTAAACCTAAACATAACACCAGATGGAAGATAGGTACATAGTCTTAGTATTCACAACCCAGGTATGTTACATAACATTCCAAGAAACGCGTAGGAAGACCAGACGAGGCACCCGCTTCACAAGCTCGAGCCTTTCGTAGTGTAAAAGTAACGGAAAAGGGTCCCAATAACCTTCAATATCCGCGGGTTCTCCGGCCTTCTCTGGTCCCGGAGTTGTTGACTTACAATCAGGCACACCAAGGTAATTCGAAGTCGGCTACTCCATGCCGTAAGACGATCCTTTCTAGAACCGTTGCTTCTTCAACCTAGGTACCTATGTAGGTACCTGAGTTAATTAAGTGACATACACAAAAGTAGGAATCTTTCTCACAGTTACCGTTATCTTCAAATCATTAGTTTTCTCAAATCACTCAAAATTCGATTACAGTACCGCTCAGCATGACTTGGGGCTGGCAGTGGGATTCTTGGGGGGCCGTTTTTGGGGAAGTCGCCAGCCGTTCATGACGGCGACTATACTTGTCAGTACCCTGTAGACTCGTATGCCGGACAATGT
This sequence comes from Chaetomium tenue, assembly GCF_020726465.1. Taxonomy (NCBI): domain Eukaryota; kingdom Fungi; phylum Ascomycota; class Sordariomycetes; order Sordariales; family Chaetomiaceae; genus Chaetomium; species Chaetomium tenue. Next base: position 1,484,998 of record NW_027117334.1, on the reverse strand, counting down.
CCACAAGTAAACGGCTCTTAAACATGAGTTGGGCCACGGCCTGGAGATCGAGTCGCAAAGGGTCAACAGCAGTTAGGCATCTGTGTAGATAGGAAAAGCACGGCAGACATCACGGCATCAGGGGCAGAAACAAGAAGCGGTCGAGAAATGCCCATGTTCAATAACGAAAGCAACCTCCTCCTGATCAGCACGCCGTTGTCAACCCAAGCAAAGATCCTCCCAAAGCCAACTCTCGTGGTAGCAAAGTAAACAGACCACCACCCAATTCCCCCAGGCAAAGGTATATATCTTCCCTCCAGTTTATGCTGAGCTGGGGCAGAGTTAGCACCATTTTCGAAGAGAAAAGAAGCTAAATCTTGGGCTCATGGGAATGGCATACCTTCATTGCAAAAGATGGTGTCTCCCACAAGAAAACTCAGAAGGTGGTGCCGAGATGTGAGAGATGTTCTATTTCCCAAAATTGTGCGATGAGGGCGTCACATCGCTGTCAGCGGCGCGAAGGGAGGAGTTACTCTGAGATGTAATCATCATCTGTGGGGGAAATCCGAGGTTAGCATCGCGGCAATAGGTAGCGTGGTGGTGATTGTGATGGAGGTGATGATATCCAAAATTGAGTGGCGTTGGGAGCCGTCTGTGACCGAGGACATGACTGTGGGAGTGAGCAGCCGGGGCCTGGATTGGGCCTGGCAATGGCAAAGCAACGGAGCGATCGTCGATGACAAGGCAGTCATCATCGTTGTCGCCCTCTGCTGCTCCCCCAGATGCTCTCCCGAACTGGTGACCAGCCAGATCATGTTGCCTCGGCGACGTCTCGGGCATATCACTCTTTTTGGCACCGCCTACACGAGATGATGTAGCAGTTGCAGCAGAGCCGTTGCTGCCGGTAGTGATAATGGTGGTGGTGTTGATGGTAAACGAACCGTATTCGTCCTTGACCTTGACGTCATCATCGGACTCCTCCTTCTTGATCCCGCGCTCCTTCTTCACACCGCGCTCCTTCTTGGTGGGGGTCTCCTCCTCGTCCTCCTCCTTCTTGGCAACGCCAGCACGCTTACGCTTCTTGGAAGCGGGAGTCTGGGGGTCAGCACCGCTGTCCTCGCCAGCAGCAGCCGCAGCCGCAGCCGCAGCCGCAGCCGCCCTGCGCGGGGCAGTCAGGTTGATGCCGTGAGCCTTCAGGAGTCTCTCGTAGCGTTTGGCTCTGTTGTGTGGTATGATGGCCGATGGTTAGCGATGAAACATGGAGCGATTAACGGATTGCACTATGGTTATAATCTCGAGGTGAGAAAGACTTACGCGGCGGCCTTGCTGACAATGCCTAGCTCAGCGGCGACATTGTCAAAGTTGACCTGGGATGCGATCGTAAAAACTGTCAGCAGGGCACCAGAATAAACGGGCTGGCCTGGAGTAATGTAGCATTGTCGGCAGAGGGTCGCTTACCTTGCCCGCTGCAGAGTGCTTGATGCAGCACAGCAGGAACTTGAACTGAGCTTCAGTATCGATGGCAGGCATTTTTGCGGTTTTTGATTGTGAATGTGTCTGCTAGTTGCCAAATGAAGGACGTCAGTTGGACTGTCGATGTTCGAGAGACTGGGGAGCGATTGCGGGAGAAGGAATGAGAAGGGGGGGAGACCAGCCAGCGTCAGGTTTAAATACCTTTGCCAACGAAATTCAAGGAAGTCGGTATGCTAGGTGAATGGGGAGCGGGAATGGAATACTCGAGTGGAGGCCGTGTTTGCGCGCGGTTGGAGGATGACTGGATGAGTCCGAGTTTGAGTTTGTGGGTAGGTGGAGGAAGAGGGAAGACAAAGCGGGAAGGAGAGGACAGGGAAGGACAGAAATACACAGCCTTGCTGCGCGTGACTCTGAAAGACTCGCGAGTAGGGCGGTAGAGCGACTTTGGAAAACCAGATCGGGCCCAAAGATGCAGACATGGCAAACTTGACAAGACAACATACTGTGTAATATGATAGTAGAAGAGAAACATGCTTACCTGGCGATTGCTTGATTGCTTGGTTATTTGGCTTGACTTGCGCAACTTGTGATGTTCTCTGGGTTCTCTGGTTAGAAGGGAGAGGAAGAAAGTTTGTGGTTGTGGAAGGTGGAAAGCAGCCAGTTGTGTTCAGTGGCAGACAGTCCATGATGCGTCAGCCCTGGAAGCTGGCCACCCCTACAGGGCAACACTGGGTTTCAAGACCACGAGGAAGGTCGTGTCTTTGTTCCCTTGGAGTGAATGACAGCGGGTTTAACATATAGGCCTAAAGGCACCAGGTGACTTACAAGGCCTCGGGGATGCTGGTATTGCTGATGGAAGCTAGCAACCTAGTTGTATTAAATGATGGAAAGGGAAGAAAATTTAAATCTCGGTTGGATGAGCTGGGATTCAAATAGCAGGAAGGGCCTGCAATTTCTTCCGAAGTCCACCAGAAAGGGACCTTGGAGTGCCGTTTGAATTAAGGATTCACACGGTGAAGCGCTTCAGGCTTGAGGATACCACGTGGGTGTGGGCTGTGTAATGTCTTGAATCTCAAGGCCTAAGCTAAAGCCAGGCAGCTTGTTCACTCTGTACAGGGGACATCAGTTCTGATGGCCGATACCAGAGGAGTGACTCCATCTGTCCGTTCTATCCAAGTCTGGCCGCTACATAATGATCAAGTGACTCCCTCTATTTTTAGCACTATTCTCAAGAGAGGTGAGAACATCATCCACAAATGCCAATCCGTTCTTTTATTTGTCTTGCTTTATTCGTGAACCTCACAAGACGTTGTGTAGAAGGAGATGATCGGTGAAAGGGGGTTGGTGTCAAAATTGGGGTTAGGGTTACATGAAGCCCCTGATACATGTAAACAAAGCGTCCTCTCTTCAAACCAACAACAGCTAAACACTTGAACAAAAAGGAACACTCTTGATCAATTTATTGGGAGTAGAATTCACATCATTATGCCAGCCGGCCAGAAAAGGTCATTTTGTCACAGACTGCCTGGCTATCCTTAATGCTAGGGTGTGTTAGGTGTGGTGCAGGCTGCCCCTGAATATTATGTTGCATGGGGTACTTGACAGGTTAGTCTTTCACTTCCCCTGAATCACTTGTGCCTTGGGTAATTTGGCCAGTGTATGTTTTTTCCTTTGGCTGTCATAGTTTGCGAAGTCCAGGAGTCTGGCCTTGATAATATAAACAAACCCCCGACCTTGCTTCACTATCGTCGTCGCCGAGAAATCACACACCAGACCCGCCGGCCCCGGCCTGTGCCATCCCCGTCATGAGTAGGGCAAGTTAGCTCCGATGCCCTCGTATCTTTCCATTACTCAACGTAATCGGCGCCGATGTAAATAAGTCATTATTCACAAAACTAAATCCTTGGGTTCCTTCCGGTCTTGTGATAAAAACGGGGTTGTGCCCTCTGCTCCCTTCTTTCTGATTCCGCCTCCCACTCTCCCACCTATATAACACCCACCTTTCTTCTTCTGCCACTTCTTTTCCCTTTCTCCCAACTTTTCTTCATCCACCGCTCTCACTTTTCCCCTTTTGCTCCCCACACAACACCACAACTCCAAGACCTCGACATCGTCGAGACCGAAAGTAAGTTGGATCTTATTTTCTTCCTGTCCCCGTTAATTTTGTTGAACTGGCCATCTTGGAGATACTATCATAACCCAACTGGCTGGTCGACCGACTTCAAATTCCCCTCCACCGAGACGCAAACCCTCAACTGACACCTTATTACGCAGCTCAGCACCGTTCGCATAAACCTTCCGTAAGTAGCAATGTCCCATCTCTCCAGTCATCCATCTCAAGAGCCCATTCCACTCATGGGACAGCAAGACACTGCAATTTACCTTGCGCTGGATTCATCTTCACGCGCAAATCCCCATCTTGGGAGAGTACCAGCTGACGAGCAAGCAGAAACAACTCAAAATGCCGCGCCCTGCAAAGACTGCGGTTGCCGCCGATGCTGCTGGTGATGGCCAGGCTGGTGCCTCCGCGGGCACTATCAACGGCATCATTCCGACTGCCAACGACATCAAATTCATTTTTGCCTTCATCGGCAACCTCAAGTCCAAGCCGGAGGTCAACTGGGATGAGTTGGCCGCCACCATGGGCATGGGTGGCAAGAAGAGTAAGTCTGCTTGGCTTATGTGCATATCCTACTTGTTGCCGCCGAGTCTGCCTTCGATGCGCTTTTTCCGCTCTCTGGCACTCGTTCCGGCAGAGCCTTACCCTCGAGCGCGCCCAACCCACATGGTCAACGAGAAGATGCCTTAGAGCTGCTTTTTGACGCACATTGGGGTGGGGTTGCTGTTTCTTGCTCGGGCTTGATCCAACCGCCAACTCACAGCAATTTGTTGCCCAAGTGGGCGGCAGCCTACCTTCTGCTCTTTCCCTCATCCCCAACAGCGAGCTTTCCCACACCCCCAACCACCCCTCACAAGCAACCCCCCCAAGAACCCTACTAACAACTTCCCCCCACCAAAAACAGGCGCCGCCGAGCGCTGGCGTCTGATGCGTCACAAGTTCAACATCACCCTGGCCGATGAGACCGAGGGTCCCGGCAGCGCCCGCAAGGGTGGTAAGAAGGCGACCACGGCCAAGACCGCCACCAAGACCGGCAACGGCGATGACGACGACTACGAGGACGAGGAGACCGAGCAAAAGTCCGCCCCCGTCACCCCGGCCAAGCGCGGCCGCAAGCCGTCTGCTGCGTCCGCTGGCGCCACCCCCGCTTCCGCCGCCGGCAAGAAGCGCGCCGCTGCTGCCGCTGCTGGTGGCGGTGGTGGTGCTTCGTCTCCTGCTGCTAGCGACGAGGACATGGCTTCCCCCACCAAGAAGGTCAAGGGCTCGGCTGCGATGGAGGTCGACTCGCCTCTGTCTCCGGTTCCGAGCATGATTGCTGATGAGGACTCGGGCACTGACATGGCGGTGGTGTAGACAACCTCGTTCTCTGTGCCGACCTGAGGGTTTGGGAGCTGTGGTGCTCTCTTCAATTGCTGTTTCATTTGTCTTGCTGTCGTTTTCACTGCCGCACCCTATCTCCTTTTCTTCCCACGACTCTGGTCGCGGGTGTTGGGGTTGTTGGGAGGGGCATTTCTGTTTTTGTTTGCGCGGGCTGCCTGGGACGCTCTATCCCATCCGCTTCTTCGACTTGGTCGGCTTGGGCTTTCGCTTACTATCCACTTGGAAGACCAGACTTTGGTTCGGTTCGGGGTTGGAAAAGGAACGGGGTTTGGGTTGGAGGGGTTGGGAATCACGGGGTGGTTATTTGGGTGGTCCGTCTGCGTGGTTCATCGAATCGGGTTTGCTTGTTCGCCTGGCGGGTAATCGTCTAGGATCCCGATATTGCGGGAGTAGGGAATACTATAAAGTCTCTCACTCATATCTTGATCCATGTGTGACATCGTAATCAAGTCATTGATGCTTCTATTCGTGTGACTGCAAGCCGCTCCTCTTGCAAGTGCCCTCTTGCCAATTCCAACTTCAGTAAAGCTGCATCCTGCCCACTTCATCGAGACCACGAGGTCGGAGAGCCCAAAAGTTTGACACCCTACAATGCCTCGGCCCCATTGCCTTGCCATGCTCCAGTAAGGGAGAAGCCAAGTGCGTTCAACCGTTTCAACTGCCTCAACTGCCTTGCTCTACCACGGCCGGACCGGTGATGACATTGCTCAAGCTTCGAGACCACAACGACACACGACTCCATTGCTTCTCCATGGACCTCCCCCCTGATGTTGATTGGTGACTGGGTTGTTCAGACACGTTGCCCGGCAACGCGCCTTGGCACCTCCTTTCTTTCAACGTCAACTCATGTTAGCCATGGGTTAAATGGTGGTTGTCAGACGAAATTCGATTGAGAAAATGCAATGAAAAGTAAAGAGATCAGTTATCCAGATGTGATGTTTACGGTACTTCTTTGAAGCTCAAATCACCTGGCATGACGGTGGGATGAAAGGAAATACGAATTTATCTGACAGGTTTGTTCACGAGCACAGCACAAAGGGTGGTTCTCATGGGTGACATTGCAATTTTACTTCAGGAATAAACGGTTCCCATGGATTAATATTGCCTGGAATCGCCAAGTTGTGGTGCCATCGGTTTCTAGCCTCGAGAACGCCGGGGAGGCTGGACGGAGTTGCCAAAACCCTAAGCTTGAAACTGCCCAGGCAGCGATTCTTACTAGACCACAAACATAAATCACAGTCACTAAAGATGTGGACTCATGATACGGATCAGAACTGTCCCATTTGCCCCCGGTAATTAAACCGGGAAGCCAAGCAAGCCCTGATCCAGAGATGACCGGGGAGACATAAGCAAAGAATGGCCACACCCACGCCGAGAATCCACCGAGACCGAGCAGAGAGCCCTCCCAACGCCCCGAATAATGCCCAGCGGAACCCACCCCTCAAAAACCCGTTTGACTCCTCCAAAGAGCAAAGCGCGTCCCAAAACCGAGTTCCCCATGCCAGACGCCTCTTCAGATTGCCAGAAAAGCCCCTCACCTCCAGTCGTCCAAACCGTGACGGCGATGAAATGTAACGCAAGGCGAATTGCCACCAAACTCAAGATCCCCCCCCCCCCAAAAAGAAGCAATGACCAAGTCTCAGCCGAAGGGGAGAGAGGCCAGATGCCCTGCCGAGTGGCGGCGGCGCGATCCCAAGGAGACCTAGACGTAGCCGCCGGAGCTGCTAAAACGCCACCCACAATCCCCGATTAGCCAACTAAGCCAGCAAAACCAAAACACAACGCGCCACTCACCCATCCGACTCCTCCTTAACCCCCTCCTCCTCCTTCATTTTCTTAACCTTGACCGGCGGCTTAACATCCTCTTCATCATCGCTAAGCAGCGCGACCGGCTTGCGCTTGGTGCCGGAGCCAGGCTCCTTCTTGACGCTACCAGCAGCAGCATTCTTCCTACGGCCGCCGGGGGTCTTGGGCGTGGCCGGGCCCTCGCCGTTGCTGTTGCCGCCGGCCTTGTCTTCCTTGCGGCGGAGCTTTTGGAGGTGCTGGCTGTTGGGGGAGAGAGAGAAAAAGAAGTGGTTAGCGGGTCTGGTCAATTGGGGTCTGGTCAATTGGGGTCTGGTGGTTGCGGGGGGATGGGAGGAGTGATTGATGAGCAAGTAAGTAGGCAGGCAGGCAAGCAGTACGTGATGGCTTTGACGGTGCAGGTGTAGCCGAAGCCGTGCATGCGGGCCATGACGCCGCGCAGCTGCTCCTGCGAAGGCTGGAGTTCCTGCATCATGGCCGTGAGAAGGTCATGGTCGGCGTGATGGTCCCAGTTCATGCGTTCAGACATTTTGACTGATTGCTTTTTGGCTGGCTGCCGTTGTTTGTTTGATCGCTGGGGTGGATAGCGCTTGAAGTGGTTTGAAGAAGAGGGTGGGTGATGAGAATGAGAATGTGTTGGAGTTGCGATGGAGTTTGAGAAAGGAAACAGGAACGGAACGGAGAGGAAGATGGAGGATTGGAGGGGGAAAGAGGTCGCTGTGCTCAGAGACCGGCGGGCTCAAGTGGGGGGATAAATTACATAGCTGCGCTAGCAGTGTAGGAATAACCCTTTTTCGTGACTCGATCCAGGATCTTATCCCATTCGGAGGGAAGAGGGGGAGCCTCGGCCATAATCGCCTGAAGCAGCGCAAGATGCGCATCGTGGTCCCAAATCGTCGGCTGCTTCGACATGATGGCGATGCGAATGCAAACTTGCAGAGTTGTGTGTTTATAGTAGGATTTGTGATGTTTGTAGTGAAGGGGGGAAAATGTGAAAACGAAGGGCTCTGAGAACTTTGCTGGTGGTGTGGGTTGCAAGACTGAAAGTCTGGGGAGAGGGGAAAGGGAAGGGAAGAGAATGAGAAGGGAAATAAATAGGAAGAGGGCAGGAAAGGAGGGCCGGCAAGAGTGATAGCCCGTAAGGGATCCTCTCCTGACTGAAGACCTACACTAGAGCCCCCTCAGTGAATGTGTAGCCCTTCTGATGCAGAGAAGCCACCACCGCACTCCAGTCGCTGCCATTTGGCCTCATGTGCTCGATTAGGGCCAAGAGCACAGCCTCGTGCGTCTCGGAATCCCAATTTTGCAAGGTTCTCGGCATGGTGTCTGCGATATCTTTGACTCGCTGTGATACGCTTCGCGGGGAGGTGAAACAGGAATGTTGAAGAATTGTGTGTTGGTTGTAAAAGATCTGAGGAGGAGAACAGAAGCGAAGAGGGCAGGAAGGTTATGGGAAGATGCCAGGGAAGAACGCCTTGAGAAGGGAGAAACCCCAAATGTAAATATACCCTCAAACCAACGCACTTGCTCGGATGACGGCTGAAAAGAAGACTTCTTTCCGGAATAGATGGCTTAAACAGGCTTGAAAAGAAAAGGAAAATGTAGAACATACCGAATGGCGTTCCAGCCCATCTCATGCCCCTTGGAGCGCATGATTCTCACCACGTCGGCCTGCTGTTCCTTGTTCATGGCCGGATGCACCTGCATGACAGCCTCAAACAGGTCCTCCCTGATGTCTTCCCACTTAGGCATTGTGGCAACGGCGAGGAAATGTAGTTATGATGAAGTTGGTGCGCTAGTTGCGTCTTGATGTGTTGGGATATTGTGATGGGTGATGTGGTTTTTGGGAATCGGTCCTTGGTTTGTGGGAAAGTCGACAGGGAAGTGAAGGAGCGGAAATGGCAACAGAGCACGAAGAACCTGACAACAAAACCTGGCCCCGTAAAACCGGGTATCCATCTCAATTAAACCCAGTGTTCTCGCTACACTTGCTGTACAGCAGTTCCAAGAGGGGTGGGAATAGGGGCAGACGTAGGTACTCTTGTGAATCAAGCGAGAAGGAAAGAGAATATATTTCACTACTAAACAATGCCCAAGTGACGCCACCATGGGGATGGGCTTTGATCTGTTAATCAGGTGGAGGCGTGCCTATGTCGTGGAGAACAAGCCGCCGAGCAACCATGGCGTTGAGGGGCCGACCAGGTGAACGAGGGGTAGCCGTTCGACACCCCACGGGGTATACAAACACGTCGGTGACACGTCTTCCAAATTGACAATAGCGGGGGTCGGTTTGCCAGGAGCAGCAGCAGCCGGGCTGTGCGAGAGGATGTCGAGACCGCATTGTATTTGTGATTGACCCTGCCCTGAAAAAAAGAAAGAAACTGTACATTATATAAGGACTTGCTAAAACTCCAAACCCGCGCCGGGGTTGCCGTTCCTAAGCACCATCTTACATCCGTTGCGGTTGGCCATTGCAGCTTCCACTAGCCAGGCGGTCAATCCATAAGACCCCCATCCCTATAACCCCCACCACCAAAACGGAAAGACGCACTGCATGGTGGTCGTCGGAGTACACCATCTCCGGTCGGCGATAAAGAATTAAGCATCGCCGTACTCGTATCTAGGATATGTGTAAGCAGAGGGATGCAGTTAAAGGAGAGATGAAGTTGGACTTACTCGGTGGTATATTCGTCTGGCGTTCCTGGATTGTTATGGCCGGAAAGAACGTGTAACACAGCTTCGTCCTCTAGTGTCGGTTCTTGGATGTCTTCCAGCCTCTGCCGTTTTGCCACATGCTCCTCGTCCTCCTCCGCATCGTCTTCCAAACTGGAATCCACAGTAAGGTTCCCGGGGGCAGTCATCTGTGCTTGGGGAGCAACACCTTGGTTGACCTGAGGTGGCGGTTGAGGCTGTCCATGGTTGACGGGAAGTCCGTGACTTGTGGGGAGTCCATGGTTCGCAGGGGGGCCATGGTTGGGGGGCAGTCCATGGCTGGGGGCTAGTCCATGGGTGACGGGGGGTTGATGGTTGGCGGAGGGCTGATGGGGGGCAGGCACATTCGCTACGGCGGGTGTGCTTGAGGCGCCAGGGACGGCAGGAACGGAACCAGGAGGTGCGGAGGGGACACCGGTAAAACCGAACTGGGTGTGCATGGAGACTCCGTGGCCCATGTCAGCGACAGGGCCAGCCCCGGGTACCATCTGAGGTGGGACGGACGTAACAGGCATGGCATCGGCAGAGGGCGTTCCGGCGGGATGTCCTCCGGAGACCTGCGGCCCAACGGATCCCGCACCCGACCCATTGTCGGCGGGCTGTTTCCTAGGTCGCCCTCGGCCGGGACCAGGCCGCCGGGTGATGGGATTTAGTGTGGGATCGACCTTTCGTGGGTTATCGCCGGGGAGGCCATGCTCTGTTTTGTTCTGGGCTCTGCGGAGGCCTTGAAAGTGCTGGCTACGCGGGGGTCAGTATTAAACAAATACAGACATCGCGATGCTTTAAAAAGAAGTTAAATGCCGGTTGATGAAGAATGATATAGACACACGTCACAGAATGAGGGGAGCAACCATGCATGATGACATGCCATCACAGAGCCTTGCTTGAGAATGAGACGACTAAACACTCAGGATTGGCAATGGGCGGTATTGGCGAGAAACAGAAATTAAAACCAGCAACAGCGAGCAACAAGACTTACCGACATCCTTCATTGGTGAAGCCATAGCCCATCAACCGCATGTGGTTGCCAATCGTGGTCCATTCCGAGCCGCTAATAACGCCAATGTTCTTCACCGACAGGATGGTGAAGAAGAGGTCCTTATCGGCCCTGTCGTTCCAGTTCTTATTCATCGTGGAGAGTCGTGGCGGCGAATCAAACCAGCTTATGATGGGCTGCCTTGAAAGTGGATAAGACGCGACGACTATAAAAAATTGCTAAGGTTTGCTAAGGAGAGATGGATGGGCGGCGGGCGGGGGCGAGCGACTCAAACAGCGGGAAAACGGCCTGATCATTCAGCCGGTGACGAGAGAAAAGAGTGGGATGTGGGGAACCTAAAGGCAGGCTGGGTTACATTGTTGCCTGGCTGCCTGAGGAATGGGACTTCTTTGACTTCTTTGACTCCTTTCAGTTCTTTGACTTTCCTGGGCCGTGCATTGTCTCGGGTGGGGCGGGTTAAATGAGCTGTCAGATGATCGCGCGCCAATATCGCGACAGAGGGGCCCACAGTGCCGATTGCGACGCGCTGTTTGCCTCGTACTTTTCCAACCTTCTCTTTCCAGACAGTCCGCGCCTCAGTTTGACTGACCGACCTTTCTTCTTAAGGCAACACGCAAGGATGACGAATTAACTTATCAATTGGGCAAACATGCTCGAGGGCTTCGCCTTCAGTCACCCGCCTTGCTCGCACCCACTCAATTGGCAAGGCAATGAATAATTGGCCCTGTGCCGCCGAGTCTCGGGCCAGAATGTCCTGGAAGCGAGAGGGCAGGAGCGGGGGTATGTATCCCGCCCGCATTGACCTTAACGGCCATCGTCAGGCAGCCAACCAGTAATGGCAGCTTCTCCGCCTTACTCCTTCCTTCAAACGGGCTTAAACATTTTGGTTGCCTCAGTCATTTGACTCCAACCTCGCTGCGACAGGTTGTTCACATCCTCAGGCAGCCGACCGATTCTGTGCCGTCAAGGCCAATGAGACGGCAATGTTCCGTTTTCACCCGCCAATCACCCGCATTCCGACGGCAACAGTCAAGTGACTCATGTGTGACGCGCAGTCAACCACTTCGCTCTTATTTTCGGCGGTGTTTGGGGCGGGTTTTACACTGGCTGCCGCATGAGTTGGTTGCCCTCCTGGAGGGCCAGTCTTGTTTGCTCTCACCGGGTCACTTGGTGTAGGTGAACAAAGAGCGAATGCGACTGGGTCTCGGCGAACGGCGACTCAATTCGTCAGCCCTCGCAATCCCTCCCTGCAGGAGTGCGTAGTGCAAGCCGGGGGGTTGTCTGGGTGGGTGTCACCGTCCTCGGCCTTGAACAGGGATCTGCATGTCTTGGAAAAAAACCACTTTACGCGGAAGTGCCGCGGTGGCGTGTCGCCCAGTCCCTCCCGCGCAACTCCATCACCGATTTTCAGTGGGCGATCCGCTTTCTTTTGTTGAGTTTTCCCCACTCCGGTATGATGACCAGGCAACCATCGCATTGCTGTGGCAGCAGACGCAGGGGCTCTCAATCTGGCTGGATTCAAACAAGGAATAAATAGGTCGGGGGAGCTGAGCTGAGCAGAGAATTCCGCCCGGAAAAGGAGACCCCCCTCCCCTCTCTTGTCGGCGCTTTCACCGTGCAGCTCCAGCTCCAGCTTTGCATGCGCCTTTCTCCTCATTTGGCAATGGCTTCCTTGCTGCGATACCTTGTTTGACTGGAGACAAATAATAGATAAGCGTCCTCGCCTTGCTTTCTCTGGACCAAGGAAATCTTCCCTAGATAATGGGAGCTTTCTTCCCCCTCCCACTCCAAAGCCGGGCCCGGTCCGCACCAAGCCAGAAGCAACCTTTTGATGGTGAAACAGGCATATAATCCGCCAGCCTCACCACTCATCTTAGTGACTCACTTCTCCACATCTGAACAGTGGGTTTCGGCTGCAGTGATCCTTGCCACAGCTTCTCCTCGTAGCGGTCAAGCGCTGACGTTCAGGTTCATATTGAGCCACTTGCCCTGCTTCACTCCCAATATTACTCTTCTCTTCTGTCCTTGGCTGAGTCGCTGGCCTTCGACCGCTCCCCCTTTCCTCTTCCTCACTCCCTTATCCCTCTCCCTCTTGGTCAGATCGTGGCCCGGCCACCAGCACCGCCGCCATGTCGAACAACGACAATGTGATGGCCCGCTTCTTGTTCGCAATTCTGCAGCAGAAATGCCTGAAGGATGTAAGTGACCAAGGTGACCATGGACCATCGGGAGAGGGGTTGAGGACTAATTGCTCCTGAACCCAGATCGACTGGAACAAAGTGGCTCACAACCCGGTCCTGGCCCAAGAGATCACCAACGGCCATGCCGCTCGCATGCGATACTCGCGGTTCCGAGCCGCCATGCTAGGCCTGGAGCCTCAGCGCCGGAACCGTCCTAATACCAACAACACCAACAACAAGAACCGCGTGTCGAAGAAAAAGAAGGACGATAGCCCCAAGCCGGCGAACAAGCCACCGAAGAAGGACGAGGAGGAGGATATTGTAAAGAGGAGCGGCAGCGGAATTGGGAACATCAAGACTGAAAAGACAGCCGACATGGCCATCAAGTCTGAACGAAAAAGCATCAGCCAGCGACCCCCGCAACCATCCCAACCCCCCGCGCCGATGATCACGCCAGCCATGATGAAAGCCGAGCCGGGTCTTGTCAACCCTTTCAACCAGCGCCAACACCTGCATCAGTCCTCCATCCTCTCTACCGCCTCTCCCCGTATCAAGAAAGAACGCCTCCCTACTACCGCCGCCACCACTTCCGCCGCTACCGCCACCGCTAAACCCGCAACCTCCATGCCCAAACCCACCCCTTTCGGTATCCTCACAACTCCCACAGCATCCTCCTCCGCATCCTCCACCCCATACATCGACAACAACCACCACCGCATGCAAATGCGTCTTTTGACCCCGTGCAGCGATTCCGACGGCGTCGTCGCCAGCATGCAAGGCTTCCTCCCCCACAGCCCGCCACCGACCGAACTCCTGCACCACCACCACAACCAACACCACGCCCACCACCAGCACCACATGGTTGGCGCCGGCTCCCCACCCCTCTCCGCATCCGCCCCGTCACCCTACGACCTGTCCCAACAGCAATGCTGCGACAGCACGGGATCGCCCAGCCCATGGCATTCCCAGCACCAGCCGCACCACCACACCCACCCCCACAACCACCACACTCACCACCAGACACAATCACAACCACCCAACCCGCTATTCACACCCCAACCCAACTTCGGCCTCGGTCTGAACCTCGGCCTCGGCGGAGGCTACGGCTTAGACACCAACTTCAACGGCAACCCGTTCTGCGGCGACCATCACCAGCAGCACCACCACCATCATGGCCATGAGCATGAGCATGACGGGCATCATGGTGTTGATCCTCTGAGGTTGCAGCTCAGTGGTGGTGGGGGGGCGAGTATGTTTAGGGAGAGGGAGTTGGAGTTGGAGATGGGTGGTGGTGGTGGGGGTAGTGGTGGTGGTGGGGTGGGGGGGTTGGTTAAGGGGGAGTGGGAGGGGGAGGGGTTTGAGATTTGAGTTGGAGAGTTGAGGGGATTTGGGTGGGCTTGATGAGTGTGTTGGGTGGGGTATGTTGAGTGTTTGAGTTGACGCTTGTCTTGTTTGTCTATCTTGCTTACGGTCTATCTTGCTTACGTTGGGGGGTTCGAAAAGAAGAGCGCTTCAGGGATGAATGATGGCTTCCGGTTGGGTTACATGTACTACGCCGTCTTTTGCTCTTGTTGCTTGGTTGCTTGCTTGGATGTTGGCTGGCTTGGTTGGGTCTAGAGGGTCTTTCTTTTGTGTGTGTCCCCAGGCATATGCTGTCTACCTACCTATCTACTTGAGATGGGTCTTGGATTGTCAATGGCATGGCCTACTTAACTAACATGGGGTGTAAAATACTACGAATATGATGATGTGATTAATATAGTCCTCCTGCCTTTGGTCTTGCCCACTTTCATTGTTGACTGTGCCATTGTTGTTGAGTCAAAGGGTCAATGTTATTCCACCATCTCATCCCATTAAGTGCGTGGTCCTTCCTGTCATGTTTCTTGAAGCGAGGTCTAAGGTGTTCCGGACCCTCTCCTCAGTCACAAGCCTGCCAGCTTGGGCTCTTATCAGCACAGTGAATAAACAGTTATTATTGTTAGGGTTTTTGAATCAAAACAATAGCAATGCGTGTATCATTAGGGCACAGTGTTGTTGCCGTTTCATCCCAACGTGCTCCCAAGTTCTTTTCCTTGCCCACCCACAAGCATAAATTCTCGAACTTCTCCCACTCTTCCACCAACCTTCGAGAACAATCTTCGAGAACAATCGAAGCCTCATCGAAGCTTTTTTCATTGCGACGAAACGAGCCTCCCCTCAGCTCAAGGACAGTCACATATCACAGTAAGTTCATCACTTCACAGCCCTTGACGCTTCGTTCAACAGTAGTTGAACTATGAATCTACATTCTACTCACATTTTCGTTTCGTCTGCCCTTATTCCTTTCCTCCCTCCCAGTCCGTCGGAAATCAGCTCCATTACCTTAGTCACTGTCCCTCCTCGCCATGGCATTTCCGTCGCCTCGGTCACTACACCTCCATTTGACCAGGTCTCACTCGGAGAAGAAGGGAGACAATGGCATCATTTTTCAGTGGGCGCTGCCTTTTGCGCTTTTCTACTTGTCGCTTTTCCTCAATTTTCCCAATCTACACCTCCCCATCGCTACTTATTACTTATTGTTTTAAATTGTGGTTGCATTGATGGCTTACTCTCTGACCTGCAGAATCCCTCATCAACCTCACCCGAACGAACCAAAAGCAAGGACCAAGATGCCTCCCAGGGCTGCGGCTAAGGCGTCCGCCGCGGCCGGTGAGGTACCTCAGCCGACTGCTCAGGAGACCCATCTGTTCTATTCCGTCATCCAGAACACGAAGGGCAGGCCCGAGATCGACTGGGACGGCGTCGCGGCCGCCTCCGGGCTCAAGAATGCTGAGACCGCCAAGGTTGGTAGACTTTCTTTCAACCCAAGCCCAAGCCCAAGCCCGAGCCCATCGTCCGGTCCCTTTGGTGGCACTTCCTAACCCATTGTCCCTTTCCTCTCTCGCCGTCTTATCACGAAAATAAATCATTTCTGGGATTTCAAACCATTCGATACTAACACCCTTTTGCCAGGTCCGCTATGGTCAAGTCAAGCGCAAGTTTGGCTTCGAAAACTGGGTTGGCGGCAGGCCCAACCCACCCAAGGCCCAGGACGAGGGCGGTGATGACACCGGCCCTCAGACCCCCACCACCAGTCGATCTAAAAAGACCGCCACCATCACCGGAACCGGCGCCGGTGTCAAGAAGCGTACCGCCTCCACCAAGCGCGGTACCGCCACGCCGGGCACCGCCCCGAGCACCACCCTGAGCAGCCGCACACGAAAGGCGAAATCTCAGGCCATTCTCCGGATTGAGAAAAATGCCAACGTGCTCCAGCAGACGGCGGAAGAGGGTGAAGATGAGATGGAGAGTACGTCTGAGCCTGGAACCCCGGAGACACCGACCAAGACGAAGCGTCCCCGCCTTAACGAGCCCCCCGCCGCCATCACGGAGGAGTTCGCCGACTTCCCGGCCGTGATGCCCGACCTGGTCATCCAGCGCCAGGCTATCCTCGTCCACCTCAGGGGCGAGTGGACCGTCAGCCCGTCCCCCATCGAGGTCCACGCCCAGTGGCTCTCTCGCCTGCCTGCCGACATCCAGTCGCGCTTCTATTCCCAGGCCAACATTAACGGCAACCCCGGCGGTGAGTCCGACGAGGGCAGCACCACTGATGGAAACGACAAAAATGTCAACAATGATCTCAATGCCAACGCCCTCACCAATCCCGACACTGGCACCAATTCCAACACTGGCACCAATGTCGGCAACGTTGCTAATGTCGGCAACGGCACCAACGTCGGCGTCATCAAGGCCGTCGGCAGCCGCACCAATGTTGCCAACGCCACCGGCAGTAACACCGGCAGCAACAATTTCATCGTGTACTCGGGCGAGGATCCCAACGCCACCGCCGCGAGGCTGTTCGGCACTGGCCTCACCAGGGGCGCCCGCGGCATCCCCCCTCGTGCCTTCGCCGGCGCCAGCCTTAGCATGCCTATGATGACCCCCATGGGCGTTTCCGCTACAAGCATGGGCTACGGTAACATTGGCCTCAGCAACATGGGCCCCGGTACCGGCCTATTCGGGGCCACCATCAGTCGCAGCATGCCCGGCAACATCGGCGGTAACATTGGCAGCAACGCCAACATGGTTCGCATGGGTCCTTACACCAACATGCCCGGCAACATGCCTGGCAATACCATCATGCCTGGCAGCATCAACATGCCTGGCAACATCAACATGCCCGGCAGCATCAGTCTGAACGGCAGCCTCTACCTGCCCAGCAACATGTCCGGCAATATGCGCTACGCTTATCTGCCCGGCAACATACCCGGAAATTTGGTCTGCTGCGCCAACATGCCCGGTGGCAACATGCCCGGCAACACCGCCATCAGTCTTAACACCAACACCGGCGGCAACATTCCCGGCGCCATGCCCGGCAGCAACATGTCCGGCAGCAACATGCCCAGCAACAACATGCCCAACAGCAACATGCCCCACAGTGCCAACACCGGCGGCAACATGCCCAGCACCACCATGCCCAGCACCACCATGCCCAGCACCACCATGCCCAGCACCACCGGCGTCAACACATACCAGGCCGCCATCCCGATCGATCCGGCCCTCCTCGCCCAGGCGGAGCGCGACCAGGAAGAGCGCGACAAGCAGGCGCTGTTTGGCGGTGGCGAGGATGACGATTTCTGAGTTCGCGAGTTGGCCCGGCCTGAGCACCTGCCTCGCTGTCACTGATAGCCGTGCGCGGCCTGGGCGACTTTTTTCCTGCCTGCCTGCCTGCTTGGTGTTCTTGCTCGGTTCGTTGGGCTGGGGAGAGAGGTATGGTGCGGGTGTCAAGGAGGGGGAAAGTGGCGTACAAGAGGACGCACATATGGGCTTTCTTTTTAGCTGGTTTGGGTTTGTTTTCTCAGGTTGGTGTGCCGTTTCTCTTCTAGCTACCTGGGGTCATTGGTGATGATGGAGGGGCGTCGGGCGTTGGGAGGGAGTTGATGCATGACTGTCTCTGCCTGGGGATTCACTCGGTTTAGCGCCCGTTTATAGGGATCTTTTCCTTGGTGTTTCTCTTGCTACTGGTCATGGCAACTTGATGCGGACATAGGAATAGATGGGCATAGCGTGGGCGTCGGCGGATACTTGGGGAGTTTCTCAATGGTACCTGGCCGGCACTCAGTACCATAGTGGTGGTTGCTTCGGTCCTCTTAAAAGAACTCAAATGATAAACGGCTTCTCACTGACAAGATACGAAAACTGAATCGTCGAGGGGCACTGTGAAAAATATATTTATAGGTTATTTCCCAACGCTAGGCATCTGCACGCGCAGACACTATCTTCTCACATGCACCAATTACCCGAGGAGATCCAATAACAACCACACAAGTCTCTCGTCGCGGAGTGCCTCCGGAAACAGGTAAGCCAGATATATATACAATACACGAGGTGCTCTTTTCCTCCGGGAGAGAGCGCTCCTCGTCTCACAAGACAGCTCATAAAACAAAACAGGAACGGCTGCAAGGCCCTATTTCCATCGGGCCGGCTTGCGCCAGGTATCACTAAACAGCATGACAAGACAACAAGCCACAACAAGAGAGAAAAAAGAACCGTCAAAGGTGTGAAATACAGAACCCTATACAGATCCAGACGGCCCATTGGATGCAAACAAGCATCGCCATCTCTTATACTGGCTCTCCTCGATCGGCCGATCTCAAAAACAACGAAGATTTCGTGTCGCCTCAGCCCCTCAACCCCAAAGGTGAGCAACACCCCTTCGCCACCCAGCCTGATGTCAAGCCGTCCAGATGCCGGGCTTGCCGGCGTGCCAGGACGGCTCCGCAGTAAATCAAGCAAATAAAGACAAGAACAGGGAAAAACGAAGAAAGAAAAAGAAAAATCGTGAGGTATCGTTCGTCCGTTCCGCACCACCCATCCGGAACCAAGTGATATAAAACAGGGAAAGAAAAAGTAACGGTGGTTCGTAAAACGCCGCGCGCCGTCGCCGCTGTCCGTTGATTGCTGTGTACGCCTGCCTCTTTGCCCTGTGGTACCGACTCCTTTTGTCCTCCCCGTGCAAGTAGGAAGGAAACCAACGCTAAAATAATACAATGTGCCGACATGTTTGTTGATGTGCTATGCATGGTGATGTGATGACAGCGGGCAGATGTTGTAAGAGAGATTTGGTGGGGTTGAAATGTTGAGTGTGTAGGCGGATTTGGCCGCTCGGGGGATGGCGTCATGTACGTGTGTTGGTTGTACGTAGCCCATGTCGAGCGGGTTGATATCGGGGTGCCTAGTGCCTCGGCCCATGGTTGAGCGATTGCCTAGGTCTGTCCCGCTCCCGCTCTCGCTCTCTTTCTCGCTCCCTAGGTCGATCTCGACCCCGATCTCTGTCTCTGTCTCGATCCCGGTCTCTCTCGTGGCCCTTGTCTCCATCCCTGTAGGTGTCTCTCTCGCGATCTCTCTCGCGGTCCCTCTCACGCTCGATTTCCCCCTTGACGCTGACCTCCGGTTGCCACCTCACCCCTTCCCGCTCAGCCCACCGCCTCATTACCCCCAAGACAGCCGCAACCGCATCGTCCACCGTCGTCCACGGCCCCATGGCCACCCTCATCCTCGGCTCGTCCACCCGCTCCCACATGGTGACCGCCTCCGCCCACATGAGCGTGCGGGTGCGGTTATGCTTGCCCCAGCGGGCAAACGTCGCCGCGGCGGCGCTTGGGTCCAGGGTCGCGAAGGCGTTGGTGATCTGCTCCAGGCTCAGCGCGTGCATCTGGACGGCGAGCGCCCTCAGCGCCTTGTTGTTCTGCACGCGGCTTCGTAGCTCGTTCAGGTGCGGCAGCAGCGATTCCCACGCCGCAACCTCCCACACCTTCCGCTCGAGCATACGCGACTGGTTGAGCGAGTCGAAAGCCACCATGTACGCGAGTACCATCTCGAAGTGCAGCGCCGTCACGCGCCGTTCATCAGCGGGCGACAGGGCAGAGCCGCGGTCACGTAGGAGATCATCACGCGCGTGCTTCAGCTTACTCCCAAGCCGCGTATACTCGACGTTTCTTTCCTTAAAAGACTCGGCTTGGGCGATCGTTTTGGGATCTAGAGGCTCTGACCGAGTTGGGGGCCGGTTATCGGAGGTGCTTGGGGTGAGGCCGGTTGTGGCCGCTGGAGTGTGAATTTGGCCCTGGGATTGACTTGATGTCACCCGGGACATGGATGTGGCCGTGTGCTTGAGCGGAGTGGTCGGCCCAGCTGGCTTTGCTGTAATGGCATCTGCAGTTAACTTAGGCCGCTTGGAGGCGGTAGTCTCCTGCGGGACATCCTCTGCCGGTCGTGGCCGCTTTTTGGCTGGAGGAGGGGCAGCTTCTGCACTCTCCGAGCGCTCCTTCTTGAGTGCATCTTTTGCGGACTTAGATGGGAGGCTCAGGAGTTCTTTGGCCCGTTTCGCATTCGCCTTATTTCTGAACTTAAGGGTGACAATCCTGGAGGACCGAGAAGGCTTCACTTCTTCTTCCTCTGCCGGACATCCGGGGGGGGCGGCCACTATCGTCTTCCTTGCGCCGCCTGATGAGTCGGAGGACTGGTTGGACGATTGGCTAGACACTCCCTTTGAAGCGGTCTGTTTCCGGTCCTGGAGGGCAAGAATCTCTTCGATAACTGGGGGTAAGGTGGGAGAGAGCAGCGCCGGTATCTTCTTAAGAGGCTTCTTTGCTTTCTCCTTTTCCGGCTTCGATACCTTGGTCGTCGGCTTTTTCTTCGGCACATCTTTTTCGGTGTCCTCATGGAACAGAGACGGAGGCAGGGGTGATAGAAGCCGCGGTAGAGCTGGTTTTGTTATCGGCTCTGGTTTCCGGGGCGTCGGAGTCCCACTGTTCGACCGTGGCCTTGACCCATTGACCTGAATCGTCGACCTTGGAGATGAGGTGTTCTCTCGGTCCCTGTCAGAGTACGAGGGAGGCATGCCGTTGTGGGTAGGATGTAATGTTTCCGTCTTCGTATCTCTTGATAACCTCTCCGTCGTTTCCCGGCCCCGCGGCGTCTCTGGCTTGGATTGTCGCGGTTGGTCCGTCTTTGCCGTGATGGTTTCGCCCTTGACTCTTTTCTGGAGTGGCGGATCCCCGCCCGAGTCCGCGGCCCGCTTGCGGTTCTCTGCTTCGGGTTGCGATTTCGCTTGCGAAGTTTTGATCCTGCCAAGTTGGTCAGTGGCTTGCGACGCATGCCACAGCCTGGGAGTCTGATCAACATACCTGTCCCCGTTTGTCTCTGGCCGGGGCTTCTCTGGCCGCGCGTCAACCTGGCGTGACGTATTGATTTTCTCACTAACCCTCACGCTACTATCTTTCCTGACGTCATCCTTTGGTGGTAATGGTTTCGCATGGACCGTGCCATTCGTCTTTGTTTCTATCCTCACTGGCATCCCATTCTCCACTGGCGACGCTGACTTCTTCCTATTTTGATAGTCCATCAAGGACAGCTTTTTCTTGGCCTCGCCTTTGGCGAGAAGTTTGACAGGCATGGGGGGCGGCGACTCGTCCGTAATCTCAAAGCCGGCGCGAGTCATGAGGATCCCTCGCTGCGCAGCGGATATGTACGTCACGTATTGTAGAGGACTGCTTGCACCTCTAAACCACCAACCGTCCGGTTCGGGAAATCGGCGGTCAAAGGACAATGAAAGATGGTGCGGGCGGTCTGGGAGGATGCGCTGGGCCACTTTGTGTGCATTTTCCGCCGCTCCATCCATCCTTTCTTTCATCGCTGGGACATCGGATCTATCAAAGAGAGTTGTATGGCGCGGTTCGTGTGGGTCGTCGCAGGTCGAGTCGGCAGCTGAAGGTCGAGGGTTGTGCTAGGTGATGCGCGGAGCTTCGCGTGGAGAATAAACCATCCGCCCAGTGGCCTCTAGCTCCCTACGGTCTCGTGATTCGAGGCAGAAAAGGTCGTTCGGTCAGCAGGTCACAGAGTCGGTTCGGTGCCTGGACACTTCGCGGTAGTCTGTCGGCCTGCGCAATTAGTACGTGCACGTAGAGCGGAAAAATTCGCCAACCGCGATAATCAACCAGATTTGTCACACGCCGCCGGTAGCCCAATTGATGCATGACGTGAAATCAACGCTATCGGACTCCCAACCGGGGTGGTGTATCACGCACATACCCAGACTAATCGCACGATTCCCACCGCGAACTTTCCTCCAGGTCGCAGCGCGCGCAGCCCAAGGCGGCGGCTAACAACAAAGACTTGCAGCCCGCCTTGCCGCAATGGCAAAATCGCCAAATTTTCCCAGTGTCTATCCCAGCCTCCTAAAAGCGACCGTGTATTTGTCGATAGGACACGAGCGCATCTCTCGGGGTAGAAGAGGCCGTGTCGTGGCGGTGCCCGGAGCCCAGTGCCGCGTCTTTTGGTGCTCACGAGACAATCGGTGGGGTCGAGGATGAGAACAATCGGATTCGAGTCAAGCTGCGATATGCCGCCAGCCGGCTCGTTACTTGGTGGTATCGGTAAGGCACAAGATTCAACGGCGGTGATGTGCAGGGTGGGTGGGTGGTGCGCAGGATGCCGAGGGTGGGATTCCGGGCGCGAACAGTGGAGAGCGACAGGGTGGTGGGAGCTTGGCCTGGGTCTCCGGGCAGGTGGGTCCACGGAGCGGCGGTCGGCCTGGGCTGTACTGTGTATGTATGTACTGTTCAAGATTTCCTTGGCTCAACGACAACTGGCAGCTCGGCCGTTCCACATCCGCTTGCTGGCACGGTCGGGTTGCGGAATCTAGCATTGATGTAGCACAAAGCTTTGTTTCTTTTTATTTCCGCCTGATCGAAACCTGCGAGGCTCTGCCCCTCGCGCCTGATTTGAGGTGCTATCCTGACCGTTCGGGAGAGTATGGAAGACCCACCAAAAACCTTCCATTGTCTTCCTGATGTTAACTACAATGGCGGGAACCTGCAGCCTTACCATTGGACTCGGAGCCAGTATTGCATTCGTGGAATGGGTATTCCCCCCCTAACAATGGGAGCAGAAGCGCAGACGCCACGCGCGCTCTTGAACTTGACAAATCGATAGTATCGATTATGCAAAAGCGGGCTGCTTGATAACGGCGCGGTAAATCCGATAGGAGACTTCGAGTTCTTAGATGGGAAATCTCGCGCCTATGGTACCCGAGTTCATGCCCGCTAGGGAACCCAGTGCTACTGACCCCCACGGTTCATCACACCCGAGCCGCCAGCCTAGGCACCACGTGCGTGAGGACACCAATCCTTCTTGGTGGTGTAAATTTACTACACTACAGAACATACCTACCTAGGATAACCTTGCGAAAACAATGTAGAACTTTTACAAGTCAACCCCAACCCCCAACATCTTTCGTAGCCCAAACAAAGCTTAATTACCTAACTCCTCCCCATTAAACTAAGTGTACTTGGAAAGTGTACAGAAAACGGGATACCAAATCTACCAAACAATCAATTCTACAAGCAGCACTGAGGACATTGGCAAACATCCCGACACCAGTTGTGGACCCCAGTTCAGAGTGCTCTTAGGTGCCCGGCAAGCAACCACGTCCGGCCATGCGCCTAGCCAGTCCCGTTCGTCAATGGCACCAGATGGTCGACACCATTGAGGTTTGAATCTACCCTCCTCCGCTTCAGGGCCGGCCGGCCGCTCTCGTCAAGATTCTGCAGCAGCAACTGCTGCATGTTCTCTACTTCAGACGCGTCGAATGGCTTGGCCTCGGAAAAGCTGACAGCCTTGTCTTTGAAATCCTCTATCCGCCCTTCGAGCTCATCGATGCGAGGGCCAAGGGTACCAACCAAGGTTTTCAAAAACTCGATGTCGGCATTGAGTTGACGGGCATTTGGGTAGAAGTGCTCGAGACGTCCGATGATGTGCTCGGCCAGCGACTTGGTGGACAGGTTGTTGAACTGGGAGTCCAACACCATGAACGATTGCCGAAGCATATCGACCTGCTTAATAAGATCTTCGCTAGCGATTTTTGAGACGTCCTCAATGAGTCGGTTGATAGCAACCTTGGTCGCATCAAATTCGGATTTGATCGAGGCAAGGTCTGAGTTGATTGTGTCGAACTCGGCTTTCGCCACCTGACCATGCCCGGTGTCTGGCGCGGGGCTAGAGGTGCTGGTGGCGGCTGCTTCGAGAGCCTTGATTCGCGCCTCGTGTCCTGTTGTAGCCTTCTGTGCCTCGTCCACCAACTGACCCAAATCCTCGCCCATCCCTACCACATATTGTTTCACTTGGGAAAACAACTCTTGCTGCCTGGCGTCGACTTCCTGCTGCGAAATAGTGTGGTCCATCCTACTTTGAAGGCTTGCCACCTTCGCTTGCAGGTCCGGAAAACCGATGGACACTGCCTCGGCCGCGGTATCGAGCGCTTCCGTGTCAAGACTCGAAAGCTTCTCCTCATGCTCTCCAATCTTCCGAGCTTCGTTGTCCACTCGTTGGGTACAGGCCATCAAGTCGTCGCGGAGAGCGACGGTGTCTTGAGTACTCTGAGCGAGCTGCTCGGTAAGCTCGCCCACCCGTTTTAGAAGGCCAGCAATATCAGATTGTAGAGCCGAGCTTTCCTTCCGTACAAGTGCAGAGACCTCAACAGTTGAGATAGCCTCACGGCTCTTCGACTGCTGCTTGTCGAGCTCAGCACGGACTGCGCGGACCTCTTCCTTCACCCCCTCGACCGACTCCTCGTTCATCCTCTTCATACTTTTGATTTCCTTGATTTCCTTCATCCCCTTCGCCATCTCTTTCATGTGCTCCCGAAACTGTTCTTTCATCTGCTCCTTCATCTGTTCCAGCATTTGCTCCTGCAGCTCCGCACGATGTTTGTCAAACTTGGCCTTGGAGTCGTCCCGCACTTGCGAGTACTCAGTCTCAATTTTGTGAAGCTTCGCTTTGAGCTCGGTTATTTCTGCCTGCTGCTTCTTCAATGCTTCTTGTTGATCCGGAGGGATGGTTGGGGTGGTCGCCGTGACCTTGGTCTCAGGCTCAGAGAGGTTTGCGATGGCCCGGGCGATGGCCCGGGCCGTACCGTCTACCACTTCTTGGGCTTTCTGTATTTGCGCATCGAGGGAACGCACACGCTCGGCATACTTGACCCTATGCAGATTTTGTACCTCTGGTACAGAGGGAAATTCCGCATGCTTAATCATTGATTTTTCATACTCCGCTTGCCTTTGCTTGAAAACCTTGTCGAGCGGATCCCGTTCAGCCCTGAGCCTAGCCACGTTAACAACAGCCTCATCGTGTTGTTTGAGCAAGCCAGCAAATTTCTCCCATGAGGTGCTGCTGTCCATAGCAGGGCTCGCTGCGGGTGACTGAGATGTTGACGCTAGCTATGAGTTAGCAAAGTGACATCCTTTTACTTGCAGGAAGATTCAAAAGAGCGGAGATATATCAGAGAAGAAGAGAGAGGAAGAAATGGACCCACCTGTTCTAGTCCCCTGTTCCGATCGGGAAGAATTCACGGCGATTCGGGGTTTGGTGGTCGAGTTCACTGAAGATGTTCCGCGAGGAGACTCGAGTGGATTGCGCCGCTCTCTAACAGACGCGCCTGGCTCCCGCCGGTACCTCTCATCTTTGTAAGGATCTGGGCGGCGGTCCCGAGACTCAGAACCGCGCCGATCCTCGGTGGTAGGACGCCGGGAGTAGGCGTCCGATGATCTGTGCGACATACTCAGGTCCTGTCGTCTGACTGGATTCGGAACAAGCCGTCAATCTGACTCGAAAATTCCGTGCATGCCACGGTTGGGCTAAATGCCGCGGTGTGGCGCGCTTATTGCGGCAGTATCCCGCGCGCCAGGCGCCCGACCGCTAGAAATAACCAGACGTGGTGTACAGAATGGAAGCGGCCCCAGCGCTGGATGAGATATATCGTTATGTGAGGCGTGCGGTGAGCACGCGCGAGCGAGGTAGGTATTCCGCGAGTCGATGTCCTTGCGAAACGAAGCAGATCTTTGCAACGTATCAAAGAAATTTTTGGTCAACGGTGGTGTTGCGCCAGGTCTGCGGGCGGGAAAACGATGATTGCCCCACAGCTCGTGTCGCACGCAGCTTGTGTAAAGGAAGGAGCGGCTTAGGTGGAAATCAGGTAGGCCGCACAGATGTACCAAAATATGGGTTTGATCTCGGTAACTTAAGAACAACCGAAAAGTTCGGAGCAAGATTGACAGTCTAACAGCTGAAGGGGCAGGATGAAAGAAGAAGAAGCAAGCTCTGTTTGAAGTTGGGGTGTGTTGGCTCGTTGGCTCGTCGTCCACTAAGTTGGGAGTTATCGGTTACCAGTGCAATCGATAAGGAAAGGGCGGTCGGTTGGGCTGAAGAGGCGCATATGCTAGCCAATGGCTTTCCGTTTGGGTTGATCCCCCTGCAGGGGAGGGTGTGAAGATTGGGGAAGACGGCAGGCCATGCGTGTTTGTTTTTAAGTACCTTCCATCGTGTGGAGGGCCAGGGGCTCGAGACGTTCTAACCAAACTTATTGGGGCAAGGAGAGCTCGATGAAGGTTGAAGTAGTGTTGGTACCTACATTGCAAGCAAAAGTTGAGTTTAAGTACCTGGAAAATGTCAAAGAGGGGCGGTCCTATGGAAGCGCGCCGATCCGCAGTTCCATTTCCGCAAATATGGAGCTGCAAAGGGAGGCGCGTTCTGGCAGGTTTCGTCGCGTTCTGGGCGTTTCATCCTCAGCCACAGTAAATTCGCCACCGTGGCTGTGGAGGAGCTACAAGGTTCTTCTGCCGTGACCAGAGCTCGGGCTCTACTAGAATCTCTCGGCAGCACAGCCTCGCGACAGAATAGAGCTGGGTCCATCAACGAACACCTCGGACGTGACTGATTCCCACACCGCAATTTAAAATGGCTGCTGTGAGTCCAATAATCCCAAGGTACCACTATCGAAGCATAGCAGAAACTAACATACCCCGATGCAGCCCGTTGTCACGATCTCCGAGAGCAAAGAGCTCCGGGGGCTTAACCTCATCGCAGCGCACTCGCACATTCGTGGGCTAGGTGTCGATGCCGACACGCTAGAGCCCCGAGCAGCGTCGCAAGGGCTGGTTGGGCAGGAGAAGGCCCGAAAAGCGGCTGCGGTTATCTTGGAGATGATCAAGCAGGGCAAGATTGCCGGTCGTGCCGTACTGATTGCTGGTCCTCCCAGGTACGTTGCACCGCCATCGAGAAGCTTGGAGCTTGTCGTGTCGTGAGTTAACCCGTGTTTGGCAAATTTACAGTACCGGAAAGACCGCGATTGCCATGGGGATGGCTCAATCTCTGGGCCCCGATGTGCCCTTCACCACGCTCGCCGCATCCGAAATCTTCTCCCTGGAAATGTCCAAGACCGAGGCCCTCACACAAGCTTTCCGGAAGTCGATTGGCGTAAGGATCAAGGAGGAGAGCGAAATAATGGAGGGTGAGGTGGTGGAGATTCAAATTGATCGAAGCGTGACGGGCGGTGCCAAGCAAGGCAAGCTCACCATCAAGACGACCGATATGGAAGCCATATACGACATGGGAAGCAAGATGATTGATGCCATGACCAAGGAGCGTGTGATGGCTGGCGACATTATTTCCATCGACAAATCATCGGGGAAAATCACCAAACTTGGCAGGTCCTATGCCCGGTCCCGCGACTACGATGCGATGGGTGTCGATACCAAGTTCCTGCAATGCCCCGACGGCGAGTTGCAAAAGCGCAAAGAGGTCGTACACACGGTTTCGCTGCACGAGATTGATGTCATCAACTCGCGCACTCAAGGCTTCTTGGCTCTGTTCTCGGGCGACACGGGCGAAATCCGGAGCGAGATTCGGGACCAAATCAACACCAAAGTCGCCGAGTGGAAGGAGGAAGGCAAGGCAGAGATTGTTCCGGGCGTCCTCTTTATTGACGAGGTCCACATGCTCGATATTGAGTGCTTCTCTTACGTCAACCGCGCCCTCGAGTCCGACTTGGCCCCAATCGTCATCATGGCCAGCAACCGAGGCCACTCCCGTATTCGGGGCACCGATTACAAGAGCCCGCACGGCCTGCCCCTCGATTTCCTCGACCGCGTTGCGATTATCAACACTCACTCTTACACTGGTGACGAGCTTCGTCAGATCCTATCGATCCGTGCGCAGGAGGAAGAGGTTGACCTCACCCCAGATGCTCTTGCACTGCTTACCAAGATTGGTCAAGAGGCAGGGCTCCGCTACGCAAGCAACCTGATTACCACGTCTCAGCTCATCTGCGCGAAGAGGCGCGCGAAGCAGGTCGTCGTAGAGGATGTACAACGGAGTTTTAAATTGTTCTACGACCCTGCCAGGAGCGTCGGGTTTGTAGCCGAGTCAGAAAAGCGGCTGATAGGCGATGACGGTGCCGTTGACTTTGTCGTAAAGTCCAACGGTACTGCGGGCGAGACGATGGATACGAGCTAAATTCGGGGAAGGGCAATATTCGATTTGCAGGCGTTTTAGGAAGGGGGCAAAACTGTTTGGTTCATTGGGGTCTGGCGGACTTTGATATCATGTGGTGTAATGATTTGGAGTGGTGCGGAAAGAGATTCACAGCCAGCGAACCTGCACCCGCTTGTCTTCTCAACACTGCTGCCTCTTCATCGATGTATTACACAAACGTAGCAACCCTCGTCCATCCACCCTCTCCTCCTGCTAACCGAAATTCGACCCCCTCGCCAAAATAGCCAGCATCTTGCCATGCCTTCATAGTTGGACCGTCAAAGGGGCCTTGTTTGGCAGCATCGTCCCGCCCGTCTGTCCAGCGGAACTCCCACAGTTTATCCTCCCCTATTCCTCCACCACCTTCGGTCTCGTCTGGTTCCGGTGGCTCCACCCAAGCTTCCCCAGTCTCATTGCGATACTCTCGTATGAGTCGCTCCCGTTCCCTATCATAAATATTGGGGTAGTCTCTCTGCATCAACTTGTCTGCTGCGTCGGCAATAGCATTGATTGCGTCCTTGATCTTGGCCTGCTTCGGATCTTCGGGCCCCTTTTCAGAATCCACATCCATGGCATCCCCTCCCTCGCCGCCGTTGCTCTTTGTCTTCGCCTTCTTCTGTTTCCATTTGGGTATTTTCTTGGACTTGTTGTTACTTGTCTGGCTCTTCCTAAGCCTCGCCAGAGCATCCAAAGCCGTCTCGCCCGGTTCTAGCCGGATGATGAGCTCTTTGAACAAGTCGCCCGTCAACAAGCTGTCGTTCTCGCGCTGCTGCTTCCGCAGTTCAGCTTCGCGCTTATCGTGGGCCGCGGCGGCCTTCTTCATCTCCTTTTTGCTGATACCCTCCAGCCAGCGGTCGTGCACTGCGTCTGCGTCGGCCGCCTTCCGGACGAAATTACCTGCTTCGTCGAACGCACCGTCTTCCTGCTCCTCCCGCATGTTGAAGGCGTCGATCTTGGGCGCGTGCTTCTTGAGGCCGCCGAGGCCGACCTCTTCGTCCACGCCTTCTTCAGCGATGGCGAGCGCGACAACTTCTTCGTCATCGTCGTCGTCGTCTTCCTCATCATTATCCGGATTTCCGTCTATCCGTACTGTACCGCCACTCTTGCTGGTCGTTTCTTGGCCCTCGATCTCCTTGTCCGCGAGAAAACGGACTTGCTTGTCCTTCTTTCCCGATTTGCTGCCGCCCGTCGCAAGGCTGTCGTCAGCGTCGGCATCGCCAAACATGTCCACCTCATCGTCCTCCTCATCGCCACCGCCGGCGCCAGCTTTGGAATTGTAATTGTCCATCACCTCCGCCAGGTCCACATCCTCAGCCTCCTTCCCCTTTTTGCCCCTGGCCTCGGCCCTTGTATTGAATGTCTCATTCTCGGAATCCGAGTCGTAGCCGTCGATATTTACCGCACCGCGCTTTGTCGCCCTTCCGGAAGCGGCAATGACGTCTGCGTCAAGGACATTGTCATTTTCGTCTTCGTCGTCTCGTGCGCTTGGCGCCAGCGCAGATGGGTTGCGGACATCGAATTTGACCTTTTTAGATGTGGGGCCTCCCTCGTCGCCCTCGTCGCGCTCTTCTCCGTGATGAGCTCGTGCGAAAGCCTCTCCGGCCCGTTTTGGGCGCGCAGCCGAAAATCTGGATGACATGACGCCGTGATGAACCCGTGAGGCGATATTGCCCGGGACGACAATGGAGGCAAGGTGAACAGTTTAAATATGCTAGGATGTGACCAAGGAGCTTGGACGTGCTCGAGGACAGGCTGTGGCTGGAGGCACTGGCCTCCAGCCACGGTACCCCTTCAACACGTAAAAAATACGGACCTGCATCAACGTCAAATAAAACACATTGTTTTTGATATCATAGCGATTAAAGTTATCCCACCTGAACACCTTGCTGTCGGGCTTACAGATTAGTGTGGTATACTGTAGCTTGGGTAGGTAAGTTACAGTGGGTGCATCTCGTGCTCATGGGTACCTACCCAAGCAGCCGAGCTCGCGCCACAGCCTAGGTACCTGAAACACTGTATGTACACTGGAAGAACCCCGCACAGTGCATTGCATACATGGCCGCTAGCAGCATGTGGATGCTTCGCCTATGTCATCCTCTGTTGCCTTCCACACTGCGTTACCTAACAAACCAAACCACACAGTTCCGATCAAGCACAGAATTTGAGGAATAAAACATTACCTTATTGATATCTAACCTTTCTTCTCCTATTTTCAACCTTCCACATCCTCGACCAACCCCGAATAAACCCCGTACCACACCTGACCCGTGGTTCGGAAACATGGTGAGTTGAACCCCGCGTTTGGCGATTCGTAGCTCGTGCAAGATCGCCTTGTTTAACCCACGCGCGCAGTTTAACCCTACCGACTATCGTGGGAACCTTCGGGCTCCTCGCGCGCAACGTTTCGATGAATACTACCGGTGTTACCCCCTGATCATGGCCCCCGGCGCTGAGCGCCCCGATCTCAACTACGGATCCAAAATCTTTCTCCCACCATCCGCCTTGGATAAGGTGTCAAGAATGCACGTTCAATGGCCTATCATGCTAGAACTGATTAACGGGGCGGCGGGGGGCAAACACACACATGCAGGTGTGCTCGAGTTCGTAGCGGAGGAGGGCAGGGCTTACATTCCGCAATGGGTATGTCGGATGTTCCCTTCTAGCTCCGGCCAGGGGTATTGACGGTTCGCAGATGATGCAATCACTCCAGCTTGATGTGGGCGACATGATCCAGGTCAAGACCACCTCCCTCGAGCTTGCCAAGCTAGTCAAGCTACAACCACAGTCCGTTAACTTTCTCGAAATCACCGATCCGCGCGCCGTCCTCGAAAAAGCCTTCCGCAACTTCGCGGCTCTAACCAAAGGCGACGTCTTCAACTTCGAATACAACGACGAGATCTACGACATGGCCGTTCTAGATGTAAAACCTGAGACTGCTAGGATGGGCGTCAGCATGATCGAGACGGATGTAAGCGTCGACTTTGCACCGCCAGTCGGCTACGTCGAGCCGGAGAGAGCGCCGCGTGGCAGCGGCACCAGCACGCCCCGCAGTGCAAGAGGTGCAGGTGGTGGTGTGCCTCCCGGAGGCTTACTCTACAACCAAGGTACCATGGCCCAAGCAATCAATTATGACTCGATCGCGCCAGGTTCAGCGGCATCTTTGGCAGGGAACTTTACGGGAGAGGGACAGCGGTTGAGCTCCAAGAAGGGCGGCAAGGCTCCGACGCCGAAGCCCGCAACCCCCGTGGCTGGCACGTCAAGCTCAGCCAAGGAAGCCACGGTACCCATACGGCGAAGCAACGGCCCGGCGCCCCTGCGTCTCCCCCCTGGCAAACTCTTCCTGGGGTACGAAGTCAAGCCGGTCAAGACGGCTGAGGATAAGGAGAGGGAGGCTGCGAACGCAAAGCAGCCCCACTTTGCAGGCCAAGGCCAGACGTTGAGGGAAACCGCTAAGAAAAAGAGTGACAGTGACGACAAGGCTGGGAAATAGGTGCACGGAGTAGAGACGTTGAGGGAGGGGGGGGTGGAGGCTGCATTGGAGTCACAAGTTACATGTACTAGACCGGGGGAGTACCCTTCTAATAGCCATTTTGATTGGCGTCAAGTAGATTGGCCTGAGGACTTCAACAAATCTATGGCAATGGCCAGAAAGTCGAACGAGACATAGAAAACTCCAGAGTTAATGCTGGGCAGTGAGATGTTTAGGACTTGTCAGATCTCAGGAAGCCACGTTTAGGCACCTAAGTAACTTTCTATTCACATAGACACTGCAGAGCACGACAAGGGGTGAGATTTGAGATAGGACTACCCTATTCTAAGTGACCAAGGTCGCCAACGTTAAAGTCCGCGTAACGAGCTCCATTGTGGTTTTCAAGGTGCGTCCAGCTCTGGTCTAGCATCGAGGATGTCCCGTGGAGAACACCCAAGGTGCCAGCCCGGGCATCATTCGTCCCTAGCCTACAGCAATTCCGACTTCTACCAACGTTCTGGCAATCCCCATCCACATCATCTCCGGAGCGATGCCAAAAATGATATCACGTTTAGCTGCTTGGTGTCGCTGTCCTCTGCCCCAGCATCTGCGGGTCCACGTACTGTGCGAATGGACCGTGCCTTGGCAGTTACCTTACTGTAAAGCCCCGCAACCTTTGCCACGGGCCTGAAGCTCAGTTTCTTCAGCTGCTGGTGCGCCCCGCGCCAGAAGCAACTAAAAAACAAGCAATTGGTCAACCGGCAGACGAGCCACCATTCCATCAATTCCATCTCTCATCAACCCATTTCGAATTGTCTGTCCACCGCTTTATCAATTTGCCTCGTGCTCGGAACCTGTGGGGTGAAGCTTTGGGAAGCGCAGCTGTAATTTCCGATACCGCGACAATCACATCCATCAAATCGATCATGAAGAAACCCGCTGGCAATGCGGCGGGTTCCGTACCCGCTGCATCGGCAGCGACAACTCGCAATTTACGGCCGCGCCAAGCGTCCGGCGCTCCGGAACCCCCGGCGGGTGGCCGAGTGACAAGGAGCTCGGCTGCGCTTCCTAGCACGGCTTCAACCAACGAGAATCCCGCGGTGCCACAACCTCCACCGCCCAGTACCCCAACAAAGTCGCACAAGCGCCCCGGATCGCCGGCCGCGATAGCAAGCCGACCAAAACGGACCCGCCACTCCCCTCATAAGCCGGGGTTTTATGGAGAAGATAGCGATAGCGATAGCGGGGACGAAGTTGAGAACCCTCCTAATCCGGATGTGGAGCAGAAAGCGCGCACCCGTCAACAACGTCAAGCTTCCCGGGTCTTCAGGCCCGTAAAACAGACAACCTCAGCTCGGACAACAAAGAACCAATGCCAAGTCGTCCCTATCAATTATCTTGCGCCCGAGAAAGGCAAAGGTGTGATTGAGGATGACAATACCCCGGACTGGGCCAGCTTGCCTTACATGATCTTGACCCAAATTTTCGAATATGCCGCCGCGCCGGTCACCGACACCCATCACGCCCGATGGCTGGCGGCAACCAGCGGCGTCTGCCGTGCATTTGCAGAGCCGGCCCTGACGGCCCTCTACCAGGCACCTCCGTTGCTGAGCCGGCCGATGGCACATGGACTCGTTTCGCTCTTGTCGAAAGACCCATCCACCACGCTATTCAACTACAGGCCGAAAGTGAAAGAACTCTGGATTGATGTCGAGCAGATTGCCTCGAAGACGTTCAGGGGCCAACTGCTCGACCTCAAGTCCTTAGTCAACAAACTACCCCGTTTACAACAAATTCAGTTCTTTCACCAAAAAGACGACGCCCCTTACCGGTCGCTAGATGGCAGCTTACGTTGGCACTACCCTTCCGCCCTTTTTGAGGCTCTCAACGGATCGCAAGCCTCAGCAGAGGGAGCGCACATGGTGAGCCCTACGCGGCTTCTTGGTTGGCAGTGGAATCGGCGGCTGATGGGGCCGGGTCTTGACCTCGCCGCTGTCAAGGCGCTTCACGAAACACCAGCGTTTTCGAGTCTAATAAAAATATCGTTCGTCAATTATCAGGTTCCTTCGCTTCACGCGAAAGCAACTGATGACAACGATGAGCTGATCGCCAGGGATGGAGCCTTCATTCAAAGCATGGCTGACGCAATCACCGCTCTACCAAATCTTAAGCACCTCACTATCGAGTCATCCACTGCGGCCAACGACCAGTTATTGCGACTTCTTCCCAAAGAGCTCGAGACTCTGGGGCTTATCAATTGCTGGGACGTTGATGGCAACGATTTCACAGCTTATCTCCTAACGAACGGGCACCAGCTGAAGCGCCTCATTCTGCACCATAACCAGTCGTTAGGTCTCTCTTTCCTCCCAGTTCTAGGAGCAGCCTGCCCAAACTTGCAAGTCCTGTCCATGGACTTCAAAACTTTCCAACATCATGAGTTCTACCGCGATTCGGACCCGAGTTACGATCAATTGCTCACCAAAGACCAGGTCCCGGCGTGGCCCGAAGCATTGGAGGCGCTCCAACTCCTGAACATGAAAAAGTGGTCCGCGGATGCAGCCGAGACGTTGCTCCAGTCACTTACCGACAGTGCCTCGAAGCTGTTGAAGCTCCGCCACTTGGAACTGAAAGCTATGTTGAGCATCCCTATCCTGGAACGCTCAAGGCTCCGTAACAAGTGGGAGCGCAAGCTACGATACATTTTCCTGCGCGAGAACCAAGACCCCGCACCTTTGTTCTCTTTGCGAAATCCAGCACAGCCACCCGACACGGAGGAGGTCAAACGCGCCTCGAAAAAGTCGAGCAAGTCTACTCGCGCCTTGCTCGCCGAATACCCCTCGCGCCGGAGTGACCGACTCAAACGATCGAACTCTCCCTCCCCCTCCAGCAGTATTGGCGCTGGACGGAGTCTTCGAAATGGGCTTGGCCGGCCGTTGTATGCTGAGGCTGATACGGATGAGGACGAAGACGAGGAGGAGGACGATGAAGCAGAGGGGGGCCAGGGCGCGGA
Source organism: Chaetomium tenue (assembly GCF_020726465.1). Lineage (NCBI taxonomy): Eukaryota > Fungi > Ascomycota > Sordariomycetes > Sordariales > Chaetomiaceae > Chaetomium > Chaetomium tenue. The sequence goes on along the minus strand of NW_027117334.1, from coordinate 1,450,492 downwards.
CGAGTCCGGCTCAAGCAGTCGGCTTGAATCTCCGGCATCGTCACTTGGGACCGAAGTATCCTTCCGCCAGGGTATGTGTGAGAAGGTTGAGATCCAACTGGATAACCAGAAGTCGGTTGAGACCACACTCACCATGGACGATTTCCTGGATAGTGAGAACGATGATCTGTCGGATGACGATTGGGTCGGCCAGGATGATGACGAGGATACCGGGTATGCTTGGTAGAAGAAGTTGCATTTTTGACGTTTCCTTTTCTCGTATATTCGTTGTATATTTCTTCATGGGTGGTGCATTCGCATGATGTCAGGCTGAGCGGTGGGACTCAAGCTTGTATTGGTGGCGTTGGGTTGCTTTGCTTCGACTTGCTTGTATTTCTTGTCCATGCATGACAAGGGCCGGGCCTGGGGGATGACCATGGCGTAGGGTAAAGTTGGCACTGGATTGGGTGGTTTTGTTTAACACGTCTGCTTGATGGGGTAGTCGACATTTTGGGCGTTTAAAAAATTGCTTTAGCTGGCTGTATTTATCTACGACTTGCTACCTCGAGCTTGGGAGAAACTTCACCGAGGCCTCTTTATATAAAAAATTGACAGCGTTCTTAACGGCTGAGTTCTCTGTCTGGTGATATCTGCGTCCATTTTACACAGTTTATGCTCTCCTTATTCCGGCCACGGCAACCCAGGTACATTACCTCCCCATCGTCATCAAGCCGTGACAAAACTGACAGACAAAATTAAGAACGTTAATCTCAGGTAGTGCCCTATTACACTAGTGTATAATCACAGCCACTCCGATCACCTACCTACCTGGTGTTGCAAGCATCTGGACAGCAGAGAACCTGTTACATGGCCGGGCCGAGGGAAGCCAGAGAGAAAGACAGACAAGGTTAGGTTGCGCTCACCGATGATAATCGGCGGAATAGAGCAACGTCTGCCACTTGGCTAGGTAGTTAACCCACGCTGGTCCCATGATGCTCACCAAGGTTTATTACGCGCGATGGAACTTTGCCGCTTCCAGCCTTTTGTGATCCAGTCTGAAAGTACGCATTCTGATCAATATCGTAGTGACTTGGGCTATTTTGAACGGTTGATTAGGCGGAGCGTCATATCTGTCGATGGAGCCTCTGACACTAGGCACCAGAACGGTTGAGACTGTTGCATGTCTGAGGTGATGGAGGACCTCTCTCTTCAGACGGCTCAGTTACATCATACATGTACGTAATTGACAGACAACATCCTACCTCGCCAGTATTCCGCGGCCGTTTATAGAGAGTACCGGATGTACAAATCTTGACCCGACTCAAGGCTACCTGCCTACGTAACTTTAACCTCGTTAGAGGCGTCAGAACTAATAGTATCTTTTGTTCAGTTCTACCAACCGGGTTGCGGATTGGACGTCAAAGAAAATACACATGTCACAGTTAACAGCCTTGTAAGTTGTAACCTACTGGTTCAGGTTAAGATATCGTATAGCCAGCACAACAACGTTAATCAAATCTGTTTGATTGTCTGCAGGACAGGGACAGCTGCCGTCCGTCCGATAAACCACTAATCACAACGAATCGGTCATTGGCCCACCCTCTTAGCTATGGAAGAAATGATGATAAAAGCGGTGGATAACAGAAGAACGAACTCTGGATAGGTATGATGGGAAACCGAAGGCCGTTTTGGGGCTAGTCTTGGGCAATCTAATGGATGGGGCTCTAGAGCTGGCCGCTTCTCAATGTTTTGGGGCATTTTATGATGATGGCATGCGAGCTAGAGGGTCTGGTGTCTTACAGGCGTATACACCCTTGGTAGGTACTCAACGGACGCCTTTGTTCATTGACAACCTTCATCTTACAGGTCTAGGATTTCTGCAATGGAAGTTGCTTCTCATCATGATGTTTGAGGGAATTGAGTCCTTTTTCTTGTGGTTCGAACCCTGATTAAAGATACATTTCGGTCCAGGCAGATAGATGCATGTGGGCCAGTGCCCCCACACATCATCTTGGCTGCATTCCAGCCTTTTCCACTCATTATTTTAGACTCTTTTCTTCGCCATTTGCTTCCGTTTCAACCGAAGCCCGAGTCCAATTCAGCTTCATACCCCTGGTCCGTCAGCTCGGTGACAAGGGTCTGTTAGCGAGCTACCTCCTTGCCCACAGAATTCATATGCTGCATTTGGTATTGTGCTACCGCGATCGCCGCTAACCGTACAGGGTCGGAGGACGGAGCCGACGCCCCACGACGACCGGGGCCGCCGAAGTGGCACGAATCAACAGCAAACCTGAAATCGCGATAGGAGAGAATCTCGCTCGCCTTTTCGGCTACGGTACGCGTCTTCCCCCATCGGCCATCGGCGCCCCCTTCATTGCTTACTCCACTGCCGTGCCCCCTTTTTCGTGTCGATGGCACTCTGAATGTAAACGCCACAACTTGTGTTTGATGCACCTACTTGGTGGCTGCACTCTGTTGATTTCAACCATCGCCCATCAGCCTCGGCAGTGCGCGCCGGTCCCTCCCAAGCCAAGCGGGTGGTCAACTTCCTTGTCAATCAATCCACATCACATCTCACAGTCTCAAAAGATCACAACCGTTCATAACTGGCTGATAGTTCCTCATCGGTTTCTATTGTTGCCTATCTCGGCCGCACCTTCCTCGACCTATTACATACCTTCTACAATCACGCGATTATTTTACTTTTTCTTCTTTTTTTCTTTTTTTCTACCCTACCCTTATATTTGCACACTTCGCCGTCATTCCCAACTTCATTCCGAGGGATTATTTCAACCTGAACCGCGACACTACGACACCTACTGAACCGCCTTTGCGCTTCTCACCAGACAATGCGGCTTATCCCACTTGGCAGACCTCGTTGACCCCTTCACGCGTTTCGCTAGGCTCTAAAGGCTCAGACCAAAGAGAGTCATTGTCATCCGTCCACGTGCTCATGACATGGTCCGGCTGACATCTTTACGCCATGTCGACCCCTAGCCATCACAACCGTGGCCTGCCTTTCCTGCATCGGAATTGGCTTAAGGCTACCAACCACTGGGACGCCAAGATGGGCAACAAGTCTTCTTCCCAGACACGCGACGCCGGCGACAAGCTCGCTGATGACGACCACCAGGTCCGGCGTGCGGCAAAACGTCGCCGTCTCGATGATGACTATGATGGCTTCCCGTTGTTTGAGAACTATGGCACCGCCCAGCGCGCCCTCCGCATTGAGGTCCTCAAGATCAGCCACAAGGACTCGCCGCGGGTGAAGAACGGTATCTTTAATGGGGTCATCGCCCCCAACGTTAGGGATGTCGTACAGGTCAAGACCCGCTGCAAACTCACTATCAGCGGCTACAAGGGCGGCGAAGCGGTCGTTTTGCACGTCGACAGCCAGGTTTGCGATATCCGTCTCTTCAAAAACCCCGCCGGCTCGTCCCCCATGGCCCGCTTTTCCTCCATCCGGCCCTTTCACATCCCGGAAGAGAAGATCTTCCTCGAACGCGACGACGATGCCGTCTTTGGTCTCGCCAACACTTACTCAGTCCTCATTGAGCTTGAATCTGCCGGTGACTCCAACTGGCCGCCAACCGATCTCGTCCCTATCAGCGATGAGGACACATTCTACAACAGGGGGCTCCCGTCCCGCCAGTGGGTGCTCACCGCCAACATCGCCGACCTCTTTAGCAGCCGCAACCGCAAGTCGGTCCGCCTACGGGTTAAGAAGCAGCCGGTTCACGACGTTGCCACCAACTTCCTCATGGACATGGATGTCCGCTGGTTAACGCCCATATCGAGCCAGCGGAGACCGCGAGAGCATACCAAGGATATCCAGCCTTCCATCTTGGTCTATGATCCTCACGAACCCGCCGCGCCTCTTGTTAACGGCAATACTAATCTTCCTACCGCTGTTAACGGCACGAACACGCATCGGCATGACTCCCAGGTCAATGGTGAGGGGGAGCATGCATCAAATGGGCAAGTGAACGGGTCCGTAGCCGATCCTGCCGAAGAGCTGGCCGAGGGCGAGCTCACTCCCGGTCGCTCTCGGCGAACAAGGCTAGACATCAACTACAATGTCAAGCAGATGTGGAACAACGCAGTCGGGAAGGAGACCAGGAAGCGGCGGAAGCTTGGAGAGGATCACAGCCAGCTTGACGAGCACACAATCACATACCTGCTCCCGCCGGAACAGGTACAAACGGACAAGTTCGCCTGCCTACTATGTGGTGCAGAGAACGACCGGCTCTGCCAGCTGCGTGCTCACTACCTGAGCCACCCGCAGTATGATTTCCACTTTGAAATCAAGCCCAAGGCGGGGTACTGTGTTACCGTGAAACCGAATGCCGATGGCCGCGGCTCACCCTTGAGACCCAAGGTGTACCAGCTCGGACTACCCGTCAAGCCCCTCGACCTGGACAAGTACGTCAACGGAGACGACTCCTGGGTCACCTCCCGTCTCGGCCCAGACGATGGCCGTGAAATCTTTGAAGATGCCGCTCTGCAAGGAGGGCGTACCGTAAGATCCATTCCAGAACTTGGTTCCCGTCAATGTTTGAACGACTAACACTTTCTAGAAACTCACCACCAAGCGGACCCGTCGAAAGGTTCTCGTCCCCAAATCTAAACAGCCCCTGTTCGACCCGCTCAGCAAAGTCCGGCTCCAACCCGGCACACCGGTCCCGCAGTACCAAATCGATGACTCATGGCTCCTGCTCAAGCATCGCGACAACCTGCAAGATTTCATCGACCTCAACGCGGACGAAAAGGAGTATCTCCAGGTATGGGATGCTTTCATCCTGCGCCAGCACATCTCCTCGCCGCAGTACCTACCCCGCAACTTCGTGCGGTTCGTGCGCGAGAACGCCGCCTGGCTCTCGGCGAAGCGGTCGAGGACGGACGAGTTCAGCAGACACGTCGCCACGCTGCTCGCCCGCGGCGTCCTGCCGGACGAGGCTGTTTTCCAGGCCACGCGGCTCTTGGAAGACGCGCGGAGCCGCCGCGCCGCGGGCGAGGAACTGGCCGACGAGCCGGCGTCTGCCCTGCAGCCTGTTAGGAACAAGGCTTCGGGCGGCTGCTGTGCCGCGTGTGCCGGACCCGTGCCCCCGGCGACGATGTTGGTTTGTGCGAACAAGGTACGTTTCTTCTTGCCTTCCTTCTTTACCAATAGAGTGTGTATCACCGGTGATGCTAACTGTACGATCTCAAGGAATGTGACAATCGGCTCTATCACGATGCATGCGTGGAAGACACGGAGGAGGCGGTGGCGAAGGGGAGGCATTGGAGGTGCAAGGCTTGCTCGTAGAGCAAGGGGCGGGAATGTAAGCTACCGTGGTGAGGAACAAGTGAGCTGGGCATACGGGGCCGTGTATTGTAAGGGACTAATCAAACGGGGAAAGAGATCTGAGATGCGTTCGTCATATAACGGGATTAAGCGGCGGGGTGGGGTGTGCCTTGTTGGCGTGTGTGATCATGGTAGACGGTGCTTTCTGAGAAGATGTGTCGCCGGAACAACTGTGAGGCCCAATAACGAGGTCGAAGGAGCAACATACAAGTGCTGGCCTGGCCGTGTTTCTAATGTCGCCTATGCGCACCTGTGACGATACTAGGCTAGTTACAAGGTTGCTTAAATGGTTACCAGGTGACCTATACCATTGTTAGACAAGAAATATGAGAAGATCCAAACAGGACAATATCGAACCCGCGCCCTTACTCTTCGCCAGCGTTTGGTCTGGGCATGCCAGCATGGGGGCTGTCGGACACAGTTGGCTGGGATATGGCACCCCAAAGTACACTTGGCAGTGACTGGCAGGCTGTGAAAACCCAAGATACCTGGATACCGGCTCGTCTTATTTACGTTTGGCATTTTTCTTCTCCCATTCGCGTCCACGAACTACTACTGCAAACCATATTACACACTCCACGCCCTAAACCTCAGTAACAAGCAAGCAGCACCCAAAACGCCCAAGTAATGCCACCGAGCCATAGATATCTTTCAACCTCAACCCAATCAAACCAACACAACAACAAGCCTAGGTATCTATCTACCTCCGCCCCTTCTCGCGCTCCCCCCTCCGCTCCTCCTCCCGCCGCTGCCGCTTCCGACTCTCCTGGGCGATCATATCGCTCAGGTCCTCCTCGTAAGCGGCGGAGCGGCTCCACTGGGCGCCGACCCCTTCCTCGCGGCGGCCGGCCTCGAACTGGCGCCGCAGCTGCTCCTTGTCCAGCCCGCCCGACGCCGCGAGCGTGTCCGGGTCGAGCGCCACGTCCACGTCGCCGGGCTTCTTGCGCTTGCGCGCCCCGTCGTCGCTGTCGTGCCCGCTGCCGCTGCCGCCGAGTACGGGGATGGGAGGGCCTGCCGGGCCGCCCTTGGATAGGTCGTATGTCTTGTCGCTGCCGAAGAAGCCCTCGGCGCGTCCTTGCCGTTCGGGGATGACCGTGTAGGCTTGTCGCGGTCCGCCGTAGGAGGATTCTTCCGTCTCGAAGCCGCGCCGTGTTTTTCGGAGGTCGAACTCGCCCGCCATGCTGGTCTCGACGCCTGCGGGGGCCGCGTGCATGTCGGCGTGGACGGTGCTGGCGTACCCGCCGGGGGTCTCGAGGCCGGTGGTGGTGTCGGTGCCGCCCGGCGGGAGGTCGCCCGCTTCTGAGCCTTCCTCGTCCGACTCCTCTTCTTCGGATTCTTCTTCCTCGGATTCCTCGGCCGGGGGCTGGAGTTCGCCCCAGAGGCTGCGCTCGACGGGCTCGGCGAGGGAGGTGGCAGCTGCGGCTTGGGGTTGTTGCGGTTGTTGTTGGTAGGGCGCCGCGGCGCCGGGTTGGCCGGGTGCCATGATGCCGAAGATGTCACCACCGTAGAGAGGACGGTTGTATTCGTCCAGTGGTGGCTTACCCCATTGGCCGGGTTGGAAACCCCATGCTGCTCCGGGTGGGACGGGGGCGTTAAGGCCGGGGATCTTGAAAGTTGGATAGGAGGGCGGCGGGCCAACACGTTGTTGTTGGAGCAACCACGGAGGAGGGAAACCCGGCTGCATGCCGAGTGCTTCCCTTAATGCCTCGCTGAGGTCGCCAGGCTTGAACACCTTGTAGTCCGCCTCCCACTCCTTGCCTTCGTAGTAGACATCACCAAACCGTGTCAGGTCCGGCTTTGTTTGATGGCGGAAGAAAGCGTCGTATAGCTTCTGGTAGTCGATATCGAGCTTGCCCATCTTCGGCTGTACCCTCTCGCGCTGTTTCTGCTTGAGTGTCTGCTCTGCCTGCTTCTCGAGGACGGCATCGCGCATCTCGGTGATACCGGTCTCGGCGATGAACTTGGGCAGCTTAAAGGGCGGCTTTTCGACACCCCGCTTGCTGGAGAGGTATTCGCGTTTTAGGGACCAGTGCCCCGGTACGGGGACAATATTGCGCTGCGCCTTGATCTGGACGAGGAGGCGAGGATCGGACGATGAGACATCGTGCCACTCGACAACCTCGGGATTCCGCACCAACGCCTTGAGTTCGGCGATGGACAGCTTGTTCAGCTTCTTCCGCTTCTTTTTGGACATTTTTTGTTGCGCATCTTCATCCTCGCTAGGGATCTCGTCATCCTGGTCGAAGAAGACCTCGCCCTTATTCCCCGCGTTCGCTTCCCTCGAGACCTCCTCATCGTCCAAGCTCAAGCCGAACCTTTCAAAAACGGTCTTGTATGCGGCAAACGCGGGATCGTCTTCGGCTAGAAGGGGGTCGTCGACTGGGCCGTCGGCATCGATCTTAGCGGACGCGTCGGGGTCCTTCTTGACCTCGAGGTCAGTTGGTTTGCTGTCGCCAACAACGGGCGTCTCGTCTTTCGTCGGCTCCTCCTCGATCTCAGGTTCCTTGGAACCAGTTGGCTACGACAGTTAGCAGGATGAAGCAACAAAAACAGAGGGTAACCACTCACTTCACCGTCGACCTGGGCCTTCCTCTGCTCCTTCTTCTTCGCCCGGCGCATTTGGTTCTTGGTCATCTTTGGCGCCGCCATCTTGCCTGCTGTGAGCCGGCCGCTCAGGATGTTGATGCAGTTTTTAGGGTTTAGGGCATCCACGATGGTGTTTGTTCGAATCGGGCTTGTTGGGGACGGTTGTTGAACTGTCGTTGAAGATGCACTATTTGGTGGAGCTGCACGCGGTCTAACTTGCTGGCTTATCACGATTGCGCGCCGCCAAAAGTTTGACGTCGCCCCAGATCAAATTGTGGCTGGTTAGCAGTCTCTTGGCGCTGCACCTTCTGGAGCCTCTCAGCCTCTGTGCCACTGTGGCCGTGCGTATTGCGACAACTTCACCCCCTGGACCCTCCCTTTCCACTGGTCCAGACCGCGTGCTGCGCCTGCAGAAGCGGATTGGAGACGCCAAGAGAGCTTATTTGGCAGATGCCAAACCAGATTGCGCGCCCCTCCAAGGTGCAAGCGACTGACACCTGTGCAACCGCCAATTGCCGCGAATTTGTTTCCTCGTGTTGAACAACAAACGCACACGAGGACGTGGCCATGATCACGTAGTCCGGAGTCAGCGCGTTAGCATTTCCATTCGTTATTATTTTCAGTCGCCGATTTGCGCTTGTTTTTCCGAATCCCTCAGCGAATTCCTCGGGCCATTTCGACCTCGAAGAAGCGCCTCTGCGCGCAATGCCGCACTCCACGTCGCACTCGACCGGTTCCCACATGCGGGCTGCGTCCCAGACTCGATCGTCCACAAACAAGTCTTTTGGGGAACCACACGGCGGGTCAGGGCAGGGAGAGACGGAAAAATTCCCCGATTTCGATGCCGGGCAGACTCTTCCGGGCGGGCAGCCGCCAGGCCAACGGTGGCAGCAAAATGGCTTGACGCCCGGCAATGGTGACGCCTCTCATGCGGGTCGCTGGCACGCCCGTAGAGACAGTAGGGTAAGATGGGCTCCTCGGGACGCCCCCTCGGGCTTCTCGGGCCATTCCAAGAAGGCCAGCATTAGCAATACCGTCCATCGAATGCGCTCCGCTAGCATGAGCCAAAACGCCCAGGAGATCGCAGGAGCGCTTCGTGCGCCCGTCTCTTGGAAGCTGATCGTATGTCCTTAGTCCTGTGAGAATAGAGATAAAACTCAATGCTGATTACCCTTTTTCAGGGGCTCTGCGTCATGTGGTACTGGTCGTCTGCCCTGACCAACACCTCCTCGAAAACCATCCTCACGGCCTTCGATAAGCCCGCAACCTTGACTCTCATCCAGTTCGGCTTCGTATCCTCATACTGCATGCTGTTCTCATGGCTAGCGTCCACCTTCCCACGACTCAGAGACGCAGTCCCAGCGCTGCGGCATCCGATCCGGGCCCCTTCGCGAGATGTGATCAAAACCACACTACCGCTAGCCGCCTTCCAAATAGGGGGCCACCTCCTCAGTTCGAATGCCACATCCAAAATCCCCGTGTCACTCGTCCACACCATCAAAGGACTCTCCCCACTCTTCACCGTCCTAGCCTACCGCTTCATCTTCGACATTCGCTACCCCAAGGCGACATACCTCTCTCTCATCCCACTTACTTGTGGTGTCATGCTCGCTTGCTCAGGAAAGCACGGGTTTGGGGGACAATTCCTCGGCATTCTCTACGCCCTGCTCGCCGCCATGATCTTCGTCACCCAGAACATCTTTTCCAAGCGGCTCTTCAACGAGGCAGCGCGTGCCGAGCAAGAAGGGCCCAATCACCAATCCCGCAAGCTCGACAAGCTCAACCTGCTCTGCTATTCATCCGGGATGGCGTTCCTCTTGACGGGTCCCATCTGGCTATGGTCGGAGGGAGTCGGCATCATCGGCGATTTCCTCTGGGACGGTAGCGTGGACCTGATCCTCAGCCCCAACTCGCTCGACCACGGCCCGCTGGTACTAGAGTACATCTTCAACGGCACCTTCCACTTCGGTCAGAACATCCTCGCCTTCGTGCTTCTGTCCATGGTCTCGCCCGTCACGTACTCGGTCGCGTCGCTGATCAAGCGCGTCTTCGTCATCATCATCGCCATCATCTGGTTCCGCAGCCCCACCACCCGCATCCAGGCCGTCGGCATCGGTCTTACCTTCTTGGGCCTCTACCTGTACGACCGCAGCAGCGAGAAGAACAAGGCGGACCAGCGCGCCCGCTCCATGACCGAGACGCGCAGGGATGCCACGTTACTACCGCTCAGCACGAAGCATGTGCTCCCGACCGCGCCGGGGGGCCAGGCCGGCCCACCGTTCTTTGAGAGCCCTGTGGGGATGGGCGACCCGGCGGTCGGGCATGCGTATACGCACGGCAGTGCGGCGGCGGCGGCCTTTGCGTCTAGCAGCGTCATGGCCGATACTAAGAAGTCGGACGATGCCGGCGGGCGCGGCGGCAGGAATAGGGGGATGAGCAATGCCGCGTGGCGGCCGCCGGGGACGAGACAGGAAGATACGTGGCGGACGGGTGACAGCCCAAAGGCGGCTGCGCGGTGAGGATGCGGGACAAATGTCTACCCATCTGCTAGTTTATGAGAGAGAGCAAGCGCTCGGGTTATGTTTGGGATGACTAAATTGGGTCTGGGATTCAAGAGGTGGGTATGACATGACAGTATGAACTCGATGTTCATGGGTTTGTGTCTCGTGTATGCTATATGTCTAGATCTTCTGTTTGCATGCACTGAGGGCTAGAGGGCGTTATGTACGGTTATTTGAAAAAGGCGCCGCCGGTGCTTGTTGTATGTATGATTATCCTGCATCAATAATAGAGCTTGCATCTCACACACCACCGGCCACCTTATCCCCCTTGTGCCTCTCCTGATATAATATATATAACAATACACCCACCATCGCCCACTCACTCACTCAGGTACTCACTCACTCAATCAACCACTCCTCCACCTCCACCCCAACCCCCCTCCCCAACCCCCGAATAACCTCCCACCCAACATTAACCCTCCACTTCCCCCCACAATCCATCATATCCCCGCCCACCCCAGCTCCCCCCCCACCAACCCTCACCAACAGCCTCAAACTCGCCAGCGTCGCAATCGCCATCCCCACATCCGCCTCCCCCACCCCCCTATCCCCCTCCCACTCCCCCCTCACCGCCGCAAAAATAGCCAACCACCTCTCCAGCACAAACGCGTGCGCCCCGAGCAGCTTGCGCGCGATCTTGCGGTGCTTGCCGCGCGGCCGGCCCACGCCGGCTCGCGTGCCGCCGCCGCCGCGCCGGCGTTTGCGGCCGTGGTGGTGCGTCGAGAAGAGGGTTAGGTCGTGTCGGGTTGCGTTGTGGGAGGCGAGGTAGGCGGCGAGGAGGAGGAGGCGGGCGGTGGTGGGGAGGAGGGAGGCGAGGGCGGCGCCGGCGGTGGGGGGGTTGGGGGTGGTGGTTATGGTTTTGGTGGTGGGGGTTGGTGGTGGTTTGGGGAGGTCGGGCTGTTTTTGGGTGGTTGTTGTTGTTGTTGTTGTGGCTGTGGCTGTGGTAGTAGGGAGGGCTAGGACGCCCGGGTCGAGGAGGCGTTCGTCTTGGAAGTGCACGCGCGCGGCGACGAGGAGCTTGGAGAACTCGCGCGCCGAGTGGGTGCGCGCGTGGATGGGCGCTATGAAGCGCGGCCACAGGGCGGCGCAGGCGTGGCGGAAGGAGGGTAATGTGCGGGAGGCGGCGCGGGCCAGCGCGTCGTGGACGGCGGCGGTGAAGCGTGCCCAGAGGTCGGCTGTTTCTTGAGCGGTGGTGTTAGGGAGCGCCGCGGGAGGAGACGCAGAGAGGATGGCGATGAAGTCGGTTTTGGTGTAGGTCGGGAAGTGAAGGTGTGGTACGGAGGAGGTGAGAAGGAAGTTGGGGGGCGGTGAGGTGACGATGAAGATTGTAGTTAGGCAAGGGATCTGGGTGTGGTTAGCATATGGTAAGCTCGAAGTCTGGCGGGCCGTTGCTTACAATCTCAGACAACCTCGCCAAAGCAGGAAGCAGAGTGTGAGGGGCGTCTCGCTGGCGGTCGATGCCGTCAAAGACGAGCACGAAGCGGAAGCCGTCAGGGCGAGGAGTGTACTTGAGCATCTTAGACAGCTCGACTGTCAACTGTGACACAGTCTCGCACCTCGGAGGGGCAGCATTCCATTCTAAGGCATCGGCAACTCTGCCAACGACGGTCTCATAAAGATGGCGGGCTGTGATGAATTCTGCCGAGTTGACTACGGCATGTTTGAGACTGAACCCATCATCCCCGGTCTGGCTTGAGAGTTTCGCTAACAGGGCCGTCGTGATGGCACTCTTCCCTGTGGCTTCAGTGCCGTAGGCGACCACGTTTCGACATGGTGCAGCGCCGGGCTAAACTAGTTAGAATAACTCATGATGGTTTCGAGACTTGCTCGGAAGACTTTGTCGATAGAGTAACTTACATAAACAAGTGTTGCAAGAGACCGAATCTGTGCTTCTCGACAGGGAAATGAATGATTGAGCGCCTCCAAGACCAGCTCATCAGGAAGCTGGAAGAGAGACCCGCTCATTATTAAGGTGATATACCTATCAAAATGACAAGTTTAATTTATTGACATGAGGCTCTCACACCATTGTGTAAGAGAAGGCCATTCGCCTGCAGATGCTTACGTCGCGTTACGCGTCGAACTGCAAGGACAATTGGTGTGTGGCCCGGGCGTTACGTCTCCACCCTTGTTCTTGACAGCGCCCAGCGGCGTCAGCACAGGGGCTCACCCACTGAACGAACAAGCCACACAGCCACCAATTCCAGGCAGTTATTCCCCCGACCTGTAAGCCACCACCGCAGGGCCGCGAACTTCCGCTAAAATTGGCTGTGGTGTCGAGCGACATGCATGGCAAGCAAGGCACGAGACCTAGCCAACGTTAGGTAAAGTATATTTCCAATCAGGCCATTGTTGGTTAGGCAGACCGGGGGCATCGACGGACAACACAGACAGATATACACAGTAATATACTCCAGCGTTCATGCACACTAGATCCTACCCTCCACCCGCTCCGAACGCTGGGTGGTCACTTATCAATGGAAATAAAACCCTTGGCATCTGACGCGGCCCTTCAACCAGTGACTCTTGAAAATACCAAGTTACCTATATCCAAACCTTCTTCAGGGGAGGTAATACGCTATTCATTCGTGATAACACGTCCCATCAAGAAACGCAGTGAAGCCAAAACAGCACGTTAAAGACCCGGAGACGTCGAAACACCATGCCGGAAACCCTTGATTCTCCCGCCCCGGCGGCGGCTCCTGGGAGAGCCTACCACGCCAAACGTCCGCACCGCAAATCTAGAATGGGATGCCGGAACTGCAAGACCCGCAAGGTCAAGTGCGACGAGGGCCGCCCAGTCTGCCATCCGTGTACTCTCCGGGGTGAAAAATGCGTCTACTTGCTTGCACCCCCACCGGCGCGCTCATCCCGGACCAGGACCGCCTCGCCCGCGTCTTCTTCCGGCAGCGGACCGGCCCTGACTCCGCCTTCCGCTCATACCCCGGGTTCGACTCAGACCCCGGCTTCCGTTCCGGACCTCGCCCTGGTGGGCAGACACACCCCCGCCGTCACCCCCCAACCCCAGTTCATACCAAGCGGCCACAGCGAGGCCGACATGCGGCTACTCTGGTTCTACACCACCGCCACCTACGCCTCCTTCTCGACCGGCCAGCTAAAAGAACGCAGCGTGGACGTGGTCCTCCGCGTCAACGTCGTCCAGCAGGCCTTCGCCAACCCCTTCCTGATGAACTGCCTCCTAGGGCTCACCGCAATGCACGTCAACTACCTCGGGATACCCAACATGGGAATCTCCCGCGCGCTCGAGGCCCACTACCGCGCCCAAGGCCTCGAATCCTACCGCAAAGCCGTCGAAGCCGCCGACCCAACCACCTACCCAGCCCTCCTCGCCACCTCCCTCTTCCTCTGCGGCCTATCCACCCACGTCTTCCGCGGGGAAGACGCCCGGCCCTTCTCCCTCCTCGACTGGATGATGCTATGGAAAGGCATCGGCGCCATCATCGACGTGACCAACCTAGCAGCGATGTACCGCACGGGCATCGCGGCGCTACTCTTCCGCCCCGCCGTCGACATGGACGCCTCCGCCCGCGCCCTGCCCAACTACCTGCTCTTCATGATCGCCTCCATCCAGCCCTCCGACGCCGACTACCCGCTCGTCCCCAAGTACTACAAGGCGCTCAAGTTCCTCGGCTCGCTCTACCTCGAGCTCCGCAACGGCTTCAGCCACCGCCTCTTTTTACGGACAGTCACCTTCCTCACCTACCTCCCCAAAGTAATCCTCACCACCGCGCGCGAGCGGCGCCCCCGCGCCCTCATCATCTTGGCACACTACCTCGTCTTCATCACCTTCAAAGCCAAAGCCTGCTGGTGGATGGACGGGATCGCCGGGTTCGAGATCCCCAACATCGCGCGGTTCGTGGGCCCCGCGTGGGCGTCGCTGCTGCGGGTGCCGCTGGCGGCGCTGGAGGTGCGGGACGACAACCGGGCGATCGCGCGGCTGCTGCTGGACGATCCGGGGTGGGACGAGCCGACCGACATGGGGGTGGAGCCGGTGTCGCCGGAGGGGGAGCGGGAGCTCGCGATCCGGGCGCTGATGGAGGAGGATGTGGCGCCGGATGTGCAGGCGTATCGGGAGAGGAAGTTGCAGTTGCAGGTTATGAATTCGTGAGGGGGAAGGGAAGTACGTGCATGGGTGGGATGGGATGGATTTGCTTTTTTACTTGCGGATATCCCAGCGTTGAGTTCGGTTTGGGGGTTTAGTACCTATGTGACTTGTCATCACAAGGATGTGTTATGCGTGAATGAATGAATGTAAGAGAGGGTGGAGGGAAATAAGAAATAGAAAATAGAAAGATCACCATTCACAGAATAGGTGGGACCACATATTCTGAGACATAGATGTCCTATCATTAGGGCCACCACTGACGGCAGGGGAGACAGTCACAAGAGCAGACATCACAAATCAGGCCAGGGACAGAGAAATTGATTGATACACAGCTCACAAAAGAAACTTGACTGAGCTAGGGAACTCCCCGGAAACCATTCGCTTCTATACACAGGTAACCGAATCCTTCCCGGTTTTACAGGCCAACCGATTAAGCGCTCTGCTCGAGCTCAGCCAGAATCTTCTCACCCTTCTCCCGCGCCGACGCAAAGTCGCCAACCATGTAGAAAGCACCCTCGGGAAGGTCGTCACCCTCACCGGCCAGGATGGACTTGAACGAGTTGATGGTGTCCTTGAGGTCGACGAGCTTGCCCTCGATACCAGTGAAGACCTGGGCGACAGTGAAGGGCTGGCTCAGGAAACGCTGGATCTTACGGGCGCGCTCGACGGTAAGCTTGTCAGCTTCCGACAGTTCGTCCATACCAAGAATGGCAATGATATCCTGCAGCGACTTGTACTCCTGGAGGATCTGCTGGACGCGCGAGGCGATGTCGTAGTGCTCCTGGCCGACAATACGGGGGTCGAGCATACGGGACTTGGAGTCGAGAGGGTCGACGGCGGGGTAGATACCCAACTCGGAGATACCACGGGACAAGACAGTGGTGGCGTCCAAATGGGCGAAGGTGGTGGCGGGCGCAGGATCCGTCAGATCGTCAGCGGGGACGTAGACGGCCTGGACGGAGGTAATGGAGCCCTTCTTGGTGGTGGTAATACGCTCTTGCATACCACCCATGTCGACGGCGAGGGTGGGTTGGTAACCGACGGCAGAGGGGATACGACCCAGAAGGGCAGACACCTCGGAACCGGCCTGGGTGAAACGGAAAATGTTGTCGATGAAGAGAAGCACTGTCTAGGTTAGCGTCCTGACTGATAGTCTGTAACGCGGGGGTAAATTAACTCACCATCCTGGCCCTCCTCGTCACGGAAGTACTCGGCGACGGTTAACTGATGTATGGCGATGAGATGTTAGCTAGTTGTCGCAAGCAGATGTGAAGTGATTGCCAGCTAGTTGTCGCAAGCAGATGTGAAGTGATTGAGAGAAGATAAGTGCTATAGTGCTGACTTCAGTAGGGAGAGCTTCTTCTGGTGTCGCGGCGTGTTATTGTGTCTCGTCAACGCCCAGTCGGTGTCAAATGACTTGTCACAGGCGGCGCAATGGTGCTTCTTGGAGGCCTTGGACTGTTTGCGGACAGCGGCTGTCGCGACAGCGCGCTTGGACGGCGGCGGCTTGATGATGCCAGCACTGCGATCCTTGTGGGCTTGATTGAGGAGATGCTTGTCGAGCGCCGCTTGGCTTTGCAACGACAGATCGCAGGTGGCGCAGCGGAAGCGCTGGGCTGAGATGGCCCTCTCCTTTGTCCCGGCAGCCGTCTCGTTGACTCGGTCTCGGTTCTTGTGCGTCCACTCGAGCTTGTCTTCACGCTGCTTCTTCATGAAGGCCTCGGGGTCCGCTACACGACGCGAAGCCCTGTGTCATTGGCTCCTAAGCAGCGCCAGCTCGTGCGCTCTCTTGACGCGGGCAGCAGCAATGACTTCAAGCTGCTCTGGGCTCAACGACAGATCGCCACAGAGAGCCTCTCTCAGGGGATGATGGGTGCAGAAGGGTGCCCAGCTGACAGACTCGCGTGGCCATGACACCAGGTCTTGAAACAGATAGTCTGTCCTCATCTTGATGATGGTGTGAAGCCGGATGGCGAAGTATTCCTCGAGGCCGAGGAAACGAGCCCGAACTGCTGGCACTACACCAGCAGAAGGGAGCGGCGTCCAGCACAGCATGCCGATCGAGGACACACGGTAGCTCTTCCCGAACGCCGCCTCGACAAGCTGAGGTAATGTGCTGTAGTTTGGTGTGTACATCTTTATCCTGGTGAAGACGCCGCCAGTCGCATCGGTGCCCGAGCCAATGTAGAGCATGCATGGCAAGTCGTCGTGTTCCATCAGCACGGCATAGATGGCCCACAACTTGTCATCTGACGTCGGTCGAGGGAGTGAACGAAAGAACTCGACTGAGGGCGGCTCAGGGGAGGCCAGGACGTCACCAAGCGTCGGTGGGAATGAAAGGGGAGAGCTGGCGGATACTCCGTCGTATGTGTCGTGCTCGCGAAATAAAGTGCTCAGCTCTGGGTTGAGGAACGTCGGGCTCACGTCCATGGTGAGTAGGGCATGGACGGCTGCATCGATCGAGCTCTCGAGCTCGACGTCTTCGACGCCCACAACAGCGGTAACGCTGTCCACGAAAAGAGAGGATTCGGGCATGATGGCCTCGAACAGAACGGACAAGACGAGGACAATGAAGAGCGAGCGACGGACGACCGACGGACGATCGACGGGGTGGACAAGAGCAGAACGTGGACAGGACGAGATGAGCGGAGAGGCCGAGGTGCACTCCATCTTGGGCAACACCCAGGCCGAGTCACTGACTCTCCAGGCAGCACCTGAATCTCAAGATCTCATGGCAAGAGCAACCGAGTCCGATGGGAAAGAACGGTGAAGCAAAAGGGGAAGCAATGAAGAAAGATGGGGCAACTTACACCGGTAAGGGCGACACGGGCACGGGCTCCGGGGGGCTCGTTCATCTGGCCGAAGACAAGGGCGACCTTGGACTCGCCGTCGAGCTGAATGACGGAGGTCTCCTGCATTTCGTGGTACAGATCGTTACCCTCACGGGTACGCTCGCCGACACCGGTAAAGACGGAGTAACCACCGTGGGCCTTGGCGATGTTGTTGATGAGCTCCTGAATGAAGACGGTCTTGCCGACACCAGCACCACCGAAGAGACCAATCTTTCCACCACGAGCGTAGGGAGCGAGCAGATCCACGACCTTGATACCCGTCACCAGAATCTCAGCGGTGGTCGACTGGTCAACGAACTCGGGAGCCTCGGCGTGAATGGGCAGGTACTTGTCCGTCTTGATGGGCCCACGCTCGTCGATCGGGTCACCAGTGACGTTCATGATACGGCCGAGAGTGGCAGGGCCGACACTATACGCCATCCATGTCAGCCAACGCCCAAGCTTGTCGACATTATGTCCCCCTCCAAGTGTTTCAACTCACGGGATGGTGATGGGAGCACCGGTGTCAGCAGCCTTGGCACCACGGACGAGACCCTCAGTACCTAGATATTCCCCGTTAGAAGACCTTCCTCGACATGGCGCACAGCAAGGGAAACCAACCGTCCATGGCAATGCACCTCACGACGTTCTCGCCGAGATGTTGCTACGTCGGGCAGTTAGTACACTAGATTGGGACAGCTGGCGGGGGAAAATCTTGGCATACCGAGACCTCGAGGACGAGCTTCTGGCCATTGTTGTTGGTCTCGAGGGCGTTGAGAATGGGGGGGAGCTTGTCGGTATCGAACTTGACTGTCGACGGCGTCAGCTGTATGCGACCGGGAGCTGCCCACCGGGGCACGTTGGGCCACAAAGCTACTAACCATCGACGACGGCACCTGTTGGGTTTGCGCGGTTAGCCAAGCCCAGCGAAACAATTTTCCCGGACCACCCCGGGCACACGACGGGGCGTCCAGTCGAGAAAGCTTACCGATGACCTGGTAGATCTTGCCGTCACCAACACCGGCTGTGCTGGCGAACCTGCTGAGGGCGGGGGCCCGGAAGTTGAGGCTGGCCGGACGAACGGCGCGACGAGTCGTCGCGGCGAACGACGGACGGGCTGTCCGGGCGAAGGCGGAAATGCCGCTGCGCGAGGGGGAAAAGACTTTGCATCAGTATCAATTGGACTCAATTGGCGCCCCCCACGCCAGGGAGTTCGGTATTCCGGCGAGAACTCACCTCTTGAACATCGTGCCGATGATGAAGGGCGGACTTTGAGACGGTGGATGTGCAGTAAGGAAAGATGGGCTCGGGGGAGGTGGAAGAAAACGGGTTCGAAAATCTCTCGACGAGCTTTCGGCTAGGAGCTGCGGAGCTCCAACTTTACACGTGACTTGTTGTTTTTGGGAAAATAGGTGGGCCTCGGACCCCAGCCCTCCCGTCCAACTCGCAACTTCAGTCGCTGTTTTCTTGAATTTTCAGGCCGCAGCAGGGAGAGATTTGCCGACAGATTCTCTGCTCGCGCTGCTCGAGGCTTTGGGTTTACGGCGTTTAATGTGCCAACTTCCTTTACTAGGACCTCAGCTTACTTACTTACTTACTTTACCATGGCCACATTGCCCCGATATAGAGAATTTCTCGATTCAACTAACTGCATGCACCCCACAACCATTTTCGTTGCTGTTGAAACGGCCCACCGGGAGGTCCCGGGTCGGGCCCAGCTGCTTATTGGACGGGAACAAGTGGCATTTTTGCTGGCAATCCCCAAATCCTGCAATTGCATCGGAAAGGCGACGTCCAAACCATCTGAACACATCCCTTCCCCTTCCTACAATTACCCCGCTCTGTCTTCCTTTTTGAGCACACAAACACACGCTAAGAATAAGATGGATACAACAATATTTCTCGCCACCCACACTGTCCCCAGTTCTCGGTCTACGGTTTACTGCTGTAGCACCCTTGATTCCGGTGCCAGAATCTAAAGCCATATTAGCAGACCGCAACCACGGGGGGATCGAGACTCGACTTACAAAAGCAGTTCGGCACGGGATATAAACATGCGTGCAGTTCTTCCTGCCGTTCCACTCGAGGGGCTGCGTGAAGAAGCGGGTGCCTTCGTCCAGGCGACAGAACCCGCCGTTGTCCTTGGTGTCTGAATCTAGCACGATGCGGTAGGTACCGGCCTCCTCGATGCCGATGCGGTAATCAGTGAAGCTCTGGGTCGGGTGGAAGTTGAAGACGAACACCAGCCCGGCCCGCTCAAAAACGATCACCTTGTCGCCCTCGTGCTTGAGCGAGATGAAGGCCTGGGGGGCGTGCAGCCAGCCGTACTTGCCCTCACAGATGTTCATGGAGCGGTCGAAGTTGTTGAGGAACTGGTAGCGCAGCAGGTGGTCTTCGGTCAAGTTCAGTTGCCGCCGGGCGTACCAGAACGAGTTCTGGTTGCCCTCGCGCGGGAAGTCGAGCCACTCGGGGTGGCCAAACTCGTTACCTTCGAAGTTGAGCCAGCCCTCGCCGCCTAGGCCGTGCGTCAGGAGACGGATCATCTTGTGCAGCGCCATGCCGCGGTCGATGACGGGGGTCAGGGGCGCGAGGGTCGACATGTTGGTGTAGAGCTCGGCGTCGCAGAGGTGCATCATGAGGGACTTGTCGCCGACCAGACTACACAAGGTTAGTGAAGCACACGCACAACAGCGCTGGTAAACTCACGCTTGATCGTGGCTCTCGGCGTAAGCGATGGTCTTCTCTCCGTGGCGGCGGTTGGTCAGCGTAAAGCAAATATTGCCGATATCCCAGTCCTCGTCCTTCTTCTCCTTCAGGATCTTGATCCACATGTCGGGAATAGCCATAGCCAGCCTGTAATCGAACCCGACGCCGCCTAGAGACAGCGGCAGGCACAGTGCCGGCATCCCCGAGACATCCTCGGCCACGGTGATGGCATCTGGGTACAGCTCGTGGAGCATCTCGTTGGCGATCATGAGGTAGACCACCGCCTCCTCGTCGACACCGGCACCAAAGTACTCGTGGTAGCCGCCAGAAAAGCCACTGCAGATGTCAGCCCGGTGCGCACTACTCGCGGGTGGATAAAAAAAGGCAGACTCACGTTCCGATGCCGTGATGAGTGTAAAGCATGCTGGTGACACCATCAAACCGGAAGCCGTCGAATTGGTACTCGTCCATCCAAAACCGCAGGTTGCTCAGCAAGAAACGCATAACCTCGTGGTGGCCATAGTTGAAAAGCCGGCTATCCCAGAGCTCGTGCCTGCCCTTGGCGCCCTCGTGGAAATACTGGTGGTCAGTCCCGTCGAACTCGTTCAGCCCGTCCAGCACGTTCTTGGACGCATGACTGTGCACCACGTCAAGCAAGACCACCAAACCCAGACTGTGGGCTACATCCACCAGCTCCTTCAGATCCTCGGGCTCGCCGTAGCGGCTGCTGGCAGCGAAGAAGTTGTTCACCTGGTAGCCAAAGCTGGCATAGTACGCGTGCTCCATGATGGCCATGAGCTGGATGGCGTTGTATCCCAGGCCCTTGATGCGCGGGAGCATGTTCTTGGTGAACTCCTTGTAGGTGGTGACGCGCAGCTCGGGGGACGAGATTCCGACGTGGGCCTCGTAGATACGCAGGCTGGCCGGCTTCTGCGGCCTCGAGTGCTTGAAGGAGTACCGGTCCGCGGCCGGCGGGTTCCAGAAGCGAGCATCGTACGCAGGGGAGACGGACAGGTCTTGCGTGACGTAGTTAATCCAGGCGGGCAGCCTGTCAACCCATTCTGCCGTGGGCAGTTCGAGGGTGATCTGGGAACGTTAGATTGCGTCTCATATTGGTTGGAGGGAAGGTGGGGGGGAAGGTGTGCTTACCTTGATTTTGGAGTTGTGAGGGATGGCCGGCTTGCCGTCGGCTGTTGGGGGAAGGGTAATCTCAAAAACGCCGTACTCATTTTTCTTCATGGGATGGGTGCTCTTGTCCCATTTGTCTATAAACGTGAGCATGCGGTTTCACATCACTTGGGGATACAACTTACTGAAGTCGCCGATAAGAGAAGCTTGAACGGCGTTGGGAGCCCACTCCCTGTAGACAATGCTACCGTCCTCCTTCACCCGCAGTCCAAAGAGTTCCGTCCCCTGGGGCAAGTTAGCGGATGGGAAGATTGGGACTGAGGCGGGCCGTCTGTACCTTGCTGAACTTGTCCAAACCGCCTTCCGTCTCATCGATTCGCTTGATCCACTCTTGGGCCTTGCTGAAGCGTCGCTTCAGCGAGTCCTTGAAAGGCTCCAGCCAAGGGTCTAGCTTTATAACTCCTGTTCTGGAGTCAGCCTCAGGTCATGATACCAGGCACTGGGGGCTACGGGGCATCAGACCGGTGCCATCCCGAGGAATATCATCTTCGGCCACCTTGGCGCCGCCCACCAAGGTGTTGGAGGAATTCTCAGCGATGGGATCCATTCCAGTAGAATTCGGTTGCTTTGGGTAAGCAGTGTCGGTTTTTTGTCTTTATCTTTGACGTCTAGTTTTGGGGTATCTGAGGAGAGCTGAGAGGGGATAGAGGTGCTCAAGGTAGATAGATGCCCTGTATTGCTGATGATTGCCGTTGGCAGGGGCAATTCCCGCAGATTCTGCTAGGTCTAGAAGATGCTGAGCTCAATGGAGAAAGACAAGAATCGATGTTTACTTTAAGGGAAGGAATGTGATGACTCTGGAAGCGGGGCGATGAAAATACGAAAATGACGGTCACACTGATGAGTACCTGGAGCTGTCCTTCGGCTAGGTGCGAGCTTGATGAGCTTTCAAGATGGCATGCATGCACATGTAAATGCTAGATTACATCATGGGTCTTCTGCAGTCCCAACCGAATCAAATCTTCCCCGACAAGAGCTCCGAGGGGCAACTTCGTGCCCAAAATAAAAAGCCGTTAGCGGCTACCTACCGCTTTGCCCCCTGTGCCGTCCGCAAGTTGGTCTGCCAACTTCGGTTCCAGGGGTGCTCAGCAGCTGAACCACCTTATCGCAGATGTGACGAAGGAGGATAAGACGATGGGATCACTAGGCGGTTCGGGACGGCCCTTGCAATCTTCAGTTGCAATCTTCAGTGAAAGGGGATAGATGACTTTACCGGATTCGGCCTTTTGAAACTGTACTGTGAAAAGGCTCTAATTTAACAATAATTTGGCATTAAGACTAGAAAGAAATGAACAAAAAAAATACCCCAACTGCACAATAACATTCTTTCCTCGAGTCGGCCCTCCTTTGAAGGCGACAAAACTGGTGGGGTGTTGGGCAACGAACCGGCGCGACCTGAGCCGATAATTGGCTTAGAGCTTTGGTGGGCCCCAATAGTTACTACAGGGAGGAAGCTCTGGTCTTTGGGTCTGGCTGGCTTGGCTGGTCGGGTGGCGCAAGCTCCAAGCAGACTGGCCCCGCACCTCAGCGCCGCCTGCCATCGGCTGCCTATCGGTGCCATCGTCTCTAACACCGAGCTCGAGCATGTGGCGCAACCACCTATCTTCCGCCGCTCGGTTCCCCCAGGATTCCGAAACAATCCCAGGGAACTCCGCCTCTTGAGCTTACTTCGAACAGGGCCGCTGAGAAGTATCCGACCGCTCCTACCCTTTGAGCATGGTCACCGACCGATAGCGACGATGTCGGTCTTTGTACGGGCCCGAGCGCCGATGCGCCCAGATATCCTCCGAACCGCCCGGCTCCGGCACCCCGCTTACTCGACATCGAGTATCCTCCTCTCGGCCCCGCGCCGGTCGAATTACTTCAATTCCGGGTACAGCAGTAGCTATGATCCCAACCAGGAAACAGGGCGCGGCCCCATCTTCAACAAGCACACCTTTGGCGTCCCGCAATTCTACCCGCGAGACCTGAAGAGGAGGGTGGACGACTACGTCGTAGGCCAGGATCGGGCGAAGAAGACAATATGCTCTGTCATTTTCAACCATTACCAGGGTCTACGGCGGCGTCAGAACCACGAAATCCAAGACCAGCGTCTGCGGGAAAAGCTCCAGAGGCAGAAATATGCCCAGGACCAGGAGGCTTTTGAGAATGCGGGTTACAACAGCACCCGCACGCATCCAGTCGAAGGTGGGCGGTGGCCCTCGCGTCGTTCTGCGCTTCCTTTGGGATCTCGGCGACAGGCTGATAATAACTTTGCTGTTGAAGATGAATATCACGGGTACCACGAAACAGCCGGGGGGACATATAAGATCCCCGACAATCTATACGAGCCCCCTACCGACGACTTCTACATCCCGGAAAACTTCGCCGCGCCAGAGCATGTCAAGATCGACAAGAGCAACCTTCTTTTGATCGGACCAACTGGCGTGGGGAAGACGTACATACTCGAGTGGGTCGGCCGGATCAATTGTTCCCAACCTGTGCTGACCCAGCGTAGAACTCTGAGCAAGAAGCTTAACGTGCCATTCACCATCAGCGACTGTAACTCGTTTACGCAAGCCGGATATATCGGACAGGACGTCGAATCATGTATCGAACGACTCCTCATCGAGGCCAACTACGACATCAAAGCCGCGGAACACGGGATCATCGTGCTAGATGAGTTTGACAAGATTGCGAAACGTGAGACGATCAATGGCAGGGATGTAGGCGGCGAAGGCGTGCAGCAAGCTCTATTGAAGCTTGTCGAAGGAACCAAGGTCACGATAAACATTAAGGATCAACGACAGTCCCGCACGACGAACAACCCACCTAGCGGCTATGGGCCGTCAAACCCGCAATCGACCCCTCCCGCTGGCAAGGTTGACCAGTATACCATCGACACAACAAACATTCTTTTCGTCTTCTGTGGTGCCTTTGTCGGCTTGGACAAGACGGTTCTCCGGAGAGTCGCCAAGCCCTCCATCGGCTTTGGCTCCGAGGTCCGCGGGCGCAGCGCCTCCATGTCCGGTAGCAAGGACATCCTCCCCCCCGAAATGTACAATCACCTACCACACCAACCGGCGTTCACCAGCGCATCGTCGGGCACCGGGTTCACCCCGCTCGACCTCACCACGCCCGCCGACCTGCAAGCCTACGGCTTCATTCCGGAGTTGATCGGCCGGCTGCACAACATCTGCGCGCTCACGCCGCTCTCCCTCGACGAGCTGTACCGCATCCTCACGGAACCGCGCAACAGCCTGGTGGCCCAGTACACCGCGCTATTCGAAACATACCCAAGCAAGCTCAACTTCACCCGCAAGGCGCTGACCGCCATCGCGGAGCGCGCGGCCAAGAACGAGACGGGCGCGCGCGGGCTCAAGATGGAGATGGAGCGCGTGCTGGCCGACCCCATGTACGACGCCCCCACCCCTTACGTGCTGATCACCGAGGGCTGTGTTCGGGGGGTTGAAAAGGCCGGCTACTGGGGCAAGGATGGTCGCATGGAGATGGAGAGGCGCATGCGTGAGGAGGATGAGCGCGAGACGACGACGACGGCGGCGGCGGCGGGTGGGGAGCATGAGCCGGCGTTTGAGCGGTTCCGTGAGGCGGGGTGGAGTAGTGCGTGATGGGGATGGGGATGGGGATGGGGTATGGTTATGGTTTTTATGTGGATTGAATTCATGATGGGAAGGCGTTTGGGTACTTGGGCAGCGCTTTCAGCTTTAAGTTTGGGACTTGGGTTTTGAAGCGTTGGGATGGGTTTGGCGCATCGATTTGGTTGCCCCTGAGCTGTGTTCAGACTGGGCTTTGGGAGGGTGTGTTTCAGTTCAGCAAGCAGCAGCATGGCCTTTGGTCGTATATAGCGCCTTGGAATGCATCATCGGACGTATGTTTCAGCCTTCGACTATCAACCATTGGTTATTTCCTCTGATGTTTATGTGTTCATCTGTAGTCGTTATGGCTTGTTGATGATTGCATCATACCTTAGTGGGGCAGCGGGATCGGAGCTTACACCCCTGAGGGAAAAATTGAGGGGCGATGTTCAGTGCTACAACATCCCACCATCCCGCGTTCGAGAGCTTCTCTCTAACTAGTTGCGTCACGCATTCTCGCAGCCGTGCTTGTTACGATATCTCCCATATTCCGCAGCTCGCTTCAACCCGCCGACCTCAACATCCAAAAACGAACCCACGAACCCAACCCCCGAACCTCACGAACCAATGCAACAACCCCACCTCCACACCTGAACGAACCCCTCCATCCCCGAGAAACAAACATCGGCCTCAACCTCGACCACAACCCCTCCACCAAGCAACAACCCAACCCAAAATGCCACCACCCTCAACAACAACACCCCCCCCTCCTACCGCCTCAACGCCCCAAAAAGCCACCCTCACCCCCCTCCCCCCCTTCCAACCCGACCTCTACCAACGCGCCTGGTCCTCGACCCCCCACCCGACCCTCCCCCTCCTCGCGACCGCCCACGCCAAATCCGTCACCGTCTTCTCGCTCGCCACCCTCTCCAAGCACAGCGCCCTGACGGGGGGGCACGCGCGCTCCGTGCGCACGGCGGCGTGGCAGCCTGTCAGGGGTGGGGATACAAAAAGGTTGGGGTTGGTGACGGGGAGTTTTGATGCGACGGCGGGGTTGTGGAGTTTTGAGGGGGATGGTGTGGGAAGTGGTGGGGGTGGTGGTGGGGGGTTGGAGAGGGAGGTGAGGATGGGTGGTGGTGCGGAGAGTGAGGAGGAGGAGGAGGTGAGGGAGTGGGAGTTTAATTTGGTGTTGGAAGGGCATGAGAACGAGGTCAAGTCGCTGGCGTTTTCGCCGGGCGGGCAGTACCTGGCGACGTCGAGCCGGGATAAGTCGGTGTGGATCTGGGAGGATGTGTCGTCCGGGCAGGGCAGGGATGACGAGGATGAGTGGGAGACGGTCGCGGTGCTGAGCGAGCATGACGGCGATGTCAAGGCCGTCGCGTGGTGCCCGTCGAACCTGCCGAATGCGAGGGCTGGTGTCGGGCGGCAGCACAACAGCTCTGAGGTGCTCGCCAGCGCGAGCTATGATGATACCGTCAGGGTGTGGCGAGAGGATGCGGATGGGGAGTGGGTGTGTGTGGCGGTGCTAGAGGGACATGGCGGGACAGTGTGGGGACTGCAGTGGGAAGGGAAGGAGAGGCAGGATGGGCGGTTCCCGAGGTTGATGACCTTCTCGGCGGACGGGTCGATCAGGGTGTGGACGCTGAGAGTGGACGAGGAGGAGGAGGAGGAGGGCCAGCAGGAGGGGAATCCGTTTAGGTCCGGGTTCGGCGGGGTGCCGAGCACGATGCGGAGGTCGCTCAGGGAGGAGTGGGACTGCACGGCCGTGCTGCCCAAGGTGCACACGCGGGATGTGTACTCGGTGTCGTGGAGTGCCGACACCGGGCTGGTGGCTAGCACGGGTAGTGATGGTATCGTTGCGGTATACGCCGAGGAGAGCGCGCCCGAGGACGCCGCCAAGTCGGGTGTGGAGGGGGGAGCAGAAAATGGCACATCCGGGCCGAAAAGTAACTGGAAAGTGTTGGGCACCGTCGCCCGCGCCCACGGCCCGTACGAGGTCAATCACATCACATGGTGCAAGAGGTTTGACCCTGGGGCGGAACACAAGGGCAAGGAGGAGATGCTGGTCACAACAGGTGATGATGGGGTCGTCCGGCCGTGGCAGGTCAGGGTATCATAGCTGGTTAAAATACCGCGGTGTAAATAGACTAAACAGAAAGCAAGTCTTTTCCCCTCAACAACCATTCAGTTTCGTCTGGCGTGATCTCTATCAAATCTCATGGATACGATTAGTCCCGGGTAGTATTGTTGGCAATCAAGGATCACTTTACATGTTCGGCAAATCGGTAAAGGTAAAGGTCATTTCTCATCATTCAAGAACTGCTCGCTTTTGTACATGTAGCGTCTCCTGGCTAGGTGGGATCACTCCCGACGGAGAGTGCTTCCCCATTACCCAACAGATACCATGCGAGCAACAAAGGAAAGGTTTAATGATCCCCCCTACCCAATGATCTATTACTCGAGCATACGATGATCGATGATAATACAAAAGACAGACCACATGAGAACTGTCTACAGGTTACGCCTCACGGTCGATGCCACAGCCGCGGGCTTACTCGCCCTTGAGCTTGTCCTGCTTGACGGAGAAGGCCATCTCCAAGAGATCCTGCTCCTCCTTGGTATGCGACGCCTTCAGGCCCGTAGCCACCGACGCGCTAGGGTTGCGGCCGGCGTACATGACGTGCTTGCGGTGATGGTGCTGCGTTTGGTTGAGCAGCGTCTCGATACGCGGCTGCGTGTAGCTCCAAGCGCCGGCGTTCAGGGGCTCCTCCTGGGCCCAGACGATGGTCTTGGCATTGGGATACATGTCAAGGTTCTCGCGCAGCTGCTCCCACGGGAAGGGGTGGAGCTGCTCGATACGGGTAAGGGCGACGTTGTCGACTTTGTTGTCGGCGCGGTACTTGTGAAGGGCACCATACACCTGGCCCGAGCAGAGGATGACACGGTCGATCTCGTCGTGCGACTTGATGGCGCCAGACTCGTGCGCCGGGTCAGCGATGATCCACTGGAACTGAGAGTCGCCCGTGAACTCCTCAATGTCGGAGCGAGCGAGGGGGTGGCGCAACAGCGACTTGGAGAAGAAGAGAATGAGGGCTAGACGACAGGTTAGCATAAATCATATCAGAAGACGCCGAATATGCGGCAACTTACGCTTCCGGAATTGCCGGTTCATCTGGCGGCGGAGAATGTGGAACAGGTTGGCGGGAGTGGTCATGTAGGCAATCTGCACGTTGGAGTCTTGGTGCTGGCGCTGCAGCTTGTCCTCCGAGGGGAAAACACGGGGATCCTCGTTGCAGAGCTGGAGGAAGCGCTCCAGGCGGCCGGAGGAGTGTTCGGGACCCTGGCCGTCGTAACCGTGGGGGAGAGACATGACGAGGCCGGTACGCTGCATCCATTTCTGCTCACCAGAGGCGATGAACTGATCGATGATGCATTGAGCATTGTTGGCGAAGTCACCAAACTGGGCTTCCCACATGACAAAACCGTTGGGGTCGGTCAGGGAGTAGCCGTACTCAAAACCGAGAGCGCCGAACTCGCTGAGGGACGAGTTGGAGATGACAAACTTGCCCTGGTCCTTGCTGAGATGCTGGAGCGGCGTGTAGGTGTCCTCGGTCTCCTGGTCGTGGAAGACGGCATGGCGCTGCGAGAATGTGCCACGCTCGACGTCCTGGCCCGAGATACGGACGTGGCGGCCTTCAGTTACGAGGGTGCCAAACGCCAACGCCTCAGCGGTCGACCAGTCGATGTTTTTGCCTTCAACCACGGACTTGGTCCGGTTGGTGAGAATGCGCTTCAGGTTGCGGTGGGCGTTGAAACCCTCGGGCGTGGAGCCGATGACCTCGGCAATGTGCTCTAGAGTCTTCTGGTCGACACCGGTTGGTTTGTGTGGCAACACCTCGGAGGCTAGCTCCTTGGGGGACTTGAAGCCGTTCCAAGCACTGGTGGTCCACTCCTTAGAGGTAGGCTGGTACTCCTTGGATTTGGAGAAGCTCTCCTCCAGCATGCCCCAGACCCACTGCTTGTGCTCCTCGACGTCCTCCTTGGTGAAGGTACCCTCCTTCAGGAGCTGCTCGACGTAGATCTGAAGTTGCGGGTGCTTCTCCTGGATGCGCTTGTACATCAGGGGTTGGGTGAAAGACGGCTGGTCGGTCTCGTTGTGGCCATGCTTCCGGTAGCAGACCATGTCAATGATGACATCCTGCTTGAACTCGGCGCGCCAGTCGGCAGCCAACTGGCAGACGAAGTTAACGGCCTCGACGTCATCGGCGTTAACGTGGAAGACAGGGGCGTCGATCGCCTTGGCAATGTCCGTGCAGTAGGGGGTCGAGCGGGAGTAACGAGGATCTGTGGTGAAGCCGATCTGGTTGTTGACAACCAAATGGATCGTGCCGCCGGTGGAGAAGGCCGGGAGGGAATGGAAGCCGAGACACTCGTAGACGACACCCTGGGCGGCAAAGGCAGCATCGCCGTGGAGGAGGACGGCCATGGCGCTGCGGTGGGTAGCCTCGTCGTTGTTGTAGTGCTGGATAGCACGGACCTTGCCGAGCACGACGGGGTCCTCAGCCTCCAGATGTGACGGGTTGGCCACTAGAGACAGCTGCACCCGCTTTCCAGAGGGGGTGGGCCGCTCAAAGTTCATGCCCAGGTGGTATTTGACGTCACCAGAACCTTCGTCTTCGGCACCGGCAGTGCCGGCGAACTCGCTGAAGATGGACTCGTTGGGTTTCCTAACGACGTTGCTCAGCACGTTAAGGCGACCACGATGCGGCATGCCAATGACGATGTCCTTGACGCCATAGTCGACGCTACGGTCAATGAGCGCCTTCATACCGGGTACCAAAGTCTCGCAACCCTCTAGGCCGAACCGCTTGTCGTTGGGGTACTTGGTGGAGAGGAAAGATTCGAAGCTGGAGCTCCAAATAAGACGATCCAGGATGCGGCGCTTCTCGTCGATCGAGTACTTGAAGGGTTGCGGCACCTCAACACGCTCGCGCAACCAATCGCACTTTTCCCTGTCGGGAATATGGATGAACTCGACGCCGTACGAGCCGCAGTAGATCTTCTCGCATGCGTCGACGATCTCGCGGAGCGTCATCTTCTCACGGCCCTCGCGCTTGAAGCGGGGCAAGATACCGGGGCCCAGGGTGTACTCGGTGTCGAGGTCCTTCTCCGTGAACTGGTAGTAGTCGAGCTCGAGCTCCTTCGGGCGGATGTTACCGAAACCCTTGGAAGCATTACGGATGCCCAGGGGGTCGATCTTGGACTTGTGGTGGCCACGGGCCTGGTATGCGCGCACGAGCAGTTGGACCTTCAAGTGGTTGTCGACGTCGGAACCCTCACCAATGCCAACACCAGCGCCAGCGGCGAGGCCAACGACGGCCTCGCTGCCGGGCACAAGAGACGGTGGGGGGGTGAAGGCCTGGGAGATGGGCATATCGCCGCTCTCCATGTTCTTGAAGTAGACCTGCCACGAAACATGGACGCTCTCGGGGTCCTGCTTCCACTGCAGGTACATCTCATCGATGTAATTTGCTGTGTTGCCGGAGAGGAAGTTGTCGTTCGAGTTGGGCGGGTTATGCAGAGCGCTCTCGAAGCGTTTTTGGGCGGCGATGGCGAGCGGGCGGCGGGCAGCGGCGGGCCTTAGGTTGGCGCGCGCCGAGACGGTGGCTGTCGAGAAGCATCGCGACGATGAGGCCGCGGCGCTTTGTAGCGCCCGGATGGAGGTGCGCAGCATCTCGGCCGGGTGTTACGGGGTTTCAGTTGTGGTGTTATGAGGGTTTATGGTGTAGGTGTTGCCCTCAAACAACTTGCGAGAAAAAACCAACGGGCCGTCAGGAATAGGTGGAAATCGAAACCCGCCGGGTGGGTGTGTTTGCTAGCTTCCGGGTAACTACCGTAACTACCGTACTGGGTATAAGAAGACAGCCAACGGCAGCAGAAACTAAAAGAGCGGCGGAGTAAGTCGCGTATAAGGTGGTACAAAAAGCGGAAACTATATCGTCAAAGGACGAGATGTCTGATTTTGGGACATTCCAGGTGGGCGTGTCCGTCCCAATCTTTGGTGAGCTGTTTTTTTGTGGTTTGGTTTAGGTTTGGGAAAATGACCAAGTCTTTGCCCGCTTCCTTGCCCTGGGCTGGCCTGCTGAAAAAGGGCGCTGGGCCGGAGACGATGACGGCAATTTTCGCTGGCGGGTGACTTGGGGACCTGCAAGAGAACCCCTGTCCGATACCCGATGCAACCAACCAGCGGTCGCCCTGCGGCACTTGGATGCTCACTTGGTGTGGCCAAGCCACGGCTAGACGGAAGCAGCGTGTGAGCCCGAGGCCTCTGTCGCCTTTTGGGACAATCGCGAACCCGCCACCCACTTCCTTGTCTCGTTCTTCGGTCGCAAATCCATCGATATCCGGGCCAAGCCGAGAGCGTGGTTTTTTTTTTACTGTGGTACCTTTGGGAATAATTGTACTCTCTCAGGTCCCTGAATCCGACTTTCTGTTGTTTAAGTCCCGCAAACAAACCGTACGGTATTCCGGTTTGCTCCCTGCATTGGATCATATGAGAAGGGGCTTGGGGGGTTCCAAGTTATTTTGTTTCAGCAATACTGATTTAAGTCAATCCATCGGTGCACAGCGCGTGACCTCACCCTCGACCCTGCCATTGGGTTTCGGTTCCCAGAACCGGTCCGGGCCCGGGGTTCCCAGACCAAGCGGGGGGTAGCGCGCGGACGAGACCGGTCCAGAGCAGCAGCAATCTTATTATTTTCCTTTCTTTTTATTCTTTTCAGCTCATTATCTATGAGACAAAATACGAAGCACAAGCCGTTGAACCGTCTTATCTTCCCGCATTGTTTGGAGCCTTGATAGATGACGGAGACGAAGGCAAATCTGGATCTAAGAATCGCAGTGGGGTTCGTCCTGACCGGGTTGTGGGGTGGACCGTTATAATTAGCGACTTGGCACGGTAACCTCTCAAGCCTCTTTGGCCCAGGGTTGCCTGGGACCTTCACAACAACTCAAAAGTGGAATTGAAGTTCATCAAAGTTAAACCTGAAGCACCGCGCCGCTAACAACGCCGCAATACGCATTCCAGCTGCCAAACTCCATCCAACCAACCAAGAACGTATTCGGGGTTGGCTAAAGGAACGGCGACAGGAATTAGGAATTACTGGACTCATTGATTAAGCCTGCTCCGCGGGCGTTGCTGCCAACATGGCCCTCCCGCGTGGCAGGACCTCGTACAAGAAGAAGGAAGGCATCCTCACGCTGACCGATGACCGCAGTGCCTTGATATGGATGCCATTACCCGCAACGGGCCCGCCTACCGTGTCTCTGGCGCTGGAGAATATAATGAATCTTCAACAAACTCCCGATGGAGCAGCAAAAGTCATCTTGAGGGTCATCGAGAAACCCAAACCGGGCGCGGGCGAAGGGGCGGCACCATCACAATTCCTCTTCCAGTTTACGTCGCCCTCCGAGGCCAGAGCTGAGGCGAACGCCGTTAGGGATCTTCTCTCTCAGTTGCTGGCTGCTGCACGCGAGAACGACCCGAACGTGCCAAAACCCGCGGCACCGGCGGCGCAGAACGGGGCAGATGGGGCGGACGGCGCCGGGGCCTCGGCGGCCATGTCTTTTGCCAACACAGTGAACGCCAAGGCAGCGCCGCCGAGGTGGTTCGACGACAACGTGCTCAAAGCAGACACCGAGCTGCAGCAATCACTCCTAACGAAGGACGAGGGTCTAGCCCGAACCTACAAGGATGCCTTCGCCTTGAAACCTAGTTCCATCCCAGAAGCCGAATTCAATGCTCGATTCTGGTCCACCAGGGTTGGCCTTCTCCGTGCTCATGCCATCGAGCTGAACCAGAAGAAGGGAGCCTACAATGTGCTCTCCACCATCAAACCCCGAACCGAGGATAATCTGTTCAAGCTCAGTCTCTCGTCGGAGCAGATTTCTATGATCCTACAGCAGCACCCTCTTGTGAGGCGCATATATAACGAGAATGTCCCTAAACTTGAGGATAACGAGTTCTGGTCTCGGTTCTTCCTGAGCAAGCTATCCAAACAGCTGCGCGGCGAGCGAGTGACAGAAAATGACATTAACGATGCCATTTTTGATCGATATCTCAGCGCCGACAACACGTTCGGTTTCTCAAGCAAGATTACGTCGACACAAAAGGTCCCACACATCATAGACTTGGAAGCAAACGAAGAGAACCAGGGCGGGTTCAAGAGCGGCAACCGCAAGGATGTCGAAATGCGGCCGCGGGGAAACATCCCCATCATCAAGACGCTCAATAGCCTCAGCGAGAAGATCATGGCCAATGTCGCCCCTTCAGACGCCGATCCTTCCGCTGGCGACGGGCTCGACGACGACACGCGCACCTTTAGCGAGCTCAGCCTGCGCGATCTCCGCGGCGACGCAAAGGCATCCCGCATCAAACTCAACGTCAAGGAGCAGAACAAGTTCTTCTCCAACCACGACACCCAATCCGAAGAGGCCAAGATCTACGAAACGCAGGTCCCCTCGGAGGTCCTCTTCGAAGTCACCGCCGACATCGAGACGCTCGACGACGACGGCTCAGGCGGAATAGACATCCGCAGGGGCATCGGCGTCGACGACGACAGCGACAGCGACCCCGACACCAAAAAGCCCAGCCACGTCGGGGCGCGGAGCGCCCGCAAGCAAGCACAGAGCCAGATCCTCGACGGCATGCGCAAGAAGCGCGCCGAGACGCAGGGCACCTTCGCTCTGGGCGGTGGCGGCGACGAGGACGCGTCGCCCATGGGAATACCCCCGGAGATTGCGCAGCGGTGCGTGCTGACCAACGCGACGACGACCGAGTTCCTCAAGCAGTTCTGGGCGGCTTTCCTGTCCGGCGACGCCGCGCGCACGCAGGAGCTCGCCTACTACGCCGAGTCGTTGCAGCGGTCGACCGACCGCATCAACGCGCTCGCCGCCGAGGCCGAGCGCATCCGCCAGCAGGTCATGGACAAGCGCAAGCGCGAGATTAGGGAGCACTACGAGCGGACGCGTAAGAAGCTGCGCTGGCAGCCGCCTAGGGGTGGGCAGGATTCGGTGCTGGCGCTGTTTGAGGCGACGCTGCTGGGGATTAATTCGGCGTTGGACTTGTATCGTTCGGCGCAGGGCGAGGCGAAGGCGAGGAAGTGAAGGGGCGGGTGGACGGATGGGATATATAAATATAGCGTATAACGCAGGAAAAGGGTGTATTCGTTGATGATACCATTACGCATTAGGCTCGGGAGAACAAAGGTTGAAATATATGGTCTCCCACCCAAGCCTCTTTATATTTTATCTAATGCACGGGACCAAATCCCCGGCGGTTACCCACACAAATGGCACAGGTACATGGAACGGCCGCGGCCGAATGGCCAACCCCAGATATACGCACGCACAGCTAGCTAGCTACTTGCTATTTGCATTCTTCCAACGCCATGCGCCATTCTAGTTCCTCCACGGCTCATTATCCCCCCCTTCCCTCACATACACTCAATTCAAGCCGCAGGATTGACCTGCCTCACTCTCGCCTCCCCACTCGACCCCTTGCCATCATCAGGCACCACCTCAAAGCCCATCCCCTTCTTCGCCACCTTCTTCCGCCCGGCGTCACCATAGCGCTCATCAAACTTGCGGATCGCCTTCAGCCCATCCATATCCCCACTGATGCTGGCACTAATCTCGCGCAGGCCCTTATCAAAATGGCGTTGCTCGAGCACGCGCTTCTCAGGCCACTGGAACTCGCCCTCCCCCTGCCAAGCAACCTTGGCACGCACCTCCTCACGGACGGCCTCCATGGCGGCGGAGACGCAGAGGTTCTTGAGGTCGGAGCCCGAGTACAGCTCGGTGTCGGCGGCGAGGCGGGCGAGGTCGACGTCGGGGGCGAGGGCCTCGTCCTGCAGCATGACGCGCAGGATGGCCTGGCGCTCCGGGGCCAGGGGCAGGTCGACGAGGATCTTGCGGGGCAGGCGGCGGAGGACGGCCTCGTCGAGGTCGTAGGGCCGGTTGGTGGCGACCATGATGAAGGCGCGCGAGCCGGTGAGGCCGTCCCACTCGCGCAGGAACTGGGTGATGGTCTCGCGGTAGGCGGCGCGGGTGGAGCCGGTGCGGCGGGCGGCGAGGAGCGCGTCGGCCTCGTCGAGGAAGATGACGCAGGGGGCCAGCTTGCGCGCCAGGCTGAAGAGCGCCTGCACGTTCTTCTCGCTCTGGCCCACGTACTTGTCGTTGATGCTCGCCGCCGACACCTCGAGCATGCTCGCGCCGGACTCCTTGGCCACGGCCTTGGCGAGCAGCGTCTTACCCGTCCCCGGCGGCCCGTAGAGCAGGCAGCCGGGGATGTGCTCCGTTTTGAGCACGCCGTAGGAGAAGGCCTCGGGGCGGACGAGGGAGAGGGTGGTCAGGCCGATGAGTGACTCTTTGGTTTCCTGCGGGACGACGATGTGGTCGAAGGTTGTGTGCATGTCGTTTGCGTTGATGAGGCCCGAAAGGAGCTTCTTCTCGTTTTCGTTATATTGTTTAGACGCGGCAGCGCCGGAAAGGTTCTTGGCGGGGGAGGATGCCGACTTTCGCGGCGCGGCAAGCGGGGAGGAGTAAGGGGCCAAGATATCTGGGTTGATCTTATGCCAGTGCTTGTCCCGGTCGAGCGTGAACTGCAGGCCGTAGCATAGCTCCGGAACGCCGTACTCCTCGCGGGGGCCCATTCGGGCACCCACCATCAGCGATACGAGACGCTGTACCCATTCTGCGTCAAGGACGTTTTTATTTAGCCAGTTAAACGCCATATCCAAGTCCTTTTTCGAGACTTTGGGATCTTTCGAGTGCAGGAGCCCCTTGGTAATGGTTATGGGGACTTCGTCGCCAACCATGGCGCGGAGCATATCCTCGATATTAGCCAGGTTTTCTTCGGCATTGGCCCATTTCTCTTCCACGTCCGTCCTCTCTGGGTCGGCATGGAACGGGATGACGTGGGCGCCGTCTCGAGCCAACTCGGTGAGCTGCTCTCGGTACTCCGGTAACTTGTCTAGCTCACCGGAGGAGCTGCCGACGAGAACAACCTTTCTCCCTGCCTTCCACATCCGGTCGGCAATGGCCCGTAGCCTTTGGATGATGGGGCGGTACAGCAAGTTCACTTCCACGTAGTCGTGGAGATGGATGATGAGGTCTCGCCGTAGCGCCTTCACCTCTAACTCGTTCTCGTTGCGTATAGAAGCTATGATCGAGGGGCAGGCTTTGGTCACCGTCACCTCCCGTTCACGTTTCTGATCGACAGCGGCAACAATCGTCTCCAGCGCAGAGTCGATTTTCAGATCTTCCCAGCGGTTATCTGAACCACCCACCCCGAAGAGCTCCCTCTGTGTGATCAAATTCCGCAGCCGCACGGGCAGCTCGACGGCGACCGCGCCGATCTGATCCGGCTCGGAGCCGGAGCCAGAGCTGGGAGCGGGAATGGCCCGCGGCACAACCCTCCCGTTCATCTCGGCAGCGGCGTGGCCAAGCATGGAGAGGGAACCGCGGGCTGAATACTGAGTTTGACCCAAGTAAGGCCCCAGGAGACGGGCGATGTGATGGGCAGATAGGTGCACAACATCGGCCTTGAGGTCTGTGGCTACGTCGTTGATTATCGAGTCGGCGACTGTCCTCCCCGCTCCATTGAGCATGGAGAGAACAATCTGGGGCCGATACACATCTGGCCGGTCAGATATGGGCAACGCGGTCATTTGGGAGGTCACGACGGCGAGGAGCTCCACGGAGGGGGCGTACTCGGGCTCCGGTCGTTGGGCTATGGGGCTCTGGTGAAATCCCGAACCAGGCCCGGTGTCGGACCGGACATTTGCAAGCCAGCGCTGAGACTCCTGTGAGAGCGCGGGTGAGGGGTGCCACAGGTCCCTTTCGTACATACTCGCCAAATGGTGCTGGCGCAGTCTCTCGATGTGACTTGGGTTGGCTTCGCTTTCATTATATGTAAGCAGAAAAGTCTGCCAGAAAGCCGCTCGGTGTACGGCCTTTGCCCGCTTCAGCAATCGATATAGGGTGCCGTCCTCCCATTCTCTCCTCCTTGCGAAGCGAGTCAACTTGTCTTTGAATGCGTCTACTTCCTCCTCCCGGAGCGAGGCTTTCTCAACCGTTTTCTCCTGGATCAGCAGCAGCGGATCGCGATTGGCCTGGCCTAGCTGGGGCAACCGGGTGCTAGGAACACCGATGGGCCGCTGCTCGTACAGCGAGATCTGGGGCATCGAAAACCACGAAGGCACCTCGAAGGGGGGCGCCTCCTCGACGCGGTTGTTGCGGTTGGCGCGGGCGCGGGCCGAGCCGTAGCCGGCACTCTTCAGCTTCTCCCGTTTGGCATCGGCATCAGCATCAGTGGCTGGGTTGGACTCGGGTTCGGCCGGCCGGCCATTCTCTGTTGCTGCCGCCCCATTGTCCTTGTTTGAGCCGGCCGGGGGGGAAGGGGGATCCTCGGCGTTCGATTCATCGGGGCGGGCGAGGAGGGACGGCGAGCTGTGGAAGCTGCGGGTGGTTATCGCGGGGCCATTCGGACGGCGGGGAATACGGCATCGATGTGGAAGAGGGTTACGAATAGCAGCGGAAGCGACAGCGGAGGTCGGACTGGCGTGAACAAGGGCGCGGGGCAGTCGATTGGCTCTAGAGGGAGTCTGCACCGACAGCAGGGCCCGAGCCCCGGCGGCCGTAGGCATGAGAACAAGGCGATTTGGGGGTTACCGCGTACATGCGAATCGAATTGCCTATTCGGGCTTCGTCGGTATCCAATGGCGTACCTGGGCAACTACTGTTGCAGTGGAGGTAGTTGCTGCCGGGCGTGAAGGAGCACACGAAGGATCGCGATGTCGGTGCACCGCCGCCATTCAGTGGCCATCAAATTTGGCCGTTGACAACCGAACCTTCATCAACATACAGGGTTAGGGTTATACATGGCTAAAATGTCTCGAGTCGGCGAGAATAGAGGAGAGCAGGACAGCACTGTAAGCCAGAAGATAAGGCCGCTGTCGCTAAAACATCAGAAAAGGCTCGTCATTACTCATGATCTATATACCCGTCTCTCATAGCCCAAAACCCCTAAAACAGCATCTCATCCTCCACCCCTCCTCGCTTCCCCCCTTTCCAATGCCCTCCCTTCCTCCCCCGTCCCTCTCTCCCACCCAACTCCCACCTCCCCACAGCAGCACCCAGCCTCTCCAAAACCGCCCTCCACTCCCACGGACTATAGCTCGCCCCGCGAAGCGAGGGCACACCACCGCCGGCCACCATGGTTTGACTCATCATCATGGGGAACCCTCCCTGCGACCCCCGCCCCGAGGACGCCATCCTCACCATGACACGGTCCGCCGTCACCACCCAGTTCTGCCGCACGTCCGTCGCGATGAAGTTGGCAAACGTTTGCACGCGCGGGTGGCCGCCGCTGCCGGGTGCGGGTATTGACCTTGGTGGCAGGGCGGTCAAGATGCTTGATAGAGTGAGGCTGGTCGGGGTAGTGCCCCCTCCATCTGGGAGGGAGAGGGTGTCCCCGATGTGAAACCGCAACTCTGTAAACAACGTTGCGATTTTGTCTATGGGGTCTTGTAGGTGAGGTATTGCCGAGTCTGAGTCGGGTTCGTTGAACAGGTAAGCTGCGAGGCTTGGTTGTAGGATGTTGGCTATGGTGGCCAGGAGCGACAGGATGTGCAGTCGAGGGAGCGAAAACGCCGCGGTGTTCCTGAGTGTGTCGACCCAGGCCAGAATACTCGTCAAGATCCCCACCGCATGCTCCACGTCGTGGTTTGGTAGTTCCTTCGGAACGCAGCCTGAATCGAGGATTTCCCCAAGCGCGACCGTGTACACCTCCAACAACGCCCAGCAATCTGGAACTTGGGCGGACGCCTGGATGATGGCCGGTATCATGTGCTGCAGTATGAATGATGTGACATGGGCATTTCTCATTGCCCTGCTCAAAATTTTGCATTCCTGCTGAAGCTTGTCGTTGCCTAACGAAACTTTAAAGTTGTTGAGCAAATAGTGGAAGAGCTGCTGGGTCGCGGTGGCGTCCCCTTCGCTCAGCTTGACTCCGTACGCGACGATGCCGGCGGTATGAAGCTGCGGATCTTGAATCGATGGCGAGTAATCAGCGCTCGGCTGCATGAAGAAGGGATCGACTGTGCAGATGTTGACTCCGTGAGACTTGATCAGCGAGATGACCTG
Organism: Chaetomium tenue; assembly: GCF_020726465.1. Taxonomy (NCBI): domain Eukaryota; kingdom Fungi; phylum Ascomycota; class Sordariomycetes; order Sordariales; family Chaetomiaceae; genus Chaetomium; species Chaetomium tenue. Next base: position 1,411,391 of record NW_027117334.1, on the reverse strand, counting down.
TCTCACAAAGTCAATGTATAGGCCATGTTCGCTGGGATAAGACCGGAGCAGCGCCAAGTCATCCTTGATCTTCTGCATGACCAGCTGGAGCGTCTTTTTGAATTCGTCACGATGCTGCCTCGCTTGTACTGAATCATATTCTCTGAGTTTCTTCCGCATATACTGGATGGCGCAAGAGAAGAAGTCGATGTTCGAGTTGTAATCCGGAGGGATTCCCACGGTAACTGTGGCTCGTTCCAAGAAGGCCAGATTGTGGTGCTTGAGAACTTCTGCTAAGTAGTTCTCGTACCCTAGATACCTCAGCGGCTTCACAACCGCGAGTACCCACAGGCCCAAAACGTTGATTCCAATGTCTCGGAAATCGAAAACGTGATTCTTGACAAGGACTGCAAGAAAGAGTGGGAGAAATCTCCTTTCCGGTGTCGTCAAGTTCTTCGGTACGTCGGGAAACAAACTGTACTTTCCGGGAGAAAAGTAAGGCAGCAGTTGCTGTCAAGGTCAGCGATGTGCCTCAAGGTAAGTGTATAGGACGAAAAACTACGAACCGTGACTCTGTTCTTGACAAACCTAGCCGCAATCCTTGCCGCCAAGGTGACCGCTTTCTCCGCGCAGGCAGACTGTTGGGTGTGTCGCCGTGGAGACTTTTCCAGGGGAAGGGCAAGAATGGTTCGGGTCATCCAGAAAAAGTCTTTGGTCAGGTGCTCATTCACCAGCTATTCCATACCAGATTAGCATCTCATGAAATCAATAATAGAACCAAGACATACCAGCACGGCGTCCTCCAGGAAAGGGGCATTAATGTTGTCGTCGAACTCGCTCGAGTACTGCTCTTCCGACGCTTGGTCTATCCGGCCCATCAGATGCTCGAGCGTGTCGAGCGCTACTCGGAGTATGCCCCAGTCAAACCCTAGAGACTGATAGTCAAGACTAGTGAACACCTTTTGCAGTTGGCCTACTCCAAGTTAGCCATCCGGTTCACGCGACGAGAGAAGTCGGCTTACCTGTGTTGAGCCCATACAAAACCGCCTCGAGAGTCGGGGCCCGCTGCAAGACATCCAGAGACGCCTTCACGGAGAAGTGAAGCACATCCAAGGCCGTCGCCTTGTTCTTGGCTACCATTTCGTCCCGCATATCCTTGCTGATGTTGGGCATCTCAGTGGACAGGGCCCGGAACTGCTGCTCAATGTCCGAGGCGGCGGAGAGGTACTGATCCAGGACCTGGTTGAAGACATTGTTCCGCCAGACAGCGAGTGGCCTGAAAACGACGCCGCCCTCATCCTTGGCAATCACAAAGCGTGCAAGCTGATTCCAGGCTCTAACGTTAATCAGACATGCTTCCTTGTGAGCGGTACCAGGGACGACCAGCGCCTCTATGTCGTGGACTTCTCGCCGCAACTCAGGCGGTGAGACCCAGAACAAAGTGCACAAGAGATCATGGTGGTTTCTTAGGGCTGCCAGATCATGCTGGCGGATGGTGTCCTCCCTTAGATATTGCCGGCTGTGGTTGGGGAGCGTCCTGGTGACGAGATTCTTGATGTCGTTGGGGCGGCCGAGTTCCTTTAGACGCTGGATCGCCAAGGCTAAAAGTTTGATGAAGATGTGGAAGCACCGGTCTTCTGGTTCGATGGCCAGCGACAGCTTGCGGTCAAGTTCCTCGAGAAACTGCGGGGATTTGTACACTTCCTCGTTCCTGAGGTGCGCCAGGTTTTGCGAACCGAAGAAGTCGAAGATGGTCCCGATAACACCGGTACACTTGCGCCATCCCCACTGCTGGACGAGAAAATGGCAGCGTGCCACAAGGGCTCGGCAGTAGTCGTTGAAACCGGGCGGTTGACGAGGATTTGCTTGGTACAGCTGAAAGACTCGCTTCAGCAACTGCTGCGGCAGCGCCCATCCTTCTACCGGTGTAACGTGCCTCGCCCCCGAAACGAGAAGTCCGGAGTTGTCGATCTCAGAGAGTGGCAGTAACGTGAACACGTCTTGCCAAATCCGCTCAAACACCTGTGCATCCGAGCCCAAGGCGACCTCACGGCCTAGCATGACAGACTGGGTGACATCCCAGAAAGAGCTTCTCGGAATGGCAGCGCTTTCCAAGAGTCTCATCATAACCACCCAACAGTTCGCAAGACACAGGTCCGGACGTATACCTCGCTCCCTGAAACCTGAACGTTGCAAATCGCCGTAAAGAGTTCGCAGTTCCTCGGTGCCGCATGATAGGAGGTGACGGATGGTGATCGAAGCCGTTTTCTTGAGCAAATCATCAAGTTTCATGGATTGAAAAGGGTCGCCGTTAGGTCCCTGGCTTATCGAACGTACCGCCAGCGTGGCGAGAGAAAGGCGGATATTAACCCCAAGCTGCGCTCTCTTGGCGCCCTCCGAGACCAAGCTCGTATCAGTTGACTCGAGACGATTAGTGAAACTGGAAAGAATCTCAAGCCACCTCGACACAAATGCCTTCCCCGCAGAATCAGTGGGAATATTCAGGGAATGCAACACGTATCCAAGCACAAAGTCGGCCGCTTCCGGTGCCTTTGGGCTAAACCCTTCGCTTGCCGCTGTGCCCTGAGCCAGTTGTTCGGTAACCCAGTCAATGAGGATACCGAGTTCTGAAGATGTAGTATCGTTCCAAGTGCTCCACCTTAGGATTCTCCCATCCAGGGGAAAGGACACGGCTGGCCTTTGATGGCGGGTCCGGTCAGACAGAGAAACATCTACCGCGTCACGCACTAATCCGCGTCCAATGACGGTGCTTTCGTGAAAGTAAACGTCTCTATCAAGCGGGAAAACTTCAAAGTGATGTGTGTAGTGCGTTCCGTATGGGCCAAGGCCTCTGAGCTTGTCTTCGGCCAAGGTCTTGTCCTGTGTTTGGCGTTCCCGGACTTCAATAGCCGAGAAGTCCGCCGGCAAGGGATCGTTTGCGCGAGCGTATTGCGGAGCCTCCAAGTCCACGCATTGGGGGCGACGCCTCTTGCGGAATCTTGACCTGTCAACTTTGGGGTTTCTGCTTGTTGGGGCGGAAGGTGTCTCAACACCCATACCAACTTCAGCCCCGTTGCCTTGTTCTTCGGCCACGGGCTCCCGGAGTGTGAAGTCCATGTCGAGAACGCGATCTGAACCGTCATCTGCCGAGGCATCCAAAATCCTCTGGTGCCTCCTATAAAAGGCATCCAGAGTCCGCTTCCGTGCATTGAGTTGCCGTCGTTTATCCCCGGTTTCCTCCTCCTCGAGTTGTGCCGGGTGCAGGCTCGGAGGGCGGTCTGGTATTTGTTTCCGCGGTTGGATAGCCGAAGTTGAAGCCGGTTGAGGGGCCTGGACATCTTGTGAACTTTCTTCGGCGGCGACAAATGAGTCCAGGTTGCTTTGTCGAACCAGCTTCCGGGGTTGGCCACCCCGGGGTCGTGGAGTGGTATTTGTCGATATCTCGCGCAGCACTGGCCTGCTCCTCGGCTTCTCGAGATGCTTTCGTTGTGGCGTGGGAATCTTGGGTTTCGTCTTGCCTGATTTCCAGTCCCGAAGGACTGAAAGGGCGTCAACGTTGTCGTTACGTGTTGCCAGACTAATGAGCTTCCTGGATGGACTAGCTTTGCCCAAATTCAACCTCCTCTTTGCAGCGCGCGCGGCGATCTTGACAAACTTTGGAGCTTCAGGTTCCGCAACATCCAGAATGCTCAGAAGTGGGGGTGTGGCTCTCTTCCTATCAGTATTGCGATCCACCCTAGAGCCACCCCTTTCTCGATGCCGTTGTTGCTTTGTTAAATTCCTCTTCGCGGAGGTTGGTGTGGCACCCTGTTTTGATCGATGTAGAACCTGGGTTATCCTGGGTTGCCGAGAAGTTGGATTGGGGCGGCCCTGGAAAACAGACTGCGTTCTACTCTGCTTCTGCTTCTTTGCCCTACCAGACGTCTTTTGTGGTCCGGATCTCTTCCTCCCCGGAAGCATCCAGTCAATCGTATCCTCTTCAATCACGGAAGCCCCATCGTCTTCGTTAATCACGATAGTCCTCGGTGCCGTTGGAATGGGATCGTTTGTGGCGATTGGTCGCCGAGGTGACTCGTTCTCGGAGTCTTCCGACTCATCAAACAGCATCAATGGCGCCGCGCTGGAGGGTTTTTCAAAGCCCTGACGGGGCAGGGCCACTCCACGCCTTGCAGTACGTTCCGGTGAAGGTTGAGGGGTCCTTCTCCGGGCATTCCGTGCGACGGGTTTACCTTGCTGATCTATACGGAGCCATGAGGCTGGCAATACTCCGCGGATCCTGCGACTGTTTTGGCGAACCACCTCTGAGTCACTACCAGAACCAGAGCTGTCTGTAGAATCCGCCTGATCCCCATCACTGAGGTCGCTCAGGGAATCCTCGTTGATCAGGATCGGAGAGTTTGTGGCTCTGGCTTCGAGTACAGCAGAATTCAATCCTGGGTCCCGAGCAGGTGTATCCGATGTGCTCGGACGAGATTCAACGGGCGGTTTCGGGGTGGTTCTGATTTTCCGCAACGGTTCTTCCGGCGGAGACGGTGTAGGTGGTGAAGAGGATAAATCCCATACGTTTAAAGGCGGCGGCTGAATAAACGTGGGGCGTTGTGGCGACGCCTGGGACGACGAATCAGGTATGAATCTAGCCCTTTTTCGTTTGACGGAGGACGACGTCTGGGGGCGCTGCCGCTTCGACACTTGCTGCCGCCTCTTTGGAGAGACCGGCCGAAGCCGATCTAACGGAGGGAACTCCTCGTCGGATAGGCTCGTAGCATCAGTCTGGTCGCCATTGGGCTGCTGGCTGCTAGTTCGTATCTCCTGGCCTCGAGGAGATGTTTTCGGGGCTGAAGGGGTGAGGGTCAATTCATCCTCGTCGTCATCAAATAGAATCGGCCCACTTTCTTCTAGGCCGCCGAGGACCCCCCCGCTTGCTTCCTGGCTTTCCTCGGCCTGGAATTCTTGTTCCTGGGAGTCTTCCTCCTCGATTCCGCTTCCTGCCGGCCGGGATGACTGGGCAACCCGGATGGGCTTCACACCGTGCGACTTCATAAAAGTAGCGTATTGCGCGTTCTCGAGAAGATAAGGGTGCTGCTGGATCGGTTTCCGGGGACGGAATGAGCGCTCTCGCCGGGGCTCGGCCTGATTTAGCAATGCCTGAGTGTTCGTTTCCTCCACGGACGGCGGTTCGCGGGTCGGGGACTGCGTAGGGTGGGCCACCGGGGGAGTAAGGCGAATATCGGGTAATGAAGGAAATCGCGGTGGTGTGGGTGTCCTTGAGAGAAAGCTCGCAGGAGAGGACGCGCCCGAACCCGGACTTGCGGCCGGGACATAGCCTGTCAATATCTCATCCTCGAGATCTGAATCCGACGTGAGTTTAGGCCGGTTCCTTGGTGTAGATGATGCGGGCCTGTCGAACGTAGACTTGGTGGGAGTAGAAGGGGTGCCCCGCTCCGGTATGTCTGCTGTCGGTTGGGCGTGCCACGGTGGCTGGCTCAGCATTTGTGACGCCTGGCCCGAAATCGTAGCGAGGAAGGGCGAAGCTTGCTCCGGTAAAGAACTCGGAACACTCCATATGTCCCCATCTCCATCTTTGGCCGGGTCCTGGCTCTTCTCTTCCACTCGCGTATCGTCGACATCGTTTCGGGGTAACTGCGTGAATTGGTCGAGGTTGTCGCCTTCGTCTCCATCATTGTCATCGTTAAAATTCGCGTCATCGAAGCTCTCGTCGTCCGAATCCGGAACCTCTCCCAGTTCCCTCCAGCTCTTCATTGCGCCCTATTATCATATCGTGGATGTCATTGAATCATCGAGCCAGCTTGTCGGGGGGATTGCCACCAGATCCGTCGTGAAGACATACATGCATGGGCGCTGCAGGGATAACTTAGTAATTACAAGGTACCGGGCCCTGAGTGCACCGCGGATGGCGCGTAAATTGGCGTGAGACGCGACTTGCAGAAGCTCTGGTGGGGCATTTTGGTCCGCAGTTCGCGTTATGCTGCCACCAATTAACACTGTCGGGCCTTCTAGGATCGTACTGTGTACAGTGTAAGTGTTTTGTTACCAGTGGTATTCGTATCAGTGTATGTTACACCAGAAAATAAATCGCATCAAGGAGGCCAGCAAGCTCTCAGTCAAAGCCAAAGCACAATCATTTTGTAACACCAAACAGACCGTTTTTGATCAAGCCGTCTGAAACGGCCATCCCCGACAATGAGCAATCAATCCAAGGTGATCACGATTGGCATCCTCATAGCTTTCGGGATTGGTAACGGTGAGGAGTGTAATTTGACATGGAAAGCTCTCGTGGATGTTGACATTCCTCTAGCTTATTATACATTCAACCCAAGTTTAAAGGAGTTAAAGGAGAAGAAAGAGGGCATGTCGATTCGGTGAGATTCCGTTATCATAACAACCGTGGCAGTCGGCGACTCACACCAAGGCAGCAAAACACTCGAACCTCAGGGGCGTCCAGCGCCACAGCCAGAGCAAAATCAAGAAAAATAATCCAGCTGAACTGAGGGGTGGCAACGCCGATGTAAGAACACAGTTGAATAGTTGCCGTGCGTTCTAGCTTCCGGTCAGAGTGAAGCAACACTGGCAGTTTGCAAGCTCAAGGGGCGGCTGCAAAGACGAAGACCAGCGCAGACAACTTGAGAAGGCACCGATTACATGCTATAGATGTAACAAACAAGTATTATAATCATGTATAGTATAGTTCCCATATGCTTACTCTCCGAGTTCTTCACATCCCGACTTATCTAGTATATCGTGGCCAGCTCTCCTCGACCGAGTATACCTCTTTCGATACCTGGTGCCATGAAATTTCTCTCTGAGGCCAGTTACCATTAATCATGAATCATGGCAGAGGTAGTGGGCAATGAGAAGCTTTCAACTACAAACCGAAAGTAAAGCATGTGAAATAATCTAACTACATAACTAGATATTCCTGTTAAATGCACATTACCTGGAATTGTGGATACCCTCCCATTACATCATTGAATGCCGAGGAGCCCCGCCTAGTTGCAACTAAACGGGAATGCCGGGCAGCACTGCAGAGCTCGGAATTCGAAATGGCCTGATTGGAAGCTGAGGCCATCTGCCCGAAAAAAAGCTCGTCCGTGCATACTCGCTTCAATCACCTCACACAAAACACACCCACCGACGAGCTCCCAGGCCGCCAGCCGCTCCGGTTACTCAATTGGACCCATCTCCCCTCTCCAAGTCTGCATCGAGTCCGCTAGCCGACCGACGAGCTTTATCAATCGCCCAATATGTCGCCCGTCATCCGCAACGCCCTGGTGCGCGCCTCCCGGCAGTCGGCCACCACTGCCCTCGGCTATCGCGCCGCCTCGACACACGCCATCTCGAACCCGACCCTGGCCAACATCGAGAAGAGATGGGAGGGCATGCCGATGCAGGAGCAGGCCGAGCTGTGGATGGCCCTGCGCGACCGGATGAAGGAGAACTGGGCCGACATGACTGTTCAGGAGAAGAAGGCCGGTAAGTTGCCGATGCCAAGCCCCCTCATGGCCAGTTTCATCTACGGCGGGTCGGTCCCGCAGGCTTCGCGAAGCTTGAAGGGAGGTTCCTAGCTGGAACTTGGATGGATCGCGATGGTTTAGCGGTCGCCAATTTATGGGGAGCAAGCTTGTAGCGCTGCTAGAACACCTACGTCACTCGCACCCCCGCTCGCAAGGGTCGAACCATCACGATACATACATACATATATACACAAAAGCAGACACTAATCGGACACGTCTCTATGTAGCCTACTGGGTCGCATTTGGTCCCCACGGCCCTCGCGCCCTCGACCCCCCCGGTGAGGGCAAGAAGGTTGCTCTCTATACCGCCATCGGCCTCGGCGCCAGCCTCCTCCTCTTCGCCACTGTACGGTCTTTCGCCAAGCCGCCACCGAGCACCATGACCAAGGAGTGGCAGGAAGCGACAAACGAGTTCTTGAAGGTGAGTTGCCGATGCTCTCCGCCGCGCCCGATGCTATCGATGGCCACTAACTCATCTCTCTCCGCAGAACCAAAACTCGGACCCATTGACTGGTCTCTCGTCAGAAGGTTACTCGGGCAAGGGACACGTGCAGTCCCCCTCGTCAAAGGCATAAAGCAGAGCCCCTTTTCTTTTGTTAATAGGTGCAACCTATCACGGGAACTACCCGTATCATGAGCTGGAGAGGACATTTGAGGTGACGGAGCATGGGGGCTTACAGGGGCTGATACTGGATGGTGTAAATACTGTACAACGCGATCAATGCGACTTTCTTTCCTTGTTGCTCCCAGTTCAGTTTCTGGCTGGCTATCCGCACAGCTTGCCAGCATTCAAGCTGCTCGGCGCCGCTGATTGCCATATCGACCCAAACTTGACCCCTTTCCCCGTTTCCTATACTCGATCAGTACCGTCCCCAGCACGTAGCCTTGACCTACACTCGCTCTCCAATGCGGGCTCGCCGTCAGCGATTGCGCCGGAACTCGTACACATGTGATTCGGGAACCCATTCTTCTGTGTGAAACGGATAGACGTGATAAAGGGGCAATGTATATTTGCATCGCACAACCGCTTAAAATGCAAGTACAAGAATATAGAACTCGAATTAAGTCTATAATTGACGCTACTCATTCTGGGGCGTATTCGACCGAAGCCTCCGGAGAGCTCCTAGCCCGGCAACTGCGCAATCGGAATCCGGGGAGCTGTCATGGAACTCCGTCAACAGCTTTGAACTCTCCGAGGTGTATCCTTGCTGCCGCTCTGGCACACAAGCGCACTTCAACGGTCGCAGCAGGGAGTGGTGGATACGGTCTCGTGGCTCTCAGAGATGGTAGTCGAGCAATATTTGATTTCAAATAACTAGCCTTCCCTGTCCAAATAAGGCCATCAACCACATGTGGCTTCGAAGCCCCGGTTGGCATTAACCCGACTCCTATGAATACAGCCCCGCCTGCAGTTCCTTTGAGTCTGCCGCTGTTGTCCGGCACCATGCCTCCCATTGGCGGAAAATCAATATCGTAATTCGAAGCCTTGCAGCGGGGCAACGTGCCCCAATTTTGCCGGCGCATTGGCTGCAGGAGCTTCCAGTACACTGGCCATTGGTGGTGCCCGGGCCTTGAGATGGTTTCCCATGCTGAGCCATGGATGCTAGCGCGGGACACCGTCAGAACCCTTACACAAGCACACAAGCTTCGGCTCTCACAACTGCAACCCCGGCTTCGGACAAAACATCTCACCATGGCTTCAACTGCCAGCTCCTTTCCCTCCTCTGCAATACCGCGAGGTAAAGCCGTGGTTATGCACGCGCCAGACTGAATTTTCTGCTATCAAAGCATTTGATTGTCCGTTTTCATTGTTTTGCGGAGAGCAACCGGCCACCTGATCCTCTTCAAACTGACTTGTACCCGCTGATCTGCAACCGTCCAGTCCAGACCATCTCCATCCCCCGCGCCGAGGGTCGCGATACGGCGTCCAGGGGCGCTTTGTGTGGTGAATCGAGGCGCAAAAAGGAGAGGTATTTTTCCAGGTAAGGCAGGCTTTTTTATCATCTAACCCAATGACTCGCAAACTGATATCAGGAGTTTCAGGTCTGGCCCTGGAAACAAGCAACTCAACCCCAACTCCGCCGCACGTCGTGACGGTTGCGTCATTAGTGGAGTGGTCGCAATCCACCCACGCATCCTCCGAGTCAATATAGACCGGCCCAACGCACGTCGCCGCCTCCTAAATCCCTCCTCCTCCAGTTTCGCATCAAGTCGCCAATGTCGAGGTTCGCGAAAGTAAGGCGGTTGATACCGCCCCTCGCCGTCGCCGGTACGGCGGCCGGTGCCCTCTATTACGTGTACCGACCCCGAAACATCCCCGGCTACGAAGGCCCCGTGGTGCCTCCCCCTATCTTTGGCGCCGACGGCACCTTCAAGCTGCCCCGGTTCCCCCGCGTGAAGTCGCGCCTCGAGCAGATCGCCGACCTCAAGCGGAGCAGCGCTGGGAACACCGAGGAAGAGTATGACATCCTAGTCATTGGCGCGGGCGCAACAGGCTCAGGGGTCGCCCTCGACGCTGCAACCCGTGGGCTCAAGGTCGCCGTGGTCGAGCGGGGCGACTTCAGCTGCGGCACCAGCAGCAAGAGCACCAAGCTCGTCCACGGCGGCGTGCGCTACCTCGAGAAGGCCGTCTGGAACCTGGACTACTCGCAGTATGAGCTCGTGAAGGAGGCCCTAAAAGAGCGCACGTACTTCTTGCAGACGGCGCCGCATCTGAGCAGCTGGCTCCCGATCATGCTGCCGCTCGACCGCTGGTGGAAAGTACCATACTACTGGGCCGGCACCAAGTTCTACGACTTCCTTGCCGGTAGCGAAGGCATTGAGAGTTCATACTTCCTGACCAAGAGCAAGGCCATCGACGCATTCCCCATGGTCAAGCAGACCGATCTTGTGGGTGCGCTGGTGTACTACGACGGGGCGCACAACGACTCGAGGATGAATGTGTCGCTTGCTATGACAGCGGCCCTGTACGGCGCCACGGTCGTGAATCATATGGAGGTTACCGGGCTCTTGAAGGACGACAAGGGCAAACTCTGCGGTGCCACCGTCAAGGACAACATCGCCGAGAGGGATGGCAAACGGACGGACAACTTCAATATCAAGGCCAAGTGCATCATCAATTGCACCGGCCCCTTCACGGACGGCATCAGAAAGATGGATGACCCGAATGGCAAGGAGATCGTCGCCCCCGCGTCTGGTGTACACATCATCCTCCCCGGCTACTACTGCCCCGGCAAGATGGGCCTGATAGACCCGGCAACATCCGATGGGAGGGTTATTTTCTTCCTACCCTGGCAGGGCAACACGATCGCAGGCACCACCGACGACCCCGCAGAGGTGTCTAACAACCCGCTCCCGGATGAGAAATCGATTCAGTGGATCCTCAACGAGGTCAGCCACTACCTCTCCCCTGACATCAACGTCCGCCGCGGGGATGTCCTCGCCGCCTGGTGCGGCCTGCGCCCGCTCGTCAAAGACCCCAAGGCCAAAAACACCGAATCGCTAGTCCGCAACCACCTAGTCGACATCTCCGACTCCGGCCTCCTCACCTGTGCGGGCGGCAAGTGGACCACCTACCGGCAGATGGCCGAGGAGTGCGTCGACGCCGCCGTGCAGGCCTTCGGCCTCCAGACCAAGCCCGTCATCAACGCCCCGCGTGTTAGCGGCACGGAGAACGTCGACGACGGCGCAGACCTCGACGGCTCGTGCCAGACACACCGCGTGCGGCTCATCGGCGCGCACGGCTTCAGCCGCACGCTCTTCATCCACCTCATCCAGCACTTTGGCGTCGAGACCGAGGTGGCCAAGCACCTGACCGAGAGCTACGGCGACCGGGCCTGGACGGTGGCGGCGCTGTGCCGCGCCACCGACAAGCGCTTCCCCGCCCGCGGCGAGCGCATCTCCCAGCTGTACCCCTTTGTCGACGGCGAGGTCCGCTACGCCGTCCGCCACGAGTACGCCCAGACCGCCGTCGACGTCCTCGCCCGCCGCACCAGGCTCGCCTTCCTCAACGCCCAGGCTGCTCTTGAGGCTCTGCCGAAGATTATTGATATCATGTCGCAGGAGCTGGGCTGGGATCGGAAGAGGCAGGATGTTGAGTGGAAGCAGAGTATGTTTTGTTTTTTTAATTACTCATCTTGACTACTGGGATGTAATCGCTAACGGGTTTATCTCTAGCCGTAACGTTCCTCGAATCCATGGGCCTGCCCCAACCGATGCTCTCGGTCACCCGCAAGCAGATTGAGCAGGGCAAGATCGACTGGAAGTCGTCGCTGGAGTACCGCATGTACTCGCGGCATGACAAGCCGCCGGTTGATTTGGAGGCGTGAGATTGGTTGAAGGGGCGGTCGAAAAGTCAGTGGGCATGGTTGCGGCGTTTTGTGTCTAGATGGGCATGGTTGGCTGCATGTGTTTTCTGCGCTTCTTTCTGTACGTTGTATTATTGCAATGGTAGTTGTAATGGATATTCTTTGACTTTAGCCAGGAGGCAGTGATTCTTGATTGTGTGCATCGTGTATGGACGGCATTATTTTGTGCCACCAAGTAGAAAGTGCGAAGATCATGAAAAAAAAACCGCGAGCTTTTCGCTTCTTCAAGGGGCCAACAGGCCCTTGGTATTTGTAACATCTTCCGTTGTCCGCTCTCCTCTAGATGTAGCCATACTCGGTGCTGTCGTCATACTCAGCGCAGTCATCAGACTCGGCATATCCCCAGGGTGGACCAAGGCCAAAATGATCCCCCCACAAAACACCATCTTCATCCAACTTATCAGGGCTCATACCCCAGTCTGCCCATACCCCCATGGGTTCCGTAATGTTAAGCGTCCAACCACAGCTCTCCACAACTGCTTTGATGCTATCACTTAGACCATCGGGGTGAATCTTCACGATGATATCTCGTAGAGACGGGATCGCTCTGAAGGAGGTGTTGACCAGTTCCAACGCCTTCACAACGACGCCGTCGTGGCCCAAGTCGTTAAGTTTGTGCTCAATGAACGTGGTACCCAAGGACGTCGTAATCGCGCTCAAGTTAACGCAGTTCTTCTGGATGATTGCGATAGCCCTATTGTCTTTCAAGGTGACAGCTCCAATATCTGGATAGAGGAACGGCCGGTGCAGCGGGAACCCGAGCCGCGGGAACGCGACCAGAATATGCCGAATATAGCCCACATTGTTGGCCCCAATCTTTTTGAAGAAGTAATACAAGCGGTGGGGCCAATCCCTAGCAGCAGTGAGGTCGAAGCAATTCCGGCCATAGGAAACTGAACTGGCTTCGATATGAATGCGCTGGCTCGCGCGGAGCAGCCTGACTGAGTGGCTTTGTCGTTCAGGGCGAGGGATCCAAGGCTTTATGGGATCTTCGCTCAACAATACGAGGTCATAAATCATATTTCGAAGCTCGCTGGGGAGATCGAGGAGGCTGGTGGGAACGTGGGCCATCGTGCGCTATTAGTCCATCGTCAGTCATGGCACTCTCTATGGATCATGAATGTATGTACAATACGTACCGCGCTGGCGATATTGCTCTCTGGCCATTGTACGATGTCAGCCATTTTAGCCCGCAAGGAGTTGACGCGGAAATTTGATGCCGACGATGGCTTGCGATGATGAGGTGAAAGAAAGTGGATGATGGGTGATGGGTATGGGAAGGAACGCGTTGTTGACAACTTCAGGCGGTTATCCGTTCGGAGAAACAGTTATTACAGGCAATAGTCGGCTACGGTTGGTTTATCAAGCTGACCAAAGCTCAATCTTATTTCGTCTGTAATAAACAGATTTGCCGTGAAGAACCGTCAAGCAGACAGTTGCTAGCAAGTGTTGGCGCCGACGACGCCGACGATGTTACCCCCAACAACATGACACTCTATCTTGTTTCTGCCGCCATATCATGTTGGCTCCTGTAGAGGTCGTAGTCCCACTACTAATTTTATTCCCAACGATACGGGTTCCTGTTTCTGTAATTCAGATCGCTGGATCACCCACCAGTTTGTTTGGCATCAAAAGAGATGGTAAAAGTTGCGGGTCGGTGGTTGAAACCAGCCTTTAAATCCAAGTGTAACTAACCTGCGTAGTAGCAAGGTCACAGTGTTCATAACTTAGTTTGATAGATACGCTAGTACTCTGACTCTGGACCCGAGCTATTCGCGCTCCCCCGTCCATATGAACTAGGTACTCAAAAGGCTCTTGATACTTGACTTCGCCATTACTCAGCTTTTCCTGTTCCGATCATGGCAATGATGGCAGGTAATGCGGCAACAAGGTAGCAGAGACAGATTACGCTCCCTTCCATCCTTTCATTTTGAGATGCAACAGCTCTTGAAAGTTATGAGACTTGTCTACACCCCGTACAAGGTCGCGCACTCGGCTGCCTACCGACATGCCCCAACCGTAAAGCACAGGTGAACCGGAAGCTGACGCTACCTAACCACGTAACATGTAGGCTTCATGACTAACCTAACAGCAAAACGGACTCGGTGATGAGTGACTACTCAAGGCAGGCAGGCAGGTAGGTAGGCAGCAAGGCGCCATACACACCATGCATACGCAATCCCAGCCAATCCCACAACAAATCCCCCAGCCCCATCCCATCCCCACTCCTCCCCCATTGTCCCGTTGCCCCATCGCCACAGCGAGATAACCATCTCGCCTCCATCAACAACAAACACACCCAACTCGCCAACCCGCCAACCCGCCGACTCCCCTAACCCGCCGAAACCAACACCCCCCAGCACAGCACCGCAGAACCCATCCCGCACCCCAACCATCCAAGTCGGAACAGGAGTGGGGGTGGGAGGGAGGGAGGCGGGAGGATGATCCGCAAAACCCTAAAAGCGAAAGTGAGACACGCAAGCAATACCAGCCGATCAAGTTCCCACCTCGCCGGGTCAGGACAGGACAGGGCAGGGGGGGCGCTCGGCTCGAGCCACGACACCGACAAAGAAACACGGCAGGACCAGGCCAAGGTCAGGCCAAGCAAGGCAAAGGAAGCCAAGGTCAGGCAAAAAAGGTGGCGTTTTGCTTACCAAGGCTTACCGAAGGCGGGAAGTTCTAGTTGGGGATGACTGGGATAAACAAAGAGGATGCTTTTTTTCTCGCCGACGGGGGGTCTCGGACTGGGTGAGGGCCGGTGAGAGCGGCTGAGGGTATAGTCATGGTGGCTTGGGGGGGGGGTTCGGCTCTTTTGTGGAATGGGCTGGAAGGGCGATCGATCGAATATCGGATGGGGGGGTCTCGGATGAAAGTAATCAGGAAGGTGAAGGGGGAGGCTCAAGTGTCGGTCAGACCGAGATCACCGTTTCGACGGAGGGAAGTTGTGATGGCTACGGAGATTGTCTGGGTAATGGTGATTAATCCGTTAGCATAGCGGGTGAAATGGACCTTCAAACGTTCACTTACCACCAACAAAGCTCACGAGCCGAGTCCATGGGCTGAAGCATCAAGGTGGACTGTCGCCCGACCACACCACGGAGTTAACCACAGCATCAAATCACCATGCTCACAATTCAAGTCTAAAAAACGCAGTAGAGTAGAGGTGAGCAATCAATTCATTGAATGCCCTCAGCGTATGTATGTATGTGTATGTATGTATATGCATGCATGCCTTCTCCCTCGATCGCCTTGATCAGCCGGCACCTCTGCCACCCAGAACGCCATGCTTGCTTTGCTTTTCACCACAACGTGTATGTACACACCACCCCCAACACCCAACCCCACCACCGCATAAACACAAGAACCCAACAAATGGGAGAAAACAAACCAAAAACACATTACACCGCCCAGCCGCCTGCCCATCCGCCGTCTCATGCTTGCCATGCCACATAAAGAAATCATCATCCGTAGAAGAGAGAGAGAGAGAGAGGGTGCAAGGATGCGTGGGCTCCCGACCACCCGCCGACCAACCCCAACCAAACCGGTCTAAACCAAACAGTGCCAGAGCCCAAGTAGACAAGACAAGACCATAAAATAGATCGACATACGACAGGGTATTTCCACCACAGCGCACCGCCCAACTGAGCAAACAACCCGCCAACCATGAATCAAGAGACATAGAAAAACAGAATAGAAATCGTTAAAAGAACAAGACAGGAGATGATGAGGCCCGGCAACGTCAGTGAGCCGCGCCTCCTCCTCCCCTGCCGGATATTGGTGATTATTGATTACCATTCAGGCCGGAAGGCCCAAAACTCAAGACCCGCTGCAGCAGGGTCTTCCTCCCACCGCCTGCGCGGCGGTACTGGATCACAGGACAGTACCCGGAACCGTCGTCGACATCTATGCCGCCCAGGCCCAAGCCCACAACAGCAGCGGGCGGCACAGTGACGCGCTTCTCGAGCTCCGCGTCCCAGCCGTACGGGTCCGGGTCTGGGTCTAGGCGGACGCCGGCGTTCTCGGGCAGCATCTGTTTCTCCGTCATTGTCGCTGTCGTCGGTGTGGGGTCGATCGACATGAAGGAACAAGCATCGGTGCTAGAGGTGGTGACGGTGGTGAGGCCAGGTTCGAGGAACCCCGAGAAATCCGTCATGGAAAGACGGATGGACTCGTGGTCGTAGGCTGGCGCTGGAGATATGGGAGTTCCTGGTCTGGAGGCCGTCTTGCTGTTGACCCTGCCCAGCAATGGGCAGCATAGCGGGCTGGCGACTGGCGCTTTTTGCGTCGCCGGGGCACGGGGGAGCATATGCGACGTGCTGGTGGGCGTGCTGATGCTGTTCGTCGTGTAGGTGGACAGTCTCGCGTTGTCCTGGGGGATCTTTAGAGGTCGTAGTGCCGGTGTCCGCATCCTCGGGGGCGCGAACCGCCGGTTTCCTACGGCCCACCCGCGGGTGGGATATGGTGAGTAAGCTTTTGCGGCCATGCCGGCCTTGCCGACTCCGTTAGTGTTGGCAGCAACACCCGGGCGCGCGCTCCCCACGACGGTGATCGCGTAGCGCTGCCCCGGGTGCGGTTCCTCCCAATCGCCCGACATGCGGAACGATCGCTTTTCGGTCAGTGCTTTGTCGTCGTCGGCGAGCGCCTCGAGCGCTGCCGGCTGGGCACAATCGGGGGAGGTTGTGACGGAGTCGTCAGGGATCGGCATGACCTGTGACCCCTATAAGGGGTTGG
This sequence comes from Chaetomium tenue, assembly GCF_020726465.1. Taxonomy (NCBI): domain Eukaryota; kingdom Fungi; phylum Ascomycota; class Sordariomycetes; order Sordariales; family Chaetomiaceae; genus Chaetomium; species Chaetomium tenue. Next base: position 1,394,782 of record NW_027117334.1, on the reverse strand, counting down.
TCTTCCGTCTGGCGTGGTCGGGGTCGCGCGTTGGAACGTCAACGTCAACCGGGGCGGAAGTGGCGCTCGAGCTGTGGCCGCGCTTACTGCGGCCCATCCTGTTGAGGCCAAGCTTTGCGCCCACCTTCTTCCAGCTGCTACTGTGTAAGCTGGTGGACTTGTGGAGACCGCCCGGTGAGGTGTTGAACTCCCAGTCCGAGACTGGTGGTGTAGTAGGTGGTGTCATGGGCTCGTTCATAACTGGGGAGGGCGTGTTTGCGGTGCCGTCGGTGAGTGCACGGTCGGCGGACTCGCTAGACGACGAGGCGGAGCTCTTAGGCTCGCTAGTCCAAGGCATATTGAGCATGGGTAAAAAACTGATCTTTGGCGACCGGCTCGAATCGTCCAGGCTCGAAGATGAATCCTTAGGAATGCGGAGCCGTGACCGCGTGTGTCTGGGATCGTGCTCGCCAGACCAGTCGTGCTGCGGTGCCACTGAAGCGATGAAGGGGCCCAACACCGAGTCGTTCATGAGCTCATACACAATCCTCACGGCTTCGTCCAGCTCCGAGGGGTGAGGTGGGGCCGGCGTACAGCGTAGTGAAAGTAGGCGGTCTCGGACATGCGACGGAAGGTTGACTTCCCGGAGGCCGTAGGGTAGTATGTAAGCGTTGATGATCTTCTGCCACAGGGAGCAAACGTGGTCCATTCCATCTGGCAACCCGGCTGCCTGCTCCATCAGGAAGTTAAAGTACGCCGTACTATAACGATCAGCGTCCATGGTGAACTCGAGCGTCTCCATGCAGTGGTTCTGTGACAAGAAAGCTGTGAAGGCACCCAGCGTGTAGGGCGGGGGTGCGATATTGGTGAGTATGTCCCTCAACGATGGGGGCGAGGCCGGGTTCGAGCATGCCGAGGAAGGAGGCATGAGAGCCAGGCTTGGGGGGCGTGATGTGGACATGATCGAGTCGCCGTCGCAATCCTCGAGGACAGATGACGGTTGCGCTGATGATTCTCTCGAAAGCGGTCTCGGGGACATTCGGGTTGGTGAATACCCTCGATGCTGCGCCCTGCGCATCCTGCCCGCGGGTCTCCGAAAAGCCAGCAAGCAGCCACTGAGCCGAGCCTAGCTGTCGGAGTAAACGTAAATGTAGTGTCGTGTGAACTGATGTGACGGAATCTTCCTTCTCTTCATTCCTCCCGATTCAGCATGATGGCGGGGTCGCCACCAGTAAGTCGTTTGCTCGGACTGCAGCGATTTGCAGGACAGACCGCGTCGAATTGCGCCGCAGCTCACTCGGTGCAATGCAAGCAACCTCTACCTCTGTCCACAAGCAAATACCGGTCACAGGCTAGCCAATTACCTCGACCGATTATCGGGCAAGTGCAGCAAGCGTAATGGGGGGATCTAGGTGGTTTCCGGCCAGGATCCAGTCGCCGTGTCGTCGGGAATCGTGTGTCGGGGGCCGTGAATGTCACGCAACGGGTGCTGCCGGTTCCCGATGGTGAAACTATAGAGCGAGCTAGATGCAACAGAGAAATCCAGAAGCCTAGGCTACCTGTCTGTGGTACTCCTCTCTGAAACAGGCCGCGGGTGCACAGTTAACGACCTTCAAGTAGCGCAGATTGGGCCTGGTATCGAATCGGCTTCGAGCTCAAGTACCCAAAAGGTGTGGGTGGAGATGCGGGAAGAATCAATGGTGTAAACGGCGATTCGGTGTCCTGGAGCGCACACACAAGCACACAAAGGACCGGACCGTAATGACTCGCCAGCAACAGCAAAATCCGGGCGGGGTGATAACGGGTATTTGTCGATTTACGATCTGGAGGGGCCACGCGCCAGGGTACTTTCAAAGACGTCAGGCGAACAATTGTAGGCGTGGGCGGCGGGATCGGGCTCGGGATGGCGAGAAAGGAGCAGTTGGTCCGTCAAAGAGGAGTCGACCCGACTGTTCGGTTGAGAGGCGAGATGGAGGAGCGGGAGGTCGGACGCTTTGGATTGGTGGTTTGGGAGGGGGTTTGGGGAGAAAGGAGATCAAAAGGGAAATCGGACAAAGCACGGCACGCGGCAGGCTGTCTTTTAGAAGGTTCGACGAAGGGAGCAGGACGCCCGGGGGGAGGGGCAGGGCGGACAGGGATTGGGAAGGTGCCGGGGAGGTACGGGAATAATACCCTGACGAGCCTGGGTAAGAGCGACAGCCCCATGTGCCCAGCACGGGTTTATTCTGCCAGACCCCTGGACCGGGAGCAAAACGGCAACACAACGTGACGACCCATTGACACCCGTGGACGGCCAAGATGGATCCAGCGTTTTTTTAGAGGGTCTCGTCAACGACACCCGACACCAGTTTAACTCGTTACTGGCGACTCCTCCACCGCCGAGTGCCCTAGTTTTCGCCTATTGCCTTGTCATTCCCACCAAAGCAGCCAAGCCATCCAAGCAGACCGCTCACGAGTAATTCACCCAGCGGTCCGGGTACGAAGCAGCTAGCCGGCCACGATCCAGGTCGTTCGGCGACCTAGTGGCCAAGTCGGCCACCATGGAAAAGAAGAAAAACGGAGTTGAGCGACTCCACAAGCTAACAGGGAAAGAGACTGATCGCATCCCATATTTGCCCTGTCATGCCCATCTACGCGGGTTAGCGCGACGGGGAGGCCTGGACAGGAAAATTTGGCGACGGTGAGAAGCCTCTGGCGCATCCTTTGGGTGCTGGCCGTGGAGCCGTGGAGCCGTGCTGGCAGGCTCGCCATCCCTGGCGCGCGTGGTGGCACACACATCCCTGGATGTTTTTCGGGCGGAGGAAATGAAGAACACGGAGGTGCGCCGAGAGTCGGGTGGGGCGCCCTGACCCATTGAACGCCCCATCCCATCCAGTACCGCAGGGTAGGCTTCTAGAAGCCTACTTCATCCATGGTTGGATTGCGTCCCATGTTGTGCGGCCCAATCAGTGCTGCCTTGGCTGCGGTCATCGTTCGACGTCCCTTCGCATGGCGATCGCACGACGGAATTGATTGGCGATGTGTCACTGAGCAACTGCTCCGATCAATACTTCCACACGCCATGCAGCGCAAATGCGGCCCAGCTCGCGATTCCATCGCCTTTTCCACGACACGAGAGCCGACATCGAAATACACAGTAATTACGGAGTACCTACAACGCACGCGTCATCCTGCACCATCTGCTACACCCGCGTCAGATCATTTATGAATTGCTTAGTTATTTTCGCAATCAACTATCAACCATCAACCATCAAGATGGCGTGGGCATGGCGTGACACGTTCGACAGGCGGCTGTGTCCGGAATTTTACGTCACACGACGATGGCGGTGGAGAGAATATTCGAGACTTCTCCAGCCTCTCCACCGTTTGCGCTTGTTTCGCCAGGCGCTTTTGCGGTTTTCGTCTGGTTTTTTTTCGCCTGGGTGATTCATCACATTCGAGCGGTCGTCGTCGTCGCTGAACAGGATGGAGCTCCCAGCACAACGCTGACATGTTCGTTCTGACGATTGATTCATCAATTACCAAGCTCGGCACGAACGCACGGCCTGTCCGCAAGGCGCGGCTCTTTCTGAAAACCGCTGCGACCGAACTTGTCCAAAATGGTCTTGGTGCTGGCTTCGGCTGACGGATAGCTATGTGCGCTCCACATGGCTTGGTTGCTCGGGCCCCCCTTGGCAAGGACCCTGGCCGAGCACGCCGAACCGGCAGGGATCGGATCCGCCCTCTCCACATTTGGCTTCAGTTCGTCCCTGCAGCACGACTCGTGCATCCGGCCCAAGAGGTGCAAATCCAGAAGCCAAGTGCCCAGAGTGGTGAGCACGTGTGGCGGTTGACCGCATCACCGCCCTCGGCGAGAAAAATACTGAAAGTATTCGTACGCCACCCCAAAAACGGAGGGAAAAATACACCACAAACGGTGGAAGAGCCGAACAACCAGGCGGCCGAAATCATCGAACTGTCCACTTTCAGGTTTCCGGATACGTAACGCATGGACCACCGATGGCTGCAGTTCCCTGTCACACGTCCAACTCCTCGGCAGTTTGCTTGCAACCCCACGCCAATCAGAGCAGCACTTGGCGAGACCCATGGTCGAGAACGGAACCAGCTCGCACAAAAACCGGGGTCGCTGGAACGGAACCCGAAAGAATGGGACTGCGGCTTTGACCGTTCGTTCTGTTACCTTTCCACACGGTCTCCGATGCGATAAATGAGACAGAGCAATTCCCAGTCCAGCGCGCTGGGTGGGAGCACATTCCCCAGAGTCTTGAAGTTTCTTCCAACGTTCCAGAAGATTGAATGATTCCACTCCGGCCCCGTGCCTTTGCTTCTGGTTACATACGAATAACTAGACTTGGGCCAACCAGGCCGTGGCCATCGGTCGCAGCCGCGGTGCGAAACGTGGGTATGGGAGATCAGGCCGCCCTGATCGCCATTCCGGCTGCCGTCCGAAAGCTAACGAGTATAAACCCTGTTCGAGGCTGCGAGGCTGAGAGGCAATTGTGAAAGACCTTCATGGCGTTTTGGCTTTTAACTAATTAGTTATGTTTACCCGTCATGTTTCGGCCGTTTTGTGTAACCCAGGCAGGCCCGGAGCCGCCGTGGTTGGCAATCTTCGGACCCTAGAAGGCGCCGGGAGCACCCCGGAATCACGGGCGTACCGTTGAACTCTGATTAACAAGGGACACACCACTTCAACCGCCCACTCGTCCGGCGAGTTCCACTTTGGGCAACTTCCGTTCGGCTCATGGCGACGCCACGCCATACGAATATGCTCGTTACTACAGAGTAAGCTGAGCATTCACTGTTGAAGACTGTGTGCGCGCAAATATGCCTCGGGAGAAGTGAAAGAAGCGGAACGCCACCATTCCAGGCCGAGGGATCTGTTACGTACTTAATCTCCGGCCCGCATTCTTTCGGGGGGCTTCTGCTGGACATCGATTCAACGCACGGAGCAGCCCGCCCATGTCATCTTCAAGCCTAAGACCGCAAAGTGAGACAACTCGAGGCCGCCATCGGAGCCGGCAGTCAGAGCCGGGCGAGTGCCCATCTCGCGTCATTCGTCATTTTACGCATTAACTAACTAGGTGACTAAACAAAGAAAGATAAGGTTAGGAGGTTAGTTATGTCTTGGCTGGTGCATTCCCGGGAGGTGGATATAACCCTCCGACCAGACGTCATCAGATAACCGCCCGATTCTTTGGTCATAACGGTGGCCAACAAAGACGGTTGGTATTGTGCCGCTGTGCCAATGGCGACAGCCCGAGTACATAGTAGGGATCCCGTAACCTACCGGACTCAAAACAGACCAGGACGGAAACAAGCCGCACCTCCTGTCCAAACAATTGCGGCGGCGACCGACCGACCGGGTCCACGACGCGGGCTCCGGCCACATAGTACCACGCAAGAGGGAGGCACAGGAGGTCAGCGGGTGACCCTTGGCTGAAAAAGAGAAAAACATGCCCACAGAGCCACAGCACCTATCACAGTCGCCACCCGGGGTTTAAATTTTGCGCGGGACGGCATCATCCTAGCGAAAGGCGCGCCTGTTTGCTCCTTTGCCACGCCGTTGGGCGGGCTCAGCAGGGCTCGCAGGGCCGACTGCTCCGGTAAGCGACGTATGCCTCGTTAGAAATGGCTCAATGGGACAACAGGCAACTGCACACAGTGTATAACTACTGCATACGGAGAATTGCAGCAATAGGGCGGGGGAGAGGCGGATGACGGCAGGTCGTGAGAGCCCGATCGGGCATCTGCAGAGAACATTCCATGATGACCACAACTCCCGATCGCGATGAAAGGATGATCGGCCACCCTACATGCATTATTACTCCGTACACCGTTATGAACACACACAAACACATCATAACTCTCTCCCAACACCGCGGTTGTGTGGTTCGCCACATCTGCCAGCGTGCGGCGCAACTGCAGAGGAACCAAAGACAGCGGAGCGAAGCGGGTCTCGCTTCAGCATGCCATCTTCGATCATCACAAATCGATCCCGCCGAGCACTCTTCCCTCCTTCCAACTACCCTGTCATCCTTCTGGTCATTGCATGAGATATCGCTGTCACCATCCAGATCGGGTAAGGCGGAAGAAGCTCTCAATCTGCAGGAGAAGGCTTCTAGAAGCCTTCCTTCCGCGGGTGCTTGCGTGGGCCAAGCGCGGAAAGTTGTGTGGTTGCATGCTGTGCCGTCCTGCAGCGCGGGTTCCAGGGCAGCGCCCGATGCCGCGAATCTTCGTGCATGGTCTTGTGGAAGATTCCGTCTCATGGTACGTTGCAACTTTGCGACGGAGATGCCGCGCCCGAGGGACCAGACTGGGCAGGAGGCGCGAGTGGGCGAGCAGTCTTCCATCAGATTTCTAGAAAAAAATAAAATTAAACGACTGATGGATGACATGCGACAAAACCACCAAAACAAACACTTTTCTTTGTTCCGACCCACAAATTCGTGCGTTTTCGTTTGTTTTCTTCTCGTCCGAACGGGGATGCCGTGGACGCTGTGGACGCCATGGACGCCTTCGCGCAGAAATTGCCTGCATCGGCCAAATTCTGGAAAAAGTCTCGTCGTTTCATTGATGCCAGCACATGCCCTCTCTCCGAGAATATTTTCCGTCAAGGTGACCTGTCAACTCCACTCGCCAAGCGCCAAAGGTCGTTGTGTTGGTGGGAAAAGTACCACCTCGTTATTAATGGGCTGACCGAGTTTATCCACTTCGCGCCACGGCGAAACGAGGCGTGCCAGCTGAAAGGATCTGGCCTCGTTGCCTTCTTTTGGCGCCCGTTTGCTCTTTTCTCAGCTCCGAGCCAAGGAAGATCGGAAGCAGGACAGTTGGTCAAAATCTTTCAAGGTTGATCCCGCTCCTTGCCGTTGGGAGCGAGGGAGCGAGGACGAAAAAGGATGTGCATCTGAACACAACGGCCTAGGTATGCTTGGGTTTTTCGGTTCAAGCCGAGCTTCACGGAGATCCCCTTTGGCCACCATGCCATGGACCCCACCGGGCCGACCACCGTTCCTTCCTTTTCCAACTTTGTTGCAAAGATCCTGATGAGATTTTCCCCAACCAAACGCCCTTGAGCCGCACCGCACGTGGTCTTTCAGTTTTCAGTTGGCCCACATTGCCGCCCACTAACTAACTGTGGACAGCGACGCCTGCCACGCCTGCGCAATCCGCTAACCAGTTCACAAGTTCACACAGCTAACACAGCTAACAACCTCCCTGGTGGAGCCTGCAAGCCTAAAACGCCGCCTTTCATGGTTTGAGTTGCACGACTATTGCCTAATAGACCCAATCAGATGCCGTCTTCGGCTTGGTGATGCGGCTATTCAAGGCCGCCGCCGCGATGTGGCCGTGAAGGCTGCTGTTGCCGCTACCCATAGCTTCCCTCTTCTGGTCATGCTTCATGAGCGAGCAAACAAATAAACGGTGGCGGCCGGGGTTGACCGTTCGTCCAGTCGCCCAGTTATTGCCCCTTCACCGAGCAACAGGAAAACATTCTCTTCTCATCAGACCGCCCTCGGTCTTATCAGTGAGTGGCCCTCTCACTCCACCAGACCATGTGGACACAGGCCAAAATACCCGGGGCAAACCGCGCTGCCCTTGCCGGGGCAGTGCTTGTCACCGAACTCGATCCTCCCTTATCCCCGCCGTTCGCGAAGATCGCGTTCTTGCCCCCCCCCTCACCCCGGGCACTAGAAGGCTGGCAGGCTGGCAGCCCCATGGGCAAGAAGGTCCGACTTCAACAAATGTGGAGAGGCATGAAAAACGAAGGTCATCTGGCAGTCCAGAAAGAGTGCTCAAACCGACCGAGGGAAACGAAACGTTGTGGGTTGTAAAGCATAATGGTTACGTACTTTGTTCTCTTGCTGCACCACTGCTGCTGCCACATGATCATGATCCATACAGTAAGTAATACAGTAGTCGCGTAACTATCATTCCCTGATTCCGTAGTTTTTCCTTTCCGGTCCAAGTCCAAGAAGCGTTCAGCAAAAGGAGTTATCCGAGCCACTCACAGCGCCCGGCAAAGTCTCCGTCCAGAGTAGCAGGGCAGCAGCACCACTGACACTGGCACCGGCACCGGCACTAAACCACATACATACATCCCATAACCACACTAAAACCTCCTGGCAGGCAGATCCCCCATGGGACTTGCCGAGGCGAACGAAATTGAATGCGACCTAGCCCCGACCAAGCTGCTCCACCTCAACCAAACCAAACGGGGATAAAAAAGTGGTGGTGGAGCGTTGGAGAGGGCACTCTCAGCAGAGAAGAGCGGAGAAAAAAAAAACCAAGGGCTGGGCTGGGGGGGGGGCCAGGGGGAGGGGGGGAGCAGGGTGGGATCCGCGACCGCCGCCGCTCGTCAATCTGAGACTGACGGGGCGTGGGGGGGAGGATGGATTAACCCCCGTTTGTTTGTGCCCGTTTTTGGGGGTTGCCGTTGTTGGGACGGGATGTGGGCGGGGACGACGTCGGCTACGTTTTTCTGCTCTCTGGGGAGGAGACAGGGGGGGGATGTTTGGGTTGTTGGGCTTTGTTTTGAGCCGGACCCAGCAGACGACGGTGGTGGCAGCATACTACGAGATTGACAGGCGACATGGGAATTTAGCCAACTGCGGAAGTGTTGGTTGATTTGGGGGTCATTTCTTCCCATCGCCGATGTTCATCCGGGGCCGGCGCGCGCGTGGTTGTTGTCCGTCTGCGTCTTGTTGGTTCACTGCGACGCTGGGAAAACGGATCAAAGCAAGGGGAACACGCGACTGACTGGATCTTTTCCAGAACGGGGTCCGCATTCTCAACATCCGGGGTTTCGCCGTGTCCGAGACCGGGGCCGGAACAAGGTTCTTCGATTGTGTTCTTGTTCTTCGTCGTTCTTGGTTAAGGGGTGGGGGAGGGTAGTGGGTAGGGGGGAAAGGGGGGTCTCTTCGTGGGGGAGCGGTGCCATCGCCGCGAACAGACCACTCCTCTAAGTGGGCACTGCACCGAGCGGCTGGGTGTCTTGGATGTCTTGGGTTGGCGCGGCTCGAGGGACGGCAGACGGGCAAGCGGGCAAGCAGGTTGATGCGACACGTGGGTGGTTGCTATTGTGGACGGCTGCAACTACACTTCCTACTTGGTATGCATCGTACCAAGTATCTGAATCAATGCTGAATCCCCGAGTGGCGCCGTCGCGTTGCATTGGTCAGGGTCATTCCCGATGTCGAGGGAAAGGACCGTGGGTTCTTTACTAGGCCGATTGTCGTTCTCCGAGACTGAGGTTTGGTGACAAATCAAGCGGCCATAGTGCTTTATGAGGAGTTAAGAGTTGAGATAAGGCCTGCGATGCCTCGGTATTAACCAGCATGGCAAGCATGGGACCTGAAGAAGGGAATTTCGTCGGACTCGGCCAGGGCGCGATGTGACATAGACTTTGACCATGACTGGGTCTTATGGACGAGTATGGAGATCCGTCGTGATGTGCCGACTGGGGCATTTCATTGCGAATGAAACGGTGCTGTTGAGCCCCGTAAAGACGCTGGCGATCACTCGATCACTCCATGCAGGTCCCGGGGTTGTCTAGTCGTGATGACGCCAGGGCGTTGAGAAACGCTGTCCTCCTCCATGATGAGATGATGAAATTCGGTGTAGCTATGTAAAAGACATGGGCCGCTGGCATCAACACTCTCACCGTCTCATCGTATTATCGTATTTCGTCGAATGCTGACCACACCGCTTCATACACCGGGGCAAGAGAACCTCCATCGCCAGGCGGTGTCCAGGGGTTTGTTGACCTCCTTTTCCATCTCCCCGTCGTACACGAGAGAGGCGGTGTTTATTGGCACGCGTTCCATGGTAAAATCCCTCCCTCCGATGCCCATGGGATCCTTCTCCGCCTCAGGGTGCTTCTTGATGAACCGGATCCGCGTCTCTTGCTCAAAATGACCCGTCGACAGGGTCAACCCGAAGATGGGCCCTGGGCCAGCTGGGCTTTGACCCCTACCATAAGGGATCGGGAGGACCATTCGCCCCATCTTCTGGTTCTGCTGTCCCCCTGGCCCTTTTATCCACCAATTGAGATTACCAAAACGGTGTTGATGCTCGCAGCCGAAACCGACTCGGTCGACACCCCTCACGGTCTTCGAGTTCAGGGGCGACAGCGAGCTCAGTTGTCGGTTTCATCGTTCCAAAGAGCCTTCTTCGGACGGTGAGAGGGACCGACGCGACCATCTCCAACCATGCGTCCCTCAGGTGAACACACAACACCCCGAGAAGGAGAGTGCTCCGCGGCCACAGCCCCTCAGACCCGAGTTAGCCCAATACTTCCTTATTCACATCCCAGGGAATACTCAACGACCTCAAAACCCAAACTCCCAAACCGGCAGTGGGACACAATCCAAACGCAGGGCCTCGAACTTTGTAAACGTCAGACCCAGCAAGACGCGGCCCAAACCGCATGGCAGACGGGGGGGGGAGGGGGGCAACAATGTAACCACGGCCTTCCCCCAACAAGCAACTCGCCGCGTCGATCGGCCCTCAAACGACCAAACAAACTCACGAACGAACCAAGCAGCGGGCCATCTCCCATAAACTATCCCATATTCCATGTCCCATGTTCCATCGACCCAAGCACCCTAAGCAGCAACTCCCGAGGCGTCCGCCCGCAGAACACCAAACCCCACGTTTCCCTTTCCAAGTCCCTTCCCCTTTCGGCACACGCCGCCACAGATCGGCAAGCTTGAGCCTTTCTTTGCCTTTGCCTTGCCTTTGCGTAACGGCGGACGATCGTGGCCTGAAGAGGGGAAAGGGGGAGGGGGGTAGGGATCGGATCAGACACGGCTGACCACGTGCGATAGCGCCGTTTCGGTTCTGCGTGGGTGCGGCCTTGTTGGTGTGTCACTGTGTCTGTTGCGTGTGTCATGTTAGGTAATGTGTGTGGCGAGTGATGATGATGGTGGCTGCGGCTGCGTGCGATGGGGAGGGAGGATCAAGGCCACCTAGTTGCCTAGCTACCTAGAGAAGAGGGAATGATGTGGACGCTGTTGGGGAGATGTGTTGGTGTAACTAGAGCACACTCTGGCCAAAATAAGCTGGACTTGAAAGTTTAAAAGGAATCAAGAAAAGAGACAAGTAAAATATAGATATTGAGAAAGGCGAGGGGGGTAAAAGCAACCAAGAAAAAGCAGAGGTGAAGGAAACCGGATAATAAAAAATAGACTTGGTTTCCGAATAGCTTTCCTTTTGTTTTTCTCGTGGATGGTTTCGGCAGCACCTACACTTGGAGTTAGAGAGTGTTAAGTTAGGTATCCATTTTAAGAGTCAGATGGATTGTCGAGATGGTTGAGGTGAGAAGAAGGTGACGGTCCTGTCGATGTCACTTTTCGCCAAACCGCATGACCAGGTCTCAGCTTTTGTCTTTACCTTTACCCTCTCTTACCTAAACTCCCGTCGCACAGCAGCACCCATCATCATAGTAACAGTAACCAGGTGGTATCAGCCAACCTGCTGTATTCCTCTATCTTTCAACTCAACAAAGTCCCAAAAAAGCACCAGATATCAAGGGCAGTAGCCTCATTCATCCATCCAGCCCAACCAGCTCAATCAGAGCCCCCCAAAAAAACCCAAACACTGGTTCGCCACCAGGGGTATCAACAAGCCCACAATAGGCCGTATGAGAAAGAAACGCCCCGAAAATAAAAAGATCTGAAGCCACCCAGCCGACCCATATGAGAGAACCAAATCAACCAAACATACATGACGAGACCGGTACTCAGTTCATGTCTCTATCCCTCCCGTCAACCTGGCTAGGCCAGGCCGCCCGTTGGCAAACATCACCCCCGGACCTCCCACCTCACTCCTCGCCAAACCCGCCATGGATACCATCCATGCATGCTCAAATCCGGCTAGCTAGGCAGCCAGCAACAGAAGTAATGCCCAAAGTAGTGCGCCCGCAAAACACCATGGGAAATGTGCTCCATAAAGCCAACCTGCCGCCCGCACCGTTTTGCCGCCCCTTTCTCTTTCCGAGTGAAGCCCCATGACTAAATTTGATGTGAAAGCGCGCCGAGAATGCAACCCCCAATTCCCCGATGTTTGAACGCCGCCCGCTCGTTGCCATGAAGCCGTATGATCTGAAATGGAATGTGAATATTACACCGGACACGACTGTGTGAGAAAAAGTCGCTGTCTCATGTTTTGTTTTCGAGAATGTCGTATTTTGAAGTGTGGGTAAGTGAGTTTTGAGGTGTGATGTAGCCGTGGTCGATTTTAGATGCGAACGTGGTTATAAAGGAGTCGTATGTCCAGGACTCGGCGATGAGTTATCGTTCTAGCCTTCTGATGTTATAATGAAGTGTCGGTTTCCAAATGCAGCGCCGCCCGTCGCTGGTTCGGAATGATGATCGGGCAAGGAGCAAAGCGTGGCTAGAGCTGAAACTTTCCATCATTGTGCCCCGTTGGAGCAAGTCTCCCAGTGGTGGAGATCGCGCTTCGCTCCCTTGAAAGGTGATTTGAGCGTTGAGAGAGGTCATGAATAGTTGTAGTCGTGAAGACGTCATCTGTAGGTATGTCGATACGTCGTCCTTCTCTAGATGGAAGTAGGTTCTGGAATCTGGCGCTGCTTGTCTGCGACGCGCTCGGGGGACCTCTGGCTTGCGGTTCGCTTAGAGGCTCTTTCAATCTCGGTTCGTTTGGTCCGCGAGAGTGAAGAGGAAAGTGTCATTCCCCACTCAGAGCCCATCGAGGCTGAACTCGCCTTTGAAGCCTTCGTTGAGTAGCATCGCGGCCAGCCGCCTCCGCTGCAGCGTCAGTTCGCTCTCGGTGTACGAAAATTTCGGGTTCAGGCCCATGGCCATGCACATGGCGTTCGTAATGGTAAAAACACCGCAGTCCCAGCCGTTGGTTTGAAGCGGGGCTTCGTAGTCAATAGCGCGCCAGTCGGCCTCGACGAATTGGTCCTCGAGGATAAAGGCCACTAGCTCGAGCAGCTTGGCCTTGACATCACTGTGGCCGCTACCCCCACGCATCGAGTCGATGTGCGCGACGGTCCTTTTGCCGGGACGGATCACAGCCAAGGTCCAGTGGGAGTGCGCGCAAATGGGGATTAGAACCGTGTCAATGTCAAGGAAGTTCGCTTTGCGAACACCGGCTTTCCGCAAGAGGCGGCCGCAGGCACTTGGGCCATGGGAGAGGACACGCGGCCAAAAGTAGGATGTAAAGGCGGCACACTTGGGTTCTTGATCTGTCGCGCCGTTCGCTTTGTTGATATAATCCGCAATATGCAGGATTGAGCCGATGATAACGTTATCGTTGAGCCACGCGGTCGGCGGAAGGAGCTTCTCTTCAAAGTCGCGCCTGGTAAGCGGCTGGCCCTCGAGGGTTTTGACGAGTTCGGTAGTTGGATGCGCTCTCGCGGCGTTGACGACTTTGCAGTTCCAGTCGTCGGACAAGGGTACAATAAGAGGGCGAGTGGGTTGCCTCAAGCCGGTGAGCGCAGCGAATTCCTCGGCCTCCCTCTGTCTCTGGGCTTCTTGCTCACGGCGACGCTCCTCTTCTTGCCGTCGACGCTCTTCTTCGAGTCGGCGCTGTTCCTCACGACGGGCCTCCTCTTCCTCACGCTTCCGCTTCTCTTCGGCGTCTCGACGGATCCCAATCTCAAATTCATCTCGGATTTGTCGATCAATCTGCAGCTGCTCGAATTTTGCGATGGAGATTGCCAAACCATCATCATCTTCTGCGAAGAACTCATCCAAGGTAAGGGAACGTTTCTGTTCGGCAGGCTTAGGTTGGGACACCTCCGTTTTAGTGCGCAGAGGATTGACTCCGGGACTGGAACCTGCCGGGCTACCGGTATCATTCTCAAGAAGATGGGCCGCTTGTCGACGCCTTGCGGGAGTGGATGGTAAGGGCGGAAGCGGGATCTGCACCATGTGTCGCTGCGGAGCGAGCCTGGCCGTCGGCTTCGCGCGTTCTTCCGCGTCTGCCTCGACCCGCTTCTCCAAATCATCACGGAGGTCATTCAGGAAACCATCGTACTTATGAGCATAGTAAGTCAGCCCCATCTCTTGGTCGTCCTTCTCAAGCTCCTCCAGACTCCACTTGTCTTTGGGGCGGATTGGCCCGTCATTTTGCGGCCGAGAGACTGTCTTGAGAGCGTCAAATACGCGGGTTGAGTGCTCATCGCGAAGGACTTCTGCCTCCAACTTCGCCTTCAAAAAACGATCCGCCTCGTGTGGTGCCATAACCTTGGTTGGAATGTGTGCGGGAGGGATAAACAGGGAAACCGGGTTGATGAAGGAGAGCTTCCTGTGCTTCTCGGGGGTTGCAACGTACTTGGGCGAGGCCGGGGCATCCTTCACCTTCGACGGCTTGAGGATCCCCTTGGGCTCTAGCACCATTTTGTAGTCGCCAGGTCTGCTTGGCACTTCCTCGCCGGACGGCTCTGGGTCCGGGAATCTGCGCTCGTATAGGACTTCGCACTCGAATTCGTCGGCGGGAATCTCCTCCATGGCCGAAACCTTGTCCTCTGGGAAGAAGCCCGGCATATTTTCGATGGGATCCTCGGGCCTCAGCGCAACGAAGCTGGGCAGCATTTCTGACTTGTGGATGGCATTAACATCTACAATCATCTTGCTGATGGTCTCGTAGCTGCTATCGGAGATGTCCCGCACGATGTCAAGTGACCGCAGGAAACCCAAAAACTTTGCCGTGAGCAATGCTTCTCTTCTGTAATGGATATCCCGCAATGGCAGGCGGCGCGGTGGCGCGGCATATCTGTTCTTGAGGCCTTCAAGAATGCCGCCGACGCAGTAGATCTCCTGAATGAGACGGAGGCACTCTTTCAAGCTGTCGTGATAGGCTTGGACCGTTTCCATCCACTTCTCTTTTTTCTTGATGGCGGGTTCTCCGGGCAGTACCGGCCCGTGCCTCAGTTCCTGGTACTTGAAAATCGCGATACTGGCTCGGCAGTCCGCGGTGTCCGGAGCTTGCCTTTTTATATCCGCAACTGAGGAGCCGTAGATAAGCTTGCCCGTCTGGACATCTTGGAATTGGTTTCCGATGAAATAGAAGATGTCTTGGATATCTTCTGAACCGATGTGATCGGTGGGGAAGTCGGGCCACACAAGGTCGTCAAACCCATCGTCTCCATTCTCAGAAGGGGATTGTTCCGTGGGTAAGACCGGAGCTTGTCGTTTCAGTCTTTTGACAACAATAGTGTCACTGTCAGCGTCTCTCCGGCGGGTGTCGAGGGTCTCGTAGGCATCGCCGCAGAAATGTTTTTGGAGGGTGTCGTAAATGGCCGCGATGGGGCTGCTCATTGTCGCGACGGTACGGCTTAGTATGCCGCAGGCTTTGCCCCACATCGATTGAGGGAATGTTTGGGCCTCTGCTTGGGCGATTTTGAGGGCCAGTGAGTGCTCCTCCTCGTGCCGGGCCGAGCCAATCGGCGCAGGTACAACTCGGTCGATGCTTCGAGCACTCTTATCGCTGTTTGAGTCTTGGATTTGCGCGGTCAGGTCGATCTCAGTGTCTTCCGCTGGGCGTTTTCCGTTGGAATTGAGAAAGTTTTTGTAGACTGCGTGGTAGTTGTTGTTCCCACAAATGCAGTGCCAGTTAGAATCGTCCTTCTTCTGGAGGACGCGCAGGTTTTTCTGCTCGGAGCCGACGATGTAAAAGCGCAGGTGGCCGGTCGCGACTTCTGCCTCCTCTCGCGAGTTGTAAATATTAGGCGGGCCGCACCAGCACTCTTTCATGTAACGATCGTTCCGGATTGCGATCCACAGCTCCCTCGCAAACTTCTCCTCGCCTTCTTCGTTACGCCGTTGCTTAAAAGGGCGGGTTTCACTGCCGGGGCTTTTCGGGGCGGGCGCGATGGGTTGCAACGGAGTTACGTCGATATATCTAGTGAAGTACCGGGTGCGCCGGACGGGAGTTCTTGGGGAGGCGGCCCTCCTCGGGGTCCTTGTGGGTGTGCTTCTGATCGCGGTGACCCGCGGGTGCTCGAGGGGTGATGTTCTCGGCGGCGAGGTGGGAATGTATGGGGTTGTCAGTGGGAGAGAGATTGGCGGAGGGAAAACTGGCGGCCGGGCCGTTGGGGTGGGAGTCGTTGGTTGTGACTGCTCCTCCGGAATCGCCTCAAGGGCGAGAGTATGGGCCGGGTGGGGGGTCGGTTGGGCGAACCGCGCACCAGGTGTTGGAGTCGCGGGGTCGGCGGCGGCCTCGAGGGCAAGCTTGCTAAGGACAGCGTTAGTGACAGTTCTTAAACCGCCCTTCGGGGCGCTTTCACACGATCTTGGATGTAGAATCGGCGACTCAGTTGCTCGACTTACAAATTGGTGGTGGTGGGGGTACCACGGTTGCCGCGACGGCGAGAAACTCGGGCGGAATCGCCCAGGCACAAGTCGGCCGACGAAACGCCGGGGCTTTGGCGCAAGCCACGGCTATTGCGCGTGGTGCGCGGCGTTGGTGCTTTGGCAGGCATCGTCAGTCGTTGCTTCCTCAGTTTCCTGAGGACGGTGGTGTGCTTTGTTGGAGTTTGAGGAAAGAAGAAGAAAGGGTCGCGACTGCCTTGCGAAGTTCGCGGGGAGGGGTAAAACCAAGTCGCGGCGGGGTGGTAGAAAGGAAGGCACAGCGTGGGGCAGATAAAAGCGAAGAGGGAAGACTATGGGTGTTGCGAGGAAGGTGCGACCACGATGCCGCCCAAGCGGGCAAGAGCAACAATGGCACAGCTGCCATACGCACAATGGAAAACTTCCAACCCAATGGCAAACAATAACCGTATCAACACCATAGGAGACCAAGACAGTTTGTTTCTACCTTTCGCACGCCGCGACAAATCTCAAGAGTAGAAAGAAATTAAATGTCAAAGGTGTCTTTACCCAATAGACTAGTTGGATAGCAGCTGCTGAAGTGTTCCTCCCAGTGTCAGCAATTGCGGCTCCGCTGATGGGAATCGCACCCGCTGCAATGCAAAAGGAGCTTTTTTTTCTTTGACGCGGGAAGGCACGAAATCGCGGTCGGTCGTTCGGTGGGCTTGTCGGTTGTGGAGCCGCTAGATCGCGTTCGCATGGGTTATCGTTATCGTTGCCATAGCAGCTACCAGGGTCGGTAGAAGAGCGATGCTCTTGTCTGAATCACGCCCGCCCGAAAGCGCGCAGGAGAGGTGCGATGAAGAGCGAACAAAGGCGCCCCGCAACCGCGACGGCAATTGAAGTTGGTGTTGCGGCTCTGCAGATCTGGGGAAGCTTGGAGCTTGGACATTCCGCCTTCCCGCTCCCGCCACCAAAACGCAGGGCGCCACTGTAACGTTAACGCTAATAATATTCCCACTTACCAACATTGCCAGCACGTGGTTGGCTCACCCGGCTCTGGCTGTTTGAAGAGAGTCAAGCTAAGCCGGATGCGGTATATGCAAGGCATTCCGTTTCAACTGCCAACCTCACTCACACCTCACAATTTCACAGTATTAAGAGTTGTAACTGCCTCTACTTACCATCCCCCTATAATTCCTTACACCTTATCCACCACATTTTCATACGATTATTACCCCTCGACAAACTGAGAATTGTCTAGGAGTCACCTCAGGCTATCCGGGGACTAAACGCCGTCGAGGTTGAAGTAAGATCAAAGTGAGGCCGGAACAAACCGGGGATGGCCGCAGGGAGACGATATCCAAACTCGGGTCGAAGTGGGCGAGGCTGAATTTGAATTTAGGAGGGAACTTCCACTGGTACGATAGCTGCTAGCGACCAGCGCTCCTAAGATACCGTATCCGAGAACTTGAAGCTTTAGGGGACTCGCTGCTTCTTTTCTATTGCTTTACTATTTTCTTCCTACTTGTCGGTATCTTTATTCCTCATCACCTACGGACCAATCTCACTCCCCTTTGACATACGGGCTCAATTTCACACGACACATTACCTAACGCATACACGGAAGGTTGCTCTGGTTCCTTGCAACCCGGTCCCAGTTGTAGTTTGGTTGGTTTGCAAGGACATCATTCCCTACTAGCAGGGCAGTCAATGAGTCAATTGGCGGTAATTAAGTAGGTAAGTACCTAGCTAAGTATACCTTTGTGGACCTAGGTAATCATGAGCCGGAGCAAAGCTCACATCCCAAAATTCTTGACGCCTTGCGAGCAAACCCTGTCTGAACCAAACTCCCCGTACGATCTCTAAGTCAGTGGCAGCCTTGCCAGAGTCCATTGTCCGTTCCCTTAATACCACAGATGTCATACCAAGGATCGAGCTAGGCCATTTCGTCGATAAATCGAAGGTCCAGCCAGGCCCAAGATAACGACGAAAAAGACGACGGTAATGAAGATGGCGAAAAGAAAGATTATACAAAACATGGTACCGCAAAAGCAAGTGACACTGCCACGCGAAGCATGGGTGCCTGTGTCCCAAAGGAGATCAGTGCCGCCACGGCGCGTTTCGGGGGCCGGCGCAGCAGCTGGGGATGTGCCGCAAAGCCCAGCGAGTTTCGCGTCGATGTCGGGTATGTTTGCCGGCCGCTTGAAAGGTGGAGGGGGGGCTGTAGCTTGAAATCCATCGGTTAGTAACTCTGTGTCCCCCATATTAGGGGTGGGAGGAGGCATGTTAACGGACAAGAATGTAATGGGCTCGAAAGCCACCTGTCTTTGAGTGGTGTTGTCTGGGATCTGGATAGAACCCGGTGTGTTTAAGATCGGGCTAGGCCTCTTGCGATGGACCCTGAGGCTCTTTGTTGAGGTAATAAAAGCCAAAGATCAGGGCAACAATAGCAAGGGCTGTGGTGAGAAACATGGCGCAAATGAGGAGTTTACACGACTGGCTGATGTGAAGAGACATGGCCCGGAGCCCTGGGTCATATACGAGATCGCGGCTGTCGGGGTCTGCATCCTGCCTCGGGAGAAGCGAGGTGCGTTCCGGGTTCCGTGCAGAAGCGGCGTCCTGTTGTGCAGTGTCAATAGCATCGAGTTCTATGTCGGGCATCTTGAACGACGGGCCTGTAGCGAGTTAATTTGGTTAGTAACTTGGTATCTGGAGGAAAAGGGAAAGCCAACGAACAAGAATCCGACGGGGTTGAAGAAAATTGGTAGGGTGGTGGTGCCTGAGAACCCATTCTGTTTGCCGTTGGTCAATGTGAATCTTCAAGTGGTAGTGGTATCACAAGGCGATGTCCAGGCCGCGTGAAGGTGGAAGGAAATTTGGTGTTGCTTGGTGAAGTAAGAAGTAGACAAGGTCAAATTTTGAAAGTCGCTGTTTTATTTTTTATTTTTGTGGCTTAAGTCAAGTTAATGGATGCTTAAGACGGACCACATAGGTATTTTTGGACAGACACAATAACCTGGGACGGACACACAAAAGCTTAGGATGGACACTAAGGTTTAGGATGGGGGATGGCCCGGAGCTCTGGTTTGGCCGCCGAAACCCTAATTCTCGACTGTAATGGGCTGGCGGCCCAGACTGCCTGCAGCTGGATATCTTAAGATTTGTCAAATTCCAAGGCTGGTAAACGCCAAGCGGAAAGCGGCAGCGATTACAGCAAAGAAGTTCTACCACAAGTGGGACTCCGATCAACCTGTTAACGCACAAGACCAGCAAGGAGCACAAGGAAGCACTTCGAGGTAGACTCCGGACACTCAGAGATAAGGCGCCCCATGGCGGTCCCGACTAAGTACAGCCTTCTATCGCCCTCCATCCGGGTCATGCAAGCCCGACACCTCGCAGACTGGTTCTGCGAAAACGCGCGTTGTCTTTACAGCAAACGCAAGCAGGAGGGCGCCGCCGAAGAGCTAGACAAGATAGCGGAGGACCAGACCTCGTCGACGCGGTGGTGTTTGCGGTTTTAAGAGTTAAATCCTTAGGGAAGTGAAGGAGACTGAGTCGTTACTAGGATGGTTCTAAGTAAGATACTTATGTGGTGCAAAACTTAAGCTGGTGTAAGGCGGCAAAACGGTCGTCTGGTGGTGCTTTGAGGACGATATTCTCCTGTACAAAAGGGAACGGAAACACCCCCCAACATCCGCAGGTAAATCGCGTACATGGGCTTTTTTGGGTAAAAGATTTCCATACGTAGTTCCGGTTATCGAGCCAGTCTTGGAAACCTTGTTGCCCTTTTTGGCTTTCTCATTATCACGACCGTGGTCGGCCAAGAATTCAATGGTTGAGCCGCGTGGATCCTAACTATCCGTTAGCGGGAGGTTGAAGGAGGGCTTGAATCCTTCAGGGAAGAGAGTCAGATCCTCCTTCAGATCGTTGGTCATATTTCTCGTGTATGTACCACAATGTGAGTAGTCAAGAGCTAAGAGAAACAGATGTTAACGGCTCTCATTAGAATAGCTAGGTACCTAGGCATAGGTTACACAATACGTTTTGGATTTCGTCCCATGAAAACGGCTGCGGGGCACTTTCCAGCGGTTGCTCACATTGGCTTTGTTCATTTTATCAATGTCAGCTTTCCTCTTGCAAGAAACTGCCCGTACCTAGGTCCCCAACCTTCCTCTATCCATCTTCTTCTCTCTGTGAGTCCCTTGACATTTTGTTTGCCACGCTACATGATTGAACTTGTCGATAGAGACCATTTATGTTGACATATTCTTCAAACCAGAAAATACAATGGGATCGCAATCGGCCAAACCCGTCAACGAACCTGACCAGCTCAACACCGAAACCCAGTGCCCGGAAACACCGCGAAAGAACGTTATAGACCCCGCTGCATGTGGTCAGCGACGCGGCCTTTCCCCGATGGGCCCAATGGCACGGGCTCGTCTCTTCGGGTTTTCCGAGTCGGAGCCTTTCAATGGTCTTGACGAAGATCGTTTCGACCCTCACGATCCGTTGCAGGGTTCAGAAGCTGAAAGTAAGCATCGCGCGGCGGATTCTGTCTTCCTTAAGGTTCCATGTCTCCAGGGCAAGGCTCGTTGACGTCTTTAATTTTGCAGCCTTCCGAGAGTATTGGGCTCAGCGCAACAAGGCCCAAGCTGCCCGGACCAACGCTCAGACGGCCCGGGCCGTTCTGAAGAGCAAGGCTCACCTGGAGAAGCTGACTAAGGCACTTGTTGATGCAGAGGAAAAGGAAGAGGAGGAAGATTCCTGTGGCGAGGATACCAAACTTGACGAGAACACCCGACGCCGCCTTGAAGAGGCTCGGCTGAATGCTCGGAAGAACAGCCAGATGGCCAAGGGCCAGAAACAGCATTAAATAGGTGCCAAGGGCATATGGAGGAGTTGCATTGCTGCCTTACAGATAGCCATCGACTTGTCTTTCGCAGGACGATGCTTGGTTCAGGGGCTCGTTGCCCGGCGACCAAGCGCCTATACAGCCCTAACCCTGATTTTAACTCCTAACCCCCTTTTTAGCTTTGCGTGACGGACTATTAAGTGCCTAGATTGGTGTTTGACGCAAATGAGGGGTGTTACTCGTATATGATGTGTCCTCCCAAGACGATGACATCGGTGAGGTCGCTTTCACCTGTGTGTAAAAGTCCCCTTTCCTGCTGTTGAGCATGCTGAGCGAGAAGGACCCCACAGTGCGGAATGTGTCGTTCAGGACAGGAATTCTGCGTTCTGCACGGAAAAGTGGAAATTCAAGCAGCAGTTTATCGCTCTCATCCACCTTAGTAACTCAGCACAACCTGGGAAACCATATAAAACCTCACCAGAAATCCAAGGCTCGACTTACCTTACCAAATAAGCAGAGGAAAATGACACGGAAACCCAAACCCGCGCCCCAAGGCGACAACCCCGCCGCCGGGGCAGCAAGCAAATCCGCCCAAGCCAAAGCCCAGGACGACCAAGTCATGGCGGTACGCACCCCCTTCCTTCACCTAACTCCCTCACTTATACTTCCCCCCCCCTTCCCTCTCCCTACCCAGCCACCCAACCCATCCACTAACCCCCCCCACCCACTCCCACAATCCAGACCAACAACAGCAGCATCGTCTCCAAGCGCAGCGTCGAGAAGCTGTACTACCCCGCCGAGCCGCCCTTCTTCCGCCACTTTGTCAAGAAGTTCCAGCGCCGCGCCCCGCTCATCAACCGCGGCTACTGGCTGCGCCTGCGCGCTATCGATGTGTTGGTGCGGGACTTTTTGCGGGGGGTCAAGGGGAGGGGGAGACGGGGGGTGGTTGTGAATTTGGGGTGTGGGAGGTTCGTTTTCTTGTTTTTTCTTTTCCTCTTTTTTGGGGGGGCGGGGGCGGGTGGGGGGGGGATGGTTGTGTACTAAGAGTGGAGTGGGCTGGTGCTAATGGGTGGTAGTGATGTCCTTCCGTGGCAGTGCCTCACCCGGTATCCGGAGGAGTGTGGCGGCGTCAAGTTTGTGGATGTCGATTTTCCCGATCTGATCGAGAGGAAACGGCAGACTGTGCTTGGCACCCCTGAACTAGTGGGCATGTTTACGGGAGTGAAAGAGGCTGCTGGGTTGGCTGCGCCGGTGGTGTTTGAGAGTGACCAGTATGTGCAGATCGGGTGTGATCTGAGGGAGCTTGGGACGCTGCAGCGGGGGTTGGCTGCCGCGGTGGGGGATTTTGACGAGTGCGAGTTTATCTTCGTGGCCGAGGTGTCCATCACGTATATGGAGAGGGAGGGCGCAGATGAGGTTATCCGGTGGGCTTCCACTGTCGGGCGTGGTGAGTGATTTAGGGGTACATGAGCCCCTGGCTTTGCGCTGCTGACTTTCTCCAGCTGAGTTCGTTCTCCTGGAACAGATCCTACCCGATGGCGAGGACCACCCCTTCGCTTCGACCATGCTGAGCCATTTCGATAAGCTCAACACGCAGCTCAAGTCGGTCAGCACTTACCCGACTGTGACGGACCAACATGCGCGCTTTGCATCCCGTGGCTGGGACTCGGTCAACGTCCGGACCCTCTGGCAAGCGTGGGCCGATGAGGCCTTCCTGTCCCAACCCGAACGCCTCCAGCTGGACGAGATAGAGCAGTTCGATGAGTGGGAGGAGTTCGCCCTGTTTGCGAGCCACTACTGCGTTGTACATGCGAGGACAGGAAGCGACTCTGCTGCGGTATCGGTTCCGTTTGTACCCTCTAACTCTGAACAAGTTCAAACACAGGTGGTGGAAATGCATTTCGACGAATGCTCCGGTGTTAGAGGTCAGCGGCGTTTTGCAGCGGCCATGCGATTGTCTCAGAACGGAACGAATGGGGCGCAGGAGTCAGTGCTCAATGTCTTGGGCCTCGGCACCAAGAGCCGGTTGCAGTCTTGCGATCTCTTCCGGTCAGGTACTGTTGAGGGCGAGGAGGCACTAAACTTCGGCGAGGGAGGCCCAACGACGAGGATGTGCCATTCTTTGACGGACCTCGGAGACGGAGGAGTGTTGTTGGCAGGAGGGCGGGGCTCACCTTCAGCCCCGCTCGCGGATTGCTGGTTGTTCAACAAGGACACGAAGACTTGGACTCAGACACACAGCCTTCCAACAGCCCTGTACCGGCATTCCGTCGTAGCTTTGGGTCAGTCGGGTATCGCCTTACTGGTTGGCGGTAGGGGAGTGGCCGAGGCTTTTGGCGGTTGCCTTCTATATCATCCTGTTGGGGGGTGGGTGGACTGCGAGATCGTCGGCGAGAAGCCGGCTTCGGTGTACGGGGCAATTCTCTCCTGTAGGGGTGACAGTACCACGGGCATTTTCCGTGGTGTCTACGCGGGTGGTCTAGAAAATGCGCTGGTTTCCGACCAAATCTTATCCTGGGAAGCCAATGTCTCAGATATCAACGTATGCTCCTACCGGTATGTTACACTGGGGGCATGAAACTGACATGATCACAGAAACCCACCATTAAATTCAACCGCTTGAAAATTAGTGGAAGTATGGAAAGGGATGCATCTTGGCTTCTCACAAGGTTTGGCGCAACTTGCCTCCAACGAGGGGATAAGCTTGTTCTCCTAGGTGGCATAGCCCGGGATCATTTACTTTGCCATCGGGACGAGGTGCTGTTATGCTCTTTAGAGGAAGGCGGAATCACCATCACCAGCCGACTGATTGGTAGGGTGTCAGGGGAAGAGGGGTCAAAACCACGCCCGTTATTTGTCGGACATTCAGTTGCCCCGATGCCAGACGGCCGTGTCGTGGTAGTTGGGGGTGGCGCCACATGCTTCTCCATGGGCACCTTCTGGAATAAGGGAGTGTATACCCTCCGGATTCCTGAATTGGGAGGCGGACAGGAGGGTATCTCTTCACCTGTCTCCAGATGGGTGCACGAGAAAACGATCGATATTGTTCCGATCCAACGGAGACCTCCGGTTGCTCCCAAGCCCGAGAATATCGGCGAACCGGCTCAAATTACCGCGATCCCCAGGTTCAAGTTGGAAACTGCGGACGATTTTCTGAAGATCGTGGGCGACGGAAAGCCAGTAGTACTGGAGGGACTCGATCTAGGTAGCTGTGTATCGGCCTGGACATTGGATTACCTCGTCAACAAAGTTGGGGCTGATCGGAAGGTAGAATATCACACTCCCTACAAACCGGTGCCTGGCTAACCTGGGCAGATCGTTATTCACGAGGCCGCGACCCAGGCGATGGACTTTACCGCCAAGAACTTCCGCTATGTCACCGCTGAGTTTGGTAATTTTACCCAAAGGATAGAACAGGGTGATAGGGTGTACTTGAGGGCCCTGTCGCACGAAAAGCCGTCTGAACAGCCGGCGCTGTTGGCAGATGACTTCCCAGCGTTGGCATCCGACTTCGTGTTGCCCGCCCAGCTTTCCTTGGTGGCGGAGAACCTATTCAGCTCAGTATTGAGAATGTCTGGGCCAGTGAACATGTGGCTACATTATGATGTAAGTGAGCCCCGTTCCCCCTTTGCTATTATTCCACCGCTGCCCCCCGCCCTCTTTATTCTTCTCAATTTTCTTATTCACCCCTTCTACTTCAAATCATCTTAGTTTCCACAGACCCTTTCCCTTTCTCTGCCTTCTATGCCTAATTCGCGTTATACTATAAAGAACTAACTGTGAGCCTGTAGGTCATGGCAAATGTTTATTGCCAGGTCGGTGGCTCAAAACGGCTCCTCCTTTTCCCGCCATCAGACGTCGAGCACTTGTCGTTTGCTCCCGGCGCCTCTAGCTCCAGCATAGACGTCTTCTCGTCACTACAATCACATAGACTCGCCCATACCCATCCCAACGAAGCTATCCTGTCGCCCGGGGATGTTTTATTCCTACCTCCGCTCTGGCTGCACACGGCGACACCGACCTCGGACAAGAGCATTGCGGTAAATGCCTTCTTCAAGGACCTCGAGGGGGACCACTATGCCCCTGGCCGGGACGTTTATGGAAACCGGGATCTTGCTGCCTACGAGAAGGGGCGGCAAGATGTTGCCCGCATCGCGAATAGCTTCAAGAAGTTACCGGCCGAGGCTAGGGAGTTCTATCTCTTGAGGCTGGCAGACGAACTCCGCACAAGGGCGAGCGGATGAGGCGAGCGGATGAGGCATGTCTCCGGAAAGTCGCCGCCCCCTTGGGCGACTCGCCATCCGGGAGGGGTTGGGTTGGCCGCCAAGCCACGGAGACCCTATGTATTAGGTAACTCGGGCATGGCAAGGCGAAGATCTCAAAACGTCGTGATTGCCCGGGAACGGCGGTATTTCATGGCTTCGAAGGCAAGGTTGTGGTTTTGGCAACCGAGTCAGGCATTGGCAGAACATGCGGCAGATGAAAGGTCAAGCATGAGGCTTTTTTATCAGCCTCGTGATTCTGGTACGTACCCGATCGATGAGATGCCGCCGCGCCACAGATCTCTGAAACGCCCAATGACGAGCGAAGGCACCATGTCGAGTCAGCGAGGCACATGGACCAAGGGACTGCCCTGACAGGTCCGCCAAGCCTCCGCCCGACCGCAGCGTTCTTACCAACTGAAAACACAGCAAACAGTCGCAGCCTCATGACTGCGCCAGGAATAGAACAAAAAAGAGGCACAAAAATATGGCGGGGGATAGGAGGACGATATGTCCAGGGCCGCCAATATACGGAATAATAAATATCATTTTGAATCCCATGTACATGTAGACTGATCGTTGAGTCGATGTGAGGGAGCGGTTTTGGTTTCGAGCTTCGGAGATAAAAAAAAACCACAGGCGGGAGAACAACGCTCGCCAAGCGAACCAAGCCAGCCAAGCCGCGAAGTTCAGGCTGTTGGTCCGTGCATCGCCGCATCCCCGTGTGTCCGGGATTTACCGGTCAATTTTTTCAAGAGCCTTTTCCCGAACTTAAGCCACCCGTCCGTACCTCACTTTTTCCAAAAAGGCTCACTGCCAACCACTTCGGAAACCTCTCACCAGGCCCAATTGACCTGACCCCCCACGCCCGACCCTCGCGATCATCCGAGCGTCCAAGAACAACTCCACTCAGTTCCTTATTCCTTAATATCTAAACAGACAAAATGGCTGCCAAGGTCGACGCTCCGGCACCGCAACTCAGCGGCGTTCAGCTGTACTCCAGATTCGCCCTCGCCGGCGCCATCTGCTGTTCCGTCACCCACGGTGGCATGACCCCCGTCGATGTGTACGTGCTTGTTCCTCACGGACCCCCGCGCATCATGCTGTAGCACGTGCCGAGGGGCGTCCAGTCGCTTCCTCGAAATCACTCGCGGCTAACCCTAGACTCCCTACAGCGTCAAGACCCGTATCCAGCTCGACCCCGTCACCTACAACAATGGCATGATCGGCGGCTTCAAGAAGGTCGTTCAGGCCGAGGGCGCTGGTGCCCTTCTCACCGGTGTCGGCCCCACCTTCGCCGGTTACTTCCTCCAGGGCGCCTTCAAGTTCGGCGGTTACGAGTTCTTCAAGCAGCAGTCGATCAACTACCTCGGCTACGAGACCGCCTCCAACTACCGGACTGGTGTCTACCTCGCCTCGTCTGCCCTCGCCGAGTTCTTCGCCGATATTGCCCTCTGCCCGCTCGAGGCCACCCGTATCCGTCTCGTCTCCGAGCCCACCTATGCCAGCGGCCTCGTCAGCGGCTTCGGCAAGATGCTGAAGCAGGAGGGTGTCGGCGCTTTCTACGCCGGTTTCGGCCCTATCCTGTTCAAGCAGTAAGTTTGACCCCGGACCCACCTTGCCTTGCTCGTGTGCATACTTACCCGGTTCTCAGGATCCCCTACACCATGACCAAGTTCGTCGTGTACGAGAAGGTCGCTGAGGCCGTCTTCCGCGTCTTCCCCAAGAAGGACCTGTCCGACGGCATGCAGACCGTCGTCAACCTTGGTAGCGGTCTGATGGCCGGTTTCGCCGCCGCCATCGTCTCGCAGCCCGCCGACACCATGCTCAGCAAGATCAACAAGACCAAGGGCGCCCCCGGTGAGGGCACCACCAGCCGCCTGATCAAGATCGCCAAGGAGCTTGGTCTCCGCGGCTCCTACGCCGGTATCGGTGCCCGTCTCTTCATGGTCGGCACCCTCACTGCCGGCCAGTTCGCCATCTACGGTGACGTGAAGAAGCTGCTCGGCGGTACGTACTTTTTTGTTATCCCTTCCTCGAACTCCACCCCCACATCATATTCCCCACATCCTGTTTTGCCCGTTTCTAGTCCTCATAAACTGACGAAATACTGTTAAAGCTACCGGTGGTGTCGAGATCAGCAAATAAATGCCATCACGACCTGGGAGTCGGTGCAGGGGGAGTAGAGAGTAGAGGGTAGAGGGGCTGGGAGATAGGAGGGGTATGTTTTGGGATGTCTGGGCGTTGCAAGGCCCCCTTGTCTAGCTTGCCCCGGCAAGACAAAAAAACACGACACACGACAGACGGTGTATCTGGCATTTTTCGCGCGGATTTCTGGGGGTTAAAAAGCTTGGTCCCTTTTTCTTTTGTTTGTGAACTCTAGGGCGGGATCTGGTTCTGTTTTGTCACGGCGAGAATGCTTCACATAGAGCATAGAGCGCTTGGGCAATTGCGTACCCTGCCAAAGGGTTGGCTGTATAATAGTCCAAAATTGCATCCTCATAGAGTTTTTCACACTTGTCACGTCTGATAGTATGCCGTGGGGTGTTGACGGCACTCAGGTATTGAACGATGATACGATCATGATTATGGGCAGGTTTTTGTCATTTGGTTAGAGTCAATATCCCCGCCCACAGGAACACTTCGATGTTGGCCCAGAGTGACCGTGAGCTCTAGCGTTTCAGGTTGTGTAGGGGTAAAGTATATGATAGAACATGTGGCAAGAGGAAATACTAAAGGAGAAGGGAGAAAATAAGAAGGGGGAAACGTATACCTACACCTTGAGGAACTGAGGCACTTTTGTATTATTTTACAACCCTGCTACCAAGCTTCCAGTTATATAACACTGATTCAGGACACCCTTCCCGACTCCTTGCTGCCCTCCTTCGGCTAAGGCTTTCCGTCAACTGTAGTTCGTAAGATCCAACCGTCTCCCGAGCGCCTCACCCGGACCAGTTCGACCGGGTGCCCGATTTTCTCTGTCCGACCGGCCGCCTCTCGGGTGCGGTCGTCCACATAGTTGTAAAATGCGTCTAGCTCCTTGGGATCGGTGAAATGGCGGTACGTAGTGGCAATGCTTGTACTGTAATCCTTCTTCTTCATCTCGTGGTGGACGGCTTCAAATTTTTGGATTGATGGCTCGTCGGATCTCGTCATGGTAGCTTGTGAATGAGGCGGAGAACGGCGGTTTGAGTTTGTTTGCCTAATCGTGAAATGTGGCAGAGACGAGAAGCGTACACGGTATAATCATGGCCTTTGTCGGCTCCCAGAAAGCCAGCAAGAATTAGGTTTGCTAGTTTGGAAGGGGTGATGGAGAGTCAAGCGACTAAACATAACATTTCATTTTATTGTCACCAGACAGAATAGAGCTTCATCAACGTACTGTGTGAATATAGTCGGCGTCAGGAGGTATGTACAGTCCCCCAAAAGCTTACCTACCGTAGGCAATAGTTCCAAGCCGCCTCAAAGTGTTCCCGTACTTTTCCCTATGGCCATGCCTACGAATGTCTTTCTTTTAGTTCTTCTAGTCCAAGGCTTCATGGGCACCTACACTTGAAGTTCGGCCTTGTTTGCCCATAGGGTATCGTGATAGATGGAGAAACAGGGGTAGGGGAAGTGGAGGAGACGCCATCAGAGATCTCACTCTCTCGTTGGGCCCGGGGAAAGAGGACCCGGGCCCGTGCATTAATACGAATTCCATCGTTTTTGGTGATAATCCCCGGCGATATAGCGATGCAACATATTAGTTGCAGGATGAAAAATGAAGCTGGTCATGTGGGATGTTGAAATGGTTGTCGACACGGCGGAGTTTGGTGGTGGGGAAGCGGAGTTGCCGTTCCCGGAGACGGTAGATACGGCCCGGCGGTTCATCTTTGGCTGATCTTCGGGATGGGAACAGAGTCCGCCGACCTCGCCAAGCCGCCGTGACGGCCCCGCCTCAGCGCAGGAAGCTTCTTGCGGGCGCGGCAAGGGCCCAGAGTTCCACTTTGGCATCACGGCCGGGAATAAAGCCCCACAACCAACAGCAAAAATGGCACAACGGGTCTGCAAAGTGCAATACGCGGTCTGGCCTTCCAGCCCTCCCAATGCTGTCTCAAACATAGCCCTTGTCAAGCCTTCGGACGAGTACCGGACATGCCTCCCCAGCGCTTGACCGCTTGTGGCATGTCCTATCTGCTCTGCGACCCTGCAGTCCTCCCCGGATGAGCAATTGCTACGCCCTTCACACGTGGGCAGTCAAGAGGGTCGGTCGGAAAGAGGATTCGGACGTCTTGATCGGGGAGCACCGCGCCGCCCCGGAGTTGAGGGTGGGGCGCCAACTGCCATTATATAAAAGCCACCACAACCTTCGCGATAGCTTCACCCGAGAAGACTATTGTCTCCTTAAGTCATGCATGAGCGCCTCCTCGCCTAATTTCACGACCCATTCCATCCCTAGCCAGGTCTAGTCCACCCGAGTCCATTATGGCAACCGCTGCCTCCGATGGCCCGGCCAAGCATGAGCAGCACATCGACTCGGACACCACCAAGAATGGCTGCGAGGACACCGAAAAGGCCGTGCCCCTTGGGGATGCCACCGACGAGGAATCTGGAGCCGGTTCCCCGCAGCCGGACTCGAAACTCCAGCGATGGAATGACACGCCCCTCAACATCTTCCGCTATTTCACCACCATCTACTGCTTCATCCTGATGGGCATGACAGACGGCGCACTCGGTGTATGTTTACCTTCCCCAACCTGAATAACCAACCAGCAACCCTAGCTAACGCTCATCTCAGGCCTTGCTCCCATACGTATGTTTTACTCCCGCCATCATCCCCCCAGCCTATCCCCAAACCTATCCCCAAACTTACCCACCCCTTTCATACCAACTAACACCCCCCCCGGTAGATCGAAGGGTACTACTCCATCAGCTACACGGTCGTCTCACTCGTCTTCCTCTCCCCCTTCGTCGGCTACCTCCTCGCGGCCCTCCTCAACAACCTCATCCACCACCACTTCGGCCAACTGGGCGTGGCCATCCTGGGCCCCGTCTCCCGCCTGATCGGCATCGTCCCGCTCGTCTTCCACCCGCCCTACCCGGCCCTGCCCGTCATCCTCCTCTTCACCGGCTTCGGCAACGGCATCGAGGACTCGGCCTGGAACGCCTGGGTCGGCAACATGCACCGCGCCAACGAGCTGCTGGGCTTCCTGCACGGCGCCTACGGCCTCGGCGCTACCATCGGCCCGCTGATCGCCACGGCGATGGTCACCCGCGCGGGGCTGCCCTGGTATACCTTCTACTATGTCATGATCGGCGCCGACGGGCTGGCGTTGTTCCTGACTGTGCCGGCTTTCTGGCGTGCTACTGCCAAGGTCCATCGCGCTGCTATGCTCGAGGCCAGCAACGGCGCCCCGCGCACCACCACACGCACGGTGCTGCGCTCGCCGGTGGTGTGGCTGGTTGCGCTGTTTTTGTTGGGCTATGTTGGTGCGGAGGTGTCGTTGGGCGGGTGGATCACGACGTTTATGCTGCGCGTGCGGCATGCGCCGCCGTTTATGGCGGGTTTGACGGCGACGTTCTTTTGGTTGGGGTTGACGGTGGGGCGGGTTGTGTTGGGGTTTGTGACGGGCATGATTGGTGAGAAGTTGGCGATTGCTGTTTACTTGTTGTTGTCGGTTGCCCTGCAGTTGCTGTACTGGCTGGTGCCCAACTTTGCCGCCTCGGCGACGTTCGTCACATTTCTGGGTTTCTTCCTCGGCCCGCTGTTTCCAGCTGCCGTCGTCGCTGCTACCAAACTGCTGCCGCGCGATCATCACGTCTCGGCGATCGGGTTTGCTGCGGCGTTTGGTGGCGGTGGTGCCGCGCTGTTCCCGTTTGCTGTTGGCGCTATCGCGCAGAGCAAGGGCGTCGAGGTGCTGCAGCCGGTGGTGCTGGCCATCTTGGTGTTTATCCTGCTGATGTGGCTGCTGTTGCCTGGTGGACTGAGGATGGGCGGGCTGGAGAAGGCAAGAGATAACAATGAGAAGGTTGGTGATGATCTCCGGAAGGGCATGGCTTGGGTTAAGGGGAGGTCGGCGAAGACGGAGTGAGGGTCATCCTCGCGTCGGATTTTAGGTTAGGGCTATGTTAAGTCGGAACAGTGTTGTCGGTTCAAAATACCCGTTTGGAATGAAGAGCTATGTCTTTTGTTTATTTTAGGAAGGATATTTTGTCTATTGCAAGCCAGAACCGACCATAGATAGGCGACAAGTGATATGGTTGCCGTGATCGTCAGAAACAACTAAGAGCAAAGAAAACAACTTTTTTTCCCCTTGTAAATTTTGTAAATTGATGGTATCCGTCTTGTGATTGCTATTCTATTTGGTAGAAATCGACATGTATCTGATCAAGAAAGTTATTCGTTTCCCTTTCTTCCCAATCCTCGCGATGTTTCATCAAAAGTAGAACCAAAATAGGAAATACCGCATAGCCTGCCTGCCTGCCTAAGTGTGCACGGCCCCTTTGGGGTCATCTGCACGGTTGCAGCGCCCCAACGGCGCGGCATTTCGACCCCGAGCACCCCGGAATCCGGGGTCCAGACATGATCACCAACCCACCGCCACTTCCATCATCCAACTCGCGTGCCGTGTTTGTACCTGCGTCTATTGAGAGTTACATTCTGCCGTACTGTGGTAAACATGCGAGCAGCTTACCTCGACCAACCCAATCCGTAACGGTCTCGTAGGCCACCAACCCCGAACCTGACAACAGTCATCCAGCGACCAGGTTCACCCATCCAACCACCCCCCGACAACCCATCACACCGCACACCACCCACCGCCCATCGCCGAGATGCCCTCCCTCCCAACCCGCCGCGCCACTCCCGGCGACAGCGATGACAACGACAACGACGGCCCCGAAGCGACCCCCCTCCTGCGCCCGCGCTCCTCGTCCCCCTCCCCCAGCACGACCTCCACCCTCAGCTCCCTGCACACCAGCAGCAGCAGCAGCAGCAGCACCAGCACCAACACCACCCACAGCCGCCGCACCCACCTCCTCCGTACCACGGCGCTCCTCACCGCGCTGCTCTCCGCCCTCTGCGCCGGCTCCATCACCATCTTCTCGCTGTACGGCCACATCCTACAGCGCCGCCTGCGCTACACCCAGTTCGAGGTCAACGGGCTGGCCTCGGCCGCGTCCGTCGCCATGTATGCGCCCGTGCCCCTGCTCGGCTACCTGTGCGACCGCGCGGGGCCCGCGCCGCTGTCCGTGCTGGCCGCGGCGATGTTTGGCGCGGGGTATGCGGGTGCGGCGGCGGCGTATGCCAGGGCGGAGAAGGCGGTGGCGGCGGGTGGTGGTGGGGGGAGTGGGAAGGCGGCGGATGAGTGGTATCCGTTGATGGTGTTGGCGTTTGTGGCTATTGGTGTGGGGACGTGTTCTATGTATATGGGTGCTGTGGCGACGTGTGCGAAGAACTTTGGGAGGGGGAAGCATAGGGGTTTGGCTGTGGCGTTGCCGATTGCTGCGTTTGGGTTGAGTGGCATGTGGATCAGCCAGCTGGCGAGTCACTTGTTTTTGAACCGGGACTCGAGCGCCGAGGACGGGGAGGTGAGTGTGGTGAAGCTGTTCGTGTTCCTCGCCGTGTTGCATGTGACGGTGGGTATAATCGGGGCGTTTGGGCTCAGGATCGTGGACGAGAATGACATGATCGAGGAAGCCGTCGAGGAGCTGGAGCGGAGCGGCATACTAGATGGCAGCGCCATGTTTACGCCTGGGAGAACAGAGCATAACTACGGCGCGATGGAGCGCGGCGACCCCTTCGACGAGCTCGAGGACGTCAAGGACCCTGCAGAGGAAGAAGCCCGGTTGAAGAAGCAGTGGGTACTCAACGCCGAAACGCGCCGGTTCCTCACCGACCACACCATGTGGTGTTTCGCTCTCGGCTTCTTCTTCATGATCGGCCCTGGCGAAGCCTTCCTCAACAACATGGGCACCGTCATCAAGACCCTGTACCCGCCAACCCTCCACTACGAAGGCAAGCCCACCTCAGCCGCGACGCACGTCTCCATCGTCGCCATCACCAGCACCGCCGTGCGCCTCCTCACCGGCACCCTCACCGACCTTCTCGCGCCCAGCCCCAAGGCCCAGCACGTGCAAATCACCACCACTGCGCGGCGCCTGCTCCCCGCTCGGGGCTTCTCCATCTCGCGCGTCTCCTTCCTCCTCTTCTTCGCCGCCCTGCTGTCCCTCGGCCTGGCGGGGCTCGCATCGGGCCTCGTCCAGGGCCACGGCGACCGCTTCTGGATCGTGTCGGGCCTCGTCGGCGGCGGGTATGGCGCCGTCTTCAGCCTGACCCCGATCATCATCACCGTCATCTGGGGCGTCGAGAACTTCGCCACCAACTGGGGCATCGTCGCCATGTTCCCCGCCCTCGGCGCCACCCTCTGGGGCCTGGTCTACTCGGCCGTC
Organism: Chaetomium tenue; assembly: GCF_020726465.1. Classification (NCBI taxonomy): domain Eukaryota; kingdom Fungi; phylum Ascomycota; class Sordariomycetes; order Sordariales; family Chaetomiaceae; genus Chaetomium; species Chaetomium tenue. Next base: position 1,360,976 of record NW_027117334.1, on the reverse strand, counting down.
TACCAGGCGGCAGCGAAGCGCGGCGCGTGGTCGCCTGGGGAGGGTGGCGGTGGTGAAGATAACTTGTGTTACGGCGAGGAGTGCTACGCACCTGCTTTTTGGGCTATGGCTGCCAGTGTGTGGGTTGCGTGTGGGTTGGTGCTGTGGGCGTGGAAGGGGAAGGGTGGATGGTCGCAGAGGGGCATTGTGGTGTAGATGGATGGTAGGGGTGGTGCGTGCTTGAGATTGGATGTTGGCTTGTGTCATCTGCATTGGCTGGCGTTTTGGAATTGGCTTGGGTTTCTTTTTGAAGACTGCAATAGTTGTGCTTGGTTGACCTGGTTATCAGAGGCATTGTTCAGCATTAGATGGTGCTGCTTTTACATACTATCGCGACAGAACAGCGCCTGGCTTTCATATGTCATTTTGTTGGCTGTAAATAGTCAAAAGGTTTCATAAACTTGCATCAATATATACAACTGGACTTTCGCCCAGCACATAGTTACTGTTATTTCCCTGAGGTTTGGGTTTCGTGAGCCTTTCCTTCCAACCGCTTCCACCACATCACCGCCCATACTCCAACCAGTGCTCCATCAACCCTACCCCCCTTACCCACCCCTCCAGTTCTTCAATCCCCCCTTTATCACCATCCCATCTCCCTATTCCCCTAACCCACCCACCCAGTCTCCTCCCCCAACCCAAAAGCTACCTACCCCAACCCACCCACCTTACCCCAAAATTACCCCAACTCCCAAGCACTTACCCCAACAACCAACCCCAACTCGTACCACCAACACCCACCCACCAACACCGCCCCCGACCGGCCTCGCCGTGACCGTGCCACATGGCGACGTTAGAAACGTCGGGACAACTCCTTCGTATCACTTCCTTTGCGGCACGGCGCCGGTCCCGTGGTACGAAGCCACGCCCTAGCTGCGCATCCGGGTGGCGAGAGCAGCGGGGTGAGGATCGTAAGTGAGGGGCCACCGCAGTCTAGATTCTCTCAACCTTTGGTCAGGGGGGGAGACGGGACATCTCATATTATGGAGGGCTACGACGAGTGTGATAGACAGACGCAGCGGGCCCGCGTTCGCAGAGAATGTACCAGGGCGTGGTGTCGGGTTAATTACCCCTTGCCAGCGATAAGAGCGTATATTCACTTATGAATACTGCCTAGGTAGACTACGAAATGAGACTGAATAACATCGGGTCGAGAACGAATGACCATCCCATAGCCCTGGCCCAAACCCCCGTTAAGTCTATCAACGACAGAACATTATCATTACCATTCATTATGTACCCCTTCCAAGTCTAGCACAATCTCCACCCCCCACTTCCCCCAGCGTAGACTCACGTCAGTAACCCAACAAGTGCTAGAACGACGGCCACTGCGAGCAACGTGCTTGCAGATCCGAGCAGCACGGCAAGCAGGTGGTGGTGGTGTTCGTCGTGGGGCATGGCGGCGCCCTGGCAGAAAAAGACCGAGTCGGTGCTCTCACACGCATGGCACCAGGTCGTCGCATTGGCGATGCCGATGGTTGACATGATCGCGTTGAACTGCTTGAAGGGGATTGAAGTTTGGGTGTTGCCAAAGAGAGGGCAGGGGGTATATTTGTCGGCGGCGCTGCCGTTGTTGTGGTTCTGGTAGAGGAAACGGACGTAAAGCTTGTCGGCGGAGGGGTAGGGTGGGTTATCGTTGCTATTGTAGGTTGGGCGCGGGGCGCACAGGGACTCCTGATGAGGAGGGGACTGCATGGAGTAGGCCCCAAGGCTCTTCTGGTCGGAGGTGGTTGTGGGGTCGCTGTACAGACCACGGCGGGTTTTGGCGCCGTAGGGCCCCGGTGTCTCGCCGTACGAGCCGGTCTGGCTGTACGCATCATCGTTGTTAGAGGGATCGGAGCCATAGGCATCAGAGCCGGTGGGAGATTCGGTCTCGTAAGGATCAACCGACTCGTCGACGGAGAACAGCTCGAATGTCAACGTCGCGCCAGGTTCAGGGAGCTGCGAAAACAAGTCGCGAGATGGCCCGGCATTGAGGTCCGCCAGAGCAAAGAAACTCAGGAAAGGTTCGTGCGAAGTGAAGGCAAGGTTCAGCTTGTTCCGCTCGCCGCGGGTCTCAATGTTTTCGGCAAACAGGGCCGCGACCCTGGATGCAAGCGTGCGGCCGGCGATAGTCGAGGTCGAGCCGTTCTGGGCGTTCTCCGAGTAACCATGTTTGAGTGACTGCTCCTGCCACGCAAGGTGGCGTAAGGTCTCTAGGTCATCCGGGGTTATGGCTGACCGTGAGCTGTTCTCATGGGTCCAACGGTAGGTGGCGTAGTTGTACAATTCGTGGGCGTTGTAGAAGCTAGCCTGTGAACGGGGGAATGCCTCGCAGAATAATTTGTCCCAGAGCCGGCTGTAGAATAATCTGCTACCTTGGTGGAGCGAGTTGGCCATGCTGTTGTTGGAAAACCCAAGCATCGACTGTTCATGCTTGCGGCATAGACCATGACCATGAGCCCTATAACAAATTTAGTGAACGGCGCTCTGAGATGACGTCGCCCCAAACATACCAGATCGAGTCCGGGTCGCGGTCTGGGGCGATAGTTCTGATGTTAGGGTATTGGTATCCGCCCAAGGGGTAATTCAAGACCGTGCCATCGGACATCCAGTTATGGCTAGGGACGTCGGAGTCGCATGACACGTGTGGGAATGGAGGGTAGAGGCCTTGAATAAAAGCGATGGCGCTTGCAGACGAGCGGCGGTCGGTGGACGACTCCACATGGACCTGGGAGTTATCTATGGTTTTAGACTTGATGCCTACGATACCGACGTGGTGGTCATGGCGAGAGGGGCGCAGGTATCGGTCTCGGAAAGCAGCGCCCTTCTCGTACATCCGGTTCGCCCCAAAGGGGGTGAGGGCCGGATCTGATAAGACGAGCGGCGTGTGGTCACCGTGCAGAACCTAGGAAGCCGATGACCACACATGCTCATTACTCGGCCCGGCTAAGGCAGTCGACGCTAGCAGCGCCAGGACAGTTGACAGGGCAACCATGGCTGTGGCGGCCAGGTTAATGCGATGGAGAGGTCTCAATGGAGGATGATAGCGAGAGTATGTGTATAAAATACAGAGACAATATGAACGAGTGTAATTTGGGATGTAAGCGAGTAGATGTCGAGGAACAGTGTCAGACCCTACAGATTCGGTGCTCATAAATCGCATCTGCTCTTTCTCACAATTCGACGGATCGCTATTACCCACCAAGTGCCTATCCGATCAAATATTGGAAAGAATTTTCGGGTACTCGTTATTCGCACCTACCTGTCATTTCTCAAATTCTGATGCTTGCTCGTAGTTTCGTAACAGGAAGGCGCTTCCATGGCCAAAGCTGCGAATCCATGTTAGGCACCAGCGAGTGCCCTGGAGTGTTGGAGATGTTGCCCACGGGTACTGTGTGCATTCGATTCAGGATCAAACTCCTGAGCTTTGTAATTGCTCATGAACGCCACGGGAGGGAAGTTGCTGCATCGGCGATATCATCACCGTCTTGGTTGGCAAGTGGGTCTGCTTCCGACAAGGATCATGAAGTGGAGCTACATAGCCTCATAGCGAATGCGAGCCCCATGAACTTGAGTGACTTTGAGGGCCGAGATCCAGCATCGGTTTCCTTCCATCCTGCTTGCAGAACACCCGGAAATCCAAAACTATCATGCGTAACTCCAGCCTTTGAGCTCAAATCGGTATTTGACAATACTTAGAATGGCATCGTGCGACTGGAGACCCCCACGGATCACCCGCAAACCAAGCAACTCATTGATCGACGCAGTTGTCTCTGGACGGTGTGGTCTGTTGGGCCTCACCCCAGAGCTTTTTCGCCGTTGTTGGTTCTCTCGATTGCATCCTAGTCGGTGAGAGCAACGAAACGGCTTTCACGACGCCGATCTCTAATCTGCCCGGACGAAACTGCCGACGCGAAGCAATTCGGGTGCGACCCGGTTGTTTACAGGAAACGTTGGCAATTGTCTTTTTCTTTCAGCTGGGCCAGGCAGAAAGAAGTAGGCAAGGGGCAAAGTTGAGCACTCCTGCATCGCGTGCTGGCTGCCGAGTGCTTTTTTGTGCCCAAATGGGCTGTTGTGCAGCCTGAACAGCTCCACACACATCAGCAACTTGGCAGCCGCAGCACTGGACCATCCGGTGACAACCGTGCCGCCAACGGCACCGTACCGGCGAGTCGGGGGGTGATGGTCTCCGTCGTCAACTTTTGAAACCGCCCTAATGGCAGTTGGCTTTTGGATCAAATCAAGCTGAGTGCGCAATGCGGTCGCAGAAGTCTCAGCCCGACCCGACCCCGGTTATTGGTGCGATTGCCGCTTTTGGACCAATTCAGTTCAAGCGGCTGCGGGCAGCGGATGACAGGGCCATTGAGTTGCCGAGATGGCGGCGGTCTGTCTCAACAAACATGTCTTAAAAGTCTGGGGGGTAGACCGGTACTTCGTAGAGGAGCCTTCTCCTCAGGGGGAAGTGGCTGTCGCTTGTTCCTGCAGAAGACCAAGACGAGTTTCGAGAACAGCGCCGTGCCGCCTCCGGACCCCAACCTGACGGAGTGGCTGGTTCTCGCCTGCGTCAAGCACAGTAAGAGTGAGGCGCGTATTGTCGAGTCTGGAAAACCCCCGGGCTGCACAGCTTTCGAGCCCACGGAGATTGCGCCGTTGGTTCGAACTTTGAACTTTCCGGATTTCCTTTCGTTGTTTCCGTTTCATCCCATTCTCCTCCAGCCCGCGTCCAATAATTTTCCCGAGGCCAGCAACTTCTGGATTGTGGTGCTGGTGCTTTAACTAGCGGTGACGGTAGCCCGATGCACACGACGGCTCAACCATGACGGTCGTCGGCGCCTTGACAACGACATTTCGGGCACCGTCAAGTTGCACAACCGACTCTCCACAGCTGTACCAAGTCTGGTCCGAAAAGGAATCGCATTATGTCGAGGGACCTCTTTTCACCCAGGATTCCGGTTGCTTCCCCAGTGGTTACGATCCTGCGCCGACGAATTACTACTCGCCCGGCTGGTGTCCGTACGGGTACACAACCGGCTGCTCAAGCCTTGCATCCACCGGCACCGTAACGGAGACCGCCGTCATCTGCTGTCCGACGTAGGTCAACCCGCTCGCGAACCTGCTGCATGGTATGAGAACAGCGAGCTAAACGTTTGGGTATCTTACAGTAACTTCGACTACACTTGCCAAGCTTCCCCTTCATCTGGGCAATCTCTGATAGAATGCACGACAGCATGGTCAGCCGCGGAGGTTGTGCTTCAGGGGGTGACGGTGGTGACAGACGGAGAGGTCGGCACCACAACAGTGGTTACGGAACCATCGAATACCATCACAGCCCACGGCATCCAGGTCCGCTTCAAATCGACCGATCCGACGCCGGTACCGGTAATCGATGACCCTGTGAGTGCGCTGCAACCTGGAGGGATATTGTTCATCTAACTCACCTCAAAAGGGCTTCTTAGTCATAAGCCGTACGCCGGGGCCTCCAATATCCATTCCGACTGAACTTCCCGCGCCCACCCGACCCCTCCCCCCGCCCTCAAACGGCGTCAGCACTTCCGCAGCGATTGGCATTGGAGTCGGCTCCGCGATAGCAGCTCTCCTCATCGCCGGCGCGATAGGGCTTTTCTTCTTTCTGCGGTGGCGGAGGAAAAAGAGGCCCAGCAGCAGAAGATCCTCTATCCCCCCTCCAGTACCGCCGAAGGAACTATCGGCGTCACCGCTCCCTTACCGCACGGTACCACCGCCCTTCGAGCTCTCGAACGAGGCGGCCTCGCCGCGGCGAACCTCGACGTCCACTTCGAAACGACATCTATCGATGTCACCTGGCTTCGAAACGACACCGGCCTTGGGGGCGTCTCGAGAGAGTGTGGTGCCGGGGGGGTATCTGGCGGTCGAGCTGGAAGCGCCCAGCGAAGCGTCGTTGCGGGATAGAGCGTCTCCCGAGTCGGAGAGCAGCGGGTGGACGGATAGGCAGGCTCGGGGCGGGACTATGCCGATGCCTTGGATTTAATATAAGGGTGCAGACGCACCGGGGTTGGTTGGGACTCGGCCTGGTTTGCCGGCCCGTGGTGGCGGGTTTTTGCTTCACCCGATCTTCGGGCCGGGCCGGTACGATCATCAGCCCGCCGCCAGGCACGGCCGGGGGCGACCGCAACAGACTGCGGTTGACGAAGCGGATCTCTTGATTTTATGAGTCTGATTGGCATCGACTGCGAGCCTGGACTCTGGTTTTCATACGATACCCCACCTGCACATACGCTCACATATTTATTTGCATTATTATACCAGACACAACCGGCCACGAGGAGTAGTAGAGCATGGATGGGCTCACTTTGGCAGTGGACTGGATGCCCTTCACAGGATACGTTTCTTGGATTTTACAGTTAGCAATTTGGCTTGGATAGACGGATCTGGGAGGAGTGATTGATCTTGTACGCTATTTTGGGTTGGGATTTATACTTCATGTAATGACGCTCGCTACATTATTTACTGTACAATACGCAGAGACCTGCATTTTCAATGATTGCGAGAATACAAGTAACGTATATTATAAGCGAATGACCCATATAAGCGAGTGACCCACTTTCTACGCGACGCGATACCTTTGCACCCAACATCAATTTCCTCAACCATCTGAGATGCCACCTACTTTAAGAGAAGACCGGATAGTCTTGGTCCTCGAAGCTCTTCAGAACGACAAGAATCTGACCGAACGAGCCGCAGCTAAGATATATGGCGTCGACCGTAGAACCCTAGGTCGTCGTCGCGCCGGCAAGCCTGCACGACGCGATATGCCAGTCAACTCGCGTAAGCTCACAGATCTCGAAGAGCGTACGATAGTTCAGTATATACTTGAACTGGATGCGCGCGCATTTCCCCCTAGACTGCGTGGTGTGGAAGATATGGCCAACCACCTGCTCCGCGAACGCGATGCGCCCCCTGTCGGCAAGCTCTGGGCCCACAACTTCGTCAAACGCCAGCCACAGCTCCGTACACGTCGTACACGTAGATACGATTACCAGAGGGCCAAGTGCGAAGATCCAAAGGTTATTGGCGATTGGTTTACGCTTGTGCGGAATGTGAAGGCCAAGTACGGTATCCTAGACGACGATGTCTATAACTTCGACGAGACTGGGTTTATGATGGGTATGATCTTCCCAGGTATGGTAGTTACGACCTCAGATGGCCGTGGCAAGGCAAAGCTAGCCCAGCCTGGTAATCGCGAATGGGCGACTGTGATCCAGGGGGTTAACGCCCTTGGCTGGGCCATCCCTCCATTCATCATCCTGGCCGCGCAATACCACCTCGCCAACTGGTACCGCGAGTGCAATCTACCACTCGACTGGCGCATTGCGACTACCGACAATGGCTGGACTACCAATGCAGTTGGCCTTGAGTGGATCAAGCACTTCGACTACCATACGGCGCCCCGGACAAAGGGTATATACCGGTTGTTGATTCTCGACGGCCACGAAAGCCACCACTCCACCGAGTTCGAGCTCTACTGCCGGGACAACAAGATCATCACACTCTGCATGCCTGCACACTCCTCCCACAAGTGCCAGCCACTTGATGTTGGCTGCTTCGGGCCACTGAAACAGGCATACGGTCGCCTGATCGAGGAGCTGATGCGCGCACACTTCAACCATATCACCAAGCTCGAGTTCCTTTGTGCCTTTCGCGAAGCCTTCTTTGCTTCCATGACAGAGAGGAATATCCAGGGCGGCTTTGCAGGAGCTGGCATCGTACCATTCGATCCAGAGAGGGTGCTTTCTAAGCTGGATGTCAAGCTTCATACACCAACACCCCCAAACTCCCGGCCTGGTACTGCACAACCTTGGGTCTCTAAGACCCCGTATAATGCCCAGGAAACCCACTCGCAGTCAGACTTCATCAAGACCCGGATTGCCAGCCATCAAAATAGCTCCCCAGCTTCGGTGTTAGTTGCAGTTGACCAGCTTGCCAAAGGTACAACGGCTGTAATGCACCAAGTGGCTCTTCTTCAATCAGAGGTCTCTTCGCTCCGTAAGGCCAACGAAGCACTAAGCAAGCGCCGGAAAGCCAAAAGAACACGTATACAGCTTGGAGGGGCACTTACTGTACAAGATGCACAGGATCTACTGGACCAGAGGGATGTGGGTAAGGGGGCACTGCAGGAAACACAGCCGGATAGTAGTGGTACAGGGGGGGCTCGTACGAAGGTTCGGCGCTGTGGTACATGTGGCAAGCCTGGCCATAATGCGCGCACTTGCCAGGAGGCTGTAGAAGTCGCTGATACAGCTATTTCCGATGTAATTGTAGTTAGTTCCTAGGGCTGTTGTATTGTAATTGTAGATAGTTGTTGCAAGGTAGTGGAGACTGGGTCACTCGCTTATATGGGTCATTCGCTTATAATATACGTTAATAGTTGGAAGAGGAAATTAATTAGTTATTTCGGTCTTCTCATCCTCATCTGCTGGCTGCTGAAGTTTCGACAGCTGCCAACCATTGCTGCCAGCTGCATCGCCCAGCCAGCTTTGCCTGCCCGCTGTTGCATCTGCCAAGCCAAAAATTCCCAGCCCATCAACTGCCAGCTCCATCGACCACAACTCCGCGCGCCGCGTCTAGTTCAGCCCTTGCGACAGACCCAAGAACAACGACAACAGCATCGCCATTCGAGACCGCCTTGCCACCCAATCCGCGCGGCCATCACGAGCGGTGTCTTGATCCCCAGTAATCACACGGCAGATCAGACCAGGTCTGCAACTGACGACCCAACCCGCCCCGCCGACAACCACCCAGTCCCCGCCCACACCATCCATCCTATCTTCAGCCTCCTATAAGAACGACCGAGATAAAAACCGCAGCCATGAGTTTCGTCCCCGTCAACCCGCGGCCCTTTCTACAGGACCTGGTCAACAAGGACGTGGTGGTGCGTCTCAAGTGGGGCGAGACCGAGTACAAGGGGAGACTGGTGGTGCGTACAACCCAGAGATAGCCTATCCCGGGACTTACTTGGTTTTATTTTCTGGATACTAACGGGACCTCGCTTGACAGAGCATCGACAGCTACATGAACATCCAGTTGAGCAACACGGAGGAGTTCATCGACCGCAAGTTCACGGGGGCGCTGGGACAGGTGCTGATACGCTGCAACAACGTGCTGTACGTGACGGCGGCCACGGACAAGGAAGGGGACCGGGATACCAAGATGGAGGGTTGAGATAGAGAACTATGACGAAGGAAGGAAGGATGTCGCGGCAAATGTGGAGGGAGCAGGCTTTAGGGGTTTTATCACGGAATTGGATGGCATTGCTGCCCGAGGCCTCTTCGCGAAAGGGATACGAGAAGGGAGCTGATGGCGTACATGTCCGACGGCACAGCGTCGAGGGAGCACTCAGGAATATGATGGGGGGAGAGAGAAAGAGATGTGTGCAAAGCAAGCAAGCAGTGTTGCGGCATGGGTTACTTCTCCACGCCGTCGTTCAGCATGCGACGAGAGGTTGGCGTCCCTTAGAGCCATCAAGCATCCAGGGACGCTAACAATCCTCACTAGGCCGACCTGAAATTTGAGCCTCTACATCAAACAGGCAACCTTGCGGCTGCTGTGCAGATCCGACGTCCCAACCTTGATCCGCGTGTTCGGGCCCACCCAAGCATACACCTCCACCAGCCACTCGTACCACACCTTGGTGTCGTCCGTCTGCCGCCACATGCTGACCTCGAGTTCGGTATCCTGCGGGAAGTAGAGCGGCTTCTATGATGACATGACACGTTAGCAAACAACTTCACCTCGACACATTGGGAAAGCGAGGGCGTACCTTAAGCGGGAAGAAAATAGGGAACCACGAGATCATGTCCCTGCTCTTGCGATCAATCTGATCCGGCAGGATGCTGATCTCGACAGGCTCCTTGCCCTCTCCAGTCTGCGACGCGTACAACACCGACTCGAAGAAGCCCGCCAGCCCGTGGATGACGCCGCGCGTGGGACACACGAACGTCAGGTGGCAATGCCGCGCGTTGTGCTCGTTGGTCCCGCTCGTGCCGGACATGCTGCCGACGCCGCCCATGACATACTTGGCTGCTTTGCCGTGCACCGCCGCGAACTCGTCTGCGCGGAGGATGTCGATGGGGTGTACGAACTCCCATGCCTGTTGGAACCGCGGGTGATCGGGGACCTTCTGCGCCACGAAGTCGAGGGCGAAGAGGCGGACGACCCAGGGGGTTTCGAAAGCATTGGGGTCGCCGGAAACGCGCGAGCTGATATCGGCGAAGAGGCGGGGCGTAGAGATGGGGCTGAGATGGGCGGTGTACGAGTGCGGAATGGAGATGCCGTGGGGACGTGCGAGATGGTTCTGGATGCCATCAAGGCACTCGGGCGACAGCTCATTGTCACCAAACGAGCCGAGCAACTCCGTCACAAGGATGTCCACCTTGCCGATGACGTCCTCCCTGTCCTTGAGGCGCGGGCCCTCCCAACCGCGCATGTCGGTCTTGACAAGGGTCACCTTGTTGTCCCATTCCACCTTGTTCTTTCGAAGAAGGTAAACATAGGCATCCTGGTTCTTCTCGAGGGCCCAGATCTGGATGGGCGTGCCAGTGCTCTCAGCAGCACGCAACGCACGCGACACTAGAGGCCCACGTCCAGCACCAGCGACGGTGACCACAAGCTCGGGGCTAGAAGGATTTTCCGGGGTTGCTGTCGATGTTGGCTTCTTTAACTCCCTCCACTCGATCATGGCCTCGGTTATGGCCTTTTCATACTGGTCGTATTTGACCGGGTCGCCCTCAAACACCTCGTAGGTTGCGGACTCGAGGTTGTCGGCCAACGGCTGCAAAGGCGGCTGCAGCCAATCCTGGAAGCTTGTGAGGGCTGGTGTCTCCATTGCTGAAAAGGGAGGCTGCTGGCGCTCAAGGTACCTCATGTACCCCACGTGTGGGTTCATGAGTGAATTCCGGTTCACCTTGAGAGCCTTGTTGGCCTCGGCGAGCGATGGGAATTCGCTGTCGGCCTTACCCGGGGCGTTTTCGAACTCCTCTGGGCTGGGGCCAACGTCGATAAGCATCAGCCATGGGATGCTTCTCAAGCGCATGTAGCGGTCGATCAGGTCCTGATGGTGTCTGCTGAGCGATGGATGCCCAGCACGATTAGCCTGGAAGATCTCTTGGCTGATGGTCAAGTAGTGCAGCGGCTCGGCAAACCACCGTTCCTGGAGAGTCTTTTCGGGAACTCGCCGAGGGATTCGGATAGCTATGGACGAGTTAATATTTGAGTATTTGGATGGGGCTGACGAAGCTTACCAACAAACAACCGCATCGAGTAGCTGCACACGGATCTGATGGTGTTCCAGGAGTCCCAGGCACCGAACAAGTCGACCTCCTTCTTATCATCTCCTTCCGAGCTGCTGCCGGGGTTGAAGATGGACGAAAGTGTTTCCACCTTCTCCTCTAGACCAGGCTCCCGGTACATAGGCATGTGGATGATAATGTTGGCCCGGTTGGCCACGTGCATTGCCTCCCGGATCGCGCGGGCATACTGGGCGATGCCACGGCTGCTGTCATCTTGTCTTGGGCCAGGGATAACGATCGTCCTCGCGCCGCAGAAGTTGGCATACGCGGCCTCAAGATTCAGGACCTGGCGCGAGATGCTTGAGATATGCGGGTCAGGGGAGCACAAGTCGATCCAAGGGCTGGAATACAGGGCGAGGGAGCCGAGATAGTTGCTGGGGAACAAGGCAGTGTCCTTGTCAGTCAGAGTCGGCACAACAGGTCCCGGTAGAGACGGGTTGGGTTGCTGGCTTGCCGCGGTCCCCTGTTGTTGTTGGGCCCACTGCTCTCGCTCCTTAAGGTACTCCCTAAGCAGGCCCACAACCCGGTCCTGGAAATACTGATTGGTGATGGGAGCAGTGACGAAGCGGAACTGTATTGGGTCAGCGTTGGCCTTGCATTTACTTGTGGTGTTGCACTTGGACTTACTCCACTGTTCAGGACCTGCGTGTATTGGTCGTCCGTGAGCGCCTCCTTCCGAGCCGAATCATGTTGCCCAATATAAAACACGGGCCGGCTCTCGAAGCTCTCCGATTCGGGATCGAGGCTCGAGTGTGAAGACATATTGACGATGCCCGGGTCCTTCGAGAAAAAAGACGAGGTATCGGTCAAGAAAATTATTGTTACTCCAAGAGGGAAGGACCGTATGGCGGGGCACACAAGCGGGGAGACCGGGGGGTATCGAAAAACTAAAACGGGACAATTCAACTCTGAAATATACCCATGGTGGATACAGAAAAGAAAGGACTTGTTTGGTGAGGAATCACAGGATCCAGGGTCCTGCTCTTTGTACGGCGTCGTGCAAACGTATGATTCCCAACAGCAGGACCCGGTCTCACTATTAGGTTCCTCTCACCTCAGCAACCAACTAAGTAAACCCAACCCACTGTAGATTTTCTTCAGGGTCTTGCTGTGGCTCTACTTGTGGAGTGCGGGGTCTGGTTGCCCTCGTCTAATTGATCATGAGAGTGTTATGCAATTATCGGATACACAATGCCCGCCTTCTGGTGCTTGTGATCACATTCACCCCTAAGTGCTTATCGTTAGACACCCCACCTAAAAGTTTGGCCCAATCTGGCAGCCGCAGCCTCTCTAGAACAGAAAAAAAGCTGCAGCCTCGCGACCACAAAGGGAAGCAGCGATCATCAATCGCGTTACTCAGTCACGCTTGCTCATCAAGAATCACTACTCGCGGAATTTCCACCGCAATCATGAGTGATTCAACCAAGAACCTTAAGCGATCAAGTGCCGAGAGGGAGGGAGTTCAGGTCCACAAACGAGTAAAGACTGACGGCGACGCGAAGATGGATACGAAACCGAACCCCTACCTGGCGCATTACAATGACAACGAGGTTGTTGCGTCGCCTCTCGATGAATTTGAGCGCCATAAAACGACGGCGCTGCAGGCGGCCAAGGCCGAGTCCGAAGACAACAACCCGTGGACTGGCAAACCGCACTCGCAGCAGTACTTCGGTATCCTCAAGACACGCCGCGACTTGCCTGTGCACAAGCAACGTCAAGAGTTCCTCGACATGTACCACAAAACTCAAATTCTTGTCTTTGTCGGTGAAACCGGTTCCGGTAAAACGACGCAGATCCCCCAGTACGTTCTTTACGACGAGTTGCCACACGAGACCGGCAAGCTCATCGCCTGCACGCAGCCGAGGAGAGTGGCGGCCATGTCAGTCGCCCAGCGTGTCGCCAACGAGCTCGATGTGGACCTTGGCGAGGAGGTCGGCTACAGCATCCGTTTCGAGAACAGGACGGGGCCGAAAACGCTCTTGAAGTACATGACAGACGGTCAGCTACTGCGGGAAGCGATGCACGACCACGACATGTCGCGGTACGGCTGTATCATTCTCGACGAAGCTCACGAGCGTACCCTCGCGACCGACATTCTCATGGCGCTGCTCAAGCAGATCGCCGAGCGGAGAAAAGACTTGAAGATCATTGTCATGTCGGCTACTCTCGATGCCCAGAAGTTCCAGACCTACTTCTTCAACGCGCCGTTGCTCGCGGTACCGGGCCGGACGTATCCTGTCGAGATTTTCTATACCTCTGAGCCGGAGCGGGATTATGTCGAGGCTGCCGTAAGGACGGTGCTGCAGATTCACGCGAGCGAGCCCGAGGGCGACATCTTGTTGTTCCTGACAGGCGAGGAGGAAATCGAAGACGCCTGCCGCCGCATCGGCCTCGAGGTCGATGAGATGATTCGGGAGTCGGATGCAGGGCCCATGGCAGTCTACCCGCTGTACGGTACCCTACCGCCTCACCAGCAACAGCGCATCTTCGACAAAGCCCCGGCAGCCGTCCGGAAGGGTGGCCGCCCAGGCCGGAAGTGTATCGTGTCGACAAACATTGCGGAAACTAGTTTGACAATTGACGGTATCGTCTACGTCGTGGACCCCGGTTTCAGCAAGCAAAAGATCTACAACCCTCGCACAAGGGTGGAGTCGCTCCTCGTCTCCCCCATCTCCAAGGCATCGGCGCAGCAGCGTGCTGGTCGTGCCGGTCGTACAAGGCCTGGCAAATGTTTCAGGCTATACACGGAAAACGCGTTCAAAAAGGAGCTCATCGAACAGACGTATCCCGAAATTCTACGCTCCAACCTGGCCAACACGGTCCTCGAGCTGAAGAAACTTGGCGTTCAAGACTTGGTGCACTTTGATCTCATGGACCCGCCGGCCCCCGAAACTATGATGCGCGCTCTCGAAGAGCTCAACTACCTCGCCTGCCTCGACGACGACGGCGAGCTGACCACCCTAGGTGGCTTGGCATCCGAGTTCCCGCTCGACCCAGCCCTAGCTGTCATGCTGATATCATCTCCGGAATTCTACTGCTCCAACGAGATCCTCTCCATCACCTCCCTCCTTTCCGTTCCACAAATATGGGTGCGCCCCAACAACGCGCGCAAGCGCGCCGATGAGATGAAACAGATGTTCGCTCACCCCGACGGCGATCACCTGACTCTACTCAACGCTTACCATGCGTACAAGGCCGCCGAGCAGGCCGGCGACGACGTCAAGAAGTGGTGCCACGAGCACTTCCTATCTTTCCGGCATCTGTCCAGCGCGGACAACGTGCGCGCTCAGCTGAAGCGCATCATGGAAACGCACGATATCGAGTTGGTTAGCACACCATTCCAGGATAAAGACTACTACACCAACATCCGGCGGGCTCTGCTTGCAGGCTTCTTCATGCAGGTCGCCATGCGTGAGAGCTCAACGTCGAAAGTGTACAAGACGGTGAAGGATGACCAGCTTGTCATGATTCACCCGGGCACCGTCGTCTCGACCCCGTACGACTGGGTTGTATATAACGAATTCGTACTCACGACCAAGCAGTACGTGAGGACGGTGACGAATATTAGGGCCGAATGGCTTCTTGTGAGTTTCCCCACCAACCTTTTCTCCGGTGTAGGAATAATGGTGCTAACTACGCCCAGGAAATCGCCCCCACCTACTACGACGTCGACACCTTCGAGAAGGGGGAGATCAAGTCGGCTCTCACCCGCATCACCGAGAAGATTCGCCGCCGTCAGGCCATGAAGGGTGGTCGTTGAAGATCTACTAGCTGCTGATGGATGTTATGTGCCGGCCATACGGGGAAGAGGGAAGTGGGAAATGGAAAATGGGACGATATGTGTCATTTTCGCGGGCTGTGTAGACGGTAACGGCGTATCACTAGACCTGCAATTTTGGCGCGGCTCTGGGGAATAAATCTATACCAAATTGGGCTTCACTTTCAGACCGATCAAGCAACGATACGAGAGCGGGCCTTTGCTTGACCCCATCAAACGCAGCCTCTGTCCACTGGCATCTTACACGGGACGCAACCGCCCAAGTTCTATAGTTGTATCACATACAGATGCTGCCCAAGTCGCGTGATCGAATGTCAGGTCTGGTCGGGCAACGGCGGACTCGAGGAGCCCCTGAAAGCCCAACCAGGCCCCAAGGCGTCGTTTGACTGTTATTAATGGCCGCGCGGCATGAATGATGAAACACGGGCACGACCAGGTCCCATCATCGGGCATGAGAGAGGAGAGAGTGGTGCTATGCCGGCAGGGTTCTTGGTGATATCCTACTGGGACAGGGCCCTTTGCTAGCCCAGTAGCAGGAGCCCTATACAGCAAAGCTAGACTGGCAATGGTCCCACTGATAGCCCACAGTCTCTCCCCCCTAGCTTTAGGAACTACTGGCGCGCGAATCGCGATATTCCCCGGCCGGGGCGGATCGTTCCGGCCTCGATCCTTGACCCCCAGCCTGTGTCATATACCTACCCAATTTACAGCAAAGGCACCCTGATGAAACGCTACGACGCTGGCCTAATGCGTCTGCTACGGGGAACTGAAAGCGCGCGGGACGAGAGTTCACGGTCCCGAAATGGAAACGGGCTACTCGACATGAGTCATAGAATTGACGTAAAGAGAGCCCGTCTGGTTAGCTGGAGCCTCGTCATCACCAGAGAGCCATGCGTTGCACTCTAGAGAGTAGGATGCATTCAGCTATCACTGTGCTCCAAGCACATGCAATGTGTCGATGGCAGCCCCTCTAAAGTGGCCCCATCGAGCCACCCAAGAGGTTCATTTGGGCTGGCGAGTGATATCCCAGAGGGGTGGGGGGTAGTATCAGTGGCGTTTCGATGCCGGCTCTGGTATGGCTGTTGGTGATTGGCCCTCCAACATGACACAACGTTCGTCATCTACCCCCGATGCTGCTGCGTCTGCGGGCGGGAGGAGAGCTCATTTCCAGCTTGCTTTCTTTCACCTAGAGGGGCGTCAGGCTGCAGGGACATAGCATGGGGGGGGAGCGGAGCCGGTGGAATCTTCAGGCCGGTAGATAGTGTGATACCACGACCACGAGGCCCACGACACGGCAGTTCCGTTGTGGTGTTGATGCGATGGTACTTTGCCATTTGAGCAAGAATCTTGCAGGTCGGCCGGAGATAGGCCACGAGCAAAAATACGAGTTTCCTTCTGAAAAGAGTAAGTGTTTGATATGTCAGAGGCCAAGATATAGAGATGCGTATGAAAATTCATGTGTTAATTATCCGGGGGGTCGAGGAGTGGCCGACTGTGGTGGTTACACAACATCATAAAATGCGGTATGGGGTTACAAATGTCATTGCTGGCCACTTTGTTCCACAACCGCGATGCGGGATGCTGGAGGTTGACCGATGGTGAAAGTTGATTCGACTGTTGAGATGGTGCTACTTGGAGGGTTGAGGTTGAAGGTGAGTGTTCGGTGTGGTGGAAGGTGGAGTGATGGAAATGTTGTTTGTATTAACAGTTACGGGATACAGTGTTATTTGATACAAATACGCACTATATGGATCATTCAAGGACCCCACTGACCTCCGGTTTTTATCCACCAGTGCTCCACTGTCACCCTGGGCTCCTCCTTCCCTTCCATGCGACGACAACAGTCTCACTAGGCCTAGGCTGCTACCGCAATTTGAAGCCGCGTGAGGGACAGTTCCTTCCCTCCGCGGGAGGAGGTTTGCGTTTTTCAGGGCAGTGCGAACCGGTCCATTTCTTCTTCAAATCTCGAATATTGGATCGACTGGGCACAACATGGTGTGGTCAACCAGTTTGTGCAACCCTCGGCTCCGGGTCTAGCTCACGCGGGCCGTCTTAGGTGCAGCTCTTGCCGCGTCGTGGGCGATTTTCCCCCTTCTCTGGCGACCAATGCTACACATCCCGCGGGAGTCGTTCCCGGCTGGTCTTTTTCAGCGCCGCCCTGTCACTGCAGTGGTGTTGCAATGGGTACATATAGCAGGGCCGGTAACATGCCGGAAGCCCCTATTCGCCCTTATCAGATCAGCCCCCGACAGCAACAACTTTGGGAAAGCACCTCACCTTGAGCCGCCGGGCTCAGAAGGGTTGCGATTGGGTTGCTCATTCTCGCACCTTGGGTCGACCAGCCGCGTCAAGGAACCTCGCAGATGGCTGCCGTGCACCCTCGAGAAGGTAGTGCGCTCATAGCATGCCACCCTCCCAAAAAGCTTGGAGGTGGCTGGTCCCAAGGATCCCGGCTCCCGTACCCAGGGGCTCAGAGACTTTTATTACCGTAGTAGTAGAAACCGCTGACAGTCTCGAACGGGCCATTTCACGACATGCCAGATCAAATTGCGGCATGTCGCAACCCCGGCCATCCCCCCTGTACTTCCCGGTTTGGTCATGGAAGCCGCCGGCAGCTCTCCGGAAGCTTGGCCGGGAGATCTGTGCAGTTCAATGCACCACAAACCTCCCAGGGTCCTGGCCACCTCGTGTATAAAGCAACATCTCGCCATCCTCCTCGACCTCATCAGCTTCCCCTGCTTCGTACGGGCAAATCCTTTGTCGTCAGATCGGCCTACGAGATTCCAGCAAACGTGCCCTTTCTATCGCTTGACTGCCAGCGGACAGTCGACTCCTTTGCTTCGCTCTATTACTCGAAGTTTAACATATTCGTTAAGGGAAACCAAGTTCGATACGCTCACCATGTCGGGAAGCGGCGGATTTTACAAGTACCGGTGCAAGTACTTTTATACCTACAACTGCCCCAACTGGGTTTACTGTAATGGCCATGCCTGCGCCATGTGCCTCGTAAGAAATCACCAAACCGTTGTTCCTCAGATTTACTAACCAGCCAACCATAGGCTGATGGCCGTGATGTGGCGGAATCCGAGGCAGCAAACCCACCACACACCCATTCCTCGGCAGCATGGCAACGTCCACAACCCCAGAGGCGACAGAACCCCACCGCGCCAACGGAGATCTGCGTTCCCCAAGTCATACATGGCACCCTCCGATACACCGTGATGGAGATCGTCCCCGCTGATGACTCCGGCTCGGGTGCGTATTGGGTCCTCCGGCAGAAGGCCATGGCGCCGCAGGCATTTCCTTACAGCACCTTTACGACCAGCGACACGCCACGGCCGGTATTGACATCTGTGGGTGTTCCCGGGCAGATGGCGTTTTAATGATGGAAGAATCTCGGCCGCCTGGAGCTGCTGAGATATAAGACATTTTCCCCCCTTCAAACAACGGGGCAAAACGGATGATGTGCGACGATCTGAAACGCTGTGCGAGTTTTTTCCTTGGTCTGGCGAGCCGGTTTTCTCTCTCTTCCCTTTCTCATTCTCCCCCCTTCCCCTCCCTGTAACCAGTCCGTCTCATTTTGGGAGGGGCGGAATAGATGGGAAAAAAGGCTGGGACACGCAAAGATTGATACCAAACTTGACAGGTTGGGTAATGGTGCCTTTTGGAGTGGGGTGTTAATCTGCAGGTTGGATGAACATGGGGGTTTTGGGGTTACATGGGTGGGTTGGTTTGGCGTTGCTCCCTGCCGTTTCGCGGCGCAGCATCCTTGAGAAGGTTTATCTTTGATTTATTGGGCGCGGCCACAATCGAATCAAAACACCAGAATGTAGAATGAGTGAATGGCTTCAAAGTCAGGTAGTTATGTACGAACCAATAGGATGTCGCAAATTTTTAGATTACGAGACTGCCATCACAACACTGCCAACCGAACCCGAGAGAGTCCCGTCTCGACATGGTATGGTCGAGGTTAACGAGAACAAACATCTGACCGTCACCATTTCCGAGCCCCAGCTCGCCATGCGGGCCCTACGCGGTTTGCTTATCCGCCCGTCGCATTGACCCTTCTCCCTTGCACTCCTAGCCGGCATTCTACTGTGTCCATGTATGGACGAGACCAGGGGTTGAGACTTTGGACCCGATATCACGCTGGCGTGAAAGCAGGGAGAGCCTGGATGGAGAAGCATGCCCTTGGCAACTTGTTCACGGTCGCGAATCAGCAATCACAGCTTCGTCGCACAACTGCGGCCTCCGGCTCTGATTTGTGGGCGGCCCCGCTTTCAGGCCGGTCTAGACATGGTGATACTTTTTACAGCACATCCATCGAATGTCCGAACCCTGCTCCTCTCCCCCGGGGGAAAAGTGAGGGGCCAGGGCGGGATCTAGATGAACTGGCCACCACGGTACATACAGTACGAAACGCCACCCGTAAATCATGCCTTCATATCCCTCCTCTTATAGCAGCAAACAGTTGACGGAAAGAACCTGATGCCAACCATAGAGGAGCCAACAAGATACACATGCCGTCCGCCAAGTCGCTTCCGGAGCAACCGAGTGTGCCTTATCGGACGGATCGAGCTGCAAGATGCGGCCCAGAGACTGGCCGCATGAGTAGCGGTTGCAACAAGCTCATGAAGCTCGACCTCGCTTAACGATGAGTTGACATAGCCGACTTCTGGTGAACGCTACCACGGATTACTGATAAGCCATGGTTTATCCGGATGTCTGAAGGATAGTGTAGTACCAAGAAGGGGGGAAAAACTAACGAAAACAACACAAGAACAGATAGAAGAGAGGAAAGGAAAGAAAAGCGAGAAATGACGCTGATGCGGCGATAGTGAGGTGGGGTCGGCGTTGTGACCCTGGCTCCGCATGGTGGGCCTTAGCGGCCAACATCAAGGTGCCTCTCCATCTCCAGGAATGCAACATCCGTCAACGTGCGCCACCACGGCACGCAACGCACAGCAGCAGCCAGCAAGCCACATCATTACCTCACAGCTGAGGGACCTTTCTCTGCATCATGCACGACTCCTTTCCAATATCAACGCACTGTAAGCTAAGCCCCCCTCCTAGAGCACAAGCTCAGGGACAAGGCCCCGCCCCACCCTTGGAAGGGTTCTCGAAGCCACCTGGATTGAGCGAACAGCGACAAACAAAACCTCATGGGCAGGGTTCGGCAAGGCCCGACCGCGCCGTCCGAAACCGTTGATCTGCGCTAGTGTTGGTGAGGGACTAGCGTAACGGTCGAGATCCACTCCGGTCACCACATCCCAGTGGTCATCCCAGCAGTGGGACGCCTGAGACGCCCAAATGATCTAATGATGGAAACAACGGATGAACTCGATTCGCGCGCCGAAGCTGATCAAACAAACAGAACAAAATATCCATCCACAGGCGGGAGCTATCACGAAGGCGTGATCAGCCGAGGTAAACAACAGCATTCATCAACCCCATCGACTCCTCACCCACCACCTCAAACCCCCAACTCCACCATCAACCCACAGACCCCCTCTCCATCAAACAAACCCTCCCCCCTGACCCCCAATCAACCCCCCGCGTCCACATCCGCGTCCGCGTCTCCGCCCCACCGCATGAACGAAATGGGGGGCGGACGGGAACTCTCACCAGCTTCCACGGCCCCTTCTGGAACACCAATGCAACCCCCCAGCCAAGCAACACTCCAAAACAAGCAAGCCGCGGCCGAACACGGGAAATCCCCCCCCTAGGGGAGGGAGGGCATGGGGAGCGGAGTGGAAAGCAAGCAAACAAAAACCCCCCAAAGTGGGGCCGACGCAGGCGAGGCGGGTGAGGGATTGTGGAAGAAACCGCTCATTGCACAGTACATATGGAGACATGTGCCTACGACTCGGTAATCACATGGGACGACGGGGGATGGGGGGGCAGGGGACAAGGATAGCGTTCTCGCGGATGCGGATGGATGGATGGATGAGCCGTTGGTGGAGGATTGACGGTGGTGGCGGCCACGTGGTTTTCGGAGTGGTGCTTCCTCGCCGTGGTGGGTCAGGTATCATGCACTGTGTGTATTGTGTCGTCCCTTCAAAACAGCGGCGTGATGGGATCCCACCTGCTTGCCGCTAGTAGGTTTGGAGCGTCCAACGTGTCCACAAACGGAGTGTAAATTATCTGGTATTGGTTTACAGTTACTGTTGGGAGAAGAATATCGACAGCTTCGATTTCTTGACTATGGCATGATGGTTGAAGTTCGCAAAGAGAGCCCGCCTGTCCCTTGTGAGAAGCTCATATCTACGGGTCCTATTGATAAGTTAGCACCAGACCAACACCGCCAAATCAATGGGGCACTTATCCTCAAAAAAGAGGGACTGCCCTCCCGCCATTTCTGGAGAGAGGACAGCCAGGACCGCCCCCGTGGGCCCGTCCTTTTCCAACTGGTCGACTGCAAACGGCAAAGCCCTCGCCGAAGAACACGAGAATCCGGACAGTCAGAAGAGACGGGTTCCAGACAACCAGACAAGCACGAAGCTTTGACTCCAACTCAAGATGGGTCCCGGTGCCTGGTCCGTCCCAACCAACCACCCTTCATCCGGAGCACCCGGCTTGAAGCATTGGTTCTCAGGCAGCCAACCGAACCCCCAGCCCCGCCGATCCCTCACAACATGCCCCAATCCGCCGCATCGTCAAACCCGTAGTCGAAGCCCTTTGTCGTCGGTGCAGATCTCGTCAAAACCGGCAACCAGAGTCGCAAATCCCGGTGGTCGGCCGCCCAGCCCAGCCAAGGTCTCTCCGTATGTATCGCACTGCCAACAGGGACTAGTTTTTGTTTCCTCTTCCAACTCCGCCCCGCCAAAAGACGAGCGGAACGAAAGAAGGGCGGGTACCGCACGGACAAAAGACATCCTCAAAAAAACCGTGCTATCATCTCCTAGCCACAGACCATAAAGGGGGCCTAGGAAGGGGGGAGGGTGCCGTGTCGGAGACATGGCGGTGTTTTGGCGTCTCGCCGGACGTAGGACGGGGCCTACGAGGACGAGTTAATGCGCCTGGTCGGACCTCATGGTGTTTTTGAGACACATGACGCGTTGGGCATGCTGCGTTGCCGTGGCGCGGTCCGCAGGGGTCGGCGGAGTCGTGAGAAGGCGGGACACGCATGCAGAGGTGGGGGGGTTGGAAGTCAAGGGTACCGAGAGCGTGGCAGCACGGCGAGTTGGGTATCATCCGTTGACATTTCCGTAGGCAGCCTGGCGGCCCTCGCTCACCCGGAGGTGATTCCTGCGAGGCGAGCTGTAGGCGGGGAGATGAAATGTGCTGGATGACCGTGTGGAGCCGAGGCTGCGCTCTCCCTCTCATCCCGAAGGCTGCTCCGAACGGAGACAACCACAAAGAGCATGCAAGAGTGTGTCCGCCGGTCTCAGTCGTCTAACCAACACCGCCGCAGACAATCCATTGTGACCAGAGTACTAATTCCAGTGTCTCGTCCCGACGAGCGGCCTCGGACCAGAGGCGCTTACCGTGTGGACTCATGGGACGAGACGGTCGCCCACCCGCGAAGGGGTGACTGGAGCTCGGACCCCACCGGTCCGCCCATGTCGCCGCCGGAACCGGGGCTGCACCACTTTTCAGCGGCCAGCAGCAACCCGACCATTGAGCAACGCGGGAATAGAAGGAGGGGACCGAATGACTATGAGTAGCGCAAGACTTTGCTTAACCAAATGTGTACTTAGGGTTAAGTTCCGAGACCAATTCACGCTCACGGGACTGGCCTGTCCCAGGGGACAGGAAGCTGACCACAGTAGATCCGAGCGCGGCAAGCTTGAGAGTACCCGATACGGGATCGAAGCTGCGACGTACTGTGGGGGTCCAGATCCCGATGAGGTGGTAGCGGCGACATTCCTTGCGGAAAATTGGAATCGGAGAACTGTGGGGAAGGCGTGATGCGTGAGAGGTGCTCATGGCGAAAGACGTTGGCTGAGAGGGCGAGTCGGCGTTGAGATTGTTGTCGGTGGTTGTGTATTTCGATGTGAATTGACAAAATCTGCACCTCAAGCGGGTTTCCTGGGTTTGGCGGGCATTGAATTGGGACGATTCCTGTTGGACATTGTAAGGGCAGTTCTGCAGCGTTTGGAAGGTTGAGGAAGTTGAAGGTTGGGAGACGCGTTGTCTCTGGGAAGACGCGTTTGGTGGGAAACGACCTGCATGGGTTCCCTGGCTTGGCAGCACCTGCGCCTGTGGTGACAAATTCGGCCCCACATTTTGCCACTTCCGGAGTCTTCTATCTCCTTCACTCTCATCGCCCCAGCTCTCCTTCCAGAAAGACACAAACTTCATCATCAAAGTCAGTCAGTCAACCACGGACATCCATCCGTGCCTTCGATACTTTCCGCTTTTTACTCCATCCCGTTTCTTGTGGGAAGTCACCCCCACTCATATCCCTACATAAACAAAGCATCCCGGCGTAAGCCGGCCAAAAACGTCGACCACTTCTCATCGCACGGAAACTGTGCTATTCACGACGGCCAAAGCGTGCCCCGCGTATTATCATCACGGCTACCTAGCGAATACAACATTTTATTGAAATTTTATTTTCTCCCTTCTTTCCTGGTACCAGGACAACACCACCATGGATGCCGCCGCCCAGTCCAGCTCCATCGCCATCTGCAAGGCAGGCCTGAAGGCCTTCAACCCCAAACAACCCAAGGACACACAGGCTATCAAGGAATGGGAGGGGGTGATTGAGGGGTAATTCAACGCGATGCCCGATGCTATTTGAATCATATCTGACCCCTTTCTAGGATTAAAACCCCTACCCTCATAACCGCCCTCAACGGCTTGATCAAGCCAGGCGTGTGCCCACCATGGCTGCGCCGCCAACTGCTGCAGAAGCTGGCGCGAGTGCCAGCCGAGCGTCCAGACGGCGTTCGGGCCACATTAGAGTTCGTCGCCTCGATCCATCCTTCGAGCATGGTAACCGTGTCCGAGGCAGCAGTCCCGCAGTCGAAGGGAGCCAATATCACCCAGGAGGCCCTCACTCTTGCAGCCGACGCCATATCTCACCCATCACGAACAATGACCCCCAAGGCGTGGTACCCGGCCATCGCGGCCCAGTTGCTGGCGTTGCTTGATGGAAATGAAGGACCAGACTTAGCCAGAGCAGCCGCTTACATTATCGGCTTCAACATTTTGGGGAAAGAATCTTCGGGAGCCACAGGTACGGACGCCTCTCCCGTTCTCATCCATAATTCGAGCTAACGCGTTGTTTAGGGTCCACTGGCTACAAGTCTCTGGCAGAGCCCATGCTGAAACCCATCAAACCCCCCGCTCGGTTCTCACATGAGGCCGATACCGATGCGAATACCGTACTCGACTTAAGTAAGGACAAGACTGTTGTCTCGTACGACGATCTGGCCACTGCGCTTCATCGGTTGCACGCGTTATTGACCGGGCACCCGAATCCAACCCTTTGTCGGCGGTTACTCTCTGTTGTGGTCCTACCACTTTGGGCTCTTGCAACCTGGCCCACGCCGTCGCCGCCCGTTGCAGCAAAGGTGTGCACAACTGCGATGGAATTACTAAAGATCCATACCAAGTTAATCGCGAATCCTTATGCCATCCCGTTTTTCACCCAGAACCTTGGATACAGCGGTGGCCACGACGATAAGAACCCCGAGTGGATATTCAAATCTACGGAAGACGGTTTGATTCAAATCGTAGACACAAAACATCAACGCCTGAGAGATAATGGCCTACCGACGCCGCAACTCACACTCGAGGCCATAGACGACAAAATATCCAAGCTTCTAGACCTTATCTCGTCGAGCCTTCCCGAAGAAAAGATCTCCTTAGGCTTCCTTCAACTCTTCAAGCAATGGACAGAGTCCCCGCCGCTTTCGAAATCTGACGGTATCGCGGGGGAGGAGGAAAACGACCAGGATATAAACGACCAGGATGTGCTTGCTCGGTTGGTCGAGATCAAGGTGCTCCAACGCATGATGGAGAGGTTCCCCGATAAGCTTGCCACAAAACCGAAGCACGTTCTCGAGTTCGCCGGCCAGGTACTGGCGCGCTCTGGAGATAGCTCAAACGATGACGACGAGATCACAGGCGTGGTGCTAAGCCTTCTTTCTACCGTTATCACCGCCGTCGGTTTCCAAAAGTCTCAGGTCGATGCCAACATTCTCGGCCTTATCGAGTCGTCCCTTGACAAGCTCTCCAAAGCCGACACCGAGATTTCCAAGACTGCCTCTAACCTTAGTCTACTTCTTCAATACCGCGATGAACTGGACCCGAACGGCCCCGCCACCACGGCACCTACCGACCAGCAGATCGAAGACCGAAAGACTTATAACCTCGCCATTTCTTACATCCTCGACCCCGAATCCCCCCCTCCCGTGCGCTCCGAAGGCCTGAACCTCATCTCCCAATTAATCACGGCACATTCACCTATTCTCGACATACCCGGTATCCTAGTCCTCCTCTCATCCGTTATCGCCGACGCCGAGGAGTACGTTTACCTACGCGTTATCAAGTTGTATCTTCAACTCTGCGACGCCCACCCCAAATCCGTGGTCCGCGAGCTCACAGAATGCTTCCTCGACGAGGGCGAGACCCGCCCGCTCGACGCTCGCCTACGCTTCGGTGAGGCACTGCTGCAGGTCATCCAGCGCCTGGGTGAGACTTTTGCAGGCGCCCTCGCGCACGACACGGGCACCGCGCTGTTGGCCACCGCGGGACGTCGCGCACACAGATCCAAGACGGAGGCGAGACAGCTCCGCGAGGCGGAGGCGCGGGAGAAGAGGAATCGTGAAGTGGCGGATGCGTGGGGCGGTGATGTGCCGGATCTGGGGGATGATGAGGGGATGACGGCGGAGGAGAAGCTCCGCAATGAGGCTCTTGAGCAGATTGTGGAGGGTTGGGAAAGTAAGAACGGCAGCGAGGACGTTAGGGTGCGCGCCTCGGCGCTATCGATCCTGGGTGCGGCGGTCGAAGTGAATGTCGCCGGGCTGGGCCGCAGCCTGGTGACCGGCGTGGTGGATCTCTGCGTCATGGTGTTGCAGGTGGAACCAGAGGCAGAAGCAGGTATCTTAAGACGCGCCGCCGTTATGTTTATGCTAAGCTTTGTGAAGGCTTTGGACCAGGCGAGGGAGAGGGGAAGAGATACCGGGATCCCGTTCGGGCCGCGAGCTCAAGAGGACGTACTGCGGGTGTTAAAGTATGTGGCCGAGACGGACAACGACGGTTTGGTGGTGCAGCATGCGAAGGATGTGGTGGAGAGTTTGGAGAACTGGAGGATTGTGAGGTTGTTGCCGGCCGGGCCTGCACAGAGTCAAGGGTTTGCTGGGCTCACGCTCACTAGGCTTGCTGGGTTGGTCGTTAACCCAGAGAGTGCGGATTCCGGTGAGGGTAGCTCCCGACCTAAGAAGCCTCTGATTGAGGAGGTGGAGTAGGTAAATCAGAAGCAGATTAATTAGTAGCATTAGTCACTTAGGATAGGTACTCTAGGAATCAATCCTCTTAATGTGTAGTAGAGGGTTAGGGTAGCTGCTCTAACAAATAAAGCTTGGCAACCCACGATGGTGCTCCAGCGCGTAAAGTGCCCACGAGTGAGACGCGACATTTGACAACATCCCCCCCACCGCGACTTCCACTCCACAACCACGACAACAAAGTGTGATATTTATTCGAGGCGGCAACAATGGCGCCTCGGGGCGTGGTCCTTGACTCTGAGGATGACGGCAGCGATTTTGGCGACGGACCTGAGACAGAACTGGTGTCTGGTGATGAAGAAGGCTACAAGACCATTGACGCATCACACAACAATACCGACCCCGGTATTGACTCGACGGATCCGTCGTTTTTTCAGCGCATCTACGATCAGCAGCACGCCGCTGCCGACGTGCAGGATGTGATCCCGGATACAGCACCAGTTGGACATGCTGACTCGACATGGACCAACATTTCATCGGCTCCACCCCCGGGCCAGAGACTACAGGCCAAGGACTACTCCTCTCTTACTCCTGTGACCGACCCAGTGTCTGGAAGTTGGAAGGCAAAGAAGGCTCGGGAAGTTCGTGAATTGGACGTTATTGACCTGACAGATATCACGACGCCAAGCAAGGAGACTAGCGACGTGTGGGATGTCCCGACCTCGGCCAGGTCACAGAGGTCCACGAAGACTTATGGGAAGCGCAAGGTTGCGCAGCTTAGTCTGGAGCAGGAAGCAGTACCAAATACCCTGCCGGATACCCAGGACCCGTACGCCTTTCCCGACGCCACACCACCAACCAGGACCGACAGGCACGGAACGCCATCTAGCGCGATCCAACAGGCGCAAGACCCCAGTCCTGTGATGCTCGTCCCAACAGAGGTGCCAACCAGCTCGGACAGGCGGACACGAAGCAGCCGGAAGAAGAAAGCCAGCTTTGGTACGGACTCCAGCATACCCAACACCGCCATCCCATCGTTGTATGTTACCCAGAGCACCCTCACGGCGAGTCAGAAGGAGCAGTATCAGGCGGTCTGCTTTTCTTCTGAGGGAATGCCGCCCGAGGCTTCTGAGATGTCGTTTGCGGGGCAAGGATTGGAAGCAGGGGAGATGTACAAGTCGAGCGCTCCGACCATTGCGTACGCGACACCAAGCCGAGTTACGTCGACGATTGCTTACCCGACGCCGAGCCGGGTTGCATCAGCGGGGAAGTTGCCGGAGGTGGTTGAAGAGACAGGACAGGATTCCGTTGCGGGAATGTCGCCGAGCTACGGCGTTGAGCACCAGGTTCGTTGCCAGAGACTGCGCAGGGATTTGTGGATGGCTAAACGTATTATAGCAGTCATCGCCTGATGTGCTCACGGATATGACCACCACAGCTAGTTCGAGGTCTAAAAGGAGCAGGGCGAAGGTTGCGTCTCCTACACAACTAGATGCATTCGAACTCGAGTCGCCCGCACCAACACGTAAGACAAAGAAGAGAAAAGTCGTGCGAGAAGCGGAAGATGAATCTTGGGAACGAGATCCTTTGGGAAGCACGCAAGAGAACAATGACTTACCACCGCAAAATCTACAAACCCAGGACGATGTTGGAAACACCGGCCACAGCACAGCGCAACCAGTGGCGGATATGGACACACGGGCATTCTTGCCCGAGGGTGAACCAATTGATATCGATGCAATGGAGGCCCAGGAAGCAGCTCCAAAACCTACGGCCAAGAGCAAAAGAGGACGAAAGAAGAAGGGCGCCAAAACCCAAGAACCCGCTCCCGAGCCCGACGGACCGACACCAGCAGCAGAAGCTGAGCCAGAACCGGTCCCTGAACCCGCAGAAACTACAAAACCGCCGTCTAAACGGAAACGCGGTCGCCCACGCAAATCCGAGATTTCCAAGCCACAGCCCGAACCCGAAAATGAGCCAGAGCAGCAACCGTACGAGGAAGCCGAGGTTGAAGCCGAGTCCAACGCGGCGGGACTTCAACCGCTTTTCGAAGTGGACCGCAACGCCCAACCCGACCCAGAGGTAGCAGCAACAGATGCTGACGGCAGTTATGTTGGCGATAGTAAAGAGAATGACCCGACGGTGGCAAAGGGTGCGGTGGCCAAAGACAAGCCAACGGAGAAGGAGAAACAGGCCGCCAAGGATGTCAAGTCTGGCCCCCAGAAGGTGCAGTACCGGGTGGGATTAAGCAAGAGGTCACGGATTGCGCCGCTGTTGAAGTGTTTGAAGAAACCGGAGTGAAGCACAGGACCCAAGGGTGTGGGTAGTATTCTAGAAGGTCGGGACGGAGAATGGTAGATGTGATATGACTAGGGGTTGGGGCAGGCGTCGATATTTGCTTGCGGATACCCATTTTGCTGGCTTCCTCCAAGGTAGTTCCTTTGCTATTTTTGGGCGGCGCATCTCGGGCGGTGTGCTGGCTGTCTGTCATGAGGTTAGAACAGCGTTGGTTGCCGTATGATGGCGGTTATCAAAGGTCTGGGAGCATAGAGGTATATCCCAGGGGTTGATGACAGGACGTACTGATAATTCATAGATTACCAGAAAAACACTCAAGAGATACATCATTCCGCGTGTATGTATGCACACGCCAGAATGCCTCACCCATCCGGCTCCGTCACCCCCAACCCCACCAACACCACCGTCGCCACATCCATCACCACCACCAACAACCACAACAACCACCCCACCCCAGCCGTAACCCAATGATTCTTCAAATCCACCACCGCACCCTCCCCCTCACCCTCCCCATCCCCCTCACCACCACCAACCCCCACCACCATACACCTCCCCCACCCCGTATACCAAACCACCGGCGCCGTCACCGGAACCAGCGCAATCGCCAACAGGTAATTACACGCCACCAACGCCTTCCCCAACCCCTCCCTTCCCACCGCCAGCGCGATCACCAGCGCGGGCACGATGGCCACGCACCGCGTCAGCAGCCGCCGCGCGAACGGCGCCAGCCGCAGCGCGAACGCCCCCTCCATCACCACCTGCCCCGCCACGGTGGAGACGACCCCCGCGCTGATGCCGGAGAAGAGCAGGGAGGTGGCGAAGAGCGTGGCCGCGGTGGGGGAGATGAGCGTGTGGAAGAGGGTGTGCAGCGTGTAGAGGTCGTCGGAGGAGGTGGAGGGTTCGTCTTGGGATGGGGGTGTTTCTGGGGAGGGCGGGTGGTAGAAGGCGGTGCCGGCGATGATGAGGAGGGCGGAGTTGACGAGCACGGCGATGGTGAAGAGCGTGATGCAGAGCTCGGCGATGGAGTAGCGCAGGCAGGCGCGGATGGCGTGGAGGGAGGGGCGGTAGGGGGGTGGTTGTTGGGAGAGGGTGGAGGAGCTGGAGGTGGGGGATGTAAGGGGGTTGGTTGTGGTGGTTGCGGTACTGGTGGTGGCGGGGTGGTGCTTTGCGTCAAAGTCATATAGGCGCGAACGCGAGAGCGCCGTGCCGACGTACAGCGCGTGCGGCATGAGGGTACCCCCTAGGATGGCGCACATCTCGTACAGGCCCGTGTCGACAAAGACCTCGCGCGACGGGAGGAAGCCGCGGAAGACGGGCCCCGCGGGCGGCGAGACCATGGAGAGCGCCACGCAGAGAGTCGCAAAGACGGCCGCGACCAGGAGCGCCACAAAGACCTCGAAGATGCGAACGCGGCGGAGCTCGCCCGTCGGCGTGTAGAAGAGCAGGATGAGCAGCGTGTCGACCACCGAGAGGACGCATGCCGCGGGCAGTGGGAGCGCCGGGATCAGGATGTTGAGCGCGATGGACTGGCCGATGACCTGGCCAAGGTCGGTGGCGATGATGCTCGCCTCGGCGATCACGTAGATGATGAGCTCGAGCCAGCGCGGGAGGTAGCGGTGGTTCAGCTGGGCGAGGTCCATGCCGGTTACGGTGCCGAGTTTGATACACAGGGACTAGCGGTGTTAGCCAGCCGGCCTCCCTGAAGTGTCACTGCAAACGCCGGCCATACCTGGATGTAGATGGCAATGATGTTCGACACCAGCACCATGAACAGCAGCCTGTATTGGAACGAGCTCCCTGAGGCAATGGCGGTCTGGTAGTTATCCGGGTCGACATAGGCCACGCTGATGATGGCACCCGGCCCGAGGAACTTGAAGAAGGTCCGTAACTTGGACCAGAGCGAGTCCGACTCGGTTGTCGGCGGCGGGGCACGGCGCTGATAGACCGGAGACCGGACATTGCTCTGAGTCCCAAGGACAGCCCAAGATTTGAGGCTGGCAAGCCATGTCTTTCGGGGGGGTTCGCTGTGAGGGGGTAATGAGTCCACGGCGTGAACAGTTTCCTTCTTGTCTGAGCTAAGATCGTGAGCCGGCGCCGGACTGGGGGTAATATGAGCGCCGTCTCCCATGGCTGCACCACTAACACGACCTTGACCAGTTGCCGGCAGTATGTAGTGCTAAACTTGGAGGATAAGACGCACTAGGAACGCCGAGCGTCATTGCAATTGAGGTTTTCGAAGAAGTGTCTTGAAGTCCTGGGGCTCACAAACCCAAAGGAGGTGCGGGGACGGCTCGGGGATTTGGATATAAGGTACCGTACCGGGTGCCGGGTAGTATGAGCTGCAACCTCAATCGGGACGCCGGCTGCAGGAAGCCGCTCCACGAGCAAACGGGCTCACAATACCCATGGCCGGGGCGTTCTAGAGGGAGGTAGGTAATCTCTACCTTTGTAGGCGAAGGAAGCTCAAGGGCTCACGCACGCCATTAAGGAAACGGAGGTGTCTCTACGGCCCGTAGGATGTCTCAGTCTTGTTCAATGAATTGCATTACTTTTCGTCACATTGCCTCCTTCAAACCCCTCCCCCTCTCCTCTCCCATTTCTCCTACAAATGCAAACGCCAATTCTCCAATCAATGCCGGGCTCTCTCCAACTTGTTTGGTCCAACCCTGGTCTGAGCCTGCTTACAACATGCGCCTAAAATGGCAATGCTGCCTTGTTACACCACGTCGTATGGGACATACTTACACCTGTTGCCTGGTCTAGAAAGATGAGGGACCGTTTTGTTGGTAAGTTAAAGAAAGGGGGCATCTGTGTGGAAGAAAATTTGCCCGGAATCACATCACCTACCTCGAAGATGTACACACCGGCCTGTCTGACTGTTGAAGTGGATTTTACTTTGGTTTCAGTGAAGACGAGGGATTCACGAGGTTAGAGACCAACATAAACCTTCAGTCGATGGGCTCCGCACCCACTCCCTGTTTCAGCAGCACTGCAGAAAAGATCAAAACGTTGGCCGAATAGCAAGATGAAGACCATGCCATCCGGCAACGACCATAGGCTCATGTGCTTATTCTTGACACATGCTACCAGTTGCTAAGACGCTGGTTCTTGATGAAATGGGCTCATCGCATGCCACCAGTGACGCCCAGGTGCTTGTTCCCGACTCCAGTAAACACTAACAAGCCAGCCCACCGGTCTCCGTCCCCGCTGCCACGCCCCAAACCTTGTAGCAACACCGATAAGGTACCGTCATAAACACCCGGGTCGTCGCTGATCTTGTCAAGCATGACCCTGTGTTAAGTTCGACAGGCTTGAAAAAGAGGGGAACTGAAGAAGAGAAGATGAAGAGAGAGACGTCTCAGGATAATCGCATATCGCGAATGCTAGGTAGGCACCTATTCTATCTTTTTTTTTGCTTTTGTTTAATGTGGAAGCGGCGTTACCAATTGCGGGCTACATAACTAATAAGTTGTCATTGATCATACCTCAGTTCTCCTTTCTTATGCTTAGGGTTATCTCATCTCCGGTCAATAATTAAGGGCATACCATACCCTTGGGTTGGCACAACTACCTTACATGTTTCCCACGACGGCGGCGACTAGCACACTGCTGGGCTCATTTCAGAAAGAGAAAAACACAAAAAGCTCACCGTCTAACCCTAGTTACCACGCAACTGAGGGGTAGGCGGCTACGAAAACCCCGGGGGATTTTTCGCCGTGGGGAGAGACCACGTCTCGAACCCGTGATGTACCTCACAACTCCCCAAGTTGAAACCGCTGCGGCACCCGTGGCGGTACTTGGGGGGTGGGTGACGATTGAGCACGTGGAACTTGTATATCTAGTGTGAATGGGTTAGAGTTGGGATGGCGGGAAGGAGCTCGGTGAGGCGAGCTGAAGATGGGATGGAAACGGGGTTGGGTAAGCCCGAGGGAGGGGGATGTCATGTATAGGTGCTGTGCCTGTTTGTGTGCTGTATAGTAGGTATTTTTCGTACTTTTCATAATGTTTGGCTTAGAGTTAATGATCCTAAATAGGTAGTGTTCGCCATGAAGCAGTGATTGTGAATCCCTTGAGATAGCGCTGGGACCAGACTCGAGAGCACTTCCAGGCTGAGAGAGCGGAAGGAGAAAATACTAAGCCGAGGTATACCTTCACAGCTAGCATGGAGGCGCAATGAACGGAATGTGGGAATATATAATAAACCACGGAATAGAAAAACAGGTGAAAGATGAGGAGATCTGTGGTTGATTTGAGACATTGCCACTGTCCCGCGCGAGTCAAGGGAGACAGGGCTGTGCTGCCGGAACCGGCTTAATTGAACCCCTCATATGTACAATGCAACTCCACATGCTTCACATGCTTCGATATATGCTGACATGATTCTGCGTAAATATTCTTCCCCGAGGGTTCCCCGCTACCACTCATTATGGCCGACGGTGATACCCTCGTGTTCAACATTGCAGCTTTCATTGCGGGCTTATTCCTCCTCCAATATGGCGCTGACAAGTTCATTAACCACACGGCCATCGTGGCAGAGCGGTTGAATGTATCCCCTACCCTCATCGGGCTGCTTACTTGCGGCGCCGAGTGGGAGGAGGTGGGTTGATACAATGCCACCGCAAAGTCAAGCCATATCACTAACCGTCCCAGCTTGTTGTTGTTGCCGTGGCTTTGGGTCAGAAGAACTCGAATCTCGCACTTGGGAATATCATCGGCTCGTCAATAGCCAATATTCTGTCGTCTTTCTCTCTAGGCCTCCTTTTTATGAACCAAGTCGAGTTCGACCGCAGCTCCAAGATCTACACCACCATTCTACTGGGAGCCACCTCGCTGTTCATAATCCTTCTTGCCTCGATCAAGGCGATCCCCCAGTGGTTTACCGGCTCGTTACTGATAGTCCTCTTTGTCGTCTACATCGGGTCCGTGGCATATTTCATCTACCGGGGCACTTTGACCGCTCCCGAGAGTGACTCGGATAGCGAGAGCGATGACGACAATGACAGCGACAGCGATAGCGAGGCCGAAGACGGGGACAGTGACAGCGACAAGGGCAGCCGCAATGACAACAGCCGACGAAGCAGCACCTCAAGCCACTCTCACCAAACCACCCCCCAGCACTCCCCAACAGAGGACGACGACCCGGAACAAGGCCACCAACTCACCCTCCTCCGCCCCTCTGGACCCAAACCCAAACCCAAACCCAAACCCAAACACCACCGCCCGCGCAAACCCCTCCACCACCACCTCCTCCACCTCACCCTCAGCCTCGTCGCCCTCCTCCTCTCCAGCTACGTGGTCGCGCACAGCGCCTCCACCCTCGGCGACGCGCTCTCCCTCTCCTCCACCGCCGTCGGCGCAACAATCCTCTCGCTGGCGACCACCCTGCCCGAGAAAGTCATCGCCGTGCTCGGCGGCGTGCGCAAGCAGCCCGGGATCCTGGTGGCGAATACGGTCGGGTCGAATATCTTTCTGGTGACGCTGTGTGCGGGGGTGTTGTTTTTGGGGGGTGAGGGGGAGGTGTTGGCGGGGGGGTTTACGGGGTTTGAGGTGGTAGTGGCTTGGGGGGCGGCGGTGGTGGTTTTGGGGGTGGTGGGGTTGGGGGGGAGGAGGTGGATGGGGTGGGTGATGCTGGGGGGGTATGTGGGGTTTTTGGGGGTGGAGGTTTGGATGGGGAGGAGGGTTGATGATGATTAGGATGATACGGGGATAATGGTGGGATATTGTTGATGAGAGATGGGTTTGGATGGATGGGTGTGAGAGAAGTTGTGTTCGTGAGCGAGGATGGCTGTATGGATTACCAAGGGTTAGGGTTCATTATCAGAACCCCACATATTGTGTTACTGATCTGCCACTCTCCAACCTACCATGCAGGGAGGGGGGGTGTCAGGAACATATTAGAGTGACCATGTTCTGGTGCCAACATACCGTTTTGGCTCGCACATGCAAACCTTACAATGACCAAGTAGATGCCATTTTCAAAAGCCGATATTATATTGTAAAAATTGGATATTCCAGCCAAAACATCAAATTAAATTACAACATAATATCTATCTTGGATTTTACCACAGAGGTGGGTGACTCTTTTTACTGGAATGTTGTGTTCCGAGCATATTTTTCGTAAACCTGTATATTTGCGAAAAACTTATTTTTCTGTCGTGCCGTTCCGAGCCGCACGGGCCACTTTCCATTTTCGGGGTATATCAATCGAAGGAAGCCGCACCCTCTTATCCTCTTAGAGATGCAGATAGCTTAGTTGTTAATTGATTCACTTTTGCTCTGTGACCTCCCTGTTCGAATCCTGATTGTGATATTCCTTTGATTTTCCAAAAATAAAAAAAGAAACCCGAAAATTGTAAAATTCCAAGTTGAAAAAAACGAAAGGAAAAAAACAGGGTTGAAAAACGGAAGTTGAAAAAAACAAGGTTATAAATTACCTTTTACAGTATTTTACCGGGCCCCAAAAAATGGTATTTTATAAAAATATAAATTGTACGCAAATATAAGATTGCATTGAAAATATGATATTTCATTAAAAATGGTCAGGCACGCCCCTGATACTGTTGGAAAGAACAGCCTTTTTCAAAAGTCATGCTCACTCTACAACTTCCAGAATGGATGTTATGTTGGCCCCGGAACATCGTTACTGTAATATGTTCCATACCCCCCCCCCCTCCCTGCATGGTAACGGCTGCCCCGAGGTGCCTGAGTGCCCAGAAAATAGAAGCATGTGCTGTGGACCACTGGAGGTCGCATGGCACCAGAATTATCCCGTCATTTTAGCACGTTTTAATGCCCGGCATGCGTCCCCACGGCAGGGCGGCGAATGGGACACGCTGTAATTAATTTCCTAGCGGCAGGCACCCACTGCCACTGCAGCTAGGCTAACCACGTCATCAGCCTGACGTCCAACCAGACAATAAGGCTTCCTTCCTCAACAGATTCCCGTCCCTAGGTCGATCCGGCTTCTTCCTCCGCCATGTCTCGGACCAATTCCCGACACTTTGCACTCCAGCTATTTGCACCAACGAAACATTCCGCTTAACCTCAAAACCAAATACACCCCTTATGTCGCTCTAGTTCGAAAGTCGACGGGCGGTGTGAAGCTGCCTGTGCTCGATCATTGGTGCCGACTATTGAACCAGTTGCAAGACGAATTACAGATCTGTATGTCCCCGCAACACCAATGAATTCAACGTTCCCTTCTCGACAACCAGTGATACGCGACAACTACCTCCAACCTCCTCTCCCATCATACCAATCCAACTAACCACCCCAACCTCTCCCCAGGACCAGCCACCATGACCACCCCCACGACAACCACCACCCCGAAACCCACCACTACCCACCACACCCTCACCCCACCCTGCCGCCTCGCGCCCATCCCCTCCCCACCCCCCACCGCAGGCCTCGACGGCATCCCGCCCCTGCACGCCCAATTCTTTTACGCCTCGCCCATCCCCATCGACGACCCCCTCTCCGCCGCCACCATCGCCGGCTCGGCGGCCGACGCGCGGCGGCCCGCCAACAAGAGGCTGTTACCTCTCCGGCCCTTCGCCGCCGCCGACAACGCCGCCCTCGAGCGCGCCTGGCTGGGCCTGGCCTCGGACCGCGACCGCCGCAACCACGCCCACGCCCGCCGCGACCGCAGTCCGAGCCCCAGCTCGGCGGCGCTGGAGAGGGAGAATAGGGAGAAGTTGGCGGGCATTGTGGTGGCGTTGGCGGGGAAGCATAGGGAGAAGCATGAAAGGGAGGGGCAGGTTGCTGTTGTGGGTGGTGCTGGTGCTGGGGGTGTAGATGGGGATGTGGGGACCGCGCCGGGGGGTGGCGGGGTGCCGGTTTGTTGTGCGGAGCTGGCGATTGACGCGTCGGCGGAGTTGAGGAGGGAGTTTTGTGCGGTGACGAGGCGGAGGCAGCAGATTTTGGATCATGATCGCGTGTTGGAGGGTGTGATGGCGCAGTTGGCGCGGTTGAGGGCGGAGGCGGATGGGGCGAAACCCGCGCATGAGGTTGGCTGGGGGCTGGGCACCAGTCCAGCGCTGCATGTTGGGAGTCTTGGGGCCAGGTCACCGACGCCGCCCGTGGATGGCGCCTCGCTGGCGTCGAGCCTGCCGGCTGGGGGGTATATTCCGGCCCGACCGCCGGTGCTGGATGATGGTATCTCGGGGAAGCCCTTTGTGCGAGTGGAGTCGGCGCCAAGATCCAATCGGTCGTCTGGCGTGGGCACTCCGGATGATAGGGCGGCGGCGAGGAATGTGCTTCGGGGTAGGGCCAGAGGTGACAGCAGAGCATCTACACGTGGACGGCCAACCGCCGAACGGCTGGAGGATTCGGTTGAGGTGCCGGTGGGTATCTCGAGGCTGCACATGGTCTCGCTCCCGGTGCTCCAGATGAAGCCGATCTACTGGTCTCCCGTCAACGACATCGCCACCGTCTTGAGGGCAACTTGGTTTTATAGGTAAGCACGTTGATGGGAAACTATCAAACGCACAGGCTAATCCCGTTCTGTAGAGACACCATGGTACCCGTCGAGCCCAGCGTCGCAAACCAACTAGAAGCTGGCTACCGCGAGCTTCGACCGTGGACGGAGACATGGGGCGATGAACTAAGATCTGCACTCGACGTCGGCCCTCTTGGCGAGGAAAAGGTATCCCACCGCTTGTGGCCCGAGGTTACCGATAAGCGGCAAAAGAGTAAAGACGGCCTGCCACCGGAACCGCCGATATCCACCGACCCCTTCTGCGCTGCCAGGTGTTTCCGCGGAGAGGCAGCCACCGAAGGATCGCTGGAGCCGGTCCACTCTGAAGAAGACACCGCGCTCCCGCCCCCCGAGTCCAGAATGTACTCAAGGTCCTATGTCATCTACAAAGATGGATCGGCTGCATTTCTGCTGAAGCCGAGCCAGAAGCCGTCGGCCTATTATAACCGAAGACCTATTTCCAAGATTATGAAGGGCACGGCCATCGGGCTGCCTGTCGTCCGTGGATTCAACCGAGCGGTTTGGGAACGGGTGAACGACAAGGGGGCGGCTTCGCGCAGCAAGAACACAGCACCTGCAACTCCGGCGGCGGAGCTGCGCCAGACTGCTGAGCAGGGCGGCTGCCCAGGATGCCAGGCGGACAAGAACCGGGGCCAGGTCACTGACCTTGTCCTTATTGCCCACGGCATTGGCCAGAAGCTATCCGAGCGTGTCGAGAGCTTTCACTTCACCCATGCGGTCAACGCTTTCCGGAGAGATATCAACATCGAACTCGAGACCCCGACCGTGAAATCCGTTCTTCGACCAGAGCAAAACGGGATAATGGTGTTGCCGGTCAACTGGCGTCACCTCCTGAGTTTCGATGACAACAACCCCGCCAGTGAAGAGGACAGGTCAGCCTACTCCCCTGAGGGTTTCACTCTGAAAGACATCGAGCCGCCCACAATCCCGGCGGTGCGGAGTATGATCTCGGATGTCATGTTTGACATTCCCTATTACATGTCCCACCTCAAACCCAAGATGATAGCCGCTCTCGTCGGCGAGGCCAATCGCGTCTACCGCCTCTGGTGCAGCAACAACCCAGGTTTCTCCGAGAAAGGCCGCGTCCACC
Organism: Chaetomium tenue; assembly: GCF_020726465.1. Taxonomy (NCBI): domain Eukaryota; kingdom Fungi; phylum Ascomycota; class Sordariomycetes; order Sordariales; family Chaetomiaceae; genus Chaetomium; species Chaetomium tenue. Next base: position 1,322,569 of record NW_027117334.1, on the reverse strand, counting down.
TTATCGCACACTCTCTCGGCAGTGCCATGGCTATCGAAGTTCTCTCTAAACAACCCACGCGTGTCCCCCGGCCGCTGGACCTCTCCACCCCAAGCCCGGACACGCGCTTCTTCGAGTTCGACACCACGAACCTCTTCCTGCTGGGTAGCCCGGCGGGCTTCTTCCTTCTCCTCGATCGCGGCGGCCTAGTGCCGCGGCGGGGCCGCCTTAAACCAGGCGCCGACGTCGCAGACACGGTAGCCAAGGATGTAGTCGCCGATGTAGGTGTGTTCGGCTGCATCGCCGTCGACAACATCTACAACATCCTCGCCAAGGAAGACCCCATCGCCTACCTTCTCAACGGCGCCATCGACCCCGTCTACGCGGCCGGCCTCAAAGTCGCCTACGTCCCCAGCGTCAGCACCTCCTTCTTCAAATCCGTCGGCGGCGCCGTCCTCCGCGGCCTAACCGGCTCCAGCGGCGGCACCACCACCACCACCACCACCGCCACCAGCGACCACAACGACAACCTGCATGCCATCAAACCACCCCACTTCGCGCGCCTGCCCTCCCAGCTCGAGCTCGAAGTGCACGACTTCTCGCGCGAGGAGCTGGCCGAGCGCAAGGCCTTCCTGCTCAACGACAACGGCCAGCTCGACTACTACCTGCGCTCGGGCGGCGGGCCCCTCGAGATGCAGTACCTCAACATGCTCAGCGCCCACACCAGCTACTGGACCAACCAGGACCTGATCCGCCTGCTGTGCGTCGAGATTGGCCGCGTGCCGGGCCGGGAGCATGCCCTGGCGGCGATGCGCGCGGTGAAGGTGAAGGGGCGGTTTGGGGGGCAGGTTTAGTTTTCTTTTTTAGGGACTTAGTTTTGGGCGTGGTGTGGTGTGGTGTGGTATGGTGGGTTTGGGGAGGGGGGGTTATGGGTTGGTTATGTTGTTTGTTTGTGTGTTTTGTTTGGGCCTGGGTGGGTTGGTATTATTACAGCAGCATGGCGTTGGTTGGTATTTGCGTGTGGGATGGATGGGTTCGGATTTTGGAGTGGTGTTTATGGACTACCTAGAAGCAGGATTTTATCTTGGTCGGGCCACAGCCGAGTCGGCGTATGGACTATCATGGTAGACAAACTCCTCTTTATTAATAGATACCCTCGAGATAGACGACTAGATCATAACCGAGGAGTATTTTGGTTCTATCACCCTTTTTCTCTACATCCTTTTAGGTTCGTTGACTACCTAGTGCATTATCCTAGTAGTACGGCACACCAATTACCACCACCCACCCTCAAGCATCGTTATCCAGCGCCATCATCTCCGCCTCGTCATCGTCATCCATCTCATAATCGCTCTCGCGCCCGTTCCGCGCCGCTACCTGGGCCGCCAGCGCGGGGTTCTGCTCCCTCTCCTGCTCCGCCCGCAGCTCCTTGATGCGGTCGTCGTCCATCTTCTCCTGGTGCTGGCGCAGGTCATCCATGCTCCAGGTGCTGATGCCCTCCTGGTCCTTGGCGCGGAAGGGCTGGGCCATGGTGCGCAGGAAGCGGCGGGCGCTGCTGACGGCCATGTCGGTGCTCAGGTTGACGTCGGCGTCGAGCAGGGCCTGGTTGATCCACTTGGGCAGCTGGGCGCGCTTCTTCTGGAAGCGGCGGTCGGCGAGCACCATGAGGCCGTAGTCGTCCTTGCCGCGGAGCACGCGGCCCAGGCACTGGGCGGCGTGGCGCATGGCGTCGAAGGAGAGGAAGTCGTTCTCGCGGATGCGGTACGTCTCGCGCAGGAACTCGAGCCGCGCCTTGAGGATCCGCGACTCGGTGTACTGGAACGGCACCCCGATGCACAGCACCGTGCGCCCGTACTGGTGGTCGAAGTCGATGCCCTCCGAGACCTTGCCGCGCGCCACGCAGAGCAGCACCGCGCCCCGCCCGTTGCAGCACGCCGTGCGGTACGTCTCGAGCGCGAGAGACGTCTCCTGCGCGTCGGGTGTCTCCACCAAAATGAGCTTGTATTTCCAGACCTCGTCTAGGATGCCCATGCCCTGCCACATGCTGATGATAGACTCCATATAGAGGTACGAGGGGAAGAAGACGACCAGGCCGTCGGGTGTGATCTTGGCGAACTCGGTCAGGAGGCTGCCGTAGTTCCGGACCACGCTGGGCTCGTTGCGGACCTGGAAACTGGTGGATATGGACGCCTGATCGCTTCCTCTGGTGACGATCATGGGCAGGAAGGATCGCCTGGCCAGCGTCATGCTGTACGATTCCTGGACGACGGTGGGGAAGTCGAGCATCTTGGGGTACATTTCTAGCGGTGACATTGTTCCCGAGGTTATGACAACGGAGCTGAAGCGGTCAAACACGGGCTTGATGGCGATGGCGGCATCCAAGCAGATGAAGTGAAGAACCGGGTTGGGCACCTCTGCTGTGTCGGACTCGAACGGCTCTAGGATCAGAAGGAAGCCCTTCTCGTAGGTGGCCACCAGGGTCGCGAATGTGGCGACTTCTTGTAGTGGCTGGTAATCCTCGATGTTTGTGAGCTCGAGAGTCCTCACTAACGAGGTCAGCCGCTCCGCACAAAACCGCAGAGGTTTCTTCTCGATGAAGGTGTGCTCTTTGAGATGTGATAGGAAGGAGGGCGGCGTTTCCGATATCACCTGGCGGACTTTCATCCTCGTCTATGGCAGTCAGCACAACATGTTGGCGATCCAATGGCCATCAACGGAGCTACTGACCTTGAGGTATTCGATGAACCGTCTGAGGAATGCAACAAAGTGCTCCGCCCTCCTGATATTGCCAGGCACGGCCTCCTTCAGTAGGTCATCGGGGAGAGCTAGGCCAAATAGTGAGCGTGTGTACATAGCCCATAACTCAGGTTAGGACCTACTAGGATTCGCCATAAAAGAGTCTTCCTGGCGGCCGTCGTCGGCGCCCCTGAGGCCCTCCACAAGCTTCTCGTACTCATCCTGTAACTTTTGCTTGTCCGAGTCCCTCATCTCATTGATTTTGTTTTCCAAGTTTTGAGCACCTCGCGTAGCTCTCCTTAACGAGTCATCGGTGATGTCTGTGCTTAGGGACTCGATACAGACGTTGTCGATATTGTGGGCTTCGTCAAACACCACGATGCAGTCCTTGGATAAGTCCTTGGAGACGCGCTCGGCAATCTTGGGGTCGAGGAGATAATGGTACGAGTAGATGATGACGTTACAATATTGCATCTAGAATTACGTCAGTACTTATCATTGTACAGTTTAAGCAGTACACACCATCCGCCGAGCAGTGAAGTAAGGGCACTGTTTGTGTTCCTCGCCGTACCGCAGCAGGCCATCCAATGTCCAGACGCCATTAGGTATGAGGTTGTGAGATTCGAGGAGATCGAGGTTCTAACGGTCAGGTCAGCGTGTGTGTAAGGCGTGGATCGAGATGTGGTTGTCCTCACGTCGTGGTAGACGCAAACCTCGACATCCTCCCCCTTTTCTTTCTTCTCCTTGACGAAACCAGCCGTGAGGCTGCGGCACCGTGCATCGACGACGTTACCGCTCTTTTCCCGTCTGACAGACGGGTGCAGGCAGAGATTCTTTCGACTGGTGAGGCCGAGGCCCCGGAACTCCTCCTCGTGCCCGAGCCGTTCAGTACGGAATTTCATCAAAGCCTTCAGTTCGACTAGGGCCTTTTCGATCTCAGACATTGTCCCTAGGAAGACAATTAGCCACATCCTGCGAGGTATCCTAGGTTGTAGAATATCGAGTCGCGTACGAGAGCAGTATATGAGCTTGCGGTGTGACGGATAGTACTGCTGATATGCCACGATGAGAGACAGCAGGGTGACGGTCTTCCCTGTGCCCGAAGGCATCTCCAGCACGCAGTTTCCTCCGGCATCGAGAGTTTCTAAAGTATGTTAACCACAGACTAGGGACTAATGGCTAGTTCCTGTTTTGAAGATACTCACTTTTCAAGTCCACCATATAGCTGGGACAGAGCAATGTTCAGGTCAGCCAAATTCACACAGTACCATGGCGGCACCATGGCCGGGCTCACACGTACGCATATTGCTCTAACACCGTGTCAGCAATGTAACACGACAGTACAGTCTGGCAATCCAATGGAGTAACTTGCCTGGGTAGATACGTGGATAAGGGAAAAGAACGGGCAGGTCGCTGTCGCCATGTTAACCACAGGGAATGGAGAGATGCGCATGTCATGTTTGGGATGGGCGTACTCGATGTTGAACTCCATTTTGGCCGTCTATTTGATGAACGAGCGACTTGATGAAAACCACGGGCGATGCTCTATCGCCGAACTGTGACGCCTTGTTCTCGGCCTTTCCCGAACTCGGTCATCCGCACTCGTTTTGCGGTGAGCAGTCCCTCTCTTTGCCGCTTGCAGACTTGAATTACAATTTGAGCTTTTGCGCAATGGCTTTCCCCATTAAATCACAGTCTCCTTTCAGGTCAAATGTTATGATGGGTTGCCTTGATAAGTCGCGAAAACAAGAGCCACGGTTGATGGTTGAAGTTGGAGATCACGTGGAGTTGCTGCCTAGGATAACGACTTTGAAGTTCGAGATGGGTCAAAGCTTTGTTCAAAGTTCGGTGTAGTTACTGTAATCACGTAAACACCTAGGTGAACAGCCCTGGTACCGAACATCAAGTCTTGGCGGTAGACACCAAAGTCGGCAGATGCTCTGTGCTCTTACCAACTTCAACCAACAAACATTAAAATTTAAAATTGACCTTTTTCGTGCTGAACCAAAAACCATCGACAAACGGTTCGACCGTTGTGTTTTGTTGCGCTCCCACTCTGCAACCATGGCACGCGGCACACGAGGATGTTGCTCTCATGCGACATCTGCCTCAGGTCGGCGACTATCTAATTGAGACAGCGTCGCGGTCGCCTATCACAGCGCGTTCGGGCTTCTCTTTTGTTATCACACAGGGCCGATGCAGTGGCTCCAGAGTGGGAAACTCGACGGCAATTCCGATCCGCTCCAGCCTGACCTCTCCGACCAACCACGCTCCAGCTCCGATACTTTGCTTCCCGCCCCGGACGGTGCGTTGCAACACTGGCGGGACCTGCTGCAAGTGCTTCGCTTCTGACCGTGGAAACCTTCTAGATGTTCCATGCAATCCACCATCAACCGGCCCATTAATTGTCCCGCCCCGCGTTGCACTGGGCCTCCAGGTCCGGGCTGGTCAAGGGCCATTTTTGCGCGGGCTGATGGTTGCGGGTAGGGTCGTGGATAGGGTTGCGGGCAGGTGTAACCAAAAGACGACGAGATGGGGAGACGAGCGGCGGCAATACCGGATGCCGACCACACCCTCATCATATGCGGGTAGCATCGCGCCCATCGGTCCCCGACCCCATGCCCTTCAGAGCGACCCCCTCGGCCTGTCCGCCCCTGTGCCCGTTGCGCCGTCAACTGTTGTCCGGTTCCGGGGCAGATCCCCACGTGGTGGAACGGTCGCCCTGGCTGCCCGCGTCCCGACCCCGCGGAAACAACCCTGAGGGCGACCAATGTACGCTACGTTGACCGCGTCGGTAGTAAGAGCCAGCCAACAGCTGAACGGCGACTTCACCGGAGTATTCCTCAGATTTGTTTCAAACGCATCTGTTTTTAGCACGCCTCGTTGAGCTATCCCCACCGGTGGGAGTCTGTATTGTGCATGTCTCTGCAGCCAACGGCGAAGATTCCCTCGAGGATCGCTTGTTTCAAAACATGCCGAGCAGGGCGTTACCCGTTCCTGGCACCAAGACTCGAATCCCACACGCCCCGCCAACGCCCCTCTCCAACTGGCCAGCCCGCCAACGTCCACGCCGCGGGCCTGCATAGGGTGTGTTACTTCAACACCACAAAACAGCTCGAGATGGTGGTGTCCATTTCATTTCCAGCCCCTCGTATGAGGGCGTCAGACTGGAAGTCTGACCTGCCGGTCGGGGATATCACTGGCCGGATGGGGTTTCAGCGAGCTGCGACAAGCACGTCGACGGCGCAGAGCATGCATGGAAGGCTTCGAGAAGGCTCTCCCCAGGACGCAACGGACAAACGCAGGGGTGCGGCTGAGGAGCTGGAGAGGCGAGATCTGGCTGGCTCGGTGATCCCGTGCTTCCCATCTTGATAACTCATCGGTACGTAATTCTCGCCCGTTGCCGTGGCGTCAGGGGGAGGATCCGGGGATCCGATAGGCCCTTTGCCCATCTCGCTCCCAATATCCCATCGTGATCAATATTTCGTCATTCTCCACCCGAGCCTTGGAAGGGAGAGCTTCGGGATAGGAAGGGAGAGGAAGGGCTCAATCCTACTACGACGCTCCCACGGGCAGACCGATCAAGAGTATCACACACGTTCTTCGGATCCGACGCTGGACGGCCGCGGGACACTCCCACTTCCGGTGGAGGAGAGCCGGGACAGGTCCTTCCCGCCCAGGTTAAACGAGAGCGAGGGGGAGACTTTAACCTCTACTTCTAGTATACGATATCGCGAAGCTGGGGGAGGGGCGGGAAACAACAAGTGACGGGGTTGGGCCATATGCACCATAAGCTCGACACAGCCCGCACTTCCACACGGGAATTCGAGTCCTCCCATTCGCCAGGCCTATATTCACCGGGAAGGCTGCGCTTGTGGGCGGCTGTTTAAGCCACACTGCCCTTGCACGTCTTTGCAGATTAGCCGCAGGCACCGAGTTAACCAACTTTGGTGCGGGGTGAGGGAGGCAAAACTGCGAAGGTGGGCAACTGGGAAGGTGGGCAAAATTCGCCCGCCCATTGGGCCGTTGCGCGAGATCGACAACATCCCGGCCGCGGGCGCTGCCACGCGAGGATCGGAGCCAGGGGACTTTTTGCCCTCCAGTGCCGGCCCCCACCTGCCCTTTTTCCCTTGTCGCTCTTGATCATCTCGAGCAGTGTGGTGGTGGAGCGGTGGTGGCAGCCACACTCACACCAGGCAGCCAGATTTTGGCATCGGGCTGCGCCCTCTCTGTCGATATCTGAAACAATCCCGAATGCGGGGGAAACTCGGCGCAGTCGGATCCGATCTAGATTTTCCCCACCGCTTGCTTTCCACCCAGCTCCCGACCGATTCAGCCCGAGTAACACCTGGTGTTGGTCGATACTCGGCGTTGTTGGTAGAAGGAGCGGATCTTGCTCCGACGGGAACGGCCTTTTGCACACGGCAACGAGCGGCCGGCACTTGATTTTGAAGGGACAAAAATAGACTCGTCACACTTGTTTCGTTTCGAGTATTGCGCGTGCCTTGGCTCGTTGCTCGGCTTTAGTCAAGCCTGAACATCACTACTGCACTCGGCACCGGTCACGCCCCCGCGTTATGTTGGGTTGGTTGCTTTGGTTGTCGGTGTTGGCGGCTGCAGCAGCAGCAACAATGTCTCGTTATGTCTTATCCGGCCTTGTCCGGTCTCACGATAATTCAGCTTGGATGAGTAAAAACCCACCTCCATCACCAACCGTCAACTTCAGACTTAAAACACGGCGACTGCATGATGGCTGTGGCACAGTGCGGTGGTGCTGGGGGCGAGTGCCGAACCCAGATAACCCCCCAAGATACGCCAAGGGGCCAGGCTCCTTCTCGATGAAGAAAAATAAAAGAAAAAAAAACGCCAAAAAGCCACATGGCTTAAGTGGCTTGCGTTGCTGACACAGATCCCCGACCTGCACCCACGAGGCTGCCAGCCATTCTCGTCGGTGCTGCGTGCTGCGTGTTGCGTGCTGCGTGTCTCATTCATTCCCCCCCACCCATCTCACCCCGGCCCTCGTCGACTGACCGGTGGCCGGGGGGACGGGGGGGACGGGGGGCAAATGGTTGGATCATCCCGGTGGTGTTGGTGGGGGGGGGGGAATGTCTGTACTGCTTGTGCTGCCATGCTGCCATGCTGGGGATTTGACAAGGCACCAGCAGAACCAACAAGAGTTGGGCCGTGCTGGCGGGCCGCGGGTCTTTAGCGAGGGTGCGTGCATGTGCTGATCATGAGGCTGGCTGACCCTGTTCTCTGTCGTGTAGGGGGGGGGGGGGGGGGGGAGGGTGTGGCCGGATGGGGGCCGGAAAAGAGAGATGGGGGAAGATCAGATACTGCAGTGTGCCAGTGCTTGTGTGGCTTGAGTCGATCGAATGAAATCGAATGAAATGGGTTAAACTTCCCAAGTGGGCGTTCGCAAACACCATGGGGAAATGAGAGACAAGAATTGCACTAGTTGGTTGTGAGTTCACGTCATCAAGCCCCTCCCCTCCCTCCAAGATCGTATGCTCAATCAGCGCCGCCGGATCCGGCCAGAATTGGCGTTGCTGCTCTGCTGCATGTCCATGTTCTGGCCCATTCGAGGCAAAAAGAAGTAAAAAAAGCTAATTCCTCACGTGTAACCGTATCCTTGGTGGAGACTGAGATGTTTCATGAAACAAGCTGGAAAAGTTCATCACATCATCAGCCACACCTTGGCTGACTGCACAGGACACGGAAATAGCTTCGGGCTTTGGGGTTGTCTCCAAGGTGGTGCTGGTGGGGAGTTGATAGTGGGTTGGATAGCCGCCCTCCAATCAGCATCTCATCTATCTCAATCTATATTTGGGCAAAATCCGCGCATTGTGGGTCAGCCCGATGTGACCCGTTCCTCAATTTTGCCCACCCCTCCCCTGGTTTGGGGATAGCTTGGGATGTTAGCGTGAGATAAACGCGATGAGGTGCGCTCCCAACTGGGAAGGCGCTCAACATTCGATGGCGTAATCGAGATTCTTGGTCGGCTGTTTCATCTCCACGCTACGAGCCTAGCTCCCGCGTGGTCCGTGTGCGCAGTCGGCGGATATTGCGTCCAACAACCTGATGAGATGCTGCGCTGCGCTTCTCCCGCTTCTGACGATCGGTTCCCCCCCACCCTCAGGACGTTTCGGTGGCTGTGCTCGCCCTTTCAAAGAGGGGTAAATACCTGAGTACAAGCCTCTGGCCATGGTCTCAAAATCGATGCCTTGGGCGCGTGGGGTCGTGTGGTAGTGCAGTGTTGCACTTCGCATGCTCGGGCATGGGAATCAGTATCATCGCCGATTAATCAACCCAGCTGGTCGGTCTTTTCAGAATGGTCGGCGAATTGGACTTTGGTATTTTTCCTTGTGTGTGTGGCGAGAGAGACAGCTCGTTTGGTACGGTTTTTTCGTACATTTCTTGGGGGCCGGGCCCACACGTTGAAAATGTCACCGAGAGTTGTTGGTGTTGGTGATGAGCCTGCTTGACCATTGCGACGGCTCGCGCCGGCTGTCCTGGATGTCCAATCTCGTTGGAGATGCAACGACAGCAACTAGTGTATTGTTGGGCCAAGTGCTGACCTCACCCATCACCAACAGCGCTCGCCCAATTGAGAGGGTGAACTGCCAAAAGGGTGGTCAGAATGTCTCGGACGCCTGAGTCAGGTGTAATTTTCCGTCCCAATTTGGGTATTGCTGGCGCGGATAAGCGAGCGCTCCCGAAAAGCTCCCTTTTCTGACAAGATGCGAAGCTGCAGCCTTTGCACGTGTGAGCGGGCACTTGAGGAATCCGGGACCAGGAAGAGGTGGAGCTCAAAAAGTCGTTGTGGACACCAACCGTTACAGTGCTGCGACCATGTGAGCTGCCCTTGCCCGCGTCTGCGCGCAGTATTTCTTGGGCCAATTTTGGGAGAATCCTCTTGGTGCAACCATTTTCACTCGTCCTTGGGGTTGCATCGACCAACCGGCCCCCGTTCCTGGGAAACGCTGCATGCCGATGGAATGCCGCTCGCGGTGAAGGATTTAAGGTGCTGAGGCGCAGTGAGGCGGTGGTCGATATTGCGATAGCGAACCAGAAAGAGAAGTCTTCATGTCGCGAGTATCAGAGAGACTTGGTTATCGTTTTCTGTTTCGGTGTTTTACAGCTTGTTTTCCGAGGAAAAAAGAAACAAAGAAAAAACGAGCGAAGACGAGCCAATGTTGCTGATTGAGCATCTGGATCCAAGATTTCCTCCAAGGATTTGTGGGTGGCTCCGGTGAATGCTTGGCGTTTGGTTCGTGCGCTAAACCGGGGAAGCGGGGCGAGTATGTACGATCATGGAAGGTGGGGACACTTGATCCTCGCATGGCGCTGAGTACTGATTTCTTTGCACTAAAGAATGTCCAAAAAGAGAAAGAAACAGGTATTTGATTACTGTAGCTTTCTTCGTATCAAAGTATCATTTTTACTCGTCTAGTTGTATGTATGTACTTTGTATCTATCTCACGCCCGTTTCGACTCTTCCGGGCATCTCTTTGAATCGCAGATCTTCTGAGAAACTCGGCCGAAGGCACTGACCACTTCCGGCCCTGCCAAGACAGGCGCCCCGGTGGCTCGGGTTGCGCAGGTCTCGCTCGCTGCCGTCCGGGGGAAATGCCACCGGCGGGGACGGCGGTTTCAGCGGGAAGTATGGATGTAACTTCGCAATTGACCAAGTTACCAGATGCTACCACTGCCAACACCAACTACACGTGTATCTGTACTGCATGCACTTAGGACTCTCTCGGCGGTCTACTAGCTTTCTTGATGCCTGTTTTCCCGTCTCCGGCTTTTCCCCGGCCACCTCAAAATGGATGTCCAATAGCTTTCAGGTAAGTAGGCGGTTCCTGATTAAGCAGCTCGTGAGTGAGCCGTGGGGGATTCCAAATGTTTCAAGCCAGAGTGTCGTGCATGAAGGTTGCCCATTTTTGGAATCCATCGATTCAGCACCCTCGCACAGCCGAACGCCGATTCCTTCGACGTTAATGGAGTCGAACCTGATCCCGGAGCTGGATAGGGCGGCCACTCACCATCGAGCAGCCTCTCCCGTCCTGCCCAACAGTCCTCCAGCTTGGCGGTCCAGGGCCCGGCGCAGCAGGCCATGCTCCACCCCAGGATTTTAAGTGTGCAGTGCCGCACGAAGCCCTGCCGACGCCATAAGATGCCGTGTTTCAGATTCAGAGCAGTATTCCAGCTTTTTTAGGAATCCTTCCAACTCCAGAGTCCCGCATCGCGGTCATGGGCCCAGAGCTGAGGTCTTCCTGTCTTGTTTTATGTTTTGTCTGGGCACTCGATGTTAGGTGAGAATTGTAACACAAAGGCCGCCGGTGGGTTTTGGCTGCAATCTTCCCTTAGCGGAGACATTCCATGACACTAAAGTAGTTAGGTGCAAGTGAACTCTCCGATTTGTCCAAGTTTTGCTCAACTCGTCTCGGCAGCTTTGTCTGCCATCAGCTTTGGCTCGCATTCTGTAAGACAATGCCCACTAATCCGATGGAGCGTGTTCGGAAAGTCGCTGCCTGGGTGAGCACTCTAGCACCTCGAGGCTGTGGAGGTCCCTACCTGATGTGCGGAGGTGGGGCTTACCACATCGCACAATTCAAGAGCGGATGGAGAGCCATCATTGGCTCTCTGTGCTTCCGCAAAGAAGCGGGGCGTCCGAAAGCCCATCAGCACACATCTCAGCGCCGAGACTGCATCACCAGAGCAGTATGGAATGGGCGGCGTGCCAGGGAGAAGCGGGAGGGCCCATGTGCCGATGGCCAACGGCGTGTTCCTGAGCGGTGGCCATCCGTCCAGGAACAGCCAGGGCCGGACGGGAACGGCGCGCCAAACGGCACCGAAGCAGGCCCTAGCGTCTCCGCAGTGGATACTGCAGGCGAGCGCATGCGGATGGAGGTTGACAACGCCTGGTCAGTGCTGCAGAACACAAGGCTTGTCGATAACTCAAATGGCTCGTTGGGGCCAACTCAAAATTAGAATTCGCTGCTCAAGGAAAAAGCCCGATAAGGAAGCACCATGCATAAGCATGATGAGCATTTGCACGGAGGGGAAATCGGCAAACGGCCGCAGCTCGCAAACGGCAGGCACAACGCGCAACGTAAACCTGGCAAATCAAATACACATTTGAGCAGTTACGATGGCTAACGAGTGGGGCATCTCTCGCATCCCCGCCCGATCTGTCCCTGCCAGATTCCACAATCATCCATCTCCCGTCAGCTCTTCCCTTCGCAGTTTAATGAAAGATGACCATCGCATCAACCGGAACAAAGGAACAAAGACAGAAAAAGGAAAAGAATAACAATAATAATACTCTTTTGAGGAGAGGAAAATCACACTCGGCAAGAATTGCGCGCAATTCCAGGGATGACCTACTACGCCTAGAATATGGAATTTTACCACCACCCTCCAGCCATCGGGGCCAAGCAAGAAAGGTAGGTGGGGGCCAATAATCCACAGCGTAAGGGACAATCCGGCAACCTCACCATGCATCCGCTAGCGAGCAAATACTCGGGTACCAAAAAAGTCCCCTCACTTATCCGCGGCCGCACTCCTCCTTGAGAGATCCGTTACCCCTGACAGAAACCAGTTCACATCATCCCACTCGAATTCCTCCGTTGTCTCAGTACCGAGGTTCCCGAAACCCCCTCCTCCTACTGCACTACTGTGTAGAGGTCATCGTGGGGCTTTGATAGCGTCCTTGCTCACCCCGTATCACAGTTCAGGAGTCACACAAGAGGCAGAATGGGGATCTTGATCCCGACTTTGAACAATAGCCCGATCCGCGCTAGTGAAGAAAACGCCCCCGATCAGAACCAGCGGCGAAGCCACTCACAAGCGCGGCCGGCAGGCGCAAGCGCTCGCCTCCCCCACACCTCTCTCTGGACAATGCTACAGGAGTGGTACCTTGGACCCCATCAGAATCTGCATGTCCAGGCCCGTACCGAGTGTGTGCCTGCGCAGCACGGCCGCCTGGACTGGTGCAGCCAACCGCATAGGTGGCCCTGGTCCTCCTGCTCTCGACCTCATTCTTGGGACGCCTACCGCCGGGGCGGTTGAAGACAAGGCCAGCATGGACCGGCTGTTGCGCAGCAGCACCTCGACATCAGGCTGCTGAATAAACGTCGTTATGCCCTCTCCCTTCAGCCGTTTTTGGCACACATCAGAGACCTTAGGACGCCGACGGGCCCGTATCTTCGCTTCAGGCCCGTCTGAATACCACCGCGCTCCCGAGGCCCTGCAGCGGGTTCCCATGCTCACTCTCAGTCGCCGAGATGCCCCGCCAGAAGCCCGAACCAAAACCCATCGTTACGCTGGAGTTGCAGCGTTCGGTGCAGCTGGCTCCAGTGTGACTGGTCAGCGGCCCCTGCCAACGGACCCCGCAGACTGTCCAAAACCTCGACGGACAAAGTACGAAGTACATCTGTACCTTTTCGAGTCCTGCCCAGGAGAGGAGGGGGTCTCGCTCGTTGGGGAAGTGCTCCACTCAAAGCTGGAAACGGGATCCAACAGCTCGAGCCAGGGTGCTGCGCAGGGGCTCACTCCCCTACCCTGGCTACTTTTAGACTACCCCTGCTCCCCTTGAGACACACTGCTCCCAACGTGGTGTAGCGTTTCTATTTTCCTGAAATCACCTTTTTGGTCCGAGGAGTCTCTCTCACCACACCCCCCCATGGACTTCTGTCGCCCCAGCCACACCTCTCTGAGCCCCCAACATCTCGCACTAACCGCATCGCGGAGGCTGCCAATGGCCTTGTTCGACCAGATCCTTCCCCATCGGGCTGGTGTCCGCCAGCCTTGTCCGCATCACGTCTCCAGAGCAGGGTTGGTGCTGACCCAGGTCCCACCAGCGCACCCCCATCCCCCATGGCAGCCAGAGATCCTGGTCCTGGTCGCCGTCCTGCTTCGCTAGCTGCGCACCCCTGTTCCCGGTCAGGTTCTGAGTCCCCAAGATGCATCTCCTCTAGCCCCCAGCTCTCGAAGAGCGGGAACGCGTCTTGAGATACCATTATTAGCCAGGCAGAAATCTCATTCATTTACAAATCTTATAAGAAACCCCCGGTTGTCTGCCTTGTCAAACACACTCATCCTTTCGCTCCAACAGCTTGCCGCACATTCATCCCAAGTTGTGACGCGAGGTTCTTCCTCTTGATGAGCTTGGATCTTTATGTTGCAGTGCTTCGCATTCACTTGAATACCTGGAAGGCTCCGACGACCACTCTGCCGGCCGTCTATATCTGGCCTGCTCCCCCCTCCTCCTCTGGTGACTACCTCGAAGCGGTTGACCACCAATCGGACTCCAACAAACATCGACGGCACTCTTACGCCGCCAGCTTTTCTTACCCCCCCCTATCTTGCACAGGGCCGCCCTGTCCCCATCACCCAAATAAATAAGCCGGGCCACCCCGAGCACAACATATCCACAACATCCACAATGGAGCACACCCCGCCGCCCGCCCTCACCAGGTCGCCCTCGTCCCCTGCGAATACTTACTGCCCCTCCGAGAGGTCCTCGCTTGACTACCCTTCACCGGGCCTAGTAGAACAGCAGTACAAGATCTCCACGATATACGGAGATCAGTCCTGCGTGACCCCGCCCATGGACCCCGAGCTCTCTCTCCCGCCCTTGGACTCGATGGGCCACCCGGACTGGAACACCACGACTGTCATCCACCCCATCTCCTCGGCCTCCAGCATGCCCAGCATCCTCTCGGGGGACTACGACACCTTCGGGGGCTACCAATACAGCCATGATGTCTACCAGACACACCCGACGAGCCACCCCCCCTCGATCCACGCTTCCACGCCTCCGCCGACTGCCTCCGCCCCCAGGTCTCCGGCGCCGATGAGGACGCCCTACACTCCGGCCACTTCAGTCCCCGCTCCCATGACTCCGCGGGTCAAGATGGAGGGCACTTCGGACTACAGCCAGAGCACGGATGGGTCCCACTACCCTTCGCCGAGATCGATTCACACCTCTTACACTTCCGACAATGGCCCGTACACCGGCAGCACCTCGACCGGGTACCTCTCTGACAGCGGATCGGCAGCGTGGCACAAGCCCGAGTACCAGCCGATGGAGCCCGAGCACTTCTACCCGGGACCCCCGCCGCCGCCGCCGTCGGCTTTTATGCACGACGCCAGGAGGCAGTACCGGGTGACGCGGCCGAAGAGGGCGCCGCGCCGTCTGACGACCAAAGAGGAGGCCAACTTCCAGTGCGAGGTCAAGGGCTGCGGCAAGCTGTTTAGCCGCAGCTACAACTTCAAGGCGCACATGGAGACCCATGACGAGAAGCGCGAGTACCCCTTCCCGTGCCAGGTGCCCGACTGCAGCAAGAAGTTCGTCCGCAAGACCGACCTCCAGCGCCACCACCAGAGCGTGCACCTCCGGGAGCGCACGCACAAGTGCGACTTCTGCACTCGCATGTTTGCGCGCAAAGACACTCTGAGGAGGTAAGCTCAACAATCCCTTCAAGAAGCATAAAGTCAGAAATCATGTTTACTAACCCGGCTCCCTTTAGACACATGGAAGACGGCTGCTCCAAGAGATTTGATATCGGCACCATGGACCTCCGCGCCGAGGCTGGGTATGACAACATGCACGCCAGCGCGCGCTCCATGGCTCCCATGGGCCACATGATGGCGCCATCGGGCGGACTTCCACCCATTGGCATCCCTCCGCTCTGCGGCCCCGGCATGCTCGGCTCCATGCCCCCTTCTATGCGCCCCAGGGAATCCCTCGCGGGGGGTGACCACAGCTGGGGGCGGTGATGGCGCAACAACACTGTCATCTCCTACCAACACTTTTTCTGATTGGACATATTTCACACATTCTCTGGGTAGATACCAAGGAGGCGTCTCGGGTACAAGACGGGTTTTTGAGTTTTATTTCCTTCTTTTTTTCCCTTCTTTTTCTGTTTATTTTCCTTTGCACGCACTGTATGAATAATGTACGCGATACGGGGAAATCATGGGCACGAGGGTGGTGTTTTGGCTACGATAGGATACATTGGGAGGTCTTGGGGGATCAAGGCCCCAAACTGGAGGCAACAGGTGGCTTCGATCTTTCTGCAACATTTCTATCTTTCTTCATTTTTTTTTCTGTTGTCTTTTGAGGGAAATCCCCATTGTACACCTAGGTGTATCCTACTGCTACTACTACAGTACACTACTAGACCGGGCTGGAAAGGAACGGCATTAGCTAGCTTCTCGAGAGAGAAAAAAAACATCGAATTTCTCGCATCTTTCTCGCATCCATCTTGATCCCCAATCTCAACCCGCATTTGCCACGACGCTAAAACAACGATGTGCCCGATTTCTTCAGCGATCGGATTCAGCACCGGGCCCTGGCCTGTGCCGCACCATCCGCTCCGCTCTTCGCGGCGAACGGCCCAGCACCCGACGCTAATCTCCCAACTCCACGCTTGGCATGGGCCGGCCCTTGGACGCTAACGTCAATCACACACTCCACCAACGATGACAAGCAAGAGATTAGCGCACCAACGGGGCCGGCCTGGTATCGTTCGCTGCTCCCGTGGTCCCCGGGCCGCTTTCCTCTGGCGAGGGAGAAGGGAACTAAAGCCGGTGCAAGTGCCGGATGGACAAACTAAACTGGATCGAAGCCAACCCGCAGCACGCATTGCACTTGCTCCGAGTCTGACCGGCATTCAATCCAACAAACAGCCTCGACATGAGTCCTGCACGATGCGTTCGTCTCGTCTTATTCGTCGCGGACGGAGCGGGAAGGAATCGGGAAAGACGTGCGAATTCAAGGCTGCAGATAGAGATGGCTTGGCTCCTTCCATCCGCTTCACCTAAAGATCCTCCCTGGTTGCGACTGCAGCCAGGCTAGTACTCTGACTGCATGGTTCCTTCCAGGGCCGAGAAACAAACCCCACGACTGCCCTCTCTGCTGACCGGCCAAAACCTGGAAGGGACCTCCATGCTGTCGTTCGGAAAGCGGCTGACCCGGACACACAACATCCCACCCTCCCACAAACCCACGCGATTGGGTCATGGGAGCCCGTCGTTCAAATTAACGAAAAATGCTGCCTTTCGCTCCCGTTTCGTAGGGCTACGGGGGACACAACGTCGCGTTTACGGGCCACTCATCAATCAACCAAGCTGCAGTCATGCTGAGCCCTACGGTCCGACGTCGCACAGCAGAATCCAGACCCTATTGGATGCGAAGGATGACTGTGTAATTCCCTCTCGGCCCAGACGATGTCACGCCCCTCGCATAGCTATGGAGCCTGCTCCGAGTCAATCGACGACTTCGGTGGACAGATGACTGCCCGCGGTGGGACTGCGTTGGTTTAGTTTGTCGGCCACCCACCAAGACCTGCATCCCGCAATCTCGGCAGGGCTGTGGGGGCGAGAGACTCGACATCCTGTGGTACGCAAGGAGAGTTGGCTTTTTTATTTTATTTATTTTATTATTATTTTTTGTTGATGATAGGGTTTCGTTCATGATCCTCACAGAAAAGCGCAACCACCAAAAGTCGCTCACCCATGCCATGTGTGCACAGACACGAGAGAACAGCAAACTAGCGGGCGGGTCTCTCCGCCATCCCGGCTTGAAGGAGGCCAATGGCCAGCGCACGGGAGGCCTGCTTGCCCAATCACTGAACTTCAAGGTTTCCAGGTTGCGAGATTAGCCTAGTCATCGCCAGGGGTTGGAGGTCCTTATTGAGACCTCTCCTTCGTCTCCCCGAGACCCCAACGGCGAGCAGACCATGGGTTGTGACCTCAGAGGTCGGGAAGGTGAGGGAAGATCTTACCCTCCCGGTCGCGCCATTTGCCTACATTACCAAATAGATACACACTCGCGAACAAATGGCCTCGGCGGTCTCGTGGTCAATCGGACCACCAAGTGCAATGCAGCTGCGCATCAGAGACCCCCCCTTCGGTCGCATCCGCGGCCACCGTCAGCCTACCCGCGTCACACCGCGGGCACCATTGCGATTCCTGCGGCCCCCAACCCCGAAGACCTTCTTGTTCACCAGCACGCGGCATTGGCCAAACTGGACGGTTGCCACGCACACACCTCTGATCTTGCACCGTTCTTGGTCATGGTTCCCGTGTTCTGTCCCTGGGGGCCAGGCGTCAGCGGCCCGGCTTGGATAAGGTGTGGCCCGCAAGAAAGAAGGACAACAGAACCGCGATTGGCCCAACAGCCGCCTGACACTCTCAAGGTTGCAACGCACGGCTGCTTGGAGATCCCAAGAACCAGCCCAACGGATTCACAATCCAAGAGGCTACTCACTTTCTGGTTAGAACGTGCATCATCATAGCGTCGCCCGGTCCAAAACGCGTCTCTTCGGCGAGCTCATGAAGCATCACCGCACACGGGCTCCTTGGGCCAGCCTAGTGTAAAACGAAATCTGCCGCTGGCTGGCGCTGGCGCACGAGATGGCGTGGCCCAAGTCAGGCTAAATCCTGACCGAGGCAGGGCGGAAGGATCGTGCATAGGGAATGACCAAACAACACCGCTTTGATTGCCGGGCGCACGTTATTACGAAGCACTATCGCAGTCGATCACCAACTGCCCAACCAGGCTTTGAGTCTACCCACCCTGGCTCCGGGGAACGAACTCTCCCTTTTCCAGCCCTTCCGCTTGGACGCAATACCACGCTAGCTTTTCACGCCCCAACGGCCGCTTTGAACCCCTTCCACCACGCGATTCTCTCTACCAGGGATAGGAGAGAAAGAGGGAGGCAGTGTAGTGGTTCCAGAAATGTTCCATGCTCTCCGCAATCCGCGTGCCGTGTTCCTGCTCACTGTCGCACCCCGCCGACCGGCAGGCGGCACAGCAGCCGGCGGCGT
This sequence comes from Chaetomium tenue, assembly GCF_020726465.1. Classification (NCBI taxonomy): domain Eukaryota; kingdom Fungi; phylum Ascomycota; class Sordariomycetes; order Sordariales; family Chaetomiaceae; genus Chaetomium; species Chaetomium tenue. The sequence continues at coordinate 1,304,014 of NW_027117334.1, read as the reverse complement.
TGCGGCGGCGGTTAGGCGCGTCCTCTCCACGCCATGCCACGCGAAGAAGCGCAAGCGGACGATCCGCCGTTGCGGGACAGACAGGCTGCATATTCGCCAGCCGGCCCATGGGGTCGCGGCTAGTCAGTTGTTGGTCGCTCGCTATTCGTGTGGGGTGGAGGGAATGCGGTTGGTCGTTTCTGACGCGGCCGCTACGGGCGCTTGCTCAGGGCTGTTCAAGTTCGGCATTATCAAGACTAGCTAACTACAGATCTGTACAGATGTAACTAGTCTCGCGAGGTAACCCTTGGTGCTTCGCCGTCAGTGTGAAATGGGACGAAGCGAAATGGGCCACTTGCTCCGGGCCCGGCTCCGATGTTCTCGGGACCGGGCCGGGCACGACGCATACACGCAGGGTATAAGATCGACGGAAAACGCATTGAAAATGTCCGGCACTTGTTCAACTATCCTACTTTTCCAGGATTAAAGTCCCCGGCAGAGTTGGTTAGAAGCAGCTCACATGCAGGGTGGCGCGTCTCACTCTCACCCTTCAAAATCTATCGGTTTTGGAAGCGCGGCGGAAAGTTCCAGCCCCCAATCCCTCCCACCCTTCTGCCATCCACTACAAGATGTGGTTGCGCTAGTGAGACTTTAAGTTCTGACACAACACGGCAGTCGAGTGGCCAGATCCTGGAAGACCACCCTCCTTGTCGTTGTCAGAGGTCGAAAACAACAGGCTAGGCATATGCGGTAACCCTTATTACTATGAGCAGCTTTCTGGTCGGATTAACTATATTGGTGAAACATTTGTCACCGGTCCGAAGGACTGGATAGCCCTGGCATTGGTGACGGCGGGACACTGCTCGGTCTTTGGACAGTGATCAGTCTACGGAACGAGCGGATGAAGTCCGAGTTGGCGGGGGTGTCAGCGCTCGGTGTCTTCGTGGCTGCATATTCAGTCTTTCTTGCAAGTGGATTGCGCATGATGTTGTTAAGAAGCAGACTTGCTTGCGAGCACTTGTCCTGCACCTGTCACCTCTTTCCACCTCCATATGCCGGAAGAGCATACATGTGGCGTCGCCAAGATGAGGGGGGTAGAAATGGCGAGAGGCCGAAGGAAGAGAAACGTGGTCCATTTCCTTGCTCTCTGTGTAGGATCATGCAGGAGGCCGGCATCACCCTTGAGGTGCAGGTTAGCCGCCACCGTGTTTATCTGGGTAGGATTGACTTTCTGGGGGCCGTTCTGCTCCCCAGGTCTCACATTTCCGCGCTCGCACGGAATCGCCCGTCGTGTGGCTTGTTGGTTGGTGGTGGTCATCAGACGCGCGTCTCATCCATCGATGTTGTTGTTGCGCGAGGAGGCGAGGGGGGTGGGTTTGGGATTTGCCGCAGGCGCGGTTGTCATTGTCACGCCTTGCGGCCCCGGCTCCGTGGCCGTTTCTTCCCCTGTCCCGCCTTGGGTCCTCCGCACATAGTTACCAGTCGTTATCATGTTGTAACTCGGCCTGTCAAATCATCACGTTGCTTTGGATACGGCCATCTGCGTCTTGGGGCGTTGTCCTCCCCCCCCCCCGAACCTCCTGCAGCCTTGATGTTGCCTTGCCGCACCCAGGTCACGCCCCCCAGTACTACGCATAACTCCGCGTTGCACTCGCTACACTCTATATGCCTGGAGGTGGAGTCTGCGTATGTATGGGCTGACTACTGTAAGTCGCAATCGCTTGGGGGAACAAGCTGCTTGCACGTCGTCTCGCAGCGGACGTGCCTCGAGGCGAGCGCCCGATCAAGTAATCGGTGATGTTTTGTATGTACGTGAGGTAACTCCGGCCGGGGACGGCTCCGTCGTTCAATTGTCAAACGGACCTCGTCGGGGCGAATGGTTCCCTCCCCTCCCCTCCCCTCCCGGGTGACAATGTAAAACAACAGGTGGTATTGCATGCCGATGCGAACAAGACGACTATATTCCCTCAGCGGTCCCTCCCGTTGCTGTGCCGTCATCCGTCCTCACCTGCGCCCCTGGCCCTTCACTCCCCGCAAATTGAGGCCAGGGGGGGCGTTGGAAGGATTCCATGGTGTGGGAGGGGAGATGGCAATGTGTGACCTTCATTTGCCATTGAAGGGCGGGCGGCGTCGACTCTCTACCTCTACACCTAGGTACATAGGACTCGTCGTGTTGGGAGTGAACAACTTCATGGTTTCACAGCGTGTGAGGCTATCGTGACTTCGGAGGTGGACGGCTATGCGAGGTTCTTATCTGCAATTTTTCGTGTGCAACAACAGACACACTGACTTGGCGTGGTACCATCATCTTGTTGACGGACGGGCCTCCGTCTGCCCTCTGGCCCTCTGGCACGTCAACGGACAGAACTCCGCTGACGATATCCCCCTGTCTTGCCCCGGCCGAATTCCCTCTTTGGGAGCAGCCTGCTTCCGTTGTTGTTTCCCCACCAATTGTCTGAGGCCGTTGTCTTCTTCCCGGATCTGGTAATAGTACATCTCCCGCGTAGAGATAGGGAAGGCCGCATGCCTGAGTGGGGGGTTGTGGTCCTCTGGGGGCGTGGGGGGAGGGAAGGGGGGGATAACAAAGGCGTAAGTTGCAAAAAGGGGCGTCGGGCAGCAGGGACTAGCTAAAATCAACGTTTGACGGATCGACCGATGGTATGCACTGATACCTCCGGTGGTGATCATGCTACGTCGGGGGGATACTTGTTAGTCGAATCATGCTGGGACGTGGCAAGGTTGAGTAAACGTTCACCTGTCGTGTTTGATGTGTTGCTTGTAAGGGACAAGGAGGGAGGCTGTTGTTTATTGACTGCTTCAGTAGACGAGAAGAATCCTTAGTGTGGTCGAAGGAGAGAGACACCCAGTCGGGTCTGTTACCTCAGTGCTGCAGCAGTGACCACGGCCCTATTCTCCTCGCTCTTTCGCGACTACATGCCCCATGCCCACATGTTGCTGTTCTATGCGGAGGAGAAGGTCCGAGAATTAATCCCCCGGACAACAACGCTTTGTACGGGGGAAGGGGGTCAAGCGCAAGAGCGGCTTTGCTGTGACGCAAAAAAAGGATCCTAGCAAAATCGAGGCAAGATATCTACTATCTACTTAGTATTTCCCTTTCAACGCATTTCCCTTTATCCTATTCCAGGCGTACTACCGCCCCACAAACCAGTCCACCAATTCATCCCATCCCATGCATATCTAGAGTCACGACATCTAACATCACCACCGAGCAAAACACCGACCACCACCACACCTCGTCTACACAAACACAACCAGCGTTCCGTCTCGGCAATCCCGTTCCACCCCAATATATCTAAGCGGCCCAGACGAGCACGGGCCAAACAAACCCCACGGCGTAGCCGGGCGGGCGCGGCGAAGGTAGGCGAGACAGGGCCGAGGCACCACGTCCTGGCCGCGGAGAACAAACCGGCGGGTTCTTCGGGACGGGGAATGGGTTGTGTACACCCCGAAACCTAGGTGAGGCAAGGGACTTGTGTTGTGTTTCGGACCAAGGGGGTTGGTGAAGGGAAAGCCGGGGGGGGGGGGGAGGGGGGGGGTTCCAAGCAAGCGAAGGTAGCACGAGGTCGCGTCTGGGACCTGTGGAAGGATCGAGACGGAGATATGAATGATGCCGGGTGTGGCACGGAGGGATCAACGGCGGGATCCTGCCGTTTGGTTCGTTCGCTCGTTTCGTGCCCCGTAAAGGAGGGAGGGAGGGATGGGCTGCTGCTTGCCCCACCACTACCATCCGCTGGACGCAGCACAGTATCTCGAAAGGACCCTGTCACAACAATATGGAGATGGTTGCAGCGCAAAATAAGGTAGATATTGCATTTTCTGGCGGGGGGTTTCCAAATGATGTACCGTTGAAACAGGTCTATGGCATGGCTGCCTGTAGCTGTCTCCGCCGATCGTCCACACCAGCAGCCCTCACATCGGGGTATTCTTGGCCTGGGTCCAAAAGTTGTCCATCTTCCTGTGGGAAAGGAACTCCCTCGCCTCCCCATCTGTCTCGCACACCTTGCTACCCCACTTCTTGAACGCGGGAGCCTTGCTTTCGCCCTCGAAAACCAGCACGCACTTGTTCGCCGACAAGTCCTTTAGTTGGCCGTTCTCGTCCTCCCCTTTGAGCCACTCCCGTACCGCGGCGCCCTGGCCCCCTCCCGCCGCAACGGCAGCGGCGGCGTCTTTCTCACGTGACGGCAGCGACTCGCTCCAGTCGATGCGGCGGAGCATGAGCTTCTTGTAGTTGTTGACGCTGTGCTCGCCGCCCTCGACGATGACGAGGCTGAACTTGGGGTGCATGATGCACACGCCACTGAGGCCGTTCTGCGTAGCGTTGATGTTGATCTTGTAGCGGTGTTGCCCATTGGCGAGGCTGCCGATCTTGAACACGACCACGTGGATACCCTTGGCCGCGTCTTTGGCCTGGTTCGCAGCCAGCTTCTCGTGCCTGTCCTCCTTGCTCAGTTTGCGCTCCTCGTTGGCTTGCATGTGCTTGTCGAAGCGGGCGGCGATTTCGCGGTTGACACGCGCCTCGACGGCCGTCGGATCCTTTACAGCTTCTTCACCGAGGACGCGCATCAGGTTGGATTTCTTGACTTTCGGCGGCGGGGCTGGCTCGAGGCCTAATCTGATCTTGGCTTGCTTCTCTTTGAGTTCCATCATGCGCCTCTGCCGCCGGAGCTTTTGCTGTTCTTTGGGTGTCAGGTACATGGGCTTGGGCGCCGGCGCCAGCTTGTCTTGTGGCGGCTCGATCGCGACGGGGTGCTGGATGTATAGCGTGACAATACTATCCGGCGTCGTAATCTTGAGGGATTGCGGGATGTTGCTGTAATCTTTCCCGTCAATGAGTCCCTCGTCCCACCACTCTAGCTCAGGGGGCGCTTCAACCACAAACGCCTTCTCCACTGCCCGGTCCTCCTCCAACCCGGCTTTGCGAGCTTGTTCAGCAATCCTCCTCTTCATGTCCTCGAGCGCAGCCTGTCTTCGAAGCGCGTTGGCCTGATGGATGTATTTGCCCTTCTGGTTGAAGATGAGCTGTCTCGGTTCCCTCGCCCTGCCCGTCGGCACATTGCTGCTGGTAACGAGATATGGGTTCGTCCGTGTGCCATCTTGTGTTGCCGAGAAACCCAACGGCTTCCCCCTGGCGGGTTTGCCAGCATCTGGTGTCGAGCGTTGACCCAAGGATGCTCCAAGGGAGTCGCTCGTCTTGACCGGGGCATTGAGGTCGGCGAGAGCGGGATGTAGGGGGGTATTGAGGCCACCCTTAGCCTTCGCACCGCCAACGGCGGCTGCAACACGGGCTTTCAGAGCAGCCATGCGGTCGGCAGCCGATTCGGGCTTCTGGATTCTCGAAGCCGAGTCATGGCGGGGGCCCAATCCGCCATGTTGCTGCTGGTTTCGATCCATCGTCAAAGCACGCGCTGGCCTTTTTCTGCGGACTGGACTCGTCGGTGCGAGAAAGAATGGTGCGATGGTTATCGAGATGCTATATTGTTGGTGCGCAACTGATGTCTGTGAGTTGGGAGATGACGCGACACGAGACCTCAAACGCTGCAGGATTAACTTAAACTGCCTGTAACAATGCAGCTTGGCTTTACTTAGCGATGGTGCCAAGCCCGATGTTTAGAAGCACAGACGCCAGCTGAGCGCTGCTGAGTTCCCCACACCGCATAGCTGGTGGGGTTCTGCCGAGTCCGACCGCCAAAAAATATTCTCCCTGAAGCTTCGTTTCCAAATCCCCACCAATCACCGACTCGAAAGGCTGCGATTTCGAGAGAGAAGCCGTTTGTTGCCGTCGACTTGACTTCGCAAACCTGCCTTAAAGTCGGCAATCTGTTTGTAGCGACGGCCATACGGCAATGCGACATCAATAAGCCGATTCTCCCTCCGCTTGGCCAGCATGAATATCGCACAACCCGTGGGCTCGTCGCTAGAGAGCGTCGAGTTCACCTTTCTCACTGCCGAAGAGATCCGTTCTATTTCTGTTAAGCGAATCGAGAATGATAGCACCTTTGACAACCTTCTCAATCCGATACCTGGCGGTCTTTACGACCCTGCTCTTGGGTCATGGGGTGACGCTCTGTAAGCCCGCCACCAAACGCGCTCTCTCGGCCCCAGACGAGGTGCAAACGGGGGGATGGGACTAACAACATCATGTGTAGGTGCCGGACATGCAACCTGAACCAGGCCCAGTGCCCGGGGCATCCGGGTCACATCGAACTTCCGGTGCCCGTCTACCACCCGGTCTTCATGGACCAGGCCTACCGACTCCTCCGAGCTCAGTGTGTTTACTGCCACCGATTCCGCCTGCCGCGTCATGAGATCCACAAGTACACCTGCATGTTCCGCCTGTTGCAGGTCGGTCTCATTCACGAGGCGCACATGATCGAATCGTTCTCCGTCAGCGACCTCGGGGAGCAACTCAGGAATCTCACGTTGTCCGATGTTCCGAACCCTGAGCAGGATGAGGCGGAAGAGGAGGGGGGCAATCTTCATGACGGCACCATGCGCGCCAGGGAGACATACGTTCGGCAAGTCTTGCGGGATCACAGGCTCAAGGTCAACATTGGCGACATCAGGAAAGGCAAGCACGAGGGTGCGGCAGAATTGAGGCGAGCCCTCGTTAAAGAGTTCCTTGCCATGATGGTCAAGGAAAAGCGGTGCAGAAGCTGTGACGGCATTTCACCTGTCTATCGCAAGGACCGCTGGGTTAAAATTTTCGAGCGCGACCTGAGCCAAAAGGAAAGGGCGGCCATGGCGCAAGCCGGAAGGAAGCGAACTGACGCACTTGCCCTCGGCCGAAAACCTAAGAAACACAGCCGTGACGAGGGCGTCGCCGACGTCGACTCGGCATCAGAGGCGTCGTTCGGGTCACAGGGCAGCGAGGGTGAGGGTGAGAGTGAAGGCGATGGCGAGGAGCTCGACGAAAATGGGGATGTAATCATGGCGGACGGCCCGCCTAAAGCGAAACGAGCAAAGCCGGAATCAGTCAGGCCCGCGCAGAGGTACCTCAGCACTATGGAAGTCCATAAGCGCCTTGAGCTGCTATTCGAACAGGAGCAGGAGATCCTCTCCCTCCTATATAACTCAAAACCTCGGCCCAGGAACTCCAAGCCGCTCTCCGCCGATATGTTCTTTGTGTCGACGCTTTTGGTTCCCCCCAATCGCTACCGCCCAGAGGCTCGCATGGGAGACTCCCAGATCTCCGAAGCTCAGCAAAACAGCCTTTACAAGCTAATTCTTAGGAGCGCTTCACTTGTGGCACAGATCTCACGAGAAATTAGCGGCCAAACTAAGGAGGGCATTGTGGACGAGGGCAGGAGGACAAGGGATATGAGCTCTCTATACCAGGCATGGACAGAACTACAGGATGCCGTCAATTCGCTCATTGACCGGGACAAGAACCCGGTTCAGGGTGCCGCCGCCAAGCGAAACGAGGAAGGTATCAAGCAGAAGCTGGAGAAGAAAGAAGGCCTGTTCCGGAAGAACATGATGGGCAAGCGTGTCAACTTCGCTGCCAGAAGTGTTATCTCTCCTGACCCTAATATTGAGACCAACGAAATCGGCGTCCCCCCTGTTTTCGCCAGAAAACTCACATACCCTGAGCCGGTGACGAGCCACAACTTCAAGGATCTTCAGTAAGTCATTCCGGGTACGTCTTGTGATTATTTAGCATGCTAACGAAATCAACCAGGCAAGCTGTTATCAATGGTGTTGGTAAGTCGCAACGGGCTGCTGTTTGAGGTCTACAATACTAACGAACTCAGACAAATGGCCTGGTGCTGCGGCGATCGAGAATGAGAACGGCCAGATTGTTAACCTGCGGGCAAAGTCTCTCGAGGATCGTGTCTCGCTCGCCAACCAACTTCTTGCTCCGACCGGAAACAACTTCAGTGGCCAGCGGAATAAGAAGGTACACCGGCATTTGACCAACGGTGATGTGGTTTTGATGAACCGGCAGCCGACACTCCACAAGCCCTCCATCATGGGTCACAGAGTCCGCGTCCTGCCCGGGGAAAAGACCATTCGCATGCACTACGCCAACTGCAACACCTACAATGCCGATTTTGACGGAGACGAGATGAACATGCACTTTCCGCAGAACGAGGTTGCGCGTGCCGAAGCGCTTCAACTCGCCGATACCGATCACCAGTATATCTCGGGGACAGCCGGCAGCCCCCTGCGTGGTTTGATCCAGGACCATTTGTCCGTTTCAGTGGAGCTATGCAACAAGGACGTCTTCCTCGATCAAGGAGCTTATCAACAACTCATCTACGCCGCCCTCCGGCCAGAGAGCGGCCACATTACAGGCGACAAGATTGAGCTCGTGCCCCCGGCGATCATCAAACCGGCGCCCCGTTGGACGGGTAAGCAGGTTATCACAACGATCCTGAAGAACATCAGACCCGCAGACTGCGGTGATCTGTGGATGAACGGATCTGCTAAGGTCAAGAGCCGTAGCTGGGGAGAGGACTCCGAGGAGGGCCAGGTGATGTTCCGCGACGGTGACTTCATCAGCGGCATCCTCGACAAGTCCCAGCTGGGTCCAAGCGATGGGGGGTTCGTCCACGCGGTGCATGAGGTTTACGGGCCATCGGTTGCAGGGAAACTGCTCAGCAGCATAGGCCGGCTATTAACCCGATACTTGGCCATGGTCGCCTTCACATGCGGTATGGACGATCTCCGTATGACGCCGCAGGGAGAGAAGAATCGCAAGGAAACTATCAAGGCCGCGGTAAATATCGGTATCGAGGTAGCAGCCAAGTATGTTTCGCTCGGCGAACAGAAGCCGACCAAGGACGATCCCTTGCTTCTGGAGCGTCTCGAGGAAGTGCACAGAGACGACAAGAAGCAGGAAGGCCTCGAGTTGCTTACCAGTCAGGAATGCGCCAAGCTCTCAACCGAAATCACCAGGCTGTGTCTGCCTGCTGGTCTCGAGAAGCAGTTCCCGAAGAACCACATGCAGTCTATGACAACTTCCGGTGCCAAGGGTAGTCCCGTCAACGCCAACCTGATCTCGTGCAACCTGGGTCAGCAAGTTCTGGAAGGCCGCCGTGTACCTGTCATGGTGAGCGGCAAGACCCTACCCAGCTTCAAACCCTACGACACCGATGTGAGGGCAGGTGGTTATATTGTCCAACGCTTCTTGACGGGTATTCGCCCGCAGGAGTACTACTTCCATCACATGGCCGGTCGCGAAGGTCTAATCGATACGGCCGTCAAGACATCCCGCTCCGGCTACCTCCAGAGATGTTTGATCAAGGGCATGGAGGGTCTAAGGGTCTCGTACGATTCGTCAGTCCGAGACTCGGACGGCACCGTTGTGCAGTTCCTCTTCGGTGAAGATGGCATCGACATTGGGAAACAAAAGTACCTCAATGATTTCGAGTTTGTCCTCCGCAACCTCGACTCCCAGTTGCCGCAGATTAGGTATCATGAGCCCGGCACCCAGGCTCTATTTGAGCACAGGGACGAAATCATGAAGCGGATGAAGAGCGCCATCCGGTCCAGCAGCACCCGCAGCCCACTCGACCCGGTGTCATCGGAGGTTGACCCCACCGCCTTTGCGTTTGCGACATCGGAGAAGTTCTACAGCAAGATGATGGATTACGTCAAGACGAACAAGGACGGGCTGATCAAGGAGAAGAAGGGTTCAGACAGCCAAAAGGGCCAAATCGCTCGCAAGACGGCCGAGAAGATCCTGGCGGCCAAGTACATTCGGTCCTTGGTCGAGCCTGGCGAGGCGGTTGGTATCGTCGCCGGCCAGTCTGTTGGAGAACCATCCACACAAATGACACTGAACACGTTCCATTTGGCAGGTCACTCGGCCAAGAACGTGACGCTGGGTATCCCGCGTCTCCGCGAAATCTTGATGACGGCTAGTTCCAAGATCTCGACGCCGTCCATGACCCTTGTGCTCAACGAGGAGCTCTCGGAGCTAGATGGCGAGCAGTTCGCCAAGTCCATCAGCGTGCTCCCGCTTGCGCACGTCACCAAGGAGGCGGTTGTCCGCGAGCGCGTTGGCCGCGGTATTGGATACGCGCTGGCCAAGTCGTTCGAGATCCGGCTGCGGTTCTTCGAGGCCAACGACTACGCCGGCATGTATGCTATTAACATCCCCGACGTGCTCAACACAGTGGAGCGCAAGTTCATCCCGCTGCTCTCTCTGCTCACCAGGAAAGAAATCAAGAAGAAGCAAAAGTCCAAGAGCGCGGCTACGCCCGAAGTCGGTGTCAAGTCCGGCGTCGTGGAAACGGCGCCCCCCGCTTCAGAAAGGGCCACAGCTGGAGATGATGATGACGATAACGACGAAGGGGATGACGACGCCACGAGCGCCAAGCAGAGGGCGAACCGGTCCGAGGCGGTCTCGTACGGGCCGAACGACGATGAGGATGACGAGATTCAGAACCAACTCCAACGGGAGACGGACGATGTCGAGGAGGGCGAGGAACGGCTTGACTTTGTCGACGAGGCGTACGGCGGCAGCCCTGAGCCCGAGGATGGACTGGGCGACAAGACGGACGAGGAGCGGTCGCGGTCGCGCGAGGCGCGCATCAAGAGCAAAAACGAGCACGTGGCGCGGTTCCGATGCGACGAGGCGGGCGGAGAATGGGTCGATTTCACGCTCGAGTTCGACGCGTCAATCCCCAAGATCTTGATGCTCAGCCTGGTGCAGGAGGCGGTCAAGAAGTCGGTCATCCAGCAGATCCACCGTATCGGAAACGCGGCGTTTGAGCCGAAGAAGAGGAAGGACGAGGCCACGGGCGAAGAGCGCATGGTCGAGATGCTCGTGCACACCGACGGCGCCAACCTCCGGGCCATGCAGCAGTACGGCGACTACATCAACCCCAACAGGATATCAACCAACGATATCGCGCAGGTGCTGGAGGTGTACGGTGTGGAGGCGTGCCGGAGCAATATCGTCGCGGAACTCAGCGGCGTCTTCGCCGGTCACGGTATCGCGGTCGATCCCCGCCATCTGAACCTCATTGCCGATTACATGACCAGGTGGGTGCTTCTAATATCTTGCTTCTCATACTGCGTATCACTAACTGTCGCGTGTAGAAATGGCGGCTTCTCGGCCTTCAACCGTATCGGCCTGACGGGCAACGTCAGCCCCTTTACGAAGATGAGCTACGGTAAGCCTAGAACGATCTCCTTCCGGACTCTGCGTAACAATGCTAACGCTGTGCAACAGAAACCACGGTCGGCTTCCTCAAGGACGCGGTCCTCGACGGCGACTGGGACAGCCTCGCCACGCCATCCAGCAGGCTGGTCGTTGGCAAGCTCGGCACGGTCGGCACGGGCTCGTTTGATGTACTCACCAAACTCCCGACGGAACACAGCATTGCTGCCTTTTAGGCGGCTTTTGGAGGTGAGGGTAGGGTAGGAGACGCTGTGAGGAATCCCGGGATGGTGCATAGATATTGGGCAGGGAAGCGTGCCGGTGTAGGTACGGAGGCAGCTGTGAGTTGAAGTATGTACGGCTACGTTTATGTACGGGGCAGTACGGTAGTGAATCCAGGATTTGGCTTGTGGCATTCCATCGCTCCGTTCTAGTGTAGACATGTCCATGTACCCCACAATCTGGATGCGGGGTTAGCATTGCATTGCCGTCGACCCGATCCCTCGGCTCGCTTCTTCGGTGTTGGGTCTGCAGGATAAGGATACACGTGGGTATAAACAGAGGTGCATCTCGGACAACATCCCCCATTTGGTGGTGGTTTCTGTTTTGTTGAGGTGTTGAATTGCTAGTCCTGCATCCCTGTCTTTCCCGGGGCGTACAACATTTGAGTTTGGCGTGGTCTCCAGGTTGTGGACCGGAAGTGATTAGTTATCAACTCTGTCTTCATCCCCAACCATCTTTGTTCTAATACAACACTCACAACACTTATGGCAATATCGTCGACTACTTATACCCTACCTACAATCACCATCTGTGGCAAATTCTGACACTCAGCAACCCGCATTCGTCTATCGTCCACACTCAAAAACTCAGTACAATTCGCCACCGCAAAGATGGCCGCGCCCAAAATCACACTCTACGTCGACACTGTTAGTCCGTTTGCGTATCTGGCGTATTACATTCTCAGGGTATGTTTAAACCCGAATAATACTGTACATCTTGGCGGCTTCAAACTGACAACAAAGACAGCACGATGAGGTTTTCAAGGGCTGCGACATCACCTACGTGCCCATCTTCCTCGGCGGGCTGATGCACAAGGTGTCTATCTCCTGATCACCTCGGTCATTAAAGGCTGAATTCGAACTGAAACTAACCAACTACTCCCGTCTTTCCACAGTGTGGCAACACCGCCCCCATCAAGATCAAGAGTACGTCTCATCTTCTCCCACACAGCAGCCAGTGACTAACACACAATACCTACACAGACAAGGACACCTGGATCAACACGGAACGCCTGCGGTGGGCGCGGCACTTCTCGGTGCCCATGACCCCCGGCCTGCCGCCCGACTTCCCGGCCAACACGCTGCCCATCATGCGCGCCCTGTGCGGCCTCGCCGAGTCGGATGCCGCCGCCGCCGACGGGAAGCAGCCGCGTCTGACCAAGGCGCTCGACGAGTTCTTTTCGCAGTACTGGGAGCACGCGGCCGCGACGCATAAGCCGGAGGTGTTGAGGGCGACGATGGTGGGGTTGTTTGGGGAGAAGGAGGCGGAGGAGAGTGAGTGTCCTTTTTTTTTCCCCTTCTTTCTGTTGAGAGGGTTGGTGTGGTGTCTGGCTTGGTGCCTTGCCTTGCCCGTCGTCAATCTCCTCAGCACCCCCTCTCTTCTCAACACTTCCACGCGGCTGCGCAGTCACCTCAGCCCAGGCAGCATGCCTCTCAACAACTCCCTCAACCCCGCCCCCCGTGAGATGGCTCCTCCCCCAGTCAGCTCACCCTCCCAGCAACCATCCACCACCCCATGACGGCGACTCCCTTCCCAACCCCTTCTCTCCCCCCTACCTCACCCACCTCCCCACCCATCGCTCCCCTCCTCCCCCCCCCACCGAACTCAACCCACCAACCCCATCAATTAATAAACCCATAGTCCTCACAACATCCACAACCCCCCCCGCCAAAACCGCCCTCACCACCAACACCGACGCGGCCTTCGCCGCCGGCGCGTTCGGTCTCCCCTGGGTGTACTGCACCAACAGCGCGGGCGAGAGCGAAGGGTTCTTCGGGGTGGACCACCTGGGCCAGGTGGCGCAGTTTCTGGGGCTGGCGAGGCCTAGTCCTGGTGCGGAAGGGAAGGGGAGTGGGAGTGGGTGGAAGGCGCTGCTTTGACGAGGTGGGGGGGTGATGGCGTCGTGGTGATGGCGGTGGAGGTGATGTAGATTGAGTGTGTGGTATATGAAGAGGTGTCAAGATGATTCATACGACTTCCATGTCATCGGGCGACTGTCCAGCGTCGGGGTGTCGGTTGAATGGCGGAAGCGGGTGGTTATGAACACCTGGTGCCAACCAAGTCAGGTCTGTGGGGGCTGCGATGACCTGGGTATGGCTCCACTCGCCTCCGTTGGCCGCCGGGGTCGCGATGTCGTGTTTTGATCGCGTCAAACGCGTCGCGCGGGCAATCGGCTCGCCATGTTAGGGTCACCGCCACCGGGGACACAAAGCAAAAGGAAATCGAGTGACACAGATTATCGTGATCATGAAGTCAACGTGGATATTCGCAGCAGTCCGTTTGCCGCCGTTTATGTACAACCCCAGAGCAAAAACCCATCGCAATAAAACGCCGTCCCTTGTCCCGTGAATGAGCCCCTTCATCCAGAGCGCGTCCCAAATGAGAAAGTCATAACCTGCGAACCCCCCAAACTAGCAAAGACCCAAGCAACCATGCTTAGTTGCGCTCACCACGGAGGCGACGAGCGAGCTGGATGTCCTTCTGCAGTGGTTGTTAGCATGTGATGCATGACTCATGGTGTCTGTTGCCTGAAGGCAGGTGGCGGCTTACCGACTGGATGGTGACACGCTTGGCGTGGATGGCGCACAGGTTGGTGTCCTCGAAGAGGGAGACGAGGTAAGACTCGACGGACTCCTGGAGGGCGCCAATGGCGGAGCTCTGGAAGCGGAGGTCGGACTTGAAGTCCTGGGCGATTTCGCGAACCTGGAGTGCATGACGCGTCAGTAAACTGCAGTGTGGATTGCGCGATTGATCGGTCGCAGCGACGCGATCGGTTGGATTGAAAACGTACCAGGCGCTGGAAGGGGAGCTTGCGAATGAGAAGCTCAGTCGACTTCTGGTAGCGACGAATCTCACGGAGAGCGACGGTACCGGGCTTGTAACGGTGAGGCTTCTTGACACCGCCGGTCGACGGGGCCGACTTGCGGGCAGCCTTGGAAGCAAGCTGCTTGCGAGGAGCCTTGCCACCAGTGGACTTGCGAGCGGTCTGCTTAGTGCGGGCCATTGTGGTTGATGATAAAAATTATCAAAGTGGGTTGAAGTGTTGTTAAGTTGGAAATGGAATGACCCGCGATGTGCTGGATTGATGGATGTGGAGTTGTAGTGTGAGTTGAAAAGGGAAGAGAAGTAGTGGGGGGTCTGGGCATTAAATAGGCGGGCGGTGTTTCGCTCAGACTGCAGGCTGATTACCAAATAAAGTGGGCCGATTTCGTTGATTGTGCCTTCTTTTTTTTTGTTGCAACGCGCTACCAGAACCGGGGTCTGTTGCAATAGAATCATGGATCAAGCTTGTGCGGGCGGAATGCGTTCGTTTGGGGCGGTTCGCAGCTGGGTAAGCCAGTCTGAATTTCCATTGGCTCAAAAACTTTAATGCAACCTGGAAGGAACCATGCCTCAAGCGGGAGCATTCCTCGATTCGAGATGTACACCTTGTAAGGCTGCGGGCTGGAAGGCGACGCCGTGCGATGTCGCCGCCAGCCACAGTTTGGAATGCGATGCAATGGGTTTGAGGTTTCGGTTACACCAGATTTTGAACAAAGGTATCAACCTAGAGAATTAGACCATGGCGAGACCTCACTGTTGAGGAACAGACATGATGCCCTACACTCAGCACCCCGCCCAGCTCGCTCACAAAGACTCCCGTGACCATCCTAAGAGAGATGGGTGAATCTACACGTTGAATGCTTGCCTTGTCCACCGGTGGGCAGGCATCTAAGCAGAATCCCGGATCTCCCTCAAAGGTCACAATGTCCATGTCCAAGGTTTGAAGATGCAATGAGTAAGTAAGCATGGGTATCAACTAGCGCCAGGCACAACATCCTAAAACACGCTACTTCAATACAGTGTGGCAAGTTTGAAGGTATCAAGGAACAGCCCTCGAAGCCGGAGACAGGGTAGACATATTCCGAAACGCTGATATATCCGGGGAAGGCAAGACGAGTGTGGACTGAAAGCACCAACACCGACATCTGCCATCCCCGCATTGCCTTGTAGGGCCGAGCCAGGACGGCGTCTTCCGGAAGAGGAGGCTATCCACATGAGTACGTACTCCCGTGTCGAGAGCACCAAGCACCCGGTATGTGACAGCGCCGGGCGTTGAGAGGGAGGGGCTGAGTGGGAGATTCTTTGTATCCAAATCCTGGGGACGGGTGACATGAAGGCGGCGCGTGTCTGAGAGGAGGCCTGTCATGGGGACCGGGCCGGTCAGGGCAGGCGGATACACACCGGAACGCTCCAAACCAAACCCGTCCTGACCACGATTGCTTCTTTGCGGAAAAATGCCACTCGGCATTTCAACCACTCATAAATCGGCACGCGTTGAAAAAAGGCAGATGTGTTTCCGAGGCGGGGCGCTTCCTGCGATGTAAAGTTGCCCCACATCACTGTTCCGCTCTGAGCGCACTCCAAAACGCGTTCCAAATCAGCGCAGGGGTGGTCAGAAAAAACAGAGCCAAGCAAATCAGACTGATCTGATTGCAGGCGGCTGCAGTTGCTGCCGTTGGCATTGCCGCATTTAAAGCCCGCTTCTCTTCCCCACGTTCGACTTAAACCTTCCCCCATCCCTCGTGCTCATAACCTACATCCAACAAGCGTTGCACATCTTCAGCCTCACATCCCACCACCACACTTTTTTCAACCCCCCAAACCATCATCATGACTGGACGTAAGTCATACCCTTAGCTACATCCACATCTCGAGTGTTGCACGATGCTAACTCCCATCCAGGCGGAAAGGGCGGCAAGGGCCTCGGCAAGGGCGGTGCCAAGCGCCATCGCAAGATTCTTCGTGACAACATCCAGGGTATCACCAAGCCCGCTATCCGCCGTCTGGCGCGTCGTGGTGGTGTCAAGCGTATCTCAGCCAGTATGTCACCCCGCTCTCCAACATCAGCCCCTCTTCGAACGCGTTCTAACGCGTCACCCCCCTACAGTGATCTACGAGGAGACCCGCGGTGTCCTCAAGTCCTTCCTCGAGGGTGTCATCCGTGACGCCGTCACCTACACCGAGCACGCCAAGCGCAAGACGGTCACGTCGCTCGACGTTGTCTACGCCCTCAAGCGGCAAGGCCGCACCCTCTACGGCTTCGGCGGCTAAACGGGCCGGCGCCGTGGCGACGACTCTTGATGACATTTCAGCGCGTTTTTCACACGTTTTTACTCTCCATCGGTTATGGTTGGGCTGCGATGAGTTTTACGGGGGCAACTGGGTTTTTATTTTCACTTTCGGTCTGTCTGGGTTATGTGTACCATACGGGGGCGGTCAACAACGGGTGTTTTACACGGGTGGACATACCAAAGGCATAATCGATGCGATCTCCTGCTTGCTGCGGGGCGCATTCTTGATCAAAATCTCTGGCTCCTTCTGTGAATTGTGACGCGTCGCGTTTGTGTTTATGCGCAGTGTGGATCCCACGCGTCGATGATGCTCTGTCGCTTTATGTGTCTTGTCAGCTGTCCCATGCTTGTATTTCTTGAATCCTTGGCGCTTTCGAGTCTCGGCTGATTCTAATCACTGATCCTGCGTTGTGTGACTCAATCTCTTCCGCCTCTTTCGGCTCGTGGCTGCTGCCTAACTCGCTCCAGCCTTGCACTCGCTGTTGAGTCTCGTTATCAGGAGCCGGCTGAGTAACAACCTGCGCACTGATTGCACGAGGGTTTGGCGCCAGCTGTCCTCCTTAGTAGTAAAAAGACAGTTACAGCTACGTCAAGTCGGTGTTAATGTAGGCGTATCAGTGTAGTCCAACCTTCGAATGACTGAGTCTCGGCTCTTCACAGGGAAAAGCATGGTTGCATATGACTTGAGGCAACGTTGGCAATGAATGTTGATCTCTTTTAAAACGCCATCACCTCCTTGAAGTTCATGTCGGCTGATGTGTGACTGGCCGAGTAATCTACGACTAAAGGTTTCCATGTGTTAATTGGGGGCTTGATCATTAGGTTCTAATTCAACTTTCGTCCTAATCACGTTCATTCGGATACAAGTCGAGTCAGTGGTGTTTAAACCCTAAAGCAACGTGATTTTCGAACATGGGAATGACATCATAACCGAGCGCTGACTCTAATGCTGTTCTTTAAAATCTCGATATGTAAGGGCATATGTAAGGGCATATCTAAGTACACTGACTTTTATGTCAAATCACCATGCCCATTTCTCAGCCTTATTTGGCACGGGGGTTACTTGACCAGTCCATAGTTAGGACATTATCACTCTGTGATGCCATGGGCCGGCATCCAGGAAAATGGAGGGTTGTAGAGTAAGTACCACTTCGAATGTAGGTATTTGAAAGAAGGGGACTTCGTAAAAATGAAAACATTACTAGGCTAAGAAGGAAAAAAAAAAAAAACAAGAACGAATGTCACCACTGGGCTCCGTTGTGTACATGTATTGAGAGGGACGGGATGTGTGTTGAATAATAAATGAGCGGTATTATTTATATATGGCAACCAACTTACCTAAGTAAACACTCCCCGTGGACCACGGTTGTAGTAATAGTGATGGGCATCTTATTAGTGGCCCGTTGGCGTTAAGATATTTAAGTACGTAACAAGCGTGGCGTTTATGTGATTGATTGCAGCTAGCAACAGATTAGCCTTCTTCCCTTTTCATTGAGTTTCAGATCCCTATCGCAGTTTCAGCATCATTCACTGCCTAGCAATTCTATCCCAAGTCCGTCTCGTCCCGTAACTGATATGCCCATCAACTCTATTTGACCCCTTATTTTTGTTGCGAGTGGCTTGAACACCCGTAGTTAAAGCGCTAAAGGCAGGGTCGACTTCTATTAATCTCAAACCACCTCATACCTCGCTCGACTAGGTATCGAGGCAACGGAGCAGCCCATCATTGAGATGGACGAGCACTCCTGCGATGACAGCGCCGAGCCCATTATGGGGCTGGCCATCATCGACACAGAGGGGACGGGGGAGTCAAATGGCTCGCTTCACTACGTAAGTAACCATCGATGCCAATAACCTGGTGCTCGGCGAAAGTTGATAGCCCGTGTTAGCTTGATAACACTCGCTCCCTGTCACTCGGTGTGGACATACGATCTGCACATGTATCGAGCGAGGGTTGCATAGTCAAGACGAACAGTGGCACAACAGTAGTGCAACAGAACTTAAGACGGACAACACTCCTTAAGACGGACAGCATCCCTTAAGATGGGCAGCACTCCTTAAGATGGACAGCACCTCTTAAGATGGACAGCGCACCTTAGGATGAATGGGCAGCGCACCTATATAGGTACCGATGTCAACAGGAAGACATTCAAGAGAGCTTTTTCGTCTACCGTTGCAAAATTACGGCGACAACGCCATTCTCCCAATCTCGAGTATTATTGCCTGCTGGCCATGCTACCATCTCTAGTCTGCGAGGTCTCGCAGAGCGATGACACGGTAACCGTGGCCATCCAGGACGTTACTCCGCGCTTCTTGACCCCCAATGTTGTCCCAGTCGCGGGTATCGACAGCCAGGAATTTGTCAATTGCCTGGGCTGTCTTGCCGTGCTTTGAAATGTCGTAAGGGTATCTTGGGTTCCTGTGCCAGTTCTGGCGGGCGGCGCGTAGCAGGAGGGAGATACTGGCGAGGAACTTAAGGTTACGCCACATCCAGGATCTCACCTTAATGGAATTGTCCTCGAAGTGGCTGACTTGACAAGTCTCTTTCGAAGTCTGTAGTAAATTCGTGGCTTCCCGGAAGACTTGGGAGAACGTGTCATCGAGCAGCCGGGTAGTTATACTGGTCAATTGCCTGGACCGTTTGCCGTGCTTTGAAATGCTATAAGGGTATATTGGGTTACTGTCCTAGTATTAGTCGACAATGCTTCCGAGTCGAGCGACGAGTTCCTACATCTAGCTGCGCCGCTAAGTAGGTCAGATGGCAGCGAAGGTGTGAGAATACAAGGTGCAATTGCTGTCCCGCAATTGCGACGTAGTTTTTGCGACAGAAGGACCATCAGTTTTAGCTGAAGGTCAAATACAGTCGCCATTTGAGTCCTGCCGCTGCAACGATCGGAGGGACGCAAATACACCACTTGCTACCTACTTGAGGTAAGTGGACCATGCCCTAGAATCAATGGATTGATGTGCAGATTTGCAATCGAGTTTATCTGTAATTTCCTTTGCTCCTGCGCACAACACCATGAACTTAATATGAACTACCTAATTAAGCCGTAACCTCAACCAGGAGGGGCGTTCTCTGGCAGGACTGACACAAAAGAGGTATCGTGGGCAACCATTGCCAGTATTTTGCAGCTTTACTATACACGGATGCTGGAAACATGGCAGCTAGTAAACACCGACAAACTGGTTAAGTCATCAACTCGAAGAGATGTACCACTGGCTTGCCCGGCCCTTGAATCATTATCGTCCTAGCACTGCTTGCTTCCCCATCCGCCTCAAGCTCAACTGACGCAAACAGTAAACCCGAGATCCGAAGGACATCCCTTGCTTGACAATACTCGAGGGGTAGTATCCCAACGTTCCAACGTTACTCACGCTACCCAGCAACAACATCAACTCTCACCCCCAGGGTCGCATCGAGCCCAACAGGATACTCCTCCAAACGGGGCCAACAACATCACAAGTCCCCGGGATATGCCCACCAAACCCAAACAGACCCTCAGCCGTCGGACAACAAAGGCAGGGCCGTTGAGCGATGGACTCGTGTTGGAAAAATCCCATGACATCACGCGAAGCCACCAGGGGAATACGAGGTACAGAGCTTTGTGGCTGCAGGTCTTGGCTCAATATAGCGCCTAACCGAGACAAAGCTGGAGAGCCATGATTGGAGTACCAGCAAACACGCCGTAACGCTCGAAGCTTGGTAGCTCAACTGGGCTGGCGTGGCTGGACCTAGCCGTTCCCCGCAGTGACATCGACTGGCTCGCTCGCCTACCGTGGTACCAATGACAGAGGTTCATGTCAGGGCGAGACATGAGGTTAATTTTATATTTATTCCTCGTCTGCTCCTGAGTCGGAGTCTCACCTTGCGCGTTGTCTCACCATCTTGCCAAACCGGACAACACGGACAACACATCCAGACAAGATGGCTCTGAGATATTCGTCGCTCGTTTTGGTGGCCATTGCCACCCTCATGTGAGTGGACTTACACATGCACCCCCCACTGCCATGAACTGCAGCTAACTTGGATGACCACAACAGGCAACCGGCCATGGGCTCACCTGCCTGCCCGGCCCGATCTTCAACAACGCCAACCCCATCCGGGCCCTCGACGTTGCCAGCCTCATGCACGTTCCGGCCGCAGGCAACGACATATACCAACGACGGGTGCGATTTCAAGTGCCCGCCGCAGTCGGCGTGGTGCATCGCGGATGGTACGTGACACTCGCCAACCCAACACAACCCTCCCGGCGGTTCCGATGGATGCCCCCCCCGAGGGCGTGTGAGCGAGCGAGCTAATGGCTGACAACCTCCTAGCTTTCGTCGTGCTGCCGTGCGGGTGTGACCGGGCGGCGGTTGCCCCCACTACCGTCAGCCGCTGCCCTACGGCAAGCGGCAACTGCTTCCAGTGCTCAACCGGCTGGGGCATTGCGACCGTTACTGACTCCAACTGCCCACCGTCTGCGACTGCGACGGCGACTGCGGCTTAGAGGCGGGTCACGGGGATTATTGCGGGATGTAAGGGGCAAGGAAAGGCGGAAGGGGAGATCCTGGGCAAGTGAGTTTGTGTAATTGTTGAAAGGAACCAGCAGAGTGATGGCGGCTATGATGGCAGGAATGGGGGCATCACGGCACATGCGGAGCCGCACTGCGTAAGACAAGCGACGCTTGACCTGGGGATCTCTTTCCGTTTATATGCCAAGAAACCATCGGAAATAGGTTCTCAAGCTGGCATTAGGAAAGCAGAATTGAGTAGCTGTTGACGAACTCCTTTTGCCATCGTTGATCCCGCTCTGCTTTGTCGGCTACATTCATGAACAGCACGCTTGGCGATTCAGACGTGGTTATCGCAATCCGAACGTCGGAAAACAGACCGCCCGAGACTGTCAGAGGATGCTAACGCCATGTGCCGTTGCCATGATATGCTGATTGACCTCACTCGATCGTGGCCACGAGCCCAGATGTCGACGCCAGGATTTCCACTGGTTTCATCGCGTCTCGGCACAAACTTTTGGGACCGGTAGAGAAAGAACGGAAAGCAAGGGACTGGCCGGTTTCCGAATCGAAGGACAGAGAAAAAGGAAGGAGCTCTGGATCATGGATTTGGGCCACCGAGTTCCTACCGCTGGGCGGGAGCGCTCTTGATGAGGTGGGAAGGAAGTCATTTTTTCACCCGGTAAAAGAAAGAAAGAAAGAGAAAGGAGAATAAAAAAGATAAGAGAAAAAGGGGGAAAAAGAGAATCAAAAACAAGAGCAAAGAGAAAGAAAGAAAGAAAGAGCTCCGGGCATCTGAGGCGCCTTAAATGTGTTGGAAGCTTGCTGTATTTCGAGCTGATTAATTACCTAAGGAAACGCGCTGTACTGTGGAGCATAGCGCGTGTTGGTCGCGTTCGCCAGGGGCCGGCATTCCAGGTGGGGTGTGTAGTGATTGGCTGAAGGTGCCCGGGGTTTCCTTTTCAGGACGGACAGGGGTTTGCGGGTCTTTCCTTCAGCTGGCGCGTTCTTGCCTCCTCTGTTCGTCTGATCAACTTCCTCCTGTTCCTTCGGAATCCCCGACCACCTGAGGTCGCGGTTTCCAATGCAGGCCGTGGCTTCGCCGCAACCACGACTCAAACTGACAGCAACGGTTTTCGGCTGACATGGCGGAAACTACTGCACAGGTGGCTGCATGCTGTCCTAGTGGATGAGGCATCCGGGAACGGGGAGGCGCAACTGCTGTGCATCTAGTGATGTTTCACAGTCGTCGCGCATTTGGGACCTGGGCTTGAACGTGAAGGGTGATGCCTGGGTTTCAACAAAAGGGCCCGGATCTTCAAAACTCGACTCGAACCATTCTGTCGATCGCTTTGGCCCGCAAAAGATTCGAACAAGTGTTCTATGGAGCCTCACGTTGCTTCCATGGTTTGCGAGCCGTTTATCCGATCAGCAAGCTCGAACGAGATCTGAAGAGGCAGGGTGCTAGGTTCACTGAGTTGTGCTTGGCTGTCATATCGGGCGGTGGTGGGTTTGGACACGAGGCTTCTTAACCCCGAGCCAACACCGTCTGCCGGCGCTTGATGAGGCTCGGACAAACACGATTTCCATCGGCGACAGACCGACAAAACTTGGCACGCCCGGCACGCCGGGCTCATTCCGGCGTCATCTACCGGCAAAGTGGGACACGGGTCTCGACTTTACATCATCGGGTGGGATGTCTCAATCTGGACGAGGGGCTCGGGGTTGCGGGAAACGCTAGAGACCCCGTATGTGGGATGCGCGATTTGAGGGGAGAAAACACTCGGGGCCCCGGATACCGACTACGTCGTTTCCCCGGGGGCGTTTGACCTGGAGTATCTCGTTATTCGGTATGTCTTGGGCGACCACGTTGCGGTATGTTTGCGAATGGACACGGAGGGAGTATGCCATGCATGCGACTGGCAGGGTTCCGGGTTGTCTATGTTTGGAAACTCCGTTCTGGTCCCACCTTTGACGGAGCCGCAAAGGTCTCCGCCAATTCCGATGGGAACGGCCCGATAACGCCACTCCACTAGGCATGTTGATGACGTTCGACAATGATCTCGAGATCCACGTCTTTACGGGCCTTTCCGGTGACAAGCTGCAACTGCCGTGATGCGCAGATCCAGGGTCGACAGTTTGACGATGGAGGCTCCCAACGAAGTCGGCCTCGTCAGGGTCCGTCACCGTCAAGTGGAAGGCGCAACCATGAATTCGGAACCTCCACTTTCGGTAGGACCGGTCTCCAGCGCCCCCATCGCTCCTGCTCATTGCCCCCTTCGACTCCATGGGGCCCCTCGTCTCTTCGCGCTTTCCCCCTCCATATTGGAGCCCGTAATGTCCAGCTGATCAAAATTCAGGATTTTTACCAGACGAGAACCGTCCTGGACCCTCTCTTTTCTCTTCCACCGGTTCGAATTTAATATCGCAAGACTCCCGGCTTTCATCGTTTCTATCTGGGTCGTCTTGCCACGTCGTCATCTTATGAAAGAAGCCCTTTTTCGGCCCGCTGACTAGTCACCAACTCCTTTGGCCACTGATTTGACGAGATGGCGTTCTCACGCTTCCAAAAGGCGTCGGCTGAGCATGGCCCCGCTAAGGCTGAGGGCCCATCCGCGGCCGCTATCGTTGCGGAGCAGAAGATCACAGCTATTGCCATCTTCCTCGGTGCGGTCGCCAGTATTGGTGGCTTCATGTTTGGCTATGTCAGGTAAGCAAGCAAGCAGCTTTGCCCTTGCTGGTACCGGTCTGTGGCCTGGGTGCTGACCCCGACCCCAGCGGTCAGATCTCTGGTTTCTTCGACATGGAGGACTACGGCAATCGCTTTGGAGTACACAACCCCGACACGGGCAGGTATGACTTCAGCGCTGCTCGCCAGGGCGCCATCGTCGGTCTCCTTCCTGCTGGCTGTCTCTTCGGTTCCCTGATCGCTGGCAACATCGCCGACACTCTCGGCCGCCGCATGGCCATTTCAGTGTCGGCCCTCTTTTGCTCTGTCGGCAACATCATCGAGATCTCGTCCGAGACTTCATGGGCTCAATTCGCGGTTGGCCGTCTCGTCACCGGTCTCGGTATCGGCGCCCTCTCGGTGGCTGTGCCCATGTACCAGTCCGAGTCAAGCCCTGCTATCCTTAGAGGCGTTCTCATCTCTACCTATCAGCTTTTTATTACTTTGGGTATCTGGACTGCGGAAATGATTAACTACGGCACCCACAATATGTCGGGCTCGTCATCATGGCGGATCCCCAACGGCCTATCGTTCCTCTGGTCTCTGATCCTCGGTGGTGGCATCCTACTTCTGCCTGAATCTCCTCGCTACGCGTATCGCAAGGGTCGCGAAGAGGAGGCTCGCCGCACCATCGCACGTCTTGCTGGCCTCGACACCGACGCCCCGTCTGTCAATCAGCAGATCGACGACATCCGTGCGAAGCTCGATGAGGAGAAAGCGGGCGCGACCACCAGATGGTACGAGATCTTCACGGGCCCTCGCATGCTGTACCGTACATTGTTGGGTATCACGCTTCAGGTGAGTTTTCCGCGAGTTTCCCCCAGATTGGCAGGTCACTGACTGTTTGGCAGGCTGGACAACAACTCACGGGTGCCAACTTCTTCTTTTACTACGGAACAACCATCTTTAGAGCCACGGGCCTTAGCGACAGCTACGTGACTCAAATTATTCTGGGATCAGTCAACGTCTTCTGCACCTTTGGCGGTCTTTATGTAGTGAAGAAGTGCGGTCGGAGAAACGCCCTCATGGCCGGCGCACTTTGGATGATGGTGTGCTTCCTGGTTTATTCGTTCGTCGGGCACTTCAAGCTCGACCCGGTGAACCCCGCGAACACCCCAGCGGCCGGCAACGTTCTCATCGTTTTCTCCTGCCTTTTCATCGTTGCTTTCGCCACGACTTGGGGTCCTCTCGTCTGGGCGGTCGTCGCCGAGCTTTATCCTGCCAAGTATCGCGCACCGGCCATGGCGCTGGCCACTGCGAGCAACTGGCTGTGGAACTTCTTGATGAGCTTCTTCACGCGTTTCATCACGGACGCCATCGACTATCTCTACGGATTGGTGTTTGCGGGCTGCTGCGCGGTCCTCGTGCTCGTCGTGTTCTTCTTTCTTATTGAGAGCAAGGACCGGAGCTTGGAGGAGATTGACACCATGTACCTGCTACACGTCAACCCGATCAGCAGCAGCAAATGGGACGATAAGAACGTGCCAGGGAGCGCCGATACGAGTGGCCGCCAGTCACGGCAACAATCGGTTCACGACGAGGAACATGTCGAGGCTCCTTGAGAGAAGCACATTCTGGGAAATGGGATATTGAAATAGAAGACCTGGCGTCATGGAGCTCATTTGGTGGGGCATATACAACTCTTGTGGTCTTGGACCTAAAGCATTTGTGGGTTGAAAAGGTGTTGCTCGGGCACATCAATTGGGGGCTGTGGTATTATTAGTCTGCTTTTGGGATTGAGGCATTCACAGCACGGTCTGTGTATTTGATGCCGGCCATTCTGGGCAATGAGTCTGTATGATACCAATAGCTACATTCAGAGGGTTAGTTCGGAACGCAGGAGCCCAGGGGGCGGTCGATGCTATCCACCACACCATAGCTTTCCTAGCATGGTTTGCCAAGGTTGACGGGTTTTACTTAATCATTATACAGAGTACATCTCGTCGTTTGATCAGGCTTTCTGCGGCTGGCGTGGGATGAGGGAACCAAGAAAAAATCTGATTTTCTTTGCGGTGACCTGACGTTGCCACTGTCGGCGAGGGATCCCTGTCGAGGTGGGTTCTGGGCTTCCACGACTCGGCTCGGCAACACTCCGGTGTCACCGTTCGGCCTGCAGCGATCGACGGTGGGCCCGGCAGAGGAGCAGAGAGCAGGTCGAGGGAGAAATCCCCGAGGCCGACCAACCCTAACAGGGTGGTATCCGGCCCTAACTAGTGAGGCAAATGCCGGGCTGGGCGAGTCTTTTTTTATCTGAATTTTTTTTTTACTATGACTAGACTGTTGATGGACTGTTGGATTGTTGAAGAAAAGCTGCGTGGGTTGCTTGGCGACGGGCTGTGACTTGCGCGACTCATTCTGACTTAGGGTTGGGTAGGCAGGTAGGCGAGCGAGAGGGGTGGTTATAATGGTGTTTTAGTTTAGACAGGGACATGCTGTGTTATTATTATGGTATTTGTTTTGAGGGGGTTTGTGGACTCTGCTATCTCCGTGATTTCTTCTGATTTGTTTGGGGGTTGATGAGCTGTGGGTTCCGGTTTTGATCTGGAGATAAGAGAGGTTTTGTTGGTTGATTACGAAATGTTCGGCTCCGGCCGGTGGAGCGGGCCGGGATTGGGTTTTTTAGAGGGTCTTTCTCCTTCGGTGGCGAGTTGAGCTACTACTACCTTAGGAGTTTACGAGCTGCGTTGCGCTGTGTTGTGCTTGGCTGGGTTCCTGACGGTCGGCGTTCGGAGCTTCTAGGTTGGTTGGTGTTGGTCGGTTGGAAACGGCCGGATGGATGGCAAAGTTTAAGAAAATTTGAGATGGTTTTTTTTGCCTGCCTCGGGTACATGGGCTGGTGTAGATATGGCTGGGTTGTGTATGTAAAGTTAAGGCGTTGCCGGTCTGGTTGATCAAGAGCTGATGTTTTGTTTATACACAGCGTGAACTCAAGCTTCGTACCCCTGAATCGCTTCTTGTTCGTCCTTTCTATCCTTGTTGCGTCCGAAGTGACCCATCCGTCCAAAGTTGAGGCCCCCATATCCCGGCAGCTCTCATCCACTCCCGATCCACTCCCGAATCTCGACACCGAAGACAAAACTTTTGTTCCTTGACAGGGTTGTGCCTACCCGCGGTTTTCATCGGTTTCTGTTTGCCGGAAGTTGCTGCCGAGAATTGGATAGCAGGAGTTGACTCTGCATTATTGCGTTGGATTTGGGTTGGTTTGCGACTCACTCGCTCACTCACTCATACATCAGTCATCAGTTTTACCACACAGTATTGTTACTATCGAGAGTGTCTAGTCGGGGACTCCGAGGGTATTGGCGGTCCAAAGCTTTGAGGTGGGAGAGGCGGGCGTATCCACACGATCGAATTTTTCTGAGTTCTGACTCCCTTCCCAGGGGGGGTTTTGTGACCTTTGGCTTTTGACTCGGCGGTACTCTCAGACCTGTTGTTCCACTGTTTCCCCGTCTTGTACGATCTGTCGGCTCCGATCAGCTCTAAACTAGGTGGCTCCTGTTGGTTATCGTCGCGGGGCAGCATATCGCGTCGCGGCTGAGGGGCGCCGAACCAACCCCCCTTTATCACGTACTTATCACACCTTGGCCTCAGCATAGTCCCGCAACTTCACGCCTACCGCACCTCACAAGAACCGGAACGGGAGCGCTCGACGAGCGCCAAACCAGGCCAATGAAGGCCAACGGGACCACCCCGGCGGACTTCTCGTCCTCCGGGGAGGAAGTCGGCGTCGTTGGGGCTACGACGCGGATCTTCTCTGTCGGAGAGAAGGGCAAGAAGATGGACGGCAAGGAGAAGG
The DNA here is from genome assembly GCF_020726465.1 of Chaetomium tenue. NCBI lineage: Eukaryota > Fungi > Ascomycota > Sordariomycetes > Sordariales > Chaetomiaceae > Chaetomium > Chaetomium tenue. The sequence goes on along the minus strand of NW_027117334.1, from coordinate 1,276,487 downwards.
GCATCACCAGCGATGCCGACTCGGCACAACAGGGTGAACTCCAGCGCCAGCTGTCCGGGAGGCACCTCAACTTCATCGCCATCGGCGGTACCATCGGTACAGGTTTCTTCTTGGGCACCGGCACGGCGCTGGTCAAGGCCGGGCCAGCATCGTGTTTGATATCGTACATCTTTGTCGGGTCGATATTGTGGTCGGTGATGGTGTGCTTGGGGGAGATGGCCACATATATACCGACCGCGGGCGCCTTCTCGTCGTATGCTACGCGGTTCGTTGACTCGAGTTTGGGCTTTGCGGTAGGGTGGTTATACTGGTTCGGTTGTAAGTTCCTCTCTTCTCCCCGGTGCGATCCAAGCCCGAAGGCTGACACTCTTGAAAACAGGGGCCATCACATACGCTCTATCCCTCGTCGCCGCCGGCCTCATCATCCAATACTGGAAACACGACGTCAACCTCGGCATTCTGATCGCCGTGTTCTGGGTCGTCTTCACCCTCATCAACTACCTCCCCGTCGGCATCTACGGCGAGCTCGAGATGTGGCTGTCCAGCCTCAAAGTCATCACCATCGCCGGCTTCATCATCTTCGGCATCTGCATCGCCGCCGGCGTCGGCCAGGAGGGCGTGCTCGGCTTCAAATACTGGAACGACCCCGGCGCCTTCAACGAATACCTCGTGCCAGGCGACGTCGGCCAGTTCGTCGGGTTCTGGGCCGTGCTGATCCAAGCCTCGGTCTCCTACCAGGGCGCGGAGCTGGTCGGCGTCGGCGCGGGCGAGGCGCGCGACCCGCGCAAGACCGTCCCACAAGCAATCCGCGTCACGTACTGGGGCATCATGTTCCTGTTCGTGGCGACGATGCTGCTCATCACGATGCTGGTGCCGTCGTCGGACGCCAGCCTGCTCAACGACTCGTCCAACGCGTCGGCGTCGCCGCTCGTCATCGCCGCCCAGCGCGCGGGCGTCAAGGTGCTGCCCGACATCATCAACGCCGTGCTGCTGACGGCGGTGCTCTCGGCGGCCAACTCCAACGTCTACTCGGGCAGCCGCGTGCTGCTGGCCCTGGCCGAGGAGGGCCAGGCGCCTGCCATCTTCAAGAAGACGAACCGGTATGGCATCCCCGTCATGGCCGTGGGCGGCACGGCGGCCTTCGGCCTGCTGGGGTTCCTCAACCTGTCGTCCGACGGCGGCAAGGTCTTCAACTGGCTACTCAACATCAGTGGTGTGGCTGGGTTGACTACCTGGGCTAGTACCTGCCTGTCGCACCTGGCTTTTATGCGCGCGCTCAAGGCGCAGGGGATCCCGCGGTCGGAGCTGCCGTATGTGTCGCGCTTCCAGCCGTACACGGCCATCTACGGCCTGTTCTTCAACGTCCTGATCACCCTGACGCAAGGGTTCACTGTTTTTATCAACTGGAACGTGAGCGACTTTTTTGCGGCTTACATCAGCCTGATCTTGTTTGTGGTGTTGTGGGCGGGCCACAAGCTGTGGCACCACCAGCCGAGGGTCAACCCGGCCACGGCGGATCTCGTCCGTGGGCGGTACGATCTGAACGAGGAGCGTTCGGCTGCCGATGGTGGGGTATGATCAAAATGAACGGGAGTGTGTCCTTGCTGTATGTGCATTGCACACGAGGGTGGGCGAAGAAGTCGGGACGATTGCTTGAGGATGTGGTGGCCTCGGTGTCGAAGCATCACGATGCCGGTGAGCAGAATCCCAACAGCGTGTATGATATTACGGCGTGCATAATAGCGATAGTACCCTTATTTTGTTCAATTCATCATTGCTTCCCAAACAACACCGATGCTTCCACCCGCTCAAAGGATCATATTCCAGCTGACCTTCTTGCCCCTCATCATGGTCAGCACGCCAACAGGCAGGAACTGCTTGTCGACAAGGCTCAGCCCGCCGAAATCCTCCTGCAGTTCCTTGGCATAGAGTTGAAGGAACCACTTCTTTTCCGCATCGAGCCGGACGCTGTCGGCCAGGAACTCCCTCAGCCCACTTTCGACCTCCTTACTCAGCGCGATTTCCTCCGTCTCCGGGACACAGATGAGTTTCTCAAAAGTAACAAGGAACTTGTGGCTCTGTCGTTCGCGGAACCGGGAGAACTCCTCGAGCGAAAAGAAGACCGACATATCCAACTCGGTGATGGCACGCGTCTTGGTGGACTCGTCCGGGTAGAGACGGTGGAGTCGGCGACGCCGGACTGCTTCCGCGGTCGACTCAAAACTTCTTCTCTCGTCTAGATATTCTTCCCGCTCCTTTTTGAGATACTCTTCGATGATCTCTTCCGGTGTTTCGGTGATGTTGTTCCGGACCAGGAACAAGCCGACGAAGGGGTTTCGGAGACCTAGGCCACCCAGTTGTTCGGGCATGTAGACGAAAGAGTCAGGTAGGTCCGAGACGCCGAAACGAGTCTGGATCATTTCTTTGACTGGTACGAGATGATGGGTTAGTGGAACGCGCATAGCAAGACCCCGGGGGTGGGTATGGGGAGCTCTGACAACTTACTGTGTTCGACGACGCTCCCCTCACTACCATCGGAGCCTGGGAATAGCCGCAGTAGCATGGTTTGGTATGTATTCAAAACCTCATTGACGTGCTCCCGGCCGAAGCAGCGTGCCGGTTCGCCGAAGGTGTGGCTGAAGAAGCGACCAATGCAGCTATTCCATGTCTGGACCCACGACAGCACACTCTTGCACTCGGCCAACTGCTTCTTCAGTTGGTCGACGTGCGCCACGACGAGCTTCTGGTCAATAGCCCATTTCCCGGTCTCTGGGTCAAGACACAAGAAGCCAATCTTGACCGGGCCGGCCGGCAACGTCTTGGCAATGGTTTCGTCTCGCTTGGCGGACCCAGGAAGGTAGACTGACCCGGTTTTGGCCTTGTTGAAGTCGAGGCCGAACACTTTGGCAAAGGACTGCATGCAGGTCCAGGCTTGCGCGCTCCTCTCAGGCTCGCCGACGAGCCAGATGTCATCGTGCAACCGGTATAGTAGGATTCCGGTGTCACGGTTGACAGCAAGGTCCATGAAAAACAGTACTAGCTCTCCCGTGAACTTCTCCGAGGCGTGCGCCATGGGGACACCCCTCTTGCGGATGCGCGGCCCGAGCTGCGGGCGGTCATCCGAGGCCGCGTCCAAGTTCAAGGGGGACTCGAGATATTTCTTGAAGAAGTCGATCCAGTCCTGGCCAAAGCCGACGTAGCGCATGAGGGCAAATACTGTGCTGTGCGAAAGGCCCGTGGCATACCACTGTAGATCGGTCTGGACCAGGGCGACGCCGTGTCCAGCCCCGTCCCGCGTCTCGTACGTGACATCTCGGAGGCGGTGGACAATCAGCTCGGTGGTGAGGTGGCGCAAGAGCTGCTGCTTGATGCCGGACCGTTTCTGCGGCGAGGATGTCACGTCCGGATCGTTGCTATCAACGCTCTGTTCGTCGCTATCATCGTCGTACTTGTTATCGCCGTCGAAGAGCGAAGTCTCGGTGGCGGGGAGCTGTGAGAGGAAGAACTTGTCGAAGTAGTCGGACTTGCGCTGCGACTCGATGTTTGCCGAGCTGCCTGTGTAGAAATTCGTGTAGAACTGACGCCTGTCCATGTCGGAGGCAGATGGAGACCTGTGGCCATCGAGATTTCGCGTGCACACACTTTCCATAAAATCCTTCAGTGCTGGCTTTAGCATGTTGCACAATCTGATGCCGATGTGTTGGACAAAAATCATCTGCAAGATATCATCATCGGCCCACACCCGATACTTGCCGTTCAAGCCGCGGCGCGGCATGACACGAATGCCATCTTTCCCAGCATCCCAATGCCACTGCTTCAGGTCGGAGAAGCGCATGTTCAAGACATCAGCGATCTCCGACTTGGCAACATCACTCTCGAGGAAGTCGCGTAGGATTGCCTGCTTCTCGTCGCTGAGGATGTCCTCGGTTAAGAGGCCCTTAATACAACTAGTGAGAGACTCTTCGGTGAAGGGGGCAGTCTCAGACATGAAGCGGCTGCTATTGTCGGCAAGCTCCTTGCGCAGGGCCTCTAGTTTATTCTGGCTCTTTTCGTCTGTGAATAGACGGTCCAGAAAGCTCCGGATCTCAGTCTCATCCGTCTCGAGCGGCTTGAAGACGACTTCTTCGAATTTGTCGACGAGCTCGCTCAGCCGCTGGCGTTGGCGTTCAACTAGCTCAAACGAGTCACCGTCCGGATCGTCGGCCGAATCCGGCAGTGGCTCGACAATCGGTTGGTCCATCCACTCTGGAAAGATATGTCAGAACAAGGTCCGGGACACGCGGCGGGGGTAGGGGCGGTTTACCAGTTAGGAGGCGCGAGTACAGATGAGCCATGTCTAGCTTGCGGCTCTGAATGTCGAGTTTGGCGCGCAGCTGGTGGCTGAAGCTCTCTAGCTTGGACACAGGAATGGAAGCATCGTACCGGGACTGGTCTAGCCAGCGTTGGATGTTGCTAAGGCTGACGTCTTTCGAGGCGGCCGGGGAAAGCTCCTTCACGGCCTCAAGCAGGCAGGCGAGGCGGTCGCGGTCATCAGCAGCGGCATCAGCCTTAGCAAGAAATGCACGTTTGCGGTCTTCATAGGACTTGTGACGGGAATCTAATTCGCGGATCTTGCTGAGGGTGATGCTCTGCAGTGTCTTTGACAGGACTGATTTGGGAGACGCCATGGCTGGGATTCGATCACGATTCTTGTTGATGGGGCCACTGTGAGAGGAGTCTAATGGATAACAAATAATGGATAAAGAACGATGTTGATGGGGCCACTGTGAGAGGAGTCTAATGGATAACAAATAATGGATAAAGAACGATGTTGATGGGGTCGAGAGAGGAAATGAAGGTTGAGACGGCGTCGACTTTATCTTCAGTTTCGGCCACATCACCAAGGTCAACGGGGGTACTCAAGACCCCCTAGTTGAAGCGGAACGCCATTCTTCAGCCCCAGGCAGATCGGCCATGGGGCCATGCTCTGGCGACGACGGGAAGAGTGGGGAAGATGCATGATCTCGGGGTTGTCTGGCCCGCGCACGCAGGGCAGCAAGCAGCAATGCCCAAAAAGACGTCTTGATGCCTGTTCCAGTGCCTGGAGTGGCTGCAGATCGGGAGTTTTTTTGGCGGTGTGCCAAGCATCTGGGGAAGGCAGCAGCGGGTGGGGCTATAAACATGTGCGGGCATGGGAGGAACGACTGGCCAATTCCCCATTTTTATTTTCCCTTTTCCTTTTCTTTTCGGTAGACGCGGTCTCGCGTTCTTCGAGTTCGCGCAGCTTACCAGAAGAGTAATGCTTCTTTGCCTCAAAGGGTTAGCTCGTTCTTGATGCCAGGCGGAGAGCAAAAAGGCCCATCCAACACTAACAAGTTAATGGGCGGTGAGCGAGTCCTTTTGGTAGCGTCCTGTGTATTATTCGTATTTCGTATGAGTTTATGTAAGCGGTGAGGAGCTTTGCGACTCATTTGGGAATGAGTGAGAGCACAGACCAGGCGGGGCATCGAAGCGAGTATCTCAGCATATGCCCCGCTCCTGGCAAACCCCACCACAGAAGCTCCGAAAGCGGCTCCAACCCAGTCATACTGTCATTCCCATTTTGAGATCCCAACTGCATTCCTCTAGGAATAAAGAATGGAGGTTGAGCGAAAGTTGGAGACATAAGCTTTTCTGAAGGTCCTTGAGTATATGCTGATACATTGCGGCGTTTAATATGTGGCGTGGCGTTTCATTTCGAAAGCTGCAGATGGGTCGAGGTTGGGTTGAGAACAGAATGGGGTACTACAAATATGAATTCTGCAATTCGTGCCGCACAGTCGTCTCCGTTGGTTGTATGTGTTAATGTTCCTTTTTATTTTCTACGCCGCAGGCAAGGCCGCTGTGTCATCAGCTCGCCATGCTGGCTTAGTCTGATGTTTAATGGTTGATGGTAGCTCCGTGGGGTCGGTCGGTCCGCTTAAGTTTTTTTCCCCGCGGCAGAAAGCCCCAGACTTTGTTAGGTATTATAATAATTATCACAAGCGACCCCCGAAACCCACAAATTGCCCACTCTCCACCACAACCTAGACAGCCTTGCCTGATCAACACAATCGCTGCAGGCGCATGTTGGGCGCAATTGAGCCCGCACGCATAGTCTGACCATCATGGCGGACACCAGCAGCTCGGGTCCCACGCGGATCGCCATTCTAGGCAAAGAAGACATCGTCGTCGATCACGGCATCTGGTTGAACTTTGTGACTCACGACCTCCTCGAGAACCTACAATCTTCCACCTACGTCCTCATTACCGACACGAACCTCTACCAGACCTACGTTCCTCCCTTCCAGGCCGTCTTCGACAAGGCCGCCCCCAAAGATGCCCGCCTTCTCACCTACGCCATCCCGCCCGGCGAGTACTCCAAGGGCCGTGATACCAAGGCTGACATCGAAGATTGGATGCTCTCGCACACATGCACCCGTGACACCGTCATTATTGCCCTCGGCGGCGGCGTGATTGGAGACATGATCGGCTATGTTGCTGCCACCTTCATGCGTGGTGTCCGCTTTGTGCAGGTGCCCACGACCCTGCTAGCCATGGTTGACTCCTCTATCGGTGGCAAGACGGCCATCGACGTCCCCATGGGCAAGAACCTGATCGGTGCCTTCTGGCAACCTCAACGCATCTATATCGACCTGGCCTTCCTCGAAACGCTGCCCGTACGCGAGTTCATCAACGGCATGGCCGAGGTCATCAAGACGGCCGCCATCTGGAACGAGACCGAGTTTGCCGCCCTCGAGGAGAACGCCCCCGCCATCCTCGAGGCTATCCGCACCAAAGGCACCAGCCCCTCCGCCCGCCTCGCCCCCATCCGTCATATCCTCAAGCGCATTGTGTTGGGCTCTGCCGGCGTCAAGGCCGAGGTGGTCTCGGCTGACGAGCGCGAGGGCGGTCTCCGCAACTTGCTCAACTTTGGTCACTCCATTGGCCACGCCTACGAAGCTATCCTTGCGCCCCAGGTCCTGCACGGCGAATGTGTTGCTATCGGAATGGTCAAGGAAGCCGAACTAGCCCGCTTCCTCGGCGTCCTTCGCCCTGGCGCTGTTGCCCGCCTGACCAAGTGCATTGCGAGCTATGACCTGCCTACCTCCGTGCACGACAAGCGTATCGCGAAGCTCTCGGCTGGCAAAGAGTGCCCCGTCGATGTGCTGCTCCAGAAGATGGCTGTTGACAAGAAGAATGAGGGCCGGAAAAAGAAAATCGTGCTGCTGTCGGCCATTGGCAAGACGTATGAACCCAAGGCAACCGTCGTCGATGACCGCCCCATCCGGATCGTTCTGTGCCCCTCCATCCGCGTCACGCCAGGTGTCCCGAGTGACCTCTCGGTCAGCGTGACTCCGCCCGGCTCGAAGAGCGTCTCTAACCGCGCCCTCATTTTGGCCGCTCTGGGACAGGGCACGACCCGCATCCACGGGCTCCTCCACTCGGATGATACGCAGTTCATGCTTGCCGCCATCGCTCAGCTCCAGGGTGCCAGTTACTCTTGGGAGGATGCTGGGGAGGTCCTCGTCGTCAAAGGCAGAGGCGGCAAGCTTCAGGCCAGCGGCGAGTCACTATACCTTGGTAATGCCGGCACCGCTTCGCGCTTCCTCACGTCCGTGGTGGCACTCTGCTCTCCCACCGCCGCCTCTTCCACCGTCTTGACGGGTAATGCACGCATGAAGGTGAGACCCATTGGCCCGCTTGTCGATGCGCTGCGCGCCAACGGCGTGGCCGTCGAGTACCTCGAGAAAGAGAAGAGCTTGCCAGTCCGGGTGGACGCTAATGCCGGCTTCGCCGGCGGCGTTATCGAGTTGGCTGCTACCGTTTCGTCACAGTATGTCTCGTCCATCCTGATGGCTGCCCCCTACGCACACAAACCTGTTACACTCCGGCTCGTCGGCGGCAAGCCCATCTCACAGCAATACACCGATATGACCATTGCTATGATGGCATCCTTTGGCATCAAGGTCGAGAGGTCGACTGAGGATCCCAACACCTACCACATTCCTCAGGGCGTTTACCAAAACCCAGCCGAGTACGTCATCGAGAGCGACGCCAGCTCGGCGACTTACCCCTTGGCCGTCGCTGCCATCACCGGTACCACTTGCACCATACCGAACATTGGCTCTGCGTCACTCCAGGGCGATGCCCGTTTTGCTGTTGAGGTTCTCCGCCCCATGGGTTGTACCGTAGAGCAAACTGAAACCTCGACCACGGTGACCGGACCGCCTGTTGGGACGCTCAAGGCTATCAAGCACGTCGACATGGAGCCCATGACCGACGCCTTCTTGACTGCCACTGCTCTCGCCGCCGTCGCCTCAGGGACTACCCAGATCACCGGAATCGCGAATCAGCGTGTCAAGGAATGCAACCGGATCGCAGCCATGAAGGACCAGCTCGCCAAGTTCGGTGTTGTCTGCAACGAGCTCGAAGATGGTATTGAGGTGATCGGGAAACCGTACCAGGAACTGCAGAACCCCGCCGAGGGTATCTACTGCTACGATGACCACCGCGTGGCCATGAGTTTCAGTGTGCTGTCGACTATTTCCCCTCATCCCGTGCTGATTCTCGAACGAGAATGCACCGCCAAGACGTGGCCGGGGTGGTGGGATATCATGTCGCAGGCTTTTAAGGTCCAACTGGCTGGGGAGGAGGACCCGACCGCAAAGCACGTCGTCAGGTCATCCCGCTCGGGCACGGACCGATCCATCTTCGTGATCGGGATGCGTGGCGCGGGTAAATCGACGGCCGGTCGGTGGATGTCCGAGATACTGAAGCGGCCTTTAATTGACCTGGATGTTGAACTGGAAAGGAGGGAGGCCACGACCATCCCGGATATCATCCGCGGCGAGCGCGGCTGGGACGGCTTCAGGAAGGCCGAGCTTGACCTCCTCGAGGATGTGATGAAGAACCAATCCAAGGGCCACATCTTCTCCTGCGGTGGTGGTCTCGTCGAAACTGAGGAGGCGCGCAAGCTGCTCACTTCATACCAGAAAAACGGCGGCTGCGTCCTCATGGTGCATCGCGATACCGACCAGGTCGTCGAGTATCTGATGAGGGATAAGAGCCGCCCAGCCTACTCCGAGAACATTCGGGAGGTTTACTACCGTCGCAAACCATGGTTCGAGGAGTGCAGCAACTTCCAGTACCACAGTCCACACCTGGATGGCTCCGAGTCGTTGCTCGAGCCCCCGGCCGATTTCAGCCGATTTCTTTCCGTCATCTGTGGCCAGTCCTCGCACTTGGAGGACGCCCGTAAAAAGAAGCACACCTTCTTCGTCTCGCTGACTGTCCCTAATGTTGCCACGGCTCTGGATATCATCCCGAGAGCGGTTGTGGGATCCGACGCGGTCGAGTTGCGCGTGGATTTGCTGGAGAGCTTTGACCCAGAATTCGTCGCGCGCCAGGTTTCCCTCCTCCGATCCGCAGCCAAGGTTCCTATCGTCTACACGGTACGCACGGTCAGTCAAGGGGGTAAGTTCCCTGACGATGACTACACGCTGGCCCTCCAGCTATATCACATTGGCCTGCGTACGGGTGTGGAGTACCTTGACCTGGAAATGACGATGCCTGTTGATATTCTCGACGCCGTGGCCGAGTCGAAGGGCTTCACCCGAATCATTGCGTCCCATCACGACCCCCAGTCCAAATTGTCGTGGAGGAACGGCTCATGGATTCCGTTCTACAACAAGGCGTTGCAGTACGGTGATATCATCAAGCTCGTGGGCATGGCCGGCGAGGTTAGCGATAATTTTGCTCTCACAAACTTCAAGACGAAGATGCTCGCCGCCCACGACATTCCCATCATCGCACTGAACATGGGCCACGCGGGCAAACTCAGCAGGGTGCTCAACGGGTTCATGACGCCAGTCTCTCACCCGGAACTACCAGCCAAAGCGGCCCCTGGGCAGCTCTCGGCTACTGAGATCCGGCAGGCACTTTCCCTCATTGGTGAGCTCGAGCCCAGGTCTTTCTATCTCTTTGGGAAGCCCATCAGCTCGTCGCGCTCACCCGCACTTCATAACGCATTGTTCGGCGCAACCGGCTTGCCGCACAGCTACTCGAATTTCGAGACGGACAACGCTTCGGACGTTCAGGACCTCATCCGCTCCCCGCACTTTGGCGGCGCCTCGGTGACCATCCCGCTAAAGCTAGACATCATGCCCCTCTTGGATAACATTTCTGATGCCGCGCGCTTCATCGGTGCCGTCAACACCATCATCCCCGTGCCGTCCGCAACCGGCGACAAGCCAACGCTCCTCGGCGATAACACAGACTGGATGGGCATGGTCTTCTCGCTCCGCTCCGCCGGCCTCGTCCAGCGGACCGCAGCGTCCCCCGGGGCCGCCATGGTGGTCGGCTCGGGCGGCACCACGCGTGCGGCTATCTACGCGCTCCACTCACTGGGCTATGCGCCCATCTACCTGGTCGCACGGACCCCGGAACGAGTCAAGGAGATCTCGGACGGCTTCCCCGCCGACTACGACATCCAGCGGCTGGCCACACCGGAGGAGGCCGCCGCCGTCGCTGGGCGGGACGCGCTCCCGGGCGTGGTCATCAGCACGATCCCGGCCGACAAGCCCATCGACTCGGGCATGCGCGAGGTGCTGGTGGCCGCGCTGCAGAGCGGTGGCGCGTCGGGCCAGACCAAGGGCGAGCCGCGCGTGCTGCTGGAGATGGCCTACACGCCGAGGCACACGCCGCTGATGCAGCTGGCCGAGGATGCCGGGTGGACCACCATTCCCGGGTTGGAGGTGCTTGCTGCACAGGGGTGGTATCAGGTATGTCGCATCTTCTCTGTGAAACTGTGTGGATGATTTTGTGTGGCTGTGTTGCTGACTAGATTGTAGTTCCAACTCTGGACGGGGATTGCGCCCATCTATGCTGATGCGCGGGCCGCTGTTCTAGGGAATGAGTCTTCGTAGGGGGTGGAAGGTGTGGCGTGATATGTGCCCGGCTCCGGGGTTGTGCGTACCGGAAGCTGTGATAGAGTAGAGTTACTAGTAGTTTCTTTGAGGTTCCGTCGTTGAGCCCTATACATTCCTAGGAAACATGGACATGTTTTATTTCGCAAACTTGTGTGTCTTGTCCCAATGTGAGTGAGAGTTTGTGAGTGTGGCGAGGGCTGGCTTAGGCTAGGAACTCGGTGCACATACAACCCTGGCATGCATTTACTCCTACAACCCTAGCACCCACACATAACCCTGGCGCCTAACCCTGGCACGTGCCTGGCACTAACTCTTTACACCACCTAGTTAACTAGAACCTTTGAGGCTACTTTCCTTCGGGCAGTTAAGATACAGTCAACGGCTAGGTCGACCAATCCTGGATTTTTAAAAGAGCTCTTTAGATTTAGATACTGGAAGGAATGGCCATTGGTTCGCACCTGAAATCATCAATTTTGGGTTTATTTTGCTAATGTTGTTGGTGATGGAAGTTTGGTGTAATTGGTTTGTAAGTCAACAACTGTCAACATAACTGCGAAGATTTAGGGATAGATAAAGTAAGGTAAATAAAGCCATCATAGTTGAGCGAGCGAGTCCGAGCTAGGAGATGAACTAAGACATCAAGTCCAGGGCCAGAGACGACCACAGAAACCGGCGTCTTATCTGTTCACAAGTTTTGTTTATATTTGTTTACAACCCCTGAGATGGGATGAGTGCAGCGCATCTCATTCCCGCGGTCCTATTTCCTGAGCGAGGACCACCACCCACCCCATCAAAAGTTGGCCGAGTCGTTATCTGACGTTGGTCCTCAACCTCCCGGGGCAGCGAGTTCAATCCAGCTCCGGCGGGAGGTCACGGGTCCCAGCACAGCCCGGAGAAGGGTTGAAACTGAGCTGGCGGCGCCTGGGATGAGCCCCGGACAGAAAAGAGCATATCCCACCCCCTCCCCGCTCCCCGTTCTCCCTCCGCTTCTGCTCCCCGCCCACCTTTTTTTTCCCCAAGAGGTTTCGTGGCCGGCTGCCGCTAACAGGAGGTGGTTGGTGAGCTCTTGATGCTTTCTTTTTGGCTAGCTAATGCGTGAAGTTGTTAGTCTTTGGTGAGGATAGTTGATTCAAGGGAGTGCTTTGGGGAAGTCTGGTACTGTACCCGTCGCCATGCCGACCCGACAGGAAGGAGAGTTCTGACAGCACATCCTGCTCCTGCTCTGATGTAACAGTCCGCGTCATTTCTGTGTCGATCGATGATTGTGTTGTTGATTTTGGGTGCCCAACCTAGCAGCGATGATGCGTCCAGGACTGTGTCATACTGGGTTACCAGGCTACACGGTCGCCGTAGGGACACAGTGCTATGGAAGCATCATGATCGGCCTCACAGCCTCGCTCGTTTGCACCATCGAGATGCCCCCCGGGGCTGTTGGCTGCGCTCTGGGTCTCCCTATACGTATGCTATCGACCAATCATCGTTGAATCACTCTGGGGGCTTTGGGGCGAATATCGTCAGCGATCTCAAGGTTGGGCCGGCGTGGCCGGGTGTGTTACTCCCGGGTCAAGATGGTGTGTTGGTCGTTGGGTCTATTTGGATCTAGATACTAGAGTGCTAGGTTTGTCGTCCATGGAGACGATATGGTCTGCTCCTGGCTTCCCCACATGACGTTACACGCTGTCGTGCCGTGGGTTCCTAGTGGTCCAAGGCGCTGCTAGGGTAGGGTACCGATCGAGGCTGAGAGTAAGGTGACCTGCAGCAAGCGGTCTGGATCGAGATGCCGCCGGTCTATCCTTGTGGCTTCTTGGGGATCGGAGTTCTAGATGTCACTCATATCCCTGTATTCGTCATATGTTGTGCCATATCCGATGGAATCGGGGCAGCATCAACAGAAAGACAAGACGAGAGAAGGGCCTTATCCGGCCTCTACGTCAGATTATTCGGCAGCATCCAAGGACACCTGGCGCACTTACGTATGTACGAGAGGACTACCACCAGGCCATGCCGGTCTCCAGTGATCAATCTGTCAATAAACCCACGGCGGCGTGCGTGAGGGAGCATATGCCAGTACAGGGAAGCAAGGACGTGTCCGGTCCATTCCCATCCATTCACATTCCCATCTAATTCCCATCCATCCCATCAGCCTTTCCCAACGAGGACTGCCCTGCCATGTGGCCTTGCGTCGGAGCCCAAGTGTCAGGCGACACTACGTCACAAAGTTCATCTATCAGCCTTGATTCAGTCCATGAATCCTAATCCTGACTCGCTGCCGATCACGTGGGAGGGGGGGGGACTTGGCGGCTGGAACCGAGCAGATTGGGGCTAGCAAGCGGGCTCCAAGGGCAGCGAGTAAATGCCAATGGCAGGGCTGTTGTCCGTCACTGGGTAACATTGTTGACTGTTGTGGCAGAACGGGGGTTGGGACCTGGGCACATACAGAAGTGTGGTTGCAATGACACGTATTAGAGCTAATATATGCTACCCTGCTGAGGCTGTGAGCCTGCCATCCTCACACACAACACCCCCTTGCAGTAGATCTGCTCTCAAGTCTCGTTTACAGAGGCACCGCACCTGAAACCAAGTTATGGAGCAACGTAGGTAGTGAAGAAGTCCGTGTATTGCACCTTGCTTTAGTACCTTTAGGTAGTACCTTATGTATGGTATGAAGATAGCTGTATATCGCTTGCAGCTATGCCTTTTTCATCATTTCACAGGGCACTCAATTTCTGGAATATGCTCCCAATAAAACTCCTGATTGAATATCGAATGCTCCTCCCACCCAGTGCCTATGCTAAGCCCTAAAACCCCGAATTTTCCGACTCCAGTGTGCCCCCCGGGGGTCTTTTAGTCTATAGCTTAGGTCTGATGACTGTCCAGTACACTTTACAGAAAATCACAAAAAAAAAAAAAAACGCTCCGCGCTACCCCCTCCCATTATTGTACAGTCTAATATGGCGTCCCGTTCGTTCCAACCAATGTCATCATCATGACTATTAAAAACCCGGAAACAGAAAGGAAGGGTTCCCGGAGAACCCGGGAGTAGCGTAATAAAAAGAGTTTTAAGCGAATAAAATGTGACATGCAGAATTGTACAAGTATGTGGGTTTCGAAGAAAGCCACAATGATGAAGCGACCATCGGAAACGAGTTTTGAGCCCAAAAGTTGCATTGGTGATGTCGACCGGTGGTGCTAATGACGTCATGCTCGGTTCATCGCAAGAAGTCGATGGAGACAGGGAGCCCCACAAAAAGATCGGCAGGGTCCTGTCTTCGCTGGGGACTGACCACTAGGAAGCGGTTTGGAATCCCGAATGTGCTGGAAATAGCCAGGGACGTGGGTCCCTGCATGCGCAGGACACCAAAACGGCTTTGCGTCGGGCGGCAGGCATGGCGGGGTTGCTTCGAGCCCATGTTGGACCAATGACAGGGGCGCAATGGTGGTGTCTCGAATGTCATCGCAACCCTCCATCAACCAGGTCGTCTTCAAGACGAGATGGGACGACGTCATCGCAATACGCGCAGACGAAAGCTTGGAAATGGCGCGGAAGCCCGCCGAAGCTTTGCCAAGCCGAGCCCAAGACTGTGTTGCGTCGTTGGACTATGTTGCGTCGCTGGACTGTGTTGCGTCGTTGGGCTGGCTGTGCTGCGTCGTTGGTTGCTAGGTCCACGTGATGCGTCGCGCTCCAACACGTGCTGCGTCACGCTCCAACTCGAGGAAGTTGGGATGATTGTGTTAGGGCCAACTCGGACCCGGGATGGAATCGGACCCGGGATGAAATCAGCCACCGCGGGGTCCGCGCTTGCGATGCTTTCCCGGGAACTCAATATCCGGGTGACACACGCGGTAGTGTCTAGTGAGTGCATCCGCCCGGCTGAAAGACTTCTCATCGGTACAGAGCTCGCACCGGACTTTTTGCTTGCGAGCATTGTGGATGGTGTGCTCGTGCCGGGTAAGGTCGTAGGGTCTCGAGAAGAGTGTGTTGCAGGGCTTTCCGGTGCTCGGGTTGACGCGGTCGCACCGGTGCGGACCGGCCTGCGTGTTGACCAGAGACGATTCCGCGCCCGGAACCTCTGGCCGTCGTGGGCCGCCGAGCCCATGGCCTTGCCGGTGGCCTTCCCTCTTATGCTTCTGCAGCAGAGCCGGCGTGTCGAAGCGCCTTGTGCAGCCGTGGTAAGTGCACGTATAAGTGCCGCCGTCGGCGCGGGTATCAGCCGGCCGTTGAAGGACGCCATGTGCCGACTCGGTCGCCCCGGTGTCCGCAGACCCCAACCTCGTAGTCGCCCTCGAGGTGTTGCTATTCGAAGGCACGGCGGTTCGTGGTCGAGCTACGAACGGAAACTGCCGCTGTGGTGGCACGCTCGACGGCATCGATGAGCCGAGCAAGTTGTTGAAGGCGTTGTTTCCCATGGGGATCCCATGGAACACTTGTTGGCTGTGCGCCGCCGCGGCCTTGTTGATGGCGTCGGCATCAAAGCCGGTGGTGTCTGGTTGATGGAAAAGGGGAAAGTCCCCATCACCCTCCGACTCGCGGTAGTCGAGCATCGCATCCTTGGGCGAGATGGTCTGAGGCGTAGTCATCCCCATGGGCTGCCCCAACGCCTTTCGCATGGCGTTGTTGTCTTGGTGCCGCATTTTCGGCGCCGTCCCCAACCGCATATGGCTGGACCCTAGGGCGCCCGACGCGGTAGCGGCGGCGTACGAGTCTTCCAGGGAGATACCAGCCAGGGGGGACCCGGGGCGGAACGGCGACCGGTCGTGGGATGCCGACGAGACCGGCGAGTTTGTCACGGCCGATAAATGCTGGTTGTTGGCGGCTTGTACTCGCTGGCCGAAGAGATTGGCCGTCGGCGATATTGATGTCTGAGCCGACGACTGCTGTGGCACGGAGAAGTTCGGGTGGAAGAACGAGCTTGCGTACTCGTCTATGGCGCGTTGGGTGTTTGGCGCGAGAGGGGGGGTGACTATGGCGCCGACTGATGGTGAGCTCAACATGTTTGCAACACAATCGAAAGGATTAGAGCTAGTCTCACCACCGCTGCGCTTCTTGTTCGCCTCGGGCGGCGTGGCGGGCGAGTCAGGTGCCAAAGAGCTCGCCGCCGATGCGGGCTGTGACCGAGACGGCCCAGTCGGATGTTCGAGGAGTACGAGGCCTCGGTCGTTCCTCCGTATTGGCGCGGCAGGCTGGTATGAGAAGCCCGGGGTGCCGTTGTTGTCGATAGGTTGGTAAGAGCCGAGGCCGGGATTGTAGGGGTCGTGATTGATACCAGAGAACGACTTGGGTGTCGGTGCGAGCTTGTAATGGCCCATACTTAGGTCGTCTGGTACGGGAAAGCACTGGGGATCGTGCGGGTCGTTCATGGCAATTTGAGGAGTTGTGTAATTGCAGGGAAAGGGCGATGGAGGGCCGTTCGAGCCCATGGACGACCGAGAAGAATCCCGCTGGTGCGAGAAACGGGTGGCTGGCCCGGGGCCGCCGTTGTGCATCCAGCCTGCTGTTTGCATCGCGTCAAAGGGCACTGGGAGGGCCCCGCCGGGCTGGTCAGAGTCGAACTCAAGTACAGGAGTCGCCGGCACACCCAAAGGACTCGACAACGTATGAGCCGGAGACGAATGTGACAAAGGCGAAGACGAATGCGTCAAAGACGGAGACGCCGGCAGCGCACTGTCCTCGATGGGGTCGGACGGAAGTCCAAGGTCGAGTAACCAGTCGTCGGCGCGTCCGTTATCCCAACTACTGTTGTTGTTGGTATTGACCGTAGGTAGTTGGAGATATTGTTCAAGTTGGTCTTGCTCTTGCAGTTGTTGGAAGAAAATCGGATTGTGGTTTTGTGCCATGTTGTCGGGAGATAGATGGCTTGTGTATGTTGTTGGTTGTGGCAAATCTGGGTGGAAGATGTTTGACTCGATTCTTTATAACTGAAGTCCTTGGTGCGGATGGAGTGTGGGGGGAGGGTGCGTTGACTAATTGTGGGCCATGGGGTGACTCGATTGAACAGCCTGGCTGAATGACGTCGGAGTCAGGGTTCTTTGTGCAGGTGTGCGCAGGTCCCTTGTCTGCAAGTGGGCGATGCGATTTGATGGGTGACAGGGGACAAAGGATACCCGGCCGTGTCCGCGAAAAAACAAGGGCCCAGAGAGGTACCTCGGCTTGTAGACGGACAGTGTACTTTCCATGCCTGGGCTAGACCCTCAATGGAGCGAGGTCCGGCCTTTCTAATTGGCCGGAACAGGCCTGGCCCCCTTGGCTCTTCGTCGCCGAACCTCCTGCAGATGAATGAAAATCGCAACAGCGCAGCTGATGCCGCGCGCGAAGACAGTTTGATGCGAGAGCCGACTCGACTGATCTAGCACTTTCCTTCCGTCCTTCTCCACTTGGTAACAGCTTTCCTCGAAGCCTCTCAGGGCAACCTACGGTACCGAATTTTGACATCTGCCATCTGCCATCTGCCATCTGCCATCTGCCATCTGCCATCTGCCATCTGCCATCTGCCATCTGCCATCTGCCATCTTCCAGCTCATTCGTCACGTAGTCGAGATCTCAGTAACAAGCGTTCTAGACAACCTGTTATCGGCGGATTTGTCAATATGTGCATCGAGGCCGTCGGAATACGAGACATTCAAATGCAGTGCAAAAAAAAGATGCAGCGAAAGCTGAACAAATGCTGACCAGTGCGTGGTCTGGATCAAGATCGATTGATGCTTGGCTGACTTCTTTGCTTGAACTTTAGGGAGTGGGGCTTAAGCCAAGCACGTGCCAAGTTCAAGCAGAGAATCCAAACCAAAGTTGAGAAAACGGATGAATATTTTGTATATCTGGCTTGGCAGAGCTTGGCATTTGGTTTGTAACCAATGAGCTAACCCGCTGATGAATATGAACTCTCTTTCAGGACATTTCAACGCAACCGTCAGAAATCAACAATGGTCTTGGGACGAATGAAATGCACGGCTTTCGCACTGCCACTCGGCATTCCTAGCAGCAATCGATTAAAGCCGACCGCGCTTCGGCTGCTGAATCCTTTCCGGTAGCCAGCACAGAACCGCGCTGCGCCATCCGCTAAGTACGCAGGTACGGTCGCCATGGGTCGTGTATCAGGAACCCAAACGACCCTACCAGTGATGTCCATAGCATATGATTCATCGCCATGCATTGGAGCGTGATGTTCAAGGCGAGATCCCCAGAGGCCCACCACAGTGGGCGGCCGCCAACAGACCACTCCGCTTCTCCGCGGCTCAAGAGAACACTTCGACCCACTTGCTGGCTCGGCTCAACCCCCGCTATGAGGCTTGCGCGTCACTAGCCACAACTCCGAGGTATCCTCCGAGAAGCGACGAACCATCCAGCATTATCCAATCTCGCCAGTGTGGCTGTTCATCTTGACTCTTGCTCAACAAAAAGAAGCCAGCTGGAAAATACGTACATACGTACGCTCGCTTGCGGATCTCTTGTTTCCGGCCCACTAACTTGACTTTTGTTTACCAATAACCGCGGCTGGTGTGGATAGTAGATGTGGCGCAACGTCGTATGTACCAAGGACAGGCGCAAAATGTGGCTTGCAGACCGCACCACCAGCTCAACATGAAGCAGAAAAATCCTGTTTCCAATTTAGCTTCCTAGATTTCGTTTGCGTTCTCGAGATTCCAAATATCCCTTTTCTTGGACAATATAGTGCCGAACGCCCATTGGTTAGATAGGTGGCCGTTTCTTGTGATGAGATGTTGCTCCGGAGGATGTGGTCTCAAGGTGGTGTTATGTACCTGGTCCCGTGACTAGACATCACATGACCTTGGCAGCTGATGCTGCTCTAAGCGGGTGCGACTTCTTGGGATTCACTCCCGCCCGTCTCTCCCAAGACTAATCAAAATGGCGAGCTGACGAAGTAAGTAGCTGCTATTCTACCAGTGTAGTGTCGCCTCCGGGTGAGTCAATCGAAGCAACTGGAGCTGCGCGGGTCCGAGCTAGGCTTCCAATTTTCTTTCGTCTTGCGTACGACGACTTCGACAACGACTCGAGTTTCTGCTTGGCGGGTGCGCCATGCCGGTAGTATCGGAGTTGAGGTGGGCGCCGCGGGCCGGATGCGGCTTGTTGATTCGCTCCGCTCCGCCGGCACCTCCACCCCCAGTCCGCCAGAGAGCGCAGTTGCGTAGGGAGTTAACAAGACGTCTCCGAGTCCCCGAAACCTGGTTTTCGCCGCAGGTCGATGCTGAACCGCGCAATGATAGTTTCCGCACATTTTGTGGCTGGTCCTCGGGGATTCGCTGGGTCGCGGCCGGGGAATTGTCGCCGGGGTTCCTGGTTGGTGCGAAGGGTCTAAACGCGGGGAACGGCGGGATCGACGCCGACCGGGACCGGGGTTCTCGGAGCCAGCCTTGACTGCGCTTTTCCAACGGCTTCCTCCATATGACTAACAGCCTCGACAACTACACTACTTGTACTGATACGAAACCGATGAATGAAGACGAGGTGGGCGAAGGCAGCGCAGCGGCCTAACAAGCTCGGCGACTGACTACCTATTCGGCGGGAACTTCGGCTCGGGTAGGTTTGTTACCGCTGCTGCCTTCGCAAAAATGCCAATCGTCCGATGCACCGTTCGGGTCCCTGCCGTGTCTGGCATTTCTGTCCGGCACGGCTTCCAACCCTATTTTGGCAGTCGGTAACCAATGATACCATCCCCAACAACCGACACTCGAGGTCAAAGGGCTTCGCTGCATTCGCCCGGCTGTATCATTCAGCGCGGCTTGCTCCATCTGATTGCTCGGTCGGCGCCGACTCGTCCCAGGTGTCGCTGCGCGCAACGTGGTGCATGTGCTCACCCTCTCGTGCCTCTGTTCCTGTGTACATGGCCCGCATCGACAGACAGTGATGCGGCCGACGCTGGGGATCTGGCGCACCAAGCTCCACGTGTCGCGTGCGTTCAGCCGGTCCAACAACACTTCGGCGACTCTCGACCACCAGTCCCACCCCTTGGAAACATGTCCTCATCTCCTAAAGGGCTCAAGACGGGGCAGGGTGTTCTGGAAGCAGCCTGTAATGCATTGCCGATTCGAAATACTGGCTTGCAGAGCCCAGATCGCCCTAACTCATGCAGCAGCAAAAACACCAATCATGGTCTGGTGTCGCACCAAGGCCTGGCTGTGCCACGCATCTGCCAGATTGAGGCCTCGGTCCCCACTCCCTCGATTCAGAGCTGACCAATGGCGCATGCAGGCCTCCCCCCAACTTGACAAGTGGGAGGTGCAGATCTTTTTTTTTTTTTTCCTTGTGGCTTGTCTACTGTCGGCGCCCCCGGGTGGTCACAAGCGGTGGTGTCCCAAACTCCTGGACCGGCGACCGTTGACTTTTTCGTGCGCCCACTGCGGGGAATCAGGCGATGACCTTCAGGTTGGCAGGGTCTAGCTCCGCTGATCTTTGCGATTCCAAGGACCAAGGAGCTTTGCCTTGAAACATGATGTTTGCTTCGAGCTTGGAGCTCGGGGGCATCGGGGGTGGGCCCGCGAGCAGCGATTCGGCGGATAGCTTCAAGTCGATCGATGTGCGAGACGAATAATCCATCGTTTTTACCCACAAGCTAGAGGCGATGATGGACTGCTTCAATCGTCAGGAGGATGCCCTGCCGACCGCGGCCTTGGCCCCTGCCCCCTGTATGTCGAATTCGCTGTCTCGCGTTTTCGCTCGAATCTCGGCATGCTTCACGCAGAACACAACCAGGCCGCCCTTCGCAGGATTGTATGTACGTTAGCACGCTGGCACGCTGGGTAGAAATAGGGGTGCACCCAAGAGAGGTTAACAAATAGCGAGACCGACGACAAATTCTTCCCTGCTGCATGTGGCAGCCACACCGCCGAGAAGAAAAATTTTCCCCGTACCACGTTGCCGCCAACGACAGTAGGTGCGAAAAAGTAGAAAGAAAGATTCTTCCATGGTTGCATGAAAAATGCCATCCTTCCCGACGGTGCGGGTGGGAGGGAGCAAGGGCCGGAAATGTCTGTTTCCTGGTGTCGCATCGCAGCGAGCTAATGCAGGACATGCTGCTGCCCAGGCTAAAAATGGGAGTACCAGCCCCGCTAGCCCCGGAAGGGGTATGGGATACGGCATTCGGAAAGAGGTGCACAGGCCCTTCTCGCGATTTCGGTGGGCCTTCGGAAGTCGCCGATGCAAGTTGACAGGGCCTTGAAAGCCGTCGGACGGAATCGGTCTCGACTCCGTCCATTTTTCATTCGTCTTACAGCAACAACTCCAACCCAAACGCCCGACCAAACGGCCGAACGCTTCCTTTTTTGTGACAGATGTGGTATCACCCCCCCCCCCACCTCAAAAGAAAAAAAAGAAAAACTATGGGCTAGGTTTTCTTTTGCTTTTCCGGTGCCGGCAGTGTGTCGATGCACACATCGCGGCAGAGTTTTTCTAGAAGGTCTGAAGTCGCACATTTCTCGTCATTTCAATTACGAGATAACACCGAACTCGTTTACAGTGTTTGGTAGCGTAACATGCTTGATCACTGATCACTATTCGTACCCTCTTACGGTTCTATCGGGCCGGATCTACGTTACGACTACATAACAGAGTATGAGTCTTTCGCTAAGCGATACCGAAGCAGGTATTTTCAATCCAGACACCGAGTTCGGTCGATGATTACGAACGATTGGAAAGCGAGGTCGTTTTCAGGCGGCGTTACGGTACGTCCGGGACTTACACGCGCCCTTTTGCGAAGTTTCAATTACTCGGCGAGACGATGAAAAAGCGCCTTTCGCTGGACACTTCGCTTTACGAATACTCGTCCGTATACGAGTAGAACTCTATTTTAGGTGCTTGCATGTCTACAGGTACTCTTTGGCAGTGAGGTAGCTCCCATAATCTTTAATGTAGTCCATCTTACCGAGCACTTTTTACTGCGGCAGGTGGAGAGAGGCGAGACCCCCCGACCGCCTGAATGGACTGTGCCTCGCAGATCTGGGCTTAACGAACCCACCAGGATCCCGTCGAATCAAACGGCCCGGCCAAAACCCCAGCTGGACCCATTCCCCGGCCCAACCCGTGCGGCATGGAGGGGAGGGAACACTGCTGCAGCGGGGCAGTGGCACAAGCAAGAGCTCTTACACCCCTCCCTTTTTCAGCTCGCGCTCGCATTGCACCCCGGCCAGAACCGACAGCATGGAACTGGAGGAGGAAAAAAAAGCAAGAGAGAGGTGAAAAACGCACGTCAGCGGCGCAGGAGACATCACGCCATGAATTGCTGCCGTACGTCCGATTCCAGGCCCGAACGCCCAATTTCTCAAGTGCCGAGACATAGTTTCAGAAATCAAAAATCGAAAGAATCCAGTGAATCGCACACACCTCATCTGCAGCGGCCGCCGGTGCCGGCGCCGGCGCCGGCCGATTTGATTGGGGCCTACATAAAAGAAAATAGGACAATCAGGCGCCGGTAAATCTCAGCTAAGACCTTCGCAACTCTCCGGATGTGTGGTGGGAGAGCTACGGAATAGGGGGCTAGACCACGGCCGGGCGGCCGGCGAGACGGGCCTAGAATTCTCCACATGTCCGGTCTGTTGGCCGACGTGCGCGGGTGCAACGTCAGGAGGTTCGCTACACGACATGTACCTTTTTTGCGCGGGATGGCCCAGGGGTAAGGAAGGGCTAGACCAAGGAGGCCGAACTATGAGGCCGTTAGATTTCCGCATCTGTTGCAACAAAATGCAGATCTTAGGTAGGAAAGCAATACCATGGGAATGGTAGGAACGAGGAAGGGAAAATCACGCATCGATCACTGCATCAAACAGGATCAACGGCTAAACACAATTTTCATTTTTTCATCTCCGATCCTTCACCAACCCGACCTCGGTTTCCAAGGCCCGAGACAGAGAGAGGACAGACTCGTATGCTGAAGTCACCGAACCACAAACCCACTAGCACTCAAAACACAACTCCTCAAACTATGCCCCTTACCGCCTTCCGCTATGAGAAAACCCCATCCAATTTTTTTTCGGTCTCCTCGCTCAAAAAGGAATGCTCGAGGAAAAAAACACCAACACCACTATTCAACGTGCAACATAGGTAACTCCCCGCCAGCCATCGCGTCGTGTAAAAGCGAAAGAAACTGGTATATTCAACCAACCCCACAGTGTCCAACAAACAACAGAGCGACGCGATCGACACCCCCCTTCCCCCTTCTCATCTTCCTCTTGTTGTTCAAACAAACACCGCTTGCAATCCTTCGCATTCTCGTGGGCCTGGTATCAGGCCGGTCAAACTCGGCCGGCCCATCAATCACCCTCAGATAATGATGAGCTAGAACACCCAGTAGGTTAGCCAAAGCCCGTTCGATCGCCCAGAACAAAACCCAGCACAATAACACCACACCTCACCCACTCCACCCCCCTCACTCAAAGTGAGAAACGGGAGTAAGAGCCCCGCGTAATCACCCCCTTTCCCCAACACCCAAAAACAAAAAGAAACTCACCTCAATCAACTTCTCCGTCAATCCGAAACACGTGCGATCCTGCTGTTCCTGTGCCAGATTGAACGAGCAGCTGCGCCAGAGGCCGGCAAAGCCGAGGTCGTCGAGCGTGTCATTGAGCGCCGCGGCCGACGCGTCGAGTGACGAGGCCGAGAAGCGTGGGTTAGACGTCAGCGTCTGCAGCAGCGCGTGTGCTGACTCGAGCGTTGCTGACGACTGGCAATGCAGCAGGATGTCGTCGAGCAGGGAAATTATGGGGGCGCATCTGTAAAGGAGGGAGTGCGGTGGTTAGTTTAAACTTTCTCTGTTTTTTCCTGTGGGGATGGGATGGAATAGGATGAGATAGATTGAGATAGAATCAGATAGAATCAGATAGAATGGGATGAACTAGTGATGAGATGAACCAGTAGTGAGATGGGATGGGATAAAATAGGGATGAGGTACAAGAAAGAGTGGGCGGAGTAGGATGGAATATGATAGGATGAGATGGGATGAAATAAAACAGAATAGACATACAGATGCATCGCAACGGTTGGCCGACCCTGCGCAATACGGTTGAGCCACTGCAAACTGCGGTTCTGCACCGCGTCCTCGAGGTACTGGAAGTCGACGAGCTCGATGGCCGTGTTGAGCAGCAGGTCTTTGTCCTTCAACCGCGTTAGGTCCTGCTCGGCGCGCAGCGCTGCCGGGTCTGACACGCCCGAGAGGCTGACGTTGATGCCCGCTGCCCAGAGGTGCTCGCGCAGCTCGTCGACCGAGGCGGCCCGCGCCAGGATGAGTATCATGTACGGCGACGCGGCGAGGTCGTGGATGTCGCGTTCGCCTCGGCTGGCTGAGGCGCTGCCGGGGTTGGCCTTGATGGGAATGGTCATTTCTAGGAACGAGGACAGGACCCGCAACGCGGTGGTCTTGGTGACACCGTCCGTCAATCCTCTCACTAGGCACGCGCACGCGGCGTAGTGGAAGTTCTCGCTGTTGAAGTGGATCCCGTAGGCGTCATCTAGCGGCAGAGCAGCATCCTCGAGCTGGTTCCGGCCCTGGAGCAGGTAAGGCACCACCTTGTCGCCGCCGCCGCGCATGTCGCCGGTCGTGCTAATGTTAGTGAGCACGGCCTCGAGGAACATGGCGGTGCAGTTGAAGAGGTTAGACGGCACCAGCCGCAGCAGTGAGATGGCCAACCAGAACAGTTGCAAGCCGTAGCGGGAGGCCGACGGCAGCTTGGCCATCATCTTGGATAAGGAGGTGACGATGGCGACGAGCATATCGCTGTTGCTGTCCTCAGCGAAGCGGCCGACACTGTTGCGCAGCGCAACAAGAACCTGGTAAAGCAGGTCGTCGTCAACCTCCTCACGCGCGAGGCAGCCCATGACGGTAAAGGCCCGGGGCTGGATGGCGGGGTTGTTCTGGAAGGCGGTGCTCGCGACCAGGCTCATCCACCTCGAGCGCCAGGCGTTCGCCATATCGACGGATGGCGCTGCAACGGCGCATGTTTCAAAAAGAATCGTAGCCAGGTTCTCCGTCGCGGCCAGCGTCGGACCGGCCTCTTGGTTCGTCGAGATGGACGCGCCATCGCGCATGAATGTGACCGAGTTGACAAAGATGTCGCCCTTCGGATCCGACAGTGTCTCGAGCGTTGCCCTCAGCTTGGTCAGCCTGTCCTCGTCGAGGGAAAATGAGGTGCACGCCGAGTGGATCGAGTTAATCAGCAGCCGGTGGACAGCCACTCTGACATCTGGCATGCCCGTGTTCGCAAGCATCGTGACGACGTGGAAGATCTCCGGCAGGTACATTTGTGCCTGCACGCCGCTGTCGAACGACAGCGCCAAACAGAACTGCAGCAGCACGCAGATCTCGTCCCACACCGCATTGTCGGGCAGGGCCTTGGTCGCCCGGAGCGACGACCGATTAAGTGCTTTCCGCAGGCGCGAGATGACCTTTCCTCTCAGGGTAATCGTGCCGATGGCGTTGGTGATCGAAGTCAACGTCTCAGTCTGGTCGTCCTCGAACCCATGGTTGAGGGCTGTCTTGATGATCTCGTCAAGGAAGATATCCAACAACACCTCATCCTGGTAAATGACCGGCCAAACCGACTGTTCCAGCGCGAATGTCAGCGTCAGGTCCGACAGCGCGACATCGATCAGCTTCCTAAACAGCGCGGCGATCTTCTCTCTCGCCTTGTCGCTCTCAACCTCGCCCGCCAGCAATGACGTCCGTAGCCCAGGAATCCAGGGCGCCATGTACGCCAAGCTCAGGGGCTTTTGCTCGTCCAAGAAGCTATCCCACCCTACGAAGAACTCATTGAGAAAATCCGCCGTCAGCTGCGGTTCAGTCTGCGCCAGGCTCTTGCTGATCTTGATGATGAACCGCGACGGGTCCATCGGCACCGAGATTTCCCTCGTACTCAAAAGCTTGGACGCGGCCGAGAACTTGAACGCCTTGCACAGCGCACTGAGCAGGTTATACGACGACAACCTCAAGACGGGGTCAGGAGTGGCAAGGTTAGTCAGAGCCAGGTTCAGCAACGTCCCTGGTACGTCTTGCGGCCGGATAAGCCGCTCAAACGACTTCGTCGCCCTAGTGTCCTTAGCATATTTGGTTTTCGCGGCACGGATGGCTTGCAGGACTTCGCCCTTCAAAGCGCTCGTGAAGTACATGACGATTCGGCCGTTGTCGGCCCTGAGGCCGAACGCCGAGTCACCCTCTGTCTGGATCGAGGTGGGCGCTTCGTCGACCTCGCCTAGCCGGAAGATGTCGTTGACCGTCGTGCTCATGCGCAGGCCAGGTACTTCTTGTTTCTTGGTCGTGGTGACCTGCACAAACTGGTTGCCGACTTTGATGATGACATCGACCTTGCCCTTGGACTTCGATAACCGGGTGATGGGATGGAAAACATAGCGCGTGTCCGTCACCACGCTGATGGTCTCCTTAGGAAGATGCAACTGGCTGAGATGGAAGTGCGACTGCAGGTCTTGCAGGCTCCCCATGAGATTGTACTGCACATTTGCCGGACTGAACACGCTCGTCTCGGTTTTGGAGGCAACCCGAAGGATCCGCCTGAGGCACTTCTTCGACGCGCTATTCATGTTGTAGACGTATATGCGCGTGAGTTGCCGAGACAATTCCCGTGGCGTGAGCAGTTCTAGCTTGTGGAATAACTCGTCCTTGGGTTCGTTTTGCCCGCTGTAATACGTCGAGTCGATGAGGAGACCAAAGGGCCGATGCCACAGCCGGCTGGCAATCTTGAGGTAGCAGTAAATCAAAGTGTCATAGTCGATAGACTCGGCGTCGATGTTGCGCAAAATAATGCAGATTATGGATAGCCCGTCCTTGCTCTCGCCGCCGTCGTAAACGGCGCGGGCTGTGAGGAACGACTCAGCGCTCCGGAAGGCGTTGCGGAGCATGAAGTCCTGGAATCTCGAGTAAGACGGCGGACTGTTCCCCGAGATTTGCGGTCGGTTCCACGTCACGGCCAGAGGCGGTGGGCCCAGGTTCATGATGAGATTTCTCAGCGGTTCGATCACGGGCGTCCGACTTCTTGTCGACTCGGCCGGCGATCGCACGAACTCTCTCTTCTCCTTGGAGGCCAACCGCTGGCGTACGTGGTCCCAGTGCTCGTACAAAAACCTGTGGAGGGCCACGCAAGAGCCAAATTCGAACGATTCTCCCCTACCAATCGTGTCCAGGGCAGTTGGCGGAACCTGCGCTCAGTGTCAGCCAAGCATCTCGGCGACAATTTCTATGTCGAAGGACTCACCGAGATCTCTCGCAAGAAGGTCGTGACTTTGTAGATATTGTTAGTCAGGAAATCAATCAGCGGAAACATGTACGGCTCCTTGGCGCCAAAGAGAACGTTATTTGCCAGGTTTTGGATGACTTTAGCGATGAGTAGCAGCCCACGACGCATTTCCTTCGAAGGCGGAGTTGCCACCAAGCCTTCGGCCTCGGGAGCGACAATCGCCGGGCAGAAGAAGCGGAGGAAGATAAAGGCCCCCACGGCGGTGTACTTGGCGTCGGGGAATCTTTCCACAACCGCTTCCGAGATCTGCCTTCGGTTAGCATGTATCTCAAACCAAAACTAGGCTATGACATACGATATTACAAATCTGGCGAAACGAGGCCGGCATGCTTGACGTCGAGCCGCAGATGTTGTCGATGAACACCCGTGCCACTATCTGCAGATTGTTCACGTTGGTTTGCAGCTCCTCCGGAGAGTTGACCCTGGCCGGGTCAAGCTCCAGACTCAGGTCCTTGGACGTCATCATGAGCCGCTCAACGACATTCTGTAGTGTGTCTTTAAGGTAGCCGACACCTTTCCACTTGGCGTAGATGGTCAACATTTTGGTGGCCACGCATGTTCGGCGCAGGAGCTCAGACTCATTATCTACCGCACTGTCAGTTCAAAGCGTTGTGAGGAGGCTACAGCTGACGAGGATCTACCCACCTGTTTCCTCGATCTCCTGCTTAATTAGGGCCTCGAGAAGCACGTAACATGATCCTCTCGACTCGTAAATATTCAATAGGGAGATGGTGAGCTCATCCACCTCATGACTGGGGCAGACGGCGCTCATGGCTGCAGCCAAGCTCGGGTCACTCGCAAGGAGCTGCTCGATCGGTTAGCCATTCCGCTCGGCCGCCAACGAGGGAGAATAAAAGAAATCAATACGAACCTCCAACAGCTTATCATACTTCTCATTCACAGCAGCATCGCTCAGGTTGTTGAACTCAGTGCCTTGAATAAGGATATTATACAGAACCCTGACGAACGCGGTCCGAATATCCGGGTTCTCGTGATACCCTATGCTCAGCGAATGCTTGAGGCCGACATCAATATTGGCGCTGAGGAGATTGGACAGGATCGTGATGGCGAGGTCCGATGTCGATGCCTCGGACGCAGCTCCGGGTCCGCTGCCACTAGAACCAAGGTAATAATTGCCATGGTAGCCATGAGGGTCACCCACGCGACCCAAGTCCGGCCCATTCGAATCTATGTTAAGGAGCGACAGGAAGCGGTTGAAGTATTGATGGAACATCTGCGACTTGAGCTCGCTGGTGCCGACATCGGTCTGCCCGTCGCCCGGCTGGAGTGGCAGCCTGAAGGTAAGTGTGGAAAGGGAGCGGAGACAGGCTTTGTCAAGATCGCGCTGGACGCGGATCATCTCGTCCTGGCGGCCGCCCGCAGTAGGCGCGGAATCGCGGGGAGAGCGCGGGCGAGCGATCCAACGGAAGATGTACTCGAGCAGCTGGTTGCGGATACGCACATCATCGCGCAAGTTGAGCTGTTCCTTGCGTTTTGTCACCGCTTCGACGAGCTGGCAAATCTTGATCTTTACGCGGAGGCTGTTGGGTGTCTCGGCGACGCCGTCAAGGCTTTTGGCAAAATTGAGACAGAGGCCGCCGAGGTGAAGGGTCGATGCGGCGCCGAGATCCGATGGTGTGTCGAGTCGCTCAACGAGGACCTTCAGGAGCGAAGAGGACTGCTCCGCAAAGATGATGTCGTTGTCTTGACCTTTGATGCTCGGCTCAAGAGCGCCGGCAAAGAGTACATCAAGCTCCGTCTCAAGCGCCTTGAACAGGGGCTGGAACAGGGACGGTGGTACCTCGGAGGAGAGGACCTCCCTCATAGTCTCGCGGACGCGGACGTTAGCGCACGCCAGCAGCTGGATGCTTAGCCTGAGGTAGCGGGTCAGGAGTGGCTCTTCGTGGTTTCCGGACGACAGACGGTCGATCCATTTCAGCCCGCTGATAGCAGGCTCCTCGAGGTTGGTGGCCTGCTCGGCGGTACAGATACCTCCCAACGAGGCGAGAAAGCCCGAATAGTTCCGCCACTCAGCCACCATCCTTTCTGTGACGGCTTGGCCGGCGCCCGCCTGTGAAATCTCCATGGAAAGATGCAGCCACTTGTCAAAGACAAACTCCCAGGCATCGAGAATACCGGCGCTGGGGTACTGCATACGCCTTAACAGGGCCCTAACCCTCTTTTGGAATGCCACGATCCCGGTGAACCTGAAGTCACGCGATGAGATCTCGCCAAAGATTTCGCCATTGCGGAGGAGAGTCAAGGATGATTTTGCCGTTGCCGGAGCAGTGTCAATGAGGCGGCATTCGTCGAGGAAGGTGCTGATACAGGAAATGACGGTTTGGCAAGCTTCCATATCCGCTGAGCAGAGCGAGACTAGGAATAGCCTCTCTAGCTTGCTTGATGCAGCAGTTCGCTCGGGTATGTCGTCTGAAGTGTGACCCAGTTCCTGCTCAGGGGTTAGCAAATCTGCCACATGAGCTTGAAGGGGGTAATGATGTACCGGGATCGATGTCAGGAGAAGCAGCCTTGACCCGAGATACCCGTTGATAGATCTGAGCGTCTCAGCCGTGCAGGGTAACCTAGCCTTGTCACAGATGGAGATGAGAATGAGCGACCTGCTCGTTGTTAGCCCATACCACCGATTCCCGTGAGTCAGAACAACACGTACGTCAACCTCCAAAACTTCGTTTTAAACGCCTTTGACCCGAGTCCCTCAGAAGACCTCAGGTTCGCAAGGACCCTTTCCTTCGCAAACAACCGTTTCGCAACGCCCGTCGCCAGCCGCCTGACGGATTCATCAGCGGCGATGATGCACGATATGAGTGCGCCCAGGTTCTCCTCGTAGAACTGATCTCGCTCCTCCTCGTCTGTGGGTGGGCCCTCGAAGAGGGTCATTGGCGAGGCGTCGAGGAAGCTCAAGATATTGCACACCATGCTGATCGACGGGGGGCTCTCCACAGCGTTGCGCTGGGCGCTGTGGTCTTCGATGTACCCGTCGGCAAGGAGGACGGCCATGGCCTTGGGAGGGAAAGTCAGCGGCCCGGAGGACGGAGGTGCTGCTTGTTGAACCGGGAAGACTTACCTGCAATTTCCCCTGAATAAAAGCACTTACGGTGCTAAACAGGGGCTGATATCTCTGGTTGTTCTCTAAGCGCGCAAAGTGGGCACACGCCTGGACAACGGCAATTTTGAAGCTGTGCGGCGCCGAGGACGAGAGACAGGACACTGCGAGCGACTCGACCGAGTGTTCAAAATTGAGATGCAGCAGCGACACGAACGCGGCTGTCATGATGTCCTGCTCGTACAACACAGCCTCTGCACCGGGCGTGAACCGCCGGAAAACGGCGTCCCGAACCTCATCCTGCACATCCATGGCGTAGCTCATCAGCGCCGAGTCGCTCTCGGCATCAAAATGCCGCGCGGCCCTGAGCAGCAGCACGAGACAAAAGGCGGCTTGCTCGTTCCGGTTTCTGAGCGCCTTTCTGAGTCCATCAAGGAATTGTACTTTCTTGGCGATACTAGCCCCCTTGGATTCGCGCATGTTGCTGGCCACCTCAAAGACATCTGGCTGGAGGAACAACAGTGTCATCTGCATCGGAAACATGCCCTTGCGCCGTCCGTTATCGCCAATAGTCAAGGTCATGTCGAACAGAGTATCGGGGGCGTTATCGCGGCGCTTCGGACTGCTCATGGAGTGCAATTGGACAAACTCGGCCGGGTACCTGTCCAACCAGCGGGTGATGATCTGGGGCATGACGACGGCGATGGTGTTCTGGAAGGACTTCCGGTAGTGCAGGAAGCTGGAGCAGAGCTCTTGCACGACGAGACTCAACTTCTGACTGTCAGCCCAGAAGAACGAGACGAGGCGTAGCATGACAAGCGCGGCACGCTCATCATCGGCAGCCGTAGGGCTCGGAGCTACGGCGGCCCCCTGATTAGGTATGTTACGCGCCGTGTACATCACGTTGCGGAAGAACTCGAAACCGGCGGTCCATGTTGACGCCGTTACGTACTCAACGATGAGCTTGACGTTTGCTTCGACGGCGCCCGCATGCGCTGCTAGGAGGTTTCGTGTGTCTGGAGCCTCACTGGACGAGGCCGAGAGGGGTGTTCGCGTGGGTTCTTCAAGGCCGGAGGCCATTATATGCTTGGCGGACGAATCGTCAAGTATCGCCTTGGGTGGGATCGAGTAATTATCTGGAATAGGCTCGAACAACACCTTAGTGACCTCAAACATGCGGGCGAGCTGTATATCGCTGAGTGGTTCCGGAGGGGGGAACGTGGCTCGCTGCGAAGGCGAGAGTGAGCCATCGGGATTGGGGGTAGGGCCCGGTCTGTCGCCAGGACCCTTCTTACGATACCAATTGCTGGCGCAGCAGTCCGCGATGAGCTCGACGACATAGAGTTCCGAGAGGAGTACATGGGGTGGGTGGGAATGTACGGTCTTGTAAGGGCGGTTGAGTTCCTCGAGGAGAGTCAGGAGAGCATCGAGGATAAGGTTGATGGATGAGGCGCTGATCTTAACCAGCGAGGCGCGGGTGATGGAGACAATGTCATCCTGGGATAGGTCTTGGGTTGGCGTGCCGGTGCGGTGGGGGAGCTGTTGTCGACACCATCAGCATTGATCGATACATTCTACCATCGCCACATTCGTCATAATAGGCAGCGGGGCAGCACTATAGAGGGCTTCAAGGTGCGAAAGAAGAGAGAACACGCACTCTCGTGGTCAACCTGTCCACTAGGCAGCCCACCAGGCCCGCGTCGCCGTTCATTGTGCGTTGACGGAAGCAGGATTGGGCCGGCGCCTTCCCATGATTTGGACTTTAATTATTCTTTGATTTATTGTTTTATTTACCGATCACGGCGTCGGGGCCGCACGGCGGACCGTTGCCAGAGCAGAGACCGGGATAGCTATGACAATAGTCAGATGATAGACAATAGGTAGACGTGGTGTTCGCGCGCAGCTCGAAACGGTAGCGGCGCTGTCCTGCGGCAGCCGTCGGGGAGGCGACGGGATGGAAGCGTGTGGGATCGGGGAGTTTGGCTATAGGATGGATGTCTGGAAACGAGACGAAATTAAAATCGGGAAACGGACAACGGAGGTTTTTGCTTAGGTTCCTCAACGGGGGCGCACTTGCCGGATTGCGGTTGCGGCAGGCGGGGGAGAGACAGCGCCAAACCGGAGCGGGGACCCCTGCTATCGTCGCAGAGCTCTGGTGGGCCCCGATCGAGGGCCTCGCTAGTGAACCCAGTCCAAATTCGGGATGGGGCTCGGCAGGAAAGCAGCTCGACACCGCACACCGCCCGCCCATCCCTCGGCCCCTAACGTTAGTGAACGGTTCCTGCATCCGCGTTTGATATTAGCACCATCCTAAGCTCTGTGGGGTTGTGGAGGTGTAATCTTAAACATCGTGTTCATTCAACTTCCATCATCACTTTAGTTATTTTGTTATTATCGAGAAGGGAAGTACGATTAACTTGGGAAACAATTATTTTGGCTCTACAAAATACTTTTTAGATATCGGAGCAATAGGATACATGGGATGAGCCAAAAGGATTGCATACGCAGGGTCCAATTGAATGCCCTTCCATATGTGATGCAACCTTCCGTGGTCGCTGTGTTGCCATTCAAATGGATGCAGCTTGTTCATCACTGCCATGAGGAGCCACTAGAGCAGCAATGTGATGGGTTTAACCCGAAGCGAATGGTTGACAAAAACATAAGCAATTCTGGAGAGGTTCCTCCGCTGTCCCTATCCATGTAATCCAGCATTGAGCAAACATGAGCCTATATAGCATGACAATACCACCCTTCGCAAGTCGTCTCTCTTATAGCCGCTCCCAAAACATCATCACTGCCTGTATCCCCGTGAATCGCGATAATGCCTGTTATCGCCGTCGTACCTGTTGTCGTGACGCCGATCTTGACCCTGGCCGTGAGGCGGGTGGTACTGTCCCTGATAGCCTCCTTGGTGGCCGCCTCCCTGATGGCCGCCCCCCTGATGGCCGCCCCCCTGATAACCACCTCCCTGGTAGCCTCCGTGCGGTGGCGGCCCCGGTGGGTAGCGGTCGTTCCGGTAGTTTTGGCTGCCATATCCTTGGTTGCCATACCCTTGGTTGTACCCACCACCACCGGAAGCATGGGCCGGAGGCGGCGGAGGCGGCACGCCAATACCGAACCCAGGATAACCGGGCGGCGGGGGTGGCTGCCAGGATTGCTGGCCAGGCGCGGCGTGCTGCTGGTAGCCACCATATCCGTTGCCATACCCACCGCCACCACCACCACCACCACCGCCGCCGCCGCCACCGTAGCCATTTCCGTAGCCGCGGTCTTGTTGATAACCTCCGCGACCACGTCCACCTCCACCTCCACCACGGGGAGGCCCGCCGGCATAGTTGATCCTGTCTCCTCGCCCACCGCCGTTGTAATTATTCCTCAATGGCACACCACCGAAGCTTCTGCCGGCCCCGCGCCCCTTACTCTTGACAAAGTCGACATCACTCCTGTCAAGCGCAGGTGTCGGCATTTTCAAGCCACGAAGGAGCATCGATTTGTGAATGTGAGAGCTGGTCGGCATATCGTAGTTCACGCTGTTGATGTATTAGTAAGATGATTTTCGGAATGGAGTGTTGCGGGTAAAGGAAAGGGGTGGGGTTAGCATACCTCATCGACCGGTCGTAGTCGACATCTGGCATGGTATTGCGCTCGAGTGGGTACACGAGCGAGCCATGCGGGACGTAGCCCTCGATCTTCCGGACCTTGCCGGAGAGACCGTCGCTCCGCTTGGGGTCCAGTTTAAACTCAGGGACTGCCTGCTTCTTGGAGTAGAAGTGGGACGAGATATCCTCATAGAGGCCCGGATGCGAATCCGAGATGAGCAGAACGTCATGGCCCGGCGCGTTTCGCGCTTGGTCTTCGGCGCTGAGAAGATGCGACTTGGTCTTCATCGCATCTAGAAGACGGGGCATCTCAATGAAGGGTAGAAGAGCAATGCCCTGCCACGACATTTTCTTGCCGTTCAAATCAATGTCAAAGTCCTCCGGGTAGAAATCGAGGATTGGGCTGTCCTCCTGGGTCATCAGATCATGAAACACCTCCGGAATGGCATGGCGGGAGGCCGCCGGAAGGACGCTCATGAGCTGCTCGAAAGGCCGTGATATCCTGCCCTTCTCGAAGTTGATCTTCATCTTGCCGAGATCAACGAAATCTGCAGCAAAGGGAGCGTAGTGGTATGGGTAGAACCACTCCCACGAGGGGCAGCCCTGGAAGTAGTACATCAACACCCAGGCGAGACCCTCGACATATGCTCGGGCAACCTTGTGCCGGAAGGCGATGTCTTTGGCATCCACTTTGAACTTTTGCTCGTAATACCGGTCGGCGTAACCCTCTTCCCAGAGCCTGACCGTATCGATTGGGCCTTCCTCGCTCGAGGTGGTAGCCGGGGTTCCAGCATCCGAAGCGGCATCCGAAGGAGTAGCGGTACCTTCCTCGATGAGCTCCGCCTTACGTTTCCCGAGAGCGGAAGGTGGGGTTTTAGCTTCTGGGTTTTCCTCCTTGGGTTCGTCGCCGTCGGGCTTTTCCTGAGTCTGGGCCACAAGACCCTGGATCTGGCTCTTGAGCACGCTGGCAGCGCTCTTATTAGCCACGTTGGCCCGGTTCACCACCATGTCGTGA
This sequence comes from Chaetomium tenue, assembly GCF_020726465.1. NCBI lineage: Eukaryota > Fungi > Ascomycota > Sordariomycetes > Sordariales > Chaetomiaceae > Chaetomium > Chaetomium tenue. The sequence continues at coordinate 1,241,633 of NW_027117334.1, read as the reverse complement.
GTGATGACGGGTTTGGGAATGCTCGCGACCGGAAAGAGATTCATCCCCGGCGGCGGCCCGTTTGCCTCTGGTGCTCCTTTTCGCCCACCCCTGCCACTAAGCGGCGAATCGTGGGCGCCGCCTCTGGCATTACCTTGTTGGTTGTTGAGCTTGCGTCTCTTGAAGCCCGCCTCCCTCCGGTCCTCGGTTTCTTTCCGCCTTCGGAAGATGGAATCTTCCTGCTTAGCGAGGCCGCTGAGGATGTACTGCGCGCGATCGAGGTCCACATGTCCGTCCTTGGTCACGTATCCACCCATCACGGGCAGATTATCTTTCCAGATGGCCATGAGGGTTTCAATACCGTTCTCTCTGATTTCGAGGGCGGGCAAATGAGGCAGGAAATCATTTCCGACAAAGAAGCACATGAAGACCCAGTCGTCGATAGCGCGCTCGAGATCCCAGCGAAAGGGGAGATTAGGAATGTTCAGCTCAATGGCAAGGTACTCACGCAAGATCGAGACATGAAGCCAAATGAACGGTTTCAGGGGCTCGGCCTTGTCCTTCTCGTCAAACTCGCCGGCTTTCTCCTTTGCCTCACCTCTGCAATTCCTCTCGTCGTGGCCTTTTTGGCCGCAGAGTTTGCACATCCTTGCTTTGCCCTGCTGGAAGAAGACATCTTCACGAAGGACACGGAAATGCGGCTCGTGGGTGGCCAGCCCCAGCATGATGAGATCAGCGTCCAATCCGTAGATGACGTGGCGGGTGTTGGGGTCATGCTCGGGCGAGTTGCGCTGCGAGCGGACAAACTCCATGATCTTGTGCTCACCTTCACCGGGAACAGTGGCATCGGAAATAATGACCTTCATCTTGGCCCACGCGGGATCCGTGTTGAGCTTGTAAGAACACCAATACCGCAGGCTTGCGGCCAAAATATCCATGAATGGGGTGCCCGGCGTGATGGAGTTGGAGTCAAACGCCTTTTTGACAACAGTTTCGATAGGCTCTTCCTTGGCAGTGCTGCCCTTCTCTTTCTGGAGCATCTTGAGGAGTTGTTGCTTGTCCTCCTCCTTTTCTTTGGCATCCTGAGCGGCGCGGAATCGGCGGGACCGTTGCTGGTTCATTTTGGCTCGCGGTGCAACACCATCTGCGACGTGTTAGGGTCGATTTACTCCAAAAGCAATGGCAAACTGGGGCGAGAACTTACCAACAGCAATCATAAGCAGCTTGCGCGGGCGAACCATGTTGACGACGCGCTCGGTGTACTTGAAGATCTCGATCATCATCTCTTCCTCGTCGCTGGGCGCCGGTCGATCCTCGGGATGCGAGCACGGATGTACAATGCCGTTCATGTCGAGGTAGAGGTTATCGAACTCCTCCCCATTGGGGTTGGGTTGTGTCGCATCAACCGGGACGACGGTGCCATCTTCCATAACAAGGGCCTTCTCCTCGACGACGGGAGAGATGATCTTGGGATATTTGGTGGAGAGCCACCTGAAAGCAGCCGGAATACCCATGGTGAGAGATCGGTAAAACTGTCAGCAGGCAGACGTTGCCGTATCGGTCGGGGAAGCGGTTCGTGGTCACGGCTAGCCGGGACTGGCTTTCGCAAGACGCCGCGCTCGGTGTAGGGAATTGATGAGAATTGTCGCTTTTTCGGCGCACATGGGGCAGCCCGGTGCGAAAGCGGTTGGCGAGACGAAGTAGTCGAGATGGTTTGAGGCAGCGTCGGCTTCGAAACGGATGCGAATCGAAGCGACAGTATACAACCGTGCGAAACAAAGACCGATCAAGGCGACTTGGTCTTACAAATGTAGCCAATAATGGTGAAAACGCTATCCCTTTTGAATCCAGCTTCCGAGACTGGCCGGGTATGGTCGATTGTTTTAAAAAGGGAAAAGCGTGATTCGCGACAAAGACTTCGCGTTCATGGTTTAAGAGAACGTGCTCAGAGCCGCTCCAGGAAAATCCTCCCATTTTTGGTCGCCATGTAACCTGAAAAGGTGGGCCCATTACATCTGGAGAAAAATACGGTAACACATGACAGCCTTGGCACACCTTGATTGTTCAGGGTTGGAAGGTGTTGGTCCCACATTATTTTACGGAGTCGGTCGACCGCATCGTGTTCCGATTCCATTCCCAATCATCCCAAGCTCCAACCCAAGACCAGCGAGCGGGTTGCGTACTTTATGTACACCTGTCCACTCTTCTGGGCCTTGGCCTCCCGCGTGGAACTCCCAAGGTAGATGCAAAGCCAATCCTGGGATATTTGGCATTAACAAGACGAGATCGAAACCCCCACTCTTCAATTGAGAGCCCCTCGCCGCCGACTTAACGAATTCGAAAACGGAAACTGTCCCTAGCCAAGACAGATTCAACCGAACTACGAATATTCTCGAGTTGCTATCGCAGGATAACTATTATACCTGAACGAATGCCCCTCCATGGCATCTCATAACGACGCACGGCCCCTCGCTCGCCCATTTCAACCACCGTATCCATGTTCTCAACCATCACCACCGCCCCGGCTAAGCAGTCGGTGAGCGAGACTATTCCAGTGCTCAGCGGCCGCCTAAGCACAGCAACACTTCTAGAAGACCGCCGCGCCGCCATACTAGGGCTGCGTAGTTTTGCGAAACAGTATCCCGCTTCGGTTGCATCGGGCGCCTTGCGCAGTCTGATTGGTAGCCTCAGTCGCGATGGGGAGGATGTTGACACGGTCAAGGTGGCCTTGGAGACGCTTCTGATGCTCTTCAGCCCAGATCCGGACAGCCCCGAGGCCTCGGAGGAGATTGCCCTGTGGGTGGCCGACGAGTTTACACAACGGCATGAGAACATCGCGTTATTACTCGGGTTCTTGGGAAAAGACAGGACGGATTTCTACTCGCGCCTTTACTCGCTGCAATTGCTTTCGGCCATCCTCTCTGCACGGACTGAAAGGACAGAGGAATGCATCGTCAATACGAGCGACGGCATCCCCCGGCTCGTGGCGGTCCTGGAGGAGGGGAGAGAGGCCGTTCGCAACGAGGTTATCGGGCTACTCACAGACCTCACGCCGTCGTCCAACGTGGTCCAGAATTTGGTCACCCTCGAAAAAGGGTTTGCGCCAATATTTGATATCATCGCGAACGAAGGGGGTCTCGCAGGTGGGGCGAGAGTGGTGGAGGACTGCTTGATTTTGTTGGCCAACCTGCTCCGGTTGAATCCCCTGAACCAGACCATGTTCCGGGACATGGGGCACGTTGCAGGAATCAGCCAGCTCCTGAGGGATGCCTACAAAGAAGGGGAGGACGGCCAGGAGATTGCGCAGTGGGTGGAAGTACAGCGCAACAGAAATGTGTACGCCATGCTCGCCGTTATACGGCTGCTCCTTGTTCCCGGCGCGGCTGGGACGCCCCTGAACCAAGAGGCTTTTGTGGGTGAATTGGTAGCCGGCGGACGGACCCGTGTACGAGGCGGGCCGGTCCTCGAGAGTACTCTTCAGATCGCATTCTCACACGTTGCCGAACTACCGATTAAATCAGAGGCGCTGCTAGCATGCGCGGATATGATTAGAGGCAACGCTGGCGTACAGGCCAGGTTTGCCGGGTTTCAAGTACCATCGCCGCTCGCCGACCCCGTCGCCAACGGGCAAGGTGCTCAGATGAATGGCACCCCCAAAGTTTACATCATCGACGGTCTCTTGGATCTCGTTCTGGCCGTGAATTCGCTCCCGGCCTTCGACTTGCGGATGGCTGCTTGCACGTGTCTCGAAGCGTACTTTTACAAACACGCCGAGATCCGGATGCACTTCCTCGACCATGCGGTCCGGACACACAAGGCACATGCCGACGAGCTCACCAACGCTCTCACGATCCTCCTGCAGCCAGACCCGGAGGCGGCCGTCGCAGACCCGTACAGATACTGGTTCGCCGCGGTGCTCATGTTTCACCTCTTGCATGATAATCCCGAGACCAAAGCCCTGGCTATGAGTGTCACCGAGGGCGACGAGGATAGCGGCGAAGAAGTCGTCACGAGCATCCAAACCATGACGGCTCACCTGCTTAGCAGTGTCGCCAAGTCGGAAGACCCACGCATCAGCATTGGCTACCTAATACTGTTGCTGTGCTGGATGTTTGAAGACCTCGAGGGAGTCAACGACTTCCTCGGTGAATTCACCAACCTCCAGGGCCTCATACAAGCGGCGATTGAAAATCCCAACGGCGACGTCATGGTGCAAGGCCTGAGCGCGATGCTGGCCGGCGTGGTGTACGAGTTCTCGACTAAGGATTCCCCCGTCCCGCGCGCGAAAGTCAGAGAAATGATCATGTCGCGCATGGGCCGTGATCGCTACGTCGACAAACTGTCGCGCCTACGCTCCCACCCACTGATGAGAGACCACGAAGTCCTATCCCAAAAGCTGGAACTAGGCCCCGACCAAAAACTCCCCGACGTCTACTTCGACGACACCTTCGTCGAGTTCTTCAAAGACCACTACAGCCGGATCCTGCGCGCCATCGACCGCGACCCAGACTCTGAAACCTCGGTCGTCACCAACGGCGTCCAAAAGGGCGTCTCGCGCCAACTCGTCGACGCCCTCCGCGCCGAAGCCGCCGAGAAATCCCAAGCCCTTCAAGAAGCCCACACCCACACCGCCGCCCTCGCCGAGCAGCTCGCCCAAGAACAAACCGCCCACCGCCAAACCAAAGACGCCCTCTCCACGGACCTCGCCCGCGCCCACGACCTCACCACCGCCCTCCGCCAACAACTCACCGCCAAAGACGCCGCCATCCACTCCACCCAAGACGCCAGCGCGACCCTCACCCGCCAACTCGCGCACGAGCAACAGGAACACCAGCGCAGCCGGGCGGAAGCCGCACGACTCAAGACCGCCGGCGAAGCCCTTCAGCGCGAGCACGCGCAGCAACTCACCGCACTACAAACCCAGCTGCGCGCGCGCGACGACGAGGCCCGCCGCCTAGTCGACGCCGCGCGGAAGAGTGCCGAGCAGGAGGCGGAGCGCGCGCGCCGTCGCTGGGAGGCGGATATGGCGGATCTGAGGGCCACGGTCAGTCGGTTGGAGGTGGATGTGATGAATGCGGAGAAGGGGCGGGGGGTGGCGGAGGAGAGGGTCAAGGTGTTGGAGGGGGTGGTGGGGAAGCGGGAGGGGCGGGTGGAGGAGTTGGAGAAGGAGGTGGGTGTTAAGGTTAGGGAGGTGGAGGGGAGGGCGAAGAAGGCGGAGGAGAGGGCGAAGAAGGGGGAGGCGGAATTGCAGACGCTGAAGGCCAAGGTTGGGAAGGCGGAGAAGGAGGCCAAGGAGGCGAGGGGGTTGGTCAAGGTGAAGGAGGAGGAGCGGAAGAGTGCGCAGAGCGAGCTGGATGATATGTTGGAGGTGTTTGGGGACATGCAGGACAAGATTACCAAGTATAAGGTGAGTGCTCAGATTCTTGTGGGTGTGTGGTGTCAGTGGGCTGACTGCGTGTTTAGGAACGGCTCAAGGCGCTGGGGCAGGAGGTATCGGATGGGGAAGACGAGGATGGGGACGATGATGACGATGATGATGACGATGAAGAGGAGGAGGATGAGGAGGAAGATGGGAAATAGGGGAGGGCATTTATTTGACTTTGGCCAGTCTTGGAACTTGTCCGGTTTTCAAAAGCAGGTAAGGCTTGTGATGTGCATTTTTAGCGGGTACATGAGTATACAATACCAAAATTTAGACAGATGCAATGGAGGTGGGATGATAGACCCAAATACTCAGGTGTTTACTGTTGTTGCTAGGGAGTTTGTCTGTGAAGGTGGGGGAAAGGGGTGGACGAGGGGTAAAGGAGGGGTAAAAGTATTGAACTCGCTCATACGAAAAAGAAGCATACCTGAATTCTTAGGATGTAAATATTACCTCTGTTAGCGCTTCGACTAAATCATCCCATATTATGGACTGTATAGATAGGTATGTCATGTACCTTAGATAGCGCTACACGGCAAAGTCTGCAGGCGGCCGTCTCCCCGCACAACTTTTTTTTAAGTTTTCTGATCCACACCCACTCAGAAAAAAGAATCACCTTACATCCTAATCCCACTTTTACACCCCGGACTACTCTTACTTCCTCTCCTTAACAAACCCCGCCATACAAAGGAAAAGAAGAAGAAAAAGAACTATACAACGGAACAACATGACAGAAGCCTTCCCTCGCTCCGACACGGAGTCGGTCTCCTCCTCAGACAACGAAGACAACTGGCTCAACAAGCCCGGCGATGAGGACGAGGATGACGAGCAGGAGCAGGTCTCCATCATCTCTCTTTTCGATGACAAGGTCTTCTCCGATGCGCCATCTATGTTGGCGTACTGCAAGGACAAGTTTGGGTTTGACTTTCTCGCGGTGCGGGACCGTCTGAGCTTGGACTTCCACGGGTGTGTGAGGCTTATCAATTTGGGTGAGTTCATGCATGAAAATCAACATGTCAATATACACAGACCGAGAATGAGGGGCTAACACCGTGTAGTCCGGAAGGCCGTCAAGACGGGCACTACCCCGCCAGCGGAAATCACAGCGGACCACCTGGCCGACGACTCGCTGCTGATCCCCGTACTGGAGGACGACGCTTTGATCTTTTGCCTGGACGAGCTGCCCGAGGCTGGGAACGGCCAAGCGGGAGCCGGCGGCGTGGCTGAGGGCAAGGGGGCAGAGACGAGCAACGGGGCTCCCCCCGTGGACGAGCTCCTGCACAAGAACGCCCAGATGCAGGCCGAGCTGGAGAACCTCACCAAGCAGTTCACCAACTACCGGCTGGCTGTCGAGCAGACGCTGGATAAGCGCTGGGGTGTGGATGAGGAGGGCGAGAAGGCTGGGAGTTCCAAGACGGCTGCTGCTGCTCCTGCTGATGCGGAGGAGGCAGTCAGGGATGACTCGGCCTACTACTTTGAGTCGTACGACCACACCGGTACGCCCCCTTCCCCTCAACACCATAACCACAACCCCAACCCCAACTAACCCCCTCCCCCCAAGACATCCACGAAACCATGATCAAAGACACCATCCGCACCAACGCCTACCGCGACTTCATCTACGCCAACAAGCACCTCTTCGCGGGCAAAACCGTCCTCGACATCGGCTGCGGCACGGGGATCCTCTCCATGTTCTGCGCGCGGGCCGGCGCCGCGCGGGTGATCGCCGTCGACAACAGCGCGATCCTGGACAAGGCGCGGGAGAACGTGTTCCGCAACGGCTTCGCCGACACCATCACGTGCGTGCGCGGCCGCATCGAGGACGTGGTGCTCCCCGTCGACGCCGTCGACATCATCGTCTCCGAGTGGATGGGCTACTGCCTGCTGTACGAGGCCATGCTGCCGAGTGTGTTTTTCGCGCGGGATCGCTACCTGAAGCCGGATGGTTTGCTCGTGCCCAGCCATGCGAGTATGTGGGTGGCGCCGGTGTCGGATGGGGAGTTTGTGGCCGATAATGTGGATTGGTGGCGCGATGTGTATGGCTTTGATATGCGCGCGATGCAGGCGGGTATCTACACCGAGGCGCGCATGACGGTGATGCCTGGGGATGCCGTGTGTGGCGAGGCGCATGCGTTCCGGATGTTGGATTTGCATACGGCGAAGGTGGAGGATTTGGTGTTTGAGGATAAGTGGCAGTCGACGCTGTCGGATAAGGTGGAGGCGTTGGACGGGTTTCTGGTGTGGTTTGACTGCTTCTTTGGTGAGAGCCGGCAGGAGGTGGTGGAGGCGCAGTTGACGGCCAAGGAGTGGGCGGCTGGTGGGAGGGAGCGCGTGGCGTTTACGACGGGGCCGTTCGATACTGCTACGCACTGGAGGCAGGGGCTGTATTTGATTGATAGGACTAAGGCGAAGGAGATTGAAGTTGGGCCGGGGAAGAAGCTGACGGGTGAGATTCGCTACTCTACCCAGGAGGGCCATGCCCGTGGTCTGGATATCAAGATTACCTGGGGGTTGGAAGGGGGTGACAAGCAGGCCCAGACATGGCAGTTGAACTGAGGGTCGGGTACAACTGGATGAAATGATGGATGGCCTTGCAATCATAAACCATAGACGGGCAATGTGTGGGTATCTTTGGGACTTTAATGTCTATCCATGTTGTTCTTATTACGACTGGCTTCTAAATCATATTCGCTGTCGGTTTATCCAAAACGCCCGGCAATGTAGTAGTCTAGATACTCGTCTTACATATTTTCAGAGATGTGGGACGCCAGTGCTTTCCATGATCAAGCACACAATGCTCAAGAACCCTTCGCCAAGAATAAACCCCTAGTCACGGTCAGTAAAACCTTCCTCTTTACACATGGAGTTAGTTGCAGGCAACTTACCGAAGCAAGCACAATCAACGGCGTATCCTTCCACCCCATCGTCGACCGCCACCACCACGCCAGTAGTCCGCCAATGGTGCGCGCCAGCGTAAAAGACGGGACGTTGTACATGCCCACGGCGACGGCGATGCCGCCCGGGATCAGGGAGTGCCAGCGCTTGCCGGCCGTCTGGGTCCGCACGGCGGTGGTGAGGGCGAACAGGATGGCAGACCCGATGGCCCACTCCTTGGCCATGGGCGGGAGGCCCTTGCCAGTGACCAGGCGGGCCGTGAAGATCCAGACGTAGCCGGTAGGGACTTGGAAGAGGTCACCTGGTACTTGGTAGACGCTGGTGGGGGTTAGTGGTTGTGTGTGTGGCTTGGATGAGAGACATGGACAACTTACGAGGTGTACATGCGGTAGATAAAGGCACTGACGACAGCCCCCGCCGTCGCTCCGATAACCTGACCCCAGAACTGGGCCTTCGGTGCAGCCCCAAGCAGATGTCCCGTCTTGAGATCCTGCATCATGTCGCCCGCCTGCAGGGCACCGGCTTCGGATACCGCGCCAGCCACCAGGTTGATCAAGACGCTCGACTTGTTGGACTGGGGGATGATCAAGGCAAAGAACAGCTGGGCAAGCTTGCTGATGCCCGAGACCGGGTTGAGGTCAGTTTCACCCAAGGCCCTGACGCCCATGATGCTCAGTACGAGGGCCATGAAGACAGCCGTGACGGTGGCGTAGAGAGGGACTAGATCGCCAAAGACGATGTGGATGCAGACGACGCAGAAGATAATGGAGAGAATGAGTCCGATGACGACGAGACGGTCGCTGATTTGCTGATCGGCAGGCGCGTCTTCTTCCTCATCTTGATCTTCGCGTTCGCCGAGCAGGGGTGTGTCGTCTCTCTCCGAGGCTGGCCTGTTCCTTAGATTAGGTGATGAGGCGGCGTCGTTGGCATCGGTGCCAGTGCTGATCGAGGTGTACCCTGCGTGTGACCTCCGACCCAACAACGTCTTGACACGGCTATGTACCGGCTGGAAGGACGGGAGGTACTGTCTCCCCGAGCGAAGCGCGAGATAGCCCAAGCTGACGACGGCATCGGCTAGCATAATGGCCAGCGAGATCCAGACGATCCACCCTTTGCTCCCGTTCTCCCAGTCACCCACCGGTGCGGGCGCCCACCCTCTGCTCTTGGCCACCGGCGAGAGAATCCCCCACCCGACGACGGCACCAAGCAGCATGTGCAGCGTAGTGGCCGGCCCCATGATGATGCCCTGCCCGACATACGCCAAGCTAGGGTTAAGCGTCCACAGCCATGAGCTGGCCGCGACAGACCCAAAGACAGGGATATTCCTCAGCACCGGGAGGAAGTAGGTCGCGAGCGTGAACACGCCCGACACGAAGAAACAAATCAACAGCAACCGCACATTCCGCCTCCACGACTCAGCATGCTTGATGCCCTCTCCATCCACGTCACTCACAGCCTGCACATCCCCCTCCCCCTCCCTCGCCGCAAGACTCGCAAACCCCCCCGCCGACTCCCCCTCCCCCTCCCTCGCCTTCCCATGCAGCACACTAATCAACACAGCCGTACTAAACCCACTCGGAAACTTCAACCTCTCCCTAATCACCACCTGCCTCCTCAACGGCACCGCAAACACCACCCCAAAATAACACAACCCCAAACTCCACAACACCAGCTTCCCCAACCCCAACACAATCGGCCCCTGCTCCTCCTCCGTCAACAAATAATTCATCGCCGGCAGCACCCCCACAAACCCGCACCCCAACGGCATGATCGCCATACTCCCCGCCACCGTCTGCACTAACACATTTTCCACGGGCGAGAAGGGCAGCGGGCCCAGGCGGGCGCGCAGCAGGCGGAACAGGCCGAACCCCATCAGCGAGGCCGGCATGCTCATGGTGCTGACCCAGCCGGTCTGCAGGCCGAAGTACATGTTGGAGAAGCAGATGACCAGGCCGACGGCCAGGCCGACCAGGATGCCGCGCCAGGTGAAGGAGGCGCCGTCGATGGGGGGGCGGGGGGCCCGGGGTTGGGGTTGGGGGGGTGAGGGTGTGAGTGTGGATGATTCGTAGGGGGGTGATGGGGAGGAGGAGGAGAGGAGGGGGCTGGTGTCATCTTGGGCGGTGGTGTTGGCGGTGGTGGTGGTTGCTTTGGTGGAGAGGGTCGCCATGGCTCGCTTTTGTGGTTGTCGCGGCTGTTGAATCCGCTGAGGAGAGGGAATGAAAGGATGGTGGGAACTCCCGTTACTACTACATGGATTATGATGGTGTCGAGTGAAGTCGACTCGAGGGAATGAATGTAGGGGGGGGGTTTTGTTGTTGATGAATAATAGGTTGATGGCTGACTGTCCTGCTTGAGTGGTTGGGGCGATGATCAACAGGCGCGAGACCGGCGCTAATAAAACCCCCGCCGCCTGTCCGCCAGCTGATTTCAAGGGTTCATTCGCGTTAGAGTGATATGACACTAACCGAAATAGGCAGTTACTGACTTCAACCCTCTCTTCTTTTGTCTCACTTTCTCATCCCACACTGTCTTGTCTGTCTGAATGGTAAACGCCAATAAAAAAGAAAAGTACGAGATAGGTTGAAGACACCTTGGATTTAATTCTCCATAACTACTATCTGGAGTTCCGCCTTGCTATGTTCCTTGCACAAGTTAGTTACATAGAATAGAGCACGGCACCCATTCAATGACACTTAATGATACACCACCAAACACACCACCAATACGCTAACTATGCAACACCAAAAACGGACCCAGGCACTTTGGAAGCCAACAAACTGAAAACGATAAAACTCCTCCTCCCCTAACCCTCCCAATCAAAACCCAAAACTATCCAACAGCGAATTCGCATCCGGCTCCTCAAACACCGTCGGCGCCGGTTGCTGCTTAGGCAAGTGACCACCCGACTTCATCTCCGCCGGCACATTCTGTTGTTGCTGCTGCTGTTGTTGTTGTGACGGCACGGGCAAGTCGGCCACGACCAGCGACTCCCTCCTCCGGAGCAGCCTCAGCGGGTTCACCTCCCCGCCCAACCCAGCCGCGGGTCCGGCAGGTTGGAGGAACTCCCAGTTGCGCACTACCACCACCATCAAGTCAGCAACCATAACACAACCAAGCCCAAACCTTAGCAAATGCAAAAGGGGGAGGGGGGGTGGGGGGGGGACACCAGCCACCCAACCACAAAAGAAGAAAAGCACATACCCAAATCCAACCCCAACAAATCGCACCCCATCCGATCGTACAGCCTCGCATTGTGCAGCACAAACTCCCACTCCACCTTGGGCGTGACCTTGCTGGCCCCGCGCAGCGTCTGCAGCGTCTTCTGCCGCAGCTGGCTGTACAGGATGACCAGCGCCGGGTCGTCGGTCAGGAACAGCCGCGAGCGGGGGTCGGGTGACCCGGGGGTTTCGAGGAGTGTGTATACGGGTGTCTGGCGGGGTGGGAGGAATGATTAGTTAGCTGGATGAGAGGGTGGTGGTCGTGGTGGTGGTATTGGGGATGGATGACTCCTGGGTGTTGGTACTTACGATAAGAGCGCGCACCGCCATGTCCCGCCGGTGCAGCATCCAAAACGCCCACGACGCCAGCCAGCGGTTGCCCTCCTGCGCCGCGATGGCGAGCACTTCCTCCTCGAGGAGGCGCCGCAGCACGGGGCCCGTGTCACCCTCGTACACGCGTGCTACCGCGATTGCTAGCTGTAGATCCTTGAGCTGGTTGAGGCAGACGTTGACTGCGTCGTGTAGGTGGTCGGCGAGGAGGAAGAAGGCGGCCGCGTATTCTGGCTGCTGTTAGTCAAAGACGGGAGAGGAGAGGCGGAGAGGGGAGACATACCAAAACGCCGCTTGCTCATCAGGGCGTACGCGTTCTTCAGCGCTGTCCTCCGCCATTTGGGATCCTCAAAGTTGTTTGCTAGTAACTTCTGTGTCGCGCCTTGCTCGCGATTCCAGGTCGCCATGCGCCACAGACCCTGCAGAACCGTCTTCTTTTTTAGGGCCAAATAGAAGAGACTGCAGTCGATCGGGTTCTTGAGCTCGTTTTGCGTATACTCGTTGCGAGCAATCACCTCAAACTGTGCTTTCTGTTCTCCTGTCAGCAATCCACCCCCTTTTCCCTTCGGGAAAGACAGAACTTACCACCGCAGCGTTATCAGCCAACCACATGAAGATGCCACTCTCCCGCGCATTCTCCCACAGCATCTTCCCATGGCTCTGCTTCGACACAAAATCCACCAGCACGTCCTGACTCGTCGAATGATACGCCCAGTTGATCTCGCGCCAGCCCATCTGGATCTCGCTGGTGCGGCCTTTGCGCAGAGCATGCTGCCTGAAAAACAGCACGAAGCGGGCGCCGTTCTCGTCGAGCGAGCGGCGCTGCTTCTCGACCAGGCCGACGCACTCGATGATGTCGACCAGCTGGATTTGCTCGTGGCCCGACAGCTGCGCCACGTCGATGCGCGTGAGCCGCTCGTTGATCTCGGCCGCCACCTCCTCCGAGAAGGGCTCGTCGCCGCCGTCGTCGTACGACATGCGCCGCTGCAGGTACTGGCCCGGGTCCTTGTTGGACGACGTCTTGGTGGTCTGCCATGCGTCAGCACCAGTCTAGGTATCGCGCCTCCGTTAATCATCAGGGTAGCAAAGCAAAACAAAAGAAAATAAAAAACCCACATGATCAACCTCGTAAAAGTCCTCCAGCTGCAAGCCCAAATAATCATCCAACTCATCCCCCTCGGCCCAAAACTTAAGCGTCCGATACAGCGCCATCAGAATAGCATGCACCAGGACAATCTTCCCCGCCAGAATACACTGGCTCAAAAACTGCGGATGAAACACCGGCAGCGGCCCATTCAACCTTTGCACCACCTCAAACAGATCCCAATGCTTCTGCCCAACCCGGCGCTGCGGCAGCCTCAAGCTCGTAACAAGCGAGCTGCCAGCATCAAACCGACGGTCCTGCACAAACAGCTGGTTACCCGCACCAATCACCAAATGGCCATCACCCAACCAGACCGAGTCGCCGATGGGGTGGGGCGTGAAGTCGCGGATGGAGATCTCGCGGATGGCGGCCCAGGCGGGGCCCTCGTTGAGGTAGTCGAAGCGCATCTGGGAGAGCAGCAGCACGCGGTGCGGGAAGCCGACGGCCAGGATGGACTGCATGTCGGGCGTCGAGGTCCAGTCCAGGTCGCGGATGGTGTGGCTGTTCTCGAAGTCCTGCGTGTACTCGAGGCGCGCGCCGCGGATGTCCCAGATGGTGAGCGCGGACCGCGCCGCGTTGACGAGCGCTGCTTTTTTGCGCGTGCTCCCGCTGACGAGGGCCGGGTTGGCGACGCTGGTCTCCATGGAGCAGGTGGATAGCCACTCGACGCCGTCGCCGCTGTGGCCGACGCGGGCGGTCCAGAACTCGACGCGTCCAGAGTGGGTGTAGGAGATGGCGACGTCTCGGGCGAAGACGTCGAGGAAGCCTGAGACGTGGGGGGTGGTGCCGGCTGGATCGACGGGCAGGACGTAAGCGAGGTCGCCGGCGTCTTCGAGCGCGAACTTGACGAATTCGCGAATCGAGGGTTGTTGATGTTTGGTTCCGTTGGTACTACTGGGGGTCGTCGAGTGCGTACGGGAATAAAAGGGGAACTTGACCTCCCAGACCACCCCCTTTTTCTCTGATGTGATGGTGGCGATATGAGCGGTGGTATAGTCTTCGATCTTCTGCCTTGGGAGCACCAGCAGACAGAGCGGTTTCCCAGGGACGTCGTATTTCTGCTCAGCTAACATCGTCGGCGCCGACTGACGGCAGTCCCACAGCGAGATAGTCTCGTGGCGGAGGAAGACGACGAATCGGCCGTTTCTGAGGAGACACATCCGGTGGATATGCCCCTGTTCCGGGATCACCGCCTGTCGGGCGAGCCCGGTCCGCGTAGCATCTAGTTCGTGTTTCCAGATCACGCCTTGCCCATGCTCCGTCCGCGAGACAATCGCCCTGCCGCTAAAGTTTCGCACGATCTTGCGTATTGGCCTTGAATGCCCCGTCCAAAGACACTGTTGGGTTAACCGTCTCCTCTTCGGGTTCCGGTCGAACAAGGCGGCGATATTGCCGCGGTAGATTTCGATCCTCCCGTCAAAGAAATGTAATAGGATGTGCAAGTGGCCCCCAGAATGACAGTAACTATAAGCCTCAACATGTGGACTTGTCGAGCCCGAGTTTCCTTTAAGGAAGTCCAGCTCCGGAGACGTGACATGGGCTACGTTAAAAACGTTGGGCTTGCTCGCTTTGCAACCGATGTTCTCCAACGCCCACGCGGACATGCGCCCCCGGCCGTCTAGCACGACACAAATCTCCGGGCTGCGATTTGCAACGCTGATAAGATGCTCCAGCGCAGCAGCCCCCTCTTTTGTTTGTGTCCCCTCCTGGACAGCCTTTTCAGTCGCGGCGGCGAGATCTCCCCCATGCATGACAAACGCCCAGCGCGAACCGTCCTCCGCCTTGGGGGACTTGGGTTCCTGTTTCGGGATAGCATCCCGCAAGTCGAGGTTCCCCCACAAATGCAGGTGCTGATGCCCATGGCTATCCGACCCTACCCACACGCGCAGCACATTGTCCGCGCAGAACGTGTACAGGGCGTTCTCGATCGTCTGGTCGACATGATGCGGCCGCCGCCACTGGATTCCCGTCACAGGCTGCGGATGCCTCAAGTAGATGAAATCGAACCGGACCTCCCCCGTACCATAGCTCAACCGCCGCCAGACCTTCACCAGCCGATCGTACTCCCCCACCGAAGCGATATACGCCGAGTCGTAGGACAAACTCGCCAGTCGGACCGGGTTGGCGAGCCGTTTCCGCCACGAACACTCTGGCTTCGCCAACGTCGACGACGTCTGATACAGCTCCAGACTCTTATGCGCAACGAGCAATTCCTCCGACGCGCCCCACGACAACGACACCGCCGGCCAATCCCCCTCTCTCCCCCCCTCCCCCTCTCCCACCTGTCCATCCCCCCCATCCCCCCCACCCTCAACCTCAAAACAGCTCTGCAGCCCCCACTGCAGCGCCCCCACATCCCCCTCCCCATCCCCTCCCTTCTCCTTCCCCCAACCCACATACACCCCAATGGGCTTATACACCCTCACCACCCGGCGCGTGCACACGGCGATCTTGCCCGAGGCCTCGTCTAGCGCGACGGCCTGCAGCGGGTCGGGGTCGTCGTCATAGACGGTCTGCAGCAGCTGGTCGGGGCGGCCCAGGATGGCGAGCGCGTTGCCGGTTATGTAGGCCTGGTTACAGCACGGGGCGGGGTTAGCTGGGTTGGTTGGAAGGGGTGGTAAAGGGGGGGGAGGGAAAAGGATTCACGGTAATGCGCCTGGACGCCCAGCATCCCGTCGCCAGGGCCTGCAGCCGCGACTCGGGCTTGCCCGGCAGGATGGCGCGCATCCTGCTGGCTGCTGCTGTCTGTGTGTTTCTATCGGTAGGGCGTGTCCTGCGAGGACATCGCGGTTCAGTTCGGTTCGGGGTTCGTGCCACGCGTGGTTTGGTTGCGGGCGTCGAGAGGGAATAGAGCTATCTTTCGTAGGTAGCTTCGTAGCTCGGTAGGTCAGGAGGATGCGATGTCGCAAGCTGTCTTGGTGGTGGTTGCGGAACAGACCAGCTTGCCTGCCGTGCCGCGCCGTGCCGGATTTAGGGAGGCCGTTTGACCGTCTTACAGGGAGTGGCGCCACTAAAAGTAACTTTAGAGAGCTCCGAGAGTCCCTGGTGCCGCGCGTTCTTTCTGGCTCTCAGGAACGCCTTATTTAAAACACAGCTTTGGGACATATCGGGAAATACAACGTAACCCCTCATTGAGAGGCAATTCCATCATGCAAGCCATTAACGATACACGTGCAGCTCTCACAAGCGCGTCAGCCGACAGAATTGAGCTGCTGCATCAGCTGTTGGGAGGCCCCTATGACGTGGGGTACCCCACTAAAGTTGAAGTTAGGTCTTGGCATCACTTCAATGGAGTCGGGGGAGGAGGACGAGTTTCTGCCCCCTGGCCAATGTAAACATTCCAGAATAAAAGTACTGGCTGGGGTCACGATGCCTCAATGAGAAGTGCTTGGATATCTTGGAGTATTCACACACATTCTGGATGTACTATACCATGTACTTAGCATGTTAAAAACAGGTCCTGTAGCCCTCTCTGTCCCTTGCCCTTTATAACCCACGTCCCAGTACTCCGTATTCCCCCAAAAGGAAACAAGCCAGACAAGCCATCACACCCATCACGCCGTCCAGGCCTTACTACGCGTGTAGCAAAAACAAGAGCCAAAAAGGAAAAAAAAAGCAATCACAACCTAACACCCGCCCCAATCCCCCTTCCCACATACCACACCTTCTCCGTCCACCTCCCCAACCTCACCCCCACCACCGCGCGCGCATCCAGCTTCATGGTCCCGCCCAACGCATCGCGGAGCTTGCCATACCCGACCGAGTCCAGGGACCAGTCGACGGGCAGCTTGGGGGTGACGGAAAAGCCCGGGGGCGCGGCAAAGGGCAGGTCGTAATACTCGATGCGGCCGATGGGCTCCGTGTGGTTGTACAGCGCCGTGGCGTTGACCGAGTCGATGTAGATGGTGTTGTGCAGTAAAGGGGAGACTAGTGTGAAGGTGGCGGTGGAGGAGAGCACGTGGAAAGTGGCGTCGCGGATGAAGTGCGGTTGGGAGTCTCGGCCGTCGTCTGTGTTGCCATCGTCATTATCCTCGCCGGGGAGGCGGAGTCGGGGGGCGGGGAGAGTTAGGTTGAGGCGAGAGAGGGCTTCGCCGATGAGCGGGAGGGACGGGATGCTGCCGCGGTGGGTGCGGATGGTGACCGAGGTGTTGTAACCGGATATGTACTCCGAGAGGAGATTGCGGCCACGCTCACGGCCCTCCTCGCCGCCCATCGACGGATTCCATACTGCTGAGATGGGGAGGTTGGTGTTATTGCCTGGTTTGACATCCACATTCTCTGCAAATGCCTCGCCGATAATGGTACCGTTGCTCTCGACATGTAAACTAACGAAAGGAATGTGCGCCGAGTACGGCGTTGGGTTTGTAATATTAATTAATGCATGTAGTGAAAGAGAGGCAGGGGTTGTGTCGGTGATTTCGACCTTTCCGACTTGGGGTGCGGCAGCGCCCAGGAGATCCTTTCCGAGAGCTACGCGACGCCCGTGTTAGTTTGCCGACCTAACCTGATCCGTGGACGGAAGAGCAACTCCAACACGGGCGACTGACGATATCATCAAAAAGGAGACGGACGTTTTACTGGAATCTTCCCCTCCGCAGGGACCGCCTTCACCACGAGCTGGCCGAGTGTCGTCTGCACTTTGACATCCACAAGAGCCTTGATGCTCAGCACCACTTCCCCGCCAAATAAGAGTTCCTGAAGAACATCCGTCATAACGTCGGCGTCGGTTACGTTGAGTGGCGCGTTCTTGATATGCGACTGGATCTTCAGCGCGGCCTCGCGATGCTTCCTCGCTGGTATTTGTGTCGAGTTCGCCTTTTGCCACTCCTTCAGGTTTAGTTCTCCTAGCTTCTTGCCCCTGTAGAAGACATCCGCGTTCGCCCGTAAGTTGGTGACGTTCAACGAAAAGTTCATCTCAGAAGGAAGCCCTGCGAGAACCACGATATTCCCGGAGACTTGTGGGTTGGAGTCGGGATCGTCGGGCTCTGCTGCAGGGTCCGGCATGGTGAATTGGACATCGGTCAGAGAGAAGTTTCGAATCAAGTTGTCGAAAGAGCGTCCAGGAAACGGCACAGGAACGGTAACGCTAGACAGGATATCCGTGATCCAGCCCGGGGTGTCGCCGGCCGGGTGTTTTTGGCCCCGGACGAGAGCGGTTGCTGTTTTGCCGTCGAGATACTTCTTGAAGAGCATGTCAAGGGGCGAGGAGTCCGAATTAGGGCAGACGCGGGTGAGTGAATTGGGCAGCTTTTTAATGAGGCTGTGAGCATTCACAACTACGTCTGCGTGCGGGCGCACGGCTACGCCGTTGGTTGTCGCGGTAGCCACGAGGATGGGGTGGTCGGCAGGGCTGCATCCAGGGAGGAGAATCTCGAAGCCAAGCTCGGGAATGTCCACAGAGATCGGATACTTGTTGAAAGATTGGACCGTGACATCGGCTGCCATCGCTTTGCGCTCGCCGGGGACGGGCTGGTCCTTGAAATTCATCCTAGTAATGTTGTACTCCGGCATGTGAGGCAACTTGCTGCCTGCACAACTCATCAGCGACAGTTCGCAACAATAAGGGCAATGGCAACCAAGTAGCATTTTGCCAGCGACTCAAAATAGAGACTTCTCTCCGAGGTACAGGGAGGCGAATGACTGATAGAGGGATTGACCTTCAAACGTAAGTGACTCCACAACGGAGTGTGTTCCCAGCGGAATGATGCCCGCCCTGAGTTGGATGTCGGCCTGCCCTCGGACGCGGACAGTCTTCAGCCTCCCCTCCAACCACTCGTTCGCGATCGACCGGATGCCCTCAGCATCGCCCAGAGCGAGGTCGGCCACAAAATCCACCGCGTTGTTGCGACCGTCCACGATGCTGACGCTTAGGGGAGGCACGGCGGCAGTGCCGAGCAGAACATCCTTATACTCGGGTAGGTAAACATTGATTTTCGTCTCCTCTGTCCCGAGCTCTCCCACAACCCACGTGGCTGCCCTACCGATCCGCCTAACGTTCTCGTTCACGACACGTTGTGCGTCCAGCCGGAAGTTGGCCTGTATCCTGGCTCGGATACCGTTGGTTGTGATGGACTCGAGGGACAGGTTCGTGGGTTCGAGAACGACCGCTTGCTTCGCATACTCCTCGACGGCGGTGGGAACGATAAACGCGAGGATCATGATCGCAAGTGCGCCGAGTGCCAAGACAATCATGGCAATAATAGATGGCCATCGTATTTTTTTGCTCTTGGTAGACTTGACCGAGGATGTGCTGGTGGCACGCGAAGTGATGGACGCCGAGTCGCCGTGATGGTCATCATCCTGTTCGTCATCGTATTGCAATGTTGCGGCCGAGCTAGACAATAGCGGGGTTGACTCGTACGAGTCGTCGGGTTCGCGAGACTCGGGGCCGTTGTTGTTGCCCTTGTTGTTGCGGTCGGCAGAAAGAAGGGGTGCCTGCTCTGAGTCGGCCATCTCGGCGGACTCCGACAATACCGAATAGTATCAGAAAATGGGGTGAAACGAAAGCGTAGGGTGCCCGGGGGCTGTTGTTAGACTAGCGAGCTGCTATACTGATGCAATCGCTCGCTCAAAAGGAGGACATTGCGGTGGTCCGGCTCGGCTGGACAAGTGCGGGGATTACTTGAGACAATTTATAGTGTGCGAAGAGGCTAGAGGTAAACGCTAGAGCGAGTGGAGTGTGTAATGACGACACGATAGTGATGATGTGGATGGCGATGGGGTTGGTTGTTGGATGGTTTCGTGGCGCACGTTTCGCTGGCAAGGCCGGCTGAAACATGGCGCCTTGTCCGGCTGTCGCCTCTTCTGTCGAGCGAAGCAGCGCCCATTGGTTGGAAAGAGACACAGCTGGTCGCCCCAACGCCAGACCAGGGTCGGCTTCCAATCCCCGGTCCCAACCCCAGAGTGGAGATCCAACGTCCAATGGTTCTCTGTTAATTCGTCATCCCACAGTGCCAATCCAACACCAAGAAACGCTAATTCAACAATTTTCAGGAACCGCCCAGGAGGTCGTGTGAAGAGTTGACACCTTCACTTCTCACTTGATTGGAATTACAAGATACTTGTGAGTTCAGCAAATCACTATGAATCATGCGGTGTTCTCTGTGGTGTATATGATTGTTGATTAGAACTTATTTGAGTATGGAAATAGAGATGGAAACGTGTAAAATCTAACTGGTGAGACATCCAGGGTCAAGCTCCCCGGGCTAGCGACTTCGGCGACTCACCTATAAGGTTGTGGCTTCTTTTTTTTCTGGGTCTTGAATTGACTGACTCACGGCGACGTGTTGACCGTGTACAAAACAACAAGCCCCTTCGATCACAGGAGGCTCCTTTGGCTTCACTTTGCTCTCTAAACATCCAAGCTTCAACAATTAGGAGCTTCCCCCCCAAAACATCCCTTGAAGAATTTCAAGTGATTTTTACCGTCATGTCTTCGCGCGCTGCTTGCCGCACCATAAAATCCGCCATGGCTCATATCCAAACCCGATCCCTATCTAGCGCCTCCGGGCCCAGGCATCTCCTGTCCATTAGCGACCTCAGCCCAGCCGAGTTCACAAAACTCGTTCTCAATGCGTCATCTCACAAGGCCGCCGTCAAGGCCGCTTTCGCCGCCGGCGAGCAACCTCCGAAACCGCTCCACGGCTCCCTAACGGGCAAAACGGTGGCCATGATGTTCAACAAACGCAGCACCAGGACCCGTGTCTCGACAGAAGCAGCTGTGCAAATGATGAGTGGTCATCCCATGTTTTTGGGCAAGGATGACATCCAGCTGGGCGTATGTGCAGACCATCCGAACCACTTCCCCTTCTATTCCGACACTAACCGGCCACCCAGGTAAACGAATCCCTGTACGACACCTCAGTCGTGATCTCATCCATGACCTCCTGCATGGTAGCCCGCGTAGGCGCGCACAAGGAAGTCGCCGACCTGGCAGCGCACTCCTCCGTGCCCGTCATCAACGCGCTCTCCAGCGACTACCACCCGCTGCAGACGATCGCCGACTTCCAGACCATCCACGAGAGCTTCCCGGGGCGCACGCCCTCGGACGCCAGCCTCGGGCTCGAAGGGCTCAAGGTGGCGTGGGTGGGCGACTCCAACAACGTGCTCTTCGACCTGGCGATCGGGTGCGTCAAGATGGGGCTGGACATCGCGGTGGCGTCGCCGGCCGGGTACGGGATCCCCGTGGCCATGAAGCAGGTGATTCTGGCGGCGGGCGAGGGCGTGGCCAGCCCCGGCCGCCTGACCGAGACGCAGGTGCCCGAGGAGGCGATCCGGGACGCCGACATCCTGGTGACCGACACGTGGGTGTCGATGGGCCAGGAGGAGGAGAGCAAGAAGAGGCTGAAGGCCTTCGCCGGGTACCAGATCACCAACGAGCTGGCCAAGCGTGGTGGCGCGAAGCCCGACTGGAAGTTCATGCACTGCCTGCCGAGGCACCCGGAGGAGGTTGATGACGACGTCTTTTATGGCTCCAGGTCGCTTGTCTTCCCGGAGGCCGAGAACAGGCTATGGGCCGCTGCCGGTATGTGCCACTCTGATAATCCCACCCGCAAAGACTTAGCTAACCAAATATTGCAGCTGCCTTGGAAGCCTTTGTGGTCAACAAGGGCAAGATCCTATAAAGGGGTTGCAACGGGTTTATGTTTCAATTTGCACATTGCTTCCAACTCAAAGCAGGCGTGGCTTTCGGTGCCGGGGACCAAAAAGTTCACAATACCAGAATAGGTTTCACATTGATCAATTATTTTGAGTCACATCAAAACAGTTGCCCACTGATACATGACCAATACATTTTCCCAACCTACACCACACCGTATTATTTAGCCAGGGGGAAGCTGGCTGTAGTCAACAACGTCATCCGCCTCCTTCACGTGCGTATCCTCGTCAGGCCCGTACAGAGGAGAGCGGGGCAGAGCCATGAGACCCGTGCGCGCCGACTCCAGAATGCCAAAGGGAGCAATAAGCTTGAGGAACGAATCTATCCTGGACGGCTTCGCAGATCTGGAGCAGACAGTGATTAGAATGAGTCAGAAAGGCTTGGCAGAGATTGCGACCCGACTTACACCTCGACAATGCAGCTGTTAGTGCTAATATCCAGAACCTTGCCGCCAAATTGGTGAGCGAAATAGGTGATGCTCTTTAGGTGTTCGTGCTTGTGGCGGAGCGCCTCGCTGGCAACAAGCTTGCTCGGGTGGAAGTCCTTAGCCGCCTCCACGAGGCTCGCGTCGCTGACCTCCTGGCCGTTGCCTTCGCCGTTGGGGCTTTCCGCCGCCATCTCACGGTGGTGAGCGAGCAGCTCCTCAAAGTACTCGGGGCCGAGGATGTTGATCTTGGCCAAGATCAGCTCCCGCTGCACAAGTGGGGACCCCGTGTAGTCCAGCACGGCCCAGACGGGGACGAGGTCCTCCAGCTGCCGCCGCGCCTGCTCAACGACGCCGTCCTGGCCCGTGAGCACGATGGTCATGCGCGAGAGATCCACCACCTCGGTGCTGCAGACCACGAGCGAGTCGATGTTGAAGCCGCGGGCGGCCAGGATACCGGAGACGCGCGAGAGCACACCGGGCTCGTTCTGTACGAGGCAGTTGAGAATGTGCCTCTTGGGAGGGACGGCGGACGGAGTCGGGGTTTCGTAGAGGATGTTGGAGACGGCCGCTTGAGCGGACCACGCTGGGGGCTGGTCAACGGGGAGGGGTGCTTGACGCCGGCGGATGGCCTTGTACGCAATGGCCGAGGTCGAGCTGGAGTTGCGGGTGGTGATGGATGGTGCCACGCGGGCGGCACCTCGAGCTTGCGTCGCTAACCTGCGCCATGCCGGCGAGGAGGCAAAGAGGGCCATCTTTGCGAATAAATCCAGGCCGGAGGGCCGTTTGTTGGGGGTGATAAGGTCCCAAGCTCTGTTTGGAATCGAGCCGCTGTTTCAATATCAATGGAAATGGTCGCTCAGTGAGTCACCTTACACCTCACTGGGGACGAAGGGGAAGGATAAAAGTTTCCGACCGCTGGTTAAACGATCTTGTCACACCGCGGGAAGCAACGCCGGTTGTGGAGAGGCAAACCTGCATTGGCCAATTCCCTAGCTTCAAGTCCAGACCCAGCTCCGAGTCCGGTGCATGAGTGGGGCACCTCGAATTTCGAGATAAGGCTGGGCCGATGGAGAGGAGAAACCATCTGCCGCTTCCGGGCTTGTGGGGCCCGATTCATGGATAGGTAGATCCAATGACAAGAGATGTGGTGCCCGTACTCGTTGTCATGAACCCCAGCCTTGAACTACAGTGCGATCATGGGCAGATTGAAACATCACACGGTATGGGCTTGGCACCATGCCCAACAGCCTTGTGCGATTTGGACTTTTGCAGGTTGTCGCAGAAAGTTTCCAGATTCATGACCTTTCAAAGTAGCAGCACTCTTCTGTTTTTTTCGTGGTAGTGCCCTGACAACCGATTGCACAACACGTATGTGCAGCACTTCTTATCACCATTATTCCATCATTTCACCTTCTTGATCGACCTAGTAATAATTGCATTACGCCGAGAAATTACACTTATGGAGGACACTGAGCGACGCAGCGCGAAGCGCTCGCGATTTGACCAGACCGAGCCCGAACCTCGACGATCCCGGTTCGACCGCCGCTCTCGCTCACCCCCACCGAGAAAGCCCGACTCTGGCCGTGATCGAGACCGTAGCCCCCTTTCGAGGCCTCGGGATGCACCCGCCGACACCAGGTCACCTCCCGTAGACCCCGCTGCTGCCGCTGGTAAACTCCCTTTCACGCGATTCTTCATCAGCCCACCCCACCCACAATTCCTTGTTACTAATTCGTATCACAGCTGCGGCTGCTGCCCGGATCAATGCGCAACTCCAGGTGCGCAAAGGCATCCAGCACGTCGATGTCCCACCTGTCCGGTCGAGTTCCGTCACCAGCAACAATGCTTCGCCAGCCCCCGGCGCCGCCCCTATCAACGGAGAGGTTTACATTTCCGACGGGGATTATATCAAGGATATCGAGGTCAACGATTTGCGCAACAGATACCTCTTGACGAAGGGCTCAACGCAGAAAATGGTAATTACTCCTTGGTTGTCAAACTGATCCATCAGCTCTGTGTCATGGCC
This sequence comes from Chaetomium tenue, assembly GCF_020726465.1. Taxonomy (NCBI): domain Eukaryota; kingdom Fungi; phylum Ascomycota; class Sordariomycetes; order Sordariales; family Chaetomiaceae; genus Chaetomium; species Chaetomium tenue. The sequence continues at coordinate 1,217,533 of NW_027117334.1, read as the reverse complement.
TCCGTGATACTTTTGTGCGGGACAGTCTTGCTTACTCGAAGCACGATAGCTCTCACAGGCACACCCTCTTTTGCATCTGCTGACCTCGGCTGCTTGATTTAGATTAAAGAAGAAACTGGTGCTGGTACGCCAACCTTGAACCTTCAGCTGTTGTTAGAGGACACCGATTAACTAGTTTATTTTCAAAGATGTCACCACCCGTGGAAACTACTACCCCGACAAGAACATGGCTACCCCAGCGGTATGTTATCCGGCCCTTTCTTCTGGCCTCGAGCTGACCCACGCCCGCAGAATCCTCCGTTGTACCTCCATGTTACCAGCACGTCAAAGGAAGGCCTGGATAAGGCTGTGGCCAAGATTGAGGAAATGATGAAGCAGGAACTCCCCCAGCTTGTCGATGAGCGCCGGTTCCGCCGCCGGGACCAGGAACAAGCACCGGTTGAGCGCGACGAGTTTGGCCGGGTACGTAGAAGTGTTTCCGTTCCCTTACCGCTAGCTGACTGTGAATAGCGCAAATGGCCCGAGGAGAAGATCCCGATCAACCTCGAGTCAGTGCCGGGGTTCAACCTCCGTGCCCAGGTCGTGGGACATGGCGGTGCCTATGTCAAGCATATCCAGCAAGAAACCACTTGCCGCGTCCAGATTAAGGGCCGGGGTTCAGGCTATATGGAGGCCTCGACTGGCAGAGAGAGCGATGAGGATATGTTCTTGCATGTTGCGTAAGTTGACTCGGCCCGGTCAGCCTAGACTGAACTAACATGGTACAGGGGCCCGGATCCCGAGAAGGTGCAGAAAGCCAAGGAGCTCTGTGAAGACCTTCTTGCCAATGTCAAGGAACAGTACGAGGAGTTCAAGAGCCGACCGCCCCGCAACTACGGCGGCGGCGGAGGTGGTGGTGGCTACGGCGGCCGGGGTGGTGGCGACTCGTACCAAGGTTACAATCGGGATAGCCACCATCAAAACAGCAGCCACAGCTACAGCAACTCCCCTGCGCCCGGGGCCGGTGCTTCGGCCACGCCACCCGCCTCGACTGGCACTCCGACGTCCGCCGCCGACTACGCCGCTCAGTATGCACAGTATTACGGTACTGCTGACCCGTATGCGGCCTATGGTGGTTACCAGGCATATGTCCAGATGTACCAGCAGTGGGCGGCTGCTCAGGCTGGCCAGGCCGGACAGGCAAGCGCTGCTCCTGGTGCCCCTGGTGCTCCCGGCGCTTCGGCATCCCCGCCGCCGCCGCCCCCGAGCGAGGCTGCCCCACCTCCTCCCCCTCCTTCTGCGGCTCCCCCGCCGCCCCCTCCGTCAGGTCCGCCAGGTGCGACTGGCTACAGCGCGGTATGTTTCACCTATAGAGTGCTCAAGTCTCGCCACTAATGTCAACTATCTAGGTCCCTCCGCCGCCCGGGCTTTGAGTCCCGCTTTCGGCGTTTGAATCAAGAACAAGTACGTGGCGCAAGCACAAGCTAAAGCCACCCCCGCGCTATTTCCTGATGGTGAGGAAGTACCAAGGAAGAGGAGACAAGAGATATGATCCATGGTCTGGGTTGTCCTTTTCCCACGTTAGCCTTGCATCTCGTGGTGATTTATATATTGTTTAGGCTTTCTCCAGCTTTGGTTTGGAGTCAGCTTTGAGTCTTGATGATTCGAAGCTGCTACCTCTGCTGATATTGGGCGTAAGGAGTTGCGGGTGTGAACGGTGGCTTGATGGGGACCAATCAATGTCTCCTAGGAAACTTGCCTGATTCTCATTTTCGTAGACCTATATCTATCAAGCCGTTGAATCATCAGGTTCGCCTGGTGGCTAACAATAACCTTCTCTGAAGACCGAAAACCTCGCGCTGCGGAGATATGTTGACTCGCCAAAACGGGCTGATGTTGCTGTCGCGTGATACTCAGCGACCCCCAGCCATGAAAGCCGTGCCCAAAGCTGCCTGTAAGCAAACACCCCCAAAATTTAGGTGGGGCACAGAGCGCCCCAGCTCCCCATCCCCAACTCTCCAACTCCAACTCCACCCCGTTATGTCACGGTGCATCGCCATGGTCACCCACGATGAGCCACCAACGATACCCGTCCCATGATGCGGTCAAGGAACCGCACTCGGTATCCTTGAAGGTGCTACGGTAAGCCACCATCCATATCAGATCTGTAAGCTTACAATCACTCAAATGAAACGAACATAGGCTCTCCCGCCCATCCCTCGTCGCCCAATACCCCTTCCAACCGCCCTTCTCCTCCCCCTCCGACGGTCCCATCTCCCACCAACCACCCATCCCGGCCTCCCTCGCCTACAGCCCAAATGGCGCCAACGGCGTCCCTACGAACCCGACGCCCTTCGTCCTGAGTCCCATCCTCAACCTCCCCCTATCCTTTGGCTCCGCCTACGTCGGCGAAACATTCAGCTGCACGCTCTGCGCGAACCACGACATCCCCGACGACAACCCCGCAGCGCTAGCAGGCAAAACCATTCGCGATGTGCGCATCGAAGCAGAAATGAAGACACCCTCCTCAGCAACCGCCCTCACGCTCCCGCTCACCCCACCATACCCCCCCACAGCAACAACCACCACCACCACCAGCACCAGCACCACCACCACCTCGGGAATCAACACCCCCACCAGCACCACCACCGAAACCGGCACCGACCTCTCCCTGCACCAAACCCTCCAAAAGATCCTCTCCTTCGACCTCAAAGAAGAAGGCAACCACGTCCTCGCCGTGACCGTCTCCTACTACGAAGCCAGCGAGCTCTCGGGCCGCACGCGCACCTTCCGCAAGCTATACCAGTTCGTGTGCAAGCCCTCGCTGATCGTGCGCACCAAGCCGGGCGCGCTGCCCCCCGCGGATCCGGCGTCGGGCTGCCGCCGCTGGGTGCTCGAGGCGCAGTTGGAGAATTGTGGGGAGGAGGGGGTGATGCTGGAGAAGGTGGGTTTGGAGCTGGAGAGGGGGTTGGGGTATGAGGATTGTAATTGGGAGAGTGGGGTTGGTGGTGGTGGTGGTGCTGGTAATGGGGGGGTGGGGAGGATGAGGCCGGTGTTGTTGCCGGGGGAGACGGAGCAGGTTTGTTTTGTTATTGAGGAGGAGACGGCGGGTGCTGTGGAGGAGGTGGATGGCCGAGTGGCGTTTGGGATCTTGCAGATTGGGTGGCGGAGTGAGATGGGCAATAGGGGGTTCTTGTCGACGGGGAAGTTGGGGACGCGGTTTGTGAAGCCGAGATAGAGAGTTTGATGGATGGTGCTGGAAGAGTAAGAGATTTGATCTCAGTCTCATATGCTGGTAGCAGCCATGACAGGGCCACAAGAACTGCTTTAACTTGACATGTAAAGACATGTAGTCAAGGTACACCAAGAAACCTATGCAATACATAACAATCTACATCCTCCCACATGGCATTGCATTGGATCGTAGGGTGGATTGTCCATGTCAGAAACCCCATGTTACCTTCTAGGTTTCAAGTCACTTCCTCTACACCTAGATGGTGTATGTTTTACTATTTATTTAACAAATGTTCTGTAGCAAAGGAGAATCTCAACAAATAGAGTTAATGGAAGCCCAAACTATCTACATAGCCCCATAGTAGACCCTCAACCAAAAGACACGCCCGATCGGTTGTCTACGATAATCATCACCCGCAAACAATCATATCGGTTAGTAGGTGCGTACGTAATATAGTAGTTCCCAACAAAAGCAAAATCAGCCTTCGACGCCCAGATTTAGGCGTTGCCAGGGTCACAACCCGGCGTCCCGAGCGTTTGGAACGCATCCTAGCCGACGGGTTTGGCGTTTGATGTTTAGTGTACAGTATGATTGCACGAAGTTTGGACACCACCGTTGCTCCATGTACATGACTAGGACGCAAACACAGACACGCCTGCCACAGTCGGCGCCATCCGAGATCCCAAGCCGCAGGTCGCGCAAACTTCGACTGTATGTACGGATACCATAGCCCTCGTGTCCATGACTCGCTACAGATGGGCCCGTGTCGTGCTAAGTGGAGATCACATCCCGTCGAAGATCACCCGTGGTGTGGTCTCGGGTGCGCAAGATATAGTTTCTGACCTAAGACCGAAATCGGTTTGGGTGGTTTTCAGCTTATAGCAGGTCCTGCTAAGACAGGGCCAGGATGACAGGCAAACCAGGTTTTCGGAAGACCCCTCCCGCGTCCGTGATCAAACGCGGTAGCGGGTACTAGCCTCGTGTGACGTCTGGCAAATGCGGTGCCAAGGTGAGTGCCACTGGGGTGTGTGCCTCGGCCGCACGTCTTGAAGCTGATACTTGGGGCGAGAAAAAAGCTGACAACTTTGCCCATTGGTTGGAGAAGATGGTGAGACCGGAGGCATTTTGGTGTTTGCTGGATGGATCCGAGTCCACTAGTTAACAACTGGAGAGTTGCCTGTTTGGGACACTTCCCGGCCGGATGGTTGGTTCACCGCCGATCAACTAGACAGAGGCCCGACGTCAGGGGACGGTTAATCGCTCGTCATGCGGCTCCTGTCTGCCGTTTGTTCTTACAGTTCCACAGAGGTCCGGTAGCAAAAGATATCTGCCGTAAAAAAGAGTAGTGGAGAACGACAACCTGGGAAGTCGATCAACAATCTGGATATCCCAGGGTCAAGATCTGAAGCTCCTCCCCCACATGCCGTAGCCTCAGGAACCCCTGGTTTTGCCGAGGAAGGTTGCATCCACACGGGTCCGAATCGGGACTGATCGTCGACGAGACACTGCGATGCGACTGCAAGATGCCACGGTCAGCCGGGTGTTATCGGCCTTTTTCTCTGGCGCGTCCGACGAAGCTGAGATGTAAGCTGCAACAAGCCTTCGTGTGTGCGGGTTGGGGACATCAACAAGGGTATCGGCAGCATCGCGACGCCTATCACCATCGGCTTCGCTCCGTGTGCTGCCGCTGGGATGGGACTGCATAGATTGCTCCGGCTCAACAAAAGGAGCAATGCAGGTCGACGGCAACGAACTGCATCGCATCTGACTGTTCTGTGTTTACCCATCAGTGGTTCTACTCGCTGTGGCCACAAGGGGAAAGCTGGCCACATGGGGTGCTGGATGCGTCCAGGGCTCCGAGATGCCGTCATCTCTCCTCCCACATAAATTCGAATGCCAGGAAGCTGCCATGTGGCGCCCCAACTCTGGGGAATACAATAACAACAACAACAGCAACGTCCTGCAGCTTCCCCGGCCGACTCGGGTTCGACCACTCTTGTCCCACTTCGGACAGCTTTTCGGCTGCAGGAAGAGGCGCCTGCGCGGCGTCAAGGCTGGCGCGGCCAAAAAGGAGGGCCATCCATCCATTGACCAACTGCATGGATGCAGCCATCCAATGACGGCTTCGGACGTTGTCTTCCTTCAGGAACAATGTAATCGGACGGGGGGTCGACTTGCTGTGGATGGGCGCTAAGTGTAGGTATCGCTATTTCTAACAACTCCAAGAACCGAGAAGGAAGACGGCGGAGTAGTTGACATGGAAGAATCGAAGCGAAGGCCGGCGAGGTCTGAAAAGGCGCTTGTCGGCACCCCCGATTCCCACATCTGCTGCTGGAGGTGGTATTCGATCGACAATTGTGGTCCCTGTTTCGGACTCTTGGGGTCACCCTGGATCCTCCCCTAGACCCCCTCCACTTTGATGTTGGACCCAGTCCGAAAGTGCCTCGTGTTGGGGGGAAAACCGCCTGAAATACAGGAGATTAGGGGCTTGCATAAAAATATCGGGGACACGGCGGTTGATTCCTCGAACGACTCGGGAAACGGCCCCGAGTTGAAACACCGAGAAACAACCAATAACCGGAAATATCGTGAGTTGACATGACATGCAGCCTCGGGCGACCAATGGTGGGGAAAGCTTGCGAGGCGGACGTGCGATGGGGCCCTTGTTCGGAAAGCGTCCGACTCCGGCATCTGTGCAGCTGCCTCCACCACATCCATTCAGGAAGATGGAAGATGGAATAACCTGGAATAGAACCTAGATAGCTCCACCCAAGTTGAAGAGAGGCCCGACGCGCTAGCTAGGGGACCGCCCACTCCCAACAGGCAATCTGGAAACGGGAGGGGCATAGACGTTACGCCCCTTCCTAAAGTCAAGAAAGGAGTGGGCAAGAGCCAGTGTTTCTACTGGGTGAATGTTTTTTTTTGAGTGTTTGGCAGAAATGGTCTGGACTGCCCGATTCCATACGGCCTATCGTCTGCTGCGATCCCCTTTCCAGATTGGCTTGCGTGCATAAACACGACCCAGGAACTGCTGGGGCCAGCAAGGAGGCTAAGGACGCAGGGGCTTGAGAGGGTGCCGCACCTCCTGCAGCTCAATTACAGGGGTTATTGTTAGGCCTAAATGCAGATGCAGAACGGCAGGAATCCAAGGAACCTGGAACAAGAAAAAAAGTAAGAGATCCCACGACGACTTCAACAGGTGCAACGCTCTGGCTCTATCTCTCCTGGATTGTTGCCAAATCGTAATTGAGTCTGAACTCTCCAAGAAGACTGACCGCAGCGGGCCAGCCGTGGCCGCAGTTTTCTAGATCCGGGCCCAATCCGATCGTTCATCTCCGACCTGTTCCTATTCTGGACCCCTACCTCGAAGCAGCAACTCACATCAGCCCGCATCAGCCTGCATCGCCTCACGCTTTTGGTCACTTTTCGTCCAATTTTCATTATCGACTGGGAAGCTCGTGTTGGTGTTGTACCGTCAAGGTTACACGTTAGCGGGCGGGGGCCGTTGTCTCTGGCCGCCGCCGTTGAAATTGGGGAAGCGGACCGCCGTACGGTTGCATCGTTGCACACAAAGTTTGCCGTCACCGACTCTGTGGTGGACCGACACAAAGTTTTGAAACTTTACAGGACCGACAACAAACTCTCCGGCACTCACGAAACCGAGCACCGATTTAAACCGACCGGTCACAGCAACCCGGCCGAACAGAACATTTGAGGAGGCAACGGAAGGGACCGAAAAGAAAGACCGCTGGAAAAGTGATGTATCATGGACAACTCTTCCACACCGCTCGCCGACTACTTCTGGATTGCCGGGATAGAGCACGTCACCTACGATGATGGCTCGACGCCTCAGCAACCCCAGCAGCTAGACGATACGATCGTTGAAGATGGCGAGGGAGAAGACACCGATAGCTCGGTAGCGACCCCTTCGCGTGCTACGGCTCGGCATTCCCGCCAGAGCTCAGCCAACCGCTTGTCCACCCTGTCCAAACTCTCCCTATCGCCCTCTATTTTAGGTGGCGAAAGCCGACCGCTAGAGGACATTGACGGCAACACGAGGAGCAACCGCAGTAGCGCGACCATCCGGCCTATACCCCCGCCCAACTTTAGCGGTGCAAATACCAACGGAAATGGGTTTGCCGATCTGAACGGCTTTGGCGGAGGAGCGGGGATCGGATTCGACGGTTTCCCAGCCGGCTTCGACTTTGATGAAGCTCTCCTTAAGTTCGCCGCTGAGCGGGAAAACTTCCTCGACGATCTCAGCTTCACCGCCGGCGCAAAGATCCACACGAGACCCCCGATGGTCAACCCGAGAGCTGATAAGCTTAGGGCTGAGGATGCCGACGCGAGTGGGAGGAAGAGCCCTCTTAGGAGCATCGGTGGCAGCATCCGCCGCAAGATGAGTTTTAGGGATATGAGCAGCGTGAGGAAGCAGCCCATGCCCCCAAGAGCGGGTACGTATCAAGGGAGATGTGACTTGGGTTTGTTGGTAACCCATGCTAATATGTGTATTCCAGCTTCCGTTCGCACGGCGAAGCGTCTAAGCAACTACAACTCCGTTATCCCCCCTCCCGAGCCGCTGAACCTAGACCCCGACATGCACCCGCTTAAGAGGCGGTTCGAGCCGGTCTTGCTCGACAGGTATCCCCAACGAGATGCCTCGCCGGACGAGTTGGCCAGGCGGGGCAAGTTCCCAGACTACGTACCTATGTTCGCCTTCCCCAACGACATCCAGATCGTGTCCTCAGACGAGCGCCCTCGTTCAACTTGGCACGGGTTCACCATGACCTCGGACGACAATTCCAAGATCTACGGAATCACCATTATTGTTTGGGCGGCGCTGAACGCGGAGGTGGCCGAAGAGGTCGAGAAGCGGTGCGAGCTGTGGCGGCAACGGCACATGAGCAACGAGGAAAGGGAGCTCGCTGCCAGTCTGGGGGGCCGCCTCGCTGCGGATCGCGCACATCTGTCTCAGCTCCTGGCGCAACTCGGCACCGTGCCCTCGGGTTCGGCGGCGCGAGACACTATCGACGAAGAAATCAGCGCGGTCGAAGAGAAGATTGCGCTCATGACAGAGATGCTGAGGCCGCTAAGACACGGCGCGGCATCCAAGATCGACGGCCTTACGGCGGGTGAGACTGGCCTCTGGACACCGCGGGCGTTTGGGATTCTTGGTCGAGACCCTGCCAAGATGGGCTTCTGGAAAGAGTGGCTCAGGGCGGTGACTGTGCCCATGACCGACGGCGCCGTAATGCGGATCTCGCCGAGCTCTCCCAAAGTTGGCCGTTGGCAGCCGCTAGAGCGCTACGTCATCAACCTCTGCACCGAGGCTTTCAGCCCCCTGAGTTCACTGACACAGGTGGAGTTGGGCGTGCGGGAGTTGCGGCTGTATGCACGGAAGGAGGCGGCCAACGAGATCCCGGGATCGAGAACCATCGATATCTACGCCCTCTTCAGGTGCTTGTCGTTGGAGAACATCGTCCTCCTCCTCGAATGCGCCATGTCTGAGGCCCGCATCATCTTCCTATCGTCCCACACCGGCATGCTACATCTCGCGTGCCATGCCCTCGCAAACCTCCTTTATCCTCTGAAATGGGCGAGCATCTTCATCCCGGTGTTGCCCGCCCGGCTCATCTCTGCCCTCGAGGCGCCCTGCCCGTACATTGTCGGAGTGGAGAGACGGTACGAGAAGATCGAGCTCCCCGACGATGATTATGTGCTCGTGGACCTCGATAGGGACTCCATCGACGCCACGGCGCATCCGGTCAGCTTGCCGCGACAACACCGACGGAAGCTTCTCTCGTTGCTCCAGGTTGCTGCGCCTCACCGCTTGCGGTACGGGGTTACAGCTGGGCCTCCTCCGTATGCTGTCGAGGCTTTCCCATACGATGCTTTTTCGGCCGAGGCCGAGACAATCTTCAACCCGAGCACTGTCAAGAGCTCGCTAGGCAAATGGGTGACACAGAATTCATCCACGTTCGGCGAGCCAGACCCTCCTAGCTCGATCCGCACACCTCTCTTCAACGCCTTCGCCAAGGCGAAGGTCGACCCGAGCAAGATGGAGAGGCCGACTACGTCCAAGTCGAGCAAGGGCAGCCCTCCGTCGTCTGTGTCGCCCGTCTCGATGCACTTCCCGCCAATGCCCACAACTCCTGTGTCGCGCAGCGACTCTGGGTTTGCCCAGACGCTGAGAGAAAAGCGGTCGGGGCACTTCGACGATAAGTCTAGGCGCAGCTCGTCGTTCGGCATGGATAGACACCATCCGTCCATGCACCGGCCAAGCCTTCCCTTCCTAAACGGACACAGCCAAAACCTGTCGATATCGGCCATCTCGGTCGACTCGCAGTCGTCATTCGGAGGCTACGCACCTTCAACGTATGCACAGTCGACAATTGCTGCGTCAACCATCATGCCCAACATGACGGTTCAGCCCGTGCGGAACACAGAGAACACGGTTTGGGTGGAAGGGCACTGCTTCAAGTGGACAGCCTCTGAACTCAACTCGACCTGCACGATCTGCGAGGAGAGGTCAGAAGGGGACGGCCTTTACAAATGCAGCGGGTGCAACTGCCTCTCCCACAACCGGTGTCTCGGGTTCGTCTCGCTGGTATGTCCCGAGGCGTTCCACCCCGACCGCGTGCGGGCAGCGTTTGTGCGCTGTATGGCCAGTCTCTTGTACACCTACCGCAAGCACCTCGGCCGGCCAACCAGGGAGCAAAAGTCCAACGGCCAACTCTATGCCTTCGAGATGGATGCCTTCATCCGCAGCCTGCCGTACGACCAGCAAGAGTACGCCACTATGATGCGGGACACCCAAGGTATGTGCTTTCTGATCCCTTCTTTCGCTACCTAAGTTGTACCCAGCTAACACCCCCTCTCCCAGCCTTCAACGAGTTCATCCACGAACGCGAGCGGCAGCCCGCCACGGACCCATCCATCCGCCTCTTCGACGAGATCATCCTCGCCAAGAAGGCCCGCGGCCGCCCCGTCTTCTCGTCCGGCCTCTCGCGCCTCTCCACGCTGCGCGGCTCGCACGGCCTGTACCCGGGCAGCTCCAGCGGCGGCGGCTTCACGGCCCCCAACGCCGCCGCGGCCGCCGCCGCCGGCCGCGCCGCCAAGATCCCCGGCTACCTGTCCGACACCACCGACCACATCTGGCGCACCGCGTCCGTGCCCGTGCCGTCGGCCAAGTTCCAGGGCGACTACAGGAGCGTGGTTACCCGCGTCCCGCTGCGGCTGGACTCGGCGCTCATGCGCCAGCCCCGCGCGATTCAGGGCGTTCCGAGGCCGACGGAGCAGGGCAAGGCCAAGAAGCTGGTCAGGAAGCAGGTGGCTAGTATGCTTGGTCCGCCGGCGGGGTTTAAGGTGCCCGAGTGAGTGTGTGTTAGGTGGGGAAGAGGGGTTGGTGTTGCTGGGGAGTGGAGGGATAGTCGGCGGAGGGGTTATTGCCCCGTTCATCCGGCTTGGTGATTATGGCCGGTCAGCCTGGGGATGGATGTGTGGTTTGCTTTTTTGGTTGGATGGCCGGTCCGTCCGTTCGTTCGTTCGTTCTTTTCAAAAGGCCAGAAGGGGCGAGCGGGCAGTGTAATATGTGTTTGTACGATAAGGCATTGTAATCTCTATTTTGGCCCTTTTTTCCGTCGTCTCGGGCGGAAAGCAAAGCATTGGATGGGAGGGGAAAGGGGGCTGGATTGGGCTGGTGGATGGGAGGTCATAAACACAAAAGGATAGTTTGCTGCTTGCTGAGTATTAGCATTGATTTTGGGATGTCTGGTTTGGGTTTGGACGCGGGGTGTCGAGACCAGATCAGAGAGGCACTGGCTCGCTTTTTGGTGAGGTGAGGGTGGTGGATATTAGTATATTTAGAAGCATAGCACCGGCCTGGAGTTGGCGCGGGCACAAAAAAAAGAAAAAAATATAACACAAGTCATTGAAAGCCGTGGTCTCTTTCATGTACATGTCATTGATGACAAAAGTGTGTTCGATTTGATCGAGGGGTATCATGATCTAAACCCTGCCATTCTTGTCTTCGCTGCGGCCTCTACTGCCGCCCCCTTCGTAGGGATCGGCCGGTGAGTAAAGCGGTAATCTCGGTATAGTACTCGGTAGTGAGACTATTACCTCAATACGCTATCAGCCGCCGGCCTATCTAAAAATAACCCAGCCCGGTGTCTTTAGTATATTGTGATGAAGCCAATCGCTTCCCTCATATCCTCCATACCATGCCGCCCCGCTGTAAACGCCCCAACCGTAGGAAACCCAAACCGCTCTATACCGTCAACCCAGCAACAACAAGCCTTTGCCAACACTCACGCCCCCTTTGGCCCCTGCCCAGGCACCCCCTTCCCCTTCCCCTCCCCGCCCCCACCACTCCCATCCCCATCCTTCCCCGGCTTATCATACCGCGGCATCTTCTCGTACGCATTCGGACTCGGCCGCCGCTTCCTCCGCGCCTTCCCCTCGCCCTTCCTCCCCCGATGTGAGTGGTGCCCGTCGCAGTCGTGCGCGTGTCCGTGCTTGTGGTCGCCGTCGCCCGCTTTCTTCCCGCTTCCGCTTCCACTTGGGTGCCCGGAATCGGAATCGGCGTCGGAGTCGGAGTCGGACGAGTCGGAGGAGGAGGAGGAGTCGCTGGATTCGTCGACGCCGCGCGGGCGGTGGTAGATGCAGCAGACTGGTTGGGGGTGGGGTGTGTTAGTGGGCTTGTGCTGTGGTGGGATGGGTTGGTTGGGAGGTGGGGGTATAGGTGGGCTTACCTTTGGATTTCTTCCTCCCTAACCCCTCATTGTCGACCACGTCGGACCGCCATTGTACCGACCTCCCCGTCGAGGCGTGTGCGCCGCGCAGACGGAGGATGGCTTGTGGCTGGGTCTGGGTCTGTGTGGTTGTGGATGGGGTGGTTTCGGTTTGGCTCGGGGCAGGGCGCGACGGCTGCCGCTGTTGCTGCTGCTGTTGAGATTGGGGGGCGGCTGATGACATGGTGCCGCAAGTAGGTTGTCTTTTCTTTGTATGGAAAATATGTGTAGTCGAGACTCGCCCAAGATTTGGGCTGCCAGTGGTGGACTTGGATGCTTGGTCATGTTAGTTGCCCCACGTCGCATGCAAGGAGCGCACAGACGTTGCTGTGGGGTTGAGGACCCCCTGTCCCCGTTCCTGACCAACAAGGGACCCATCCAATGACAAGCGATCACGGCAAACAGAACATCACTCAGTTGTCAACAAACTCGAATAGCTGAGATGCCCTTATCTTAATGCAAGGGCCAAACATTGAACTTATATTGCAATTGAACCCTTGCTTCGCTTTTCGGTGGTAGTCTATTTGTAGGCGTTGTCTTTAAAAACTTAGTCTGGAAACAGCAAAGTAGAATCTGTAAGTACCAAGAAGGAGACAGGAGTAGCAAAAGGGAACACACAGAGCAGAGTGATTGGAAAGGTCAAGAAATGCTATCCAATGTACTTTTATATTTCCATTCGTTGCCATATGACGGAGCCTTTCAAGGGCTCAGAAAAGATACAGCATTCGCCAAGTTGGGGTTGTGAATTTGAGCTACCTACAAAGCATACCAAACCATAAAGTTCACTCTTTTCTAGAGTATTTGTTTCTTTTCAGTTATCCTCCAATGGCTGTTCGGTATTCAATTTGAGCAGCGGCGCTGTCCTGCTGCTTTCCGTGTCATGTGTGGGGATGGGCTCTGTTTGGGCTTGCACGCAGAATTAAACAACTATCAACCAGCTTAATGACCACAGAGCTTTTCGGATGAAATCACACTGAGTTGACACCTGTGTTTCCTTGTGATAGACTAAGTGCCTGGGAATGTGTCACGATGCTGGTTTGTGAACCACGTCGGCCAGTCGACTGGTTACTCGACCCAGCTTCGCACTTTCTCGCAGCCACAACCACAGCCGCTGACTTGCACTTCCCACCTTCCCGCTCTGTTTGCTTTTATTTTTCTCAGTATCACGACTCCAACACATCGCTTCTCAAACGGAATCACATGCACACTGCGGTTTTGATGGCCATCCAGGTGACGTCAAACTAGGTTGGGTCTCACTGCAGGATACAAGTGGAAGGAAAGCAGGGTCCCGTCGTGCAAACAGTTAACTTTTGGCTCGGCATTGGGTTCCTGCTTCCATTTCCAATGGCAGACCGAGGTTTTTCTTGCTCACCCAAAGAGAAGTCACAATCCACACCCACTTCTGCAGGTGGAATGCGCCTGCCCTCCCTCGTCGACACACACTTCACCTAAGCGGTCGAACGAAACCCACTCGGTACTGCCAGCTGCAGCCTGCCTCGTCAACTCAAAGAAGAAGGAAGTCACCGGGGCAAGCGGGTCCCTGCCGTTTCTGACAACATGGCTGCCCTTAAAGACGGTGAGATGCAGGCAACCGAGGAAAATGATCAACCCACTACTCAAGCCCTTGAGGCGACAACTGGATCGGGGACTGAGCAACAGCCAACGTCCGACGACACCTCTGCGGAAATGCCCCCAAACAAGCCACGGCCCAACCCCGTACGGCGCGAAGCTGACCTGAGCTCCCTGCTAAACCCTAGCGAGAAGGTCGAGCTGACGACGCTGGTTACTCGGGTGACCGAGTCGATGCTCAAGCATGTCACCTTGCTCTTTGACCCCGTCCCCGAGGGTACCAAGGCCGGGACATCCCGCAACACCGTCTGGAGCAAGTTGCCCTCTCACCTCAAGGACTTGAGCCTCCACGACTCCGTGAATGAAACCCAAACCCGGCTCGGCCAGAAGGAGAACGTCAAACCTCCCCGCTCCAAGAAAGCGGGTCGGAACCGAGACAAACGTGGTACTGCTCCGAGTGCCGCCGATGCTCCTAGACAGGAAGAGAGCCATGCCGCCCCACGACTCCAGGAGCTGAAGAAAGAGGCCCTGGCGCACTTCAAAAAGTGGCAAACGGCTGTCCACCGGAGGGTCGGCGAGATTTCGGTCAAGAAAGCACCGGATTTCCAGGGCAGCCCTGCATCTGCTGGCCCCAAAAAGCGCCCCGCCTCTAACAAGAGAGGCAAAGCAGCCGGTAGGATCTGAGCGACGGGACACGTCCTTCAGACTTGCTAACAGCTTGACAGTTCCCAAGTCTCCGGTCACACCATCCATCAGTCTGGAACCCGACCCTGTGCTGACGCAGCTTTACCCGCCCACCGCGACCACGCTCTCCTCATCGCCCGTGGAGAAGAGGTGTCTGTTGCTTCACGCACTACTCCTTCTGCTGCTCTCCATTGAAAACTATGGCGCTTATACCCGGGTCCTGCTCCAGAACATGGCCTCGGCTCTTAAACTGCCTCTTCGTGTCCTAACCGAAGATGAGGTTCGAGTGTGCGATGCCTTGGCCCAGATCGCCAAGGGCATCCCGCCTGAGCTTCTGGCTCCGAAGAAAAGTGAGGATGGCAAGCCCATTAGACGATGGAAGGCTGGGTTGGCGGGTACCCTTGCCGGTGCTATCCCTGGGGCTGGTGGTCTCTTGGCAGCGCTCGAAGCAGCGCGTATTGGGTCCGTTTTTGGGATTTCCGGAATCCCATGCGCAGCCGCAGCAGGTCTTCTTGGTATTATGGGCGAAAATAGCCTAGCTGTGGGCGCGTTGTTCGGCATGTATGGCAGCAGGAACACCGGAAAGATGATGGAGCACTACCTCAAGGATGTCGGCGACTTCGCCTTCCTCCCGCTTCGGGGCTCGCCCAGCCAGCGTTTGGAGATGGGCAAGATCGACCTGGAGAGCCGCCGGCTCCGAGTTGTCTTGGGCATCAGCGGGTGGATGATGAACAAGGATGACGCCGCCAGTCCCTGGCAATGCCTGGGGGAGCAGAGCGAGGTGTATGCCATTCGATGGGAGCTTGACGCGTTATGCAAGCTGGGCGCGTCATTCGATACGCTTGTACGGAGCGCTGCGTGGTCCGTGGCCAAGAAGGAGATCGTTGCTCGGACCAGTGAGCACCGTCCCAGGCCCCCTAATCACTCTGCAATGATGGCTAACTCGCAGGGGCCAGTTTTCTCCAACCTGGCCGACGGTCGATGGCCCGCCAGCCTCCTCAAGATTAGCAAGATCATTGACAACAACTGGAATAACGGCATGGTTCGCGCCGACAAACTCGGATCCACCCTCGCCGACGTTATCATAAGCAAGGCCCAGGGTGAGCGTGGTGTTTCGCTGATCGGATACAGTTTAGGAGCCCGAGCCATCTATGCCTGCTTGATGTGTCTGGCCGAGAAGCGTGCTTTCGGACTCGTTGAAAACGCCATCCTGATCGGGACTCCCGCGCCTTCTGACCCTATGGCGTGGTGCGCCATGAAGAGCGTGGTGACGGGCCGACTAGTCAACGTGTACTCAGAGAACGACTACATACTAGGATTCCTTTACAGGACCAGCAGCATCGAGTTCGGCGTCGCCGGGCTGCAGCGCGTCACCGGGGTTGACGGAATCGAGAACGTGGATGTTACTGCTAAGATCAGTATCCACCCGAGATACCAATACCTCGTAGGCAGTATCCTGCGGCACATCGGCTGGGAAGACACGGACACGACACAGATCACCCGGAACGAGGCCGAGATGTCGTTTTATGAGGACCGTAACCGCAAGCACGAGGAGCGGCGCGACGCTGTCGAGCTGGGCAAGGTGGAGGCCAAGAAAGAAAACGAGCAGGGGATTATCCGGACCAGGATGCGCAAGAAGAATAAGAAATGAACTGCTTGGTGGGTCAGGCTACAATCGTCGGGGAGGCTCGGAAGTATGTTTTGGAGAGGTCGTCTTTGGCGGGAGAGGTGGACGGCGTCATGTTGTCTATTTTAGTGTATTAGCACCCGGCGTTTTAGCCTAGTTGGAGTTATCTGAGGAAACAAACCGCAGAGCAATCAGCATGGTAGTAGCTTGGCTGTCTGCAGCTTGTTGGATGTGTGCCCTCCGCCAAGTCCCCTTCATCCCAGATTTCAGGAAGCAACTGGCCCATCACAACCTGTCTTGTCCTCGCCCATTTCTCTTTCAGCCAATTCAATATCACTCCTCTCCCTTCACCGCCCTCCCCTCCGCATCCGCGCCCCTCACAACACCATCACCCTTCCCGCTCCTCACAACAAAATACCTCCCCACCCTCTCCCCCGCACCCCCGAGCACATCCCAATCCTCCACCCCTTCTATCCCACCACCATCCCCCCCCTGTTCCCCCCTCCTCCTCCTCGGCCGTCGACACCGCCCCCGCACCTCCTCCGCCCGTAACGCCGCCGCCACCCCCGCCGTCTCTAGCCCGATCTTCGCCTCGCGCTGGCCGGCCGCTGTCTCGTCGCGGATTGCGGACAACGGGGGGATGTTGGCGGTGGGCACGCGCTGGATGTCGCGCACGAAGTGGAGTTGCGCGTGCAGGGTGGTGAGCATGTGTGTGGTGAGGGAGGGGGTGGGGGGGTGCGGGAGGGCGGAGAGGTTGAGGAGGTGGTGCAGTTGGGGGGGGGTTAGGGGTGGTTCTTGGGGGGGGTGTGGTTGGGTTGGGGTGGTTGTGGTAGTGGTGGATGGGGGGAGAAGGGCGCGGATGGACCAGGTGGGTTTCGAGAGTAGTGCGTGAGGGTCGTGTTGCTGTGGTGGTTGTTGTTGTTCAAGATGTGGTCGGCCGGGTGGTGTGGTGGAGGTTTGGCGGGTTTGGTGGGTCTGGCCAAGACGGGGTCGCCTGATGAGGCGGGAGAGGGGGAGGCGCGGGCTGGCCATGTTTGTGGCCTGGCTGTCGGGTTGTTGGGTGTGGTTTGAAGCTCGGATGAGACGAGCTGAATGAAGCTGGGGTTGATGTTGAATTGGAAAGTATGTATTTTTGGGCGATCAATTGGAAAAGGCTAGCTTGTTTCAGGGAACGCTAAGCCGAAAGAGGAATCTTTAAACTCGTAACAGCTGGCGTCATAGCTTGCGCTGCAGCCATGAGACTGTGTTGGCCCACTGCCCCGCCTTACCCAAAGCCCCCAACCAGCCCGCTGAGCCCTGTATAAGACTGCAACGCGACACCACCCGACCATAGCCTCGCTCTCGATTCCCGTCCATCTCGAAACCTCTCCCCATTAGCATCGAAACGACACCATGGCTCTCGACCCACGCGCGCTTGAGGATAAGGTGCGCCTACTCCCCAGCCCCGCCACGCCCCCTCGCGCCGCTGCTAACGGTTAGCTACACAGGCGAAGAAGGCCCTCCAGGGCGCGTCCGGAGGATTCAGCTTCTTCAGCAACAAAGAAGAAAAATACCAAAATGCCGCCGATCTCTACGTCCAGGCAGCCAACGCCTACCGGTTGGAGCGGATGAGTACGTCGCTTGCGCCTAGCCAATCCCTTACCCGGCATGAGCTGACCGCAGATAGACAAGGAGGCTGGACTGTGTTTTGAGGCGGCGGCGGGGATTCACAAGGACAAGCTGAACGAGCCGGACGATGCGGCGAACCAGATGGTGGACGCATTCAAGGTCTACCGGAAAGAATACCCCCAGGACGCCATCCGCTGCATCCAGGTGGCCATCAGCCGGTACCAGGCGAAGGGCAACTTCCGGCGAGCGGCATCGCATCTAGAAAATGCCGCCGAGTTGCTCGATGAGGTCGGCGACCGCAAGGGCGCCATCCCGCTCTACACCGAAGCGGGGCGCCACTACGAGGACGACGGCGCAAAGGCGTGAGTGGCCATATGTTAGTTTCGCCCTATGCTTTGTTGCTAACGCTTTTGGGCAGCCTGGCGAACAAGAACTGGCTCAAGGTGGCCGATATGTCTGGACTTGAGGGCGATTACTTCCAGGCCGTGGAACTTTACGAGAAGGTAGCCGACTCATCACTCGACAACCACCTGATGAAATACTCGGTCAAGGACTACTGGATGAAGGCAGGGATCTGCATCCTCGCGACCAAGGACCTCGTCAGTTCCCGCCGTAACCTGGAGAGGTACGTAGAGAAGGATCCGTCGTTTGCGACCCAACGGGAGTACCAGCTGCTCTCGGACCTGATCGAAGCCATCGACGCCGGGGATCAGGAGGTGTTCACCGACAAGCTGTACCAATACAACCAGATGAGCCCACTCGACAAGTGGAAGACGGAGATCTTCCTCAGGATCAAGAACCAGATCGAGGATGCGGACAACGAATTTGCTTGAGATACTGCCTGGATGGTTTTGGCGTTTGGGGTTAGAGCGCATAATTGATGGAAAGATTCGACGACTGTGGGATAGAGGAAGTATGTAACTCGGCCAATGGAACAAACCAAGGCTTGAGCCAACAATCATCCCAGCCAACCTACACCATGCCAATCGTTGCACTGCAAATGTACCAGTTTTACGTACCCTTTGAAAACACTCAGACCATAAACAGTCGACGCGATCACTTCCGATCTTGCTATCGAGGAACACACCTCATTTACATTGTCTGACACTGGGGGTGGGGGCTGGTTACAACACAGCGCAGACACAGCAGCCGGAGAGCCATTGCCGAGGCGTGCTAGCAGTGTAGTACGTCCTAAATAATCCTGACAGTCGTACACATTCACATATCCTCCCATTCCTCACCCTGTTGATCGTGAACAGGGATGTGTGTTCAAGGTAAATCTCACGAACTCTCCCTCAGTTAACCCTGAACTTTGGCCGTCTGTCAACCCTTATCAGACCCTGCATTGAGGTGGGGTTGGCTCCGATAAGCGATAACACCCAACTTTTTGATTCTGCCTCTGAAATTTCTCGATTTCCAGACCGAGAGGTGCTTCGTCTTGCACACCGGACCTCAGATACAGACTGTCAAGATGGCTTCTCCTTCATTGAAAGAGAAGCTGGACAAGATCCGGTCTCCAAATCTGCAGAGCCAGAAGCAGGTGGGTTTTATGATTCTTTCCTCTTTTTTTTCTCGTCGTTTCTTCTTTCCGAAGGCCAGTACTGATTTAATTGCGTTACAGACTGCTAGTATTCTCGAGGGTGTCGAGTCTGCCCTCAAGGAACGCAACACCGAGCCCACCCCTACCGCCTACTTTGCCGCACTCCTCAGCCTCCTCGACAACAAGGCACTCGCACATCCCGTCGTCTATCTTCTCGATGTCATCACACCCTTCGCCCCCGAACCCCTCCTCCGAGCCAAGTTCACCCAGATCCTCACCTTGTTAGCGCCAGTACTGTCCCAGCCCGACGCCGATGCGCCCCTGATTAGATCATCAATTGGTTGCCTGGAGCACTTGTTGCTGGCTCAGGATGCGGCAGCATGGGAGATGAGCGCCGCTGTGATCGGCCCCCGCCGCGCCGTGGGCGGCTTGCTAAGCTTTTCCCTGGACCCCCGCCCGAAGGTGCGCAAGAGGGCGCAGGAAGCCCTGAGGAATATCCTCAAGACCCCCCCGCCGAGTCCCTCCCTCGACCACCCCGCCGCGGCCATGTGCGCCGAGACCGCCATCATGAGCCTGAACGCCGTGGCAGAGAAGGCCGCCCAGCTGAGGAAGGAGAAGAAGGG
The DNA here is from genome assembly GCF_020726465.1 of Chaetomium tenue. Classification (NCBI taxonomy): domain Eukaryota; kingdom Fungi; phylum Ascomycota; class Sordariomycetes; order Sordariales; family Chaetomiaceae; genus Chaetomium; species Chaetomium tenue. The sequence continues at coordinate 1,197,876 of NW_027117334.1, read as the reverse complement.
CTCCGAGGCCGTACATGACCCCGAGCTCATCCACGCGCTGCAGCTGGTCAAGACCGTTGCGTCTGCCAGCGGCGGATGGCCGAGCAAGAAAATTGAGTCGTTATGTGAACTGCTCCTTGGAATCGCCCGGTCCGGAAACGAGCACATGAGCATGTCGGTGTTTGACATTTTCGAGATGATCTTTGAGGGTATGGCGGACGACGTTGCGTCGGCCAAGCTTCCGAGGTTACTCGAGATCATCAAGGAGCTGCGCCCGGCCGCCAACGATACCCAGCTGCTCCCGCCGTGGATCGCGATCGTATCCAGAGCCTACGACGTTTCGGCGCAGATTTCTCCAGAGGAGACTTTCCAAGAACTGCTAGAGCCATTCAACATGGTGGCGGGGTACCTTGAGTCCGAGGCCAAGAACATCCGGATCTCGGCTTCGGAGTGTTTGGTGTCGTTCATGGCGAACTGTGTCCCCAGACAGGTGCTGGTGGACCCATCAATATACGACGAGAAAGTTATCCAGCAACTAGTGAACACGGTGGAAGGTCTTCTCACTGTGAAGTACCAAGCAGCGTGGCTTGAGACTTTCAACGTCATTGGTGCCATGTTTGACGCCCTACGCTGGGCAGCGGCGCCGCATCTCCTCACCATAACGAAGAGCATCGGTGAGATGCGCGGTAACGATTCATTCGCCGGGAAGCAAGAGGCGGACGAAGTGATTGGGAAGGCAATTCGAGCAATGGGCCCGGAGGCGGTTCTGGGAGTCTTGCCCTTAAATCTCGCCAAGCCGGCGAGAGGCCAGCCGGGGAGGGCTTGGATGCTTCCGCTCTTGCGCGACTACACATCAAACACCAACCTCGCCTTCTTCAGAACCGAGTTTGTGCCCTTGAGCGCGGCTATGTTCCAGCGCGTTCTTGACCACGGTGACGCCCCGAAGACGATGGAGATCAAGATCTTTGAGACAGTTGTGCAACAAATTTGGTCCATCCTCCCAGGATTCTGCGATTTGCCGCTGGACCTCGTGGAAGCGTTCGACAAGGAGTTTGCCGAGATGTTGACAAGTCTGCTCTATGAACAAGTAGAGCTGCGTCTGGATGTCTGCCGTGCCCTCAAGGCGCTCGTGGAATCCAACCAAGCCGTCGCCTCAGCGACAGAGGAAGAAGACCCCGTCCTGCACAGCAGGGTAACCAAGGAGGCGGCGCGGAAGAACCTCGGGTACCTGGGAACTACATTCTCTGCCGACTTCCTTGCGGTGCTCTTCAACGTCTACAGCACAACCCTGCCCCAGAAGCGGGGGCCAGTCCTGCAAACCATCAACGCCTATCTCAGCGTCATCCCGCCGGCGCGGCTCATGGAAACGTTTGACCTCGTGTGCGAGAAGCTGGCTGCTGCTCTCCAAGAACCGGTCGAGAAGCCCAAGAACCAGCAGAGCGGCGAGCAGGTGCCTTCCACAGCCCACACGCTGATGGACCTTGTCGTCACTATGTCTATCTACCTACCGCGAGAGAGCTTCGAGGCTCTATTTAAGATCGCGTCACTCGTTGTCTTCAAGGATGACGACCCACAACTTCAAAAGAAGGCTTACAAGATGATTCCGCGGCTAGCGGATTCGGAAATTGGCAAGGCCGCTCTTGAGCAAAGGCACCCCGAGCTTCAGAGCCTTATCCTGTCGAGCGCCGAGAAGGTGTCTGCGCCCGCCAGGCGAGATCGTCTTGCCGCAATTACCGCGCTGCTCCCCTTTATTCCCCACACATCACTCCATTTCATTCCCGCTGTCCTCTCCGAGGTGGTCATCAGCTGCAAGGAGAACAATGAGAAGGCTCGGACGACAGCCTTCGACCTCCTTGTTTTGATGGGCCAAACCATGGTGGCTGCGGACGGAGCAGTGATCGATAACAGCAAGGTCCCGAACATGCCCAAGGACGCGCCGGCAGTAAAGGCCTCGATGGAGGAGTACTTCACCATGGTTAGCGCCGGTCTCGCAGGCAGCACGCCCCACATGATCTCAGCTTCCATCACCGCCATCACCCGCGTCCTCTACGAGTTCCGGGAGCTGCTAAGCAAAGAGACCATGTCAGACCTGGTGCAAACCATGGACCTCTTCCTGACCTCTAACAACCGCGAGATCGTCAAGAGCGTGCTGGGCTTCGTCAAGGTGTGCGTCATCAGCCTGCCGGCCGAGCTCATGACCCCGCGCCTCCCGACCCTGATCCCCAACGTCATGGTCTGGAGCCACGAGCACAAGGGCCACTTCCGCTCCAAGGTCAAGCACATCCTCGAGCGCATGGTCCGCCGCTTCGGCGTCGACACAGTCAACAAGCACTGCCCAGAAGCCGACCGCAAGCTCATTACCAACATCCGCAAGACCAAGGAGCGCAGCAAGCGCAAGAAGGAAGCCGCCAAGGAGGGCGGCGGCGACGACTCGGACGGCGAGGGCAGGCGCAAGAGCCGCTTCGAGAACGAGTACGACCAAGCACTGTATAGCAGCGAGGACGAGGACGGCGGCGGCGGCAACGACTCAGACCATTCAGACGACTCGGACGCCGAGATGACGGGCCGCAAGCAGAACCGCCGGGGCGGCGCCGCCGCCGCGCACCGGGGCGCTAATGCCTACATCCTCGAGGACGAGGCCGAGCCCCTCGACCTGCTCGACCGCAACGCCCTTGCCAACATCTCCACCACCAAGCCCGGCCGCCTGCGCAAGGACGGCACCGGCAAGCGCATGAAGGCCAAGACGGACGTCGACGGGAAGCTGATTTTGGGTGGGGATGATGACGCTGGCGCGATGGATATCGACACCCCCGCCGCCGGTACAGCCGGTGGTGAGGAGGAGAGTGGCGTGGGCGCGTATGTGGCTGCGCTACGGGGCAAGGATGCGCCGCGTCGTGGTCAGCGCGGGAAGTTGAAGTGGAGCCGCGGGCGGAAGGGGGATGATGATGACGATAGCGATGATGGCGGCGGCGGCATGGATGTTGATGAGGGTGCAGCTGCGAAGGCGTTCAGAGATAATAAGCGCGGGAATGACCGCAGGAGAGGTGGTGGTGGTGGTGGTGATGGAAGGGGGAGGGGTGGCGGTGGTGGTGGGTTTGGGAGAGGGAGGGGTGGTGGAGGGAGGGGAGGTGGACGTGGTGGGAAGGGGGGGATTGCGGCTGCTTCTGGGCGGAGGGGGTTGGGACAGGAGAGACAGAGGGGGCCTGCTACGCAGGGGAGTCGGGTTAATAAGGGTGGGAGCAGGCGGTCATGAGTTGGGGGTTTTGTTTGGAGGGCTGTGGTTGGTTTTATGTTTTATTCCGTGGTGTTGAGGTCGGGTAAAATGGTTCTGATCTAGGGCTTGAAATTGTTTGATCATGTTCTTTGTGAGCTTGCGGGTGAGTGTTTCCCCAGAGAGAAATGAGTGGCAATTCCCTTAATGATCGATGGTAGAGTTGAACCTCACCTCCATGCGGTATACTTCCACAGCAACGACTCTGTAATAAAGGTAGATGGAATGTACCGTAGACATAACTGCGGCTTTACACCCTTCTGAGTTGTACTGAGAGGTGCGTGAAGTCGCGAAGTTTGAGCGATAGTCTAGAGTTTTCTTGACAAAAAGTCCCCCCGACCGAAATATTTCCATTCTCCAAAGCCGAGGTTTATCGGAAGACACGATGCAGCTCGATCCAGAGAGAGGCGGCTTGCTCTCAAGGCTCATTGATTGGGCTTGCCATCTTTGCGCGCGCCTCGGCTGGTGTCCACTCATCGAGTCTGGACATGTCTCTAATGCACCCCCTATTGGGCGAAGAAGAGGGGTGAGACATGGCGCCTCAACGACACAAGGCTCGCTGCCTTGCATACTCAATTCCCACATCAACCACGAAACTGCGAGTGAGACACGGGGTCCAACGTCTACTCAGCCTTAATGAAGGAACCGCGCGGGTTCATGGCTTCTTTCTAGGCCTAGGGCTTGGTCTCCCAGCGAATGAAGAAACCTCTCGTAACCGCGCGCTCTGCTCTACCCCTATTCTCTGAGTACACATTGCACTTCTCGCGGCCTTATAAAGGGGGATAGTAGACGCCTCTGAAACCTGACCAGCCCAAGCACTTCTACAAACACTTCGAACCTAAGATCACATCCAATGTCTCTTACTAATTACATTCTCAACGGGCGTGATGTCCCCAAGTCCGATGTCATTCTCGAGCTGACCCTTGCACTCAATGCAATACTATCTGCGGCCACCTTGGTCGAGAATAACCTATCCCGCATCGACGAGACCGACGATGTCAAGGAGAAGATCCCCAGCGCCTTCAAACGTACTGCCCGCTCGCGTACACCGCCCCTCGTCCAACCCACCGTCGTCCTGACTTTCTCGGACCCGCCAGCCCAGTCACGCCCCTATTTCACCATCGGCTACGACCCAGCCTCGTGTGATGTCGTCTGCGCCGACCCCGCCGTCGACGACGTCCACTTCAAGCTGGCGCTCGAGGGCGACCACGTCGTCCTGTACGACGTCTCTTCTTCCGGCAGTCACATCACCCTGGACGACCGCGGCACCCACCAGACCTATCCAAAGCCGGGGGCACCCTACCGATGCATCCTACCCCTAGACTGCAGGGTCACTCTCAAGTTCCCAGGCCACGAGTTCATAATCCGCATCCCCTCCCGCAACCTAGCCGAAGCCGACGACTACTGCCAGAACCGCGATGCATTCCTCTCTCACCGCTCAGGGGGTCCAGCCCCCCCCGCCGGCTTGCCCGAGCCGTCCCAGTACCATGGCAGCAACTGGCGACCCATGTACTGGCTAGAATCCCCTCTCGGCAACGGCGCCTTCGGAACCGTCTCCCGCGCCCACCGCCTCCACGACTGGGCCGTCTTCGCCATCAAAGAACTCAAACCCGCCACCACATCCCAACCCTCCCCCCACCCCAACCAATCCACCACCACCACCACCACCACCAACCCCCCAAAACCCCGCCGCAGACGCTCCTCCCCACCACCCATCGACACCCACACCCTCGCGCACGAGCTGCGCGCACTCCGACGTCTACCACCACACAACCACATCATCCCCTACGCGGACTGGTACGACGACGGTCCCGGGCGGGGGCGGAGCATGCTGGTGATGGAGTACTGCGCGGCGGGCAGCCTGGCCGACCTGCTCGCAACATCGGCATCGTCGGGGGGGGCATCGGCGCCGTTCTCGCACAGTGTTGTGACGCTCGTCCTGCGCCAGGTGGCGGAGGGGTTGGCGTTTTTGCATGCGAATCGCGTCACGCACAGGGATTTGAAGCCCGCGAATGTGCTGGTTCGGGGGACGGAGCCGTTGGTGTTGGCGTTGGCGGATTTTGGGTTGGCGGGTTTGGGGGGGAGGGGGGGGGAGGGGGTGATGAGGGGGGTGTGTGGGACGGTGTTTTATAGTGCGCCGGAGTTGCTGGGGGGGGGGCCGTATACGGAGGTGGTGGATGTTTGGTCGATGGGGGTGGTGGGGATTGAGATGGTTGATGTGATGCTGACGGGATTGACGGCGGACGTGGCTATGGACTACCCCAGGGGGATCGCCGCTCGAGCGAAGGCCATGTATGAGAGGAGCTCGTGGCCGGTTCTGGAGATCGTGAACAACATGTTGAGGTGGCAGGGCTCAGATCGGCCTACGGCGGCCGAGTGCCTCGATGATCTTGATCAGCTGCTGAAGCTTGAGCGGCCGAGTTTGGCCGAGCTGGCGACGCTGGCGAGGTCGGGCGGTCACGGCCCCTCTCCAGAGCAAGTTCGCTATTTTGCCATGGGCGCGGGCGCCACGGTACGGCCTGCCGCTGCCGCACCGGGCACGCCGATAGGGGGTGATGGTTATGGTCGATCTCCGGACCCAATCCGCCGTTCTCCCCAGGGCACGGCAGTATGGTAGTGCACGGAGGGGAGTTGTGAACGCGCCGCCTTGAGGGTGGATGGAAATGCCTTGTATTGCGGTAGAACGGGGCAGCAAGGGGGGTTGGGGTGGAACGGTGATAACAACGGAATACCCTCTGGTTGACAACGGATGCAAAAGTAATGAATCTAGTAACTATTTCGTATATGATGGATTCCAGTGCGCCTGTCCCTTATTACCAAAATTAGTCTTCTTTGTTTACACCCCTTTTCGCCCCACAAACCCCCTTTTCCCCCTCGACTCTCAACATCACTTGCCACACATGTTCAAACCAATCACTGCCTCGTAGCGTTAGCACTGACGCCGGTCACCTTACCCCCCATTGCCGCCCCTGTTCTACGCTGCGGCGCCGCGTTGTTTGATCTCTGCGTTGAAGCGCTAGCACGCCCCTTTCGCCCGGGCCGTTGCTCCTCCTCCTCCTCGACACGAGGCAGCATTCTACGGACTGTTCTCTCCTTGAGAGATGGATTCTGTGGTGCTGGTCTCGGTGATTCGGAGCGCAATTGATGGCTCGCTACACGTTTCTGCGCAGAGATAGCAGGCTGCTCACTCCGTGCTACGCTCATGGGCTTGGGCTGTTGAGGAACGCCCGTGCCCCTCTTTTCTAGAGGGTTCTGTCCTGTCGTGGTGACAATGCTAGGACGTTGTGGAGCGATAGAACCCTTCTGTTCCCTGTGGTTTTGCGCCTGGGTACGGGATGCTTTGGGTAATGGTGCTTCCAGTGAGTTGGACCGTGGGAGAGCGTCAGTGCCTCGTTTGTGGCTGGGATTGTGGGCTGGAACCGCAGCAGCCGCGGCGACAGCTCGGAATCTCGACGTCTGGAACTCTCTCTCTTCGATTTCTCGAATTTCAGACGATCGGAACACTTGGCTGCTAGTGTGGGGCGAGGATGAGTTGCTAAACTGGCCATCCTGGTCCTGGTTTGGGCGCAAAGAGTCTAGAAAGTCGCTTGCGTCCTCAATGCATTCGGCTGCGGGGAGTCGATCGTCAGGATCTCGGGCCAGCATCTTCCTCACATTGGCAACGAGCCTGTCCCTGGGATCCCGGTTAAACATGCCCTGTATCTCGTCAAAAACGAAATCGGAGTAGTTTGGTCCACGGTTCCCTGGCAAGGGCGGCAGGCCATTTTTTATCAGCGCAAACCCAACAACACCGAGGGCCCAGATATCGACGGCATTGGTGTAACCGACTCCCCATATCTCGGGAGCCATGTAAGGCGTGGTGCCACAGATCGTCTCCATGCGAGAGCGGCTGTCGCTCTTTCTGTCTGCCAGGCCAAAATCAGCTAGGGCAAGGGAGAGTGGGCTCTTGCTGCGCAGGAGGATGTTGTCGGGCTTGAGATCGCGGTGCGTGATGCCTTGGCCGTGGATATAACGCAGTCCTTCAGCCGTTTGCTTTAGGATCTCGGCAATTTCGGACTTTTTGAAGTGCTTTTTTGGATCCCTTATCATTTGTTCGAGGTTTCCGTGCTGGCAATATTCCATGACAAGAATCCAGCGGCCCGGTATGTCTTGGTACCAGTCCATATACCCAACGATGCGTTCGTGTCTGAGAGATTGCAATGCTTCCATCTCCTTTCTCAGGTTTCTTTTGTTGGTGTCAGAACCTTTCTTCTTGTTTGATTCGAGCACGGATTGCAGGTTGGACATGGAATGGAACCTGGGGTTGGATTCGACGATTTGCTTTGCGGCGAAGACATGCCAGTCTTGCAGACGGTGCACCATATACACGGTGCCAAACGAGCCCTGCCCCAACTCTTTTGCAAACCAGTACATATATTTCCTCCTCTCAACTGTCGGGTGAGAGGGAGTCGCGCTCTCTGTTGGGACCTGAGAGGCGATGCTCAGCGCTCCAAGGTCGGAGCACTTGGCGAAGAAGGCATCACGCCTCTTGCGAAATTCGTCAACTTGAGTGCTGTCGAGAGAGGGGACTCTCAGCATGAAGGCCATGCTGTTCTTCCGCTCAAGGTTGATGATACACCTGTGGGGTAGGATACACTTATACGGGGCGCCGGGCTTCGGCCAGGTTTGCTGCATTCCGCGTTGTCCTAGACCCAGACTGCTTCCACGTGAGGAGAGGTCGTACAACACGACGTGGTCGCCTTCGATAGCGACCTTGATGTGCTGGTTGCTCACTGAAGGGGAGCTACAGACGACGTCACAGCATTTGGGATCGCGACCAATGACGAAGTGGGATCGCGATTGGCCCGGAGGGTTGGAGAAGGAGAGGACGATGGTGAAAGAGGGAACTTCTTCTGTTTTGGCTCGTTCATGGCGGGAGAGCACAGCGGTGCTCGAATCCTCATGAGTACGGGACCGGTTAGCCTTAAGAAAGGGACCACATCCTTCGAAGGCCGATACTTGTAGTGTTAGGACGATGTCTGGTCTAGGCACCCTGCGCCCCTTCACAACGCAATTGTCAAGATCCATTTAAAGGTAATTGGAGGAGTCGTTGCGATGATGAGAAATAGGATGGTACGATGAATACTAGTTTACAAATTGTACAATCCTCTGGGTCGCCTGGGGTTATTAAATCCCTTCATGACGCTAGACGGCTCTCATGGCAGGCCTGTCACACTGGGTTGTCGGTATGACGTTGATGAGGGGCTTTTGTAACCGAGAGGGGTGGTCTCATAACCCAGCAACCCGAAAGCTGAAAGGTGAGGCGTTGCCGCCGTCCAGCTGGTGGCCAGGGGGGAGGGGAGGAGGGGGGGGGGGGGGGAAAGGGGTTAACCGGTTATTGTTCATGTTCCATGGAGGAGATGGAGACGGAGGAAACGCGAAGAAGAAGAGAAAGCCGTGATGATGAAAGGGAGGGGTCACAAAAAAGGTTGCAGGTTTGACCTGTGCGTGAGGTCAACAGTGGCCGGTTTTTCGAGTTTCATGGATTGAACAGTCGGAGGGAGGAAAGTGAGGCCAAAGTTACACAGCAGCCGACTTATAACCGAATTATCAGACTATCAACAATCCCATTTTGCGCGACAGTGATGAATCTCGATTTGGAAGGTGCCATTTTGGTCTCGATATGCAACAACCAATTTGGTGCTTCAGGGTTTCACGCTCTGCGACCTGCATCTTGCAGAACCGTCTTCACGACGTTAATTACCAACTTCTCTCCGCTCCCCGTCTCCTATCCACCCAGCCGTACGTATAAGCAGCCTTAGGTACCCAATTGATTTTGGTCCATGAACCATCAGCTTATTTAGACTTTTAAAGTTTACGGGTAGTCATCAATCTGATTGTGCGTTGCGGGCTGTCCCGCGCAGCTCACTGCAGCTCGTTGCACCGGTTGCCGTCGCCATCATCTCGATTCATCCATGTAATCAACCAACCGACCGGCCGACCGACCGACCAACCAGCCAACCAAACACCCCTTGAGACGGCCGCTCTGGGCGGGGGCCTCATGAGCTCACACATCTGAACCTAAAATCAGACCAACGTCGCAACGGCCTTGTGTTGCTCACAGCCATTCTTCCCGTCAATCCCAACCCCTCCGCAGCTCATCTCGTCTTCCCTCAGATTTTGGATATGGCATCGCCCTCGGTCAGTGGAAACGAATCCGAACCCCCCGTAGCCCAGTTGTCCTCTGCAAGTCGGCCTCCTTCCCCGTCTCTTGTTCCGGGCTTCCTCAACCTTGATGTCGTGAATGAGAAACTCAGGTTTGCATCGCCGTCTCGCGTTACCTACCATAAGACCCCCATCAACCTAACACCAGCTACAGACAACGCACCCTGTCCCCAGAGACCCCGAGTGCTGAAAAGGAGCGCACGAAGGCTCGCAAACCTTTTGACGAGCTCGTTGAGCTGGGAGGCATACCCTTGCGGCCTTGGGTCGACTACCGAGCCGAAGAGCTCATCGATGCTCAACGGGGCGACGACAACGGGGAGGAATGGATGCAGTGCCGCTACATGGATGAGCGAATGTACTGGCAGTCCCAGCTGAGGCTTTGGTCCCGATTTGCGAAACGCCGGAGTCAGGATTCTGAGTCTAGCCTCCGCACATTAGACCCAATTGCCGCCGTCAGTGCCTTTACCGCCTACTTACGAAACCATCTACAGAGAGATATGGAAGACCGCGAGCAGCCCGGATGTGAACTGTGGTCCAGCTATTTCAACATGGAGTGGCATAGAGAGTTTATTGAGCTCGTTGTGGAGAATCTCCCTGTTGCCGACGCCCTCCTCAAACAGCTGAAGGTGAAAGGCGGGGATAGCAGCGTGCCAGAGATGGCAGAAGTTACTCAAGAGGGTCTCATTAAAGAATACAACATTCCCCGCCAGGAGCTCTGGGACAAACTTTGGGACCACACTCAAGCGTCATTGGCCGAGTCAGGGGCCGAGTCGTTGCTCCCGACAAAGCGGCAGAGAGACGAGGCAGACGACCCCAGACGACGCAGACAAAAATGCAGACGAAGAAAACGCGAGACCTCCAAAACGCATGGTGTTAAGCGCGAAACTGAGCGTCGGGACTGATGGCCTTTCACCAAAAGAGAGCCAAAAGGTGCCTAAACCGTCAATAGGGTCGGCCGGCGGCAATTGACGTGGGAAAGGGCCCCGAAAGCTCGGCTCTTAGAAAGCCGGACATGCCGAACACTGAGAAACGCAAAGTCAACGGGCAACAGAGGGGGTGAGTGAATACGCTTCAGCAGAGGGCTACAGGCCTATCGTGATCATTATCAGACACTAATATGGGTAATACGCCACGGACGACGAGGACGGCGGAACGTAGCTGGGCGGAGTTTGCGAAGCTGCGCTGAGGTTGCTACTCGTTTGGGGGGGGTTAAGAAAGGTGACTGTAATAACCAAATAACCATATAGTGAGTGACCAAATGCTAAGTTCCAATGTCGGCGGCTACCGCAGCCTCGTGTTTGATAACCCCGGATTCCAGGACTTCGCCTTTGTTTCAAGTCTCAGGGTCCGGCCGGACCAGGGATGCTCTCAGCCGTGCCACAGCAATGATCTAACTGTGCAGGTTTTCAAGCGGAGAGCTCAGTCCCAGGTTGGGGGCCAAATCCAGGAAGGCCATGCACTGCGCGTGTCACTATATTTATTATGCCAGCCGGGAGGCGTATGTTTAGGCCAATTGGTTGGCTGTTTGAGGCCCGCGAGGATGTGGCTGTCGCAGCTTCCCCCTTCAGTGGCTACGGGATTCAACGAAATCAGGTCACGACATTGAAGCAACAACGGATTTCATTGCGGTAGTACAAGGGCAGACCGGGCTTGTGGCATCGCCGGACGGGCCCAGTTAACCGGATCTCTGACAACGCGAGCCTCCATCGAGGGCATGGCCGGTACTGTGAGGATGAAAAGGAGGATAGGGCCCCGGCATTTGGTGAGCTTGATGGCACATAAAATAATGAAATGGGGACGTTGAGCCGGGTGTCGAATGCTCTTCTTGCTTTTAGACCGAAATACCGTCCACCACCCTCTCTTTTCTTCTCCCATCTCGGTACTTCCCTATCCAGATCTGCCGGCAGATCCAAGGATACAACCACAGCATAACACAAAATATCCCATGATTCCATCGATACACGCCACCACACTTGAACTATCCTCCTAAGTTTCTTTCACCGGTACGTGTACATATATAGCCCCCACACCAGCCCCCTTCCCCCCTTCCCCTTCCCTTCTCCCAAAACTAACAACCGAAAAAACCGCCCCCACCCACCTAACACCCACCCCAGCCAAAGAAAAAAAAAACCCAAAAACCCCCCATGGCAACCTCCTGCCGCACCTGCCACCACCCCCTCAACTCCCCACCCCCCACCCGGCGCATCCAACGCCCCTGCCCGCGATGCCTCGGCGCGCGGCGCGTCCCCTGCCAACGGTGCCAACGGTGCCAGTACCAGCGATGCCAGTGCCAGCGCTGCCAGGGGCACCAGGGGTGGTGTCTGCTGTTCCGGGCGCGGCCGCCGCCGCCGCGGCCGTGTGGCGCGCGTAACTGTCGGGGCGGGGTCTGTGATTGTGGAGAGTGTGGGGGGAGGGGGGTGGTGGTGGAGGAGGAGTTGTGCCCGGAGAGGCATCATTATAATGTGTATGTGTATCCGAAGGGGTCAAGGGGGGGGAGGGGTGGTGGTGGTGGTGGTGGTGGTGGGTGGAGGGCTTGTTCTTGAGGTTGGGGTTTTGTTTGCTGGCTTTCTGACTTCATTTCTTGATTGATTGATTGGGGTTGGGGGATGTAGGGGGGTTTGGTGATAGGGGTTGGTGATGTGGTGTGGTGGCTTGATAGTGATGTTGCGGGTTGATGTCTTTGCTGGCGAGGCCGTGAAGAGGGAGAGGCCGGAACTCGAGTAATCTGCGGGCAGATGATCATTCTGAGACGGCATACCAAAGCCACGGCATCCAAACTAAACGGTCTAAACCGTGATGTGACATGTCTTGGACTCTTGATGTGCACACGGGAACAACTTAGGTAACAAGCAACATTAAGTCTCTCATATTGGTTGGTGATTAGCCATTATTCTCCCTCATTCTTCAACGAAAGAACCTCCTCAGAAGTCGAACTTGTGAGACACGCAAAGGTTGGACAGTTGAAGTTGCGGATTCTACCATGTGAGTGACTGTCTGATTGGCCAATATATTAAAACAGTGCCAATGAAGACTACACTGTAGTGTACACACAGTACGACCATGAAATAAAAGTTTGCCGGCCGTAACCTTCCCCACCTTTTTCTTTTCTCTTTTTCTTCTTCAGAAAGTTTACCCCCGGAGACGCAGAATTTAGGCCCGATGTTTCAGAGAACTGGAATTCCAGGACTTTGTGTGTACATCGGGTTGTATTAACCGGGTAGAGGAATCGGCGTCCCAAGAATTGCTGCTATGCTGGCCCTTTTGGGCTGGCGATGAGTGAGCGATTCCGTTTGGCCTCGACATTTCCAGACTTGTCCGTGATTTGAGTTGCGTGTGATATAACGGGCATTATGCGAGGAGTTCCAATGGTTGTTCGTCCAGCTGTCAGAAGCTTCTTGTTGCACAAACACGGTTCAGCGATCATTTTTGCTCCCCGAGCCGTCTCCAACCGTGCCATGACTGATGTTGAATAACTCACGCCAAAGACTGGTGTTGACCCAAGGCAATCTTGGCCGATACGTGCTAAGCACCACCCAGTCCCCTATCGTGGTTGTTCTTGCCAATCTTTTGTACCCAAAATATTTTACGACTCGACATCAAAAATGCAAAGCATCAGGAAAAAAAATACTTCTAAGCGAGACAAAAACGTCACCTGTAGGATTCGAACCTACGCTCCCGAAGGAACTGCCTCACAGCTAACTGTAAATTAGCAGGGCAGCGCGTTAACCACTCCGCCAAAGTGACTGATGGTATACGTTTTCGTAACCCTTCAAGCCTTTACATATGGCGCACTGGGCTACCTCTTGTTATTTGCCAGACACAACACTAGCCCCATCCTCCTAGTAGTGAAAAGACATTGCTGCAATGTGTTTAGTTGATCTAGATACCTACCAGTTTAAGACCTTGCAGAGAGCTCTTCCACATATGGTGTGATTTGTGGCGTCCCGCTTGCCAGGAAAAAAGGGAGCCATGGCTTGACAGGGCCGGCAGCAATGTGGGCAAGTGCGATTGGACCGAGGCCTTTCTGCGCCTTGTTTTCTGACCCAACCACAGAATATTTTCTCTGATGGCAGCCCCCGGCTTTTCGAATGCTGCGCATCAGCATCAGCTCCTTCCCCAGGCCGCCAGTGTCTCGCATTTGCCCTCTTCAACCTAGTAAGGGGCTCTTTGCATGAACTTCCCGGTTGACACGCCCGCCAGGACGCACCAAATGTTCACACCCCGTTCCAAATCCTAATGTGGATGGATGTCCTGGGCTGCTCACACGACACTGCCAGGAACAAAGTTTTTATCAGAAAGTATGGTTTAAAACGATGCCTCGTTGTTTATGACATTGCCTATGACACATTTGCCTGCCGTTTCTAAAATGTCGATATCAAGTGTTGCTAGCCATTATTATCCACGTTGTATACACACCATTTACTATTCTTGAGATGGACTCTCAACTGCTTGTATCCCGCAGCCAAGATGTCTGCACACGAAGCCCCCATGTAAGTCGGAATCCGACGCTGCTCTGGCGGGTACCACCCCGTTATTCTCGAAACGTCAGTGGCTGGAATGGAAGACACGCCTCGGCAAACTGCTGGACGCTGAGGTTGCGACCCGCATGCGGCCTGCATCAAGATCTGCGCTTCGCTGTTCTCGGGGCTGGGCCCGGGCCAGCTGAAGATGACTGGGTCTGACTTTGCCAGCTATGTTGCGCCCAAACGCGCCCCAATTCGACGCCCAATAGCTCCTGGTGCCATTCTTCCAGAACAGACCACTGGCGATCCGTTTGAGCCGGGTAGCCTGACTTCATATGTCTCAGTACCCCTCCGTGGCCATCTCGTTCATCGAGGCCCGCTTACAGACTTATACATCCCATCCGTCCCACCCCGCTCAAACTTTTCTCACCACACCTCAAATTCATGCCCTGGTACCTGTACGACAATGCTGAACCCGGCTGACCCCTATCCCAGGAAGAAGGTTGCCGTTGTCGGCAGTGGCTGCGCTGGAATCGCGGCCCTGTGGGCGCTGAACCGCAGCCCTCATGATGTCTACATGTACGAGGCCAGTGGGCGCCTTGGCGGGCACGCTCAAACGGTAGAGTTCACCAATGGGAAGTACAAGACGATGGTCGACACTGGCTTCATCGTCATGAACTCAGAGACGTACCGTAAGTAACCTAATCCAGTCCGTCATGACCTGTGCTGACCCCTGGGCAGCGAACTTTCTCAATTTCCTCAAGAGGATTGGCGTCAAGACAGACCCCACCGAGATGAGCTTCTCGGTGTCGAGGGACCAAGGCCGCTTCGAGTGGGCAGGCTCGAGCTTCGATACCCTATTCTGCCAGCGCGGGAACCTCTTCTCGCCGAGAATGTGGCGCATGCTCTTCGATATCTTCCGGTTCAACCAGTTTGCCGTGGATATTCTGAAGGCGAAGGAGCCAACCGAGGAGACGATCGGGGAGTACCTGGACCGAGAAGGCTATTCGAATGCGTTCCGTGACAACTATCTCATCCCCATGGCGGCCGCCGCTTGGAACACGAGCCCAGACAAGTTTGCCCTCGACTTCCCGGCGGTGACGCTAGTCCGTTTCTTGTGAGTAGCCCACGGCATAGGGTGTTTGATAACGCTGACAACCTGTAGGTGGAACCATCATCTTCTCTCAACCTTTGCCGCCCGGCCCGAGTGGCGGACCATTTCCACGGGGTCCAAGACGTACATCGACAAGGTCTTCCAGGGCTTCCCGCCGAATCACCTGCGACTCAACACGACTGTGACAGCACTCACCAACGAGGCCGACGGGCGTGTGCGCCTGCATACCCAGGACGGCAATTCCGAGGTGTTCGACCACGTCATCTTGGCAACCCATGGCGACCAGGCGTACTCGATCATCCGCAACTCGGCAACTGAGGAGGAGAGGTCCATTTTGAAGACCTTCCGCACCTCGCCAAACGTGGCGGTTCTGCACTCGGACACCTCCCTGATGCCCAGGTCAAAAACCGCCTGGTCGAGCTGGAACTACATGACCAAGTCGGCGTCGCCCAACGGCAAGGGCAACATCAACCAAGTGTCCCTGACATACAACATGAACGCCCTGCAGCACATCCCGCGCGACGCATTCGGCAACGTCCTGGTGACGCTCAACCCTCTCCACGAGCCAGACCCGAAGACGGTCCAGGGGTGGTTCAGCTACCGTCACGGCGTCTACAACGCCGAGACCATCCGCGCTCAGCAGCAGCTCGACTCGATCCAAAACACGCGGGGCATCAGCTACGCCGGCGCGTGGACCAAGTACGGGTTCCACGAAGACGGCTTCAGCAGCGGGCTGCGCGTGGCGGTGGAGCACCTCGGGGCGACCATCCCGTTCGAGTTCAAGGACTCGACTTGCAGCCGCGGGGAGAAGCCTAGGCTGTCCCTTCTGGACTATCTTTTTAGGTTGCTGATTGCGCTTATTCAGATGTTTATCATTGAGATTTTGGATGGGCTGTTGAACATGGCCAGCAGAGCGACGACGACTCGGAGGTTGGCATCCAGGGTCAGTGGCCCAGGGGGTATCAACGGCCGGTTGCATGAGAAGGAGCATTAGGTTGTGTTGGATGGATGGATTGGACAGGATTTTGGATTTCCCCAAATATATGTAGCGACACCACTTCACACGAGATTTATGAATGAATGACATATACCCCTTTTTGCAACCTTGAACCCCTTCTCAGTGACGGCCTGGGTATAAGCCAAGCCCCACCAGCCGGCAACACCCGCCAAGATTTCCAATTCCCCTCCAAAGCTCCAACCTTAAACTCCGTCCCAGATCGGATGATCGTTTCCCAAGAAAACATACCCACCTCCACCCCACAGGGAACTCACTCCCTCCTCTCCCTCCGAGCTCACAGCCCAACCCCGAAAATGAATCCAATACCGCGCTTCGCCCAGCGCGTGGTCGCCGAGGCCTCGTCCAGCTGGTCCTGCCTCTTTTGCCGCCGCGCCGGCGCCCAATGGCAGCAGCCATCAGTAGCAGCTGCGGCTAGATCCGGCTCGAACCGTTTCTTTTCCCGGAGCTTTCCCAGACGTCAACAGCAGCAGCAACATGGGCAGTCGCAACAACAGAGGAGGATACCGGATGGGGCGGCGCCGGGGATGGATAAGATGAGCGAGGTTTATAAGAGGCGGAATCGGTCGACTGCGTAGGGACTTTTTCTTTCCCTTTTTTGTCTGGGGTTGGTGGGTGGTGGACTGGCTCTATGGCGATGGCGGCGGTGGTGTCGTATGGGAGTGTTGTTGACCGGTGTGTTTCCGTCGCAGGTACTACACCCTCAGCGTCATCCTAGGGACGGTCGCGCTGTCATATGGCTCGGTACCCATGTACAAGATGGTCTGTCCCCCCCCCTCCCCCCTCTCCCTCCCCCACCACCCCAGCCACTAACCCCCCACACCCGCCAACAGATCTGCCAAACGACCGGCTACGGCGGACAACCGGTACGAGCTCACGGCACAGCCAACAGCGGCGACGGGTCCCCCGAAGACCTGGCCTCGCGCCTCGAGCCCGTGACCGACGCGCGACGGATCCGCGTGACATTCTCGTCGTCCGTCTCCGACGTGCTGCCGTGGAAGTTCACCCCCCAACAGCGCGAGGTGCGCGTGCTGCCCGGCGAGACGGCGCTCGCCTTCTACACGGCGACGAATAATTCCGATAAGGATATTATTGGGGTGGCGACGTACTCGGTCACGCCGGCGCAGACGGCGCCGTATTTCAGCAAGATCCAGTGCTTTTGCTTTGAGGAGCAGCGGTTGGCGGCCGGGGAGACGGTGGATATGCCGGTGTTTTTTTATTTGGATCCGGATTTGTTGAGGGATTTGAATATGCGCAATGTGCATACCGTGACGCTGAATTATACCTTCTTTAGTAAGTTTCTCTTTCTGCTTGGGCCATCCCATCATTGAACGAGAGTTGGCGGTTGCTGACTGTCAACAGAGGCGAGGTACGACGATAAGGGCAGGTTTCAGGGCGCGCCGGGGTTTTGAGGAGTTAGCGAAGGCGGCGCTCAAGGGTGGCAATTGGGTGAGATACAGTGTATGATGACATGTACTACATAAAATGGTCTGGATAGACGGCAAAGGTCGGCTGAAAAGGCTCGCCATGGTTGGCAAATAGAGATTATACCCCCCTCTCCGGCACCCACCGGGTATCTTACTCAATCCGATTGCCCGGTCTTGCAGGACAAATCTTTCATGGGATATCGAGTCATGTTTACAATATCATACAGTCATGGTACAGCCAGTCTATCCAAAAAACAAGGCACCCATCCCCCTCATGCCCACTCCTCCCTTGCCCCCGCCGCATCCCTCGCCCTCCTCTCCCTCTTCTCCCTCTTCTTCGCCCCCTTCATACTCTTCCTCGGCCGCGCCCTAGTATCCCGCCTCGGCTTATTCAGCATCCACGCATTCATCGGCGGTCTCCACCCCACAAACGCCCCCTCCGGACTATACACATCAATGACCGGCCACCGCGCCTCCACCCCCCTCTCCTCCTCCTCCCTCGACCGCCTCTTCTCCACATTCACCGGCTCCGGCCGCAGATCCAGCGTCTGCATATTCCCATCCCCCCACCCCCCCTCACCACCACCACCACCACCACCACCGGGAAACAGCTGCCGCGTGCGCACCTGCGCCACCACCTCCACCCACCCGCACCCCTCCACCAGGATATCCAGCCCCAGCACGCGGTACGGCAGCTGATCCACCTTCAGCCCGACGGCCTCCTTGCGCGTGAGGGGACCGGTGCGGGCCTTCGTAACATCATAACGCAGCTGAAACGCACCGGCATGGCGGATCTTGGCGCCCGTGCCCGGCAGGGCGATGTTGTCGACGTGGGGCGCGTCGGGGGCCTGGGTCTGCACGGCGACGGCCTTGTCGGTGGCGGTGGTGTGGGCGTCGAGCGGGGTGAAGGCGTACGCGAGGAAGACGAGCTCGTCGTCGCCCTCGGCGGCCGTGTTGCGTGGTGTGAGGCGGAGGAAGCCGCCGAGGAGGAGGGACTGGCCGGGTTTGAGCACTTGTTGCTCCGGGAGGACCCGCGCTTTCATGATGAGGGAGGGGCGGTGGGAGGGTGTGATGTGGTATTCGAGGTCGCTTCGCGCGAGACCGGGGAGGTCGATCAGTTCGCCGCGGCCGGAGCCGAAGGGTACGCGGATTGGTGAGGCTGTTGTGCCTGGGAGGGGGGAGACGACGGGCATGGGGGGGTAGTTGGTCTCGGGCTGGGAGGGCGGGAGGAGGGAGTCCTCGGAGATGGCGTAGGTTGGGTGGGGGTTGGCATCCTCAGGGGGATCGGTTTCGACCGTGGTCTCGGTGTTTGCTTCGGATGCTTCTGGGGTTGGGTCTGACGTGGGTTGTGGCTCTGTTTTCGGGTAGACGTTGACCGAGATTTGGTGCTTGGGAGCTTCCCAATCCATCCTGCCCTTGGGGAAGACGGCTTCAAAGAGCTGGCTTTTCCCCACGTTGGCTTTGCCCACCATCCACCCGGCACCCCCGCGTTTCCAGATCTCTTCCTTGAGGTCCTTGGTCCACCAACCCCTTTTCGCGCTGACGCAGTGGACATTCCCAAGTCTGACACGCCCGCCGACCCTGCCGAGTGCCTCCCGCAACGTTTCCTTAAGATATGGCATCAACGAGTCCACCTGAGCCTTCTGGGGCGCCAAGAGGTCGGACCTGCTGATGATAAAGCTCATCTCGATCCGCCTCCCATGTTGGTACTTGACTGATTTTGAGCGGCGGTTCTGGGTACGCAAAGTGACATCCAACAGACCGTGGAGCTTTGAGAGCAGGGACATTGGGAAGTCGGCAGCGTCTAGGACGTGGTACACGTGGTTGTGCTTGTACGGCGACTCGTCGATAGTGTCGCGCAGGGATTCGATACTGGGGTGGTAGATCGAGTTGCCGGAGGCGTGATGGATCAAGGTGTGGCAACGGTCGCAAAGGGGGGGTTTGTCTACCGCCGGCGCGGCTTTGACCACGGGTTCGCGCTCCGGCAATAGCGCCTTGAGGTTGATGCCCTGCCTTTCTAGGGCTTCGACATCAACCGACTGCAGCGCTTGCTGTACGATCTGGTCGGCTTCTTGGGGTTTCTCCTCAGCCGTCTCCTCCACCAAACCTAGATACCGCTTGACTGCCTTGCGTGATACATCGTAGTAACCGGCCTCGTTGGGGACCGTGGTTTGCGACAAGGCGCCGCACCCGTGGCATTGTACAGGTAGTGTCTTGGTGGGTTGGTTGTTCAAAGAAAGCGGTTCTACGTTGACGGATGCGATGGTTTCCGTATGCAATCGTCGTACTCGGACGGGGCTCGTGTTTGCTCGGTATGGCCGGCGGAGTGTCGCGTGCTCAGTGGAAAGTGACCGAAATGCAGGGCAAAGATACAGCGGCACCTCTGATGGCGCAGCTCTGCGCTCAATGTTGAAGACCCTTCCCAGCCATCTTGAGGGTAGGGCACGTCCCGACGCCATGACGGATGAATGTTTTTGGGAGTAGACCGACTTGTCGACTTATCGACTGGTCGGCTTATTGAGTTGCCCGCACTGCACTGCACAAGGTTCCTCGGGGCGGCTTGTGAGTTCAAGCTCGAGGGTCTTTCATCGAAATTCTTGGGCTGTCGAAACTTCTAGCAGGGGTCGCGGCAGGCACAGAGAATGGTGCCCCACCTCGAATTCACAAATTGACCCATGTCCATGTCTCCAAATCGGAGGAGTGACAGCCCCGGCAGGCAACGAAAGCGGTGAATCAGAGGTTCCAGAAGTTCGGCCCAAAAATTTACGGGGGTCCTAAGCAGCGGCTCCGTCCACCTCGGCGCGTGATACCGAAACGTCCACATCCACCTAGTTTGTTCGTCTTGAGCTCGCCGGCTCACAGTATTTCAAGATGGTGGGTGTCCTCCGCCGTGCGAACCGTCTGACAGAAGTAAGTTATTTTATACTGTCCCAGTTTGCGACCAATTGGCTAACTTGGTGTCGTAGAAGGTAGAATAAACTCCGCACCTCCCCGTTCACCTCACCTCCGACCCCGCCAACCGACGGTACTGACCCCTCCCAGCTCGTCTGGATAAGGAATGGGCCCGGAGCGGCGATCCTCCCGCAGGATGTGACACGGATACACATGGACTTTGCTCATAAGTTCAACGGGGGGCACGTAGGGCCGAGGTACGAAGGACCCGACCATGCTGCCGTGCACCTCACCCACCGAGGCTCACACGTCGAACTAGGAAAGTCTGGCGTCACAACATGCCGCGGTTGAAGTACTGGAACCCGACTATACCCATGGTTGTCAACCGCTCCCACAATCAGGACGGCCCCGCCACGCTGTCAATTTACTTCCGTGAACCGGGCGCAACACTCGCCTCGGATTCCCCGATGCCTAGCTCGTCGGCCGACGGCTTCTCTAAAGCGCCCGCGCCGGCCGCCGGTGAGCGCGTGCTCACAATCGATATGAAGGACCGGCGGTCCGAGGCCATCTTCAAGGAGTTTATGGATAAGAGCGGTGCTGTGCCAATCAAGACCTCGCCGCAGGATGAGGCTCTCATACGCGAGATCGAGGACAGGAAGGCGATAGGTACCATCGATCGAGAGCGGGTCAGGAAGCAGAACGAGGCGGCAAAGAGGGAGAAGCAAATGATTGCGCAGGCCCATTCCGAGGCGGCTGCTATCAAGGCGGCTCTCTAGGGGCCTGGCCGGGTCGGTGTGAGGAATATACGCTAGAGGATAAAAGCGTTCTTGGTGTATATCAGTTGTACAATACCCCGAGTCAATGAGAAAGATTTGTGGCTCTTGCAAGGCCCTGACAGGAATCTGTGCTGTTGTCGTCGATATAGTTGGGCAATGCTTGGAGTAGTGAAACAAGTCCAATCCCGCTTAAAGCATGTCCCTTTTCTTGGGGGTGCTCTCATCCCGTTTTTATCGTATAACACACTCCCTCGGTTTGGTAAATACTCACCCCTCACATCGTATCTCCTCTCTCAGAACATGGACGGGATACATCCCTGGGGAGTCAGGTTCAACGTCGAAGCTGATATACGCACATTCATATTGCGAACGCCGATTTGCGAAACCGAATACAGAATTCGGAAATGCAATGTGACGAAGTGGGAAGTTAAACAAAACTGCTGATAACTATTGAGTGAAAACATTGGCTTTGCTCTCATCTCGATAAGAACCTTGAGCGTAATATACTCCTTTAATCAAATCTTCGAAAATAGAAACCCGCCATGTGCAATGGAACGTTGTCAGACGAAGTGGCACCCCCATGGGCAGAAAAGACTGGACTCGAAATGCGGAAAGCCCAACTCCCAATTGTCCTATAGTTTATAGAAATAAAGCAAAACCTCAGGCGGTAACTTTAGAAAGACCCCTTTCTCCCACTGCTTTTACCTTTACCCAATTCCTTTTGCGTGAACTTTTTACTCTATTTCCGTCCCTTAGAGTACGACCTTTTTTGGCTAGAGGTTGTGGCTTGACGATCCGTAGCCTTTTGACAGGGGCGGGCTGTTTCCAAATGGATCTGGGCTGAGAGAGAGACAGGGATGGGAATGCCAAGTCCGAGCGGGAAGGCTCCCTAACGGGCGAAAAAGGCCACGAAGTTACATGCATCGTATCCCCTTTTTTCTCAGCTCAGCTCTTGCAAGCTCGACTCGACAGCGAGGAGGCAGCGATTTTAATTCTTCACCTTTCATCCTTTCATCTTTTCATCGTGTTTCCTTGAATTTTAGGGGACACAAGTCGGTTGGGCTGCGAATCTACCGTTGGTAGCTTCGCTCGCAGCGGCTTTTACCGTTTTGACTTCGATTGCTTCGACACGCTCGTTTTAACCCCGTTTTATTATCCACAGCGCATATCAAGACCGCGGCCCGTCGCGACCCCTGAGACGCAACAACTCAATTCGTCCCGATCTGCGCAAAACAACGAAGAAGGACAGCACCAACACCAAACACCATGGCTTCTGGATCCGACAGGGCCGCTGTCGTCTCCGGCGCCGACCTTGGCGATGCGGCTAGGAGACGCAATATCCCGGGCACGCCGCAGCAGGTTGGCGTTCCGCCGGCCCAGCCTGTTGATGACAAGAAGAAGGCCAAGAAGCAGCCATCATTCCTTGAGGTCCTTGATCAGTGGGAATGGGTCATTGCCCCGATTGTCTTCACTGCCCTCGCCTTCTTTACCCGCCTCTACAAGATTGGCCTCTCTCCCATTGTTACGTGGGACGAAGCTCAGTGAGTTGACCATCCTCCATTCCTCCGTGCAAACCCTCGCTAATCTTTTCTCCAACAGTTTCGGAAAGTTCGGTAGCCATTATTTGAAGCGCGAATTCTACTTCGACGTCCATGCAAGTTCTCCTCCACGCAGAACGCTCCAAGCCTCGACTAACCCGAAGCCAGCCCCCTGCCGGTAAGCTTCTCGTCGGCCTCAGCGGATACCTCGCCGGTTACAATGGATCCTTTGAGTTCAAGTCGGGTGAGACCTACCCGCCTGAGATCAACTACACCTTTATGCGCCAGTTCAACGCCTTCTGGGGCGCCATCTGTGTGCCGATGGCCTACTGGACCGCCAAAGAGCTCAACCTCAGGCGTGCTGCCGTCTGGCTTGTCACTCTTATGGTCCTCTGCGAAAACTCGTACACCACCATCAGCCGCTTTATCCTTCTCGACTCGATGCTGCTTTTCGGCACTGTTGCGACCACCCTCTGCTGGGCCAAGTTCCACGGCCAGCGCAAGAACAGCTTCGACCCCGAGTGGTTTTTCTGGCTGTTCATGACTGGCTTAAGCATTGGCTTTGTCACCAGCATCAAGCTGGTGGGCCTCTTCGTCACCGCTCTTGTTGGCCTGTACACCATCGAGGACCTGTGGAACAAGTTTGGAGATACCAAGATGCCTGTGGTAGGTGAAACCTGCGTAACTCCTGCCGAGACGTCAAGACTAATCCAGTACAGACCGAATTGGCTGCTCACGTTGCTGCCCGCGTCGTCGGCCTCATTATCCTGCCGCTGCTCGTCTATCTGCTTAGTTTCGCCATCCACTTCGCCGTGCTTACTAACAGCGGACCCGGCGACGCTCAGATGTCCTCACTTTTCCAGGCCAATCTCCGGGGCACCGAGGTCGGCAGGGACAGCCCGTTGGAGGTTGCTTACGGCTCGCTGGTTACCATTAAGAACATGGGCTACGGCGGCGGTCTTCTCCACTCCCACGTCCAGACGTACCCCGAAGGCTCCGGCCAGCAGCAAGTGACCTGCTATCACCACAAAGATGCCAACAACAACTGGTTCTTCTACCCCAACCGCGGTGACACCCCCTATGACGCCGAGGCTGACCCTCGTTTCATCGCTGATGGCGAGGTTGTCCGTCTGCTCCATGCCCAAACCGGCCGCAACCTGCACTCGCACCAGATCGCTGCGCCTATCACCAAGTCTCAATGGGAGGTTTCGTCCTATGGTAACGCCACCATCGGCGACGCGAAGGACCACTGGAAGATTGAGGTCGTCAGCGACGCCGCGTCTTGGGATCGGAGCAAGGTCCGCACTCTCACCACCGGGTTCCGCCTAAAGCATGAGGTTATGGGCTGCTATCTCCGCGCCGGCAACACCAACCTGCCCCAGTGGGGTTTCAAGCAAATCGAGGTTACCTGCACCAAGGAGAACAACCCGCGCGACACCTACACGCACTGGAACATTGAATCGCACGTCAACGAGAAGCGTAAGCACTGATCTTGAGAGCGGCTTGGCGAGTGATACTAACGGTGACCAGTGCCTCCTGGTGACCCTGGCCAGTACAAGTCCCCCTTCCTGAAGGACTTCATCCATCTCGTAAGCCTCCCCGCGTCAGCCATTCCCCTGTAACATTTGCTAACAACATTAGAACGTTGCCATGATGACCTCCAACAACGCCCTCGTTCCCGACCCTGACAAGCAAGACGACTTGGCCTCGCAATGGTGGCAGTGGCCGATCCTGCACGTCGGCCTGCGCATGTGCGGCTGGGACGACAAGATCGTCAAGTACTTCCTTCTCGGAAACCCCCTCGTCTACTGGGGCTCGACTGCCGGCCTCGGCATCTTCGCCCTGCTCGTTGTCTGGTACACGCTGCGCTGGCAGCGCGGCTACCGCGAGCTCTCGCAGCCCGAGATCGACCTGATCCACTACGCCGGCCTGTACCCGGTCATCGGCTGGTTCCTGCACTACCTGCCCTTCGTCATCATGGCCCGCGTTACCTACGTCCACCACTACTACCCGGCGCTGTACTTTGCCATCCTCACCTTTGGCTTCTTGACCGACTGGTTCCTCCGGAACTGCAAGGCCGCCGTGCAGTGGGGTGTGTACGCCCTGCTCGACGCGACGGTCATCGGCCTGTACGTCTACTTCATCCCCATCTGCTGGGGTATGACCGGATCGAACAAGCAGTACGGCTACATGAAGTGGTTCGACACCTGGCGGATGTCGGATGTTTGAGCGGGTCAAAATACACAGGAATTGAGAGCGAAAGAAAAAGGAGAGGTGAAGGGATAAGAAGGGTCGGGAAATCTAATGTCATTTGTCATTTGCTATCTAGAGTGGGGAGAAGCGAAACGGAATTCCGACAGCATGATTGAATCGACTATGCCATCTCGTCTCTCGTCAGTGTTTCCTCGACGATTTACAGCACTGGCTGGGCTGGGCTGGGCGGTGGTGGTCGACTGGGAAAGAACATCCAAGCGCAACCAATGCATTACATGGAGGGACAGGTACGGCGGCAAAGGGGGGGATGGAGCGACATGCTGCGCGACTTGCTGTGCGGGAGCAAACAGGCCCAGGGCCGCACCACACTCTAATACGTCCGTCTACTCAACTCTTGGGCTTGGTCTCTCTCTTTTGTTAGATGGGGTTTGCTAGATCCAACATGAGGTGTTATGTCTCTCTAATTTAGAACGAACTACTCCGTGATGATGCTACAACAGATACCACCTATGCCTGAAGAAAGTGAGTCACTAGCCTCCTTGTGTGCTTTTCCTATGCTTACTAGTCTCACTCCCTCGCTGGTATGTCCGTAGATGTGTTTGTTTCTTTCAAATCCAGCGGTATTTCTCGCCCGCTCCCTAGGTACTTATCATTACTATTAATACAATGCAAACCCCCGACCGGCCCTCCTCCCAGCTTCTAGCTTCCACGCTAGATACCTTTCCACCCATCCATCCATACTCACTCATGATACACCTAATACATCAACCCATTCAACAACACCCACCCCCCAACCCCTTCCCGGCATCACCCGTCAGCCGGACCGCCTTGGCCGCGGCCGCGGACCCGGCGCCGCCCGCGCTCGGGCCCTTGACGCCGGAGCGCCGGTCGTTCAGGTCGTACTTGCCCGCCTGGATGTTCTGGAAGATGCGCTCCGCCACCCGCATGAAGGCCATCTCGACGTTGGCGCCGCTCTTGGCGCTCGTCTCCACGTACTCGAGCACCCCGTTGCGCCGCGCCCACTCCTCCGCCTCCTGCCGTGTTACCTCGCGCTTGTTGTTTCCTTTTGCTGTCGGGGCTGAGGCTGATGTGCTGCCCGCGGGCGGTGTTGTGTTTGAGGCGGTGGCGCTGTTGTTGTTGTCGGCGTCGTTGTCGTCGGGGGCGTCGGGGGAGGCGAGGTCGGCTTTGTTACCGACGAGCACCACGACGATGTCCGGCTCGGCGATCTGGCGCAGGTCGTTGAGCCAGTCGGTGACGTGCTGGAAGGTGGCGCGGCGGGTGAGGTCGAAGACGAGCAGCGCGCCCGACGCCCCGCGGAAGTACGACCGCGTCACTGACTTGTATGTCTCTTGCCCTGCTGTGTCCCAGAGCGAGAGCTTCATGTGCTTTTGCGGCTGTGGCGGCTGCTGCTTGGCCTGCTTCTCGACGGGGATGGTTGGTGGTGGGGGGAGGCCCCCTGCTTCGCTTGTGTTGGTTTTTGTTGTTGTGTCATCGCCGTTGTTATTGCCGTCTGGTGAGGGAGGTGAACGGGAGGAGGCCGCGGCTGTGAGAGTGCTGGAGTAGGGCGGCCCGACCGGCACGATGCGCGAGCCGAATTCTACGCCGATTGTTACATCATGATGCGGGACGAAGCGCCCCTCGCAGAGACGGATCGTCAAGGAGGATTTGCCACAGCCTGAATCGCCGATGCAGACTAGCTTTGCGATGTAGTCCCACGGAGCGGAGGACATGGAGATGGAGGTAAGAGGGCCGTGCGGTTGACGGCGGGGTTGGAAGCGGGGAATTGGTCGGCGATGAGCGCTGCCTTGGCCGGCTCTGACGAGTCAGATGCCTAATTGACGAGGGAGTTGAGTGTACAGGCTATCCGTGGTATTGTGAGCTAGCTTTGTCGTCGTAGGCTGGCGTTTGATGGCGTTTGCGTGCTTTCCCAGGCTTGTGCTCCGTAATTCAGGACAATGACGAGGGTTCTTGTTCCGCTGAAACCCGTTGAAGCTCGGGAAAGGTCCTGTTCAACCGAGGACGTGAAGATGGCAGTATCAGCAATCGAAAGATAGGGGCAGATTGAAGGTTGATTATCAACAAGAAGAGAATCACAAGTTTTCGGGCAGCCTCCAGAAGTTACACTTAGGCTGAGGCGGTCGTTGAGTTGCAGCGCAGCTACAGGAGCTCCATCCAGCCAATCCATGGTGGACACCAGCGGCTAGGCTCCGATGTTCCACCAAGCAACGATCAGCAGGCCTGGATCGGCAGCTGACAGGTCGGCTATCAGTGACGCAACTGCCCGATAACGACCCTTGCCCGGCGCCGGCATTAGTGTACCTTAGTAAAGCGGCCCGGGAATGCGAGCTGCATCATGGGGCTCACTCCAGTCTTTGTAAGAACTACTCTAGGTACTTAACAAAGAAATATAGGAGCTAGACTGTTAGACGAGATGATGTAGTGTAGTTTCCATTTCTTTTGTCCCAGGCTTTTGTCGCCTGAAAGCGAAAATCCAGATGAAGTTCTTCGGTTCATTCGGGTATGTGCGAGACAATTACCAAGCTAGTTATGCATCAATCAGCGTTTCCCCAGACGCAGCACTTCTCTAGCTGCATATCCACAAGGGTGTTTCGCCCACATCGGAATTGGTCAGTGGGCCCCCAGCCTGGTCACCGACTCTAGTCACACCCCAGTGGTTGCTTCCGCCTCGTGAGCAAACCCCCAGCCAGTGGCTGCCTGTGCTCATTCTCGCCCTGTAAATGCTTTTTTCCATCTTCAACAAAAGAACTTGGTCTGGAGTCATGAACCTATTGGCTTCAAAGGGATATATTGAATATACCACCATTTTCTTCGCGGCAGTTTTGCGGGAGAGAAGCATTCCCTGAGGCGCTGACACCCAAACCGATCATCATTACATCGGCGGCCCAACATATTGGCCAACACCACGCGACCCGACCCATCACCCCGCAAACCCCTTCCCCCAAGTCCGGCGCCCCCCCGCCGAGTCTCCGCACTACTGAGCTTTCGCCAACTTGAAGACTGTTTGTGGAACTCAGCGCTCTCGCCGCGGGGGTGACGGGAATACGCAAACATGTTTTCCGAATGTAAGTCCGCGCCCGTGTTTCGCACACCCGTACGTCGCTAATTCGCCACGCGAAGACGCCTCCAAGTTCCTCGCGCAATCACAGTCACGACTGTCTAACTTCGCCGGGACGGATAACGGGGACAGAGCGGCTCGGCCGACCGACTGGCAAAGTCGAGGGTCGCAGCTAGGAGGGCGGGCTTTCTTGGGGAGGGGCGGTGGGAATCCTTACAATCCCAGCGGCTCACGGTTTGGCAACCTAGCCACCTTTGGCTCACGCTACGCTACCAATGACGCCCCGTTATTTCAGGCCACCCTTGAGCACGACGACGATGATGAGGAGGAGGCAGCGGATCTGTTTGCGCTTCAACGGTCGCGGCGCGTCTTTGCCGCGAGCCGACTCGAGGAAAGCGCCGAGACAGACAATGACGAAGGCCGTGCCTCGGTAGAGCGGAGCCACGATGGCGAGAGTTCAACGCTAGGGGAACGGCTTCTGGGTATCAAGAGCAGCTGGAGTGGCAGAAAGGGCCATTCCCGTCGGATACCGGGAGAAAGCATGGGCGAAGGTAGCAAGAGGAGTCATCGACGAACGTCGGGGGGGAGTGACGAAGACAGGGGGATGGAGGATGTCGCCCTCCAATCTACCATCGCCGGCAGCGAACCGCCCGAAGATCTCCTTGTAGAAACTACAGGAGATAACGACCCGCCAGCGTTCCAGAAGTTCCAGTCTACAACTGCGCCAACACGCATGCAGAGGGGGGACTCGGCGGCCGATTCGGAACTTGGTCTCTCAGTGGACACAAATCTGAACGGCGAGCCGGCCTCGCCGATTATCGAGGGCGAAATCTTTAAGCACGACGCCTTCTTCGCTTGGCTCTATTTGATTGCCCAGGCGTCCTTGTTCTCGACTTTCGTGTTGGTCATGCTGCACACGGACCGTGGGGACGGGCCGCTAGGGGATACCATCTACACTACCTTGCGGGCCTCCTTCCACCTGCTGGCTGTTGATACTCTAGTATCCATTATCGTCTCCCTCGTCTGGCTTGCGGCGTTGCGATCGTTCGTCAAACCTTTAGTGGCTCTCATCATGATTGCGGTACCGGTGGTCTTGATATCTTTCTCGCTATATCCTTTCATCTCCAGCTACCAGTCGACCGATGGCAGCACTCGCCTCCAGGATACCGTCATGCGGTGGGCGGCTAGCGTCCCCGCCATCTCTGCGGTGGTTTGGATCTATCTGGTGTACAAGGGACGGCACGCGATTCAATCGGCGGTTGGCATTCTTGAGTTTTCGAGCCGTATTTTGGCTGCGAACTCGGCCCTCGTCCTGGTTGGCATGGCATGCCTCGCCGTGGTGGTGGTCTGGACCTGGGTGTGGCTGCTCATGTTTACCAGGGTCTTTCTGGGAGGGAGCTTCTCGAGCAGGCTTGCCAAGTTCATCATCAGCACGTCAAGCTGGTGGCTTGGGGTGTACTTTGTTCTCATGTATATTTGGACCTCGTCCATCATCTCGGGTGTGCAGCGGTGCACCACGGCGGCGACGGTATCCCAGTGGTACTTCCACCGTAACGCGGTGCCGGCACCGTCATCCAAGGAAGTCGTCTCGGCCGCCCTAGGCCATGCGTTGACGACTGTCTTCGGGACCATCAGCATGTCGACGGTCTTGGCCCTCGCCATCCGACTTCCCTTGCTGGTACTGCCTCGACGGCTGGCTAACATCCTCAGCATGTTCGTCTTCTCGTTCATCCCGACGTCCATTGCCGCTCTCACCAACCCGCTGACCTTGACCTACGCGGCTATCCACTCACAACCGCTGGCTATATCGGCAAAGGGGCTCAGCCAGATGGACTTTATCGCACCACAGCGGCCGACCACGACACTCACGCCGGCGTCGCTCCCCAAGAACAACAGACACTCCCCACTACTGCCATACCGGCTTGCGAAGCTAATCCTGCACGCGACGCGCTTTATCATGGCCATTGCTCTCGGCTTTGCGGGCTGGGTCATGACCGCCCGGCAGCTGAACATCGACCAGGGGAATGGGCTCGGGATGCGGGGCAGCGCTTATGCGTATGTGGTGGGCCTGGTTGCCAGCTTCATAGGCTGGGGCATCCTCGGCGCGATGGAGGGTATTCTGAGCGGGATTGTCGATGCCGTCGTCATATGCTACGGCAGCGAGAAGCGCATGGCCACAGGCCCTGGCGGGTACTGCATGGAGGCGGCGTATCTTTTCGGGGACCGGAGGATGGAGCGTGGGGGGGATAGTATTTACTGATTCTTTACAGCGTGGCGTTATCACGGTATTCTTATTGGAAATGGATGGAGTTTGAGGTTGGTCTGGGCACCGGTCGGGGGCTACAGCATCCAGGGGACTTGGGAAGACTTACTAGATGAGAGAAAGAGGTGGTGGGTGGTGCATAGGACTGAAGTACCTAGTATCATTAACGGTACCTGAATAGGCTGCATAGGTATCTTTCTGCGAATTAGAATTGGATTGGACATTCCCATAGTGTGGCAGTCATAGGAAAAAGCGAAAGACATATCAACAAGTAAAGTGGGTGTCGAAAAGTGTTGTTCTGTCTACATCTTAATTACACCCGCACCACCCCCATTCTAATCACCACAACAGGGTTATTCGGTCAACAACTACACCTGGGCTCTACAAAAAGTCTTGAGCTGTTTTACTGCTAAGATGTTGACTACCAAATGGTCTCCGTTGAATCGCTTTCCTATTTGGGCCATCCAAGCTCCGCAGCCTCATCCGGCGTGTCACGGCGGCGAGGGTGGCGGGGTCTCTGCGTTTGTGAGTGCGTATCTTGAAGTCATGCTGTGAACAGGCACAGCCCTGAACAACACGCGTTCCAGGCAGGTGCCACCAACGGGGGCGGAAACATGCATCGAAGGCATTCAGTTTGAACATGACCCCACAACGTGCGTAGTAAGGTCGGGTGGCGCAAACTCCAAGCAGAGGACTCGACAAGAGCCAGGTAAATCCACTTGCCAAGTGAGAGAGAGAGAGCGATTTCAAGCTGTGAAGGAGAATCCCTGCTACCTTCCATCGGACATGCTCCTTCCCGCCCCTTCCAGTCAGGCGGGTGGCTGTGCTGGCTGGCTTCGTAGTTAGGCGATGTTGCCCCTCACTCACATGTCCCTCTTGCCGGCGATGCGTACATAAATGGAATTACTGCTCCGGAACCGCTTTACTCCCAGGTCTACTGTTTCATTAGTCTCCAACCGCCCAGCCGAAACGGAGGCCTCCGTAACTTTGTTGTGTTGAAACACTTTCTGACCTGCGACGACTTCAACTACCTACCTACCTACCCCGCCATTCCGACTCCCCGGACTTAGCAACTCCCCCACTTCAAAAGCGCGACCTCATTTACACCTGCCTCGATCACCTTCTTTTCCGCATCATCGTGAAAAGTCCATCTCTCTTTTCAATTCCAAACCTCACCGATTCGATATGGCCGATTTCGAGGCGCCGCCGGGCCCTCCCCCACCCAAGGTACCCGAGGGCTGGGTCGCCCGCTGGAACGATCAGTACAAAGAATGGTAAGGACTGGACACCCGCCATCACCGCACCACTTCCCACCCCACGAATCCTAACCCCCCGCCCTCTCTCCCCAGGTTCTACGTAAACACCTACACCAAAAAGTCCCAATGGGACAAACCCACCGAGCCCGCCCAGCCCCCGCACGACGACCTGGGCGCGCCCCCGGGCTACACTCCCGGCGCGACGCCCGCACCCTCCGACACCAAAGTCAACCCCTACGACAACCCCAACCCCAACCAAGGCGCCGCCGCCTCCTACCTCAACAGCAGCACGCCCGGCGGCTCCAGCCATCACGGCAACGAGGACGAGGACGCCCGCCTCGCCCGCCAGCTGCAGGCCGAGGAGGACGCCCGCGCCCGCGCCTCCCCCTCCTCCTACCAGCAGCAACAGGGCCAGGGCCAGCAAAGCCTTTTCCCGGGCCAGCTGCCGCCGCGCCCGGATGATAAGTCCCGTTCGGGCGGCGGGTTGCTGGGTAAGATCTTTGGTGGGGGGAAGAAGCCGATGGGCGGGGGCAGTGGTGGTGGTCATGGCTTGCCGGGCGGGTTGGGCGGGATTTTGGGTGGGGGTAGTGGTGGTCACCATGGTGGCGGCGGGTATCAGCAGCCGTATGGTGGCGCGCCGGGGGGGTATGGCGCTCCTGGTGGGTACGGTGCGCCTGGGGGATATGGTGCTCCTGGGGGATATGGTCAGCCGCATGGTGGGGGCTACTATCCCCCGCAGCAACACGGCTATCCGCAGCAGGGAGGATACTACCCGCAGCAGCATGGCTATGGGGGCCAGCACGGCGGATATAAGAAGTCCGGTGGCGGCAGCAACATGGGCATGATGGCTGGTGGTGCGGCGTTGGGTGTGGGTGCCGGTCTATTGGGTGGTGCGTTGGTGGCGGATGCGATCCATGACTCGAATGAGGACGCGTACCAGGATGGGTTCCGTGAGTGCATCCCCCCCCCCCCCTTAAAATAAACAGTGTAGTGATGATGGCTAACACCTGGTTGCAGAGGACGGTGCTGATTTCGATGATGGTGGCGGCGGCGATTTTTAAAGGCTGGTGGTTGCGGGAGTTAAGGGCTGAGGATAAGGAGACCAATGGGTTGCTTACGTCGTGGTGTGGCCGTGGGAATTGGGGGTTTACTCTCTCCTAGATGCCAATCTGTTTGATTTTGCTGTTTCTGTATCATGAAATTTGGGGGGAATCTCGACCGGTGGGCATCTGTTCGCTTGTTGACGCCTGCTGATCCTAACGATGGCAACGCACGTACATGATTAATACATCACGATAATCTTGCTCACCTATTCCGGTACATTGACCAGAACCATCTCGTAGATATGGGGAATTGTGCCGGCGTTGGGTATGAGGGGAATGGATAGCGATGTTGGTCTCAAATCACCCTGTTCCCGGCAGCCGCGCGGGAGAGACACACCAGAGCTGTTCGTCGGGAACGTGCAGCAACTCTAATATAGACACTGCTCTCCCTCTCTATATATATACCCGTTCACCCCTCCGTATTCCTACAGCTCCTGCATCGACGCAACTATCTCTTCTTCTTGCCCTCGCTCTTCCCCTTCGCGCCCCCCTCTTCCGCCTTGCTCGATCCTGACCCTGCCAAGAAAGCTGCCATATCAAAGTTGCCCATCGGGTTCGCGTTCTGCCCGGAGGCGGCACCCATGATGCTGTTCATCGGGTTCTCCTTCTGCCGCTCCTCCCACTCGGCGCGCATCTCGGGGTCCACTGCGATGTCGTTAGTGTCAAGCCCCATGTTAGCCCAGTGTGAGGGAGACTTACTGTTCTCCACCAGCTTCGGCATGCCAAAGAACAGCGCCATGCTGACCAACCCGAGCAAGATCATCGGGT
Organism: Chaetomium tenue; assembly: GCF_020726465.1. Taxonomy (NCBI): domain Eukaryota; kingdom Fungi; phylum Ascomycota; class Sordariomycetes; order Sordariales; family Chaetomiaceae; genus Chaetomium; species Chaetomium tenue. The sequence goes on along the minus strand of NW_027117334.1, from coordinate 1,164,517 downwards.
TCTTGAAGATGCTCAGCACCGAGACTATGTCCATCGCAGTTAGCAAACCACTCGCCAGACAACACAACCAGAAAGGGGAAGGGCAGTCGGCCAGCCCCCATCATAAAAACTCACAGCTACTCCTCTCCATAAAATACCCCTTCGCCCCCAAAACCCTCACCTCCACCACATGCCCCCCCCCACCGCCATACTCCCCCACAGGCGCGCCCTCCCCCGTATTCCCCCAATCATTCCCCCGAAACGTCTCCCACGCGCGCACCCCCAACCCTCCCGCAGCCCCCGACCCCTTCTTCTTCTTCCCCCCCTCACCCCCCTCAGCAACAGCGACATCCACGCGCAACGGCGCGAACGCGTGGCTCACACAATGCACATCGGCCAGATACGAGCCGGCGCTGACGTTGCGGAAGACAAAGGTGTTGGCGACGGACAGGGGCGCGGACAGGGCGCGGCCGAGGGTGGTCAGCGTGGCGCGTGTCGAGGCCGGGAGGGTGTGCGCGAGGGAGGGGTTCGAGGCGGGGATGCGGAGGGTGAGTGTTGTTGTTTCGTGGTTGTTGTCGTGGTTGGAGTTGGGGTTGGGGGTGGTGGGTTTGGAGGCGGTGGTGAGCGGGGTGAGGGCGCTGAGGAGGGGGAGGAGGAGGAGGGTGTTGAGATGCATTGTTGGTTTGGGTTGGGCGCGCTGAGAGCGCAAGTGGTGGTTTGGGTTGGTGGGAGTGGTGGTGACGGCGGTGATGGTTGATGGAAGTTTGGAAAGCAGCTGCTGGAGGTTTTGGTGACGGAATGCAGGTTACAGGGGGTTGTTACAGGGGTGTGATTGGCGCCAGGAAACGGCGGGTCGCAGGAACTGTTATGCGGTGCGATTCGAACACAATCCCCTTGTAAAGACAACATCGGCCGGTGACGGCAACTTCACAGATTTCAGAGACTGGAATCATTTGAACATTCATTAAAATATCACGCTACATCAGACACATATTAAACAACAACCGGGGCCTCCTCAGCCTTCCTCTCGGGCAGCGACTTGTCGCCATCCTTTGTTGTCACGGCCGCAGCCGCCTTGAACGCCTGGTCAAAGTCGGCAATGATGTCGTCGATGTGCTCCGTGCCGACCGAGATACGGATGAGGTCCTAGGGTTCTGTCAGCATCAAATTCTAAGGAGGAAACCCGCCCGGCATAGTGGATTACTAACCTCGGTCACACCCGAGCTGACCTTCTCCTCGTCGCTAAGCTGCTCGTGGGTGGTGGTCCACGGGTGGATCGCCAGCGTCTTGGAGTCGCCGACGTTGGCCAGGTTCGAGACCAGCTTAAAGCCGTCGACAATCTGGCTGCCGGCCGCGCCGCCGCCCTTGACACCGAAGCTCAACACGCCGCCGAAGCCGCGCTTGAGGTACTTCTTGGCCGTCTCGTGCGACTGGTGGCTCTCGAGGCCGGGGTACGACACCCACGAGACGTACTCGCTCTTCTCGAGGTAGCGCGCCAGAGTCAGCGCGTTCTGGGCGTGCCGCTCGGCGCGCAGCGACAGCGTCTCGAGGCCGATCAGCAGCTGCTGGGCGCCGAAGGGGTTGAGGCAGGGCCCGAGGTCGCGCAGGATCTCGACGCGCACGCGGATGGCGAAGGTGATGGCACCGAAGGTCTCCCAGAACTTGAGCCCGTGGTAGCCCTCCGACGGCTCGACCATTTGGGGGAACCGCTTGGCGTTCTTGCCCCAGTCGAACTTGCCGCTGTCAATCACAACACCAGCGACGGTTGTGCCATGCCCGCCAATCCACTTGGTCGCCGAGTGCACCACGATGTCGGCTCCGTGGTCGATCGGGCGCACAAAGTAGCCACCGGCACCGAAGGTGTTGTCAACCTAAACATCTGTCAGTTCCTGTGATACCAGCCGGCGGAAGATGTTCGCCACCTACCACAACCGGGACGCCAGCGTCGTGGGCGACCTTGGCGATGGCCTCGAACTCGGGGACGTTGTAGCGCGGGTTACCGATGCTCTCGATGTAGACAGCCTTGGTCTTGTCGTCGATGGCGGCCGCAATATCTTCGGGGCTGTCGCCGTTGACGAACTTAGTCGTGATGCCAAAGCGCGAGAAGAGCACCTTAAACTGGTTGTACGTGCCGCCGTAGAGGTTGGATGTCGAGACAATGTTGTCGCCGCTGTGAGCAAGCGCCGCAATGGCCATGAACTGCGCGGCCTGGCCGGAGGAGGCAGCCACCGCAGCGACACCACCCTCGAGAGCGGCGATTCTCTTCTCAAAGACATCGACCGTCGGGCTAAGGATGTCAGTTTCCGCGCTCGGTTCTTGCTCCCATATGGTATCCGCCCGCACTTACTTCATGATCCGGGAGTAGATGTTGCCGAACTCCTTGAGCCCAAAGAGGCGGGCACCATGGGCCGAGTCATTGAAGACGAAGCTCTATTTGTACCCGTCAGCTTTTTTCCTATGGGGGCCATTAAACAGGGCCAGCTCACGGTGGTGGCGTAGATAGGGACAGCCCGGGAGTTGGTGGCCGGGTCGGGCTCTTGCCTTGTCGCAATGTCAGTCTCTCGCTTTTCATCCGGTGTCGGATAGAAGGAATGCCAGCAACAGCAACACGTACCCCGCATGGAGCTGGAGCGTCTCGAATCTCTGGTTAGACATGGCGGCAAGCTTGTCTTTCGACGATGAGGGGTATCAATGGGTATCACAAGTGCAAGTGCAGGAAAACAGCAAAGTTGATTCGGTGTCTGGAGCTCGACAACAAAGAAGGAGTGGGAGAAGATGTGACGAGGACGGAGCAAGCAAGGGACCAGGTCCTAGAATCGGCGACCAAGTCCCCCCTTTTCTATTTCTCCCCTCCTCCTCCCCACGCCTAGCCTCCAAATACCTCACTAGCCGATCGTCAGTGTGTGCTCGTTGTTAAAAACACCTTAGCCATGCCGCGGTTTGTCAATTGTTACAGACCACGCAGCCTGCTAGGGGGGCTCCTGCCCAGTCGCGTGTGTTGAATTGGAGAGAGTGGGGGGTTTCTTAGAGCACGCAATTGCGCCATCGGTTGATGGCGCGGGGCAGTTCCCCACGGTCCCTCCTTCTCCCTCAGGCTGAACGGATGCGCACCCAATCAGCTCCGAGAGCGCCCTGGAGTGCTGAACTACTTCTTTTTGAAGATATTCGCCATCGCGCTGCTTAAAGACGAACCTCCCCCGTCGTTGGCGGAGGGTTGAGGCTAAAAGTTCAGCCCGACCATGAAAAGACCGGTCATCGAAGCTCGACTCACACTGCCTCCGGAAACTCCCTTATAGTCGTGGAGCCTGGAGTACAGATCTATACATTCCCCTCTCCGGCATGATGTGTGACAGATCGGGCTTGGCGTTGAGATGAGGTGATAAATGAAGAAACATCCCACATCCTCGTGCTCTCATCCGACGGTGGCAGCGCGGGGTAGCTTTCTGTTGCCAGCCCCGGGCACCCCCAACGAGGGGTCAGCTCTTTGTCAACCCGTCTCGTGCTATGTGCTCTGTATGCAGATGCATGTAACCCTTTTTGTCGATCATTTGCACTGTTGGGAACGAGTGTGGTTGGGCAGCCGAAAGGGTCGAGTCGAGTAGTGTTTTGGGCAGTCTGCTGTCATTAATGGTCCGCATTGCGAATTATTAGACGTCTTTTTGATACCCACTCGCCTGTGGAGTAGAACGAGCAGAGCAAAAGAGTTAGGTAGCTGACAAGAGTTTTATAATGAAACAACATTCGAAACCCGGTCGATGGTTTCCCGTCCTTTCATCACATCTCCTGGTGGTAGCACTCACTGGCAGTTGCTTTCGCACTTTGTATGAGTTGTAAACCGACATTTATCATATACATTTACTCCTATACCTATGTAAACAATACACCTCCCGAGCACGCTCTACACAGTAAACCTCAAAACGCCTGTCCTTCGTAACTCGCCGTGCCAGAGCAAGCCATCAAGGCCATGCTAACTGACAGCGCCATAAGCCAACTGGCGTCTTGAAACTCGGCACCCCATATAGCCTCGTCCCAGCATTGTCGCACAGCGGCTGCATGAAATCCGAGAACCACAGCCCAAGACCCAACCCGAGCGGCACGAATAGGGTGCTGACTGATCCCTTCCACTACCGACGCAGCGGCCCGGCCCGGCGACCACATTCGTAACCCATCCCATCCCCCATCAAATAAATGTACCCCCGCCCACCATCCAATCATCGCAAACTCATCAGCCAACCCCCTCTTCCTCCCACCCCCCCTCTTCCTCCCTTCGTCCCCCTCAAATAGCCTCCTTCTTCCCCGGCCATGGCATGGCACCCGTACCAGCGGGCCTCCCAGCACCACCCCCACCACCACCAGCAGCACGCCTAACCTTCACCGCCTCCATTACGGTAAGCGCGGCCGACGCCGACCAGACGGCAAAAGAAAACGCGGCGAAAGCGACCGAGGCCTGGGCGGCGTGGCAGACGTCTCCGTGGCAGAACAGCAGCCCGTTGAGGAAAGCGGCGTGCGCCGAGAAGCCGGCCAGGTGGAAGAGTGCGTTGGTGAGGTCGAAGGGGGCGGTTATGTAGGGTTTGGGGACTGGTGGGGAAAAGGGGGGTTAGTAGGGGGGTTGAGAGGTGGGGGGGTTGAGAGGGGGAAAAGAAAAGGGGGGGGCGTACCGCGTGGTAGGAAGCGTGGGAGGAGTTCTATGCAGGCGATCGAGATGAGGGACCAGACGCCGCTGAAGAGGAGGAAGTTGACTTGTGACGGTGACGGGAAGGGGGTCGTGGTCGTGTACCAGTTGGCGACTGTCAAGAGGTTGCCGTGTTAGCTAGGTTCTGCGTCCTATCTGCACCGCGTCGCTCGGCTGGGGGTTTGGTTCTTACCAAAGCCTGATAGGATTATTACCAGGAGAGCAAAGACGCCTTGGGATATCCTGATGAGGAGCATCAAGGGGAACGACATGCTTGTAAGCTTCATGGTGAACTAAGAGATGACGATGCACAGCACAGAAAAATCCAGAGTAAACAAGGTGAAGGGACTAGAATAGAGCAATCGCCAGCCAAGAAGAAACAGAGAGATGGCGGAACGAGAGGTGGGAGCGAAACGAGAGACATTCACCAGAAATGAAGATCGAGCCAGTTCGAAAAAGCGGCAAGCCGACGCGAGCCCTGAATGTCTTCATACTGGTTAATTGGTCTGTGTGACCAATGAAGCCGTCCTGAAACAGAGATCCTCAGGAACTACATTGTGCATAATATGGTGGACGGTCGGCAGAATCAACCGGGCCAATGAAGACGACGCAACGACCAAATTGAGGTCACAGCGCATCGTGAGGTTGGCTTCGACGCCGGCAGTCGCAAATCCGGCGGCTTGGCGTGGGCGTGATCGCTGTCGTGATGGTGGTTTCTAAGTATATCTAAAGGTAGCTCACTTGAAGCTTTCAGTGACAGGTACATAACGGCAGCGCCCCTCGTTTTAGAGTTGATGTTTGGACGATGCGCCTTGGGTCTCTTGCTTCAGAAAGGTAGGGATATAAAACCTCAGGGAGGGGACGAGGCAACATTTGTCGACAACAACTTTCTCAATTACCTTAACGTCGCTCCAACTCCCGTTCCTCGACAAAATAGTAAATCGAAGCCGACCGTAGCGGATTTCACGGACCTAGATACCAGGGTGCCATCAGGTGTGGAAGTGGAATGCCAGGAGTGAACCCGCCAAGTATTTAACACACTTACCGGCAGTACGTTCGCCCCGAGTTTCCTAAATTTCCCGTAAGAAAAGAAACGGTGTTGACAGTTGATTCACATCATCGCAGCCCCTCAGTGGTGTTTGTTCTGTGCAGACTTTCATCGCGGGTTGCTTGGCGTTTCGGGCCAGGCTTTTGGAATCTTCAATCGCTCCTGATACCAGATGGACCGTGCATTCGTGCCAAGCCAGTACCCCAGCGAGCCCAGTAATTGAATCGCGGGGTTAAGGCTCGGCGTCGCGGCCCCACTTAAATTAGATGCATGCGGGTCACCAACCGAGGTCAATCTCTGCCCGAGGCAGCGACCATGAGACTGTGAATGAGTTAGCGCGCTTCACAATTCGCGGTCGTCATCTCCCTGGGCACAGGTAAATACTTTACAACACGCCGATAACCCACTTCCTTATTTTGATTCGGCAATAGAAGATGCCATTCGGCGACGAGTAGGAGGTTGGAGAAGCAAGACAAACATTTTGTGGAAGTTGCGGACAATTGGCAGTTGTTCTCACATGGAATGGTACCTGAAAGAATCATCTAGCTCTAATCGAGTCTCTGTTCAGTTGTCTCACCTTCGCTGTTGCTCCGCACCCCTCGCGCGGTATGGAAACCCCCCGCATGTCGAGCCTTGACAACGCTCTTCGACAAGATCTTTAATCCCCCATTTTCCCCAGGAAAGGGGATGCCTTTTCTGGCTGTCGCCGCATGTCATGCAGGTCGCGTCGCCAGTAACGGAAGTCGCGCCGCGCAAAGGGTGTCCTTGAGAGGCTCGTGAGCGATCCACCCTTCCTCCAGTGGCCCGCTGACGATTGGAAAAACCCGCGTCCTCCACAATCATTGCCCCAACCCCACCCCTGAAGCATGCCAGCCGAGGCTGACCCTCGGTGCAACCGGCCGACAAGGTACGCCGTGTATAACAACATGTCTGATACATTCTACAATATTTTGGTTGAAAACGCAGCTAGGAAAGAAGTAAATGGTTTAATTCGAATAAAAGGGCTTGGAGAGGTTAAACCCAAGTTTTAGTGCCCAATTCCATTTGGTGAGGATGGTTACCTCACGAAGAGCATTGCTGCCTCGTTGGGAGGCAAGTATCCCTTGCCGGGAAACCCCAATTTGGCAACATCGACCGCGTTCAGCTTGGCTTCCTATCCCTGTCGCACTCGGCCCAGGACGCCTCCAGGGCGAGACCATCTGCAGCCGAATGCCGACCCTCCGTTCGAAAAGGGGACGATCTTCCAAACTTTTGGTTTTTGTCTTTCATCTTTATTCATCAGCTCCCTCCCTTAGTATTCACTAGACGAGATCTGTGACGTGACTCGCGCGCGCAGAACTTCCGTCTCCGTCCCCCCTTCGGTCGCCCCGAATTCTTCCTCTCGCTTTGTTTAGCGCTCCTCGTCCGAGCCTCGCATACGATCCTTCTCCCGAAGCTCAACTACCCGGCCCAAACTACCACCGACGCCGCGACCATGGCTCCCACCAAACAAGATACAAAGGCCTACATTCGGACCCTCGCGACGCCCCCGCCCCCCGGTCAACCCTATGCCCTGCCTATCCCTGGCACCGAGCGCCCGAACCGCACCCCGATCTACCGCCATTGGCGCTTCCAAAACGGTCCGTTGCTAGAGACATACGACCCGGCACAAAGGACCGTCCACGACCTTTTCGAGCACGCGGTTGCCCAAAACCCCAAGGCGAGGTGCCTGGGATGGAGACCTTGGAATGCTGCCACCAAGACATTTGAGCCCAAGTACGTCTGGCTGACGTATGCCGAGGTTGCCGAGCGGAGAAAGAACTTCGGCGCCGGTATCGTCGAGCTGCACCACCAGCTTGGTATCAAGGAGGACAAGTATCCCGTGGGCCTGTGGGCGCAGAACCGCCCCGAGTGGCAGATGACCGAGCTGGCGCTGCTCTCGCAGTCGCTATGGCCCGTCTCTCTATATGAGACTCTCGGCCCCGAAACAAGCGAGTATATCATCAACCACAGCGGTCTGACGGCCATCGCCTGCTCGCTGCCGCATATCCCCACCCTACTGAAGATGGCCCCGCGCGTCCCCTCGCTCAAACTCGTCATCTCGCTCGACCCCCTCGACGCCGGCGAGGTACCGGGCCACTCGAAGCGGGAACTGCTGAACGCCACCGCTGCTGCCGCCGGCATCCAGGTCGTCTCTATTACCGAGGTGGAGGCCCTCGGTGCGCGCTCCGGCCGCGCCATGCGCCCTCCCAAGGCCGACGATGTCCTGACCATCAACTACACTTCGGGCACTACGGGCGACCCGAAGGGCGTGCTCATCACGCACAAAAACGGCGTGGCCGGCATCACCGCGGCCCGGTCCAACGAGACCGTCTTCGCCGGCGACGTTCACATCTCGTATCTTCCCTTGGCGCACATCTATGGCCGTATGGCGGACCAAACTGCGCTCGCTGAGGGGGCGAGCATTGGGTATTTCCACGGCGATATCACTACGCTAATCGAGGATATCAAGATCCTGCGGCCGTCGGGTTTCATGTCGGTGCCTCGCCTGTTCAACCGCATCAACTCGGCGATCCAGGCGGCGACCGTCGAGGCCGACGGGTTTAAGGGGACTTTGTCGCGCCGCGTTATCGACGCCAAGAAGGCCAGCATGAAGCTGCCCAACGGCCAGGCCACTAACAAGCACTTCCTGTACGATCGTATCTGGACCCCTAAGGTGCTCAAAGCGGTGGGCCTGCAGAGAACCCGCACCATGGTGAGCGGCAGCGCCCAACTCGACCCGGACGTCCACCAGTTCCTCCGCGCCGCCTTTGGCAATAACTTTGTCCAGGGTTTCGGCATGACCGAGACGTACGCGGTCGGCACCGTCCAGATGCCCGGCGACTTCACCACCGGCAACATCGGGCCCCCATGCCCGTCGGTCGAGCTGTGCATCGAATCCGTGCCCGAGTACGAGTACACGGTCGACGACAAGCCGAACCCGCGCGGTGAGCTGCTGATGCGCGGACCCATCATCTTCCAGGAGTACTTCCGGAACCCAGAGGAGACGGCCAAGGCGATCGAATCCGACGGATGGTTCCACACGGGTGACATCGTCGAGGTTGACAGCATGGGGCGCTTCAAAATCATCGACCGCAAGAAGAACGTGCTCAAGCTCTCCCAGGGCGAGTACATCTCGCCCGAGCGCATCGAGAACGTCTACATGGGCGCCACCAACCTGATTGCCATGGCCTTCGTTCACGGCGACCCCAAGGAGTCGTGCCTCGTCGCCGTCTTCGGCATTGACCCGGTCACCTTCGCCCCCTACGCCGGCAAGATTCTCAAGAAGCCCGTCCCCGCCGACGACAAGGACGCGCTCCGCCAGGCCGCCAACGACCCGCGTGTCAAGACGGCCTTCCTCAAGTTGCTAGAGCAGATCGGCAAGCGCCACAAGTTCAACAGCTTCGAGAAGGTTAAGAACTGCGTCTTTGACATTGAACCGTTCACGATTGAGAATGAGCTGCTGACGCCTACGTATGTCTTTCATCCCTTCTTCCTCTTGCTTACTCCGCTCCTCTTTTCTTCGCTTAAAAAAAGGGAGAGGGGCGGAGAAGGTGTACTTGAGATCATTAAGACCATGATGCTAACATGAGATGAAACAGACTCAAGCTCAAGCGGCCCCAGACCGCCCGTGCCTTCCGGAGCGAGATCGACCGCATGTACGAGGAGATTGCCGCCAACGCGGTCGAGAAGCCCAAGCTCTAATCCATTGTTGTTTGATGCCTATCTACTGGGTGCCTACCTATAAATAAGGGATGGATAAATGGGCGGCATAGCTCGTTGGGTTGGTTTACGTATTCGGAGCGGGAGGGGTTTTGGCTTTTCTGTGATATAGTAGTTCGCGCTGGATTCTGCACTTTGCGGTTTTGTATACAATGGTGTAGAGGGGGGTGTTTATACAAGCGATTATATATTGGCTGGTAGTGTTTGTAAAGCGAAACTAGTACTTAAATACTAAATGGTTGTTGGAATGCAAGTTGTAATATACTGTGCGTTGGTATTGGAGTCTGTTCTAGTCCAGCCTTCTGTTGTCAAAAATTCATTATACGGTGCGGCAAGAATCTACTCCAGTCAGGTATTCTCATCCAGCTCGATCTCCGTAATCTCAAGCAGACATGTGCAAAACGTCGGCCAAAGCACGGCATGCAGGGTCCCGGAGTGTGGACCTGAGTGGGTGGGGCATCAAAGTCTGAGGCTGCTCAGGTACCACCCAATCTGTCTGTACTTGCATGTGATGCGATCCATCTCAAACTGGGAAGGATGGGCAAAGGAAAGAGCGCACATGCCTGCCTGCCGGCTTCTATTGTAAGGCAGTCGTGGATTGAATGACAGTGAATTGTTACAACGGTGGTCGAAAGAAGGAGAATGATGGAATGATAATTCGTCTGAACTATTAGAGCATAATGAGATGAGCGTCGGTTATGATTCGAGAAGGGGTATAGGTGGCTGTTCACGACGTCTGATTCCATGAATGACCTGGCCTTTGCAGCTAAAATACAATGAGTATCATCAATATGTGGCGCGAATACAACAAGCGTAATGGTATTGATTCGTGTGCTGTTGTGGAAGAAACTATGGCAAGGTAATTGTAACGGTCCCAGGAGTATATTGCAACTAACTGGTGACGACTCTACGAGTACACTAAGCTTGAAGAAGAAAAGGAAAGATGAGAGAGTCTGGCAGCTCGTGGGGCTGCTTTATGATCGCGAGCGCGATGGCCCGAGCGCATTGCTAGAATGTTCGGTGCGCTGTGGGGCAACTGGGAATAGCTTCATCCAGGGGTTCGGTGGACCGTGCTTGTACGTGAGCTGGCCGAGGGTTACCGAGGCCCACCTCGGGCACAGCCCGTTACAGTAATAAAATCATTTATAACGAATGGAAAATGGCTAGGATGAAATGCTAGATAGTTATTATGAACTTCTTTTTATTTTATATATTACAAGCTCTGTTACAGACTAAAGGTATGATGAAATTGTTTAGAGATGGCCCAGTCGGAAAGGCAAGGAGACCCTGGTGATAGTGAGATAAAAGAAGGGGAAAGGCAATGTCTGGACTTGTCAGAATCAGTTCTTCTTCTGTGACGAACCTACTTCAGGATCCTATCCTGTTAGGGTTCAGCTTCGTTGAAGGTAATCTCTCTAGGATGCTTAGGTTCGGTGCAGCCAAAAGGTGCACAACAATAGACTTGTCTCAACAGTAGGCTTGCGAGCTTGTAGCGAACTGTAGTTGTGATTGCTAACTGGAGAACTCCCAGAGCTCTCCAGAACGGGTGACTATATACCTATCTAATTCCTGGGTGCTCAGTCTTGTCACGGTTATGGCCGCATGCAGGGTCCCGATGGAGGGCGCGTGGGAAGCGTCCCCAGCCAATCATTAAAGATGGGTCCCGGACCAATCAACAGAGGAACGAGGGGAACGGCTACCGTTCCTGAGGTTCCTCTATAAGGAACGAAAGGAACGACCACCGTTTCTCACGTTCCCAAGGGAAGAGGTACGAAGGTACCTAGGGGCCTAGATAGTATATAGTCACTCGTTCTAGAGAGCTCTGGGAGTTCTCCAGTTAGCAATCACAACTACAGTTCGCTACAAGCTCGCAAGCCTACTGTTGAGACAAGTCTATTGTTGTGCACCTTTTGGCTGCACCGAACCTAAGCATCCTTTGCAAGATTACCTTCACTGAACCCTAACAGGATAGGATCCTAGGCAGGTTCGTCACAAGTCTGCTCAGTCGTCGAGCACACTGAGCACGCTGCTCACCTTGCTCAGTCGTCGAGCACACTGAGCACGCTGCTCACCCTTGCTCAGTTGCTGAGCGTACTGAGCAACTGCTAATTGGTTATACTAACGATTGGCTCGGGGCGTCCCGCGCCCCACTTCATCCGGCACAGTGGTTGTTGTGACGAGCGAGCGAGGAATAGAGGCACAAAGGCTCAAATGATCCCACTCAATTACGTGAATCTAAAGCTAAAGTATCACGGGTGGAATCGCCGTGGTAGGGGATCTCTGGTATATTGTGTGGTTGCACGAGCAACCGAATGTAGGAGGCGCGGCGCGCCCAGGGAAAACCCTGTCTGTGTGGGCCGCGCACAGACCACACTAGCAGGACCCCACTACCAGGGGTCCTGCCCTGCAACCCTGACCCTGACTAACTACAACCCTAACCCGTATATGGAACGGGCTGTGCCCGTGACAATTTTAAACTTAATAATAAGAATAAGAATAAGAAGAATAATAATAATTAATAAAATATATAATTAATTTAAAACTTTTTATCTATCAATAGCTTTGTTTTGATGTTTAGTAAGCTTCTTAGCTGTTTAATTTCTTGGCTTTCGCTTAACTATTACCCCAATTAAACTTCGAATCAACGCCAGCCCCTAATGAAATCTCAGTATGTAAAATAACCTACGCCTGAATCAGTCAATGTATAACGCGTCTCTTCCAATTTATGAGGATTATCTAGCGATATCCGAGGTTCATAATGTTCCAGCATCCTTTGAGATGAGCCCGGCAACCACCACGACCACCACAACTACCACAACCACATTTCCACCTACCCACCTCCAAATTCCACAGATAGCTACTGTATCGCTGGTGACCGAACCGCCTTTGTTAACCAGTCTCTCCAGCCTAGATATCACTTCTGGCGTCCCGGGGGCCCTGCCAAGGGCAGAGCCCGATGCCGACCTCCCGCCATCCAAAAGGGCGAAACTGAGTCCGCTGGATTCCCAACAGCGATTGGTAGCCTGCCTCCAAAGGCAGGTTTTCCCCCATGTTGATAGCCAGGTCGCGACCCTCCCGAAAGATCGGGTGAATACTTTGGCAATCGGAAAGCAAGTACGTATCTTCGCCCACCCCATCATTATACTATGCCTTACCGCCTTTCAAACCCTTACACGTATCCTCTACTTAGGTTGTTGCCCTCTTGACAGGACAAGAGTTTTCCCGAGAGTATAATAAACGTGGTGACGGCACCATCAGCTTGGAGTTTGAAGCGAGGATAGCGGCTCTTGCCGCCTCGCATGTGGAATCGCTTGCCCGTCGACTTGTAAACACAACCCCTCGAATCGAACAAATAACGTGAACGCTAATTCGCACACTGCTTGCTTAGGGTCACCAGCTCGTTCCTTCCCACAATATACCGCCTACACCAACGCCATCGCCATGGCCAGCGACCCCGCCCCAACCCCAAGTTGAATCTCACCAATCCTTCCCAGAGTCCACGCCCGGTTTACAAGTCGAGTTTTACCAACCACCAGCCGCTCCCTCGCCGGTACCAAGATTCTCAACGTCGCCGATTCCGGTTCCTACCATCCCGACACCCGGTAGGAACGGGCATGCCAGGCCAAACGGAACCGCCGCGGTCTCGCTCCCGGCCAATACAGCCATAGCACCTGTCGGGACGCTTACCACCCGGCCTCTTGAACCCCGTATGCGCCTTCCGGCCGGGGAAGCTCCATACACCTCGCCCAAGGTTGTATCGCCCCCGCTACTCGCTATTCGCTCGTCTCCGGTTGCAACTCGAGTACCGCCCCTTCCTGCGTCGGCCCCCCCAATACCCTTGACGCTCCCTCCCCCTGTTCCTCTCCCGCCTGCCACCACCCCAAAGCAGATCGTTCAACGGATACACCGAGGTGCCCCGCAAAACTGGAGGAAAGAAGCCCATGCTTTAGTCTGGCGAGGGAAAGATGTTGCCTTCAATCAAGGCGAATCCAGCCCGACAGTAAGATGGCCCTCCGAGCAGCGACGGCCGTATCTTGCCTCATCACAGAGAACTTCAATGATCGAGGGGGCTCAAGCCTCTATCGAACTTGAGCCGGCTGGTCTTACCGACCCCGTTACGTTCCACGTCGATTTTACAACAGAGGAAATTGGGCACCTCCGAACCCTCACCCGGCGTAGCCTCAAGCTATCCCGGACGAAAGGAAACAAAGACGTGAGGAGAGACCTCTGGAAAGTTCTTAGGAAGAACTCTCGGTTCGTCCCATCGATCCTGGAAATATTTGAGCGGGAGGGCCAGCTTGTTGGGAGGACGAGCGAGGATGTCGGCAACTTTTTCCAGGATTTGATCCATCAGAAGACAAACTCTAAACCTGCTATACTCGCCATCAGGAGAGATGATGGCGACCGACGAGGCGAGCTCATCCGCTCAAGCCGGGTTCATTCCCTCCTCTTCGCAAGGGAAGTGTCGGGCCAGCGACTGGGCGCAACAAGGTCCCAGCGGAACTTCTTCAACGAGTTCCGTCTGTGCCGTGAGGATGCGCTAGAAAAGAAGGCGGAGTGGACGGGATGCGCCGGCGATATCTTCACTATAGTATGGGTTTCGAATGACGGGTTTTTGTGTGGGACCACCGAACACTCGGACGCACACAATCAGCAGTACAATAAACCCGGTAACCTGGTTCTCGGGTCTTGCCCCGATATTACGCTCCGTGCCTACCCAGAGCATCGGATTGTCCGACCGGTGGTCAAGAAAGGGGAAAACTCGACCGATGCTATGCGACAGAGTCAGGATCCGTGGCTCTACTCTTCCGTCGTATCCTCCGACTACGACGCAGTTCACGACAGAGCGTTCACTTGCTCGTTCGATAGAACGGTCAAGATCTGGAAAGTGCAGAAGTCGGGCTCATCGATGAGTCTCTTGGGCGAGTGGAAACACGACGGTAACGTTAACTTCGTTGCTGCTTCCAAACATGAGTCCGGCATGGTCGCTACGGCCGCCGACGTTGCGGCCGACGCAGTCCGTATCTACAGCGTCGATGCTACCAACATCTCGAGAACCCCTTTTCGATCCCACTCGTGCTCTCGCGTTACTGACGAGAGAGGGAATCCCGTGTCTACCGAAAAGTGGGCATATTACCCTGCGACGATGCAGTGGGGGCTTGCACCCAACGTCAGGCACCTTCTGCTGGTTGGTTACTCGCCGAGAAGTCGGACGGGGGATGATAACGATATCCCTGAGCTTCGCCGGGACTCGGGCGAGTTGTGTTTGTGGGATGGCGTTACCGGCGAGAGGTGGCGTGTCACATCGGCCACGACACAGAATGTGTTCGAGGTCTTGTGGCATCCATCGCAGGACTGTTTCATCGCGGCCACGTCGCCGCTGGGCCTCGAACTGGAACCCAGTGTGCGTACGCAGATCAGGATCTTCCGGCCTGCCGATCAGGACGAGTTCGGTGTCAAAGCGTACAGCCCCATCAAAACGCTCGACTGCACAGCGGTTGACATCAACGAATTGACCATCATGTGGGTTTTTTTTTAGCTATTTTTCTTCGCGGTATTTAAAATTAGACCTACTAACCCTTGCTTCTTTTTAGGCCAAATAGTTTCTCGTTCTGCTATATCACAGCTGGCTGTACGGATGGCAACACGTACGTATGGGACACGGCTCGAGGCGACAAACCTATTCACGTCCTTCGGCACGGGCAGCCGATTGAGGAATACCGGGGAGACCGGGAACGGGAAGACGTAGGAGTGAAGTTTTGCGCGTGGGGAACCACCCCAGATCGATTCTACACCGGTTCGTCAGATGGAGTGGTCAAAGTCTGGAACATCCGTTCCCTGAGCAAGCCACTCGTTCGAAACTTGCTCCAAGCCCCGGCGCCCATCACAGCGGGTATGTTCTGCCCGGACAAGACGCGCCTCGTCGTTGGGGACGCTAGTGGCCGCGTCTTCATGTTCTCCATACAAGAGGAAAAGGAGCAGGCCATGTCTTCTACCCAGGTCCCATTGCCAGGCGCAGCGGGTTTTAAAACAATCCAGCGCCCACCAGCCATCACTCCCCATCCAGACCCTCCGGCGCCGACTCACGATGCAGAGGGCCGCCTCATTGTATCGGAATCGGGGCCTATGATAGGCCGAGGCTACCTTAATAGCCTACAGCTCGAACGACATTTCAACCCCACAATTGGCGTTGTACAGGGCCCACGGTACGCCGAGACAGGCCTATTCCGACGAGATATGCATTTTAATGAAGACCCAACCCAGCCGTTGCTTGCGCAGTGGGAGGCTATGCAGCAAGAAGCCTGGGTACCCCCATGGCGGTTCATGAGTAGGCGGCGGGACCAAGGAAATGTACTTAGGCCGTTGAAGGAAGTGCAGAATCTTGAAGAAAGGCATATAAGGAATAAGGCCTTGGATCTTGAGGTTGAAGCCTTGACTATGGAAACCCTGCTTGATCTCGATAGAGATGGGGTTGACTTGGGATTAGCAGATGACTATCTTCTCGAAGAGGAAGAGTGATCTACTATTGGGAGGGACTGTCGTTGTATTGTATGTACCAAACGAGGTGAATTCGAATACCTACTTAATAATTATTGGGGATGTGCTTTTTTTTTCACATTTGAGTAATGTGACGGCAGGTTCTAACCCTAACCCTGACCGCAACCCGAGTGGTGGTCTGTGCGCCTCCCACCTGTGTTTTCCCACAGTTGTGCGAATCCTGTATCTTGTCACGGATATGGCCGCATGCAGTCGGCCGGCGGGGTACGCTGGCAATACCCCGAGCCAATCATTAAGGGGAAACACGTAACCAATGAATGGGCAAGGACCGCGGTGCTCAGAGTGCTCAGGGCCAAGACCCGTGAGCATCATGAGCAACGGTAGATAGACAAGTATATAGTCACTCGTTCTAGAGAGCTCTGGGAGTTCTCCAGTTAGCAATCACAATTACAGTTCGCTACAAGCTCGCAAGCCTACTGTTGAGACAAGTCTATTGTTGTGCACCCTTTGGCTGCACCGAACCTAAGCATCCTCGAGAGATTACCTTCAACGAAGCTGAACCCTAACAGGATAGGATCCTGGAGTAGGTTCGTCACAGGTATAGATGACCATGTCATGTAACGATTCTGAAACGGCTAGAAGGTACATGTTCATAAGGCGCAGCTTTGTAGCCTACTCTAAATGGGCTGAAAACATTGACTTCTACACATTATAGTTTATAGTTTTGTTACTTCAAATGCTAGGAATTTAACCTGGTGCTTTGATCTTTACACAAGTAGGCACCTCCATCATTACGAACGAGACTCAATTGACTCGGGATGAAATGTATTGTTCATTCGTGCTAGACCTAGGCTGGGCCCAAGAGCCGCGGCAATAAAGTTCGATGGCAGTGTAAACACTGTGAACACCCGACCGATCCGCCTAACAAGGTTCCCAAAGCCTAGTAGTTGGGTAAAGAGGTATTCGAGCAGAATATGTACATACGTATATTTGTTCTCACTCTATATTACCCGCTATCTGTAACATGCTGTTGGATAGGTATCCTTCACGTACTCCCCCGAGGTTCCTTCCGCTTCCATCACAAATACAGCGATGGGAGTAAGGGCTTCCAATGCCACCCATACAGTGATAAATGCCCGATGATCGGCCATATGGAACTCAATAAGTTCGGTCCGTTGGTGTCACTTTCGGTCCGAGGCACCGGTCCTCGGGCGGTTCAAACCGAACACCAATCTTCGTTCACTCTCTCATACCTCAGAGAACGAATATCTGCTTAAAAGAACAAGAGTCACAACATTAGATTTTGGTATACGAGAGACGGGATTACCTTCTCGCTTAGTTGCAATTACATAGTTATCTACACATCAAACAAGAGTACCATGCACTTTCACACAGTGGGAAACGGTTTTGATGGCAGCAGGAACACAGTGGTATTCTACGGAGATAGATTCACGCTCAGTGTTCTACCACCGCCATCCGAACCTCGAAGCATCAGTTTCCCCTCCAACGCCAAACCATCGCAACCCACACAACCTGCGCTACATGATGTCGTCCCAAGTCCGTGACGGTCCTCAAGGCAGAAGAAAAACCAAGCAAGAAGAAAAGTAATTGTATACAAACAAAACAAGCCAACAATGGCGGGTAAAAGTGAAGCAGGAATAAAAGAATCGTCGGAGACCGTGGGCCGTTATGAGAACCCTCCCCTCTCGCTAGGCCACCTTGGCAGAAATCCATCCATCCCCCGGACCCCCAACCCCAACGCCGGAAGCGACATGATGGCTGAAATGCACCACAATTCTTTTTTTGTGACTTGAGATAAAAAAAGTCACCAATCCCGTCGGCAAGCCTCCAAACACCCGCGTAATAACACCACATCCACTATCCATCTAAGTGGCGCCCACGGCTATGACTACCCTAGAGGTGCGACCCGGTGCCGCCAAAGGCAAAATTGGGTGGGTAGTTGATGCCGTTGGGACCCATGGTGATGCCCGCGGGCAGGTCCATGACGATCGGCTCGTCGGCGTTGCCACCCTTGTTGCCGTGGTGGTTGTCGTTCCGATCGTCACCACCCCTCCTCACATCGCGCCCGCCGCTGCCGCCGTGATGCTTGTCCGCGCCCTTGTGGCGCCATCGGCCGCCGGGAGGACCGCCGCTAGCATTGCCGCCAGCGTTGTTGGGGGGTCCGCCCGGGCCGCCGCCCATGTGTCCGTGGGCGGCAGCCGGTGGGTTGACATGTCCGCCAAAACCGACGGGCGGCTCGTCCTCGGCATGCCTGCTGGACTTGGGCCCGTGGTTACCACCCTTGTCGGTTTGCATGCGACGGCTGATAGCCTTGGATGAGACGCCGGCGCCTATCTCGATATCGGGTTCTTCGACGGATAGCCCGCTGACGATGGGGCGGCCGCCGGAGCCGCCGTAAGGTGCGGTCAGCATCCATTTGCGGTCGGCCTCGGTCAGCTTGTGGATGGGAATGATGCTGACGCCGCTTTGGTAGTCGCTGCAGTCGCGGGGGCCAAAACCCACACCCCATCTAGTCTATCACGGGGCGGATGGTTAGCAAAACAGGCTGTCAATATAAAGAGGAAAAGACCAGGGGGGCTTACTCTGAGTTGGAAATCCTGACTGCGCATATCCTCCATGGCGGCCTTCGCCCGCTCGGCGTCCTTGCGGAAGAACATTTTGACAAACGCATGGCGCTTGTCCTTGTTGACAATGCAAGTTTGGACTTGGCCGAAACGGCTGAAAATTCCACGGAGCTCGCTCTCGGAGCAACTGGGGATGGTTAGCGGACAATGTTTATCATAGAAGAGGGATGCGCAAGCTGCGCAAGAGTGGTTGGTACTGACGTTACACCGCCTACAAAAAGGGTCCGGCTATACACCTTGATGCTGCCGCTGGGAACGCTGTTATCATATTCGACCCACTTCTCCTGCTGGGACGGTTCCTGTCCCGGACTGTCACTGTGACGCCCATGAGGAGACCGTTGGCGGTAATCCGGCAACTGCCCGCGCCGGTCATCGGCACGGCCACGGCCAGGTGAGCCAGGGCGTCCGTAGTCAAAACCACGGTCATTTGCACGCGATCTCGGAGAACCCCGGTTATCCCAACGGGAAGGAGAGCGCGACCTTGACCGGCCTCGGTGCCGGTTTGGCGACCTCATGCCGTCATGGTAGCTACCCCGATCACGGGATTCGTCAGGTCGAGGCGCGTCCCAAGGGGCAGGGCCACCGCCGACTGGGGGAGGTGCTGCGTAACCTGTCTGGGTGGGCTGGGGCATCTGGGGTGGAGCTGCCGCGGGCATGGTGCCGGTTTGGCCCATCATCTGGATTACGCTCGCGATCTTGTCAATGGGAATACCCTGAGCGGCCAAGGCTGCAACAAGCTGTACGGTCGCAGCAGCCGGGTTACTTGGGCCGCCCTGCTGTGGCGGAATACCGCCCGGGGCACCCGGTGCAGCTGGAGGCCCTGCCTGTGCCGGCATCGCCGGTGGAAATGCGAATGGCAGCCCTGGAACATTTACAGGATGGGCGGGCGCTTGAGAGGTCTGGAGGTACGAAATGCCTGGCTGCGCTGAAAGAGGCGCCGGGGCGCCCTGCATCGCGGCATTACTAGGCAGACCACCGGGTGCACTAAACACGGGTGCCGTAGCCGGGGTGGGCGCTGGCGCTAAAGCTGCCAGGCTGGGATTACTCTGCGCAGACGAAGCATTCTGTCGGGCAATGCTTGCAAGTTTGTCCAGAATGATGTTCGGGACTGCTTGGTTTGCCGGTGGCGCTGCCACTTTGCTACCAGAACCAAGCGAGGCTAAGAGGTTGGGAGGGGGGCTGCCGGGAGGTGTTGTCGATGCATCTGTTGACAGGGGTATGGTTAGAGCAAATTGTAGGCTGAGGCGGCGTGCGACAGAGCAAAGCGGTGAGGACAATCTTGGGGTGAACCTACTCGTGGATCTCGGCGCATTCAACCTTTCCTTGAAGGAGTTGACCATGGAAGCAGGGAATGTCTGTCCCTTCTCCCAGATATCAACCAGCTTCTTCAGCTTTTCCTACAGGCAATAATCCTTGTGAGTGTCCATCCATCATGAAAAAAATAAAAAGTACGAGGTCTCAAAACGCAAGTGAGATGGGTCTCGAGGCAATGCCCTCGGCGAGACTCTTGACTCGCGGTGATCCCAGCAATCCCGTGAATAGGGTCGGTCATCCTGGGTTCGCCTCACACGTTGCTGGTATATTCCTAGGAATCAGGTGGCATTCAATGCGATATTCTCTGCGTACCTTTTGGTCTTCTGGTGTCGTAGCAATGATGTCGTTCATCAAGATGGGGATCAGTTCTGTTACTCTATTCACACCCGCAGCGAATGTCCCGTCTGGCGCCGAGATGCTCGGTGTTTGCCCTTGAGCTTTGGCCTGATCCAACCATTTCCTTGTTACAGAGTCTACGACGTAGAGTACTCCCAGTTTGTGTGTGCCGGGTGTCTTCTTGAAATGGGTGAATAGCTTTTGTATCAGGACCGATTCATACTGTGAAGAAGGGGATGTCAGTTTAACAACCGTGCCGCACAGGACTTCGAGTGGGTGTGTGGATGCGTGGATGCGAGGGTTCGTGTGGGCTTGTTATCGCTTACCTGAACGTTGGCGACACATAGCGCCGTGATATTTGTAATTCGGGATCCAGACACTCCTGGTGGCTTCAGCGAGAGCATGCCCTGCAGGCCGGCTTCCAGCTCTGCTACAACTGGCGATGCCATGGCGAAACAATGGCAGGCGATGTCGGATCAAGAGTTCTTTGATGGAGCGTGTTTTTCGCGATGATAAGTAAAGTACGATAATTGCCCCAAGTTGTTAGGCGAAAAGGTCTATGCCATGCTCCCAAGTCACGAAAGTACGGTGCCTGTCGAGGAGATCCAGCCTTCGTTGGTTGCACTCTTTTGTGGGAATGCACTCAACGGATTACGAAACTTCGAAGAGAGCGAGAGGAATGACGCGAATGACCGATTTAAAGGGGTGGTGAAAAGGCGCAAAGGAAAAATCTTTGGCCCGGGACACTGTGATGCCGCTCCTGCAAAAATCGCGTCGGCACCAGCAAATTCTGCCCAGTGCGGATAGTATTTCAACCAGCTGCACCAGTCACGAGGTCGACCTCTAGACTAGCAAGTTTGCACCGGGGGCTACTGTGACTTGTGTGGAATTGATGAAGATGGGTTCGGATAGATTGTTGTGAGAAAATTTGATGGGGTCGCGACAAGCAACAACGCCAGTTCTTTGTGGGATGGAAGAGGAGGGGGAGCCCAGACAATGGAACTAAGGGCGACCTTTTCATGGCATGGTTCATTTGACCCACATTTGTCTGAGCCAGAGGTCTGCCGGTTGACTAAGCCGGCTGTCTGTCTGGCGGCTGGTACGTACCAGAACTGAGCCCCTCCGGTCGCCCAGGAGAATGACCGAGAAGCCGACGGACACAGCCCGGGCAGGAGGACACCAACAAACCATTTTATAGTTGCACAGGATGTCGGGTTTGTTCAAGCACGCGCCTCAGTTGAGAAACAGATTTCTCGGGCCGGGTCTGTGGATGCCGATTGATTCCCCCACCCCGCGTCCATAATACCAATTCGGCCTGTAAGATCGGCAGCAGCATATGAATAACTATTCCTAACCTTCAATTAATTGGTTCGAGGCCTCTATTCGTTGTTGGTTGTTGGGGTGAGTGATACGCCCATTCCACCAAACGCCGTGACGTCAATGGCCACACCTGGCAGCAGCTCAAAAAAAGCATGGACCTCTTGTGTTGTTGGGGACAAAAAGTGTGTGCTGTCTTTGCAAAAGGAAGGAGCTGGCAAAGATCCCGAGACAAGTACATATTCTGTAGGTACATCAGATAACTTATCTGGTACCCGGATGGCCATTCTCTTGATTTAAGGAACCGCTACGGGTAAGATCGGGAATTGCGCCCTGGGTACGGATGGTATAGGATGCGGGAAACAGTAGGCTAGGTGTTGG
Source organism: Chaetomium tenue (assembly GCF_020726465.1). Lineage (NCBI taxonomy): Eukaryota > Fungi > Ascomycota > Sordariomycetes > Sordariales > Chaetomiaceae > Chaetomium > Chaetomium tenue. The sequence continues at coordinate 1,142,586 of NW_027117334.1, read as the reverse complement.
CATTTTGCAGTGATGTTTTGGGGGGGCCGCCTTGGTCCCGAACCCCGGTTGGTCCGCGTGTTGCAGGTGCCGCCCCCATGTGTCCGGCCGGGGGTTGCGTTTTTTTTTTTAACTAAGCTTGATCGCCCGAAAGTTTTCTCCCCTTCCTTCCTCACCTCCTTGACAACCACCCAAGCCTCACACCTCAGATACCAAACATGGCTCCCGCTATGCGCCTAGCGACCTCCACCATGAGGGCCTCCCTGAAGGCACCCTCGGTTTTCTACAGAAACACCGCCTTCACGGCCGCCAGATGCTACTCCTCCAAGAGCCAGGTACACCTCGCCCCGTTTCTGCCTTCTGCAGCCTGACATCATTTATTGACCGTGTAACCTGCATGTAGACATTGAAGGAGCGCTTTGCCGAGCTTCTGCCCGAGAAGATTGAGCAGATCAAGGCGTTGAGGAAGTATGGAAACCCTTTCCTATTTCACTAACTAGGTCCTTGTAGTTGTGTGTACCTTGCTGACGCGCTGCCGCAAATAGGGAGCACGGTTCCAAGGTCATCGACAAGGTCACTCTCGACCAGGTATATGGCGGCGCTCGTGGCATCAAGTGCCTGGTGTGGGAAGGTTCCGTCCTCGACGCCGAGGAGGGTATCCGTTTCCGAGGCAAGACTATCCCCGAGTGCCAAGAGCTTCTGCCCAAGGCCCCCGGTGGCAACGAGCCTTTGCCCGAAGGTCTCTTCTGGCTTCTCCTGACCGGCGAGGTCCCCACCGAGCAGCAGGTTCGCGAGCTGTCGGCCGACTGGGCTGCCCGCTCCGAGATCCCCAAGTTCGTTGAGGAGCTCATCGACCGCTGCCCTACCGATCTCCACCCCATGGCCCAGTTCTCGATGGCCGTTACCGCCCTCGAGCAGACCTCGTCGTTCGCCCGCGCCTACGCCAAGGGCGTTCACAAGAGGGACTACTGGGGCTACACCTTTGAGGATTCGATGGACCTCATTGCCAAGCTCCCCACCATCGCCGCTCGCATCTACCAGAACGTTTTCAAGGGCGGCAAGGTTGTCCCCGCTGAGAAGGACAAGGACTACGCCTACAACTTCTCCAACCAGCTCGGCTTCGGCAACAACGCCGACTTCATCGAGCTCATGCGTCTCTACCTCACCATCCACACCGATCACGAGGGTGGCAACGTCAGCGCCCACACTACCCACCTGGTTGGCAGCGCCCTCAGCTCTCCCTTCCTGTCCCTGGCCGCTGGCCTGAACGGTCTCGCCGGCCCTCTGCACGGCCTCGCCAACCAGGAGGTGCTCAACTGGCTCACCGAGATGAAGAAGGTCGTTGGTGACGACCTCAGCGATGAGGCTATCACCAAGTACCTCTGGGACACCCTGAACAGCGGCCGCGTCGTTCCCGGCTACGGCCACGCCGTCCTCCGCAAGACCGACCCGCGTTACTCTGCCCAGCGCAAGTTCGCTCAGGGTAAGCCGACCTGGAACCCCCCCCCCCCCCTTTCCGCAACTGAGCCGCCAAATACGTATGAGAACGGCTACTGACCCCCTCTGCAGAGAAGATGCCCTCGGACCCCATGTTCAACCTGGTCAGCCAGGTCTACAAGATCGCCCCCAAGGTTCTTACCGAGCACGGCAAGACCAAGAACCCGTACCCCAACGTCGATGCCCACTCTGGTGTTCTCCTCCAGTACTACGGCCTGACTGAGGCCAACTACTACACTGTCCTCTTTGGTGTCTCGCGCGCCATTGGTGTGCTCCCCCAGCTTATCATTGACCGCGCTGTTGGCGCCCCCATCGAGCGGTAAGCGACCCCCACGCACAGAATGCGACCCCGAATAATTCCGCTGACGTGATAATGTGTGCAGCCCCAAGAGCTTCTCGACCGACAAGTGGGTCGAGATCTGCAAGAAGCTGTAAGTGGTTGTAATATTGGCGCCATGCGCGCATAGGGTTGGGTTGTTGGGCACGGCGCGATGGGTTCGTTTACGGTTATATCATGTATAGAATGGATGGGATATCTGAGCGGTTTCTGCAGCCCGGCACGGAGGTTGACTGGGCGGATGGCTATCCATTGCGATTGTACGATACAGTTTCCGTACTCCGGGCCCAAAAGATGAAAAGTTCACGACTAGTACGAATAAGCACTCCGATTCCGAGCGTAAGGTGCGGGATGACGCAGGTCGGCAAATGCATGCATCGCTGACCGCGCATGGTGACCCCTCTACCCGTACTCATCTCCATTTCGCGGTCCTCCGGCCTCGGGGCACCGAGAGCATCGCTCCGAGAGAGAGCGACTCGGAGGATTGCCCGAAGGGGCTTTGCCCCGCTCGGCTTGAGCTCCTGTCATCCAGCCAAGTAGCTGTCCCGATCAGCTCAATCGGATCGATCAATTGAAGTCGAGACACGTTGAAACGCAGAGATTTTTTTGGCATACGTGTAGAACAGCGGTCTAGATATTTCGTAGGCGGTGATGCCACGAGTCCCGAAGTCGCACACAAAGTCGGAACCCAAATTCTAAAAATCGTTACCCCAAATCCCAGTCCGCGAAGATCGTCCCAACCCCAAGCGGGATTGCGTTGAGCTACCGAGGAAGGCGTTGAGGGATCCAGGGGTGGCTAGCCAATGAGAGACGTCTGTTGAGGGTTGACGCCTCCCCCCTGGCTATGCACAAAGGGCCCGAACCGGGCAAGCACCATCGCCCGATGCCCGACAATCCCAAAGCCATCAGCAATTTTTTCGGGTGTTCCAGGGTGGTCAGCCTCAAAAGTGCGTCCCGTTCGGTCCCCCGACTGTTTCCGATTCCTTCACAACCATCGCCAACTTCCTCGTTGTCGAACATTCGCATCAATCGCGAGTAATCCGCATCGAAGAGCATCTCGAACTGTAAGTGTGGACCCTGAATTGTCGCATTGCCCGCGCTGCCCGCTTTGCCCGCATTGCCGCGGGTATACCAACGTACCTCGCCCCGGGGTACTCCTCTTTGGGCAGCAGCCGCCAGTCGAAACCCACAGTGAAGAGCGCCCATCGGTAACACGTGCAAATTAGGGTCCTCCTCGAACCGATCCATCAAGCAACCCGCCTGCCTCCCGAACAACCGTCTATTTCTTCCGGAGAGTCTTAGAGACGCACATCTGCCAACCCGTTCAGCCACCACAACTCTCTAGACTCCGTCTTCCTCGCATCACCCCGCGTACTCCCTCCCCCGCCCGCGAAGAAGCAACCTCCTCCCTTGGTCAGGGCCCCTTTGTCGCAACATCCGCATAGTCATGTCCGCCGCTGTCGCCCCCGCCCCGGCCTCGCCGCCGCAGAAGCTGGAGAAGAAGCCCATCAAGTTCTCCAACTTGCTGCTGGGCGCTGGGCTCAACATGTTTGAGGTCACCACCCTGGGTCAGCCCCTGGAGGTCACCAAGACCACCATGGCCGCTCACCGCAGCGATGGCTTCGCGACAGCTCTGGGCCGCATCTGGAACCGCGGTGGTATTCTCGGCTGTAGGTTACATCGCCCCGATCCACATAATTAATACCGAATCGTTCGGCTTTGAATCGCTGCTGACATGGGGGTTTCTCGTTCACAGTTTACCAGGGTTTGATTCCGTGGGCTTGGATCGAAGCGTCGACCAAGGGCGCCGTGCTGCTCTTCGTCGCCTCGGAGGCCGAATACTATGCTCGCAACGCGGGCGCCAACGAGTTCGGTGGCGGCATCATTGGCGGCGTGACTGGCGGTGTTGCCCAGGCATACGCGACCATGGGCTTCTGTACCTGCATGAAGACGGTCGAGATCACCAAGCACAAGGTAGCAGCTGCAGGCCAGAAGGCGCCCGGTACCTGGGCTACCTTCATGGACATCTACCGCCGCGAGGGTATTCGCGGCATCAACAAGGGTGTCAACGCCGTCGCCATTCGCCAGATGACCAACTGGGGCTCCCGCTTCGGTTTGAGCCGGCTCGCCGAGCAGGGCATCCGCAGGGTCACCAACAAGGAGCACGGCGAGAAGCTGAACGCCTTTGAGAAGATCACCGCCTCGGCGCTTGGTGGTGGTCTCTCGGCCTGGAACCAGCCCATCGAGGTCATCCGTGTCGAGATGCAGAGCAAGAAGGACGACCCCAACCGTCCCAAGAAGATGACCGTCGGCAACACGTTCAGGTACATTTACGACAGCAACGGCATCAAGGGCCTATACCGCGGCGTCGCGCCCCGCATCGGCCTGGGTATCTGGCAGACGGTGTGCATGGTTGCCATGGGTGATATGTACGTCCCTTTCTCCCTTGCTTCACATTCTAATCTAGCATTGCTAACTCATCGAAACAGGGCGAAGACGTATGTCGAGAAGCTGACGGGCGACCAGGTCACCGCGAAGCACTAAGCGACATTCGTGTTGTGATCTTGAGTCGACCCCTGAATGGGGGATACCACTTGCCGATTGAATTTCTCCCTTGATTTTTTCCAGGAGCGGGCGGTTCGGCAGGCTCTACACGACTTTTATAATACAGGCTAGGACCAGCGGTCATGCGTGGGTGGGCCAATATAGACTTGCTTTTTCTGTTACTCGACCCACCCGTTGATTGTTTTGTGACTACGACCCCCGACACGCCCTATCGTGATCAGGAATTGCCATGTGGTGTTGATCTGGTAGGGTGAGACAGCAAGACATCCGCATCTCTCCTTGGGAAACCCCGTCTCAGAGGCGAGGTCCAACTTCTACCCCCACCCCCTTTTCCTTGCCATTGAACCATGACAACAAACAACATAATATTGTAAGAACCCACCCCACCTCCCATCCCTTCCCGGGAAAACATCTTCGTCGTCAGGAGACTGGTTTGTATATACCCCCCTAAGTGAAGGGGGCGTTGAGGATGTCAAGGGGAATCGTGGACGGGATGGTGGGCTTTTGTGCTGGTACTTACACGGCTGAGATAAGTATCCTGACGTTGGGATTGACTGCCGCCCAACGTGGAGGCTTGGGGCCTGGGGCCTGGGGCTTGGAGGTTGAGTTCGAGTGTTGTGCGTGGGTGGATGAAGTAAAGGAGGGTGGTAATGGTTGCTTAATATATAAGGGGGTCAAGGTGGGTGAATATGAGTGGTATCACTTACTCGGTGTTTATCAGAAACGTTTCGGCTATAACCTGTTGGGGATGGTGAAGTGATGTTGGTGACGTCTGCTAGGTAACTAGGTAGTGGTTGGGATTATGAACGGGCGCCTTGGAGGTCGGGGAATGGGTCTGGTGCGGTTGGTCATATGTGTTTATCTCGTGATAGTTACAGGCAGATGCAGAGTGATGGATAGGGGTGGACTAGGGTTAAAAGTGAGAAGGATGAGTGCTACGGTAAGTGAACTTGATGTGGTGATGTGAACGTCAATGTCGAGCGCGGTACTTGTAAATCTAGTTTTTATGCTTTGTACACAGAAACAGCTTGTGTTAACGATTGTCGAAAGATGTTTGACATATCCGGTGTGTTGGCCACAATGTCTCAGGGGATGAGGAAACGTATACCCGTAGCATTGCGCCCTCGTGGTCTGTACCCAGGCCGGTGCGGTGCCGAGGAGGTGTCCAACATCCAGCCGAGTCTCTCATGGCCGTTGACTGTTGGCTGCCTGTACCTACGTTCATAAGATGGCCTCAAAACCAGGCTGTCATAATTAATAATGAGTTCAATCTAAGATGTTTGAGTCATCATTTGAGCTCGAAACACCACTAACTAGAGATTCCTTCACATCAGTATTTCCTTTATGTGTCTCGGGCAGACTCGGGTTTGATAGGAAGGGCTACAGCTTTGCGACAGCATCTCTCATCTGAATAGGATGGGATTCAACGACATAGGAGATGCTACCTAGGGAGCTTGCTATACCTGGCATCCACTTGTATCTCTTTAGAGTGAGAGATGGATAGCTCTATATGCTTACCTCTTTTGCCCATTCCTTCCACATCTAGGTCTCTCGGTCACTTGCTTTGTTTTACAGCTTCTGTTACTTCCTATTTTGTTTGGCGGGTCTATAACCGACTCCTCGACGAGCCCGAAGCCCAAGTCGTATATCTTTTAGTCTTAGTGACTTTGTATAATTTTCGTCCTGTCCATGGCGGCTTATCCCAGACTGACACACTAGTCAGGCCTTGTGGTCTCCTCCAAGCTCAAACCCTCGACGTTAGAAAGAAGTATCTGGGCAGACGTCATGCTTCATCCCCAGGAAGCACCACCATGGGGCGGGTATTTCCGTAAAACGGTCGTGGTATGTTCTAACATCCTTGTTTTCTCCGGGTCGAGTCTTTTGAAACAGCTGAGTTTAACTCCAAGTTTCGTATGCGAAACAAACAGCCCGTTGTCGGGATCTACAACGTTCGCCGGGTTGCCACCCAGAAGCCCGAGTCAGGAGCCGGCCCGGCATCCGCTCCCGACCTCGGAGCCGCCGACGTAGGGAAGTGTGGTGATGAGACAAACACAAACCTTCTGACGCAACATGGGACGATAATTGCGCACCTTGATGCCTCCTGGCTTCATGGATGACCTCGGTACTGCCGGCGGTACGGAGGTTCCGGCTATGGGTGGAAGGCAAACAGTCGGGCGGTATCATAGAAGACGGCATTGCCACTCAGTCCTGGGGTACTGTCCGAGGATGGTTGAAGGAATTGGATTTCTTGAGACGTGGAGTTGGGCCAGAAGCTCAACCTCCAACTGGTGAACTCGAAGAGATGTGAAGGAAGCCACGGTACTAACGACTATAACTGCGTTCGGCCGCGGAGCAATTTAGTTGAGACAAATGCTATATGACAACCTGTGACATACTGAACTTGATACAGGCAGATACAAGAGTGAAGGCACACATACGGTTACTCAAACAAGTGAAACCATGTGAACCATCTCCCAGCTTCAGCGCAATCCTCGGCCGAAGACAAGACAACCTAGGACGACAACAACACGGTCAACCTTGCTTCGGCCATGAAAGGCTATACTCAAAAATAAAACAAGCTCCTCTCTCCTCCACCCGGGTGTTTTCATTCTCGCAGGCAGCACCCCGGCAACGCGAACTATGATGACCCCGGTTTATATTCATCAAACACCTCGGAGATGGCACGAAACATCGAGAAGGAGCAAAAACAAGGGGCTCCATGGTGTTTTGGTTTCCACTTTCTTCTTCCCTGACCGAGCGGAGCGGAGCGGAGCAAACGAAGCCGTGCAAAGAAAAAAACCCGAGCCGTCTTGTTTCCAGAAGAAGCTGAGAGAAACGAAAAGGGGAAACCGACTCCACGCACCCGCAAAACTGAAAGGGGCCCCGGCCTAGGATAGTTATCACGAAGGGCAATGAGTGACACACGCATTCACGTTTTTCCGGCGTCTTGGGAATCAGCGTTTCTGGATAGGCGAGAAAAAACCATCCGATACGTTCACTCGTTTAGTTGTATTGCAAGGATGGCAATAAGCCGGTAATAGACGCACCAAAACAGGAAACGCGAGCCGGAGAAAGCAGCACCCAAAACCGAACCGGAGAATTCCACTCCCAACATCTACGCGGAGAAAGGCAAAAAAAAAAAAAAGGGTACGTGCCCAATCCCGAACTCCGACCGGCCTTTGGGTGAAATAACCTTAGCTGGGATATCGCCGAAGTGCCGCGAGACGACGAGCGAGCGCCGAAGCCCCAGGAGCTCGCTCAGCTTGCAGCCACACAGCCGAGACAACTCTCCCACCGCCGCGGAAGCGGAAACCGGCACGCGACAGCGCCGACGTCCCCATGAGAGCTAGGTAATCTCTCTCCTGTTGGCTTTCAATATTTGCCTCGTAACTTTACAAGTAACTACTGGCAAGGCCACGGTTGACCGAGACTCCTCTTTCCCCCAATCGGGCCGCTAGTTTAACTGTTTCCCCCCCTGGTGCATAAAGCGCGCAAAATGAGGTCTTTTCCGAGCTGAGCTGGATACTGGAGCTGGCCTCCGGGTCTGGAACCAGTAACTATTGCGCTGGGCTGAGAAGACACGGGAAAGCATGAATTGCTAGTTAGTTACTTGTAAAGCTGTATTGGTGGACTAGGCTCGCTAGGTCAGGGTGGGCTTGGAATAATAATCAGCCAGAAATGAGCTGATAGGGTAAAATGTTCAGGTCATGGAAAGAGGTGCTAATTGCTGAATGTCGGCGGCCGATAAGCGAGGCTCTGCTGCGAGACAGACCCCTGGATTCGATCCTGGGGGTGGGGGAGCCAGCTCGTTGCCTCAAGAGTTGGGGGTCGTCGCGAATTGCCTCATCACCGAGTCGGTTCTTTCCGCCCTCGCCGACCTGGCTTGCTCGGGGGTGTGAGGCGAGGCGAGGTAAGGCGAGTGGTGTCACCTGCCCGATGATGCTCCATCCGGTGTGGTGTTGGTTGCAGCTTGTCAGCCCCGAGGAGAAACTGCCTGGCATTTGGATGCCTGGTAGGCTGGTGGAATGCTGCCGGGGTCAGAAGCAGGCTTTATACACCCAACCACTTTTCCTTGCGAGTTTGCCTCCCTGAAAATAGAGCGGCTCCTGCGGATGACGGCAAGGCCAGGTGGTTTTCAGCCCGCCCATGGGGAACACAACCTCATCGGGACGCCGTTCGGAGGCACAGCCGTTGACTAGCGTGTTTTGCGCCTTGTCGCTTTTCCAGCCACCCAACTCTCGTGATGCTCCTCACTTGAGGGTAAGCTTGCGGCGAAGTTGCCCTCGTGCTCAGTAGTCTGTCCCATTCCGCACTAGTAGTTGTTTTAGGAAATGTTGAAGGCTGGGGATGACAAGGAGGATGGCCAAGCTGGAACGTCAGACGAGACGGCGCTCAGTAGCAGCCAGGGCCAACCCTCGATGCCCAGTATGCCACTATCTACACGAGACGAGACCCTTGGTTCAACGTGAAAAAGCCACAGGTCTAGACTAGCCCGGGGAATGTATTGCGTTTGACAGCATCGGTCTTGTGTCACTTGAACGAAGCCCCAAGACAAACACCGACAGAGCCAAGGAGCCAAACCGTGAACCAAAGCATCGCAACCTCGCCCGCCAACGCAACACCAATGACAGCCAAACAAGTGCAAACGGCGGAGCACAGTACGGAGCACCACGACGGTGCGGGTTTGATGGAGAACGGGAGGAGACGGACGGAAACGCGTACCTGCATGCGTGTGGATTTGGGACATGCACAGGCGCAGCCAGTGGCCAGTGGCAGCCCATTTTCGATCGGCGAATGAGCGCTGGCCTCGTCACTCGACAGCTTCCTTCTTTGGGCAGGTTCGGCAGGAGTCCTGGACGACGACCGGAGAAACCAAACAAAACAAGAACCTGAGCCTGATTTCCATTTGAGTCCTGGCCCACTTTCATGGATGCCACCTCCCGGGGACGGGGGTTCCATCGCGGGCGAGCAACCCAACAAATCCCGTTCTTGCAGCTTTTCGCTCGCCGACGACTGGCTCGTTTTGGCGAAGCGGGTTCCATCGCTGTTGCTCACCGTTCGCGAGGCTAAAACGAGTTGGGCTGTCGGTGATGCACCCCACGCCCAACGCCAAACGGAATGCGCCCGGACTCACTTCCGCAAGGTTTTCTACCGCCATTTTCTGCTTTGACGCCCATTGCCCTGTTGCTTGGCTTCGAACCGATGACATGAGCGGAATGGAGAATGCGGGGAAGGTAGGCAGGGGCTTGGAGTTCTGGGCCCATCTTGGCGATGGGATTTGAGGGAATTGGTGATTCTTTTTGAGCGACGGTGAACGAGAACACCCGTCTTGGAAGCTCTTTTTCGGTTTTTGGTTTTTTTGACCGTACGCACGTAAACAAAAAAAACACACCCACGCTCGCGGAGTCGCCTGTAGCGTATCGACACTGATGGACACGATTGCAATGTCCGAGGATGCCCGCAAAGCGGGCCCAGACAGCTCCTGAACGGATGGCGAGTGGGAAACTGTGAAATTGAAACTCCTCCTGCGGCAGAGCTGCCGAGCAATGGCCGCCGGCAGCATCGTGAAAGTTGCAGCAGGCAGGGTCTTCTTTGCATAAGTGGGGACAAACTGATCCACCACACGTGGAGAGTGATTTTTTTTTTGTGCAGACAGCTCGGATCCGCGCATATTTCGATGGGGCGGTGGGTCTCTTCCTCCAGGCTCAATTGCCAAAGAAATCTTGGCCATGGTCCGTGTCACAACGGGTCCCAACCACACCACACCGTCGCCCATTCTCGAAAAACGCGCTCCGGCCGTTCTTGTTGGTTGGTTCTCTGAGCGTTTGCTTCCGTGGCGAGCCTGCGAGCATGGCTCCGTATCCCCCGGGGGTGCCGCCGAGAATTGCCACTGGCGGAAGCGACGTCGGTCGCTGGCCGAAGACGGCATACTCGCCCCCCACGCCGCACGGGATCGGCAAGCGACACTCGGCGTCAGAATGGTTGGGGGTGATGGGCCGGTGAGCCGGCTGCTCCGTGCTTAGGCTGGAGTGCATGCTGAATGATGAGATCCCGTTCCCGCCTTCATGTCGTGTGCCCGGAATACTGGATGCAGTTATACCTCTGATGCATGGAGAATTTGAGGATGGTGTTTTTGCCCACCCGCCTTATTGAGCCGGCCCCAGTCCCCCAAGACTATGCGAGGAAGTTCCCCGCAAGCAGGATCAACAGAAACCCACTCCCGCTGGAACGGCCGCCGCAACCCGCTGCCATGTCGCTCCATTGGTTACCAGAGACTTTTGGCTGGATTCAGTTGGCTAAAGGTTATGAGAAAAGGACTCAACATTGCACATAACTTCTCAGACCGCCATTTGCGGGATTATGTGCCGCCTTTGACGGGATCGATCGCCTGCAACCCTCCGTTCTTACGTAGAGGCTCGGTGCACCCGGATTTGGGGGTCCCGATTACCGCAGGTAATCTGTCTTCGCAAACGACAAGCACTCTTCCAGATCTCGGCACCAAAAGAAGCCCAGAGCTATGTTTGTATGACAACCCGCCGACAGATCGCAACTTGTCGCGTGCTTGGCAGCCGCCGTGAAGATCGAGATAACAAGATCGAGCAACGGCCAGTTAGATGTTCTGATAAGGATTCCGGTTGGCCGCCTTATGCTCACATCCCAATTTCATCCAAGGTGCCAAGCGGGTTGGTTTCGCGCCTCTTTGAATCTATAAGTCTGGGCGTTGTCGCACCCCAGGTGGTGACAACGGTCTTGGAGAGCTTCGTTCCCCCGAATCAGCTTTCCACGTTGGACTTGGCTCGAGAAACCTCCACACACGCCATCCAGTAAACGTTATTCTTATCTTGCTTCCATCGAAGTCCCTGATCGCCCGTCAAAATCCCGCTCGCTCGTCGCAATATCCCCGGCCTTGTCGTTGTCTGGTTCCGGCGCCACGACTCGGGTCATGCAGCCACAATCGGCCGGCACTGGCGACCCCTGTGGGGGAGCACGGGGAGCTGTCGATTCAAGTCTGGGGTTTTGGAGGGGCAGGGCTGGGCAGCCTTGAGGGCTCGAATGCACCAATCTCTGGCGCCGAGAGGCGGCGAATTAACTACTCGCCGTCAATCGGGAATCCCGAGAATCAAAAACATAAGGGGAATCGATACAAAGGGGGCGAGATGTTAGAGGTAGAAAATTTTCGATAACGCTCCGGAAGGGTCGGCCTGCCAAAGTGAAGCGTGAAGGTCTCCACGATGCGAAACTGTGCGGTTCGAGGCGTTGGTTTGGGGCAATGTACATGCAAAAATGACGTAGGGAAACCGGTCATGGCCTCGGCACTTCCGCTTCAGCCGATCCTACACACCCTCTTTGGGCGGCGGTATCAAGGATCCGGCTGAAAAGCCAATTGCGCGAATTCGCCATGACGTTCGCGATCGCTTCCCCCGGTGGTTAGTGCTTCGCTGACAGAAAGACCATGCTGCGGCCTGGCATCTTGGGTAAGGTGGTGTGTTGGCTGGTCTTGCGCTCTTTGTCAAAAACGCGCATGGCAGTGGCACCTGGCTTTCGGGTATGCCCGCATGCTTCGCCCGTTCTTAATTGATGGGCAAACAAACAAATGGCTCGTTGCCCCATCCTCCCGTGGGTGAGTGAGCCTCCCGGCTCCACACTCGGATCAGTCAGACTCGCGGGGACCCTGAACCTGGGATGCGCCGTGCCGCCGCCGCGAAGGACGAGGGGGCGAGAGCGAGCAAGCAAGCAAGCATGCCAATGCAGTCTGTTCGATTGGCACTGCTGCTCGTGCTTGGCACGCCGGTATCGTACTGTTCGTTAGTTACCGCGCTCTTGTACGAAGTATTCTTTCCTGTATCAATATCCCGTTGTTTCCAGCAAGGATGGCCTCTCCAACCAGTAGGAAAACGACATTGCGTGCTGCTACCCATGGGAACCTCGCCCAGCCACAGTCAAAGCGATGCAACTGCTTCATGGATACTCCTCGCCGAGGGCTTCTTCCATGGCGAACGGGCAAAGCTTGTCAATTTTTCATCGGTCCGTGCGGTTTCACGTTTCGCCAAGAGAGCGATCGAGAAGTTGATGCCCAGGAAAGTGTTTTGCCGGGCAAGAAACGGTGAAACCTGCCCTGGCTTGCCTGGCAGGTTCCGTGAGACTGTCAATCGGATTGATGACTGGGAGCCAATCCGGTCTCAACTGGCGCGAATTAGTGTATATCGCCCTGTCGAGCAAAAACGCCTAGAAGAGAAGCGAAGCCGAGCTCACACATCGCATCGTCGTGTAAATTTTCCAGAATCCTGTGTAATGTGTAATGTATCCAAGGTCGGTAACCCGCCTGGGCGAGATGCACACGGTTGTGGGCAAGCTCGAGAGGAAGCGCGGAGGCACAGTCAGAAAATCCCGCAGACTGGGTTGTTGAGGCGGTACCTCGGTGGGAAGCTGCAACCAGGTACCGGCCGCGAGGGATTTGCAGCCAAGGCAAACATAGAGTGGAGAACAAGTACCAGTTCGGCTTGAACGGTTCAGGTAGCTCCCTGGACATTGCGACTTACAGCCGGGGTGCCCACTTTCTGTCCTGGCAGACAGGGGCCCCCGGCTGCCCCCCAATGCTTGGGGTCACATCACATCGATTTCCGGCTGTAGACAGTGTGAATTGAAACCGAAAAAAAGCCCGAGACAGCTCCAGCGCACAAAAGCCGCTGGCTAGACCGAGCCACGCCCAGTGCTAGCGGAGTCGCACACGGTAGGGGCTGGAGATACCCGACTCGCATCAACGCCGCCAGTGGCCGGGTGCCCAGGTGCCATTCTTCGGCGCGACGGGGATCCACCTCTCGTCAGTGGCCAACCTGGGAGCGTTAGGAAGGTTCGCTTGGGGGCACTGGCGTAACAATCCCGCGCCGTGGGCGGCGTTGGAGAGAAAGAGGGTAGCGTTTTATCGGTACAGGGACAAGGTGCGTTGATTACGGAAAGTGGAAAGTGAGTTGAGCTCTCGGGCGTGGGCCGAACAACGAGCCTTCCTCCCGTGGTTCGTGCAGCGAGCAAGCAAACGTTGAAATACGCCGGTCACCCACCCGCTCCTCCCCCCAAAGCTCTCTTTCCTTTCCTTTTTTCCTTTACGCACGGAGGTCCTTCTAAAACTCCCTTCGACGTGAGGTCTCGCTTCTCCCCTCGAGTCCGCCCTCTCCGCTCTCCATCCACACCTGTCCGGTCTTGGTCGATTTGGGCGATTGCACCTTACCGCGACCCTAATCAAACGGTCATCGTCTGAAAAATTCCTCGCGCTTATCACCGACCACCCGCCCACATAAATACCTACGTAATTCGCGTGGACGCGAGCTCTCAAAAACACCCACCCCGATTTACCATCGCCCTTTAATTCTTCACGCGCCCAATTCTGAGCGCCCAACCCACGTCGACAACCCGTGAGCCCTGCGCAGAGCTTTATCTGCCGCAACAACCGCGCCAATGGCCGAACACTCGACTACCGGCGCACCCGCGCTGTCGACCGACATTGAGAGCGGAAAGTTTGACGAGAAGGCCCCCCACCACCCCGTCCCGGCTGCTAAGGCGCCTCTCGAGGAAGAGGAGGAGGACGAGGACATTGATGCTCTCATTGATGACCTCGAGAGCCACGATGGTCACGACCAGGTAAGTCAATTGAACCCACTCGCACGCAATCTGCCCCGCGCCCAGCATTTGTGCCACCCAATCGCAACCTTCAATTGCGCAGTGTGCCATCGTCGCGGTGTTCGCCCAGAAATACTGCTGGCGCGTCGCCGTCGATCTGCCTGCGCTGCCCGATGGGTCCGCGACTGGCGCCATCACATCACATTTCCATCACCTCAATCGCAATTGAATGCTGACAATTAGCTTTACAGTTCGAGGAGGAGGAGGATGTCTCCCCCGGTGGCGCGCGCGTCGTCCCCGAGGATATGCTCCAGACCGACACCCGCGTCGGTCTCACAAGCGATGAGGTCACTCAGCGTCGTCGCAAATATGGTCTGAACCAGATGAAGGAGGAGAAGGAGAACCTGCTTCTCAAGTTCCTCGGCTTCTTCGTGGGCCCTATCCAATTCGTCATGGAGGTACGTCGAACCCCACAAGGCGCTGTGCTCTGGCGCAGCAGCCTTGAAACGAAACATTTCCCCACTTGCCGCTTTGAACTTTATGCTAACTCGTCATCAACCAGGCCGCTGCTGTCTGTACGTATTTGCCCGACTCGTCGTTTCATATTCCCCCCATCCAACGCCTTGAGGTTGCATGCCGGGGAGCCAAACGGCTTTCTTGCATGCGGCTGAGGGGCACACCCTGGTGCTAGACCGCCAAGCTCATCGCAGCGCCAACCAATTAGTTACGGTATTGCTGACCGCGTGGATTTATAGTGGCTGCTGGTCTTGAGGACTGGGTTGATTTCGGTGTCATCTGCGGTCTGTTGCTTCTCAACGCCGCCGTCGGTTTCATTCAGGAGTACCAGGCTGGTTCCATCGTCGACGAACTCAAGAAGTAAGGCTACCTTCCCGGTCGAACGTCACCGAACACCCATCATTAACCCACTGCAGGACTCTCGCTCTCAAGGCTGTTGTGCTCCGTGACGGTACCCTCAAGGAGGTTGAGGCCCCTGAGGTCGTCCCCGGCGATATTCTGCAGGTTGAGGAGGGTACCATCATTCCCGCCGATGGCCGCATTGTCACCGATGATGCCTTCCTCCAGGTTGACCAGTCTGCCATCACCGGCGAGTCGCTCGCTGTCGACAAGCACAAGGGCGACCAGTGCTACGCCTCCTCTGGTGTCAAGCGTGGTGAGACCTTCCTGGTCGTCACCGCCACTGGTGACAACACCTTCGTCGGTCGCGCCGCTGCCCTCGTCAACGCGGCCAGCGCCGGCACCGGCCACTTCACTGAGGTGCTCAACGGCATTGGTACCATTCTGCTTGTTCTCGTCATTCTCACCAACTTGATCGTCTGGGTTGCCAGCTTCTACCGCTCCAACGGCATTGTCACCATCCTCGAGTTCACCCTGGCCATCACCATCGTCGGTGTGCCCGTCGGTCTCCCCGCCGTCGTCACCACCACTATGGCTGTCGGTGCCGCCTACCTCG
Organism: Chaetomium tenue; assembly: GCF_020726465.1. NCBI lineage: Eukaryota > Fungi > Ascomycota > Sordariomycetes > Sordariales > Chaetomiaceae > Chaetomium > Chaetomium tenue. Next base: position 1,127,122 of record NW_027117334.1, on the reverse strand, counting down.
CCAAGAAGAAGGCCATCGTCCAGAAGCTCTCCGCCATTGAGTCCCTGGCTGGTGTCGAGATTCTCTGCTCTGACAAGACCGGTACCCTGACCAAGAACAAGCTCTCCCTGGCTGAGCCCTATACCGTTGCCGGTGTCGACCCCGAGGACCTCATGCTTACTGCCTGCCTGGCTGCCTCGCGCAAGAAGAAGGGCATGGATGCCATCGACAAGGCTTTCCTCAAGAGCTTGAAGTACTACCCCCGTGCCAAGGGCGTCCTCTCCAAGTACAAGGTTCTCGACTTCCACCCCTTCGACCCCGTCTCCAAGAAGGTCACCGCCGTTGTCGAGTCTCCCCAGGGCGAGCGCATCATCTGCGTCAAGGGTGCCCCTCTGTTCGTTCTCAAGACCGTCGAGGAGGACCACCCGATCCCCGAGGAGGTTGACCAGGCCTACAAGAACAAGGTTGCCGAGTTCGCTACCCGTGGTTTCCGTTCGCTCGGTGTTGCCCGCAAGCGTGGTGAGGGCTCCTGGGAGATTCTCGGCATCATGCCCTGCTCCGACCCTCCCCGTCACGACACTGCCCGCACCATCAACGAAGCCAAGTCCCTCGGTCTGTCCATCAAGATGCTCACTGGTGATGCTGTCGGTATCGCTAGGGAGACCTCGCGCCAGCTCGGTCTCGGTACCAACGTCTACAACGCTGAGCGCCTTGGTCTCGGTGGCGGTGGTGACATGCCCGGCTCTGAGGTCTACGATTTCGTCGAGGCTGCCGATGGTTTCGCCGAGGTCTTCCCCCAGCACAAGTACAACGTCGTCGAGATCCTGCAGCAGCGTGGCTACCTCGTTGCCATGACTGGTGACGGTGTCAACGACGCTCCCTCGCTCAAGAAGGCCGATACTGGTATTGCCGTCGAGGGTGCCTCTGACGCTGCCCGCTCCGCCGCCGATATCGTCTTCCTTGCCCCCGGTCTCGGTGCCATTATTGATGCGCTCAAGACGTCTCGCCAGATTTTCCACCGCATGTACGCGTACGTTGTCTACCGTATCGCCCTGTCGATCCATCTCGAGATCTACCTGGGTCTCTGGATCGCCATCCTGAACCGCAGCCTGAACATCAACCTCGTCGTCTTCATCGCCATTTTCGCTGATGTTGCCACCCTGGCCATCGCCTACGACAACGCCCCCTACAGCAAGACACCCGTCAAGTGGAACCTGCCCAAGCTCTGGGGTATGTCCGTCCTGCTCGGCATTGTCCTCGCCATTGGTACCTGGATTACTGTCACCACCATGTACGTCCACGGTCCCGACGGTGGTATCGTCCAGAACTTCGGCAACATGGACGAGGTTGTGTTCCTCCAAATCTCGCTCACTGAGAACTGGCTCATCTTCATCACTCGGTATGTGTTTTATCCCTCAACCCCCCTGACTTGGTCTGCGACATTGTGATGCTAATACCCGTCTAGTGCCAACGGCCCCTTCTGGTCCTCGCTTCCCTCGTGGCAGCTGGCTGGTGCCGTCCTCATTGTCGACATCATCGCCACCCTGTTCACCATCTTCGGGTGGTTCGAGCATGGCCCTGGCCGTGACACCTCCATCGTCGCCGTCGTCCGTGTCTGGATCTTCTCGTTCGGCGTCTTCTGCGTCATGGGCGGTCTCTACTACATGCTCCAGGACAGCGTCGGCTTCGACAACCTCATGCACGGCAAGTCGCCCAAGGGCAACCAGAAGCAGCGCTCTCTGGAGGACTTTGTCGTGTCCCTCCAGCGCGTCTCGACCCAGCACGAGAAGTCGCAGTAAGCGACGCGTGGGCGAGCGGTGGCTCGTGCCGTGCCTCCAATTTACCCCGGCGGCGTGAGCGATGCTATGGCGTGGGGCTCCTACTACCCTACCTTACCTGCCTGCCCTAGATGGCAGCAAATAAAAATCCTCGGCCGCGGGCGATAGAATAGGAATGGACGGCCGGGGACATATTTTTTTTCATTTTCTGAACAAGTTCTGTATGGACTTTGGTATTAGGGGCTAGAATTACCCCGATTTCCTTAGACAATCTAATATAAAGAGTAAAAAATAAGGTGTCTTTCGCGTGTGATTGTTTGTGCAGGTGAAATCAAGAACGTGACGGGTCTTGGCAATTTTGCCTGTCCGTTGCCTGGTTGTTTTTGGCATCGCCACTCGTGACCCTCACCTGACAACGATTTGAAGGTGCCAAGTAATTCTACTAGGAACAAGACTCGTACACTCGCATTTTTGAATCACTGTTTTATACCACGGTCAACCTATTAATTACAGTTGACCGCAGCGAAGTGTTCTCGTCCTCTCCCTCCTCTGCCCATTTTTCCTTTTCTCGAACATCGATTTGATCCCTGCGCGCATGCACTCAGCTCAGTCGAGTCGAAGCTGCTGAACCGCCCATTCACTCACACCCTTGCGCTGAGCATTACCTATTTCTCGACAATGCATCGAGAAATACCCGGCTTTTACTATGGTCAGTCCCCCCTTTCCCTTCCCGCATCCCATCCCCTCCCCAATCCCCAATCCTTTTATAGCTCCTCCCATCATGACATCATTGCACAACCCTCTCCCTCCCTCCCTCCCCATCCTCCCCAACCATCCTAACACCACACCACCCACAGACACCACCAAACGCAAATACTTCCGCATCGAAGACGCCCGCACCGCGCCCAGCGGCGCCGCCTGGTCGGCGCCCAACGTCAAGCGCCGCGCCGTCGAGGCCAAAGAGGACAAGGCCCGTCGCGAGAGGCGGCGCCGTGAGAAGGGCCGCGTGAGGAGGGCGCGCGTTTTGTCGCTGAGGGAGGGGCCGCTTGTGGGGGGGTTGTTGGGGCGGGAAGCGGTTGGGGGGTTAGTTACTGGGGGCGAGGTGGTTGCGAGGGCGTGGGCTGCGGGGTTGAAGGCGAAGGGGTCGTTGAGCTGGTTGGCGCCGCGTGAGGGGGTGGTTTCGGCGATGTGGATTCGTGGGAGTGACGTGAGGAGTGAGATGGGGTTGGCGTATGCGGTGGTGAATGGCGCCGGTCCGGTGGCGGCCTATCTTCCGAGGGATGCGGACGACTGGTGAGTTTTGGTGTTGTTGCCCCGTGGGTTGTTGGGTTTTGTGGTTGGGTTGAGTGAGCTGATGGGGACAAGCATTAACTTTCAGGACGCTGCCGTACGGTACCCCCATTCCGATTTCCGGTTTAGGAATGTTCGGGGGCAGAACGAGCGGAACTACAGGGCCATCAAGTTCCATGAGCCGTCCTCCAGGATTTTCATGGCGTGGGAAAGTAGCTCGGTCATCGGCATCACTCACTTCACACCGCGGTCCCGGGATCCGAGCGAGTCAGGCCAAACGTGGGTGGTAGGAAGTGGTATGTTTGAGAGCCCGCTTGTCTCTCCATCTTGGGAACACTGCTAACCAGCCATCGTAAAGACGTGGATGCCGTACTAACCACAGAGTCAATTCTTACCAAGGCGTCCGCTACGGCCTTCAATGCACTACAGCCAGCCCCTCCGGCATCACGACTGACCTGCATCGCCGGCACCAGCGCCGGCGTCGCGCAATTGCAGAACAACAACCTCACCTGGCTCACGCCATCACCACCGCCCAGCCAGCGCCACCCCAAACACACCCCGAAGTCAAACCCGGCAGCCCCATGGCAAGGCGACGTGCTCTCAGTAGACTTTCTCGGCCAGAACCCCACCGAGGTGATCCTTGCGGGCACGCGGTCAGGCCACGTCTGCGTCCTCGACACGCGGGTCCCGCCGCACGAGTGGTCCGTCCCCAGCAACAGCTTCCAGCACGTCAGCAGCGCGGCCCACGTCCGGGCCGTCGGCGAGTACGGCGTGCTGGCGGCCGGCCCCCCCAACGCCATGGCCCTCTACGACGTCCGCTACCTTCGCCAGCGCAACCCCCCCTTCACCCCCACCGCCAACCTAGGCAACAACAACGCGGCCCGCCCCATCGTAACCTTCCCGCACTACGACAACGCCGCCAACATCCACGCCGGGCTCGACGTGCTGACGGCCGCCGGCTACGGCGGCGGCATCGTCGCCACCGCGCACACCAGCGACGTGTCGACACCATCATCAAGGGCAGCAGCGGCAGCCCCGCCGACGCTGACGTTGCAGCAGCAACAGCAGCAACAACGAAATGGCTTCACCGCCAACACCAACACCACCACCGCCAGCAGGAGGAGGATAACGAGAGGGAGCCGCCCGAGAGGCGAGGAGGAGCATCAACCGCAGTACGGGGTGGCGCTGCACTCGCTGCGGGACGGGACACGGATTGCCGGCGGGGAGGTGGATGGGATCCGGGCGCCGGCGGTGGTGCAGAGTTTGATGTGGCAGACGCTGCCGGGGGATCGGCACCCGAGTTTGTTTGTGGGGGAGGGGCCGAATGTTGGCAAGTATTCGTTTTGGGCGTGAACGGGGGAGGGGATGGGTTGTCTGATTCTTGAATTTTTGGTCTGGAGGGGGATTTGGGGATATATTTGGTTGGTTGTGTGGGCTGAGTTAGATAAAATATAGGATGGGGGTCGGGGGTCGGGACAAGGAGTTGATGGTAGTGGGTTTAACAATTAATTTGTGTGATGCCTGTTGGACTTTGAAGGTCCCGGCATCGGTATGTGTTGCCACATCCAGTCTCTAGTCTCCATGGAGCCGGACGATACTGTAACAGACTATTACACTTGAATATATAGCCCCCTGATAATGCTGAGCCCAGCACAGCAAACGACCGCTCCATCTTCCCCAACCAACGCCTCTTTTTAGTAGCCCCTTTCTCATCACACCACGGTATACCCCTCGTGTTCGTGTTTCATACCCATCCGTCGAGCGTAGGAAATATAAGAAGAAAAACAGCAATTGTTTCCAGCCAAAAGTATATTTACCCCCCGTCCTTCCCCGCCGAATTCAGTCCGCCTTTAGATTAAACGTCCCCACCAGCGCCGGGTAGGCCCTCGCAAAAGCTGGTCCAAGCGTCCAGTTCTCCAGCATCCCGACATGCTGCTCAAAGACGGGGTTGATGACCAGCTCCTCGCTGTTCGGGCTCGCCAGCAGCACAAGGGTGTCGTCGTACGGCCAGTTGAGGCTCAGGGTCGAGGTGAAGGGGATGAAGAAGTGGTCAAACGGGAACTTGCCTTCCTCGTAGGTGTGCGCCAGGCGCGCTCGCATGGCGGGGAAGGGGAGGTGGTCATACCAGGCCGGATGGTCCTTGGCGGTCTGCTCGGGTACGGGGCGGAACCACGCAGGCAGCCGGAGGTAGTTGTCCTCGGTCGGCGAGACCTGCCAGCGCATGTGGAGGAACATGAGGTACAGCACGGCGACGCGCTCGGGGAGGGTGGCTAGGTCGGGAAACCGCGCCAAGATGTCGGTGAAGACTTTGGAGAGCGGGTGCGAGTAGGCCGAGACGGCGGGGTTGAGGAGAGATGAGACCGAGGGATAACGCGGGCCGAGAATTTCGGATTGCGGGAGGCCTTCGGCGGCGCGCTGGCGGCGTTCCGAGAGGAAGTCGAGGAGAAGAGAGTCGAGGGGGCAGGTCGGTGCGCAGTTGCGCGGGACGATGTTGTAGATGGGAGGTGGTCTTGCTGCGGAGGGCCCTGACGCGGTGGTAACAATACTGGCGGCGGGGGATTGGGTGTATATGGAAGGGTGCGATGGTGGTTGGGTTGGTGTTTGTCCCTGCATACCCGGTATCATGGAGACGGTGCCGATCCAGTCGTGTTTCATGGGCACGTGGCGGTAACGTGGCGAGTCCTGGGCACCCTCGATACCATCCTTGATCCGGGCAACTTCAAGATTGGGGTCGACTAAGAAGTTTAGGCCCAGCCGGTCCGGTCCTAGATCCAGCCCGTGGGCTAGACGGCGGCGTTGTTGCTCGAACATCACCATTTCCGGAGCCGGTTGCTGCTGCGGTTGGCCGTCAATGCTCATCGTGGGCGCGACGGGTGAGAGACTATTCTGCCACCGGCTGTGCGTCCCCACAGATGCCGGGGAGGTGGTGCTTGTCGGGGTCATATCAGGGTTGTGGCCCGGCGGCCCTGTGAATGGGTTGGCAGGTCCTTGGTTTTGACCAGGAGGCCGGTAGGCTGGCGCTGGCGATGTGTGTCAGGCTGAACTAGACGTGGGTAGTAACAATGGGTAGTTATGAGGGCCAGGACTTACCAGCGCCCTCGGGAACAGCTAGAGCGGGCTGAATCATGGCCGAAATAGCAGCCAGAAGCCTCTTCACATCAGCAAGCTCGGCCTCGACGGCCTCCTTCTGGCGAACGGCGTTCTGCAGTTCTTTGTAAGGCTGAGTAGCCTTGAGGTCGGCGATCTCCCGCTCATACTGTTCGGTCTTGAGCCGCTGACGTTCCCTAATAGCACGTTGCGCTTCGCGGTCTGCATGGCGTTAGGGCCGGATTCGGTTCGACGCGGGAATTACCCGAGACCAGCTTGGCTCGGGGCCGGGGACCCGGGGCGGGCTCGGCCCCCCACTTACCGTTGGCTCGTTTCCGCTCCAGTTGATCCGGGGTCAGATGGGCCACGCCGCGAGACGCCCGGCCGGTCTTGCGTCTTTTGGACCCAGCGACACCGCCATCTGTACTTCCCGGGGTATCGGCATCTTGTAGATCTGGACTATCGCCATATCCCTGTTGTTGTTGTTGTTGTTGGTGTTGTTGGTGTTGGTGTGCCGTTGCCGATGGTGACCCATGTCCCGTCCTACCCGAGTCGGGATGCTGCTGCTGCGGTTGCTGCTGCTGTTGTTGTTGCGGTTGCTGTTGCTGTTGCGGCTGCGGCTGTGGCTGCTGCTGCTGTTGTGCGTCTCGGTCCGTAACAGTGTCAACGCCCCCTCGTCCGGGATTGTTTGGCGTCCCACCGTAGCTACGCTTCCGCTCAGGCCCAAGCGGGGGCGGCGGTAGCGGCGGGTGATGGGGATGGTAACTGAGATGGGTGGACCTCGGTCGGTCAGGGTATGGCGCGTGTTGTGGTGGTGTTGCATAGATGCTTATATCCGTACTCTCGGCTATGTTGTTGACTGGAGGGGTCGAAGACGCCATGGATTGATCGGGGAATGTGGGATGGGTTCCCGGGTCAACAAATCAGTCAGACAACAATTAGAAACAATGAAACAATGAAACAAACGATACGCAACACAGTACCAAGTACGAAGTACCACTTGGGAAAATAAGGGTGACGAATAAAATCGAGCAATTCGAACAATTCCATGCAAGGGACAACCCACAACCGGCAATTCGCTAGGCCGCTGTCGTACTGACCCCCTCCGCCCCTGGCTCGATTCTGTGCGTTGGGCAGGCAAAGCAGGTTGCTCTTGCTTGGGGTTGACTCGGTTGTGCTCTTGTGGCAGCGGCGGTCAAGGAAAGGCGGAGTCCGGGAGAATTGCTTGCCAAAAGCGAGGGGAAGCGACTCAAGCATTTGAGCTTGGAGGGAAGGTCCCGAGTCAGTGCACGACAGGGGCCTGGGGTGTTGTTCGTGGCAGCTGCAATCTGGTTTAGGCCCACTTGGAGCCTCGCCTTCCTTCACTAAATCGACTTGCCCACCACACACCGCACGGATCATAATCTCACCGGCGGTATGGCACCTATCATATCACCTACATCTAAGACATTCTAACCATGTGCGTAGTCTGGTGGCCTGAGATCGCGGCCGATGACGAGCCCGACAGATCTCGAGGTAGCTAGTCAAGGTTACATCAGGAACATCCCGTGTTGCTGGACGAGAGTGACGAGAGTGACGACACAGCTATGGGCATTTAGGCCCGGATAATGGTGCCGTTGATGGCAACGTAATAACACGACAAAGGCAGGGTGACAAACTGCAAATCTCAAGGGGACAGTAACTGCCCATTGTGTAAACAACCTTGATGCTCTTAATATTATCAGGAGCTAACTTCATACACCACCACCACCACCACCACCTCTCCAAGCCGAGTCTACCCCAACATCCATTACCCACCCATCACCTCCAACTCCACATCCACATCCACATCCACATCCACACCCCTTAATCCGCCGAGGCCCTCGCCAACGCCTCATGGAGATGCGGCGGCAGGCGATACCGCAGCTGACTGGTGTACGAGGTCAAGTCGACGCTCATCTGCTTGAGCTCGTCGACCATCTGGCGGGCCGTCGACTGGTTGCCGCTAAACTGGCCAGTCACGAGGCGCTCGCGCTGCTTGGTGCAGCAGATGACGGTCCACATGAGCAGGTTGGGCACGTTGATGGCCACGGGCTGCGACAGCGACGAGAACTTGGCCGCGTACGCTCGGATCACGCTCGGGTCGCCGCGCGCCGTGAGCGGGAGGATGTCGAGGGAACGGATTTGCTAGACAGTCGTTGTTAGTATTGGTGACCGGAGTGGAAATGGGGTCAAGGATGGGGAACACTCACGTCTAGACACTGCGGCCACTTGCCCTGTTCAACCAGGCTCTTGATGTCGCTCATCCTCAGCAGCACCGTGCACGCCACCCTATTCGGCTCACGGATCTTCTGCCAGAACATGTGGTCCCTTTCGTACATGCTCATCATCGTCTTAGCCAGCTCGACCGGGTCATCGATGGCCGCCAGGCTCAGACTGCTGCCCCGCTGAGCAGCATCCGGCTCCGCGCCGCCCTCGACGCGGGGCTTCACCGGCACCAGCCGCAAAGATTCTTCGCCAATCTCGAGCGAAACCGCCTCGCTCAGCGCCCTGCTGACAATCGACACAACCGTGTCGTAGTCCTCCGCCAGGTGGTACAGAAGGACAGCATCCGTCGTGCGCCCGTTGTCGTCGGCGAAGCTGGCCGCCTGCAGCGTGATGGCGCGGATGAAGTCGTCTTCCTGGCCGAGCGCAATCAGCGGGCCGCGGTCCTCGACCACGCCCCGGATGCGCTGTCCGTCCGGCTTGATGTCGCCGATCAGCCGGCTGAACTCGCGCGACTCGAGCACCAGCTCGCGCAGGGCCTCGTGGCAGAGCGCCGCCTGCTGCTGGCCGCCGGCCTCATCCGCATTCAGGCATATCAACACGAGATAGTCGACAGCCGCGGCGGCGTTAGCGGCGCGGAAGTCGCGGGTGTAGTAGCCGAGCATGCGCCCAAAGTTGATCTGCGGCTGGCTCCGTGTGCTGTAGGACAGCAGCTCGTTGGCCGTCGACTGCGCGTCTGCCGGACGCAGGAGGCCGTAGTAGGTAAGTGCAATAGCGAAATGGACGGCGTCGACGTAGGAGAAGGGGTAGAGGTAGGCGATTGCCTGTTCGAACATGCCCGACAGCACTTGTAGGTAGAAGAACATGCCGAAGCTACCGTTAGTGTCCTCGGCCACTGTCTTGGGAAAGTGCTTCAGGCCGATCTCGCGGATGCTGGTCTGGAGTTCAGTGAGGCCGTACGACTCGCCCGCCAGCTCTAGGGACCGGTCCGTCTCCCGGGCCAGGTTAAACTGCAACCAGATCCAGTCGTTGACATCCGTCTGCAGCCCATCCAGGCTCCGGTTGGTGAGATCGCAACGGCCGATGATCTTGTAGCAAGCCATGCGGAAGGGATCGATCGAGCCCTCGGGCGCGTTGCGGATCCGCTGGTTGTATTCGCTCATGCACCGGTCCTGCATCTGGCGTTTAAGGCGACGCTCTTCACTAGAGGCGTAGCTGTTGATGTAGCCCGAAAATGTCCGGTCGATGCTGCGGAAGTGGTTCTGGTTCTCGTTGACATACTGCGCGGCCTCGTGGACAAAGCCCGCCCGTAACAGGTAGAAGACGATGGCCCAAATGTACTCGTTATTGGCTTGCTGGAGGTCGACATTGTCTGGGACGAGCGTCTTCCGGGTGATGCGGAGCCGAATGTAGGCCTTGATTTTGCTGACCACGTCTGGCAGGCCGCCCAGGTTGGCGTCCTGCGGGTACTTGGCGATCAACGAGTTCACCTCGTTCCAGAACTGCTTCTCCAAGAACGCGTTAGCCCCGCTGAGGATTTGCTTCCGCATCGCTACTGCGTTAGCAGAGTGATGGTTAGGGTCCAGGTAAAGCTTGGCGTATTGCCGTTCCTTGGGCGTCTCTTCTGCTTCAGGGAACTCTCCGACAATCTCCATCATCGCCCGGTATGCCTCGACGAGGTGCGGCCCGTGACGATCTCCAGACTTGGACTCCAACTCGGCCAAGTCGCGGCAGATGTAAATGGGCAGCGACTGCTGCCGGGCATTGTTGAACTCGTGAATCTTCTCGGCCAACTTGCTCTGCTTCTCGCGTAAGAACCGGTCATCCATCGACCCAGCACCAGACCCAGTCGCAGTCTTACGGGCTTCCACATCCGTAAACTCGCTCGCGTGCGACCCAATCTGGCTCGGAGTTCCAATAACAGAACGCTGCATCGCCGACCTGCCCAACACACTCGCCCGCTGGGTAGGCCGCTCGCCGCCGGCAGCTTGGCTCGCCTTGCGCCTAGACCGGCCAAACGTGCCTTGTCCGTCCTTCTGTGGCGTCGACGCGCGCGCTGCAGGCTGCGTAGACCCCGCAGCATCCTCCCGCGGCTTGATTCCAAAATGTTGATAGATCCGCTTCCGCTGTGCCTCCCACTCCATTGTCACGTTGTCCTCGAGAAAGGTGTCGAAGTCCCGCACCGACCGGTCCAGCCCGTCCGCGATCATGCTCAGCGTCGTCTTGCTCTGCAGGTTCGAAAGGTATGCCTCGACATCGAGCTCGCCAACACCCCCGCCAAATCCGGACCCTGTACCAGCAGCGCCGCGCTCCCGTGCCTGGAGCCCGAAGGCACCTAGATCGCGCACCGCCGCGCCGGGGTCGACGCCCGAAGCCGCGAGGAAGTAGTGCGCTTTTCCATGCTCGAAAGGCTTGTCTTGCGAGGGGCCGAGCGACCTTAAACGCTGGCGGAGATCGCCCAATCCTAACTGCAGTGAGGGCAGCTCTCCCAACGCGGTCTCCCCCTCGGCTTGTTTCTTGTTCTTGGCGAGGAGGCTGTCGAAAAGGGCGCCTGTCGGGAGGGCGGACGGCGGGCCCTGTTGTTGTTGTTGCTGTTGCGAAATCGTGGATGCAGCGGGGTTGGTGTTGGTGGTGCTGCCAAAGCCAAGGCCTCCCAGACGCAGGCCACCTCCGGTGGGAGCGGAGAGCAGACTAACTCCAGCTGGCTGCGTCGTGGTCGCGGTCGAGGCGCCTAGGCCCAGGGTGCTTCCAAAGAGGCTGTTCCCGCCTGTGGCGGCGGGCTGGTTTGTCACTGTTGCTGTTGACTGGTTGCCTCCAAAGAGCGACCCTTGCGGAGTGGTGGTTGATGTGCCGAACAACGAAGACCCTAGGTTGAGCCCGGCAGGTCGAGGCTGGGTTGGGGTTGTCGTACCAGCCGCACTGTTCCCAAAGAGAGAACTCCCTGTAGTCGTCGCGCCAAAAATGCTGTTGCCGGCGCCGGGGGCGGTGCCTTGGTTGGCGCCCGGTGTTGAAGTTGAATTGCCCAACATTCCCGTCGAGTTTGCCGCCGCGGGCGTTCCCCTTCCCATGAAAAGTGACATGGCAGCGATGTGTTTCTAACGCCAATTCCTTGGGATTGCCTGCAGCCAAATATGGGCCTCGCAAGATGGCCCGTTTGTGGGAAGGAGGGTTGGCGAGAAAGAGCACTGCTTGGTTTCTCCACGTTTGTTTTTCTGATTGTTGACCCTGTCGTGCCTGCCTTGAACCTGAAAATGCTTTGGGACGCGCCGGCAGGGGATTGAGTGGGGCGGCCAGCAGGGTATTCATCCACTCAGTGGGCTGCTGGGGGAGCTTGGGCCACATTGGATGCAGCTCTCAGTTGACCTGCCAAGCCTGCCCAATGGACTGTCCACCTCCAATTTATGTTTATCCTTCCATACAGAGGGTCACGCACAGGAAAGAGAAAAGAGTTCAATCACTTCGTATGGTTTTTTACTCACACACAAGCAAGAAAATGGCGGATAAATCGTTTCATTACCATGAGTATCTCTAACTAAACCGTCTAGCTGAATCGAAATGAAAGTGATCAAGCCACGCAAAGTCAGGCATCTACCGTCATCATCATCTCCCAGTTTACCTAGGGTACTTCCCTTCGTCAATCAATTAGTTGCCGGCCTCAGCATCCAGCGTAGATCCCTTCAGCGCCTCGTCGATCTTCTTCCGATAATCCTGTTGGGTCTTGCACTGGTCCAAGAACACCTCGTACTTGGCATCCAGCAGCTTCTTCTCCGCCGGGTCGTTCCTGCACCAGACCACTTTGCCCGGCTTGCTCATGCGGTCCATGATGTCCCATAGCGGCTCCGTCTTGCCCTTCTTGTCTGCGCTGGCCGCCTTGGCCCCCAGCATGGCGGCACCGTGCACGACGGCCGCGTTGACATAGCGCGGGATCAGCACCGGCATACCGCACGCCGTAGCAATCAAGTCCATGAGGATCTCGTTCTGGCACTGGCTGCCGGACATGAAGATACTCTTAATACTATGTCCGGAGTTGTTCATGGCCTCGACGATCTGCCGGGTCTGCAGCGCAATGAACTCCATGGTCGAGTAGTACAGCAGCGCCATGCCGTCCTTGCTCTTGTCGCTGCTCATACCGATGATGGCGCCGCGCATGTTGGGGTCGGCGACCGGCGACCGGTTGCCCCAGAGGTCGCCGTAGAAGAAGTAGTGGCGGACCAGGTACGAAATGGATGGAGCCTCGGTCTTCTCGGCGAGGTGCCGGAGGTGGTCGTTGAGGTAGGCGTAGATGCTCTTACCCGCCGCCTCGGCCTCCGTCAGCGTGTCGTAGTACGCCGCGTGCGTCTCAAGCATGTGCTTCATCAGCTCGCCAGTGGCCGACTGCCCGCCTTCAGCCATCCAGAAGTCGGGGATGAGGACGTCACGGTAAGGGCCCCAGACGCCTGGCACGAAGACGGGCTCTCTCGACATGGCCAAATGGCAGGTCGATGTCCCCGCCACAGATGCCAGCCGTGTGAAGGCCTGCGAAACGTCGTTGGGCGCGACCGAATCATCGAGGCAGTCAGGATCCAGCTTGACCTTGGCTCCGACCGTCCCGATCCAGCCGGCGTAGGCGTCAATGACACCGCTCCCGATCGCAATGCCGGGTGGCAGACCAAATTCTTTGGCCGCCTTCTCGCACAACCCACCAACCAGCTCACCCGCGCTCAAGAACTCGCCATTCTATCGCCAGTCAGTTTATTGTTCCGTTGACTCTCTCGGGGGCCTCAATGGAAAGAGAGGAGGAGGGAGGAAGAAAAGAGACAATACTCACAACGCCATTGACACCGCCCACCCGCTTAAACCCATCATCAGCCAACTCGCCCAGGCCAATGTCCCTATAAAAGTCCTCCTGCCACCCCTTGACGCTCCCATCCACACCCACCGGCACATAGCCCTGCTTGCACACGGCACTACAAAAGCTGCGCGTCTCACCCCCCGTCGCCAGATGGGTCAGCGCATCGGCCAGATCATAAAACTTGCAGCGATTGAACAGCTCAGCGGGCATGTGGTTCTTGAGCCACAGCACCTTGGGCATCTCCATCTCGACGTTCATCTTGCCGCCGAGGTAGCGCAGCAGGTTGTGGTCCGTCGAGTTGATGAGCTCGGTCTCGGCCAGGGGCCGGTGGTCCAGCCACAGGATCACGTTGCGGTCCTCGCCGGCCGCGTTGGAGAAATCGGGGCCCGTCACCGACACGGGCTCGTCCGTGTCGTGCGTGAACACTGCTAGCGAGCACGTCGCGTCGAACCCGATGCCCTTGATCGTGGACGGGTCGGTCTGGGAGTCGCTCATGGTCTTGCGCACGCAGTGCGCGATGGCCCGCCAGATGTCGCTTGTGGATTGTTCCTGGAAGAAGCATGTTAGTTTTGGCTCGTTGCGAACGATTGGCTACCTAGTAGCTGCCCTGTCCTGGGCAGAGGGAGAAAGGAAATTCTGGATTTACATAGTGTGAGCCGGTGTAGCCGTGTTCGGGCTGCCAGAGCTTGATGTTCTCACTGGCGAGTGCCTTGATCTCGCCGGTGGCGTCGATGATGCAGGCCCGCGCGGAGCCTGTCCCGACGTCTACGCCGATGTAATGGTCCTGTGGTGACATGGTGAGCAAGGCGTTTCTCGGTATCGGCTTTTACTGTGTCGACCAACCGTGGAAGCCCTAGGTCGAGGCGAGGTTAGCGATACTGCGGCGTTGAGGGCTTAGGTTGGCGGAGTCGACCTACATTTCTTCTGCTTTGTGTTGAATGAGGATGGATCGAGTTTAATAAGCTCGGCTTGCGTGCGACGGGCACACTGCCTCAGAAGAATTGGGTCTTGTTGCACGGTGGGAGGCGAGGGGGCGAGGCACGGAGTAAGAAGGGCAACTGGAGGAATCACTGGTGGCAGAGCTTGGTCGGGAAAAGGAATGGGGGATTGATCGAGTTCAATTTTCAGACGGTCGAGCTCCCTTAAAGAAGGAACCATCCCATGTTCTAGAGCTAAGACAATGGCATTCATGGATGGCATTGGACAATGGGAAAAGGGAGGGGGATGGGCTCATGGGGGTGAGAAAGCAGAAATCCCATGGTCCGGATGGTTCCACCTGCCTCGTCATCCCAAAATCCCCCATCTTGTAGACTCTTGGAAGCACACCATGGAGTCTCGGCACACGAGGGGAGCTGCGGGCGGTATGCAGGGAAGAGGTCGAGACCCGTTGAGGTTCTTGGTTGCCAACTCAGCAACTCAACCCAGCCTTCGAGCCAGCTCAACAAGTCAACCGGGAGTGTGGGATATCGTGTGTAAAAGTCTGGCCATCACGCGTTGTCACAGCACCAGCAGGATCAGCAATGATCAACACCCGTGGTGCACGCCTTATCTCTGAAGTCGGTAAGGGGGTTGCAGCGACCAGAGCTTGATGGGCGGGTTCGCCGGGGGGGAACATGGGAGGTGCAGTAAAACCGCAACCTTTTTGCAACTTTTGCGGGTCCAACATGGAAGCCCTCTTCCCGCGTGACATGCAAAACTTTGTTCGGGTCGGGCTAGAACCAGGGCCACACGCGTCTGGATCGCCGCTCCCCCACTCTACAGCATCTTGTTCCTTCCCCCGGAGCTCTACCGAGCGAGCGAGCCTCGAGGCGAAGTTGGTGGGTGTGCGGCCACTAAGTGCGGGGCTGTCTTTTTGTGGGCGAGAGCGGGCGGCCCGGGCTCCCCGGAATCCGGACCCGGGCACGGCTGCAGGGCTGTCGCAGCCCCTCCGAGGAGTTGGAACGTCCACCGCCGAGCTGAGATAGCGCCGATCGCGGACATTCTGCTGTGTTGTCCGTTGTTGTCCGTTGCTTCTTGTCCGTTGTCCGTTGTTTGTCTACCCGGAGTGTCTTTCGATCAATCCAAACGACAACTCAGCAAAGTACCTAGAGAGTGTGGGGTCGTAGGAGACTGCCATTGGCGCTGAACCCTCTCCCTATCTTCTGTCATCTCTTTTCTTGTTCGTTGTTATCTTTGCTGTGTTACTTTTCTGTTTGCTGGGCGAATCGATTGAGTCGATGCATTGGTGCGGGATCGAGCTAGCCCTGGGTAAGCGGCATTCCCATGAAGGATGGTTTAACGGTCGAGTTTGCAATGTTTGCACGGTTGAGTTGTAATTTTAGGAGCAAAATCGAGGGTTGGACATGGGAACCTGAATTGTTGATGATGAATCTGTGGGAAGTTTTAGGGATGTGAAAAATATGTCAAAGCCGCAAGGTTGGGGGTTAGGTTGATTAAGGAATTGTTTTGGACCGCGAACAGGAACTTCTGAAAACTTCCACTTTACAACGCCGAGGCCTCCATCAAAATGAACTCTGAAACGGCAGCAACCCACGAAGAGATATGGGACGACTCGGCGCTCGTCGACTCCTGGAATGAGGCGTTAGAGGAGTACAAGGTCAGTGAGCGACCGGTTTCGAAACCGCGACAGCTGCACGTCACCAAGGTTGGGCTAGAGACGCTAACACAATCGCAGAAATACCATAGTATCCATGCGAAAGGCGGCACAGTCGACGACATCCTAGGCCGCGCAGATGAAATGTAAGACACCCACCATCCCAAACACTCGGGCGACAGACCAAGAGAAAGGCGTCGGGCCATGATCTCCTTTCTGATGGCAAGGTAGGACTAGTGCAAATGCCGATGCCAAGCCTGAAACAGGCGAGCTCAACGAACCTATCGCAGAGGGGGAAGATGAGGGAGAGGTGGATGAGACGATATCCATGGACGAGAGCGACGAAACATCGCACCCGATAATCTCGGATGTCCAGGGCTCCGGGGATGCGAAGAAGGTAGGGAGATCTGACCCTTGGACCTGCAAGAGGAGAATCTGGGAGATCGCCAAACCTTGGCATCAAACAGCTCCCGGACCCATTTTCAAGTTGTTTCTCGCCGACTGACGGATGACTAACGGTTGAACCCGAACAGGCTGATGGGATGGCTCCTGCGTCAGGGCCAGAGGCATTTCTGGGGACTGGTGAGTTTGGGGTGCTGAATCTCGAAACGGCCGACGAAGCTAACATGTCAATGAAAGTCCAAGACGGGGAGCTGAAGAAACTCTTGATGTCGTGGTATTACGCCGGCAAGTTTGCTTTGTCCTAAACCTTAAGTCCCCCGACTAACCGTTGCAGGCTACTACACGGGCCTCTACGAGGGAAAGCAACAAGGCAACCAGCAGACAAAAGGAGGAGGCTCGAAAGGACCCTGAGAGTGCTCCATCGGAGCAACCAATTGTTCTGGTTCCTGATGTGTTTATTGAGCGAGAAACATCAGCCACTTCGAAGTATCCCCCCATAAGTGGAAATGATAGCCCAACACACCCAAATATCAAAATCCCCGAGCAGAGCATGTGCGTGGTCGAAGATGCAGGAGCATTCCATACATGCCCCACAATCAAAACGAGAGGATGAAAAACTGGGGTAAAAGCATCTGGAAATGTAAAATCCAGGGTCTTGGCACACAGATTGGGAAGCCCCGGTCTCCAGAGCCAGTCTAACCCTGATCGCCACCGAAAACGGCATCCTGCGACGGCTCGTGTTCCAGAACCCTGACTTTTCGCACGGCTTCGCGAGTTCCACGTCTGAGCATCGCCATGGCATGTGTATCAACTCCGCAGCCTCTTGCGCGCCTTGCCTCGTTCCCTAGCCTCCGAGCCTCCCAGCATAGCAGCCAGTCAAGGGTAACGAACTTTGATCCCACGGAAAGCAAAATCCGGCATCCGTCCACTCCACTTCCCTGCCCGCTGGCCGGATGAGCTGCGTGCCCGCGCGCAGAACATCGAATCACCCCACATGTATTCGGCATTTCGAGGAGACGCTGCGCATCTCCGTGCTCACTTCGTTCCCACGCTGCCCTCCAAGCAGTGGCTTCGTTTCATGCATGGGCGCAACTCAATCCTCCTTCCCGGATCCGTTGGCTGCCTCCCGTTTACTCAACTAACGACGGGAGTCTGGTTGGTGAACACCCTACAGCCATGAGCCTTCGAGACAAGATCCGTGCCAAGAGGTACCTGGGCTCGGAGGTCCAGACCAGCGGAACCCCCGGGAGTTGCCCAAGGTGGGTGGGCCGCTCCATCACTCTAATTCGGGCCCGCAACCCAGAAGCCAACGTTTATCCTGACTTCGATTTGCCCCAGGGCATTTTGAGGCTCGTCTAACGGAGCCTAAGCACTATCTCCAGAGTCCATAAAATGTCGCAAAAATCTTGTGACTGCAACATCCTTGTGTGGCGATACGACGGAGAGAGAGACGGGGATATGGCTGCTTGAACGAGTCAAGCGAAACGCCCACGCTCCCGTACCAAGAAACATGAAAAACGCCCGAAACAGGATAGCGGGCCGCCACCACTGGCCGCGATGGTTATTCAACATGCCGGGCGGCTGCCGTTTTCTCCGGCCTATGGCCGCCGTTGTTGAGGCCCAGTGGTTGATTAAGCGCGCCGGCCTGGTCCGAGGTGTCGGCCGCATGTTTCTGCAGTGCCCAGAGACAGGTCTGACATGACGATTGCGCCGAGGACGAAGCACGTTCGCACGCTCGCACGTTTTTCTGGATGGCACGAATCGCCGTGCACAATGGTCAATAAAACTTGGCACTTATAGGGTAAAAGTCTGATGGCGTCTTTTTTTACAAGGACTCCAAAGTCTCAGGTCTCGAATGTCGCCTTCTGGGCCAGGTCCGGGGTAGAGGAACCCCTGGTTCGGTTCCTTCGTCCCATCTCATCAGTCCGTGCACGTTAAGCTTGGCGAAATGCCAAACGCCATTCTGAGACGATTGTGTCACAACCGACCTCCTGCTTCCACCCCCTAGGTCTGGGCCATTGTCGCCTTCACTATGTCCTTCGTAGCAATTACGGGATCGCCTCACAGTGCAGCCCGTGATATACGGATGACCCATACGGCCCCCTCCCCCCTCCCCCAACTGAGCGTGGCAGGGACGTGGCAGGGGAAGCCGCTACCACGGTGATGCCTTCCCGAAGTGTTTCGACTTCCCCAGGACTTTCCCCCCTTCTCACCCCTCGCTGGCCGGGATCTTCCTCGATTTCACAGCCTGGGACGCCGTGCACGAAGATCATCATGCTGCGATATAAGCCGTGACGGGCCCCCTCAGATGGCCACTGAAGAACTCTTGTTTCTTCCCTTCTCATCCCCATCTTCCACCATTGCCTTCTCTGTGTGTTTTCGCTCCTTTGGTTGATCCGTTCTTTTCTTCCTCCATATTTCGATTCTACACGAGCAGGGACTCGCTTTGGCATCCAGATTATACATTACCTATTTCCGTCATATATTTCCCTGGCGGATACACGAAACGATATCTACCGAGTAGGACGATAGAAAAAGAAAAGGCACAATGAAGTTCTCGACAGCAACCGCGATGGTATTGGGCATGGCGCCCCTGGCGTTGGGCAAGGCGGTACGCAACGCCTACCCCGTTCGACGAGACGGCCACAAGGCTGTTGCCGTGGGCGCCGGCGGCAAGAACAGCGTCCAGGCTTCCGACCAGCAGCTTGCCGAGCTCGCCCGCTTGATCGGCCTTAACCGCGGCAGCGGCACCTCCATCAACTTCCTCTGGGTTAACATTGGTGGCGGCGCGGCAACCACTGTCGTTGGCGAGGCTCAAACCGTCACCGTCACTCAAACCGTTGGCGGCGGCGCTGGTGCGACCCCCCCGCCCGCTGTCGTAACTGACGGCGCCGGCTCGACTACGGTTGTCACCCCGCCCACAGGCACCGTCGGTGCTGGCGGCGCCACCCACAGTGTTACTGTTGGCGGCCCTCAGGGCCTCTCCTTCAACCCGCAGCAAATAAACGCCGCGATTGGCGACACCGTCATCTTCAGCTTCCTCAGCCAGAACCACACTGCTACCCAGTCCGCCTTTGACACCCCCTGCGCTGCCCTCGACGGCGGTATGGACTCGGGTTACCAGGCCAACCCCAACAACACTGTCAACCCGCCGCCGCAAGTCGCGATGCAGGTCATGGTTGGCACTCCGCTTTGTACGTTCCAATCTCGCCCGCTCATCTTCTAGAGAAGTAGAAAACTAACCAAACCGTGCTTCCAGGGTTCTACTGCCGCCAGGGCAACCACTGCGGCAACGGCATGGTCTTCAGCATCAACCCCACCGCTGAGAAGACGCACGCGCAGTTCCAGGCGCTCGCCATCCAGCAGAACGGCAAGGGCGCCGGTGGTGCCATCACTGGCAACCCGCCCAACGCTGACCCCAACGCTGGCACCGGCGGCGCCGCCGATGCGTCCTCCGCCATCGTCACCCCGCCCGGCGCCACCCCCACCGATGCTGCCGGCGCCGTCAACACAGGCATCGCCACCGGTGTCGGCCAGGTTGGAGCCGACGGCTCGTGCGTTTGCGCCGTGCAATGCAGCGTCGGCGGGTTCCCCAACCAGGCCGTTCAGGGCCGCGACAGCTTTGGCGGGTTCGGTGGTAAGTTTCACTCCACTCCCTACGCGCTTATACCGAGAGATCGTATGGCTAATGGATGGCGAATAGGCGCTATCCCCATGGCCATGGTCGAGCCTGCGGCTCGCAAGGCGTAAAGCAGGCATCAAGCATCATCATCCTTTTTATGAAGCTATGATTTTTTGCCTGGCTGTTGGCGGTTTATTTCCTGGGTGGGTATTTAAAGGGACGCTACGGTGATGGGGAGGCGGAAATACCATTATCTGTAGATTTTACTTGTTTTCTTCCTGTCGCTTTTTTCTACTGTTTTCTCTCCTGCTGGCCCAACCTGGGTGTTGTCGGCGCAGGGAGGTATATGACTGGCTCGTATTTTCTGGATGCACAAATCTTAATATATCACATTGAGGTGGAATCTTTGAGTCTTCGGGATCGTGTCTTAATTTGCCAGTTTCAAATTTGTGTTGACTTGAGGCCGCCGGTCAAGTAGAACCGCGTTGCGCTCAACGCAGTACGGCTGCCTAGAAACTGTCGGGTCGTAGACGCCCTAGTCCTAATCTTCTGCTAGTTTTGCCATTCTTGCCAGGCCTTTTATGAAGGAAGGCGAAAGAAAAAGGAAGGGAATAGTTTTCTATTGATCTTGGGATCATGGGAAGAAGTACCCAAAAATTATACAGGCCAAGAGGTGACATTCATTCGCCTCATGTTTCGCAATTCCCATCATTGGGCAAGTCTGAGATTGGAGACGTCGAGGCGAAGCCTTCGTGGTAGCTTATTGCCTCCTTTTCCGGTCTAACCTCTGACACTCTTGCTTTCTCTAATCGAAGATTTTTGGCTTGTAGCCAGGCAGGGAAAGGATTACAGCAATGTCTCACGGAGATAAGACAAAAATAAGAGATTGGAGGCCGTTATAGTCATAGTAATGCTTGTTCGAGGAAACATGGGATGGGGACTACGATACGCAGCGGAAGAGGAAGATACAAGTTGTCCTATCCAAATCGCTGCGCCTACTGACACAGGGGGCGGCTAATCAACCCACCCACCAAAATGCCTTCGTCTACGTTTAGAAGGCAGTCGAGTGTCGTTGCGGTTGTGTCTAGTCCCTCAGCCCAAAATTCATAAGGGTCATGCGAATGCCCCTCCCTGTCTTGACGCCGGATCCAACCTGCCCATCCATGCAGTTCGTTTTAAGAACGCGGTCGCTATGTGGAACGTGTAGTAAGAAATGTCGTTTCGGTCATTGATGATGGGCTTTGTTATTCATTTCTTGGCAGTAGTGGTCTCGGCCTTCTTCGCGTCGGCTAGAAACTAGGTCAGTATGGCCGGCTGGAGCGGCGGAGGAAGGTTCGGAATCGGGGGTGACGGTCGGCGCGTACCGGCTGCCTGCTTCTCGCGCATCTTTTGCGCCGCAACCTCCTTCGCTTTGGCGAGCTCGCTACCGCTCATACCGTGAGACTTTTTCTGTAAACGCGATACGATTGTCAGAAACGGGGCTTTCATCGTGTTGAGGTACCCGGCTACTGGGCTACCGAGGCAAAGGAAGGCGTACCGAGGCGGCCTGCTTCTTCTGGTTCGCCTCGCGAGCCTTGTCGCGCTGGTTTCCGCGAGCCATTTTGATGATCGAGAGCGGATTCGGGTTAGCGTTAGATGCCGTTCGATATGGAGACTGGAAGGTTGTTCGCGCTTGGAAGATGTGCAAGGTGTGTGGAGTGCGGAGGATCGGTGAATGGGGGTTTTTGCGGTTAGCAGTTGGGAATTCGAGAAGGCCTCCGGGGGAATCACTTGTTGTCAGTTGGCGTCGGACGAGGCTGTGCTGCCCCACTTAAAACAAAGCCTGCTCGGCGCTTCCCCGGGTGGGGCTTTGGGAAAAGCCAAGCCATTCAACACCACCTTGAATCTTGACCCAATCAGCCCCAGCGTTCGTCTTTCATACACGCGCGCGGGATCCTGTCCTTCCGCGTTGTGCCGGCGTCAAGTGTTTCTCGGCTGCTGTTACCCGCGGCCAGATGGGCCAACCTGAAAATAGTTTTAGGAGCAACTGAGAAGGCACTGGGGCATGGATACACAGGAAAAATACCAGGGTCACCTAGGAGCTGACGAGGTACGAATATGTTTCGTTGTTTGGGGGCTTTGAGCACGATGAGGGCAGCTGGCTCTAAGTGAAGCACCTGGGCAACAAACATGATACTACCTAGTCTAGTAGGTATGTTGGAGGGATATGTGTACAACTCACCAATGCAGACAAACATCTGCATTTGTGTCATCTGTGTAAGTGTAGTCGGCACGTGTTTGAAGATGCCTCGTTCGGCCCTAACCCTATGAGCCCTATGAGCCACTCGTGACTCCACTCTCACACACCAGAGCTCTCAACACTTGAACAACTTGGGCTTCGAGAACCCATGCGCAACATCGACAATTCGGCGTAGCACGCGATATTAATGTTTCTAATTGTGTCCATCCCCATGTACATGCCTGACCCTCTCAAAGACTGAGATTTCAGTTCAGCAAAATGCAGTACCTGGCCGGTGGTGCCCAAGGCTAAAGGCCTGAAACGGCCTTGGCTCGCCCATAGCCAATCGATGCATCGCGCAGGTCTGGGTTTGAAGATGTCCTTGCCGAGAATGGCTCACCCCGGTATGTGTTTGAAGGCGGCGGCTGTTCTCGCCTCAGATGGGTCCATCCGAACCATTGGACGACAGTGATTGACAAGTTCGCGTTATGCGCTGCCAGCAGAGCATCCACCGTCCTCGCGTGGGATCGCGGGGCCATGGATCGTCGCATGCCGCCTTGAACCCCGGCTGTCTCCTCTCTGCCGACGATGGAGGGGCAACTGGGAGCATATCGCCGGCGCGATGGGACGAGACCGCAGAGCTGCTGTGTTCAATGTCGCGGCTTTCGCTCCGTTACCTGCATGGTGCCCCTGTCGACCACATCCTCCGTGGAACGGAGTGGGAAAGTCTAGGTGCCGTCGACCCTGAACTGGAGCGGCGCCTATGGCTTCATTGGCTAGAAAAGCAGGAAACATTCTTGCTTAATGCGAAACGCTCATGGGGAACACCCGCGAGCCAGTTCCTCACCCACTCACCCCCTGCTTTTGCCCTCCTGCTCTCTTCTTTATTCGGTATTAGGCGGTAAATTGTTTATGACAGTGCCAGCTGCTGCTATTGTTATAAGGCCGCTTGCCACCACCGCTTGTCAAACCAATTTATTTTGGCCATTCACCTTTGTCGGGCCCTATTGTCTGCCTCTCAACAATGAGAATGCTGTACTATTGATCTATTTCTCCGCTCTTTTTTTCCTTCGTCCATTTCTTACCCGGCACGATCTGGATCGTCACGCCTCATGTTACCTTGAACAACTCCTCTTCTCCTTTTCCAACTTATCATCTCGACATCCAACAGTTTGTGCATCTGCTAGCAGATCCTCACGAGCATTTTCGACACCCTAAGCACTGCAGGCAGTCTACCAATTCAGATAACACTCTCTCTGTAAGTACATATACACTGCTTCCCCCTTGTTCCCTCCTACCTGAGCACCAAATCCCGGGGCAATGTTTTCTGGAAAGACACCCAAGCACAACCAAATATCATCAACTGGCGGAGTCCACGGCGCGCCATGGAATACTCTTCTACCCAGCCCAGGCGGCATTTGGCGCCGCGGTCAGAGGTCTCTTCGCTTTCAGAGAACTCTGCCGACCCCCCAGGGCGCCATTCAATAGTATCAGTGTATGAAGACGCGCCAGGCTCCCCTATGTCACTGCACCCCCCAGCCAGAGTTCGTCCCTCAACCCCTGGACCATCCAGGGCGCAGTCAACACCACCGAGGGCTCATAGAAGTCCTATTCGGGCGCCTGGGCAGCCACTGGCTAGTCGGCCACTGCTCGAGCCTACCTATACTGAGGCCGGGCCATCTAGCCGTTCAAAACCCTTGCCACCCCCTCCACCCACCCCCAAGATATCATTTACACTACCACCACCCCTCCCATCACCCATCCGACCAACATACCGGAGGGCAGCCGCTAGGAAACGGGAAAACGCTAACAAAAGAGTAGCCAAACCTCAATACAAAATGTTTCGCCTCGGGCAGGACTCGAAACTTCTCGGCGCCGGTCACGTCGTCCTCAATGTTTTGCGGGCTTTCAACATGATCGGACTGGCTGCCGCCATGGTGGCCAGCATGGTCATGCCCGTTCTCTCAGGCATCAACGGCCACTTTTACTTTTTCGACATGATCACTCACGTCTTCGTCTTCTTTTTCGCCACCTTCCTCTTCGTCTCGGAACTCCCGGTGCCTTGGAGGAAACTCAAGGGGTATTACGAAAGGAACTGGCCGGTGCTTGGTCCGGACCACTCGCTCGCATGGCTTGGCTGGGGCATGGTATTCATCGGCTTCCAAATCCTGGGTGATGCCTGGAAGCCGGCGTACACGGTCGAGACCATCGGGCTGGACTGGTGGCGCGCCATCCTCGCCGCGGCCATTCTCTCAGTCACTTTCGGCGTCTTCAACATTTGCGCCTCCGTCATCTTCCGGACCTCTATCGACGGACTTCGCGGAGAGGTAGTTAAGGTCACCTCGCGCCAGATCCGCACCCACGGCAACCTCTCCCTCCAGAACGCTGCCAACAAGAACGACGACATCGAGCACAGCTTCTCGTCCCACTACTCCTCGCCGCACCGCGACAACTGGTCGGCCCAGAGCTGGTCCAAGGAGGAAGAGGCCGTGGGGCCGTCCTCGGCCGTCAAGCGCCTCACGCGCGCCTTCAACCCCCGCAACTTCAACTTCCGCAAGTCGCGCATCCAGATCAGCAAACCCATCCCGCAGAACACGGCGGATGATGTCGAGCGCGGCCACTCCAGCCACAGCCGCGGCGACAGCTTCGATGACCACCTGGCCGGTCACGGCGAGGACCGCGGCAGCCCCATCATGCCGGGCCTCCAGCGCCCGCCGACCGAACTGCACCCCGCTTACATGCCTAAGTCCCGGACTAGCTTGTACAGCGCGGCGCATATGGATCGGTTTTGAGGGGTTGACTGGGAGGAGGCGGTAAAACAACACACACACACACTCCCTCTTTTGATTTCTTTTTTTATCATAGACTGTAACAGTCGGTACGCCGCTCGTGCATGGTGGAATCAGCATGATACATGGCAGAGTGAAGACGGGACAGGGGTGGATGGATGGATGGGCGTCTTGGGGTTTGGGAGTCCTGCGTTGGTGGCTTGCTGCTTTATAATGTATACCCGCTGGCTTTTGGCTTTTTTTGTTTCGCTTTTCGGTGGGATGGCAATGGGAAATAATATTGCTTCAGTTGCTCAGATCTTGATGTGAATATTTGTCAAATCTGGTCTGGAACTCAGTGTTCATGTTCTTGCGTTGGTGGGAGTCACGGCCTCAGGGATTTGAGAGTGAACTTTCTGCTCTAACTAACTTTGCTGTTGTTTCTAGCCATATTTGTTAGTAGACTAACACTGACAGTCTGCGCACGGGCTCTGGAAGCCCACATGCTTGCGAATGAATCGTGACTCATTGAAGAGGCGTCCAAACCCAAAATCAAAACTGTGATTTGACTCCAGGGCCACCTCACTTACTCCGTACTGTGCAAAGCTCCACGACTGGAAATCGATCGGCGTGTGTATTCGTAACACACTTCGTAATTAGTTTGATGTTGGGAAAGAGCCACATTGACGGCCCTTGCAAGTTGTGGCTTCGTGGTCCGTGCGTTCAATGCTCGGCCCTTTGTCGGCTGCGGCGCTCTTCCCTGGTGTCCTCGCGCCCCATCCCTTCGCAACGACGACTGCACTGCGCGTACGGCTTTTTCTCCCAACTGTCACTCAACAAGGCCACTCCCTCCCACAGCTATAAATTTAACGATTCCACGCAGCGTTGCAATTTTCCTTCCATAACGCGACACTAATCGAAGCAGCTGCCAAACCGGCACAACGCCACCTTCTCACCACCCATTATCTTCTTTCCTGCTCCCACCACATCGATTTCTACATCACGGCCATTCTCTTGCCTTTTCGCTCAGTCCTGCTCTTTTTGGCAGGCTTGCAATTTTAGACGGAGGCGGCTGTGAATGGTGTGCGCATCGTGACTCGGGTTCTGTGTCCAGAAACAGGCATTCAGTTTGGTGGGATCTGTGGAGGGTTTTGCACAGGCACCCTGGTGCTGGGCTGGCCTCCGTTTGCAGAGGGAGATAATAGCTGTTTTCCGTCTATTGTTCTCGTGGCCTGAATAGGGGTCCACCTCTGAGATTTCCCTGCTCCCACTCGTGACTGGAATCGCTAGAGGAAATCCTTTTCTGCGCCCTTCTTCACAGCAGGACCCTGTGGCTGTCGCTCAATTGACACTACCTGCCCGTTCATTGACCTCTCAACCCATCGTTACCCTCCTTCGACATAGCAATGGCAGACAACGCGGCCGAGGTGGCTGAGGACTACCGACAGGCCCTCGAGGACCTCACGGTCAACTCGCGCATCGAGATCGCCACGCTTACCAATATCGCGCGTGAGAACGCACACCACGGCTTCGCTATCTCGGAGGCATTGGCAAACCACATCAAGAAGGTAAGTCTAGCTGTGCTAAAGGCCTGGATGCCGCATGACGATAGCTTGCGAGTGAATGCACAAGGGCTAACTTGAATCAGGTACCACCCGCACGGACACTACCAGCGCTCTACGTCCTCGATTCCGTCGTCAAGAATGTTCCGACACCTTATGCGTTATACTTTGGCCCGAAGCTGTACTCGGTCTTTATGGGCGCCTACACTAAGGTCGACAATGCGACAAGACGGAAAATGGACGAAATGCTCAAGACATGGAAAGAACCGGTCCCGGGCTCCATCTCCACGAAACCTGTCTTCCCCCTCGAACAAGTCCGCCCCATTGAACACGCCCTGATGGCCGCTAGAAATGCCGCCTATGCCGCCCAGCAGAATAGTTTCCAAGGGCAGCAACAGCTCATGCGCGGTCGCCAGCCCGCCCCCAGCCGAGACACTCCCACGCCGCCAACTACCCGGCCATATCAACCCCCAGCACCGCAACCTTCTTATCCTGGGGCTAATGGGCATAGGCCGGATGCGGCCCAGCGGCCGTATCCGATGCAGCCGGTCAACGTAAGTTACTGCCCCCCTTTAAAATCGGCGGTTCCTGTTGCTAACGATCTCCGCAGGGCCCAGGTAACTCTTCTCACCGCTCGACACCGCAACCAGCTCCACCGGCCGGGTCTTACCCTCCTTACCAGCAGCCGGCCGCGGGGCCAGTCTATGGCGCTCCCCAGCCAGGAATAAGCATAGACAAGCTGAAAGATGATGTCCAACAACTGATCGTTGCGGAGAAGGCGGAATTTGCACAAGATCCACTTGATACTAGTAAACAGACCAGACTGAAGGCGTTGCTGGACTTGCAAACCATAATCCAGAGCCAAGACATGCCTCAGGATCAGTTGATGATCATAAGAGATCGAGTTGCTGAACTTGCTGTAAAATTTCGCCCGCAGCTGCCAGTCACTGCTGGTCCTGCTAGCGGTGGTGTTGCTGCACCCAACACCGGTTACCCAGGCGTTTCGTACACCACTACTCCTACGCCTCCGGTTGTGTCTCAACAGCCGACCCCTGTGCCCCCCGCAGCCGCGGCCGTCGTTGCGGCAGCTCTCGGGCGTCCCCCGTCTGCTGCGTCGGCTCCTCCCGCTGCGGGTGGAGGCGTGTCGATTGACTCGCTCTTTGGACAAGGCGCGTTGGCGGCGTTGATATCGGGAAATGCGCGGAAGTCGGCCACACCCCAGCAAACTCCCACACCACAACCTCCGCCGCCCGCCCCGGCCCCGGCCCCGGCGATCGGACCTGCGGCCGCCGCCGCGATAGCTGCTGCGTTGCGGTCACCACCTCCACAGATGCCTACTGAGCCGCCTAAACCGCCGGCTTCTGCTCCCCCGGTCTCGAATCCGTCAGCCTTGTTGGCCATGTTGAGACAATCCGGTTTGATCAAGCCCAGCGGAACGCCAACTCCTCCCCCAGCGGCTTCTGCACTACCCGGCTTCGGCGCGCGTGGCTTCCAGTCGCTTGCTGCTTTGACATTAGATGCCAACCCCCAGCTTAGGCCTGCTTCCCTGAAGACGTAAGTTCACGACTACCCTTCCAAATCACCCATGGACAGATGAAATTAACGTCACCTCCCAGCTTCCGCCCGCACATGCTTTCCAAACTCCACGAAGACCTCGGCCCGCCATGCACCCAATGCGGTCGGCGCTTCAAAGCCAACGAAGACGGCCGCCGCAAGAAGACGGCGCACATGGACTGGCACTTCCGCGTACACCAGCGCATGACTGACGCCGAGAAGCGCGGCCAGCATCGCAGCTGGTATGTCGACGAATCGGTACGTAACCCCCCCTCCCCCCCTCCTTTCTCCTCCCCACAAACACACACTCACCCCCCCACCCACAGGACTGGATCCACACGCACGAAGCCATCGACACGGACTACACGCACCCACCCCAAGACCCCTCCTCCACCTCGGCCCTCGACGACCCCACGACAGCAAGCGGCGGCGCGCACCACCAACATCACAGCGGCGCCAAACCCAACTCAACCTCAGCATCAGCGGTGGCGCCGGCCGCCACCCGGGCGCCCTACATCCCCGTGCCCGACGACAGCGCGCGCGTCAACAACGCCTGCCCGATCTGCCAGGAGAAGTTTGAGATGAAGTGGCTGGACGAGGCCCAGGAGTGGGTGTGGACGGATGCGTTGAGGGTGGGGGGGCGCGTGTTTCATGCGAGTTGTCATCGCGAGGCGTATGGGGTGCAGGCGGGGGTGGGGCAGGGGGTGTTGGGGAAGAGGAAGGCTGAGGTATGTTATTGATCTTTTTTTTTTTTTCCTGAGATGAGACTTGATGGGATGGTGTGCTGACAGTTTCGTGATAGGATGATGCTGGGGGTTTGAGAGGGAGGATGAAAATGGAGGGGTATTGAGTGCGGGCTGGGGTTATTCCGGCTGTGGATGGATGGTGGCGGATGGGATCGGTGAAGATGCATTATCCGGCGCGGGGGTGGAATGGGGGTTGCTGTTTGTTTCTGGGGGGTTTGAGGTTCGGCCATTCTGGTCTTGCTTGCTTCGATTTGCTGCTCCTGGCAGGGACCTAGTGCCTCTGGATTTAGCATCAATGGCTGGTATGCTTTTTGATCTTGGGAGCGATGTCTACCGTAAACTGGCAAATGTTTTTTGGTGTGAAAGTGTACTTAATACAGATCACCCAACAGGCAATGGGTGATCGGGACTGGCTGATGAATACTGTGTTTTATGAGCTATTTACTTTTGTGACCAACGATGGACCGTTGCCTCCAGGATCCGTGAAGAGAAGCGGTGAACTGATGCTATGAGCTTCCCATTCCGTCTTGATATTGAACCCTCACACTGACACAAACCTACAAGGTGGATTCCAAACCTAACCAACCCAGCCCTACCACACTCTACCATTCCATAACCATCAACAACCCCAACCAGCCTCCCCCATATCACACCCCCCATCACCACCCCTCCCCCCTCAACCACTCCCTTCCCCACCCCCTTCCACACCCCCTTTCACATCCCCCACCAACGCCGCAAACTCCCGCGCGCACCTCTCCCACTCCCTCGCCCCCTCCTCCGTCCCCCTCCACGCCCCCACCCTCCCCAACACCCCCAAATCCTCCCTCATATGCGCCCCATCCCCCGTCCCATTCAGCACCACCACGCCCGCCCTAACCATCAACAGCGCATACCACGCGCCCGCCAGCGACACCCCCGCGCCCCGCGCCACCCGCGCCACAAACCCCTCCCCCTGCCAGACGGCCGCGTTGCCCGTCAGCGTCCAGAACCCTTGGTAGGCGGCGCCGTGGGTGGTGCACCACGCGCGGGTGGGGGTGTCCCAGTGGTGTTCGGCGGCGCGGAAGCGGTTTTGGATGATGGTGGGGGGTGGTAGGTCAGACGATGAGGAGAGGGCGTGCAGGGTGGGCAGGGTGACGTTGGAGATGCCGAGGCGGAGGACGCGGCCGGCGCGGGCGGGGTTGGGGTCGGGGTCGGGGGTGGTGGTGGTGGTGGTGGTGGGGAGGTAGAGGGCGAGGGTGGACCAGGCTTGGAGGGTTTCGGGGGTGGTGGGGAAGGGGGAGTGTAGGATTAGGGCGTCGAGGTAGGGCGGGTGGTGGTCCGGGGTGGAGAGGTTGGCGAGGGAGGAGGTGAGGGAGGCGTGGATCTGGGTGGGGATGGGGTCTGTGGGGGAGTGGGAGGAGGAGGAGTCGAGGGGGGTGAATTTGGTTTGGATCTGGTAGTGGGGGCGTTGGTGATTAGAAATGGATGTAAATTAAGGGTATGACTGAGGTATGGGTGGACGCACGAAGAGGTCTTTCCGAGAACAGATGCCCTCACTGATGGCGCGGCGAATACCCTCGCCCGTACCGGCCTCGTCGTAGTGCTTCTTCATGGCGGCAGTGTCGATACCGCGGAAACCGGCCTTGATGGCCTGATAGACGAGATCGGCGGTGCGTTCTTTCTTCCAGGCGGTGCCGTACATCATGGGCGGCATTTCCGCCGTGGACTCGGGGGCTGTCATGGTCTTGCTTTCTAACGGGGACAAGGGCCGATGAAGGGTACAGTGAAATGAAAAGAATCTACGTTGATGCCAGGTACTGAAGTGGTTGAGGTTTGGTTGTCTCGTAGGGGTGAACAGAAATGTTCCCCTCCTCCAGAGCATGCAATTCATTGATAGGTTGAACTTGAGAGAGGGGGAGGGGAAGCTGTGTGCTCAAGGAGCTCGGGAGGTGGTCTTGTTTGGTATCGACTGCCAGACTAGAAACCGACGATACTTTTCATTTGTTTCTTGCGAGTAGGTTATGGTCATTACGATAACCCATTCATTAAAGATGAGAGACATCCTGTCAACCACGAATGACGTCGTCAAGACCCATGCAACATCGCCAATCTGTCCCGGGGAAGCTCTTCCCGGGGTCGTTGAGACATCCCGGGGGAGCGGTCTCGGCGCTCCATGATTCGTTCTGGCCCCCTGTAGCGGGCCGATACCAGGTTGTTTTAGCGCGGAAGGAGTTGGGGTCTCAGGGGTTGCTCCCGCTATTCCAGCTCTGGCTGTTTCGGCCATTTACCCGCAGCGCCGTCGCTGCCCCGCCATGAGCCCCATCGATGGAGGGGAAGATGGGGGCCCACGCCGGACAACAGCCTGTTGCTCTCGGTTTTAAGAAGCAGGCGCCGAGGCGTTGACTAGAAACTCTGGAATCTTCGTACCTCCCCTTTCCAAGTCAGTCACCATCTCAGAAACGAAAGCATCAAGTTATTCCACAACCGCAGACATGGCGTCGTCAACTCCGTACACGGTGAGGTGGGGTATCATGGCCACTGGCTGGATTGCTGAGGGTAAGTGAACTGCCATGCCGGACGTCGTTTCCCGCACGCCGCTGACTTCATGCTCGCAGTCTTCACCAAGGACCTCCTTGCCAACCCGGCCCTTCGTGATGTGCACGATGTCCGCCATGAGGTCGCCGCCGCCGCCTCTTCCAGCTCCAAGGAAAGGGCCGCCGACTTCCTTGCCAAGGTCAAAGCCCCGAGCTCTGCCAAGGCATACGGGTCGTACCACGAGCTGGTGGCCGATCCCGACATCGACATCATCTACGTGGCCACCCCCCACAGCCACCACTTCCAGAACGCCATGCTCGCGCTCGAAGCCGGCAAGAATGTGCTCTGTGAGAAGGCCCTGACCGTAACGGCATCCCAGGCCCGCAAGCTCGTCGATACTGCGCGGGCTAAGGGTGTCTTCTTTATGGAGGCCGTGTGGACCCGTTACTTCCCTCTGAGCATCCAGGTGAGAAATCTGATCTCGTCGGGGGCTATCGGAAATGTCTATCGCACCATTGGTTAGTTCAAACTCCCATTTTCCTGTCATACAATTCCATGCTAATGCAGAACTCGACTAGCCGACCTGTCAATCGGCAAGGACGGGGCTGACGGCAAGATTGACTTCGACGATTCGCACCGCATGGTCAACCCCGAACTGGCGGGTGGCGCCCTCCTGGATCTCGGTATCTATGCCCTGACCTGGGTTTTCCAGACGCTGTACCACGTACAGCCTGAGGAGCAGAAGGAGGCACCCAACGTCATGGCCGCCGTCAACAAGTACCACACTGGAGCCGACGAGACGACTAGCATCATTGTGCAATTCCCCAAGCACAAGAGCCACGGCATCGCGCTCACATCGCTTCGCGTGTCCAGTGATGTGGATGGCAAGAACAGCGGCGGCGCAGCCATTCGCATCCAGGGGTCCGCGGGTGAGATCCAAGTCATGGGCCCGGCGTACTGCCCGCTGCAGTACCGGGTGATCAAGAAGGACGGTGCTGGCGAGGTTCAGGTGGTTGACTGCCCGATCCCCAAGGACCCCGAGAGCGGGTGGGGCCAGGGCATGTTCTGGGAGGCCGACGAGTGCGCCCGCTGCCTTCGGGATGGGCAGAAGGAGAGCAAGTCGCTGCCGTGGAGCGAAAGCATCGCCATCATGGAGGTTATGGAGGAGACGCTGCGGCAGGGCGAAGTCGTGTACTCAGACGTCATCACGACCGACGTGTACGATGCTCAGAGCCCGTTGAACACTGGCAAGCGGTAATTGGTAAGCTCAAAATGTGAGAGAAGTGGTGGGCTGAAAAGATGGGCTGGGCCTTAACGGAGGGTTGCGTCGTCAGCACTGGTTCTGTTCAAGGTTAGGCGATGTTGTTGCTGTTTTCTTTTTGAACCCAACTACCTACCTAGTCAGCTACACTACCTAGTTAGCCAAGAGACAATGACGTCCATGTTTGGGGTTTGCGAGGCTGACATGCCCGAATGTTTCGGATTTCCCATGCATGGCTTTTGGGCTTGGGAGGATTGTGACTCGAGGCTGGAGTGACCAACCAGATCTCGGTCTGTCTTTCACCTCTCGACCCACCCCTCACCGTCACCGGAGGAGAGGCTCGGGACTGGGCCCGTCGAGGATACTGCGGTTATTTGTCAGGAGTACAAGGTGCGGGTCGGATAAGTCGTCGTAGGGCACGGTCAGAACCGGAGGGTGTCATCCATGGACCATGCATGACAACTTGGTGCTTCTGCCAAGGCGCTTTTCTCGGGCCCGGATCCCTGGGTCCTTGTCGCTGTCTTTGCATTCAAGTACCGTGTACCGTGTACGAATACGTGCCTGTTCTTCTTCCCGTTGCATCATGATATCGGCAAAGGGTAGGGAGGCGAGACGGATGGCGGTGATGCAGGTCCGACCGAGACATGCAGAGTAGGGTTACCTCGGCTATCGACTAGCACGATCGGCGGAACTGCACAGAGACGGAATTGGGGAATTGATGCAAGTAATTGCAGAATTTTCATGGAAAGTTCGTCACATTTTGTGCGCCAAGTTCCCTTGCTCCTTCCTCTGTTGCGGCATTGGGGGGGAGGGGGGAGGGCAGCCCGGCAGGCAGCAAGTCGAGGATGGCACACGCAATGGCACACACAATGCAGTGGGTTGATGGTTGTTCACTCTACCCCACCATCCAAGCACCCACTCACCCACTCACAACCCAACCAACAATCAACGTCGGAAATGTTTCAGTTCAGCCCACAACCTCCAGTTCGTCGGCGTCCAACTTTAACCCAACCGCAGGTTATACCAACTCCCAACCGATTGAGCGACTGACCGAGCACTGCGCCTGACCTCGGTATCCTGGTCCTATCTTTTGCTTTGTTTAAGCGGTTGGGGGCTACCCGAGGAAGCTACTGTATGTACTGTGTAGGCGAGCTTTTCCGCTGCTCTCTTCCACTATTTTTGTACGTACAATGTACCTACATGTATCCCGTACTTTGTCCCTCTTCCGCCGTTCGCGCCCTTCAGCCCTGTCCGACAACGCCCTGTCCGGCCGGGGCAGGTGTGCATGTGCCCGGAACTACACATCACGCATCGAGTTTGGAACCATGTTCCATCCTTTTTTTTTTACCCCTCCAGTTGGCAGTCTCCCCCCAGTATGCGATTGCCTCTCATCCGATTTCCTGCGCGGCCAAGGTGCGGAACCGCGGATGATGGGATCGGATCGGGCAGTCGGCAACAGGCTTCCTCCCCCCTGTCTCTGCATCTCCGGGACTCCCACATGCGCACATCGACACACTACGGCAAGTGCAATATGCGTGGTACATATCTGCAAGTCGTGGCAGTCCCCTAGCTCATGTCTCCTTGCGACCGCCACATTTCGAAGACACCCTTCTCCGCTCTTTCACGCGCTAACAAAAGAACAGGCGGTCAAGGGAACCACCGAGAGAAGCCGCACCAGGAACCTGAAATCTTCCACGTCCTTCGCCTAGCCGGCAGGTTGTGACGCAAGCGGTGTGTGAAGAGATTCTGCGGCCTGACTTGACGAGCACGGGAGTGGCCAATCTTCACTTCGCTTGGCTGTGTCCCTCCCTTCTTCCCCTTGCTCGATCCGCGATTATCTGGTCACCGCGCTGTGCGCCACGCTAAGTTGGGCCTCAGGGAAGCAGGACCTCGACGCGGCCGCCGCCCGACCCGGAATCAGGAGAGCAGAGCTGCCCGAGCTATTGTGCTCATGGCCTCATCGTCCGCCACGCCATCGGCCCTACCGTCGTCCTCGGCGGCTGATGCGGTTGCCAAACTGACAACCGCCCCCACCGCCGGTACCGAGACGGGAGGGACAGAGCCAACAGCGGCCGAAGCCGAGGCCGAGGCTTACGAGCGTACACACGTTCACGGCGTCTACGAGGCGATCGCCCCGCACTTTTCGGCCACTCGCTACAAGCCTTGGCCTACCGTGGGATCGTTCCTGCGCTCTCGGGCAGCCGGCGCCGTTGGGCTCGATGTGGGCTGCGGCAATGGCAAGTACCTGGGCGTGAACCCAGATGTCTTCATGGTGGGTTCCGATCGGAGCCCGTCGCTCATCGCGCTTGCCAGGGACCGTTGCATGCAGCTCCAAGCTCAACAGGGTAACGCAGCCGGAGCAGGAACAGGCGGGGAAGTCGGTGGCGCCGCCGTGGCCACTGACGTTCTCGTGGCTGACGGGCTTTCGCTACCCTTCCGTGAGCGTGCTGCAGACTTCGTCATCTGCGTGGCCGTCGTACACCACATGTCGACGCGGGCAAGGCGGCAAGAAGCGATCCGGCAGCTGCTGCGATGTGTCAGGTTGGGAGAGGTCGGGCAGGCAGGGGGTCAGGTCCTCGTCTACGTTTGGGCGCTCGAGCAAGGCACCAGCCGACGCGGATGGGACGAGGGCGGAGAGCAGGATTTGCTGGTGCCGTGGGTCTTGAAGTCCCAGCAGAAGCAGCCGAAGCAGCAGAAGCCGCAGAAAAAAGCCCAAAAACAAGCCATTGGTGGCGGTGATGCCGTTGCTAAGGGCGGTGAAACATCGCCTACTCCAACAGCAGCTGGCCCTGCAGAACCAGAGGCGCCTCCTAGCCACACCGACCCCGTCTTTCAGCGTTACTACCACCTCTACCGCAAGGGCGAGCTGGAAGAGGATGTGTTGGCCGCAGGGGGTGTTGTCGTGTCCAGCGGCTACGAGAGAGACAACTGGTGGGTTGTTGCTGCCAATGAGCCCGTCCCCCAGGGTCAACAATGAGGCCTAATCCGAAGTAACATCACACCCTGGGCCGAAGCAAAACATTGTTTTGTCACTGGGTAGCTAGCTACAGGCTGCCTCTTCCCTCGACGCGTCTATTCCATCTCGCGAATGCAGACGCCCCTTCGCTTCCTATGTGACCGCTGCATCTCATTCGGTAATCTGTCTATCCTGTCCCTGGGTCCGTTGCCCATTGGCCTCCCATCCCATGCTCTCTGCGAGGGACACACACGACCATGCCCTCATCGGTTCTGTTATTTCCCACATGATTCCTTGCTTGTCTCTCGTACTCCAACCCAATAGAAGGAAATCAAAGGCGGTTCCAAGCGGGCCTCTGCCCCTGAACCAC
Organism: Chaetomium tenue; assembly: GCF_020726465.1. Lineage (NCBI taxonomy): Eukaryota > Fungi > Ascomycota > Sordariomycetes > Sordariales > Chaetomiaceae > Chaetomium > Chaetomium tenue. The sequence continues at coordinate 1,091,347 of NW_027117334.1, read as the reverse complement.
GCCTGCCCCCCCCCTGGTAAACTTCCAAACAGTAGTTAAATTGTAAACTCCATTGGCGCCCCTGCCGCCCCCTTTTTTTTTTTAGCCCACTCGCCGTGACCAACAGACAGGAAACCGGTCTAGCCCTTTGCTTTTTTTTTTCGCCCCTTGTACTGTAACTACTTAGCTCAGCAGACGCCGTGTAACACGAGATCCTGATGTGACATTGAAGAAAAAAGGTAAGGGAATTTAGAAGTGGCAGGTGGAGGAGAAGCGAAGGTAACAGGTGTGTGTAGAAGAAGTGAAGGGGGCGTTGTTCGCCCACCAACCGGGACTGTTTTCCCCGAAAAAAGGAAAATAAATGGAGGAAAAGAGAGTAAGGGGGAGAATACAATTGTCCTCCGCGTTTCGCCATCGCTGCCATCGCCGCTGCCGTGGTCGTGGATAGATGGTTCTGTGTAGGTAAGTAAGGGAATAAATAATAGTGAAGTGGGGAGTACAGAAGGAAAGAAAGCGCAGCCATGGTGAGGATGCCGGTGTTGTTGCTCCTCCCTGCCGTCGTTCCCAGTACTCGTTCTGTCCGTGTCATATCCCGTTGAAAATCCATATCCCATGATGCCCATACCCATGCCCATACCCATCCCATCCCATCCTATGCCCGATCCCATACCCCCATCGCTCTCGTAAATGCGTGACCCATGATTTTCTTCTTTCAAAAAAAGAAAAACAGAGATAAAAGCAGAAAACAAAAGAAAATCAGAAAAAAATACAAAAGAAAATGGTTCACAGCCCATGCCTCGTCGACCCGCGCCTCGCCGGCATCGCAGCCCCCATCCCAAACGCAGGAAGCCCAGGCCCAGCGCCAGGCCCCATCCCAACCCCCCCCACCGCCACCGAAGGCTGTTGCTGGGGGCCCGGAGGTGGTGGTGGTGGGTAATCGTCCCTCGCCGGCCCATCGCGCGCCGCCGCCGAGGAGGACGAGTAGATGTCCTGTCTCCGGCGGGTAGTTTCACGGCTGCCGAGCCGGTGGTCGGGCGGGCTGGCGCGCCGCTTGCTCGATCCCTGCGCCGCCTCGTACTGTTGTGGGTATGGTGACAGCGCGGGGAGCAGGCCACCGCCCCCCGGGCCCGGGCTGTCTGTTGCGCTACTGTGGATCGGGCTGGTGGTGGTGCTTGGTTGGTGTTGGTATGGGGGGTAGGCCGGTGGGTGCGGGTTGTGGGTGTAGTAGGGGTGGGATGGGGTTGGGGGTGGTTGTGGGCCGCCGCCCTGAGCGTAGGCGGGTGTGTTGTAGGGGCTGACACCGGTTGTCAGCTCGGCTACTCCGGGGAGCATGCCGCCACTGCTGTAGCTTCCGGCCGAACGGTCGCCTCCTCCTCCCCCTCCTCCTCCTGCGCTGCCGATGGAGCCGCGGCTTTGGCCGAGTGAGGAGCCGCTGGTTTGGATCGGGGCGAGGCCGTAGCCGTAGTCGGCTGCGTCGGAGAGGGGCGGGCCGAAGGGGCCGCGGGATTGGTAGCTTTCGCGCCGGTCGGAGAGGGGGCGGTTGCTGGTGAAGGTCGCGGCCGGTGGGGGGATTTGGTGAGAGAGGGGGCCGGAGCCGGGGCCTGGGGGGCCCCGGTTATACCGTGGCGATGGTAAACCGGAGAAGTCGCGCGGGATGCTGCCTTGAGATCGCGAGTGAGCGTGGCTGCCGCGGGTCGGGGAGATTCGCTGCGTCATCGGGCCTTGTGCCTCGTTTGAAGCTACGTTCAGCGAAAAGGGAACCACCCCAGCCCGCCGGGCCATCTCGATTTCACCTATCTGCCAGTGCATAGCTTCGACGGCGCGCCACGGAAGCTGCATCTCTTCGGCTACTTTGGCCCACATCTCGGATTTGAACCTGGGAGGGCCGGGTGGTCAGTGGTGTCTAGGGGGGTACAAGTACGTACAGGCACCAGTGGCTCGACTTGGCGGTGCTTACCTCTCGTAAAGCCTTGCGAGTTTGTTCTTTCGTTCCTCGTCCCACTCGCTGCGGCGTTCTAAATAGTTTTGGTAATGGAGCCGACAACTTATGGCGCTCCTACCGGGGAGCTTCTTCGAGATGTCGTCCCATTTCATTCCACTGCCTCGGAGTTCGATGATGAGGGTGTCCTCTTGGGACGACCACTTGGTCTGCTTCTTAGCAGGGGATTCTAACGTGTGTGGCGGCATGCTGCGCTTCCCGCCACCGCTCCTAGGACGCGAGGCTCTCCTTGAGCTTAGTGTTGGGCCCGAGATGCTCGGTGCCCTAGCTCGGGTCCCGCCCGCTGTGCCAAATCGGGGAGACAACGGACTAGCTGTTACGGCGAAAACGGCCGGTGGCGGACCGCTTGTAGATACCGTTGACGTTGCGGATGCTGGGACCGTGCTAAATGGTGGTTGCTGGGTAGGAGATACGGGGGACTCATTTGAGTCGGAGTCCTGGAGAAGAGAGGTGATATCCACGATGGGCTATATCTCGCTGGGTTTAGCCTAGAAGGGCAGAGATGTCATGTGCAAATAAGATAGTGCGTCTTGGTGGAGAGTTATTGCTCTGTGCCGCGCAGGAGGTTAGATGGTGTTTCGGGGAAGTTGAAAGCTGGTGTGTCCTGCTCGATCTAGGTGGAAAGGTCAAGAATTTAAGCTCGTCTCTAGTCGTTCGTCTGAATATGGTAAGTGTCCGCGGGTCAACCGATCGATGCGCACGAGTCACGTACGAACTGCCCCCGTCAGGTGAGGTGTCGGATGAGTAGGGTCGATCAAGTCTTGTTTTCCGAGTCGAGCTCCAAGGGAAAGGGAAAGGTGGCTGGAGGAAGTTGCGATGAGATAACTGGAAACGGGGTCCGTGATCCCTGGGAGCCACGGACAAGCGTTCGAGGGCGGACAGTGCTGAAATGGGGCCCGTCTGTCCAGAAGAAGGAACGAGGGTCCCTTTTGGATGGGTCTACTGGACTTGTAGCTTTCCTTAAGAAACCGTCTCCCGCGTATCTAGGGTGCTTAACATGATGATTGGTCCTTTGTTTGCGCGACTCCCACCAATGAACGTGATAATTTCGGCAAGAAGAAAAGCAGGCAATGGAGACAAGGGGTGCTCGCGGATGGAGACGTCGGCCAGGCGAAGTTGACGGAATCTTACGGCTTGAGGGGAGTTGTTTCCTTCCTCTCCATAACGGCCAACCTGGGGGAAGAGGCGAGCAGCAGGGATGGACCTTGAAACGGAAAAGTCCTGGATATCTCGATGACGCCGTGCCTGTCGGGGTGGTGAGGAGGTGTGGGGGACTGAACCAGGATCGAGGGAACACGAAGCTGGATACAACCAGGAGAAGGAAAGACTCAAAGATGAAGACCTCAGAACGGGAGTGTGCAGCACTAGTTGCATGCCATGGAGAGATGGAAACGGCAGAGGACTTACTGCGTATACCGGGAGGGGTGCGAAGCAAGGACCGGGTGTACTAACGAATTGTGGAGCGCAAAGAAACAGAACAAAGTAGATGTGCGGAGGGTTCAGGGCTTGGATGTAGCAAGCCGTGCTAGGCAATGGGGCCCCGAGCTTGCATAGGGCTTCGGTAGTAACTGGTGACTGGTAGCATTACCAGGGGCCCGGATGTACAATGCAGCGGCCCCCCCCCATGTCCGCCAAACGCTTGGTTTTTTTTTTTCTTGGACAAAGATGATGTGGGAGACGAGTGATGTCCTGGGAAGGCAACCATCATGGTTCGGTAAGCAACAATACGGCTTCCGCGAACGTCCGAGGGTTCTGGTAGGGCAAGATCCCAGTGCTGATACCAGCATTGGCCTTCCCACGCCGCGTGTTCGTTGCGGAGATGGGAAAGCCGAAAACTTCCCGTTCGCCGATCCGGTCCAGCCGTTCACGGCCACACGAACTGCACTGCCTAGACAGCGTGTTCCGCGGTGGCTATGTACCGGTTTTGCGAAGAAGCACTGGGATTACCTGTGACGTTCCTTACGATATTTGTGTGATCTGACGCGAGGCGTCCAGGGACATGGGGAACTCTGGAGGCGATAACAGCGTCGAGTCAAACACACAGATTGGCAGATGCCGGCCGGGAGGATACATGGTGGCCACGGGGTGATTGTATCATCCTCTTGAGTCTGATGGATTGGTGGATCCATGATCGGAAAATAGAGGTAGACTGACGCCCTCAAAGCCGAAAGAGGACCCTGCAAGAAGGATCGGGTTGCAATCCGGGGTGGCTGACTGCCGTTGGGCTCGACCGGCTTGTATTCTCTACTTCCTCCACAAGTAGTAAGGGCAATCGGTGGCCTGTCGTGCGCCACCTTGGAGGTTGGGAATGGACGGTACCTGCCGCAGGAAGAACTGGGTGGTGTCGAAGAATGGCAAGGCGTTGGCCAAGTCAACGCTAACATCTGCATTGCCCCAGCATTGTCCTGGCATGATCCTCGTCAGTGTCTGGCGGCGAAAGTCCTAGTCACGAAACCAACCTCTTGCAAGAACGAATGAGCGGCCACGGGTGGCCAAAACGAAAAAAAGAGTTGCCCCATGGGTTCGAAACCGCCACTGGCGGGAGGGGGATTCGCGAACGGTGAACGGGGCCAAACCAACTCTTGGTCCATGCCTCATTTGAGACCCTTCTTGGCCTTGATACCTAGTCTGGCGATCTGGTTATTTTCCTGGTTGTTTTCCTTAGCGGGTGGGTGTTATGCTGTTCAGGCCCGGGCACTATTGTTAGGCGGTTGCAAGGCCATATTTGGCATCGATCGGAAACAAGAAGAAGGGCTAATTTTGGCGGGTGAACAATGCAATCAAGAAGGTTAGAGGTGATGGTTGGGGAGGCTCGTGCTGGGGTCTGGATAGAAGAGCGGGATGAAGAGGCTCGCTTCGATCCGCATCTAAAATCTGCACCCAGAAACAGACATCCTCCGGCTCACACCGTCGGCCAGGTCACAAATCGGGTTTGAGATCTCAACCCTGCGCCATCACCAGGATCCTAGCCGCCTACCCGATCTGGCGATGGCACGTTGGGAGATCTCTGCTTGTTTTTCGAACCCCCGTGCGCAGATAAGGACATGAACGTGTCTCTCCTCCCTCTCCTCAATGCGATCGACCCCTGTCAAGCTGTGCAAGAGGGGCTAGAGAGGTGCTCGACGCATTACTTGCATGGACCAACGGGGGCAAATGCCCTAACATCGTAACATCGACCCAACTTGGCCCCTCTCTCTTCAGCAGCGGAAGTGGCAGGGGTGAGATGCCGGTGCAGCAAAGAATCGGAGTTGAGCGCAGCCGCCGCGAGAACCCCAGGAGCTGTTTGCCGAGCTTGAAAGCTTGGTGCGATGTCTGTGCGGCTCCGGAACCAGCGCCGGATCACACAATCCTTTTGTCACATGCTACTTGCCTAGACGACGATGGATGAACAAAGAATAACCACATAATGGATTGTTAGCGTCAACGCTGTCGAGAACCCCGAAGCGACGAAATGGCCAGACCAGCCAGATTTCTTTCTGCCGACGAACAGGCAACTGGCGGTCAGCTTGCATGGATTTCTTCCCCGCATCAGGGAGGATCAGGGTTATTATGGTAGCATGCCGGCAAGGCGATCATGAATCGCGTTTCCGTTTTTGGGTCCTTGCGTTCGAGAATTCCCCGGCGGGAGAGTGCTCCACTCGCTCGTTGAACCAGGACTTTTTGCTTCATGGTTCCTCGGTTGAGATGCTTGTCTCGGCTCACGGACCATCGGCCCATCAAGGGCATCAAACAGCCCAATGCCAATTGGACGCTAGTCAAGATGGTCAAGATAGAGCTGACCGAACATACTCAGCCTCCCTTAACTAATGCCACCGTGGGGGCTCGCATGAGCGGCGAGACCGCCTTCCAGGGTGGGACTGAGCCACAGCATGGGACTGGCGGTTGCTGGTTCTGCGCTGTCACCCAACGCCTTCGATACGGTTCTCGTGAATACGTGGACTCCATGACCTCATCTAGCCCTCCACAGTCAACAGTACGCCGAGGTGGGGACGGTAGGGCGATCCGCGACAGGGATGGCGGCAAGAAGCCGTCCGATGAACCTGGAGACCGCTTGGACCCAGCCTAGAGCAAACGGGCGGGGGCGAGGGTTTCTCATTGTTGGCTGTTTTATGACCCACGGTGACGTTCGCTAACCTTTATGCATTCAACAACTGCGGAGGGTGTAGGTTTGGCGCGTTCTGTTCGACCATGGGCCGTTCGTCAGGTTTAGCAGCTGCCGAGTCAAGTGAGACGAACCTCATGTATGTATGTACGTCGACGCTTTCGCACTCTCTGTCAGGGCACCTTTGAGCCTATGGGAACCGTTCCTGCCACCGCCAGATCAAGGCGGTCCGATCGCTTTACCCCCCGCTGAGGTTATTGGTGGTTGAGAAACCAGGCGTGCTCAAGCCAAGACGAATGCTCATCGCAGTCTTCGGCTTAGTTTGTGGGCAAAGTGTTGGTTGGTCTTGGCGGCTGCATTCGGCTTGGCGGCAGCATCCGTTCGATGCCCTGTGGACCAAGTACGCTGTTGCTCCAGGTTGTGGCGGGCCGGTAACATGGTTTCAAAACCACGTGTGGGAGCAGAAAAAGGATAGGACTTCGTGCATACATCCTCTTTCCGGCGTCTCCGAAACCGATGAGGAACACTCGTCGTATGTAACTCGAAATAGAGACACGCCCAGCAGGTTTCGATATGTGGTCCCCTGGCCATCATGTCATGTTCCCGCCCACGTCAGAGCATCTGTCAACAACGTCACAAGATCTCGTTGAGTAACCCAACGTGGCGGTGAATGGTACAGGAACAGATCTTGGGTAGCAAGTGTGCATGTCGTCCCCGGCCTGACACTTGTTTCGAGCCCATGTCCCTGTCATGCGTGACAAACATGCGTGGCTAACTGAGTGACGATGCGATTCGGAGAAGCCCCCTTTTCCACTACGACGTTGTGAGTGAGGGCTTTCTAGGCGGTCAATTGCATGCACGGCAGAGCGGTGACTCGGGCAGGGGTAGGCCTTGCCGAGGGGAAGAGTGTGTTAGTGGACAGGCGGAACAATGTTATGCTTCCCTCGTGTACAATGTCTCTCGCGATCGCTTCGACTGTCAGTTGCGCCAGGCCAAGAGCGAGGCAGAGGATGACTTGTCAGGTGCGCGCTGCATCCATCCATTGTCCAGCCGTTCCGTTTGTATGGGGTTCAAAACGAGCATGGACGGCTCCTACCCATTGGTAGTCTCCGCCTCGGTTTCGGGCATCGATAGGTAGTTAACGACGGGAGGCCGTCGGACGCGTGGACGAGTCCAGCATCATTGTTGCGGGCTCAACCAATAGAGATTGGCAAGGCCGTTTGACTTTGAGCTTGCGGCGGGATCTGGGGTCTGACCGCATCGATGCCGAGATGCCCCAGGCCGACGGTGCTTAGATCATCCCCAATAGGACAGTGCCTGGCGAGGCTGCAAACGGGCAGGTCCTGAATGATTGGAAGCTTCTCGGGAGAACATTCGAGTCGTGTCGGTTCCCGTGCCGGGGCGCCGGATTGTGTGTTGGCGGCGGGAGGCCGCAGGGGCCAGCTTTGTTGCAATATGCATTGTATTGGTTAGGAAATTAATCGTTGCGGTTTTGGTACCTAGGTAACGATTGAGAAAAATGAAAATGGCAAAAGGGAAAGAATGAAAACAGTTACCAGGGCTGAGGCAGGGTTAATGAGATTGCAAGTCCCGAAGATGGAAGGCGTAACTAACTAGCACAGCCACTTCCCGAGATACCGCAGCGTTGTGCTGTGGCTGTCAGATTGTAGATGTGGCGTAACCTTTTCTCCACAAACCTCATTTGACCCCACAAGGGCAGATCAGGCAGTTGCGATGAGAAGGAACCCCCGAGAAGGCCAACTTGTCAACAAAACGCTTCCATTTGGATTTCTGCCTTCAAATTACAACTGGAGTGTTGAGCGTATTTTAGTGGCGAATACCTAATCATTTTCTCACCCATCGTGCAAAATCGCGATAGGGACAGTCTTGTCAAGCGAGTGCCGGTTACCTTCGACCCCCTTCTCTCACTTTACTAATTCACTCGATCCACGACGTGCTACATCTTGCGCCCAGTCTTCACAATTTGCGTCTCATCAAAAAAATAACAACAAAAAAACGCCAACAACCAGAAAACACCAATTTAATACCCGTGGAGACCTCGAGCTTTCACTATGGCGGACGTTCCCCTCTACGTGGTCTCGGACTACACCTCGTCCGAGAGACGGATCACTCCAGCTTGGTCCATCTCGCAGCTCAAGACCAAGCTTGAAACCATCACCGGCATCCCTCCCTCTTGCCAGCAGATCTCTCTCAAGACGTCAGCCGGCGAAAAGATTGCGGTCGAGGCTCCAGACGAGGAGTCTGTTTATCTACAACAATTTCCCCTCACTCCTTATGCCGAGTTGCTGGTTCGTGCATCTTGACTTTTAGCCCCGAGTACATCACAGGGCTGTCGTAACAGGAGATCAAGTGGATATATGCGAAAAGTGGGAAGCTAATGAGATATAATAGGTCGGCGACACGAGACCCGCCTCTGCAAGACCCAATTTCTCAAGCACGGCTGGTGTCGAGAAGTACGTGTTGCCCGAAGAAGAATACGAAAAGAAGACGGATTCTGTCCTGGCATGGAAGAAAACGGAGAAGCTGGGGCGCTTCGATCCTAACGCTGCGGGCCATGAGCAAGCAAAGATATCCGCCATTGCTCAAGAAATCGAAGTCCGAGGGATCGCTGTCGGGAAGCGATGCCAGATTGGCGACGACGATTCTCGACGAGGAGAAATCAAGTATGTGGGCGACGTGAAGGAAATCCCCGGCCCAGGTGCATGGGTCGGCATCCAGCTGGATGAGCCGGTTGGCAAGAACGATGGGAGCATTGGGGGTTCCCGCTACTGGGGCGAGGAATCCCAACTCAAGCATGGCGTGTTCGTCCGTCCGGATCGGGTTGAGGTTGGTGACTTCCCAGCCCTGGATGACCTCGAAGACATGGAGGAGATTTGAGCAGCCGGCGTCTATAGTTTCCCGCGCAATGCAGGCGCTATAACGCGGGGCGTCACCCAGGTTCCCATGTTGTCGGCTGCCAAAGCGTTTGATGCTCCGCGTCCTCCCTTGAGTCTCGTTCCTGCGTAGTTGACTGCTCTCATATCGACCTGTACATACAAGGTAAGCTTGGGCACAATAGTTCAATAACCAGCCGTCTGGTATCCATCTGAGAAGTAACTCGAAGCTGACTGTTGCAAAGTTCCACCTTGTTGAAAGTGGTAGCCCCCTTTCTTTATTTATGTTTTCCGAGAAGTGACACGAGCTTGGCCGCATTCAGGGGTGGTGGGACACCCGCTTCCTCCACCCACAGTACCAAGTTTCGACAGGCACCAGGCCTCGGAGAACACAAACAAATGATTAACCTTTATTTAGCCGCCGCAGTTACTGGTGCTGTTGCAAGGATGTGGTGCTGTAACACCCCCTGTGTGATGTCCCGTCTCTCGCCAATACCACGCCATGGGGCACGATCCGTTACCCCTGACAGCTCGATGAGTTCAAGCTCGCACTGCATATCCAACCCACATTCAAACCAGCCAAGGCGTTTGATGGCAGGTATAGCAGCTTGAACTCCGTGAACTCTTCTCTCCGTTATTACATGGCTTTTCCCACTCTCTTCTCGGGCTTCCAGGGTGATTCGTCAACAGAAAATGACAGAGCAAGGAACGCCACCTATTGGCTACCAGGCTCCCGAAGCTCCCTGTCAGCAACCTGGCACCCCATGGGCAAAAAAGCCAAACTCCAAGTGTGGGTGCTGACGAAACCTTCGACTTGAGAAACGAAAAGAAAGCCATTCGGAAGCCCAAAATGTACTTTTTTTTTTTTTTTTTTTTTTTTTTTTTTTTATTCCGTTTCTTTTATTGGATTCATTTTTCATCTTTCTATCTTTTCATGATTTTATTCATTTCTTTCTCTTTTCTTTACTTCTTGCTTCCTTTGCGAGTTCGGTTTTTTTGGCCAGAGGGTGCCTGGCGAGCTGCGTTCAGCATCTGAGACGTCGAGGGGCGATCCCTGAGCTCGGCTGCCGGCGTCCCGAGAAAATCTCCGAACCGAAACGGGGTGCTCTGCTGGGTGGGCCGTTGGCACACAAGACAGCTGTCAAGGGCGAACAGCGAGCCGAACCCGGGAAATGCAACGAAGCCCCACTAGCGAAGAGCCTCAGCTGGGTGAACGTTGGGGAAGCTCCCGGTCTTTTCACCTGCTGTGTAAGTACTCCGTACTCCGATCTTGCACAGTTTGTGGCCACTTTTCCGCCCACAGCCACGGAAGAAATTAGGTCATGTTTACCATACCGACCCGATCTAGGCATCATCCGATAATGTAGTCATTCGGACGACGATGCGATGATGATGCAATCAAGAGGATTGCCCGGGTCACTTCGTGAGGCGCTAACGTAAATACCCCGCATGCCTCTTTCACCTATGATGCAACCCGGAGCGCTCGGGCACAGGGCTTATTCGTACTTCTTGCTATCATTCCATGAATGCTTTAAGTACTCACAAGCACTAAAACATATTCCAAACGCTCTGTCCACCGATCCACTGCACCCCGTTCTTGGCCAGCTTTTCCTCCTTCTGCATTCCGCTACTTGCCACCCTGACTAGACCTGTTCCATTCCGACGGTCTCGGCCACGCGCGCCTTTGTTCTGGCCGATCAACCGGATCTATCATCCGAGCTACCCCGTCTCTTAGCATACGCCTTACCCCGGCGATCAGGAATCGAAAGAAACCAAGGACAAGCGCCACCAAGCAAGCCGCAGCATGGAGTCTTGCCCGGCCAGTCGACGCATGATGTGAAGTCTGGTCTACCAAACAACCCTTGGCCCGGCCCTCATTTTTTTGTCTTCTCCACCACCCACTTCACCAGGCATTCCATTGGCATCATCCCCGCCCCGACCTGAAATCGTCAGGGAAACATAACCTCGTCATCCTGCCTCTACTTTCAACCGCAGCGACGTCGACCGTCGCCGGCGATGGGAAAGATGACTTTGCTCGGGTGCTTGTTCCTCGTGTCCCTCCTCTCAGCCCCTTCCGGGGTCCGCGCCGAGGACGCGAGGATAGCACCGGCATCCGAAGTGACCGAATCGGAGCTGAACTCACTCATGCACCTCCAGCTCACCGCTCCAGAGACAGAGGCCCTGCGAATCACTTATAGCATTTACCCGTTGACAGAATCCGCAGGGCTGAACCGGAGCGACAGAAGTGTGAGCCTCGCCTTTTCTTCTTCTCGTCATAATGGGAAATTCTTATCGCTAATACGCCGGCAGTCTATCTGGGTCCGCGGGAGCCTGGTCCCCGCCGAAGTCTTGGGTGATACCGACTTGATGAAGGAGGAAACGATTGTGTTTTTCAACTGTGATGACGAGAACGCGACCGAAATGGTCAACCAAGTCATGGGTGACCAGCCCCTGGCGATTTTGCTCTATAGCGAGGGCGGAGCATCGTGCAGCCTCGAAGGCGATGATTTAATCTACAACTCCATTTACACCATGGGCGACCCGAACGAGGCACGGGACACTATGAACAACACCATCCAGGCCGGCGGAGCTTTGCGCGCGACGATCACGGGCGGCGAGAACATGACCACAACGGAGCCTGAAACGCCGGGAGAGAGAGGGAACAACTCGGCGGTCGCTATGAGCATCCTCTACAGCATCACGGGTCTCATCACGCTACTCTTTTTGGTCATCATCGGGATAGGGGCGATTCGAGCGCACCGTTACCCCGAGCGGTATGGTCCGCTGTCGGGTTTTGGTGGGCGGCCGTCGCAGAGTAGGGCAAAGGGACTCGCTCGGGCCGTGCTAGAGACACTACCGATCGTGAAATTCGGTGACCCTGGCCCGCCAAAGCCCGATCCATCCCTCGAACTCGAGTCTCAGCCGTCAGCAACCGCTCCGGATCCGGCCATGGGAACAAGGTTATCGGCAATTCCGGAGGAGCCGCGGACACCGCAGGCCCGGCGAAGCACCGCGCCGATGTCGGGCGCAATACCCCAGCCCAAGGTAGAGAAGACCGATCCCACAACAACGGGCGACGCGGAGGGAGATGGCAGCAAACCCGCTGAAACTGCGACGGAGGACCGCCTCGGTTGCTCCATCTGCACCGAAGACTTCACCGTCGGCGAGGACGTCCGGGTTCTGCCATGCGACCACAAGTTCCACCCACCCTGCATCGACCCCTGGCTGGTCAACATCTCCGGAACCTGCCCACTATGGTAAGCTCTCCCTCACCTCACCCACCCTCCCTCACCTCACCTCCCTCCCGACCGCTAACAAACATCTCCCCCACTTACAGCCGCCTCGACCTGCACCCACAAAGCCGCCGGGCCCGTAACCCCAATCATAGCAGCTCCTCCCCCCCACCCTCGCCCACCGCAGCAACCGCAAACCGTGACGAGCACGATACCGCCAGCGCCACCACTACTGCTACCACCACTACGGGACAACGCAGGCGTTCCCTGCGCTTCCTCGACCTCCACCGCCTACGCCACGCCTCCATCGAAGAACGCATCGACATTCTGCGGCGGCATCGGTCGCAACAGCAGCAGCAGCAGCGCGGGTCGACAGCCACTACCGCTACCACCGCCGCCCCAGCACCAACGGCCGGAGAGGGTGCAGCATCGGGGACAGAAACGGCGTCAGGGGCGGGGACGGCGCCGGCGACGAGCGAAAGAGCGGGGTCCCAAACGAACTAACCCCGCCAACCATGCCCCCTTCGCCCTCCAACTTTCTTTCATTTTATTTTCATGTTGTTTCTACTTTTCACTATTTGAGATACCCGTTACTTTACTTTACTTTACTTTACTTTACACACACAAAACCCGGCCCGGTTTCCTGGCGCACCGGATGGAAGAGAGAAAGGAAAGAAATGTAATGGATGAATGGTTAATGCTGCTGGTTGGTATTACTTCGGGGGCTTTAGGGGTTGGTGGGGGTCTTCCCTGAGAAGGCTACGGTTCAGAAAGTTTAATGTATCGTCTGGGCTAGACGCTGGCGTTTTAGGAGGTTGGCTAATTTGTCTTTCCTTGCGGTTTGGCTCGGCATTTGGCTTGGTTCGGTTCGGTTCGGTTCGGTCCGGTTTGCGGTGGTTTGAGTGTCGGCACAGCATTTACATGGTGGAACTTTTTGGAGGGGGCGGTTGGAGGTGGTTTGTGACGATTTTGTGTGTTTGTTCATGTTGGAGGTTTAACACCAGAATGTATACGCCGTTTAAGGGATGTAGTCTGGTTATTGTTGGCCATCTGCCCAGGGATCGGCGGCTGGGCTGAGAGGGGAATCCGGGGAGGTTGATATTGAAGGTTTGGGCTGTCGTTGATAGAACAAACAGGAGCAGATCTTTTCAACCACCGCGTGAACCTTGGGAACACATGTATAAAATCTAGAAGTCCGCCTCGCGCAAAGTCATGGATGACCCTGCGGTCCCCGGTGGTGACATGTTTCTGGTGCTGCCGATGGAAGCATTGGAACTTCCGAGGTGGCACAAGCAAATCAACTGTTTACCGTACCCAGTTATTTCCCGTGAGACAGGCCGGGAAAAAGTAAATAAAGTTGTGATACGTCCGTACTCCCATGTTCAGGTAGCAGACCCTTGCTCGATGCCGAGTTTGAATGCTGCCAAAAATGTGAACTCGACAGGGTACTGGGGTGAAACCATTGGTGAAACTGAAAGTGTAGAGTCCGATTCATATTTTAACCGCTGAGCATAAAAGTAAGTGTTAAGTTCTTAGCATGATGGAAAACCCGGAGCTCGGTACCAGCCTTGCAGTCCAGTCCGTTGATGCATTGAGGCCCACCGCGGCATGGCAGATCTCTTGCGCTGTGAACCGGGGCAGTGGGGGTGCACTGGGGTGATGCGATATGCCAAGAGAACCCCGGACTGATCTGCGCTGGGGTGTGACAAGGGGCCCTGTATGGTGTGATGGGCGCTAAGCCAGTTTGGATTGCTCCCGGGTGCTTCCGGCTCTGAGGTGCGTCCTCCTGCTCTCTTGCCGTTTGCAAGGCCATGACACTGCATGTTGACACCGTCATGGTAAGCTCATTCTTTCTCTTTTTGCAAACGCTCTCCATTAGTGGCACAAAAACGATCTTCTGACCACCGGAAGTATGTCCTTTCCCCGGTTCATCACAAAAAGCAACCATGCATCAGTGCATTTGCATCCATTGTCCCGTCAGCCTCGGGCTCCTGATTCGAGGCCAGTCTGCAAGCTCCAGGCTCCCAGCCTCTCACAGGCCGCGGGGTTCCCAATTTTCCCAAGACGAACGCATACGCATGGCACCCTCGATGCGAACGCGGCGATGCTTTACGATGCGTGGCTTGAGCGGGGTTGGCTCGTCGCAGATCTGATCTATCATATCTCTCGCCCAATACAAGCGCTAGTTTCCTTTCTCACTCTCGCAGTGCATAGCGCCATCGAGAAGTAGGGCCTCCCTACTGCTGGCGCATCCCGCTGTCTCGGAAAGCAACGCTGTCGAGAACGCAAGGGAGAGACAGGAATAAGAAACAATCGATGAATATTCCCCTCCAGACCAAGCCACACCGATGCCTCGCAGTACGCTAGCTGGTTATCGGTACCCCAGGCGTGCTCTGGCTGCGGCTGCACTCGTGATATGCGTCTACTGATCTTCTCATCGTTCTGTTCGTCCAGGGCCAAACCGCAAACAAATTCCCGAAACAATAAAGTCATACCCCTCGCAAATCCTCTGACAAGCCCGGGGGAAACAATCCTCCAAGCTAGAGTAATTTGATTTGTGCCAGCGAGTGCTTGGTCAAGGTGCCAAGCAGGGGAGGACAGGCTGACAAACGACAGCGTCCGGTAGCTTGCAGCTGAATGGCGCCGGTCTACCTGCCCGGCGCCCTTCGTTTGGCCCAGAAAATTTCCGTGTCTGGGACTCGGATAGCAAGATTGGGCTTGGCCTGCCGCCTCCCGTCCACGTCGGTTCAGCCCAACTGCAAGTTTGCGCCTTTCCCTGGCCCGTACGATGTTGGGAAATCCCCGGGCCTCGTGTGCCCGGCGTGCGATGTGTGTATTCGGGTTCGGGCACACCGCTCGGTGGCCAGGGCGGCGGGAAATGGGATCCTGGGTTGTAGAAAACAGGCCTTCTAAACATCCATCCTGCGGTTCTTCCACGTTTTTATCTGCAAGATTGTTTTAAAGCCGGTTGTAGATCACTTCCAAGTCCTCCATCCATTGGCCACGCTCCCTCTCTCCTCCTCAACCTCCCGAGGGCTCGACAGCCATGGCCCCGAGTCTTTCCCCTCTCAGCCCACGACATGAACCCACCCGCGGAAGCAGCGAGCCACTCTCGGGTTTGGTGATCAGTGTTGCGCTGTCGATGCTGTCCATCTCGGCTCTCTCTGCCTTTACGAGTGAGGTGGCAACCTGTCCCCGAAACCGTCCACAGGCCCGGGTTCGCTAACCGGGGACGGTGACGGCACTTAGCCCAAAGATATCTCGCAGTCAAAACCTGGAAACAGCTCCCCTTTGTGCAATGGCGTGCGTCATCTTTCGCTCTTGTTATGCTAGAGTGTCCCATACTGATGAAGTCGGGTTCCTCAGTTGTCTTCGCTATCTACACCGACTCCTTCATGTTCGTCTTTGCCACAGCCGTGCTTCAGTTTGGTTTTGGCGCT
The DNA here is from genome assembly GCF_020726465.1 of Chaetomium tenue. Lineage (NCBI taxonomy): Eukaryota > Fungi > Ascomycota > Sordariomycetes > Sordariales > Chaetomiaceae > Chaetomium > Chaetomium tenue. Next base: position 1,075,700 of record NW_027117334.1, on the reverse strand, counting down.
GGGTACTCAAGTGCAGCTTGCGAGACCGCCATCTTGCTCTGTCTAATATGCTATGTGACGACCAAGGTGGGTTCGTTCCTCTCCTGAGTTGGTCTGTGGGGAAGTTACTGACAGTTCCCGCGCACAGATCGTGAGTACTTCTGCTCAAGGCGCAGAAAGGAAGGTTGTCAAAAGCACGGCTGACACCCCTATAGCTGATATACTTGTTCTTGGTCGAGAAAGCGGTAAGGCATAAAGCCTTTGCCGCTGGAACCACTCAGCTGACACTGGACAGTACATAATACGATCGAGTAACAAGAAGCCGAGACTCAAGTCCAAACTTTACATCTTCAACTCGTTCGGCATGATTGGTAAGGGCTCAGGCGTTGGCTTTTTGCCGTCAAACCTCGCTGACCGCTACCAGGGGCATACTGCTTGGTGGTCGTGCCAAACTTTGTCTTGTAAGCCCGCAGCCGCTGTCTTGATATTGACACAAGTCTCACTAGATGTCAGACGCTTCGCACGAGTAGAGAATGGAGAGTGCATCATTGGCATGCAGAGGCCGGCAATGATACCTCTAATAGTCTTTGACCTTCTCGTCAACGTGGGTTGCCACTCTGAACCCCGTATTCTGCTCGCTAACCGTCCCAGGTCTACCTGACTATCATCTTTCTGAAACCACTCTCAAGTTTGTGATTCTTGGCCGGGGTCTTTGAACAATTTCTAAAGCCTCGCAGGTCTCTACTCTTACAAGAACTTCGATCGGGCTCCTGGCAGTCGAAGACTCAAGACCATGGCCACGAGGACGTTCATCGGCTGCATCTGCACCCTGGCCAGCAGCATCGTGTACGCCAAACGCCCACAGCCCTTGGAGTGCAACTAACGCTCAAGTAGCAACCTGTCTGTCTTAGTAGGCCTGAACGGCGAGCCAGGCTGGGTGTGTCTGATGTGCTGCAACAGCGACAGTGCGTGTCCTGTCTCTTGCAAATTTATTACTAACTAACAACTCCCGCCTGTGCCTTTGTCCAGTTCTCTTCAGTGCCGCCGTAATCCACTGGGTCACTTCCCGTGACAGCACTACCAGCCCGCACCCCTCCGACGACACTGTACCATCCTCTGGAACGCCCAACCTCCACAACGAGAACGCTGGTGGCGGCGGCTGCGGGCCAGGAAGGCAAGGCGACGAGCTAAGCACCATCCCGCACCGCGCACACCGGCACATGCGCCTCCCAGATTCCGACGACGACGACAACAACAGCCCGGCCACTACCAAAGCTAAGCCCACACACCGAACCCACCTCTCCCTCAGCACGGAAGCCGAGGCAATCATAGTCGACGACGCAGCCAAGATGTCCGGCACCCCCTCCTCCTCAGGAGGCGACGACGACATCCACGGCGACGGCGACGGTGATGGCAACACCTCACGCCGCACGACAACTAGCACCACCAGCACCACCACCGACAGCGCCCTTCACGAGCGAGAAGGTGCCGGCAACACACCCTTCAGCATCCTCACCACAGAACCAAGCCGCAGGGTCGACGCCCGCCGCACCTCCCTGCACCGTCCCGTCTCACCATCATCTGCATCAGGACACGGCAGTAACAACAACAACGACAACACCCCCACCACCATCACCCCCCCTCACCACTTGCACCCACACCGCCATCACAACCACAACCCCAACCATCCCCACATCCCGACCCCCGCACCGACAGCAACAACCCCCCGCAACCGCGCCGCGTCCGAGGTGCGCGTCGACATCGACTACGGCACCACCACAACAACCACAACCACTGCCAGCGCCACCGCTGCCGACGCCATGACCCCCCATCCCCCTCCCCATCCCCATTTCCATCCAGACGGTGGGGCGGGAACCGTACAGGGGCTAAGGATGGGGAACGAGGTGGTCATCGGGTGCGGGGCTGGTTCTGGTTCTGGGGTTGGGGCAGGTGTGAACGCGAGGACTAGGACAGGGACGGGAACGGGGACGGGGAGGCAGAGGGGTCGAGGGAAGGGATTCGGGCTGGGGTGGCGGTAGGTGGGAATTTGTAGGTAGGGGATGTGAGAGTTCTGGGGAGGTGGGGAGGGTAGAGGGGATAGAGGGATAGAGGAGTTTAGACGGTTTACGGTTTGGGCTTTGGGACTAATGGGTTAGCGGTAAGCGGGAGGGCTGCGTCAGCTTTGGTTACGGGTAGGTGGGTGATTGGAGGGTATTAGACAGACAGGGTTGGGAGTACGGAAAGGGATGTTGGTTTTGTTATTGAGTTTAGGTGAAGTTGGGGCATATGTGTATGTACAGAAAGGGTTTAGATTAAGGTTGGTATTGGTTTTCTCCACAGGCGAGCGGTGAGCTCTTGCGTGCTGTTGCCATCTCTATTTGGGAATTCCGAGAGTGGGAGGTGTTGACATTTCTTTCAGCCCTGATATTCCTTTAAGGATCGGCAGTGGTGTCGCGCACCGGTGGCCTCGAGGCCAACGGGCCGAGTACCCAGCTCGTCCCATATCCTGAAAGGGGCCTCGCAGGTAAGTTTGCTTATCCTTTGCTTGGGCGCTGGACCGAGGAAGAAACTAGCAAATGTGCTTTCGCCGGCTATGACTTCATGTCTAAGTAATCCGCACTCGAGTGGTGTTGCCACAAGCATCATATCACACACACAAACATACTGACAAAGATAGCCGCGGAGCTATTTTGATATCCGTTTCATAGCTCATGAATCTAGCCCGATCCATCTAGATTATTGTGTGCCATGTCCATCCGTGTGCCGACTCGGTCGGTATTGCCTGCGCCGTTGCCAAATCACATGTACCGTAGCCGTTGACCGTGAGAATTGTACAATAAGAAGTAAAAACAGCAAAACCAAATCACTGTCTCGGTGGACAGTAAAAGAGTGAAAAGAAGAAAAGGTTGTCAAATATGTACAGGTGAAATGAATCGAAGCTATGACCAAAGATGTCCTCCTCTCCATGGAGAGATATAGCCCGGTTAAAAAGGTCCTTCCAGGCATAGCCATGGAAACGGAGTGTAGAATCGAAAGGCTGTCATGAAAACGAAAGGGCTCCCAGGTGCCGTCTTAAGCGCCATAGGCAAAGGTGTTGCCGTAGACGCTGGGTGTGTTGCCCTTGACCATGGTACCGTCCTGGACCATGAAGTACGAGTAACGCTCAACAAAAGAATACGTCGCGTTGGTCTCAATCTGGTCGATGACCGTCTCAAGCTGCGAGTTAATTTCGTCGTCGGAGCCATCAAAGGCAAACTCGGTGATCCAGACAGGCTTGTTGAAGGCAGCGTGGACGTCGCGCAGGTGGCTGAGGAAGGTGTTGGTATCAACGCCATAGATGTGGATGTTGAGGAAGTCCACGGCGCAATTGCCACCACAAGCGGTGAAGAAGCGTTGTAGCCACTGAATACCATTGTTAGGCCCGCCGCCGTTGGTGATGGCGGGGGAGCCGATCCGAGCCTTGCCCGAGAAGGGGTTCATGAGCTCGATGTGCTTTTGGGCGCTAAGCTCCGGCGTCATGTTGGCCTGGGCCTCGAGCTCCGGCTCGTTGAAGCTGAGCAGGCATTTGGATCCGGCATCGATCGCCTTCTGGGCATTTGCGGGCCACACCTGGGGGAAGTCAAGCTTCAGGCCCCACAGCATGGGGCAGAACTCGAGGTCGGTATCCGAGTCATCGTACTGGCCCCAGTTGTATGCCCAAGAGACCTTGGTGCCAGCGTTGAGGAGAGACTTCAGCAATTGGGGGTTGTTGTATACGAGGCCACGTTTGCCGCTGGCGCCGGTGTTTCCGCCATTGCCCTCGCCGCTTCCAGCGTTATTGCCGCTGCCATCGCTTCCACCATTTCCGCCGCCGACCTCAACGATGGGGACAGGAATCTGAACGGGTTGCGCAGTGGAAGAAGGCGCCGGCGGCGGGGGCGGCGGGGTGTTGATGACAACAACCTCGGATGTGGTGCTCGGTGACGGGACAGCCTCAACCACCGGCGGCGGGGTGTTCTGCACGGGAGCAACAACGGTCGATGTGACTTGAACGACGGTGGTGGTAGGAACAACCGGGGACGGCGCCGGATCGGAGGTCGTGGTGCTCTCAGAGCTGGATTGGGGCCTGAACTTGTGGGAATGGGTGTAAAAGGCCTTGGGGCTGGTCTTGGTCTCGTCACTCTCGTAAACAGTGACGGTCACCCAGTCCGTGACAGTCACCCGCTCCGTAAAAAGGGCTTTCTTCTCGAGCGCATGTCGAGCGCCATAGCCACGGGGGCCAGCAATGGCTTGGCCAGAAAAGGTGGCTGCCACCAGAGCGACAAGGGTCTTGGTATACATCTTGGTGATGCTGTGTTGGAGTGGTCAATTGTAGTTGTTTGACTGATGTAGCTGATGTAGTGAATCGATCAGATTCTTAGGGTGTTCCTGAATGAATGTTGACTCGATCGCTGTCGAATCGCGGTCCTTTAGGTGACTCGTCGGGCTGTGGTTGTTGGAAAGAAGCGCAAAGGTGCGAAGGATGGCCAGCACGACAAAGCGTGGAAGGAGTGGAAAGGACCTCGTGAGTATCGAGGTGAGTATCGAGGGATACGCGGCAGTTGCTCCAGGCCACACTAGGTGGGCAGGTAAATGAAGGTGAATTCGGGGGCCGAGTTGGCGTTTCCGGTTGGTCGTGTCGCTGTCTGTCAAAGACGCAGAAAGAATGATGCGAATTTGAAAGTCCAAGTGGGACAAGGAGTGCAGCCGTGACCAGAAGGCGCCAAAGAGTCGGTGGTTGTACGACGGGTTGAAAACTCGCAACCAGTCGAGGCGAATGGAAAGAAAACAAATTGCGGCGAGAAAGGAAGGGAAAGGCCCGGAACGGTGGGTGAGAAAGGAAACCAGAATCAAGAAGGCATCGTGGAGGTGCGGGAAGGAGTGAGGCAGGCACTTATAAAAGAGCGGGAGAAGACCAGGATGGTCGGATCGTGGGAGGAAGGAACCTGGTCAGGACGGGACGGCAAGGCAGGGGGTGAGACTGGCGCGGGTGGTTCTGGACCATGGTGGGACGAAAGTGCGAAAGTGCCTGCAGGATGCAGCGGAGAACCACACTTTTCTGTCAAGAACAAATGAGCTCGGTGCCTGGGCCGCAGTGTCGAACTAGAACACGCACCTCGTCACAAAAATACAAGCTGGGGATACACAAGGCACACTCATAAATTACTCGTCACTTGAAGCTGCTGGCGAGGGTTGACAGGTAATTCGAACTCATTTACCATCTACCGTGCCTCTTCCTCTCTCTGCCGGGAGGGTTGGGGGGTCTGGGGGATTTGTTTCTCTACCACCTAGGTATGTTTGGTGACGCCCAGCAAAAGAATGGATGGAGCCCATCTGCCCCATCAGCAAACAAACTTGCTCACCGTCCCAACTTTCTGGCCGAGTAAGCACCCTCGGCACCCCAACTTAGTTAGGATGCAGTGAGATGGGACGACGTAAGCTGTTGACCAAATCGCCCCACCCGACCCCTCCCATCGATTTGTTCTTCTTCTTGCACAAGTCTGCAGTCAAAAGCATGGCTTGTCAGGGGTCAAGGATTTTTCCTGTGAGCGATTTCGAAAATCGAAACAAAAGCTCCGACGTTGGCGCTGCAGCAGCTGGCGCCTGGCCCCTTCGATGTGGGGCAATCAGACGAACCAGCTTGGTGGGCTCAACATCTGGGCCCCACATTTACCCGCTTGTCAAGCATCCCGCCAATCGCGAGCAGCTCCGATCCCTAATGCAGGTACGGAGTCCGGCCGAGGGGCAAACTCAGGCACGCAAGCTGCAGGAACGCGGCACTTTTTTCCTTCTCTTTGTTCCTTACTTTTTTTACGCACACACAAAATCCACAAATCCGGATTTTGGCAGTTCAGTTTTTCGTGTTTGCCCACATCGGACCCCCTCCCGCAGCCCCGACAAAAATATGGTATCTCCGAAGGGGTGCTGGGCGCTTCCCCGATCAGGCCAATGATCGGCTGCCATGTGCGTCCGCATCGTGAAACAGGGTTTCGGGGGAGCTAACCGTGACTTGCAGACACCCCCTGGTCGCACAGGAAACGTGCAGTGAGAGGGTGAGACAGCGCCCATCCCCGTTTGCACCCGCCAACGGTCCTGGGCAATTTCGGTGGGAACTGCACGAACTGACTGCACTTACTGCCACTTACACACACAAGAGCTGCACATGCACACATGCCCGATGACGATGAGTGATGAGATATTCCGGTATCACAACAGAGATGATATATCTCTGATTTTTAACTCGTTGGCTCTTCCACGCGTACCTGTGCACATTTGGGACTTGGGTGCAATTGATGCCAGCCATTACCAGTCCCGAGGGTACTGTGTAAAGGGTGTCACCCTTACTGTGCAGGGTCAGACTCGACGGGAGGACCCGACTCGGGAGCTACCGGCGAAATGAGACGAAGTCTCGACCGAGCACCGAATTTGCGTCGTCAGCAAATCAAACATGCAAAAGAGAGAGAATTCGAATCTGGGAATTAAATCAGTCACTGGCGCCGTCCGCCAACAGACGATGGGTGGGAACTGGGAAGTGACCGTCACGAGGCATCATTCGATATTTTCTTCAGCAGTGAACTACTACTTAGTAAGTACTTAGTATCGAGGTCACACCGGATGACTGACTGCCAGTGCAGGTACATAAGCCAAAACCCCAAAACTCCTATTTCCAAATCGATCTATCATGCTAGACGACACCGTCCCTACGTAGCCAGGGACCAGCCCCAAGTAGCAGACGAAATCACCGTTTACCGGGCCGCTCTACCGCTCGTCACCCACCCTCCCCCTCCCCCTGCTAAACCCGGACAGCCAGACGGACAAAATCCCAGTTCTTAACCCTTGCTTGTGACTTAGAGCCGGCGGGTGTACCCGTTGTTGCTGGTGCCCGTGGGGTTGTCGGCAGTTGGCGTGTAGCGCACGTCGTTGGCGGTGTAGGTGCGGCTGTAGGCGACGTTGGTCGAGGGGGCGGGCCGCGACGACTGCTGCGTCTCGACGACGACGATGTTGCGGCCGGTCGACGGCGGCCCGGCGCTGCGCAGCGGCAGCGTCGTCGTGCTGGAGGAGGCCGAGGCCACGGAGGGCGCGGCGGAGGCGGCGGAGGCGGGGGCCTGTGCGTGCGGGGGATGGGGGGTTAGTGCGTGTAAAGTTTGGGTAGGTAGGTGGGCTTGGGTTGGACTCACGTTGGCCTGGCCGTAGATGCGGTAGTTCTTCTCGCGCTCGTTGATGGCCACCTCGTCGAACTTCCTCACCGTGTCATCATTCGCGTAGTTCCTTTGGCAGTCCTCGAGCCAGGTCTTGAAGGCGGCGCCTTGGCAGGTACCAGGGAGTCGGGTGTTGAGGACAGTCATTAATATGGTGATCAACTCGGGCACGGTAATATGCCTCTTCCCCAGCTTCTGGCTGGCCGCAGCGTAGTCGTACTCCAAGGAGGCGACATTCAGGGTGACGGCAAGAAGCACGCGGCGGATGGCCGTCTTGGCCGAGGCAACACCGGCTTGACGGCGGAGCTCGGTGGTCTTGAGCCTCTCGTAGGGGTTGAAACTGGTCGACCTGTACCTGGGATTGGCACTGGGGTCGGCCTCTGCAACCGTCATCGCCTTGGCGAACTCGACGGCCTTCCCTGACCGTCCCGCGAGGGCGAGTCTGTTCCACACGGGCACCCAGCCGTTCTCGGTCACGCTCCAATACTCGCCCGTCCCAAGAAAGCGCCAGTTGGCCATCGCATACCTGTTCTCCCTGCGCTCCTGCGGCAGGAGTTGCCTAAAGGCGTTCTCAAAGAAATAGGCGCCCCTGGCGACCTGCATCAGTTGCTCCAGGGTGTACGCGGCCTTCCTGCCCGGACCAACCGAGACGTGCACGTGGGTGGCGCAGAAGTCGTTGGTCCAGAGGTTGAAAGTGTCCGTGACCGACTTGAAGACCTGTTCGATCGCCGTCTGCCAGTCGCTGCCTATGGACACCGGCGGTGAGATGATCTCGATGCCCCCTATGTCTCCTGTTAGCCAAATCCTCCCGGTGGCAAACTACCTACCTAGATACCTAGTGGTACCCGGGTGGCGGGTATCATGATGGGTACTTACACCATTCGCGAGGCTTGGGCGGCAAGGTCAGCTTGTATTCCTTCAAGCTTGCGTCGGCCGTGCATTTCCAGCCATGCCCGTCGCCAAAGGTCTGATCAAGGATCGCCTCGATGGCTTGGCCAACGTATTTGCGCTGCTTGTCCTTCTTGTCCAGGTTGCCTTCGGAATTGGGGAGGTCAAACTGCCACTTCTCGAAAAACTTGGACACTCTCTTTCTGTTCTTTATCCTGTCCTTGATCGTCTTTTTGACAGTATCCCTAAGCTTGACGAAGATTTCGATCTCAATGCCAAACCACGGGTTTGCGGCGACCCCGTAGGGGGACGCGGACGTCGAAGCAGAAGCCATAGAGACCGGGAGGGAGGCGGCAGAAGATATGTCGAAGGGATGACTGACAAGGGACGGGAAGATGTGAACTGCGAACCAATGCGCAAAGAGGTGTGGACGGTAGACAAGTAGGTGCGGTTTATCTGCTGTTGAAAACGGAACAGCCTACAACAACCGGTGTCGAGGCGTAAAGATGGAATGACGAGGGAGGCAATGTATGAATACCCTAGCTATCTACAACTCGCGGCGAGGAAACGCGTCTTTATACGAGGAGCTTGCACCTGGTTGGGCCCCGGTTTCCCGAAGCAGCACAGGCAGACAGCAACCACAGCCATGCAGCGGCACGAGGTCTCCTGTAGTGGCCGCCGCTGTTTCTCAGACGTTGGGGTCATCCATCGTTCTCGACGAGGAGGATCAGACCGTCAACTAGTGTACAGCTTATGGTGGGGTAGTGAGAAAGCCGACCTTCGGATCGTGAGATGGGCTGATTATGTGCTCCTTCACTCCTCCATATTCAAGGTACCGGGAATCTGGACTAACTGAGGCAAGACCGGAGACGGCGGCCGGCGTGTTGACTGTCTCCTAATCAGGCAAGGTACCTAGTCCAACAACGTCCGCCGTCCTCGCCCGCCGCTACAGCCACGGCCGGATCCGCGCCTAGTCCGTCAGATTGGATCCTAACAGGCCGCCCACTTTTCATTATCATAAAGTGTTTGAAACGGGTACGAGCCCACTGTTCGGACTATGTCAAACGGTAAGCCGATCCTTCATCAAGGCTATGCCAACTTGCCAAGGGGTGCCTTCCCCCATACATGACCCTAACCCTGTTAGCATCCGTACAATAATCTTCCCAGTCACTGCAGTTATGGTTGGGCAAAACGATGAAAGCTGAAAATAGTAAAAACACGCAGTGTAGTGCCAGCGGTTTGAAAAAGGGGTAATAGACAAGAGGTAGTGTGTCAGGGTTAGGGTTGTATATGAGATCCCTTCCCCAACACACCCCCTGACTGGGAGGCACAGGTTGTAGCTTTTGCAAGGGCGCGAACCTCCGAGGTGAGCAAAAGCCTCACTGGCTACCGTAAGTTTGGAATATGGGCATAAGAAACATAGCCAGCGCCAAAATCCAACGTTGGATAGTTCCTAGCAGGATTAGGATCATCAGATCATGTCATGATGCGGGATGGGTTAAGCGATCCCTCGTTTCACACCTTGGCCTTGCTGTGCCGCCATGGGAACATATGTGGGGAGTCTGATGTCTGGACTACTACGGGGCTGTGAAATTGGTTAGCAGGATTTCCTCCACGGGCCAGCGTCGCCTGGGCCCTAGTCCTCCACCAACCGCCCTCTTGGTCATCGTGCTGCGTGGTATAAGAGGGTGGGAGCCTCCGAGTATCAAGTGCCCTAGATTATTCTCAAGGTCACGAGTCGAACTTTAACTAAACCGTATCTGAATTGTCTTAGAGGTTTCACAGCTAAGACGTTACGCTTTTCTATTCGTTTAGTTTCCCCTCATCATCAACCCAACCTCGACCAAGCTTTTACGAGCAGTCATGTCTAGCGGAAACAAGAGAACCACGGCGACCAAGGCGCCGGCGGCGCCCGCGGCGTCCACAACCTCAACGGGCCCGGCACGCACCACTGCTTCCACAAACACCCCCACGCGTACCACTGCTTCCGCCTCGACCGCCTCGGCACGCGCCTCTACTGCCACGAACACTTCGGCACAAGCATCCAATTCAACAAACGCTACGGCACGCCCCTCGGCGGCGGCCCCTTCGGCAAACGCTTCCGCATCAGGGCCCCCCAAAACCGTTAACATGGCTGGTCCTGACCCAGACGCGGCGGACGAGGCGAGGAAGGAGATGCTCATGATGGAGCACTGGCTGAAGGAGCTGCCGGCCGCCGACAGGAAGTACAGCTACCTCATCGCCTTCGACCCGGCCACGGCGGCGGCCAAGCCGCTGATCGAGAAGGCCCTCAACACAACCCTGAAGCTGGGCAACGCCACGCGGATACCCGGCATGTGGGAGCCCGACACGGAGCACGACACGCTCGGGACCGTGCAGGTCTGCTCCATCGACGGCGGCGACATGGAGACGCTCGAGGACAAGGGCTTCCACTTCAAGCGCATCCTGATCGAGGTCGGCCCCAAGGAGCGCGTCGCCCACATGCCCGAGGTGCCCGCCGCTAAGAAGGCCGCTCCCGCCGCCGCCGCCGCCGCCCCCGCTGCCGCTGCCGCCACCAGCACCCCTACTGCTACAAAGGCGACTCCTACCAAGGCGACCCCCGCAAAGGCTACCGCCGCCACCAGCAACAACACCACCGCTAGCAACAACAACAGCAATGCTACGAAGTCGACTGTGACAAAGAGCACCGCCGCTGCGGGCGGAGCTGCCAAGAAGGCGAATGCCACTACCACCGGGGGTGCTACGAGAAATAATGGTGCTGGCAATGGTAGTGGTACCGGTAATGGTAATGGTACCGGAAACGGGACGCGATAAGCGGCCAGATGGAGATGCTGGTGGTTTAGGGGCTCAGTGGTTGAGATGTAGCCGTTGCTTCATGACTATACACGGAGTTTGGGTTGAATTGCTAGGTAGCTAAATAAAATAACCAAGCCGGTTTTGGAATCAGCCCATGGATTCGCAGTCCGTGAAGACGCTCTTCTTGCCGATTCTGAAGGATTGTTAACGCAGTCGGTTGAGTTGAAATCAACAACTCGCTTTCTATTTTCACACGGAGTGGAGCTACGACTTGCTTTTCTGTATTGATATCTCCTCCGTAATGAGTCTATATCAATATGTAGCCAGCGTGGTATTCGAGGTTAGATGCCTTAACAACCTAGGCAGCTATTGACTTCTTCACTTACATCCATTTTTTCCTTGTTCTCTTACCCGACTTGGCTTCCCACCAAATCATTGATTTCTGGGCATGAGCTGCGCCTTTCTTTCGGACTCGTGCTACGGTGGATCTGTTGTTTCACAGCGGCGACTTGCCTAGACTATAGTGCTTACTTGCAACTCGGCGGATTACCTACCTAGGTTTATCCGCCGACCCCCAAGACAAAGTAGTGCTTACCTGTATCCCTAGGTAGCCTTGGTAGTAAAGCTTCACCTCCAGGCAAAAGCACATCTATCACAGCATGTGCCCGGATTGCAAACCGACCTGTTTCTAAAAGAGCAAGATTGAGCGCTTATAATAGTATCAGCCTCGGAATCGAGAGCGGCCCTTGTGACGGTGGCGATGTTTCGAACTGTTTTCAATCGGATCACAAGTTCGCTTCGTGCCTGCCTGCCTGTGACGGTGATGGTTTCATTCTATGCTGTAACCGACGCTGCCTGTTGACGTGTCGTGCAGGTTCCAGTCCCTAGGCTGGTAGAGGACAAGAATCTCATGCCGCTAGCACTTGAAGCTTTATCTTTACGCCGGTCACGGCCGTTTTCAAAACCGTCGTTCGGTACGTAACTTAATGGCAACACTGGTCTGCGGGATCCTAGCGACAACCCAAGGTTCACGGCCCATGCCTTGAGCGGATTTATTCCGGTTTAAACAAAAAGGGCTCCAATCGAGTAGGCGGGATGTTAACTGCCCGTTGCCGGCTTGGAGTCCCCGTTGACTCGAGATTGTCTTGTCTTACTTTTGCCCGTTCCTTCCGCTCAGCTAATTAATACCCAACCGCTCTTGCCTCCGAGAGCAGTGGCTTCATGGCTGGGAGGAAGGAATGGCCGAAACGAATAAGCCGTTCAAATGACCAGCTGAGGAAAGAGGGCCGGTTGCCGTGTGCGGAATTGTCCCACTTTTTGCATCTTTGTTGGATGCCAGTCTGCACTTGGGAACCACCGCCGGGCGCGGCCCGTGTTGGTCCGTTGGAGCGTCCCGGCGGAGTGGCTGAGCTAACTCATGTCTCTGCTGCGGCCCACGCTGCCGGTACGGTAGTTACTTGTCAAGACGGCAATGTCACCGTCGATCAAGTGTTTTTTTTCGTCCACTCACTCAAGCGAGCGGCGAGCCCATCCCGGCCCGGTGATGTCCGTTTAAGGCTGGTGGCTTGATGACTCCCGGGTCGGCTCCGTGGGCCACGCGGCTCTCGGAGCTCGGTGCTAGGGCCGGAGAGAAATATGACCCGAACGATGCTGTGGTCGCGGGCTCTGAGTGGCCTGCCCTGCGAACCCCCTGGTTCGCTTCCATGCAGTCCCACCAGCCCCGAAACGGAAAAGACCAATTCAATGACAGGCCCTTGGTGAGGCGCGGCAGCCGAAAGACTCGGGCGCGGGCTCAAGTCGGCCAATATCCAAACGAGCTCAAGAGAGAAGACGTCATCCCTCACGAAACTTGCTTCCCCTTTCCGAAAGACGGTTGCGCTGTTTTTGTTGGAGGGCCTTACCATCAGCCTCGTGGAGTCGCGGGGAAGGTTGATCGACACTGCCCCATCCACTTTCATAAAAAAGGGGGGAGCGGGGGTGTCAGGATGCTTGGCATGTGCATGTGGTGTGGATCAACACGATCCCGACGCTGTTGATGAGCTGTGTGTCAGATGTAAATGCTGGGACCTCCCCCTGCCGTGGTGTCTGCTTGTCTGTGTGCCTGCGTGCCGCACCGTCGGAAACTCGATCAGGATCAATAGCCTCAAGCACGGGAACAACCTACTATCTCCCGCAAATATCAAAAGAAGGGAGAAAGGCAAATAAATACCTTAAGTCAGGCAACTCTGAGATGCAGGCCTTACCCAACACCGGACCCATGCCCCCGGGCTACGGGGAACCCACCACAGCCCTACCGCTTCTCGCCTTTGACAACGGCGAAAACGCCGAGTTTGACTACTCCACCTTCCTCCAGGACCAGCAGGACATCGATTACCTTGCCGAGGACAGCTCGGGGTCGGGGGGCTTGCCCATCGCCACACCCTCGCCGTCGTCAACCTTCTCGGACCAGCCCTTCCAACCACTCGCGCCGCGACAGCAGCAGCAACAACTTTCCCCGGCTTCGGCTCGTCAACGTGGTTACGGCACGGGTAGGGACAGTAGTGGGAGCCATGAGGACCGGCCAGTGTCCAAGCAGCGACTGGAGCGGCGGGGGCATACCAAGAGCAGGAGGGGCTGCTTCAACTGCAAGCGGCGGAGGATCAAGGTGAGTCCAAACGGGTAGAATTAGTAGTGTAGGGCGAGAAACTGACGAACTAAACTCTTCTCCCCGCATAGTGTCAAGAGACAAAACCCGCATGCGGGCACTGCGTGAAGCAGGGGCTCAAATGCGAGTACCCCACGCTGCCGACCATCGTGCATCAGGTACGTACATGCACGCGTGGCGTTCCACGTGTAGCCCCTTTACGGTGAGCGGGATATAGGTATTGACAACCTCAACAACAAACAGCCACAACACCAAGTCCCCCTATTTAGTCTGCAAGACATGCGCTTCTTCCAGCACTTCCTCCTTAACTGCTACCCGCACCACCCAATCGGATCTGAGAGCCTCTGGACGCACGAGATACCGTGTCTCTCCGAGAAGGCATGTACAACCCAACCTAACCCGGCTTTGACTCGCAGTACCTACGACTAACACCACCGACCTCAGTACGAATACCTAATGCACGCCATCCTGGGGTACTCGGCCTCCGAACTAATGGCCTCCTCCGACCCCTCCCTCGCCGAGGCCGCCATGTCACACCGCTACAAAGCCGTCAAGGCCATCAAGAAGGCACTCACCCCACCACCCACCTCCCCGGCGGCCCCCGTCGCCGGCAGCAGCAGCAACAACCTTCCCACCCCTCCCAACAACAACAGCAGCAACAACAACAACGGCCGCTCCTTCGACGACACCATGTTCGAAGAAGGCAACGCGCTCATGGCGACCTGCTTCGCGCTGACCTACCAATCCGTGCTCCTCGAGGACGGCATGGCCGAGTTCATGACCTTCATCCGGGGCATCATGATCGTGGCCATCTCCATGTACTGCCGGGGCGCCAACCTGCTGTTCGGCCACCTGCTGGGCGACCGCCAGACCCAGCTGCTAGAGCCGCACATGCGGGACTTGGACCTGATCGATGCCGGGCTGACGGCACGGGCGGTGGCAGCGGTGGAGGGGTTGCGCGGGTTGGTGGATGGGGTGGAGGGGAGGGAGGTGGAGAGGAAGTATTGGGAGATGATTGGGGAGATGGCGGGGAATTTGGGGGTGAGTTCGTGGAAGGGTGAGTTTTGTTTTGTTTCTTTTCTTTTTCTTGCTTTCTTTCTTTCTCTTTCTAGGCATCTTTCTTTTCGTGTTTGAGTTCCAATTGCTAACCGCCATACCCCCCCCTACCAGCCTACTTCGCCCTCACAGAACACTACGGGTGGTGGATGATGCTGCCGCACGCCAAGTTCCAGCCGCTGGTCGACCCCAACAACCAGGTGGCGCTGGTGCTGAGCGCGCACTGGGTCGCGCTCGAGCAGATCATGGCGCCCATCTGCGAGGCCGAGCACCGCGTGTCCGCCGCCATGTCCAACGGCCGCTCGTCGTCCAAGACGGGCGCCAGCCTGGGGAACATCCGCTGGCTGCGCTACATCAACGCCCAGGTCGACGTCGAGCACCAGCCGTACAACGAGTGGCCCATGTGGGTTGAGGCGCAGCTCGCGAGGGATATGACCTGCTTTGGGAAGACTATGTGATGTGAAGGGGGCGTTGGTGGTGGTAGTAGTGGTAATATGTTGGGTTTTAGCCCTTCTCTTCTTTTCTATCTCAAATATTTAATGGACGAGGTGGTCTTTTAGCAAGCTTGGTGGATAATTCGATAAAGATTCGGTTCTGGATAGATCGAATACGAGCGAGGAGGTTCTTGTCTTCTTTGCATCCCTGATACTTCCAACCCTTGATGTGACAGGGACTATCATCTCATTTCGTCCGTGTGTTGTCTGATGGAATAAAGTGATTATGTCGGGCGTGCCCGAGTTCGGCGGATGGCGCTGCAGCCCTGTCAGGTGTTCGGTCAGACAACAATTCAAAGTGCCCCGCGGAGAGCCTGCAACGGACAACGGTGCAACACAACTGCACAGCCCCACCTGCCCACGTTCAAGCTGCGGCCTCTGCCGGGACCCACCACCGTATTTCGCATTCAAAGTTTTAAGTGGGCCTTCGAGAACCGCCAAGGGTCCCGAGAAAGGCAGGCCAAGCCCTGAACAACGATCGTTGACTGGGGTATTTGGGGATTTGGGGGGGTTTATTTGATGACGACAGGCCACCATTGTTCCTCGCCCCGTCCCTAACAGCCACGATGATGAAACCGAGCAAAGCGGAACACAGCCCGACTGCGCAGAGCGGGACCGTATACTTCGCTTTTGGGATTGATTGGCGGCATGGGAATTGAAGATTGGGCACCACTTCAAGATCGACAACACCATGTGGCCGTTGATGCTTGTGTTGGGCTTGGGTCTTGTCGATATAAAGGAGGGTAGAAGCCTGTGTTTGAGGTACTTTCATCACATAACATAATACAGTCAATATCACTTACACGAAACTCTACCGTATCTTTGCAAAACATCCCTCAGCTTAGCTCAACCCATACGCAACACACAAACAACACTCAGTCTACTCTCAACGCTACAATGAAGAGCTTCATCTCCCGCCACTCCACGGAGTCGGCCTCCCCACCACACTACACCCCCCAGCAAGAAGTCGAGCTCGCCCGTCTCGACAGCAACTCCACGGCCCCCCCACCCTACGCCGACGAAGAAAACGCCCCTCCCACATCAGGCACCTTCCACCCCACGGTGCACTTCCAAATCCAAACCACCGGCAAGCCCTGGCTCTCCCTGCCCCTCCCGCAAAGACCCGAACCCATCCCCGTCTTCGCCCTCCAACCCACCGACACCACCACCAACCACACCACCACCACCCCGCAACTCACCTCCACCCGCCCCGAACGCTCCTCCGGCAGCTGCTACCTCACCCACCACACCAACTCCAACACCACCGCCTCCACAACCACCTACCGCTTCGGCCCCAACCGCCCCCCCATCATCCGCCTCTTCTCCCCGCACAACCCCCCGCTCCCCCCCACCACCCGCGCCCGCCTCCTCTTCTCCAAAGACACCACCACCACCACCACCAACGAAGAGGAAGATGCCGCGGGCGCCTGGGACACATTCACCATCACCTCGCTCGGGCTGCTCACGCGCGCCGTCGGCTTCCGCTCGCGCCTGGGCACCTTCCAGTGGCGGTACGCCTCTCGGCGCGAACGGCATGCCGCGGCGGCTAGCGCGGCGCTGGGGGCGTGTGGGGTGAGGGAGGTGGCGAGTTTGTTGGTGCTGGAGAGGGTGGTGAGGGTGGCGTGCGACACCTCTGCCTCCCCTTCGTCGTCGTCGTCGAGGGGGGGAGGGAAAGAGGAGGAGGTGCGGACGGTGGTGGCGCAGTTTGTGCGCGGGGAGGGCACGCGCACGCCGGGGAGCGGGGCGAGCACGGCGGGGAATGGGGGCAGGTTGGTGATGGATTTGGGGGCGTGGGAGGGGGAGGGGGTGGATGGGAAGGGGGAGGGGGAGATGGCGGTGTTGATGGTGGTGACTACGTGTCTGGTGATGCTGAAGAGGGAGGTGGATCGGCGGCGGGCGCAGCAGATTGCGATAATGGCGGGGGCGGCGGGTGGTGGGAGCTGAGGGGTTTAAGGAGGGTTAAGGAGGTGGGAGGGAGGGTTGGGCGCGGGGGGGTATATTCTTTTTATTTTTTAGTTTTGGTTTTATTTCCTTGTCGTCGCTTTCTTGGTGTTGGTGGATCGGATAGACTCCTCGTCATAGTAGACTGTAAACCCGTAATCTGTCTGCTACCTCGCTCGGTCTTGTTCTGGTCATGACTGCATTCCCCCTGGAGAGCATAGCCAGGTGGATATGGATTTTGGAGGCGGGGAGATCCGGGCCCGATTGTCACGTTACAACACCAACAGACATCTGTACTTCTGTCATATCACTTCGTATATTTATCCCCAAAACTGGGATCTATCAATGTCTATACTTCTCCACCTGACCCTGTTTGGACTCTTAGCCCCGTCACAAATGCGTCGCAAGCAAAACACCGCCAGCCAGCTCGGCAGCTGCTTTACGTTGAGTAACGCTGCGGCCATGGCAGCATTCTATGGAGCCAAATCCAGCCAAGGCAACGAAATAAAAGACAAGCCCGCCGCCCTCAGGAACCCGAAGCTCAACCGCTGAGCCGAGAAGATGCAAACCCCGGTTTGCCCACAAGCCGGCCCAAGCTTGATCCTGTCTTCTCTCTGCCTGTACTCCCTGTCCCGCATAATGTCGGTTTCTTATTCCCAGGTATCAAAATTGCCGACCCCCACCCTCTTGTATATGCGCCATAAAAGAAAAATGATTTGATTGTCCCCGAATAACCCTCATGATAACCGCCAACGCCAGTGTTGAAGAAACAACACCCCATGTTGAGTTCGTGCGCATTCGTATGGGGCGGGATCGAACCAGCGACCGCTCACGAGTTCCTGTCGACCGTCCTCTGCGGCTTATAGTCAGGCATCTCGTCAAACCAGAACGTCTCTTCGTTGTATCGGTAGGCGTGGAACTCGATTCCATACGGCTTGGGTTCAATGGCATACAAAATGCCGAGCGGTAAGTCGAGATCCGCAATGTCGTCACGCGTGAGGTCCATGAAGTACGCCATCAGGACGCGGCAGACCGACCGGTGCCCGATGATGAGCACGTGGTCCGTGATACGCTCAATCTCGCGCACCATGTCTCGGAGCCGGCTGATGATCTGGAGGTAGCCTTCACCGCCCACCCCGGGGTAGATGTACTGGAGCTTATCCTTGGCCCGTTTCGCATACTCCTCGGGGTATTGCTCGGCAATTTCTTCATATGTCATGCCCTCAAAATCGCCCGCGTTCAGCTCGTTCAGCATCTCCCAGGCCTTGACGTCGTAGTCCTCATCCGCCTCAAAGTACTCCGCAGTCTCCACACTGCGTTTGAGCATCGACGTCCAGATGCAAAAGTTTTTGTCGTCCAGCTCCTGGTTCAGCTCCGGATACGGCGGCGTGTTGTCACCGGGCTTCGGCGGAAACGTGGAAGAGGCAATCCTGTTCTTCTGGTGAATGAGCCACTCCTTCCGTTTGTACGTGACGAAGTTGTACAGAGCCTGCCCGTAAAAGTGGCCGCGCTCCGTCAGTTCCGAATTGCCGCCGAGCTTTTGTACTCTGTTATCCTCACTCTGGCCGTGGCGGGTGATCCAGATCTGCCTCGGCGAGAGGTTGAATGTGGAGAGGTATGAAACAATGCCGCCGCTCAAGAAGCCTCTGAGGCGGTGTTGGACGATCTTCCTCCCGACGTCAATCATCTACACGCTGTTAGCACACTTATTCATGCCCCCAGTGTGGATCGAGGCTGTGACAAACCTGAATGTACTGAAGGTCGTGGTCCTCCTCCCACTTCCCGAGCGGCTCGTAAGCGCTCTCGTACGCCTTCACTCTCTTCTTGAAATCCTCCAGTGCTTTGTGCGGATCCTGGTCCTTGTAATCAGGACCAAACAGCTTGAGCCGCATATTTGCCTCGAGGAGCTACACTATGTCAGCCATGGTTCGGAATAAGGAAAGTATGGACTACGTCACGGACATTTTGGTCATGGCAGACGCTTTCGATGAAGAGAATGCCCAGCTTGGGCTCCCTCGCCTGGATGTGGTCTACGAGAAGTTTTCGCCGGTGAATGGTGCTGTTAGTCGCATCCAGGATCCCCACGGCACCGCCCTGGTGGAGGAGATATGCGAGGAGCTCGTCGAGCGTGTCAAGCGCTACCTGCTCGCGGATCTTGGCCGCGGCTTCATTCTTCGGGTCGAAGAAGCTGGCCGACTGGTCCATCTTCTCCTTAGATTTGGCCTTGTTGAGGTCGAGTTTCGTCGGCTCGTCGTCCAGCACAATATCGGGTCCCTTTGCGCCCTTCGACAGGATCGTCGCCGCCTGGCTCGGCACGTCGTGTCTGTTGGTTGTAGAGGTCGGGGACATATCCGCAGGATTGGCCACGCCAGCGGCAATGCGTCGGCGGTTACCCACATTGAAGATTTTGGTGTTGTGTTGTTGCCAGGACAGGTAACGATGGAGCTTCTTCGTGATGTAGGACTTGCCCCTAGCGGGGAGGCCGACCATGATGATGACCAACTTGGCAGCCACGTCCCTATCGGGGATGCGGCCATCAGGGGATGCCCTTGAGCGCGTCATTCCTGGTATGTTGAGTGTCGTCGCATGCGGACGGACTCTCGGTGTGTGGCTCCCCGAGTTTTGTCGTACCGGCGGACTGTGTGATTGTCAGCGACGGTGACACAGGCGAACGGGTCGTGCTACCATAAGCTACAGCAACGCGCAGGGCGGTTGACTTACATCCGGGGCGAAGCCGGTGCGGTGGAGGAGATGCTGTGCGAATAGGGCGAGTCATAATGAAGGCCGTTGGGGAGTCCATTGCCATTGGGAGGGCCGGGCACGCCGGGGTCGGAGGTCTTCAATGTCTTCAGCGCATTTGTCAAGGCTGGAGGTGGTAAATCAGTGGCGTGTAGATGCTGGGCGTCCGCATTGCGGCCATCTGCGTTGGCTTGGATCGTGGGCGAAGAAGGACCGGAAAACGCAGCACCCATCCGATGGCTCATAGCAAGTTTCCGCAGTGATTGGTCTTGTGGCTGCGGCGCGACAGCAACAGCGTCTTCTTCGAAATGTAGATGGTCAGCCGTGATGCCAGTGGTGGAAGGAGAGATGTAAAAATGTAAGATGATAAAGAATTGAGACCTTTGACTTGGAGACTCAGTTGGTCGGGGAAGGGAGACGGATGCCGTGACATGGACGAGGCACGAGATTTGGCGAATAAAAGGGACCGGAGGTCCAAAGAAAAGGCTGCAGGGGGGGTTGCAAGGATCCTGGGGCGGGGTGCAGCTGAAAAGGATTAGCAAATCAGCTAACGCAAGAGGAAGCAAGGATAAATCAGATGCCCGAACAATTGGGGAACATGCCACCACCAAAATGGCTCCGGAGCATTCGGTCTCAGAAACCGTGCGACGAGGGGGGGCAATGGAACCAAAAAACTGGCGCAATGTGTCTTTGGTCCCCCGAATCTGTTGGTCTCGCTTGGGGGAAAGACCCGAGTCGCAATCTGCATCGATCGCCGCGACGGGGTATAAAAAACAGAATTAGAAACAATAGAATAGGTACTTACTTTGTGACAGTTGCACAGATTGCATAGATTGTACAGATTGTACGGGTTGCACTTTTTTTGGTCCGTACGCAACAACAGTCTTGCGTCGAATGTGTGAGGCAAAGACGAATTTTGGTGCGATGGAGACTTGGCTTTCGGGGGCTCTGGGCACGGGCACGGGGGTCCAAGTTGGAAACGAGATGACGTAACTTGACTCGCACCGAACTCGCTGGTGGAGTGACTCAACTGA
The DNA here is from genome assembly GCF_020726465.1 of Chaetomium tenue. Lineage (NCBI taxonomy): Eukaryota > Fungi > Ascomycota > Sordariomycetes > Sordariales > Chaetomiaceae > Chaetomium > Chaetomium tenue. The sequence continues at coordinate 1,054,912 of NW_027117334.1, read as the reverse complement.
CAAACTGCCTCGACTGGCCCGTTGCTTGTCGAGTTGGACCCCGTCCTGCGCGTGCTGCATTGTTGCGCCGGCTGATGCCAAGAACGACAAATAGGGGACTGCGCCGAGACAAGTTGATGGGAGAGTGAGGCGATGGCAGATGACGGGTTTGGGTTGGACCCGGTTGCACCGCCGAGGAGCTCGTGACTGGGGAAAGTTGGCAAGCCTGGTATTTTGGTGTTTGCTGCGTGTGCCGGGTGATTCTAGGGGTATGGGTTTCCTGCTTAATAAGTCAAGCTGGTGTCAAACTTGCTTGTGATGGAGTCGTGATGGTCAGGGTCATGACGGTTGGAGCCTCGAGGGTTGGAGTTGTAGAGGGCCCAACCATGCTTATAGATCGCTGGGCACGTCGCGCCTGGCGGTGGTTATCAACAACCTAACGATTTGTAAAGCTATGACAAAAGTCCTTTGCACATTTCCCGGGCCGAAACTCTACTCGTCCAAGAAGACACCAGCCTGGCTGCTGGTTGTGCCAGTTTGGGCCAGTAACTCGGGGGTTTCCACCGAGCCAGCTGCATGCCACAGTCTGTCGGACTTTAAAAGCCCTTTTTTGGAATGCCCGGGCCGGATTGCGAATGGACTTTACCAGATTGAATCTCATGCGGATCCTTTCTCCTTGCAGAAAACCGCCGACTTGGCTTTTCTTGGTATCTGGAGATCTGTTGGGGTCATCAATATCATTGTCGTTCAAGAGCATGCTGTTGGAAAGACCAAGGCCGGATCTCCGGTGAAGGGATGCGACTGATGCAGCCACCAACCCGCAGGGCACGACGGCAGACCAACAAGCGTCTATCAAACATTCCCCTCCTACATCGCACCGTGTTCTAGGCAGTCTTGACTAAACACAATGTGAGATGTCAAGCAACTAACCCCCCACACGGAGGCACTCCAACCGGGTTGGCGCCAAGATGATGTCCACTTGGCCATCAACGGGCTGCATCTCGGGAAACAATCCGGTGATCCCTCCTGCAGGCGTCCGGCTGTTCTCAGGTATCCCCTGCGATTTTTTTCCAGATTACATCTCGGCAGGGAGCGAGTTGAAGAAGTCGATCAACAAGAAGTTGTTGAACAAGTCGACGAGGAAATGTCTTGGACGTTGCTGCAGAGACGATCAAAAGGGCAGCCTTCTAGTGCCCACTCAACGTTCTGCAACGGGGTGGAGACAGTCTGAACACCTAGGGCCCCATGGGCAAAAAAAGCCGAACTCCAAGTGTAGGTATCTAGGTCCTTCGACTAAAGGAACGAAAAAGAAAACTACTCGGAAGCCCGAAGTCTGCCTTTTATTTGACTCGGTTTATTTTATTTGAATTTTTTACTCCTCTACTTTTTTCTTGGTTTCATTTACTCCTTTCTCGTTTCTCGATTTCTTGTTCCCTTTTGGGTCGAGTTCGGCCAGAGGGTGGGGAGCTGGTCTGAACAGCGCTGACTACCACCCTGGTTCGTGAGGGGCTGGTCGGAGACCAGATCGGAGCTGCCCTGCCGGGATTGAATTTGTTGGGGCAAGCGACAGCTCGATGTAAGACACGAGGCTCTCGAGGAAAATGAAACTCGGAATCTAGCCTCCTCAGAAACTTAGCATTCGGAAATGCACCATTCAGCAAGGATGTGGGGCCATCTGCGACGGCACCTAGCGTCGTTGAAGTTGAGGTGCAGTTATTGTGCAGGTTGGGAAGCATTCAGGATGGAGGCCGATGCCGCAAGAGGGGTGCACAATGCGGGGTAATATATTGTCCAACAGCTGAGGCGAGGGGGCAACTGTGGAGGAGGTGGGACCGCTAACAGGAAGCCCGCTTCGCCCGCCTGCAGGGCGCCTGCCATCCCGCGTGCGTCCCAGGATCCAGGGGAAGGGTGGGGCTGCCAGTAATTTTTTGTCGCGACAACACAAACCCGCTGGGCAAAGCGATGTTGTGACTTCTGGTTTCCTTTGTATGAACGGAGCTTGTTCTTTCCCGCGCGCTTGGGCTGCACTTGGCACCCACTATTGTCTCTGGCTCTCCATTCGTTTATTTACTTTTGCCCGCAGCCAATTCTTCCGTTCTTTAAATCGCTCCCCCGCATCCACAAGGTACTTGGGTACTCTCGAACGAACCCCGCCTCGACAGCTCGAAGACCGCCGGGGACTCCCGCTCTCGTTACGCTGCTCCCGGCCCGGTACCCAGCCCGCGCATGCTTTTCTCGGCCAGAGTTCCGCTTTCTGCCCCGTACCTCGCCGTCGGATAGCCAGTCACCTGGCCCCGAGCGTAGCAGCCGGCAAGATGGATGAGGGCGACAGGTCTATTAAGAGATCGCTTGCCGCCCAAGATCCCATTGTCCGCGAGCTTCTTCAGGAAGACGTCGAGCACGGTGTTTTGATACCGTTGAAGACGACGCTTGAGTTGCGTGATGACTACCAAACAGGGCACGTGCTAATTACTCGCACGCCGACCAAGGCCGCTAACCCGGCCATCCTGTACGTCTTCTTGCGCCTTTCCAGCCTTGCTTCCCCTTTTTTTCTGACACATCCCAGCATGCTGCGCAGCTTGCTCCCAGATGAAATCATTAAGGGTGTTCCTCATCTTCGCAGGTGCGCCAAGCCGTCGGACCTGCCAGCTCATCTCAAAGCTCAATTCATGAACGAATCCCCACAGAGCCGGCAAATACATACGGGCAAGTCGAACTGGATCTACATAATCGTCGGGCCGGAGAATATGCTCAACCGTGATGAGGTTATCAGCGCGCTGTCTTCGGTGGAGGGCATGGAAGGGGAAGTGTTTCTCCGTCGCATCCCCGTTCCGATGGTCTCCCCGACATCGCAGGTCCAGGCTGCCATGTGGTCACAACACTTCTGGCCGTCGTTATACCGAAAGAACAATCCGCTGGGGCCGCATCCTTCCATGATCGCTCGCCAAACGGACGAAATAGCCGACGACGCTGCCATCTGGATGACGCTAGCTCACAAGGTGGCGAAGGCATCCCATGACGCGGGCTACGGGGAGCCCATGGGGGCTTGCGTAATTCAGCGGGACGAGGGCAAGACCACACTGGTTGCGCTCGCCGGTGACTCTCGCTGGTGCCATCACGAAAAGACCGGGTGCGCCGGAAACCCCATGGCACACTCGGCGATGCGCGCGATCAGCATAGTGGCACAGAAACTCGTCCGAGCCGAGAACAGAAAGACACAGACCCGGCAAAAGCCCATCCTCGAATTTGAAGCCTTCCAGGACAGCCCGATCGCTGGCGACGAAATGAAGGTCTTTGAGTTGGAGCACCCGAACCCCGACGGCTACCTCTGCCACGGGCTAGAGATGTACCTCACGCACGAGCCATGCGTTATGTGCTCGATGGCCATCCTTCATTCACGCATGGGCAAAGTTGTCTTCCGTCACCGTATGCCGTTGACGGGCGGCCTCTGCGCTGAGGATCGTGGCCGTGATCATCCCTCCCTCAAGGGCGCCGACGGTGGCCGCGGGCTCGGCTTGTTTTGGCGCCGGGAACTGAACTGGAGCATGGTTGCGTGGGAGTGGGAATCGAGCGGCTGTTTGAAACCGCTTAGGGTAGACAGGGCGGTCCATGCCTAGACCCGTCTCCTACCTGCCCGCTCGGGCAGCCCGTCAGGGCGTGTAGAGTGTTAGGGGTCCATGTGCATCATTGCTTTTGGTTGGCAAAGCAGAAGCCAGAGGAGTTAGGTAGTCCTCTCGTCGGTTTGGCAGTATGGCGCAATATTTCTTTATTTCTTTTGAGCAACGGGGATACTCGAGGCCGGCGTTAGAAAAGCAGTCATCGCGAGCCTGGCGTTGCCGGATATGTCATAGATTATTGGGCTGTCGGGCCATCGACAGCTGCATTGTAGGAGTTAGATGGCGCTGATGAATATCATGCATCCTACGACATCAAGAGTTAGGCCTTTGACGATGGTGAGACCGAAACATCAAGAACAGCCTGGGAGATAACTATTCCACGAGTCGCTTGCGGCAACACTCACAGACAGACCAAAAAAAAAAAAAACATACCCCCACGCGGCAATCTTCGGCTTTGCCAACCTCAGCAACCCCCTAACATTGATCAACCACTGATGTCACAAGCTGGAACTTCCAAACAATTAAGCTTTCAAATCTCTTGGCCGGGCTTGGCTAGAAAGCTTAGGCTTCGAAAACCAGTGTAAACAACTTGAAGGGTGCTCTCGGTTTTGAGCAGCAGATCAATGGATGTTAAGGACTTCTGCAGCATCTTATAACCAACCGCTATTGACCTCGAGCTCCCGAGAAGCCTAAGGGACCGGTGTTGAGCGGGTGGGTCAATCAACCCCAGCTCCCATGCCGGTCAAATCCGAAAAGCAGCATAGCGCACCCGCACTGAGGGTCAGCGTTGATTTGGCCGACCCCTCCCACGTGCCTCCTCCGTCCCGACGGGCAGCCTGGAAAACTCAGGCTGGTCGGTTTGAGAATTTAGCGCTCACTTATCACGGTTGTTCTGGGTCACCGACTTCAAAACGCTTCCACCGCAACTCTCAACCATCAACACTCCCTCGCCTTATCTATGCCAGTTGCCATCCAGACTGAACAATTTCATTACATGACGTGGCAAGAAGCCTTGCCAACATCGTGCCCCATGCTGACCCGCCGCATTCGCGATTGCTCGATGCCCACGATTCAATAACACGGGCTTTTACATTGGTGCTGCCTCGACATTGATAGGTAGCTGCCCCAGAACCAACGCCATTGGATAATCGTCAAGGTGAAAGATATCACGATTAAGGTCCTTTAGTTTCGTTTGGACCTGACCTACGACCCTTGGTCGCAAACCGGTCAAGATGCCGGTGCTAGCGACCACCAACTTTAACATCATCCTCAGCGTGCTGGGAGGATGGGTATCATTATTCGGCCTAGTTTCGTATCTCTGCAAAGAGAGCTTCTACCTCTCTGAGGCCCGTACGTAATTTCTCCCCCCCCCCTTCCCCCAAGCCTCCGACACCCAAAATTAAATCCCTCTCTCGAATAAGTGATATCCCTCCTAGCGGGCGTCGCCCTGTCCCCGCACGCGGCCAACTTCATCCGCCCGCTAGACTACGCGCTCGGGTCCGAGGAGAACCTCGCGGCTATCACGCTGGCCTTCTCGCGCCTGGTACTCGGCGTGCAGCTCGTCCTCGCCGGCGTCCAGCTGCCCAGCCGCTACCTCAAGAAGGAATGGAAGCCGCTCTCCCTGCTGGTCGGGCCCATCATGGCCGCCATGTGGATGGCCACCAGCCTGCTGGTGTGGGCCCTCGTCCCGGGCATCCCGCTGCTACACGCCCTCGCCATCGGCTCGTGCGTCACCCCCACTGACCCCGTGCTGTCCGCTGTGATTGTCAAGGGCAAGTTCGCCGACCACAACGTGCCCAAGGACCTGCAGAAAATCATCATCGCCGAGTCGGGCGCCAACGACGGGCTGGGGTATCCGTTCCTGTTCTTTGCGCTGTACTTGATCAAGTACATCGGGGCCGGGGCCACGCCCGGGGACGGTGGCGCGCGCGTGGCGATGGGGATGTGGTTTGGAGAGACCTGGGGGTATACCATCCTGCTGAGCGTGGCGTACGGCGCGGCGGTGGGCTGGCTGGCCAAGGAGCTGCTGCACTGGGCCGAGGAGCGCAAGTTTGTGGACCGCGAGAGCTTCCTCGTCTTCGCCATCTCCCTCGCTCTCTTTATCGCCGGGACGTGCGGCATGATCGGCAGCGACGACGTCCTCGCCTGCTTCGTCGCCGGCAACGTCTTCACCTGGGACGACTGGTTCCGCCTCGAGACCCTCGACGACTCGCTGCAGCCGACCATCGACATGCTGCTGAACGTGTCCATCTTCATGTGGTACGGCGCCGTGTGCCCGTGGGATCTGTTCTTGCACAACGAGGTCGTGCCCATCGCGAGGCTGATTGCTCTGGGGGTGCTGGTGCTGCTGTTCCGCCGCCTGCCCTGGGTGTTTGCCATCCACAAGTTCATCCCGCAGATCGAGGAGGTGCGGCAGGCCATCTTCGTGGGCTTCTTCGGGCCCGTGGGCGTGTCGGCTATCTTTTACCTCTACGTTACGCTGGAATTTCTTCATACGCTAGATGTGGACGGTGAGGCGAGGGCCGATGTTAAGGCGTTGCCTGAGGCTGTTATCGTGGTCGTGTGGTTCATTGCGATTTGCAGTATCGTACGTAAAGGAAGGCTGTTGTTTGGAGTCACGGTAACTGATGCGGTGTACAGGTTGTTCACGGGCTTAGCATTCCACTAGGCAAATTGGGCTTTTATATCCCGAGGACGCTTTCTCGTTCTGTCATGTCGCCCTCCAGCGAGGGCCCGGACAACGCCCTCCCCTTTTCACTCGGTAGTAGAGTCACTTCTTTCACTACCCGCCAGCCATCGGGAGGGGAGTCGGAGAATGAAGTCGGAGAGGGGAGTAGGCGTTCCGTGTTCAGAATCGGGGGCTCCATCATCCCTCGACGACAAGAGGCGAGGGGGGACGTGACGCCTGGTCGAAATGAGATGCCGGATTCTAACAAGAACTCATCAACCGATGCAGTGGGAAGCGGACAAGAGACGGTAGTTGAGAGCTCGGTGCAGTACATTTCCCGGACGGTTCGGTTCCCTGACGAACCGCCGACCGCTGGCACCCAGGTGGCAGGCCCTTCTGGGCAATGACACTGCCAAGGATGGCCGGACCATTGGCATTGAGGAGTCGGAGGTTTTTGATGGTGACACGAAACCAGACTTGATTTCGCGACGTTTCCACTCCCAAAGCCAGTTGTTTCAAAAGCGAAGATTTATCTTGACAATAAATTGGCACACGATATAGATAAATCGGATTTCACTCGACTTCATTCTCTCCCCGCAACTGCAGTGTTTTGATTCAGGGGGATTAAGCAAAGGGTAGCCCCTCTTTTGGTGGAGAGAGATGTTCTTGTCGGTGGGCATTTCGGACACGCCATTGGGACCACATCCATCTTGCTCCGCTCCAGCTGTCAAACTAGACCGGTGCACTAATTTAGCGTTGTCCGCAATCTCGTGGCGAATTCCCCGGTCCGGCGTCCGGGCTTCCTTCCATTCGGTGATGAAATCGGACGGATCTCATTCGTGCCTGGCAGTAGTTACGCATCAGACGCATCACGCAAATGATGGTTTGCTACCCAAGCGCCTCCTCCTTCTTGCTCTCACCTAGCCAGAAGAATATAAACAGCCGGCGCTGCCAGAGTGATTTCAGAGAAGAAACAGGCCAGTTCTAGAACGGCCAAGGGAAAAAAACACCCACCGCTGGATCACGTTTTTCGTGGGCTTCATGTCAATTGGGTGGCTGGTGGTGATGTGGCGGGAATGCGCAGGGCAACCAGCTCACCGCCATCGTCGCGGAGTCGCTGGCATTATCGGGCAGCCGTTCATATCTGGGTATCTACAAATATTAATCTATATTGATATACAAACATCCACAGACCTCAATTGTAAAAACCAAAAGTTGGTGTACGGCTTGTATTCGTATCGTGAGCGCCATCGCTCCAAGTATGCAATTAATTAGTTAACTATTCGTTAATTAACTAACTACAAAATGAGATGAACCAGGAACCAGGAACCGGGCAGCAAGTGTCTGTGCAGAGCTTCCCACCACCCACCAAACCGGTAGGGCTTCGAGAATTCTCCCCTCGCTATTTGCATAGGGACGGTAAAATGTGGGATGTAGCATGCATCTCCGACTGTGCATCAGCCACCCTGGCGCTAGTCCCTGGCCAGCCTGTTGCGTGGCCCTGTTGCTCAACCTTTGGGTTTTGAGGTGACCCGAGATTACCTTGGCTTCTTGGTCGCCATTTTCCTTACCGCGGGGAGGAAGGAACGGCACTTTTCATCCAGCTTGCTTCTTTTATCGCTACCCGACCTTTTCCAGCGCATCTTTTGATCAATTCTATACCAAACATGCCGCAGTAGTTGCCGGAGTCGCTTTACCCGACACTCCCTCAATTCTGCCTCCGTTTATTTTCCTTTTCCGCGTCGCCGACTCCGAGACCGACTGCGTTGCATCAATCCCACCAATATTCCCGGTCGGTCGGCCGCTCCCAACAAAAAATGGCTGGCTCAGCACAATGTGAGCCCGACTTCGACATATCGCATTACATCAACGAGTCGCATTTCGCAAACGAGTTTATCGATTCCGATGAAGGGAGTCCGCTTCCCGACCTCCTCGAATCCGATGTTGCTAGCCCCCGGCCTCACCGCCCGCACAGCTCCGGCGCCGACTCATTTCACGCCATGCCCGATGCCCCGCAAGATTGTGGTTCCCCCTCGGAGGCCCTCGGGCTTGTAAGTACGAGCTCGCGCTCCAGGGATGGTCATCGTGGGTCTACGTTTGACTCGGGGTCTTCGAAGCGGACGTCAACTACGGCCTTGACACAACTGACCGCGGGCGATTTGCGGATGAATGGCGCCAATGGCAAGACGGGTTGGGACATGATGGCAGACGCCTTTCCAGGGACCGACGCCAGCGTATTTCCCATGGGGGGACAGACATTCGAGTTTCTAAATGGGCGTGGCGCCCCTGCGCAGTCCCGGATGCAAAGTCCAATGGACAGTCCTAGTCCATTTGGGTCCGCTCTCACTGCGCTATCTCCCGAAGCTATCATGGCCTCTCCGCCGCCTGGCGATGAGAGCTACCTGGTAAGTTTGCACGGGGCACGTGCCGCTTCTTGCATGCTGACCAGCCCGAAGCCATTCACCTTTAAAGCGCCAGGACTGCGGCAGGATGTAACGGGAGAAGGGCCGTTATGTATGCGCCCTTCCCAAGCGCCGGTGGCGTTGAAGTACGAGTTCCACGGCTCACAGGAAGCAGGCGCCGGGTCGACAAGCATAGCTGGGTTCATGGACGCCCTCTATCCGAACACAGGTCAACTCGCCGCCGGGGGGGCGTTCTTCCCGAATAATGGCCACATGCCCCCGGTCGACTATCAGCCATATGGCCTTGGACCGTACACATTAGAAGTCGGTGCCACAAACACCAAATCCCGGGTCGAAACGCAGATTACGATCAAGCTCAGGCTCCCGCAGCTCCCGCTTGGGGCCACCAAGGTCCATCTTCCCAAACATACGATCAGCAAGCCCAAATTTTGGACAAAACCACCCCCGCAACCATCACCAGATACGCTTGAGCTGCATGTGACGCTTGTTTGTACAAGCGCGATGCAGGTGCAACAACAGAGAACGGCGGCTTTACAGCGGGCACAAACGGCTGCAGGGTTACGAAAGAAAGACGAGAGCACAAAGTCGGAAGAGGAGGCCGAAGAGGTGAAAACGCAGGAGGGTGGCGAGGTTCAAATCTGCGAGAACTGCATAGGCCGAGAACGAAAACGCGCGGGTCGCAAGAAGTCGAAGCACCCGCAGGACGAAGAGGCTTGGAGGCAGGATGAGGCGAAGCGAGTGATCGTTTTCAACACCCAGGAGGTCAAGGAGTGGGCCTTACAGAATCACCCCGAGACCGGCTCCCGGAGGTATTGGCAGGTGGAGGCACCCATGAGGATTGCCTGTTACTGTCGACACCACGCCGAAAAGCAGGGATTCCAGATCATCTTCACCTTGACCGACCATCTCGGCAAGTTTGTCGCCCAGACCATGTCGGAGTCCATAATGATCACCGACGATCACAAGACGACAAGCCCCAATCCGATCTCGAAGCCCGTTTCCGGAATGCCGGCCGCAATGCTCACCCCGCGGGAAGAGCTGCCCATACAGGTCGCTCCGGGCCCCGGGCCTTCGTTGGAGTCATCCCCGAGCCTTGACTTGCAGGCCGCAAGACGGAGTTCTTCAAGCTCGACGCCCATCTCAGCAGTGCCGCCGGAGCAACTCCAGCCATCGTTTACCGCTCAACATCTCTCCCGCCCCGCGTCCCCTTCGTTCTCCACCGGGCCAGCGAAACGTCGGAGAGCCAACAACTCGACGTCAAAAATACCCAGCGACTTGGCCATGACGCCGCTCGATACATCGTTTTTGTCCGCTCCCCGGATGCCCAATTCCTCTACGAATTCCAACATGGTCACCCCGGCATCGTCGTCGTTCTCCCCGACACCTCCCCCCTCTTTCCCGCCACCTGCGGAGCTACAATTGTTTGGTCCTAGTCCTGCCATGCCAGATGTATCGACGAATCCGTTCGGGAACAATCCGCTCTCAGGCGGCAACAACGGACAGCTTCTTTCGCCCAACCCGACCAGGGCGCCTAGCCTGGCCAACCTAGCCATTTCTATGTTTGGCCCGCCTTCGTCAGGCCGACATAATCCCGCTGTCTCCCCGGCTGCTGCTCCTGCCCCGCCCCGTCACGCACCACACACCGCCGCCGGCCAAGGGAGGAATCAACAACCCCAGACGCAAAGGGCCATTTTCAAGGTCATCCCCGGCGAGGGCCCTGTCGCTGGCGGTATCGAAGTTACCTTGATGGGCCAAGGATTCGAAGCTGGAATGCAGGTTATGTTTGGCGACAAGCAGGCGCCGGGGACTATGTACTGGTCGTCGGAGAGTCTGGTGTGCCTGCTGCCTCCCTCCGAGATGGCCGGTATGGTACCTGTCACCATCAGAGGCCTGAACTTGGGCCCTCAGTGGTTCCGATACGTGGATGATAGCGAGCAGCAGCTGCTTCGCACCGCGCTCATGATCCTCGGCAACAAGATGACGGGTGGATACGAGGACCCGACCGAATTCGCCCGTCGAATTATCAAGGAATCCTCGAGTGGTTACCCCTCGGGTGGCGGCGACATGTCCGGCGCAGAGGGCTCCTCCAACCATGCCATGGACAACTTTGAGAACCACCTTCTCAAGCTAATGGAGCTGATGGACCTTAGCAACAGCACTCGGAAGCCGCGGCTCAACCTCAGACGGAGGGTAACAGGCCAAACCATGCTGCATCTGGCCTGTAAGATGGGCCTGCACCGCTTCGTCGCCGGTCTCCTAGCGCGAGGCGCGAATCCAGACCCGCGCGACAACGGTGGCTACACGGCATTGCACATGGCATCCATGAGCAACCAGCCCCAGATTGTCCGGCTCCTAATCGCCCATGGGGCAGACCCAACGCTGCGGACCTTGTCAGGCTTGACGGCTGTTGATGTCGCCAAGTCAAAGGAGGTGGTGCGCATTATCCACCGCTTCGAGCAGCATCGACGATCGCAAAGTGACAGTTCGTCACACAGCCGCGTTAATAGTGTCGCCAGCTTCAAGTCAATTCGGGCGGCTGTGTCCCAAGAAATCGCTGATACGTCAAGCGATGAGCCTGGACCGGAGGCGGAGAGCTCGGAGGAGTATTCGGAAGCCTATTCCTCGGATATCCCAGAGGAGGCCGGGGCTGCCGATCAAACGGAGCTTCGCATCCGCCGGAAGAGCGCTGTCAACACGCCCGCTCGCGCGAGGAGCCCGTCTCGTCCCCGACGACGGGGTACCGACGCAACGGGTGCTCTTATGGCCGCGATCAAGGAGCAAGTGGCAGCTCAGTTCCAGCAGCTCCATCAGAGAATGGAGCCGCACCTGCAATACCTGCCGCAGCTACCTCAGCTTCCCCAACTTCCTCAGTTGCCCCAGTTCCCTCAATTCGCGCAGCTGCCCAACTTCCCCCAGATCCCCAACATGCCCCCGCTGCCCGAGTATCAAAACCAGGTCCTACAGCGGCTTGCGACTATGATTGGCGGCGCCAGGCCAGAGCCGGGCGTAGATGGACCCCAGAACAGGGGCGCCGAGAGCACCTGGCAGTACCTATCACCCTTCGCCGCTAAGGCCACCGCAGCCCCCCCGGCCTACGACGAGCTCTTCCCTCACCAAGGCGACCTGGACACGAAACGATCATCTGCCGCCCAAGCAGCCGCTGACGCCGCGGCAGACTCCAAATGCGCCACGCTGTTCGATCAGGAAGAGACTTCGGCCTCAGCAAGCGCAGAAACCACCGTCGCCGTCGCGGAGGATACTGCCGAGGAGTCGGAGGGCCAAGAGATTCCCGCACTGTTGCAGATCGGCCGCAAGGACGCCATCACCCAAGAGCAGCAGGCCACGCTCCGGCGGGCGCACGCGCAGAATCTGAAGAAGTTGAGCTGGGACCGGAACCTGTTCTTCGTTTGGGTATGTTTTCTCGCCAGCTTTTCCGTGTTTATCCGAGTAGTCAACTAACTGATGCCACCAGATTCCGTTGCTCATCCTCATGATCGGTGCCATGGTCTACCACGGCATGCCGGGTTTTGTCGGAAAGACCCGCAACCCGATCTCGTTTGTCCCGAAGGCGCAGGTCGAGGTGCCTGTGGCTGTTCCTCCTGCTGCTGATGTACACCATGCGGCGGGCATTCCCGGGGGTGTTGCTGCTGCGGCGGTGTAGCGCGTTTTTTCTACAGTCGTTGAGGGTGATTCGGGTGGCATACCTATGCACTGTTCCAATTTCTCTTTTCATAAACCTGGGGCGGGGCGCGAGCTCGAATGTAGCGAGGGGCGCCGGAGTATGAGGTATGAGCGGTCTATTTTTTTTCCTCTTGGATAGGTAAACGGGTTTATTTTCTCAGATCAATATTACGTACGGGACGTCAGGGTGTCTCGTGGAGGGCTAGAACGGTGGGCCGTGATCATTCGGCGGTTACGAGTACTGGAGGGTGTCTGCTTTTGATGGCCGGTGTGTTTTCTCTTCAAGTGTCTAGACAGACGGGTGGGTTTCCTAGTAATCGTGGATGGGAGCGGGGATACGTGAATGTGGTCTGCTGGGGGCGGGGTGTGGTATCAGTGATGTCTTTGGGGTATCTAGTCATGCCTTCTTGTATATAAAGATTGGGAGCTATATAGGAGCGTTGCGAGCGCAGCGCTGGGTTTTATCGACGAATCCTGTGCTCTTGCTTTTTCCGGGTCGAATATCTTCCTGTTGACTTTTGATGTTCGGTGAGCAAAGGAGGCGAGGTTAACTTCCGAACACTCCATATACGGGGATTTACACCTCTCAACATAATCCAGCATCTTACATAGGCAATAACTAAACCACCGCCTTCTCTACTACCATATAAGCTGCGTTGTGGCAGTCACCTTTCAACAGGTCCCACCGCAAACGGTCCCTGGTGCAGTGGTAGGAGTGTTTACCTACCTGATCAGCCTCCCTTGCGAAGTACTGCGAGGCACCGCTGAACAAGCACAATCTTTGTGGTTAGATTTCTGTTGTTGGCGGGCAAGTATTTTATATATTTCATTTTTATACCGGGTTTCCCGCTACCTTTTTTCTTGGTTGCCTCAAACGCCATGAGCTTCCAGAAGGCAACCATGACATGGCAGCGTCCCCCTTAAACCACTTCCCTATCCCTTCCACTCCACACAACAACGAGGCCAAGAAAGAGAATGGAGAGAGTGAGCAACGCAAGGCAGGGATACGAAAGAACGAAAGAAAGCCAAAAAAAAAAAAGACCTCCACAACTCTGCCCGGTGACCCCCCCCCCCCCCCCTTTGGTGCCTAAATCGTCACAAACACAGCAGCTGATGGGTGATACCACCCACCTCCCCACCACCCACTACCGAGTAAGGCAAGGTAGTATCACCCGACAAGACCAAGCATCAAAAACAAGGTGTGGCGTTCTCGGGGGAGGGGGGGGGGGGTAGCTAACTACTTGTGTCGTGTAAATGCCGTGCGAGGTATCCATCCAGATCCCCCCCTCCCTCCATGCCCAGGCCACTGGTCTTTGGGATTGTTGGGGCTGTTGTGTGACTGACTGACTAGCTGACTTAGATGTACATACTGGGGAGGTGGTGTTGTTATTGTTGTCTGTTTTGTGGCATGGGACACGAAGGGGCACTGGGCACTGTTTCTTTCCGTCGCTTCGGCGCAATCACGGCGTTGGCTGGTTGGGTTGCTGGCTACACTGCTGCTGTCTGCTGTGTGTAGGTACATACATGCGCATCTCCCGCAGGGGGGGGTGCTCGGTGAGCGACATGTGGTGTCTATGGTGTTGGTGGTACATCTTCTCGATGTTTTTCTTGTCTTTTTTACCTGCCCTGGTGACGAGGAGGAGGTCGGGCGGAAGATTCACTGTGCAAAGGTTTGGACGGTGAGCTGTAGGGCCATAGTACGTGTAGACTGCGTATAATTATGGGAGCCGAGAATCAACGTGGCTCCCGCAAGGTGCTGTACCTGCAAGCTGGGCTGTAACTGACCCGGTCACTTGCCCTGTTACACTAGAGGCGATATCTAAGCTATCTCTCTCCTAGCCTTGGTGAGCAGATTCATGACAGATATGCAGTCGATTACCACGTAGGTGCCTAAATGGTAGAGTGGGAGCACGCATCTCATAAATGTCCCTGGCCATCCTCGGCCTACAGACTTTGCTCCGTGCCGGTTTGCCTGGTTCAGGGGGGTTATTGAAGAGAGCACTCTGTATGAAACACGGGACACTACGGCAACAGCAAGCCACATCCGAATCCTCGGCACGAATGCGCACGAGTAGGCTTGCTTCCAAGATGCCGCTGGCCGGGGAAAAGACGCGGCCGCTTGCATTGCCGACGGCATGTGACGGGATGGGGCCCGTTGGTCACCCTTCTCGGCCGGCCAGGCCCCTGGCACATACCCGTACTGATATGCGATATCTCCGCTTACGGAGGAGGAGAGTACTATGTCATCGGATCTGGGGCCCCTCACGAAGATGCGGGAGGGCTGCACAGTAGCAACCCGTGACGATAGCCAGACCAAGTCAGAATGACTTGTCGGCTGGTCGTAACGCAGCAACAGCAACAGCACGAGCACGGCACGTAATGCCGGAGCGTCTAACCGGGCGAAACCACAGAATTATCCCGTGCCTGTGCCGTGTTACTCTGCTCCGAGTTTACCTCGTACATGGCACACAGCACACACTGCGCCGCAAGCAAGCCGGGTGTCTGGCCACGGCGTGGTTCTGCGTCGTTGAGGGGCACCGAGGGACAGATCCGACAGGGCTACGAGGTAGCTGCAGCTGCATGTGTTTTTTTGAGAAAGCCTCTCTGGTGCATCGTCGCCCCGAAATAACTATTTGCTTCCGGGCCCGGGCATCCATCCCTCAACATCACCACCAAATACACTCCATTAGCAGCACACAACCCCCCCTTGCCCCCCACCTTCGTATTAGATTAGTGATGCAGCTAGATCAGCCACAAGGTAGCAATGCAGCATGCAGATTCCGGTTGTTGGCGCCCGCATCCCCAGAATGGGCGAAAAGATGCAGAACCATTTTTTCTTTTTCTCCATCCAAGAAAAAAGAAAGGGGGAAATGGAAGCGTGGTGTGATGGATGGGCTTGCGTGCGTGCGTTTCGATGCCACGTTTGTTTCGACGAGATCAAATCGCAGTCTCGATCGATCCCATGGGATACTGCTCAACCGTTACGCTAGGTCCGTTGCGGGAAACTGCCGGTGCTTTTTGCGATGGCAAATCGGCCTTGACATCGAAGTTATCGGCTGTACGGGAGGGATATGAGGTGTGCACAACTCCTCGGGATGGGAATAACATGGAGATGGAAGTCATTGTTTGGTGGTTCAGGCTGAATCGGGTGTGCGCCGGGAGTGGCCTGCCTGGTGGTGGCGGGCTATCTGTTTGCAAGACTCATTTCAGTGGCAGACCAGGGGACCTTCAGGGACCTAATTGCTGGCATCGGTTGCATTTCCATGTTAGGTGCTTGCTTGCATCTAGGCTGCCTGCACGGTGGGGGGCAACGTGTTGTCAAAGCGCGGGCAGGAAGGCACGAAGCCGCCTTGAAGGAAAGCGGGAAGTCGCAACTTGGGCTGCTGGGGCACGCCAAAAAAAAAAGGGCACTGATTGGATTTGGAAATGAAAACGGCTTGTTGTCGGTCGTGGCTTCCGGCGCCGAGAGTTGGGCTTAGATTTCCGGGAACTTACAGTGAACAAAGCGCCCATGAATTTAGAACCGGAATCGAGACCATTTCCCCTCCGCATCCAGGGTCTGGCCGGAGCTCGCGAGATAAAGAACCCACAGGCATGGCCCCGGGTCGATGGTCAATGGGCTCCGACGATTATCGGAGACGGGAAAAGCCACGTCATGGCCTTTGTTGTCGAACGATATTCATGGGCCGGGTGGCCGGCATTCTCCGTCATTAAACTAGGTAACTCACTAGTCTGCTAGTTAACTAAAATCTCAACTATCGCTGCCGTTCTCTCTGTCATCTATCAAAGACATTACTACGTTAAGTTAGCCTTGGAGGGCTTCCATGCACTGTGCTTGTTCGTCCCAATTCCACGGATTCCTCCGCCACAGTGCGAGTGTGCCTGCGGAGGGGCGAATGCCCATCACCGGGCGTGCTGGTGACTGTCTAGCTTCTTGGTATGCTCATCCATCAACCTCTTTGCCAGCGCCACAATGGGATTGTCCTTGTCGGCCTGCTCTAGCGCCGCCTGCTGCTGCTGCTCGTTCGGCTGCGTCTCGGCGAACAGATCCCGAACCTTGCCCGACCCCGTCGCGGTCTGCACCACGGCGAGCGTCGTGGCGAACTCGGTCCGCTCCGCCGCCCCGAGCTGGATCGCGTCGAGCATCAGCAGCGCAAAATTCTGGCAGTTGTTGCTGATGAGGTTGTAGGCGGCCTTCTTCTGCCGCATCGAGTAGATGACCATCTCGCCCGCCTGCCGCAGCGCCTCGTCGTTGAACCGCGTCTCGCCCACCCGGAACGTCCGCCACTGCTCGGCGTCCACCCGCCCGTTGACGTAGATGATGTCGAGGTTCTCGTCCATCCACAGCTCGTGGCAGTAGTCGCCCACCAGCACCGCCCAGTGCTGCGACGGGTCTGGGTACTTGTGCACGTTCTCCGTGATCCACGCCCCGAGCTTGGTCCGCTCAGCAAACCACTTGCCCGCCGTCCCGCCCACCGGATGCCACCCGATCTCGACCGTCCGGGGCCGCTGGTTGGTGCGGGGCTCCGCCGCCGGGACGATGTTGGGTTTGTGGCCCAGCCCGAGCGAGTGCTCGAGCACGATCCGGCCTTTGACGAGCTCGTCTTTCCCGTGCGCGAAGCCCGTTTTGCTGGCAGGGTGGTTAACAACTACTGCTATGATGTGGCCGCATCCACGCCAAGACATCCCGTCGGGAGGGGCGCGTTGGAGTTGTGTGTGGTTACATGTCGTTACTTACAAGAGCGACTTCATCCGCTTGCGCTTGGATTGCCCTCCCTTGTCGGAACCTGATTCTGAGCTGCCCATGTCGGCGTGGGTGTTCACTCGGGTTGTAGTGGTACGACGTTTTGTGCCTCAAACCAACAGAACTGAGTTTGATTCACGAATTCAAGACCAGTGGCTGCGCCAGAGCTGAGGATATCCCCAGATGGCAGCGCCAGCTTATGTCCCACATCCCCCACTCTCCCCCAACTCAGCCCCAGCATGGCTGTGCCGCTGCCGCTGCCGCTGCTGCTGCTGCTGCCGCCCTCTCGTCTCTTTCAGCACCTCAGGTTTCTTTATAGAGTCGCCAATAATAGAATGCCCACGGCTTGGATGGAATGCGACCTAAAAACTCTTCTGAAGCTGTACGAAGCGCCCTCGGCGCTACTCGGCGCATGACGAACAAACCCGCCCACTGAGAGCGCTGGCCGCTTTGTGTGTGCGACTAAGAACACAAAAGGTGGCCCGGGAATCCCGGCCGACCTTGTTTGAGATGTTGCAGCTGCGCTGCTGCTCAAGGCAAGGGAGTCACTGGGAGTCCACACCCAAAGAAACTCGATCGATTCCAGCGCCAGGGCGCTTAACGGGAAAAGGTTGACAGCCCCGGCTATGCCGGGAGAGGACCTGGGGGGAGGGGAGGGCGACGCGATCGGCACACCTCGGAGCTTCTTTCTCGATTCCTCCTGCACACCGATTTCGTGCCAAATCGCTAGCTCCCTTTCTGCGGCCCTTGGCACCAGGAATGAGGACACATCCTGCAACGCATGACGTTACTCGGTTTACAGTCAGATCCAGATTTGTAGACAGAGTAACTAGTAGGTAGTTACGTCTGTACATGTCATGTCGGTGATTTCTGCAAGAGACAAATGATGGAAAGCTATTCGTAGCCTTCCCGCCAAGGTGTTTTAATACTGCGCAGAAGCTCCCTAGAATCCCACGGCCGTTCTTCGGCCAGCAGCCAACCGGGTGTTTGCAGCCGTGCACGGCAGACACTGAGACGGGCCCCTGGGCCGGGTTGGATTTTGCGGAATGGTGGCTGGCTGGGCGTGACTGACGGCGTGTGATTGAACCAAACTCTGTGTCCATGTGCCCGGCTTGACCCAACCGAGAGTCGGGGGCGTGGCAGGGGTGGGGGGATTGTGTGTGTCGGATCGCTAACGAGTCCTGGACTGGGTGGCCATTGTCAGCTTTTGTCTTCGCTGTACACATCTCACCGAAATGATTTCCTCTTTTTTCGCCTTTGGTAAACTTTCAACAATCAAACGGGATTTCGAAGACAAAGCTCAATCGCAAAAGCGATCGATCTCGTCGCCAAGGGGGTTTGCGGCGGGGCGATTGAAACGGCCCAGCGTCTTTGATTTCTCCATGGTCGGGGATCCATGGTTCGCGCAAACCGTTTAGGGCATGGTCTGGCCTGTGGCCTGGAGTCTGGCGGCAGAACCTGAACCCTGGATCAGAAATATGGGGTCCTGCCTCAACTGACCAACAGGAAGCTCATCTGCAGGACCCCGAGTGGCGGAGAAAACGGCATTAGTCCCGGAAAGGAAGCCTATCCCCAAGCGTGCGGTGCGGTGCTGCACTGTGCTGCTCCACGGCCTGGGTCCCCTTCCCGCTGGGCCGGGAATCCGTCTCAACCACTCACTGGTCCAGCCGCCCACCCACCGGGTTTTGTTGGGCCACCGAGACGAGATGACCGAATCGACCCGATTCTTGCCATTCCATCTCACACAGTGTTAAATCTGTCTACCGTAGACGGTGCCCCGCAACCAGCAGGCGGAATGATCACCGCGACTGGGGGGGGTCGACCGACCTCCACTGCAAGATGCACCTGCCCTGCCCTGCACCCGCTGTGCTGTGACATTGCGCCCGCCCTCATTTCCATCCCCTGCCTTTCTTTGCACATCCCAGCCAGGGCCGGGTTTGTTCTTTTCTCTCTCACCCCGTCTCCTGCATCCTGCGTGCCGAACTTTCGACACCCCTTCCCTTCTTTCTTCGGCCTCCACATCGCGAAAGAAACGCGGCGCGACTTTCTCGACAAGTTGCGAAGAGGATACGAATAGTTGCAGAGGTCGACGGCGAACTGTACCGGACGATCGGACAGCGGCAGGAAATCCATAACCGGTCCACTGGCTGAGACGAACCACGCAACGCTGCCACAACCTGCCACCCACCCAATAACAGCCCGTCGGGTCCGACCGTGCTTTTCAGCTTTCCCGTCACTCTGGTTTCTGGAACCGCTGGGTCCTCCCTCCTCTCCACACTCGCCCCTCTCCATCAACCAACCTTCATCCGATCGTCATACAAACGATTGATCAGTTGTCGTCTTGTCTCTTCCAACTCCGGCTTGATTAAACCGTATTGACACGCGGTCCCCGACAATTATCGATTTTTGCGACCTTGTCAGAATCGCCAAGCGAATCACGCACCCGACAGCGTGTAATCGGGACGTTGCACGACTGAGACGTATTTCGCTACTTGCATTGTGGTACTCGGGACTTTGGGGCTGCCGATTGTGAATTGTTTGTTCGGCCTTCCGAAGTCGCCTGCGCTGTGACGGGCGAACTCCCTGCATCACGGTGTAAGTGCTGCGCGCATATCTTGTCATTTTTCACGCTCTTGCTCCTTTTGGACGACACGATTAAGCCGTGCACTGCCCACGTGTTGAGATGCAGCATCGCTGACACTGAATTTAGTATCTGATCAAGATCGGGTAATCCCGTGTGGTTTGGTTTTAAATCGGGATCACATACTCACCAAGATGGGCGCACCGATACTGGCTTCGGCCGCTCACGCCGTTCCGGCGCTCGAAACTGGCGGCCACGTCATGGATGCTTCCATCACCTCCAGAGAGACCAAGGGCGGCCGCAGGCTATGGTACCGCATGAGGGTCATCCAGCAACCGGAGCGCGCGAGAGCCTGCGGTTCTGGTCCGAAGTGTAAGTGAACCCGATATTCGTCTCAAGCGATGCGAGATCTGACGGCGTGTATGCAGCATCGGCCGACCGTCGCCCTGTTGACCCGCCTCCCGTTGTGGAGCTGCGTATCTATGAAGGGCAGACCTGGGACCAGGCGCAGGAGAAGGACATCACTTTCGTCTACAACGCCAACTTCTTCCTCTTCGCTACGCTCGAGCATGCTCGCATCATGGCCCACGCCCGCGGGTCGGCGTCTTCTGCTAACACGCCGCCTGTGCTTACCGGCATGCCCGTTTCCGGCATGGCGTATCTGGACCGGCCGGAAGAGGCTGGCTATTTCCTCTTCCCGGATCTCTCGGTAAGGCACGAGGGCCGGTACAAGCTGACCTTCAACCTGTACGAGGAGACCAAGGAGGACAAGGACAAGGATAAGGAGCGCGATGTCGAAAGCCAGCCGCCTCTCACCGGCCTCAGCCCCGCCACGGGAGGCTCGTTCGATTTCCGCATGGAGGTCAAGTCGCAGGACTTCATCGTTTACAGCGCCAAGAAGTTCCCGGGTCTGGCCGAGAGCACCGCGCTCAGCCGTGTGGTGGCCGAGCAGGGATGCCGCGTCCGTATCCGCCGTGACGTGAGGATGAGACGCCGCGATGGAAAGGGTGCTGGAGACTACGACAACGCCGAGGAGGAGTACAACCGCAGGAGGAGAACGGCGACGCCGGATAACCGCAACAACGACTTTGCTGCCCGGGCGCGGTCGATGAGCGGTAGCACGGAGCGCACGCCGTATTCAGCTGACCCACAGCGCCGGCCGTCCATGGCGGATTATCCGTCGCAGTATGCGCAGAACCCGCCCGCCGGTGGCCATCTGCAGTTCCTTGGTGGGAACGCTAGCTCGCAGTACCCTGCTGCTCCACCACAGCCGTTTGCGCAGCCTCCGTCGGTCCCCGCATCGCCCGTGTACCCGCCCACCCAGGCCGCTCCCTACCAGATGCAGGCCTCATATCCGCCTCCGCCCCCGCCCCCTGCGCCGAAGCCGCACAGCAGAGAGCGGACGCCTTCCCAGTCGGGGTACGCCCCGATCAACCCGGCTCCTCGCCGCGAGAGCATCCACCACGACTACCGCCCGTCTGGCCCCATCCAACTCCCGCCGCTGCCTCCTCCCCCCCCTTACTACCCGCCGACGCCGCAGCAGTCGCACATGCCACCCCCGCAGCCGCCGCAGGTCCTCCCGCCTCTCCAGATCGACAGCAACAGCAAGAACAACAACCGCCTCCCGATGCCGAGCCCGACGGCTCTGGCCAACAGCGCCCCGCGCCCTCTCGCCTCGCTCGCGCCGCTCGCGCCGCTTATGCAGAGCACCAGCAGCAGTACCGGAAAGGGCCCGGTTCACCCGGCGACCCTGCCGCCGCCGGCCGTGTACGCCGGGGCCAAGCGGGCGCACGACGAGTCGTTCTGGTCCGAGCCGGAGCACGGGCGATACCAGAACGGCACGCGGGACAAGGGGAGGTCGGAAGACATTATCACCGACCCTACGTCCATGCCGTTCAGACGTGCCGACGGAACCGAGGCGGATGGCATCAGGTTGCGGTACTAAGTGTATGGGAATTGCGAAAGGTTGCGTGCGTTGTTGGGGTTGGCTGTCGCGGGTTTTGGTGTTGGGGGAGTTTTCTCGTTCTCTTCGCTTCCTTGTCTTGTTCGTTTTTCCAAACGCCTATATGAGTCAACGATGGGTTGGCTTGCTGGCTTTGATTTCGTGGTGCATATTGCTGGCGCGCCCCATTCTGGGTACCGCACGAAGGAGGAGGATTTCAGGGATGGGGCCGCCTGCCTTTTCAACTTGGCTTTGGCATTGACACTGGCGCTTGTTTTGGGATAGGGTGATTCCCATGGCCGCACTCGACACACATTCACTGCAGATTTTCTTTTCTTTTTTTCCGTTGCGGATAGCTCGCTCGATACACGACGGACGTCGCTCTTGTTTTTTGTTCTATTTTGTTTTTCCCAATCCATATACATTATACAGCATGGACAAGCTCCGTGGAGCTCGGAATACTTTGTACTTGGGGCAACTTCACAAGTGAGCTATCGCTGGCCGGATGAGGGAAGATTGATGGATCTATTGCGGGGCAAAGGAAGGAAAGGAACAACTGGGATTTGGGTTCTTCTATGTTGGAATAGGTCTGGTATGAATATTAGGTTTTCACATGCGTTTCCAGAACACACGGTGACTAGCCCGACATGTCCGACAATGATACTTTGTAATCTCGAGTCCGTCTCATGAAAACCTCGAACCCCTTCGCCATGGTTTAGAGCGGCGCAGTTGGTGGAGTCAATCCGACTTGGAGCTGCATGATTGGGCCGTCCTGTTCCTGGCTCCTGCGAGCGGGCCGTTGCGTGGGAAGAGGCGCTGGGGCATTGGAGGGTGGTTGCCCGGTCGGCCAGACGCAGGGTGTGGACGGGCCATCTTAAGAGGCGGCCAATGTCAATAACAGACGGGGTGCCCACTGTCCACTGCGTCGCTGCCCCTTTCTCTTGCCCGTCTTGTGTTGTTTGTCTTGCGTCTGCACAACTTTGAAACGAGTGCATTGATTGCCTTGCACTGCGTTGGTTTTTAGTGCATTTTTCCTTTGGGAAGGGGACGATTTGCACTGGTTTTTGTCTGGGCGTTTCGTTGTCATTCGGTTGCTGGGTGGGTGCTGGCTGACCAGGGAAAGTAAACAAAACATTCCTGGCTCTCGCGCCCAGTCGCCAACCGCAACCGCATCCGCCATTTACAACCAACAAGCCACCGACCGACCACATCGTCGCGCCACCGCCGGTAGCACGGCGCGCAAATCTGGCAGACTGCGGTATTGAAAGCTGCAATCGCAACACAACCTAAATCAATATACACAAAACAACCAGAAGGAAACAAACCACGACATCATCGTTTACATGCCATCCACCGAACCCAACACCACCACCAAAACCAGCCACTCACCATGGCCTCCTCACCAGCCTCAACCTCCTTCCGCACCCGCCTCCAACAACAACAACAACACCAGCAAAACCCTCACCACAACCACCACCACCACCCCACAAAACACACCTCCCTCCCCCCCCTCCAAATCCAAACCCACAACATCCCCCCTCTAGAAGACACACCCACTACCACCAGCGCCAGCCCATGGCCCACCCACCACCGCCACAGCGCCGCCCTCACCAGCGCCGCCATGACCCTCAGCGCGGGCGCCGTCTCCCCCTCCTCCGACCGTCTGCGTCTGCGCCACGCCCAGCAGCGCCATTCGCTGCTTAGCCAACACCCTGTTAGTGCACACCCATCGAGTGCGAGTGGGGGGGGCAGTGCGGGTGGGGGTGCGGGTGGGCATGCGTATTCGTACTCGGCGGGGAGCGCGGTGGGCGGGGCAGGGGGTGGTGGTGGTGGTGGGCGCCCGCCGCTGTCGCCGAGGGGGTATTCGGCGGCGGTGACGACGGGGCTGAGTCGGTTTGTGGAGGGGTCGATGAATGATCGGGTGTCGGCGGCGCCGCCGAGGGGGTTTTTGGAGAGGGAGGGGGAGGGGGAGGATGAGGTAGAAGATGAGGATTTGAGGGGGGAGGGGAGTGGAAGTGGGGATGGGGGGAACGAGAGGGGGAGTGGGGGGGAGAGTGAGGGGAATATTGTAAGGGGGGAGGGGGAGGGGAGCAGAATGGATGGTGGGGTGAGGACGGTGGCGGGCGTCATGAGGGTGGAGAAGCCTTCGTTGAGGCTTGTTGATAGCGGTGGAAGTGGCGAGGGGGGGGATTGGGAGGATGAGGATGCTCCTGGGTTTGAGTGGGGGTATAGGAGCCGTGGTGTTGATGGGCATCGTGCAAGGGGCGGGGGGTTTGCTACGGCCGGGAGAGGAGGTGGCGGCGTCGGCACTTCCTCGAGCAGATATGCTCTGCGCAGACCCCGGAGTACCGCCGGTTGGGTACGCTCCTCGGCTGCTTCTATTGCTGCACCTACTACTTCTAGTGGTGCGAACGGCCAGCAGCAACAAAGGACTGGCGTGGTCAAGAAGACGAGCTTCCTCGCCCCGCTGTGGGATGGGGTTCGTGAGAAGCTGAACCTCAGCAAGTCGAAATCGTCGGGGAGTATCGGGAGGGTTGTCAACTCGGTTGTTGGTGGCGGTGGTGCGGACAAGAAGATCGACCGCGAGAAGGAAAAGGCCCGGCTTATGGGCATCGAGGAGAAGGAGAAGGTCGCTTCGCCGCCACCGCCGCCGGGGCCCGCGTACCCCAGCCGAGAGGAGGTTATGGAGAGTTACAAGAACCTCGTCGCGTCGGGCTTTTTTGAGGCGCATGCCATCCGGGGCGGCCGACACCCCTTACGGTCCGGCGGCGCTGCAGGCAAAGCCTTTGCTGAGAGCATGGTTATCCCGGAAACATCGCCAGCACCGAGCCGGAAATCCTTCTCGGAGCACATGGCTGAGGCTGGAGCCGCCGCCTCGTCGCCGGCCAGGTCCTTCGCCGACCACATGGCCGCGCAACAACCACCCGCCCCACCCCTCTCGTCGCCCACACGGAGAACCATGGCCCCTCCTGCACCCCCTCCTAGGGGCTCATCCCAAAAAAAGTCTGACCTCCTGTCCTCCCCACAGCGCGGCACCAAGCGGGGCGCGTCGATGGACCTTGCCACTGACGCTGAGGTGGTCACCCGCAAGCTCGTCAAGAAGCTGCGCCACTCAGCCTCGCGTCTGTCGGTGGAGTTGACGGGTGTTAGAGACAACTACTACTCCAACTATGGCACGCTCAAGGCCCGCCCGTCCACCTCGTGCGGTGCCCCCGGCCCGCTCTCCCCCACCTCCTCCGTCTTCAGCGGCATCACCTCCCCGCCGTCGACCAGGGTCTCTATGGACAGCATCAGGTCACCCAGGTACGGCAAACTAACCAAGCCCAAAGACGGCCGCCGCCGGCGCATCCTAGGCCTCAGCCGCCGCAACCGCTCCCCAGTACGAGCGTCAGCGCCAGTAACCACTGCCCCCACCGCAGCGGACCCGGACGCCATGATGATCGACGAGCCGGAGCAGGCCGCCGCCACACAGGCCCAGCCCGCTGCCGTTGCCGCCATCGCCACTATGGCCAGCCCCAAACCTCACAGAAACATCACCCCGCCGCCCGCTTCCTTCCGCACCAACCACCCGCGCAGCCTGCGCAGCAGCGACACCTCCGGCAGCAGCGCCATAACCGCGCAGCACGAGCCGCTGAGCGTGGTGCCCGACCCAAACCAGGGCATCCCCTTCGTGCCGCGCATCCCGCGCGAGTTCTGTGATGCCATGGCCGCTCTGGTGCCGCCGGCTGCGGCTGCGGCTGCGGCTGCGGCGAGCGGTGCGGTGGTGGTGGTCGCGGGTGAGGGGAAGGAGGAGGCAGGGGAGGACGGGAAGGGCAAGCCGATGAACCGCGATTCGGGGCTTGGTGAGGATGTCGAGAATATTCCCGTTTGGGGGTAATCTTGGCTGGCTCCTCCCATGCCTTGGGCGGTTGGCTGTCTTGAGTTCTTCCATCCGTCGTTTCTTCTCCTCTCTTCTTCCTCTCTCCCTCTCTCGGCATCGGGCAACATTTACGAGCCGACAAAATTGTCTTTCCCACGGCCAGCCCGGTATCACTGGACGGTGTGGCTCGGCGGCGGCGGTGTTCTGTGTTTATTATATTCTCCTTTGTCATATTTTCCTTTTCTCTCTCTCACACAATCTAACCAACCAACCTATCTCCCTACCGGCCGGGCCAGGAACAGACAGACGGACGGACTAGGAGCACTTCCCTCGACCGGATCTCCTCAGCCCGCCTTTTGTTTTCCCTTCTAGGCCCGGTTTGATGATCGAACCTTTTTTGACGACTTGACGACGACGTTCCGGAACGAGGGCGCCTTTTATTTTTCGCGGAGATGGGAAAATACATACGGGGTGCAGGGCTTATGTTATGAGGCACAGTACAAACAAAGTTATGGGACTGGGCTGTATGTACAAGTTACTGTTTCTAGATGCACGACCTGTTTTCGGGGGCCGACAAGGCCTTGCTTTTTATGGTGCTGGAGCGCCCCTTGGAAGGGCTACCCCTAGGATAAGGGGGGGCCTTGGCCGTGTTGGGGCTGCAGACAGACAGATTGGTGTTTGAGGAGGGTGTTGTTGCTGCTTGGGGATGAGAGTGGCTTGTTGTGGTTCTTATTATATATATGTTGCCAAACAGTGGTGGCGAGAATAGCTGTCAATGATGATTATGACCTGTTTATAACAACATCTTGGGGACCAGAGCGGGGAGATGATTCCGAGTGTGACGCGAACGGGAGTCGGTTGTTGACATACAACGGTGGTTGGGGTGGCAGAGTCATGGTAGCAGTGCGTCTTTCGAAAGCTAGGGGGGCATTATTCCAAGAAGAAAACGACTTCTGTGATATCACATATCTAAGCTGGGAGATGACAATGAAAATTCCAAATAATAATAATAACAATAATAAATCAAAAAGCTCACCTACCGACCCCATCCGCCGGTCGGATGAGGGCTGCAGGCTACGAAAAACCCCGTTGGGTTTTTTCTTCGCGAGGGGGGAGTCGAACCCACGGCCTCTTTCGGTTGGCGTTCCAACCGGGTCCCCCCCAATGCCGTTGAGCCAACCGGTGTTGGTTCGAATTGGGGGGGGTCGGTGACAGTGTGGGATGGGAAACCTGTATGTATACCGTGGGCGGCTGGTTATGGGGTACGAGGAAGGAGCGCGGTCGGTGAGGATTGGGATGAAAGTGGAATTTAGTCTTGTTTGATTCGCCGTCAAGTCATTCATTACATTACCCAGCCCATCTCTATGTATGATATTGCCCGGGACCATCACATGCCCCAATGCCCCCCCTTTAACCCAATCTAGTCTATGTATGCATGTATGCTACCACGAGCGCGGCTGTCGAACAGCCACCTCAACCTATCTCAAACCCCAATAAATAAGAGTGAAGATGCAACCTTTCGTCTCATAACACCTGTATGTAAGTCACTTCACCATGCGGCTGGCTCATGCGCCAGCCCACCGCAAGACGAATTCGTAAACGCTCATGGTGACGATGGAGGCCGGTATGGAGCGCATCAGGTGCGGCGTCAGGCCGCCATACAAGGCCGACCAGCCCTCCTCGGCCCCGATCGAGCGTACGCAATGGACGAGGCCGGCGTACCTGGGCACGCCGTTCTCCATGGGCTGTCGTAGCCTTGTTGTTAGGACCTAAGTGACCGGACGGAGCTGGTTAGTTGCGAGTATGTGGTGGGAGTTGGGGTAGGAGCCGGCGTACCTCGTAGGGGTATGTGGCCAAGCTGGCAACCAGTTTGGCCGCCCCCGCGGCGCCGCTGCTGCTGAGCCAGTGCTTGACCTCGCCCCAGATGGTGGCATCCTGTGTCCCAGCCCCGCCCAGCGCTTCGTGGGAGAGCGACTTGAGCTTCTCGTAGGTAACGAGGTGCAGGACCGTCTCGGCCGTGCCTAGGTAACTCGCACAGAGGCCCCTGTATAACCCACGAACGCCCTCCTGCCGTAGGACCTGCCGCACGCAGTCCAGGCTGTCATTGTACATCCTCGCTGCCTCGCCGCCGGCCACCTGTGCCCGTGATGCGTCGAGCTGCAGCCTTGTCTTGATGAGCCAGATGGGGTTGGTGAGGGTGTTGGTTGTGATGCCCGCGGCGACGGCGGCCTGGGCGTGGACTATGGCGGCATCTTCTTGGCGGTTGAGCAGACGCGCCCCGAGCGTCTTGCAGTTCCCGTACACGTAAAACCTGATCGCGGTCGTGGAGACGACTCCCGAGAGACTGGGTCCGAGGCCGCGGAAGAAGGCGCGCCAGCCTTCGGTGCGGTGTATGGAGCCGAAGATTTGGGCTGTTTCTCGGATGTGCCGTAATGGTGCGCCGATGAGGCCGGTAGCGGCGGGTGTTGCTTGGGGATGGAAGGGGTGCGCCCCTCCCCCCGCGTGTAGCCGGTAAAGGTCGGATTGGAGCCTCGTTTTCAAGACGTCGAGCGGAGATGTTATTATCGAAGTGACCAAGCCTCCGCTCCTATGGAAAGGTCCTGGTGGATCAGATGATGCATGACTCGCTTGGGAGGGGGAGGGGGCGTTGGGTGCTGAGGAGAGAGGGGTTTGGGCAGGGACGACTCACGCTCCAGCAATCAAGTGCACCAAAGGTTGTACGGTTTTCTGTTGTGCCGATTCTCGTCTAGGGGTGTTTGGCGACACCGCCTTGACTCTAGATTGTGCCGTAACATCCATTTTCCATTTTGCCGACTTGAGGTTTTTGGGGGGGCTGGTTGAAGTTCAGTCGAAGCAGTTCAGAGTTTCTGTGGCTTGCTTTTACTGGGATGGGCCGAGAACGCAGGCGGTTGTTTTCTAAGCATTTGAACTTACGAATAAACTAGTCGACAGTACCTAATTCAACTTAGCATTTTACTTGAAAATAAAATAAAACGCTAATTATACCAATCTGCCCGGCCTACTCAGGCACAAGCTACTTATACTAAGTGTGATGGCACTTGACCTCTATCGCGTTCAAGATACTTGTACATTCTGAGCGCTTGTTGCTCTGTTTATCCCCGGCCGCAATGGCTCAGCATGCAGGCATGTCACCATCGCAGATCGCCCTCGGTTCGCCTTGCCGATTGCGTAGCTCAGCTTGGCGTCTTCTGGCTCGGTTCCACTAGCTATATTTATTTTTACAACCACTCGGTAAGTCCATTGTTATCGTTGAACCCAGGTCAACTTGCACAGTAGCACAGTATATGCAAAAGCATCACTACCATATCCTAGCCCCTATCTACGTAGCAAACATGGAAGCCGTCCTTACAACAAGTACGCCACATAGCCTTCAAGCATCTGTCTCCGAACGCGTGCCCGGCCCCCCGCGGCTACGAAGTCATCCCTGGTAGGATAGCCCAGCTTGTTCCGCACGCACGTCCTCCTCCTCGCGTCGCCGGCGTCCGGGCCCAGTTCTTTGCGTTCCCACAAGTCGCGGTAAATACCAGTCGTGTAGATCGGCTCCTCTGGATCTACACGAACACGGTTGCTGTCGCCACCTAGGATGGGAAACGGGCTTTCCGACGGGGGTTCGTCGGCCAGCATAAAGTCGAGGAAAGCCTGCCGCTGCTCGGGCAGCAGCTGATATATGCGATAGGTAAATTTGTACCGGTCCGAGTGGAAGTATATGGCGCCTGGGTCGGCGTCCGGGGTGATTGCTGGGTCTCGCCGGTCGAAGAGCACAACACCGCCGAGGATGCGCGCTTCGGCCCAATAGCCTACCATATCGGCGACACGCCTGGGATACTGATCGTGATCGACATACCACCTGTGATAGAAGAGGGATGGGGGCGGTCCCTCGGGGTGCCACGTCCAGTATAAGGAATCCGACTCAGGCGGGGCCCATTCGGTGATACCGTCGTCCTTGTGCACGCTGGTGTCACGCTCGACAAGGAGGGCGGCGATTTGGTGGACGGCAACGGCAACCAGTTCGATCAAGCACGTCTGGAACCCCATCGACCCCGGAGCACAGGCGCGGTAATCGTGGAGTAGCTGTTGTTGCGTTCGTACCCGTCAGGTATGAGCCGTGGGGGAGGGGAGGGGGGGCTAAATGTTAAAACGCACCTCCGGATCAAAGGACAACATCTCCAACCGGAAGCCATTACAAAACTCCCGCGCCTTGTCCAACATGCCCGGGCACAACTGATCATGGGCGTGGTCGATGGGGTGGGCGCCATAAGGTTCGATTATAGCTTCGTAAGCGACATCGCCGGTAGGAAGGCCGTCGATGATCTGTGCGTAGGTGACTTCTGCAAGCTCTGTGGAGAGGATCCTGTCGATGGCGCGGACGAGGAGCTGGCGGTGCTCCCCGCCAAAGTCCACAGTGGAGAGCTGGCTGGATGCTACGGTCTCGATCATGCTGTCAACGGGGGGTTCGGTGGCGAGTAAGAGGAGGGTGATGAGGTAAGAAGAGGGGGAGGGAGAGGAGGGAGAGGAGGAGGAAGAGGGGAGACGGTTGTCCGGTGCGCGGATGGCAATATATAGGGCACAAGGCAACCAGGACAGGCATATGGCCCGTTGGCTGCGCGCTATGTCACATGCCCCCCCCCCCCCCCCCACCGTCACCAACAGCTCTCCCACCCAACCAATCAAATGCATACGCACCATACCATAAGTATCTCTGTGAGGAAAGGCGTTGGGCCGAGGTTGGATCGTCCCCTAGGTTAGAGAGTAGGTGTTGTTGATGCTTTCCGTCCCCTGGAGGGAAGTCGTTCCCACGTCTGAAACCACGAGAGATACCACACCAACCCTCTCCTGCCAACCCCCTCATGTCTCCATTACCCACCTCACCAGATAGAAGGAAACCCTGAGCTCAACGCAACCAAGTCTGTTCATACAACCAGTGATGCTATCGCCAACAATGACACTCTGCTATGCTGATGTGTAGGACTACTCGTATAACCATGAACCGAAAGCCATGCGACCCCTGACAACTGATACCCTGAGAGAAAGAAGAGACACCGTTTGCCCGTGACCTACACCCCTAGGTATAGCCCCACGAGCATATCCAACTCCACCCGTGCCATACTACAGACTATCCAATTCACCATAGCGCCAGACCAACCCCCTTCTGGGAACACTCAACCTCCCGCCCCTTCATATGCGCAACTCTCCCATCTCCGCAACCACACTTGCCTTCGCGCCCATCCCAGCCCCACCCTCACCAAACCCTTCGTCGGCGAAAGCCTTCCGGTACTGTCACAAACAAACAGGTCAGCACGTTGCACATCCCCCATCTCATACCCCAAGAACAGTCAGACACACAAGATGGGGAGGGGGGATACTCACAGCAAACACAAAATTCACCACCAACGCCACCGCCAACGCCACACTCACCACCAACGGCCCCAGCAAGAAATCAAAGTCCTTCCCACTGCGCTGAACAATCATCTCCCTGCGCCGCACCACCACCCAATAGCTCCACGCACCCGCAAACACCGCCACCCCCACAAAAACCACCCCCATCACCTGAGCCAGCCCATTCCCGCTACCACCACCCGCCGAGTACAGGCTAACAGCAAGGCCACCAAGCAGCACGCAGATGTGCTGCCACTTGAGGAAGGTGCGCTCATTGGCAAGCCAGACCTTGGGCTCGATCTGCAGCGGGCCCGCGTTCTTGATCCACTCGGTCGGCTCGACGACGCCCGGGGGAAGGGTGGCGGCGCTGCCCTGGCGCTGGCGGGCCTCGCGGGCTTGTTTGGCGCGGGAGTACTTGGAGAGCGAGAAGCCCGGGAAGACGGAGGAGAGCGTGCCGTAGTTGAGGCCCGATCGCCCGGGCTGGGACTCAGGTGGTTGTTGGTCTTCGGTTTGGGGTTGGTTGCCGTGGTTGGGCGTGCTCGGCTCGCCGGCTTCGTCGGCTTGCGCGGCGCTGCCCCGGGAGAAGCGGGCTGATTTGGGGGTTTGGGCGGGGGTTTCGGCTGCGAGCCGGTCGGCGAGGTAGGATCGGGCGACGGGCGAGCTACGGGTGGGTTTGTAGGAGCCGAGCTTGGTGCCGAGGAAGCTGCCGACGACTTGTTCGTTTTCGGCGCGCTGGGCGCGGCGGGACTCTTCCGCTTCGAAGGCGACCTGCGGGTCTTTGCGAATATCGGTATCGAGGTCGGAGAGCCAGAAGGGAAGACTGTTGACGTAGTCCTCAAAGAGCGAAGCGGTGCCGTGGACGAACTTGGAGAAGCGTGGGCAGGGGTGGACAAGATGGGAGCCGGTCAGGTCTTGAATCCAGGCCGGGCGCTTGCCGCGGCTGTCTTCCCTCAACTTGATCTCAAGGACGGCGTAAGGGAAGCGGGATACCTCGCTCTGGTTGATGTTTTTGAAGGGGTACGTCATGTTGCTGTTATCAATGTCCGCGCGGTGCCATTCCTTAGGATCTCGGCACGGCCGGTCGCGGTCGAGTGTGTCTTCTCGTATGAAGGCAATGTCGGTGTCAATCGATATGCGCACGCGGTCGTCGCCCGGCTTCTGGAAGGCGTTTCGCTTGTAATTGGCCCTTACCATCGGCTCAAGCTTGTTCGCACGGGCAAACTCCTGGATGGCATCCGCTGTCGATTGGAACGCCTCGACGTCTTCCACCTTTTGGCCCTTCCTCTCCATCTTCTGCACCGACTTTTCCATCTTGTACTCGCCGTCCAAGAAAGGTTTGATGTACTTCTCCTTGATTACGAACTTGCGCTCCTCGCTGGTGCCGTTATCGTGCTGGATCTTCTGTTCGAAGGAGATGTCCGGGCGCGAGCTCAGCTGGCCGTACCAGCGTAGGCGCAGGGACGACGCCTCGGTCTTCCGCTCAACCTTGTTCAGGTAGAGGTCAAACTTGGGGTTGTCAAAGTAGACCGACGTGATAGTCGGGTCCTGTTGTCCGTCTACCTCCTTGGCGGACTGCTCGCTGTACACCAATGCTGGCAGCCGACGGAGGATGTACGTCTTGACCTCGAGCAGATTGTCCGGGTGCACCCAGAACTTGTGCGCCGTGTACTTCTCCCCGTTGTGCGTTTCGGGCTGGCTGTTGGGGTCGACGGGGTAGGCATCGCTCGCTCCAGGCTCCTCGAGCTGCTGGCGGATGGCGAAGTACATGAGGGACAGCTTGTTGAGCAATGGCCAGTAGGCTTGCTCCGAGTTGAAGGGCCGCTTAGCCAGGCTAACCATCATCATGGGGCGGATCTTGTAGCGGTCGCCGCGCTTCCGGTCATGTTTCTTAACAATCTTGAGGAAGCCCGTGTAGTTGAGGTTACTATACTTCTGCAACTCCTTGACCTCGTTCGTGATGGCGTCGAGCTCGGCCTCCAAGTCCTTGAGCTGCTGCGGGTCGGTATCCGACTTCGGCTTGCCCTCCTCGGCCGTGGGCAAATCCTTGAGCTTCTCGAAGGCGCTGTCGATGCGGCGACGCAGGCTCTCAACCTGTTCCGCCTGGAACTCGGCGACTTTGTCGAGCTGGACGTTGAAGATCTCTTCGCAAAAGCGGTTCTCGTCATCTTCGGTCCATGGCGTCTCCTCATCATCGGGCTCGTTCTCGCGCAGAAGGCTCTTGAGTTTCCCATAATCGATGTATTTGTCCTGCCATGGCGGGTAGACCGACAATCGGAGGGTCTTGCCGAAGCGCATCGTCGCGAAGCCTCTGGGCTGTCGGTGTGGGCGAAAAACGTGGATTGGCTGGCGGTGTGAATATTCAAAATAATGATAAACAATGAGATAAAATGCCCGCCTAAACCTGCGCAAAACCCGCCCTAATCGTACAATTGACAAGCCGGGTGTTGTCAATGTCAAGTTGTAGAAAAGCAGAAAACTGAAGAAGAGAGCAAACTAGCATTCTAACTCTCGTCATTGCCACCACCAACCTCCCCCCACACATGGCATGGCACGGATCTCGGAGCCCTGCCGAGTGCCCCACAGCAGTTGCTGCAGCACCCTGCAGAACCCGCAGCTGGAGACCTGGACACGACAACACAATTGCAACCTCTTCCAAGGGCTCAGGTTTGTCAAGAAAAGCGCATGGTTTGAACATTAAATCAGCATTGAAGCAAGCTTCGATAAAGAGCCGTGTGTCATATGGAGGTTATCTCTCTTGCATGTGCTCTCCTCATGCTGAATCAGTTCACTAAACAGAAGTACCACCCTCTGTAACGGTACCAATTGAGCTTGCCTGCCCGGTGCCAGAACACCGCTGCCATTGACCAATCGATGTCCCCACGTGCTCCGTAACAGGGCCCACACCAGCAACAAGCTTTCAGCTGTGGTGGGCACCCGGTCAGAAGGGCTAGACTCTGAAGTAAAAACAAGGGCGAGGTGGCCCAAAGCCTGAGCGAGCTCCCAAAGGTGCCTGGCCAACACTTGTTATCGAAGCGGGATACTCTGAGACGACGTTGGTGAACTTGCGTCTAGTCATGCAGCGGTGGTTTTCTATGTCAAACCACGAAGTCAAGATTGTTCATCTTGCCAAGTTTGACGGTACCAAAATCATCCTGCGTCCTGGAGCGACCACAACACGACACTCTCAACACCCAGGGCCTGTGCTTAGGAAAGGATGCTGAGGGGAAGACATTGCGAGGAGAAGCCGAGTATAAGAAACAGAAAATGAGAAATCGAATAAGAGAAATAAAATAAAGTAAAGTAAAGAAAGAACGAAAAAGAAAGAAAAAAGAGAAAGAAGAAGAAAAAAAGAACAAAGGAAGAAAACAGAAAAGAAGAAGAAAAGAACAAAAAAGAAGAAAAGAAGAAAGAAAAAAGAAAGAAAATAAATAAAAGAAGTAAAAGAAAAGATACTAAATAAATGAATATAGTTTGATGGTTTCCACATCATGGACACACACACCACCATAGGAAACAAATCACCACTATCAGAGTCAACAACTCGTTCTCAGAATGGTATCAGCGTCATAAAATGCAAAAGACGAACAAAGAAGCTATGCTAGATCCGCGCTCATGAACCCATGCCCATCATATAGCCATGCCCATAATAGGAAAAGACACATGCCTCGTAACTAAACCCACATTCATATCTCATCCACCTCATTTCCCTCTGTTCATCATAACTACCTAGTGCGCACCTCGCTCAAGCCCAAGGCATCATCAATCACCCCTCAAGCAGCGACCGGCTCGACCGCCGGCATCACCGTCGCCGCCCCAGCAGCAAACACCTCCTCGGCAGTGTGCTTGACAATGCCGCCCGTCACAGGCAGGTTGGTGCATTTCTCGAGGTAGAGATCGACCTCGCGCGCCGCCTGGCGGCCTTCGTTGATGCCCCTGATAAACGTCACCGTCAGTATTCGTTATATCCAAGCTTCACATTAGAAGAAAGGGGGTAACTCACCAGACAATCAGCGACTGTCCCCTGCGGCAATCGCCCGCGGCAAAGATGCCCTCCACGTTGGTCGCATAGCCACCAGCGGGCGTCTTGACGTTCTTGCGGCCATCCTTCTCGATCTCGTCACCCAACACCCTGCCCTCGGGGCCCAGGAAGCCCATGGACAGCAGGACAAGGTCGGCGGGGAAGAACTGCTGGGAGCCATCGATCTTGTGCATCTCCCAGCCGCCGGCGGGGGTGCGGGTCCACTCGACCCGCACCGTGTTGATGCCCTTGACACGCCCGGAGCCGTCGTCGACAAAGTCCTGCGACATGATGCAGAACTCGCGCGGGTCCTTGCCCATGTGCTGGCGCACCTCGCTGTGGCCGTAGTCGACGCGGTACACGCGCGGCCACTGCGGCCAGGGGTTGTCGTTGGCCCGCTCCGCGGGTGGTTGCGGGAGCAGCTCGAAGTTGATGACCGACGCCGCGCCGTGTCGCACCGACGTGCCGATGCAGTCGTTGCCCGTGTCGCCGCCGCCGATCACCACCACGTGCTTGCCCCGCGCCGAGATGTACGCGCCATCGGCAAGCTCCGAGTCGAGGAGCGACTTGGTGTTCTGGTGCAGGAACTCCATGGCAAAATGGATGCCCTCGAGGTTGCGGCCCGGGATCGGAAGGTCGCGCGCCACTGTGGCACCCGTGGCGATGATGACTGCGTCGTTGTTTGCCTTCAGGTCCATCAGCTGGACGTCCTCGCCCACGGTAACGCCCGTCTTGAACTGGATGCCCTCGGCCGCCATGAAGTCGGTGCGCCTCTTGACAATGCGTTTGTCGAGCTTCATGTTGGGGATGCCGTACATGAGCAGGCCACCAGCACGGTCGGCGCGCTCGTAGACGGTGACCAGGTGGCCAGCCTTGTTGAGCTGGTCAGCGGCCGCGAGACCAGCCGGACCAGAACCGATGACGGCAACCGTCTTGCCGGTGCGGACCTTAGGCGGGTTGGGGACCATCCAGCCCTTCTCAAAGCCGCGGTCAATGATGGCGCACTCAATCGACTTGATGCCGACGGGGTCTTCGTTGATACCAAGCACGCAAGCGCCCTCGCAAGGCGCAGGGCAGACGCGGCCAGTGAACTCGGGGAAGTTGTTGGTCATCAACAGGCGGTCCAGGGCGTCGCGCCATTGGTTTTGGAATACCAATTCATTCCATTTGGGAATGATGTTGGAGATAGGGCACCCAGAATCCGACTGGCAGAAGGGGACACCGCAGTCCATGCAACGAGCAGACTGGTACTTGAGCTCGTCCTCGTCCAGCCGTTGCGATAGCTCGGCCCAATCCTTAGTCCGCGTCTTCGTGCTGCGGTACTTCTCGGACCTCCGCTGGTACTTCATGAAACCACGCGTCTTATCCAAGACAAGGGCCTTCTTCTTGTCAGCTGCGTCGTCTCTCACGCTCTCCTCAATGTCCTGGAGCTTAGCGGCCTTTTCCTTCTCCTCTTTCTTGTGACCAGAGATCACGGGGAGATTATACTCAGCACGCTTGGCCGCGGCCGCCTTGGCTGCCTCTTCCTCGAGGACGCGCTTGTAGTCGACCGGAAGAACCTTGACAATCCGGCGGAGAGCACGGTTGAAGTCGACCAGGATACGAGCCGCGCGTTCAGAGCCCGTGTAGTGGTGGTGGTCCTCGATCAGGTTACGGACGTAGGCAATCTCCTCAGGGTCCTCGATGCTGCCAGCTTCAACCATCTCCGTGTTGAGCTTGGAGCGGAAGTCATTGTTGATATCGAGAACGTAGGCGATACCGCCAGACATACCCGCCGCAAAGTTGCGACCAGTACTGCCCAGGATGACAACGCGGCCACCAGTCATGTACTCACAGCCGTGGTCACCAACGCCCTCGACGACGGCAATGGCACCCGAGTTGCGCACAGCGAAGCGCTCCGCAGCAACGCCGCGGAAGTAGCAGGTGCCTGAGGTGGCTCCGTACAAGCAGACGTTACCAATCAGGATGTTCTCCTCGGCCTTGAACACCGCCGACCGCGGGGGGTACACGATGAGACGGCCGCCAGACAGACCCTTGCCGACGTAATCGTTGGAATCACCCTCGAGTTCTAGCGTGACACCCGGGGCCAAGAAAGCACCAAACGACTGACCGGCAGAGCCCTTGATATTAACATGGACGGTATCCAACGGAAGCCCAGCCTCGCCGTACCGTTTGGAGATCTGGTACGATAGCGAAGTACCCATGGCGCGGTCGGTGTTGACAATGTCGCATTCGATACGCGACGGCAGACCCTTATCCAATGTCAACTCAGCCTCCGAGATCAGCTTGTTGTCCAAGCGGACATAGAGGCGGTGGTCCTGCTTGCGGACATTGAACGTCGCAACTCCCGGCCGTAGCTTATGGGCGGGCGTGAGGATAAGAGACAGGTCAATGTTGGCCGTCTTCTTGCTCCGGATGTCGTCGCGGATCTTGAGGACCTCGGCATGTCCAATCATCTCGTTGACCGTCCTGAAACCGAGCCTGGCCATGAGAGACCGAAGCTCGTTTGCGACGTAGAAGAAGAAGTTGATGACATGCTCGGGCGTGCCGGTAAACTTCTTGCGGAGCTCGGGATCCTGGGTTGCAATACCAACCGGACATGTGCTACATCATTGGAGTTAGCCTAGAAGATCGTGAGAGTGTCTGGGGAAGGATAACACATGCTTAAGATGACACTTCCTCATCATAATACAGCCCATGGCGATCAAAGGAGCTGTCGCGAAGCCCCATTCTTCGGCGCCGAGCAGACAGGCGATGGCTACGTCGCGCCCCGTCCGCAGTTGGCCGTCTGTCTGGACAACGACACGGCCACGCAAGTCATTGAGCACGAGCGTTTGGTGGGTCTCGGCAAGGCCCAATTCCCACGGAAGGCCGGCGTACTTGATGCCCGTCCAGCGGGAGGCGCCGGTACCGCCGTCGTGGCCCGAGATGAGGATGTGGTCCGCCTTTGCCTTGGCGACCCCCGAGGCGACGATGCCGACACCCGTCTCCGACACCAGCTTGACCGACACACGCGACCGAGGGCTCGAGCACTTGAGGTCGTAGATGAGCTGCTTCAAGTCCTCAATCGAGTAAATGTCGTGGTGCGGCGGTGGGGAGATCAGGCCAACGCCAGGGGTCGAGTGCCGCGTCCGCGCGATCGGCTTGGACACCTTGTGGCCAGGAAGCTCGCCACCCTCGCCCGGTTTGGCGCCCTGCGCCATCTTGATCTGGAGCTCGTCCGAGTCGGCCAGGTAGGCGGAGGTGACGCCGAAGCGCCCAGAAGCAACCTGCTTGATGGCCGAGCGCATAGTGTCGCCGTTGGCCATCCGCTCAGAACGTTCAGCATCCTCGCCACCTTCGCCGGTGTTGGACTTGCCCCCGAGTCGATTCATGGCGACGGCGAGAGTCGAGTGAGACTCCATCGAGATGGAACCATACGACATGGCGCCGGTGCAGAAGCGCCGCACAATCTCAGTCCACGGCTCGACCTGGTCGATCGGGATGGGGGTGCAATCGTCGAACTTGAAGTCCAGCATGCCACGAAGCGTGCAAGACTTGATTTGCTCGTACTCGGAGAGGGAATAGGCCTCGTACGACTTGTCGTTCTTATTGCGGACCGCATCCTGGATGTTGGCGATGGACTTGGGGTCGTTGACGTGCGCCTCTCCGCCATCACGCCAGTGGTACTCGCCGGATTCCGCGAGGCCGGGGACGGCAACAGTCTCGCGAGAAGGGAAACCGCGCTCGTGGAAGCGGAATGCATCCTCAGCGATAAGCTCGAAAGTGACGCCCTTGATTCGGGATGCGGTGCCGCGGAAGCAGCGGTCGACAACGCTGTCGTCGACGCCGAGGGCTTCGAAGATCTGCGCGCCCTTGTAGCTGGCAAGAGTAGAAATACCCATTTTGCTCATGACTTTGAGGATGCCGCCGTCACACGAGTGTATGTAGTTGCGAATGAGAGCGTCATCCGTGAGCTTCTTCTTAATAAGCTTCTCCCGGTTGAGCTTCAAGATGCACTCGATAGCCAAGTAGGGGTTGATGGCATCCACACCGTAGCCAAGCAAGACACACATGTGGTGCACTTCGCGGGCCTCGGCGGTCTCGACGACGATCGCAGCCATGGAGCGCCACTTGTTCGCGACAAGATGGTGGTGAACCATGCCGGAGGCAAGCAAAGCCGAGACGGCAACCCGGTCCTTGGAAATGTTCCGGTCGGAGAGGACAATGATGCGGTCCCGTGCCTCGATCGCGGCGGTGGCCTCGTTACAAATGTAATCGAGGTGGCTGATATAGCCTTGGACACCGTCGGCTTTCGGGAACGTGATGTCGATTGTCTTGACGGTCCAGCCAGGGTGGAAAGTCGACATGTTCTTCATGGCGTTGAACTCCTCGGTGGAAAGGATGGGGCTAGGCAAGAGCAGCCGACCGCACTGCGATGCATCCATTTCAAGGAGGTTTCCTTGGGGGCCAACATAGCAGTCCAAGGACATGACGATAGACTCACGAATGGGGTCGATGGGCGGGTTCGTGACCTGCGCGAACAGCTGCCTAAAGTACTCGTAGAGCAGCTTGGGAGCATCCGACAAGCACGCCAGGGGCGCGTCGTTGCCCATGGAGCCAAGCGCCTCCTTTTCGTCGGAAGCCATGGGCGCAAGCAGTAGGCTCACCTGCTCAAACGTATAGCCGAAAGCTTGGAGCAAAGGATCCTCCTGTAACTTCGTATCGCTCGGCTTCGCGGCCAGATCGATGGCCTTGTTCTCCGACACCTTGTTGAGAACAGCAGGCATCGTGATCAAACCCTCGTCGAGCCAAGCCCTGAAGTCATGGCGGCTCGAGACAGCGGCCTTCAGCTCAGTGTCATCGATGATGCGGCCAGCTTGCGTGTCAACCAAAAGCATGCGGCCGGGCTGCAAGCGGCCCTTCTGCACAATCCTCTCGGGGTCCACAGGGATGGTGCCAACCTCCGAGGCGCAGATGATGCGGTCGTCGTCCATGACATAGAAACGGCATGGTCGGAGACCATTACGGTCAAGGTTGGCGCCGCAGAAACGGCCATCGGCGAAGGTGAAGAGCGCAGGGCCATCCCAGGGTTCCATCTGGCAAGCAGCCCACTCGTAAAAAGCAGCCTTCTTGGGATCCATCAGCGCGTTCCCTTGCCATGCTTCGGGAACCATCAGCATGACGGCCTCAGGAAGAGAGAGCACGCCGTTGATGGTGAGCAGCTCCAGCACGTTGTCAAAAGCGGCCGAATCGGAACCTCCGTCCTCGACTACGGGGTAGAGCATCTC
Organism: Chaetomium tenue; assembly: GCF_020726465.1. NCBI lineage: Eukaryota > Fungi > Ascomycota > Sordariomycetes > Sordariales > Chaetomiaceae > Chaetomium > Chaetomium tenue. The sequence goes on along the minus strand of NW_027117334.1, from coordinate 1,014,733 downwards.
AAGCTCATCACCGAAGATGTCGGATCGCATCACGCCTTCACGGGCGCGCATCCAGTTCTTGTTGCCGCGGAGCGTGTTGATCTCGCCTAACGAAAGGGTTAGCATCTACTGGTTCTTGCCTAGCCAGATCTACTACTTACCGTTGTGAGCGGCCCATCGTAGGGGTTGGGCACGATCCCAAGAAGGGAACGTATTGGTGGAGAAGCGCGAGTGCACGAGGGCAAAATGAGCCTCATAATCGGCATTCACCAAATCATGGTAGTATTGGTAGACCTGAACCGGTGCCAACTGCCCCTTGTAGACAATGTTCTTGTTGGAAAGGGAGCAGATGTAGAACCAGTTCTGAAGCCCCACAGTGTGAGTGGCTCGCTTTCGGAGGACATAAAGCTGCCTCTCAAAGCGCCTCTCATCAAACTTCTCTGGGTCCGTTACCTCGGGAGCGTTGCCCGGGCCATATGCAGACTGCAGCACGACGAAAGGTTGAAGCACGGTGGGCTCCCGTGAAAGGGCAGCAGGACCAAGAAGAGAAGAATCCACGGGGGGCTCTCGCCACCCCAGGACCCTCAATCCCAAAGACTCGGCAATATCTTCCAACTGCCGCTTGCACTCTTGCACCGTCTCCTGGTCGGGCTTGAAGAACAAGTTTCCCACAGCATACTGGCCCAGAGGGGGGAGCTTAATTCCTTCTTCTCGCTCAAAGTTTTTGATGAAGAACTTGTGAGGAATAGAGGTCATGACACCCGCGCCGTCGCCATCCCGTGCGTCGGATCCCACCGCACCGCGATGGGTCATGTTGCAAAGGAGGTTCCGCGCTGTGAATTCTGGGTTAGCATTTTGCCGCATAGAAAAGGGAAAAAGGCCTACCATCGCTGACGATCTTGTGGCTCGGCTTGCCCTTGATATGGCTTCGAATTGTTAGTGCGATAACTCTTTCGGGCCGATACATCAGGTGCTTACCAGGCAAAACCGACACCGCAAGCATCTTTCTCAAGAGATGGGTCGTACAATCCCCTACAAGAGTGAGTGATTGCTCTATTAGGAACAAGTGTGCGGCGAAAGAGGTACGTACTGCTTCACCGGGAGAGCACCCGCCCAGGAGTCATTGTTCTCCGTCTGGTACTCATAAGGATGGTATTCCTCTTTTTCGGCGTCAATATGGAGTTGTCGGTCATCGAAATCCTCAGTGACCTTGATGGCACCCATGCTAGGCAAACTACTTAGTAATGCCCGCACGGGGAAATCGGAGAGGTATTCGGTTGGCCTTAGTTATTGTGACCAAAGTTGGATGTGAAAATGTGGGAATCGAGGTTATTGAGAACGGCGAGACGATCTAGAAATACGAGGGCGAAAGTTAGCTCTAATCTCTGAAAGCCATCTAGTCAAATCAGATATATGATTCGGGCCGGTGCTGGCCACGATGACGTGCAGATCCCGTGGCTTAAGGTTCGGGGAGAACCAAACATGGTCCCGCTTGGTTTCGGTTACGCAGATAGCAAGCAGCCCACATGGATGGGGAGACAAGATTGCGGCGGCTTGAAGATCAGGACGGAAAGTGCAGTCGTTGTAGGACATGGCGATGCCGAATCATCGTGCAGGGCCGATACGGGTGGATTCCACGGCCGGCAGTAACCCATCCAAGGCCCGTAGTTTGTAGACGCGACTTGTCTGCCGCTTAACCAAGAGGAGTTACTGTGGTAGGCCTGAAGCCTGCCAGCAGTTGATCCTCTCCGGTGCCCATTCGCAGACAGAAAAAGAAGGGCTTTCATCAGGTCCCTCTGACCGTTCCCCATTGGGCCTCTTGAGACCCCGTGGGTTGCAATTACCGCAATGTGAAGTGGAAATGCAAGGTCGTTCTCGTCTGTTGCTCTAGCTCGCGTGTAGTATCATCGCCAAGCCGTAGCATCGCTGCTGCAGACACACCCACCCAGCTCGACGGCTGCTAACAGATAGCCTTGCGTTGCGGATCACACCCCGACTGTGATGCAATGCGAGAGCCGCTGCAGCCAACCAATTCCGGGTGTGCCCACTCACATACCCCCAAATTCGACGCGGGATGACGACAAGCGTTGTTCGGTGCCTTATCGCGCCCACGGGACAAGGGAGTCCGCTGATAGGACGCAAAGCCCAGATCCGCGGTGCCATATGCAATGTATGCAATGAGGTTGTGGCAATGTGCCATCGTCGATATTGCACAATTGCTGGCTATCTGGCAAGATGCTGTGCGGCAAGTCGTCGACAGCGTCGAATGAGGGGTTCGGAGTGAAGCCAAGAACCGGGGAATCGGAGGGGCACTGAGCGAGTGAGAGTGGGGGCGGCCAACCCCCACCAAACGGCCGGCCGAGCACATGCCAATCCAGCATGTTTCTGGCCCGATCCGGAACACTAGGCAGAAAATACGCCTGCGGTTTCGGTGAATCGCTTGGTTGTGCGTCGGATGGTCGGATTCGGGTCGTGTGCTTGCTGTCATGGCCGGAGCACTTGTCGGGACAGGGAAGTACTGGCAATTTGTTTGTTTGTGCTGTGTCCTCCGCTCACTGATTTGGCCGTGGGACTTGAATTTGCGGGACGGCAGTAAAGTCGGCCACATCAGGGCTTGTTTGCTGAGTGGCTTGGATGACCACCACCCGGAGGGTTGATTTGTCGACGTGTTTCGTACTTCAAGCTATTTCCGAGAAGTCCACGAAGGTACTGGACCATTCGGGTCGCTCGAATCGCATCTTGTCCTCCCGCGGGAGCATGGCGCTCGTGGGTGGTAGAGGGGGGAACGTTTAACGACTTGGTACTTACCAATTGGCTTGATGGCAACTCTCGACCAGAGTCGCTTGTACGCTTTCTGCTATAGCAGACTCGGGTAAAGCGCGAGGTCGGTGCCGGATTGGTGAGATGAGACTTCACGAAAGAGAAAGAGAGGAGGGAGAGGGGAAATGACAACTAGGAGGAGTGGTGGCGACTCTGCTTTTATGTAGAGTTGGCAGCCACGGCAGCTGATCCTAGCCCAGGTGGTGTGATATACCTAGCGAATGTGAGATGAAAACGAATGCCTGGGCAGATTTCCTGTTGGATACGCTTGGCTCAGCGTTAATTGGGCTGGGTAACGAGAGCGGAGTAGGCATGGCCAAGGTGAAGCGTGAAATGCAGGGGAAGATGGAAGAACGGTGGCTCCCTACCAAAGCCGTGAATGGAAGCTCACATGCCCGGGTAGGGGACCTCGTGGGGTCCCGGTCCGCTCCGACGGTTGGATTGGGTTTTCATCCAGTGCTGCTGTTAATCAATGCAGCCACGCGGATTGTTTGCCCGTTTGTCTCATGTTCTGGTCACAACCTCGCTTTTCAAGATCACTGGATGGCATCTCATAGAGCCGTGTGAAAACAAACAATATTAATGCCATGATACATGCAGGAAAAGGAGAATTGGGTCCGTTAGATAATGGCGTTGCCAGCCATGGAAGCAACATTACCACCTGGAGTCCTCGAATGAGGAATTATTCTCTCGATTCGGCAAACGCATTATTCAATTATTGATACCGCAAGAAAACCCCTCAATTTCCCATTCCCTGGTAATTCTCTCAACGGAAGTTGGAGTTACACTTCGTTCAGGTTTGATGAGGAGTCTCGAGGGTGAACTTGAAGTGCCCAGCTTCCACAAACGTACCCCACACGAGGTTGCAACCTCAAATGTTTAAAAGAGGCTAGCGCGAGATCCAAGCATCGGCTGCATGCAACAGCAGCATCCAGATCCCTGTCAGTAAACCGGGGTCAAAAGTTGGATGTCGGCTTTCCACCGTCGTGTAATCCAATCAAATGCATCGTTTTGCTAAGGCTGCCAGCCGATGTCGCTGGACGTCGGCCCGGGATGGGGTTTCGAGAGCGGTGCCTGCGTCGCCCCCAGTTGAGAAACACCCGGTCTAGGTACCTCCCTACAACATAAATTCAAAGAATTTAGAGGAGAGCAGAGCCGTGACTAAATACCTACAAGTATACACACAAGCGCCGAAGGTGGGGTGGTGCACAGGAGTGGCGAGTTAGACTACGACATCGACTCGGGGAAAGCTGCTGTTTAGAATAACTTAGAGACCTGGCGGTTTTTCGTATTGCCGCTTCTCCCTGGGTGGACATACACATTGCGCTCCTTCACTTCGGGGGACAACTGCCTGGCTAACTCAGCGCATCCACATACGAATTGTAAGACGAAAGGGGACGCGGGGCGGGCGCCGGGCACTTCGACGTAACGACATCACCGAAAACGGCGGGCATCGGAGCATCCCGTGTGGTGTCCGCCACCTCATGCCTCACTATGGGGAGACAGGGTTGCTGGGCCAAACTTCTTACAATTTTACAACTGTGAGTTGAAGGTATTAGCAAGCCGTGAAGAATGGTGTTGTCAAAAGAATTTCTGAAACGAATGCACCAATTAGATGCCCTATTCCCAGCCTTGCTGCTTATCTTGCATCCACTTATCAATGCCCAGCCTATCCAAGCACGGGGTGGCGCTGCAGGGTGCAGTGGGGACAGAATCGTGAGCCTTCATGGCTGACCCAGCTCCAACCCGAAACTGGACTCCGTACAAGAAACAGCCTCACTGGAAATTGGTGGGGTACGCTACCCTGACAGCCGGACCAAACGAGCAGACAGGGGCCGAGCACATCTACATACATGCTTGGGGGCATGCTGTATAAACATAAGAAATTGGATCATGTCAAGAAGCGACCTATGGCTTCTATTTCACATCGATCTTGGATTGTAATTCGCGTTACGGATGTGGGAGTGAGAGGTAGGGCAAGTCGAACAAGGACCAGTCGGCGCTCCACTCCGCTTCTATTCGTGGGGGGCTCGTGGGTGTCTACACGAATACATACAACATAACCGTCCCCCGGCTTGGCTTTCGAATAAACATCAGATGTCTTCGGCACTTTTTGCTTCCACAGCGTGATTTCGTGTCTCTTGTCCCGAATGCGCACCGGCAGCTTCTCGTCACCGAGCTATCCTTACGGAGACCGGTGTTGGATCCACCATACCCGGCCGCATTGGGCTCAAAGGTTGATCATGTGCAGCAGAAAAGAACAACACCAAATTTGAAGATCTTCCAGCCAGTCAACAACAGGAGACAGACGTAATAAGAGGCCGCAGATTTGCTGAGAATTAGGTAAACCCTTGAAACCGGCCAGCGCAGTGGGCGCCTTGCTCAGGCTTGCGTCTTCGACGTTCCTCCGAGAAATTCCGAGGTTGGGTCCATTCGCATGGGTGGGCACGAAAACTGGCGGGCCATAACGCACCTCGCCCAGCGGGAGAACAAGTTGATGGATGCGGGCAGGGAAGGGTCCGAGACGACGTGTCAATGGAGACAGGGCAGTGCGCCACCACTGCAAGGGGTTGATTGCGGAATTACCTCACAATAACTCCCATCCTCAAATCAGCTCCGCGAGCCATGGGAAAGTGACTTTGTTGTCGTAGGCTGAGAGATTCAACCTGCCGCAACGGTCGGTCAAGCCCGGGGAAGCAAGACATGCGTACCGCCCCGGCAGCGGGAGCTACACTAGCAATCTATCACCTCGCTTAGGATACGAAAAAAACTACACAGTTGGGTATTTTATGTCTTCGAGAGAACAGAACGAGGAGAGCGAGGATCATTTGGTTCAGGTACCTACCTTGTCATCTTCAACACACCAGGCTCAACATCAAAGCCGGCCACATCTGACAACCCACAGTGGCGTACCAAAATCAAATATACGACATATGAGTGGCCAAGGCCGCTGTTTCGACAACTTGAACTGACAATGGGGAAGCACATGTGGGGCTGAGATTGAAGTGCGGACAATCCCTGCTTGCGCACGGACTGTATTGACAAGGCTGTTTTGTTTTGTGGGGAAAGCCCAGATGCCGAGACATGGGATAATGGGAGCTTCCACTCAAATGGATAGGTAACTTCCATGTCGGATTCTCTCAGGACACGCGAGATCACGGAACTTGCGCAGACACGTTAAGCTTACCAACCAACAAGAGCAACACCGCGATGGCTGCCAATCACCGATGTCGTTCATAGCCGATTTTACCGTTCGTAGCGATTCTGCGACTGCAACCCTGGAAACTGCGGAACACAACCCTCGTTGAATCACATCCCAAATAAAACACCACAACCATGTTCTCCATGCTCCCAGACCTCACCCCGCGGGACGTAAGTAAACAGGCACCACCCACCCCACGTCCGCCCCTCCAAAACCGCCACTAACCCCAACCCACCACCAGTCCCACTCCCTCTGGTACACCTCCCGCCGCAACCCCTCCTCCCTCTACCACCTCGACCCCTCCCACCACAACCCCATCGACGGCACCAACCCAACCACCAACACCGCACCCACCACCACCACCCCCAACCCCACCCAAAACACTCCCGCCCCACCCACAGCACCCGGCGGCGGCGTTGGCGCCCGCCAGGGCAACAACGGCCACTCGGCCAGCGCCGCTGCGCAACGCATCGAGCGCTCGGTGCTGGGCCGGCTGCAGGCGGAGGAGCAGCTGATGGAGCGGCGGCGGACGGCGGTGAGCAACCTGGGCAGCACGTGGCTGAAGCCGGTCGGGGTGTCCAAGACGCTGTTCCAGATGCGCGAGGAGCGCCGCGAGGCCGAGGAGCACGCCGAGGCCATGCGCCGCGAGATGCTGGCGCAGGAGCTGGCGGATGCGGAGGCCGAGGCGGCGGCGGCGGCGGGGGGGGGTGGTGGGGAGGGGGTTTTGGAGGGGGAGGGGGAGGTTATGGATGATGAGGATGGGGGGAGGGATTTGGATGCGGATATTCCGGATGAGGATGCGGGGATGGGGTTTGGGTATGATGCGAGTGATGATGATGAGGAGGAGGAAGACGAAGAGGAGGAGGATGATGATGAGGATAATGAGGAGGACGACGAAGAAGAGCCGGAGGAGCTGAGTGAGGGGGAGCTTGAACGTCGGCAGGAGATTGCCCGCATCCACGCGAGGGAGGTGCGCATGCGCCAGATCACGGAGCAGAGTGATGCCAACCTGAGACGGTCCGACGATATTTTCGATTTCGACGAGGAGCCCAGCGAGGAGGAGCGAAGTCAGATGCTGGATGAAGAGGACCTCGTCCGTGGTGGTCCCAACCAACAGCTAGGATCTCAGGGGCGGGTGTCGGGTGGAGCTGGCCACGACATGGACATGGACGCGGACTTGGACGGCGACATCCCCGAGGCAGAAGGTGGCTATGAGCATACCGACTCCGAGGCCTCACTCGGCAGCGAGGATGATGGTCACGACATCAGCTACGCTCGGAGTGCACGGGCGCACCGCGACAGGACTAGCCTCCGGCGCAGTGGTGTGCCGAGATCGAGTCTCGACATCAGTGGGCTTTTATCGAGAGACGGCAGCAGTATGATGGGAAGCAGTCCCCAAATGCGGCGGGGTAATTACTAGTGCTAGAATATGCGAGGATGGGGCGGATGTCGGTTAAAGGAAGCCATGATACCAGCATTGTTAGGCGTTGGGTGTGGTCATTTGTACTTTAGACACGTTCGAGGAAGACGAAAATTCATGTCCAGCATTACAACATATGTATCAAACCAACCTCCCCGCCTGTCATAGTCCGCATGCAAGTGTCGGTACAACAACATCGTGACAGCAGTCGTATTCCCAAACAAACCAAGCCAAGATAGGCATGCTTCCCAAACTCCAGGCACCGATGCACAGCCCGCCTCCCGGCGTAGAAAGCGACCGACTCTAACCAAGCCTCGCGGCACCCAACCTTTGCTTCTAGAACAGCCAGACGTAAACAAACAAGAAGATGACCGCCGCAAAGAACGCAAGCCACACCCTCCAGCCCACGCCCGTCCGCTCCGCCATGACCATCATCCTGTTCATGGTCCGGCCCAGCCGCAGCCGTGTCTGGTCGAAGCCGTCGTTCATCTTTTCCGCCAGGGCCGACGAGTCGCGGATCTCATCGCCGATCGCCACCGTCATCTGCGTTGGGCAACCAAGTTAGCTCGGCGTCATGCGTGCCCGGCAGGGCGCTGTACCCGCCCGTACAGAGAGGAAATAAACTTACATCCTTCAGCAACCGAACCTTCCCCAAAATCCCGTCCACCTGCTGATCGTTTTGGCTCTCGAGCTCGTTGAGCACCGCATCGCTGTACTGACCCCTGTGGTTCAAGTTAGCCTCGCGCCACCACCACCACCCATCTATCCCCCGCCACCAAAGTAGCACGCGCCCCAACCCCAAGGATAGAGAAAACCTACTTCCGATTCGGCGTCGCCGGCCGATACCCGCCGCCCCCCGCAACACCTAGATGGCTGCTCCCGCTAGCGCCAACGCTCCCACCGGACCCGGCGCCACCACCACCACCACCACCCGGCTGGTACCCGCCATACCCGTAGCCGCCGCCGTTGCCAAACTGTTGTGGTTGTTGCTGGCGTTGTTGCTGGCGGCTGGGGCTGGCGCTGACTGTCCGGCTGGCGGCGCCGCCGGTGTAGCCCTTGAAAAGGTCGCTGCGCGAGTCGCGCTGGTGTAGGGAGGAGGAGCCGAATCTGGGGGGTGGGGTGGGTGAGGTTAGTGATGCTGTGCTATGTTGCTATGTTGCGAGGTGGGTGATGGGGGGTTTAGATGGGTTTAGAGAGGGGGGGTGTTTGCGAACGGGCACGGGGCGGGAAGGGGCGGACGAGGTGGCGTGGCCATGATTTTGGAGCTGGATATTGGAATGGCGATGGTTGCAGAGTGGTGGGAATGCGTGGGTGCGATGGGTGTGTGCTGGCGCAACGAGGACTCGTTTTGGTGCAGTATCGTAGTGTCGTGCGCCAACACCCTGCGGCCCAATATGGATACCAAACGGCGAGATCGACGGATGACGAGCGAGGCCAAGCAAGACCCTGAACTGGAATCATGAAACTCACCTCGAAGCCATTTTGTACGAGTCGGAAAAGAGGAATGGTGTTATGTCAAGTGCGGCCTTCCCATGGCGCTTTGGCAAGTACACGATCCGGCGAACAAGAAATGAAGTCAGGAAGCTTTTGTGGTGTCAGGGTGATGTGGACTCGGTCACAAGCCCAGTTTAAGTGTTCTGCGCCTTTGTCCAACTGTCCAAGTGTCAAGAATTTGGTGCATCCAGATTGGCCAATTGCCGGGAAGCCTCCCAAGGTACACAGGGGCAACGCAACGCTGCGTTTGGTTTTCTGTGGAAAGGGACGAAAATCTGACTTCGAAACCTTGCTGCCAATCATTAAGTCGAGCCCCTGTTTGCATCTGTTTAATTTGAGGCTCGGTCGAGTAACCAGAACAACACAAGGAGCTGAACGCAGTGTGGGCCGCGCGACTGACGAGCGGCAGTTCAGACCAGGGTTGCATGTCTTGGAAATATCGCCCAGGGACCACGATGCGCGGCGCACCTTAAAAGTCGTGAACATCCTCAGGCGCAAGTGCTCTGCTTGCCGACGCAACTATCGTACCCACGAATATTCATGAAAGCAGCTAGTTCATTGCGAACGCCTGTTCGCACACAAGGAAAACAACCTTATGTTGACGTTAAGTGGGCTAATAGGCCGGCCATAACTAACGCCTCCTCTCGAACCAGCCGAATGGCAATCGAGTATCCAGCATGATAAAAGCCAGGCCATATCCATTCATAATCTCATACATTCGTCGTCATCTTTACTCGGTCTTAGGTTTCTCGACATCCTGAGCCGGGGTCTCAACGCCCTGAACCAGGCCCTTGACATTCTCAGCCACGGTCCCAACATTCTGAGCCAGGGCCTCGACAGTCTGAGACAGGACCTTGACATTCTGAGCCAAAGCCTCGACACGCTGAGCCGGAGAGTCCTAGTCCTCGTCCATCTTGCTGTCATCCATCTTGTTGTCATCCTCGACAAAGTCATCATCGTCGTCTTCATCGTCGTCATCAGCCGGGTTCTCCTGAGCGGCCTTAGCGAAGTCGATAACCTTGCCGCGCGTGCGGCGGCCGATGACGTTGTCGAGGTCGATCTCCTCCATGTTGTCGTCGTCGGCTATAGAGAGGTTAGTTGCGGCACGTAAAAATGATCGGTGAACGGTTGGGCATACCCGGCTCGGGCTCCTGTGTAAACATTGTTAGCGATTAACGAACTACACTGTGGCGACGGTTCTTGAAGCGCGGCTCACCTCCTCGGGGTCCTCCTCGTCATCATCATCGTCGTCATCCTCGGCCATGGAAGTATCCTCGACGGGCTCCTGGGCAGCCGGAGCGCGGCCCTTGCCCTTGAGATCGGTCGCACCGCCGTTCTCGGGGTTGGTGGCGCCCATGGGATCGGTGGAGTTCTGAGCGCTCATAGTTGCGGTTGATGCAAATTTTCAGATATTGTTCAGGTTGATCGCTACGATTGTGAAAAGGCGACCGAGAAAGTTGAGGCGGGGTCGGGTTTGGGTTGCGAGACGAGGAAAGGAAAGAAAAGGAAAGTCGATCGGAGGGAGGAAGGAGGGCGAGGGCCGTGTTAGACGAGCCTTCTGAAATTCTGACCCACAGTTGCCCTGCTGTTCAAGCTGGAGAATTGTGGGCCGAGACTTAGCGGCCCGTAACCAGTAGCAACCAGCTGTCAGGGGTCGTGAGCCTCTGAGACAAACTGCGAAAGCGCTTGAGCAAGCTGTTGAAGGGCAATCCAAAAATACCGGGGATGAAGGGCAGCGGCAGGAACGGATCGGCTGTTGCCTGAAAGGGGAGAATGGAAACTTGGGTGCTGCAGCCCAGCGGAAACAGGGAAAAGGAATGGAGTAGACAGAAAGACCCATCTAGCACATCGCATCATACACAACTTGCACGAACGGCATGAAAAGGAAATAGCAAGCCAGATACCATTAACAGCCCCAAATCTATTATTTCTGGTCTCCGCCTCCGGAAAGGGATAATACCACACCAATAGCCAGCACCCACCAATACCTATTCCCGCCAGGTTAGCACACTTCAAACAACAGCCGACAACGAACCAAAAAGGGCAAAAAAAAAGCACTCAGCAACTCACTTCTGCAAAAAGCTCTTCTCCCCCCCCTCCGGCACCTTCCTGCCCTCGGGGCTCAGCACCACCGGCTTGCCCAGCGCGGGCTGGGCGCCGGGCGCGGTGCGCAGCACGACGGCCTGCGGGCCAAAGTCGCGCGTGACGCCGGCGTCGATGGCCACGCCGCGGCAGACCACGCCCACGTAGGCGCCGTCGCCGTCGACCGTGACCGCGAAGTGCGGCGCGTAGCCCTTGGCGAAGTTGGCTGTTGATGCCACCGAGGTGGATGATATCCAGGTGTTGGTCGAGGGGGAGTAGATGCCGATGCGCACGAGGTTGTTGTTGATGTTGTTGTTGTTGTCTTCGTCGTCGTCGGGTAGCTCCGGCGCGGAGTAGGAGAGAACTTCGACTGCTCCGGGGGTATCGTTGTCTCCTTCTTGCGAATTGGGTGTTGATGATGATGATGGGGAGTCGATGTCGGGGATGGCGATCTCGGCGAGGAGAGCAGGTGGTGTGGACGGGTTGGCTAGGGGCTGGATGTAGATTGCTGCTGTGCGGGTTGATTCCTCGCTGGCCAGAGCGATCGTCGCGGCGCCAGCCAGAAAGGCGGATATGAGTGCCGGGAGCCTCATTGTTTCCTTCGGCGCGTGGGTGATCGTTTGGCGCGGGTTAGGAGGGTTGTGGACGGAGAGGAAGCTTGAAGCCACCAAGGTTCAAAGAAGCTGATGTGCCAAGCGTTTGACGGTCGCTGTTGCTGGTCTTGGCTTTTGACCCACCCTCCCACTCGGCGTATTTTGACAGGGGCTCGGACAATGGACTTGCCCCACCACCAAGACGGAGCTTTTGCACCGGTTTCCCTTGGTCTTCACGGAGGAGAGCTCGGTTCCAGAGTGCTACATCATCGGACTCGGAAGCCCTAACTCATATGAATGGTGTGCTCATTATTCATGCCGAGGTGCTTATTCACTTATGCGCCTCCCTTCGGGCGGTGATTTCACAACCCAACTTCAGCATTTCGAAATGTAGCAGTCCCTATTGTCTTGCCCGCCTTCCGACTATTGGGGAGCCGTGTGTGCGTAGGTAGTCAATGCTGGGGAAATACCAAATGTTACTCTCGTGGGGAAAGACCGACAGTTTTCGAAAAGCGGTAAACTAGGAGGAACATGGTTGACGATCTAAAGGCAAACCGCACAGTAAATGGGTTGTTATACGGCATCACTCCTCGGCCTACGCACATATCCAGCCGAAAACTTGTATTCCTATAAGTTCCCCATGGGTATGTTGCTAATGCCAACCTCGCAGGTCTCCTTTTTGAGACCCAACTTTCAAGGTAATTCCAACCAAACGCCGCTCGGTATCTCCATGTTAAACCCCCTCATCCATGCAAAATGTTCCACAATCCCGGCGTCCCACGCCGGCCTCAAAATAATCGAATCACCAGGGGTTTCTAGCGCCCAAGGCCATGCGCTGCTAGGAATGACCTCCGCCGGTGCCAACTGACCCTGCTATCCCATCCCCCGAAGACGCCGTTTGGCCGCCTTCGGTAATATCGTCGTCATCCAGTTCGTCACTATCATCCAGAGCGTCGCTGTCTCCAACATCGTCGCTGTTCTCCGGCCCTTCGAGGCAGTAGCCCGGGCATCGCTCGACAAGCCCCGCGTAATACGCGACTAGGACTTCCGGGTTGGGCACAATCTTCCAGTCGACCCGGTGCAGGAACTCGAGCTCTAGCATTTTCAGCTCGGCGACCTTGACTCCCCCAACTCTGGCATACGTGGAATTGTTCCAGAAGGCGTCCGACAACCCCTTGGCCGCAACGGTGGCGGCAGTAATGAGGAATCGGTGGACGGTAAGTGTGTTTATGGTAAAATCGGGGTACAGCGCGCACAAGCGGTCGATGTAATAGACCATCGAGAGAAGGAGGGGTGGGGTGAGGGTTGCGTGCTTCGCAAGGCGGTGAAGGTAGTCTGGTACTGATATCCCCGGGGCCGTTCTAGAATCAAGTCAGTGCGACTGCGTCGTGTTGAAACCATAGGAGACGAGGCGGGGGATGGGGGACGCATACCGGGAATGGAATCTAGTGAGGTGCCCCGATTTTAGGGCAAGTGAATCGTTTGTCTCGATAAGTTCGCCGAGCATATGCGCAATAAGGACTACCACGTCCTCGACTGCGCATAGCTCATATCGCAATGGCAGGACTTTGGGGGGTGCTGTGTCGGGTTTCACCCGCTTGGCGAGTGTTGAGGGGTTTTGTAACGGATCAGTCGCTAAAGCGCTTATGCTCCCGGGCCCTTGCGAGTTTCTCCGCTTAGATGGAGAGGTCGGGAGAGACGGCGCTTCAATACGCTGCCTCGGGCCGGAAGGCACTGGTTTGACGGGCCTCGCCGGTGGCTGCACGGCGACGTCGGGCCGCTCTTCGGGGGCGGCCATTGTTTTCTGCGCCTTGGATGAATGGCGGTCGGAGGTGGTGGTGGGTGGTACTCGCGGGAGCAATGCGCCAGTGGCGTAGTCCATAGGCTCCATCGGCGAGTACTGAGTCGCAGCATCGACGGCTACATATCGATTTGGCTGCGAGGCGTGAGGCGGTATTATTGCGGGCGCGGAAGAGTTGGACAACGACCGGCGAGATTTGGCGACGGCCGTAACCCGGGGAGAAGAGTATCGCGGCGAGGGCGCAGGGGCATAGTGGAAGCTGTGGAAGCTGCTTGGAGGAGATGCATTGGCTGGGTTTGTTGTGGGAACGGGAGACCGTGCCAACATCATCCCAACCTCCAGAATCTCCCCTCCTGGAAAGCTTAAAACAACAGAAGAAGTTGGTGAGAAGTCCTTGTGCGGCAAGCCTAGCCGGAGATGGTGGGGCGTTTGGCGAGACCGGCCCACTATGAACGTGCTTCCAGGTTCGAACCTTCGGGCTCCCCACAAAGCGAGTCGCACTGACCGGTGTGCTTGCTCGGTGTCCGGAACCAGCACAGGCTAGCCCGAAACTAACACGCTGATGAGAGGCAAACAAAATTTGACCGCTGCCGTGGAATCGGGTTTCCCAGGCGTTGCGCAGTCTTTTACTTCGTAGGGGTCACTGGACGGGAACAATGAAAGATATAGAATACAGTGAGGTGGCGAACTGAATTCCTGTTGTGGTATCCGGGTGTCTTTCCGCAGCGGCGGGGTTTGCAGGTCTGCAGGTCTGGGGTGTGCAGGAAGCCGTGCTACCGAAAGGGCTACTGTGACGTTGTCTTTAAATCGGAAGAGATGAACAAGAACAATCAACGATGGGGGATCAAATGTGTCCGGTTTCGAGGGGCGCTACTGCATCGCTATATACTAGACCTCGACCCTGCACCAGCGTTCTGGGTCGGTAAAAGGTGTGGTAGGACACCGGCAAGAGCCCAATTTCGTTACTCAACCAGCAATTGCTTGGACGCCCAGTGGGCTGAGCGAAAGGGACCGACCATACGGATCACGTTGGTATGCGAGGGACACCGAGTCGCCGGGAGCCATGAAGGCGGCGCGAGGTCTTTGCGCCTCAGTGATTGGCGACGGCCGAGACCTGAGCCAGGAGGCGGGCTTGGCAATAACGTGACAGCGGACCAGGGCACGAAGCGGTGGACGGCAAGGACCCGGATACCATGTGGCCCTCTTGCAGGGCCGGTTGTGGTACTGAGAGAACAACAAGGGGCGAATGTTTGGCTCAGATTGATTAGAACTCTACGCTGTCAGCGGATGTGTTTGGAGCCCACCGGTCAAATATACCATGCTGAAGAGGGAGTCGGTGTCTGGAAATGGCAATTTACCTGTCCGCAAACCCGGTGGCCAGTCGTGAGCTAATCCTTTATCCAAACGGCCCAGGTCATGCTGTCATAGAACCGCCCACGTGCGAGTTGTAGTGCAATGGAACATCAACATCTTGCGGCCAAGAAACCTAACCTAAAAAAAGAGACGAGTTCAAATAAATGGCAAGGACGGACTCGAAGAAACAGAAACCAAAACGAATAAAAAAAGAAAAAAAGAAGGGATAAAAAAGCCAAATAGCTAACCCGATAGATAGAAAACCGCGGTTGCCCATGAGCTGCTTTCGGGTGGGTAACGTTGACTACCTAATTGGCCCAGCCTTTGAGGTTGCTCCTGCGATCTCGACCTTCCATGATGTGGAGGTACAAAGTGCCAAGTCGGGTATGTGCGAATTTCTTGCCATCTTGGGGTGGCTGACTGGGCACCCATTAAATGTGTCGGATGGAAGTAAAAAATTGCCGGGCAAAAACTCAGACCCAATCCTGGTCTGAGTGAATGTTAGACAGGAGCCAGGGAGCCCAAGCAGCCTTCCCGCCGGCTCCATGCAGCTCGGGTGGGGCAAGGACTCGCCATTTGATCCTGCATCCTGTCCATCGATTCTCTGGAGTACATCCACCATCCACTTGTGGCATCGAATCGACATGTTTATCAAAATGACATCTTGGTGATAACCAACTTATGTTGTTACCTAGGTAGCTTATCCATCACACTAATCCGACCCTACCTTGCTTCCATACAATACGCACGCACAGTCGACAACTACAATAACTATCAACTCTTCGAACAAACGGCAATACGGAACTAGCCGGAAGTAGAGGCACAACGGGCCAATACTGAACCATCACGATCACCATCTCCCGTTTTCGACGATTGAAGATTAAGCCGAAACGTTCCCGCCACCGGGATTTTGCATATCCTTCCGCCCCAGCATATCGGTATTGACGGTTCTCTTGGAACGAGCGGTTCGGCCCTACAAAGTATCAACAGCCGCGACAGAGCACTGCCCGACACTATGGCTAGAGTCCAAAGTCCACCACTTCTGACGCAAATACAAGTCGCAAGGAGTTACTCAGAACAAGCGACCTCTCTTCGCGCGTTGAGGGATGAGATAATTGGGCACTCCCAGCGGAAAGAACAGTGGATACAAAACGGCGTGTTGGAGTTGCTTGTCAAGATTCTCCAGAACAATGGCATTTCGCCGAGAAGCTCGAGTGGCAAGGAACGCAGTCGGATAGGGCAGTCGGGGCTCTCGGAAGAGGCTACCGTGAGGCTGTTATCTTTACAGCTCGTTGCCAGCTTCGCATATGGTGAGTGCACCACAGATCGGCCGGTTATGGAGGACAAGTCCACGGTATTAACCTAGTCCAGGCGGTGCTGCGTTCCTTGCTCCGTTGCATGCCGTCGGCATAGTCGCGACAATCATTCCGTTTTTATACTCGCGAAACAACCCTCCACAAGTCGTGTTGACAGCCCTACGGACTTTCAAGAACATCACAGAAGCCACCCGGCTTGCGACCCCAGGTGCCGAGGATACGACAAGCTTGTCCGATGCGTTGTTTTCCACCAGCTCACTCGCCGCTTTTTATGACATTCTTTCTCAAGAGTCAAGAGATGGCGTGGTACAAGAACAGAAACGCTTAGTGGCGAGCCTAATCAGTAGCTTATGCAAGACTCCGACACACCAGAACGCCCTGGCTGACTCTGGTGTTATGGACGCGCTAGCTACGATGCTGGCAAGTTTCGTTGTAGAGAGGGGGGAGGTTATTCCCGGAGCAGAAATAGCCGGGCGCAACGACGGACTAGCAGGTCTGATTCCGGCTCCTGCACCTCCTGGCGCCGATCTGGCCCTGACGCTCCAGGCCCTATCCACCATCATCGCCAACTCGCGTTTCCGCTCATACCTGTTGCTATGTTCTCCGGCCATCGTGGCGGTCTTCTCTTCGGCTGGAGTTATACCTCTCGCTCCGGAGTCGAAAGCAGCCTGGTATGCGCTTGAGATGAGCGGGTTTGGCACCATCCGGCCTAGGGGGCCCCAAGCAATGGACTTCTTGCTCCCCGCGGTTCCTATCCCTCAGGCCAGGTCTCAATCGAGAGGTTTCAGCGACTATCCACCACTGGGCTTCTCCTCGTCTCGGGAAGATCTCGCCGCCAGCAGCAACCAGGGGTCAACGTTCAAATTTACTGGCGTGGGCGTGGGCCGTCCCGATACGGCTGACGAGGATGAGGAGGCTGATGAACCAGAAAGCCCTCTTATCCCATGGCTTATTCGTCTTGCTCTGTCAACCGAGGGCCTCGAGAGAGTCATGGCTGCTTCCTTAGTGACATCGCTGTTCAAGGCTGGCTTTGCGTGTCCGGAGCGGGAACAAATGCTCGCAGTGCTCGTTGTTCCGCTCCTGGGGCAGCTGATGAAGGAGCATGATGAGGAAACCCCCGCCTCTGTCCAACAGTCCGCTACCGTTGGGCCTGACGTGGCCAAGCGTTGGGAAATTCAAGAGCGGACGCCCGATGTTCTGGCTCGGCTTGTTGGGGAGAGCGAGATCCTGCAGCGGGCGGCACGCGAATGCGGAGTGCCTAAGATGGCCGTTAAGCTCTTGAAGGATTCGTACAAACCCCAGCCAGTGAGCTCCCCCCCTCAGCAGTGGTCAAGCAAGCCTGGCCGAGGTGCGGATGCCGAAGGAATCCCAGCTTCCTGCCGGCTTGGACCGCCTGGCCGGGTGCCTGCTTATGGTCACAAAATAAACACGCGGGAAAGCGCCCTGAAACTTGTGGCGGCAATGGCCACACTCAGCAATGAATATCGGGAGGCGCTCGTCGACGCAGACGCCGTGTCGTACATTGTGGAATCACTCTATCCAAATCCCGGCAAGCCAAAGAACCCCAGGGAACAATCATCCTCGGAAAAGGGTCCTGAAGATGGAAGTGCCGGCGGGCCCTCGGTGTATGGCCATAACCCCAATTCCGTCCTCATGGCAGCGTGCCACGCTATTAGGGCGCTCGCGCGGTCGCCGAAGATTGTACGGACCACGATGAAGGACCACGATGTCGGAAAGCCAATCAATAAGTTGCTCAGCCATCCCGACATCGAAGTCCAGATTGCTGCTTCCGGCGCAGTCATCAATGTAGTTACCAGCCACAGTCCTGTCGCGGCAGTAAGTTTTTACTTCTTCCTTTTTTACCTTGTGGTCTAGTCTTGAGGCATGATACTAACGGGGGCAGGCGCTGCTTTCGTCAAATGTGGTCCAGACGTTGTGCAAGCATACGCACTCGCTCAACGCCGGCTTGCAAATAAACGCGCTCTGGGCACTCAAGCACCTAGTACTCGAAATGGACAATAGTATTAGGAAGCCTTGTTTAGATACGCTCGGCTCGGGGTGGCTCGTCCAACTCATCAGCGACGATGACACGTCCGAAGGGGAAGGAATCCGGACACGGCCGCGGTTAGGACAACGAGCGGCCGTTGACGACGATGACGACGAAGACATGGACAAGGAAACGCCCGGCGGAGAGGACGATGGCGCACACAACGAGTGGGTCTGGGCCGCCCAAATCCACACCCCGCAAGTCTCCAACTCGGCGCGCCTGCGACAAGCTGCAGTCAAACTCGAAGCCCTCCACGAGGCGGAGCTCAACCCCGCTCGCAAGGCCCGGGCTGACCGCCTCGCGATCCGGGAACAAGCGCTCGGGTTCATCCGCAACTTCCTCACGATTTCCACGTCGTCCGGCCTACTGGAGATGGTCGACTACCTGTTCACAGAGCTAGATCAGGATCGGCTCTTCTCCATCTTGGCGGACAGGCTCAAGGTGCGCGTGGTGGGCGCGGTCGGGCGGCGGGCCTCGTCCGGGCGCGGGACCGGGCGCGACGCGCTGGTGCTCTACCCGCAGGCGCGGATCGTCGAGAACGTGGCGTACATTCTCGTCCACATCGCGGCGGGCCCTCCGGCGTACCGGCAACTGGTCATCGCCCAGACGGAGCTCGTCAAGCTCCTGGGCGGGCACTTCAACAGCAAGGATGCCAACGTTCGGCGCGCGCTTTGCCAGCTCTTCATCAACCTGTGTTGGGCCGAGGACGAGAACGACTTCGAGCCCTGCACGCAGCGCGTCTCGGCGCTGGAGCAGCTCGGGTTCCTGGCCAAGCTGCAGGGCTTGGAGGCGGGGGATGTGGACTTGGGCGTCCGGGAACGGGCCAGGGCGGCAGTGAGCCAGATGAAGACCCCGACTGTATAGAGCCGCAGGCGCGGACGTGCTTCTGGCCCCGGATCCATATACATACCACGCTTACAGACGGTGAGGACCACTCAGCTGTTCCGGCCGTGTGTCTGAGGCTTCTTCCTTTTTTTGTAGTTCAACATGGGTATGCGGGTTATGGTTGCGTGGGTTGGGAGTATATACGGATGGTTACAGTGTATACTTGCTATTCACTAGGTATTTACGGGTTGGGAAAGGCGCTTGCCAGTCGGGGCTGGCTGGCTGGGCAACACGGCAGACAAATGAATGGATGGGATGGTACATACAACCACGGTAGCGCGGGTTGCATCACAATTCTTTTTTTTTTAGCGATGGGCTGAGAGAGGAAAGGGATGATGTGGGAGCACCCGGACGTGCCGGGATCGTCCGCCTCGACCTCGTTCTTGTCTCGGGCACCAGCGTCTACGGCGATGTTGGCACGTCCGTGGCCCGGGTATACACGGTTACTGAAGGGGTGCGGGCGCGAGTCACGAGGTGGTGTGACGTCCCTTGGCGTTGGTCTACATCGGTAGGGCACTGGAAAGTGGCCATTTTGCGCCGTCTTATGTTAAGCGGATTTTTTGCCGACGGCGTCTTATTCTGTGTGATGGGTGGTTTTGGTTAGTGACCTCCTAGTTATTCTTGGTGCTTGTATACAGCGAGACTGCTTGCTGCCTTGGACACTTTCGTTCCGGTTATTTTCTCTTCTCTGCCGGATTATTTCCCCTTCTCTTCCCTATTTTTCCCGGCCATCACAGCTCAACAGCACAAAGTCTGGACATCATTCGGGAATTCGGGGGGCGAGCTTGAGCCCGAACGCCCAATATTCATCTGCCCTCGCCAATAGGAGAGCTCGGAGCTACCCTTGCTTGCCATGCCGCCTCGCATTACCTAACCAGAAGCTCTTTCTTGCCCTCGTCCCCCTCATTCTTGTCACCTTTGGTAATCGAGGTAATAAAGGGAGGTGGCGTGACAGCATGCAAGTGACGCGATCACCGGCTTCGAGCCAGTCAAAAGATGGGACGGAATGGTCGGGACTGCTTGGTGGTCCCATTCTCTTCTTCCTTGGGAGAGTGTCAGTTGAGTGACTTGAGAATGATGAAGTGACAAAAAGTCGAGTGCCGGCATTAGCGATCCTTGGCTCGGCGATCGGCTTGGCTCGCTTCGGTATGTTGCAGTCATCGATGGGCGAGATGGCTTGATGGGGTGAGTTTGTTGAGGTGGAGGGACGGGACGGGCACTGGCTTAGTGTAATCCTCTGTGGTGGAAGCAAACAAGGGCTCGCACAATGGTGTCTGTTACTCCAGTCTGGGCTGCTTGGCTTGCTTGGGTGGGAGTGTCAAGGTACTGGGTGTCAGCTATTTCCCGATCGCCACGTTCCGGTGTAAGTGGTCCGGAGCGTCCTCGATATGGAGCACGACATTCGATCTGCTTCGAAATAAATCGCCTCTTTCAAATCGGGAGTCCTTATTCATCATCACCACCATCATCGACATCGTCACTCATCATCACGCGCGCCGCCACCGGCCCACCTCACCCCCTCTCCCGAGGTTTCCGGTTGATCCGCCGTTTCTTTCTTCTTGCCTATGCAGCTATGGAGCTATTCTTTTCTGGCATTTTCATCTCATGCAGCCAGCCATCCAGCACCCACCCAGACAGCCACCGTCATGTCATGTGGTGTGGTGTAAGCTCGCTCGCATCAACGTATGCCAAGCATCGGCCCGCGATCGTCATGGCCCATTGGCTCCCCAGGGTGAACCCCCGGACGTCGTGCCATCTCGGGCGGGCCAGTCGTTGTGGTGCGGGGCTCTGTGGCTCTGTGGCTCTGTGTAAGTGCGGTATGCATGACAAGTCACGGCAGTCTAGACGTCAAGGCTCCATAGGGCGTAAGTGGACTGTACTTGGTGCCATGTCGTGCTTTGTAAGAGGACGTCGTCGGGCGTAGGACACGGGACTGTGCATGGAGGGGGATGGGGAGTGTGATGTTGCCGGTGGCTGCCGCGGGTGAAGGGTCCTGGTCCATTAGTTCATCTACTACCGGCTGGAGGAGAAGACTCGGAATGGAAGGGTACTTCCCAGTCCGAGAACTCGCCTAGTCTTCCTACCTCCACGATTTCCGGCTTGGTAAGGGCTAGAGTTCGGAGCCATCGGAGTTCGAGCCGCTTCGCTTTCCCGGGGAGGTGCTGGTGCTCTCGGGCCCCCCTCCTTGGCTCCCTTGCGTGCTGTGTCGCATTAAGAGACATCAGACCGATGCTGGGTAGCGTGATACGGCTATAAGAAAGTGCCCCTCCCCTCCATGAATCAGAAACTTATCCCTTTTATATCCATCTGATCATCACCCATTAACTGGCCTTCATACCTGGCTGGGTATCTGTGCTTCATCCCTCGCCTCTCATCCACCCAAAACTACAACTCCCGACTCCTGACAGGATTAAGAATTAGCAATCATGGCACTGTTTCCTCGTAATGACGCCTTGAGAACCAACCCGCCGGCGGGTAATCAGCAGCTATCGACCAATGGCTCCAACTGGCTGTTTGCCGTCACGGCCATCTTTGGCTTCTCCCTTGTAAGCCACACAAGCATCAACACAGACCTGAGTAGGCATGTGAAATACTAACATGTTCCAGCTCGGCTACTTTGCCTTGAAGTTCCGCGCTAAGAACGGCGAGCGGTTCTTCCACTACCTCTTCATCATCGCCAACTTTGCCGGTCTCATCGCCTACTATGCCATGGCCTCTGACCTAGCCTGGGATCCCGTCCGCCAGTCCAACCAGCTCGTCCGCAGCGGCCTGATCCGCCAAATCTTCTGGGCCAAGTACGTCTTCTGGGTGATTGCCTTCCCCATCATCCTCCTCGCCCTCGGCGTGCTGTCTGGTGCCTCTTGGGCCACCATCATCTATAACATCGCCCTGTCCTGGGTCTGGATCATTTCGTTCCTCGTCGCCGCCTACACCCCGTCCAACTACAAGTGGGGTTTCTTTGCCTTCGGCCTCCTAGCCCAATCCTTCCTGGCGTTCTCAACCCTCGTCCGTGGCCTGCGCAGCGCCAACCGGGTGGGCTCCCGGCGTGACTACCTCCTGCTCGCCGGCTGGGTCAACTTCCTGTGGCTGCTGTACCCGCTGGCCTGGGGCCTGACCGACGGCGGCAACTACCTCGGCGTGACCCCGAGCTTCATCTGGTTCGGCATCCTCGATCTGCTGCTGGTAACGGGCGTCGGCTTTGCAGTCCTCTTCCTGTCCAGCCGCTGGGACTTCGGCCGCCTCAACATCGCCTTCACCCAGTACGGCCGCGTCCCCTTGCACGACGGAACCTTCCCCGAGAAGCAGGCCGCTCCTCCGGCCCCCGCTCAGGTTCCCGCCTCGGGTCCTGCGACGGCTACGCCGGCGGGTACTGCTGCTGTTTAAACCGCCTTTGGTGGTCATAAACTAGTAACTATTTTGATGATGTTGTGAGGAGAAGGTTGGAACGGGGGGTGATGCACTTCCTCCCTTCCTGAGATGGATGAAACCCAAGGCACCAAAACACGAAAATAACAAAACAAAGGCGGAAAACGGAGGAATACCCTGGGTGGCGCTCTTTTACACATTTCATTTCATATCATTTCAACTCTCTCACAGATACCCACACTCGCTAGGATAAGGGGAAGGATTCAATGGAGAAGGGGTTTGGTTAGTCCGGGATAATGTATAATTCATGATAATCATGAACTAACCTGTCGTTAATCAACAGTAGCACAATTAAACCAATACCCAGTTGATTCGCTACATATCGATTTACTATGTGCATGGTAGCGACATGTTTATACAATGTTCTAGTTTGGGTGATAGGCGGCTACCAACAAGACGCCGCGGAGGTTTTAATACCCAACACCGTTCCAAGCCCGAATAGTAACCAACGTACAGCTAAAACCGCCAAAAGCTCACCGAGCACCCCCCGTCGGGGATGGCCGGCTACGAAACCCCCTAGGGAGTTTGCCCTTTCCTGGCTGGGGCCCGGCGTCCCGGGGGCCAGCTCAGAAAAGTCCTTCCCCGAGCAGGATCGAACTCATGACCTCCCGTCGGAGCTGTGTTCGACTCGCTGCCCGGAGGTGAGGACCACCGCCGGTTTACCACTTGGCCAACCGTCGAGTGGGCGGTGGTCCTCGGTGGAAATGGCGCCGTGAGATCTAATACATATAACACGTTCAAGGAAGTGCTCTTCCTCAGCAATTCCCAGATCCGATATCCCCTCACCGGGATTACTTATAATCCCACTCGGTTCCAATACGGAGTCTATACGAAAATCACCGCCAACATTCGGGGGTTATGTCACCGCATGAAAACCATCGTCAAAGTCGAGTCAGTCAACCCGAGCCAACCTCTGTTTTTGACCCCAGTGACCCCCCATCGCCCCAGCTTCAGTCAAGCACCCAGATATCATCTGCATTCTTCGCACCGGTCCCCAGACTTCTCCATCACCCCTATCGTATATCACTGTCACCCAGCAAGCCACGCAACACAAAACAACGCAATCCGTTTCACTAGCCATCCCCTATCCACGCTATGCACCATGTTTCTACACACATCCGCAGCCCCATCCCCGTCTCCAGCACTCTCCCTCTCAATTCCAAACCACAGAACCAAAACCAGCTTATTCCTCCCGCCCATCCTGCTCATCATCCACCAAGATCACCACCGTAACCGTCGCGGCATACGCCTCGCGGATCGCACACGCCATGCTACGCACCCACCAAGTTAGCACACGCACCCAACCGAATAAAGGGATGAAGAAGAAGAGGGCAACAGAAATAAACGTACCAGGTCCTTCCCAAATCCGCCACCACCGCGCTCAGCCCCCAATGCGCACACCACGCCCTGGCCAACACCTCATTATCCGGCACCCCAAACGCCTCCACCACCAGCACGCGCTCCTCATCCCCCCCACTCAACGTACTCGGACTCGACACCCCCGTCGGCCTGTCCCTCCCCGTCGTCGCCGTCGGCGGCGGCGACGTCGAGTTCGACAGCGAATGCGAATGTCCATGCCCACCGCCACCCCCACCCCCACCAGTGTTGTTGGTTCCGTACAGCCCGTTCCAGTCGCGGACTTTGACCAGCTGGTCGGCCTTGACGGGGGTGTAGACGTAGTCGAAGAAGAGGGGGTGGGGTCCGTCGGAGCAGGGCCAGGCGGAGACGAAGGAGACGTCGAAGGTGAGGCGGAGGGGCCACGAGACGCCGTCGATGGCGAATTGGATGGAGGCGTCGTGGTATTTGGGGGCGGTGGTGGCGGAGGAGGAGGTGTTGGGTGGTGCTGGGCCGGGGCCGGGGGAGGAGGGGTTCGTGGCGGCGGAGGAGGAGGGGCGCGTGTCGTTGCCGTTGCCGCCGCCGCAGGGGCGGAGGTTGAGGAGCTCGATGCGGACGAGGTCCGTGAGGTAGGCGTCGTCGTCGCGGTCGGGGGCGACGAGGGCGTATTCTTTGACGGGGAAGACTTGGGCTGGGGGGCCGAGCGGGTCGGAGCGTTCGGACATGGAGCGGATGTCTTCTGGGGTGACGCGGTTGGTGTTCGGGCGGCGGGCGCGGATTCGCGCGATCTGGTTGCGGCCGAGGTCGGCGGTTGGCCGGGCCGGGCCGACCCAGCCCGCGAGAGAACGGCAGGTGGGCGCGAGGACCTTGCCTACGATGGAGGTGGCCGTCCAGTAGGTGTAGCTGTTGCGGTACTGAAAGCCGCAGCTGGGGTGGGCGTGGGACAGAAGCGTCAGGTCATCGGTGGCCTTGCCGGGGTCGATGTCGATCAGGGCGTTCATGATCAGGAAGGGGAAGGTTGAGCCGGGCAGGACGAGCCCGCTGAAGAAAGCCATGGCGTGCGAGCTGATGAGGTCGAGGGTTGTTTCCTCGTCGCGGCGCTTGAGGGTGTCGAGCGTGTCGGTGAGGTTGGGCCACTTCATCATCTGCGCGAAGCGTTTGAGCATCTTCACCTGGCGCCGCTTGAGCTTGTAGCGGAGCCGTATGTGTTCGGGTGCGGTGCCGTAGTCGTCGACGCGGATGTTGTCGTGCCACCTGCGGGCTAGCGCGAGATTCCACTGTATTGTTGGGGGTATCTGGGCCAGTAGCTTTTCCTTCGCGTCTGTCATATGGTGTCTGGATTGGATTCGGAGTTCCAGCTCGAGGCTGAGAAGCAGCTGGTGGCAGAACTTTTGGTATGTCTGACTGTTCGTCGCGCTGGTGTCAAATATAAACTTGGTGACAACCTGATTCTTCGGGCTGGTGAGGTCTAGCCAGCCTGGCCCCGAAAGAACCATGATCAAGTCCGTGATCTGCTTGTCGAGCGTCTTGTGTGGGCTCGCATACTTATCCGGGTCTTTGAGTAACCGCTTGTAGAGGTTCCTGTACATCAGATCCTCGTCGTCATCCTCCAACCCCCGGTCAAGCTCCCTGAGTCGTCCAAAGATGGTCTCGAGGTCGATCTCGCGGGGCTCTACCCCCGAGTCTCGCAAAGTAATGGGTGGTGGTGTGACGCTCGCGAGACTCACCCAGTGATTGAGTGTTATGGTGCCCGGGCGCTTACCGTGGCAAAATGAGTAGCTGGGCTGCTCTAGTGTCTCCCAGGGGTAGGTCGCCGGCTCGGACTCGGCGAGGCGTAGTGTCATGAGCTGCGTCATGGAGTCGTGTTGGTTCGCGGCATCCGTCTCGTCGCCGCGATTCCCGGCCGCGGTCGCGAACAGGGCGTAGTAGTGATCCGAGGCATGGGGAATGGGTCGCTTGTGGCCTTTGAATGCTGGGACGCCTCTGGAGATGAGCTGCATTGCGGGGCCCAAGTTCAACTCCTCACTGCTCGACATGCCCGACGGGGGCCACTCGGTTAGGGGCCCCAAGTCGTATGGGGCACTGTGAGGGTCTTCACGGCCTTTGCCCTTGGTAATGCTCGGATCGGTTCGCCGTGGTCTACGGCGGCGGGCCGGGGGCTCTTCTGGCCCCTCTGACCTCTCTGGCCTTTCCGGCCTCCTGCTACGGCTTCCAAATACATCGGTATCGCTTATCGTCCTCAAAGAGTCTTTTTCCTGGGGAGATGGTCAGTATGTTTTATGGGGAAACGGCTGTCCTGGCTTCCAACATACCCCCTTCTTGCTCGCCGAGCTCTTCGACCTAAACAGATCCCAGAATCGCTTCTTCTTCAGTTCCTCCATCTTCCGAGTAGACACACGGCCACCCGATGATTTAGATTTCGCTCTTCTCTATGTCGAGTGGTTTAGCAGCAGGGCGCGCCCAACAGCTGCGCATCCCTGGATTTTGGATTGGTGTGTGGAGCGGTCTGCGAGGCTGAGTTGCACAGACACGCGTGTCATGATATGCGGCTGTGCATGTGCCGTGCCCAGGTCTTAGCTAGGATGCATGAGACAGGCGTAGCATCGGGCACCTCCCTCAGTCGTCAGATCCGTTGTGTCGGGACCAGTTCGGGACTTGGCCGGCAATACAATGGACAATAGGCCGCGGTGTCTGGCGGGTTAAGAGAACTGAAAGTGAGATGGCGGTCGAGATGGTTAGTTAACTAACCAGCGAGTCGATCGGTTGTTTGTTAGATGGATTAATTTTTCGAAAAGCGATTGAATGGAGAAGACGGTTTCTTCAAAAAGGCACGGCTTGGACGATGAAACAATTTCTACACTAAGATGTCCCGTGGATGGCATGCATGTGCAGTAGCCCGCCTGATCCGCCTCGTTGTCGCGGTAAAGCGCTTTTTGAATGCCAGTGTCGTCCTCGTACTGCGTAATTGCAAGCTGCAGCGCATGCCAGGGGGTATCTGCCCGCTCCTTCCAGGCCCAATCACTTGCTCTCAGTTCAGCTCGGACAATGCGCTTCTCCTCCGCCTTGCATGTCCAGGTCAGACAATCCCGCTACTCAAGTTGCCAGGTCATCTAGCGGGGAGGGGACCGTTGCAGTCCCGCTTGGCCCAACGTGGAGCTGCTGCTGCTGCTGCTGCTGCTGTTGCTAGGTGCTGCCCGGTGCCTTGGTCATTGGAACCTATGCCCCGCATCCACTCGCAGTGGTTCGGTTTCAGAATGATACCATCCTGAGGTGAAGGGTTGGAATCATTGATGAAAGAGAGGTGGGGTTTGTTATCAAACCATAGAGAAGGCCTCGTCACTTTAGCAATTTTTTGACTGCTATGTTGTCCCGATATCCGGCTGAGTGACGTCCACTAGAGGTGGTGTTGTTAGTGGGCGGTTTCATCGTCCAGAAGGAAGCACTGGGGGTGGGGCGGTCGCTAAAAAATACGCTCACCGCCCCCGGCGCATGGGGCAGAATCCAGAAATTTTCTGGACCGGAGCGACTTGGGAGCTGTCCCGAGTCCCCAAGTCGCTGGACAGAGGCCGACATCCAATGCACCTCATACTCGCAACCAGACACAATGGCCCCCGAATTACGCAAGAGAAAGTCGAAGCGTAAGTACTCCATCATACTACCAGCTTTCACGTTTGAAATGCTAATCAATTGATTCCAGCGGTTGTGGCGGAGCCTGAGCCTGTCGCAAAGAAGAGCAAGGCAACGAAAAGCCCCAAGGCTGAGAAGCGGAAAGGTTAGGGGCGCTACTGCTGCCGAAAGTGCCACGGTTTGTTAACGCGTCCTCATTCCAGCTCCCGAAGATGCTTCGCCCGTTGCCGTGAAGAAGCAGAAGCCGACCAAGGATGTCGCCAGCAAGAAGGTCGCTGCCCCTACGGAGAAGGCGGCCCCGAAGAAGTCGGCACTGAAGAAGGAGAGGCAATCCCCGAAGGCCAAGGCCGCGGCAGAGAAGTCGAAGAAGGGAGAAGAATCAGAGGAGGTGCAGGACGGCGATGTCCTGTCCGAAGCAGAGGAGGAGGAGGTCGACGACGATACCAAGGCTCTTGTCCAAGCTCTGGACAGCGGCGACGAGGACGAGGCAGAGGCCCAGGTCAGCACATTCAAAAAGGGCCAGGATGTCGGCAAAGTCCCCAAGGCGAAGAAGTCGACAAAAGCTCCCACCAGCAGTAGCAGCGGCACACCGGGTGTGATGTACCTCGCGAGAATCCCTCACGGTTTCTACGAGCACGAGCTGCGGTCGTACTTTGGCCAATTCGGCGACATTACAAGGCTCAGGGTTGTGCGGAACAAGAAGACGGGCGCCAGTCGCCACCGGGCTTTCGTCGAGTTCGCTGACGCCGAGGTGGCCGACATTGCCGCCCGCACCATGGACAAATACCTGTTGTTCGGGCACATTCTCTCGGCGAAAACCGTGCCACCTGCGCAAGTGCACCCGGACCTGTTCAAGGGCGCGAATCGCCGCTTCAAGGTGGTCCCATGGAACAAGATGGCCGGCAAGCAGCTCGAGCGGCCGCTGTCCGAGTCCCAATGGCAAGTCAAGATTTCCAAGGAGGAGCAGAGGCGGGCCGCTAGGGCCGACAAGCTGAAGGAGATGGGTTATGAGTTCGAGGCCCCGGCACTCAAGGCCGCCGAGGCGAAGCCATTGTTGGAGAACGGTACTGAGGAGGAACCCAAGGCTATCGAGGCTCCCCCTGCCACCGAGACAGCCGAGCCCAAGGAGGAAGAGGAGGTTGCCGAGGCGGAAGTGGTCAAGGCCAAGACCACAAAATCCTCGGAAGATGCCACCCCGCAAAAGAAAAAGGGCAAGAAGGCCAAGAAGACGAAGTCATGAGCAAGTAGTCACAGTATTGCAGTTTGTCACTGATACCCGCGGCTGGGGACAATTAAGAGCCGCTTCCGGGCCGAGTAATCGCTCTCTTAGTTTCAAGTGTTGGAATGTGTGCACCAAGCGAACCTGATATACTCTTGGGAGGAGCTGGTGCTCCGAGAGATATCAAGATTATAAAGCGCAGACAGCTGCTCTACTTCTGCCCTAGTATGAAAAAGCCAGCATTTTGCGATGTGCAACGGCAGATTCGATGTGAAAGTCAGGCGAAGAGAAAATATGTGAAGAAGAAAAAAGAGAAAATCCAGCTTCGATTTCCTGCATTTGCTAGCTTAAAATGCTTGGCCTGATGCTTCGTTGGTCCGTGACCCCCTCGGGCTTAGTTACGTAACACAGTGCTGTTCAGACGGCTAGCATGGTGCGCTGAGCACGTTGGTGGCTTGAGGATCGAGTTTCGAAACAAGACAGTTGGGGGCTGAGTGGAATGCTTCTGCATGCGAAGATCCCGCCGGCCGCCTTCGATGTGGAATTGATTGATGTCGAGCTGTAGTTAACAACATGATTTTTTCTTTATAACACCTTGGAAAGTAGATGGCGCAAACCATTAATAACGATACCTACCTACCTACCTTAACCTGGGCAGTTCACCTTTACATGTTCCAAGGACCCTTCGTCCCAACTCCCCGCCTACCTACTGTAACTATTCGTACATACCTGTATCTTACACCCACCGATCCATCGGAGTCCGTGTGCGGGATTCAGGGACCTGCAGCAGTCTAGCAGGGCCCGTTTTGCGCATTACCATTGCGATTAACCAACTGTTGAAGGAAACTCGGGACAAGAACCGATAGCTTACGCCGAGAATACGAGAGACAGTAACCTGGCTGCGGCGGGTCGGCGCGGGAGAGTCCGCCCATCCATCCCATCCATCAGTTTGTAGTTACGTTTTTGTACGCCCATTTGCCCACGAGCAACGAACACCGTCGAGACAAGAAACACAAGGACACACACCACGCATTGTCCCTCGATGCATCTGTGTCCACCCCAACCACGACACCAGCGATACCACCGCCAATTGCATCTAGACCATGTCGTCTTCGGCCGCGCCAACGAACGCCGTCCAATCAGCAGCCCAAGGTACGTCCCAAAGTGGGCTTGAGGGGCATGTCATGCACTGGCAAGCCGGGTGCAGAGACCAGGCCAGGCCACATCACCACCCTTGGCCTTTCTCGCTATATGCATTTGCGCTAATGGAGAAATAATGCTTCACGGTAACGAACAGGCCCCGCTGCCCCCTCCAATAATAAGAAGAGGGCAAATAGAAAGAAGAAGGGCAACAAGAGCAATACTGCCGTCGGCAACACGACGACCACTGCTTCGAACACGCAG
Organism: Chaetomium tenue; assembly: GCF_020726465.1. Taxonomy (NCBI): domain Eukaryota; kingdom Fungi; phylum Ascomycota; class Sordariomycetes; order Sordariales; family Chaetomiaceae; genus Chaetomium; species Chaetomium tenue. Next base: position 984,730 of record NW_027117334.1, on the reverse strand, counting down.
AACCCCCCTGCACCCGAGCCAAAGGCAACTGGACAGGAGGATGGCGTTGAGAGCGAACCGGTCGACGAAGTGTCAGAAGAGCTAGAGACTCTCGGTTTGGTACGCCTGCCCACAGCCCATGTCAATTTGCCTACGCTCTGCTCCCCTTGCTTTTCGCTTTCCCGTGTCGGTTGTGTGCGTTCCTATTCCCCCGTCTGACCACAGTCACCTATGTAGGATACTCGCAACCCGCCGCCAGAGCCCCACGCTGCGGTAGACCGGCCGGGGACAGAACCGAGCGGTCCAGAAGAAGAAGGAGACGCGGGAACGACGACCGAACCGGCAGTGGAGACCGAAGACGATTCGAGACCTGCGGCGAACGGCCATGCTCGCGCAAACGGGCATCCACAAACCGGGTCAATATCAGGGGCGAAAAACGCCGAGTTAGAAGCCATGTCACAAGACGACGAGGCCTTGCGGCTCGAGGTCGAGCAGCTGCGGAATCAGCTTGAAAGCACACAAGAATCGCATTCCCAGGAAACAGCGCAACTACGGGCCGACTTGGAAGATGCCGAGTCCGCAAAGGAATACGCCGAGACCCAGTACCATACACTCTTAAATCGTGTCGAGAAGATCAAGGAGACGCTGGGCGACCGCTTAAAGCGTGACAAGGCCGAGCTGGAAGACACCAAGGACCGTGTCGACGAGCTTGAGAGGCAAAACGATGAGCTACAAAGGACATTGGCCGAGCGCGAGGAGGAAGCAGCCCGCCTGAGGGATGAGGCGCAGGAACAAGGGCGCGAGCTGGTCGGCTTGCGCAGCAGGAGCAACCTGTCGCAGCAGAATTGGCTAAAGGAGAAGGACGACATAACACGGCAGATGCAGAACCTCAAGGGCGAGCTCGAGTCTACAACGGCCGCCATGGGTGAGTGGGAAGTCATTGCTATGGAGGAGCGCTCCCTGCGCGAGAGCTTGTCAGATAAGGTATCCGACCTCGAGGAGCAGGTTGCCACCGCGCGCGAGGCGTACGAGCGAGCCGAATCGGACCGCGATGCGCAGTCGCAGGCCGTCGGCCGTCTTCAGCGCGCACTCCAGGAACTCCAAGACACACGGAAGAGGGAGTTGCGCGAGATGGTCGAGTCCACAGAGGAGCAGGTGCAAGCGCTGAAAAAGCTCACCCAGGAGGCCGAGACACGAGCCACCGAAGCCGAATCGTCCAAGGAGACGCTAACCAAAGAACTCGAGCGGACGGCGCCGTTCGAGAAGGAGGTCAAGGAAAAGAACCTACTGATCGGCAAGCTGCGGCACGAGGCGATCGTGCTAAACGACCACCTCACCAAGGCGCTCAAATACATCAAAAAGACCAAACCAGAAGAAACAATCGACAAGTAAGCCACTACCATCTACCACCCTCCCCCACCTACCCGTATCACTAACAAACCCCCCACCAGACAACTAGTAACCAACCACTTCCTCCAATTCCTCACCCTCGACCGCTCCGACCCCAAGAAATTCCAGATCCTCCAAGTCATGGCCAACCTCCTCAGCTGGAGCGACGACCAGCGCGAAAAAGCCGGCCTCGCACGGCCCGGCGGCGCAGCCTCGGGCGGCAGCGGCAACACCCTGCGCCTGCCCTCCTCGCCCTTCCACCGCACGCCTAGCTCGCCCGCCCTCAGCACCGAGTTCCTCTCCGATGCCATGTCGTCGTCGGGTGGGGGTGGGGGTGGTGGTGCTGGTGGGGGTGGTGGGCCGAGAGAGTCGCTTGCTGATTTGTGGGCGAGTTTTCTGGAGCAGAGTGTGGATGAGGCGACGGGTGGTGGGGGGACGTCGTCCAGGAAGGATAGTGTTGCGAGTGTGAGTACGGCGGGGGGTGGGCGGCCTGATACGAGGGGGCATAGTTAAAGGGAGGTGGGAGTGGGGAGGGGTGGTGTGTTAGAAATTACGCATTGCAGGATTGCTGCTGTGAGAGAGGTGTTAAAAAGCCCGCTGCATCTATCGATATGGTGTCTAGAGTAAGAGGTGTTGTGTTAGTTATAGCGGCGTTGCGGGAAGCCGGGCTAGACAAATAGCACTGTGATTAGGTTTGGGGTAACTACACAAACGATTCAGAGACTTGGGTTCAACGTCCTAATATGTGTTGCTTCTTACTCTGGCTGTGATATTTCAAAAGTGTGCGGCGCCTACACGACTACCAAGTCTATATTTTCGAGCTGCCACGCCAATGAAGTAGGTTAAAGTTTACTACCGAATAGAAAGCCAGAAAGAACTCTATTGAAAACGCCGAAGCCAAATCTGCGACCGACTACCTATCTATCTATCACAGTACATCCAACATCAACCAACCACTTCCTCCTTCCCCGCCCCCGCCGACATCACCGCCTTCGCCCAACCCTCAGCATCCCTCTCAATCCCCCTCATATCAAGCCGATTCAGCAACGCATCATTCACCCCCTCCACCACCTCCCTCTCCTCCATCATCTCCCTCATCAACTGCACCTCATGCGCCCAATACGCCATACTCCTCCCCCGCAGCTCCTCATCCCTCAACACCGTATTCTTCAACACCCCAGACGCATTCGCCACCCCCAGAGCCGCCCTCACCCCGCGCGTCGCCGCCTCCACTCTATCGACCGCGGACGGCGGGCTGACGAACGCGCGCTGCGTCGCGGACAGGTACAGCACCATCGAGAGCACGTAGTCGATGACCGCGATGAGAGTGTACCGCGTTATGCGCGCCGTCCAGAAGAAGGTGTCCAGCTGGCCCAGCCGCAGCGCCCGCGCGTTGGCCGTGTGGTTGTACGTGGCTACCCAGTACAGGTCGAGGAAGGCGGCCGCGACGGCCGCGAGGGAGGCGGGGGCGCGGAACCGTGCTGCGGAGGCGGAGTGGGTGCGGCCGATGAGCAGGGAGGATGTGGCGAGGGCGATGATGATCAGGTTAAAGAGGTGGGGCGCCAGGAGGTCCGGGAGCGCGTAGTAGAGGTAGGAGCGCGGGTCGTCGGAGGTGCAGAAGGGGCAGGTGGCGACCACGGAGGGGCCGTGCTGGAGGTAGAGGAGGCGGGATTCGAGCGAGGCGAATTTGGCGCGTAGGGCGAGGTCGGCCGCGGTGAGGGTGTTGCTGGGCCGGAGGGCGGAGAGGCGGTTGAAGAGCACGTCGGCGGGGATTTGGAGGCGGGATTGGGTGGTTTTGAAGATGTTTTCGGGGGAGAAGATGGGGAGGGTGCGGAGGAGGAAGACGGCGGCTACGGCGATGAGGATGGCGATGGAGCGGACCATGGGCGCCGGCAAATCGCGGACTTTGAGACCATGGATGCGCGGTGCGGCGCGCACGCGGCGGTAGTAGCCGATGGCTTTGGGGAGGAGGAGGGGGCCGAAGAAGATGACAAGGGACTTGATGCTGTTCAATGGGTTAGTTTTTGAATTTTTTGGTAGAGCCATGGATGGTACTTACGTTCCCCAGGGTATCGCCATTTTTGCGGTGTTGTTCTGCCTATCTTTGTTGAGGAATGCAACGAAGCATCCGTTTGTTGTTCGAGATGCAAGGTGTTTGACAAGGCTGTATGAACGGGGGGTATGGGAGAGTTAATATGGGGCGGTAGGGTGGGGTCAATGCGTTGGTTCAGCCTTGTGGGCTGAAAATTATAAATTTTTTGCCAACCGCGACTCCCGATTCTTCATTCAACACTTTTCGATTCTTCCAAGTCGAACATTGCACAACGTCGACACTGCCACCCTTTCGTATCACCATGACATGTTTTTAGCAGCAAAACAATATACGACGTTACTGTTTCACCTTCCCTCCAGCGCGCGTGACTGTTGACACCGTTGGCACTATCGAAGCTTTGGCGGCCCTCCCATGGTCGCACAAAGTCAATGTGTTGCCTAGATCGAGCCCAAGTACTCTGCCAAGAGTCATCTCACGTAGTGTTGCAGAATTCTAGCTCCGGCGATGAAGGATCATTGCGTCAAATGCTGAGAGACATCATTTCAAATCTATTATTATCATTGTGTGTCTGTGTTCACAGTTCCTTCTTGCTCTCCCCGTTTCCAGCTCCCGCCGCTGGGACAGGCTGCTTCTGCTTCTGCTTCTGCTTCCCCGACTGTTTGCTCGCCGAGATAACAGCCAGTATGCCCACCACCGCGTTCATCACGAGCGTCAGGATGGCCGTGCACGCGGCCTGCCACGTCACGATGCTGACGCTCCCCAGCGGCGCGCGCGGAAATGATACGAACCACTCGACGTAGTAGGGGAACCACCCGTAGGGCAGCCAGAACATGGGCAGCTTGCCGTACCACATCGGGAGAAGCCACTGTACGCCGCGCGTCGAGATAAAGCGGACGGCCGTGATGTAGCGGTCGAACTTTGTGCGGGAAGCTTCGACTGCGGATTCTATAGGAATGCTTAGCGAGAGCTTGCTTTAAGGGATAGCAGGATCCCTACTCTTCTTCTCCAACTCATCCAGCAGCTTGTCATGCTGCCGCCGCAGCTTCGCCCATTTAGCAAACTCGTCCTGGCTGCTCGTCGCGTTGAGCTCGAGGCGAACTGCCAGGTACTCCTTTTGCTTCTGTCGCTGTTCGGTGAACTGCTTGGCAAGCGATGTTGGGATCGAGAGGTAGGCGCGCCATATCTGTAACGAGGGAGAAGGTTAGCATTCATCTGACTCTAGCAAACGCGTATGGTGGGATGAAAGAATAGGAGAGTGTTGCGCACGAGGTTGTTGATGGTGGCTGCGCCGATAGTGTTGACAAGCTGGACGACCAGCTCGATAACGAAAACGACGACCAGTAGCGATGGCATGTTGGCGGCTCGGAGAGACTAAGGGAGATGGATCGACAGCTTGGATGAGCGTCAGGGGAACGATGTTGTCATCGCTGTGTGTTTGGGTCGCCAGGCTGCTTCGAGAACCCATACGGCTGTGACGATGACGGAACTGCCAGCTCACACCACCCGGCAACGTGGTTTTGCCAGTCGCCAGTCATCGAGAGAGGGTTAGGGTATGTCGGGCCTCCCAAGCCAATCCCGCGCCGATGCACCTCCTTAAACGACCCCCACTTGCCTGAATTGTTGATTGAGACCTATCACGGTTCCAAACTGACAGTTTCAATCACGCGAGTGTTTTATCCCACACCCGGCGAGTTTCCTCTTGTTCGCAATTCCAGTCTCGCTACCCCAGCAGAGGGCTGCTTCAAGCGACAAAGGACTGGACCCCAGCAAGAACGAACGACGGGATCCCGGTCATGTCACGAGCTCTGGATCAAGAAACGGCGGCGTCTCTCAAACGGGGAAACCCTTTAGAAGCCTACCAGGCAATCACGCACGCCCTAACACCGCCGGACGATGGTCTTCTTGAGCTCGAGATTTTGGGCAAGAGCCACCTCCTCGAGGAAGGCCAATACGTTGTTCGGGATGGGCGTGCCGTCGGCATCTCGAAACTAGGTCTGGTTCAGGCTTTCATGGTTGCGAGGCAGAAGCTGAGGGAACATCTTGACGGGATCAACCCACAGACAGCTAGCGAAGTGCTCAACATGACGGCACTCATTTTGCTCTTTGACCCAGAATACCTGACGGCCGCCAACTCGAGGAAGCGTGTCATCCAAGGCGAGATAACCACCAGCGGCGCTACACGTTCGAGTCTTGAGAAAGAAAAGCGTTTTCTCGACAGCCTACTGACGAGCAGGCTGCACAGGCACACCAAGTCACCCACCCTCTGGAGCCACCGCCGCTGGCTTATCACCACGCTGACATTGGCTAACATGCCGGTGGACACCCTTGGCGATATCAAGGACGTTGTATTCGTGGCAGGGGAGAGGCATCCACGAAATTACTACGCCTGGTGTCACGCTCGGTTTTTGGTCGGCTTGAGGAGACATAACCCCGGAGAAGCATTGGCAGCGGTGCAGGGCTGGTGTTTCCAGCATCACACCGATATATCTGGCTGGTCGTTCCTCTCCTTCCTCCTCAACGCCGAGGGTACCCCGAGCACGGAGTCCGGTTGCTCGACGTTCACAGAGGTTCTTAACCTGGCCAACTCGCTTCGGCTGTCTAATGAGTCGGTCTGGGTGTTCCTGCGAACGCTTGCAGCCTCGCGGCTGGTTGGTGACGAACAATACTCCCAGTTCCTTGCCGTCCAGGCAGCCGTTCATGAGACATCAACAGCAGCAGACCAGGCAGTGCTACGTGCTGCCGTGACCTGGTGTGAAACGTACCGGCCACGAACACACCCTGCGGGCGGTTGATGCGATACCAACACAGGACCCGAAATGCCACCACGGCCGCATGTCCTCTCGGTGCAAGCCGGTGCATAAAAATTGTCCGCTGAATACTCCCAACGTCCAGGGACCGTTGGGCAGCCTAATCGGTATATGTAGACTCGGCGCCAACGGTCTATGGACGGCTGAGCACGGAAGGAACCGCTTGGCTTGGTCCCGGGACGTTGGCCCCCCTCACCATTCGCCGGCGCGCCGCTTGGGCTGCCAACGGCCAAAAACAAAGCAAATATCCGAGATGAAAAATGCAGAGTCCCAACCGTTTCTCGCTCCTCGCGGCCATGACGAGCTGCATATCGACGCACAATATGAGCATAACTATCCCAAGAAGCGTGATGATCACGCAGGAAGGGTTTGCCTCTCATGAAGTTGACGGTCCTACATCTGGACAATAGTTATCGGGTGACAGTGCAACCCACGATTCAGCCGAGAGAGGCGAGCGTCCGCATCGGGAAGCAGGCAAATGGACCCAAAATTGGACCCGATCGACGAGGTTGCGAAGTCAGTTGGGCTTCGTACATACTGTAGTTAGCTACCGAGTACATACTGTGTACTTGATACCTTTATCATGTGGTCCTGAGAGGGGTTTCTGCTAGCTAAAGATCTTCGGATCTACCATGGGCGAGAAGCATCTTCCCAGTCGAGATGAAACAGGCGCACAGCTCAGCCTCGACGATCCGATCTCCCTCAGACATTGGGCGGCGTGGCGGCTGGCCTTGATATCAGCTCTCGCTCATTGAACGGAATTGAGGGTTCATGGAGTTTTTTGAGTCTTTGCCGCCTCGAAATGCTGAGCGGCATGGCGCCTGCTTGATATGCACATGTCGCCGTGTGGCCCATCACCGGTGACCGAAACCGATTGGGCGAACTTTGGACGGTCCCAAGTCGGTCCTTGGCACTGCATGACAGGGGGGTTAGGTAGCACTGTTGTCTGGGGCGAGTTAGCGCCGGTCCCCTGTTTAAACCCGCTTGGCCCCTCAGTCTTGCATGTCGACGAGCGCCAACAGCATATCGTCTGCAGCGGTTGTGGCAGGCTTGCGTGTGTTTGTATTTTCCAAAATGAGGATCTCGCGGCTGGCCGACGAATGTGTTGTTTGAGCTATCCGGGCGTTACCGCGAGTGACACGGTCTGGCCAAATCGTGGTACCGGGGGTTGGCAAAGCCCGGAAAACCGGGGCTCACAAATTGGGATGAGAAGCCCCCCCACCCCAGAGCTTGTTAAACCACCGTCCAATCACGGCGGGACTGGAAGATTAAACGTCAACTAGCTCCACGATCCAGAAGGTGCACCCGGGATTTTGTTTGCGCACGGAATTCATCAACCCACGCGGCTCTTCTTCTTTCCTCTGCTTCTTCGTCTCAGAGCGCCATTTTAGCATTCTGCCAACGGCCGATCAGCACCAACTGGGATCCCAACCGGATTAGAGGGTTACACTCTGAGGAAACGCTCCGCTTCTCTCCACACTGAGCCGAGCCTGCCATACTGCATGCAGAACACCCGCATTTCGCGTCCAATGGCAAGAATGCGTTCAAGACAGGACCACTGCTGCCAATTGACGATGTGCCCTCGCCCTTCCCCAGCGCCAGGCCAGTGTTCCATCATGTCTCGATCAGGAAGGAAATCCTCAAATCCCAGATAGTTTGCTACCTCCTGATATTACCGTAACACCAAGCCAACGCCATGTACCGCACCAACAGCCAGCCACCAGGTTGTGAAGGTCCGCACCCCCAGGTCCAGGCCAAGGCCTGTCTTTCTTCTCCACGATGGGCCCGGCTCCGGGCGTTCATCAGATCCACATCCGCCGCCGCCCGCTGCCTCACTCCCTTTCCCTTCTCCTCCTCCGCGATCTCACTCGGCGCCTTACATCTACTCCCCCTCCCCTCCACCGGCCCACCTCATTGGGCTGTTCATGGTGTGTCCGTCCACGAGGGGTTTCTATTTTACTTTGCATATTGCATCCTGCATCAAAGCCCGTTGTTGGTTGTTTCTCTCTGTCTTGCATACATCACTTCAGCGTCTCGCCCAAGGCCTTGTCTCTCTCTCGTCTATACATCCTTTACAAACCTCGTGTCGTCCGATTCCACTTGTCTCGAGTCTTTCCAGCCGCCCGTTTTTCCGATTGCTTTGTCGACCAGTTTCGGTTTTTGTAAATTTCACATTTCGCCATCATCGCATTTCTTCCTTGTCTTGCCGATAATTTTCCAACGGCCTCAACTCAGCATTCTGGGTGGAACACCAATGTCGCTCTCTTAATCACTAATTACTCTAATACTCTCGGTGCCGGAGTCTGTGACTCTCCGCCAGGCAATTGGCAACACCAAGGCCTTGTCCGGCTCTCCAAACCGGTTTTCGCTGCTCACATGTTCTGAGCAACCGTCAGCCATTCACATCCGAGCTCGTGCCTCGAGCATACGAACCCCCCGGGACCCATTGACGACGAACCATCCCTCACACTGACAGGTGTGGGAGTGGTGAGGTTCCCGGTGGCGCTTCTTCATCATGACGAGAACAGCAACTCTGCTCCTGCAGCTGACGCTATGGGTTGCTACCGCCCACGCCTTCTTCCCGTTCGTTCCGAAGGGCCACTGCGCACCGGATGAGGAGTGCGGTCCTGCGAAAGTTGGGGGGAGGAGGACCAACGATGGGTCAGATCAAACATCTGAAGGGCTTACCGTCGACCTCTACCACAAACCGACTCGTGTATGTTTTCCCGGATGTGCCGCCGGCCCTGTGCCGAAGCCCGGTATCACGGTCCACCGCATGCTTGTGCTGACATCTTGATAGCCCCACGATCCCTCCAAGTTTGACCCGATAGCCGAAGCCGCCACCCGGCTCACTCGCAAATTCGGGAGACCGCAAGCTGCATCTGGGTCGGAGTTGGGCAAGAGGAAGAATACATATGCGGTCTCCAAGCCCGCCAACCCGACTGCACCCAACAGCGCAGGCATCTATCAGTACGGGCCCGACTATTCGTATTTCATCAGGGTCCAAGTGGGCGCGGCCCAGCAACCCTTCTACATGCTCCTTGACACGGGTGCTTCCAACACATGGCTCATGGGCTCCGATTGCAACTCAGATGCCTGCCATCTCCACGACACATTTGACCCCAGCACTTCGAAATCGTGGCGGACAGACAAGAAGCCTTTTATGATCCAGTACGGTTCGGGGAACCTCACGGGAAGCGTTGGCCAGGACACGGCCACGTTTGCTGGCCTCACGCACAATTTGTCTTTTGGGCTCGCCAACTACACCACGGACGACTTCAAGCACTTTGCCTTTGATGGCATCCTGGGTCTTGCCACGAGCCCATCGGTGACGGGAACGTTCCTGCAGACGCTGAGGGAGAAGAAGGTGGTGGACTCGCTCATCGTAAGCATTTCGATGAACCGGGATTCCGATGGACAGAACGATGGCCAGGTGACGTTTGGCGGCATCGATAAAACCAAATACAAAGGCGAGATCACATACCACACGATCGGGCCTGATCAGAAGGAAAAGGGCGAGTGGGCCGTCACGTTGGACGGTGCGAGCCTCAACGGCAAGTCAGCCGGCCTCCAAAGCAAACTCGCCTACATCGACACGGGCACATCCTTCATTTTTGCCCCGCCGGATGACCTGGCCGCGCTGTTCAAGCTGATCCCCGGGACGAGCTCGTCCCAGAACGGAGATTACGTGGAGTATCAGGTCCCGTGCGACACGACCCTGCCGATCCACCTCACCTTTTCGGGCGTCGACTACCAGATCTCGGCTGCGGACTGGGTCGTGCAGAGGGACGAGAACAAGTGCATCGCCAACCTCTACGGCTTCGAGGTGTACAAGGGCACCTGGTTGATCGGCGACACCTTCCTGAAGAACGTGTACAGCGTCTTCGACGCCGACAAGATGCGCATCGGCTTCGCGGCGAAACCCGCACCCCAGCCCAAGCCGACGTCTACGCTGGCTGGCTCGTCCACCACAACCCTCAATCCCGTGGCAACATCGGGCGCGACGGGTGGTGACTCGGCGCACCCCATCATGCCCGGCTTCAGCGGGCAGGAGCCGCCCCCGCCCGGGGCTGCCCAGACGTCGACCAGCGCGGGGTCTGCGCACACGGAGGTCAATGCCGCGAGTGGGCTGCGGGGCAGCGTGTGTGGCCTCGTGCTATGCATCGCCGCCGCTGTTGCTATGGCTGGGTGAGAACATGATAATGGTGATTCTGGACATGGTTCAGTTTACAGCCTAGCTGCTCTGGATTTGAGGAGCCAGCATGCTGGTGAAGAAGAAAAGGGATATAGCCAGCCACAGATCAGGCTGGCGGGAAATGCTACCACTTTGAGTACGGTAGTTGTGTTGTGTGTGTGTGTATGGTTCGTGTCCCACGCCTGGCAAACGAGAGGGCAGTTGAGTTTGCAACATGATACCCCAGGAGAAAGGCGTGGACAGGCACGAGCACGGCGAGCTTGCTTAGGGCTCAGATAACCATATGGCTCGCGGTTAATGGGAGCTCTGGATTTGTCTGTACTATCTTATAATAAGATTCTGTGAAATAACGCAGTTAAAACTTCTCTTCGCACCTTGGGCCGTATCGAGATAACTGGGGGCTGCCGGTATTCCGGCCATGATTGTCCCTTTTGTATGTTTTTGTATGACGTCCGGATCCGTCCGGAGCTCACATGTTTCAGCTGTTTCCGCCCTCCACTTCCAGGTGTGTTCGACCCCTGAGCCGCCCTGCAGAACCCGACAGGGGTCTAATTGGCCGCCCGGGATTCAGGTCTGGGCTGATTGCATTTTGTAACGCTGCTCCAATTGCCCTGAAAGTTATCTTACACACTCAATAACAACTTCTTGCCGTGATCGACATCTTTTTGTTTAACAAACCACCCACCTTACTTTACCAAAAAGATCTTGTCCCGCACAGCCCAAGGCCGAGACTGAGACTGACCCAGCTTGCGACTGCGCAAAATGCCCTGAGTGCAGCAGAATGGCCAGGGCCGCATCTCATGGCGCTGCAGCAGCTGCCAACGCTACCAACCGACACGGCGCAACATCATCATCCCCTTCCACAGCCGCCGCCGGGAACACCAACGAAGAGGCCACCGGCCTACTTTCCCCGAACCCCGACCACAACGATGACGGCGACGGCGAAAGCAACAACAACCTCATAGTCCACCCGGGCTCTCCCCACGACAACACCACCAACCCACGCACCCCCCGAACCCCAAACCGCGTGCGCTTCGACCTGCGCCCGACCTTTGTCGACGACCACACCAGCAACAACCACTCCCACAACAACACCAGCAATGGCTCCACCCACCCCAACCCCGACGCCTACCCCGGGCGCGAGAGCTTCGACACCGATTTCTCCCTCGACGACGAAAACGACCCCCTGACCTCCCAACACCGGGAGGACGAGCACAGCCGCACGCACACCCAACAACGAGTCCCCCTCCTCACCGGCATCGAAGCCCCCTCCATCACCATCGCCACCACCTCAGGCGGAGGAAGCGAACCCGACGACGCCGAAGCCTGGCTCGCCGCCGAGCGCGCCCGGCCCAAGTCCTCCCTGCCCTCCGCCTTCATGAACATGGCCAACAGCATCATCGGTGCGGGCATCATCGGGCAGCCGTACGCGTTCCGCCAGGCGGGGCTGCTGGCGGGGGTGGTGCTGCTCGTGGTGCTGACGGTGGTGGTGGACTGGACGATCCGGCTGATTGTGGTGAACTCGAAGTTGAGTGGAGCGAGTTCCTTTCAGGGGACGGTGGAGAAGTGTTTTGGGAGGACGGGGCTGGTGGCGATTAGCGTGGCGCAGTGGGCGTTTGCGTTTGGGGGGATGGTCGCGTTTGGGGTGATTGTGGGGGATAGTATACCGAGTGTGTTGAGGGCGGTATGGCCCGGGTTGAGGGAGATGCCGGTGGTGGGACTGTTGGCGGATCGCAGGGTGGTGATTGTGGTGTTTACCCTGTGCATTAGCTACCCGCTGTCGTTGTATCGGGATATTGCGAAGGTGAGTCCCTCCTTTCTGGCGTTGTTCTGTCTTGAGTGTGTGTGTGTGTGGAGGGGGAAATAGGGGTTGGGGATGAGGGCTGATTATTGCGTGCGGGTAGTTGGCCAAGGCGAGCACGCTGGCGGTGGTGAGCATGGCGGTGATTGTGGTGACGGTGGTGGTGCAGGGCGCTATGGTGCCGGCCAAGGAGAGGGGGGTCCTGAAGGACTGGCGGATGTTAGTGATCAATGACGGGATATTCCAGGCCATCGGGGTGATATCGTTCGGTATGTTTTGGATTATGCTAACAACCAACCCCCCACCCTCGACTCTTGGTCACTAACATAACCAGCCTTCGTCTGCCACCACAACTCCCTCCTGATCTACGGCTCCCTCGAAAAACCCACCATGGACCGCTTCGCCCGGGTCACGCACATCTCAACCGGCGTCTCCATGGTCGCCTGCCTCCTCATGGCGCTGTCGGGGTTTCTCGTCTTCGGCGACAAGACGCAGGGCAACGTGCTCAACAACTTCCCCGCCGACAACACCATGGTCAACATCGCGCGCCTCTGCTTCGGCCTCAACATGCTGACCACCCTGCCGCTCGAGGCCTTTGTCTGCCGCGAGGTCATGTTCAACTACTACTTCCCGGGCGAGCCCTTCAACATGAACCTGCACCTCATCTTCAGCTCGAGCCTGGTCTTCAGCGCCATGGTGCTGAGCCTGCTGACGTGCGATCTGGGCACCGTGTTTGATCTGGTAGGCGGCACTAGCGCCGCCGCCATGGCCTACATATTGCCGCCGCTGTGCTACATCAAGCTCACGACGCGCTCGTGGAAGACGTATGTGGCCTGGGCGGTCGCGGGGTTCGGGTGTATGGTCATGGTGATGAGCATGCTTCAGGCGATAGGGAAAATCATCAGAGGTGAGATACTGACTACCGCGCGAATGGAGTTGTGACATATTCAGTGGCTGACTTTGGAGTTGCAGGCGAAGGGGATACCAGGCAGTGTTACTGACGTGGGTAGACTAACTAATATTTTATGGACTTGTACATATACGGACAGCATAATAGAAGGGGAAATGGGCGGGCAAGCGATTCAGGGTCTGATGAGTAACCCTCGCATTGGTCCAGCGCGGCGTCAGGCTTGCTCAGCTATTCATATACATCATAAATTAGACTTCGACGTGAAGCGGAATAATTCAGACTACGAAGTACGGTGCTCATAATCCTAGTGACCTTCGACGTCACATCGCCAGAGGCTTGAAAAGTTGCTGGACCCTCGAGTAACCCTGTAGATCATAGACACTGTTGTCTACCTAACTCGGCTTCGTTTTGTTAACCAAGTGCTTCTGCTTAACTTGACTCACCCGATGTCCTTCACCCAATCCAGTTAGTTCGCTCTCCCGGAGCCTCGCTCTGTCCTCAAACCCCCAAACCATCTTCCTAAGTCCAGCTCTCCCCAGCTAACCAAAGGGTGTGACCATGTCTTGACCGGCCACGGGAGCTACCTCGAAGCTCCGCCGGAGCACTTGGCGTGGGGAAGCACCCGTAATCGCTTCGGCGCCTCGCGCATCACACGCATCACACACACACGCACCCCGCACCCTAACCCACCCGCTGCCTGATCCCGCCCTTCGGCGTATCCCGCTTATCTCCCGTGGCTACGTGGGAAAACGGCGCTGTTGATTGGGCTGGGGACGACTTATACGTACATCCACCTAGGTTGCCCCGCCCTCGAAGGGGGGATATTTACACATGATTAAGAGGAGGGGGGGGTTCTTCGGTGTGCGGGGTCCGCCGGGCTCCCGTTCGTGTGTGACGCCGGTAGGTGCGAGGGGGTTCAGGTAAAAGCCCGGTCAGTTTCCATGTGGAGGGTGGTCATTCGGGGGAATTGGTTTCGATTTGCAAATGCAAAGCAGATGACTTTATTGGGCGGGAGGGTGTGGAGGTGGCTGCCTGGATGCAGCCTTTCGTTCGTTCGTTCGGTGGATGGGGTGGATGGGTTGGTTGCTGTGTGGGCGGGCGGTTCGCCTCGTGCAGCAGAGTAGGCTTGCCCACCTCCTCCAATCGACCTACCGATGCAGCAGAACGGGGCGTAGGAGACCCAAAACGGGCAAGAGTAGAGTTGCGTGGGAGGGTGGTTGAGGGAAGGAAGGCCCGGGGATGGAGGATGGAGGTGGTTGTTAAAAGACCCCGCTCTCCCACCCTCAGGTTGAACTTCGTGTTGAACCCACCCTCATCCTGCTTGAATCTCACAACACGAAAGACTCCAAAACCAAGACTTACCCACAACTACCTACCACTCAACAACACAACACAAGACAACCCAGTCAACATGCACCACAGCAGCTGCCCCAAGTGCGGAGCCGCATCGGACAGTGAGAACAAGTCGTGCGGTTCTTGCGGCGCCGTAAGTACTCCCCCATCTCCCTCCCCTACCCCTTACCTGCCTTCGCATTCCCCTTCCGGTGTGGGTGTTGATCCAAAGGCGTGTCACCAACCTAACCCGTCTCAACAGAGCTGCCCCGTCTAAATTCCCGAGTTCAACCTCGCGCCCGTGCCCTCAGTCGGTCTATCTCCATCAACCACCGGGCTATGAGTCATGAATAGTCTCGTTTCTCTTACACGGTTCAGTTATGTCGACAGATGTTCTCTGGTAGTATGCGGAGAAGAGGACGGCATTTTAGCAGTGGTTTTGGCTTCAGATTCGGGAACGCCGCCAATGAATGAAAGATGATTCCTGAGGTCCTCTCCCAAATGATTGTGCTCGGTGTCGAATAAACCCGATCATTTTCATAGCGTGATGTAGAGCCACCATGCATAGTCAACAACCTAAACTCTCCGATCTAGAACGGGCCCGACGTCAAGAGGGACAGAGCAATATGGGATTTATGTGACTTTATTCAACCCACCAACAGAAACCAGACCAATGGACCAGAACCTCAATAAACAAGACACACAAGACACGAAGCCTGGTCCAAAAAAAGAGCATGAATAAATAGATAGCTAACTAGTAAAAACGAGGATGGGAAACCGCGGTACCGTCAAGTAATCTGAGACAGAAAAAAAAGGACAAGATAGAAAAGGAAGAGGACGTGTTGGATTATTGCATGCCGCCCAGTACTTGCTTAGCCGGCCATCTCCAACTCAGCCGAGACTCAGGGCCTGCGTGGGCAGTACCCTAGAATTACCCACGATGCTCGTGATTGCATCCTCCCTTTCCTCGGCTCATAGCTGCCAACGTCGAATTCTCGTTTCTCCGTCCCTCGCCAGGAGTGCCTGCTTACCACTATCCGGGAGCACGCGGCCGTTCACCATTCGGCGTTTCTCACGCCGGCTGGGAAAAGAAGTGTGAGGAATTCTATCTCTCTTTCTAGGGCCAAGGACCCCATCGTGACGGGCGTTCTGTTGCCAAAACGGTCCATGTCGGACAACAGCGGTTGACAGCCGTGAAGGCGGCTATTCGTAATCGGCCAACGCTTAGGCGATGACGCACTTGCTCTTCTTTTTCCCGGCCTTCTTGAGGAGAGCCGCCCGTGTCGCGAACTCGAACACCTCACGGACACCCTCGTTGGTCTTGGCCGAGCACTCGAGGTACTTGGTGGCCTTGATGTTGTTGGCAACCGTTGTGGCCTGTTACCGTATCGCGTTAGTCTCCGCTTCCCTAATGTGGGCAACCCGATGCCCGCCTCTTGGCTGGCCATTCGGGGGCTCATTCTGATGCGGCTTACCTGCTCAGGGGTGACGGGTTGCTGGCTGGTCTTGCGGAGCTCCTCGATCGTCTTCTGGTCGAAACGAAGATCCTTCTTGCAGCCAACCAAAATCTTGGGGACATCAGGGCAGAAGTGATGTACTTCAGAGCACCACTATCGAAGAACAGCGTTAGCAAATCTGAGAGCCGTGTGCCGCGTGACGCGTTCATCTGGAACGGCCTAGATAGCAACTAACCTTCTCGCCAACGTTATCCAAGGAGTCGGGCGAGTCGACGGCGAAGCAGATTAGGATGACGTGGGAGTCGGGGTATGACAGGGGCCGCAGGCGGTCGTAATCCTCCTGGCCAGCCGTATCCCATAGCGCCAGCTCAACATGCTTTCCATCGACCTCGACATCGGCAACGTAGTTTTCGAAGACAGTGGGGACGTAAACCTGGACGCCATGTTAGCCATTGCAGTGGTAAGGTTTGGTTGGGTTCGATGCGGTGAAGGAAGGAAGCCCGATAGCAGGAGGGAGTCCTGGGATAGGGGAGCCGAATGTCGAGGCGGTCTGCGGCAATGTAGGGTTCAAGGACAACGACTGTTGTTTAAGGTGCGAAAATGAAGTTGAGGGAGTTGGCTTACCTCCGGGAAGGTACCCTTGGAGAAAACACTGGTAACAGAGCGAGTTAGTACGGCAACGCGTCGATCACGAGGAAATGACGGCAAAGCGTCAAGATCGCCCCCGACCGACCGTGGTCGGCAGGAATAGCGAAGACACTCACATCAACAAGCAGGTCTTGCCGCAGGCACCGTCGCCGACGATGACCAGCTTTCTGCGCAGCTCGGCGGCCATGGTTGCTGGGGACTAGAGTTGTGTGAAGAAGGGTATCGGGATGGATTTGGTGATGCTGCAGCAGGATGAGCTGCAAACAAGGCGTAGGATCTGGAAGTCGCCGGAGAAAGAAACAACGGCGGTCGCGGGTCGCAGTGAATGAGGGAAGGCGGCAGGCGATGCCTCTGGGAGAATCGGTCGCCGGTTTGTTGATGCAGTAAATGCAAGAGAGATGGAAAAGGTGAAAAGTGGAGGAAGTGTTCGGGTGTGGAAAAGGGCCAGAAGTCAGCGGTCGCTGCAATTGATGACAGAGAAAGGGCGACAGTGCTCAGTGCGCTGGGGGAATGGCCGAGAAGAAGGGGTTGAGTGGGTGCCGCCTAGAATGGGGCGCTCTGAGTGGACAGAACCTTGCCAGGCTTCGGGGGGGCTTGCTCAAGTGCTGTTCGCTTGGTCTGCGCTGATAGGAGGCAGCACCACGACCAAGTGTCGGTCTCTTCTCGTGTTTTGTTTTTCGGCACTTTTGTAATGAGATGCCACGTGAACGAGGTAATCTTTGCATTTTTTCTCTAGGCAGAGTTTACAGAATTCCTAGAAGGGTGGCAGGACTTCTTTTCCGCTTCTTATCGGGGCAGAAGGGCTGCGAAACGGCAAGTCGTCATCAAGATGGCTGCGGTCGGAGCTGGGACGGACCAGTCAGTTTCGCTTGATGCTTGCTTTGTCGATCGGGCCCCAGGAAGGCTGGCCCAGGGCTGGCAAACTCCGAAGCAAACGATACGGCAGCCCCTGAAGAGGTTGCGGAGCCTTGGGTGGTGGACCTTCACTTGTCATTCATTAGGTTGGTACAGGATTGGAAGTTGGTTGATTTGTTCGTTTTCAAGCACGTGAGGATGACTGCAGTCCCGGGTCCTGTAACCAGATGGGTGGCAGGGAGATGTGATTCCTGGCGGATGAGCTCTCATTATTTGCCCCCTGTTCAGACACGTCGGCTGAGCTACGAAATAACGAGAACTTGGGCGGGTACCCAAGTCTGGGGGAGCAACCATGACAGAACCTTGAGCATTGAATCGTAGAACTGTGGAACGATTCCTCGAAACCCGACACAGCGGTAATTATTTGAGGACTAGTCGGGTACAACCACCTATTTCAACCTCACTGCTGTAACAGTAACAGATCATTGTTCTAAAACGGCGGCCTCCCCTTGAATATCGGGGAAGTGGGCAATTGTGGAATTGGAGACCTCCCTTCCGTAGCTCCATGTGCTTGCACCAAAACCGGGATGAGCAGCAGTTGCTGTGGCGCGTGCCCCCGCGTCCCGGCCATGAGCGGCCCGCAAAGTCCTAGGCCATCCATAGGACTTGGGTGGCCTGGGGACCGAGCTTTCCCAGCAGGGGAGGCCGGTGGAACAACGGTGCAGATTCCAAGCTCATGAGCCGCAATGGTTTCGGGGACAACCTGAGAAACGCCCCCCGCCAAGTCGTAACTATCGTTGCAAGACTCGGAACTGTCCGATGGCACTGGATCACGAGCATCGGGGAAAACGTAGGACGCGGATGGTGGGTAGGGTTTTACATGGGTACCTAAGGTAGGGGGCGAGATGGGGGATATTGTTGCAAAGACACTTCTCTTCCAAGGTTGCTCCAGGTTTGTTGATGATGGCTCTCTGCCTTTTGGAAACAGTTGTAAGAACCCTGCATTTGAACAAGTTTTAATGCAAAGTGGTGCATGAATGGGCCGAGATGCATGATAGATCCTTGCCCAGAGACCAAGACTTGTCAGCGGAGCCTGCGAGACTGTTCAGCCGACTGTCAGCTGTCATTGGAAACCTACCTCAGCATTGCCAGCCGTCAAACGGTCCAAAAATAATGGGTCTCTAAAGCGGGGCCCATTGGATGCTTTAGGATCGGTGGGAGGGTAACTTTTTCGAGATGGCGGCGGCCTGGATATCGTCGAGACCAAGCAGTCTGGGATTCCGGAACACCCCTCCGACGATAGCGACCAACATCGACCGGCACCGCTCGCCCGCCGAATATCTCCCCGGCCCGGCAACTCGATTGGCCTGACTGCGGCCTCCTCCCACCCCTCGCCGGCGCCATGGACAAAATTATTCGCCGTGTGCGCATGGCTGAGCGCAATGTTGCACGGCGAGCCAAGCGCAGGGAATACGCTCTCAACGGCGGGAAGCGTCGCCAGAACCTCCAAGAAGTCATGACGCAGAGAAAACAAGTTGGTTTTGAACTTGGGGCTGCTATCAAGGCCCGGCACGAAGATCGCGAGCTCGGTCCTCTCGCACCAAAACGCGATATCCCCAAATCTAACCAGTTCAACCTCTACTGGGGTTCGATTTCCCCCGACCGGGCCACACTCACTTCCAAAATCTCCGATGCACAGAGAGAGGCCCGCGGCGCTTGGGCAGGAGGGGCGAAACTACTTTGTTTGGCCCCGGGCGACAGAGTCGTCATCACCGAAGGCGCCTACAAGGGCCAAATTTCCGCAATTAGCTCCATCAACAAGACTAACATGACGGTTGAGGTCGATGGCAACGTCGGCATTGTAAGAATCCCCCCCATATCTGCGTCTGGCGCCACGCTCTCTCACACATGGAAATAGACGAACATCAGGGTTCCCGACTTCCTCGTCCAAGAAGAAGACCCAAGGACCGTCCAGCAGATGAAGGAACACATTCCTATCTCGGCCGTCCGGCTCGTACACCCACTCGAAGACCCGGCGACCGGCACGATCCGCGACGTCATCATTCGCGAGCTCAAGCCCATCCGGGTGAAGCACGACCGGCCGACGCGCAAGGTGTTCTTCTTGCGCATGGTCCCGGGACTAAACGTGCAGATCCCCTGGCCAAAGGGGCAACCGATCCCGAAAGAAGACTATCCGGACGATACGCTCCGCCTCGATGTCGAGGAGCGCACCTTCGTGCCAACCCTCCTGCGCCCGCCCATGCCCGAGAAGGTCCTAGACGAGCTGCGCAACCGATACTCCAAGTTCCGTACGCGCCACACCCCCGAGTACGTCGCCGAGATCGAGGCGCGCGAGGCCGAGAAGAAGGCCCGCCAGAAGGGGGCCCGCATCGACGAGATGCTGCTGCCTGTGCAGGAGTACAACCGCAAGATGCGTGAGCAGCGCCGCGAGCGTGGCGCGCCCGAGCTGTCTGAGGAGATGCTCGAGAAGATCGGCGAGGTCATTGTCAAGAACAAGTTGGCCAGGTCACAAGGTGCTGTCGCGCCTGCGGAGGCGGAAGTGGACAAGGTACAGAAAGCGGTCGAGGAGCTGTCGCTGGGCGGCGATGCGCAAGGTACGACTGGCGGGGACCAACCCAGGCCATGAGCGGAGCCACGGAGCTGCTCTTGGAACAGGGCTGTCTTCTGGAGCCAACATCCCTTACCTTCCGGGTAACAACATCTGACGATGGGCCTTGAGAAGGAGGGGGCGGGGTTGTAACATAGTTGTCACGGCAGCAATCTGTGCCCCTATTCCGTGTAACGATAGTGTGGATATAGAGCATATACCGTGGGACTTTTGTCCCGATTCCGACACCCACATACTGTCCAACATCCACTCGAAACTTATAACCCAAAGCCCACCCCAAAAGATCCCGCAACCACCTCTCCCGGAACCGGCCATTCGCGATGGGGGCCACGCACCTCCCACCTCGCCCAGATCCCAACACGGCCATATCCAATCTATCCATTGGCCACTCCTCCAACGCCTCCCAACCAACCAAGTAGCCGGGCATGCCAAACCGGGCCAGGCAGCCCCAGCACACCGAGGCTTTCCACGCCTTGGAACTGCATTGCCACGGCGCAACCCCTTCTCCTTTCGTCGCAGCGATTCAAGAAAAAAAAACCGTATTTGGTAAATAAAAACTCCGATAGGACTAGAAGAAGACGGATGGCCGGCTGAGCTGCAGGGCGAACGCAAGGCGAACGCAAGGCATATTGGCACAGATAGCGCACACAAAATATACTCAAAAAATAGGGCGCGCGAGACCACTCAGCAGGGTTATCTCGGGTCTGTTACCCACTCCCCCTGTTAGGTAGACTCACAAAGGCAAAGCGGGCCTCGGCGCGTGCCGTGTCAATGGAAGGGCGAGTATTTAGCTGTCTGTGAAGCTCGTGTGATAACGAGAGAGAAAAGGAGGTTCAAGGCGTTACGTTCGTAACTCCGATTCTTGCCACGCAAGGCGAACTTGCGCACTGATATGGGCTTGTGTCACCTTAGTTATTTTATTGCCCACAAGGCGGTCAACGTGAGCCGAGTTCGAGATTTTCTTTTGGAGAGCCCAAGTCTGTTTTTCTCTTGACTCTGCGAGTTGTTTGATATCAAGACCTACAACATTCGGAAATTTTCCTTCATAGACGGGCCTATTCCAACCGTAATGATTGTCCGCTCCGCGGTTTTCGAACCCACTTGGATCCTAGGGCCTCGTCCTCCAAGAAAAACGTACCGTTTACTCCACGATCCAAGACCTTGTTCCTGCTTATATCTCCCCGCTGCTCAACAGACTTGAAGTATGAACCCCGCCAGACATCCTCAGCCAGCCGAATTTCCAAGATGAAAAGCAATAACCGACGTGTATAACCTCGGAACCCTCGTTCTGTCGTTTCCTCTTGTTCACCAACCGACGCATACCATCAGGCATTGTGGCATACCATCAGGCATTGTGTGGTGTCCTGTCATCCAAAACCCCCTCGAGCTTCAGGACTTCCAGAAGCAAGCCAGGTCATATAAAAACACATTCAACAAACAACCACTTCAGGAAGAATTTCAACCCAAATACTCGAAAACCAGCACACCCATCATGGGAAAACTCATAAAAGAAAAGAAAAAGAAAAAGAAGAAAAAACGGGCAAGCCCGAGGCAAAACACAGTTCCTCACAGAGGTTATCGGTCCCGTTCTCCCAAATCCCAGAGAAAAGAAGCGGAATAATTGTCTCCTGGTGATGCGGTCTGGATTCCGGTCTCACATCTGTCGATACGACGTCTCGTCTGCAGTGGTATAAATGGGTATCGGGATGGCGAAACAAACAAACAACCCCTAAAAACCGAGAGAGAATTGCAAATCCCCAACGACGACACAGGAATCAAAACCAAGAGAGAGACAGCATAAAGAGAATCTGGCCGTTCGGCGACGGCTCAAGCCAACGGACAGTATTTGTCTTGTCGGGATTTGGCCGGGTCGGCGCCCGAGATGTGGGGTCGACGGTCCGGGATCGATGGTCCGGGGTCGGGCCGTTGGTTGGTGGGGCGACGACGGGCCCGAGCCCCTGAGCGACAAAAAGAAGACGCGTCGTTGTGAGCGCGTCTGCTTTCAGCCAGGCACACCACTCCTCCTTTCAGGCAGAAATGTCTCCGCTTTCCCCTTGCAACGGATATATAAACTGACTTTGATAGCGCAATGACGGTATGGCGCATTTGCGAAGTCGTCAAGTCAAGTATGTTCGCGGTTTCTTTTCTCCACCGTCTTATCGTCTGTGGCTGGGCTTTTGCCGTTGCTTTTGCTTGCGGCGCCGCTCGCGTTCTTCCCTTTTCAGGTCGTGGAATTCCACCCCTACACTTTGGCCGAGTGGCTGGTACGACGACGAAGAAGGGGGGTACGAATGATCGCCGGTAAGGCGACACGATTCGGGTGTTTCGTCATACTGCATGGCGACCTCGAACTGGTCGGGGTTCAGGACACCGCCATCATGCAAGTGCGTGACAAGGTGCAAGTCGCGGCGCGTGTCCGCGCTCCCCGAGTAATCATAGACGACATGGCTTCTTACATGCTGCATGCGCTCCACAAAGTTGGCATAAGCGTTGCGGTGATGTTCGGCGACGAAGGGGACGTGATCGCAGAACCAGCACATGAGCGTCTGCGGGAAACGGTTTTCGAGATGTTCGACGTGATGTTGGATCCACTCGTCTTCCTCGTCAAGGCCGAACGTCGCAGGGCATTCCAGGAGCCCGAAAAACTCGCACCAGAGTGTTTGACCGGGGCGCCGCGGACCGGCACCGGGGGTAGGGTTTTGTCCGAGAAACGTCCGTTGAGGGTCACCCGGGCGTTCTGTGGGCGTCGTGATATGTGTCATATCACGACGGCTGTGTCGACTGCTGAAGCCAGAGCGAGAAGCGGCAGATGGCATCGTGGATGTCCCGGACGTGACAGTTGAAGCGGTCGCGTACTCGAACTGGTCGTCGTCGTACTGGGGATGGTCGTACTGCGCATAGTTGGTGCCGTATTCAGATTCGTCGTCCTCGTCCAGCGGATTATCAGCTGTCAATGACGGTGCCCAGCGGGGTTGATTGCCGTAGTTGGCAAACAGCGCTTGGCTATCTAAGTAGGCGCGGCGGCGGCGGGGCCCGATGAGCTCATAAATATCGGCGGGATTGACGTTGGCCCCCATGACGGTGGTGTGGTATGGTGGCCGGGCGGTTGATCGGGGTGCGCCTCAGTGCTGTGAGGCGGGGTGGCTTGGAGGTGGGGGTTGCTGACTGGGGTTCGATCCTGCCGTGACCCAGCCCGGAGCTGCAGCAAGAGCTGCCGTTTGGACCAAAGTCGTTGCCCGACAACGTCAAAAAAGAGGCAATTTGGAGGCTTGGCCCTATGAGCCAGCTGAATGGAGAGAAGGAAAACAGGATGCGGATGTTTCGATCCAACCGCTATGGCACTAGTGTTGCTATTCTCGACGACTCTCTTTCGCAAGACGACCAGCGCCAGCCACGTCGATGCCTAGGACAGGGTTTAGGTGGGCAGCGTCGAGACCAAAACTAAGGCCATGGAGGCATATGCGAGAGTGATGTCGAGGATTGGCACAGTGGGAGGCGGGATCAGGGGCGGGGATGAGGAGGCATTGGAAGCTGACGGGGATTGCCAGTGGGATTCCAGGTCGGGGGCGGGGTCGATTTATGTTGTAACGAGGTGAGTCGTTGCTTCTCATTCCTGCTGTTTTGGTCCCTCAATTTCGTTCTTTCCAAACGGGCAAGATCCAGATCGGCCCGTTACCTACCTTACCTTCCCTGCCCTAGGTGCCTCCTGCCTGTCAGCGCACATGCGTCGGATCCATTCTGGGGTGCTTCCTAGTAGGCTCCGGTCGTCTCGGTTGAGGTCTTCCTACTGCTGCCCGATGGTGAGATGTGGGTGCGGGAGCGGAGGCGCTAGTCAAACCAACTGCATACACGCAATTACTACCGAACCATACAACTTTGGCGGATTCCCATCGACGACCGCCGGCCTGTCCCACCCTCACGCTTGACGCGCTTCACACCCATCTTCAATGAAAATCACGACGCCGGGTCTGGGCATGCCTGGCCGACTCGTGCCCTCCCACTATCGACTCCGTCCAATCGATATCGCCCACTCACGCTCATCTGCGCGCACAATTCCAACCGACTTCCGACATGATGCAACTCGGGGAACTTTGGCCGAGGGGTTTTCCCACGCGCCTCGGACTTCACTAACTGGCTGCCGTATGTGCGGCCCGCCCTTAGCCGTCCCACAAGACCCTCGACTGGGGCCGGAAAGGGGCAAGTGCCCGTCCATGTCGCATAGCGGTTGCAATGGCAACCATCCGAGGTGCGGTTTCTCACCGCAAACCTAGCCCCTAATCTCGTTCCGCGAACTTTGGTTTGCCGATATGCAGACTTCTCCGCAGTTGCGGAAAGTACTGAGTCAAAGTTGGAGACGCGCCGTACACACATGCGTCATCGCACGGAGCCTATCAACAGGTGACACGCCGTGGGAGGTGCGCGATCAACTTTGTTTGACGGTTTCGGGGTCGAGGTCTTTGCGGAGGTTGGGCTCTCGGTTTCCGCGGTTGCGCACAGCACGTGTGTGGTGTCGTGCGCAATCAGCGGACCACCGAAACCGAGTCGCTCACATCTTGCCTATCATCTCCTGCGCCACGCCTTTGCCATTCCCCTGACGCAAACGGTTGCCAGCGAGGGTCTGTACTTGAGCCTCATCTTCGGCGTACCTCATGGCTGCCCGAAAATCCCTGAGAGCAGCGGGCTTTGCGGCGAAGCTGGGAATGAATGCAGCTGTGATCGCCGGGCTTTCGTCTATCGTCTTATTCTCAAAAGCTGGCACCATTGTATTCACGTACCACAGCAGCTAGTGACAGCTAGCTAGACCGAGTCCATAGGGTATCTATCTATTGCCGGTCTGAGGCTGTATCTGATAAGGACTCGATCAAAGTAAAACCTATTATATGGCACTAATTCTTAGAGAACCCTCGGCCATCGGTATCTCTCCCCCATTTATCTTGGCATGCATGTTACCAGACTAAATAAAGCGTTGCAGTTCCCGGGTGTGCGTCTCCCAGCCCGACGTTGATGCTCACTTTGGTGCTTAGTAACTAACCCACGGAGGATCACGCCGCCATCATGCAAGCCACCGGATCAGCCACTTGCCGTCATTGCTAAAAAGAAGGCCGATAGAGACCGAGAGAGCAGCCCAGCGGGCCCCACGACGAACCAGATGCAGTTCCCGGCCACATGGTTCCCGAGGGAGCAAGGCTCTGAATGCTCATGCAAGCAATGCATGCCACCCTAGGACCGAAGTGGACACCGGTCGAAGCTATGATCGACATGTCGTCTTTGTCGTGGCCCAAGAGGAATGGCGAAGATCCGAACCGTGTAGTTGGGTCGCCGGACCATACGGTTGACTGGGATGACTTGGTCTTCATCCTCGCGCCTCGATGCTCGACCGACGAAGACATTCCGCGGAGACCTGCAGAGCGAGATGACACGATCCGCAAGGACTGCGTTGGGAAGACTTCGAACCTCTGCATCGGCCACGCCGGTTTCCCGGGTGGGGGAAATTGGCGGCTCTGCGACACCAATGACGTCCCAGCTCGCTGGTTGCATCTGAATATGGCCATGGTCGTCCGTCCTGTTGTAACCCCCCCTCGGGCAGGACAGCATGACTCCGCTTCCCCAAGTCAGACCGGGAGATAGCCAACCAATCCGATTCGGCGCGAGCTTGAGAATCAATCAAACTCGGGCCTCGCAGGCCAGTAAAGAACGAGATCGAGTCACAGTTCCCTATATACCGCCCTAGCGATTTGGCGGTAATGACGCCGCCGCCCAACCAGCTCAGAACCGAAGACAACACCAATCGCTGGCCTGCACCCATGACCGTTGGCAGACGTGTCGTCCGGTCACGGGAAGTAGATACCGAGCCTCCCAACCCTCTCTATGCTGCTCTAGTTTGGAGTAAGACGCCCCAATCACTGAGCCGCCCTACTCTGGACTGCAGAGCACCTTGGCCTTGGATATCACGTTCCGGTATTGCAAGTGCCCACCGCTCTCGTCACCCCGTTTGATAATGCCCGGGAAGGTGACACAGCAGATCTCCCTGTCTGCCAGGCTGTCCTCGTCTTCCCCCCCGATGTCTTCCATCGTCTCGCCGTTAAACATGATGCACTGGTGGGGAAGGATCTCGGGCATTTCGATCTTGAAGACCGCCTTTTGTACGGCGAGTAGACGCGAGAGTTCGATAGCGCTGTGGATGAGTGCTTGTAGGCCTTGATCTCGAGCCTCTGTTGATTTCGTGTGTGTTAAGGGGTCAAGGAGGTCGTTGACTTTGGAAACGACGGTTTCAACGACCTTGGAGGTTTCGGTCTCGAGCTTCTCGCTGGCGTCCTTTTTGATGGTAGTTAGGGTGAGGGATCGCCACTGGTTGACCGACTCGGGTGATGATGCTATGAGAGAATAAGCATTTCTCTTTCATCTGTTGTTTGGGTATCTTACTAGAGGAGAGGAAAGCCTCGACCTGCTTCATCTGCGCAGCCACGTCGGTAGGAAGGCCAATAAAATAAGCGCCAAACACGAGCTCCACAAGATACCGCGAGACAACCGACTGAAGCAAATGGATTCTCGATGTCGAGGCTAGCTCTTCGTACATGGGCACCAGACGGGCCAATTCCGATATCGTATCCTCATGGGCGCCGGGTAGGTCTGCTGCCGTTAGTGCCCGTCCGACCCGTCTCGACCTCATCCCAGGCCCAGAGACCCGGAGACACTTACCAAGCTTTGCCCGTCTAAAATTTACCAGCACCCAATTTTGCAAACCATTCCCCAACCGTGCCATACCCTCCCCGAAAACCTCATCGCTCGTCTGCGCTTCCCCATCCGCCCGCGTGCTCACGCTGACCCACTCCTTCAACCCCCGGACCTGCGCCTTCAACTCGGCAACCTCGTCCTCCCTCTTATCCAGCATATCCCTGACCCGCTCCCACGCGTCCCTGATCTCCCTCACCTGCCCATCCACATCCACGGCACCCTCCACGATCCCATCCATCCCCCCATAAACCTGACCCTGGCTGTGACCCAGACCCAGCCCCTGATGTTGCACTCCACCCAACCCCAACCCCACCCCCTGCCCCTGCCCCTGCCCACCCGCCGCCGCCACCTGCATGACACCCACCGACTTCTCCAGCGCGGCGTACTTGGCCTGCCAGAAGGCGGCGGTCTCGCTCTCGGCGCTGCTGAGCTTGTCCAGCTCGCGGTGGAACTCGGACTCCATCAGGGCGAGCTCGCGCTCCAGCGAGGCGATGCGCACGTCCTTCTCGCGGAGCGCCGACTGGCAGGTTGCGATGGCGGCCGCGGTGGCGGTTGTGTTTGCTGTTGTGGTTGCTGCTGTGTTTTTTTGGGGTGGGGAGGGGGAGGGGGAGCGGTTTCGTGCGGCTGCGGCTGCGGCTGCGAGTGTTGCCGGGGCGAGGTGGGGACTGGCTTTGGTGGTGGTGGTGGTGGTGTTGTTGCGAGGGTTGTCGGGGGCTGGGGAGGAGGTGCCGCTCAGGGCGGCTCGTGGGGGTGGTGAGATGAAAGTGCTGCTACTGCTCGGGTTGGTCGTGGCGTTGGCGGTACCTGCGTTGCGGGTGTTGTTTGGGGAGGTTCGGGTCGGTCGTGGGGGAGAGCGAGGGCCGTTCGTGCTGCTGCCTTTGGGCCCGGCCCCTACGAAGGGGCGGCGTTTGGCAGGAGGAGTCATATCTGTTCGTGGCATATCGTGACGGCAAGGGGGTTGTTGGCTTCGTTCTCGGTATCCTCTGCTACCGTACCTAGTTGAGGGGGAAGCTGTTTGTATTTAGATTGATATAAGACCGGGCTGAGGGATTTGCGGACAACGAACTGTATTACTACATGGCACCGACCAGCGGTACATATGCTTTCTGTCAAAAATTGCTGACCAATGTCGGGGGCGAAGCTTCAAGTTTTGTTGCAGCTGCCTGGCCGACGCGGAATGGCTGCGTCTTTGTCGTGGCGTGGTGGAATGAAGCGCTAGGCGACCAGGCGACTGGGAATGAGCTCAGCACACTCAGCCTTGTCCGATCTGGCGACCAGGGTGTTATTCAGCGCTAGGAACAGCTGATGCGGGGGTGGTCCAAGCTTATTTAGGGACCGTTAGAGGCACCAAGTGGGGCTGGCCCCTGAGCTGCCCTTGCTGCGTAATGGGGTCAAGCATCCCATCGAGCCCATCTACCTAGGTACATACATGGAGACTCACTTCTGGGTGGACCAACATATCATTTCTCAGATGGCTCGAAATCCAATTTTAAGTCCAGACGAGACGGCGTGCCTAGAATGCAACCTCGGCCACCACTTCATACGCCTCGTCTTCCTCCCCGTCTATGACCACCTTTTGTGCTCCCATCTTACATATCGCGACCTTTTCGAGCGGTATATCCTCTGCCCACACCTGGTCCTCATACCGGTAAATGATATCTGTGGCATCGAACACCAACCGCTCTCGCTTCCGCCCTCCTCTGCCCCCCCTGCCTCCTCTATTCCCCCGTCCCCTACTCCCACCGCCTTCCCTCCCCTTCCCCTTGACATACACCGTATTCACCACGGTAGCATGCAACAACAGCGGCCGCCCTTCGTCGGCCATTAGCTCCGCGTCCTTGAACACGTCCCGCACCCTCTCGCAAAAGGCCTGGAGCAGCCCGAACCGGTCAACGGGAGGCGCGTAGAGGACCGCTGCCTTGTCTGCCGGCTGCATGCTCGCCAGGCCTCTCAGGGTAATCTTGGGCATCTCCTCCAGCTGCTTCTCTCCTCCCTCTTCTACAAGCGCCCCTACACCCTCCCCCTTCCCATTCCCCTTCCCCTCAGCACCAAGCCCACTCCCACCACCCCCTCCCCCCTCCCGCCCCTGCACCTGCACCTGCACCTGCCCCTCCACCTCCCTCCTCGCCCTCCACTCCTCCACCACCCCCCTCCAAACCCCCGCCAACCCCACCCCAGCAAGCACCTCCCTCGCCCTCCCCAACCCTTCCTCCCCATCATCACCACCACCACCCTCCACCGCCGCCCCGGCCCCCACCGGAAAACTCATAACCCCCAACGTCAAATGCAGCGTCCCCAACGGACGGACCGCATCCGGCGGGAGATCAACACCACCACCACCACCACCCCCACCAAAGCCAAGCGCCGCACCACACACGTCGGAGCGGAAGGCAGACAGCGATGTGGCGAGCTGGGCGCGGGCGCGGGGGGAGGCGGTCAAGGGGATGCAGAGGAAGTGCGTTGGTGGGGTTGGGCGCGAGGGTGGTGGTGCTGCTGTTGTTGGGGTTGTGGCTGTGGTCATGGCTACTGCTGCTGGGCGGGTGGGGAAGGGTTTGGGGGGCATTTTTGGGTGTGGTTTTGTTGCTTGGTTGGTTGGTGGGTTGTTGGTAGAGTAGGTAAGTTGGGTTGGTAGAAGCAAAGATGTTGGTGTAATAATGTTGGAGTTGATGGATGTAAATGGTGAACCGGGAGTGGCTGCGAGGTGGGGCCGTAGTCAATGAGGCGATCTTAGACAGGCCTTTTGGATGAGGTTTGTCTACTGTGAATTGTGAATGATCCCGAGTTGGTAGGTCCTTCAAGTCATTATTTCCTGTCATTGGTAGTGAGGTGATGTGATGTGAATGGGGAAGGGAATTCTAGCTCCTCCCACTGTTGAAGAGCAATCAAAGCATGGTCTGTGCTTTCCACTCACTATGGCTAGGTTGTAAGAAAGTCAACACTTGCTGGCATTTCGTCCGTTAACACCCCCATCCCAAATCACTGTGCACCATAAATAGCCCATGCTCATAAAATGTCATCAATGGTGGACTGGGCCACAGCCAGAAATCTAGACTACCCTCGACCAAGACAACTCTAACTTTGATAGGCCAGGGATGCACATACGGCTACCCATACCCAGATAAACCAGAGCCCCAAGGCCGTTTATAAGCAGTGGAATGCCTCACGCTCACTATGCACATATACCCCGCATATCTCATAGGCAAGCCCCTTCTGCCCGTTGGTATCTTGACTCGTTGAAAACATGGCTCGACCGGCCTCGCATTACCCTCCTACCCACTAAGCAACCGCTTGCTGCTGCCTGCCCATTCGACATTGTGCACCCTACCTGTCCTAACAGAAACCAGCCGTCGCCCCCCTTGTTGTCCGTTACCGGCCGGGTGTTGATCCGATGCCCAATCGAGGGAGTCTTGCCACAAGCGTCGCACTCGGTGCGGATAGCTCGCTCCAATGTGCTTCATCACTCCTCAAAGAACCTCGTCATTCGATTCTCTAGCTCATCTGTGTCCAGCTTCACTTGTTTGAGGGCCTCAGAAATCTTTTTGAGACAGACCTCCTCATCAGGCTCGGGGTTGCCATCAACGGTTTGTCTATGGCCGTATTGCTGGATGATCTGGCAGCTGTCCTTTATCTTGTTGAACCCGAGAGTAGCGGAAGAACCCTTAAGAAAGTGACCCAGGCTAGAAAGCTCATCCAGGTTGCTGGCTTTTCTGTTTGTTGATATAAGGCTATCGTTAGTCTGATTCCGACTTGGTTTGTTTCTATGCAACCCCGTATTTCCCCATCCCCTTCCCTTTCTTTTCCTTGGGATAGGCAGAGAAAGGGGAAGAGAGATCGGATTTAGCTACCGTGAAAGCCGCCATTGGGGACTGGTAGAAGGAAGCGAAAATGGCCTAGGAGGAACGGAACACCACCGCCGGGAAGAATACTTACAAGGCGGCCTCTATTTTCTGAAACGTCTCTGTCGCTTGCTCAAAGAAACCGTACACTAGAGGCTTGCTGAAATCACGGTCTGCCTCGCTCTCGTCCATCTCGAGAATCTGCGAGAAGGTCGCATCGTCGACGTGATCTCCGAATTGGGCCATTTCGTCAATATTTGGGCTGTCCTGTGCATGCGACCTGTGTTAGCAACCGACACCATATTTCACACTGAAGCCACAGACCCTATCGTCAAACCCGTTCATAGTCTCGAAGCGGCACACAGTGGCGACCCTGGGATGTGAGGGAGGGGTAGGAGGGGGGTGGAAACCGACAACGTGGTCGGGAGCCGAGCTGGGTAGGGAAGGAAGGCCCGAGGCCGAAAATAAAGAATAGGTAGGTAGGTAGGTAGACAGGAATAAGCTCGGGTACTGCCCAAGGCTGCAGTCTCGCTTGCCCCAAGTTCTGTACTATTTCCCAAGTACCTGGACCCCTGCTGCAAGCGGGAAAAGGATGTCGCGTGCTACCTCGTAGGATGGCACACACAGGAACTAATGGTGGGTGGTGATGGTTGTGGTGCTAGTGGTGGGAGTAGTAGAGAGAAGGCACGCGATGGGTTCAAGTACCTAACCGATGAGAGAATAGGTCACCGCGGGGTAGGTACGGTCAGGTAGATGGGCAATTTTGCAAAAATGACATCTGAAATCGGGCTTACAGGAGACTGCGTCTATCGATATGAAAAGCACGGACACAGAACACAGGCAAAGCTTCCAAACGGAGGTTACCAGCGTTCGGCGTTCGGAAGGGACCGTGGCCAAGGTGGGGATATTCTCGGGAGTTGGGAGGCTGATTTCTCGAGTCAACGAAGGGCCAGCAACCCAGAGCGGAGTGAGGTGGGGCCAACCTGTCACTTGAAGAAGGTGTGGAAGATTCGAGGCGCGTTTTGCGATGGGGAGGTGGAGGGGTGGCGGATACAGAACAGAACCGGCGCTCACAGATCGTCAACGTTAAAGCAGCAGTGACGGAGGTGATGATGGAGATGCAAAAATTTATGGCGGGGTGGGAAAAATGGAGGGGCAGACAACGCTGGTTCTGGAGAGGGACCTCCGAGAGGGGACAGAATTTACTACAAGAGGAAGAGGACTCCAAAAAGGATTTGGCCAAAGTGGAGGGTCAAACCGTGGTGGGGAGGTCGGTGGACGATCAGGATGGTCGGTCAGGATGGTCTTCACAAGGCCCCCAGAAAACTACAGCAGTTGGTGGAGGTACCTGGTAATCATGCACAAAGCCAGATGCCACATTGATCGAAATGTGGAGAAGTAAGTGGGATTCCGGAGCTGCACCAATTTCAATTATCAAATACGTACCTACCCAACAGGGAGGTGTGATGACCCTGAAAAGGCCTTTGCCTTGTCCTACCTGGCTCTCTGTAATCCCTCCCTGTGCCGCTGTGCAGTGTGAAGAAAGTCATCAACCCAAGACTCCAAAGGCCTTTGTTCTTTTTGGTCACCTGGCAAGCTATTATCTTGTGTTCTCCCGAGTCCTTGCTCGTGTGATATTTCTCCAGGCCCTACGGTGAGGTAAGCTAAAATAGTTCACTTCCGTTTTGAGGTGTGACGTAAACGAGTGGGCTGATTTTGGACCCTTGAAGTACCACACACCAGATTCGTTGTCTTCACTCCGAGGTATCTCACCCCATCACGACCTATTGTCAGTGTGGTAGCTTCAAGGTTTCTTAACGGAGCACCGAGTGGTAAGTATTGGAATATCATTGTTTGTGCATCCTCCAAAAATGCTTGGTTATCATGTACATAATGCAGGGGTTCGCATCCTCTCAAGTGGGAGTCCAATCTTTTTTTATGTATCGTTAAAGCGGGTACATTCCGGCTGCCCCGCACTGGTAGCTCAACCCCGCAACCGCACCTTCCATTTCGAATATTTTTGGTTTGGTTTTGGAAGGGGTGAGATGTACGTGGTTACCTGTGATTCTCACTCTCACCGGTTTATTGATTTGATTAGGCAGCTGCCCTGCACGTGCCCTAACCAGCTTTTACAAGTACAGGGTTCCAAACGGGCCGCTCCTAGGATCGACAATCGAACTCGGCTTCCTTTCTTCGACCATCACTCATACACTGGTGTGTCTCCCATGGAACCTAACCGCCACATCGAAAAGCCCAAATGTCCTAGGAAAATATTGGGTATCCCTAGTATCAAGCATTGATGATTGTGATGATATGAAGCACCCGAGCGAACGGATATTTGATCTCCGTGATGGCATTTATCCGATCCTCGGGTCACTCAAGAACACTCAACACCCAAACGTGTGACAGCCCACCATAACTTTTTCTCGTGGCCCCCCAATGGAATGGAGACTGCTCGAAGCCGGGCAAATGCAGGGACCGATTAGCCCCCATCCCAGTACATGTATGTGCTACGGTAGACCTCCAATGCTAACAGATCGCCGGTCACTCTGACGTTGCCCTGCATTTACGCCCGGGAATTGCGGCTAGCTGCACAACCAGCCACCCAGCCGGCCAGGCTCTTTGAAATACACTGATCACCACAACGGCAGATGGCTCAAGGACGGACATCTTCTGCTAATTGTCCCTTCAGTCTCTTCACCATAACCCCAACCAGCCACCCTGGCTCGGCGCCGAGAGGACCGACCGTTATGCGATCGACGAGCGCAGTCTGTGTGTACTTCGACAGAGGATCTGCAAGTCGTGAATCCCCACTCGGAGAACAAATCCAACACCAGCCGCCAGGTGCTCTATCGCCAGCGAGAGCGCATCCGGGGAATCTCTGAGGCACCCTCGCTTTCAGGTGTTGATGGCCAACCAGGTTTCAAAGCCCATGGGCAGGACCTTGTGCTCTCTGTACTCCGCGTGTCTTCCCTTTGCGTGAGTTATTCGTTTAGGCGAGCGCGGGACGGGCTACGCCAAGACAACCCCACGGCGTCTGGACCCCTTTCCCGTGCCCATCATTGCCAGGAATGGTCATCCTTCAGTGGGGCAGCACACGTTCATCTGTTCCCCGACGTCATTCCGCAAACTGTCGTCATTGGGAGCACCACCCCATCTGGGACGTTGCATGCATGGGTCCCGAGGAACCCACACCAAAAGAAGTTTGCTCGCCCGGGAGAAAACTCGGCGCTTGACGAGAGGAAAGAGGGCTGCTAGGTAGGCATCAGCTGGCCAGAGCCTTTTTCCTTTCAGAAAACGACGAGAGAATCGCTGTCTACAACCCAGAAGAACCCTTTCGTTTGCCACCGCAAGATGTTCTAGAACACGCTGCCAATGTTTCGGTGGGGGGGGAACGACCGGGCGGTTCCTTGGAAAAAGCGAAGGGTTGCAGGCACCGCGTGCGCTGGTGCCTCGTCGCCCCGACTGACCGGATATCGGCACGTCGCTGGTTCACAGAGACAGGTCAGCCAGAAACATGGAGAGCGGGGTTTGTGGCTTCCGCCTCTTCTTCCTCCCACGGGCTTTTGAAAATCCAAGAACGGTTAGGTTCGCGAAACGGAGAGCCGTTACTGTGTACAGTCCTGCCGCCCCGTCGGATCTTCAACAGACGTGGACCCTGAAGCAGCCAAGGGGGCTGCAGGGTGCTATTACCGCCGGCCCGGCACCTGGGCAATGCTAAATCGTCGGAGCCGGACAATCCTCCCGATGGCAGTCCCCGCCCACCCAACAACAACACCAACGAGGAGAGGCTCTCCTGATCACCATCTGAACGTCGTTTGAGCGGTCACCGCGCGTCGCTAGTCCACCCTTGGATTGAAACCGGTGTGTGACCGTTCCGAAGCTCGAACAGGAAGGCTATCAAGATCTCGACCCCCCTTGCACGTTTGACCCGAGTCAGGCCCCCCGGCCAAGCCTAAACGGAGCGACAACTGCCTTTTCATTCCTGTAGCCGTGCAAGTACCGTGGCTCGGGGAATTTCGACGCATCTCCCCGATAAGCAAGCTATCCTGGCCGAGCCCGGGACGCTCTCAAAATGCCGCGGAAATATCCCACCATTCAGCCAGCCTTGCTTTTCGTGAGCAAGAAGCCAGAGACGTTCGAGAAAAACGAATACAAAACGTTTCCTCCTGGTGCTAACTCCGGCGGGGATGCTCACCGCATCAAGCTCCTCGAACCCACTTAACCACCCAGAATTCATTGATCCTTAACGGTAATCAACAAAGCCTCGCGGCTCTCTCTCTCAACCCCCCGGCGTCCCTCGGGCATCCTAACCGACCATCACGAGGCGTAACCTATCTCCCTTCCCCCCCCCCCACTAAAGAAGTAGGCAGGTAAGCAAGCAGACGGGCGGCCCCGTCCCTCGCTTCACCACTCACCACTTGTCCAGTTCAACCAGCGGTCACTTTCCACTTTCGACCGCCGGAAGGCACAACCCAAACGCGCCAGACCAGGCCCAGACCCTAACAGATGGGCCTGCCGAGCGATGCATGCGCCGACTTGCATAGTGACACTTTTTCAAAAAACCGGTTTTTGCACCCCGCGACCGCCAGTCGTTTGCGTCGTGGTCTCCCCCCCTCCGGCCGTGCGCCTGGGTCCAGAACCCTCTCGCGAGCCTCCCTCTTGTATGTAATATCACACGCGCAGAATGGATCCAGTTCTTGCTGAGGTGGTGGATTTTGCTGCCTGCCCAATCTATTTGTGGTCGCGGTTGGTGAATGTATCTCTCTCTCTCGTTTGTCCCAAGGGATGGCCATGCATGGGGGGGTTGGAGACGTGGGGTAAGTGAAGGGGGGGTGTAAGCCATGGATGCATGTTGATATGGAAAAATGGGGAATTCTTTCTTTTTTTTGCCGGCCGTGGGACGGGACGGTCGGCGCCGCGTGCATGGTTGGATGCACGGTTACGTTTGGAACCCTTAAATTGGAAGCTTGGTAAGTCCGTTGTAGGGCGGTGATGGTAGGGTGGGAGAAACGTAGTATCACGGATCAACAGGCGGTCTGGAGATATCTCAAGGCAAGGTGGGCTTTGAAATGTAACAAGTCCCTATTATTGCCCATAGCTGTGGGCTGTCCAACGCCCGCGTGGGGGTTCTCAGCCCAGCAGATGGGGGGATACGCTGATAATAATTATGCTGTAGTAATGCGACGCAGCAGGCGTCGATTAGATAACCCCTGGTAGCCTTATGGCCCCCAGCCTTGCCTGCCAGAGCTAGCCCTCACAAAAGAAGGGAGTTCTTGGCCACGTTGAACAACCACGCAGCGTCGCTCAACAACCCGCCATCCTCCTTCGGCGGCCGTTCATCCAATGGTACGGTGGAATTCTGGAGGCTCTTCAGGGTCGCGGCCCGTCTTGCGTCCCGCTCTTCCTTCCTCTCCTCCCACGACTTGGAACAGCTGCCCTCCCCATAGTCTTCCACCTCGGGGTCCTCCTCCTCCTCCTCTTCCTCATCATCCTCGTATTCCCGCCCCATCATCTTATCCACAATCCACGCCAGCACCCCCCTCTGCTTCGTCAGCTTCCGGATATACTCCTCGTCCGCCTCCAGGATCTCGTCTTCGTCGTGCGTTGGATAGCCAAACTCGCGCTCCATGTCGATGTTCACAAAGGCCGCCCCGGCCAGCGGCGTCTGCTCCTCACTCGACTCCGCCGCCGCCGCCACCTCTCCGAAATAGTCCTCCGCCACCTGCGGATCGTCCTCCATCGATGCCAGCAACTCGGCCCGCCGGATCTCTGCCGGTGTCATCGGCCGCCGGCTGCGGCTGCGACTCCCACTACTAAAATGGCTCTGCACGGGCGACACCAGCGTTGACGGCAGCGCGGACGCCGACGCCGAGGCGGAGTAGTCCCTGCTCCCGCGGCGGCTGGCCTGGGCGCTCAGCGCGGCGCGGCGTTCGCGCTCCCAGCGCTGCTGCCGGTGGTGGAGGATGCGCGCCTGCGGGGTCAGGTCGTTCTCGGTCGGGGTGGTGAGGGCCAGCTCGGCACGGTCGGGGAGGCTGGAGGTCGAGTTCGCCCGCGTCACGAGCCACCCCTGCCCCTTGGCGTCGCGCGCCTCGGACGCTATTACGGCGCCGACGTGGAGCAGGAGCTCCGTGTCGGGGAGGATGCTGTCGCGTCTTCGTGCTGCTGCTGCCGCGGCGCTGCGCGAGGGTTTGGTGGGGCGGGCGCGCCAGCTGGGGCTGCGGCTGGCGTAATTTGGGTCGATGGTGTTTGTGGTGCTGCTGCTGCTCTTGGGAAGTTGGATTGAGGATTTGCTCTTCGTTAGGGCCGCCCGGGCTGGTGAGTACGGGACGGAGTGGTCTCGTGACGGGCGGCGGAAGGGCGGTGGTGAGTGGGACAGGATGACGGGAGTCGTGGGCGCGGATCGGCCTTGGATGTAGGATGTGTATGGGCGAGAGAGTGCGGTGGTGTCGTACTCTTCGCGGGGTAATAAGGTAGTTAATGGTGCGAGTGTAAGATGGCTCGCTGCGGCGCGGTTCTTTCGCCGCAATGACGGGGTCTGCAGGTTCGATGCAGGTTCCATTTTGTCGTGATGGTCAATTGTAAGATGGGAAATTGGAATTGTGTCGGGTATCGGTAAGTTGGATGAAAGTTTGAGAGCAGAGGTGGATCTGAATGGGCCCAAGATGAATGATTAAGTAGACGTCAGGGCCGAGCACTGATTCGAATGATCACAATCAGCTTTGGCCCTCCCGATCATGGAAAGAAGGAAAGGTGCGAAAGTTGCCCGCTCCCTTGCAGCAGCTCTCAAACCTTGCTGTCAATATTATTGCTCTCATTGGCTAATTGGCCGATCAGCATCGCTCCACTGGGATGACCGCCACCGAGATCCAAGGTCTGGCCCACGGCCAAGCTTGTAGTGGGGACTTTTAGGGAGGCAAAATCTGGCTGATTTGCAGCTCATCCTTTTGTACCTGGTACTTTCCAGCCACACGAAATCACCCTGCACCCAAGGTCTGCCAGGAAGGTCTGGCCCAAGGCCAGGTCTGTAGTCGGGACTTTTAGGGAGGCAAAATCTGGCTGTTTTGTAGGCTCATCTTTTGTACCCGGTACTTTCAAGCCACGAAAACACCGTGCACCCAAGCTCTGTCAAGATGAGATGCACATGGATGGGGCTCAACTCATGGTCAAAACCACCAAACAGTCAGCATCACCTGCTGACTGTTCATCTGATGGGATGAAGGGCTCACCAAATACTTGGTGGTTTTGCATCAGCAACTCTGATTAGGTTTACGGGCTGATCTCCCCAAAAAATCACCTCCGTGAAAATTGCACAATATTTTTCCTCTTTTTTGCCACTCTACTTTCCACAGGTGGTTTCAAGCCTTTTCTGCAGGGGATACAGGCGGCTCAGAGGGGTAACTTGCAGCTAAACTCCCCACCAAAGGCCGACTTCACCCGAAACGAAGCCGATTTTTTAAGAGAATGAACTGACCTGCCCACATAGGTAATTAGTGCAAAGCCAGCTTTGACTCACATAATTATAACCGACAAGCCTTCCGACCGGTCGAGATGCGGAACCTGCGCAACATCGGGCACGGCGTCTTCCGGGTCCCGGATTCATCCTCGGCAACTGCCCTTCCCATTTCAGCATCTTGCTGGGATGTTTCTCGGGATGAGGTGATTGTCGCATGCGGGCCGACCCCCGGGGATGCCCGTATCGAGCTACTCCGTATTGCGAAACATGCCCACCACATATCACCAGCACAACTGTAAGATTCAGTCATCATTTTTATTGTTTTGATTTCATTCTTAGGGGTACAAACTAAATGTACAATCTACAATAATAGGCAGTCACAAAGCATCGCATCATGGGATGCCTTGAGCCCAAACGAAAATGGCGAGCCAGATGCCATCCTGGGCATGCACTACTTCAGCGACACTTTGACAACATGTGTCATTATGGCTGGTGGTGACATGATCACGGTTACTGAAGACGAAGAAGGCGTCGCTATTCCCGGCGAGGCCCATGTCGAAATTGTAGGCACTCTTTCGCCCTCTATCGCGGGGGCCCGCTGGTCCCCGGATGAGGAGTTGCTAGTCGTTGCTACCGGGGATGCGAAGGTGGTGTTCATGAGCCGGAGCTGGCACGTCATTACCGAAGTCGGGCTCTCGGTCGACGACTTGAAGCTCTCTAAGCACGTCTCCGTTGGATGGGGCAAGAAGGAGACACAGTTCCAGGGGAGAGGTGCCAAGGCCAAGGCACTTCGCGACCCTACCATTCCTGAGAAGGTGGATGAGGGCACGCTGAGCCAGAATGACGATGGCCGTTGCAGCATCAGCTGGCGGGGCGACGGTGCCTATGTCGCTATCAACTTCCTCCAAGAAGGCGTGCGTCGTGTCATCCGCGTCTACAACCGTGACGGTGAGTTAGACAGTGTCAGCGAGCCGGTCGATGGCCTTGACGGGAGTCTGAGCTGGCGGCCTGAGGGCAACCTGATCGCCGGTATCCAACGCCTCCCTGACCGCGTGGACGTGGCCTTCTTTGAGAGAAACGGGCTGCGGCATGGTCAATTTACCCTCCGCGCCCCTGCGGATAGCCCTGACGTACTCGACAATGTGGCCCTGGAATGGAACTCCGACTCAACGGTCCTTGCTGTGATATTGAAAGACCGGATCCAGTTGTGGACCATGGGCAACTACCATTGGTATTTGAAACAGGAAGTACTCTGCGCGGATAGCAATGGTGCCAACGGCCAGAGGCCCCTTTTCTCGTGGAATGTCGAGACACCCCTTCGGTTCGCAGCGGCGGTCGCGAGTAAGTTTTACCGGCATCCTTTTTTCCTGCCACCCCGGAATCTGACAGTTGCCAGGCAAGGTGCTTGTGAATGAATACGCCCTCACGGTATCCCGAGGGCCGATCACGGCTCCGCACGACCACGGGGCTGTGGCGGTTGTCGATGGGCAAATCATCAAGTTCACGCCTTTCCGAACATGTAACCCCCCACCCCCAATGTCTATGTGCGAGCTCGAAGTCGAGTCCCCGATCATCGATGTGGCTTTTTCGACCGATTGCTCCTCAATGGCTGTTCTTCACCGAGTTGGTATCAGCTTCTTTACCCTCGAGGCGAAAGGCCCCCGCCTCTCCAACCCGAAACTCTTGAGCATGGCCCCATTTGAAATTACAGACTCTCAATTCTATGACGAATCGTTACTTCAAGTCGGCTTTTCCAGCCCGAGCGAACTTCACGTCCTTCGCATGGCGGACGACATCGAGTTGTTGCGATGCGAGTTTGGCTCCCAGGAGACCAAGTCATGGTTCAAGGTGGATGCAAGCTCCATCGTGACGATAGCCTCACCCGGCTCTGCTTCGATAGAAGGCGTGGTGGCTCAGGATTTGTCTGGCGGGCTCAGCAAGATTTTTGGTGGAGAGAGCACGCCATTGTTCGTCCAGTTTCCCACTTTCCTACCATGGACCAGCTGCGCTGTGCATGACGGTGAGCCCCTGGCGTTTGGCATGTCGAGGAGCGGACACCTTTACGCAAATTCGCGGCAGCTTGCGAAGAACTGTACCTCGTTCCTCGTCACAGACAGCCATCTCGTCTTCACCACTAGCAATCATTTCGCCAAGTTTGTCCACTTAGCTTCGGAACAAGGTTAGTAGCTTTCCTCGCTGATGTGGCGCAATCTCTAATCTTTACAGAACTCGACGTCCCGGCGGACGATCCCGAGAAGGACGAACGGTGCAGGAGCATTGAGAGAGGCGGACGGCTGGTCACTGCCATTCCCACCAAGATGGCATTGGTCCTGCAGATGCCGCGAGGCAACTTGGAGACCATCTATCCGCGTGCCATGGTGTTGGCTGGCATTAGAAAGCTGGTGGAACAAAAGGACTACGGCTCTGCATTTGCAACATGCCGGACTCAGCGTGTGGATATGAACATCCTGTTCGACCACCGCCCGGAGCAGTTCTTGGATAACGTGGGCCTGTTCCTTGACCAGGTGAAAGACTCGGCCAACATCGACTTGTTCTTGTCGTCGCTGAAGTACGTGAAGGTTCTGTTGGTGCTGTGCAGCACACGTGCTGACTTATTACAGGGAGGAAGACGTTACCCAGACAATGTACAGGGACACCAAGACTGCCGGCTCGCAGCCACCCGACTCCAAGGCTGCTGTTAAGCCAGGAAAGACCAACATTGTTTGCGAAGCCGTCCTGCAAAAGCTCCGAGCGCAGAGGAAGGCCAATCTCCAAAACATCATCACGGCCCATGTCTGCAAGAGTCCACCTGCGCTCGACGATGGTTTGCTTATGGTTGCCGAGCTGATGCAGGAGGACAGCGCCCTAGCGGAGCGCGCTGTCGAGCACATCTGCTTCCTAGCCGACGTCAATCAGCTTTATGACCATGCCCTGGGGCTATACAACCTGGATCTCACTATCCTAGTGGCCCAGCAATCCCAGCGAGACCCCCGCGAGTACCTGCCGTTTGTGCAGGAACTCCACAAGATGCCAGTGCTGAAAAGGCAGTTCACCATTGACGATAAACTCGAACACTGGGAGAAGGCTTTGGACCACCTAAAAGCGCTCAACGACTTTGAAGAAGTCAAGAGCTATATTGTCGAGCACACCCTCTACCAGTATGCCCTCGGAATCTACCGCCACGAGGAGCAGCACCACCGCGCCATCACCGATCTCTTTGCTGCGCATCTTAAATCCACCTCCCACTTTAAGGAAGCGGGCCTCGCGTACGAATCTCTCGACAACTTCTCCGACGCAACAGACTGCTATCTAAAAGCGGGGGCCACCTCCTGGCGTGAATGCCTCTATGCAGCGCAACAACAGAACCCGCCGATCTCGCCCGCCAAACTCTCCGAAATTGCCACCTCCCTCGCGGACGCCCTCCGCGAAGCCAAAGACCACGCCTCAGCAGCCACAATCCACCTGGACTACCTCGCCTCCGTCCCCTCCGCGATCCAGCACCTCTGCAAGGGCTACCTCTTCGCCGACGCCCTGCGACTCGCGGCCCTCCACAACCGGGCCGACCTGCTCCCCACAGCGATCGACACGGGCCTCGCCGAAGCGCTCTCCTCCTCCACCGAATTCCTCGCCGACTGCAAAGCCCAGCTCCACGCCCAAGTCCCCCGCATCGCCGAGCTCCGCCTCAAAGCCCGCGAAGACCCCCTCGCCTTCTACGAGGGCGAAAACCCCTTCGGCGGCCGCACCGCCGGCACCACCGACATCCCGGACGACATCTCCGTCGCCGCTTCCGGCGTCAGCACCTCCGCCAGCCTCTTCACGCGCTACACCAACAAAGGCGGCGGCGGCTCCGTCGGCACCGTCGGCACGGGCGTCTCGCGCGCCACGAGCAAGAACCGGCGGCGCGAGGAGAAGAAGCGCGCGCGCGGACGCAAGGGCACCGTCTACGAGGAGGAGTACCTTGTCAACTCGGTGCGGCGGCTGGTCGAGCGTGTGGAGGCGGCGACGGCGGAGGTTGAGAGGTTGGTTTGGGGCCTTGCCAGGCGGGGGATGGCGGAGCGGGCAAGGGCGGTGGAGGAGCTGATGGCGGGGGTGGTGGAGGCGTGTCGGAGGGCGGTGGGGGAGGTTTGGCCGGTTGATGATACTACTGCTGGTGGTGGTGGTGGTGTTGGGGAGGGGGGGGTGGAGCCGACGAGGGATCCGGCTGCGGAGGGGTATAGGCCTGGTGGGGGGGATGGGGTGTTGTTTGATAGCTTGGAGGCGATGAGGGCGAGGCAGACGCCGCCTGTGGTGGGGGCCTTTGAGAGGCTGTCGTTGTTGGGGAAGGGGAAGTCTGGGTGATGAGGGCGGGGCGGGTAAAACTTGTGTGGTGTTCTGGGTAGGGCATTTTGGGTGAGGTAAAAGCGTTGTTTGGCTATTTGGTAGGTTGGCTATTTGGCAGGGAAGAATAAAAGGGGGTTGTCATGTCAATAGATATTGCATCTAGGGTATGGCAGTAGGGGTTGGCGGAGTGAAATTCATTGCTTTCAGTACAACACAGTCCCGTCCCAATCCCTGTGAACCAGGGCTTTCCTATATATTACCCAATCGGTCAACTCCTCCCTCATAGCATTAACAACTCGATACCTCCCCGCCACAAACGCTTGGCTCGCTCCCAATCCAACCTCATCAACAACCACCCCATCACCCCCTTTCAACTCCAACACCTATCAATGAAACTTCGCATCCACCCTCCCATACCTGACCCCATCCACCTTCAACTCAAACCCCAACCCCGCACTATCCACAATCATCTCAAGCGTAAAATCGAGGTTATCAAACTCGACGCCGCGGGTGGTGGTCAGGCGGGTGAAGAGGGAGCGGGGCACGGCGCTGAGGTCGGTGGTCAGGGTGCAGACGTGCACAAGGTCGCGGCTGTAGGCGCGCGGGGGCTCGTCGGCCTCGCAGGCGATCAGGTCGTCGGTCACGACGAGCGACTGGCCCGAGCGGAAGTTGCGCGTGTAGTGGAAGGCGATGGGTTGGAGGGGGGATATTGCCTCGCCCTGGTGGGTGGTGGGTGTTAGTATTGATGGGAGGGTATGGTGGTAGTATAGGTTGGTGGGAGGGTGGATGGTGGTAAAGGCTGCTGGGAAGGGAGGGGGAGGAAAAGGGGGGAAGCTCACCTTGGCGATATGCCACTGCATCCGGTCTGAAACCATCCAGCGCTCCCACAG
This sequence comes from Chaetomium tenue, assembly GCF_020726465.1. Lineage (NCBI taxonomy): Eukaryota > Fungi > Ascomycota > Sordariomycetes > Sordariales > Chaetomiaceae > Chaetomium > Chaetomium tenue. Next base: position 941,438 of record NW_027117334.1, on the reverse strand, counting down.
AGGCGACCAATACCGCTCTGTGACCGAGTGTTTGGCCTCATCGTAGATGGTGGCATACGACGTGCCGTAGTGCATACGGGATTTGCGGGATATCACCATGTTGCCCTCGAGGCCGCGCAATACGGCGCCACGCACGACGGCCGTCCAGGCGTAGACGGGCTGCATCACCTCGATGGAGGGGTGCTCCGTGAGATCACTGGTGGGGTTGGAGTTGGTAGGTATTTTGGTGTAGGGGGGCGGTGCGGCGCTGGTGAAGTGGTCCTTAAGCCGGCGGTAGAGGTAATCGCTTTGGCCGAAGCCGCCGACGAGGATGATACCCGAGACGACACCACCCTTGGCGCGGAGGGTGTCGACCTGGCCCTGGACGAGATCGCAGACTTCCTTGACGACGGGGTCAAAGATGTCCTTGATTTGTTCAGCGGTCATGACGAGGAAACCCGAGTCGAGGCCAGCTTCTTCGTCGTCTGGGAGGCCGGGAAAGCTATACAGTCACAGTCAGTCTGGGATTTGCACGAAATGAGGGCGGAGTTTCTTACGGAACATTTACTTCCTGGTGCTCGTCCTCGTTGAAGTTGCGCTTAACAAACTCCTCAAAGTACCGGAGCCCCATCTGCCATGTCTTGCCCTTCTTCGTCTTCATCTCATCAAACCGGCTCTGGCCAATGCGGGTTTTCACATGCTCCTCGAAGCGGTAGTTGAGAAAAGCGCTTCCACAGAGTCCGCCTGTCCCGACCGCAGACTCTTCCACGCGAATCGGCTTCAGTGAGACGATTTTGTAAGCAATCAGACTGTTCACTCGTCAGCATGCTAGCATTTTCCTCGGCCCAGCTGGGGTTCTCACTCGACAGTGCCGCCACCGCCATCACAGACGATAAAGTTGTCCCCAATCTTGAGGTTATTTGGTTGTATAGCTTTGAGGGTGTAGACAGCAGCCGCCTCGGGCTCGCTGATCATCTGAATCTGCGACTGCGAGCCCATACCAGCCCTCTCGGCCGCCTGGAGCGTTGTGTTCTTGGCGGCATCAGACCACACGGCAGGACATGTCAGGACATAATCGACCTTGGTGGACGCCATGAAGGACTCGCCGTACCGTCGGCGGAGAGTGTCCATGGTGTGCTTGTATATTTGCGTCAGGTAGTCGCTCACGGCATCGACGACTGTCTTGTTGTACCGCTTGAGCTGGGCGGCCGTCTCTAGGGGGCTGACATAGAAGGGCAGCTTCTGCGAGCGGTCAAGAAACAGCTTGATGCACCGGAGGCGCGACTCCTCGGGGCGGAACTGGAAGCCCCATTTTACAGTGGGCGCGGTCCCGGGGGCTGCCCCGGCTGGGAGGTCATAGGAGATTTCAGTCGGGACCTTGTCCGACGTGATGCCATTACCGCCCGGCCATGTCTTGATGATTTCGACGTCGTCTGGTGTCCCGGTGTAAACAGCAGCAACCCTGATGTTGTGTTAGCCGGTGGGCCCCTGAAGTGAGACACGGGAACGGGCGTGTAAGTGAAGTAGAGCAGCCGAACACTCACCCCGAGAAGGTAGTCCCGAAGTCGACGCCGACAATAAGCCGGTCGTTGATCGATGGCGGTTCCACGGCTAGGTCTCTAAGTGCACCGCCAGGAGTTCCAGGAGAAGTTGCCGAGTTGTTTGTGAAGTAGTCCCTGCTCTTACGGTTCCTCTGGCTCGGAGACGAGTGCATGGGCAAGGAGATGCTCATGGTGACGGCGGGTCGATCTGCTTCCCTGCGACGTGCTATACGTTCATGGCATGAAGATAGAAAAGCGATGCAAGACGGGCCGAGGCACCAGCAGCGTCAGAGACGAGCGGGACGGCTTGCCGCCGGGTACCGTCTTAACGAGGATAACAACCAGAGGCACACCAACCAGCCTCGCCCGTATATAAATAGGTAAACAACCACAACCACCAACAATCAACTCACAAAAACGTAATAATGGAAATATGAAAAGACAACAATTAGAACACCAACAGATACCCTCAATAAACAGCCCCCTAAGTCAGCCTCGCGCCCTAAGGCGACGCTTGATTATGAGAATCGCGAAGGAAGAAGCCGAGGCAGGATGAGCTGAGATGGGATGAAAATGGCGGGGCTTCCTTTTGGTGGGCTGAGGGGCACGAGCGACACTGGCGGGCGGGCCCTTACAGCGGGAAACAACCAAATGACGTACCCGATACAGGGGCGGCGGGCTGGTAAAATGACCGGCAGGAACTCAAAGAGATGCCGTGACGCAAGCTACAACAATGCGGCGGAATGGCCTGGCGGGCTGGCGGGCTGTCGTCGAGTCCTGGCGTATCGAATGCTGCTGCCTGTGTGATGCAGATAACCCAGGTGGTGTGTGCGCAGGGACTCGGAACCCCAAGGCGGGGTGCCCTGGGCGCGTGCCTGGAGTGCCTGGCTGGCATGACTCCAGCCTCAGGGGTCAGCCTCTGCTGTGTCTGTGTTCGTGCCTGAAAAGTGGGGTTTGCTTTCGATGTCGCCATGAGATGAGGTTAAGGTCACGTGAGTACCAGGTTCCGAATCGAGGTACCGAGGGCATCTACAACTTGCTGAGACAGAGGCGAGTCATTTGACGCTGCCGCGCGTCAATTCCAAAAGCAGGCGTCTCAAAACAGGCATCGTCGGCAGTAGCCGTAAAAAGGAATGACTCGATGACTCGAGGACGGACTCGATGACTCGTTCAACTTCTTGTCGAGGCAGGCATACCAAGGAAGGAAGGTGTCGATGAGTCAGGCGAATTTCGAGTTATAGATAGAATATTGGAATGGGAGAAAGCAAACAAGCAACGAATGAAACAAACAAGACCTGCATCCAAAAGCGCCCCAAAAAGCCTCCACCTATCATCAGGAGGCGGAAAGCAACAAGATCTGATAAGTGACCAGAACGAGAGACAAAAAGGGGGTGGCGTCCAACAAGCAGAAGGAAACCCGCCAACCCCAAAAGCAAGCCACTGCCGCCCCTAAAAAAAAAAACACCAAGCACAGAATCCCCCCGAAGCACACACGCACAATCATCACCTCACCATTCGCCAAGTACCAAGTCAACTAGCGTATGTGACGGGCGATCAAAAACGTGCACCTCCCGACCGTTTCCCCCCCAGTTAGTCAGTCAGTCAGTTAGTCAGTCCGTCAGTCAGCCGGACAGGTAACTAAACTCTGTAAATCCCAGTCATGCGATGCTCGAGCCATGCCATACCATGCCATCTCCAATCCACTAACTAGCCAGAGCCAGCATGTCTCGGATAACCCACCGACCACATCCCCCAGGCAAGCCAGGGCAAGCCAGGGGAAGCGGTGCATCGCGCGCCCCCCAAACCCCACTCCGCGTCCCTCGTTCCCCCTCCCGCCCCCCCCCTTGCCCCCCCCGAACCCCCCATGGTTCAGATCCTCACGGCCGGAATAGGCAAGAGGATCTCTTTCTCTCAAGAAAAAGTGAGACAACGATCGGCTTCAAGGACGCCCGCCGCCAGCTACGGGATACTGTGGACGGAAGAGGGGACCTTGCGGTGATCATTGATTTTTTCTTTTCCTGACCCGCCACGCCACCCGTGCACGAGCCGTGCTGTGGTGGATGTGTATGTATGTATGTACATAGTTACAAGTAATTGTGGTAAAGGTGAGAACTGAGTTCGAGGTGGCGAATTGACCGTATTGTATTGATTGATGTGTTCGTACATGATTAACTAGCCGCGGTATCCAGCGCGGTGGTAAGGTAAAAAGACAAGACGGGTGGGCAAGAAGTTTAGTGATACAAAAACGGTGAATTCGACCAGTTCACAAGCAGCTCAAGCGAGAATGACAAAAAGACGACAAAATGGATCCAGATAGTGCAACATGGGAACTTGGTCGGAGCAGCGATGGTGATAATTGACGATGACGCTCCGGCTGAACTTTCCATCTCTCTGGGAACTGGACGGTGGTAAATATGTGGACAAGGACAAACAATATGTGAGGTAAGTATGTGCGTGCGAGGTGATAGATATGCCGAGCGGTAACAAAGGACAGTAAGATCGATAAATACCAACAAATCCTCCCCCGCATCCAGCCTCCCCCCGTCCATCCAACCCAACGAACCATAACAATGTGTGTGGTGTTTGCGAAATGACAAAGGAAATATGAACACCGATATGATGTCTGCGGCGAGCAGCAGCAGCCTGTGGCGGGGTAAGTGACGACCAAGGAATGTCCTATCCAGCCTTTTCACCTCCAATCTATATATAGGGGGGTATTGTAGTATTTGCAATGACAGAACAAATTGAAACGAGACAGGAAATCGATGACAAGATTATTAGAATCCGTACTTTCAACAGGGTGGGCGACAACAGCATCCGCCCCAGGGTATTCGTGATAAGTCGAAGTGAAACGCCACGACCAGAAAGCGTGGGTGGTGTGATAATGCGCGATAGGAGAGAGCGAAATTCGAACGTTGTGACAGAGACCGCCGCAAGAAATCCGAGAACCGATAGAGTGAGTCGAGAAATGAGCGATGCGACCGATAGTGTATGATGATGCCACCCAAAAATAAAGACAAGCCCCAACACCGTCCCATGAAACCCAGCCAGGAACAAGACTTTTGTGTGCGTGTGCGTGTGCGTATGTGTGCGTGTGAGAGGGGTCGAGCGGAAAACAACCGCGCCGCCAAGTGCTTAGAAGCGGTTGCCCGCTGCCCAGATGCTCGCCGAGGCTGAAGCCGCCCAGTCGCCCTCGTCGTATGGCGGTGTGGGCCACTTGTGCTCGGCCGCCGGCTTGTGGAAGTTCAGAGGCTTGGGGGTAATGGCCTCCTTGCCATCGCCGAAGAGCATCACATTGCCGCTTGCAGAAGGTGAGGGTGTCGGGTACGGGTCGGCCATGCCCAAGGCGCCGACAACTTGCCGTACTGGGTCATTCCTCTCGAGGCGCTTCATGGCGCGGTGGGTTGAGGTGAGTACCTCGTCTAGGAGCTCCTCCTCTTCGTCGGGGGCATCGTACTGGTTGACATCATGAACAGCATGCGCCCTCCGTGTCCGACTCGACACCGGACCCGTCCTTTGAGTCGTGCCCATCAAGTTATCCACAGACCTAGGTTGGTGGTGAGGCAACGAGTGATGACGTTTGAGCGTGGTGTTCGACGTCACCTGATGCGCAGGTGGTGCGGGAGGGATGTCGGAGACTTGCAGCTTCTTGTCCAAGGAATCGTAGGTGTCCTTTGGGACAGGTGCGGGAGGCGGACTGTCCATCACCATGGACGACCTGTTGCTCCCCCATGGCCCACAACCAGCTTGGGCTTCGAGGTCATCGTAGGCTGGCGAGATGGGCGTCTGATGCCTCCCAGAGAACCTCCTCGCGCGCTTCCGCAGGTGGGAGAAGAAGCTCTCCTTGTGGCCGCTCGTTGGCGAAGCAAGGCCCGAGTTCCCGTTGAGGGCCCGCTCGGCCTGTTGCCTGTGGATCTCGGCGTAGTGGTTGGTGGTAGACTGCACAGATAATTGACGGCCAATCTTCTTGGATCCCTTCTCGTCGACCGGCGCAACCCTGATCCCGTTCGCATCGTAGTGCGCCCGGTTGTTTGCTTGAGCAGTAACGGCGTCGGACAAGGGGGAAATGGGGCGGATCGTAGGGAGAATGTTGATGGGCGCGACATTTGACGGGCCGTTTGCCCACGTTGTCCTCTTCTGCGGGGGCGCTCTCGGCTTGGGCGCAGGCGGCTCCGACGTGATGATGGGCGAAGGGCGCGCAGCGGGGGTTTCCTTGAGCACGGGCTGCGGGACCACAGAAATGGCCTCAACGCTCTCTGTCCGCCCAATCAAGGATTTCCTAAACCACGACGGCTTCGACGAGGTCGGTGTCGAGGTGACGGAATCCTTTCCCCTGCTCACATCGGATTGCTTCCGCCCAAGGATCTTGGATGCTGACGATTTGGGTCGGAGCGGATCAACGGCATCGGCGAAATACTCGTGGGCAATCGCCTGCGACGATGTCGGGCGGTTCTTGGGGTCCCACATCAAACACCAGGTGACAAAGCGCGCAAGAGAGGCAGGCCATTGCGGGGTCGGCAGGAATGTGTCCATCGAATGCGGCGCCATCTTGGGAAACGAGAAGCCGAGCTTCCCGGCGAGGCGGGTCCCCTCTCTCCACTCACCACCACCAACCGGCAGACCAGCCTTGTTGGTCCAGACTGCAGGGCTCCCCATAATCTCACACACCCTCCACACCTGGTCGACCTCGTTTCCACCGGGGAAAAGAGGCTTCAGGGTAGCTACCTCCACAGCCATGGCACCGACGGCCCAAATATCGACGGGCGCCGAGTACTCGCCGGCCCTCAAAAGCACCTCCGGCGCGCGATACCACCTTGTCGAGACGTAGGTTGTGTAAGGCAATTTCGAATGTGTCTCGCGCGCCAAGCCGAAGTCGGCGATCTTAACGGTGTAAGTGGGCGGCGTGGAAGGCGGTGTTACCAAAGCCGAGTATCGCCTGAATGAGTTGGTGTAGTCGGAATGGGCCGAGGTAGAGACGAGGATGTTCTCGGGCTTGATGTCTCGGTGGAAGAAGCTGTGGGCGTGGATATGCTCAAGACCCTGCATGATCTGGAAGAGGATGCTCTTAACGCTGCCATTGTCGAGGCACTTGTGATCCCTCGCCTTCATTAGCTGGTAAAGATTCCCTTCCATGTACTCCATGCAAATATGAAGCTTCTTGCTGAAGGGATCAAGGAAAATGTCGAGCGCCGGGACTAGGTGGGGGTGGATGGGTAGTGTCCTGAGGAAGACCACCTCCCTCAGTTCCATGCATGCTGTAAACGAGTCAAACGTCTTCTTCATGGTCTTGATGGCAATCTGGTGGGGCAATGTTAGCACGGACTCAACAAGCGCATAGAAAGGTGGCGACATACCACTGTGCCCCGGCGCGCAACGCTGGCGCCGGCACTCCGTACCCTGGCGAGAACCACACTGCCAAAGCTACCATCGCCAATCTCCTTCAAAACTTCGAACCTGTCCTCAAGAGCCATCCCATTGATGACCTGAGTGGACCCCCTGCGGGTCAAATCGTGTGCTACCGTCATCTTGTCCCCAAAAAAGAATTAAAAAAGATATGTAGCTGTCGAGTCGCAGGCCACGATCTAAGGTTCTTCGTCCGAACTAATGCTGTACCCACAGATGAACGACCCCTGACGCACTGCGACGGGACGAACTGCAAGCAGCAAGCTCTTCGCAAAAGAGCCACAGACTGTTTAGCGGGGCATTCAAAGTCGACGATAAAGCGGACCAAGGCGAAACTTTCTCGGGAGGAGATAATGGCGTCGCGGGGGATGTAGTGGTGGTCAACGCTAACAGATGGTCGCACAATTCGGAGGACCGTCGTCGGGATCGGCAGCGAGCGATCAAAGCGTCGCGATTGTATTTCAAGGAGCGAAAATAGTTGGAGATTCGAGATCAAAGGAGTGGACGAGTGTTATTGACTCAAAAAAGGAGCGACATGAAATGATTGAATGGTGGAAAAAGGAGGTCGGTGGTGGTGGCAGGGTTTTGGGGAGGAGGACCGAGGCCAGGATCTTTTCGCGTTGCGGGTGGGTGGACCGATGGCCAGGGCCCGTAAAACGGAGGCTTTCGTGAGTGTAACAGCAGGCCCAGTTAGCGCGAACCGAAGCAACGGGTGCCAAAAAGATCGAAATTGGCTTCCCAGGAGAACGGAAATGCCCAGTCAAACTGCCTTGTCCAATGCGAGTCTGTAATAAGGAGCGAGGACGGGGAGGATGAGCGTTGGGTGTATCGGCGTCGTCGGGGCCTGGAGCTAAGGGTGTAGCCAGAGTCCCACAGTGTCGGATCTTGCGGGTTTCGCGCTTCAGGCTGTCGGTTCTCGTTGTGGTGTAGGACGAGCGGTGACAGGCAGAAAGATAGAAACAACGCAGGCCAAAACGAACGAGCGAGACGTGCAAAATTCCAGAGATAGAGAGAGTAAAAGGCAGCGAGCTGCCCTCTCACGAGTCGCGAGGCGAAATGGTCGACAGTTTTTGCATCGGTCGGGTTTCGAGACGCTGGGGAAAGAGGAGCGCTTGCCGTTCTGTGGGAAATGGGCGTGTGTCCCCTAGCATGAATCGCCGGAGCCGGGGGGGTGGACTTCGAGAAAAACGATAGGGTCCCCAATTTCGCTAGCGGCCCGTCGAGGTGTTGCTCTTCTCGAGCGCAAATTGAGCCTGGCCGGGGTTGAAGAGGTTGGAAAAAGCAAAATGCGATGCGACAAGATCAAGCCCGGCAGTGCTTATTGGGAATCAAAAGTGCGAATTCGCGACTGGGTGAGTGTTCGGGTGCGCCAGGCCGGCACGCTGGTGGCACGCACCCACCGCTTGTTCCAGCTGCGGCGGGGGGGGGGGGGGATTCTTGGTGTACCGCTCTCGTGGGAAGGAAGCAAACGTCCAAGTTGCTTCTGCTGGTGTGGCTAGAAACTTTACACGGTAATTCGCACACAGTATGCTACACGTCTTGTTCCTTTTTTGGAGCGTCTCATCGGTCCGACGAAACTTTACCAAGTTCTTGACCCCAACAACGGGTGCGAATCGTTGCAATCTTGTTGCCGTTGCTCAGCTCCGGGTCTCCATCGTTGATGAACATCAACGTGACGCGGGAGTTAACTCACACAGTCTGGGCAGGCTGATCCCCCATCACCCGCAACCGGTGCGCTTGACCGTTGGACACTCGGCTGTCGCCAAGGTCGAGTTTCCGCCCTCCCCAGCATGTGTCATTGGCCGCGAAAACTGCCCAAACCCGCTATTTTGAGGGGAAATGGGTATGAGTGGGAGGTGCGCCAATAACGATCTGACGAGAGCCACCGCGCAGCTCGCCAGCATGCAGATTCGTCGAAAGGGCAAAGTGGTTTTGGTAGCATCGACTGTTATTCGCAACACCAAAACATTGTGTGGTTCGGTTCGTGTCAACGAGGCACGATCGCAGCCCCATTCGACGACGAGTCCGCCGGCCCCACATGTCTCAAAACGGCCATCGTTTTTACAGGGTTCCATCTTCTGTTCGAAGAGCGGAACGGATGCGCCGGTAGCTTGGAACAGGAGAGGTCGGGGGGGGGGGGCGAGAAAGAATTATTCATCGGACGAAACAAGGACGCGATTCCGCAACGAAAAGGCAAGAGGTGATGGGGCAGCAAGCTCGTTAAGAAAAAGCTGCTGTTTCAGAGAGTGCGCGTTCGAAGCCCCATCACGTCCTGCGACGCGGGCTCATAAACGGTGTTGCATCAATGACGGAGCGAGCGACGCGGAGGGGACGGATACGGCCCTGAGAGGCCCCGGATGGGTGTGTGGGGTCGCGACGGTGCAAGTGTTCCAATAATGCCTCGCGCTAATTTAGCTATTCACGTCTCTGGCCCCGCCGAAAAGGGGTGGGCGGTCGGTTTTCGATTCCAAAAAGGGTCGACTCGCCAAGCCGCCACGGCCCTGAAGAACGGCGAACATCAAAGATGTTTGACGGATTCTGCAAATGAAGGTCAACGAGTTTCGGCATCACGAGCCACGCGAGAGCGGGGCGACGAGGATGCAAATTTCCATCCTCCGGTGAATGTTTTGATGTGCAATCCACAACAAGGCACTCACATGAAGCTTTTCAAACCCCTCGCTCTTCCTGCCCCTCCATGGGGAACAGCAGCTGGGATTGATGGACACGGACCTACCAAGTAGACATGGACCAGCTGTGCCTCCCCTCCCTTGGACTCGATCCCGCTGCTCTGGTCGAGGCGCCGGCAGCACAGGCCATCCCGCGGCGGCGCTGGTGAGGGGCGGTGGCAGGCAAGTCGACGCCGCCAGGTTCTGGAAACCTTCGATACTAACTGTCAAACACGTCAAGTGGGGTGTCATTTGATAGCACCAGGGTACCGGTTACCTCGGGCACCAAGCCTGTTCTGATTCATCAACACTCTTGGCAGTCGGCGGAAAGATCGTGAAAGCAGTACGTCGCACAGGCATATGATTACCCTTACGAAGTACCTACTGTGCGCACAGTAAGGCTTTCGCGGAATAGGCTGAACTCACAACGTGACACCAGAACATGGCTTCGATGAAAATTCCATCGATAGCAGCACCGTTGCGACGCTGCCGTTAAGCAGGCGGGCTTCTGGAAAGTGCGGCACCGCGAATGCCGCGCTCAGCTCCCCCTCGCATCAACGGTTTCGAGCCCTGGTTCTTCCATCTCTCGTCCTCTGTCCACCACAGTACGTCAGCTCGGCGTAACAGGAGCGTAATGCTCCCGCGCAGCATGGCGGATTATTTCACGCTCCATCTTCGTATCCCAGCTTTCCTTCCACAGCAACCGGTAAGAGGCGAACCGCAAGACCGTTCCAGGAGGATGGGAAATTGCAGCTCGCCACCCAACCTAGCCCCCTTGAGTAAGACCCCGGGCACCGGTGGCAGGAATCCCCCTTGCTCGGCACGACCGCCGGAAGTTCCGCCGCGGCCGAGCTAGCAATTCCCCATCCGTGAACTTGGGAAAGAAGTTGGAGGATCGATGGGGTCTTGCGCACGCGGACCCCTGGTCTTGTTGTAAATTTCCTCGGGAGGAGGGGAGGGAGGCCCCAGAGGCACCAGGGCCCCCAGCAAAGCGGGCAAAAAACTCGAACGGTGGTGGTTGGCGAGGTTGGGCTTCGTTGCCCCGCATTCTGGAAGAGCTTTGATGAGAAAGCGAAGCTCCTTCTGCCGTTCGCCGTCGGCGCTTCATGCGAGCGGGGACGCTTCTTCCTACCGACCCCCGACGGTTGTTTAAACGGCATATCGAAGTTTATGCGCTAAGCCTTCAGCCACGACGCGTGTCAAACGTGAGCTGCGGCGGAGGGAAAGGCTGTATGAAGTAATCAGGCTGAGCTTTGCATTCTGGCGCTCCTCGTTGGCCGTAAAAGGTGGGGAAGCCTGCCACAGCTCGGACAGCTCTGATCTGAATCAGAAAGTGTGGGTCTCCCGAATCCTGGCTGAGAAGCTGGCGTGGCTGGCACCTAGCTCGAGCTAGCAAGCCTAGGAAGACTCTGCGGGCTCGCTTGCCCAGGTAGTTAGCGAGCCAAAGGTCGATCTCTTGATTTCGGCTTCGCTCTGACCACCATCCCCCGGCCCGTGTCCTTCAACATTTTGTTCGGCCTCGTCCTTTTGGCCGAGAACTCCAGCTGAGGTCTTCCTGTCGAGAGGGGCGAGGGCACTGGGGGCTGAGACTGAGACACCTTGATACCCGAATAGTCAGTTAAATAGATCGGTCCTAAGGAGTGCACGTGGGAACCTAGCTAGGTCTGCTCGAGGTAGTTATGCTAATACGAATAAAGGTGGTTAACTAGTTCCCAGTTACATAACTCGATTATCACAGCAGGTCGAGCACAATTCCGGGAGATATTGGGTGGCAATACCCGAGGCCTACCGCTTGAATACGGGCACGCCAGATGACTACCAAATTTAGAGATGCAGACGGATCGTCGGTACGTAAGATAGCTATTGCCACGTTCTGGGGCCATGTTGAGGCGCTTGACGCTGAAGTCAGATCGAATGGGTGCTGAGCCGCCGCCGCTGCCGCCGCCACAATTTCGAGCGGCGGCCCGAGGACTCGGGCCGTCATTGTTTTCGAACATGCCTTGCCCATTGCTCATTTCTTGTGATCGCAATATGCTTCAAAAGCTCAGCTGGCGAATATTCGGTGATCACACACCGGTATCTACCGTGACCAACCCCGGCCAAAATTCGGGGCTGGGGGTCAGGGGCAAAGAATGATATCCAACAATGGGGTAGTTATCGGCAGCCTTCTCGTCAAAGAACGTGGAAGAATCTTAACACTTGAAGCCGGACTTGTGGTGAGTTGGGGGAGGGAGGCGGGGGGCTAGGTAAACTAGGAGTACCTCGTGGACTTCGCCCGCTGTTCATGACTCATGTAGATCTAACACCGACAGGGAGATGCACTACAAGCCCATAGTTGGGTACCTACCTCAGTTAAACATACGTATTTCAGCTCAGGAATACAGTATTTTCCATCCACCAGTACCTGCCCTATCTTTTGTCGACTCGATCCCTTTGCTCCGTTTCATGTCCTCGAGTATTTTCTGGCTATTCGGATACCGAAAATTTAACTCCAAACCCTTCATCTGCCGCAGTCTCGCCGCCATGACTGCTCCAATCGCACCTTCGTTATTGACCGTCACAACTTTTTCCCAGTACTCAATGTCCGGGTCGTCATCGTCGCCCATGACCCCATTGTCCCTCCATTGTCGGATTAGCCGTTCCTTGAACCAGCAACTCGCAAAATCAATGATAAAGGGCGTGTGAGAGCGAGAGTCGACGACGATGTTGTATGGCGCGCAGTTATTGTTGAGCACCCCGCGCCTGTCGATCGTGTGCACAGCATCAACCGCAGCCTGCACTATGTCTGGCCAGAGTCCCATATCCGATGGGGCTTGGGGAGAAGTGGGCAGCTCGTACAGAGGGTACCCGGCCACTCGTTGGAGAATGACCCCTTTGACTTCAAAATACTGTGCCGTATCTGAAGAGTTCAACAGGTCGTGCGGTACGTTGGGGATCGGGGACACGAGGCGCACATGGGCATACATTCGCGGTATCAACTTGCCCTGGAGATCTTTCAGCCGCTCGTAAGCCTGGGTTTCGCAGTTGAAGTTCCTCTCGCACTCCTCCCACACGGCAGCCTCGAACTCGGCATTGGGTTCCAAGTCGATACATTCGTTGTGGGGCGGTAGGTCGTCTTGAAGGCTGATGGGTTTTCCAGTCTCGTCAAGCTTCCCTCCTTGGTTTTGGCCGCCCTCGGCCTCGAGACCTTCCTCTTTTCCGCCAAGAAAGCGGTCCATCATCCCCCGCCGGACGAAGGACTGGAAAGCTAGCTCGCGTTCCACTGTATGGGGCACGTGTTCTCCCCGGTATCTGCGAAGACGTTCGCCAAACCGACGGTCATAAAGCTTCAGTACGGCTTGAAAATGAAACTTGTGGCCCGAATCGTCGGAGCCGAACAAGACGATGTTTAACACCGGAGACATAGTGACGCTGTAGATGCCAACGGTCATTGCACGGTCTGGTTGTGAGCCATTGGAAAATGGCCAGTCGCAGCAACTCTTTAGCACTTGGAGTTGGAAAGACTTTGCCGTTTCCCATGGTAAAGGAGTCCCAGCGGAAACGGGAGTCGTCCTATCGCCGCTAAGTGCGGTGTTCCAGTAAGCAAGATGATTGGATTCCAATAGACGGTGACTTTACGTACGTGCCGGTGTCCATTCCTTTGAAAATCTCGGCACCGTGGGTGAAAATGACTTCATGAGCAGGACTAGACCTAATGATTCATTGCTGCACGAAGGCGGGGTCAGAACTGAGACTTATTATTATGTGATTACCTACATTGTTGGCGCTGAGTCATCCGGCTAGGATTTGAGATCAAGAAGATGGTCGAGACATCAAGTATCGCCTTGCCTAGCTCATTTCCATGTTTCTTTCGTTTCTAGGTAGGTATGTAACGTTTTCGTTAATATTTGTTTTGCGCCTCCCCCGGCCTTGTTGGTATGTAAAAAACATCAAGTGTGACGCCCTTTCGTACGTCCAGCAGTTGAAATCGAGGTATAACCATCGCAGAATAGCATGGAAAGAACGGCTTCAATAGGTAGCATATTAGGTTATTTATCATTATTCCTAGCAGCAATATTACTATTGAATGAAATCCCATGCTCACAAAATTCAGGTTGCAACCCGAGGGTCAAAGTTAGGTACCTAGATACCTTACCTATGCACCTTCCCAAGCATTCAGGTATTAGGTAGTTCGAAGTATTTCATGTTCTTCGCCGGCTCTTTCTCGTTTTTGAATACCGAAACATTTGTGAATCCTTTACAGGAAAGGCCTCTTCCCTGCCTTACCTATTAGGTACCTTACCTAACCGTAAGGCACCCAATGAGGTAGCCCTTTTGCCACCCTCTCGTTGCTCGATCAGAGCTGCCATCCCAAGATCTAACCTCGATCCCCACCCTCCACACTCGGACCTTCCCTCCATCTTTCTACGGTCGCTCGAGAAACAAACTCCCCTCCAAACCGACTTTTGACACCCGACTTCGATCAGCAAAATTACAAAATTCTGACACCAACATGGCACCCCAACGGCTGCGCTGCCAGCAAGGCGAGTGGAAGACTCGCGACCAATTTTCCAATCGGCAACTAGCCAAGTATGACAAAGAAACCCGCTACGGAAAGGCGACGCCGTCCAAGTCTGGAATCCGCTGCACTGAGCACTCCGGCGCGCCTACGAATGAAGTGCTTTGCAAGGGCCCTTGCCGTCGTAAAAGGGATCGGCAGTGCTTCAGCAAGCGCACTATCCAGCATGAGACTTTTGTGAGTTTTGAATATTAAGTTCCGACACCTGGTTGTGTTTCTTACGTCATGTAGTGGTGCGTCGAATGCACGGAGTGGAAGCTCCGAATGGAGATCGGAGAGTCGCTGCCGGCGCCAGGCGCCCAGTTGTCGGTCGAGGAAGCCAGGCCGGGAAACAATTCGTCATTCGGCAACTATGATGCCAGTTTGGACGACGTTGAGGTAAAGATGTTCTAGCCCTGCCTAGTAGTGTCTTTGAATTTTTTTTGCTAACTATTGATAGTCCACTGTCGGGACCGAGGATACTTGCTCGGTGGTTATGTCGGCGACGGGGACCAGCGAAAGCATCCTGGAGACGAAATCGGTCCAATACGGCAACTGGTCGGACGGCTTGATCCCCCAGCGCCTTACGCAGGTGCAGACGAGACCGCCACACTGGCTAATACCCATCCCGGACGGAGCACTGACCGAATCCATGCAGATGGAGACTTCCACAGCCGACAACACTTCGGTTGTTGGAAGCGACATGACTTCGACTAAAGGCGGAGCCGGCAGAGCGCCCGTCTCCTTCAATGCTTGGGGCCCGAACGGCGAATATGCTCGCATGAACAAGACACCAACAGTCGCGTCAGGAAGCACCCGCACAGTGACGACTGCACACCGCGAGTCTGTGAGGGAGAACAAGAGTGGCTGGGCCAAGGTGGTAAGTGGTCCCCTCCAAGCTTGCCGTAAGGATACTTGTACTGATCATGAAGTAGCCGACCCGCAAGCACGCACCACAGCTGCCTAGCTACCTAAAGTCGGAGACGGCCGGCGCAGACAGCGGCCCAAGCCGCCGTTCGGGTTAGGATTCCGACGGCCTCGATATGGGCTCTGATTCTGATATCTACGCCGACTAAGAACCTCTGGGACAGTGGCTCCCCGCCTCTTCGCACGGTTTCTCCTCTCTTCTTCGCACCTGCAAAGAATTGCTGAAGAGTGAGCGTCATGGCCCTTCGTGCGTGTCACACATCACCAAGGACCTCCCTCATTTGAGAGAGCACGCCAACTGGTTTTGAGGAGGAGGCGGGTCACACGGGAAGGAATCGTTGCGAGGCAGAGGCAGTCAGATACATTGAGAACTATGGCGCTGGATTTCCCCACGAATATCGGGCCTAATTAGTTAGGTTAGGTAGCCACCGTGATATAAGCGCAGATTCTCAGTCCTACCGCGACGACAGACAAGTGACCGATGTTCCGTATTTAGAAACCGAGACGCGCGGTAACAAGCTAGGCGGCCAGGGATCTATCCCCTGTGTTTCGGGACCGTGTCGCCCGGGATGTGTGAGCATGCTAAGGCCGAGCTGCCGGGAGGAGGAAGGGGGAAGGGGGGTTGGTATCATATGGCACAGCCTTGCTCACCGAACCCCCTCCCGGCAGTTGAAGAGGGGCTAGCTAACAAGAAACGAGGCAGCAGGTGCTGTGAGACAAGCTTTACGGGCGTAGCGAGGGGGGTCAGGGGGGTGGCCATGTGCGGAGCGGAGGTGGGTTGGGGGAGGGGAGGGGGGGGCTGAATCGGGGGGAGTTCCGGGGAGCCGGGGAGCTGCGGGTAGCGTCCCCGAGGTTTGGTGGGTACGGGCACGGGCACGTAGGATGCAGGTCGTGGATCGGGGGTTGGGGGTTGCGGGTTGGGGGTTGGGTATACTGTATTACTGTGCTATGCTATGCAGGTGGGCGGGCGGGTGGCGAGTGAAGCAGCTGGGTAGGGGGACAGGACCGGCCGGGTGGGGGGATGATGATCTCTCGGCTGCTTGCTGGCGGAGGGCGCGGATCCTTTGCTGTGGTTAGTTGCCTTGCGTTATCTTTGCCTGCCTTGCCTTGTCGCGATGTGATGTGCGTTGGGCTGTGGTGCGTGGTATCGGGTGGCTACCCAGGGATGGGGAGGCGAGGATGGGGCACATGTGGGCGAGTTGATCGATCGGGTGGAATGCAAGCAGCGAGAGAACGGTGGCGGCGGCGTTGATGGGTCTGGTGTGTGCTGGAGGATGATGTGGTGTGGCGTGGTGTGGTCCGGGATGATAGCCATTACACGGCCTCGGTAGAGGTGGGTGTTACCTTACCTGGCAGCAGAGGATTCTTCATTATCA
The DNA here is from genome assembly GCF_020726465.1 of Chaetomium tenue. Taxonomy (NCBI): domain Eukaryota; kingdom Fungi; phylum Ascomycota; class Sordariomycetes; order Sordariales; family Chaetomiaceae; genus Chaetomium; species Chaetomium tenue. The sequence continues at coordinate 925,009 of NW_027117334.1, read as the reverse complement.
TTGATTGACGATGCCTAAGGGGCCTGGAGGGTGCGTATGACCTTCATCTTCCATCAACCTCCCTCGTGTCCTCCTTGAGTGTAGGTACGCGGTGACGCGTTGATGCTGGGTGTGCCCGGCCAGCTTCATTAGACGGGCGTATATACTAGGCGGACCGTTATTAATGGTTGCGTAACGCGGGGTAGAGCCTAAAGAAACTCGGTCGTCGGATAGGGTTGTGATTTGTGGCTGTGTGATGCGTGGTTGACCGGGCGTTCGGGCCTCCTTGATTGATGCCCTAAGCCGTTGCCCGGCTGCGGTGTGCATGTTGCTTTCCAAGCTTCGGGCCGGAAAAGGGGGTGCGCCACTTCCGCCCCGCTTACCGGGCGACGCGGGACGACACGGCAGAGACGAAACACGGAAACTTTGGATGCCTCTTTGATTCTTGTTCGAGGCAAATGGATTCGTGGCGGGAAAGTGGACTGTTTGCTGTACACTGCATCGTGTTGTGCATCGGGAAATTATTGCGAGTTCAGGACTACCCGGTTGCGGTTACGGTTTCGATTGGGGTGGCCGTCTGTGTGTTACGCCGGGGAAGATGAATGAGATACCGGATTAGGTTGGAATTAGGCATCTGAGGCGAGGTGAGGGATCACTCCATGTTTCGCCTCTTTTTCTTGGTCTGTCCCTGATCGGGGGATCGGGACGTAGTGGAAAAGGACGAGGCGGACAGCGCTGATCTTTGGTGTGGTCCGCCTAGACGGTACCGTTGCCCGGGACAGGGTCGACTCTGTCGGATGGGGTGGTGAGGTTCATGGATAGAGAGGAATGAGGAACGGGTATATCTGGGCTCGCGTCGGCAGCTTGCAGTTTCCCTACTCGCTTCCCTCCCCACCTCCCTCCCCACCTCCACTGCGTCGGTTATGTCGATACCCTTTCCTGTACACATGTGTCTCGCCTCTGCATCCTAAACTCAACGACACTGTCGACATCTTCTCATTCACGTCAGAATGGCCTCGCAGACACCCAACTGGATCCCTTGGCAGGGACCTGCCCCGCCGCCTCCCCCTGCCCCTTTTCCGGTGAACCGAGGAGCGGTGTCTTTCCCACCACCTCCCCATCCTGTCATTCATAACGCCGAAGACGATGATATGACAGATGGGAGTGGTTCGGAGGACGGGTCGCACAGCGGTTCTGACCAGGAGACGGAGGATGAACCCGAGAAGACCACACCCAACATGGGGCGACCAAGAGAATTCATGGCACCCATGAATCTCCCACCCCAGGGCAACCACGGGGTACCTGGGCCTCCACGGCCCCCGGGTCAAGGGCCGCCACTTGATGTCCTCAGCGAGATCAGGAACATGATCAAAGAGGAGTGTATGGCACACCCGGCCCCCCAACTTTTGCTGTTGTTGACATTCTTTGTAGTGAAGCAGGTGCCGCCGAGTCCCACATCGCCTGAAGTGAACGTCACCAAGGGCCCGATACAACAACCGGCTAGGATGGTAGTCCCAAATATGTCGGCTCCCAGGCCGCAACCGCCGCCTCCCTTTGCTCCCGCTCCCGGCCCCGCTCCCGCTCCACGCGGGTCCCCAGCCCAGCAAGCACCGAACGCACCACAATTCCCTCGGCCCCCGCCTGGCGTTCAGTGGGATAAACCAACACCGCCGCGGGTACAACCACCGCCCGGAGCTGTGCCAGACTCGCCAAAGGAACTCAGCGCCATCGACAAGAAGTGGGGAGTGCTGTTCGACAAGGATGACGTTCCCACTAAACGATGGGAACAGGTCGTGAGAGGAATCGGCAACTACCTTGTAAGCATCCTCGGCGGCGAGAAAGAATATTCACTAACTATTCGCAGATGGATGAGTTTATGCCGCAAAATACGTTAGTGGTGACACCGGGGAAAATGGCGGCGTTCTATTCGCACCATAAGCTCGAGTTGGAGGCTTTCCCTTTCACAGGTTTGTCGGCCTTGTCCCTATCGTTTCAAAGGTAATGTCTGACAGTCAAAAAGAAATATTCCGCGGTCGCCAGGGCGCGCCGCCCGCAAGACTAGCAGAGCTGTACCAGCAGCTGGGGTGTGAATATTACCTCGTCCCCGCTGAACCCAAGGCCCGGCCTACTGTTCCAGGCTTGACCCTCGCGGGCTGGTCACGATGGATGACATTGGCCATGCGGGCCTACCCCAACGAGGAATCGCAGCGGTTAGGTATGGTTGTCGCGACCCTACCCATCAACGCCGCCGCTCTCTTCGACATCAAGCCGGAGCGCCTGCCCAAGCAGATCTCCCGCCACTTGCTTCCGGAACGACCCGATCGACAAGCTCGAGTCCTCCTAAGCAGCACTCTCAAGGCCCACCTCGAAGCAACCACACAACACCCCCCTCGCTCACCCGACAAAGCGCCCCCCGCATTCATCCACCTCAACCCCATCGACACCGACCGAGAGCGACGCATCCCACGCCCGCTCAGCCCTCGCACCCGCTACCGCCCCACCGAACTCCCCTCCCCACCCTCCTCCCAAGCCGGAGACGACGACTACCACCACCGCAGACGCACCACCACCGACCGAGACCGCGACCGGGACCGGGACAACAGAGAGCGCACCTACCGCGACCCCCTCGCCCATCTGCCCCCGCATGCTTCTCACCCGCCCCTAGCTTCCTCGAACCGCCCCGCCCCGCCGCTGGCTCGTCGCAGGCACTCGATGTCTGGCGGCGGTCCGGTGGTTGGTGGTGGTGTTGGTGGGGGGAGGGGGGAGTACCACCCGGAGAGAGGGCATCTGCCGCGGTCGTCGTCGGATTCGGCTATGGAGGGGAGGAGGGAGAGGGGGGGGTCGAGGGAGGGGGGGAGGGAGGTGAGGGATAGGGAGCGGGATCGCGATCGGGATCGTGAGAGGGAAAGGGAAAGGGAGAGGGAAATGGGGAGAGAGAGGCCTAGAGATAGGGATAGGGAGCGGGATAGAGAACGTGAAAGGGAGCGTGAAAGGGACCGCGAGAGAGAGCGGGAGAGAGAGGTTAGGTTGGGAGGACGAGAGAGCGGGAGGGAGCAGAGGGAAAGGCCCCGAGAGAGAAGGTCATCATCGGCGGCTGGGTTTCCGGAGCGAAGGGGTAGTAGTGGGATGCGCAAGCCACCGCCGGTGGTTGTGAGGAACGGAAGGAAGTCATCTCGGGATCGGAGCGGAGGTGGTGGTCTCTTCTCGGCCAAAAATGCCTTGACGTTCTGTCGGGTTGGTTTGTCTTTGTTGGACGGTTGACATGGGGTTTCAAATTGGGTTGACCTTGCGTCACAAGCAAGAGCGGACCACTTCTGTAACAAAATTTTAAATTTTGTATGTCACATGAACCGGTTCTCTTTTCTCTCTTTGTTTCGTTCTTTCCTTGGTTGTATCAAAATTGAGCCGAGTGAGCTCCGGTCGAGATATTTTCCCATGGGGTTTTACCCCACTAAACCCCCATTGAACCCCACCAAGTAAACAGCCGAGAGCTGTCCGCGGATCTCGCGCTTTTCACCCGAACCACCAACGACAACTCGAACGATGCTGATTCCAAGACACTCTCGATACTTCGTAGTTCTAGGGAATTATCAAAGCTATTGAGATACTTTAGAGAAATCTAAAAATCTGCCTAACGAGCAACCAATCTCCACATGGTTATCTTTCAGTCTTTGCACATACTCCGGAATTCTGCTGTGGAATGCGAAAATCAAGCCCCTCTGGCCCCCACGGGCAACCCGGCAGTGGTGCTTGGCTGAACTTGGTAAAAGCTTGTCTCAACCCTGGTGGCTGTTGCCCTGGACCCGCCCACCGCCAACCGTAGTAACGACGTCATATGCAGCCGTGGTCATCTGAATGCGCACCGCAACGCCGATCCGATGCCACAGAGGCAAATCATGCTAATGAATTTCGAACTTTCAGGTCATCGGGGAGTGGCCGGCTTACCCGAGAAAAGCGAGATGCAACATTGTTTGCCGCCCGACTTAGGACGTCGGCCATCCGAACACCACCCTCGATCGCCCCTCGTTGCGCCGTCCATTGGCGGCTGGATATGACGTCGATAGCTTCCTTCTCGGGAAGCCCAACAAAGCCAGACCCGCTTTCCGAGATGTGAGGTTTGTGTACCCGGGCTGCCGGGGTGTTGGGGCGGCACTTGCAGGCGGAGTCTCCGAGAGAAGGCAGACTCGCAAAACCAGCAAAACCATGCTTCACTGGCCGGCCCTCCAAGGCTGTGGAACTTGTTGGATCTAGGTACATGCAGGATACCGTTTTCGAACCTGGGGATCCTCGAGATCCAATGTAGACATTTATAACCGCCGAATCCCCACGGATTCCGACGTTTGTTGATCTTGTTCAACTCCTCCTTCTATTCTATAGCCTCAAAATTCAAATGGGCTCTGGTTCCTACTCCCGCATCACCCCGTGAAGACCACCAATTCATATTTCCCACTTGCCTAACATGGCATCCGAAAAGAAACACGAGCGTTCCAGCTCGTCGGCATCAGGGACCAACGTCGAGCACGATGACCTACCACAGACTAGCGTCGATGGCTCGCGAGGTGCCTCTAAAAATGAGCGGCTGGAAGCATCGAAGAAGCTCGCAAACCCCTTGGCCGGCCTCAGCTCCGAGCGACTAGGGGCTATGGGGGTAGAATACGCCAAATTGGCCGGACTAACTAGCGATGAGGACATGCGGGCATTCCGCCTCGGCGCCATGATCGCCGGAGACAACACCCAATACGACCAAATCCCAGAGCTCACTGAGCGTGAGAGGGAAGTATTGGAGAAAGAGACCACCCACAAGTGGTCGAACCCCAGCATGCTGTACTGGGTTGTTATCAGTAAGACACCAGCCCCATCGAGCAACACATAGCGACGACTTACACTCTTAGTCTGCTCTCTCTGTGCCGCTGTCCAGGGTATGGACGAAACGGTCGTCAATGGCGCGCAAATCTTCTACAAGGTTGCCTTCGGCATCGGCACCAAGAGCGAGCGGGACACCTGGCTCGTCGGCCTCGTAAACGGCGCCCCGTACCTCTGCTGTGCAGTTTTGGGCTGCTGGCTCACCGACCCCATGAACAGGGCGTTTGGCCGCCGCGGTACCATCTTCATCTCGTGCCTGATCTCCGCCCTCGCCTGTTTCTGGCAAGCTTTCACCAACACCTGGTGGCACATGTTCATCGCCCGCTTCGTTCTCGGGCTCGGCATCGGCCCCAAGTCTGCGACCACGCCCGTGTTTGCTGCTGAATGCTCGCCCCCGAAACTTCGTGGTGCTCTTGTCATGGTAAGCACCATAGGTCCCCCTAGCTCTCCCCCCTCTCCCCCCTTAACAACAACAAACCACAATGCTAACCCGCCTCGTAGCAATGGCAAATGTGGACCGCTTTCGGCATCATGGTCGGGTACATTGCTGATTTGGCATTTTACTTCGTCCCCGACAGTGGCATCGAGCTTGGACTGAACTGGCGCCTGATGATGGGCTCGGCCATGCTGCCCGCCATCGTCGTCTGTCTGCTCGCCTACAAGTGTCCCGAATCGCCGCGCTGGTATCTCACAAAAGACCGCCACCGCGACGCCTTCGACGCCGTCTGCCAGCTGCGCTTCGAGAAGGTGCAAGCCGCTCGCGACTTGTTCTACACCCACACCCTCCTCCAGACCGAGAAGCAGGCCATGTCTATCGGCTCCAAGAACCGCATCCTGGAACTGTTCACCGTCCGCCGCAACCGCAACGCTATGATTGCCAGCGAGATTGTCATGTTTATGCAGCAATTCTGTGGTGGTATGTCACTCTGCCCCCCAAAAACGGGTAAACGAAATAGCTAACATCACCGGGCCACAGTCAACATCATCGCCTACTTCTCCTCCGAAATCTTCCGCGAAGCCGGCTACCCGGACGTACCCGCGCTGGCCGCCTCCCTCGGCTTCGGCGTGATCAACTGGCTCTTCGCGCTCCCCGCCTTCTACACCATCGACACCTTCGGGCGGCGCAACCTCCTCCTCACCACCTTCCCACTCATGGCGCTCTTCATGTTCTTCACGGGCTTCTCCTTCTGGATCCCCGCCGACAGCACCGCGCACATCGCCTGCATCGCCCTCGGCATCTACCTCTTCGGCATGGTGTACTCGCCCGGCGAGGGCCCCGTGCCCTTCACCTACTCGGCCGAGGCCTACCCGCTGTACATCCGCCCCATCGGCATGTCGCTGGCGACGGCTACCACCTGGTTCTTCAACTTCATCCTGGCTGTCACCTGGCCCAGCATGCTCGAGGTCTTCAAGCCCCAGGGCGGGTTTGGCTGGTACGCCGGGTGGAATATTGTGGGGTTTTTCTTGGTGTTGTTCTTCGTGCCTGAGACCAAGGAGAAGACACTCGAGGAGCTGGATGGGGTGTTTGATGTTCCGCTGAGGCGTCAGGCTGCGTATGGGGCGAAGCAGTTTGTGTATTTCTGGCGTCGATATGTCTTCCGGCAGGACGTGGCTAAGCCGGTGTTGCCGCATGATGAACCGGATGGGTTTACGGTGGAGAAGGACACGGGGATGAGGGAGAAGGTGGCGGCGAATGATGCGGCTGCGTAGGTCGCTTCTGTTCTCGGGTTGTTTTCGGGTCCGTAGAGGGGATGGATGGGACAGCGCAATGTGGCATGACAGTGGCTATATGATATCCGGACATGGGTTTAGGTTATGATTTTTGGTTGAATTTGGTACTCTAGCGAAGCCATTTTTAGGCTGGCGTTGTCGAGTGATTACAATACCCACCAACATTCTTTGATACATCTGCTACTCAAACTGCCCCACCAGTATTCGTGTCATCCTCATCATCGTTTGCAGCCCCATGTGCTGTTGACATCCCGTAAGCAACTCCTTGTTTTGCCGTCCAGTTAAGTGACCATGCAGCCATGCAGCCATGCAGCCATGCAACCATGCCAGTTGTTACTGGGCATCCCCAAAGCGAGAGACGTCATGCAACCGTCGCCACCAAAATGCAAACATCCAGCCATAAAAACTCCTTCAGTATGCCACCCCATCGGCACCTATGTCGGCCAGACCCAGTGAAACGATCATGCCCTCTTCCTCGGACTCCTCGGACCAGCAACCGCAATACCACCCCCGCCCCCACCCTTAGCACCTCCACCCCCCAGCCCCAGCAACGACACCGACATGGACAACCCCCCCAAACTACTCGTCGTCGTCTCCTGCTCACGCTCCTCCAACGAATTGATCACACACCCCGCACGGTGCAGCCGCAGACGGCGAGCGCGGCGGTCCTTCTTGCGATCGAGCATGCGGTCGCGCACTAGCACCCAGTCGGCCTTCCAGTTCTCGATGCTGCGCACCAGGTCCGGGTCGCCACCACCCGGCGTGTCGGGGCGCGCGGTTTCCTGCCAGAGCGTTTCCACGGCGCGGAGCTTGAGGCGCAGGTGTCGCAGCTCGGATTCGCCGGACAGGATGTCGTCTTCGAGGTCGCAGATTTCTTGCTCGAGGTCGAGGACGCGCGTGGCGGCGGCTTCGGTGCGGTCGATTAGGAGGGCGTGGAGGTGCTGGGGTTTCGTGTTAGTGAGGGATGGAAGGGTGGTGAGGGGGAGGAAGGGGGGGTGCTTACGTCGGATTCTTCCTTTCGGGCCTCTAGATTCTTGACAACTTCGGCCAACTCGCGGTTCAACCTGTTTGCTTCGGATGCCACTCGCTCGGCCATGTCAGCTTGGGCTTGGGCGGCCTGCTTGGCTGCCTCAAGGGCCTCGTTGGTGGCCGCAGCGAGCTCGGGGCTCGACCGGGTCGGGGAGATTGAGAGTTCGGAGTATTTGAAGCTGGAGGTGAGCCATGGAAGGGGACTGGCGAGGTCGCGGATGTCTTGGTTTCCAACCCGGAGCATTGGCACGGGGAGCATGGCCGGCGACATTCCGCTGCCCCACTCGTCGTGTTCTCCGGATCCGGACCTAGATGGTTCCTCCCTTGCTTCACCCCCGCTCTCCGTTTCCAATCCTCCCTCTGGACTTGTTGGTTGGACTTCTGTCGCTGCTTCCTCTCCGTCCTCAGTCGTAGCCTGCGCCGGTGCCTCCTCGTTGCCAAGTTGTTCCTCTTCGTCTTCAGGTATGGCCTGCATTTCCATGTCCGCCGTGGCTTCGGCTTCGGCCGTCTCCTCCGCAAGCACTAAGAGGTCATCCATCTCGTCGACTTTCACGTTTAGGACGTCGAGAACATCCGCTTCCAAGCCGCCGCCGACCCTCACCGAGGACAGCCTCTGCACCAGATCGCACAGCCGCTCCATAAGCATGATCCTGCCCGGTGGGAGGGTGTCGGTTTCGGTCTCCTGGGTTTCCTCTATGATCCGTTCCAGGCCCCGGCTCCCGTCCCATTTTGAGGGTAGCGGTATCTCCCTGTCGTAATCTCCACCGTCCCCCCGATCCTCGCCCTTTCTCAACCCCTCCATACCGCTTCCACTCAGCTTTTCATCCTCATACCGGCCAGCGTCATACTCGCGGTATTGTTGCCCAAGGTCATCCTTGCCCTCGGTCCTGACCTCATATGCCTGTGGTTCCACGTACTTATGCGAGCTCACACGTTCAGGGGATGCCGCATATCCGCAAGAGCCCTCGTTGCTGCGGGGGTCGTCGCGCCCTTGGAAGCTGCCGTATTCCTGGGCGTCCTTGTACCCGTCGGAGCCCTCTCCGACGTGCGTATCTCCCCCATCATCCGCATACTCATAATCGAGAAAGCGAACCCGGCCAGTTTCCTCCTTCACAGTCGCAACGCTGTCCCAGCTATGCCGTTGACTGGCAGTGCCAGACCCGTTCTCTTCGAAGAAACCGCCTTCGCCTTCCCCTTCCCCCTCTCCATCCCCTTCTTCTCCCCTTTCTTCTCCTCCTCTTTCTTCTTCTCCTCCCCTCTCCGCCGCTTCCACTTCACCCGCAAGGTCGCTCCAGCTCTGGCTCAAACTCCGGCTCGGACTACTCGAATCACCACCCCCTTCCTGCTCCCCCTCGTCACCCTGGCCTTGATCTTGACCCGAGCCATCCCCCAACCCCGTCTCCCCTTTCGCCCCCACCCCCACCCCCGGCCTCAAAGGCGAGAACCCCGACCCCTCCGACCCCGTCCCAACCCCCGACACAAACCGCTGCCCGCGCGCCCTACCCCGCCAAAACGACGACGTAGCCGCCGCCGCCGCCGGCAGCGGCGAGACGGGCAGGCCGGCGCCCAGGCCGATGCCGACGCCCGTGCCCATGCCCGTGTGCAGGCGCAGGCTGAGGGCGCTGCCGGCGCGGCTGTCCGTTCTGCTGTCGGCGCGGCTGCCGGCGCGGCTGTGGCTGGGGTTGCTGGGGTTGCTGTGGGTGGTGCTGGCGCGGCTGCTGCTACGGCTGGCGGGGGTGGGGGGGATGGTGGGGTTGGTGGTGGTGGCTGTTGTTGTGGGGCGGGGGGTGGTGGTGGTGGTGGTGACGGCGCGGGGGATGGAGGATGTTGATGAGGAGGAGTGGTGGTGCTGGTGTAGTAGGCCTAGCTTGCGGCGTGGGGAGGTGGGTGGGGGGGTTTGAAGGTTGGGGACGGGGATGGAGATTTGGGAGTGGGCGAGGCGGGGGTTTACGAGGGGTGGCGTGCGCTGTTTTTGACGGGACATGTCGTGGCCTTCTCGTGAGTTGGTGTGGTTTCGGGGTTGGAATTCATGGTTTTGGTGTTGATGTTGTGGTTGTTGCTGAGGTCGCTGTGATGGCTGTGGCTGTGGCGATGGTCGTGGTGGTGATGGTTGTGGAGATGGATTTCGTATTGGGTCGGGTCGCCCTGTGAAATGTTGCTGGAGCGGGAAAGAGTAATCCTCAGGAGCAAATGAAGAAAGCGACGAGATAGAGGGCGAGAGTGCGATTTCCCAGTCGTCGCCTGAGCCTCCTGAGCCCCCTTCCCCGTCTGGGTCGTTCATTTGATTTGGGCTGATGTGTCCGTTTGCTCAGGTGAGTCGAGGTGAGTGAGTTGAGTGCGAATTGCGGTGAGATTAGGTAACCCGGTCAGACTAGCCGATTCATGTCAATAGTCTTGTTGATGTGCCGTGGAATATGCTCAATTGTGGATGGTGTAGATGCACTTCGAGCTCTAAAGAACGGTATTGTCAAATCGTATTGTATTACATGCATCGAGATCGAAGGTTCGAATTGATGATTCTTCTTCCACCTCATCCACTTCGTCAAACCTGAGCCCCACTTGGTGTGTTGTCCAGGTGAAATCACCGCGAGTGTTGAGCAATGCGCCTGCTCCAGGGGGTTCGGAGCCAATCATTTTTGCAGAAGTCCCCACAGTCCTGGCAAGGGGCTTTCCAGCCTTGTCATTTTCCCCTTTTCCCTGTCGTTTTTCGCTCTCCCGGCGCCTCGCATCGCCGTTTCTCGATGGGTTGTCTCAGACTTGTTGATTGAATGTTGCTCGAGTCCGATATGGAATAGTTATAAGAAGCTAAAATAGTTGACGGCCCCACTTACGTTATCTCCTAACCTGGAAGGTATGTAATGTGATGTGCCAATGCACCTCTACGCCGCGCACTGATCGACATGGCAGCAAATGGGGAGAGGGAGACCCTTTGCGGCCGAGCTTTTCCGCCCACCCGACGGCACAACGGGACTAGACCGAGCGGCTCGGGGGTAGAAATGGAGAAATGGAGCCGTCCCATCCTCACCGTGGCACTAACTCCTGGCACATGCATGGAAATCTGGGGTAAGGGTTTGTCTCGAACGAGTCCCTTTGATTGATCAAAGGGACGGGTTCGCTTAATCAGATGATTGATGTCTTGAAATGAACTGACTGCAATTGGGTTTTCACAGTTTCGAAACCACCGAGCGGATAACGGTATGACGTCAGATCAAAACCAAGAGCGCAAAACTTTCAGGTCATCTCCAACATTCAAGTCCAAGCCCAGGTTCTGCAGCCCTCCCTTTGGCCAAAAAAAGCCGAACTCGAAAGTGGAGCGAGAAATCAAGAAAAGCAAAAGAAGTAAAAGGAAAACTAAGAAAAAGAAGAGATAAAAAAAACCGCGCAAAATAAAATAATCAAAAGAAACCGAGTCAAATAAAAAAAATGGACTTTGGGCTTTCGAATGGCTTTCTTTTGGTTCTCCTCGACCAAGCTTTCGGCGGCCCCTTAACTTGGAGTTCGGCTTTTTTTGGCTAGAGAGTGCAGCCCAAGAGATGCCCAAGATCCAAATAAAGGAGATAAACATAGTTACACCGCGCGGTTTGTATTTATACTTACTCGGAATGTATGTACTTGTATGTAGTACGGCAACATTTGTTTAAGGGACCTGGATGTAACCCCAGCATTTCACAGTTCCAGTTGCTAGTAGTTATTGGCAACACAGTAGTAACCCAATAACCTCACAGAATTGAGCACTATTACAACCCACCCCCGTGTTTCTTCAACGGCAACCAAGTTCCATGGATGTTGACAACAGCCGAAGGAACAAGCCACGCGGGATGATCCAGCGGCTGGTCGTGGGGTTCAAGATGCCACATGCCAAGGAAGGGCGTTGAATGGCCGCAGACCCGTCACGCCTTCGGCTTCGGGTCGAGCACATGCAGCTAGCGAGGGGAACGGTGGGTGGGGCGCCCGAGTCACTCTGGACAACTTTGCGCCGAGCTCCAGCGGCACGCCCCGGAAAACGCACACGAGCATCTGACGCATCTTAGCAGCCCCAACACATACATACCCGTAGGTAGGTCGATGTTTAAAGTACCTGAGCATCCCTTGCCCCGCCTTGCCCGCGCTCTCTCTCCCGCAACATTGAAGACGGCCACCTCCATGTCAGCACGCACGCCAAACTTTTCGTGGCATAGCTAAGGTCAATTACTCGAGTTGTGTTGTTTGCTTGCCAGTCCCGGCATTGGTTGCGTCATTGGAGAGGCCCTGGTCCGCTTGCCTCGGCTTAAGTGTCAACACCCACACCTGCGTCCCGACTCTCCATACGCCCCGACACGCCCGCGCATTGAGCCGCCGCCGCGCCCAGTCAGAGACGATACATTAGACACCGCACCGCGAACACCGCCCGGCACTTATGCTGCACGGTACAAAACCCGAGCATCATCCGCCGAGTACAATTGGCGCAGCCTGAGCCGCCAAAATGGCTTGGAAGGCAAGCGAGCGGCTGATGGACACCATCCGGCACTATGCCAGCTTCCCCGCTACCGGCGTGAGCCTGCGCCAGATGGTGCAGTTTGGCGAGAAGCCGTCAACTGGTGAGCAGGCTCCAATTCCCTTTCGCGATGACGTCCAGGCTCTTATTCTGACGTTGGCGTGCAAGGAACACTCTTCCGTGCCTCGCAGTTCCTCGCCGAGGAGCTGCCCATCCGACTCGCCCACCGTGTCCAGGAGCTCGAAACCTTGCCTGATGGCCTCAACGAGATGCCATCGGTGAAGAAGGTGGCCGAATGGTACGCACAGTCGTTCGAGGTACGCACCCACACCGCCGCCAGTGGAGCAGACGTGTGACTCACCAAGGTTATTTGGTCTAGGAAATTACAACATTGCCCAGGCCCGACCTCGCCAAGGAGGTACGAGAGAGATTGATGAGGCCCTCGAGGATATCCGGGAGAAGCACATCCTGGCTGAGCGAAGCGACACCGAACCCGAGCATCGAAGAGGGGCAGTACAACTCGTGGAACGGTAACGTTAACGGCAACGGCAATGGCTGGTCCAAGGGCAGGTTCCCCGCAACAAGGAGATACTTTGCCATGGTGGACGACACGGGCGACTGGCCACCCGAGCTGCAATTGTATAACATGAAATTTGCCCAGGCATTACATCGCATCAAGAGGCGGCACGACAGCGTGGTCACCACCATGGCACAGGGCATCCTCGAATACAAACGCAAGCGGCAACGGATGCAGATCGACAGCAACATACAATCATTCCTGGACCGCTTCTACATGTCGCGCATCGGGATACGCATGCTCATCGGCCAGCACATTGCTCTGACCGATCAGAGCCACTACCGAGACCCTTCTTACGTTGGCATCATCTGCACCAAGACGTACGTTAAGGACCTGGCGCAGGAGGCCATCGAGAACGCACGATTTGTCTGCGAGGACCATTACGGCCTGTTCGAGGCACCCAAGATCCAGCTCGTGTGCGATCCAAGCCTCAACTTCATGTATGTGCCGGGCCACCTGTCACACATGCTCTTCGAGACGCTCAAGAACTCGCTGCGCGCTGTGGTCGAGACACACGGCCAAGACAAGCAGGAGTTCCCTGTCACCAAGGTGATCGTGGCCGAGGGCAAGGAGGACATCACGATAAAGGTCTCGGACGAGGGCGGTGGTATCCCACGCAGCGCCATCCCGCTGGTCTGGACATACATGTACACCACTGTCGACAGGACACCCAACCTCGACCCGGACTTTGACAAGAGCGACTTCAAGGCGCCCATGGCCGGGTTCGGCTACGGCTTACCGATATCACGACTGTACGCGAGGTACTTTGGCGGCGACCTCAAGCTAATAAGCATGGAAGGGTATGTTTTCAGGCCTCTTTTCCCCTCCATGCATCATCCTAACAATGTTGGCACCCATAGTTACGGCACAGACGTGTACCTCCACCTGAATCGCCTATCAAGCTCGTCGGAGCCACTGGCATAGCAATCAGCAGTCATGAGGGGTACCGGTACGTCTGCATCGCCCCGAGGATTGACGCTGCCAATGCGATACCTGATGCGCAAGCGCCTCAAGAACCTGACCCCGCTCGAGATTACCGAGCGCAGGCAGGTCGGTGACGTCGAGGCCATCTTCAAGCCGTCGTCGTCTGCCACCGCCGACCCACAACACCCCCAGCACCACAACCACCACTACCCCGCTCGGGGCAGCGATAGTGAGCTCTGAAAGAGTCTACTACTTTTTCTTGTTGGTGCTGCGGCTGTGAGATGTTGGACCGAATTGAACTGGGGGGGTTTGGCTATTTGATATTTTGCTGTCTCCATCCATCCTAGCCCATCCTTTCCGGGCGGTTGATGGGGACCTACATGGACATACACACAAGGGGCGCCGGCATTGCTGGATCGTTTATCTTGCATGGGACCTGGCGCTTTGTCATGGGATGGAGAGGAAACGGGAGACCTTTGTCTCGTCAATACATTGGGATTAGGAGAGCCTGTCGCTTTATACTACCTACTACCCATCCGCCACTGCTGTTGTAGAAGAAGAGGATTGATTGTTGGCATCGTTAGACCTGGATCGTGTCGGCACCAACGAAACAAGCAATGGGAATGTTTAAAGAGGGAAGGGGAACGCGAGAGAATATGTAAGACTGATTGATTGATGTAGACCGAATCACAACATACGAAACCAAAGTGTGTGCTGTTTGATGGAGGTGTTACAATTTGATCATGCTCGCCTTGTCTACCTCTACAACAATAATAAACTTGGAGGAACCCCTTAGCTAGTACAACCGCCCTTCATCTCCCTCTCCCCTCTCCCAATATAAACTACACCTAAGAAACATGCAAAATCAACGTGGCCACCAACCCACCCCCATCCCAATTCCCATGCCCAATCCCAACAACCCCAAAGAAAAACCATCCCCTCACCTCAGACCAACTCACACTATCTCAGACAGCCTCACACCACCTCGCACCACCTCACACCTCACAAACCACCGTCACGCCTTATACAACAAATCCAAAAACCCGCTCGCCAAATCCACCACCACGCTCTTATTCGGCAACGACCCAGCCACACCATACAACGCCGCCGCATCCCCCGTGACCGCCGCCCCACGCGTCTTCTTGCCCTCGACCAGGCGGGCGCGCTCCTTCTCGCGCTCGGCCTCCACGACGGCCTCGAGGTCAGCGACCAAGCGCTCCCAGACCTTGACGATGGGCAGGGTGACGGCGACGTGGATGGCGGGCGGGTCCTGCAGGGCGTTGAGGTGCCAGCCGCGGGCGGACATGGCGTCGGCGACGTCGTAGATGTTGAGCGAGCGCGCGCGGAAGGCGACGACGCTGACGAGGGGGTTGCCGAGGATCTCGAGCTCGGCGGAGAGGGTCGGGTGGGTTTGGAGGTGGGTGAGCAGGCGCTTGGTGGTGCCGACGATTTGCGTGCAGGACTTGAGGTAGCCGGTCTCGCCGACGGTCATGAGGCTGGCCCAGCAGCCGGCGATGAGGGCGCCGGGCCGGGAGCCGGCGATGCCGGGGGAGGCGTAGACGCCGCCGGGCCAGGCCGGGTCGACGAAGTATTGGTAGGTGCGCAGGGCTTGGGTGCGGTAGAGGACGGTGCTGTTGCCCTTGGGCGCGAAGCCGTACTTGTGCGTATCGCAGCTGATGGAGGTGACGCCCTTGAGGCGGAAGTCGAAGGGGGCCGTTTCGAAACCGGCCTTCTCGAGGAAGGGCACCAGGAAGGAGCCTAGGCAGCAGTCGACGTGGAGCGGCAGGCGCTTCTTAACGGCCAGCTTGGAGAGCGCCGAGATGTCGTCGATGATGCCGTGGGGGAAGTTGGGCGCCGAGCCGACGAGGAGGATGGTGTTCCTATTGACGAGACGGGCGACGCGCCGGATGTCGACCTGATAGCTCGGGGCCGGGCACGCGACGAGGTGGACTTTGATCTTGAAGTACTCGCCCGCCTTGCGGAAGGCTGTATGTGCTGTGTCGGGCAAGATCCTGGGAGCCTGTTAGCAACAGCGTTTAGATCAATAGAGGAGTGGGGGTGCTATACATCTCCGGCTCGGTAATGCCCCGCTCAACATAGGCCTTCTGCCTCGCGCTCAGGCAAGCCATCAAGATGCTCTCAGTCCCACCGCTCGTGCTCACGCCCGCAGCATCCCGCGGCGCGTTGAACAAGCTCAACACCATGGCCACGACCTCGGCCTCCATCTTCCGCACACCGGGGAACACATCCGGATGTATCGGGTTCGCCACGGTGAACTTCCCGTATGCCTCGGTCTGCAGCTTGAGCAGTTCGTCCTCGCCGTGGTAGACGGCGCCCGAGACGTAGCCGTCCTCCCAGCGCGTGTGGTCCATGGTGGCGAGCGTCTCGAGTTCCTTGCGCACGGCGTCATCGGCCCAGCCCTCCTTGGGCAGCGTCAGGTAGCGTGTGGTATTGGTGGGGACGAGTTTCGTTTGTAGCTTGGTGAGAGCTTCTTCGACCTGCTTGCGGACCTGGGTCCGCACGCCCGGCATCCGGAGGAACCAGCCGTACAGTACGCGGCGCACATCAGTATAACCTTCGATCAGCGTGCCGAACACGCCGCGGCCTTTGAGTTTCCATAGTACGCGGCGCGTCCATTTCCAGAGGAACAGGAAGAAAACGATGTTACGAATCCTGAGAAAGGAGTTGGTGTCAGTGGTCGGTCATTTGAGCAATTGACTGGATTTAATAACTACTACTTGGGTTGGTTGTTGCGCCGCGCCAAGTTTGAGATGGTGGAGGGACGGGAAGAATGCGGCGCAAGAAACGGAAGGGCAAGTTAGCCACCTACAGATCCAAGTTGATCATGGCCAACGGGCTTTTCGCCGCCCGGGACCTCCTTCGGGCATTTTCGAAGCCTTCCCGTAGACTAACGGGTAAGCGTGATGTTCCTGACATATTTGTAATAAACAAAGATCGTAGACCTTCGTGGCGGTTAAAAAATCCGACACTGAGGCCGTGAAGTGAAGATTATCAACAGGGCATGTAGGTCAGGGGAATTCGGGTACCGCGGGACAAACAGGGCAATGGATGACCTCTGATTTGGAGCTCGGCTCATCCCGCTGATTGGGGCATCTTGGACCGAACAGGCCTGCCGCGGGCAGCAGACCCCGGCTTTTTGAGGTCCAACCCATGCTCCCCCAATCCCAAAGCCGGCGCCCCGCGGCTCCCGCTTTGCGCGCAGAATACGCCCTAAATGCATGGCTTGGCACAGCTAATGCTCTTTGGTTCTGCATGGAACCTTGGAATCTTCACATGCTCGAAAGTTCACTTCTACCGAACCTCGTTTCTTTCGCGCCAATGCACCTTTGTGTGTCACTGCGAGGCAATAAAGCAGGGCCATGGACTCGTATTCCCCTCATTGATAGACACGGAGTCGGAAACGGGCGCAAATCTGGTATCACCGTCCCCGGTGTGACCTCATCGGACGCAATACTGTCGGAAAACCTTCATAACAGAGCCATGCATTTCTTGATTAGGTGGGGTTGTACACGTAATTCTTACAAGTCGGCGGTTGGAGATGCATATGTGGGGAGCTTCCCCGGGGCCTCGGTGTTGAGTATACATGAAGCAGGAGGGGAAGAAGCCAACCAAATAAGCTCTGAGCAGATTTGCCAGAAAACATGCTAATATAAATACATTATACAACTGCCGCTACCTCCCATCTTGTCTTTCGTGCATCTCATAAACGTGGGCTACCACGTGGCCACCTTGCTCACCCTTTCAGGGTGTGGAGGTATAGCACCTTAAAGTCTTATCACCGAGCAGCAACCTCTAGGCCATGTCCGTCCCCCAGGTATGTGTTACCGTGGGGCACTTAACCACCAACACAGTCAGGGCTGTTGCCAGAACCTAAACCCAAACCCAAACGCTCAAGGCGCGATATCCCAAAGCCTCGACGAATGGCTAAGCAGAATAGCTAGCGTCTGACTTCAACAAATCTTCCTAGCCGGAGATAGCTTGGCCAATATCATCCACCAACTTCGAGCCATCATATGCTAGCAAACACCCTGCGCCACGCCTGTGCAAACACCTGGGACTCGGTCTCGCACGCTGTCGGCCCGGTGGATGTACACTCGGGAAACCTGATGACCAGATCCCCGTCCTTGTACTCTGCATCCTTGTCACCCTTGGCATAGGAGTTGATAATGCGCTGGTCAACGATGGCCATTCGGGAGAGGATGGTCGGGTGCCACTGCACCATATGTTCCTGCAGGCACAAAGAGTTAACATAAACATACACACTACAAAAGGGATGGGTGTTTTGGTTGACGGGGACGCACCAAAGCATGTGTCTCTGCTTTTTGGAAATCATAGCTTCGATAGAGCGGGCTGAACCACGTCTCGAGAAAGAAGCGCGCCCAGTCACCATTGCGCACAATGTAACTCGCCGACGATAGCCCGTCCTTGTCCTGAGTGATCACAAAGTCCACATCCTGTCCCTTGAGATGGCTGAACGTCTTAATGATGCTATCCGGCGGGACGACAGGGTAGTCTTTCTTCATGAGCTCGTCTAACTTGGCCGGTTGCATGATGTGCTCCTCGATTTTCATCTTCGGGTTCATGATCAAGCCACTTGCATCGAGGTACCAGACATAGTGGCAGTCCGGAAACTTGGTCAGCGCGTCTCGCATGGCGAAAATGGCTGTCCAGGAAAAGGGCGAGCCGGCTAGGTCGTAGTCGCCGATCCTGGCGAGGAGGGTTTTGTAACCTATTTTGTCCGTCAGACTGCGCGTCCACTTATCCATTGTCCCTGGTGGCTGGCATACCGTGCTTCTCGGCATACTGCAACCTGTTCTGCTTCACCGTTTCCAAATAGACCCCGCTATACTTGCTCGCATCCAACACCGTCACCAGTACCACAGGTGGGTCGCCCTTGGGTGCTCGTAATGCCGTGCTTCGGCCACTCGATCGGGTGATGAGGTATATGAGGGTGAGGAAAAGGAGCCCGCCGAGCGCAATGAGCTTGAGTCGCGATCTCCGCAGACCGGGCAATCGTGATGTGCGCGGGAGGTAGGGCGGAGGCTGCGACGTCTTTCGTGGCGGAAGTGCGAAATGCATCGTGGGCAACAGGAGGCCCGGGGAATTGTCCCTAGGCCGAGATTGAGACCAATGCGACGGGGATCGATCCGTGTGTTCGTGAAAGCGGCCGATGGTGGATGCCGCGTGTCGCTACGTGGCTCGGGAGCACCGTCGAAACACAAGGGGCAAAGAGTGTGACTTTTCGTGGAAAACTATCTGAGGAGGCCACTAGATAGTGAGCGAGGGAAGCACTCTCTCAATTTGCGAAGAGACGATGTTGAGGATCGATAGGTGGTTTTCTTGTTGCGATGACTTGAATCGCTCGTAGACCGGTCGCACAAAGGTTGAAATCAGGACATTGGTGAATTCAAGTTGGTTTGTCCAGCAGATTGCCCTCGGGCTACCTCAAACACCAAGGGGACAGAGAATGGACTTGGAGGTTGCCAAGGGGAAATCATCACGAAACCGCTGGCCTTCCGAAGTTACAACTGCGATAACAGAACTTCTGGCAGGGGAAATGTGGATGGTGCTGGGATATGGGGGTTGGCGATAGGCTTATCGGAATGCATGTAGCATTAGGTAGTTATCCCTAACCCTGGCTAACCATCATCATGGTTGCGAATAGCTTCAATGGGCAAGGCAAACAAAGAGAGGAAGAAACGAGAAAGAAAAAGAAGGACCACAAGTGCAACCGCTCACCGATCACTACAAGATACCAAGGTGGTGGTCAGGTAGGAAAAACGTGTGCCGTGGTTACTACATGCATGCCTCCGTTCAACCCGAAAACGCTTGGTGGGAAAGTCTCGGGCCACCGCATCATTAGGCTGGTGTCGAGCGCTTCGAAGCAAGTATGAGGTGCAGATCTTCTTCTATATATAACCGGTGTCGGGAACAATGGAAACCCCGTCCGAACTTGATAGAGAGACTCGGCATTGGTTGATTTCGGTTCCTCCAGACTCCGAATTGATGTTGAGGTTAAATAAAGTAGATGTATGGATTACTATCGAAACAACCATGGGATAATGATCTCTAGCGCTAAGAACATATATGTATCAACCCAGCCTCGCAGCAACCTTTTTGGGCTTGGCAAAGAAACGCCGAGGAAGCAGAGATAGACTCGAGGAACTCCGAGAAGCCCCCGATTGTAGGCACGGGTTCACGCATTCGCGCCTGACCACGGCGAGAACAGGACAAGACGCCCCGTTCTCAGGGCGGCAGCGAAGCTTCATCTCTGCACACAGACTAGTTGCAACGGCACGGAGGCGCAGCTGTGACAACTTAAGAGTGTGCAGTAGGGAAGGCAGGGGGGGTCAATCGGTGACATCGCGATGTTAATACATAAATCGTCGTTGGAGAAAACCATGCTATCAGTACACGCTGCGCGGAATTACATTACTTATCCTTTCTCGACTCGTCGTTCGCTGCCTCGGGCGCCGTCTCACCAGGCACGACATCATCGTCCGCTTCGTCTTCGTCGGGCTCGTCCTCCTGGACATCCACGACACGATCCCTGGCGTTCTCGAGGGTCTTGGCCATAAGATGGTTGACAAACTTCCACGTTGCCTACAGCACTGTTAGTACGCCATGATATCAAGGTCGAAAAACAGTACTTACCCCCAAAAAGGTCAACACTCCAATAAGAACAAGACCCCAGTTGATTGATTCCATCCTGTCTCTGCCGGCCGCCCGTCTCCGACGAGCCGCACCACCAAACCGTATGTTGATCCAATTGAACGGCGACATGAAGAACATGGTCTTCAGGAAACCCAGAATCCCCAGAGAAAGAAACCCTCTCATAAAGTGACCAGCCCAGCTGCTCGGCCCATCATCCCTCAGTACCGGTTCGTCAAACTCAATATCCATAAGCCCCCCGACAATGGTACCAAACGGATCATCCCAAAAACCGAGGATAGGGTCGGCGATGAACCCAAGGACGAAGATGGTAGCCACCATGATGGAAAGGGTCAGGGAGACCCGGAGGAGCCGGCTCGAAAGCCAACGGCCCCAGCGCAGGCGCTCGAGGCGGTACTCGAAGTGACAGGTCGGGCAGCGCCAGTAGTTCCGGTCCGATAGAGGGGATGCGTTCCTCCAGGCTTGCAGGCACCCCTCGTGGACATACCTCTGCGAGCCTTTACATGTGCAAGGGCTGAAGAGGCGGCCAAGCTCCGGGTCCTCGGACACATAGCGCACGCGGGTCTTGTTGGAGAAGACCCGGCCTGCGAACGAGTCGTCAATCTCCGTCGTGGGATTGACGACCTCGAGGCAGATGCGGCAGGTTCGCGGGCTATAGCGTCGTTGCTTCTGTGTAGGGGTCGGGCCTGGAGATGGAGTGTCCGAGGGGCCGGCAGCGCCGGATGTCTGCTCCTCGGGTGTAGGCGTTGGCGCGTCGGTCCTGTGATTGTCATCGGATGTGTCTGTTGCAGAGGGCCAGCCCCATCGCGGTTCGAACGATGTAGAGGCCATTGTGAAATCAAATTGCTGTGGAGGTCATGTATGTCTGATGTTTGAGTAAGTGAGAAAATAGGTGAAGTGCTTCACTCGATGTTGAAATGAACCATCAAGCATGTAATAAAGCTTGGGGGCTTGGAAAGTCACCGAATGTGACAGGTGTCAGTCCGCGCCAGCTGGTTTGCTCAAAAGTGCTGTCTGGGCGAGCTCAAGCGTTGTTGCGGAATGAGCCTCCCGCTAAGCCTTACCTCTCCGAGCATCCCATTTATAGAACATCCGCCAATAAAGAACGGGTTTGGGTTGGTTTCATCACGACACCAAACAATGCCAGATTGGCAAAGGTTTTGCAGCATGGAAAAAGAGTTTCTGAAAACTGACAGCTTTTTCAATTTCAGGCCCGCTTCCCCTTTGCGGTTAGACTACGAGCGGATCAGCCTGGCGGGACACCCCCCACCAAGCCGGCAACTGGGCGAATCAGCAGCTCCATCCAACAGCGGGTTGGCCCAAGCTCTCTCAGCGCTGAGGCCTGGCCATCGACGCGCAACACCGCTGTGCCTGCTTGCTGGATGCGAACAACAGCAGCCTTGACTTGCAACGCCAACTTTGGAAATACAGCAAGACAACCTTCGATTATCAACTTGCATCCCAACTTGAGCCTTCCAAACCGGCACCATGGCGGACAGATATTCGTTCTCTCTCACAACATTCTCGCCAAGGTAAGCCAACCGTCCCCAGGCTGCAGTGTAATCGGTGACGTTAACAACCCGACAGCGGCAAGCTGGTTCAGATCGGTCCGTTACCCATTTTTGCGCTTTGAAGCTTGCGATAGCTTCCACCTAGCATAACGAATCCATTCTCTAACAGCCGCACAGAGTATGCGCTCAACGCCGTCAACCAAGGCGTAACAGCCCTGGGCATCAAAGGTCCGTTCCCCCCTCCCCCACCTCACCTCGCCCGGACCCCTCCTCAATCCGTATCCGCTCCCCTCAACGCGCAACCAAACACCGGGCATCCACTGACATCATACCTACCCCTAAACAGCCACGAACGGCATCGTCCTCGCCACGGAAAAGAAATCGTCCTCCCCGCTCGCCGACCCCTCCTCGCTCGCCAAGATCAGCCTCATCACGCCCAACATCGGCATGGTGTACAGCGGCATGGGGCCCGACTACCGGGTGCTGGTGGACCGGGCGCGCAAGGTCTCACACACGGGCTACAAGCGCATCTACAACGAGTACCCGCCGACGCGCATCCTGGTGCAGGACGTGGCGCGCGTCATGCAGGAGGCCACCCAGTCCGGCGGCGTGCGCCCCTACGGCGTCAGCCTGCTGGTTGCGGGTTGGGATGAGGGAGTTCTTCCGGAGGAGGAGCTCGAGAAGGCCAAGGCTGAGAAGGCGGCTGCTGGTGAGGGGAAGGAGGGGGAGGGGGGGGGGGGAGGGGGGTGAGGGACCCAAGCTGAGTGATAGGACTGGTGGTGTTTTGAAGGGCGGGCCTATGCTGTACCAGGTCGATCCCAGCGGGAGTTATTTCCCCTGGAAGGCGACTGCTATCGGCAAGAGTGCTACGACGGCGAAGACGTTCCTTGAGAAGAGGTACACGGAGGGGCTGGAGCTGGAGGATGCGGTACACATCGCGCTGCTGACGCTGAAGGAGACGATCGAGGGAGAGATGAATGGGGAGACGATTGAGATTGGTAAGTTCAGCCTTGCGTTATCAACCCCCCCGAGAGGAATTGTGAGTTTTAACATGATCCAGGCATCGTCGGCGCACCCGCAGACCACCTCCTCGGTGTAGAGGGCGTGGAGGGTGCGGTGGGACCCCGTTTCCGGAAGCTCACGCCGCAGGAGATCGAGGACTACCTTACGAATCTGTGATTTCGAGCATGGCGTTCTGACGGGATGGGTGGATGAAATCATGAGGATCTTTCCGGGGTTTTTTCTCTGCAGGCAAAACCTTCACTGTACACTAGACGACAGGGTCACGAAAGGTGATAGAGAGGGAGAGAGAGAAAAGAGCAACCCGGAGCTAGGCTTCTTTTTTACTGGCATTCCTCAGGCTGTCGCCGGACCCTCAAGAACGAGGTTCTCGGCCCCGCTGCCACCCCCGTGACGGTCTCCCCCGTGCCGAGCACCGAAGCCAAGTCGATGCGCATCCAACTACGAGTCGAAGCGACCCCCGGCAAACCGAGCTGCCCATTTCTGTTGCTACCAATCACGTACACCTCCCTGTCCGCGGTCAGCACGAGCATGTGCGCCTCCCCCACCGCGACGTCGACGATGTCCTTGTCGTCGATCACCACTGGATTTGGCGCGTCTTCAAGTGGGAGCTCGTCGAACATCGGAGAGCGCCCTGCGTGGCCCCAGCAGTAGAGGTCGTTTCCGGCCGTTAGTGCGGCTAGCACGTAGCCGCCTGCTGCGAGCTTGGTGATGGGACCTGTGGGGAGGTCGTCGAGGTCGGTGACGAGGCTGGGGGTTTCTGCGGGGCTGGTGGGGTGGGGTGGGTGAGGTTAATGTTAATGCTTGCTTGTTGGGGAGGTGGGTGAGGTGAGAGTGATCTGCCAAGTATGTACGGTACTTGTGTGTGTGTGTATTGCACATACCTGGAAACGGTCAGCTCTCTGCCTAAGCAGGCCGTGTACCGCTCGTCACCCCATGTCCAGACGCTGCCTGCTGATGAGAGGGCCGCGAAGCCGGTTTCGTAGGCGACCAGCTGGGTTATGTTGGGGAAGTTTGGGAAGCTGTGGCATTGGCCGTTGGAGAGGAGGTCGTGGATGGAAGGGTATTGGTAGAGGGTGTCCTTGCCGTCATGGACTGGTGGTCATCAAAGTCGGCTGGTGTAAGTGATACTCTTGTTCATTGAGAATGGGCATGTGGTGGCTACGTTACCTACGACGACCCCGTTGGATGCTTCGACGAAATTTGTGTAAGCCCGTCCATCAGCCGTGCGTAATCTTTCATGGCTTTTTGGCACCAGGCCGGCTACTCGACATCCACCATTCTTGAGATTGACTATGTAGGCATCCACCCCATAGGTAGGCAACAATCAGCCGCCGCTGATTTGGTGATACCCGTCTTCCATCCCCATCATACATCATCATACATGCAAGTAGTTATGACTCACTCACCTCGAGTATATGAGAAAAATGGGCGAACGCAGTCATCCTCGTCACGTCGCAACACGCAAGTGAAGCTTGGGATGTCATCGGGCTCGTTATCCCCGAAGGTTTCGAATTGCAATTGGTTCCAGGCATTAAACCCGGTTGCGTACAACATCACAGTTGCTAGGGGTCTTCGCCCGTTTGGGCAAAGTGTCAAGGTCAAACAAATCCTAGAGTGACCTGTTCCGCGATAGAAAAGCCTGAAAAGGCAGGTGCAGCCCAGGACAACGAGGAGGAGATGACGAGTCCCACGAGTCGACCTAAAATGGCCCCGCACTTGATGGAATGCTGCATTAGAACTCGAAAAGATGCATTCAATTGCCGTATGACACCACACCGAAGCCCGCAACTCCAGCGCCGAAAGTCGGCGGCTCTGCCCCGGGACCATGGTACTGCAATTACCCCTTTGGGAAGATTGAGGCATAACCAGCTCCTCGGGATGCGTCACTCACGGTTACACGCAGTTCGCAAATTTGCACTCCGGTAGGTTGTAAGCGCGGCAACTTACAGTTGACAAACGGGCATCTAGGTTGGGATCGAAGGGTTGGGGCAAGGCTCTGAAAAGAGAATTCTGGTCACCCCATCCGTGGCCTCGTGGCAGCTTTGAAGTATTCATCCCAAGACAGACGGTACAAGCAGTGGTGGTGGGCCTCACACCTCGAACAATAGAACATCTCGACCCAACTAAAATTGGGCCACCAGCACTACTCGATCCCCTAAATAATGAGTTGAAGAGAAACTCTTGTGAACATTAAACAAACCAGACATTGAAATGTCATAAGCCGGCGTATTTTTGCACTCGTTTGACCGCCCACTCTTCGGTACCTTTGGTATGTAACTATGTGCATCATCCACACGGGAAGCACCCCGCTGATTGAACCCCGGCCATCAAGCACTAGGATTAGGTTTACCTGCCGCGTCATAAGGTTGGCAACCAAGAACTACCTATGGTCAGGGTTTGACTCTTCATAGCTAACCTATACACAACCCAGGCAGCCGCGCAACTGCCTCGTGGCCTTGCTGATTCCTGGTAGCACTAAGGCATACTTGCTTAGCCGTATGACGACCATGGATTCCGACTACGGCAGTTCGAGCTCCTCGGAGCCGGACGAAGAGCCATTCTATAAGCCCGCTGATGGATCGGATACCGCTTCGTCGGCCGACGGCAGCAATGTCTCAGATGATGCCCAGCCGGAACCTAGAGACAGCCCTCGCAGCAGTACCCCGGACGACGAAGAACCCCCAGTGGTAGTGACCATGACTGCGAGGGCTTATCAACTCGAGATGCTCGAGGAGAGCTTGAAACAGAATATCATTGTCGCGGTATGCTTTGCCCTCTAGAACGGAAATCGGCTAGTTTCGCTAACATAGTGCCCCAAGATGGACACGGGAAGTGGCAAGACCCAGGTGTAAGTGGTAGTAGGTACTACTGTTTAGGCAGAACCATAGGGGCTGATAAGGACTCCAGTGCCATCCTTAGAATGCAGGCAGAGCTTGAACAGAGCGACAAGGTTAGTCTTGGCTCGTTTATGACTGTCTTCGAAGTCAGGAGTTTACAACTAACTGTTCAGATTGTCTGGTTCTTGGCCCCGACAGTATCCCTAGCCGAACAGCAATTCGAGGCAATTCGGGCTCAAATCCCAGGAGTCCAATCCAAACTGATTCTCGGCTCCGACAGCGTAGATGCCTGGTCGACTCAACCTGGCGTGTGGGATGCCGTCCTCCTCAACACCCGTGTCGTCGTGTCAACCTATCAGATCCTGTCCGACGCTGTATCCCACGCCTTAATTCCACTCTCGTCTCTTGGCCTCGTTGTCATTGACGAAGGTCAGTAAACCTTACTCCAGACTAGCAACACCACAGCTAACCTTGATAGCCCACAACGCCAAGGGGAGGAATCCCATCGCAAGGCTTATGAAGGAGCACTATGTCCCCAGCAAGGCGAAAGGGCTCCCTGTTCCCCATATCCTGGGCCTCACGGCGAGCCCTCTCATGAGATCCAATCTGAGCGACCTCGAAGTCCTTGAGCAGACCTTGGATGCCGTCTGCAAAACGCCGAGCAAACACCGGGACGAGCTCATGGCCCAGGTCAACCGTCCCGAGATGAAGGCCACTGCGTACGGGTCCATGATCGACCCCGAGGGCGGCACTGAGCCTACTCCGACTATGGCAAGACTGAAAAGTGCCTACTTGGAGCTCGACATTCGACAAGATCCGCATGTCCGGCATTTGTTAACCGACAAGACGCCACGGGGTCGCGCAAGGCTCAAGAAGGTTCTCTTAACCAAGCAAACATACTGCAGGTCGCAGATGGAATCCTTCTGTAGGGGAGCTTTGGACATCTGCAAATCCTGTGGCCCTTGGGCTGCCGATTACTACATCCATAGGGTCATTTCTGCGTTCGTCAAAGACCCGGCCCCTGCCACCCCTGGCCATGCCAACGAAAATCTCGCGGAACAAGAACGGAAATATCTTGTCGAGGCATTCCTGAAGGTGGACGCTCAGGCGCCTCCTGAGATCCCAACGGCTCTCTCACCCAAGGTGCAAGCTTTGCTCGGCGCTCTCGAATCCCACCAAGAAAATCCGTTTGGGATCGTTTTTGTTCGGGAGAGGGCGACTGTCGCCGTCTTGTCACACATCCTCGCCGTCCACCCCAAAACATCGCACCGTTACCGAGTGGGCTCCATGGTAGGCACCTCGAGAGTACCAGGGAGAAGACAGGATTTCCTGGACCTGAGCCAAAAGGAGTACTTGCTCTCGTTACTCTCGTTCCGGAAGGGGACTACTAACCTCCTGGTGGCGACAAGCGTGCTCGAAGAGGGGATTGACGTGCCGGCATGCAACCTCGTTATCTGTTTTGACAAGCCAGACAACCTCAAGTCCTTCATTCAACGCCGGGGCCGGGCACGGATGTCGGCATCTCGGCTGTACCTCCTCGTCGAGGATGAATCAGACGGCTCGTCACGCGGATGGCAGGACCTGGAACAAGAGATGAAGCGCAAGTACGAAGACGACATGCGCGAGAACCAGCGACTCGAGGAAATCGAAAACATCGAAGACTTGGATTACCCCGTTCTAAGATCCCAGGAGACGGGCGCTCAAATCACCATTCTCGATGCCAAGTCACACCTCGAACACTTCTGCGCCACCCTCTCGACGCGTAAGTTTGTCGACTGGAGCCCCTTTTATGTCGTCCACGACCTAGAAGGAAACCCGGTCGATCCCCATCAGCCGGGTCTGCGGAAGGCCACCGTCCACCTACCAGTATCACTGGCTCCCGAATTGCGATGCTTTCAGAGTCTCCAGGCCTGGACTTCAGAGGCAAATGCTTGCAAAGATGCTGCATTCCAAGCATACGCCAAGCTGTACGAGGTTGGGTTGGTGAACCGCAACCTGCTACCCATCAGAGAAACCGACTTGATAAAAGATATTGAGCCGCGTGTTGGCATGGCCACGGTCAGGGAGCAGCTCAACCCCTGGCCGCTGATAGCCCGAGCGTGGCAGGACGGCGCTCCAGTTTCCCGAAGGACGCTGTCAGTCTCCAGCCGCGGCGATCCAGTTTCTGCCGAGCTTGAGCTAGCACTACCCGTACCGGTCCCTCACATGGAACCATTCAGTTTGTACTGGACTCATACATCATCGTGGCTCATTGGGATGGACTCTGATACGCCCATGCCAAGCGTGACTGCCGGGGGCCAGGCTGATCACACGTCCACCTTGCTTACCATGGCCTTTGGGCACAGATGGGATGTCGAGGAGAAGCAGTTCCCTGTCAGGTTCACCTGTATGGACCGGGATATACGCCTTGAGGACATGGGTTCCGATATAGCGAGCGCTGAACTTTTGGGTAAAACGTCGTTTGCTCATCTCGTCCGCGATACTGGCAACCGAAACCACCCGTACTTCTGCTTGGACTGGATCCCCGCCAAACCTGCGGTCGAGCTTGTTGGGAAGCCTTATCGGGGCTTCGAAGAGGCTCCCGAGGATAGCGCATACGTGGCCGTCAAAACCTGGCCCAGGAAATCGGGCGCCTTCCGCCCGCTCCATCAGAACTCGGCACCGAAGCCAAGCAGCAAGCCCTATCCGAGGATTCTTCCCGCGGATCAAGTCCGAGTTGACAAGGTGCCTGCAATTTACGCTCAGGTTGGCATGATGATACCCGCCATTACTCATGCGCTCGAGGTTCATCTTGTGGCCAAGGACCTTCTGGAGTCTCGCTTGGAGCAAACAGGCATCACAGACTTGTCACTTATCGTCACCGCGATCACTGCCAGTGCGGCTAGAGGCCCGACTGACTACGAGCGGATAGAGTTCCTCGGAGATTCGATCCTCAAGTTCTGCACGACTATCAATTGCTCTGCCACATGTAAGTTCTGATCTCGTGTCTGCGTCCGCCCTGAGCTAACACGGGTGGTAGACTTGAAATTTCCAGAGGGGTGCCTGTCACCCTTGAAGGACAAGATTGTGTCAAACTCAAGGCTATTCCGGGCCGCCGTCGATTTTGGCCTGGACCGGTACATTATCCACAAAGCCTTCACTCTCCACAAATGGCGGCCGACATATGTGGAGAACCTGATCGAGAATCCGCCGTCCGCGACCGAGACAAGGAGGATCTCGACCAAGATTATCGCTGATGTCGTCGAGGCTCTGATCGGAACCGCCTTTGTGAGCGGCGGGATCTCCAAAGCCCTCGCCTGCATGTCCTTATTCCTCCCCGATGTCGCGTGGAACAGCATCGAGTACGGCCGAGAAGCTATGTACAACGAGGCCCCCGATGACGAACCGCTCCCTAGGACCATGCGTCAGCTGGAGTCACTGGTCGGATACACTTTCACCAAAAAGGCGCTTCTCGTCGAAGCCATGACCCACCCCTCCTGCAACGGCCCCGGCATCCGAGCCTCGCTCGACCGCCTCGAGTTCCTCGGCGACGCCATCCTGGACTACGTCGTGGTCAACAAGCTCTTTGCCATCTCCGACCCCGCCCCCCTCGAGAACTCCTCCCTCCACCTCCTCCGCACCGCCCTCGTCAACGCCGACATCCTCGGCTTCCTCGTCATGGAGTGGGCCATCACCGAGGACAGCGTCGAAGTCACCGTCACCACCGACGAGAACGCCGCCGACGACGACAGCACCACCACCACCACCAACCCCAACCCCAACCCCCCCCCCGACATCCACCTCACCCCCACCAAACGCCCCCTCCCTCTCTGGACCTTCCTGCGCCACGCCTCCCCCGACATGGGGCTCATCCAACAAACCACCGCGCTCCGGCACGCCGCCATGCGCGCGGACCTCCTCCACGCCCTCTGGCACTCCCCCAGCTACCCGTGGTCGCTCCTCTGCCGCCTCCAAGCCCAGAAATTCTACTCCGACATCCTCGAGAGCCTGCTCGGCGCGGTGTGGGTGGACTCGGGCGACCTGGCGGGCGCGTGCGAGGCCGTGGTGGAGCGGCTGGGGATCTTGCCGCTGATGAGGCGGTTGGTGCGGGATCGGGTGCATTTGCTGCATCCGAAGGAGGAGTTGGGGGTGTTGGCGGTGAGTGAGAAGGTGGAGTATGCGGTGGAGCCGCAGGTGGTGGGGGTTGGTGGTGGCGGTGGTGGTGGTGGAGAGGGGGAGGGGGAGAGGGTGTTTGTGTGTGAGGTGAAGGTTGGGGGGGTGGTGATGGGGAGGGCGGAGGGGGCGGCGAGTCGGGAGGAGGCGAGGACGAGGGCGGCGGAGGAGGCGTGTGAGGTGTTGAGGGGGAGGAGGAAGGGGGAGGGGGAGGGGATGGTGGTGGAGGGTGGGAGTGAGTGAAAAGGGGGGGGATGAGATGGGTGGTTTATTGGGGATACTTGGTGGGTGAAAATTGGAGGCTCTGAATAGAGTATAGATTTAGTAGTCAATACCAGATAGCTTTGCCTGAATCGCTGGCAGGCCTGACATCATCCAACAAGATAGAAAGGGGTGGTCAAACGGCCGATGAGGGTTAGGGTCCACGGGTGTTGATGCCAAGATCCCCTGACTAAGTGCCGTGCCCCTGTTCAGTGAGCTCATGGCGGCCAGGATCTGGGCGATCGCGGTCCACAGCGCTGACGACCTCTGGACCTCAACTGAAAGAAAGCAACCACTCCGCGGACCCAACCGCGTCCCGTCTCGGATCCGATTCCTACACCGTGCATCGCTCAAACGCGAGATGTTGCGTATTAGCAATGCTAAACCAAGCGGCTTGACGAATCCGGCGACCAATTGCCTCATTGAAGAGGGAGTATAACACCTAATCCACAATCCCAGATCCCGATCCCCTGTTTCCCGCTTCCGCCCCCATCGATTGAAGCCCGGTCGGTCGGTCGGTCTCCCCCAAACCGGACGGAATCACCAAGCACAATTCCCAACCATGCCGCCCGACGGCCCCAGCAACAGCTTCAACACCCACACAACCCCCACCAACCACAACCACCACAACAACAACAACCCAAGCAGCAACATCCGCGTCTTCGTCCGCTGGCACGAGCAAGTCGTCTTCGCCGGCGAAGAGCTCAAGTGCACCATCACCTTCAAGAATGTCGCCCGCCAGCCCACCGCCTCCTCCTCCACCACCCCCTCACCATCCTCATCAACCACACCGTCCTCAACAACAAACACCCTAAAACCCTTCCCGCCCAACGCCTCCCACCACCACCACCACCGCGGCCCGCGCCAGCCCTCGCCGCTACACCCCGCCCGCGCCGCCGCTGCCAAGCATACCACTTCCTCGGGGGGCGGGCTGGCGCCGCCCCCGTCGGGCGGGGCGAGGGGCCATCGCTCCAGCTTGTCGCTTTCGGTGCCGTCTGCTGCGTCGAGGGCGCGGGCGGGGTCCGTGGGTTGGTCGCCGGCGCAGGGTGGTGGTGGTGGTTCGCGGCGGAATGGGGATGGAAGTGTGAGTGGGAGTGCAGGGGGAAGTGGGATGGGGAATGGGGGTGGGATGGGAAATGGCAATGGGCATGGGAATGGGCACAGGCACAAGCGGTCGGTGTCGATTGTCTCGATTGGCTCGCTGAGTACGGTCGATGATGGGCAGGCTGGTGTCGCGTCTTCGCCGAAGCCGCCGCGGCCGAGGGGCCATGCGAGGGCGTCGAGTTTGCAGATACTGCCCCGTGGTGGGCTGCTCAATGGGCCGCGTTCTGGTGAGTTTGGTTAGGGGATCTTAACGGGCGGGAAGAAGTGCTGACGTTTTCTTCTTTTAGCTACACATCCGAAGGTATCGAGTTCCCAGTCGTCGCCGCTATTCCACGCGTCGTATCCGCCAGAACGGAGCATCAATGGCCGCCGACCGGGCACTGCGACCGCCCCCGACACCCCGAGAGCCGAGTTCTCCCGCCGATCGCCAGTATCGCCAAATCCACTCGCCGAGTTCAAATTCCCGATGTCGCCCTCGCCAACGACACCCGGGACCGTGGGGGGACTCGCAGACGAAGACCCGACGAGCCCGACATCGAGCGGGTTACCAATGAGAACGAGGGAGCTCGTCCCGACGATAAACGAACAAGGGGTGGCACCGACGGCGAGGATTTTGTCAACATTGAGCATAGCCGGGACGCCGAGGAGTAGCGGCGAGTTCTACTCGCTCAGCAACAACTCCTCCGAGACATTGGCCTCGGAATATGTGACGCAGCCACCCCAGCGGTCGCAAGTCCGCCCGCCACACAACAGGAGGACGTCGGGCCTTGCTGCGAGCGCCGCGAGACTGCCCGAAACGCTGATGATGGGCTATGCTCAGATCCAAGGATCGTTTACCCTGGACGGGTCACTCATAAATATCGGGCCCTTTGAGGCCGTCAAACGGAAAGCTGTCGTTGGCGGCCAGGGTGGCGGCGTCGTTGGGTTGGAGACACCAAAACGCGATAGCGGGTTGCTGCGCGGGTTCGGATGGGGCAATATCACGAGCTCCATTGGCGAGCTTTTGGGGGGCGGTGAACTCAGCAGCATCAAGGAGATGCGCGGGATTGCCAACTCGAAGGCGGTGCCCCTATTATCTACGCCACAGTCCATTTTGTTTGTCGATCTACAGCTAGCTCCAGGCGAGAGCAAGGCGTACGAGTACGCTTTCAAACTACCCAAGGGGCTACCACCAACGCATCGCGGGAAGGCGATGAAGATATCATACAGCCTTGTCATAGGCACTCAACGGCCCGGCGGTTCCAAGGAACAGCGGGTCAAGTCCGTGGACGTCCCGTTCCGAGTATTAGGGAGCGTTAACAGCCACGGAGAGATATTAGGCCACGACCTGATGTCTCCATACATCCTCCTGCGGGACCAGGCCCGCGTTCAAACCGTCACCGGCACACAACAGAAAACAAACGGCAAACCGATACCATCTTCGTCGACAGTCTCCACAATGGCCTCCTTCCTCACCTATGTAGACGACCTCCTCTCTCGCCCGCAACACAATCTCCACCAAGCAGGCGGCGCCCTCCTAAGCCCGAGCGCCCCCCTGACTCCCCACTCCCCGACCTCCTCCCGCCGCCCCTCCATCATGTCCGTCTCGGACCACCACCCCTTCATGCCACCGCCCACCGCCAAAGAAGCCATCGACCTCGCGATCCTCCGCTCCAACTTCGCCAGCGGCGGCAGCGGCGGCCCAAGCAACAACCAATCCCCGAACCGCTTCGAGATCGCCCGCAACGGCCGCCGCGTGGGCGTCGTCATGCTCACGCGGCCCGCCTACCGGCTCGGCGAGACGGTCACATGCGTCGTCGACTTCCAGGGTGCCGAGGTGCAGTGCTACGCGGTGCACGCGGCGCTGGAGACGGCCGAGAAGGTGGACGCGAGCCTGGCGCTGCGCTCCGAGGCCAGCGTCAACCGCGTCACGCGCAAGGTCTGGGGCAGCGGCTCCGAGGCCGCCCTCTACGCCCGCCGCTGGGTCTTCTCCGCCGCCATCCCCGTCGCCGCCACCCCGGAGTTCGTCACCAGCGGCGTCGGCCTCGAGTGGAAGGTCCGCCTGGAGTTTGTCGTGCCCGTGCAGGCCGCGCCGGTGGTGGCGCCCGCGCCCCCGCCGTTGGCGTCGCAGGTGCTTTATGAGGAGGGCGGGGATGGGGAGGATGGTGGGGAGGGTGGGAGTGCTGCTGCGGAGGGGGAGGGTATGCTGGAGGGGGAGAGAAGGAGGGAGAAAGAGGCCAAGGCCCAGCAGCAGCAGCCGCATCCGCTGTTGGAGGAGATCTCGAGGGATGATCGGGGTGGGCTGGTGCTGGTGGGGGTGGAGAATCTAATGTGTGAGAGCTTTGAGGTGGCTGTGCCGCTGAAGGTGTATGGCGCGGCGTGTAATGGGCTGGAGAGGCTGGAGCGGGACGAGGCGATGGATGAGGGGCTGCCTGTGTAAGTAGTGGTGGTTGCTGGGTACGATAGATGCCGGGCTTGAATAGAGTCTGTGGATGTGTGTTACTCAGGTCGGTGGCCACATGACGAGACTTGTGAAGTTTATGGATATCGATTAACTATCGAGAATATCCAACGCTGCCTGTTCTACACTAGACCTGGTCAGGATGGTAAGTGCCAACAGATAGATACTTTCTGATGGCCTTCGTTACTAGCAACTACTAATGGAGAGTTACAGAGATAACTTCAACCTTCTCCGTCTCCGTGCCATTATTCCTATCTGTGTTCGTCTTATTAGTGCTCTACCCTTCCGTCTTGTTCGTTTTAAGCCACACTCCCAATTCAGGTTCCCATCGATGCCTGCAAACAGTGTGTTAGCAACCCCTACCTACCTTAATCACTCACCTCAAACAAACTCACCCAGCCCACTCGGTAAAGGCCAGACTGCTCACCCCATACTCCCCGATCAGCATGCTGTGATACCCCCAGGGCACCAGCGCGGGCACCCCCTCAAACTCGGTCTCACGCAGCGGGAACAGCTGCCCCGTCGGGTACTCGTGGAAGTTCTTACAGCTCCACACGCCGGGCCGGCCGTCCGGATCCCGCTCCGACAACACGGTAATATCCACAAACACCCCCGTCTCGACATCAATCCACCGCGCATCAATCACATTCTCACCACCGCTCCGCCCCGTCTGCGTCGCGAACGCGTTCACATCAAGGAAATACTCCCGTTGGCGCACACCCCGCCGGCGCCCTCTCTCCCCATCTTCCTCACCACACTCACCAACACACTCCTCATCATAATCCTCCTCCTCCCAAAAAAACCGAAACCGACTCTGATTCCACCCCCCTTCCACCAACCACCCCAGCGTCTGCCCACTCACCTGCGCGTCCACGTCCCCGTCCCACGGCAGGATCCGCCCGCTCCACCACCACCCCAGCAGCGTGCCGTGTGCGAGCCAGGTGGGCAGGCCGAGGGAGGCGAAGGTGGTTAGGTAGGAGCGGATTAGGTGGGTGAGGGTTGTGCGGTCTGTTTATTCCCCGGGAGGGGGTTAGTTGGGGGTTGAGGATTTGGGAGGGGGGAGGGGGGGTTGACGTACGCTTGTTGTGGGGGATGTGGCCTTGGTAGAAGCGGGCGTCGTAGTCTGTGCGGGTGTGTTAGTTGGGAGATTGGGATTGGGGGTAGGGAGGGGGAAGGGTGCTGTACGGGCTAGGGCGCGGCTGTCGCCGGCTTCGTGGAAGTATTTGTATTCTGGTGCCGGTTCTGGTGTTTGTGGTGGCTCGGGTGGCGGACTATGCTGCGAAGGAGGCGGTTGCCTTCCGGGCGAGCTGTGCTTCTTGTATTGTTGGGCATACAATGGTACGGGCTCGCCGCCCCCTCTCGCCACGGCAGCAGTGCTGATGAGGACGGAGAGACCGAAGAGGGCGGCCAGCAAAAAGCTGAGCTTCTTCGTAGAAAGGTAAGCTGAGATGGCTCTCATGGTTGGTTTGGGTGACGCGACTGAAAGGCTTGGATGATGACTAGGCTGGCAAATAACGTCCGGCCGTTTGATGGACGGAATGGCGACGACAATGAGGGCTAGTAGTTGATTCCAGATGTCTACAGCTCGGACAAGCCACACGAGGTGCATGTAATACGCAGTAACTGGTGGCTTGTCTGGAGGTTGTTGAAAAGTTGCAGGATGCCTCAGCCAAACTGGGGCCTGATGTCCAAGATGTAGAGGAAGTCCTCGGACTAGGCACTAGGCACACCTGCACGTGTCAAGGCC
The DNA here is from genome assembly GCF_020726465.1 of Chaetomium tenue. Classification (NCBI taxonomy): domain Eukaryota; kingdom Fungi; phylum Ascomycota; class Sordariomycetes; order Sordariales; family Chaetomiaceae; genus Chaetomium; species Chaetomium tenue. The sequence continues at coordinate 889,664 of NW_027117334.1, read as the reverse complement.
TCGAACCTTGCGTCCGGGAGCGGTCCGAGCGATGTATCTGGTCACGGGGCGGTTCGCCTGATCCATGGTATTTGCATCCCCGGCGGCTTAACAAAAGAAGGGAGTCACATGCCCAGGTGGTCTTCATGGCCGGGATAGCCCATCGTCGGGAAGTTGTGTCTAAGCGCAGCGTGTAAGCATTTCAAAGGGGAGGGCACGCCCTTAACCAAGTCTTGGTCTCTAATCAACGTTGAGATGTAATTACTATCTAGGTAACCAACTGACGCATGAATAAAAGGGGTATATAACAAAACAAGCCACACCACCCCCCACCACCCCCTCTCAAGCAACCACCACCTCAATATTAAATAACCACAACACCCACCCTCCTTTCTAAACAACCCCACAACGCTACACCACACCCGCACACCACCACCACATCTTACCCCAACCCCTCATTTACCCAACGTCCCAAACGGACTCACATCCGTACCGTCCCTCAACCACCGGTCCAGCGTCGGCACACTCCCACTCGACGCCCTCTGCCCCGCCCCACTTGTTGATGCCGCCGCTGTTGGAGGAGTAGTATTGGTGGGATTGGTAGCTTTGGGACTCGGGAACAGACTGAATTTACCACCCCCTGCGACGGCCGCTGCTGCCGCTGTTGCTGCTTGTGTTGCTTGTGTTGTGGTTCTTGGTGGGGGTGGGTTGCCGAGCTGGAATTTGGGTGGGGGTCCACGCGTGGTGGTGGTGGTGGTGTTGATGGTGGATTTGCGGGGGCCGTAGTAGCTGACTGCGTAGCCGACGCCCTTTCTGGGTATTGACGTGGCGGTGGCTGCTGGTTGTTTGAGGTCTGAGGGGAAGCGGAAGCCGGCGTCGTCGGTGCTGTAGGTGCTGCTGCGGCCGTCGTCGCTGGTGGAGTAGTCCTTTTTGGAGGAGGAGATGGAGTATGCTTCGTTGGAGGCGCCGGTCAGCTGGGGGTAGCCGATGTTGCCGTTGATGCCGCTCTCGCTGCCGCCGCGGCCGAGTCGCCGGCGCTTGTTGTTGCGCTTTCTGCGGAGGACGAGCACGAAGACTATGCCTGTGAGCAGTGACGAGCCGATGATGCCGCCTACTACTGCCAGGGCGGTTTGCGTCACGGAGAGCGCGGCGCCTTGGGCTTGTTGGATTTGTGTGTTGGCTTGGTCCTGGGATTTGGTTAGCCGCTTCATGCCCGCCTAGATCTTGGGTGCAGCTGTAGACCTACCCGCAAAGCCGTGGCATCAGCCTGTGCCTTTTGTGCCACGCTCGCCGCCGATCTCGACGCATCCATTGCACTCTGACTAGCTAGCCGGAGGGCACTCGAGAAGCTCGCGCCCATGGAGCTGGTAAGGCTCGCCATATTCTCAGACAATGCGCGGCTGGCGCTCTGCGATGCCGACTGTATCGCCTGCGAGATGGCACGGTCTGCGCTTGCTCTTGCCTCGTCTCCTCGTCGCGACGCCTCCGCCGAGGCCTGCGACATAGACCGCGATGCAGATTCGGCGTTGCCCTGCTGTAGGCGGGCGCTCGCCAGCTGCTGCTCCGTCTGGCTGAGCCGCTGGGTGGCCTGCTGCAGCGACTGGCTCAGCTGCTGGCTGGACTGGCTCACTTGCTGGCTCGCCTGGCTGACAGATCGGAATTGGTTGCTGACTTGCTCCAGCTGGTTGCTGAGCGCCTGGATCTGCCCCTGGTCTTGCCGTGCTAAAAGTGACGGGGGCGGCGTGATCATGGCTTCGCACCCGCCCCGGACCACATGCGCCGGCTCTGCGGGCGGCGACCGGGGATGCGGGATACTCCGACCCTCCACCTCACCCGGTATCCTCCTCCATACCGGCTCGGGCCCTCCCGCCCCTCCAATAACGGCCTCCTTCCCATTAACCGGTACCACCACCGGAACCGGCCCGTATGCTACCCCATTACCAACCCAAGCACAGCTCGAGCATATTAAAAAGAGAAGCGAAAGACGCGGGAACAACACCGGTTTCCTGGCCATGGTGCGCGAGAGATCATAAAAGAAGCCAATAACCAAACAACTGAGTATTACCGCCGGCGGCAGAATCGAAGGAGAGTGGCACGAGGGACGGCGGACCTGGCGATCATCCTTTCAGCCAGAAGGACTGACAGGTGTGGGAAGGGAGGGAAAGGGTGGAAAGGGAATTAGCCAAAACGGGAGAAGAGAGAGAGAGGGAGAGGACAGAAACAAACAGAGGAGGGCAGTGGGAGGGTAAAAGAAGAAATGTTTGCATAGCTTTCTCCCGACTCGTCGTTTAGAGGATCAGGAGACGAATCCGGGTTCACTATGCCATACTGCCCAACAAGAGCCGGAAACAAACTCGCAACCGAGCAGTGACAGATCATCGAGGGGGGAGAGCAGAACCGGCGTGAGCAGGAGACGGTAACAGCCCCCCACGCCATCATGCCTTGGTGCTGGCCGGCTATCACGACAGTCGGCACTGCGTAGCTCCCTGGTAGCAGCCACCAAAAAGCCCCAAGAATCCCCGGCCCGTCATCCCATCAGACACCAACCAGACGAAACGCCCAAGAGAAAAACCCCAACCATTGGCATCCAAGTCCAGCCAAGCCCAGTTGGCCCCGGAGCCTGGCGCAGATCGCGCCGGAGGCACACCGCACCGGGGCGCACGGATGTCCCGGGGTCGGCCGAATCGGGGGGTGCCGGGGTGACCTGAGACGGATGGGCGCGGGGGTGTTAATGCTACTCGCTTGACCTCAAACGCAAACGGCCTGGTTTTATGCTTGGGTGCTCTGCCTTTCCCGGGTTTCCACTAAAAAAAGACGAGAACAATAGGGTTTCCGGGTTCTGGTTCTGCTTTCTTCTGGTCGGTGCGTCTCAGATGGGTGCTCGTTACCGGTGTTGGTGGTGTGTTGGAGGATGGCGCCATTCCCTTACACTGTTCGGCAGCTACTTCACTCGCCGATGGGATTGGGTCGAGTTGGCCCCTTTCTTGGCTTTCCCAGACATTTGAGAATGGCCTGGTCAGCACTGACGCGGGCCATTCATTGAGAAGGAAATGCCCCCCTTTTCATAACCAAACTCACTCGCAATCCTACAGACACCACCCCCCTGAAAATAACACGCACACTCCCAATTTTTAAACACAAAAACTGTTATCTATATACACCGAAGACGGTTCAAAACACAATATCCGAGCCCATAGCCGCCGCCGCCGCCACCTCCAAGTCCGACGGAATAATAACCAGCCAACATCTCCGAACGCCAGACATGCATGTCCGTCTTTTCCATTCCCCAACAACAATGGAAAACAGTTTGTCAGACCGGACGGCCTGGCCCGATTCGCCGCCGCCGCCAGCCCAGCTTGTCGTAATTATGACATTGTCCCACCCACCTAGCCGTGTCATTCATCACACATTTCACCCTTCACCCCATACCACATCACCAGACACAGCAAAGACCGGGTGAGGAGGGTGTCGGCTTGCACCCAGGGTTTTTGATTCACAACCTAGTCCCATCCTCCCAAAATCCGCGCCACCACCTCAAACAGGCAGCTTAAACTTCTCGCCCTTCATGACCTTGGTGTAATAGATCCAAAAGAAATCGCTATACAGCAGCGTCTGCAAGACGCCCGCCACCACCGCGACGGTATCAATCTTGTGGGTGGTCTCGGTCATGTAGCGGTAGATCCAGTTGGGGATGTACAGGGCGCGGTAGGTGCCGAGGGCAAACAGGTAGTGGGCGGTGATGGCCTCGGCCTCGCCGGTGCGCTGCAGCATGAACAGCTGCGGCAGGATGGCCACGCTCTCCAGCCAGATCGAGAAGGCCCAGAACACCTCCAGCACCGTGTACCGCACGGGGAAGAGCAGCGCGAGCGCCACCGCGAAGCCGAGCAGGTATTCCACGCGGAAGGTGTCCAGGTTGGCGTCGTTGGTCGGCTTGTACTCGCGCGCCATCAGGTAGATGGTGTAGAACTGCGAGCAGATGAAGAGGATCTTGAAGATGAAGTTGTATGGCGAGTGTGTCCATGGGAGGTCTGCGGGGGCGGGGTTGGGGTGGTTAGTGGCATGGCTCCTGATGCGACGACTCGCCATTGAACGTGGGGGCATACCAAGGTATCTTGTGACGTAGACAATCAGGTAGAGAACCTGAGACTTGAACGAGATGCCGGAGCAGCTCTGCGCAATTTGGTGTTAGCATCCCTAGGGAGATGGCCATGCGACAATGGCAACAATGCGTACCTTGAGCTGGATAATCTTATGCAGTAGAATGAAGATTGATGCCAGATGGGAGAAATCCCCTACGAAAGCCAATGTCAGCCCCTCTTGCCCCTCTCCCCATCACCCCTCCCTAGGTATCCATACCGGCCACGCGAAAGAGGTTGAGCACCATCTTCTTCTCTCGGTTCGCCCCCAGGCGCACAACGTAAACTCGATAGCTTCGGGATCGCAGTGTCGGGCTGCCGCAGCAGAGCAGCTATCGGATTGGCTATCAGGTAGCCAGCTTGGGGCTTTGTTTGGCGGTTGCGATAATTGGGTCGGGAGGGATCCGTCGTTGGTCGGTCATGGAATTCGAGGTTTCGGTTTCCAACAACAGCTGGCCTTGCTTGTTGGGGACACGGTCGCGCCTTTCAACGGCACGGCAGTTTGATGCAGCTGTAACTTGTAAGAAACGGCCCCACAGGCAGCTGTTGGCGAATCAAAAGTCCGGAAATCGCCAGGTGGCTCGAGGACACCGAGGGCATTTCAGGGTTAGGGTGCGTGTCAGTCCGGCAGCCAGATGTGTATGTACAATACCATGCAACTCTAGCCGAGCTTGGGTTCAGCGTCACCCTCAAACGTTAGAAGGTAGTAAACAAAGGTTATGGCCTGTCAACCATTGGGATGCCATGCAATTCTATTCTGCTCAACTCCTAGCACCCACCCCTAACGCCTAGTCCGACGAGTCCCCCTCACATATCTATGCTCATCAAATACATCTCAAATATCCTCATAAACTTGGCCACAAACGCTTCAAGATGGAAAATCACCTTTGTGCCTGTCCGAATCCTGTGCTCAAAGAAGGCGGCCCATTTGATGACATCCGCCTTGAGCGCATCGTCAATGAGCGGGATCAGCTTGAACGTGAGGGTCCTCAGGATCGTGGTTGCGGGGATGCAGTGCGTCAACAAATCGTACAACTTCGACCGGACCTGCAGGATTCGGGCTGGTGTGTGCTCCTCCATGATCTCCTTGGCGATTTGACCGATGAGCGCCTCCCAATCTGGGGGCGGTATTGGTGTCGTGTCTGTGACTTTCTCACTGCAGGATAGAGGGGTTAGTATGGCACAGTCTTGCAATTGCCAAAGTATCAGGGGTGACTTACTTCTGTGCGTGTACCGCCTCAAACATCAGGAGCGCCTTGCGCAGGTTCCGTCCGCTCTCTTTGGCAATCCTCTGGTGCAGGCCCTTCACCACCGGCCACCCCTCCTTCTTCGCTGACGCAGCCAGCACATCACTGATCTCATCCTGTGTCGGGGCCGCCACCCGGACAAGTAGGGTACGCGACCGGATAGGCGCGATGATGTTCGCAGTCGAGTTGGCAAGGAGGATGAGCCGCAGGTTGGGCGAGTATTTCTCCATGGTCCGACGCAGCGCCGCCTGAGCATCCCTGCTAAGGTGGTCGGCCTCGTTGATCACAACCACCTTGAACTTCTGCCTCGCTGACTGGTCAACCTGCTGTGTCTGCGCAACCTCCTTGAGCAAGTCCTGCACGACGACCCGGTCGTAGCTGCCGACATCGGAGGGTGTGATTTCGAGGTGGTAGATGGAGGCAACGATGTTGAACTCGAGCTTGCGGTTGCTGCTTGTTTGGAAAACACGCGCATCGATCTTGATTTTCTCAACACCAGGCCCAAATAACTCTTTTAATGTGGCAACAATTCTTGTCTTCTTGCCTGCACCCGATGGGCCGTACACGAGGAGGTGGGGGAAGTCGCCGCTTTGCGCCTACAAATGGTTAGCTGCTGGCTTTCGCATGTCAATAAATTGGTCTTACCAGGGAGCGCAATCGTTCTGAGAGCTCCTCATGGTATGTAAGGGCATCTAGAGATCGAGGCCGGTGCTTGTCGACAATGAGTGCCATTTTAAAGTTGTTGTCGTCAGAAGATTGTAGGAATTGTTCAGCAGGTGAGAGCGGACTAGAGGAAGACGCGTCTGGGTGACGCGACGTGCAGGAGTCGCCAAAAATCAATTAAGCGGTTGCAGGGGGTGCACGGACCATACTAGGCAGGCATCCGAGGGGCCAGAACACAAAACCGAATAGGAAGCTTTCTTTTAGTGGAAAGCTAATATGTTCCATGGTAATGTCCGTAGGCGATGTCTTTTCTGACCTTTCTGACTTCCATAGGATTACAAGCAGCAGCCCTCACAAGATGCTATAGAAACCTAACCGCCCCGGCCAACAGCGAAGCAAGTCCTCCAATCGTTAATATGGACATTGTAGGTTATGACTGTGCTCCATAGAACTCGTAAATTAAGTGGGGAAAGGTCTGGGGCTACAGTTCTGTGCCAAGAACCCACGAACCGAATACATGGACAGTTGTGTTAGTCTACATATTATACAACAGAAAAAGCATAGCCCGACGGTTACGAAGGAGGGGGTGCCGCGGGGGGCGTTTCCGTAGTCGGTGGTGGGGGCGTAGCTGCCTCTGCAGGGAGCTTCTTCCATGGCTGTCTCAAGTCATCCAGCGTGATACCATCCAGCTTCGTGATTCCAACAACAGCCGGATCCCCCTTCTTGACGAACTCATATTGCCCTAGATAACAGTTAGCAGATGCAAATTGATGCTGGTATAAATTCAGTACCTGGTAACTTGTTCCCCGCAAGACGGAAGGCATCCCGGATGACCTGTTCGTGCAAGATCCCCTTGATCTCGAAAACGACCTGGTTGATGGCAATCCTAGCGGCCCAATGGTCGAAAGAGCCCTTTCCTTTACCCATTCTCATCTTTGCACCGGCTAGTGTCAGTGAATTGCCAAGCTCCATAGTACACCCTAGACATAGACATACCTCGTTTCCGCTGACAAACACACCAACGTTGCAAGCAACCCTCTTGTACAGCCGATATTTCTGGCCACGCAACCGCTGCTTGATGGTGTCCTCGGCCATCTTGAGATGCTTGGCACTGATTCTGCGGTGGTGATCGCACATGCGCAAGCCGTAATCGCCCCAGACGACTGTTGTGCCTTTTGTCGACCCGCCCGTCGGCACTCTGGGCCTGCCCTTCATCATCTTCTTCTTTCGTGGGAGGTTGGGTTCCAGCCATGACCCCGCCTGGATCGCAGTCGCCGAAAATAGCCTAACATGTTGAGGAGTGAGGGTGGATGCAACGGGTGCCGAGGATCGCAGGATGGCTGTCGAGGGGAGGGAAGCTCGGAGTGGTGTCGCTGGCGTTATCCTTAGTGCCTGAAAGGCACTGAGGAGCCCCGATGAAGCGTTTGGCCTCATGGCGATCGAATTGGCTGGGGTGGTCGGCCTTGACGATTTGGCTGGGCGTATCTCCAGCGCCGAAAAAAGGCCCCAAGCAATCGCATCGGAGAAACTGCGGGAGAGCGGTTGAACTTTAGACACCGGTACAATGATATTCACTTAGACGGTCACCCTGAGCATGTCACGCTCTAGCGCGCTGCACGCCAAGATCCAAAGCTTAACCGCGTCGCCCTTTTGATTACAGCGCGTCTGCAGCTCCAAGTCTCACGACCAATGTTCCAGGCTTCCGTCATCTGCCTGGACCCCAACGGCAATACAGATCAAAAGGAGGAAGGGTGCTTAAATGCGCATTCGCGCTCGTTCCCTCCTCTGATTTTCCCTTTAAATTACTCGAATTAACGACAAGATCTACCACATCGCCCACCATGCCAGACATTCGCAACTTCTTCACTTCCAAGGGCGGTGCTCCCCCGCCGAAACCTGCAGCCAAAAAGGAGGAAGAGACAAAAAAGGCTCGGGGTAGTACGTGTGCTCAAACATTCGTTTTTCAATGATTTGGTGTTCTAATCGATTTTAGAAGGACGCAAGGTGATTGAGGACAGCGACGAAGATGAGGTTGTCGAGTAAGTGCATGTGATAGCGCCATCCAGAATTGCCAATGGCTAACAGAGATTGTAGGACGAAGAAGCCGACCAGGTCCACTCCTCGCAAGAAGGCAGCGTGAGTTGTGCTAGTTGGACCCTGGCCCGTTTTCCATTCTTAACCATAACTAGAACCCGTACCGAGGTGGATGGCGAAGAAACCACGGCCGCCAAATACTTTGCGTCATCCAAACCGAAGCCCGATGCCACAAATACCACCCCAAAACCTGCATCCAAGACCCGTCTGGCCCCTGGCGCCGAAGTCCGCGTGAGCCCCCGAACCAAACCAGCGGCAGCAAAGCTAGTCCCGGAACCAACCAAGCCGGCGCAGAACAGCACCAAGAAGAAGCCCATTACTGCTTACAAGAAGCACGACCGAGACGATGACGATGCATTTTTGGACGATGATGAGGATGCCGGGGATGACATCTTCGCAGCGGGCGTGAAGGGTGGCAACAAACGAAAGAACGACGAGTATGTCGAAGAAGACAGCGAGGAAGATTTCCTTCCCAAGCCCAAGCGAGTAGCTTCTCGTGCCGGTAAGCCTGTCAAGGCCGAATCCGACGAGGAAGTTGAACCGACCCCAAAAACGACAGCCAAGAAAGGGCCGGCCAGGAAACGCAAAACCCCGACTTCGGACAGCGAGGAGGACGAGGAGGATATCAAGCCCGCGAAGAAGGCGGCCCCGGCCAGACCCCGCGCCCCAAGGGCCAAGAAACAGCCCGAGCCCGAGGCCGACGATATCAAGGCCATTCTCGACAACGTTCCCACAGTTCAAGCACCTGACGCTCCGGCACCCGACCCGGCCGCCAAGTTTGACTGGCGGAAGGCGGGGGCAGGAGGCGGGAATTCTGGTCCGCCGCCAATGGCCGGTGCTGTCGATATCCCCGAAGGCGAGGACGATTGTCTTGTGGGTAAAAGTTTTGTTTTTACCGGCTTGCTCAAAACCATCAGCCGCGAAGAAGGGCAAGCCCTCGTTAAGCGGTATGGGGGCAAGGTCACAGGCGCACCAAGCAGCAAAACAGACTTTGTTGTCCTTGGAGATGATGCTGGCCCTAGCAAGCTTCGGAAGATCAAAGAACACGGTATTAAAACGATTGATGAGGAGGGCCTGTTCTACCTCATCAAAACGATGCCTGCGAACGGCGGTAGTGGCAAGGGCGCCGAGAAGGCCAAACAAAAGCAGGAGGCAGAAGAGAAAAAGATTCGAGACGAAGCGGCCCGGATGGAGAAGGAGGAACAAGCTCGCAAGGCAGAAGCCGAGAAGGCGGCGAAGAAAGCCGCTGCAGCGCGCGGAGGCCCCCCTCCTGCGCCGACTCGGGTTCTATCCCAGTTGTGGACAACCAAGTATGCACCCACGCAGCTTAACCAGATCTGTGGCAACAAGGCAAACGTCGAGCGGATCCAGGGCTGGCTTGACAAATGGGCGATGCACCGCAAGTACAATTTCCAGAAAAGGGGTGCAGATGGCATGGGCGGATATAGGGCCATCATTATCTCTGGGCCACCCGGTATTGGTAAAACAACAGCTGCCCACCTCGCGGCCAAGCTCGCAGGATATGACGTCCTCGAGAGCAACGCTAGCGACACGCGCAGCAAGAAGCTTGTCGAGAACGGCGTCAGCGATGTGCTCAACAACACGTCGCTGATGGGCTACTTTGCAGCCGACGGCAAGCAGGTCGACGTTGGCAAAAAGAAGATTGTCCTCGTCATGGACGAGGTTGACGGCATGTCCGCCGGTGATCGCGGCGGCGTCGGAGCCCTTGCCAAGTTCTGCAAGAAGACCGAGGTACCCCTAATCCTGATCTGCAACGAGCGCAGGTTGCCCAAGATGAAACCTTTCGATCACGTTGCCTTCGATGTCAAATTCCAACGCCCCACGGTCGACCAGATCCGGTCCCGGATCATGACCATATGTCATCGGGAAGGCCTAAAGATGCCCCCCCAGGTTGTCAACGCGCTCATCGAAGGGAGCGGCAAGGACATCCGCCAGATTATCAATATGCTATCCACCGCCAAGCTCGATCAGACAACGATGGACTTCGACCAAAGCAAGGCGATGACCAAGGCCTGGGAGAAGCACGTTGTCTTGAAGCCTTGGGACATCTGCCAGAGGATGATTGGAGGAGGTCTTTTTGGCCCGGCCAGCAAGGCGACGCTGAACGACAAGATTGAGCTCTACTTCCACGACCACGAATTCAGCTTTTTGATGATTCAAGAAAACTACCTGCGGTCGAAGCCGGCCGCGCTGACAGGGAAGAACTACAATGCCAGGATGCAGAACCTCAAGTACCTCGAGCTTGTTGATCAGGCAGCTGAGAGCATCAGTGACGGAGATCTAGTTGACCGCATGATCCACGGTCCGCAGCAACACTGGAGCCTGATGCCCACACACGCAGTCTTCAGCACTGTCAGGCCAGCAAGCTTCATTGCCGGTATGTTCACCGGCCAGACTGCATTCACGTCATGGCTTGGCAACAACAGCAAGACCGGAAAGCTTGGTCGCTTCGTCCGCGAAATCCAATCACATATGCGTCTCAAGACGTCGGGCGATCACAACGAGATCCGACAACAGTATCTGCCTGTGCTCTGGCACCAACTGGTCAAGCGGCTGGAGGTTGAGGGTAAGGAGGCCGTCCCGGACGTCATCGAGCTCATGGACAGCTACTACCTCACCCGAGAGGACTTTGATAGCATCAAAGAACTCGGCGTGGGGTACCAGTCGGAGGACTTGATCAACCTTGACACGCAGACCAAGTCGACATTCACCCGGATGTAAGTTGCTCATATACCTCCTTAGGGTCGCCGTGACATGACTAACTTGTTTCCAGGTATAACGCGGCATCGCATCCTGTGCCCTTCATGAAGGCTAGCAACATGGACGTAGCCGTGGCCGCGAAGAAGGCCGACAAGGATGTACCCGACTTGGAAGAAGCTCTTGAGGAAGAGGATGAGAACGACGTTGCTGAGCCTGCCGAAGTCGATGAGGAGGAAGAACTCGACCTCAAGAAGGACAAGTACATCAAGCAGCCCAAGGCCAAGGGCGGGAAGAAGACAGCCAAGAAGCCGGCCAAGGCTGCGGATGATGACGAGGACGATGGCGGTAGCAGTAAACCGTCGAAGGCCAAGGCGAAGCCCGCGGCGAAGGGGAGGGGACGGCCGAAGAAAGCTTAGTAGTGCTCGTGGTGCTCCTGAGCAAGGGCAGGGGTTGGACTCATGCAGCATTTATACAGCCGTTTACACATTTAGCTAGCTGTGGAAGGCGCTTTAAGAAACGGAGCGACATCGTTTTTCAAGTTATCATCAGCTACCTAGTCACACATCGAAGCAGAACTAGGCTCGTCCACTGTATGAACCCGTTCTTTTCTTCGGGGAAATGCTAGCTAGCACGGGTTATGGCGGCTATCATGCGTGCTGAATGCCTGTGTTGTTGCCGGCAGAGGCTGTGAACCCCTTGTTGCTGCTCAACCAAATTACCAAGCCAATGCTTTGCACCATGCCATCCACACCCCAGTTTACGGAACGCTAATTACCTAGCGGAGAGAGAGATGTCATGTTAGAGACGCAGCAGTGTATATTTACTCGGCAGGGAACAGCATGGGAAGCCATTTGCAATCGAATGTCACAACCCCTGAAAATGTTATTGGTATCTCCATCCCCGATATCAACAACGTAGTGACGTGGATGCAGTGTGAAACCAAGAGGGCTAGTGCTACCTTATTCATAGAAGAGCCATAATAGAATTTATGAGAAAACTACCGGATATTCGCACCGACAACTTCGGGACATGCCCGGCCCTACCCATTTCGAACTGCTTGCCACTACCATCACGGTGGCGTTGTGCCTTGTCTTGGGACAACGCGCAAGTGTAGTCAAACATAGATATACCGGTGATTTCACATGAAACCAAATGTCGCTTCTGTAAAACAAAAAGGATACAAAAAAAAAAAAAAGGACAAATAGAAAAGGGGGAGCTTCCTGGCCAAGGAAATCCCGCAGGGTGACCAAGTGTGCCAAGAAACAGATGTGACTAAAGTGATCGGCCGAGGCGAAACGGAAGAAGAGAGAAGAAATTGAGGGAATATCAGTCCTTGTTTGAGAGGAAAGTTTGGGTGATGTGTGTTGAATGCTAGGTTGATTTGTTCATTGTAATCTTTCTCACGCGAAGAATCCACCAAGTATGCAAAGTAAAATCGCCGCCAACCATCCCCGTCATTTGCATTAGTAGCGTAATCTTTGTGCGTGTCCGAGGCTCTATATACCCGTCCGAGAGCAACCCGTCATCTCTATCCCTTTTTTTCCGCATTCCATATGCTAAGCAGGTTTGAACCGACATCATGAGAGGAGCATTATACATCCGAGACCAGAAAACAAAAACGCCCGGCCGCCCTGGTCCCAAGATAACGTGGCACGTGCGAACAAATCCAAGAGTGGTAGTAGTACAGGGGAGGAACAGCCTCCCGGAGAGTGAAGTTTGGGGGATCGAAAGCGCCGCTTAAGTGTTCTTGACGACGCCGACCTTGGCGGGCCTGAGGATGCGGCCGTTGAGCTTAAAGCCCTTCTCCTGGGTGTGGAAGACGGTGTTGTGCTCCTTGTCCTGCATGGGGGTCATGAAGGTGGCCTCGTGCTCGTTGGGGTTGAACACCTCGCCGTTGGGGTCGAAGCGCTCGAGGCCGTGCTTCTTGAGCGTCGACAGCAGGATGTTCTCGGTCATCTTGAGGCCGTCGTACAAGTTGACTAGGTCCTGTGTGTGTTCCGTCTTGTTCTCGGGCTTGAGCTTCTCGTGGGGTACCATGGTCAGGGCACGGTCGAAGTTATCGACCGATTCGACCAAGTCCTTGGCGAACTTCTGGATGGCGAAGTCCCGCGCCGCCTTCATTTCGCGCTGTGTCCGGTCTTGCAGGTTGCGGAAGTCGGCCACGGAGCGGAGGTAGCGGTCCTGAGAAGCTGACGCATTAGTATGACCGCCGCTGATAATGGGGGTAGAACTGAGTAGCTTACCTTGAGGTCGCGGACCTCGGCATCCTTCGTCTCTAATTGCTTCTTCAGGGCGGCCTCGGGGCTCTCGGCCTCGCCATTCTCCTTCCCCTCCTCTCCGTTCTTTTTTGCGGCATCCGTTTCGGAGCTGTACCACCTTGTCCTTGAAATGGCGAGTGGTGTCTGGTAGTAGGATTGGGCAATCGCAATGGTTTGCCTCTGGGTGCCGAGTCTGGCAGTGGAGCGGAGGGCTCTGGAAGTGGCCGAAACGGTTTGTCGTAGCATGGTTGTGAATGTGCTGGGAATCTGCTGCTCCTAGAATCAAGGGTCTGTCACTCAAAGTTCAAACTTCAAACTCGCGTGTTGCTCAAGAAATTTTATGGGGGCGAGGTAGCCGGCTTGGCTCCAGGCCCTTTGGCCGACCGGAGCTCAACTTTGCAGGCGGATCATTGACGGGCCGCCACAATTGTGTCGAGGTACCTAGGGGCTGAAGCTTCTGTGGCGGATGAAATAGCGCTGGACCACTCCTGTCATTTGTGGGGCGAATGAACCGCTATATTCACCCCATTGCAGCAAGGGGTGGCCCCATGTGATTCGCTGTGCTTTGTTCCCAGGCGGCCGGTAGGTATGCATTTCTGCCACCATCCTTAGCTCACGCACGCGTCCATCTTCGCAAACACCAAACTTGCACCTCACACCTCTCTCACCAATTCGCTCCTCGCAGCGTTGCATCTATCGCCGCACATTCAAAAGTTCAACATTTCGATATTTACAACCAACAGCAACATGGACTACGACCCGATGGTGATGGATGACGCCGAGGCGCTGGGCCCGGTTGTCAAGATTTCTCAAGTATGTCTTTGTCGCATTATCGACTCCATCCCCGTTTTCGATCTTGGGGAAACAATGTGATCTAAACGAGATCGCGAAACCCCAGGCAGACCCAATCCGTGTCAAGTTCGAGCTCTCGAATGCGGATATCGCCTTCGCAAACTCCCTCCGCCGCGTTATGCTCGGCGAGATCCCCACCATTGCGATCGACCTTGTGGAAATCGAAGACAACAGTTCCGTACTAGCCGACGAGTTTATCGCCCACCGCCTCGGCCTTATCCCGCTAAATGCCGACGGCATTGAGGGGTTACTGTTCGCGAGAGATTGCGACTGCGACGGTTGCTGCGAGCACTGCAGTGTCAGGCTCACCCTTCACGCCAAATGCACCGGAGACGAAAACATGCATGTATTTGCTCGGGACTTGGTACCGACGGGTGAGCGAGTCAATCAGGTACTCGGCACCCCTGTGGTCTCGGATTCCGAAGGACTCGGCCCTCTCATTCTAAAGCTTCGGCCGGGCCAAGAAATCAAGCTCGAGTGCATCGCAAAAAAGGGCATCGCGAAGGAGCACGCGAAGTGGGCGCCATCGGCGGCCATCGGGTTTGAGTACGACCCTCACAATAAGCTTCGCCATACCGATTTCTGGTACGAGACGGATGCTAAGACAGAATGGTGAGCCCTTCCCTCCCAACGATCTCCCTTTACACACCCTGACTTACACAACACAGGCCCCCAAGCGAGTACGCCGCGTGGGAGGAGCCCCCGCAGGAGGGTGAGCCGTTCGACTACGATGCCGTCCCAAACAGATTCTACTTCAACGTCGAGAGCGCCGGGAATCTCCCGCCCGATACGATCGTCAGCGAGGGCATCAAGGTTATTCAGCAGAAGCTTGCCGGGCTCATCCATGAGCTTGCCGATGAGGGCGGAGACGGAATGAACGGCGACTATAACGGCCCCCGGAGCCCAGAGTACGGCACCGGGGCTGACGGGTTTGGTGGGGGGTATACGACGCCGTTTGGGAACGGTGGCAACCAGAGCTCTTGGGGCGGGGCCGGCGGGGCTGGCGGGACAACGCCGTATGGGGCGACACCTTACGGCGGTGGCCAAAACAGCTGGTCGTGAGCGGCTGAGGGTTCTACCGCCAACACACTGTCGTCTCAAGCCCACCAACCGATTGTCTGTGGCTGGCCCTGGCCGCTGCGGATTGCAACTGCCCTACTCGAGCTCACGCGCGAGGTGGGCTCTTGTTCAAACGACGCCCGCCCGGGATCAGGTCACCCGCCTGCCATCCACTAGCAACATAACAACACGCAGCCCATCGAACACTCGCCATCCACTGCGTTTAATTTCCAGAGACTCATGGCAACACAGCCCGCCTATTTCAGGTTGCATGATATGGATATCTCAGCCGGAGTTTGGGGGAGCGGGAAATAAGAGGGGAATTTGGATCTTTTATATTCCGGAAGGCATTGCTCTACGGTACAAGCTTTCTAGCTCTCTAATCAACCAACAACGCGGGTATAGAGAAAAAGGAAAAGGAGGAGGAAATACACAGGCGGGGCAATAAGCTGGACAGAAGATACCACCAAACACGGTTTTATCCAACGCCGGTGCCTGCAATGCTTCTATGCCCTCTAGAAAAACACATCAAACGCCCCCGCTCTCTCTATGATTGCCTGCCCATGACGGTGTATAGTGCTCGTATGCACTCGATAGTCGTCGATAATAACTAGCGTATCCAATCGTAGCTCGTGCCACCGTCGTCTCGTGGGTCAAGCCGCTCGTTACTCGGTTTCATACCGGTTCCTCTATGCCGTTGATCTTTCTATAAACCTTGCGGTGCGACTCTAAAAAGAGAAATGTACAGATCGTTTGTCTGCAAGGCGTATGTTACATTAGCATGAACACTCAAGGTCAAACAGAGGGGGGGCGGCGGGGGCAGAAAACTCACGGTCCCAGTCTCAGAAAACTCGGCACCCAACCCTTAAACATCCACCGCATCCCCTCCTTGGCATACACCTCGCGCAGCACGCCCACAACACCAACATCACCCCCCGTCGCCGACATGACCCTCGTCTTAATGACGTCGATCGGACTCGTCACCGTGGCCGCAACCACCCCCGCCAGGAAGCTCGCACTAAAATGCGTCGCCAGGTTGTCCTGCATGGGGGTCAGACGCAGCAGGGTGCGCTTGAAGACGTCGTAGCTGGCCAGCTGGCTGGCGGTCATGGCGGCGGCGCGGGCGCTGTTGGGCCAGACGCCGCGGAACAGGCTGGCGGCGCCCTCCTCGCGCACCATGCGCACCAGGCCGTCGCCGGCGTGGGCGTAGTTGCGCCGCTGGGCCGCGGGCAGCGCCGCGTCGTGCTGCATGCGCACGTTGAGCACGTCGGCCGCGTTGCCCGCGATGCCGCCGATGAAGCCCGAGGTGGAGGCCATGGCGATGAGGAGGGGTAGTGACGGGGGCTTGGGCTTGCCCGTGGTGGGGTCGGTCTTTTTGGAGCTGAAGCGTGATTTCATCTCCTCGTAGATGCCGAACCGGGTGGTGGAGTAAGTGATTTGCCGGAGGAGGGAGGCGGATAGGCCGTTGTACAGGCCGCGGATGCCGTTGTGCTTGACGATGTGCACAAAGGTGCCGCTCATCGACTTGGGCATGTCGCCCGTCCGGGTTTGGAGGCGCACCTAGGGGTGGGTTGGTCAATTGTCATTATGTTGAGGCGGCGCTTGGGGTTCATACCTTGACTGCGAGGCTGGGTTAGTCTCCGCTGGTTATATCAGGAGCGTTTGCACACTGGATCGTGGGGCTTGCTTAGACTTACCTAGGTCTAGGGGATGTGTTACGCAGGCGGCCATACTACTAGCGCTGCCGCCGAACCAGAAGGGGTAATGCACCGGCCGAACTCTTGCCGGCGAGGGTGTGACCGCCCTGTCCCCATCCCTCTTTTCCATCACCGTGGTCGAGGGCACCACCGCGGGGTGTCCTTCACTCTTGGCTGACTGCATTTTGCCCTGCGGTATCCATGCAGAAAATAAGAGGTTACAAAAGCATTCCGTTTTTAATTATGCGGGGAAAGCGGCCAAAAATAACTCAAATGAAGGGCAGAATATCACAAGCGAGTGGCAGTCCTTATGATATTGAAACAACGCTGGCTGCAACCAAAAAGCTCGACGAACTCATCGCGAAGATAAAAGTAAGATGCAAAGATACGCTATCGGAGTTGGTTCGGCAGCCACGGCAAAGTAAAATCTAAGGGTTTTTCTTTTCGAGCTGGACCGTGCAGGCTGGCTACGTCAGTTTCAAGCCCGCCAAGCCCATGGATCTCAGGGGCAGGGGTCGCCGTCTCTTCACTGGGAAGCGGCCGGCGCTAGATACAGGGTTAGGGTTTACCGGGGATTCTCGCGTTAAAGTTCGCCAAAAACGACGCCTCCTTCTCTTCATCCCTAAGTGTTTGTTGGAGACAACCTAGTCCATTGCTCGTACGAGGCTGGCGTACCTGAGAACCTCCACACTCTGGCTGCCTCTCAAGAACCCTTTGCCCTGGGACCCATTGGCCAATCAAGATCCTACGGGCGCAGCGAATGGCACAGATGCCCGATCCCGGGTCCTTGGCGGGGATGCCCCACCCAACTTTTTCGAGCTGCCTCCCGGAGTGACCTCAACCGAGCCTTCGAAGAGCGATCCTGTTCCCCACCATCAGGCCTCCAGGAGCCGCAAGCCAAAATTCAACATGGTCGGAGCACCGGGAATTGCGAGTGCCCTTTGGCCTCGCGTTAGGAGTCGGTCCAGTATCGCGCTGCTTGTTCGACGAAGCAGTCCGTTGACTAGTCTGTCAACACGGTGCTGGCGGGCAGCCTACTCTTCAGGTTAGAATAAAAGCATATACATGCACTTCCCTCCAGTGAATCAGTCTTGCTGATAGAGACCTGGTGAAAAGAAGCCGCAACTTCCCCTGAAAATGTGACGACGAATCCAAAAACTGTCGAGATCAACGGCCAAAAATATGCGACGGATTCCTGGTTCAATGTCTCCTCCACCGTCCTCTCGTTGGTCTCGCGAAAACTACACCTCCAAACAGATCACCCCGTGGCCATCACACGTAAAATCATCGAATCTGTCTTCCCCGGCCCGACCTACAAGTACTACAATGAGTTCGACCCGGTCGTCTCGACGTACGAGAACTTCGACTCGCTGGGCTTCCCCCCGGACCACCCCGGCCGCGCCCGCACCGACACCTACTACATCAACAAGGACACCCTCCTACGCACCCACACTAGCGCGCACGAGGCGGAGCTCTTCCGGGCGAGCGCGAGCGGCGGCTACCTGCTCAGCGCCGACGTCTACCGACGCGACGAGGTCGACCGCAGCCACTACCCGGTCTTCCACCAGATGGAGGGCGCCCGCGTGTGGGACCGCACCAAGGTGCCCAACGGGGACCTGGCCGCCGCCGTGCTCGCCGACCTGGACCAGCTCCCCAAGCACAACATGAAAGTCGAGGACCCCAACCCGCCCTTCCACCCCGAACGCAACCCCCTCCAGGCGGACCACCACACCCCAGCCGAAGCGGCCGCCGTCGCCGCCCACCTCAAACGCTCCCTCGAGCTCATGGTCAACGAGATCTTCACGCGCGCCAAAAAAGCCGCCGCCGCCACCACCTCAACCACCACCTCAACCAACCCCACCTCCGACCCCACCGACGACGAACCCCTCCGCGTGCGCTGGGTCGAGGCCTACTTCCCCTTCACGTCCCCCTCCTGGGAACTCGAGGTGTTCTACCAGGGCGACTGGCTCGAGGTGCTGGGGTGTGGGGTGTCGCAGCAGGCGCTGCACGCCAACGCGGGCCGGCCGGCCCAGATGGGCTGGGCGTTTGGGATTGGCCTGGAGCGTATCGCGATGTTGTTGTTTCGGGTGCCGGATATTCGTCTGTTTTGGTCGCGGGATGAGAGGTTTTTGGCGCAGTTTCGGGGGCTGGAGGAGGGCGGGTTGGAGGGGTTGAGGTTGTTCGTGCCGTTTAGTAAGTATCCGGCTTGTTATAAGGATGTGTCGTTTTGGTTGGGGGGTGGTGGTGCTGGTGGTGCTGGTGCTGAGGGGGGGGTGGAGTGGCATGAGAATGATTTGATGGAGGTGGTGAGGGATGCGGCGGGGGATTGTGTTGAGGATGTGAGTCTGGTGGATGAGTTCACGCATCCGAAGACGGGCCGGAGGAGTATGTGTTATCGGATCAATTATCGGAGTCTGGAGAAGACGTTGACGAACACGGAGACGAATGAGATGCATGATAGGGTGGTTAAGGGGTTGGTGGGGAGGTTAGGGGTCGAGATTAGGTAGTTGTTGGGGCGGTAGGTCTGCGGGCAATGGTTGTCATAGTTAGTTGTCACGACTACTTGTCTCGACTGTTCATCACGGCTGGTCGTCTCGACTGGCTATCACGGCTGGTTGTCACGGGTGGCTGCCATGGTTGGTTGGCTGGGATAATCCCATCTTCTCACCGCTGCAACCGTTCCGGCGTCGAGAGGAGGTGGCATTGTCATGGGCAAACGGTCGGCCGGACATCAAAACAAGAAGGGCACGAAATCTGGCCCGTCCCGCGACGGCCGGCTGTCTGCTCAGCCACGCCCGGTGAGACGCTGATGAGGGGATCTCTCACCTTCCCCTCCTCTCCCCTCAAAAACCTGGCTATCTTATGGGCCTCTGTAACCGGAAGGGGTTTTGCCGCTGTATGTTGGGGCTGTATTATACTGTACGCTGGACAATAGGTAGACATGGATAGACGGCGATGTATGATATCGGACCCTTGCTCCGGCCGCTCACCTCGTCAATAGACTACCGGGCAGTGCAAAAGTTGTGGAGCCGCAAGTGAGGGGTTCGGGTTTTGGAGGACTAGCAGGTCATCCTGTTACGAGCGGTCACGTCGGGTTATCAGATGGGCTCCCTTGGCAGATTTCGGCGGGCGGATGATCGTTCCTTGGTGTCGTGGATGGCCGTTGCGGTGAGAAGGCGGCGCAGACGGAGATGGCTGGGTTTGTTGGCACTGCCGGGCATCATATCGGCCACCCAATTTGTGAGACAGAGCACCAGGTCGGGAAGATGATAATCATCGTGGGGTAGCTGATTCCACAGGCCTAGCAGCATTGTAGGGCGAACTTGCTCGTCGCCAAGACTGACGATGGCGTTGCTCTCAGTGCCACGAGTTCGACATCTGCTGTGCCTCCCTGCCACGTTTTCGCCGTTGCTGACCATAAGGGAGCTCCAAGCTTATCCGTTCGTTAAACTTGGCCATCAATTACCTTATTTCTCTCTAGTGCGTACAGCAGGGCAGGTCAACGGACGGCTATTATGCTCCTCCGTCGACCTTCCTTGGCGTACATCAGGAGTTACATGCGTTGCATCGGGAGCAGGTTGTAAGAGGCAGGTGAAAGGCCGGTCCCTAACTGCCCCATCTCCGTCTAAAAGGGTTTTTTTTTATCGGAAGCTTAACTAATTCGGCAGGTCTTTGGTTCTCTCCTTGCGAGGTATCCGGCGCCCCTTTGATGAGTTCTGCCGCCTCGCCGTGTCTGACCCGTGAAATTGGTGGCGGCGTGGAAGGCTGAGCAGTGCCATAACATGTGGACACCGAGGCATGACAAAAGTGCCCTGCTCGCCTGAAGAGGCTCAAGAATGTATTCTGTTGAGATGGCGTATTCGGGATGGCAGTGACAATAAGCTCCGTAATTTCGGGTCCAGCCCGGGAGCCTCACTGCGGTTTTGGGCGGAGGCTGTTACAGGAATGCGAGGTTGAGACGGGGCCACCAGTTGGCGACGGATGAAGACCCTGATCCTCATGGCTTTGCTTTGTCGGCTGCTTGTCTGTCAGTGCTGGTTTCCGTCGTCTCGTTGTGTCCCAACGATCGGTCAATGAGGCTGTGCAAGTCGGAAAGAGCGGGCAACCAATCAAGCAACGGAGGGCGCCCATTTTTCTAGCGTCGCAAACGGACATTTTGCCGAGAGATCCACCCTTGCAATCGCTCCACTTGTAACCCTCTTGAGGCTCTTGGCTGCCGTCGCTCGAGTTCAGTGGCAACAAGCGCTGGGGAATTTCACAATCGAGAATCTCACAGCCAACCGCTTCTTGGCCAGGCACAGCAGGATCAAGCAGGAAAGAGAGGCTTTGCAAATTAGGGAGGCAACTTGAACGCGCAAACTTTTCGGTCGAAGCCACGTTCTTTCCAGGGAGCCCAGCAGGTCAGTGCTAAGTGGTCCCGTCTCAGCGACAACTCCGCCTCCTCATCCAACCAGCGGCGGCTTTGCGGCTTGTCAAAACGGCCCGTGATCGACCCGGGGGTTGCTGCATGCATCCAACGCTGCAGCAGAACAATCCGCCAACTCAACTTATAAATCCATCCCGCCGCACCGGGCTCCTTCCGTTTGTTCCATTGTCTGCATCTCGACACCGCTCCTCCAACAAAGCCTAAAGCTTCAAAGACACTACCTAACGGTCGACAAAAGAGACCTCAGAAATAAATACGTTAAATACAACCACGCAGCACATCGTTAGCGGGGCTCCATCGCCACGCACATCATCTACATCACCCGTTGTCAATCCGACCAGCTCGTTCGCACATCCACCGCAATGGAGCAACAACTACAGAGAGATCTGCCTTTCCGGGCAGCGCAGCATACCGAAGAGCAACAATTGTCACCACAACTTCCGCCGTCGCCCACTCGCTCTTCGACGGGCAGCAGCACCCGGTCGCGCAAATCGACGCTGACCCTTGACCTCGCCAACCTGCCCCCGCTGATCAAGCCAACACCACCCTGCAACACGCTGATCTTCACCAACCTCCAATCGCGCGACATCTTCTCTCCGGACAATCTCCAGCAGATTCGTAACCTCATCGAGAAAATTGCCCGCATTCACGCCTTTTCCCCGCTGAAATCTCTCAGCCGCATTATTGTCTCGTTCTACAGCGATAAGGACGCCATTGCAGTACGCGAGATCTGGGACGGCGAGGCCATTATGGGCGACCGTTGCCGTGTATACTTCGGCCAGCCGACGCCGCTCACGACACAACCACACAAACTGGCGCTGCCTGACGCGGGCAAGCTCTTCTTCATCTCCCCCCCGCCGAGCCCGCCGCACGGATGGGAACAGACAATGGAGGACGCACCCAACAAGATGGTGCACGCCGACGACCTAGCCGAAGCGCTGGCCCGGCTGAGGCACCACAACAATCCCAACGGCTCCGATTTGGCCAGCACTATGGCGATGGGGTCGCCGGTGTCGCCGGTCGAGAGCAGTCGGGGCCCGCAGCGGAGCCGCAGCTCGACCCTGGTATTCCAACCGAACCCGGAGCTGGGCGCGAGCCCGGACCTGCCGTGTGTTATTATTCATGACATGACGGATGAGCCCGAGGATATGAGCCCGATTGCGCCCCCGGCGAGCAAGCCGATCATGGCGCATACTTCCCGGCCGCCGGTCGAGTTGATGCACGATGCTTGAAGAGCCGGACGTTAGTCAATGGGACGCATTGTTTCTTGGTTCTATTCTTGTTTTATTTCTTACCATTGCTTTTTTCTTGCGGGTGTACCTTGTTATTACTACGTTTCGGTATGACGGGACATTGATTGGGTTTTGGGTTCAGAGAACGGATGGGCGGCGTTGGGATCTCAGGGTGTGTGCGACAGGAGGCATTGTCGCAGACAAGTATTACTGGATTCGTAGGGCAGTTTCGGAGTTGCGCGGTCACACAAAAACATTGCCATGGTGCATTGTACAACGGTTTAGAGCAGATCAATTAGCTCGATCTAGTTTCGCAATAAAATTGTTGCAGCATACCTTCATCCCAGCAGGTCGAAATGTAACAAGAGTCCGGGCCCCAATCTCACCCACATCCCGTCGGAATCAAGAGCCGAGTAGTGTGTAATGCTCAACTCGCCAACGTTTCACATCCTTCTTCCTCGGATCTCTAACTTACAACGACCCCA
Organism: Chaetomium tenue; assembly: GCF_020726465.1. Classification (NCBI taxonomy): domain Eukaryota; kingdom Fungi; phylum Ascomycota; class Sordariomycetes; order Sordariales; family Chaetomiaceae; genus Chaetomium; species Chaetomium tenue. The sequence goes on along the minus strand of NW_027117334.1, from coordinate 866,815 downwards.
CAGGAAGCTGGGATCTGCCTGAACCACACCCACCCGGTAGCTCACCGCAGGTTCTGTAACAGCATCGATCCTCGTCTTGTAACCCTCAGCCACACGATGCACCCCGAAACTGCCCCTCGCGACGTCCAACACCGCCCCCGGGAGATTCTGCCTCTCGGACTGCCTACCGAACGGCAGTAGGCAGATAGATCATCGGCGTAGTTCTCTTACTACCCTGCCTAACCTACCTCAACGGCTGTGTTCGCCCACCAAGCCAACGGGGGTGCGACACGGCACCGTTGGCAATGAAACGGGTCGTTCACAAGTCCATAAGCTAAGGTAGAATGAGCCTCATGTGCGGGTGAATTGTAGACAGCCTGGGCAGTCACGATGACTCGATAGAAGGCTGAGCGCTCAAAAGTAGTGAGCTGTGGTGGGAGTTCTTTAGCCCGATGGCTGTGATTATCACGGAGCCTGCTTGCTTCACATCGACAGTCGTCGTCGGCATGGAGCCTGAGATCGGGGATGTGTTTGTGGACGTTTCTATCTTGTGGACGACTAGGCTCTGATCGGTTCTCAGCCCTAGGATAATCAAAATAACAGCATTCTCGGGGTTGGGATTCGAGGCCAACTCGGCGAGCTTAGTGAGTGACTTGCACATTCGGTATGTGGGTTGTGGTGCGAACATATCAAGGTTACATAGATAAGGTTTAATGGTGTGGGCGGGAGCCGTTGGCCCGTGGGAACGGATCGAGTTGGTGGGTCTGTCTACAGGTCCGGCACATGGCTCCACTCGCCGGACCAGGGTCCTGTAAATTTTCAGAGATGGCTACATTTCGTCTCCTTCCTTTGCAGCAACTTGCCCGCCAGCCTCTACCCAATCGATATATTTTGCTTTCTTGGGTTTTATACGATGGATTGCTCCTGCCGGATAACAGCATTGAAGATTTTCGTCAGGACCATCGCGCAAATCCACGTCCCTCTCCGCACTACGACACCACGTGCCACCCAATATCGAGCTCTCTCAACTCAGCCCAACCGGGCACACACTCAACAGACAAGCTCCATACTTGCCACCGCACCTCGAGCGTTGCACACGTCATGCGCGAGGGACAGGGCCTGGCAGGCGCCGAAGCCTTTCCAAAGAAGAGGTGGAGGGCGGAGTGTCCAAAACAACCCACTAGCGAACTCCCACGCATCCGAACCGGTCGCCAACGATCCTTTCAAACAGCTATCCCAGAATGACTATGCCAGACCAACGGCAAGGCCTCAGCCATACAGGTCGAAGACAGGCGACTCCGGCGGCCGTGAACAGCGATACAAACCGGCGGGAGGTGCCAGGAAACCGAGGCGGCCCAACCCGGAATCGAATACTCGGGGTGGCAACTGGGCTGAACCCAATACCAAAGAACCCTGGAGGGTCCAGAAGGAGGCCCTGGCAAAAAAGTTCCCGGAAGGCTGGAAGCCGCGCAAGAAGCTGTCGCCCGACGCCCTAGTCGGTATCCGGATGCTGCACCAACAGTTCCCCGATGAGTACACGACCGAGACGCTGGCGCAAAAATTCGAGGTGTCGCCCGAGGCGATCCGTAGGATCCTCAGGTCGAATTGGGTGTCGGACCCCGAGAAGGAGGTCGAGCGGCAAGAGCGGTGGCACAATCGCGGCAAGCAGGTCTGGACGAAATGGGCGGCGCTGGGCAAGAAACCGCCCAGGAAGTGGCGCGCCGAGGGCATCGTCCGCGACCCCATCTGGAACACGCCACGGGGTCCGAACCAGAAAGACAAGACCGCTCGCGCTGAAGCGCAGCGGAGGGAGGCGCAACGGAGGCTTGCGAGTGGGATGATGGGATGAACCGTCACGACATACGACACACGGGGAGGGATGGTTGGCTTGTAAATGGCGAAGGGCGCAACCACCCCGAACGCAGAACCAACCCACGGCGCTGATAGCTGTGTGTTGATGTTGTATTATTGTACTATTAAGCGGGGGTGTACGGATTACGATGTATGAGAGCGTGCGTGCCTCCTATGGCCGCCATGTCTTAGGGAGTTCTGCCGAGAATGGCTGCCCCTCTGTCAATCAATTCGGTATCACCGAGGCAACCAACCCACCTTACCTAAAGTCGACGTCTCGTCGGTCCTTCTATCTGTTATGATTCTCCCATAAGACATCCAAAAGCTTGTCAACGTGGTCCGAGCCCCCTTGTGCGGTCCCGAGTGACAGATATTCCTTGTCCGGTACTCGAGCTGCTCGGTTAGGGGTGTCATCTCGCTGGCTGCAGGCTCGGCCCGCACTAATGCAACCTCGCGGCTCATCACATTGGTGTGTGGGAAATGGCATCGGACCTGGCTCCTTTCGCCACGATGGGCCACCATGTGGCTGCGAATTTGTGTCTGTCTCCAGCTGGGCAGCTGTGTTTCCACTGAATAGTGTACACAATATTGTGGGATGCACTGTGGCTTGTGTGACACAGACGGACCAGGTGGTGGGAGGTTGTCCGGATCTTCCTTTTTTGTTTCCTCTTGTTTTTTCGGTCGGAGCCACTGAGCATCCAGAAAACTGGCTAGCCCCACTGATAATCGTCCCAAACGGGAAACAAGCTGGCGCAAATCTGGATAGTGAGACGCACGGGCCATACTTTCTACCACAAGCTCTCCCCTGCGCGACCAGCCTGAACCCACAACACAAGCCTAGGAGAACAGGGCCCAACAAAAGGCCTGGGACGAGGCTTGCTGGAGATCGCAGCTGGGCACCGGGGGTTTGGTGTTTTTTCTTCACCATCCCAGATCCAACGGCGTTTTCGCGACGCCTCCACGCAAATGTCGTGCACCGAATCTAAACCCTAATCGACATCGGCGCCGGGGCAATTGAGTTTGTCTCGCTGCACGATCTTCATGTCACTGTAAGCTCCAAAGTTGTTTCCGTGCCCAACGACTGCATCGTTATGAGATACCCGGCGCCTCCTGCATGGCCATGCATCGGGCGCTTTCTGACCCGCAGATGCTGATTCTGTGCGTCTGTACCTGTAGCTTTCAAACCGCCGTTCTGCCTCCATCATTCCTTTGAGCAGATTCGCGCGAGACACACACATTCCAGACTCGATTCGATTCTTTCTTTCCTTTGCTACGCTCCTTCTGCCTCCGGTTAACTACTACTACCTCGTCACGGTCACACACCGACTCTTTCCCCGCCGATTATATGCTCCGACGCCCTCGTTCAGCCCCTTCGATTCACCCTCCGTCCCCGCTTTTTGGGTTGTTCTGAGCAGTCAGTCCATGGCGAAGAGCGATGGCATCCACTCCCTCAAACCGGACTAAGCCTACACCGTCCAACTCCCCGTTTGTCTCACGCCCCTCCCGGGCTTCGATTCGACCCCGAGCCTACTACGACTCCTGCCTCTCCCTGCAGCGCGTGGTCGGCACCACCTGCGGCTCGCCCACCGGCTTCGACACGGTCCACTCGTCCTTCGCATACATCGCCGGCGGCGCCGTGGTTGTGGTAGATGTCTCTGGCGAGCACTATGCGCAGCGCTTCTACCGAGCACGCCCCACCGCCGTTCCCCTCCTCAGCGTCTCCCCCACCACGAACAATTCGTCCACGCCGATCTCTACACCAAAAGCCAACGATAGCAGAAATAGAGCTGCTGCTTCTTCTCCCAGAGACTCCCTCTATGTCGAGTGGCCCGACTCGCCCACCTCCAAGACCTGGACCAGCCGCGAACGGATCAAGGCGGCGACTTGCCTGGCCCTCAGCCGAGATGGGCGGTACCTAGCCGTGGGCGAGACGGGTTATGCCCCTCGTGTGCTCTTGTTCAACCTACAGGATGCCTCTTCCGACGTACCCCTTGTGTCCATCAGCGAACACACCTTTGGGGTCAAGGCTGTGGCTTGGTCTCCCGACACAAAGTACCTGGCGTCGCTAGGGGCAGCAAATGACGGGTTTCTCTACTTGTGGAAGGTCGACTCCCGGACCGGTGCGGTGAAGCTGTTTCAACAGAACAGGTGCACCGCGTCCGTGAAGGAGATGGTGTGGATGGGCAACAATGTCATCACACTTGGTGTCCGCCATGTCAAGGTGTGGAGGGTTGAGGAAGGGTTGGATATAACGCCCATCAAAACGAAGTTCTCAAACGAAGGAGCGGCCCCTGCGCCATTGCCGGCTCAGAAGCCGTTGCCGGGCAGAAACATTCTGCTCGGGGCGATGCTGGACGAAACGTTTTCCTGTGCGCTCTCAATATCAGACGAGAAGGCTATCATCTGCTCCGAAACGGGCTGTGTCTGCTTGCTCGATGATACCAACAAACAAATGAAGCTGTCGAAGGCGGTAGAGGTCGATTTCAGCGTCACCTGCGTCTCTCGACGAGGAGAAGATATCCACGTCGGAGGAAAAGAAGGTCAGCTTGCCATCATAAGCCTTGAGGATATATTGAGCGGCCGCTCCGAACCGACCATCCGCACTTCGGCAATGGCGGCCGGTCTCGTTGCCATGGGGTTTTTGGCCGAGAACCTTGTCACCATCGACACCAGGCGATCGATCGATATCTGGAGTGCGGACTACACGCCCGGCAACTCCCTGGGCGAGAAATCACACATTCCTATCCCGGGTCTCGGTGACCCAATTGTTGGGGTACAGCCGTTATCCGCATCAAACACTCTCGACGCCAGTTTCTTTACGTGGTCCGGGCTTGGCAGGGTGACCATTTGGAATTTGGGCGGCATCATAAAGTCGTCTTTTGACATACCAATTGAGCAGGTGGACACAAGCGCCGAGTCTGGTCCTGCGAATCAAGTCGTTGTGGTGAGAGCCACAAACGACGGGTCCCTTTTCATAGCCGGAGACAAACTAGGCGTCCTCCGGATTGTTGAGGTTTCCACCGGAGAGTGTTTGCTGGAAACAAAGGCACACTCTTCTAACTGCCAGGACATCACCGTCCACGAAGGCAAATCGAGATTTCTCGTGGCCTCGTGCGGGCGAGACCGGACCGTTCAGCTGTTTCACCGCTCGTCTGCCGGGGTGTTCGAGCACTTCCAGACGCTCGAGTTCAGCGCCAAGGTGGTCCAGGTCCTGGTACCGAACGAGGACAAGGTCCTGACGTGCTCCCTCGACCGGACTCTCCAAATACACGACTTGGTGAGCAAGGAGGGCGAGCCCGACGTCTTGGCAGCCATTCCGTTCAAATCGGTCTCCTTGAAGGCGTCTCCGTCCGCAATGGCCGTGACGACCGACGAGAAGGCGGTGTTTGTGTCTCTGCTGGATCGTTCTGTGTGCCAGTACGACTTCGGTAACGGGCGGGTTCTCGGCACGTTCAAGTGCAACGACGAATCTGGGCTTGACTCGGTCGTGCTAGAGTCATTGACCCACAGTCAGTCCGGGTCCAATGACCCCCCTTTCCTTCTCGGCATTTCCAACACGGACAAATCCGTGCGAGTCTATGACACCCAAGCAGGCTGTTTCATGGACCGCGAATGGGGCCATACCGAGGCCATCAACGGCGCCGTCCTCATCGACGGTGAAGAATCCGGCCGTAAGGTCGTCAGCGTGGGCGAAGACGGCACAATCATGATCTGGGCCCTCGACTTCGACGACTCAAGCAACGGATCACAAAGTCGCGACCCGTCGCCAGAAAAGGTCCCCCAGCCGGCCTCTACCCGCCCTCCGTTGCGGCGAGTTCTTTCCAAAGCGGAACTAGCCGAATTCCAACGCCCATCTTCAGCCACCGGGCCCCCTAGCTCAAGTACAGGACGTCGTTCGCCTCCCCGTCCCTCACATCGGCGTCCCGCCAAATTTCAGCTTCCCTTCTCGTCCCTCCGGACCCCGAACAGCAACAATAACAACAACAATAACAACAACAATAACAACAACAATAACAACAACAATAACAACAACAGCACCCCCGAAAAGCAAACGACCTCTCCTACCAACACCACCAGCATGATCATAATAGACGACACCCACGCCCGCACCCCATCTCGGCGACCGTCTTCCGGCGCCGGCTCCCGCTGCTCCGACGACAGCCCTCCGCCCGAAAGTCCCAAAACCCGCTCCAAAATGTTCCGCCGCCCGTCGCTCCCCGCCCTCGGAGCAACCCCACTATCCACGTCCAAGTCACGCAAAAACTCCAGCTCGAACCAGCGCGGTAGTGGTGGAGGCGGCGGCGGCGGCGGCGGCAGTGGCGGCGGGAACGGATATGGCTTCGGGACCCTCAGCATGGCGACGGAACAGACCTGCCGGCAGCTGCGCGCGTACCGCAGGAAGCTGGCATCGGCCGACTCCATCCACGGAGATGTGCTGGCCCAGCTAGATGCCGAGCTCCGGCTGACGGCGGCCGCGCTGGGGGAGCGGGCTATCAGGAGCCGCACGGGGAGCGGACATGGCAGCAGTACCAGCCATCGCGGACACGGTGACCGGCGCGGGGATTCTGGAGGCGGCAGCCAAGGCGATGTCAGCAGCGGCGGCAGCGGCAAGGTCAGCGAGACGATCCTCAGCGGCCTGCTGGACCAGTACAGCGAGCGCCTGGTCAGCATGCTCGACGAGAAGCTCCGCCTGCGGCTGAGCGAGGAGGAGAAGGACTCCCTGGCGGCGGCGAGGGAGCGCCCGCGCACCGCCGGGGAAGGGTCCAACGCCTCTTTTTCGGGGGGGAGTATTGGTGGCGGGCCCGTTTGTGATGAGCCCGAGTCTGTGTGAGAGCAGATGGAGGCGGAGACGGCGGTAGCCGGCAGGGCTGCTGCTATATAATACTTAATTTCGCTCGCGCGGGATGAGGCGCGGCGGCGGCATCGAGGCGATAGATACCCCTTTTTTTGCTGCGGGTCATCGCTTCTGACATTCTTTTTTTTTGTCTCTCTCTCTTTCTACTGTACCCATATCATATCTCACTGCACACATTCTGGCGGCGGCGCGGAGTTCTTATTTTTTATACTCTCTTTGCATTCCCTCCTTATTTTCCTTATCTCACTCTCTTTTTTATACTACTACTACTTTCTGCTACTACAAGGTTGGGACAAGACAAAGACAGGCGGTCTAGGGCGGCGGTGGATAGGCGTTTCTGGACTGGACTGGATTGGACTGGACAGGACTGGCCCCGGTGGGTGGGTGGGTGGGTGGTATGCGCTTGGTTGAATGGATTGATCCATGGATGGATGGATGGATGGGTCGTGGTGGCTCGCTCTAGAGGATTGGAATTCATTCGGGGGGTTGGTTGTTAGATGCTCAGAATTAGACGCGCGTGGTGGGTGGTGATACCAGTGATGGTGGATAGGCGGTGAATTGAAGACAAATGCGTTTGATCGGTTTTGTGGAGGGTGTGCTGCTGTGAAGTGGGTGTGTGCGCTTGCTTGATATGGGGTACTTCTCGAGGTGTGCCCGGGGATTAGGTTGAATTGTGTTGCCGCAGGTTGCATCATGCCCATCCACCTAGCTTGGGGTCTGACTCTGCTGCTCTGAGAAGTTCCGAGAGCAACTCAGGGGTGTGTATAAACTAAGTTCGACTGTTTTGGCCACGTGTGTCTGTTTGTCAAGGTCGTTTAGGAAGGTTAAGTACTTCAACACGTTGGAAAAGCACATAGCACGTAGGGGTGTCGAAGAGCTGCTGCTCTACTTCTATACAATCGACCCTACTATTGACATGTCCCTAACCCAGGAGTTCTACGACAGGAACAGGTAAGTTAACATGACCCTAGGAACCAGGAGTTCTCAAGAGCTCACCAGCAGCCCATGTGCTCATGTTATATGCGCAGGGCCGCTAGTTGGATGTTTCTTTGGCGTAAAGTATTACCAGGCTGGCCTATCTCTGACCAACGACTAGTCCAGTGGTCTTTTTGGTCGCATTATGGGACGGCCGGTTTCAAAATAGTCTCCAGAATCTCCCGTGTCGATTGCACTACCGCATTTTGAGAACAGAAATGGTAGAATTGTATAACCAACCGGGTGGTCATAAACGGCGAGGCATATGGCTACTAAATCTCAATTCATGTTGGTTCGACCTATCGCTGCCGACTCCAGGACTCCAAAGCTGGAGTATTAACACCCTCCCCTTATATTGTAAACGGCTTGTTCATAACGCTTCGTAGCAAAAGCTAAAAACAAAATAAATCAATAATCGTAATACCCCTGAAAGTTCAACCGAAGCTAAGTCACCCCTCCTCCTCCCTCCCACCCCCCTCATCCGCCCCCTCCCCATCCCGCCGCGTCGCCTTCTCCAGATTCGACCACCTCGCCTCCGCCGCGCGCGCCCTCACCTCCCTAGCCGTCAACCCCTCCGCACTCCCACTCCCACCACCACCACCAAGCACATACGTCCCCCCCTCCCACCCCCCATGATCCATAACCATCCCCTCCTCCTCCCCCTCCCCTTCGACCCCCCTCTCCGGCGCAAACCCCCCCTCCCCCACCGCCCTCCCCCCATGCATCCAATCCCCCCTCTCCACCTCCCCCTCAATCTGGCGACACAGCGCCCAAAAATGCTTGTCATGTTCCGAATGCACATTGTGCGCCAGCTCGTGGCACAGCGTCTTGCGGATGGTGCGGTAGTCGCGCCAGCCGTCGTACGCGTCGGTGCGCAGGCGGAGCTCGACCACCTCGCCGCGGTTGCGGTTGAGCCCCAGGATGCGGGTCACCCCCTCGTGGCTGGCTGACGTCGCGCTGGCCGGGTCCATTTCGGTGAGCAGCCCGACGGAGAATTGGTGCTTGTGCATGGTCGCGCGGATGCCGGGGTCGGCTTTGAGGCGTTGGAGGAGGGCGAGGCTGCGGGAGGGGTTGGGGAGGTGCGGGAGGGCGCGCAGCGTGTGGAAGGTGTGGGTGAAGGAGGCGGTGGTGCGTTGTTGCGGGGCGGGGAGGCGGGCGTAGCGGGCGCGGGCGAGGGCGCGTTTGGCTTGCCAGGTCTCGGCGGCGGTGCGTTGGTCTTGGAGGGTGCTGAGGGCGGAGGTTTGGGGGGCGAGCAGGCGGAGGGTGGTGTGGTGGAGCGTGGAGAGCGGGAGGGCCGAGTCGTCCGAGGGGGTGTAGATGGATTTGAGACCCGGTTGGCGCTTCTCTAGGAGGGCTTTGGCTTTGGACCAGTCGTAGGAGGGGAACTCGAGGGAGAGGGTTAGGAGGAGGTGCTCGAAGGTGTCGGTTGGGGAGAAGACCCATTTTTGGGTGTGCTTCTCGGGAGGGAATTTGAGGGTTATCTCTACAGAGGCCTCGTCGGCCTCGAGACTCATAGAGTCGGGTGGTGAGTCTTTGGTTGGCTCTGCGGAGTCCATGATGGACAACAGGTTCAGGCCTCGTTGACTTCTTGTCTATCTCGGATGATGCGGGACTGAGTTTGCTTGGGGAGAGTTCGTGCGTTGACTCAATGAGCTGCCGTGGAAGTCTTGGTGTAGGCTGCAATGAGTCGCAACTCTTGTAGTTCTCTAGCGCGGTGATGGTTGACGCTTCAACACCTTGGCATTATTTACAGTTGGGGTTTGGTGGAAGAGGCTATGACATTTAAATGGATCGGTTATGGTACGAGAGTCATAGTCCAAAATCTGTGTTAAGAGTTACGATATCAATTTGTTGCCTGGTCATTTGTAGTACGTTGTTGTCAACTATGAGTTGAGCGAATGTTCGAGACGGGATTGCCTGCTTTGTCATCTCAATCGCCATCACGCGGCTGTAATTGGCAACTCCGAAAATGCCTTGCGCCACTTGCGCTGCCACTCTTGGTGTTCAAAACGCCGAAACCAATTCATCTCAGCATGGAACAGATAAGATGACAACTCATCTCGAGAGTCGTTAAACTTGAGTTTGGGTTAGTGTATTGGTCTGGGCGCTCCCAGTTGGTGGACTGTTCTCCGTATTTAAGAAGTCCGAAGTTTACCGCCTTTTCGGCGCTTTTTCGGCACGCACTCCCAATTAAGGGATTTTCCTCTCTTATAGCTACTTTACCATTTTTCTGCCCCTTCACCCCCACCTTTCCCCCAAGTTCGGAACTTTCTGTGACGTGCGTGAAGTGCAAGCCACTCCCGATGCCGTGGTGTTCTGAGACGGCGCCAAAATCGAAACAAGGAACGATCCACATGGTTGTGTTTGAGAGGCTAGTCACAATTACTTGGCTTGCTTGGTCGCCGAATGGGGGAATAATTCCTCCCTCAGTTCGATCCGTTTTTCATCTCAAGACCCTGAACGATCTACGCAGTGCGGGGCAACGGCCGCCAACGCCTGCCGCCAACGGTTTGTGGTTTGCTGCTCGTTGGCGTGCAATGAGACGCAAACCTGCCGTGTTACCCGCGCCGCTGTTGGGTTGCTGATGGGTTGCTGATGGGTTGCTGATGGGTTGCTGATGGGTTGCTGATGGCATGCCTTCCTTTCCGTCCCGTCGTATTGAAGAAGGTGGGTGCCAACAGTGCTCCCATTTACCTCGTATCTCGCTGTTTGCCGGTACCTGCATCCACACATGCACAGGTTTTACCTTCTCGGTTGGGTACGCTTAGCTTAACCGGGTTTAGAGCCTTCACGAACACCGATAGAAGGAGAATGTGGGGCTCTTGGGGGTCAATTTCCCCTGGCATGCACCGCCAATCAGAACAGGCATGTTGGTCGATTCTGGGGTATCCAAGCACGAGTAGCGCCGCTAAGCTCGCTTTGGGACCTCCCTCGACGACCGCCCCTTCGCCCTTCGTGTTTCTGGCTGATGAGGGAGCTCTCCTTCCTCGAATTCCTCTTTTCCTTCAAGCCCGTTTCTCGTTTTAATCCTCCGAACACTCGCTCTCGTTGGATCTGAGGAAGGAATCGCATTGCGCATTTCCTTCTGAATTCTTGTCGCTCCTTTGACATAACATTTCGGTTTCTTTAATTTTGCGCATTTGCTGCCGCCGCCCGCTTCCCTATTATTTTCGAATTCAACGCCACCATATTCTGCATATTGCCTTGTTCGACCTTGACAGATCGTCTCTGATTCAGCCATGCTTGTATGTGCCACCATGGGGCGCCGCCCTCGCTATTTTTTTCATGCGCCCGATACGTGCTGCAACTTGTTGGATTGTTGGATCGCGATGCTAATATCTCATGCAGCTTCACTCGGCGCTCGTCGCGCTTGGCGCGACCGTCGTCGCGGCCGTGCAGCCATTGGAGGTCAAGGGGCGGGACTTTATCAACCCCACGACCGGTAACCGCTTCCAGGTTGTTGGTGTCGCCTATCAGCCGGGCGGTTCTGCGGGCTACGACAAGAAGGCCGGCCGCGACCCTCTGAGTGACCCGGATATCTGCATGCGTGATGCCGCCCTGCTGCAGATTCTTGGCGTCAACACCATCCGCGTTTACAATGTGAACCCTGATGTGAACCACGACAAGTGTGCTAGCATTTTCAACGCCGCCGGCATGTACATGGTCGTCGACGTCAACTCGCCCCTTGTCGGCGACTCCCTGACGAGCTGGAACCCCTGGGAGTCGTACTATGCCGCCTACCTCAACCGCACTTTTGCCGTTGTTGAAGCCTTCAAGGACTATCCCAACACCCTGGCCTTCTTTTCCGGCAACGAGGTCCTGAACAACGAGGATACCGGCGCCACCGTCCCCCCCTACATGCGCGCCGTCACTCGCGACATCAAGAACTACGTTAAGAAGCACGTTACGCGCCCCATCCCGGTCGGCTACTCCGCCGCCGATGTTCGCTCCATCCTGTTCGACACGTACAACTACTTCCAGTGCTCCCTCGATGGCGATGACGGTGATATGAGCATGGGCGACATCTTCGCCCTCAACAGCTACAGCTGGTGCGGCGAGAGCAACTTCGAGAAGGCCAAGTACGACCAGCTGGTCACCGGCCTCAAGGGCGCCACCGTGCCTGTCTTCTTCTCCGAGTACGGCTGCAACACCCCCTCCCCGCGTGTCTTCACCGAGGTCGGCACCATCTACAGCTCGAAGATGTCCGACGTCTTCTCGGGCGGCGTCGTCTACGAGTACACGCAGGAGGACAACAACTACGGCCTGGTCGACATGAAGACCGACGGTTCCGCCAAGCTCAGGAGCGACTTCGTCTCCCTCAAGAACCAGTACAGCAAGCTTGACTTCGCCGAGATCCAAGGCCAGAAGCCTGCCTCGACCTCCAATGGCAAGCCCCCCGCCTGCGAGACCAAGCTCATCACCACCAAGGGCTTCAACTCCAACTTCACCCTCCCCGTCCTGCCCCCCGGCGCCCAGGAGATCATCGACGAGGGTGTCAAGCCCACCCCCAAGGGCAAGCTCGTCAAGATCACCGACTGGAAGGTCAAGTACACCGTCAAGAACCCCGACGGCTCTACCATCACCAACCTGTCCGTCAAGCCGCTGGCGGATGACGACATCAACAGTATGGCTCCCCCCCCTTGTGTGACTTGATTGAATTACCTCAGCTTACTGATAATTTCACCCCACCAGGCCCTGGCTCCAACACCGACTCCGGCACCGACACCAGCACCGCCGGCACCCAGACGTCTGATGCCAGCACCGATGGTACCGAGACCGATGCGCCCACCCCCAGCGACAACGCTGCTGCTGGTCTTGCTGCTGGCGCCCTGCCCGCTGCCGTTCTGGGCGCCTTTGCCGTCCTGGCTGCCCTCTAAGCTCGGAAAGCTTGCTTACCTAAGCTTGGGTGGGTGCTGTGTCCGCGGCGGAACGGGGTTGATGGGTCGTTATTAGCTTACCTATCTTAATGGCTGGGGTTGTATATATCCTGTAAGGGAATGGACGAGAGGTGCGTCGACGGGGAATTGGGTTTGATTGTGTTGTGCGTTGTTCGTTGCTGTTGCTGTCTTTGGTTTTGACACGCGGTTTCTGTCATCATGGTCATTTATGATATGATACCATTTGTTGCGTTTGTTCTTTGGTTTGCCCTACGGGGCTGCCTGCGTGCTTGCTTGCTTGTGCGGTTGTATATAATGGTGGAGAGCGATGGAGCGTTTTGAGAAAGGCATACGTTGTTGCTGGATAGACAGATGCTCGAAGGACATTTGTGGTACATACATGCCTTGTAATATCCCTTTCAGTCTGTGGAAGAATTCCGCGCTGTTTTCAAAGTATCTCGCGGTTTTGGTTTTTACAAGATACACCGTTCCAGCTCTTCGAAACAAGAATGGAGATTGCGATAAACGATGTGATGTTAAGCCTTTGATTCACACCTCTTCTCCCTGGATAGATTGATGGTCTTGGAAGACAGCCACCTGATGACCAGTTGCAATCCACGCTGGGTATGTTCAACAGTATCCTCTCCAACGTCGACTATTATGGGAACAGACAACAATCCCGGATGCTTGTTATTCCGTGAAGTGATCAGAGCAACACATAAAACAGCCCGAAAGAACGGCACGGCATGGTAGGCATCTGAACTGCTGTATTATACTTTCTATTGGGAATCTCTCTTCCCGTGGGTAAAATGCGCCGTATATAATCATCAGACGGCCAGGTGAATAACGTCAGTTCTACACCCCCAAGATACCACCGCCCCCTTAAGCCTTGAACTCCTCCGCCTTGCTCTCCTCCCACTTGCCGGGGATAAGGGCCAGGGGCACGATGCCGCTGACGTGCATCTCGGGGCCAAAGATCTTGGCGTTGAGGCCCAGCTCCTGGGTCGCCGCCTTCATGTTCTTGAGACCCTCCTGGTAGTTGGGGCCGGCACGGCGCACCCAAATCTGGACGTTGTGCTCGTTAAGCGTGTTGGCATACTCGCGGAGCGCCTTGATAACGCCCTTGAATGTGCTGGCAACGTTGGTGAAGTTGGCGATACCGCCACCGATGAACAGGACCTTGCCCTTGGGGTTCATGGGCGCCCGGAGCATGAGGTCGAGCACGGTCCGTGCATAGTGGTATGTCTGAGACTCTGTGGGAGCACCGGAGTACTCGCCGTAGTTGGCCAGCTCGTCAGCGAAGCCGGCCGAGGCAATGGCATCGGCGTACACGACCGAGGCACCACCACCGGCAACGAGGGTCCAGATCCTGCCGTTCGGGTTCAGGACCGTCAACTTGAGTGATGCGCCGGTCTTAGCATCGAGCTCGGCAATGTAAGCCTCCTCCTTGGTAAGCTCACGACCGAAGGGCGCGGGGAACTCAATCGGCGGGCCGGCATCAATGTTGACGGTGCCGCTGCTGCTCGTCGGGGCGGTAATACCCAGAGCCGCCGGGGACCTTGCGATAGCCCACTTTACACCGCACTCGAAGTCTGCTGTTTGATCGAGCTTGGCCGCGAGATCGAGGAAGTGAACCGACGCGGAGGTGGCATCCTCGTTCGGGATCACGACGAGAGGGTTAATTTCAAGGTATGTGAACTGGCAGTCAACGTAGACGGCATAGAGGCGGGTAACTGTACAAAGGTAAGCGGTTATACATGAAATAAGGGGTTTTGAGAAAGACTGACTGAAGTCAACCAGGACGTTGTGGACGCCCTTGGGGACCTTGCTCAGGAGAGTGGAAGCGATTTCCTCGTTTGAGGGGTATTGTGTAAGGTCGACGGGAATGAGGAGCTTCTCGGCCTTCGCGTCGACATCGCCGACATCAACACCACCCTCGTGGGTGAAGAGGATCCAGTCGCCCTGAGACAATTGTCAGCACTGAGTGTTTTGTAAGTGTTGGCGGTGTTATGCGCGTTTCCGGGTTTGTGGGCCGGTTATCCACATCACAATGCGGTTTAGCCTCCGTTCGTCCGTGACGGCTCGGCAGCATTTTCCAAGCGGGTGTTGAAAACCCCCGTCCAGAATGCGCCCGTTTGCACAGGGATTTCCGAGTATAAAGCCTCAGAAACACCCGCCGGATCATGCATATGTTGCATTTTCCTCCCACATCATCTTCATCTTCCACTCCTTTTTGGTATGCGATCCTTTATACCGTCCCCAATTAAGTGCTTGCACTCGCAAGTGGGGGTTCGTTCGCGAATCAAATCTCGTCTGCCGCCAAGAACGGGCTGAACTGAAATCGGTTTACTTACATCGCGGACTGAGTTGATCTATCGAGGCGTTAGCCATGGGTTCGACAATTTCACCGGGACAGGGCGCAACTCACGTTGATGTAGTACTCGGTGCCGTCGGGGTGCGGCACGAAGGGCTCGACCAGGAATTGCCGGAGAACGCCCTCTGTGTGCTCAACCTTCTGCACCTTGCCAGCGCGCTCAGCAACCCACGCCTTCGCCTCGGGCCAGGTCTTGTTGAGAGCAAGCAGGCCGCTCTTGCCACGACGCTTGATGAGCTGATCTGGCTTGGCGACGAACTTGGCGCCCTGGTGCAACAGCCACGGGTATGTGATCTCGGCCTGGTCCAGCACGGCGTTGACGTCCTTGTCCTCGGGGAAGTGGAGGGATGCAAGCCTGGGGGGCGCGTTGTGCTTGGTCGGGGGCGGGAGGGTGCTGGGCTTGATCACCGGAGCACGGGTGAGGTGGTAGTTGATGATGGCCTTGCCATCGGCCTCGGTGATGCTCTTCGCGGACATCTTGCTAGTAAGTGGGCAACCTTGCTCTTCTCTTCAGTTTTTGCCGGGTTGGCTATTTCTACTCAGACCGTCAGCGTGGTCCTCAAACAGCTCCCCAGCGGTGCGCGCGAGTTCGCGGGTAGCCGAGTACGGAGATTGGCAGGCAGAATCAACCAGAGAGGGCGATGCTGTTCCGACCTCAAGTGAGGGGCAATTTACCTGGATGGGAAGTCTCAAGGGATAGGATTGCTGGAAAGTCAACGCGTGTACGCGGGGGGATTCGCAGCAAGTGAAGTGAGGGAGGAAAAGGAAGTGGATGAGGGCGAGGATTGGTCTCGAGATGCAGCTCCCTTGGGAAAAAGACGAGGACCGACTCCGAACCTTGGCTCGGGCAGAACACTCAGGGCAATAGCTTGCACACGGGGACCACACTCACGGGTTGGGGGGGCGGCCAGAAAAAAAGTCCAGGTACCAGTGGTGCCCGCCTGCCCAAAACCATTGGGGTTACTCAAGCGGGGCATTGCGCTTGGGGCGGTCAGCATTACCAGGTACTGGTACCTAGGATGAGATCGGAAGACTTGGCCGCCGACCACCTGGCACTTCCCTGACCCCTCGATTCTACCCCGCTCCTGCATCTTGGCCGCAAAGATACCCGATGCCAGCGCAGGTCGTCCCTTCCCCTTTGGTGATGCCCGACTTAGTTTCATTTCAAGTTATTTCCGCTTCCCTTTGGAACTTGGACTGGTCATTTGCCATCCACGTTTAAATGTGCCTACAAGTGTGGCATTAGCCCTTCGGCCGGACGCAAATGGGGGTCTTCCGGCCGCGGGCGCACCATCGGAGCATTGCCCGGACGTGTGCCCGCCGCTGCTAAGGGGTCGGAATGAGAGGAATGGAAGCTGCTAGTTGCTTTTTACAAATTCTCCACTTCTGCGAGGTCATCCCGAGGGTTTACTGCGCGTCAGTCAGGCATCTTACTCTCGTGTGCCCAACTCGAGCGCGCCGAACCTCTCGTTGTATTCGGCCCCCCGGCGCCCGACGCCCGGCCGCCGGGCCAGGGTCGCCGGGCGATAGCAATTGCCCCGCGATAACCGATCGGACGCAATGTCGCTTTCCTTTCTGTCCCAGTTCCGTGTGTCAACAAGCAGTTGACTTGGACCTTTGTTTGTAGGAGGCATCAGATGAATGCCAGTACGTTACCGGGCAACCCGGTCAGCAATCCGGCCGTAGAGGTTGACGGGGAAATGAGCTCTGCCCCTCTGCCCCTCTGCCTCCCGCAACTTTCGCAAATTTTTGGGTATCGGAGGGGTATCGGACGACTTGGTGTCGGATGTACTGGTACTTCGGATGCCAAGTGCTCTCGGGACCCCACCTTCTGCCAGCGATATGGCAGAAAAGCTCAGGCCATGCCTGATCGGGTGCTAGTCCGTTAGGCGATCGGACCAGGGTCCAAAAGAGTTGGGGAACTGCCACCATTTGTTGGACCGTTGACCCGGTCCTCATCCAATGAACGGCGAGCAACAATTCTTGGGGATTCCAGAGCAGGAGGGCTAGGTCGAGTTTCCGGTTCTCGCCAGGGCACCTTCACTAAATTCGACAGCTGCGGAGCTCTTGCGCCTACCCCGAGTGTGGTGCTTCCCGACGAGAGACGAAAAGGGCCCGACAAAAACCTCTGCCCCAAAATTGCTCCCCGCCTGCCTTCGCATTTCCGCGAACCCCCATCATTCTCCCTCGCCCCGACTCAGGCTCTTTCGCAAAACCTCGTCGCCCTTTTCCCCTTTTTCCTAACTAGATCCAGACACACACCGACGAGTCTCGAGTCGAAAACACACATCACAATGGCAACCCCCAGCAGCAGTGCTAACGGCCTTAAGCCGACCGGCGGCCTGTCTGCTAACGACAACATCCGCCGGTTTGCTGCGCCTAGCCGGCCGCTGAGCCCGCTTCCCGCTCACGCGCTGTTCAACGACAAGACAAGATGCTTCGTCTACGGCCTACAGCCGCGTGCCGTGCAGGGCATGCTCGACTTCGACTTCATCTGCAAGCGGGCGACACCGTCGGTCGCTGGTATTATCTACACATTCGGCGGTCAATTCGTCAGCAAGATGTACTGGGGCACCAGCGAGACGCTGCTCCCCGTGTACCAGCAGGTTGACAAGGCGATGGCCAAGCACCCCGATGTTGATACGGTCGTCAACTTCGCTTCGTCTCGTAGTGTCTACAGCTCGACCATGGAACTCATGGAGAACCCCCAAATTAAGACCATCGCTATTATTGCCGAGGGTGTCCCGGAGCGCGTAAGCGACCCCTCATTGTCATACTCGGCGTTTATCCTGATTGCTAACCGCCGGTATTATAGCGTGCCCGTGAGATCGCGCATGTTGCGCAGAAGAAGGGTGTCACAATCATTGGCCCTGCTACCGTTGGTGGCATCAAGCCCGGCAGCTTCAAGATTGGTAACACTGGTGGTATGATGGACAACATCGTTGCTTCCAAGCTTTACCGCAAGGGCTCGGTCGGCTACGTCTCCAAGTCTGGCGGCATGTCCAACGAGCTGAACAACATCATTTCGCAAAACACAGACGGTGTCTACGAGGGTGTGGCGATTGGTGGTGATCGGTACCCCGGCACTACTTTCATCGACCATTTGCTGCGCTACCAGGCCGACCCTGACTGCAAGATCCTTGTGCTTCTTGGCGAAGTCGGTGGTGTTGAGGAGTACAAGGTGATTGAGGCCGTCAAGCAGGGCGTTATCACTAAGCCCATTGTGGCGTGGGCCATTGGTACCTGCGCGAGCATGTTCAAGACCGAGGTTCAATTTGGTCACGCCGGTTCGTTCGCCAACTCGCAGCTCGAGACGGCGGCCATGAAGAACCAGAGCATGCGGGATGCCGGTTTCCATGTCCCCACCACATTCGAAGACATGCCGGCGCTTCTCAAGTCTGTCTATGACAAGCTTGTGAGCCAGGGCACCATCAAGCCCCAGCCCGAGCCTGTTGTGCCCAAGATCCCCATCGACTACTCATGGGCCCAGGAGCTTGGCCTTATCCGTAAGCCCGCTGCCTTCATCTCGACTATCTCGGATGATCGTGGCCAGGAGCTTCTCTACGCTGGCATGCCCATCTCAGACGTGTTTAGGGAGGACATCGGTATTGGTGGTGTCATGTCCCTGCTGTGGTTCCGCCGCCGTCTGCCCGACTACGCCTCCAAGTTCCTCGAGATGGTTCTCATGTTGACAGCCGACCACGGCCCGGCCGTGTCTGGTGCCATGAACACAATCATTACCACCCGTGCCGGCAAGGACCTCATCTCGGCGTTGGTGAGTGGTCTGCTTACTATCGGTTCGCGGTTCGGTGGCGCGCTGGACGGTGCCGCCGAGGAATTCACCAAGGCTTTCGATAAGGGCCTCAGCCCGCGCGAGTTCGTCGACACAATGCGCAAGCAGAACAAGCTCATCCCAGGTATCGGTCACCGTGTCAAGTCGCGGAACAACCCGGATCTGCGTGTGGAGCTCGTCAAGGAGTACGTCAAGGCCAAGTTCCCCAGCTGCAAAATGCTCGACTTCGCGTTGGCGGTCGAGTCGGTGACGACATCGAAGAAGGACAACCTGATCCTCAACGTGGACGGCTGCATTGCCGTCTGCTTCGTCGACCTCATGCGCAACTGCGGCGCCTTCAGCAACGAGGAGGCCGAGGACTACCTCAGCATGGGTGTGCTCAACGGCCTGTTCGTGCTCGGCCGCAGCATCGGTCTGATTGCCCACTACCTCGATCAGAAGCGCCTGCGCACCGGGCTGTACCGCCACCCGTGGGACGACATCACGTACATCCTCCCGAGCCTGCAACAGGCGGGTCCTCCGGGTACCGAGGGCCGCGTGGAGGTGCAGATGTAAGGGGCGTTTATTTTTAGACGAAGTTAGATGCAACGTTTTTCTACGAAATTTGGGACAGGCTCTTCAACATGGGATGTGACATGATTTCCTCTTGCAGAGCGCCAGCAGGGCCCTCGGTGGCCCCGGCTCGTGGAGGGTAGGACAGGCCCGGATTAGTTCTAGAAATTTTAATCAGTGACTGAACATTTGTTGTCCGATGCTTTGTTTTTGTGGATGTTGGGTATCGTCGGCGTTGGAGGGTTGACTTGGAGGTATTGTACGTAAGCGGGAGGTATTCCGCAGGTAGCACGCCTTTGGTGGCCGAACTGTTGAGATGCACGAGAAGGACCCCCGTTTACTAGAGGGGATTGGCGATGGCTGGATTCTTTTTCATGGAAGAACTCAATTCCAAGCGACCGTTGCAAAGAACCTTATGCATCATCGCCGATTATCTAAGAGCCCCGGAATGAATAGGGCAATTTGAAGCGTGACAAGGAGATGGACATCAGGCAATGTGGGCGGCATGGCGGGGCAGAAGGCGGTCGGACCGATAAGTGGAACCGATAAGCTCTGAGCCCCTGTTCATGTTTCCCAAGCGGTGTAGGATGGCACAATAGTTATTCGAGAAGCCCGAGCCTCAGGGAGCGTGCACCGCCAACCCCGGTCTACCGGGCCGAATCGGGAAACCTTGAACATTTTCCCAGTCTGTCGCCAACGTCGTCCCGAGCTGGAGGAGCTGCGAACCCCGCCACCACCAGAGAAAGCTGCAGTTTGGGAGCCGGATTGGAACTGATACGGTTGATTTGGGATTGAGGATTGGCTCAGGTGAGTAGCTGGTTTATTTGGGGCGTGGTATGTGGGCGTAAGGTAGCTGATGCAATGCAATTGTCTACAGGGTACCGACCGAGTCCGACCTTACACCTCTACAACGACGACACCCCTACGCTGTGCCATACATTCTTTACCCCGAGACACATTTCACCTACCGCCCTCGGGCGAACGACGAACGAACCAACTCCGAAAACCAAACACCCACACCCACACAACAACCCCAACCACCACCACCACCACCTTCGAAAAAAAAAAAAGGAAACACACAAAAATGTCCTACTTCCGCATCACCCTGCACCGCTCGGCGATCGGGCTCCCCAAACGCACGCGCGGCGTGCTCGCCGCGCTGGGGCTGCACCGGCGCGGGCAGCTGGTGTTCCACCCGGTGAGCGCGCAGTTTGCGGGGATGATCATGAAGGTGAAGGAGCTGGTGCGGGTGGAGGAAGTGGAGCGGGCGCAGACGAAGCGCGAGGTGTACGAGGCGCGGCGGCCGGAGGCGGGGTTTTGGGTGGAGGAGGGGGCGAGGGTTTTTAGGGGGGAGAAGGAGGGGGGGGGAGGGGGAGGTGAGGTTATGAGGGGGTGGGTTGATTGTTTCTTTTGGGGGAGAGAAAGGGGGTTGTGGGTTGTTGGATGGAGGGGATGGGTTAGAGTCGGCAGGTGGAAAGTGCAGCTGCTGTCCGTCCTCGTGTAGGTTACTGTATGAAAAAACATTCAAGAGAACAACACAACCGTGGCCGTCCGTATTCATCTAGAGACAGTTTGCCACGAGTCACAGTACCCACGTCGACTTATGGTCCTCTTTGGCCTTTAGCAGTACTCCTACAAAAATCACCGAGGACCACAGCAGAAAAACACAAGGCCAGGTCCAAACTGGCACAGCAGGCACCCGCCACTTTTGTTGTCAAACTGGTCATGAAAGTCCCATTTTGTTACGCTATGTATTATTACCCTCGAAAAGCAAAGAAAAAGCAAACGCTGTACAAACACCGGAAAATCCCGCGGTCCATCATCCTCCCAGCAGCCTTTAGTCCCCAAGACCAAAGGCACAGCAGCGCCAGCCCCGAACCCAGCAATATCCCAGAAGCAACCAAACACAGTCAGACGAGCCGATGTGTCAAAAATGACACGACTTGTTCCAGCTTGCTTTTTTGCTGAGACGACTCCGTTCCGAAAGTGCTCTAGCTCGAATGCCTGGCTTCTGCTTTTCTCGGTGATGACGTCAACCGGCAAAAGCAACTAGGGGTATATCCGAAGCATGCTGATGCTCGCTGGCGGGCCATCTAGGTCGGATAGGGTTCGATCCGGGTTCCATTCTCAGAGAGATCATGGGTGAACAGGCAGATAAAATCGAGGACAAACGCGCTGCGTCCGCCGCTGTCCGGGTTCAAGGCCCCCACAGAGATCGGCGGGCCGCTCTTTCGGGAGTAGAGGCAGAGGACTAGTGGCTCTCCAACTGCGCCCTGTAAGCGGCGCCGGGAGTCTCGTACTGGCTGGCAAAGTACTTGACGCCATGTCGGGAGAACCAGCTTATGAACTTGAGAAGCTCTTCGCGGAGACGGTTGACCGATTGCTGGTCCATGTTTGTCTGCGCGATAAGCTCCGGCAGGGAAACTGTCAACGGTTGTTAGTCGTGGATTGCATGTCAAAAGAGGGACGGTGAATCATACCAAGAAGACGCGCCAGATGCTCTGCGCCATAAGTATCAGCCGCACTCTTGTGTTGGCCATCGGCATCCGCTTGGTTCCAGAGCTTGTGCATCTCGTGGTATTGTCCGCGCTCGAAACTACGATGGGTGTCATTAGTGGTGGATGGGGAGCAAGCCGGGAGACAAAGGCTCACTGGTACAGAAGTATACGGCCGAGGGCCTTGTCGAAGTACTCGCGGAGACCGGCAATTGCTTCTTCGAGGATGTCCAGAGAGGCGCTGCCTTCCTGTCGATTGGGCTTCTCATAGGCAAGGTAGTCATTCAAGATCTCGTTGACAGGGTGGGCGTGTGGAAGCGGCACCACTTGATCGTTTTTAGTGACATTCTCCCAATCGTCGACGAGAATCGACTTGAGATGATCTGGCAAAGGAATCTTGATCGAGGGCCGGTGGTGGAAATTATCCTCCTATGGCTTATTAGCATCGCCCTGCCAATCGGTCGCTGAAGCAGAAACAATTGGACAAGCACAGGAAATCTTGTCCGCTTGGACTCGGCACTGTCAAAAGAGAAGAACGAAAAGAAAACCCCAAAGCAAAGCTGGAAAGGGCTCGCTTTTCATCGTGGATTATCGAGTGCCCGCTTGGACCTGACAACTGCCTTCAAAATCAGGCGGCGCTGGCGTACAAACATACAATATAGGGATTGTTCGGCCAGTTTGGCAGCCGAGGATGCTCTGGTCAGCTGTGCCTCCTTCGTTCTGGGGTGACGCCGACCGATTCAGTGGAGCGTCTTCTATCCCTTCATTATATAGCGGTTGTCGAACGTTTTCCTGCCATTGTGATCAAGATACTTCGAGGTCTTGATGGTTGGCAGCCGAAGTAAGTTGTCCCGCGCGAGCCTGGGCTCTTTCCACGCAGGCTCCTCGAAAGATGGCGTAGCCAGCCGGGAGTTCTCGGCCTGTGGAGACGTCGGGGGCGTGGTGAGTGTCACGCTTTTGGTGCCTTCTGCCGTCTTGTGGAAAATGGTGATTTTTTGGGGGCTTCTGGCGGACTTCGGAACGTCGCTGGGTCTCTGACCGTCGCTAAGAGGTTGGCCGTCGCTGAGCTTCTGAAGGTGGGTATTCTTCTGGACGCGGCTAGACTTCCGGGCGCGGGTAGGCTTCCGGACGCGACCAGGATTCTGAATGCCGCTCGTCTTCTGCACGGGGGCGATGTTTTCGATGTCATTGCGCCATCGAGCGTTGCAGGGCTTGATGCAGGGTGTCCGGGGGGTGCAGCAGGGAGAACCGGCTCCGGTGGTGGTAACTTGGTTCTTCATCGTAGTAGGATGAATAGAATGAAGATGATTGCGATGAATTTGGAATCAAGTACTCAAAATTAAGCAGAGCGTAGGTGGGCTGGAAGATGTACAGCAGGAAGACGATGTTGTCGGTTGATTGTGTGGTTTTCGTAGGTAGGTTTTTGGTGGTCTGGAGAAAAAGAGAATGAGGAAAGGCGCCCCCGTTAACACTGAGCCCGGAGGGGGTTGTGCGGGTCGAAACCGGTCGAAGTGGCAAAGCCCAGGTGAACAGTCGGATGTCGCAAGACACCGTCTGGCCAGCAGACAACAGGTGTGACAATGATTGGTTTGAGTATGGCGGTCGTCTGAGAGGTTTCCGGTTGTTGCCCAGGGACAATTGTGCCGCGCTTGCCGTCAGAGGTTGTCCTGATTCTTTGCTCCGCACCTACCTACGTAGCGACTGACGAGTTGTTCCGGGATATTGTTCGGGTGTCCCTCCTGCGTGTTGCTCGCGATCTTGAAGGCGGGGAAGGCGGCCGCGCATTTTCCCAAAGCATCTTCCCAAAGCATCCCAAAGCATCCCTGCCAGAGCAATCCTATTCACGTCCAGGAACAATACATGCACTCGCATGTAAAAGTTTTGAACAATACCAAGTCTAAAGAGCAAGATGGCGCATCAAAGTGCTCTGCAACCAACCAAACCGAAGACGACGATAACAACAATAAGGACAATAGCAAATCAAGCATATTGACTGACCTGCTCAAGTTCATAGTCCCTGGCCCTCCTCGGGCCGCGGCCACTGGTCGTCGTAGTGCCCGCA
This sequence comes from Chaetomium tenue, assembly GCF_020726465.1. Lineage (NCBI taxonomy): Eukaryota > Fungi > Ascomycota > Sordariomycetes > Sordariales > Chaetomiaceae > Chaetomium > Chaetomium tenue. Next base: position 843,002 of record NW_027117334.1, on the reverse strand, counting down.
GTGCGCTCTTCACTGCCGCGGGCGGAACTCATGTCCGAACCGTTTGCTGCCCGAGCGGCGGCTCCCCCCTTCTTGGCAGTCTGTTTGGCCGCCTTGCCCGACTGCAGCATTTTGTACTGGGCCAAAAGTTGGGAGGCCAGATCCTTGTTCTCGTCGGTAAACTTTCGAACACGGTCCTGGGGTACCCAGTCGTCCCAGCTGCTTTTCCAGCCCTTGTAATGAATCTTGTACAGCCAGGCATCACCGTTCTCGGCGGCCATCACATCGAGAATTTTCGCTTCGTAGAGCATCTCCATGTGAAAGCAGAGAACGCGCTCGTCCTTTTGGAATGGCGGAAGTTGCTGCTTCTGGGGAGCCATGGTGATGACGATGGTCGGGCGTTGGTGGTGAGAGTTTGTTGTGGGTTTTCGTTAGGTTTTAGAAGAGAACGAGCAAGAAAGTGGCCAGAAATGATCAGAATGATTGAGAATCAATGTAGCTGCTAAAAGTAGGCAATAAAATAGGGAAATTTGGCCGTGGTGTGGATATGGGAAGGCAGCCAAAGCGTTGAGCGTTGAGCTCCTTCCTAGTTATAGTTAACTTGATGAGGTTGAAGAAACAGATGGAAGCGGCACCGGCACCAAATATTGAGATATCGGATCGGCGTCAAGTTTACACAATAGCGCCGTCACGAAGTATTAAGTAGATCTTCACTAAAGTTTGCTTGTTGATGATGTGTTGCAAGCGGATCTGGTGAAAAGAGTTGGTTGTGGGTGAGTGAGTAGGAAGGAAAAGACGTCAAGCAGCTATCGGCGATGAGCGGACGCGCACGGATCACATAAACGCGATGAGTGGCCCTCTTACCCGGACGCGCTGCCCCTGTTACTGCTTGCCGCCTTCCTCAACAAACAATTTCATGGTTAGGGGAAACGCTTCACCAGATTATGCACCGCATGTTATATGTTTGGCCTGCAGAAAAGTGATTACCTAGTTACCTAAGGGACCTATTTTACACTCAATGTTGACAAGATGGCCCCGACAGAGCAAATTATCCTCCGCAACTACCTGCTCGTCCCGGCACAGCTCCCCGCCATCATCTCATTGCAGGAATTCGTTGCCTTATTTCCAAGGCAGCTGCAGTCATCTCCCAGAATCCGCACCCTCTATCGCGATTTACAGAGCCAGAGAAATGCAGTTGTGGATGATGTGGCCGGGCAGGTCGAGCAAGAGGCCAAGCATGGCAAGGCCATGCGGCGAGCGGTGATCAGGTCAAAGAGGGAGGCAGAGGAGCAAGAGCAAGACGAGGAGGTGGAGATTGAGAGGATGGTGAGTCTTGGCAGCGATTTGATGTGGAAACATGTGTTGATTAATTTCGCAGCTGGGGAACTGGTCCGAGCCACGGCACGCAAAACACACACTCGCTTCTATCCTTCCTGACATGGAGGGCGCCATCAGTGGGATTGAGGCCGAGCTGCAGCTCCTCGAAGAGGAAGAAGCATCTCTCCTGACCTCTGTCCAGCAGACTCTCGGTGCTATGAGCGACTTGCGTTACGGCCGGTTGGCTAACAGCCAGCTGCCGGAACAGGTGCTCGACGGTTTAGGCAATCTGCAAGAAATCTGTAGGACAAAGAATTGACTTTATTCAAACGGTTATGTATGTATCCCGCGACCTGTCCCGGACTTGCAAAATAGTGAAATGGAAACCCGTCCATCGCTCCCAGCCCGCCATATCTACCAACCGAGACAACATGGAACGGCAGCCCACCCAGTAATTATAGTACTATCATGGAAAAGGCCCTGCTCAAAGGACCGAGCAACCCGGTTCAGGTATCAAGCCGTTCAAGAGCGGCCGTCTCCGGGAGGGCCAGCGCGTGGTGCGGCGGCAGGAGCGCCGGCAGCCGGCTGGCCACCACCCATACCATCCATACGGCGGTTCCTAAAACGCCTGTCAACACACTGCTATACACACAACGACGTCGAACCAAAAAAACAATAACTCACATCATAGCCCTGCTAAGGAACGACACAATAAGCATCATGCCCCAAGAGGGGATGGCGTTCAGTGCCCAGAGCACGTAGCCGATGGGCACGGCCACGCCGAGCTTGGCGAACTTGCCCTCGAACGGGTGGAAGTAGCCGTCTTGGGCGACGACCTTCCAGCTGGTCTCGGACTCGCTGCGCTCCGTAGACGCGTACCCGTCGAGGACGTCCTGGGTGGTGACGGTCGTCAGGTTGAGGCGCTTGGTCAGGACCTCGATGGGGCCCGGGGCCGGGAGCATCTCAAAGAGCCACAGCCCGCCCGTGTTGGCCGCCCAGCTGTTGCACAGCACCGGCTGGTCTTCGCAGTTGAGCATCGCGAGGTGCGGCGACCGTTGTGATGCCGGCAGCGCCGCGAAGGGGAGGGCCGCCTCGGTGAAGGCTGCCTCGACTCTATCGCATCGGCCTGGAAAAAGAAACACGGACGGTCAGTTCAGCCTGCGGCCGATAGGGGATAAAAACAGGGGAGGGGAGAACGCACCGAAGCATGTCTTGTTCCGCCCAGTCAGCAGCACTAGCCACTCCTCCGGGTTCGTCGCGTCGGGCTGGACGGGCTCGTACAACGTGTCCTTCCAGTTCTCAAGCGTGAGTGTCGAGATCTTCTTGGGTTCTACCACCTTCTTGGTCTTCGCCTTGCCCGTGGCGCTGGTGACGGCGGCCGCTGGCGCATCAGCTTTGTCGGCACTGGGAGCCGCCGCGCCAAAGTTGCTGATGAAGTTTTGGAACTTGGCCTTGTACTGCTCGAATGGGCTCTCGGCGGCCGATGCAAGCACCGGCAGCGCCAGCAGGGCGGCTGTGGAGAAGCGCATTTTCAAGATGACAAACAGAAGTTTGATGGAAGATGTATGGTGGAGGGAGGTTGCGTTGCGTTGGATGGGGAACCGAGGATTGGAGATTGGAGAAACGGGGAAGCAACGAAGCAACGTGAGGCAAGGTGTCGCCTACCTATTGATTAGGATGATGTAAAGAGGGGTCTTAGCGTGGGTGCCTGAATAAGTGAACTTTCCAGCAGTTGAGGATATGTACAGATCTGTATGCAGACTTTCTCGTCGCAAGATCAGCGCACTGGAAGGGAAGAAAAGGGTTCACGAAGATTCTCCCTGAAATTATGTCTTCCTCTCGATTGTAACCCTGGTGACTTAGCGTGGTCAGGTCCGTGTTCCCCTTGTTGACTTCGAGGCCAGGGCTCTGGCGTCGCTTATTTGGGTTAGTAAAACTCTCGGTAGGACAAAGTGGGGAACTCTGGGGTACTGGATGGACTGGTCGCGTCCGACCTGTCTAAATCGACGGTGTCTTCTGTATAATATGACGGTGTCTAACCTAATACAGCTAGACCGCCCAGCTTCTTACAGTAAAACTCTGCAGCGAACTCTCCGGCGCCGAGATGCAACCGCTAATTCAACAGCTTGGCTTGCACATATTTTGTAAGCTCAAACCCCCGCAAATATAACCCCCCAACTCCGACCCCCTCTGAAACCCCCAAACATACCCTGGGCACCTCCCTGCGCGAGCCCTCACTTGATGCGAGATAGGCCCTGGTTTGGCACACATTCAACGTACTTTTCAAAGATCTTTCGCATTTTTCAGCGATTCAGCCGCATCTGCATTCCTAGCAAGTTCATCAATCTATTTTTCAATGCGGTCCCCGAAAATCCAGGTGTTGGGCACTTCGCTGTAAACTTTTGCTGTAGAGGGTTGGGCGATCTTAGTCGTATTGGGTTAGACACTGTCATATTATATGGGGGACACCGTCGATTTAGACGGGTCGGTCGCGTCACAAGCTCGTGAGATCAACGCGCTGCTGAGCTCCAGCCAGCCACAGTGGGGACTCGATGATTGATGAACGAATGTGGCTCAACATCAACACCCCTTTGATTCCTAGCGAAACACCACCAATGGACTATTTTTTGGTGGTCGCCGACTAGAATTTTGTTGATATGGTGCGTGGGAAATCACCAATTCATCAGCAAAAATAAACTGACAATCATGAAGGCACCAAGCGAACCGAACCAAAAACGAAAACGCGGTCGACCCCCGGGAACCTCCAGCGCGTTAGCACGCGAATCGAGAGATGGTGCTATTGCGGAACCAGCCGACCACGGAAATGTTGCGGAACCCGAAGTTGTCCCAAAGAAACGAGGACGTCCCCGCAAGAGTATCGATCCAGTAACCCAAGATGAACAAGACCCCGCAGTCAACCAAGCCGACCCGGGCGAAACCTCAAACATGGCCCCACGGAAGAGGGGACGGCCGCCAAAAGCTCGTGATCCTCCACCGGAAGAAGAAATATCTCTAGAGGCCCGGCCGCACAAGCGGAGGCGGGCAGGCGAACTCGAGGAGGTAGAAGGAAGCCCGGAAGAGGGCGAGGGGAGCAAAAAGTCCAAGTCGGCGAAGGGTTCAGCCGATGGGCCTCCGCAGGTCGCAGACCCAGAGGAGCAAACTGCCGAAAAGCCAACGACTCGTCGAGGGAGACGAAACCCCCAATCCGACGGCAGCCCTGCGAGGTCGCCGCCGCTAGAACCTGAAGTCGCAGAGGGGCAAACAGCGAGGACAAGGGGCCGACCAGGACGGAAGCCGACACGTCGAAATGAACAACCAGCGGAAGAAGACCGAACAGCAGAAGATACCTCTGCCCGCCGAAGCCGAAGGGAGCGCCGATCTGCTGAAGACGAGCCAGCGTCACCAGAGGCTGCCGGCGGGAATCAACAGCCTCCGGAACCCCCAAAGCGGAAGCGTGGACGCCCGTCCCTAGCGGAAGTATCCATTTCCAGAGCACAAAACCGACCATCCCCTCCTCGAGCAGGAAACCAAGAAAAGAAAAGGGGACGCGGGCGCCCCCCTCGTGCCTCCAACGAAAACCACCAAACCGCCGAACAATCCCCAGCGCCCATCCCAAAACCCTCCAAGAAACCCCCCAACCGCCGTCCCGCCCCCGAACCCGAACCGACATCCCCCCAACAACCACAACCACCACCCCAACCATCCACAACGGCAACCGCCGCCCCCAACCCCCCCTCCAAATACCGCCACCTGACCACCCTCACCCGCCAAATCCCCCGCACCACCATCGCCTCCAAATGGACACCCCTCTCCACCCCCTCCATCACAGCCGTCTCAGCACTCCTCGCCGACAGCGCGCGGCCCGTGCTGCACCGCCTGCGCGACCGCGACCAGCGCCACGCCCAGGCCGCCTCCATCCTGCGCACCTTCTCCGCCCGCCTGCACGCCAAGCTCGTCAAGGGCATGCCGTTCCCGCCGCCGTCCGTGCCGGCGCCGCGGGCGAGGGGGAGGCCGAGGAGAGTGGATTCTGGGGCGGGGGGTGCTGCTGGGGGTGTTGGGGGTGGGGGTGGGCATGAGGTGGAGTTGGATTTTGAGCGGACTGTGGATGCTATTGCCGGGATGGAGCGGGCGCTGGATCCGTTGCTGCATAGTGTGGCGTTGCTGCGGGCGGAGAAGGAGCGTGAGGAGAGGGCGTTGGAGCGTGAGTATGAGGGTTTGAGGCGGTTGGAGGGGAATGCTAGGGCGCAGGCGAGGGGGTGGAAGGAGAGGCGTGAGGGGGGTAGGGAGCATGTCCTTGCTGGTGGGGTGGGGGTCCGTGGGAGGGAGGGGGAGGAGGAGTATTTGGATGGGGGGTTGGAGGTTGTGGCTGTGAGAGGGACGGCAAGGGAAGGGGGTGGGGTTTTTAAGGTGCGTTTTCTTTTATTCCTCTCGGTGATTTTTGAACGTGAGGTTGGAGTGTGTGCTAACGGCGTTGTAGGACCTGAAAGAGGAAGAACTGCTCGCGTTGTCGCAGCAGATTGGTAGCCACATGGAGAGCATGAAGAGCAACCTGGGCCAGATCGAGGGAGTGCTTCCGGCCATTGCGAAGAGCAGGGCCGCGCTGCAGGGGACGCTGTGCGAGCACTTGGAGCCAGAGCAGTATGAACAAGTGCTCCTTGGGTAAAGGATGGGTAAGGGGATGCGGGAGACTTGGATGGGAATTGGGTGGGATTGCATTGTATGACGAGGATGATACCCCTGGTTCACGAACGGATTTTGGGATGGGTATTGTACACAGTATAGCATCGGTACTGGCATTGTTCGGTTTGCTTCAGGGGTTGACTTGCTCTAGGAGCGTTACTAGGACGTCCAAAGGGATAGCCGCGTTGTATGACTCGCTCAGGTGAGCTCTGTAGTGTAACAACCTAAGTCTTTATTACAGCATTGAAACCCTTTCCCCTTACATGTATGCTTCTGTTTGCTCTCCTTTTACACTGCCTTCTCGTCGAGTTTGACATAAAGGGGATCTCGCGGGTGGTCCGTGCACACACTCCCTTCAGCACAATCACGTCCCTGCAGGGTACGTACCTTTCAAACTTCAATTGAAGAGGCGAAAATTGACCGTTTCAACGATTTTCACTGTTTTCCCCCGCTGCCCTGCAGTTAAAGGAGAACTCGAATTTTGGTGGATTTCGGATGTGATTGGATGTCAGAGTTGACATCTATCTATCTATATCTGAATGCAACGACTCAACGCTATCAGAGTTTTTTCAAGACCTTCATCCACTTTTACATCTCTTGTCCGCAGCCAATTACCCACGACGAGATTCGGGTTACGAAGCAAATTCACTATGGCTACCAGTCAAACCACAATAGACGTTGGCGTTACGCCACGGGCCCCTCACACCACCAGCCAAAAACAACACGGCAAGCGGCCATTCCAGGGGAACCATAACCGCAAGGGGGCGAAGCACAGGAGAAAGCAGCAGAAGGCCGTTCAGGAGGGATCACACGAGGAAGTGCTCCTGGCAGATGTGCAGGCGTTGTTGGCATCGCAGAAGATATCTGATGGGGTTGAGAATGGGGCTGAAAATGGTGACGCCGCCGAGGAGGTGCCTTTGCCGGCCCAGGGCAGCGAGATCGAAGTTGAGGTTGTTGAGCTGTCGTCAACCGGAGACGGGTTGGCAAAGCAAAAGGGGTCAGATCACATCTACGCCGTGCCGTTCTCCATTCCTGGAGACACGGTAAAGGTCAAGGTGTACCGCCACAATCACGACGAAGGGTACTCAGCCGCCGACTTCATCTCGGTCGTCAAGCCGTCCGCCCTGCGTGACGACAGCCGGATCAAGTGCCAATATTTCGCCACGTGCTCCGGGTGTCAGTTCCAGATGCTCGACTACGCTGAGCAGCTCAAGATCAAAAAGAACATCGTCGTCAAGGCGTACCGAAACTTCTCTCAGCTGTCGCCCGAGCTGGTACCGGAGGTGCTTGACACCATCGGCAGTCCGCTACAGTACGGCTACCGCACCAAACTGACGCCTCACTTTGACGGTCCCCCTGGTAATTCTAGGCGGGGGCCTAAGAAGTGCCACGAATCAATGCCGCCCGTCGGCTTCACCCCGAAGGCGACGCGCAAGGTGCTGGACATCGAGGACTGCCCCATCGCCACCGAGGCTGTGCGCAAGGGTATCACAGACGAGCGCGCCCGCATGGCCGTCGAGTACGGCAACTACACCAAGGGCGCAACCATCCTCCTCCGCGAGAGCACCAAGCGCGTGCCCAAATCCTCCCCCACGGACACCATCGAGGTGCCGGAAGGGACCCCTGCCACCGCGCTGCGCGTCGAAAGCGACACGCACACCGACTTCAAAACGTGCATCACGGACCAAAACGCCACCTCAACTGAGTACATCGACGACTTCGTCTTCACCAACCCGGCGGGCTCCTTCTTCCAAAACAACAACTCCATCCTGCCCCCCTTCACAGCCTACATCCGCGAGCACATCCTCCCCCCCACCACCACCACAACCACCCCCACAACCACCCCCACAAAACCCATCGAATACCTCATCGACGCCTACTCCGGCTCCGGGCTCTTCACCATCACACAGTCAGCCCTCTTCCCCGGCGGCAGCATCGGGATCGACATCGCGGACAAATCCATCACCTACGCACGGCGCAACGCCTCCCTCAACGGCCTCGCCGAGACGCAGTGCCGGTTCATCGCGGCGGACGCACCCCAACTCTTCCAGAGCGTGAGCGCCTACGACCCGGACGAGACGGTCGTGGTGCTGGACCCGCCGCGCAAGGGCTGCGACGCCAGCTTCCTGCGCCAGCTGCTGCGGTTTGCGCCGCGGCGGGTGGTGTATGTGAGCTGTAACGTGCATACGCAGGCGCGGGATGTGGGGGTGTTGGTGAGGGGCGCGGTGGAGGGGGAGGAGGGTAAGGAGGGGTCGAGGTACGAGATTGAGAGTATTCGGGGGTTTGATTTCTTCCCGCAGACGGGGCATGTGGAGGGCGTGGCTGTTTTGAATCGGGTGGATGCGTAGGGAGGTTGACGAGGGGGTTGTTATTACCTATAGATCATAGACAGGCCTCTTTTCCGAAGGTTGATGATAGCCTACCTACAGGCAAGCGTGAAAGGATTGTGCCCCGAGAATGACTACCTACCCAAAACTATGCAGACCGAACACCTGCTCCTAACCCTGATGATAGGAAAGGGGTATCCATGTTCTATTCGAAGGAACGCAGAGAAAGGAACGAGAACCAGCCACATCACGCCTTCGCCTTCGCCGTCTCCTTCTTTGCCCTCGCCGCAACCAGCTTCTCCATCTGCTTCGTCCAGCGTTTGGCAAACTCCTCCTCAGTAAACCTCTTAGCCGACTGCCTCGCCCGCTGACGAACAACATACGGATCCGGCAGGCTCAAAGCCTTCTCGAACCCGCTAGCAAACTCCGCCGTAGTCGTAGCATGGAAACCTATCGAAAACGTTAGCAACAACTCCCCTCCAACCAGAACACAGAATTCCAAACTCACCAGTCGGCTCCCCCTCAACATCCACCACAATATCCAGCTTCGGCCCACCACTATCATGCACCACCGCCACCAGCCCCGCCGCCTGATACTCAACGACCCCAATCCCAAAGTGCTCATTCCACATGCCATTAACCCCCACCGACGCACGGCGCAACCAGTCCAAAATCTCCGGCCACGACGCATCCAGATGGAACTCGACCTGATCACGGACCTGCAGCTCGTTGGCGAGCAGGCGCAGCTGGTAGACGCGCTTGGCGTCCTGGTCGTCGCGCACGCTGCCGACCAGCACCAGGCGGGCGCCGCGCGCGGCTTCGCTGCCGGACTTTAAAAAGTCGGCGAACGCCTGTAGGATTAGTTGGTGGTTCTTCTCCGGCCGGAACTGCGCAATGTATAGTAGCACCTTCTCGCGCTGCGCTTCGCTCGCCCGGCTGACTTCAACTTCGTGCTCGAGCTCGCGGACGGCTACGGGCGGGTAGACGACGGCGATGTCGGTGTCGGTGTCGGTGGTGGCGGTGGTGGCCTGGCGTTTGGCGCGCAGCGGGCCCCACAGCTGTTTGATGTGGCCTTGGGTCCAGGTCGAGTTGGTCATGACGACGTCGGCGGAGGCGCCCACGCGGGAGTAGACGCGCGCGAAGGTGCGCCAGTACGACATCTTCAGCGCGCCGCGTAGCCCGACCCCTTGCCCCGCGTTGACGCCCTGCGGCGCCGCGCCGCCTGCTGTCGCTGGGTTGAGCGAGTCGAGCATGTCGGTGGAGATGGTCGGGTAGTGCACGTAGGCGCCCGTAGGTACGGCGCTGCCGAAGAGGAATTTGGATAGCCCCAGCGCGAAGGCGTAGCCCATTGTGTCGACGAAGATGTCGGGTACCAGCAGCGAGAAGGCGTCCCAGGCGAGGATGATCGAGCCGAAGGATTGGCCGGCGAGGGTAAAGCGTGGCCATGTGGAGGCGAGGACCCAATGGCGGGTTGAGAGGTAGAGGAAGTTGACGGTGGGAGGGTGGAGGTGGATGTTGAAGCGGTTCTGTTGTACGCGGGTTAGCGGGATGGGGTGTAAGGGGGTGGGTGAGGGGGTTGTGTTGGTAGGCTCACCTTCACGCGGGCGAGGATGTCATCCTTAGATACGCCGTGGTCACCTGTGTAAACGATGCACTTGGCTTTGGGCCAACGTTTCTGTGTTGCTCGGATGGCGGCCCAGAGGACCCTTTCTCCGCCGCCGCCGGCATTGCTTGTCCAGTCAGAACCTCCTGCCGGAGAAGAGTGAAATAGCTCCCTCACTCACCAGAACGGATGAAAGAAGCCTGCAATTCCATCCCAGTCGTCATCGCCGCTACCCCTATCGCCGTTTTTAGACGTCCCGGTTGTGTGGGCGTCCACCTTCTCCCATTCACCGTCTTCACCGTTTTCCCCGCTCGTGTTGGTATTATTATTTTTACTCTCACGGTATTCCTTCTCGTCCGACTCGACGAGTTCGAGAATATGGCATCGGCGCCCCTCGGTCTTTTTGCGCAGGTACCAGCCGAGGAAGGAGCCGGCTGTCCGCCAGAGCAGGGGATAAAGGAAGAGTGCTAGCGGTAGGAAGATCAGCGTCTGGAGTACGCAGTAGTAGAAGAATTTGTTGTCCATGGTGAAAAAGCGTGTTGGAGGTGAACAAGTTGCGGCGCCGTCCCCGGCGCAGGTGTCGGCCATGGGCGAGCGGGGAGGTAGCTTCGAAAGAGAGAAGCGTCGGGTCGGTCGGTCGGTTGGTCAGTCAGTCGTTCGTTATAGGGTTTTCGATGGCGTCTTTGTGGCGGGAGCTGTATCTAAGGGGTTGTTATAGGACCTTGCAGGAACAAATAGTAACGAGGGACAATGGCCCGTTCCCGGACTCTAGAAAAAAAAAAGAAAAGGTTGATTACAAGTACAAGTTAGTTGCAGTATCGTCTTGGACAGCTGGTCAAGTCATAGGACGGTTCAGGGCCCCACGTCGCTTGCCTGCAGTAGCTCCAACATGACCCACTCCCCACGTGGACCTGGAGTGAGGTGCGTTTGCCAAGCCAAAGCTCGATTCTGGGCGTCGAACCACAGCGGTGCATTGATTTTGGATTTTGGAGATGTGGAGGAGAGGAGCTCAAAAGTTGTTCATCATTCTCAAAACTCACTCATGTAGACGGCGCCAATGAGTCGACACCAACCCAACCGACTCCAACAATGGCAACCTCTACCATGAGGGCAGTAACCCGGCTCCGGGCTAACCCCGCCCGACTCCCTCTTCACATCTCAACACCCTTCTCAATATCACGAAGAAGCTACTCCTCCCTCCTCCAACCCCTCGCACTCACCCACCACACCAAGAAGACATCCTCCTCCAAGCGACCAACCCTCCCCCCCCTTTCCCCCTCCCCCCACCACCGCCCCTTCTCCCTCCAACCCCTCCTCGACACCGCCCTCACCATCCCGCACACCCTCCTCTGGGCCTCCCAAACCGCGCTCACCACCATCCACACCACAACCGGCACACCCTGGTACCTCAGCATCCCACTGTTCGCACTGGCCCTCGGCGTGTGCACGCGCGTCCCCACGACCATCTACACGCGGCACACCATCGCGCGGCGCGCGGAGCTGTACCCGCTGGCGATGGCGTCGCTGGCGCGCGCGCAGGTGGACATCCGCAAGCAGATGCTGGCTGCGGCGGTGGAGCGGCGGAAGCGGGGGGGGAAGGAGACGACGGGGAGTTTGCAGAGGTTGGTGACGAGGGCGACGCAGGCGGAGGCGAGGGCGAGGGGGAGAAGGTGGGGCGTGCAGGGGTGGAAGGATTGGGCGCCGGCGTTGGCGGTGTTTCCGTTTTGGGTGGCGGGGATTGAGGGGTTGAGGAGGATGTGTGGTGGGCCGAGGGGGTTGTTGGGGACGTTGTTGTATGGGACGGAGGGGGCGAAGAAGGCTGCTGAGGGTGTGGAGGGTGGTGTGGAGGGTGCTGCTGCTGCTGGGGGGGTGGAGGGCCAGGTTCCCGGTTCGGAGCCCGTTTTCCTTCCCGAGGAGACGGGGCTGCTTGGGAATCCGGAGTTGGTTGAGCCGGCTACGGGACAGAAAGGGGTGTGGGACGCGATGGCGACGTATGTGGCAGAGCCATCTATGGCCACGGAGGGCTGTCTATGGTTCCCCGACCTGACGATCGCGGACCCGCTCCACATCATGCCGTTTGCTCTCTCGGCCATCCTCGTCGCGAACGTGGTGCCCAAGACGGAAATCGCATGGAGGCAACTTTTTGGTCTAGAACCCCCCCCGGAAACCTGGACTGGCACTGCAAAGTGGCGCCTGCGGCTCCAGAGGGCGCTGCTTGTAGTGGCCGTGGCCATTGGGCCCCTCACTATCAACATGCCGGCCGCGCTCCATCTCTATTGGATCGCTTCGGCGTCCCTGACCCGGTTGCAAACCTTCATCATTGCGAAATTTATGCCCATGCCCAAGCCCGTTCGTTCGGCCAAGAGGGAGGGGTTGCTCTTCGTTATGCCGCCGCGGAAAGACACGACAAAGCAGGACGAACAAAAACGTTTATTGGGGCTGTACAAATAGAACGACAGACATAGCCCAAGAGGCCGACTCCAAACGCCTCCATGTGGAACAATAAAATGATACCAATTACACCGCCCGCCTCTCCATCCGCTCATCTAGAGAAAGAAAAAAGAAACAATACCATCCCAAGAGATATTAGCCCGCTGCCGTCACCCTAGAAACACGGCTAGCAAGATGATGGTCAAAATCACCGACAAGATAACTAGCAAGCAGCAGGCCTTGCTGCGCGCATTCTTCTGATACCGCGCGGCGCTGCGCAGCTCGCGGTCGGCCCCCTGGGTGTCGTCGCGCACGACCTCGACGTTGCGCTCGATGGTGTCGAGCACCTCGCCCTGCTCGGTCACGATCTGCGCCACCTGCTGGAACAGCACGTTCAGGTCGCCCACGCCCTGCTCGATGTTGCGGATCTCCTCCTCGCGCTCGATGATCAGCGCCTCCTGGAAGTCCACCTCGTCTTGGGGTGCTAGCCGCGTCAGCTCCTGCTGCTGGAGGAGTTGTGGGCTTGAGGGCCCGCCCGCTCCGCCGCCGCCGCCGGACTCGTCTTCGTGGTCGACTGCTGCGCGCGCGGCGGAGACGGAGGCTTTTTGTTTCTCGAGGGCTTGGCGTTGGAGGGATTGGAATTCGGAGAGGGAGGATTGGAACTCGCGCGAGAGCTTTTGTTGCATGTATTTTTGGGTTGGCTGTGGGCGCACATTAGCCGGGGTGAAACAGCGAATGTATGGTTTAAATAGAGGGGACATACTGTAACATCCTCCCACGCCTGGACCTTCTTAACCCCCTCGCCGACGTCCTTGAACGTGCTGCGCGACTCCTCGATCAACTCGTGCACCCGCTCCCGCACCCGCGGCGTGTCGCGCCGTGTCCCCAAATGCCCGACCTCCCCACTTAGTCGCTGGTTATTCCCATTGAGTTTGAATAACTTGTTCATCAGGTCTTGCGACAGGCGCTGGAAATCGGGGTCGTCGGTATAGCCGGAGCTGCCGCGCCCCGCCTCGAGCGACGAGAGTTGGTCGAACGACATGGCGGCTGTGCTGGAGTCTGGGTTGGGGGGTTTGAAGCGATTGGATTTCGCAGTAAAACAGCGAAAGTGGATAGCGAGCGATGCGACAAGGCGGCGATTGCTTTTAGTTGTGATTTGGTTGCGAAACTCGAGGCTTCTTGGTCAATGTTGCGAGGTTGGTCGCCTGGGCCGTTCGGGGCCGCCTGGAGTCCTGTGACAGTTCGCCCCACATCGACGTAATGGGGCATCAGACCAATAAGAAAGCTTATTTTAAGTGGGACGGCTAGACCCTGGACCTTGCTGCTTCGCGTCTCCCATTGCAACTGCTGGGTCTCGCCTGGGTGGGCTCCAAAGACAGCTTTTTTATTTACAAACCGACTTCCACCTCGCAGCTGTCATCCACCACCACCAAGCAGCAAGCGACCCGACAATGCGCAGCGAGGATGGCGCCAGCAACAGTCAGGAGATCTCCCTATAAGGATTTCCTACAGCCCGCGTTGCAGCGGCGCTTTGCGACAGCGAGCTTGTGCGTGTTGGCCATCGCATACCTCCAGGCCCTATTCTTGGCGAGCTGGAGCTCCTGTACGTTCAACTCTCTCCCCTTCTCCTGCCTCCCGTTTGCTCAAGACAGGTCCGATTTCTAACTTTAGATCGCAGGGTTTTGGTCTTGGTTCCCCCTAGGCCCCACCGGTTTTCGCGCCGTCTCCCTTTTCTTCTGCGGCATCATCGTCATCATCCTCCGAATCTCCCAATACCACCCCGGGCTACGCACATCCGACTCGGGCGTCCACACCTTCTTCCGCTATGCGCCCAGGCTAGAGACTGCCGAAACAATTCTCACCTATACCCTGTCTGCGTTTCTCTTCAGCTTCATCTACCTCTGGTCGCTGTCGGACGCGTCGGGGCTCGAGTTCGTCACCTACTTCACCGCCGACCGAGCAAGGCTGAACGAGAAGCCACTTTTCCTGATATCCCATTTGGTGCTACTCGGTGTTTATCAGGCAGTGCAACACCTCTTTAGGGATGTCGACCGGCTGTCTCTTGGGGTAGCGAGACCACAGAATGGGGACGGGAAGTCAGAGGAAGGGGACGTGTCCCACCAAGTGCGCCGGTTCAGAGACCAGCTCCCTGCGATGCTGGTATACACGCTTAATCACTCGATCATCGGCATATTCCTCAGCGCCGGCCTCTACCCGCTGACGGTGCGCGGCACCATCTGGAAGACCACCCTAGTTTTCCTGCGGCCCATCTACAGCCTACCCCGGAGTAACATGCTCCCTTCTTCACTCCCATACGCCATCCCTGCCATGTTTCGTTGCTTTCTCGTGGGCCTGGTTCTCATGTTCGCCTGGACCGCCGCCAACACAGCTTTCTCGCTCTTCCTGGTTAAGCACCCGCTAAAGAACGGGAAGCCGTTGACGTCAGACTCGAAGGACCCGAACGGCAGTCTCCTTAATGGGTTGAAAAATAAGAAACTTTCCATCAAGGTGTGTTAGACCAATCCTGTTGCTTTTTTGGTTTCCGACCGACTGACCCTTTAGTGCTTCGCCATCTGGGAGCTGGCCTTCATTGCCCGCGACTTTTCCGACCGTCGCAAGTCCATTTACGAAGACATCGAGCGGAAGGACGGGCCCATGTGGTCACAAGTCTACAAGATCTGCCTCGACACCATCAAGACCATGGAAACCAACATGGACGCTTACATCGCCCCGCCTGCACCCCCCACTACCACCGACGCAACTCCTGAACAACTACAACAGCAAAAACAAAAAGCCCGGACTACCGAACCCCCCCGGGATGAGGAAATCTTCCAACCCATCCCCCAGCGCAAGGGTCTCCGCAATCAGGTCGAAAAGGCCGTCAACCAAGCGACATTGGCACCAGGGCAAGGCTCGCAGCTCTCCCCGACCGCGAAGCGGATGGTCGAGTCCGCCAAGCAGCAGCTCCTCAAGGCCCAGAAAGAAGCCACCGGGACCGAGGACACACAAGGCCTCTTCCAGGACGCCGCCCTCCGCGTGCTGCGCTCGCCCGCCGGGTGGCCCTTCCGCCAGCAGTACCGCCGCCGCCTCGCCCACGCCGTGTTCGGGTCGCCCTACGGCGAGCCGAGCCTGTACGTCAACACGGCGTACGCGCTGTCCGGCCTCGCTGTGCACTCGCTCCGTGAGGACAAGTACGGCCACGTGCAGCGGGACGTGGCCACCATCATCCGGTCCCTGACCGCCGTCACCAAGAAGCTGGAAGGGTTTGGCAATACCCTGGCCGACCACTGGACCGACGCCGGGGGGGAGAGGTCGTGCCCCGAGGTGGAGGAGGTGCTGGCCGCGCTGCGGGATGCGCTGGAGAGGCTGGTCAACGCGTTTGGGCCGTACGCGAGGGACTTGAGGTTGAGTCTGGCTGATATGAGGCAGGCGAGGGAGGCGGCGGGGATGGTGGGGACGGATGGGGAGATGAGGGAGGTTGCAAGGGGTACAAGCTAATTGTTTTGAGAAAAGAGTGTGTCTGGTGTGGTGTACCAATAGACGGATCGGGGAATTGGGAATATGGCTGGTGTAGCATTAACATCTGGCAATGGATAATAATTTTCTGTTTGCGATGTGATATTGGCTGACTGCGTTTCTTTTTCTTTATGCGTTGTCTCCCCTGCCAACTCCAATTTGCGTACAAGACTTCGTATATGTACTTTGTAAACAATGAAAAAGGGATGAATGCAACAGGGAATGACCTATATAACCCTAACCCCGGAACCACTTGGCATCCCAAGATATCGCGACGCCGCTTTCAATCTCGCATCCTCTTCCTTTCTCCACCAGCTCACTCCAGAAAGCCCACGCGGCAATGCCGCACGACTGACCCAAGGCATCTGCAGTTTCCTCTCCAATGCACAGCCCGAGTTTGGCGCAGCCATGACCAGCATCAGTCCCCAACTGCGCACGACTCGCGTCTCAGCGCAGCGTGAACCTCGGGTTTCGAGAGGAGCACGACCAAATCATAAACCATGACTTCGACCACCATGTCGGCCGCCTCCCTCCTCTTCCTCATCGTCTACAACTTCTTCTACTACTTTCTATACCTCGTCCTACTCGCCTTCCTCGTCGTCACCCCCATCGATCTTATCCAACAAGGCGTACAGCGCCATCGAAACTACGACATCCTCGTCGTCCTCGTCTGCTACGTCGTGACCATCCTAGTCGTTGCCTTTATCTACGCCTCCCGCCTCTACATCAGCCGTTCCGTGCTTGCGTCCATACCGAAGGGATGGGTCCCCATAGAAAAGGGCGATGTCCCGCCCGACGTGCGCCAGATGATCATCGAGGGGCTCGCCAGGAGCGCCGCGATCGCATTTGACGCCAGGCCGCGGGTGCCGCTGGTGGTGCTCGGATCGGGGCCCGCTGCTAGTGATAGGGGGAATAGGCAGGTGTCTTCCAATTCTGCCGCACCTGGGCCGTCAATTGCGGAATCCAAGAAGAGCGCCGCATCTAGGGCGCCCGCGGCACACAGGGATGCAAAAGCCACCGGGCCCTCACAACCCAAGCCGGTCTGGGGCGATATCGAACACCCAGGCTGGGGATCGCCCATGTCGCACGACCTGCCTAATCTGCAGTACGACACAGTCGTCACGGAGCTGCCCAACCTGATTGAGGCAAAGGCTATCACGCTCGCCCCCCCTGACCCGGAATCCCACTCGGACCCTCCGGCACTAGACCCAGATGCGGTCGCCCTCCTCCAGCGGCCGGAGTTCATGGGGCTACGCGAGTATCTAACATATCTCACCGAATTGGCCGTCCTTGCGCCGCTGCCCCTGACCGGCGAGTTTATCGAGAAATACGAAGCCGCCCGCTACTCTGGCCGCCCCTTGTCCAACGACCGGTTCCGCAGCCTGATGCACCTCTTTTCCGAGATCCTGCGCCACATGCACCCTCTCAGCCCCGCCGCGCTGGCGAGCTACGAAGACGACGGGTCGTCCGGGCCCGCCCCCTCGGAAAGCGACATCGACAACGATGCGCCTCGCGGGACCAGCCCGTCGAGCGCGGGGACTACGCGAGGGATGTTCATGATGTCTGGTGCCAAAGATGGTGGCGGCCTCGATCGCCGGTCGAGCTCTAGCACCGACGGCTCGGGACGGCGCCGGCCGGGCCTCGGGCTGCGCAACTCATCCGCAAATACCTGGCAGTTCCGCACTGCTCCCACGACGCCCAGGAGTCGGCATACCGGCTTTTCGAGGAAGTCTAGCTCGGAGAGCTTCGCGCACACAAGGCACGCGTACCCGGTGAGCCAGTCGTCCGGCTCGAGCTCGCGCAGCTCGCGGTCCGGGGGAAGCGGCTCGGTCATTCGCTTGGCGAGCGCGGAAGACGCGACGGATCTTCCTTATGTTTTGACGTATTGAGCCGGTGGATCACCGCTGCCATTTTACTTGGTACTTGGGTTTCTTGGGGTGGCAAAAAGAGTGCGGGGTACAGGAAGGCGTTGGAGAAGCGTATTGATTGTTATTGTCTAGTATATAATGCTAATTCTGTCAAAGCCTCGCCCGATGTGCAGCCAATGTCGCAAGTGCCGTCTCCCTCTCGAGGCTCAACTAGCCTCCCTTGCCTTCCTGAACAACCCACTTCGACGTTGATCTACGTTGGAGGTGTGTGTGAAACGAAGATGCCTGTCAGATGCTGATCCCGGATCCTTTCTGGCAAAGGTTGGAGAGGCAGACTGCCAAATATGGGACAGAAGGCTGGAGGATGCTACCTGTCATATCCATTGCTTGGCCGGTGACATCATCGCCACCCACTATCAACTTTCATGAACGCCGTTCATCCCATGATCCCATGGCATCCACGTCAGCCCCTTGGCCCTGAAATAACTGCATCTAGAGGAGGCTCTTCTGCGATTAACCTTGCCCCGGCCAATCCCCAACAAACTAACTTGATCTTCTTCTTCAACAACGTGGCGAGTGGACCTGAAGCCCAAACCTTTCTTTCACAAATCCCTTCCCAGAGCCTTGTTTTCGCGAATCTGATATATCACTTTAAGGCGCCGACTTGAGCCGAGTGTGACAGCATTACTCTCGCCGCCTTGAAACCGGCCATTCCTGAGCCTTATTGTGTCGCCTCTTCACAAAACGAGGCAACTTACACAGCAGTTGCGTCTGTGCATCCTCTCAAGACTTGATCCGACGGCTCTCAGCGTCGGCAGATCCGGTCACCAGGCTCAGCCTCATTTAGAGAGCACAAGGGAGTGAGAGGTCAGAGGAAGCAACCGGAACTTATATCAACCATCTCAGCAACCATCACACCTTCACACCTCATCTCACATCAACACAAACACCACCATCAAACCGCCCACCATGCCGCGCTTCCACACCGATTCCAATTCCGACGACTACGTCCCCCGCCACCACCAGCGCTCCCCCCGCCGGCGCTCTCCCACCCCCGGCCCCCGACCCGTCCGCGACCCCTCACCAGCCGACGACCGCCACCCGCGCTTCGAATTCGAGCCACACACCCCCTTCTACCCCCCCGTAGCCTCAGGCGCCGCCGGCCCCGGCCCCGGCCCGCGCCGTTCCCGCTCCCGCTCCGCAGGACCCCCCGACACCTACACCGACACCTACGCCACCACCGCCACCACCACCATGCCCGCCGACTCCACCATCCTCACCCACCGCCGCCGCGCCCGGGACCGCGACCGCGAGCGAGCCCGCACCCACCGCTCCTCCCGCTCCCGCTCCCGCTCCTCCTCCTCCGTCGACTTCTCCTACCCCACCGACTCCGACTCCGACTCCCTCCCCCCCCACAACCGCCGCAACAACCACCGCGACCACCACCGGAACAACTCCCACTCAAAGTCCCATTCAAAGTCACACTCCCACTCCCCCCTCCGCAAAGCCCACTCCCTCCTCTCCTCCACCTTCACCCCCTCCACCTCCGGCCTCGGCGTCGGCGTGCTAGGCGCTATTGTCGGGGGCCTGGCGGCGCGGGAGGCGAGTGAAGCTGTTGCGGGGCGGGATGAGCATCCCCATGGGCATCATGGGCATGGTGGGGGGAGGCATCATCATCATGAGCGGGGGCGGAGTGGGGACGGTAGTGGTGGGGGGAAGCATAAGCATTTGATTTCGACGGTGGTGGGGGCGGCGGTGGGGGGGTTGGGGGCGAATGCGATTGAGAAGAGGTTTGAGGGGGCGAGGGAGAGGGGGGTGGAGGAGGGTGGTGGTGAGGGGGGGAGGGGTAGGGATAGGGAGGAGGGGAGGTATCGGGATGAGGGAGGGAGGTATAGAGATGAGGGGAGGTATAGGGAGGAGGGAGGGAGGCGGTACTGAGTTACACTCCTTTTTTCTCTTTCTTTTCTCCTTTTTCCCCTACCCCTTGGTTGGGGCAGGGAAAGGAAGTGTTGTTGGAGGCTGTTTTGTAACTTTCGTTTTGTTGGTCGGATGGAGTTGGTGCGCAGTGGGTTGGATCTCATTAGGATCTGAGGGTTGTTGGTATGATAACGATTTGTAACGATTGATGTATGGAGTTTATTTTTTATTTTTACAACTCGGGCCACGGATGCAAGGTGCAATATGAACCAAACTGTTAGTTAGGTGTGTAAAGTCATTTATTCAGTTGCTTGGGCGCGTGCGGAATAGAGCAAGAGTTGAGTCAACCAAGATCATCAAAGTTTAACAAGACACACCGTACCCGCAAGGTGTGAGGATATGTCCCCATTTTCATTATTTATAGCAAGCTTACAAAACATCAAATCCCTAGACTTATATGTCGAACAAGACACCAAACACCCCAAATCCCCCAAGCCATGCCCTCCTATTATTCCGCAACGCTCACTCCAGCAATGCAACCCAGAGGGTATCGTCCATGTCCGCCAGACTATGAGAAACGCCAGGAACTGTCCTTGGAAATGGGGAGCAGCTGAAAGCAAATCGAATGCTCCCATTTGCAATGCTCCCACAGAGAAACAAAAAAGAGCACCAACTCTGGTCCTCTTGTAAACCGTAGAATCCTCCGTTGTGCCCTTGGCCAAGACCTCTTTGAGATGTGAGAAAGAGTTCCAATGGCGACGCTCGTACCATTGCCCAAACCGATAAGTCCAGGTCTCCTGACGGAGAGCAGCCCTCCCAAGTACCCTTGTACCTGATGTGATAATCGAAGGAACCGAAAGAGAGAGGGGCAGAAAAGGGAAAAAAAGACCGGAAAGGAATTGAAAAAGGGGGGAATGAAATGGGAAGAACGAGGCAACTCGCCGCTGTCCCACCCGAACATACCCCGCCCATGCCATCAGCTGGGCCTTACTCCTCCATATCATCATACCCAGCAGGATCCATCCTGCCAGCACCCGGCGCGTTGCCGCCCCTCAGCTGCCCCGTCGTGGTCGCAGCGGTAGTAGCCCCCCACCAGTCATCATTCTGCATCGGGCTCCTGGTATTGCGCACCGGCGAGGTAGCAGCAACGGCCGAGATAGTCGCACCAGCACCAGCGTGACCACCCTGCTGCTGCTGCTGCTGCTGCTGTTGGTGTTGCTGCTGCCTCTCCTTCAGGTCACATAGCCGGCGCCTCTCAATGGCGGCCTTGAAGAAGGCGATGATCTCGGCCAGCTTGATCTGCTGGTCCTCCGGGCAGCCGAGGATGTTGAACAGACTCTGGGAGTCGAGCAGCTGCTTGGCAATGACCGTATCGGGCTGGCAGAAGGTGCGCAGGCGCAGGACGCGGGCGTTGCCCTTGGCGGTGTCGATGATGCCCAGGATGGCGGTGGTGGCGGCGGCGCGCGAGTAGAACTTGAAGTCGTGCACGTGGGCGCGCACCAGGTCCAGCTGCGTCTCCATGTCGTACCGGAACAGCACCACCTTGGGCCGGCCCTTGCGCTGCCATTCGTCGGCCACCTTGCGCAGCCGGTCCGCTTCGAGCCGGCCTGCTGTGAACTGCGCCGTGATGTAGTCGTTGAGCGCCGTCGCGATGGCGAACTCGAGCTCGCAGTAGAGGAGGCTCTGCTCGCGCGGGCTGAGCGAGATGGCCAGGTTGCGCGACGTCGGGCGGCTTTTGTGGTTGTTGCTGTTGTCGGACTCGCGCGACTTGCGCTGGGCGCGGATGTCTTGGTTGGTTTCAATCTGTGGCATGGTTAGGACCGAATCGGTGGATACTCGCCGGGCCTACGAGTAGTTGATGGGCGGGATACTTACCATCTCCTTTGCCTTCTTGACAAGGTTGCCAAGGAAACCACCGCCCCGGGTAGGGGACCCGGCCTGTTCGGGCTTCGATGTATTCTCGAGCCAGCCGCCCTCGCCGATCAGAGTCTTGGACGCCTTCCGGACGGTCGGCGCGCCCTGCGGAAGAAAAGGAGCCAACGGGGTGTAGGCCAATTCCGGGCCACTGGAGAGTTCGTCTGGGGTGGCACGCCGCTCCATCTGCTCTGAACCTTTGTCGGAACCACGGGTCGATTTCTTCTTGTCCGTGTATTCTTGGAGAATGCTGATGTGCCTGGGCTCGGTGTCCTTTTGGATACGAAGGGGGCTGATACAGGAAGGATGGCGGTCTCCACCCGAGTCCTGGGAGTAGTACGAGGAAGAGTCGTCGGGCGAGACAAACTGGCTGGGCTGACGGACAGGCGAGGGAGACCTCTCGGGCGGATTATGGACGACGACCGCAGGCTGCTTGCCAATCCGCAAGTTAGCCATTCTAGCGTGGGCTCGTGCAAGATCCATGTCAATTGGTGCAGGAGCGCTCCGAACTCCACGACTGCCGGAGCGAGTCGGCGTGCTCTGGGCCACGGGGGTGTTCCGATTGAAGCGACTGTCCTGTGTCTTGCTGGGAGACGAGCTTCTGGTGTGGGCTTGGACGCCCTGGATGGTGCGCTGGCTCTCGGGGGTGGCGAGGTTGAACTTGACGGGCGAACGAGAGCGTCTCCGGGAAGGCGTCGTGGTAAATTGGTACGTCTTTTCCGGCGATCGAGATCGCATCCTCGCCGCCGTATTCTCATCGCTTGCCTCATTCATAATTACGATGTCCTGCTCGTCATCTCTAGCTCTGCCGGGGGGGAGGGGAGGCGGATCGTTGTCGTCGGTAGACAACCTGACAAAAATAAGCAGAAGCTCTGGACAAGAAAAAAAAAGTAAACACTTACACGGCTGTTAGTTTGTCCATCTGTGAGTCGGTCAAACTAAGCTGCAGGTAAACACCGCGGGGTCCCTGTTCGCGGCGAGACGAAGGCGAAGAGTCCTTGAAGGATTTGGAAAGAGGAATAAATTTTCCTCGAATTGCCGAGTCTTTCAGATGCGAGGTGCCCATATCGTCGGGATTGGCGGGGGGTTTGTTTTGAGAAGTCTGGCGCGAAAGGGTTAGAGGAAGGTGGGGGGAAGTGCGGCGTGTTGGGAGGGAAGACTCACAGAGAAAGTAGGTATGATGTGGCCGGGGACGGTGGAGGCTTCAGGGGGCAGATTCACAACCCAGTTTGCCGTGCGAGAGGCGTAGTAATCTTTCTCTGTTGGTGAAATTAGTTGAGAAGGGGCTCGAGAGAGTGTGTGGGAGGGAGCTTGCAACTTACGGAGCGTTCGCAGTGGCTTGTTCCCGTTTGTCACGGGGGTTGGCGTTAGCTCGGCGTCCGCCGTCACAGCTATTGTCCCAGTTAGCAATAGGGTCTATTTGAGAAGAGTACCTATTGTGCGAGTGGATGAATAGGAACGGCAGAGCTAGAGCTAGGTCAAGCGATACTCACGGCCCTCGGCAAAGGAGCTTCCACTCGACTGAGATTTGAGGACGAATGGCCCGATCTGACTCGGCAACTCGGTACCCGTCCGGTGTCCCATGTCCTTGCGGGCCCGACTGCGCAGGAAATCGGGGTTTGGTGCTTGGGGATATGGAGGTGTCCTTCTAGAGAACAATGGCAGCGTACCTATCGGGCCAGTGGGGGATTCGAAGACCCTCTCATCCGATCCAGCACCGCCGGGCGGAAACAAAACGCGGGGCCCCGCCCTGTGGCCGCAGTGGCGGTCATGTAAGCAGTCCGGGTTCGAGAACAAGGACCAGTTGTCGTCCTCATTCTTGGTGGCCACACGCCGGCCAGGATTGCGTGTTTGCGTGCTCGTGCTTGGGGCATTGCCAGTCCCCATCTGCATCAGGTAGTCTAATGGCTCAAGGGCTTAAGGTTAGGTTTGGAGGCAAGTAAGGTCAACACAGGAGACGAGAAATGGACTTGCTCTCGACTTCCTCGAAGTGCTCCGTGTTGCAGTCGACGCCATGGTCGGCTGCATGGTCGACATCATGGTCGACCTCTTCCTGGATAGATTCCAGGGGGGAAACGCCGCCTCGCTGTGACGAAGGGCCCAGCGTCACCATCTCCGGCCTCGCCGGCGAGAGGATCAGTCGCCTCGCAAGGCAGATCTCGTGGATCGACTGGCGCTGGTCGTCCATTTTTTTAATAAAAAAAAGAAAAGAATTGCGGCTGGAAGCTGAGCCGCTCCCGAGGTCTGTGGTGCTTCCGGGGGAAAGTTGGGGGCGAGGATGGGGCTTTGTATCGGAGAAACAGGAACGCCTTGTTCGGCCGAGGAGGGGAGCTGGGCGGCGCTCTTGGGACCCACGACTAGCATTTCGCAGAGGGCGCAAGAAGGAAGGAAGGCAGGGCGGGTCATGTGTTCGCAGAGGGGAGTGAGAATTCGCATCGACGGAATTCTCAGGCCGCGATGTCGTGGATCAGGCCGCATAGAGATGAGACCGCAGGGGCTTCTGCACCCCGTTCTCCGCTATCATTGCACTGGACGGCCGCATTGTTAAGGCAAGTCTTTAATAACCCCCGTAATATGGCGAGCGTGATCATGGCATCATGATAGACGTGAAGTTCGGCCAGTGTTGAGGTTGAATTATTAACTAGACGGTGGTATAAAGAAGGTTGTCGTGTAGTTATTGCAAAAAGGGGTAACACCCTGTGATCCCACCATCCCATTTTCAACATACCTAGCGAGCATGTTAGCATCTGATCCATATTTCACTTTATTCTGGTAACAGCCCATCCTGTCTTTGATGGAAACTCGGGGCAGTTCCCACATAACAAAGTCTGTGAGGGTCTGCTGCACAGGCTCAAAGGAGAAGGAACAACCATGGCCAGGCAGCACTGCCCTAATCTCGCACACCACATGATATTGATATTCGGGAAGAGATCACACAGAATGAACATCTTGACTCACGAATTGACATTCACCCATACCTAATATCCATGCAAAACCGGCAATGGTGGCGTTCAGTCTGGGTCCCAATTCCAGCGAAAAGCAACAAAGACACTCATGATAAAACTCTCTCTTTTTTGCTTGTGTAGCTGAGATTTGAGGCCAAACTAATAGAACTGCCAAAGGACAGTCAATCTTATCAAGTTTCATCCGCCCTGTATTGTCAGAAGAGATGTCGAAGGACCTCGATGAAAGCGTGCAGCGTCCACCCCAAGGTCGCTATTCCCGGTTTACCAGCCGTTGTGCCACCAGAATAACTGGCCCCAGCTTCCCAAAAACCCAGTCGCGGCAAAGCAGGCCAATCCAGATCCAACACCAGTCGAAGACCGGACTCGACATTTCCGGCTGAGCACGAGCTCCTTCACAGGCTAGTCAGATAGCAACGGACTCCTCGACGGCAAGGGGCGCGGCGCTGGCGCAGGTTCGTTGCATGGTAACGGTAAGACGGCAGCGGATGACGGGAATGGGTGCGCCAGATGAGAAGGACAAGGCGATCTCGCCCGCCTGATAAGCCGAAATGCAAGTGAGTGACCCTTCGAGAGCACACCGCGACTTTGAGTTCCCCACGACCCCTGTCAGTCTGCCCTTGCCAAGGTCGATATGGGCGCCACACGGGAAGACGTCGTGAGCACCTCGAAGGGTCTAGCCGCTCGTTGTTACCATGCGGCTCTTGCCACGGCTCTCGGGTAACGGCGACGCAGAAGGGCGATCGTTGATGGAACTCCCCGGCCCCTCCCCCTCCCCCCGGTCGGGTGCATCGTTCGGTGGATTGGCAGATGGTTAACCATACTGACAAGGTGTTATCGGCCGCGCTACGATGCAGTCACGCAGGGCGGTAGGAGAACCGGCCCAATCGCAACGACACGCGAACGACGACAGCCACCCGAGTCTCTGGTTGCTATCTGTCGGTCCGCTTGTGGAACTCCAAAGCTGGCAAAGAAGCCGAATCGAAACCGGCCTTGACCCGTTTTTCCCTTCCCGATTATTAGAGCCGTGGCAACCCCACAGCGGCCCCGCTGCTCATTCCCGTGTTTAAGTCCCGACGACGCCCCTCCCCTCGCGCCAGCCAGCCAGAGCGGACATGGCGAATCTTGCTGGAGAAGAAAGCTGGATGGACAGCGTCACAATGCCCAGGAACCCCACATTAGGATAAGATGTTGCGAGAGCGACGGTTCGAGCGACGGTACCAGGGATCCCCCCCAATGGCTTTCCTTTCCTTCGCCTTCAGCCGCCCGCCTTGCCGGGTCACACATGATCGCTCATCACTAGCCCGACCCGAGTTGACGTGCCCGGTCGCCCTCGCTTTCCCCATCACGCCGAGTCAGGCTCCCACCCTGGCTCTTCCCGAACTCCTTGCCGCGTTTTCAACTTGTGCCATCCTAATCGCGTTTCACCTGCTAGCGATGTGATTTGATCGCGTCTCCTCTTGTACTATCTCCGTAGTTCTGGACCGACGTTCGGGTCATAACCCGGATCCCGGAAAGCTGTGAACCGTTGTGTTCAAATATCTTCCCACGCCCCCCAACTTGTCCTGGGGTTTAATCAGCCTGTTCATCTTCGGTAGTTACATCGTCCGAACTTTATCCTTTCCCTTTAGATACCCGTGTGCCCTTCCCATCCCATCCTTGTTTCCGCATTCCGACCTTCAGAAATACCCAGTGAATGATGGCCGCCCAAACGGATAGGCATCCCAGCCCTGACCACTATGACATCGGTAAGCTGATACGGGCTGCCTCGAGCACAATTCAGAGCACTGACAAAATTTGGCAGTCATTGTTGGCGCCGGCCCTGTCGGCTTGATGCTGTCGACCTGCCTGGCAAGATGGGGCTACAAGATCAAGCACATCGACAACCGGGCAGAACCCACGCCCACCGGCCGAGCTGACGGCATCCAGCCCCGCTCGCTCGACCTGCTCCGGAACATGGGGCTCAAGTCCGCCATCATGGCCCACAAGCCCGCCCGGGTCTACGAAGTCGCATTCTGGGACCCACCAACTGCCGGCAAGGGCATCGTCCGGACCGGAACCTGGGCTAGCTGCCCCAGCTTTATCGACGCCAGGTATCCTTTCACAACACTTCTTCACCAGGGCCTGATCGAGCGCGTGTTCATTGGCGACCTCGAAAAGAATGACGTCAAGATTCAGCGGCCGTGGACCATCAAGGGCTTCACTTCCAACGAGAAGGAGGATCCTGAGTACCCCGTTACCGTTGATCTAGAGCACGTCGATGGCACTGGCAAGGAAACCGTCAAGGCGAAGTACCTATTTGGTGGCGAGGGTGCGCGGTCGTTTATCCGCGACCAGTTGAAGATTGGCATCAAGCACAAGGACCCCATTGCGTATGTGTGGGGTGTAATGGATGGCGTTGTCAAAACAGACTTCCCCGATATCAAGGTACGTTAACCACTCCTTGTAAGTGAATAGCACTTTTTGCTAACCTAGAATAGATGAAATGCACAATCCACTCCGAGAACGGCTCCATCATGGTCATTCCCCGCGAGAACAACATGGTCCGCCTCTACATCCAAATCGCCTCCTCCACAGACCCCGATTTCCACCCCCGGAAGACTGCGACCGCCGAGGAAGTACAGGCGTCCGCAAAGCGGATTATGCAGCCCTACTCGATCGAATGGGAGAGGGTAGAATGGTACTCCGTTTACCCCATCGGCCAGGGCATCTCTGACAAGTACACTCTGGACCACCGCGTGTTCCTTGGTGGCGATGCTTGCCACACCCACAGCGTAAGTTATCCGGAAAGTACGGCCAGGCGGAACAAGAGACAAACTAACTCTGTGCACAGCCCAAAGCCGGTCAGGGCATGAACACCGCGTTCCTGGACGCGCAGAACCTGGCATGGAAGATCCACGCTGTCGAGGCCGGGTTTGCCGACCGCAGCCTGTTAGAGACATACGAACCCGAGCGCAAGAACGTCGCCGAGACCCTCCTAAACTTCGACAACAAGTACGCCAAGCTCTTCTCGCAACGCCCACCCGCCGCCGTCGAAGTCGCCGCAGCCTCCGCCCAGGCCACCAACAGCGCCCAGTCAGGAAACGAGTTCATCAACACCTTCAAAGAATCCTGCGAATTCACCAGCGGCTACGGCGTCTTCTACAAGGCCAACGCCCTCAACTGGTCCCCCTCCCACCCCGCCCAATCCCACGTCATGCACCCCAAAACCACCAAGCTCGTCCCCGGCCGCCTCTTCATGAACGCCGACGTGACCCGCGTCGTCGACGCCAACGTCGTCCACCTCGAGCAAGAAATCCCCCTCAACGGCTCCTTCCGCCTCTTCATCTTCGCCGGCAAGCCCGCCACCACCGCCGCCGCCCTCCGCGACCTGGCCACCAACCTCGCCAAGAAGAACTCCTTCTACACCACCTACGCCCGCCGCGACCGCGCCGCCGTCAGCCACCACGAGCGCCACAACCCGCACTCGCACTTCTTCACCGTCGCCACCGTCTTTGCCGCGCCCCGCCCGGACATCGAGATCGAGCGCGACCTGCCCCCGCTGCTGGCCCGCTACCGCGACCACGTCTATGCCGACGACCGCTGGGACCGCCGCGTGCCGGATGCCGCTGCTTGCGCGCACGCCAAGATGGGGCTGGATCAGGAGCGCGGTGGCGTCGTGGTGGTGCGTCCCGATGGGTATGTTGGTGTGGTGGTGGCGCTGGAGGAGGGCAGTGCGACGGTGGATGCGCTCAATCAGTACTTTGGCGCGTTCTGCACGAAGAAGTTGGGCGAGGCGCAGGCGCAGCTTTGAGGGAGGTATATGAGGAAGGGGGCGAGGGAGGCGGGGGATAACGACCGTGTCATGATTAAGTAGAGAGAGGGGGGTGTCGACTTTTGCTTGGGGTTTTTTTCTTGGGTGTTTCCGCTTGATAGAGGACGGAGTCCTTGCGTTGAGTTGGTTGAGGGTTTGATCACATGTATATATGTATATATCTGGCTTGCATAGAGTCATGCACATAGCTTTATTGTTTCATTATTATTTATTATGTTTATATTACCTCGCCGCTCTCACCCGCGGCACCTCAAGTGGCCTGTTTAGTCAAGACATCGTTTCAGACTTGGGCGTATCCAAGGCCACAAGCCATTCGATACTACGTACTCCCTCTTCTCCGGCAGTTCGTCACTGCAATGTTGTAGTCGAGTTATATGCACAGGGCGATTTACAACGGTGTTTCCCTCATCGTCATATCACCACAACGCCCTCAGCGGGTCTTCACTTTCACTTGGATCCATCGGATGCTCAATTTGAGGAAACAGCAAACTCGCATGCATTGATGGTATTGAATCCTTCACATGAATCCCACGCTCACTCGCTAAAACGCCCATCGGCTCCAGTATAAATAACTGGGCAAAATATCCAAAGAAATTAACAAATCATGTGCAAACTAAAACTCAAAAGGCCAGCCCACCTGTCCCATATCTTTGTTTGTTATCCCCTTCCATTTCTTCCCATGCGCCAGATCCCGTCATGTTCCTCGTGTGCAGAAAAGACGCCAGATTCATCCCATAGCCCGTTCTCCTCCCTTTCCCATATCCCGCGCCATGCATGATCCAGCTCCTATTATCTAGGTGGGAGGCCACTCAAGGCCGCTTGATGTGCTGCTCGCCCCGACCCTTGTATGTACCAGGCAAATGAGAACGGTCCTCGCAGACTTTCGGGAAAAAACCGCCGGAAACAGAATGACGAAGAACGAATCAGGTAAGTGAGTCGGGAAGGCAACATCAAGACAAACAATGTCGCAGAACATAAGGTGCCACTTGAATGTAGCCAAAAAACATGATACCCAGATTCTAGCCAAATGACTCAAATCCGCAGCAGTACAGCCGACACCTCCCCATCCTAGTGACTTCGAATAAGAGGGCTAGAGGATGGCTACCCCATGTGTTGAGCCGCCCCCATGATACCACCTTCAAATAATCCGCCCAAGACATCACCCGGCAGGATCTCTAGCCACGGCGGCATCATTTCGCTTTGCAGCCCAAGCATGTCAAAGTTAACCTCTTGGCTGTTGAACGTGATGGTATCATGGATGGGATTGAGACCCATGTACGAGTACGAACCGGACACCAAGCCGCTCTGCGCAAAATCTGCCTCGTAGCTGTTGTGGTGGCTATGGTCGTCACTGTTGTCATGGCTGTGGTTATGACCATGGCCATGACCATGGCTGTGTGATGCATGTGGCTGACCCATGCCCGAATCTGTTGGCGTGCTAGACGGTGAGCGGTCATGCCCCATAACGTCGTACGCTGTGTGCATCGACGCGGAGTAGCTGTAGGACGAGTGATGCAGGGGGCCGTGGCTGGGCCGCGACCCATACAAAGGCGGCTTAATCTCGTGGTGTAGGCTGCCCTGGTCTAGGTCGCCGGGGGATGGTGACTCGTACTTCAACATCGACTTGCCGATTGCCGGCGACTGCGAAAGCCGGTGCGCCTTGGACGAGTGGGACTGGTAGCGCACGGCCGAAACATTCGGCTGCAAGTATGCCGGTGGGAATGCGGGGGGTGTTTCCGGGAGACTCTGTCGGATGGGGTCGTAAATCATGTTGCCCGGGGGGGTTGCCGCAGACACTGGGACGGATGATGGTTGTGGCGGCACTGAGGTGACGGAGGCAGAAGCAGGGGCCCCGGACTGCGCTCCGAGGCTGCCCTGAAAGAGGACGGTAAGGTTGGAGTTAGGGGAGTTCGTGGTACCAGTGAGTGAGTATGCGATAGGCGGAACATTTGGTGAGGCAGGATGCTCGAATCTCGACAAGCGGCTCAAAGGACCTCGCCGCGCCATTTTCATGGCTTCGTACTCCTCATTGGTGAGTATCTCACAATCCCAAATGCCCTTCGACTTTTGGTCTAAAGCCGTGAGGATGTAGCCGACGCCGCCCCAATATTGTTCTAGTTGCTGAAGGGATTTGTGACAGCGCTGGTAATTTTGGTTGGCAGCAGACGCAAGGAGCGAATGCTTCAGAGGGCGAGGGTCGTGGTTCGAATTGTATCTTCCAGCGGGCGACTTAAATTGATCGGCTTTAAGGTCTGGGGTTAATGAAGTCTCGCGCGAAGGGTTCTGCGAGGTGTTCGCGACCGATTCCATAAGAAAGGCGCAGGCGGCAATGTAAATGGGTTGTGACGTGAACGGATTGCCAATCAGGCTCTTGGGGTCGATCAACTCGGCGAATGCCAGGATATCGGCAATCGTTTTGGCGCTTGACATGGACAGCTCGCGACTGTTTGGCAGCTCTGGGCTGTTCGCCAACAGCTGGGTTGGGCTTAGGTTATGGAATGGCGTGAGCAAGGTGGGCTGATGAAGGATGATGACCAATGCATGAAACCAAAAATGCAGCAGGATGAAGGTGGTCCCTTGATTTGCATTCACATATTCGCGGAAGTTGACAGCATTGAAGTGGAGGCGTTGATCTTGCTTTTGGTAGATTGCCGTGAGGTCCCGCTCCATGATTTTGAGCTTGTGCATCTTCTCCTCGGTGAGGTCGTTGGCATTCCGGATGTTGTTGAGGACGTCTGAGGCGCGGCCGTATAGGTGGATAATCTCGATGAAAGGAGGAAACGGGTCGGGCCAGTTCGAAACGGGGTCAACTGTCGGTGGCGGGAGTGAGAGCTCGTAATCGTCGTCGCGGAAAGTCACAGGCCTGCCCGTTCCTGACGAAATAACGCGGTCCAAAACGAAGACCGACCAGAAGGTGTCGATACGTTCCTGTTCCACTTCCTGTTGCTCATCCGGGCTCAGAGTCTCCTCATCATTGTGGTTATTGTCGATGCCATCCGTGCCGTCGGGGTCTTTCCGGCTCCAGCATCTCGTGTACCAGGGGTCGCGCTCACCCTGATATTTGACGCCTTCCATCTTTTGGAGTCCAAGATCAACGGCCATCCTGATGGCAATGCCGAGATACATCCACAGCGCGCTATCCTGGTCGGCACCAAACCCCTCGTACGCCACCAACAGGCAAGCTTGAACAGCAGCAACTGAGGGGCAAGGAAAGGTGTCGACAATCGCCGCTTTGGCTCGCTGGGCAAACACATGGCCGTATTCGGACCGCTTTAGCTTCCCGTCGCGATTGTTCGTGAAGATAGGCAGTTCCGAGAAACGGGCGGCGAGGGCACACACGGCATCAACCAGGATTGGCTCGATCCGCTTTTCCTTGAGCATGAGCAGGAACCGATCCTTGCGCAGGAAACGGTAGTTGCAGCCAAGATGGAGAAAGAAAGTATCCACGAGGGAGATGATCAAGGAATGAACTGGGCCGGAGCTGTTCACGTCGTATATCGGCAAATCTTCAAGCGTCTCCACGGCCGTCTCGTGGTGTAGAGCGTGATTGTGGTAAGTACCTTGGCCGAACAGCGACCCGGGCGAGGTAGTCGAGAACGAGTTGCCCCGGCTCTTTCGTCTGCTGTCGCGATACACATTCACCACCATCTGCTTAAAACCAGGGACGATGGCGGTGGGGCCGAAATATCGAAAATACGGCACGCGGTGGCGTTCTAATTGTACGGGCGACCGGTTGTTTGTGCTCCGGCTGTCCTCCGAGTAAGAGCCGTTTCGAGGCACGTTGGGGTGTCTAATGATGTTGGCCGAACCCTGCGGTTTGCCATCTCGGTCCCAATCGTTGTTGGGCTCGTGGGGGCGACTTGCCACGACCGTTGTGCTTGAGCGCGAGTCGCTTCTCGACATGGCGTCCTGATCGACAAACCCGGCGGTCGGCGGCGCAGTCTTGTTCATCCAGCGTCTTCGTTCCCGCTCGTCATCTTCGTCGTCCTCCTCCAGAAAGGCGCTGCCGGTGCCATTGTTTAGATTGGGCGTGTCCGCCGGCTCGCTTTTCGGTACCACAAACTCATCGTACCCAGGTTCCCCCCTCTTCCTGTCCACGAGATCCGTGTACCCCAGACACACGTGCCCATTCTTCTTGCAAGTCGAGCAATCCGGCTTCTCACCCGCACATCGCGTTTTCCTCTTGCGGCATGTCAAGCACCTGTGCAGTCTTAGAATCCCATCCAAATGTGGTACATAGACCCCTTCGGCGGCGAGACCTAACAGCGGCGCGCGTTGGGCTATGGGGTATGCCGGGTGACCGGAGTAGCCCCGGGGGTGGGTATGAGGGATGGGTAACGAGGAAGGGCATTGAGGGCAAGGCAAGCAGATGGAGGGAGACGTACGCTGCATTGATCCTCCGTCGCTTAGACGGGGGTTGACCCTGGTTATTCACAAAGCGGATTTGCTTCGGCGGTGGCGGCACGGCTCCGGTAATCGGGGTGGTCATGTCGGGCGCTCCTCATAGCAAAACCATGTTGAGCCGGCTAGGGCGCTGGGGCGGACTCGGTAAGATGAGCCCTAGATGGCGGGATACCCGCGCTCTGGCTTGAGCAGGAATCGATTAGGAGGGTGTTGGGATTTGGTGGGGAAAAGAGGATAATGAGACTGAATGTGGTCTTGGCGCTGCAGTGTGAGGAAGCGGTCCCAAGGCCTCGGGGCTCAGTCGTGACGGTCAGTAGATGCACAGCATGATCATAAGGCGGATAGCAAGTAGAGAGCCTTGGAGGAAGTCATCTCGGGTTGCCGACTGGGAGAAGAGAGGTGTAGAGGCCAGTCAATGCGGTGGGCAACTTGTGGCGGCCGAGGATCAGCGATCCTTTTGCGGAGCTTCTGTGCTGGTTCTTCGCGTCATGTGCCAGTTGGCTGGAACTATCTTTCGGAGTCGGCGTGCCTTTGTCCGTCAATTATGGACAATGGAGCCTCAGCAGCGCACCGAATGGTGCGATAAAAAGAAGATTGAAAACCTCAGGCTCGGAATTTTGAGGGGGAAGGGGGAAGGGTGTGAGAAGCCAAAGAAATTGAGGCATGGGGGGCGGGGAGAAGAGCGGAACAGAGCACGGAAAGAGCCCCCGGGCAAAATGAGAGGTGCCGGCAGCTTTCACGATGCCTTGCAACGGTTGGGCTCCCCAGGCAAGCGAGAGAACGGCCGAGCGAATGATAGCCGCCCAAAAAAATCACCAAAAAAGACCAATAGCTGAAGAACAGATCAATATTGGGAGGGGGGTTGTGCTGCCAGTCGGCTGAGCCGTAATTCGGACACATGCAAGCCGACAGTAGCTCCATGGTTCCTGCTTGATTCCTGATTCCTAGCGGTAGCTTCCATCATCGTTCCTGCTTGATTCCCGATCATGGCTTGTCTTCCACAACCCCTCTTTCCCGTCACCCTGTCACCCCAGGCCCACCCTGAGTCTTCGGTCACTAGCAGCGCCGAGCAAAACTGAAAAGCGACAGTCAGTTGAATAGGAGATGAGATGCTTGGCTGTGTGCGCCAGTACGCCCTCCTGTGCCATGGCCCCGGAAAGTCCTTTCGTTGCAAGAAGCCGGCCATGTCGCCTGGTCATCTTCCGAGTGCGCCGCGGAGGGCAGGGGACGATAACGGATGGCACGATGGTTTCGTCTCCTTTTTGCTAGATGCGCTAAACTAACTGGCGGGTCCATTGGCCCATGCAACTTGCCAATTGCAGGTGCAGTTCTGCTTCTCCAAAAAAATGACTTGTTTCGGCACATTCATGGCAGGGCCGGGCAGGCACATCTACCTATCTTTTTCTTGCCCTCCTCGTTTCTTTTCTCCAACAATATGATCAAATCCGGCAGCGTCCCATCCGATGGATAACGCAAGTGTTAAGATGATCTGTGCACGACGGCCCCACACACAACCTTTTGCTCGGATCCACTTTCCCCATGAAGGCCCATTTTAGAAGTTGACCGTTTCGATATTCAAGTTCCAATTATAATCTTCAAAAAGGGAGGAAAATAGTAAGATAAACGGGGAAAATGCGGGATTCTGCCATCATGCTTTACACACTGCTAGTAGGTTGGGACATCAACAGATGCTCGAGTTCCAGCTTCTATTGCCGCCTAAAACAGCTTAGCGCTCCAACTATCGTTTTCCCGCACGGAAGGGAACCCAGCGTCCCGACCCGGCCGAGTCAGGCCTGCCTGTTTGGTCAACCAACCGTTCATTTTTTTTGGGAATAGCTGACATTTCGTTCCAAAATCGCTTCGGTTTTATTTTATTTTATTTTCCAGCTTCAGCGCATTTCTCCGCCAACTGGGATAATGGGAAAGACGGAACCGTTACACAGCTTGGCCTCAAGTGGGCCCGAACATGGTCATCTTGCGTCGATCTCACCATTCCTCTGACCTTTCTCGGGCCTTTTCATTCGCAGCCTCACAAGCGTCGTCTCCAAACTTGAACTGCTGATGGCACTCTAACCCGTGACATGACCCGGATAAGCGACGTTGGGAGTGGGCCGATGCCATGGCACAACCCCAGAATCGGACATGTCAATCTGTGGATAACCCCGCGTCGAGACTCTCCAACAGGACCCGGCACTGAGGTATCCCTTGCAACCCGACATACTTTATGTAAGATTAGTCAAAGTCCACAGCCCTGATTGCAACCTGTTCTCGAGCCGACCAGCCGCGTGTCCAGTCAGCAACATCATTCGGATGCATGATGGGGTCATATCTGCGGCGCTGGACTCGGCGCTGGGCCTCCGGAACCAATGACGGCCCCGACCGGCCCTCGACAAGAGGAGCAGGCCGGAACAGACGACCACGCCGAGTCGAACATACTGTGTGTTACTAGTAAGCCGCTCGAGTTGAGCCTATCATCCTTGTGAAGACAAAGCCCAACCCTTCTGCCTCTTTCCCAGTCTCGGCCCAGTCTTGCCAGTCTTGAATCGGTGTCGTGGAGGGTTCATCCCCAACTTTGAGCCAGCGGCGCGGATTCAAAATAGCCTAAAGGGAAACTGGCCGAGCTGGCCAAGTCCCACATGCACGTTTCAGCAGGCAAGACCCTGCAGCGATCTTCCAAGTCCATCCTTCGCCACGGTCTGTCCAAACTGGGACATGTGAAGCAGATCGATTTTGCCAGGCTCGCAGATTCCAGCCACACTGCTATGGTGCATCTTGGGATCCAATGTGGTACAACTGGGAGCTCAGGAGCTCTTATCAACTAGAACCAGAGGATACATGACGTATCCTCCCGTGAGGCTCACATGAGTGCTCCTCATACAAGCGCTTCCGATACTCGATTTAGATATCCCACGGGGTACGTAACTATAGTTATTCAGAAGGAAACCATCCTCACTAGATGACCTCAATGTAGTGAAGTTCCGGCTCAACGATACAAAAGTAAACCATCACTAGCAAAAGGTGAATGAGTGAGAGGCCCGGCCCGTGTATGAACCTAGCAATAGAATAATAGTATTCTCCGATACAACAGATTCTGCATGTTTATACCAAATATACATATGTACGTCGGTAGTTTTGTAACAACAATAACAATTGAACTCCCCTTTTCTCCCCCGTCTGCCCTCACTGCCTGCGCCAGGAAAACAATAACCTTTCCCCATACAACGCACTCCCCGGGGCGCCTTATCGACCGGTCGAGTTGAGTCTCAGGCTTGCGCCACATTCCCCGGGACGGACCGGCCCCCGCGTGTCACTCACCACCCTGATGCGGGCTATGTACTTGAACACGCCGTCGACGTCCACCAACCCCTTTCTTTATGCCCGTCCACGCCCAAAAAAACGCATCTTGTGCACCTGACGCCCTTTCCCCTGATATCCCAGGGGAGCCATCGCCATATCACCAACGCACGCACAACCCCAGTCGTCTCTTTGTACCGACATTCGCCCCTAAAAAGCGTTTCCGTCCATCCGCGTCTGTGTGCATCAACCGACCGCCTCACCCTCACCCAAAAACAATGCTAACCCCCATCTCCCTACACACCCTCCTCCACAACTCCTCCCCATCCTCCTCAACACCACCACCTCCATTTTCACCACCTCCCTCCCCAGCAACACCACCCCCATCCACCTCCCCATCCGCCCGCCGCCAAACCTCCCCCAAAATCCCCCTCGCCCTCTCAATATTCCGCATCCCCTGGCGCTTATCAATCTCGACAAACGCTCTATCCGCCAGGGCGCGGTCGCGCGGGGTGACAGCCTCACAGGCGGGCACGAACAGCGGCCAGAGCAGCGCCGACATGGGCCCGCGGTGGCAGACCGTGGACACGCAGTGCGTGAGCGCGAGGTGCGTGTGCGTCTGGACCGAGGGGTGCGTGCGTGCGTGGGAGAGGACGGTGCGGTACAGGTAGACGAGGGCCGCGTGGCGGTAGGCGAGCGCGTTGTGGTGGATGGAGGAGATGCGCGATTGGTCGAGGTCAGAGGCGGTGTTGGGGTTGGTGGGGGTGGCGTGCTGGTGTTGCTGGGTGTGGGGATGGGGATGGGGATGTCGGTGTCGGTGAAGGCGTGGGTCTCGGTGTCGTCGGTTTCGGCGTCGGCGGGTCCCGGGTGGGGGGAGGGAAGGGAAATGAGTTGGGGATCTATGGGTATTATCGCTGGTACTGTTGTCTCGGCGGCCGTGTCGGCGTCAGTAACGGCATCAGCATCGGCGTCGGCATCGGCATCGGCGTCCGGGTTAGCATCGGGCGTGAAGTTCGGCGGGAGCTGGGGCTGCCATTGGAGGAGGGCGGTTTCGATGGCTTGGGCGGTCGACTCGAATTCGGTGCGAAGGACGGCGGTTTTGGAGGGGTTCCCGTTCGTGCGGACGGCGTTTTCGAGCTCAACTTTGAGGGCGCGTAAGCCAGCGAGGCGGTGGATGATAGGCCACAGCGTCGTGGCCATGCCGAGGAGCGTGTCGACGTTGCACAGCGGTGAGATGGAGGGCGCGCCGAGCGGAGGGAGCGGCTGAAGGCATCCCGGCGTGGGGGTTGCTGAGAGTGGTGGCGTGCCATTGGAGAGTGCTGTGATCACGTCGTAGAAGCGGAATGCCTGTGTCATGTAAGCTCGAGATCGACTTCCATAGGGCTGGGATACTTGGACATGGGCCAACATACGCGCTCCAAGAAGATACTCGTCGAATCTGCCGGGTCCGCCGCGCTGCCCATGATGGTAAGAGCCCCTTTGAGGTGGCCTGCTACAATATTGGACTGCCCTTTTTGAACGAGCTGCGTCACTGTTAGCTCATCGCTCAGTTGTCACTTTATATCGCATGACTCACGCATTCGTAGTACACTAGCAGCATAATCGCTGCCAATATCTCGTTCCTGCTGACCTTGCTGCTATTATGAATTAACTCGGCAACGCCTCGGATGGCCATGTTGTGAAAATACAACGACTTTTCTGCATTCTCTACGCCCCGGTACTCCAGATGTGCGCAGGCAAGCGCGAATATGGCGTACGTGACCGGGGAGTTCCCTCGGGTAAGTGGCAGCACTAGCTGTTGGAAGGGGTTGCCCGTCTCCTCGCGGAAGACGATGAGATGCGATAGGACGTTGCAAAAGTGGTCCACGAGTGCCCGGCGATTTTGCTTGTCCGAGAATTCCGAGAAGGTTGGCGAGAAGAACTCTAGGAGGGGAGAGGCGACAGGGCAGGGTGCAATCATGGCCAGGTCTGGGTGTAAGGACTTCGACCGTGGGATCACTGCAGTGCTGGTAGCGGACGGGCCGTCGTCCGAGGCATCCTCTCCACAGCCGTCCAAGAATTTGCTCGGTGCGAGGGATGACAGAGCGTAGCCCTCAAAAGTGCTGTCTGATGGACTCACAATGACGGGGTCATCGAGGGAGTATGCTAATATGCTTCCAAGAACCCCATCGTCGTGGCCATAGAAATCCGACTCGTGACTGTAGTGGCTGGCCTGCGACAACCTTCGGGTCATTAGATGCAGGTCAGAAGGGCTTCCGGGCGCCACCGAGTCGCGACGCCTTCGCTGGCGCGGTTTCACGGCCTCGTAAGCACATTCAGTGCCCTGCTCGTCGCAGCGGCTGCATTTTGGCCGCTTCTCGTCGCATTTCTTCTTCTGTTCTTTCTGTCAGCTCGAAGCCTCCAAGCTAGGTAAATGGCTCTGCGGTAGGGCTGTTCTGAACAAACCTTTTCCTTACTTCATGGCGGTTAGAGTGGGGGTCACTAGGTATGTAGAAGATGGATCATGACAAAAATCGCTAGAGTTTCACGTACCAAAACGTACAGCCTATGTGAGGGGCGGTGAGGTTAGTACCTTGGTGTCGAGATACTGAACCGCCGGGATTGACCAATGCGGGCTTTAAGAGACCACTTCAAATACGTACCGCCTCTTGATCGCCTCTTGGGCTGTTTAGGGGGGGCGAGTCTTGTATACAACAACATCTTCGTGTCTGCCGGTGAGTTGTTCACCTTCCAGTAATATTTCCGGGCTTGATCCTTCAGGTCGTGCTTCTCAATGGACAACGCCTGTCCTCTGTTTCCTACTTCCGCCATTGGAGATGAAGATTGTGATGGTCCGGTAGGTTTATAAGTCACTGCTGTAACCACCCATACCGTGCTGTGACGACAGCCGGTGGCAATTGCTGATCCTTTCGGGGACTTGGAGAAGAGAAGGTGGTCGGCTCGGTTGTGCGCAGACAAGAGCGGGACGAGGCGAAGGTTAAAACGAAAGACAATCTCCGACGCCACAAAGTCAACCCTAAAACCATCACTTGTCGTTTGGGAAGTGGAAGCAGGCTACATAGTCGGACGACGGTGACGACGGGCAGTTAGTAGTTCACACATGACAAAGTTGGTTTGACGTAGGTTCAGGGTTCCGGGACAATGGTCGGATGGGGTCGAGTCGAGATGAACGATCCACATGTTGCTTCCAGGTTCTCCTCCTGCCGTCCACGGGGATGACCAATCGGGATTGCATCTGGAAGCTCGGCAAGGTGAGGTCTGCGGAGAAAGGTGTGCGGGGGGATGGGGATCGGGGAGGGTCTCCGGTCTCTTCTGGGCAACGCGTGCCTGGAACTCCGAACCTGGTGGTCTGTTTCAGGGATAAGGCCCTGAGCTCGGGCTCACGAGGAGGTGAAAGGGGCTCGGTTGTGTCTGTCATTTGTTACCCTGACGAGCCCTGGAGAGCAAATCACCCCTTGCCCCTGGGGCTGGCTACCCGAAGTGCATCCATATCGCCTATGCAGAGGCATTCCTCTAGTGTCGCATTCATGCAAAAGCTTAGATGGTGTCGGGCCATCTGCCGGACCGCTCAACGCTCTAGTCTGGATCTCGATGGCCAGAAGCGATCGCCCAGAGTGTTGTTGATTGATGGCAGAGCCGGAATTCAGGGCGGCAGCTCCACTGTCGGGGAATTGCTGGGTAAGGTACAGGTTCCCCGGGATCCCGCTGCCAGGGGCGCTTTGAGTCGGGATGAATAATAGGCTCAGTGGTAGTTAGGCACGTTAGGGTGCACGATCCGGTTCCAAACGGGAAGATCTTGCGAATAAACCGTCATCCCGTGACCAGGCTTCTGGCATCCAGGAACAGTCATCTCGTGGGACGATGAATTGACTTCGATTGAGCCGGATATTGCGCCGAGGGACGGCGATGTTAGGTAAGGGGGCTCGGAGGGGAGGGCATGGAGACACAGCATTCCATTTTGGCCTTCCTGTTGCGATGGCGGGGAGGTCCGTTGCAGCTCCGCATTGTCAGTGCATACCCGTACCCTGTCGCTCTGTCGCGAGGAATGCCCGTCACATGAATCGTATCGCTTCGTCGTATCCTGCTGGCTTGGGGCAGAGGATTCGTCCTCGTGATCCGGCATTTTAAGCGGCAGACGCAGAGCCAAGCTCAACCGGGAAGGGATTTTGTGGGTGAATTGGAGGTGCTCGGGCCGCCAGTCAGGGTTTCTCAACTGCCCGCAGGTGGCCGCGGCTGCCCGACGGCGGGGTCTGCGAAAGCGGATAATCCCTTTTCCCCGGATTTCCCCAGCTTTCATCTTCTCTTTGCTTCCAAAAGCTCCGCTCAGTGTGTTTGGCCCCCGCTCCCATCGTGAACCATTGAGGCGCCATCCTTGCTTGGACCTGGAGACTCAACGGCGGGCGTGCAAACATGAGACAACTTAGCGCCGTGACGAGATGCATATATGTACGGACGATGGCGCCACCACGCTCTCCGCACTGCACTAGTTGCCGCGTGGTTTGATGCGAGATCTCAGCAAACCCACACGTAATCGTTGGTCTGACCGTGCCTTTTACGAAGGACAGGTACTCGACCGGACCGCCCATCCAGCCAAGGTTTTCTGTTGCAACAGGAGCAGGCAGGGTTTGGACCAAACCGTCAGACAACCTCGGTACGTCAGCCACAAACCTCGTTGAAAGAGTGGTCTCCGCCGCGAAGTTTGACCTCGGTGGTGAACGAGGGCGTAGAAGGAAACCTAATCAACGCCAAAGGTAAGCCTCGTCAGTTACTGCCGTGCTGTTCTTGTGACGTCCCAATTATAGGAAGGATGTCCTACGAGAATGGTCATCTAAATGCACCATCGGCTACTCTTTGGACCGCTGCCCCGCCCCTCCTTCATCGTCGACTCTCCCGCTCCGGCATTCTCCCGCTGCAGTTGGTTCCTCACTCGCATACCATGTAACGCTATTATTAGTGGCCTCACCCACCCTCACCAGCGCAGCCCGCTGCTTGTCGGGGAATCAGCAGCATCTTACGGCCCCCAGGATCACCTGGCGGTGGTTTTCGAAGCTGAGGTGGCTGCCCATTCGGTGCGTCCGTGTATGACGACCTCGTGGATGAGCCAATCACCACAATGCTGACTGGGACACAACCTCTCGTTGTCGGGCCCAGCGCCACGAATCCAACCACGAGGGGGCCAGGCAGATAAATGCCCCAAAGGGAAGGAGGACGTGGGATTACCTCGTCCTGCGAGTCGCTGCAAACGTACAGCCCAGAGGAAGGTGTCAACTCAAGAGAACCCCTTCATCGTCCCTGTCTTGTAACTAAAGCGGGGAGCATGACGATCGCATCCCGCGAGTCTGGGCCTGCGGCCGTCCGCCCATTCGTTCCCGTGAAGGAAGAGCTCATGACTGGTAGGTACCTTATCGACGTGCCGACATGCTCAGCCCAACCCACAATCCCAATCAATTTGGCCTACGCAAGTGGAGGAACCAGCTAGTAAACGACCCAATACTTCGTTCCGCAAGTCCTTCCCGTTTCCAATCTCTCAGCCCTACCTCTAGGCTCGGCGTGGTTTTGGTGTGGAAGACCCCACCAACGCGCTGAACTACAACCTAACGTGGGAGCGTGGTGAACTTTGCTTCCCATCACACCCCCCAAGTGGCGCCCGGAAAGCTCAGCCCCCTCCCCGCTCAGCAAACTAACAAAAGGCGCTGCCTGCTCGATTTGGCCGCATTCGAGAAAACGCCCCAAAACCTTAAACGAGAGAACAACCGGCGACACAACAACGACCGGCGCCGATTATACATACACAGTACAAGGCGCATCCCGTCCGCGCCGCCTGGTCCCCCTGCGCATTCCCGTCCGAGAACCCTGTTCAGCCAATTGCCCGACCCTGGTTGATCCTTGATAACTAAGCGCCGGTACGCGCACCCCCGAGTCCGCCAGGCGACCGAGGCCGCCATGCCCAGCATATGGTCCTGTTCGTCGTGCGCCGTTGTCCTCGTCTTCGCGGTTCTAGGGAGAGATGCATCGGCGTCGCATGTGGGGAGGGAATGGAGGGATGTGCACAGGATCCCGAAGGCGCAAATAACGGCGCACCTGGGCCTGATGCGCCGAGATGACGGAGCCTGCCCGACCGAGCACACTTCTTGCGCCCCGTCACTGAACGGCGGCTGCTGTCCTTCTCGATATGCCTGCGCGGTAGATTCATGCTATGCGACAACCGCTGGACCTACGACGGCTTGCGGGCAAGCAGGATATTACGCGTGTACGGTCAACGGACGTAAGTGTTCTTGCGATGTTGAGATTTGGCAATAAAACCTGACCCAAGGGGAATGAATCTAGCCGGTTGTTGTCCAGTCGGTTTTTTGTGCGGGGAGGAACAACTTTGTGTCCCTCCTGCCGGTACAACCTTCACGAACTTGGTGTGTCCGACGAATTACTTCGCCTGCCCAGCTTCGGATGGATGTTGCAGGAATGGCTTGGGATGTGGTCCAGGTGCCTACTGTTATCCGACACAACCAGTAACCACGACTGTGACACAAACCTTGACGTCGACATCTGGCACAGAAACTGTGACCGAAACTGAGACAGCCGTGACGGTTATCACCCCGACCATTCCCACCGAGACCGCCTACGACACAGGCGCCGCCGTCAAATTCATTCCGACCAGCGTCCCCAAGGTC
This sequence comes from Chaetomium tenue, assembly GCF_020726465.1. Taxonomy (NCBI): domain Eukaryota; kingdom Fungi; phylum Ascomycota; class Sordariomycetes; order Sordariales; family Chaetomiaceae; genus Chaetomium; species Chaetomium tenue. The sequence continues at coordinate 800,308 of NW_027117334.1, read as the reverse complement.
CCAGCAAGTTCTCCATCCAGCGAATCCAATGGGGGTCTGAGTGGTGGCGCAATCGGAGGCATCATCGCCGGTGTAGTCGTTTTGTTGATTGTGGTGATAGTCGCGGCGTTCCTCATCATCCGCCGACTAAAACAGGTCGAAGATGTGATGGAATCCAAGCGCGGCTCATCCAGTGGCAAGAAAACCCAATCCCAGTCACAGGCACAAAAAGAGCACTACGGCCGCCAACTACACTCCGACATGGACGACATGAGCGTCGACCCCCTCATGGTGCCACCATCCGTCACCACCGCCAACAACAGCACCTCACCGACCCCCCAACCAGGCGGAGGCGGCGCCGCCAGCTCGCGCGGACGCGCCGACTCCGCCGGCTTCACCCCATCCCCCAACATGTTCCCCGACGACCGCTCACGACACGCCAGCCCCGACTTCAGCGCGGGCTACTTCGACGTCCCCCCGGGACCAGCCCACTTCTATAACACCGCCGCCGCCGCCTCCCTCCAGCAACAACCCATGCAGGCCGCGCGCATCCGCGCCAGCACCGACAGCGCCAGCACCACCCACCACCGCGGCTACGCCTACACCCACTGGCGCCAGCAGAGCAACGCCAGCGAGCTATCCGCCGACGGCAGCGACCACAACGGCGGCATGGCCAGCCCCTACTTCTCCCCCACGGGCGCACCGACAGCAACCACCGGCATGCCCGAACTCGACGGCTCCGGCGGCTTCGTCGAACTACCCGGCGCCATTGCCGCTGGTGGTGGTGGTGGCCACGGGCCCGGGCCGGCGGTGACGCACCACAACACGGGTGTCAGGAGCCGGTCCAGCAGCAATACCAGTATTGGAGGTGGTGGGCGCGGGCATGTGAGGCGGCGGAGTGATAGCGTGCAGGGGCCCGGTGGGAATGGAGGTGGCGGTCAGGGAGGGTTGGATGCGGCGGGGCTGGAGCCGCTGGATGAGGGCGCCGAGATTCATGGGTATTATGGCCGGCGTGATCAGCAGGCGGGGCAGACGGCCGCGGGGTTAGATGGGGGTGGGCTGTGGGAGGGGAGCGGTGGTGAGTATCATCATCCTGGTGGGGGACAGCCGCCACAAGGACCGCAGGGGTCGTAGGCCGGTGTTTTGGGGGTTTTGGTTATGGCTGGTGATGATTGTGGATATGCTTGATGTCCTTCTTCTTCAAGTCTTCATGTCTCTACTTTTTACTCTTCTGATTCTTTTTTGGTGCTCTCGGCTCTATTTCTCCGTATTTCGCTCAACATTGGATACCCATCTTGGCCAGGTTCGAGATATACACGCGTTGCCTGGTCGACGGTCTTTATTGGATTACTGGACATGGCTGCTTTACCTTGCGTTTTTAAGGGTCTCTTCATCACTGCGTTCCCAAGTCATGGTGAATGATATAGAGAGAGATATGTAGGCATACGTGTGGAATTGAGTCTGCTTGGTCCGTGAGGCTACTACTTACCCTCCTTTTTGGTCTTGACACCCCATCGTGTCTTGAGAGCCCGCTCTGGTAACGGGCTTGGTCGTTAACCGAAGGAATTAGGGATACATCACAACCACTGTGAAGTGAATGCATGTTGGGGTTAACGAACTCAATCCGGCGGCGATAACAGTTCCGGCGCGACCCCATTCCGTCCTTGCCCCGAAGACCACTCTACGGACAGGCCCTACGAAGAGTCCTTATGTCTAGGCCCGACGCCTCGCCTCCCCCGCTCGAAACTGCACAGGATATATATCTCCGATGTTTTTGACTAGAATCGCAAAGGGCCAACCCGGTTTTCCGGAGAAAAGGCCTATTTTAAGCGGCTCCTCGTCACCAACAGTGGCTCATGGCCTGCAAGGTCCTACGAGCACTTTATCCAGGCGCGTCTTTCCGTCTCTTGGCTGCGGTTAATTGACAACGAGAGGCTGGTTGCAGCCCGTTGGAGACGGCGAAATGCTGCCGGTTTCCGCTCGCTACCTACCGTATCGGCGTATTCACCAAGAAAGGAGAAAGGGCTCACCTCAAATGCGATCTGCCTTGTCACTTCAAAACGGCGGTCATCAGAAGAATTCTTACCGCAATGGAGGCTGAGAAGTCAGCGCATACGTATAGAGTTACGTAGGATAATATCCTCAAAGCCAGCCATAGCCACGATATCCGATTCTGTCGGGAGGGCGGGGACGGCGCCGGGGATCGAGTTCGTCCTTCCCTTCACCGTCCCCAGCGGGTTCTCGACATTCATCCGTGGGCTGGACCCGATTAGTTAGCGGGGCCGACGCGGACTTCGTCAGCAATATTCTGCTCCCAGAGTCGCATTCAACCGCCAAAGCGTCAGTTACCCCGCAGGGGCCCCTGTCGCTTCGAGGCTCGAGGACGCAGGGGAATTAATTGAAAGGAGAGCGATGGCAAGCTGCAGCACTCAGCTCTTGATCGACAGGCACAAAGAGCTTTTGGGATACCAACGATCGCAGGGAAGGTTCCCAGCCATGTGGCTCCTCGAGGCCATGACCGCTTCGACATGTGTTGGCGATATATCCTGCCTATCTTGAATGAGCTCCTCCTGCCTTGAGAGGCAGGTCGCTTTCCTGCAAGCCCATACCCCGGCCTAAGCTAATCGCGGCGGAGATACCCAGCAGCCACCATTCAAAGGATCGTTCCGCACCACGAGGCGTATTCCTCCGGTGGATAATCGGGTTAGCTCCTAGGTTGGCCCAGCCTCAGCGTCGCACTGCGTTTTGTTCTGGGCTCAACCAACGATGCACATGCGCGTTCCTGGCCTCAGCGGTGGCCATCCGAGCTGCCCGGTTGCGTCTGTGCCCGCTTCCCCTGGTGCGGAGCCATCGGCGCAGCCAGCCGTTCCTGGGACGGGCGTCGCTCGATGTCACCGCCAGGCCTAGACGTACGGGCAGCACTGGGTATAAGATGGAACCGACGCCGGGCTGCAGCAACTCGTCCACCTCCCAGCACCTCCTCGCCCCTGTGAAAAGTAAACAACCGGTCCAACGACGTCTTCCTTGATACCCAATTCCAACCGCCACCATGAAGTTCGTCGCTGCTCTGTCCTTCGTCGCCCTCGCGGCCGCCGCCGTTGTTGAGCCCCGCAACTGCGCCGGCAACAACTGCAACCGCGCCGTCACTGGCACCCGGCCCGGTCTCCTTCCCCTGACGGAGCGCTCCTCGCACTGCGCGAGCTTCCTGCTCACCACCGTCACCCCGGCCGCCTCGTGAGTCCCCTCCCCTTCCACCCTCGTACCAAAAGACAAGCCACAAGACAAGAAGAAAAATAAATAAACTAACACCCCCACCCAGCACCGTCACGGTAACAGTCGACGAGGAGGACCTGCCGACCCCGACCCCGGCCAAGAGGGCCGCGGGCGGGCTCGACGCGCGCCAGGTGACGGTCGTGCCCACGGCCATCCCCGACTACGCCGAGAACTGCGTCGACGCCGCCGAGTACATCTCGGCCTGCTCGTGCTTCGGCCTGACCGGCTCCGTCACCACGGCGCCCGCGCCTACGGTTACCGTTACGACGACGGTGGATTACTGCGAGGATATTTGAGTGGGTGGTTGAGGACTTGATGGGGGGTTGAGGGTGGGGTGGCGGCGGCGGCCGGTGTGGAGAACAACGGCGGTTGTTGCAACTCGACTTGCAAGGCTGGGTTGCGGCTTATGCGTTGGGTCGGGATGACTGCTTCCTCGAAGGGAAGTGCCTGGGACCATGTACCTTACCTAAAAACCTGACCCAAGCCTATGAATGACGGATGCCTCAGATTGGGGCCATGACTGATGATGATGAACATGAGCGAACACGCGCATCCTTGACATTCGCGATTGCATCAATTGATCTATGGTGGCGCCCAAGTGAGATAGTAAAAGCCATATGAATTGATCAAGAATGTTGTTGATATCCGACGTTGTACTCAATCGGTTGCGGCTCAATCACGCCATCATGTTGTGATGAGAATGGTCATGAACAGAAGCCTCAACTCAGCCAAAAGCGAACTGTCTCAACTGTCAGGCGGCCCTAACCCTCTGTTCTTCACCTACCGCTCGGGCCACTTGGCGGCCCTCTACCATTTCTGCAATTGCAGGCGTGCACAGACCAAGTCAGTCACCTATAAATTCCCTTCGACCCTCCCCAATTCTTGCTCTTTTCTTTTCCTTTTTCTTCTTCATACTTACCTTGATTGACTGCGCGGAGATCATGAAAACCGCGCCGTATGGCGGAGAGCCTGCATTGCACATCGTGGTGCTAGCCGTCATGAATTGTCCTTCGGGGCCGTTCCGGTCGTAATTTTTGCTGTCCAATCCAGAAATGGAATTCTTTTCACTGTGTGCCCGGCGCTGGTCGAGCCATGGAGAAGAGGTTTTGAGCATGTCGCTCATTTTAAGGGTTCATGACACGAATACAAGCCCATCTTGAAGCCTCTTTTGCATTGATTGAATGTGTTGTCACATGGCCTACGTCGGAAATAGATAAATCATCATTCAGTTCGGTTTGCAAGCTTATTTTGCCTGGTCGCCGCGTTCGCTTCTTCATCGGCGAACTCTGCTCGCGTGTGCAACGATGCGGATTTGACCGAAAACCCACATCGAGCGCGCGTGTCGCAACCCAACAAATCGCAGCCCAGCCCCAAGCCTAACACATGCTTCGCATCTTGAATCACAAGCTAGCCTTCCGCATCGAATTGGGGGTCCTCTGACAAGAATGGAAGCCTGGGATTCGGCAGCCACAGGGTCATCCCGCATGCGGCAGCCATCCGCAAACCCCAAAAAGACCATTTCTCCGACCGGCTCTATCCGATACAAAGCGTATAACTATTCGACAACTTCGCGATCAAGAGCTCTCAGTAAATATTTTGTGATATACGTTTGTATGCTGTCGAAGGCCGAGAAATTTCCATTCCTTGCCTCCTGCGGCGCGATACATCTATGCATCGAAGACTCAGGAATTTCAGGTGCGGGTTCAATTTCAATCGAGGCACCCCACAGCGGGGTCTCCACAACCCCACGCTCCTGACGGCCACTGTTGCTTCCACTGGCCCTGTCCCAGGTGGCTGTGGGACTGGAGTCTGTCTTCACATGTCAGAACAAGACGCAGTGGTGCCCCCGTGACGCCATGATTCGTGCCTGCCACAGAGTATTATTCTCGGGTGTTCAGTCCGAAACACACAAGCAGACGAGACATTGTGCCATGTGGCCAACTCGCCGGGTCCGCCGGATTAACCTCAAATCATCTCGTTGCCGGACTCGGGTTCCCTAGTTTCTGAGTTTCTTTGTCAAGGCTAATTATCAATTATCTTGGGTTGGCCGTTTTCCTGCCTGTGTCAGCATCAGCAATCCTCCTTTTCCAACGACGATTAAATCGACTGGCTTGATTGCTTGCTTGCTCCTTCTAGCGGCACGGCACTGCCTGCCTGCCTGCCTGCCTGCCTGCCTGCCGAGAAACACAGCATCGTCCAACGTCCATCTTACATCCCATCTTTACAGGCACAGTATATCATCAACAACAAAGGGCAACCCGGGTCAACCGGACGGCATCCGGCATCTCCACGCCGTGAAGTGGTTGTGGACTAGCCGTCTAGGCCCGGTGTCAAGATGATCGACCACTTATTGGGACGGCCATCTGTCAAGTCGCGTCGACTGCAGGTTCTCGCCGTGGTGGCTTTTTGGTCTGCATACTTGGCTAGGTGGGTGGTTGCATTCCTGTTTATTTCTGTTTCCCCCATTGTGACCTGGCTAACATTTACAACAAACAGGGGCAACAAACATGGACCTCCCATATTGCGAAAGTTGTCGAAGTTACTATCCAGATATCTCACGGCATGGCAGACGGTTGTCATCACTATGATTTACCTCTACGGCGCCCGCAACTTCAGCACCCTCGTCGGCCTCGCGAGTCCGGACCCCCTGAGTAATATGTACGACGCCACCTACTTCCGCGCCACCTGGGTTCTCACAGCCCTCGATGCCGGCTTCTGGACTGCTATGAAGATCAGCAACAAGACCCTGCGCGACCTTGCGAGCATCGCCTTCTCCGTGTTCTACCTGATTGCCGCAGAGCAGGCCGATGAGAAGGTGCGCAAGGTGCGCGGCAACATCACGGTCGAGCATATGCGCGTCAGCTGGAACAAGGGCAGCCAGTCGCCCTACCTACGTTTCCTACAGAAACTTGTTAGCCCACGTTTCACCAAGTGGCCGCCACGCGAGCTTCGTATTTCGCGTCCTGCCGCGAGCGACTACACAGAACCCGTCTCGGCATGGCTTTACTTTGACGGACCCTTGTCCAAGATGCAACAACACGACTGTATCATTTTGGATATCCCTGGGGGCGGCTTCGTGGCTATGGACCCCAGGTGCAATGACGACAAACTGTTTGCGTGGGCTGGGAAGACCGGTCTGCCAGTACTGAGTTTGAACTACAAGAAGGCGCCCGATTATCCGTACCCGTATGCGCTTAACGAGTGTTACGATGTCTACACTACCATCATTAAGACCCGCGGTCAGTGTATTGGCTTGTCCGGGGCGAAGATTCCCAGGATCGTTATCACGGGCGATAGCGCGGGAGGGACGTTGGCCACCTCAACGACGCTGATGATCATCGAGAGCGGCTCGTCGCCCGTCCGTCGCTTCCAGGGACAGACGGACCTCCCTGTGCCAGACGGACTGATCCTGTTCTACCCAGCACTCGACATGAACATCGGTAGTTGGATGTCAGACGAGCAGATGGCACTGATCAAGGATCGCCGCATGCGCGGGACCAACAAGCGCATCGTCCAGCGCAAAAGATCGCAGTACAACGATCTGGTCGGCACACCCCACGCGTCTGACGACGAAGACGACACCACGCCGTCGTCCAAATCCCGCTCCAAATCCCGCTCCGACGTCGAGAGCGAGGGCCAGCAAGGGACCACGGGCACGCCGACTGAACGTGTTCGCGACCCAGCGCCCGAGTACGCCAACCTGGGGCCAACCACCTGGAGCAATGTGCACCAAGGCCCACCGGCGCCCCCTTCGCCCGCCGCAATCACCACCAGCCCGCCCACCACCGGCGCAACTCCCAAAACCTCATCCGATACCACAGCCACCCAACCGGGGGCTTCCCACCGCCCGGAGCCCATGCGCACCCGCCTCGCCACGTCCTCCATGATCTCATACTTCAACGACCGCGTGCTCACCCCCGAAATGATGCGCGCCATGATCATCCTCTACGTCGGCCCGCACAATCGGCCCGACTTCTCCCAAGACTACCTGCTGTCACCCATCCTCGCCCCAGACGTCCTGCTCTCCCGCTTCCCCAAGACCTACTTCCTCACCGGCGAGCGCGACCCGCTGGTGGACGACACCATCATCTTCGCCGGCCGTCTGCGCAGAGTCAAGGCCGCGATGCTCGCCAGCGGCGGCCAGCGCCTGGAGTACCAGGACAGCGATGCCCTGACCGAAGGGTTCGATGAGAGGGCGGTCGCTGAGGTCGCACTGATCCCGGGTATCAGCCACGGGTTCCTGCAGTTCCCGAGCGTGTACCCCCCCGCGTGGAAGCTGATAGACCAGTCGGCGGGGTGGGCGGAGGAGTTGTTTGCTGATGCAGAGAGGAAGGAGGGGAGGTCCATGTGGGAAGGGCGCGGGCGGCAGATGAAGAGGCCGTTTGAGGGTGGGAATGTGACTGGGAGTGTGGGGGGTGAGGGGAAGGCGGGTGATGAGAGGCATCATTCCCGGCGCGAGTCGAGCGGGGATGAGGACCAGCCGTTGGAGATGATGAGCATGACGCGGCTGAGGGCGAAGAGCATCAAAGAGGCGGCGGCGGCGGCTACAGCTACTGGAAGTGGGAGTGGGGAGGTAAAGGGAGAAGGGGGGGAGAAGGCTGGGGTGGTAAATGGTGGCGTCCGGGAGTCGAGGGGGCTGCTGAATGGCTACCACTCCCCTGCTGGCAGCGAAGATAAGGACACCGACGCGAGCCCGTATGAAGATCCCCGGCTCGGGCCGGGCAAAAAGAAGCCTGCGAGACGCGCGAGGACAAAAGCGGACGAGGATAGGAGCCTGGTAAAACTGGCGAGCACGGAGGATTTGCTTGGGAGGAGAATGCATGGATTGGCGGGGGGGTTGACGGGACTGCAGGAGGATCCAGAGTGAATGAATGGCGGATACCTTGAATGGAGTGGGGGGTGGAAGTAGTGTTATTGGAGTATGACTTAGGCGGTCGCTTGCTCGGATAGACGAGTGCGCCGGTGGGTAGTATATATTAACGAGTATTCTTCTGACAGAGGGGGTGTGGACTGTGCTATCTGGTGCGGCGGGAACCGAGATACTTTCAGAATGGAAGAGTCAAGACGGTGTGTTGCTTATGTCCCGTCTTCCTGGCCAGCGTGTTACAAAAAGATACCCGGACCCCAACCTATCGCACGCCATCCCTTATATTCGAGTAACAAAAATATACATACAAGCCCCATTCCTCCCTAACAACCCCCCCCCCCCCACCTTCAACCCCCAAATCCGACCTCCCCAACTACTATCTCACTCCAACACTAAACTCAGTACACCTCGCCCTCATCCTCAACCGGCGCATCCGAGACATCGTAATCCCGCGCGGCGATCTCATCACCATCATCATCGTTCCCCTCCTCCTCCGGGACATCGACGTCGTCGAAGGCCTCGACGCTGTCACGTCGCTCGATGCTGTTGCTGTCCTCGTCGTCGTTGTTGTCGTCGTCCTCCGCGACGTCGGGGTTGTCGACGTAGTCCCGCGCCTCGATGGCGGCGGTGCTGTCATCGTCGGTGTCATCCTCATCGTCTTCGGCGACTTGGGGGTCGTCGTAGGGGGGAGAGTCATCCCGCTTCTCGATGTTGTTGTCATCCTCATCGTCTTCGACGACTTGCGGGTCATCGTATGGAGGGGAGGACACGTCATTGTCCCGCCGCTCGATGTCGTTGTCCTCATCATCGTCTTCGACGACTTGCGGGTCGTCGTAGGGGGGGGAGGGCATGTGGTTATCCCTCTTCTGGATGTCGTTGTCATCCTCATCGTCTTCGACGACTTGTGGGTCATCGTAGGGGGGAGCGAGGACGTCGCTATCCCGCTTCTCGATGTCCTCGTCGTCGTCCTGCGGTATGTCCACGACGCTGGTGTCGGCGCGGGCGTCGAAAAGGGGGCCAGACACGGAGTCGTCCCGTTGGGTGACGTGGTTGTCCTGGGGCCCGTTGTCCACCGCCGGAGGGGCGGGCATCTGGTTGTCACGGGGGACGGTGCCCAGGGGGAGGGCGGCTGCGGCTGCGGCCAGGGCGAGGAGGAGGACGGTGGGCTGCATTTTGGTTTGTTTTTTTGCGCCTTTTTTAAAAAAAAAGTGATTTGGTTTGGTTGGGTTGTTTTATGGAAGGAAAAGTTGTTTGCTGGCTGTTTAATGGAAAAGGAGTGAGTGTTGGTTGAGGATGGTGTTGGTGATGGTTAAGATAGGGGACATAGTCATTTATACATTTCCTCTCACCGATGCCATCATATCTGTCTTCTTCACCCCGTCTTTGATTCTGACGCGGTGTTGACGATGTGGAAGCCGACGGTGGAATGCTGACCCGGAAAGGTGTTGTGCATGTTACAAGCAGGGGCTTGGCGGCGGCGTAGTGGTCGTCTCCGGAGAAGGAAGCTGAGCGGTAATGGGGCGGCCAGCCGGCACTAGCGCTGGTCCGGCCAATAGTAACCGAAGACGAATCTATATTGGGAAAGTCAGGCACGGCATTGGGGTCGTCTTCTGGCCGCGAAAGTATGTGGATTCTGACAACGTGGAGATGTTGATCCATTGTATTGACTCGAGTGGTTAAGCGAAAGTAAGAGGGGGAACTCGACCATTTTCTTATGTCAAGTGTCAGAAACAGTCGATAACTCACTTATTAGAGCCTGTCGTATTTATAGTAATGGCCTTACGGTTGACCCGGAGCCAACACTCAGTCATTGACTTAATCCCTTTCTAATTCATGCGCATTTCTATAACGGATACCGAGCCCATGATACCACGTTGGACCCGTCGGACGGACCTTCATCACAACTTCCCGAGGACGTTCCAGAGAACCTCGGCAAGTCTCCCTCCCTCCCGCCAAATGTCATCATGATTACCCGACGCCTCCATCACCTTCACATCCACCCGCCCCTCCCTCTCCAACCGCGCCCGCATAGCCTCCAGCTGCTCCCACGGCACGAGCGTGTCCTCACGACTCTGCACCAGCACAACTGTCTTCTTGGCCTTGGCCTCATCCCCAGCCCCGTCCCCTATCCACTCCCCAACCCAATTTCCCTCCACAGTCGCGGGACAAACATCCCTCCACGTCCCTTCATCAGCACCAAACGCGCCCTCCACAAACTCTCTGTACCCGTCCCTCAGGTGCGCATACCTCTCAGGCGGCGCGGCAATGAACCCAGCGAGGTCATACAGCCCGTTGAACCCGACCAGCGCAGCCGGCTTGTCCCAGGCACTGGTGTCGTCACCGCTTAGGCCCCACCGCGCCGGGACCATGACGGCCTGGAACGCGAGCGTCGCGCCGCACGAGTGGCCTGCGAGCACCCACTTGCTGTTGCCCTTCCCGTTGCCCTCCACATTCCTCACCCCGTCCCCCTTCTCCCCCCCAGCACCCCCCTTCCCACCCTCAACCTCCCCCTCCCCCCTTTCGACCTCAACCTCATCATCCCCATCAGTAAGATCACCAGTCAAAATCCCCAACCTCCCCAAAAACGCCAATCCCGCCCGCACATCCGCCACATGTCCCGGATGCCGCACCCCCCTTGCCACCGCATCCCCCGCATTCAACGGCGGGTGTGCCGGGTGCGGCGACAGGCGATAATTCAGTGATATGAGGCCCGCGAAACCACCACCACTGCCATCACCGTCGCCATCACCATTACTATCACCATCATAACGGGTCGCCGTCCCGGGCTCGGTCCCGGGCGAGGTTGGGGTTGGGGTTGGGGTTGAGGCTGCAGCTTGGGCGCGCAGGAGGAGGTTGGTGGCTGTTGGGGTGAAGGAGGTGGAGGTGATGGTTGGGTCGCGCCAGGCGCCGCCGTGGATGTAGATGAGGTAGTGGTTGTTGGGGGGGTTGTGCGGGTTGTGAGGGGGTAGGGAGGAGGCGGGGGGAGGGGTGCTGGTGGTGGTGCTGGTGGCGGGGATCCAGACGTCGAGGGTGTGGAGGGTGGTGGTGTTGTTGTTGTCGTCTGCGGGCAGGTAGGGGATTCCGGATTTGAGCCAGCCGATCGGGGGGTTGGTGGTGGTTGACGACCCGGGAGTTGCGCCGGAGTTGGTTCCGGCGTTGACTCCGGTCTCCGTTCCAGCGCCCGGACGGTACACGGGGGACCACGGCACGGAGGCCCAGGCGGACCAATCCGCTGCAGCGTTTTGGGTTTTGCCGGCGCGGGATTGCATGGTGGCTTTGCTGTTGATGGGAAGATCGACAGAGTCGAGTTGGGGAAAATCGGGGGTGCGTTTATTACGCAGCGGCAGTGGCTTGCCGAAAACCCCCGCAGTGTGCAGTTGGTTGCGAGGTTGCTTCTTTCTGCCCCTCTGCCCCTTTGGTGGGTTGGTCCCGCTGTGGATCTCTTCGGCCCCTCATCCGAGGCCACCCGCTCCGATCCGGGGTGAGCCGGGATGAATGCTGAGGACGGGGAAGAGGGTGGATTTTGGCTTACACAAAACTCGACCTGAACTCAAGGCCCGGCTTGGATCGGGTTGTTGGATTACTACTGCCTACTGTGTGGGTTGTGGAAATCCCAATCAAATCTCTTCTTGGTTGGGTCTATTGTGCAGAGGATTCAGGGGTTAGGGGCACCGGTCATCACTCCGGAACACATCCCGAGAGACACCCCGACAACCGTCGCAGAACGCTGACAGGCGCTGCTAAGTGGGCCAAATCGGGTTACTCGCCGATAAACAGCTGAGCCGGGCTTCGGATGTGAGCCGATCGGCCCCGTGGAGATCGCCAACAAAAAGTAAGTACATACATCCACTACCGCACCCAGCCCACCTGCCGTACACCCATCCCCTCCCACCCTTGCATATACGTGAGACCGAGTATATCTCGTGCAGCGTATAAGGGCAGCTTCCCGCCCGGAGTCCTGCAGATGGGAGCTACTTATTGAATCGTCAATCTTGACCGGGCCACCGGGTGCTCTCTGGCTTCGGCCATATTTGTGGCCGCCGGCATCCGAGGGGATCCCCATATCACCACTGCTATGTTGAGCTCGTGGAGGCTCTATCCTCGCCCTACAAGGGAATCTACGGCTGGACTCCTGTTGGTGGAAAATCCCCGATCGCCGTCACCGCCTTGTATGCTCGGATGTTGCTCCGGCAGTAGTCTAATATAGCCTTCTGCTTGTGGGAATGCGGCTGTTATACTCTAATACCAACGACAGTCCAGCCAAGACATGTGCGAGCCACCGCCTTCTCCGGGTCCGCATCTGCCATCCGATACCTAGGTCTCGTGTAACGGCCTTCTAGACCGTCGTGACACTGCTTGTATGGTTCCATCCCATGTGCCGAACGGATCTCTGCTGATCGCCCGCGTCAGATTGAGGCAGTCCCTCAGATCCACAGATCCAAAAGAGGTTCGTGATTGCCATTGCTGCCAAGCCGCGACCAGAGATATTTGATGTGACTTGGCAGAAGGGCATGCCCATATCGATAGCCAGCCGTCCAAAGCCTAGCTTACATTAAGTTTCTTCCCGTACGTCCGGCTGTGATTTGTTTTGCCATCCAAGGTCGAACCAATATCGAACCACCGCCTTGGTTGTTGTTTGTCCCAGAATCGGCGCCATCTTGCGTCTCCGAGACACTGTTGTCGTTCATGAGTCGGGCCCTGCAGAAATTGCCGACGAAAACTTTTACGTCAAGATTCGGCTATACATGAATGACTCTTCCAGAGAAAGGTCAACACCGGGAATGTTTGTCTGAAGCAGCGATGAACCTCCGGGCACCATGCCGGCGTCGACTTGAGGTACCGGTAATGGGCTAAAATCGATGTTCGGCGGTGTAGGGAATAGACACCCTATTATTAGCCCACGCTTTTGCCTCATTGGAGCGCTTGGGAGTTGTAGTACCAGACTATGCAGCTTGTAGCATCTAGGCTATGCACAGTGAACCATATCCTTCGAGCCACGCCGCCGGCATTCACTCTCGTGGTTTGACCTGTCCGAGTTGATGACCGCGGCCTTCCCCTCCACGCCTTGTAAACCACAAGTGCCGGCGTCAGAGCTCGGCGGCTATGTAGGAGATGTATACCCCTCCGGAGCTGGCCATCGGTTACGGCGGAGACCGGTTACGGCGGAGACGGCGTGTAGTATCGGGACGGTGCTGTACTGAAACGGACATCAGCTTCGAAAAGAAAGGCAGAGGGGCCTGTAACTCATGTGCCAACCGCCGCCAGCAATAATGGGTCGGCAGGTTGACCCAGACGAACGTTTATATTACAGAACCCTGGATATCGGAGGCAACGGTCGTCGATACGGTGGAAGAAAGTTGCGGCATAGAACAATGAACATACCAACAGCTACTTGCCGCCGGGGATGCCTCTCCCGTCGCTCCCTCTGCCATCCCGCTTCCAAAGGAACATGGAGTTTGTAGGCCCTTGAGACTAGGGAGTTAATCGGTCGGACATCCTCCTCGAGGCCTTTGGCCGCTCTCTACCGCCGCCGACGGCCCGGGAAGTAGCCCTAACCAGCGCCGGTTCCCTGAGAAAAAGAGCATTAATGTCAAGACTAAGATAAGAATAAGGTGCGGTGCGTAAAGGCTTACTTTGTGGCATGCCTATTTTCTTTTAGTCAGGCCCATGACGCGGGTAGGAGGAAAGCGTGGTTCTAAGCCAGGCATCGAGTTTGCACCTCTGCCTCGCGGTTCGATGAAACTAGACGACTCCAGTTTCCAGGAAACAAACCTGCAAATGAGATAATCATTCCATAAACACGCCGCTGCTCGTGTTAATTTTGCGTCGCCAGCCTGGCTTGGTAGCCTGTTCACACTTTTGTTGTTGTTGTTCCTCCCCCCCTGCACCCCCTTTCTGTTTCTGTTTGGATATCCGACCCCAACCGCCTCAACACCAAACCGAAGCCACAAATCACTTCACTCGACCCTCAGCTCCTGCATAAGCGCGTTAGCCTCATCCCTACCCCGTAGCAAACATCCTCGCCCCTCGCCGTCCCACAAGGCACAAGCCATGCGCGGTCCCTTTACCATCACCACGACACAAGCACACAGCGACATAGCACAAGTCCACAGAACCACACGGAGAATTATCTCGTCGTCCCACCGCCCAGCACGACATCCAACAGCGATGTAGCGTTGCAGCCCATCTGTACCCCGTACAACAGACCCTGATGTCCAGCTTGCACAATCCAGCCCAGCACCGTCTATCGGGCGGGGGGGAGGGTGGCCATGGAGGACGACTCATGGCGTCAGCTGTCTGATTCAGGTGCACACACAACCAGATGGCAGATGGCCAGCCAACAGCTGTCCGAGCTGTGCAACCACCAAGGACCGCACATGCAATCATACGTACACACACACACACTGCATGAACCCCAGCTCGTGGGCCGTGGCGACACGACAATGTCTCAGCGTCTCAGACATGCGATGCTGTCTCTTGTTTTTTTTTTTTCGGAGGGGGGGCTAGAACAGAGAGGGGGAGGGGAAAGGCGCCGGCCCGAGGAGGACAGCGCTTCGGGTCGGGAGAGGCGGGCGATGTCTCACTCCCCGCCTCGAATTGTCTTGTCTCTCTTTTCTTCGAGTGGGATCGAGGCTGTTGGTTCCACTCGGGATTTGGGTGGTTCAGCTGCTGCTTGTCAGTGCAACCCATTGTTGTTGCTTTTTCTCCCCCCTCCCCCCCCCCCTCCCCTTCCTTTCGGACTTGCCGTGGCAAGACACATGGCAGAAGCAGAAGCAAGCTGGTGCTGAAGCGGCACAGCAACAGCACGTCGGCTGCCAGGAGGCGGCGAGGACGTGATATTACGAGGTACGGGGTAGTATTTCGCCGTCTCGAAGGCTGCACAGAACAATGGGCAGCGCCGCGGGCGCGCAGCAATGATCCCTGGGGAACCCCCTCCAATGAAGATTGTTCCATGGTGAAAAAGAAAAACCTTCCATGAGCGAAATTGCAGGGTCGCTCTTTCACGCGTGTCGGCGGGATGACCCTCGTTTTTCTTCTCGGGCGGTTGTTGGCCCCTGCTTGGGCTTCGAGAAACCCCCCCTGGCACAGATCCCACAGCGCGCCCAGGCACTAATCTGGGGAAACGGAACCTGCTGCAGGGCCGGAGTCGTCTCCGGGGTTTCCATACCGTACCATACGGTAATACCGATACCATACAGAACACCTGCACAGAATTCCGTATCGTCACTAACCCCTTGCTCTTACTGGCGGCAGGTGCCGGGCCGAGCGGCGAGTGTCTAACCACGCTATGTGGGACGTGGAGCGGCCGCAGGAGAGCTGACTGGGGATGTGTGTGGACGCGGAGAAAAGTTAGCCAGTCAACCAGGGGCGGCATCCCCCTTTTGCTGCTAACATCAGGCGTTTTTCCAATGGGTTAGCTCTCGTTCGGAAGGACGGCGGCGAAGGGATTCCCGAAGGGGGGCTAGCGCTTATCTGCACCTGGGCGGCGAACACGGCAGGGTCGCCGAGGGCCATCTTGGATCCACGGATCTCGCTGATCGCGGGTCCTGCATCTCGATCATTGGCCGGGGCGTCGCTTCTTGTTCGCTTGGTCTTGTGCTGTTGCCCACTCAAGCCACTGGCGAGGGCGCGCATCAAAAGGCGAGCGGAAAAACATGGTACTGGGCTCGGCTGGGTTGTCGTCTCCGCGTCGTTGGGAATTCGACCATGTCCTGTTGCAGAGGCGAGTCATTAGGTTAACTAACTAGTCCCTGGCTGCCGGCTTGTCTGCGACATCCATTGTCTCGAACGGGCGAGGGGAACGAACAAAGTGCCGACCGACAAGGCGTTCTCCGAACACACGTGGAACAGGCTGCGATCTCCGGCCAGCCACCCAGCTTCCAACCAGCCTTGCATTTGCTTCTTTTTCCCATGGCGGCGGCCAACCAGAAGAACAACGTTGTGATCGGCACCAAGAGTTTCGGAAGTCACCCGACAGGGTGCTGACTCTGGTAACGGGTGGAGTCCCGGCAGAGATTCCTTCGTCTCCGTTTTGGGTTTTGGCGAACAAGCGGCGAGCTCCATTCACCAAATCACCAAAGTCGTTGCCCGGAGCCGAATACGGCCTCACGGCATCCTCTCCTTGTTGGGTAGGGAGGGGGGAAGTAACTTTTAAGGAAAGAAGCCGACGGCTTTCCTTTTTCACATCCGTTTTTCTCGGCCTTACTCACGTTAAAGGCATGTGACGGCCGAGTTGCAGCTGCGATGGGCGCCTAGTGAGAAATCCTGCGCTGCACGGTGATGCCCAACATCGATGTTGGAGCTGCGGCCTCCACTTCAACGAGAGTCAGCCGTGATAGAATTTGTGAACCAGGGCCTTCCTCCGCGGCTGTTGTTTTCTCTCTTCTTTTCGGTTCTTTTTTTCGCGCCCTGGAATAGAATGACAGGCTGGGAATTGCAGGAACACACACGGTATTATTCGTACCTGGCTTTCGACGCACTGTACGGGATCAAGTCCGCCATGGAGCCGTGTCTCGCTTCCCCGTGGGCCGGGGGCCCGCTCCTGATCGGGGGCATCCGAGACCCACAGGATAAGCACAGTGCCCGTTGTGAACAAAATAGAATCTCGGGATCCATCGCTCGGCATGCTTCTCCGTCTGCCGCTCCATCGACCGTCTCGGGGGTTGCACTGCATAATATCGACGGCTCGGTCGCTAGCAGGCTCTGCCTGCCGCCAATGCATGGTGGGTACAGTACATAGATGCGATAACGGCAGAGGACACTGGGGGCGGGGAGAACTGAGTGGTTTCTGTTACGACGAATCGCTGAGCCGCGGTTCCGTAACTTCGGACGTCCAACGCCAAATTCCGGCCCGCCTCCCTCTTCCCAACCGCCGGCGCCGTTTCATAAGAAGCGCTGATTGCCGCTCCAGTTGCGTGGCGCTGCCCTCTGGGTACGCCCGTTGAGGATGTCTCACGGGGTGTTGCACGAGAAGGGAGAGGTCCCAATGTGTTATCGGAGAAAGCAAAGGACCGCGCAATAAGTTGGACTCGTAGGGCTGTTGTAGCGGTCACAAGGGTTGCTGGGCTCTTCGTAAATCGGAACAGCACAGCCGTTTGTTTTTGTCTTCCTGGGCCCGAGTCTCAACTCGCTGTGGTTAGTTACGACTTCTGCCGTTTGTAAGGTATTTCGGAGAGCAACGCTGTACATCCCATTCGGTGTTCACCCCGGGTCGGTCCCCTTTCTTGGTTAGTGCCCTAGAGGCAGGTTTGGTTCGGGATGCTGCAGCGGTTCCTCCCTCCGATTGCTTGCTTCTGTGCATCTCTGGAGCCGTGTCTCACGCCCGTCGTTTGAAGTTGCCGATCTGCGCCGGGCAACATTCGCCCGATCATGGGAGGATCTTAGCTGCCTCGGAGGAGCTCGTTTCGAATCATCCGCCTGGTGTGTCCTTCTCGGAAAGTTCAGAGCATCTGTGTAACCACCACATGACATGGCTTCCTCCTCGGCAGGATATGCCCTGGAGATGGTGGGGGAGCGCGGTTCCCTGCCTCATCTGTGATTTGAAGCCGGCGAGTTGGTTCGGCCCCAACGGCGTGGACCGCAGATCATGGCCTTTCTGCCCAAGCCGTGAAACACTTGGTGGATTGCACAGCAGAGGGATTAGGCATAACCGCCGACACTGCTCGGTCAAGGTCATTTCCGTGCGACGCCGTCCTGCATCGGAGCCGCATCGTTGATGGGGTGTCCGCATGATACAAGTATGTAAGGTAAGGTACATACATACGTACATGGATACGTCGAGGGGAGACACAACTTACCTCGGTATGTGCGGTGCGGTATGTGAATATCCCAACAGTCAGCCATCCTTGAATGATTCGGGTTTCGGTGTCTTGTTGTCGTCGGTTTGCACTTGAGGTTAAGTGGTTCCTTCTCGTTGGCGTGGATCGACCTAACAAAAGATGCGAGGTTCTTTCCTCTGCGCCAAGAAGGCCCAGGCCCTTTCAACGGTCAGGCGGCCAGTGTCTGTTCAGAAATTTCCAGGCTCATCGGGTCGCAACTGCAGAGTTTCCCATCGGCATCTTCCAGGCTTGAAGCGTACCTTCCTGAGGTATTGTTATACTAGTGTCGCCCACTGCAAGCTGCACCTTCCCGGTACAGGGTATTTGGCCTGGTGGGGCAGTCTAGGCTGAAATGGGTGTTTCTTGCATGACGCCTTCTGAAAATTCCTTTGATGAGCGAAACTTCACAGTTGCGACTGGCGTTTCTCCTTTCTTTGGGCCCTTCGTCTCTCGTTGCTGCAGACATCAATTTGGCCTGAAGCGCCTGGGCCGCCGCAGCGTTGTTGAGCTCAACTTGCGACTTGCATGGAGTACCTAGCCTCCTAGCATGGATGGAAGGGGCTGTCCAGAAGTTTAGCGGATGACTTACCGAGCACAGTGCAAGTTAATCACTTAGTCAATCACATTGTCTGGTTACAATGTACTGTACGGGTCAGAACCTTGAGCCAGGAAGTCGGAACCAGGAATCAGTATACTAGATTTTGTGGTGTGCTCTATAATTAGTAGAGTAACTTCTTCCTGAACCAAAATACAATAATAATAGTCAAAGATAGAGTGATCGTTGTGCGGAAATTTCCCCGGGCGACAGTCCCGAAACTAATTAATGCTGTCATTGTTCGTGCATCATCACCTTGAAACGGTCGACAGAGTGGTCAGTGACAACCTGACACCTCTTGCCGAGAGCGAACATTCGACCTCCCCACTGGCCCGCTTCCATGGCGTCGTCCGTCGGGTGCCGGTTGGTCCTGCGCCTGGCCCCGGCGCATGGTTGGCATGGATCAAGGGTCCAACCATTTTCTTCTTTGCCAAGCTGTTGCATGGTGGAAACCTTCTGCCCTTCGTCTCCACCCTGCGCACCAATTCGTGAATTCGAACAAAAACTCCAACAATGGCTTGTGTGTATTTTTTTTTTACACACCTTCTTCGGCTTTGATTCTGTTGAATCCGGACGAAAGGTAGCCGAGGGAAACGGCCTCATCCATGAAGAAAAAAAAGAACCCCCGCAAAAAAAGGAATCTCGGCATTCGGGACTCACCAACTGACTCGAGCAGCTAGTGATTGATTGGTATTATTCGTATTACCGTTGATGCTTCATTTTGCAAAACCGATGGGGATGGATCCTTCGACTCTCTCAGTCGCAGAAGAGACTGCAACCATCCCAGCGAATTAGTCTACCCGCGTCGGACCATTGCAGGATGCACCAAGGTCGAGAGCTATTGGCTCCATCCGAGTTCACAGAGTAGTAATGTCGACTCTTGTGACTGACAACAAACAACAACAAGCGACGGTTGGATACGGTTGGCCGAGCCTGTCTTTTGGGTTCTGGTGTTTCGCTGGTCAAGGATGCGACTCTGTCCACACCCACGGAGCCACACCCGCCCAGTGCAGATTGCACCCAGAAGATCCCATCAATTGGGTGTCTTCCTTTGACGAGCCGGACTCCGGATGGTGACGGGAGATTTCAATGACACCCCACAGTCCCGCATCGATCCCGCTTTTTGCTTTCTGTCCCGTTTCAGCTGTCATCCCTTCCTCGGAGCTTAACCGACCCTGTCATAAGCCATCAAATGAGAGGCGACGACACAGTACCGGTACGAGCACGGCAATGATGGCGCGACCCGTCTCAACTAATGGTGATTCAAGCTTCTCAAGGGACTTCGGCTGCCAACCCGGTCTCCGGCCAGCACCGCGACGCAAGAGACGTCCCGCTGGAGTGGATAGTTATGTAACTGTGGGCATACGAGCAGAGCACGGCCTTGGCCATGTCGACCATGTCGCCGAACCCACCAAACGAGTCCTACCTCCACAGTATGCTGTTCCCGGCTAAGCAAGATTTCAGCATGGGATGTGGTCTGGACTGCTGCTGTGAGCGCATAGATTCAGCAAACTTGCTCGCTCAGAGTAACGGTATCTACTGACACGCAGGAAAGCAACAAACGCCTCGTCTTCCGGCTGCCGGGCGAGCCTGGTCGCTTTCTCCACGCGCTTTCCGGCTCGCCGGCTTGGCAGGGCACTAACAACGATGCTGCTGAACACAGCGCTCGCCGCTGGCCATTGGCTCGGCGATAACTTTGCAGCTGGAGACTCAAGAACTAACCAGGTAGCTCCGGTGTCTTTTGAGACCAGCTAACTCGCTTATTGGGCCATCGCCCACCAACAGGAAAGGAGGAGCGCGGAGCGATCTCGTTTCGCCGCCGCGTAGCTGTGACGAATCCTCGTCAGCACACAACCGGGAAGTTCCCACAAGACAGCCAAGGATCGGGAACATCGGGACCGAATTAGGTGTCCAAGTTAGCGAGCGAGTCGCAGGCGAGAGTGCCTGGCATCCCGTGGTCAAACGGGAGTCGGGGAGTCGTTACTGTGTAGTTACTTCGTACTGCGGAAGCCATTCATCTCGTGCCCCTCAGCTGCTGGCAGAACATCGACCAAGAAGAAAAGACAAAAAAAGAGTATTGACGACAAGAGGTTTCGAAGGCTCTCGACAATGAAGGCAGTGGCTTGCTCGAGGCTTGAAAGTGGCTGGGTGGCAGGCGGGATTTGCTACGCTTGGATTCCATGGTTGTCTCTTTGACCTCCCTTGTCGGACGACAGGATTTCGGAGACGGTTGATGATGGTGACGTGCGGCCATCGTAGCCGAATCGTCACTTGGCCGACCGGGGTCCCTGTCGCAGGGGTCTGGGACCCATGGTCATTGTCGGAATCCACAATATCGGCTCGAAAGCGCGCCTGACCGAACCTGGGCGGCAAATGCCCTTTCTCTCACGCCACATTTCCCTCTTCTGCGGCCGAGGTCTCAAGCCAGGAGGCTTTGGGAGAGACGAGCATCAACACCGCGAGCTAGTCGAGTCTGAGACAGGGATACATTCCCCGCCCGGACCGTCATCGTCTCGCCCACGCGAGCCCTGAGCTGAGGCGGGCGGGACCCGGGCACAGCCGGGTGATTTGTGTCTACACAGTTGCATGGAGGACGCTGGTGGCTCTCGGGCACTGTATGCAAAACACAGTCTGCTGCGCTGCTGCTGCTGCTGCGGGCCTGTCCACCCACCCCTGTTCAACCCATGCCATGCTCCCCCCAGACCGGTAAGAAACCGATTACCGGTAACCCATCTTCAACGTTATTTCGTAACTCTATTACAGTAACCACCCCGGACATGGAAGCGCGCAAAGGGCATGGATGGTGAGATTAGCGGCACAACTGTCCCCACCGACGGTGACAGGCACTGGCAGGGCTCGTTCGACCTCCTGGCTGGCGCGTGGTTGTTGCCCTCTTTCTCGCTGCTTCAAACCACGCTCCTCGACGGCAAGTGCGCTCGCTTGCTCCTGTTCACGTCGCTCAACCCGCGCCCGCCATTTGCTGCTGCATGTCCCCGTGTTTCCCCCGCCACTACGAGACGGGTGTAAGCGCGCAGCACCTCACCTTTCCTCTCTCGCCAGTCTCGCCGCGTTGCCGCTGGCTCTGTGGCCTCGTCCATCCTTCTGCCTCCCACCACACCCCCCCGCTCGCCAACTTTTTTATCGTTTCCGACTGGTGGCTGCAGGCTCCGTGTGTGCCGACTACCCAGGCTGTAACTATTGTCCCGCCTTAGCCAGCTCCGTTCTGTTCCAGCGCGCTTGCCCGAGCATCCCTCCTTGAAGCCGCTTCGCACAGCAGACACGCCTGCCGCGCTCGGTTTTGCCGACGCGCCCCAGCCCAAGGACACACCTCCCAAACCGCATGCTCCTCCAGGGGCCCGTGCCGGCTGCCCACGGGTGCTACTAATAGAGCCGCCTTATAGCACATGGTTGTATTGCGGCTGTCCCGGTACCAAACGGCTCAGCTGCCGACAAATATTGCTGCTGCTCCCTGAGACTGCGGGACAAGGACGAGGGCAGACGGGTCGCGGATCAGAGCGGCATTGGGGTTGCACGGCGTTGCAACACCGCACAATACTACCCCGGGACTTTTCGAACACAGCGCGACTGGAGTATGCTCCAAACAAGACTCACCATCACCACTTTTTGAGACGCTGCAAGTGCTCCTGCTGCTTCCTGCTGCTTCCTGCTGCCGCCACCACCGCCGACACCCTCACTGGCTGCTGCACATCGCCAAAAACACTCAACTTTGCAGGGACTTGCGGGGTGCCGCCAACCGCAACGGCCAAGTAAGAAATCTTGCGTCCGTTTATGGTAGCTTCGAAAGCTCGTCTTCTGTGTGTTTCTGTGGGTTGGTCGTGTGTATGAGCGTGGAGTTTGTGGAGCTTTTGTGGTTCAAGGTTCAGTCTCCCTGACAAGGGCCCCTCCGCACTTTTATTCCACACTACACACCTGTGTGTGGACTGAGAGAACCAGGGTGTTGAGAGAAAAACAAGCGAGGAGCAGGGCAGGCCAGGCTCACCTTTAAAGTTGCCTCTTCAACTCCTTCATCCCCCTTCCCCCACCCACCCCCCCAAACATATTTCCCGTCTGCATGTTTTCTTGACTGGCAACCCCCCCAGCGCCCATCTTATCGGAAGAGTCTGCGGCGACGGGTTCCGAATCGGGCTCCTGGCAACAGGCCTCTTAAAGCAAGCCGACACCATGGCGTCTGCGGCGCACAACCCGTATCCTCGATCTCCCAACCCCTCAGTGCGGCCCTACAACTCGTCCCTCGCCGCCTCAGCCTCCTCACCCAAGCCGACCGAACAGTACATGGGCGGCCTGATGAGGTCAGGTGCGAGCAACGCCACCCCGAACGCGAGACCGAACCAGGCGCCGCTCCACGCCATAGGGATCCCACCGCCGCTCCCCTCGGTCCACCAGCTTCCCCCGAACTCTTTCCAGTCCTACACGCCCCTCACGTCTAGCTCATCCATGATGGAACGGGAGTCGCTGCCGTCGGGTGAGTCGGTAGCTGGGACGCCTCGGGCGCATCACGCCAACCTACCGTCCAACAGCAGCAGCTCCCAGGCACAGAAGCGCGCTTACCGGCAGCGGAGGAAGGACCCCAGCTGCGACGCGTGCCGTGAGAGGAAGGTCAAGTGCGACGCAACCGAGACCACAAGCTGTTCCGAATGTTCGAGCCGGGGAGTCAAGTGCCAGTTCACCAAGGAGACCAACCGTCGCATGTCGTCCATCAAGCAAGTGCAGGACCTCGAGAAGCAGATGGAAAGGATCCGGCGCGAGAACCACAGCCTCCGCCGCATGCTGCAGGAACGTGACGGCCGCCAATTTGATATGGACATAGACAGTGTCGAGCAGCTGCCGCTCCTGCTCCCAGAGATCAACCAGCAGCCGAAGCGGAAGAAGAGGCCGACGGGCGTCCAGGACCTTGCTAGGGCGAGGTCCAACTTGAGGACCTACTCGCGGGGGATATGGAAGCCGCCCGCCCCCTATCGACAGTCTGCGGCGCCCGAGCTACGAGATTTCCAACAAATCTTGCCACCACGACAAACCACCGAGGCGCTGCTGCGATCCTATTACACATCGACGCACTCCGTAACACCCATCCTACACTGGAACACGCTGACGCAGACGGTTGACGGCCTGTACCGGCCCGGGAACCCGCTACGCGCATCCCAGGCCTTCATGTCCGTCTTCTTTGCTGTCTTGACGGTAGGCCGGCTCTTCATGGCAGAGAACGACTTGAACCGCGCATACTCAGCCACCCAGTTGCTCGAGACCACACGGACACTGATCGACCCATGGAGCGATGATTATGAGCTGGACAACGCACGCGCGCTCGTGCTGGTCACCATGGCCTTGAACGAGCTGAACCTGAAGTCGGCGGCGTGCAGCTGGTTGGGACGTGCGGTCAGGGTGGCCCAGGACTTGGGCCTCTACACCGAGCCGGGGACGGCATCTTTCGTCGAAGCCGAGATGCGCAGGAGGACGTGGTGGACGATCTATATTCTCGACCGGAGCCTAGCCATCGAAATGGGGAGGCCCATGCTCATCGACGACTCGGACTGTGATGCTCTGTTGCCAGCAGCCATCGACGATCATCACTTATCGGACCGCGGCCAGAGGCTCCCGGATGGTGCCGAAGGGCTCACGCATTCACTCCTCGCTGTGGTCAACGTTGTGCGTTCGTACACGGCGCTGAACAGGGCGCTCGCCTCGCCTGTCATCGCACCCACCCGCCTCGCGACTTTCGATCAGCATTTTATCTTGTGCCGGCGCGCGTTCCCGCCGGCTTGCCAGCACACGAGCACTGTATCTCTGATGCCCTCCTTTTTGAATCCCTTGACCTACCTCCTCCACGCCCGGCTCCTCCTACATCGGCACAATCTCCTTCCGTCATGTCCACCCGACGTCCGCTTGGCGGCCACCGAGCAATGTATGAACACGGCGCTCGAAACCGCGGCCCTCCTCGCGCGTACACCGATCGCCTCGATTGCCGAGGGCGCCACCGCGCTCCTCGCCACCCATACCTTCCGCTGCACTCTCTTTCTGCTCCTCACGGGCTACTTCGAACAAGCATCCGCGTGCATCCGTGCCCTGGCCGCCATCAACAACCACCGCGATGTCGCCGTGTCCTGCGGCCGGTACCTCGACTTCTTCGTCTCTGCGCTAGCCTCCCGGCGGGCCGAGATCGTCGCGTACCTCTCGCAGGCTCCCTCACCCAGCCACCCTCCGTCGCCCTACGGCCCGCCGCCGCCACCCCAGCGCCCTTCCCCCGCAGCGGTCAACGAGGCCCTCTTGCGCGACGAGGAGCTGCTCGCATACGTCAGCGCCGACCTGCAGGCGGGGATGGAGACAGCGTGGGTGTGGGCGGGCAGCAACGACCGCGAAGCGCCAGCGCCCGTGACCGTGTCCGGGAAGCCCGGCTTGTTCGGCACGGAGGCACGGTCCAGCCTGACCAGCGAGGAGAGATGGGATTGGGGGCCGGGCGCGGAGGGCTGGGAGCGGTTGGAGAGCTCGTTGAGAAGGTTTGCGACCGGCGAGATCGCGGGTACGTCACCAACATCGGCGGCGCCGGACACGAAACCACCACAGCAGCACCAGCACCACCACCAGCAACAACAACACCCACACCCTCACCAACATCAGCACCAATCTCCGCATCACCCCCACCAACACCTACATCCGCACCACCATCAGCAACAACCACCGCATCCGCAGCAGCAGCACCACCAAGCGTGGAACACCTCGGCTCCCGCTCCTCCACCGCTCCCACCCGTCTTGGCACCACACCCCCCACACCAGCACCAGCATCCGCACCAACACCCGCACCAACATCAACACCACCACCAGAACCACCACCAGCAACAGCAGCAGGAGAGGGGGATCAAGATGGAGATGGGCGGACACGATGCTAGGGTGGAGATGGCGACGCTGCCGCCGATGGTGGCGCCGGGGTCGGGGCCGGGGCCGGGGCCGGGTTCGAGACTGAGTCAAGGGGGGTCGCCCATGTCGGGGAGCCCGACGGCTGCGGGGAGTGGGAAGAGTAAGAATGAGGAGAGGATTAGTATTGCGAATATTATTTGAGGGATGGTTATTTGAGGGGTAGGAGTGGGATGAGATGGGGTGGGGGGTTGAGTGGGTTGTGGGTTTGGTGGTGGGTGGGGGTGGATGCTTGCGAGTTGGTCGGCGCCGTAAACGGTATGGAGGAGGAATTGGGAATTGAGCCGGGAGGGGCGCAGATGGAAAAGAGAGACGACGGCCGGGAATATCACGACGATACGACGATTATATACACGAGCGGCGTGTCAAGTACAGCTGTAGTCATGGCCGGGTCGATCTCGCTGCCCGTCACTCTTCGGCCGACACATACGAAGTCGCCTCTTCCGCTTTTGGTCCCTCCGCCAACGATCCCAACGATCCAAATCCAAATACCTACCCGTATATAACCACGCCGCTACATTACATCCAACCCCGACGGCCGCCTTCAATCAAACCCAGGCCCCAAACACACATTTACGCAACAAGCGTACAAATCATTCATCTCTCCCTCCTGCGGCGACAGGAACAGGACCGGCGCTCCGTTGCATTGCTTTGATACCATATACCCCCCACATCACCGGGGCGGCAACCATTTCTTCTCGTTCCCTTTCTGACTTAATATTGTTTATTTTATTTTTCTTTTCATGTCATTCACTCTCTACGGAGACACAACCAACAACAGGATACGGCGGCAGGCGCGTGGAAAGACACGCGAGGGAGAGGCTATCTGATATTTTTTTTTCGGGTGGGGTTTTTGGGTTCCGGGGCTGGGAGAGCAAAAGAAAACACAGAGAAAAGCTTGCTTGCTTGCTTTATGGGTTTCCTCCTTTCTTTTCATGTCGGGGTATGGGACTATGGACTGTGCTATTTATTCCCTGAGCCTGCCTTGTACGGCGGCGGCGGCGGCGGCTGTTATGTATAGACAAATGAGATGGTGTGGGTGATGGAAGGGATGCATTGAGCCTTGGGTTGGGGGATATCTCGGCTGCAATACATGACAAGAGTTTCAACTCGCGGGTGTTGTTCAGTCAGTCAGTCAGTTTGTGTCTCTGTGATGATGTGTGTGTGGTGCGAGCACTAGGTTTTTTGTTGTACGACGTGTGTGTTGTTGTAGTCGGACGGTCTGGTGTCTTGTGCTTCGTTGCTTGACTGACTAGAGGGGGGTTCTTGTGTCACTGACGGACTAGAGGAGGGGGGGGGGGGCTATTGTCTCTGTGTGACTGTGCTTGGTTTCTAGTTCGGGCGTAGTAGCTACTCTCCTCCTAGTTGGAAGCTTGGGCTGCTTGTCTTGATGCTACCTCTCCCTTTCGCCCGTCTCTGTCGTTGCGTGCCCCTGAATCGGCACATCGGGTACCGTAACAAGGGCGTATGCACCACCGTTTAGCGCTGACGGTAGTCTGCTCCGTTTCCCGCCAGTGACGTCACAGGGACCACAACGCATTGGCGGACCGCCCCGTTGACCAGTCACATGGCGGGCTAGGATTGCTTCGTCCAGGGTCCGAGAGAGGCTCCATTTCGCGTTGCCGCCTTCGTCTTTCATCGGTTTTCTTTTCTCAGTTTCGAACAACAAATCTGGCATCACGCCCCGACTTCACCGCCAGACCCGGCCACACGGAATACGCATTTTTTTACTTTTTGTACTTTCGGGTCCCGGCGACCGCAGACTGGGCCTGCTTTTGGCTCAAAAATAACATGCGCCTGCAGTGATACTTGTTGGTGAATTCTTGTTTTATTTTATTTTATTTTTCTTGTTTTATGTGATGTTTTATTTCTTTTATTATGTTGTTTTCAGGGATCGATATGTGTGGCGCGCTAACACGTTTTTGATGAAGAACGAAGAGCGAAGAGTGAAGACCGGAAACCGGAAACCGGAGACCGGAGAGTATCCTCCAAAACTCCACCGCCGATAGAGACTACCCGGGTCTTCAACAACAGGAGGGCTACGGTTCGACCGCTCGACCGTTCGACTAGCCAACTCCCTCTCTCCGCCACGAGCGATGCTCTGGCAACGGCTGAAGGAGATATGCATCTACTTCTGGAACTTCCGCTACCTGCCGCTGAAATACCGGTGGCCCCTTATCAAGTTCCGCCGTCGCTTCCTGCCGACCCAGTCCGGCCTCGGTCTGCGTAACGCCCTGCGCCATGCCCGCTCGCTCAAGCACCCGCCCGAGCCCCACCCCTACCTCTTCGTCCTGCGCCTCCTTTGGCCCTTCCCGACCTGGGACTTCCGCGCCGTGCTCCCACCGCCCCCGAGGGCCATCATGGCCGACCCCGAGGGCGTCCGCTGCCGGGTCCGCGACCTGATCTACCTCCGCTCCATGCCGCTGTGGCGCGCGCGCGACACCCCGCAGCGGTCCTTCTACCGCCTCTACGAGGCCTTCTGCGCCGCCGACGGACACATGATCACGTACGAGACCGAGTATTTCTGGCGCCGGTCGTCGCCGCGCTGGGCCGTCGCCAACCTCCCGGACCCGGAGTGCGCCGACCCGGAGCAGTACGCCGTCATGGCGGCCCTGGCCGATGTGCTGGTCGACTCGTTTACGTGGCGGCTGGAGCTCGGCCTGCGCCGCACCGACCAGCCCATCGTGCACCGCAGTGCGGACGCGCTGCCCTTCACGCCCGAGACGCACCCGTCGTGGACGGCCAAGGTGCCCCCCCTGCAGGAGAAGCTCGTTATTCACCCAGAGGAAGACGTGTATTTCGACAGCCCCCTCCACCGCCGCAACGTTTACATGGCCACCGGGTGGTTCTACACCGTCTGATAGGCCCGAACGAACCCTTGACAGCCAACGCGCGACCAGAAAAATTTGTCAAATTTGTCTTGTTTGGTGACAGCTCTGTGCTCCCCCCGGCTTTCCCATCTAGGATATGATCTCCGCCCTCTTTCCCCGCATCCCCTCGCTCAGCACCACACCCAGTCGTTCTGGAGACCCTGGTATTTCCACTTGGCCGTGTCCGCATCCCAAACCATGTCCGCAATGCCCACCTCCCCGTACTTCTCCGCGTAGAGCTCGGCGACCTCCTGGATGGCCTCGTCCGTGGGCGGCAGCTCAAACCCGTTGAGGTTGAGCTCCCGGATGTAGCGGAAGCTGATGGGCGGCTCCCCGGCCTGCCTCATCAGGCGCACGAGGGCGGCGGCGTCGGACACGTCGACGTCCTTGTTGCCGCGGCGGTCGCGGGCGTGGGCGATGCGGCGCACCTTGCGCTCGAGGGCCCAGCTCAGGCGGCCGGCGTAGATGACCAGGTTGGCGCCCTCGTAGATGGTGATGCCCTGCTGGACCGACTCGAGGAACAGGTCCATGCGGCGGTCCTTGGACACGAACAGCTCGACCTCGCGGTTCAGCCAGTCCTCGATGTAGCCGCCCTGCTCGGCCACCGCCGAGATGGCCCGCTGCAGCTCCACCAGGTAGTCGGTCGCCGCCGCGATGTTGGGGTCCAGGATGCAGTCGATGTCGTACGACGCCTCCCGGTTGTGGCATACCCGCACCGCCAGCGACCCCCCCACCGAGATGAGTCGCAGCGGCGCCACGCTCATGAGCAGGTCGCTCGCCCCGATCTCGTCGTCCAGGGATGCGAGGGCTGGGATGGTGGGTTGGTTAGTTTGGTGGACTTATTCACAACAACAAAGTGTGGGGGTAGGGTTACAGATGCTAAACCAAGCAGCAAGCAGGCATGTCCCGGCTCAAATGAAATACATAGATGAGACTTCACCAGTCTGTGAAAATACAAACGAAACAGAAAGCAAAGAAAAGGGATATATTATACCTTTTCCCATTTCGTCGTATGTTAGCGGCGCCTGGTTTTCCCGAGAAAACGCCATCGTCGCCCGAGACGCATTGATAGCACCTTGAATGAATACCTCGCAGGTGTTTGACGTAGAACTTTGGCGCCGGAGAGCGTCCGCAGCGTACTTTGCACGGGAGAGAAACGCTAGGTTGTTCCCCGCTCGATAGGCCCCGAGCAACAACTGTCATCCCCACCAACTCCAATATGCACATCCACTTGCCGCTTCGTTGATTGGGCAGTTGGCCCCCTCCGTTTGAGCCATCGTCTCATTCGCCCGCCTTCTCGATCCCTTCCTAATCTTCTTCCGGAGACGGAAAACACCAGCCAAGACTGATGATGACATGAAAGGGGTAAACAAACACCAACCGGATGCCAGTTAGCGAGCACACTAAAGTGATATGCATTCCTGCTCACCCATAAAGACGCCCTCCGATGTAACCGTAAGTCATCTGAGAGCCCAAATATTACCTCTAGACACCCCTCAGGAATATATTGCCTCTCCATTAGACCAGCTCAGCCTGCCTGTCGTCGGTGTCATATGCCTGTGTTGCTCACCACAGACTGCCTTACCCAGCGAACCGACGAATCTCTTCATGGGTAGTCGCTTGCGCGGCGGTGATTCCTGCTCACGATCGGGTCCATCGCAGCAACCAACCAGCCACGTACCTCACGGTCTCACTCCCACACCACCACCACCCCAAGCCAAAATGAAGCCCCCCCCTCCCCCCACTGATCCTCCTCCTCACCCTCACTGCCACAACAACCGCCATCCCAGCCTCCAACCAACCACGCCGCAGCAGCGCAACCCCGACACGCACCACCACCATCACCACCATCACCGCCACATTCTCCTTCTCGGCCAACGACGGCGACAACGACAACGACGGCGGCGATGATGATAACAACAAC
Organism: Chaetomium tenue; assembly: GCF_020726465.1. NCBI lineage: Eukaryota > Fungi > Ascomycota > Sordariomycetes > Sordariales > Chaetomiaceae > Chaetomium > Chaetomium tenue. Next base: position 770,055 of record NW_027117334.1, on the reverse strand, counting down.
GACAACGGCCTTGCCGCGCGGGCCAAGTCGTAAAAGTGGAACGCGTCCGGCGGGTGCAAGACAAACTAACTGGGGCGGTCGGTGCCTCAACACGTTGCAAGAAGGAGGCTAGGGAGAAGGGGTACTCGTGCAAGAAGGTGGTGGATCATGTATGGAAGTCGGAGTGTTGGTTGGGGGGGTTCTTGTGTGAATTGGTAAAACGAATACTAGTACGGAGTTAGTTCGTTGCTCGTTGTGTGTGGGTGAGACATGTGTGTGCTACGGGGCTGACTAGTCGAGGGGATACAACCGAGTGTCGGGGCCGTGGTACTTCTCTAAGGACCCAATGGTCGATGACTGTTATTGAAAACCATCGATAACCTCCCAGTCAATAACACCCATCCCGCGAGTGGCAGGCTCGAGCAGGATATTACCAAAGCCGATATCACAGTGGTAAAACACCAGCTTCGGCACACCCATGACCATATTAAGACGATTCTGGCGCAGCACCTCCGGCTCGAGACACTTGTCATCGGTGGCCAGATACAGCTCCCTCATCTGCCCCCGTCCACGCAGCGAACGGCCTCACCTTTCCGCCCTGACATCTTCTCACATATCACAGCCACCCGTTCGACATAGTGCCGCCGCACCTCCTCGCCTATGGCCGGCCAGGCCTCTGCGAGCGTCAGGTCCGGGACGCAGGAATCGACTAGGTAGTAGCGGTCATCCCACTCGTCTTTGTAAAGAACGGCAGGGGAACCGGTAGGCGGAACCGGGACAGTGGCTCCTTTAGAGAATGCGAGAATTGGAGCGTGGTTTGCTCTTGGGCGACGTGCGGATGCCGGCTGACTGGCCCCCCGCGGCGTATACTTAGGCTCGTTAGGGTGTGTTTTGGCTGTTGGGAAGGTAGCGAGCGGTCTCTCGCCCGCTGTAGCTGGGTGTTGCCGTTAATGGCCCGAATTGGGTCGTTGAGGTGGGTTTTGGATGTTGGCATATTGCAGGCAAAACTTCTGCATACGAGATCCACTGGATGCTTTGGTTCCTTGTTATGTCGCGTAGAAGCAAGATGGAGAAAACAGTTAGACAGCGCTGCATCAAGACTCGATTCCATCTCCTGATTCGCCAAGCCCGATCGACAAAGCTGCATAAAACAAGCTTTGTGGGAGCAGTGCCGGAAGAGTGCCACAACGAGCCCCGGTTTGCTCTCCACCCCTCCTCGCCCTCGCATCCACCCCGAGAGCCCGACATCTTCCAAGGACTGCATGCATCGACCTGACTAAGGTGTCTCTGGGCAGGGTTTGCCAATGGGAAGAAACCGGGCAGAAGAGGAAGGGAGGATGAGTGCATCGCAGCTGCCCAATAAAATAGCCCATTGAGGAGCACATTGCCCGGCGGAAGCAGCTGCTTTGTGCTGCACCTGCCAGCTGGAGCTTGACCCCTCTTTTGCGTACCTCTCCGGTCTTTGACGCGGGGCGGCCTCCTTCGTCCCATGGTTCCTTCCACTCTCATAAGCTTCGTTCTCTTGCCTTGAATCTTGAACTTGAAAGTTGCTGCCAAGATAAACCCCTCTGGTTCATCGAGTAACTCTATCAGACCGGTCAGTGCCTTGCCGATTTCCATCTCCTGACCCCCACCTCCCGATCGGGAGATATTCAGCGCCAATGCTTCCCATGTGTGCCTCGCTTGCATCACCCTGTGACTGACAAAATTGACCAACAAAAAAAGAAGTTTACACCTGCGTTGCCACTTATAAAACCACTTGTTGACTCCCGATATCTCAACAGGTTCGCTGGCTGTGGCATTGATACATTCTCCCACCTACACACAGCATTTTTCCCTCTCAATCGCAAACATGGTGCACCTTCAAACCATCAAGCCCAAGGACGAAGTGAACAAGATTGTCGACGGCATCAAGAAAGTCCACCTCCAATTAGCCAATGATGACGACAGCTTCACCACGAGCGTCTACGGCTCGCGGTTCGCCGCCCAGGACCTGCCCCGGCACGAGATGCCCGAGCATGAAATGCCCAAGGAGGTCGCCTACCGCATGATCAAGGACGACCTGAGCCTGGATGGTAACCCGATGTTGAAGTGAGTCCTTGAATCACTCAATTGGATTAGGAGGAGACTCACCGTAGACCAGCCTGGCTTCGTTTGTCACGACATTCATGGTAGGCATCTAATCGGGTTTGTTTTTCTGGCTCTGCGTCCTGACAACTCCCAGGAAGAAGAAGCCGAAAAGCTCATGACCGAGTCCTTCTCCAAGAACTTCATCGACTATGAGGAGTACCCCCAGTCCGCCGACATCCAGAACCGCTGCGTCTCCATGATAGGCCGCCTGTTCAACGCCCCGGTCGGTTCTAGTGATGCCACAGCTGTCGGCACGTCCTGCGTCGGCAGCTCCGAAGCGATCATGCTGGGCGTGCTGGCCATGAAGAAGCGCTGGAAGAACAAACGGGTGGCCGAGGGCAAGTCGACCGACCGGCCCAACATCGTCATGTCGTCGGCCGTGCAGGTCTGCTGGGAGAAGGCGACGCGCTACTTTGAGATCGAGGAGAAGCTCGTCTACTGCACCGCGGACCGCTACGTCATTGACCCCGAAGAGACGGTCAACCTGGTCGACGAGAACACCATTGGCATCTGCTGCATTCTGGGCACCACCTACACGGGTGAGTATGAGGACGTCAAGGCGGTCAACGACCTGTTGAACGAGAGGGGCCTCGACACACCCATCCACGTTGACGCGGCCAGTGGTGGGTTTGTGGCGCCGTTTGTTGTGCCTGACCTCGAGTGGGATTTCAGGCTGGACCATGTCGTTTCGATCAATGTGTCCGGGCACAAGGTAACCATTGGCCCCTCAATAACAACACCAACTATGCGTGCGTATATTGACAGCTCCTGTAGTACGGTCTTGTCTACCCCGGTGTTGGCTGGGTCGTTTGGCGTAGCGCCGAGTTCCTCCCGCAAGAGCTCGTATTCAACATCAACTACCTGGGTGCTGACCAGGCGTCGTTCACGCTGAATTTCAGCAAGGGTGCCAGCCAGGTCATCGGCCAGTACTACCAGCTCATCCGGCTTGGGAAGCACGGGTACCGCGCCATCATGAGCAACCTGACGCGCACAGCCAACTACCTGTCCGACTCGCTCGAGGCGCTCGGGTTCGTCATCATGTCCAAGAAGTCGGGCGAGGGCCTGCCTCTGGTCGCCTTCCGGCTGCCGGCGCAAGAGGGCCGCAACTATGACGAGTTCTCTCTCGGCCACGCGTTGCGATCGCGGGGTTGGGTTGTCCCGGCTTACACCATGGCGCCCCACACCGAGAACCTCAAGATGTTGCGCGTGGTGGTCCGCGAGGACTTCACCAAGAACCGGTGCGACGCCCTGATTGCTGATATTAAGCTCAGCCAGCAGCTGCTCGAGGAGATGGACCGCGAGAGCATCAAGAAGCAGCAGGACTTTATCCACAAGCACCACACGGCGAGCGGCAAGGCGCCGCATAATCACCCCAAGTACCGGGTATATCCCATGCCCTTCCTTTCCGAGAAATGCCGTGATGCTGACTGTAATTACAGAAGGAGAAACACTCGATCCAGGGGAAGACCGGGAAGACTCACGCCATCTGCTAAGAGGAAGGCGGGAGCTGTCCGCGGCAGGCCATTAACCATACGAATCATATACCGTTATGATCTGCGACCGATAGCGATGCTTTGATTTGGTTGGAGCTGACAGGGATATTTCTCGCTGCATTTCGTGAATAGTTTGAGTCATAGATGATGATGCTAGAAACGAATTGACTTTCCGTGGCGTGTCCGTTCCGCGTGGTGGCCGGATATGGCCAATTGACATCTGTCTTTGCCTGCTAAATAGCCCCAAGAGCCAATTGTCGAAGACAAGTTCACAATCGACTGTTTCATTTTCCTTCGTTGCTCTCTTGATTCCAGGTTTCGAGAACCTTGATAGACCACTGCATCCCGCCAAGCGCCTTATCGATAACATAATTACTGGTGGTGTGGGTCAAATCCCGGCTCCCGACATCGCTTTGAGGTTTTTGAGTGAAATGAAACATGACTCTTGTTGACACCAATGCTGTGACTAACAAGCCAACTCGTCGCCATTCAAGGGTATAAGTCGTCCACTTTCAGGGAGACTTTTGTCACGCCATTGATTCTCGGCCGTCTCACCGGAATCTTACCTTTCCCTCGACCCTCGATCGAGTCCATTTCTTTCCTGGCCTTCACCTGAACCCAACCACCATCACTACCACCCCTTCATTGCCTCTCACTGTCCTCGTCTCATAATTCTTTAATAATGGCCTTTCGCACATCTCTGCGGCTCGTCGCCGCCGCCCGCCCAGCGGCAGCCCGATCAGCCCGATTCTACTCCCAGGCCACCACCGTGCCGACCTCGAGCGCCTCGTCTGTGACGGCCGCCCAGATCAAGAGGGACGCCGCCCTATCCCACCCCGACCCGGCAGAGGACTCGGCCAGCGCTGCCCTCGTCCGCGAGCACGCCCCCTACATGGTGGCCACCTACGCCCGCCCGCCGCCCGTCTTCGTCAAGGGCGAGGGCTCCTACCTCTGGGACATCGAGAACAAGAGGTACCTCGACTTCACCGCCGGTATTGCCGTCAACTCGCTCGGCCACTGCGATCCCGAGATCGCTACTCTGATCGCGCAGCAGGTAAATACACTCTCGTCTCCCCTCTACCTCAGCATAACCAACCCAACTACTAACCCCCCACCCAGGCCAAAACCCTCATGCACGCCTCCAACCTCTACTACAACCCCTGGACCGGCACGCTCTCCAAGCTCCTCATCCAGCAAACCCTCGCCTCCGGCGGCATGCACGACGCCACCGCCGCATTCATCTGCAACTCCGGCAGCGAAGCCAACGAAGCCGCCATCAAATTCGCGCGCAAAGCCGCCAAAGTCACCTCCCCCTCCGGCAGCAACACCAAACACGAAATCGTCTCCTTCCACAACGCCTTCCACGGCCGCACCATGGGCTCCTTATCCGCGACCCCCAACCCCAAATACCAAGCCCCCTTCGCCCCGCTCATCCCCGGCTGCCGCGTCGGCACCCTCAACGACACCGCCGCCCTGCCCACCCTTGTGACCCCCCAAACCTGCGCCGTGCTCGTCGAGCCCATCCAAGGCGAAGGCGGCGTGCAAGTGGCCTCGGACGCCTTCCTCACCGCGCTCGCACGCCGCTGCCGCGAGGTGGGCGCGGTCCTCATCTACGATGAGATCCAGTGCGGGCTGTCCCGCACGGGGCGGCTGTGGGCGCACGCGCACCTGCCGCGCGAGGCGCACCCGGATGTGGTGACGACGGCGAAAGCGCTGGGGAATGGGTTCCCCATCGGCGCGACGCTGGTGAATGGGTGGGTGGCGGAGAGGATTAAGGTCGGGGATCATGGGACCACGTTTGGGGGGAATCCGTTGGCGTGTCGGGTGGCGGTGCGGATTGTGGAGCGGTTGGCGGAGGGGGGGTTGCAGGAGGGGGTGGTGAGGAAGGGGGAAGTGTTTAGGGAGGGGTTTGAGAGGTTGAGGGAGAGGTTTCCGGGGTTGGTGGAGGAGGTCAGGGGGAAGGGGCTGATTTTGGGGGTGCAGTTGAGTGAGGACCCGGCGGCGATTGTGAAGGCCGCGAGGGAGAGGGGGTTGTTGGTTATTACGGCGGGGACGAATACGTTGCGGTTTGTGCCGAGCTTGGTGATGAGTGAGGAGGAGATAAGGGAGGGGTTGGGGATTTTGGAGGAGGCGGTTGCGGCGACGAGGAAGTAGATGGGTGGACGACAGTTAGGGTGGGTGAGGAATTGGGAAATGTAGGGGCAGGGGGGGAGTACGTGCAAAGGTAGGGAAGAGCTGTCTGTGTTGGCCGTTGTTTCGATTGGGCTTTGGTGTCTAGATCTCAAGTGCGTGTTTCGCTTTGGATGGAGTTGGGAGTCAAAAAAGCTTCAAGTTGGTTGCGCAAGCATGATCGCTCCTCGCTGTAGTGGGCTCGTGATACGGCGCCATCTCGTGGCAGTGAACGTGTAAAAAATATGGCTTGTGGCAGGGATACAAAGAACCGTGAGTGACAAAGCCGATCTACCAAAGTACAGCCGTGTTACGCTCGTATCATGTTTGGTGGATGGGGGAGAGCAGTCGACTCTGGTGCTCCAACGCAGCAGCAAAAATACATACAACACCAAGGATTCCCCAGTCGTCACCGACCTGAGTACTAGTTTGGCCCTTAAAAGCTTATCTTTGGGGTACGAGGGGTCAAAAAACAGGGGTCTCGGGGTCCAAAAACGGGTGCCCCTTTTCTCCTGTTAGTGCTGTCCGTTTCAAGGAAACGGTGAAACTGGCTGTGCCGTGCAAACCGTTCTCGCCGATGCAGCAGGTGCAGCCCAGCGGCCAATCAAGCACTGTCATATGGGCAAAGCCCCGCCCCCAGGCAGACGAGCTGAAAGACACCCTGCCCGGGCCGCTTCGGGGTTGCAGCCAGTCCGGAGAAAGCCCGCGATGAAGCATCCCTCATGGGGGAGCAGGTTTTTGCTTATCATGAGAGCTTGATGCCACACGTGACCCTACTCGTCCGAGGTGGTCAGGCGCACGCCCGTGCCATGATGAATCACCACACGCCGCTTACTTCTGAGGGAGGTCAAGGCGGGTATGGTACTGTATATGGCCCTTCCGCAATTGTCACGGGCACAGCCCGTTTTATATCCAGGGTTAGGGTTGTAGAGCTGGACCCCAAAGTGGTGTCCTGTGGATGTGGCTTGTGTGCGGCGGCCTGCAACCGCTTGTTACCGGTGAGCCGGTCGTTTATCGCTCGTGGACCCTCTCCATGATCCGTTATGAAGCTGTTGGAAGACCAACAGCCACTGACCCAAGGTGTCACACACACACGAATGGGGATTCACACTGCTGAGCCTCGGAGGCTATGAGGTTCTCCCAAAGTTCAATCTTCATTGTCTCTCTCTTCTCTCCCCCCTTCCTTCTGTAGGGGGGTTCCAAACTCCGTGATATGTCTCTCTGAGTGGCGATGGTGGCACCGCATGCAACCGCACCTGGCCTAAGCCGAGTGATCTCTCCAGCCTGAGCCGACCGATCTCTTGCCACCGCGTTCTGGGTCTTGACCCATTGACCCTCCTGTGCTCAGACCTCCTGGTCTACTTTCCAACAACTGACATGGCGGACCAACCGCGGTCCAGGGTCATCAAAAATAATCCTATCGGGAACGGCCTTGATGCCTGCCGCGCTTCCTTCAACCCGGCCTGCGGAGAAGTTGGACGAGACATAGGAACCTTAAGGAGCACGTGGCGGACACAGGCGCTTGACAAGTGTGAGCGCCTTTATAGCTCGGTTACTGTAGATACGGTCGGGGGTTTTGCAGCTGCGTAATGACTTTCTTCCGGTGTTGGCTTGGTGTTTTTATAAGGCGTGAACCTCTACTCAAGATCATCTCGGATGATCATGTCGCATTATTCCGCTTCGTCGCGTCCTTTACCAAATCTGCACCTCTCTCTCCCGGCTGAATATATCTTGTGTTGCTGCAACTACGTCACACCTGGAAGATGGGTATTCCGTTTCTTATCGAGGCCGAGGACCGGCGGCAAACCTCAGATAGTGGCAAGTAGTGTCAATAAGAATTGCGTCAGGGGCGAAAAGTAAATCATATAAAGCAAAGACGGCTACCAGGCCCTTCGCTTAAACAGAGATAATAAAATAATATGAGACATCACAGCGATTGTAGAAAATCCATTACTCTGTAAAAGCAAACCGAAAGAACGTCACTCGGCCAGAGCTGTGCCCTAGGATGAGTGTATGACCATGAACCGCCACACATATTGCCCGATAGTCAACGGGAAGCCAGAGAACACGCTTCCCATATATTGTGACCCAATCGTCGTCGACGAAGAGAAAACCACTGGCGGGTTTCTGGCCTCTAGAGCTGCTTGAATTTTCGGAATTTACGGTTATGCTCAGCAGCCCTCGGTCTGTCTCGAGACATTTACCGTCCGGCGAGAACGCCACTGCCCAGACCGAGTCGCCATGCCCCTCGAGCGTCTGCCGGTGCGCGCCGGTCGCCGTATCCCAGAGCCGGATCGTCCTATCGCGCGAAGCCGACGCAAGCGTGTTGCCGTCCGGCGAGAACGCCACTGCCCAGACCGAGCCGCCATGCCCCTCGAGCGTCTGCCGGTGCGCGCCGGTCGCCGTATCCCAGAGCCGGATCGTCCTATCGCGCGAAGCCGACGCAAGCGTGTTGCCGTCCGGCGAGAACGCCACTGCCCAGACCGAGCCGCCATGCCCCTCGAGCGTCTGCCGGTGCGCGCCGGTCGCCGTATCCCAGAGCCGGATCGTCCTATCGTCCGAAGCCGACGCAAGCGTGTTGCCGTCCGGCGAGAACGCCACTGCGCTAACCCAGCCGCCATGCCCCTCTAGCGTCTGCCGGTGCGCGCCGGTCGCCGTATCCCAGAGCCGGATCGTCCTATCGTCCGAAGCCGACGCAAGCGTGTTGCCGTCCGGCGAGAACGCCACTGCGCTAACCGAGTCGCCATGCCCCTCGAGCGTCTGCCGGTGCGCGCCGGTCGCCGTATCCCAGAGCCGGATCGTCCTATCGTCCGAAGCCGACGCAAGCGTGTTGCCGTCCGGCGAGAACGCCACTGCGCTAACCCAGTCGCCATGCCCCTCGAGCGTCTGCCGGTGCGCGCCGGTCGCCGTATCCCAGAGCCGGATCGTCCTATCGTCCGAAGCCGACGCAAGCGTGTTGCCGTCCGGCGAGAACGCCACTGCGCTAACCCAGTCGCCATGCCCCTCGAGCGTCTGCCGGTGCGCGCCGGTCGCCGTATCCCAGAGCCGGATCGTCCTATCGTCCGAAGCCGACGCAAGCGTGTTGCCGTCCGGCGAGAACGCCACTGCGCTAACCGAGTCGCCATGCCCCTCGAGCGTCTGCCGGTGCGCGCCCCAGTGGTCTCTAATTCCAGCAGTCATTTCGATAAGAGATAACCTTTCCTTCCAATACCGATTTCTAATCTCGCTCAAAGTTGGGCTGAATACGAGCGCGGAGCTGTATGTCTGTAAAGGGGCCCGTTCTATGATTGATCTGTGACTAAATACAAACTTCTCTGCGTCTTTCAACAACTCAAGAAGGTAAGGGTTGATCTCCGGTTGTGACTGACTAGATTTAGTAACCTGACAATAATACGGCATTGACAACATACCTGAACGGCATGCAGAATCTTTCTTATCGAGAACAGCCCACTGGAAAGTTGCCCTATAAGAGACAAGCTCTCAAGCCAGCGGAGGAAGCATTCCTTCAGGAATCCAAACACCTTCCCGTCGTCTGTCAATTCTCCTAGAAACCTGGAGTTGTCGCTGTTCAGGGAGCAGACATGGTCGGCCCAGAAGACACAAGAGTATCGTATTGGAGCTAGCGGATCTGGATTAGGGGGCGCCATATTCTCCGGTTTGAAGCCGGGGTCGAGGTCGTATATGTTGCGTTTTAGCATTGAGGACATCGCATCAGTCGAGCGTCTGACAATCTCGCTGTGCCCTTGAGCGGGCCCAGCTGGTTGAAGTCTAGTCTCGTAATTGTCGCCCAGATAGTCCTTCGCGGACTGATGGATTAGGTAGACCGTTTCGTCCTTGATTGTTAGAAATGAGCCGCATCGGTCCACAACTGCCCGGGGATTAATCTTCGCTGGCAAACCTGCAACTACAATAAGCTCGGAGAGTGACAGAGGCCGATGTACAAGGAATGTAGCCGCGAGTACATTTTTGCAGCGTTGCCGGTTTTGCTTGTTCCTTTCATCAATCCTGGCCATCATATGACCGTACAAATCTGTCAAGCCCGGAGGGATGCTCTGGACGGTCTCGACAGCGTCCCAGCCCTCCACTGAACTGAGTTCTTTGAACACGAGAGCCACCCAGAGGAACGTGTTCTCTGCTCGTTGCCGGACTTCATGAGAGACCTCAGCCAAAATGCGGTCGTCATACCCTTCCCTGTACTTGAGCTCCATAAGCTTGTGGTTGATGTATGCATTGACAGGTTCTTCCAGACGCTGAGTATCTAGCTCGACGAGAGAGCTGGAAGAGTTGAAGGAGTCAACGCTCTGTTCCTTGAGCCCAGCGAGAAGGTCAACTTCTGGACGGCTAGAGAGTAGCCATCTCACCTTCTGGGAGAGGTTGAGGGAAGTCAAAATGAGATCGATGACGTCCGATCGCCCCTGCACGCACTCATCAAGTGCGTCGACCGCGAGGTACACAGGCGACAACTGAGGATCCTTCAACATATTCCGAAATGCCTCGGACAGGGCGATGAAGGCATTTTGATCCCTGAAGAGATCCGCGCCTGACTCTTTGTACTTCTGAAGTAGATGGGATATGAGGCATGGCTGCTGAAGAAGAAGAAGCCAGATCAAAGACCTGAGGACGGCGGTGGCGTTGTTCAAGGCTGTGTCTGTGCCTTGGCAGAAGAAGAAGGAAAGTGCTGGTGATAGGGCAACAGGCTGATCCGAGAGCTGGCGAATGAGCCCGATCATGAGCATCGTCTTTCCCGTGCCGGCGTGTCCTTTTATCCAGAGCAATCGACGTGGCAGATGATCGGATCCGCTATCGTCCCAGTTTGTGAACGCTGTATACTCCGGGGTGTGAAGGATCCACTTGTACGCGTCATCGAGCAGTTCATCCTTACTCTTCTCGATCCGCTCCATGTCGTGTTGCGGATCAACGACGCGGAGATCTCTGCGGCACGCTGACTCGATATCATCCCTACGGGCGTCCTTCTGCAGCGAGATGAAGTCCCGAATGTCCTGACGGATGTCGCCGAGTCGTCTCTCCATTCCCTCGGCATGCTCGACAAGTTTTCCTAAGGAAATTTTCGTTTGTTCTTGAAAGGATTGGGCAGCATCGTTCTGAACGGTAGCCTCTGCGTCGGTAACCAGCTTCAGATCGACGTCCCAATCATCCAGATTGACCATACCGCGGAGGAATTCAAGCATTTGATTGTGATAGTAGGAACAAACACTCTTCATCTGGTATTGGAGAAGAGCTTTGTAGAGCTCGACAATGCTCCTTTCCAGCTGGCGCAAGACTGCTTGGATATCCTTGCCAGTAGCAACGTTTTTCTTGTTCAGGAGATGTTCGGTGAGCGCGCAGTACCAGTCCATTCTGGAGATGACATGGGCGAGACCGGCAAGGTTGGATTTCATCGCTTGCGCAGGATTCCGGAGCATCTGGAGGCATATTAGCAGAGCCAAGCACAAAGGGGTGTTCGAAGGACGACTGCTTACTTGCAGTCCAACGCAAACACCGGTCCACGGAAGCGCAGCCTGCGGCACGCTTTGGACAGCCAGGTCAATTATTCCCTTGACCGACAGGACGAAATCGGCGACGTCGCCTACTCCGTTCGTGATCTTGGACGCTCTGGAGATTTTCGCCCGACCTTCCTCCACCAGCCTCCTCATGTGCATCTGTCGTTTGGTCGGGTCATGGAACTCGGCCGAGATGTCGGTGTCAGGGGTAATACCTGGGTTGGCTCCGAGAACTGTTTCCAACGTTTTCAGGTATGACACGACAAGCTCTGCATTGTCCGTCTCAAGACTGTCGTACGCGGCGTTCCACAGTCTCTCGGACACGGAAAGTACAGGGGTCGGTTGCTCCGTGGATTCGGTCGGCGATGGATTGGGTGCGGATTCGGCGGGCAGAGCAGGAGGCAGTGCTTGCGATGCCGCGGGTGGTTGGTGATCGTTGGGAACTCTCGCATCTGTGCGGGGTTGGGCAGCCTTCGCCGCTGCGGCAGACGGGGAGGGGGGGGCACATGACTCTGTCGCGACAATGGAAGACGCTTTCGATCCGTGTTCTGCATTTCCTTGATCGGATGACTGGATGTCTGCCGGAGAATATCAGTTAGGAGAAGCCTTGCGATGCGAGGCAGAGTCTCAACATACCCATCGACAGTGTGGCAGACGGAGCCGGCGAGGCTGCACGACCCCGCCCGAAGGGCTTCTTCAACCACTTCTTCCACGGCTTCGGCTTGTATTCAGCAGACATGGTTCCGATGAGGATTCTTGTCGAGAAGAAAGAGATACTATGCAACAGTAAAACAATGTGAAGTCAACAGCTGCATTTCGCGCGGTTATCGCGGGGCGGAGCTGAAAGATGCGGTGAGGCTGGCCTGTTTGGTTGTCGGCCGTCCAAAAGAAAGCTGTGGCGGTGCTATTGACGAATGGCAGTAGAGTAACTCCGTACTTCCTCTTCATATGTGAGACGAACGGCCAAAGTCGTTCAAGGGTACTCATGAACCAAGCGTACCACGGACATATCGGGAGTATCAGCGACACGGTCTTCTGATCCTGATTCTACGCACCAAGGCCGCGAGTAGAGCGACCACCCAAGGAGCAAGCATGCTCTTTCCATCTTGCTCTCCGCTTTGGAGGATGCGGGCCCGACGCGGCGCGCCCCGTCCCGCGCCTGTTCCTGTTGCAGTTCCCGACAAAGATCAGATGTGGTCGTCGTTTCGAGAGACCGCAGATCGGATCGATGCGCCGCGCCCCACGGTGGGACTCCTGTGCCGCTGGGCCGCCGCAAGGGCCGGAAAGACTCGCTAAGTACGCGGAACGCCAAAAAGTCGGAATGAGAGGCTTTTAATCCCCCAAAAAGAACAAGCCAACATCAGGGATTCGTTGGCCACCGACCCAGCTGCTGATCTGGCTCTCACGAGTTTGACTAGGGGAGAGCGGACGGGATCCCGTACTTTCTCGTGGATATGGTCGTATGTGGTAGTCGTGTGCGCAAGTGTTGTTTATGAAAGAGGGTTCTGGCTTCTGAGTGGTGGGGAGGGAACGAGGAGGAGGACAACTCGTGGAGAGTCGGACTCCTATTCGGGCAACTTACGGCTCGGGCCATACCGAACGTGACAAGCACTTGGTTGTAGCTTGTCCCCTCAAACAAAGACAGGTAGTTGTGTAACCCGTTTTGACATGTGTTTTTGTTTTGGTGTAAGCAAGTCGCCGCAAACCGATTCACCGTTGAAGGGTGACAAGAAAGGCTGGTGCATGAAACGGAGGTCTCGTACACCCACTGTGGTTGTGTGTGGTTGTATATGGATTGTGCTCGATCAATGTTGGCCATGGTCGTCAAATGAGCAATGACGAAACACCATCTCTGTGTTGGCGGGTGTATCATGCCACGCCACGGCTGTCACCAGAGCTTTGCTAAACAGGTGACAGATCAGTGTGGAAACGAAACAGTGACACACATAACCGTTAACCAGCCGTGTTCTATATACGTACTGTCAGATCGTCTCATCCAAGATGAGCACATGCACGAGATCATCTTGCGAAACGAAACACGCCTCTGGTTGGCCTCAACACAGTCCCACAAAACACAACGCATAAACTCGCATCCTTCATCACATCAGGCTCGTGTCAAGCAAGGATCAGGTCGGCAAGGCGCAGTCAACGAAAGGTAGTATTCATCCACGTCATTTCATGTGTATCCCAAGGGTGTGTTCCCAAATGCCCTCTTTTCTCTAGCGAGTGCCCCAGATCTCTCGATGGTACTGTTACATACAACCAACCGCTTGCCAATCCAAGTTCCAAATAGCAGAAAAAGCAGAAAGCAAAAGAAGAAAAAATGGTCAAACGCCTGACGAAGGGCCAGAAAAAGTCTTGCCTTCCCTATGTCTCAATGAACGAGTGACAATCAAAGTCAACCAGCCAACTCCCATCCCCATTCCTCCAAGGAAGAGAACGAAGGAAGACTAGCCAACGGGGTATAGAAGAATTGATGCAATCCAATCATGCAAAAAAGCGAGCCCCAACAAATTGCCGGCGACCCAAGGCCGTAGTGCTGTTCCAAAACAAGCAAAACAAACACCCGGTTGAAGAAGTGAAATGCACGCGCGTCGTTATCAACCCTTTAGGCCTGGGGAGCGAGGCGGACCTTGGCCGAGCCGCCACGGAAGCGGCGGACACGGAGCTTGGAGCTGGCAGCCTCGATGGAGAGGGTGCCGGTCTCGCCGACCTTGCAGACGGTGCCAGCGGCGACGGCCTGGGGGGCGGACCAGGTGCCGCTGGCGCAGCGCTGGAAGGAGGTGCCGCCGATGCAGTTCCAGGCGCCCTCCTCAGTGCAGGCAGTGCCCTGAGCGTTGCCACCAGCGGTGTTGCCGGAGCCGGAGCCGGAGCCAGAGCCCGAACCAGAGCCAGAGCCAGAGCCAGAGCCAGAGCCGGAACCAGCACCGCCAGTGGCAGCGGGAGGGGCGACGGCAGTCTGGGTGACGAGGGTGGTGGGCTCAGCAGCGGGAGGGGTGATGAAGACGCCACTAGAAGATGGTAAGCTTGAGCTCGCAGACACAGTAGCAGTAGTAGTAGAGTTAAGGTATACATACCCGGGGAGCTGGGCAGGCCCGGAAGGGGTGGGAGCGGGAGCAGCCGTGGCCTGCACGGTAGAGCTCGGCGCATCGCCACCCTGGTTGCCGTTGCCGTTGCCGTTACCAGAGCCCTCACCGGAACCAGCACCAGCACCCGCACCGGGGCCAGCGGCGCCGCAGCTACCGACGGGGGGACCGACCTTGCCGCCGTTGTTGACAACATCCGGGCCCGGGTCGGGGTACTGGACATCAGAACCCTCGGTGGTCTTGCAGCCGTTGCCGATGTTCGCGACGAATACCTGGGGGCGGGAAGAGAAAGCAGCAGAAGCGCGGGTCTGGACCTCGCGCTTGCCACCGCCGCCGATGGTGACGGCGGCGCAGTTCATGTACTGCTCACGGTTGCCGATGTTGTTGTTCCAGGTCCAGGCCCAGATGGCCTCGCCCTCGGGGGCGTCCGAGGGGATGGTGAAGGGGTAGTTCGAGGCGAGAGGGCAGCCGCCGATGATGGACTGGATGACGGTGAAGGTCTTGCCCTTGTCGTAGCTCAAGCTGACCTGGCACGAGCCGCCGCCGTGGGGAGCGCCGCCAACAACGGTGAAGTTGTAGTTACCGCCGGGAGCAAACTGGGCAGTGGGGGCGCCGGCGGGGGTGCCGAGATCCGAGTGGTAGCCCTTGCACGGGTAGTTGGCGCCCGAGTCGGCGAGGGGAGCCGTGTTAGTGTAGTCGACGTTGACGGCGTTGGTGTTGAACTTGGACCGGAAGGGAGCCGGGTACGAGATCTCCATGTGGGCGGCCGCAAGCTGGCTGCCAGCCAGAAGGGCAAGGGCGCCGGTGGTGAACGAGTTGAACATCTTGAACGTTGTCGTGGTTGTTCTTTTTTTTTTTGGTGGTGGTGGTTGTTTCGTTTGTGCGATCGCGCGCTCAAAAATGCCGGATAGGCGAGTTGAAAAGTTGTAGGGAGCGAAGTAGTCACTGACAGGACCAGCAGTTGTTGTCTTTTGAAATCGAGCACTGCTCGTGAGCCTCTTGAAGGAATGAATGGGCTTTGTGTGTTGTGTTGTTGTGATGCGAAGCTGTTGTTGGCTTGTCTTGTCGCTATTGAGAGAAACAATAGGCTTGTTTTTTGTGAATCACAATCGAAAAGCACCGGGCTCAAAATTGTGTGTGTAAGTGGTTCCAAGGGACCGTGTTTGTTGCAAGAACAATGGGAAGTGAAGAAAAGACAATGAAGCCCGTGCCTGGAGCTGTTTGGTTTGAAGGAGAGAACGAGGCGCGATGCCGTGGTGATGAGGAGAGAATAAAAAGACGTTCGACAAAGGGCGGGGAGTTGCTCCCTTTATCCTGATGTTTCTGTTCTCCCCCGTTCGTCCCTTAATGATTGGGTGGGAGTGGCTGATAGGTCGAGCAGCGCTAGCTTGTTTCGAACCCCACTAGCTACACAGGGTCCGCTCGTCCCAAGCGTTCAGAGAGCCAAGCCTGAACACAGCGACTCTCCCGTTGTGGGTAAGACGCCGCTTGGGATGGCAGGGGTGGCCCTGAAGGTGGGGGAGGAAAGACCCAGGGGGATAGACGGGGGCGACGTGGCCACCCATGCCACCCACCGCATTTGTTCGATGTTCGATGCCCAGACATGTGGCCTGGTTGGCCTCGGTGGCCTTCTCGTCTCTTTCCTTTTTTTCCCCTGGCACGAAGTACCAGGAATTGCACGATCAACCCCCGCTTGCTGCCCATCCTGCGGGCCTGTGGCAAGTCGGCCGCCCACAGCGACAAGGGTGAATGGAATATTTCCCGCTTCGAGTGACACTGACAGGATTCTACAGCTTCCCAATTCGGCATCTCTACCCTAAGTTCTAAGTTTGCAGTACTGTGCCGGCTACACGCCTGCGTCTGTAAGTCGGGCGTGTGATGGCAGCCGCGCGCTCAGTTTGACCTGCAGTCGAGGTGGAAGTTCTCCAGTGACTGCCGTGGGCGTCCCGCTTCCCGTATTCTTGGTGGAAAACTGTTTCTCAGTGAGACAAAAAAGCGTTGGTGTGACAGGTGACAGGCACGGCGACCTTGTTCGCTGGCTCACGTTTGGCTGTCGGCTGTCAGTGGCACTTTTGGGAGGTGGGGCAGCTGGTTCCCCCTTGCCGGACCTTGGCCAGGGCTTTTCAACACTCTTGCCGAATCGCGGATCGAGGATGGCACACAACCAGGATTCGTCGTGCAGCCAAAAAGGGGAAGGAGGCCTGAGAGAAAAAAACACAGGGGTATCCCGCTTCTAGCGGCACCTGTGGATCTCGATATGCCAGGGGTGCAGAAAATGTTGTCCAATGAGAAATCGAGGGTACCTGGCCGCATTCGCAGGCCCAGACGGAGGGTTGATTGGCCCTCGAGCGGAGACCACTGCGAGGTGGTGGTCTGGGCAAGATCCTGGGGAACCTGGCCGCAGCCGCCCGACTGGCCGAGTGCATGAACTTGAAACACCGCCCCCTTTCCCTCATCCACCGAGCGTCCTCGAACAAGCCCCATCAACCCCTGTCCACCGTCCCATTGGAGCCCGTGTCCGGTCAGTCCACTGGCGACGACTGGCTCATGCCTCGGTCTTCCAACTGAAGCCCAAGCTCATCAATCACATCGGGACCAGAAAGATGGGCCTGTGTGCTTGTTCAACTGGATACCCGGTGTTTGCTCGGTTTGTGCAGGGGCTGCCCATGTCCGATGCGGCTGCGCACATGGGACGACTTCTTGTCAAAATTCGCAGGCTTGCAAGTTGGTAAAACGAGCTCAATGCTGCATCAAGACGGAAAGTTCCCAATACGACCGTATCGAGGCAGCCCAGTGAACACACTGCCGAGTGGGACTCGTATACCCGCACCCGACGCCTGGAACCTTCTTGTCAGAGGCAGAAACCACAGGCGCCATCGGTTTAACCCGGACGAATAACGGTAATACCACTGTGCGCGGAGAAGAGTAGTTGTTGTCCACCCTCTTGGACACTTGTGTTTCAACTTCCAGCGATCACGAAAAGCAGGCGGCCGCGGGGGCGAGACCACCTCCATACCAGACCAGATGCATCCACGCGCCCACCCGATCTGGCCTCACCGCA
Organism: Chaetomium tenue; assembly: GCF_020726465.1. Classification (NCBI taxonomy): domain Eukaryota; kingdom Fungi; phylum Ascomycota; class Sordariomycetes; order Sordariales; family Chaetomiaceae; genus Chaetomium; species Chaetomium tenue. The sequence goes on along the minus strand of NW_027117334.1, from coordinate 752,636 downwards.
CCTTAATCGGGAGTTGGCTTGTGTGTGGGCTACCTAGCCTGCAGACTACAGCAGACTACCGGCGTTGTGATGCGTGTGTCTATTCGTAAATCGCTCAGAATAGGAGGGTCAGGAAACAGAGTAAGACACCATGTGCAGAGGGTGCGACAATTTGCCAAAATAGCAGATGTTTCCCGCCAAGTTTACCCGCATCGGAACCATAAAAAGCAGTCGATGCATTCCCATTTGCTTGCTTCCCGCGGTGCAAGCGTTTGCCGTCACTTGCACTAACCCCTCCTTGCTTACGTACCTATGGCGGCGAGTCCGCGCCAGCAGCCCCGCCGACAGCCCCGCCGGGCTTGATCTCAGTGGGCTGAACAAAAAGTGGGCAAACCCTCAAAAAGCGCCTTGCCATGCCCCATGCCCATGCCCGTGCCCATGGCTGGTCAGGCGAACCCGGGCCCGACCAGAGACGCCAGGCGGTCCAGCGCACAACCACCGCGCTTGCACTGATCGTCGAGACCGCCAGCCGCGCGCTCATGCACCATCTCAACCTCAGCGGCTGTCAATTGAGGAATCAAACGAGGAGTAACAGACGAGAAACAAACAGCTGAACAACACGAGACAGGCCACAGAAGAAACCGGCTTGAATCGGCAATCGGGGGCTGAGGATGGAAAATCGAAGACAGCGCACAGAACCAGAGAACCCCTGAACCCGGAGTTGGGCCCCGCCGTCTGTCATGTCACGCACAAACCACCACTTGGCTTTCGTTGACGGCGCAGGAAGCCGCCATGAGGTGGCTCCCCGGCGAGACGCTGCTCAATCCTCGTGGGAATGGCGACGCCGAGTGGGGCCAATGCGTGTTTGTTTCTACACAGTAGAATTCATGCCCGTCGGAAGCGCGAAGAGGATCTCGGAAAAAAAGAACGAACAACTTGCCACCGCGGATACCGGGAGTCCCGCCGACAGGTGAGGGTAAGCAACGTTGCGAGGCAAACCAAATCCTCCGACGGGTGCCTTGCATGCCAACGGCCCGACCACCACCCTGAGCGGAGGTTTGCAAATCCTTTTCTATGCGGTAGACCGTTGGCTTCAAAGGCCCGATCGGAGACACAGGAGAAAGTTGAGGTCGTGGTGAGCACTTTCGGACCAAACAAGCCAACGACCAACCAAAACTCCATACTCCAAGTCGATCCCTGACTCCCAAACCAGCTGCCCCATTCCGCGCATCTCCCGAATGACGGACCTTCCCCGATGGATGACGGATGACCGGGGTCCTCAACATCCCTAACCCCAACCTCATCCCAACCTCCAGCTCCGGGCAACAGCCCAGCTCAGGTCATCAAGGCCGTCGACAGCAGCAATTCCTCCCCGCCGCTCGATTCATGCAACGTTAACAAGTCCCCTCCTGAAACCCGCGTAATATTGTTAGGGCCTCCTGTCCCCACGCACGTCCCTCGCCACGAATGGAGACCGATACCTCACAGCCACCGTCCTGCTCATTTCCAGATTGGGCTTCAACTTCATGCGAAAAAGTAAAAGTCCACCAGAACAAGATTGGCGAGAAGCAATTCCCCTTCGACGACATCATGGCAAATACCTTCTAGGCATCAGCATTTAGAGTAAAGCCGAGACGCCGGGCACAACATATCGCCGGCTTTGCTACTCGATGGGAGTTAGGTTTTAGAGAATCCCACCTGGTAATAAAAAAAAAACCTCGGAGACGTGACTGTGATTCGAGATTTAGCAGCATGTGAATTTCCGAATCACGGAAGCTAGGTAAGGGAATGCGCGCGGCATATACCGTCCTTCAACTCGACGCTCTTGTTGGAGAGGCAGGCGAGGGTGCCGGAGAAGCGAGATGTGGCTCGACAGCACTGCAGCGAATACCTTTGCAGTATTGTTTCTCAGTGTGAAAAGTTGAGACGAACCTAATGAGCCCAAGCCCACGCCACCATTGCCACAACTCTACTAGTATGCTCCCTGTAATGAGAGGGAGCCAGAGCTGCCATCAACAAATCGGCAGTTGGGCACCTCCGTCACGTACGCAAGCCGGAACCAACCCATGGATAGACACGCCACCATCTGATGTTCTTGCAGCCAAACCCGGTGCTCGAGATTCCACAGTGGCGGTTCGATGGGCAGTTGCCAACAAGACGCAGGAGAGCAAACAAAGTGAAACGCTCCGAGGCCTCGTAATGAACCAGTGCCTAGAACGGATAACCGCCGGCGTGAGTACGCAGTTGGGCAGGTCCGGTGCCAACACGCATCCACCGAGGGCCCAGAGCTGCGTTGGGGACTCCGCCGTGTTTGTTTTGGGTGGCGTTCACTGACAGAGGGAGGATCATCAACATGGAAGCATTATCCCTAGACACACAATGTCTACCACCGTCAGTAACAGTCAGCTGGATCTCGAGTGCTCAACATGAATATCGTTTCCAACAACACGTAGCCGAAAAGCGAGTAGCTCGACCATCAGCCCAGAAACTCACAAATAACATCTGATTGCAATGTACGTACGTGCCACAAAGACCTATCCGTGGCCAACCCACGCCACCCAACGGCGCGGAAAAAGGGGCCGACCTGCCCGGGCCATCCCGCTCTCCCTCACCCCTCAGCAAGCGGCGTTGTGCACTACATACAACCTGCGATCCTTCTCCCGTGCCGCTCCTCCCCCTCTTCTTGATCTCACTCTCCCCTCTCCCGATCTCACCTCATCGAGGAACCCCCCCTTTTACCCCCCACCCACACACACAACCTCTCCCACTGTGCCACATGTTCTCCCCCCTCCTTCACCCCTCGACCGTTGCTTTTATAAGACCAGTGTTGTCTTATTCTGCATACAGCCGCCCGCACTACCCACCATCCCGCGGCAGGAGGGCGTAGTCCACGTTGTCCCGTTCCTCCTGCGGTGTGGTAAGCAGTAGACGAGCAGAGTATGGTGAGCAGAGGATGGTGAGTAGAGTCAAGCAAGTAGGCGACTCGTGCAGAATATGGAGGACAGAGTGTGGCGAGCGACTGCGGTAAGCAAAGTGAGGCAAGGCAAATAAAGTCGGCACCACGCCTTACCACGCCCAACCAACCACAGCAGCCTCCCACACACATACACACACACACATCAAACAACCACAAACGGCATACCATGGAGCTCGATCCAACTCTCTCTCCCTCTGTCAAAAACAAAAACACAGGTTTCCATATTCCGTTTCGCTGCATGCTACCATTTTTTGATCAAACTAAAAGAAAAACAACACAACCAGAGAAAAGCCAAGCGCCCACCCATCCCGTCATCCGCGGCGGCACAGCATGGCATGGCATGGCATGGCATACCTAGGTACCCAGCAACAAGTAAGCCATACTAGAGCGGCCGACTCGCCGCCGCCGCAGTAACGGACGGATGGGGATAAACCTCCCCTCACTCACTCATACTCATTCATCATCCATCATCCTTCTTTTTTGTCTTCACACCATGACCCCCCATCAGGATCCTAGTGAATCCTCCCTCATGTCATGACCTCCAACCAGCACCGCATTCCCTATACCATCATCCCATCTCATCTCATCTCATCTCACCTCACCAGCGGCCCTTGCTGTGACTTCCCTCGTTCATCTCATAAGCTTCGCCAAGGTCAGGTCAGGCCAGGCCAGGACCCAATCCTCCCCACCTCCTCTCAAAGAATGGCAGACAAGCAGTTCGTTTCTGGGCCCGGCCATGTCGCTAAATGCAATAACAAAAAAACGACTGCATCGCGCGGTGTAATATGTGTGCGATAAAAAAAGCTCAATTGATGGATGAATGGATGGATGGATGGATGGATGATGGGATTGGATGGACGAGGGCAAAAGCTAGTAGTTATAACCGTCCTCTCTTTTCTCTCTCTCCCGCCTGCTTGTCTGCCATGCCAGCCCGTCTCCTTTCGCTTTTGATCCATCATTCATTCATCCCCCTTCTCCGCTTGCTCCTCGTTCCCCGTCAATGCTGCCCTCCCCGTCATCGGTTGGGGCTCGGCATGGATAATCCGCTTCAATTTCGCTTCGGCCTGCTCGATGAGGCTCCCCGAGTTGGCCGACACTGCCTCGACTTAGCCGGCCCAGTAACGGCAGCACACCTGACAGGTATTTAATCATGCCACGGCAATTCTTAGGAGGCTTAAAACGAGTGAGTTACCCCGACAGCTTAGGCAGGGATTCGTAGGCAGGCGGGTAGGCAGGTAGACGAAGCCGCGGCACGATCTCTGCAGTTCGTTTCCGCAGTTGCTCACTGCGGCCGTTGGCCCGAGAACTTGCCCTGGGGTTGCTGCGGCGTGTAGGCCGGTTGCTGGTACCCCATCCCTGGACTCATACCATACACGGCCTGTTGGCCCTGGTGTGATCCCTGATGTGAACCTTGGTGCACCATCATCGGCGCGGTCGGTCGTCCAGGGCTGGGGAACCCGTTAGATCCGGGGACCGGCTGCGGAGGCCCTGCGCCGGCGGGAATAAAGTGGGGTTGGGCCCCGGGGTACATCGGCCCCGCTGTCACCATTCCGTTGGGGCCCATAAACCCTTGCTGAACCATCATGGGGCCTCCCATGTGGTGCGGCTGCTGCGGGATGAACTGCGGGTTGTGCGAGAAGCTGCGGAACTGGCCCATCTGAGGGCCGTTCATGTACGGCTGCATCACCGGCTGGCCGTAGGGCATCTGCCCCTGAGGATTCACCGTCGGGGGATACGCCATGGGCACCGGTCCCATCCTAGGGGACGCGAAGGACTGTGCCGAGTTGGAATGCATCATCCTATGATCATCCGGGTTGCTGAACGGCACATGGGGGGCGGGACCGTGCTGGCCGGCGTGCATCTGCATCGGCGGCATGTGTGGCGACTGGCGGGGCGCCATGTTAGGGGCGCCGTGTTGCAAGTGGAACGGCAGCTGGTGTTGGTGCGCAACCTGAGGCATGGCGTGCGTGGGGTTGGGTGTGGCGACGGCGGCGTTCGAGAGGGGCAGGCGCTCAAAGTACTGCTTGTAGGTCAGATGCATGGTCGAGTCCGGCGCTTCTGTCTCCTCCTGGAGCTGCCGCCAGGTCGGGAGCGTGTCAAAAGACGGCTTGAGGCCGTCATTGTCATCCCAGTTCCGGCCCTGCGGCGGCTGGATAGTCTCGATGTGCGATAGTATGAAGCATTTCTTGACGTCCACCGCTCTTGTCTTGCGCCGGATAAGCTGCCCTTTGATGGGGGCCGGAGGGACAGCTGCCTCGGCAATGTTGTTCACGGACGAGCGAGGGGAAGAGCCCGAACTGGGAACGGCGGGGTTGAAGGGCTGCGCAAACGCGTTGGGTCGGAACTCGTGGCTGTTCGGGTTCAGCTTGGGGCCCATGAAGGGCGGCGGAGCGGCGTTCATGCGGCGGTTGAAGCCTGGGTCGACGCTGTTGGCCGGGCCGGTGGGGGGGAGGCGCATATCCGGCGGGGGATGCTGGCCGATATGAGGGTGCTGCATTTTTTGTTGCTCCACGTTGCGAAGCCGCTGCGCCAGGTTGCCCGTCGTCTGACTCTGAGGGGCCATATGAGGCGGCGGTCGGTTGTTTCTGTTGTACTGATAGTGAGGCTGTGGGTTGTACGAAGAGCGGTTGCCCTGATGACGGCCAGGGACTCCGCCTGCCGAACCGGAATGTTGCGGCGCAGCTGGACGGGAGCTCCCGCGCGCGGCATCAGCCGTCGCCGCAGGTGTTGAGGCGCCGGATTGTTCGGCGCTCGCTTTGCCCTGGGTGTCCTTCGAAGTGGTCGTTTCCTTATCCTGGGTGGCCACCTCCTTCTGTTTGGCGAGCTCGTCCATGTTATGCTTCGCTTTGTCCTGAATCTGCTTCTGCTTGGCCGGATCCTTGGCAATGATAGAAATCAGGTCCTTGGGGACGGGGGTGAAGAGCTTAAAATTCTCTGCGAATTTCTTCAGCTCCGTCAGCTTGACCTCTTTGTCGGCCTTGGCCCTTGTGGTCCTGACTTTCTCGGCCATGAACCTCTGGGTGGTCGCAAAATTTCGGAACGAGGACAGCACGTCACGCTCAACATTCGCAGTTGCGCCGGGGACAGCGCCAACCTTTGACGTGCCACGGCTGGTGGTTCCCGCGGGCCGGGCAGCGGGGCCATCTTTGGCATCCGCTGCCTTTGTATCTGAAGTCGTCTCCGCCTTGCTCTCGGGCGCTTTGCCTCCGGCTGCGGCCGCGCCCGCCTTGGACTCTGCCGGCTTGTCCGAGACCGGGGTGGCCGGCTTTTCTGCGGCGACTTGGCTCTTCGGCTCGGCCGGTTTCGGTGTCTGCGTGGGCTTCGGGGTAGGAGTGCTCTTAAGCTGCGACGAGATGATAGCAGGGTCAACTGGAACACCCTTTACGGTCGCCTGACCGGTGGGCGCGCGCCGGGCTGGCGGTGTGTATTTGTTGTCCCTGGTCGCCAACGGCGGGAAGTCCTGCCGGCGTACACCGCTGTACCTAGGAAAGGGGTCAATCTCATGTATGGTAACCGGGCAAGTTTTCCTTACTTGTCTTCTTCATCTCTTTGGTCCTCGCCACCAACGAAGTCCATCACACGCTCCTCGGCAACATGCGAGGTGGTGGGAAGGGTCCGCTCAATCTCACGCGCCTTTCTCTCAGCAGCCGCCAACCGTTCCTTATACTGGGGGTGGCTCTTGTCAATGGCGGTGGTGTAGATGTTTTCGTCGTAGTCCGTCTTTAGGCCAAACAGGCGCTCGTTCTCGGCGAATTGATCCCAGGCGCCGCCAGCGCTGGGTTTCTCCAGCGACCCATCAACTTCGTAACCCGCATCGGGGACCCAGGCCTTCAAGCTCCTCTCCGGGCCGAGTCGCGAGTTGGAAATTGCAGCGTCTGTGCGAAAAGAAGACCGATTGCCTGGGAACGATAACTTGTCAGCGAGAGCAAGAAAAAGGGGGAGGTGTCACATTGTCACCGCCTACCGTTTGGAGCACGTCCGTCAGTCTTGGCGTTGTTGGCAGGAACAACGCGGGCATCCGCAATGTCTTTTCGCTGAATGGTCATGGTGGGCTGCTGCTCTCTTTTGTTTGTGGTATCTGCAGAGTTCGGAGCCTTTTTCTGCTGCACCATGCTCAAGCGGCAGCTCGCAGGCTCGGGGCCGTTGTTAAAGGTCCCCTCGAATTCGGCGCCGGACGTGAGGACAATGCGAACTCGCTGGCCCTGTTAGGAAAGGAAAAAAGAAATTGTCAGCGCATGGTCACCAATCAGCTCGGCTTTGTATCAGATGTTGCAAGGTTCGACTAGAGCTTTGACCATGGAGTTTCGCAAGTTCCGACTCCGCTAGAGCTTGAAGCAAGCGTGGCCGTTGGCCGGGGAAAAGGAGGTGAGGAACAGGGGACATAGCGGGGACAAGCGACTGAACTGACCTCGCGGAGGGAGCTCGTCACAGACTGCTTGTTCTGGGGGGCTTGCGACCGACCGGTGATGGGGTTTTTGTTGGAAGTCCAGGCCTTTTGCTGGACGGGGGGTTGTCTGTGCGGGCGGTCGTTAGTCAATCAATGCCCTGTTCCACCGACCCTCTGCCGCATATGCAGAACGAGGTCCCGGAAGTGGGAGCGCGGTGACCGGTGCGATTGACGCTGCAGTCTGAAGGGGGGGGGGATGCATAGGCCAGAAAGGACTAGCAGGTGGATGGGGTGGGAAAAAAGACGGAATGTCTTTGTTGGCGGGGAGGTTGCAACAAGGCTCCCAAAAAAGTTGGGGATGCGTGGGAAGGGTCTCGTGTCTCACCTCGGAGTCGGGGGCGAAGCAGCTGCCTCTGGGGCTCTCGGTCGCTGGTCACCGAGCTTGCTGCTGTACAGTGGTCGAGCGGTGGGCGACTTTATGTCGGGGGTGGTGGATTGCGATGGCGATGCGACAACGGGTTTGGAAGTTGTCGATCGGTCTTCCATAGTTCCTGTGCCCTGCCGTTGAGTTGAGCACTCGGGGCAGTTGTCCAGACTTTGGGGAAAGAGGGTGCGGGCGGGAGATGTGCGGGAGCGGCAGAGAGGGTAGTTTGTACGAATTGGGCGAATCAGAGCTCTGATTGGTGCGTTGCTGGTGGGCAAGCAAAGCAGCGGCGAGCGAGGGGTGGGTGTGCACCAGCAGCACCAGCAGCAACCTGATCGATTTGCAGCAGCTCGAGGGCTCGCTCGGTCACGACAGCACGACAGCTGCTGAGTTACGACTCTTGATTAAGGCTTCCCTGGTAGATGGCCGCTAGATGCCCGGCAAGATACCGCAGCGTGTCACAGCCACAGGCGGCCAACTGATTTCCCGGTCAAAAAGCTTACAACAGGGGCATCGATGTCGGCCCCGCTTGCCGTGTGGTTGGCGGTTCCTGCCGAATAATGGGTTGATTCTCTGGATTGAGAAGTAGGTAGTATCGGAGGGTTAGTCGATGGACGCGCGCTAATGTGAGGCGCGGAGGAAGCCGACTCCGAGAGTTCGGAAATGGAGGGGAAGAGTGATGCAGAGGAAAGTAACAACTGCGCTGGGCACTTGAGCGGCGTTCTTGCGGAACGGAATGTCTCGCGGTCTGTCTTGGGCGGGGAAGGGCAGAGAAGCTTAGGTTGGGTTGACTGGCCCAGACGTTCAGTGGTCGGTTGCACAAGAAAGGCAGAAGACCTCAGGAACAGCAGAACGGGCAGCAAAGGGAATCAGGGCGCAACTAAATCCCAGCGGTCTAGAAAGGTCAGAGCACAACCTCACATGCAATGACCTGTGACCCAGCAGCGAATGACCCCCCAAACAACCCCGTGTTCCTTCGTGGGTTTTGATGGAATCACAGCGTCTGTTGAGAACACAAAGATTCTCCCAGAACACCAACTTGCCCAGGCATTCGCTGGCAACAAGACCTCCGGGAGAGCTTGATTCGCACTAATCCCGTTTCAGCGAACGCCACCTTGGCAGGACCATGGATCGCCAGACAGCCCCACGTGATTTGCTTCTTTGAGTGGATTGTTCTGCCCCTGGCTCGAGCTCTTGGGGAATTGCGACGGCTGACTGGGGGGCGCGAGGTTCAGAGTGTTCCTATCACGCACCATGGATGCTTTGTCCAGCTCTTGCTAGACACGAGGTTTTTGAACTGCGACCAACAGAGGTCGATGATGGCATCGCCTGTTTCAGCAAATCATACTTACCTAAGGTACCTTACCTACGAATACTGAACTGCCGACCTTGGGAGCGTCCTTGAATCGATGCACCCAATTAGTTCGTGTTGTCGGTCTGTTGACAACTTGAATTGAAGTTTCCAGCTTCTCACCAAAAATGCAATTATTTGCATTTTGAGAGCCCAGATCTGCCGCCTTTTGCTTATTTCTTCTCTTTTTCTTTTCTCTTCGTTTTTGCGTACTATTTACCAACGACACAGAATTCGTCAGTGAGTCCAGAATGACGCCAGCCCACCACTACTCTACAACTTTTGGTTTGGGCATGGGCACGCAACAGATATCTCGGTATCCATAGCCACCTGTCAAATTGACGATTTATTAAACCTCAGAAATTCTTCCGTCGTCACGCCCATTGATCTCCTAAATCATTCCTGGGCCTATGAGCCTGGCCACGGATGTTGAACCTAATTCTCATGCCGATTTCGGCAAGATGCTCGTGATGGAAGCGTTTCTTGGTATCAAGGGGAGACATGGGACATGGACATGGCACGAAGAGAAGCCGCCGAATAGGGGCCAGGTTCAGTTAATTCAGCAGCATGACGAATCAGCCATGCCGCCTCGAAGCAATCCACACAACATCGAAGTCGAAGAACTTTCAACCATTACTGATTACAACTGCTCTCCCAATCTCCCAAACAAACAACAACAGCAACAACACAACACCACAGTTACCAACCTCACCCTCCTCCATCCCCACCCTTCCATTCCAACAACCCGCCCCTCCCCACCCCCAAACTCTCACCTCCATACCAACCCTCCCACCCCACATACCAACCACCCCGCCCCTCATACATCCCATATCACCACCCCATCTAGATCCCCCATCATTCTAGATCCCCCATCCATCAATCTAAATCCCCACCCCCGCAAACCCCCCCACCACCGCCATCAAAGCCATCCCCATCCCCAGCCCCATCGCCGCCGGCCCCCCAGCCGCCGCACCATTGATCGCGGTGGGCGTGCTCGGGGCGCGGGTGCTGGTCCTGGTCCGGGTGCGGTCACGGTCCTCATCATCCCCGTCGGCGGCCGATGTCGCGGTCCGCGTGGCAGAGGTGGTCAGGGTGGCGTTGCTGCTGGCGCGGGTGCCGGTTACGGTGGTGCTGAGGCTGGGGAAGTCGCTGGGGATGGTGCTGATGCTGCGGGTGGCGGATTGTGTGGTGTCGTTGTCGTTGTCGGTGGTGCCCGACGGGGATGTGGAGGCGGAGGTGTCGGAGGTGGGGCTGGCGAGGGCGTCGCCGGTGGTGGTGGTGCTGGTTGCTCCGGCGAGGCTGGTGAGCAGGGCCGTGAGGAGGAGGGAGGATTGGAGCTGCATTTTTGTTTGTTTGTTTGGGTTGGGTTGAGAGAGTTGGTTGGATAGATGGATGTATGCACGGCTGGTTTGCGTTGCTTTTCGTTGATAGAGGCAGGAGGAGGGAGAAGGGAGAGAGGAAGAGAGAGCGGCTGGCTCGTCTTTAAATTAGGAAAAGAAAGCGCACTTGTCGCCTGGGAGATCGAGTCTGGATCGCTCGAACGAGCGATGGGAGAGACATGGCTGGTCTGGCTCGGGAATTCTCCTGCTCAAGCCTTCGGGTTCCCGTAGAAAGAAGAGTAGGCGCTGCTTCCAGCCGCGAGGGAGAGTAGGACACGGCGGATGCCGTGGTCGATCCCAACGCCTCTCCGAAGCTAGGAGCGGATCCGGAGGATATTATTGGGTAATAGATGGGAGCAAACGCCTCATCAACTGGGCGGTGACAGGGCAAGGCGAGATGACTTGGATCGAAGGGGCCTGGACCTTTCACAATTTGCCGATGCCCCTGGATTTGTGTCACCTGTCCGGCTTCAGTGTCCAAGAACTTGAAACAGCGGGGAGATGCAAAGAGGCAAGCAGTCACTTTGATGCCGGAGATGGTATGCAGTCGAAGCCGCGAGCGAAAGCACCAAATTTGTGTCTCAGTCCAGCCGGCAGGCAGAGGGTGGCTGGGTGTGAATGGTTTCATATTCATCTCCAAGACCCTCCCTACGCTCACTTTTGTCTGGATATGACAACATGACTGAAACTGAAGTCCGCATGGTAGTCTGGAGAAACCACATGGCTGTATTCGTACGGTTGGAGTTGCGCCTTCAAGCCATCGATTTGCGATTTATGTATTTGACTCCCAGAATGTGCACCTCTCGGCCCCTTTGAAGCAAGACATGCCCGCAGGAAGCGTTCCCTAATTCGACATTGGGCTTTTCCCTTGGTAGTTTAGGCCGCATTCGTTTGTGCCTCACCCTGCAGACTGACTGCCGCGACTCGTAGTTATGACGTGCGTGTTCGATGGGGTTTCGGGTGGGGATGCTGTTGACGCTTCCAGATTGTTTCGAAACGCACATGTCGTTAAGGTTGTTTTGGAAGCTTTCCAGATGTGGAAAGGTCCCGAACACGAGCCCTGAACCCGCATGGAGTTCAGGGATCAGAAGGTTCTCGAACGAAAAATGGACAGACAACGAGCGTCTTGAGGTTCATGCGGAGGCCGCAGGACGGGCAACCTAGACTAAAAAAACTAAAGGATTCCCGATTTGGAGGTACGGAGGATAAGAGAAAGGAAATGCAGCGTCAAAGAACGCCATCTCTCTATTTTCCATCAAACTGGAGGCTTCGGCGTTAGCGGCAAAGGGAATCTTCTGTAGCGCCCCTCCAAGACCCGATGCCCCGCAAGCCTGCCCCGGCGGTCTTGACATTTTGAGCCAACCAACGTGGGAGCGCAGCCTGATTCAGCTGGCGTCGGGTGCTGGGTGCCTCAGTGGAGACTTGCGATTGCCAACCCCAGTGCAGTGGGAGGAACCTCCGCACCTCCCAGGAGACGAGCAGTCTCTAGTTTGCAACCTCCTGTCGTCAGTGCCTCTATCGAACCGCCAGTCCCTACTTGCCCGGGCTCGAAACGCAGCAGCAACGAGAGAACACCAGGCCGCGATCGGGAAGCCGCTCCATCCGTCCCCTCCCCGGCCCCCAACCCCCGAATATTCGGTCGAGCGAGCGATTCAAATCACGCGCATCGACGGTTACCTAGATTGGGCACCAAGTGACAACCGAAACAGAGAAGAGGATAAGAGGAGAATAAGAGCGGGTAGTGCACGGGGTGAAGCCACCGCCAGACGACAGAGGGACCGAATACAGAAGAATAATGAATCCGTCGCGGAGTTCGCAGCGTCGGTCACCCGGCGCAGAGCCAGGTCAACCCCCGGCCGTCCCTCCACGCTCCATATCACCCGCCGTCGGCGTCGGCACCAACCGCCCTGTCGCCCCTCGTTCTATGGGCTCCTCACGATCGATGCAACCGACGAGCGCAAGTGGGAGCGGTAGCAGGAACGATGGAACCAGACGGGCCAACGTGAGTGCTGCATTGCCGGTTTCTCTTTTCTTTTGCAGATCCCCATTCGACCGCCGGCTTCATGCACCACCGGACCACAGGTTTCAAACCCCCGTGGCGTCCCGCCACATTTGCACTCATCTCTCTGGTCCGGTCTTTGCTGCCGTCGCTTTGCGCGTGTTCTGCGATTCGCCATCCACACCTACTGTTCATTGCTAACAATGTCGCCTAAAAAGTCAGCAGGAAGCAGTACTTCGGTTCCGCTGTCCCAGATCGAGAAGAGCGTCACACACCTCCTCGTTGCCACGAAACAACTCCTAGAGACACTCACACAATGGTCGCGAGGGAACGCCACCGACACCCAGGTGTCCGACGTTTATGTCCGCCTCGGCTACGAGTTCAATATGGCCTGCCGCGCCTTTACCGCCATCAACGTCGACACATCCGACCTTGGGAACGTGCCTGAACTGTTGAGGAATATCTTGGAGTCCACCCTTAGTCAGGAGGCGAGCGCGGAAAGTTTGGAGAAGTACCTGCCGAAGATTCGCGATATAATTATCAACCTACTACACGGGCTCAAGCGGAAGCAAACTCGGCTGAGGCAAAGGCAACAGCGGGAGAGAGACGGCGGCCCTTCCGGCGGTGGTTCTGGCGACGGTGGCCCTTCTGGAAATGGTTCTGGTGACGGCGCCGAACCCACCAGCCCCCCGGTTCCACCGCGGACAACAAGTACGAGCACAATGGGGAGTGTCGGCTCTGGCCTGACAACTTTGTTAAACGAAGGGCTGGACGGCGGATATCGACCAGCCAGCCAGCGTGATGACGGACGGAACAACGCGGCACCCTCGCCGACCAAGCGATTCCTCCAGCGGGAGCAGTCTCGCAGCTCTGTCAACTCGGACCAGTCCAGTCTTTCCAGTAATACGATGCAGAACATTCCGGTGCTCCCCCCCTATCCGGGCGACGAGACAATTCCCACGGGGCCCTCGGCAAGCGACCTAAGCAGCCTGGATAACTTCCCGCCGCCACCGCCGCCGCCCAAGGCATCACAGCAGAGCGCCCTGGCGGCGTTGCAGAGAGGTGGCGACCTGGAAAGACGGGCATCACGGAGGTACTCGGCTTACCAAATATCGAAACACCTCGGTACCCAGGGAGCTGTTCCTGTGCTTCCACCTCAGACTACCCCGGCACCGAACCGAGGGCGTGTTGAGATGCGGGAGTCGATGCGGGCAATGCAGGCGAGGGATACTATTCGGCACAAACGTAACATGTCCAGCCAGTCGCGGACGGCGACACTTGATTCGTCTCCTGTCCGAGTTCCAAGCCGTGTATCGGAGGAGCCCGACGAGCTCCCCATCCAGGTCCCCACCGCAAGGGCCGAGTTGCCCGCCGCCCCGGAAGACGAGAAGTTCCAGCCAAGCGCGACTCTGAACGGGCCGCCGTCCGACGTTATGGCGGTGACAGAGACAGCAGATGATGAGGAACAGGAGAAACCTGTAACACCAGCTCCGGCGCCGGCGCCCCCGATAGTACGAGCCGTAACTCCCGACAAGCCACCGAGCACCTTCACGGAGACGCCACCCCCCACCAAGGACCTGACTCTTTTCCTACAGTACAAATCCAAGGTTAAGAAGTTTGTGCTCTCGGGAGGATATGAGGAACTGTCGATTGGGCGTTTGCAGCTCGCCTTCATCGAGAAGTTTTCGTGGAACACGCAGCAAAACGGCGCCGATCTGCCGGACATTTACATCCAAGATCCGGTGTCAGGGGTCCGTCACGAGCTGGAAGACCTCTCCGACATCAAGGACCGCACCGTTTTGGTTCTCAACGTGGAGCAGCTGGACGAGGTCAAAAGGCATATCGACGACGGCCTAGGTTCTCTCAGGCAGATGATGGCGGAGATGAAGCAGAACGTCAATGATCAAGGGGCCGCTCTGCAGAGCGTGTCGGAGCGGCAGCAAGAGACGGCCAAGGACCTGGCCAGGCTGGCCTCTGCGCCGCCGCCCACCGTCGTCGCAGCTCCCGCGGAATCCCCCAAGCAGGCAGCAGGACCGGCACAGGCATCGCGCAAACTCAGCCCCGGCCAACTCTCCGAGGTCCAGAGCCTCCGCCGCGACCTAGCCGTCCTCCGGCAGACCTACTCCAACTTCCAGTCTGAAGTCCAAGGCTCCATGTCCGCCCTCCGAGCCAAGGCGGCCAACGTCAAGGTGGCGGCCACCAAGGTCGCCGTGCCCGACGTGGAGGGCAACGCCGGGCACGCGTACGTCATCACGGGCCGCAAACAACTCAACCAGGATAGTGACCGGCTGGTCAACCGGGTGGACGACCTCCAAGACCTGGTCGAGGACCTCCGCAAGGACGTCGTCCACCGCGGCGTGCGGCCCCTCCCGCGCCAGCTCGAGGCCGTCACCCGCGACATCGCCCTTCTCACCAAGGAACTCAGCAAGATGGAAGAGTCCATGAAACAGGAAAAACCCATCTGGACCAAAATCTGGGAAAAAGAACTTGAAGACGTCTGCCAGGGGCGCGACGAGCTGCGCCTAGTCGAGGACCTGATCGTCGACCTGCGCGACGACCTCGAAAAAGCCTCGGAGACCTTCGCCCTCGTCGAACAAGCCACCAAAGAACAAATGAAAGACGCGGGCGGCGCGGGCGCCGGCGCGGGGGGCGTCATTGTCGCACGGCAGTTCAGCAAGGGCCTGACGTCGATCCGCGAGAACGCCGCCGGCGTCGACCCCAACACCGCCAAGGAGGGCGTGCTGGGCGAGGTGCGCGCGCTGCAGCCGAACCATGAGAATCGGCTCGAGGCGATCGAGCGCGCCGAGAAGCTGCGCCAGAAGGAGCTCGCGCGCCGTAGGGAGAATCCCCTCACGAAGGAGCTGGCTACGTTTGTGGAGGAGGGGAAGCTGAAGAAGTCCGGGGGGGTGGAGGAGGTGGAGAGGGCGCGCAAGGCGAAGGATGATCGCATTCGGAGGGAGGTGTGGGAGAGGCAGAATGGGATTATTGTGCTGCCTGAGGAGGAGGGGGAAGGGGAGGGTGGGGAGGGGGGGGTTGGGGATGGGGTGGGTGATGATGGGTTGGGAGCCGGGGAGGAGGAGGGGGAGGATCTGGTTAACGGGACGGCGGGGGCGGTGGCGGCGGCTGGTGGGGATTGAGTTTTGTGCTGGTGATGGTGGTGGTCTGGCTGCCTCTTGCCTCTTGCCTCTTGCCGCTTTGTTTGATGTGTCATGCACTCACTGGGTTTATTTGTCGTCGTGGGGGGGGAGGGAAGCGCTGTTGAAGGATTATACCCACTGTCTTTTGCCTGCTTGCTTGCTGTTTGGTTTATTGCTGCAGCTGTGTGTGGTTTTCAGCGGGTTCTTCTGTATTTCTTGGTTATGAGCAAATGCACTGGCTGATGATTGTATATGTTGGATATAACTATGGCCTGTGTGTTTGTTTTGCAGGGGGAGCCGTGCATGGCTGTTCGGCCTGTCTGGTGTTTTGACGAAGCTCCTGCCTGGGGTTACCTTACCCCAACTAATGCCGGGCTTAGATGGTTCCCGCCCCTCCTTCCGGGCCGATCGACGGTGGGGTTCCGGGGTAGCATCTCCGGGTGAGCCCCGCACTCGGGGCCCAGTTATGGCATGATAACGCGCGTAAGATGACCTGGAGACTGGTGAGACCTGCGTGCTGTTTGGTCCAACCTTCCCGGCAGGATTGAGAGATCTCCGCTGGGGGAAGCAATGGTTGGCAGGCGCGTTATTGGTATGTACATAAGCCGCAGCAGGCAGTGGTCAGGGGGACAAGATGGTGGGAAGGAGGGGTTGGGTCCCTGATGTGGTGGTATATTATGTTCCCCTTGGCCCCCATGGCCCCCAACTCCCTCTTCTTTTCCTCCTCAGGTTACCACAGCTCTCAACCCTTCAAATATCGGGTCTCCCTCGCTCATCTCGTACAATTGCTCGCATTCAAGCTAGCACGCTAACACGAAGCTTTTCACCACATCACAACCACACCATTCTCCAACCATGACACCCGAATTTGAGGAGCGCCTCAAGAAGGCCATCGATGCCCGTGACCTCCCCGCCACAGTCGCCCTTGCGCGGGACAAGTCCGGTCTGCACCCCCCCTCCCCCCACCCCTTCTCTCATCACACCATGGCATGGCAACAGACTGACACCCCACCAGGCAAGATCAACTACACCTTCGCGCACGGCCCGACCTCGCTCACGCCCGACGCCCCGCCCATCACCCCCTCGACCATGTTCACCCTCGCCTCCCTCACCAAGCTGATCACCGCCCTCTGCATGCTCAAGCTCGTCGAGGACAGGATCCTGGAGATCGACGAGGACGTGACGCGGTACCTGCCGACGCTGGGCAAGCAGCCGATCCTGACGGGGTTCGACGCGCAGGGGCAACCGACATACACGCAGCGCCAGACGCCCGTCACGCTGCGCCACCTGCTGACGCACAGCGCAGGGACCGGGTATATCTTGATGGAGGAGAAGCTGGCCAAGTGGGCGAAGGCGACGGGTCGGCCCTTGCCCATACCGCTGCGCCATAGTCCTATTTCGGGGGGGATGTCGGTGGATTCGCGGTTTGGGTATCCGTTGTTGTTTGATCCGGGCCAGGGGTGGGTGTATGGGAGTGGGTTGGATTGGGCGGGCAGGTTGGTGGAGAAGTTGACGGGGGCGTTTTTTGATGATTATATCTATGAGAATATTTTGAGTCGGGTGGGGGTGCCTAAGCTGGCTCTGACTTTCCACCCTAGTCGGTTTGATCAGCCGGTCTATGATGTTATGGCGGGCATGGCGGTGCGGAATGCCGAGACGGGCAAGCTGGAGCATAAGGAGACGGAGTGGGATAAGGACAATGAGGGGTTTGGTGGGGAGGGGCTGTATGGCGGGATGGACTCGTACATGAAGGTGATGTACTCGATCCTGATGGACGATGGCAAGATCCTCAAGCCGGAGACGTTGAAGTGGTTGTTTGAGCCGCTGCTGCGACCGGTAGAGAAGAAGGCCATGAACAAGGCGATGGAGAACCCCGATTGGGCTGTTGGGCACATCCCCAGCGGGATTGACTACGACTGGAGCGCGGGCGGCCTGCTGTCGGTGGACGGCGAGGGGCTGAAGCACAGGAAGAAGAAGTTCTTGCAGTGGGGTGGCGCGTGGAACCTGTGCTGGGTGAGTGCCGTTGGTGCTGTTTCGTCGCCAGGGATGATGTGTGCTGACATTTCGGTAGTTCATTGACCGCGAGGCGGGCGTGTGTGGTCTGGTGGGCACCCAGGTCTTCCCGCCGAGTGATCCGCAGGTCCGGGCTGTTATGAAGGAGTTTGAGGAGCTGGTTTACTCGAAGCTTTAGAGCATGCTAGACTGAGGTGAAGACGGATTAATGGGAGGTTGATTTGGTACCATTAGTAGGGGGATGTAAGCATTTGTAGAGGTTGGTGAGCTACAACAATAGAGATATGGGTGTGATCCGAGAGGCTGAGCTCCAGCTGCTACAGTTAGGTAGCTGTCATATCTTGATGCTAGCAAGATTGTTCTGAAAGTGTGTGCTCACTGCTCACGATAACAGACTGTACGCCAACTTCGGGTGCTAGGCGAAGGATTGTGTGGTTGACGGGAAGCACCGCGTCGACCAAGCTTCTCCGGCCCCTCCCGTCGAGAAAGCCTCTCTATCTCTGTTGATATTTGGCCTGTGAGGACCTTTCCCTGACCGTCCCTGTAGTCAACGGTCAAGTAACGGGCCCCTGTGCTCTTCTTTCATACCGGAATCCCCGTGGTATCTCGACAAAGGTGAAATCCTAGAGAGGCCGAAGAATTTGGGTTAAGAAGCAAAGACAAGGAGAGAGGGAAACGATATCAGATAAATAACTATCGGCCTTCTCCGTGGTTTCTTTCTTTCTTTTTCGTTTTTCTTTCTGACTACCCCTGAAGTGTAAGCTTAGGTATATTGGGCCATATACAGCTCACACACAGTAGGTAGTTAATTGCGGGGCCCTTAAGAAGCCACCTCAACCTACAGTGTCACATTACCAAGAACAAACAAACCCAGGCCAGCCTGCTTGTGCCGACACCTCATCCCATCCACCCCCGACAATGGCCCCCTCCGAAACAGAAGACAACCCTGCTCCCAGCGTTGTCCCAACCAAGGAGCCACCTCCCACCACAGAGGCTACCCCACCCACCCCGCGCCAGGATGAACCCGCCAAGACGGCGCCCGACCCTAGAGACATTGAAGAAGGCAGGGATGAATACCGGCTCGGCGGATTCCACCCCGTTTACATCGGGGATGTCTACGCCGACAAGTACCAAATCCTCAACAAGATCGGGTACGGCGTCTACTCGACCGTCTGGCTCGTCCAGGACCTAACTAAGCCGTGAGTGATATAGTTGAGAGATGCCGTGACCTGAGCGTGAATCGTTTTGGCGACATAGCTGATCACGCGCAAACCACCCCCGCCGTACAGAGATGATGACGAGCACAGGTTCCTCGCACTCAAGGTGCTGAGCGGCGAGTGCTACTATAATGGGAAGCCCGTGTTCGAGCGGGAGATACTCAGGCATCTCCGCGACGGGGACCGGAGTCAGCGGGGGTACCGGCATGTTTGTCACCTCGTTGATGACTTTGAGCACCAGGGGCCGAATGGGAAGCATGTCTGTCTTGTGTTTGAGTTGATGGGGGAGACGATGACTAGCTTTGGCGCCTGGTTTAAGGACAGCGAAATACCGTACCCGGTGATGCGCAGGTTTGCTTTCCAGCTTGTGGTGGCTTTGGGTTATGCTCACGAGCGCGGTGTCATTCACACAGGTGAGATTTCCGTCTTTCTACCCCCTGGCTAGGCTCTGTGTTAGAAGAGTACTGACTGCGTGGAGATATCAAACCGAGCAACATCTTTGTCCGGTTCCAGGACCGCTCCCTTATCCAAAAAGGTTACCTTGCCCGGGTTCCCATCCCACAGCAAGATAGAGCCGAGGAGAGGTACACTCCGGTTCGGTCCATCCCCCTTCGCTACTATTACTTCGGCGATGCAGATCATCCGCGGGTTACCGAACTTGAGGTCACCCTCGGCGACTGGGGGGTATCGAGCTGGGCCACGCAGCACCTGACCGAGCGCATCCAGCCCGTCACTCTCCGGTCCCCCGAGGTTTTGATCGAGGCTCCCTGGGACAAATCCACCGATTGGTGGAACCTGGGTGCCATTATTTTTGAGCTCTTCTGTGCCATGCGCATGTTTGATGGCGGGGTTCCACCTGACGGACATTACGAAGTCAAAGGGCATGTAGCTGAAATTGTCGACTTCTTCGGTCCCTTCCCGAAGGAGTTACTGGACAAGGGAAATCAGGAAATTGTCCGGAGCATGTTTGACGGGGAGGGGAAGCTTAAGGGTTTCACACCGGGGATTGCACCGCCACTTGAATCTGAAGTATATATGACGGGCCTGCCGAGCCAGGAGGCGAGGGATGTGTTTGGCGATTTTCTGAGGACCATGATGAAGATAAACCCGGCGGACCGGCCCGCGCCGGAGGTTCTGTTGGCGCATCCTTGGCTTGGCGTGCGAGCAGATGGCACGAGCTGAGATAGCAGGTAGTGAATCTAGTGATAGTTGTGAGGTTGAAGCTTTCGATAAGGGCGGCGGGTTACTGACCTGGTGCCTTGAACACATGGGGCAGGGTGAGAAAGATTGGGATCCCCAGTGTGTAGGCCGCAATGATAGTGCGACCATGAGAGTCAAGAAGAGATGGTGAACAGGGCTTGCACATGGCAGCTTGCCAACGTTGGCTGGGTTGTGAAACGGAGCCCAAGACAAGAGGCAGCAAAGGAGATTCATCGGTTTTGTATTTATATTTCCCAAGCCATGATGAATGAGGATAAAGCAGAACGCCAGGAACAGCCCAGGCCCAAAACTACAAGTATGAACCTGCCACCGACCAGACCCCGTACCATCCATGTATGTATGTACAATATAACACGTACCTATGCATGCATATCAAAACCCAACACCCCCCTTTCCCCCCTCCCCCCTTCCCCCTTCCCCCTTCCCCCAAACCACCCTTCCCCTTTTCCTCCCCCCTCACCAAAACACAAACAAAAACACCCCCTTCGCCACCACCCTCCTAAAACCTCCTCCCCTCCCCCCCACGATCATACAACCCCCCCTGCCCCGGCCCCTGCCCCTGCCCCTGAGGCCCCCCATCCGGCCCAGGCCGGAGCTGTCTCGCCAACAACCCCCCAGCACCACCACCACCACCACCACCATTACCAGCAGGTCCCCCCTGGTCAGCCGGATCCCGCCCGCCAACCGGGCCCCCACGCAGTTGTTGTTGCATCTCCCTCATATGCGCCTCGCGCATCTGTTCGCGCATCGCCGCCTCCTGTTGCTGCTGCTGCTGTTGCTGGGCTACATATTGTTGTTGTTGTTGTTGTTGTTGTTGTTGCTGCTGTTGTTGCTGGGCGGCTTGGCTCGGATGCTGCGACTGCGGTGGAGCAGATTGTGGTTGCGGCGGGGGCCCGCGGGGATCGAAACCGCCCGAGACGGGGGTGT
The DNA here is from genome assembly GCF_020726465.1 of Chaetomium tenue. Lineage (NCBI taxonomy): Eukaryota > Fungi > Ascomycota > Sordariomycetes > Sordariales > Chaetomiaceae > Chaetomium > Chaetomium tenue. Next base: position 731,625 of record NW_027117334.1, on the reverse strand, counting down.
AGGTCCGTGCCGGGTCACGCCCTTGCTGCTGTTGCTGTTGCTGTTGTTGCTGCGCTGGCCCCGTGCCTGGGGTGTTGGTGTACCGCGCGTAGGGTGGTTGTCCGCCACCGGTTTGTGCTGTGGCCGGGTGCTGCGGTTCGCCTCGCCGGACGGCGTCTTGGTGTGGGCCGGGGCCGTACCGTCCGCCGCCGAGCGAGTTATGATGTTGGTGATGCGGATGTGGGGGCATGCCTGTCGTAGGACTCTGTGAGTCGTAGACCGAGGGCCCGCGGGACTCGCGTAAGCTGAGAGGGTGAGGCTGTTGCGGGCCTGGGCCTGAGGTGGGCCAGGTGTGGTGTTGCTGTGGCGGGAGTGGGCTGCTGACAGACGGTTTGGCTTGGACACTGCCATGTTGGGCGCCCCAGGCTGATTGTGCTGGCACGGGCTGCGAGACTTTCGGGGGCGCTTGGTGAGAGGGCGGCCAGCCCGACTGTGATGGATGCTGCTGGTGCTGATGCGGGTGGTGTGACTGCTGCTGCTGGTGCTGCTGCTGTTGTTGTTGCTGCTGTTGATGCTGCTGGCTGTGTTGCTGGGGTTGATGTTGATGCATCGCCGACTGCTGCGGTGGCCAGGGCTCACGCCCAGACGGCGGCGCCTCTCGCCTGCCCGACATGGACGGATGTGGGGCATACTGCGGCGTGGGAGACGCAGCATGCGGTTGACTGACCTGGTAAGGCTGATACGGCTGCTGCCCTTGATAACCCATCTGGGCCTGCTGCGCATGCTGTTGTTGGATGTGCTGCCCATGCTGTCCGTGTTGGCTGTATGGCGCGTGCTGCGACTGCGGCGAATTCGATGCGCTGGCCGCGTGTTGCTGAGCCGGGTATGAATGCCGTGCGTAGTAGTCACGCTGTGCCTCTACAGACGATTCCATACTCGTTATCCCCGTGCTTGGCACTCGCATGTGCTGTGGCTGCGGCGACTGGGTGTGGTACGGCTTGAGCGGCGGAATGGCCGATGGCGGCGCTTGGGCAGGGCCGCGGGCGTACGGGTACCCCGCCTCAATCTCCCTGCGTGGCGGTAGCGGCGCAGAGGTCGGTTGACGGACCATCGGCTGTGGCGTCGAGCTTCGCTTCACCGTAGACACTTCGCTGACCCTCTTCGGCGGCGGCGGATCGTCATCGTTGAGCAACGACATGATATTGACTTTGCGCTCAGGAGCCCGAGGCGCAGCTGGGGCAGATTGCGACTGAGGCTGAGGAGGCGGAGGTGCCGGGGGAGCGGATGCGGGAACGGCGCCATACTGCTCTTGTATCGAAACTGGTGGCTGTCGCTGCATGTTCGGCATCGGCCGTTCGTTCGCGGAGGGGATTTGGGATGCTTGCACAGGTTCGCCATGCATGCTCCGCATGGGTTGCGCGTGGACGGGCTGTGCATAAGATTGCGGATGTGGTGCGGCAGTCCGAGCTGGCTCTGGCTGTCTCCCAAGGGGCGCCGTTTCCATCCGCGAAGACACACCGCGCGGTTGAGGTTGGAATTGCGGGTATGCTTCGGGGTGGTGGAGCACAGGTTCGGGTTCTTGTTTCATTCGCAGAGGCGCCCTTTCCACCGGCCGGGGGGACTCCCGCTGAACGTGTTCCAACCGTTGCCGCTCCCGGGCGTCGCGTGCTCCACGGGCTTCCTTTGTCTGTGACAGCAACGAAAATTGTTGGCCGAGTTCTGTTGCCCATTGGGCCGGGCGCGGCGCGGGCTCCGAACTCGATGGTATGGGGGCGGCCGCGGGGACGGGCTTCTGGGAGATGCGAATGGGTGGGGTTTGCGTCGGGGCCTCTGTTTCTCGGTCCGGGTACGGGTACGCGGGACCCGGGGGTCGGAGAGGATGTGTATGCGGAGATATGGTGGGAGTTACTGTCGAACCACTCGTCGGCGCTTGCTGTGCTGCGGTGGCAGCGGCTAGGGGCGTAGCCATCGTAGTCGGTGTCGGCTGGACAAGCGGATGCGAAACCGGGGCGGCCTGCGCGATGGGGACCTGGAAACGCGAGAACGGCTGGTTTTGTTGTGGTTCAACCTTTGTTAGCATTGCATCCTCTGGCTCGGCGGCAGCCAAGGGCCGGTGTCCGGTGGACGACACGTCGTATCGCTTCCGTGGTCCTTGTGTCGGCGTCGGCGGCGCGGGCCGTTTCTCGCCTCTCTGGGCCTTGGCGTCGGCCTCCATGGCCAGCTGCTCCCACTCCGGTTTACCGCCTTCCTTTGTCTGTCGGACGTAGTAGTTTTTGACCTAATTTTGATGATTAGTGGGACGGACGTGTCTGGAGTTTTAGGGGTGGGGCCGTACCATGGTTGCAGTTTTGGTCTGCATATGATTGGCAATTTTGACCCAATCCGTGCCGAAGGAGCGGAGCAAGCCAGGGAAGTCAGTCGTCTCCGATACGCTCCAGTAGCTCGACGCTTGCTGGGGGGTCCGGATGCGGTCTGGTCCGGCTGGCTGAGAGATCTCAAAGGTGGGGACGGAAGCCGGTGGCGGGGGCGGCTCGGGGCGGAGGGACGGCGGAGCCATGACTTCAGAAATGGTAGACGGCATCGGAGGCACTGCTCGATCGGGGCTTGCCAACGGTGTCTGCTGGACCGGAACCAGCGGCGGCTGCATCCCCGTGTGGGGTACCTCGAACGGAAGTGGTATCCGGGCCGCTAAATCAACGGGGGTTTGCGGCGACATCCACTCGGTACCCTGTGCCTTGGAGTTGGCCCGCGACCTACCTGTTTTGCCGGGGACAGCGAGAGGTGCGCCACTGGGTGCTTGCGCCAGCTGCTTTGGCCCTTTCGCCTCCTTGTCCGCCTTCGGCTGACGTGGCTTACGCCCGCCGCCGCGCTTGCCTTCCAACTTCTCTGCAATACCGTCGTTTTTGCCCTCGGCCGTGGTGCCAGCTCTGCGGCGACCGGGGGTTGGGGCAGGAGTAGCACCGTCGGAGTCTGCATTCGGCGTCGCGTCGTTCCCCCACACCGGTGCAGCAGCGCGACGGGGCGGACGCCGGCGTTCGCCGTTCTCGCCCGTTTCCTGGCCCGCCGTGTCCTCCGTCTCATTTTCCGTGTTGCCGAGCTCAGACACTAACGCGCTGGATCGCTGTTTGCCTCGGCCCTTCTTGCGCCGTCGAGGCTGCTTCTTCAACTTCTCCTTGAGGTTGAGATCGCGCTTCTTGGCATAGTAGTACAGAATGCAGGTACCGGGATCGCGATTCCCCACTTCCTTGGAGATCCTGCCCCATTGTTTGGGGGTTTCTAGGTATGCCTTCTCGAACCTCTCCGCCTCCTCCTGGCTGAAGTTGACATGGCCGGGCACGACCTGCCAGGTCGCAACGAGTTTCTCCAGGGGCTGCAGTCCGGCCGTATCGTAGAACGAAACCTTATCTCGTTCCTCATCTGTCCAGAACATTTCGGGAATAACGGCCTCCTTTTCGGTGCGGTACTTCTCCTTGAGCGCCCTCTCTTCCCTTTCCTCTCTTTCCCGGTGCTCGCGAATAGACTCCTTTATCGCCGCTTCCAGGTCCAGTTCGGTTGCGAAACGACCTCCTCCTCTTCTACCCCCTTCAGGCTTGGAGTCTGAGCTCGCCGCCCTACCGGAGGTCCCCGGTTGCACACCAGAGCTATTGAAGGACTCGCGACTTCTGACTGCGGCCGGATCATCCGATTGAGTGAACCGCAGATATGAATCATATTCCTTCACATACTCGCGTCGTATATCGTCCTGGGCAGAATGCGTATCCTCAGCCATGCGTCGAAGGCGCTGAAACAGAAAGTCGCCAAACTCATTGGATTCATCGGCCAACTTCTGGACGCGGCGGCTTTGGAACCACGGCTTGACGTTGTAGATCGGGAGATCTTCGGTAGGTGGGGTGGCGGAAAACTCCCTGACGACTTCGATACTCCCATAGATGCTCGCGTCGTCCTCAGTCCTGTCCTCGCTTCCCTCGTCCGGTGATGCACTGCTCCGCTCGGTCTCTGGCCGCTCGAATGGATGCGAGAAAAACGGCGGAATGTCTGCGGCAGCCGGCGGGCCGCTTGTCAAGTCCGGCGCTGCGGTTGGTTTTGGCTCTGTGTCATGTTGCATGTCAACGTCTTCGTTTAACGGTTTCGATTCCCCGAGAGCTGGCGCAGGGGGTAATCCTAAGCCTTCTGTATCGGTTTCCTCGACCTTTGGCAGAGGCTCGGGTGGGTGAACTGCGCTGTCGTCGGCTTCCACCGTTGGGATGGCCGAGGGCTCGCGCGTCGCTTGTGCCTTTCCGTGGTCCTCCTGCGCTGGTGGTTCGGCATCGGGCATCTCCTTGTCGGCCACCTCGGTCCCAGGCTTCGGGCGAGGAAACGTGGAGTTGTCAGGGATGGGTCCGGCCAGGTCCGCCAGCCTCACGCCGTCGTTAAGCACACCAAGCATAGCCTCATGCACTGCGGTCGCGTATCGCTTAACGATACCAACTGGGACCTTATCCACGGCATCCTTGAGCTTCTTAAGCTCCGCTTCTGCTTTGGATATTTCCCGCTCAAAGTAGACATCCATATCCTCGTCGTCATCGGATTCGGAAGATTCGTCGGACGCAACGGGCGATGTTTCCCTCGGTGGCAATCGGACTCGAGAGAACGGGACTGCGAGGATGGTGGGCCTTTTCTTTGCAGATTCGGGCGGTGGGATATGCTCCTTCGGGCCATCGGCCTGAAAGTCGCTAGATTTCGGTACGATAGGGGCAGCTGCTGGTTCGCTCGGGCGGGCTTCCTGCTCGCGGGGCGGTTGCTCCGTATCCATGCCTCCCATTTTGGAGTCGGCGCTGTTGGGGGCTGTTCTAGTCTCGCGATCAACCGACGTCCTAGCTGATTGTGAACCTCGCTCCGATTTGATCATAATCTCGTTCGGCCCGGTTGCGACGTGGGGCCCATATCGCTCAGCGGCTAGAGCGTGTGAGTCTGACCGGGCTCCAGGGCTCCGTGGGCGCTTGTCGAAATCTCGATAGTCTGTGTGAGCGGAATAGCTGCTGGGCCTCGCAGGCTGCGGGGGGAAGTTTTGTGATCTGGCAGTCTTCGGGGATTCCACCTGTGACTTCTTCGCAGTCAGCGACGGGTTGATCCACTGCTTACTAGAGCGTTGCTGCTTTTGCTGCGCACGGGGACCGAGAGGGATGGGAGGGCCACCGTCCGGTAGCACGGGCTTGGACGGGCCGGTCGGTGGTGGCCTTTCATTCCCCACCACCCCATGGCCGGCGGAAACAGGTCTCTCTTCCGTTAGTGCTCTCGGGCCCGTGGGCGGCGGCTTGCCCGTAAGTGACTGGATTTCGGTCGATGCAGCCTGGCGGCTTGGGACGGAACCAAAAGCGGGCGCGGAGGGGGCGAGGGGCGGGGGTGAGACATCTTTTGCAGATGGTGGTTCGTGTGAAACCCGGTCAGGCTTCGGGCGGATGAGCTCCCGCTCTCTGTTTTCCCTTTCCCTTATTTCGCGGTCATCGCGAAGGTCCCTGGCCAGGTCCGGGTACCTGCTGTCTCTACGATCCCGATCATCCGGTTCCCGTCCCCATCGGCTTTCCTGCGACCGACTTCGTGGGTAACGGTCTCGGTCATCGTAAAAGTTGCCCCTGTCTCTGCCGCCTCTCTGGTCCCAATCCCCACGGCCCCGGCCAGCCCCTCTCCCTGCGCCGCGAAATGCGCCACGAAAGGGCGACGGAGCAAACATGGGATCCGAATTAGAAGAGCCCGCGGAGAGCGGCCCATCCCTTGAACCCCGTCTCGCGCGCTCCGCATCTACCCCCAATGGCGCGTCTCTCACATCCCTGAAATCTCTGCTAGGGAGTGGGGACCGTGCCCGCAGGGGCGGCGAAGGCCTCCGAGCGCGAGGAAAGTCGACTCGATCGCGTTGGTCGCGCTGCCAATCCCGCTCCCGCTCTCTGTCGTGTACTCGTTCTCGTTCGCGGCTTCGTTCGTCCCTAAAATGTGGTCGATCTCGGTAATCTTCACGGTCGCGTCCCCCATCGCGGCTGTCATCGCGCCACTGTCGGCCACGGCCTCCGCCTCGTCCCCTCCCACGAAAATCCCCAGCAAACCCGCCGCCGCGGGGGCCGCTGGGAGGATCGATTAGCGCCTTAGGCCCTCGGGGAGGTTGGATCCCCGACAGGGAATCGCGGAAACTGTCCCGGCTCGGAGGAAACCCCGGTGGGTTGCCCCGAGAATCCGGGGGCGGGCGGCGGCGGTCGGCATCGGGATACTGCGGCCCACGGTCCCCTCGGTCCCCATATGGTGACCGATCGCGAGGTGACCGTGACCGACGGTCGCCGTCAAAGCGGCCACCTGGGTACCTCGACCTATTACCCAAATCCGTTAGCTTCGGTCGTCGAGAGAATATGCGTCATCAGGTCCGCACGAAGAGGACGATTGGTTCTTGCTCTGCGATTGAACGGATGGAGAAACCGGGCCCTTGGGCTCGTATCCTTGGTGGAGGGGGGGACAACAGAAGTTTTCGAGGGCGAAGGGGACCTACATTGCACTGCGCGCAGGGAAGCCTTAGGTATCTCGAGTATCGGCGATGACGCGTCAATCCGACCGCATGACTGACTCTAGATTTCGGACTCTACTTTCTTAGGCGTCGTTATTGAGGTTTTTTACTGAGGTAAAAGAATGACGACGAAACTGCGGGTGTCAGCAGCAAGGCGCCGGCCGAGGTGCGCGGACGTCGGGCTGCCGCGCGCACACTGCCGTGGCAACTGCACAACACGGCCTCAAAACACCCAAAATCTACCTTAAATGTTGAATGGTCGTACTCTGGGGATATAACCCCGATGACGTGACGATAGCGACCAGCTGGTTCGGATGCCGTGCAAAAAAGGTACGCGATTTGGATGGCGGGTTAATGTTTTGGAGGAGAACCTGGAAGGGGCATCTTGAACCTGGCTGAAGATTGGATGGTCTCTGAGCGGGTCTTGAATCGCCCTCCAGGCCACACAAGGCCACTCGCTGTCACACAAGCGCCCCAGCAGCCGGCAAGCGGGACTGCGCTCCAATTCGTGTTGCGCTGCAGGGAGGGCGGTACGTACCGATTTCCAAGTCGGAAACAGCCCTGAGCAGGGTGCATGACTCTGGACCCACCTCGGCGTTTGCCACACAGATCCAAGTTTGTGGAGCAACCCGCTGTTTCGTGCCGCACGCTAGACCCGATTTGCTGAACCCTCCACATCCGCTGCAAACGTCCGATTGGCGGGGGTTCGGCTGAAAGAGGAAGAGATTTAAATGTTAGTGCAACGGACTTCAATCTCAGAGAAGCGTTAGGCCACTGGGTTTTTGCCTCAAGCTTGCTTTTGGAGAGTTGGAAAAGCTAACGCTGAAAATCCGAATCCATCCTGATAGGTTGATGAAAACCTCAGAACAAGAAAAAGAATCAACCATCGGACGGTGCTAGCCCCCTAAAAATCGTACAAGAAGAGAGCTCGGGACCAGTCATCGAACAAAGTGGAGCGGGGTACTTGTATTCCTAACGAACGACACGAAGTTCTCGCCGGTCATCCGGATGTTCTAGACTGGCCCTGTCACGACAAGACTAGAATCTCAGAATTATCAGAGGCATCAACAACCATTTTATTTTGCATACCACATATAGCTACTGAATAGGTGTGTTCGGTTCTGGCTGGCAGCGACGACTACTTTTCCCCTCCCCACCTCACCTCCACCGAGTGCCGCCGAGATGGACTCCCACGCACCCCCCAGCGCCGCCACGGACGCGGTGCTAGTCAAGTCGGTCGAGATGCCAGCGAACGCCCAACCAGTGGAAGAGCTCGATTTCAACAAGTTCAAGGGCCGGCCCATCACCGTCGACGACCTCTTCCAGGGCATGAAATACATGGGCTTCCAGGCGTCGTCCATGTGCGAGGCCGTCCGCATCATCAACGAAATGGTACGAACCGGTTGAGTTTGAGTTTGCGTTTGTCTGCATGCAGTACGGGGGCCGAGTACCGCGGCGCGGTGCACTTCCCACTAACCGAGTTCAGCGAGCATGGAAAGACCCCGAGACAGGGGACAAGACGACCATCTTCCTGGGCTACACCTCCAACATGATCTCGTCAGGTCTCCGGGGCGTGTTTCGGTACCTGGTCCAGCACAAACACGTCTCTGCCATCGTAACCACGGCGGGCGGCATCGAGGAGGACTTCATCAAGTGCCTGGGCGACACGTACATGTCGTCATTCAGCGAGGCCGGCGCTGAGCTGCGCTCCAAGGGCCTCAACCGGATCGGCAACCTCGTCGTGCCCAACTCCAACTACTGCGCATTCGAGGACTGGGTGGTCCCCATCCTCGACAAGATGCTCGAGGAGCAGGAAGCCAGCCGAGGAACTGAGGACGAGCTGCACTGGACACCCTCCAAAATCATCCACCGCCTCGGCAAAGAGATCAACGACGAGCGATCCGTCTACTACTGGGCGTACAAGAACAACATCCCAGTCTTCTGCCCGGCCCTGACGGACGGCAGCCTGGGCGACATGCTGTATTTCCACACGTTCAAAACCTCACCGCAGCAGCTGCGGGTGGACATTGTCGAGGACATCCGCAAGATCAACACGATCGCGGTGCGGGCCAAGCGCGCGGGCATGATCATCCTGGGCGGCGGGGTGGTCAAGCACCACATCGCCAACGCGTGCCTGATGCGGAACGGCGCCGAGTCGGCCGTGTACATCAACACGGCGCAGGAATTTGACGGGAGCGACGCGGGGGCCCGGCCGGACGAGGCCGTGTCGTGGGGGAAGATCAAGGTTGGTGCGGATGCGGTCAAGGTGAGTTGCGTCTGTGTCTGTCGAGGTGTGTGGGTGGTTGCTGACTGGTGTCGTCTAGGTATATGTGGAGGCTACCACTTGCTTTCCGTTTATTGTAGCCAATACTTTTGCGAAGGACGATCAATAGACATTGATTTGCTCGTGCATTTGCTGGCTGGGGGCTTTGGCCCCTTGTGGGTGAGACACTGTGGCTTTCCATCCGACGTTGGGGGGTTTTCACCGATTCTTCAAAAAGACGCCGCTCTTTTCAACAGCCAGGGAAAAATACCATAGGACCTGGATTTATCTGGCTTTTAATCTCACTTCTCCGCCTTTGCCCCATTCTAGATTCATGATGGACGACGTTGGAGCTTCAGCTGGGATGCATGTTTACTGGAGGAGGTCAAAGCTCTCCAACGGCACAGATAATACCCAGGGCCAGCGTCATACAGCCAGGTCTGGTGTTACCCATCCGGGTGGCCGTCGTATTGGCTCTGGCGGGGTTTGCATCTCGGAGATCGTGGGGAAGGGACAGGTATCATGCCACTCAAAGCTTCTACTGACTAACGGTGGCGAGGGAGTTTAGGTGTGGCCCTGGACGGGTCTCAACCTCAAGAAGAATATGCTTAGAGTGTTCGCTTCGCCGCCCAAGCACCTAAATGGCAAGGCTCAAACAGCCAACATCAATCCCAGCATGCTACACTTGCGCTTTCTCCTTCTCCGCCTCGGTCCTCTTCCGCGCCCCGAGAACGGCCCTCCCAACGGTACTCGCATTCTCCTTCCCAATCTCGCGCGTAATCCACTCTCCCACATCCACCACCCCATCCAAATCAACACCCGTATGCATCCCCAGCGTCTCCATAAAATACACCACATCCTCCGTCGCCACATTCCCCGTCGCCCCCGGCGAGTACGGACACCCGCCCAGCCCACCAACACTACAATCAAACGTCCGAATCCCATGCTCCAGCGCAACCGCGGTATTTACCAGCGCCTGGCCATACGTATCATGAAAATGCATCGCGACATCCTCATTCCTTACCCCCGCCTTCGCCAAACAATTCAACAGCTCCTTCGTCCTCGGCGCCGTCCCCATCCCCGTCGTATCCCCCAGGGCAATCTCATCCGCCCCCATCTCGAGCAGCTCCGTCGCGACATGCGCAACACGGTGCGGGTCCACATCATACCCCTCAAACGGGCATCCCAGCACGACGGAGATGTAGGCGCGCACGCGCAGGGCGTGGGTGTCCTTGGCGGCCTGGATCACCTCGCGGAAGCGGGCGAGCGAGGTGGCGATGTCGCAGTTGAGGTTGCGCTGGGAGAAGGACTCGGTCGCGGAGGCGAAGACGGCGATTTCCAGGGCGGGTTTGTCCTTGGTGGGGGTGGTGCCCTCGGCGCTGAAGGAGGTCGGGTGCGAGGAGAGCACGGTGAAGGCGTTGGTGAGGCCTTTGAGGTTCGGGGCGAGGAAGGAGAAGGTCAGGGGGTGGGGGCTGGTGGGCGGGTGTTGGAGGAGGTGTTGCAGGATTTCGGAGGAATTGTCCATCTGGGGGGAGGGAGGATTGGTTAGTTGGGTTGGATGGGATGGAGGGGTGGAGGAGGGGGTGGGGGGTTCAGACCTGGGGTACCCATTTGGGCGAGACGAATGAACCGGCTTCAATGGTGGTCAATCCCGTCTTCGCCAGGCGCTCAATCAATTCGAGCTTGGTTGCCAGCGGGATGGCGCGCTTCTCGTTCTGGAGGCCATCGCGGGGTCCAACCTCGACAAGCTTCACGCGGTAGTCGGACGAGGCGCGCTGCTGATCGGATGCTGTCGCGAATGTCCGGGCATTGCGTACATACGGCCGGCTGGCCAGCAGTCGACGTGAAAGCAGCGCATACCTCGCCATTTTGTAGGTGTTGATCAATCCATCAACGAGCAAGAGAAGGGCTGAATGGCGGCTGTCGGTAGCCGAAGAGGAGGTGCGAACCAGTGGCTGAGCAGCATTGTGAGCGCATAGCATCGGCGTACTGTGCCCAAGGCCGATAAAGCTCACGTGACGACTCCCAACGATCCCGGTCCCGGCTGTACTGTGTAAGGTCCCGCATCTGGGGCGCCGACCCACCCTTCCACGGCACTACACGGCCCCACCCATCACAATTGGTGGCTTGTTATTCCGTCATTCATCCCCATTCATCCCATTCATCTCTATCATGTCCGTCATAGGACTGAATTGCGACATCATCAGATTACTGCAAACCTTACGTACCGACTTGTGGGAGGGGGGATAGGGCCTACATCTTGCCTGCGGCAGGCTGACGAGTTTTCCTCTCTTCTATATAACCTAGACAGTAACCCGTTTTCCAGACCAGAGAGAGGCTCAGAGGCATCACCATTTATTCATTACTCCTGTAAACATTTACTTGATTCCTAGTTCTTGGTATCACTAACACAGCAGCTTCAGAAGTCCCGGGCCACGTCGCTATTATACTCACTCGAAAATGGAAGGATTAGACCCATCCCAAAGCTATACAGCCGCAAAGACTTCCCGGCGTGGAAGGAGAACTTCCTTTCCGCCTTGAACAGTGCAGGATTAGATAAATACATCACAACCGACGTCCCTCGACCAGAAAACTCTCTCGAACAACGCCTGTGGGTCGGCGACAGAATCGACATTGACCATTATATCCTCGATGCGGTCTCCAACCCGGAGGTCTGGAATGTATTAGCGGGTCTAGGCTGGAACTGGCGAACCACGAACCCTAAAATGACGTACGTCAAGCTGGTCCAGTTCTTCGAGCAGGGCACCAGCGGCGGGGGCATCGAACTGCTCCAAGAGTTCGCCACGATCCGACGCAGCAACTACCCCCAGATGGCGGCCTTCCTGCTTCGCGTCCAACATCTCCACCGCCGCCTCGAGATCAGCGAGTGCGGCGTATCTGACACAGCCTACCTGTGGCTCGCGCTGAAGGGCATCGCGACCGAGTACCCCGACGTGTATAGCCTGTGTGTCGCGGAACTCAACAACAGGGTTCTGGGCTGGGAGGGCCTGATGTCCACATTCCGACATCTGGCGGCCTTAGAGGTCGGGCAACCCGCCGCGACGTCGCTCGCCTCGTGTCAGCTGGCGGCGAGTCTCGCTGAAACGCCGCGGGTTGAACGGCCTTGCACGTGGCAGGCTACGGGGAGCCCGGTGGTAGGGAAAAGTTTCCCGTAGCGCTGGGTTTGAGAGTTACATTCGCCTTGGGTGGGGTAGAAGCTTCCTCTTCTTAAGAGTCTCACGCTGGCTGCGTTCCCTTGTCCAATCCTTCTCGCAAGGAGATACACCAAGGTACGGGCGTCTATATGGGAAAAATACGACAATGTAGTTAACGAATAAGTAGGAATTTAATAAGTACTTGTGAGGTTAGAAGTATGTAACTACGGATCGTCTTTCCCGGGGATACTTAACGACTTTCTCGCCTGGAATTCGGCGAAGAATCGGTGCTTTAAATACGTTTTAAGAAAACCTCGATGTAATTTAACAGTGGATTAATTAGTTTGAATAAAAAACACTCCTATTTATTGAACCAGTCAAGAGAGAAAGAAGGGTGACATGATGCCGTATTTGTAACTAAGGAGGTTCAGCAATCTTGAGATTGTCTGTGACACTGACAGATGTAATAGAAAATGGAGATTCACCACCACCCCTTTTTTATCAATTTCAAAACATTGATGCCGCCAGGATATAGATGAATGATGAAAGAAACAGGGAGAAAAAAAAAGAAGAAAATCTCGACACAGTCACCACTCACCCCCAACCAACCCCTTACCCCTCTATCTAAACCCCCACCACCTAAATCTCCTCCACCTAACCCCCCTCCGAAGTCTTAATAACCGGCACCACCGCCCCCTCCCCCATCCCCTCCCCCTCCCCAAACCCCGTCTTATGCTCAAACTCCAAAAACCCCTGCAACACCACCACCTCATCGCGATACGCCATCGCCACCGTCGTCTTACTGACCACCCTCGCAATGGGCTCGCCCCCCGTCTGCCAGACGGACGGAATAAAAAAGTGCCGCGCGTACGCCTTGCTCGCGGGCAGGTTCTTCAGGCTGACCGAGCACACCCAGCCGCGGCCGCTCATGAAGAACAGGTTGGAGCGGTGGATTCCCAGCACCGATTTGATGTTGGCGGCGAGCTGGCGGGCTGTGCAGGTGATTTGCAGGCGGGTGGTGGTGATGGGGTCGAGGGTGGAGAGGTCGAGGGTGAGGAAGGCGGTGAGGGGGGAGGCGGGGAGGGGGGTGGTTTGGATGAGGGTGGATAGGCCGGGGCGGGAGTGCCATTCGTCGGTGAGGGTGAGGGGGGTGGAGGTGAGGTCGGGGGGGAGGTCGATGGGGATGCCGTGGTCGGGTGTTTCGCGGGTGAGGGCTTCCCAGCGGAAGACGTGTAAGGTTTCGCTGTCGTGTTGGAAGAGGAGGAGGCGGGAGGAGTCGGTTGGGTGCGGGAGCCAGCGTGCTGTGTTGAGCGAGTGGGTGGAATGCATGGTGCGGTTTGGCTCGCCCGGGACGTGGATTTCCTCGCCGGAGGTGGTTGAGATGAGGAAGGCGGACGCGTCGGGGCTGATGAGTGCCTGCAGGACTGAGTCTGAAGCGCGGAAGTCGAGAATGTGCTCGAACTTTTGGAGTTGGAGCTGGAGCTGCTGCTTTTGCACCGCCGTTGTGGCAGTTGTGGATGATGGCAGCGCCAACCGTGTGGCGATGCACCGCCGCGAAGCATCCACGCTGAAGAGGACTTTACTCTTTGCATTCCACTCGAGATGGCGAATGTCCACCATGCGGGCGTGGAACTGGAACTCCGTCAACACCTTGCCGGTGTTGGTGTCGTGCACCGTGATGGAACCCTCCTCGCGTCCGCAGAATATAAAGTTCGAATCACCCGCCTGCGTCATGATTGTGATAGCCTTGCTCCCCTCAAAACTCCGCGTACAGACCAGGTTCGACGCGGGCATCAGGTAGTCGTCGGCCTCCTCGCTCGAGCTGTCGTCCGCCAAATTCTTCTTGATGAGCACCGACGGCTCCCAGACGTTGCAGGTATTGCCTCTGAGGTCGAAGAAACGCAGACTATTTGAGGCAAAGACGATGCCCATGATGCGCTCCTCGATCGACTGGATTCGACATAACAGCCGTAGCCCATCAAAGGAAAACAGCGAGATTACACACTCACTGTCTCCCGCGGCGAGTGTATGTCCATCCGGGGACGCCGCCAACGTGTGCGCGTTCAGATGATACGCATGCTTCTGCTCCAACGTCCACGGATCAAGCGTTACCAGATCTCCATCCTGGTACGCCACGGCCATCAGATTCTGCTCCGCGTTCTCGTTGAACGCAACATCCAGCACCTGCGGCGGCAAGCCCCCATCCTCATACCCCTCCTTCTCAAACGTCTCCACCCTCTCATCACTCTCATAATACGACAGCTTCAGATGCGAGCTGCGATACGCAATCGCCGCGATCCCCAGCATGGGACTAATCCTAACCAGCACCGGCACGGTCCTCTTCTGCTGTTGCTGGCGCTCCACCCCCCCATCCGAGTCCGAATCAGACACCTCCTCCTCCACAATCTCCAGCGCGTCCAGGCGCGCCCCATTCTTCGCCCGGTACACATACACCTCCCCATTCCGCAACGGCACGTACAACTTCGCATCATCGGAACTAAACCGGAACGACAGCGGCTGCTCCGGCACGACCGTCGACCACAGCAGCGCCTGCCTGGGGCCCCACACCTTGATGGTCTTGAACCCGCCCGACACCAGCACGCCCGTGATGTTGCCGTTGGCGAGGCGGCGCACCGGCTCGCCGTGGTGGATGGTGTTGAGCAGCTCAAAGGTGCTTTGGCGGTAGATCTTGATTTCGCCGTCGGCGAGGCCGAGGCCGAAGAACTGGTCGGCGCAGGCGATGGACATGACGCGCGATGAGAAGGTGAAGGAGGATAGGCGCTCGTCCCAGTCGTTGTTGAAGGAGCAGAGCACTTTTTGCTTGAACTGCCGCGCGAACTTCCAGTGGATGATGCTTGATTTGGGGCAGAGGAGCGGGATGAGGGAGTAGATGGAGGAGGGCGTGTTGACGAGGTTTGGGCCGTAGATGGCTGATAGCCGGACGAGGTCGTCGACGAAGCGGGATGTGAGCTGGTAGTCGGAGTCTAAAGGGGAAGAGGTTGAGACCTGGCGGGAGAGGTAGGATTTGAGGTTCTGGACGGTGCGGGTTAGCAAGGAGAGGCGGCCTGTTTTGGCTGTACGCTCGATCCAGGTGAGGACGTTGGACGAGACAAAAGTGCCGAGCAGTGGGAGGAGCTGAAGGGTTGACTCCGAAGGAGAACAATGAGCTAGGTGGTAGGAGAAGTTTGAGGCGGCGTAGTCGTCAAACACGGCGGCACTGCTGTTGTGGTCGGTTTTGGAAGAGGCTGCTGGGGCGCGGCGGGTGCGAGGCGGATTGAAGTTGCGTCCGTTGAGATGCTGTAGGCAGAGCTCTGCGATGCGCGCGTGGGACCAAGATCGAGGGATGTAATAATCGGATTGCTCGCCAGTGAGGAACTCCTTGACGGTTTGGTGCATGACCTGCACGTAGTTGTTGTCAACCGTAATGAGATTGCCGCAGATTTGGGAGAATCTGTCGGCGGTACGCAAGGTCTGGTTGATATCCAGACGCACCACCTCCCTCAACTCTTCCGTCGTCAGAGGTTTCCGTGCACAAACGACCCATTTGAGAACGCAGTGGGCGAGGTCAGCGTTGGGCGATTCGATGATCGTTTGCAGAATCCCGCTATACATGCCACTCATTTCGGTGGGGACTTGGTCAAGGGTCTTGCGCATTGCCTCGATGCTATGAGCTTCATCGAGGCGCGTCATAATCAGGGAGGCCCAGAGAAAGATGCCGTTTGACTTGTCGATGATTTCCGCCACTAGATCGCCTTCCTCCTCGTTGAAGTCCGCGATGATGGTAGGCGACAACCTCGATCTGACAAAGCCGTCAATATCCCGGAGCGACTCCGCCTGGCCGGTGTGCATTTCTACCCTCGCGATCTTCTCCTGGTTGAGCAAACGCTCGACATGACCGCTAGGACGGCTAGTAATGAAGATTCTCAGAGGCACATTTGGTTCGATCCTCGAGAACATTGACATAAGGGTGGATAGAAGCCGCGCCTGGCACTCGTCCAAGGCGTCGATGACCCAGTACTGGGGCTGCGAGAGCGCCATCTTGAAAATACGCCCCAAGAAGATGTTGTTCCAAACCATGATATGGTCGCTGTGGCTGTCGATGGTCTCGCCCTCCTCCATCATGGCCAGGAAGGTGTGGCGGACCTGAAAGTTGGACTCTGCCATCTGCAGCGCCATGGACAGAAGGAACTGCGTGAGACTAGGTTTCTCGTTGTTCTTGAAGAAAAAGTAGGCGCAATCCAGGTTGAAGGACTCGAGATACTTGATTACGTGCCCCGAAGCGACCGACTTCCCGGAACCGGGTGGGCCGTTGAGCCACAAGAACCGGGGCGTCGCCTTTGCTGGACCCGAAGTGATGGCCTTGGTTGGAGCGTTGTTGTCCATGAGGTCGCACTCGAGCCAGTCGTGGAAGGCTTCATGGGAGGTCAACCACTCGCAGGAGCCCATGTGTAGCTTGTCAAGCATTCTAATGAAATCGCCGTCTGGACGCTCTGCTACGTCGAAGGCTTGTGCGATTTGCTTCATTTGGGTGCGATGGCTTTCGAATCTATCTATGGTGTCTGGGGCTGTTAGATGTGACGTGGGCTGCTGGATTCTTAACTTACAGCTCCTCTCTATCTCCTCGATAGTTGTGTTGAAGCAGCGGAGTAGAATGTTGTAGTTTGGGTCGTCGACAGAATCAAACTTGACGAGGCGGCGGTGGTTCGCCTGTAAATATTGGGTATGCTCGCCAGGAAGTCCTGATCAAAGGTTAATACAGTGGACAAGTTCATAGAGTCGTGAGACTTGCCCATAATAGCGGAATCCTTCTCAACAATCATGGTGTTGGCCGGGCCCGTAGAAGTTGGGACGCCCTCAAAGAAGGACCAGAGCCTAACGTCGTTGCAGACGTGGCGGAATTCGTCGTTGATGGCCTGACTCGTTAGCGGTTGACTTAGCCCGTAATGAAAGAGGTATACTTACTTGAAGGGTACCCGATCCCGGTATCAGCTCCTTGACAAAAGCTTTGGATCCAGAGCCTATGGACATGGAGATCAAGGTGGTCACGAAAGCGCTCGAGTCAGCACCCCGATGCGGAGTTCCAAGGAAGTACAAGCTGTGGATTCTGCTCGCGATATCCGCGTAAATAGGGTCTCTTCTTGCGAGCAGATACGCCTGTCACAAGTTAGACGATGGCTGGTTGCACAGGCCATATGGACATTACCTTCTTAACGACCAAACCTCCCATGCTGTGGGCAACGAGGACAATGGGAGTCTGAAACAAAGTTAGCTGGCAGTTTTTTAGAGAAAGGGGACCCAGCCGCTGCTCACATTCCCGTTTTTCTTCAGGTTCGGCGAGTTGTACAGATCCGCCAGCAAAGCCTGGCCGTAATCATGCATGGTCAGGGTGCTCTGCTGTGACTTTGTCCAATCTGAGTCGTAGCCAAAGCTGTGGATGCGGACGTGGCGGAAGCCGGCCTCGGACGGTAGCCATTCTTTTGGCCAAAACGTAGATGGGTCAGATGAGGCACTCCATGATCTTCTCGAGCCTCCGTTCAGACCATGAACCTATGATGGTTAGTGGTGTCATGGAGAAGTGCCAGTGGGCGACGTACAAAGATGAAGTCCACCCGTGGTTCTGAAGGTTCATGCAGAAGCGTTAGCCCTAGCGCTCCTTTCACACCCTCGGGGGACTGGGACGCCTTGGGGCGAGCTGGCGATGTTGATCGCCTGAGACTCTGCAGCCTGCCGCGGAAGCTGGTCGGGGATATCTGGCGATCTTGGTTTGTCGGTACTAGGAGGGTAGAGGTTGACAGTCCGGCCCTGTCTGATGGGGCCCATGTGGCAGAGGACTGCAAATGTAGGTTAGATGAAGCCCATTCTAAGGATCAAAGGAGCTGCCTACTCGAACCGACATGTTGCCCCTCGGCGCTACTCGTTTACTACTAGGCAATCAAGGCTTGAGCGTGTCGCGGTACTAGGGAAAATCAATCATGGGAGAGGTGTGTTTCCCAGGACGAAGCGGATATGTTTGGAAGATCAGAACCTGACAATGGCGATTGTGGTATTAGGTTTGATAAGGATGAGCTCGGCGAAAAGAGGGGAACAGATGGAAACAGGATGTGGGGAGTCAAAGTTCTACATGTCATGGTATGGTATGGGCCATGCCATGGTGGCTGACCCACGAGCAAGGCCGAGGAAGCCGACGCCAGTCACATTTTGTGGTCAAGTTATGACGAGATTTAGTGTTTGAGGCCGTCTCGCCGTGGGGGGTCTGAAGTCCGCTTGGCCATAATTCAAGGCTATGGCGTCTGTTGCGGCAGGACCCATCGTTTGCTGAGTCTATACGCACAGCCCTTGGGTACGCCGACATGGCCAAAACGAGCTTTGGTGCGTCACGACTGCGTCTTGAAACGGCGACCTGGTCCTGACCTGGGCCTCGAGTGTAGCTGCGCCGCTGGATACGGGTCCATTTTTGTCGGTTGTTTGTGTACGACAGTGTGGAGAAGAAGTAAGATAAGATGAAAAAAAAATCGATTTGTTGATTGATAAGTCTTCAGTAAATCACCGCAGAACCCCCCGAGGACGCTGAACACACCGGGTGATAATTGTTGATGCTTGGCGGGGAGTTCCTAAATTGGTGGAGAAATTCAAGGTGGACAGGAACTTCAGAATTGGAAAGTGCTCGCGTGGGTGCCTGCCTCGGTGTTGGTTAGGATTCAGGAAACCACAAATGCTCCTTCCTCCATAAAAATGGCTGGCTGCCTCCAGACATTCGGAGATGTCGTGAACAGTGAGGTCATGACCTGACCCTCCTCAACTTGGAATTGACAAGAAGGTTCTTTCATTATCGTGACCAACACCAGCCCTTTTTTTGACACTTGCATAATGGCTGCAGTTGGTTGGGCGACTTGAAACCAACAGCCGAGGTCGATGCAGGTGACCAGCTTGCAGCAGCCTGGAACCAGGGCCGATTCTCGAAACGACCCCTTCAATTGGCCGTCGTCCCAAAGGCCCAAGCAAAAAAGCCCCCAACTTGTCCCAGACCCAACAGCTCAGACGCAGACGGCACAGAAACATGCGGGCCTTTGCTGTGCCACCCCAGCGGGCACAACACTTGGGAACCCCCCCGCTTAAATGTCCTGGGAGTCACCTGAGAACTTGCCGGATCTGTTCCTTCAGCTTCACACTTGACTAAATTGGACGGCAGGACGCTGACCTTGATCCATCATGGCCACCGACGCGAGAGATGTGGAGGAGAACCTGAAGCTTGACGAGAACCTCCTTGCCGGTAGGTCGCCTGCTCTGCTGACTCCTGAGTCCCCAACTGTGTAAATTGCTGCTGACCTTGCCTCGAATGAAGCCCTCCCACAAGGCGGCGAGGTGGTTTCGGTCAACCCGTCAGGCATGAGCGACTACTGCAACACCTACCGCATCGAGGTGAAGATGCCGGATGGCAGCTCTCAGGTCTTTTTCGAAAAGGAAGGATCGGGCGAGACTGGCCGGGGATGTGTGGAATCAGCTTGGAGGTCCGAGTCCGCTGCCTACGAGTTCATTCCCGAGCATGTCCCCCGACCCGTCGCCACGGGCACCTACAAATCCAATGCGGACAAGCACTTCTTCCTCGCCGAGTTCGTGGACATGATTGAGGACGACATGCCTCGTGAGGAGTCCTACATGGCCGCCGTTGCCGCGCTGCACAGCCGTAGCATGGGCAAGTCGCCAACGGGCAAGTTTGGATTTCCCGTCAACACGCGTTTCGGGGATCTCGAGCAGGACAACACCTGGACCGACAGCTGGGAGGAGTATTGGACGAGGCAGATGACCGACTTCTTGGATAAAGAAGACGCTGCCCATTACAACGCGGAACCACATGAGGAGCTCGAGCGGCTGCGCCCCCTGTTCTTCGAGAAGGTATTGCCGCGATACCTGCGCCCGCTCGAGAGTGACGGTCGTTCGGTCACGCCGTGCTTGATCCACGCTGACCTCTGGCCGGGTAATGTTAAGTATAAGAGTGACGGGGACACGGCGTGCGTTTATGATGCCTGTGCCATGTGGGCTCATAACGAAGGTGCGATTGCTGTGATTTTCATTTTGCTTGAACCCGCTGACCATGTGCTACACAGTCGACCTTGGCGTCTTTCGCAATCCGAGATACCCGCTCGGAAAGCCGTACCTGAAGGAGTACTGGAAGCGCGTTCCGATCTCGGAGCCCGAGGAAGATGTGGACAGCCGGAACACCCTGTACATGCTGAGGGGTCAGATCATGCTGTCAATTCTTTACCCCCACGACCCCAAGTTGCGGGAAATGTAAGCCATCCGACCGTAAAATAACCGGGGTCGCTGCTAACATTTCCCCAGTTTTGTGAGCAACATGCGCCTCTTGGTGGAGCGGGTGGAAGAAGAGGAGGCTGCTCAAGAATCATTGCAGTCTCGACTGTAAACAAGCCACTTTGGCGGCTGGTTTTGGGTTGGAATTAGGATTGGAATGTTGGATCAAGGAATTGGATGATGCTTAATAAGAATGCTGAAGAGGGACTGGACGGAGTATGCCTCAGGCCCTAATTCAAACTGAACAAAACGGACCCTGTCCCCATGAGTCACCGTTTGTGGCGGCAGTCCACGAGCAGCCCTATGCTGGTTCATGCAGGGGCCCGTTGCATCTCGTATGTATGTACTGTGTACGCGCCAGGACCCAGGAAGAACTGCGTGGCCCGGATCCTACCTACCCCGAGACGCAAGAGGGGGTGCGTACCCGATTCTGCACTTTTCGACAGCGGCCGGGATCGGTAAGCCTTCCGGGGTGGACACCACTTGATATGCACCTCGCCATCTGCAGACGCTGTTGCATTATGCAGCCCTCCCGCATCGTCAACCGGGTCCACGTCGTGTGATTCGTCTGGCAACCCTTACACCGCTTGCCCGCGTTCCGGCAATTGCCGCATGTGCCGCTCTGGGAACGGTGCAGCCGTGCAGCCCCCAAGTTCCAACCAACTGGTGGTTGTGGGTGGGTAAAGAAGGCCTGCCTTTCTGGCCAACTGCCCAGATGATAACTGTAGAGGTCCCATAATGTTTCAGCCACATGAAATTGAATGTTTACCTTTTCAACCCATGCTGGACAAAATTTAAACTTCCGAGTCTTCGGTGTTTGCGTCTTTGGTTACCGTACTCCCTCACCAACGCCTCTCTGGGAGGGCTTACATGACAAATCGCCGCCCAAAATGGCATCTCGAGCTTCTCTTGGGACCTCGGTCATGAGGTCCCGGCCCTCGACCAGCGAAGGGCGTTCCAACCCATCCTCCTTGTCGTCCACCCCTGACCTCACCGGCATCGGCTACGAAAAACAACAACACCAACAACCACACCCACAACCCCCATCCCTCACAATATCGCCCGCAACCCCCATCCCCTCCAAATCACCCCCGCTCCAACCCAACAACAACAACAACAACAATGCCAACACCAAACCCCCAGACCAACCCCCCTCCCCCTCACCCTCTCCAGAAGAACCCCCCTTCAGCATCCACACCCCCCTCCGCAAAACCCTCATCACCCTCGCCGCCTCCCTGGCCGCCCTCTTCAGCACCCTCTCCTCCTACATCTACTACCCCGCCCTCACCCGCATCGCCGCCGACCTGCACGTCTCCCTCATGCTGGTCCAACTGACCATCACCTCCTACCTGGTCGTCGCCGGCGTGGCCCCCGCGTTCATGGGGGACATGGCGGATCGCGGGGGGCGGCGGCCGGTGTACGTGCTGATGTTCGTGTTGATGGTGGGGGCGAATGTGGGGATCGCGCTGCAGAATAGGTATGAGGTGTTGTTGGTGTTGAGGATGGTGCAGAGTGCGGGGGCGTCGGGGATGTATGGGGCCGCGTATGGTGTGATTGCGGATGTGGCGGGGATTGGGGAGAGGGGGTCGTTTGTGGGGGTGTTGTTGCTGATGTGGGTGTCTTTACCCCCCTTCCCTTTGTTGGGTTGTGTTGTGTTGACAGGTGTGGAGCTGACAAGTTGTGGTGAGCAGGACGGATTTTGCTACGAGCTTGGGGCCGGTTATTGGCGGTGGTTTGACCCAGGGGTTTGGCTGGCGGGCTATCTTCTGGTTCCTCGTCATCTTCACGGGGTCGCACTTTGTTTTGATGTTGTTGTTCTTCCCGGAAACCCAACGAAAGATTGTGGGGAATGGGAGTATCAAGCCGAAGGGGCTCATCTATCAGCCACTCTTTTCTCTGATCTGGAAGAAGAAGGGAGAAAAGGATGGTAAAGTTGCGGCATTGGAGCAAAATGAGTCTGAGGAGGGAACACCGCGAAAACGAGGATTCCGGTTTCCGAATCCTCTGGCTTGCTTGCCGGTCCTAGCAAACAAGGGGTCTCTGCTCGTCATTCTCATCACGACCATCAACTACGCGGTCAAGGCGGCGTTGCAGACGTCACTTGATGCGCAGTGCGTCGAGCTGTACGGCCTCAACTACATCCAGGCAGGACTGATCTACCTCCCGTCGGGAGTAGGGGGCGCGGTTGGGTCGTATGTTGCCGGTGGGTTATTCATTGCTCCGGGATAAGGATGTAGCCAAAGTATTGGACTAATTAGATGCTAGGCAAGTTCATCGACTGGAACTATCGCCGTACCGTCGAACGATTAGAGAAGGAACTCGGGGGCCAGTACGACAGAAAGTCTCCTGAATTCCCCCTCGAGGAGACCCGGCTCAAAGGGGTGTACCTTTTGACTGCAGTCACAGTTGTCGGGCTCATCGGCTACGGGTTGACTCTTAAATTCCGCTGGGTAAGTGGATAATCTTGAGAGGAGCCGGAAAGCAAGAACTGACAAGCTGATACACCTAGCACATCGCGGTTATGCTGGTAATGCAGCTACTGACTGGGACTTCAACGGCTTCACTGTTCGTGGTAAGCTAGTTCTACCATGTTCGGTTGTATTACCCCTTATTGACAACCACTAGCTTTGCGGAACCCTCCTAACGGACCTCAACATGGACCGGTCCGCCACTGCTCAGGCAGCCAGCAACCTGGTTCGTTGCCTCAGCGCTGGCGGAGCAGTAGCCATCCTGCAACCAATGGTCGACAATGTAGGACCAGCAGGGTGTTTTGCGATTTACGCATCTATTATCTTCCTCGGGTTCCCCTTGGCTTGGATACTACAAAGATACGGCGTCTCCTGGAGAAAAGGGCAACCATTGACTGCTTGAAATAGTACCCGCAGGTCTGGATGGCATGAAGTTGGGCTGATATCTTATTGTTCTATCGCTGAGACGAGATGGGAAATAATCATAATAATTAAACTATTTAATGAACCTCAACGTTAGATCGTCCGAGGCCGTGTTCGTTCGGATCGCCAATAGCTTCCTCAAGTTGTTTCAGATTATTATTAGTGCTAAGCAATCCGTGCCAACCCAGAAAGCATAAAGTGTTCGAGATGGTAAATGTCAGAGGCTTGAGTCCTCGACAACTTCGACTTGCCATTTTGAACATGGACTACTAGGTACTTATGTTACATTTCACATGCTGTATTTAACCCCTCACACCCGGTCACTAGCCCCCTAGCGTACACGTACAATTCCCTGGACTTGATGATACGAACACAACAAGAACCGCGGCATAGGCTGCCGTTGCTGCGAATATCTCGGCCCGTCGTGCGTTTGTAAAGATCCCAACGCTAACGGCAAATAGAACCGTGAAGGTGGCGATAAGTCCCAGTTGTGTATTTTCCTCCTTTACAAGACGCAGTGTCACGATGGCCCCTAGCAGCAGGATGGCAGCGAGTACGGTGCTGATGACGGCTGCTACCCAAGCAACGTGGCTTTCCTTGATATGCTCGGTCTCATTCGTAACCCTTGTTGTCTTTGAGTGCTCCTCGTTAGAAACAGATATCAAACCTTGCAGTCGAAATCCGAGGGTTCATCGAGATGGACAAACCTTGAATACCCAATGGTCTTGCAGGAATCGTGAGAGGAGGTCTTTGTCGGCAGGCCGTCGTACTGCTACTAGATCGTGACGCTTGCTTTCACTTAGTCGACTTTCAGAAAGGCCAGCAAGGAGAGGCCGCCGTCGCTTGGTGTGGCCACACTCGTCGTTGATATCGTCGTGGAACTGGTCATATGCAACGTTAAATGCCCGATTCTTTGGCGCTTCGAGAGCTGCTATTTGGTTTTGCCGGAGTAAGGCTTCTTCTGTTTCGGTAAGTGAGGGACTGTTTATCTAAGTTCGTGGCACTAGAACCGAGCTTACGGTATTCCTTGAGGGTTTCCTGGACCTGTGCGGCAAGCTTCATGTGCATATGCTCGGGCCTTGCTGGGTCTGCGGCGTTCTCTTCAAAGGCCTCCCAGGCGCGAATGGACCGCCGAGTTTCGTTGTCGGCACTGAGGAGCGCCGCCTTTGCATCAACCTGGTCGAGTTTGTGCTCTAGGTAGGCCAGCCTACTTTCAAGGTGCAACAGGTTGCGGGCGCTCAGGCGGTCGAACTTGCGGAAGATGAACGACTCGTAGTCGGGGCTCACCGAGATTCGTTGCGCCAAGAGGGGGAAACCAGTTTTGTTGCCAGCCATGCCTTCGACATCCATAAATTATCACCACCTACGCATGCTACTGGCTCATCAATAGAAGAACCGAATTTTCTCTTCGGTACCACGGTACTCTTGCGCCATGGGTCGGCCTGTGGCGCTCATTAGCTCTAGGGCCGACGTATAAGGCGGGTTGATATCCTGAGCAGGCTACACGACGCGGCGCACGGTTATTGCAAAAGCAAAGATATTATGATAGTAACGGCGGTCCCTCCCAGGCGGCCGGTAATGAAAGAAGCGGGATGACAAGGAGGGGTCATGCAGACAGGCGCAGGAAGCATTAGGTACCTACCCAGTTCACATCAGCCAAGGTGGGTTGCTAGGCAGTCTTGGTCTTGGGGTGTTGTGGGCGTGCACGGCATCAAGTCAAAGCTTGGCTGGAGTGGCTGTTGAGTCTTGAGTACATGTACCGAAGCCCAGAAAATCAGCGGTCTCCGTGAGTTGTGCACTCAACGTAGCGGGCGATGAGCCGCAGAGGCGGAGAACGTGACGGCAGCTAGAATGTTTCAGGGGTGCCGGACGAGACACGGCATACAGGGTAGAAGGCAGTGTTTCAACACACAAGCTGGCCGCCATCAATAATTTGCAAATGGTGGCGGAGCGTGCATGTGGGTGGGCTTAGTGCATGCATGTCGAGTCTTGCCGACCATTGAGAATGGGATGGCGTGTCCCACGTTCATTCGCCAGTTTCCAGCCACTGGCAGGGCTAGAAAGCCTACTATGTAAAGGCAGATCCAAAAGGAGAGAGGAGAGGGCAGGAGGAGGAAGAGGGCCTCGCGAGCTCCCAAACCACATCTTAGACTGGCGCACCACTCGACTACCGCGAGATAAAAAGGAGACGGCTGCGTCTATCACACCCCCCCGGCGGATGGCCATCGACCTAAACTAAAGATGGATTCCGACGGACGGCGTCGCTGGAAAGTTATATATAACATTATCTTTCCACCTGACAGTGTCGTTAAGGAGAGCGACGTTGACTACAACAATCTCTTCAACAAGTCACTAGAAGTATCGCGAAGAAGGAAATCGTTGCGGGGCGATCGCAGGAAAAAGGCGGGCATCATCGAATTTGGCCAGGCCAGTAAGGGGGGCTTCCCATGCCCGTTTCAAGCGAGCGATCCGGGGACATGGAAGCACATGTGCTCCAGCTATCCAAGCTTCGGTCAAGTTATGTCCGTATTAATGCTCAGATAAACCTCACAATTTGAGGATCCTGACTTTCAAACTTTAGGAAACACATTCGTCGGATTCATTATGGGGAAGCCCATCAGCGTTGCCGTTTCTCCGCGGCCTTCAAAGACCACGACGGGCTCAACATGGCCAATCCCTACGCCGAGACCAAAAGAAACATCAAGCAGCGTTACATCCCTGGTCTACATGGTCTGAGGCATAGAGAAGTTCTAGGAACAGTCAACGATATCCCCGTTCAAGCGGTGCCAGATTACGGCTCCTCGATCGATGCCATTTCCGACGGCTTTGCCCGCGAGCACGAGATGCAGGTCCAGGCGGCCGACAGGATCTCAATAAGGCTGCCCGGGGGAAGGGTCGTCGAGAGCACCGGCGTGGTGGTCGGCCACTTCAAGTTCCAGAACGAGAACCAGACATACATCCGGCGTTTTCGCGTCCTCAAGAAGTGCGCATTCAACATGGTGCTGGGCAGGGAGTTCCTCGAGCAAACGAAGACGCTCACCGACTTCTGCCACCGCATTGTGAAGCGCTTCCGCCCCTGCGTCGAAAAGGGGGGCCGCTTCTTCTTGCTGGATGAGTCGCCCAAAGACCGAATCCGCTGCGCCGTCAACGGCGCCAACGCATCGGCGTTCCCCGACACCGGATCCGACCTGATGCTCGTCTCAGGGGACTTTGCCCGCCGCAACAATCTCAAGGTCCACCGCGGGAGCATACCGCCAACAAGTCCAACTGGCCGACGGCTCGTTCATCCTCACCGACGGCATGGTTTTAGACGCCGAGCTCGAGTTCGAGTTCGGCACGCCGCCCATGTCGTCGCCACATGAAGTCGACCTGGGTCAGTACCTGGAATACGACCGCAGTCTGGCCGAACTTCTCAAGGAGGATCAGAAAGCCAAGGGACCAGCAAAAGACAAATCCGTCTTCATCTGCGACCTCCACGTCGTCAACGACCTACCCTGCGACATCATCCTCAGCAACGACTTCATCTTCGACCACCAAGTTTTCTCCCGTTTTAAACACCTCTTCTACGCCGAACCAACCCCCGCCCCCCTTCTCCCACCCCACATCCCCACCCTCACCTGCAACAGCAGCAGCAGCAAAACCCCCCTCAGCGACTACCTCCTCTACATCCGCAGCACCAAAAAACAACGATCCTGGTTCCGCTGGGGCCGCCGCCACCCTCCAACCCCCCCATCCCCACCAACTCCTCCACCACCACCACCACCACCCCCATCAACTTCCAACCCCAACACCAACACCGCCATCCCCCTCCAACCCCTCCCCACCCGGGACTGGGACTGGGACGAGCTCTGGGAAGCCGAAGAATCACGGCGCAACCGCATGCAACTGCACATCGCGGCGCTGCCCGAGCCTCTGCGGGCAGCAGAGCAGCGAGCGGAGGGACAGAGGCGGGCGGAGTGGGATCGGGATCATCCGAGGCTGAGGCTGCCGGCGCGGATGTGTTTGGTGCTGCCGTCGGTTGGAGGTGGGGGTGGGGATGGGGATGGGGATTGGGGGGTCGGGGGTGGGTGGTGGTGTGGTTGGTGTGGTTGGTGATTTGTCAGGGGGGGTTGGGTCGGCGTAGGGGATAATAGGGTTGGGGGGTGGGTGGATAGGGGGAGAAGGGGAGAAGGGGAAAAGGGGAGAGGGGGGGAGGGGAAGAGGATAGGAGGATAGATGGTTTCCGAGATACCCGTTCGCACTAAATTAGAGGTTTCTACCAAACAGACGTATATGTGGAGTTTTATTTAGTTTCTAAACAGCTCAAACCTACCTAGGTTGCTCCTTTCAGCCTTTTCGCCCCCTTGTAGTCAATGGAGTTAATAGAATAATTACCTAGTAGTGTGTTCATAGTAGCAACCGAGCACAACAATGTACCGACCTAAAATAGAGAAGTGGTTTTAAAGAGAGTTTTCTTGTGAGTTGCTCAATTCGACCAACTGGCGGCTCGATTGACAAGCCGTGAAACCCGAAGCGCGGGTATATGTTGCCACGGTTCTGTAGTGTAGCGGTTATCACTCCGGATTCTGATTCCGGCAACCCCGGTTCGAGTCCGGGCAGGACCTCATCTTCTTTCTTTTTTAAGTTTTGTCTTCTTTCGAATGTAGATAAGCCCGCCAGCATCTTAATCACATTTTTGCATGTTTACCTAATTCTATGTTTTCGTCAGTACCGTCAAGACAAAGGCAAAACCACCGCGGACATAAACGAATGCCCCAGTTTAAACCCGGCCTCTCGGGAGAAAGACCCCGAGATTCCGAAGCCGTGACTGGAAGACTGCCAGATTCGATTGGCCGTTTGCCGCCGGCAGCGCGTCTGCACCGTCAACCCACCGTTACACAGCCTGGCCCCGCCACGAGCCCACAGTCCCTCAATCAGACACCCACTGTGTAACCGGTCAAGGGCGCTCTATCTCTCGTCGGACAGACGCATTCAGCTCCCTTCCCTCCGAGGGTGTTGAGGACGGACATGCAGTGCAACCCCATGGCATCTGTCACCGACGACCAGTTCACCTTAGGATGCGCAACACGGCACGGCGGCCATGGACACGTCGTGCGACCTGAGCATCTCCCACCGCCGAAATGGCCGAGAGTGTCTATTTTTGCCCTTTTAGGTCGCGACCTTGAACAACAGTGTGACTGGCCCTAACTTGTTGTGGGCTTGGATGATGCGGCAGGTTGCTGCTGTGCATGCTGCCCGGTTTGACTGCATCTGCCCGTGTCCCTGATCCCAGCGGACACGGCGACGGTCGGCATCGAATTCGGCCGGCGCAGTCATCGGGCCAAGGCCCATGGGGTCTAGACGAGTCGCTGAAGAACGCCCTGCGGCTATCGTAAACTCCGGGAAAACGCCAGGAACACTTGCTGACGCCGGATTTCCCTTCTCGGTGGCATGTACACGTCCACACGCCGGTACGTACATACCTGAAACGCGAAAGCGGGGATCGGCAGCGGTGCCCAGCGGGCTGGACCGCGAACAATGGCCGAGGCCTGGTGGGGATGTTGTCCCGAGTCGTTCCTGGGTTCGGGAACCTGTGACCAACGTTGAGGACAGTACCTATAGATGTCCAGGTACTTGGCTTCGCGGCATTTCGACCCCGCATCCCACGAGTCAGAATCTGCGCCGCGGAGATTGAGAACAACGACGCTCTCCGCTTGGCGGCTTATTTTTGTTGAGACTCGTAACGCAAGTTCACCAGGTTGGACCCCAACCACTCGTTCAAATTCCGTTTCCCCAAGGATGGTAAGTGCACTGTAGGTGACGGCCAAGTTGGAAGCTTATCCTACCGAGTACAGAGGAAGCCACATTTGGACTTTGTCCATCGGAAGTCAAAATCGCGTGTACATGAGATGACGGTAGCGATGCGCGAGAGGTTTTGGTTGGCGATCGGTGACTTGATCGAATTGTAGAAGGGATCTTTACCCATGCGCAGGTGCTCTGCATGGTCGCGATCTAGACCTTCAAGGTTCTGCAGCCGGGGTTTCTCCTCATGTTGTTTGGCTGCCTCGCTGTCCCAAGTTGGCAACCATCCGTGTAATCCGTAGTTCAAGCCGCCGGGGGGATTTGAAGCTTGATCCCGAAGGGGAATTGTATGGAGATTGGCCTCGACTGGGAGTCGCGATTGTGAAACAAGGAAAAGCTCCGCAGCCTTCTGCTTGGCGGCGGGGTTCCAGATCGCCAGGGCAGTGGGGAGCACGAGCGGCGGGTCCAGCGATGCCCTGCAGCGGATCACCGGCAATCGGAGGGGTCTTCGGAGGTCTAGGCCACGGTCCTTTTGTTTTGTTCCTGACATCATCTCGCCCAAGAAAAACTGACGTAGAAACAAAGCAAATGGCGCTCGACTCGGCAAACACCAACTTATCGCAGAGGCCTCGGAGTCATCGTGGCAGGCCTGGGACGAGAGAGCCCGTGGCAGCCACCGAGCCGAGCCAGATCGCTCCTCAGCCCGGTTTTGCGATTTGTCAAACGGTTGCATTTCGGTCTCGGGGCTCGGGGCGTGCCAGTAACTGGATAAGGTGTGCGGTGAGAGAAGAAATTCTGGATTTAACGACCAATCGTGAGCTACCACATATAATTCTCCGTTGCGCCCGCCATTGATGGGTGATGAAGCGTGTTTCAGGCCATGCGCTGTGCAAGGCAGACATGCCCGTGGTTGCCGATCTGGGCTGGAATTTACGGATCCTCGTCTGAGATAACGACCGGTCGATGCCTGTCTGCAGGGTACCCAGCCTCGCCAGCTGCCCAAATTTTTTAAATTTTTTTTTTTTAAAAAAAAACCATAACTACCTAATTAGCCATTCGTAAGCGAGACATTGACGATTCGATTTGTGTCCGCGGCGGCGGGAACGGAGAAACTTCGAGCCAATAGCCGGGTTCAATGAGCTCGATGGCTGAGACGAGCCGTTTCCGTTAGAAAACCCATGTTTTTCTTGTTGATAGGTTGGGAGTCATTCTTGGGGCACACAAGCACGGATGTCTCGCGGCAAGAGGCACGATCGTGGCGTTGGCGCAGGTGGAATGATCAGATTTTGCGCCCGAGCCTTGCGTGCTGCTGCTGCGCTGCTGCTGATGTGCTGGTGTTTGTTCGATCCCACCTAATTCGGGGAATTCTGAAAAGAGTGGAACCGACCTAATTGACACCGCTGGCTGGCTGGCGGCCTCTGCCCCTTTTTCCGTTCTCCGCGTCACCGTAGCGACTGTCAGCCCACAGCAGACTTGACAGCAAGTTGAAACACATTGTCTCATGCCACGGGGAATGTGATGGATCTACACTCCGTATTCTCAGCAGGCGGATTTCATCAGCATAATTGTTATAACGGTAGCGCGGATGATGGTCAAGCTTTTTCTTTTCGAGCCCTGCCTCTCCTGCGCCCCGCCCCCGCAGACCCCACCGTGACGTGCCCACGGTTGCAATGGGTTAGGTTGGCACCGTTTTATTTGGCATCTGATTTCAGCACCGATGGATCGCGAAAAAGAAAGAAGGGCATTTCTCAATTTGCTGTCGCCCCTCGTGTTTGTCAGGCGGGCTCAGTAGCGCCCACCTGCTCCTGCACCTATCCGTGCCGCGGTTTCCCGATGACGTGTCTGCCCGCTGTGGCCCCGAGCTGCCGCCGGGTTAGACGGACCCTCGTCTGCTTCGACTGGCGCAATGTCCGTAACAGCCGGAGAACGACGCCAACAACCTGAGCTGCCGACATGCCGTCAAGGATGCCGCCAGGGTGCCACCATGGGTCCGTCATGGAAGCCCTGCGCAGGAGCCCCACCACGCGCCACGGCCCCATCACTCTTGTAACTCTTTCCCACCAGCGCTGTGCCGCCTCCACGCGCCTTTAGGTTAGTATGCGCGGATGCCTTACGTCTGTGGATGCCGAGGCTACCCAAATCACGACTGAGGCTGTCCTCAAGGGCCACGGTGCTTTTCATCATGGTTCTTTTTCGTGGCGTCTTTTTTTCCCTCCCCTCTTAACCAGATTGGGTGGTGGGGTTTCGAACTGTGACAGGCGGCCCACTCTCGTTCCGTCCCGCATTCCTCGAACTGTGTAGGTAGTGGACGAGAATTGGAACTGCCAAGCCAAGGCCCATTCAGCTTCTCGTCCGTGTTGACCGCTTCTTCGCGATTCAGAAACTGACAGAATGGACCGGACTACGAATAACTAACCAACTAACGAGCGCAATTCCAGTCGGTCAACCTTCGCTTCGGTCCTACTATGTAATTTATTGGAATAAGACCGGGCAGAGACCGTACCTTCCACGCACCTCTGCAGCTTACGCGATCATTCGTTGCTGTTTCATCTTCTGTGGGAGGTGCGAGGCACTCGCCCCAAGGTGGCAAAAAGCTACCTAGGTATGTACATCTGACCATACCACTGGTACCTCGGTGTCTCTTGACAAAGTGCCATTCTCCCCCCTGACACACCTGCCGTCTTGAAGGCAGTCGGCAACGCACAACAACTCATTATTGTCGATGCCTCGTGGGCATTTTCCTTTGTTCTCCCTTGCATATGGCCGGCTGCACTTGCATGGCAGCTCGCACCACCTGCACGCTGGTGGGTCGTGCAGAGACAGGGTGGTGCAGAGACAAGGTCGTGGGAATCAGAAATCTCGAGGGGTGACTGGCTTGGCGGAGTGATACCCTGTTCCGGGTCTCTGGAGCGAACGACACGACACTGCGCACAGCGGAACGGTATTGGCCTATCAAGGTGGCCCAATGAGACGGGCGTTATGCGGGGTTCTCTCTGGCGACTCGATAAGGCGTCGGGCGCCCACGCGCAGAGGACAGAAGCCAATTCTGTATATCGCTGCGGATCGCAGGTGGATTCGGTGTGTTCTTGATGACGCGACAGTTTCGGGACTGATGTTGCCAAGATGCTTTGTGCAGGGGGGATGTGACAGTGTCCAATCAGGCCTTCTCGCGTTGACCGTACGAGATCTCAACCGAATACTGTGTACCGACGGCCATCAGTGGATGCTGGGAATTGTCTGTCAATGGGTGAGCAGGACCAGGCAATGGTCAGGTTGATACTTGCCAAAGGAACGGAAGGACGAAAGCCGGTGCAACGGCGCCAGGTGGTTTAGCGGCTTACATTCTTAGATTCGCCTACAGGAGATAGGCTGTTGACAGTAGGTACCTATGTAGTAGGCCGCTGCCAAGGCTTTCGGAACTGCCATTCCTAAAGTTACTACAAACACCCTTGGGGTATGAGAATGCCTGGCCCCTGCCAATGCCACAATCCCTGTCCCAGAGAACCCGAGTTCCCATCCCCCCACATCGCCCTCGCGAAGCCCTGTTGTCCATATGGGGTGCTCGGGATAAACATCCAGAAGAAGTACATACCTACATGTACAGTACTAACTTTTTGACCCCTGTAGACACCACCGCTCCCTTTAATTCCTAGGTGAGGGTGCCTTACTTTCCTCGGCTTGCCAAGGAGTTTAGGGCCCCGGTGACCGCGAACCACTTAACGGCTTGCCTGCAGTACGTACTTCTGGCTCAGGTTTCCATCCTTCTCGATGTTTTATTTTAAAGATGGCGCTGCCCCCGCCGAAAGATATCTTCCATTCGACGTTCTTCGCCTTCCTTTCCGTATACAACCTAATGTACAAGCCTTGTGTACACGATCACCTTCTCACATTCTCACTTCGAATTTTCGCCAAGCCTTTATTCTCGCACGGATTCGGCCGCCGAATCGAACAACACAGTTCGCCTTCCTTGGTCTTGCGTTTGCTGCATCCTGGTCAGAGGGTAAACTTACACAATGGCGCCGTCCGTTAACGGTGCGCCGCCTTCGGGCAGTGCCTCAAGGTCAGTCATCTTATTTGGCATTGCCCTCTCATCTTCCTTTATTCCCCCTCATTTTTACATCTCCGACCGCTATTGTTTGTGGGATGGCGCCGAGGGAAAGTTTGAGGCGAGGAGCATACGGTACGACGGGTATGATCAGACCAAACCCTAACCCTCTCGTAGCAGCTCCGGAGCTGGTGTCTTCACCCCCTCGTCTTCCTCCAACAGTCACGCATCGGCCGCCGGCTCAAACAACAGTAACGCATCATCAGGCCAACCCCGCGAGCCTTCATACCAGACGACATCATTCATGGCCCAGCCTGCAACCGAAGATGGCTCGCTGCACGGGCGGCTCGTTGATCAGCCAGGAGTCGAAGCCGACCGCGTCGAGTTCCACACGGCCCGTGCTCAACAAACCGTGGACGAGCTTGGCCGGCGGATCTCGAAATCTTGGTAATGACGGCCGAAACCCTTTCTCGACACTTTTTGACGAATGAAAATCATGGCGTTCATACGATGGGATGCTGTTTCGGAATCGGCATGATAAAAGAGGGTGGACTGAGCATCATTCTTGGGTAATTATTTGCAACATCGCTCACTTTCTGGGCGACACATTCCCGGCGAGGACTTACAAGTATTTTGGTTCCTGACACCAGCGGGCCGCGGGCGGATCCCAAGGGCGGCCGCATGGACGGGTCGTCGAGTTCTGATGACGGACGGGGCACTGTGCGGGAGAAGAGGGTCCCGTCATTTTGGATGTCTGGTGTGGTTGGCTGGCGTTTTTGTTTGAGCAGTGAACCGCCCCACTGCCGGGTGCATGCATCGATCGGTCTGCGAGAAGAGAAAGGCTCACAGAACTTGAAGCTCACTGTAATAGGATGGCGGGGAAGCTACAAAAAAATCTTGCATTCTTGTACATACTTGAATCGAAATCGGAGTTGGAGCAGTTCGAATTGTTTCATGATCGTGATGTGACAGAGATCGACGGCAAGGTTGGTGTCCTGCATGCCCGTTCAGGGTGCCAGGGTGGAGGATACCCTTGCCAATATTCCCCACCAGCCCCGTGGGCGACAAAAACGCCAGACCGCAAAACCGTCCCGCCACCAAACACCACCATATCACCGCAATCCAATAGCCCCTATCCGCTTAAAGAATGCATTAGAATTGGCGGCAAGATGCCGGGGGATCGAATAGCTTTGTTTTTGGAAGAATTGCTATAAAAGACTGGCACAAACTGCCCTCTTTGGTGGTGGTTTGTGGTGGTGAGGATGTTTTTGCTGTGTGGCTTAATTCGTCGCCCACTTGCCAGCCCAGCTGGGCACCAGGGCCAACAAGCAGGCCTGATGACACTGCCAGACCAATGCAAAAAGACAAGCCTCAACAAATTCGCCACTCCTCCAAAGGAAGGTTAATTTCCGCCTTGTTGGCGGTTGCACCTGTTCTGAGACGCTACTAATGCAAGGCAAACAAATCCCGGGGCCACGCAATCCTCCCCCAACCTCGGGAGTACCTGGCTGACCGCCGCTTGTCAAAAAAATGTGTCAGGTGCCGAACGAGACTGAAATCTCTTCAACATCTCGGAGGGGTACGCCGAGGGCTGCGTGCGCACTTCACTGATCCAGCCTGACGGAGGGGACGGCCACTCGCGCTGGATCTTTTGCGGCGTTTCATGCACCGTTTGCAAACTATTCTGGCAGGAATTGACGTCATTTTCTGGCACGGGCGTCGACCGTTTAGGGACGGCGTTCATCTGAATTCAGACGACGGACACGTGCGGAGCTCGGTTACTTCGTACCGCGACTCCCGAAACGAAGCATCCCACCGCTCGCCCCGCACATTGAGCTGAAGAAGTCTCCCATGTCAAATTTCCGGCGGTTCTAATGCAACGGGGCCAGAACCCGGGGTGTACATCGGCGCAACTAACCGAAAAGCGAAATACCGAAGCTCCGCTCCGGGTGGCGATGCACACTAAATAAAACGCCGCGGGGGCTGAGAGCAGATATTTTGTTTGGATTTAGGACCTTGGTCGCCAACCACTGGCTCGGATGAACCGCGCCCTTTCAAGATTGTGCCCCAAGGGACTGTGCGTCATGTGACTCGTCAGCACACCCGCTGCTCACCGAAAGTCACCTGATATGCACGTGACAGGAACGTTGATAGGTTGGGCTTCGGGCCTTTTAAGTTAGGCTCAGCTTGCCCTAGTCCCTGCCGCGCACACCACACCAAATCGCCGTGCCGCAATGTTGCGGAAATGTCGGCGGAACCCTGCGGTCCCGTGTGTGGCAAACATTTGGGGTGTCACCGTCACAAGGCTGTCAGCTCGCTACTGTCTACTAACTCATTGATAAGCAGCCGACTACGGTTGGGCATGACTAAACATTTAAGGTTGTCGGCTTACACAACTCGAGGTACCAGGCTTTTTGATATCCCGTTAGGGAAATGCGGCTGCAACTGTGTGTCACGATGGACGGTGGACCGAAGGGCTGCATCATGCAGGGTGCTCCCGGCCACACGCTTTGAAAG
Source organism: Chaetomium tenue (assembly GCF_020726465.1). Classification (NCBI taxonomy): domain Eukaryota; kingdom Fungi; phylum Ascomycota; class Sordariomycetes; order Sordariales; family Chaetomiaceae; genus Chaetomium; species Chaetomium tenue. The sequence goes on along the minus strand of NW_027117334.1, from coordinate 696,158 downwards.
GCACGTTACAGAATGGAGTTGCCAATTCGTCGTCTACACGTGGACGGATGGATTCCAAATACTATGGGGTACAGACGTACGTATGTCTTCGTATTCATTTTTGCTCCAAATGCTTGCCAGCCACCCAACGGTGTGTCGATAGTCGATGAGAAACGGGCACCTATATTTTTGCCACTCACAGAAGGCAGCAGTACATTCACATCGACACCAGGGCCGACTGGGACCCCCGAGTGATGGCGCGTCAGGCCGACCCTCCATGCTCTCGACTTACTCCAAGGAGCTAGGGCTCCAGAGGCACGGCACAAAGAAAAAAAGAAAAAAAAGAAAGGAAAGAAAGCAAGGGAGAAAGCAACCACCAGTGCGGTGCGGGAAGCGGAGAGCATAGGAACCTCGAGCCCCTTCTAATTACTTCGGTATGGATGCATGTCTAACAATATCTAACCTCCCGAGTCTGTACCCAACATCTCCGACCCCCTTTACACCAACGCGTTCTTATAAAACAGGTTCGACCTCCGATCGCCCGCCTTGCCCGACGCAAATCCCAAAAACAACCGCACCTGGCCCGCCGCCGTCTGGTAGATCGCCATGCCCTCCGGCTCGCGGAACGAGAGCGTCGACCCAGCCCGAGTAATCACCGGCCCCTGAACGACCTTGCCCGTGTTCATATCCACGCTCGCCACCTGCGAGTTGAGCTCCTTGCTAACATCATACGAATCCCCCCACAGGAGATACAGATACTGCCCATACGCCGTGTACCCCTGGAAGTTCTTCCCCTTAGTCTTAGGCAACGGCTGCTTGAAGTCCACCAGCGGCGCGGAGAAATCGCCCTTGGTCGCCTTGGCCAGGTCAAACACGGCGATGCGCTTCCCGCCCGAGGTGTGATACCGCACCACCAGCCGGTTGTTGACCGTGTCCACCGCGCAGGTGTGCTCGGTCCCCGCCTTGACGGGGGTGAACTTCTTCAGGCTGCTGGAGGCCTTGGTGATAGTGGCGCCGTTGACGAACTTGAAGCGGGCCAGGCGCGCGCCGTAGCCGTTGCTGTTGGCGTCGACCTCGGTCCAGAGGTAGGTGGCCGAGCCGTCGCCCTGCGCGCCGAACGACACGCCGTGCCCGAAGCCCTTGAGGTGCATCTGGCCGAGCTTCTTGCCGCTGAAGTCGAGCTGCGTGATGCAGAGGTCGCCCGAGGCGGCGCTGGCGCCGTTGAGGCGTTGCGAGACGAACAGGCGGCGGTTTTTGTTGTCGAAGGCGAAGCCTTGCTGGACGGTGTCGTCGTGCAGCGGCTTGCTGCGGAAGAGGTCGTACGAGGGCTTGGTCAGGTCGAAGCGCTTGGAGGTGGGGACCGCGGCGGAGACGAGGGAGGCGGCCGCGGCCACGAGGGTGGCGAAACTTAGAAGACGCATTGTGTTTGCTTGTTCTGTGGCTTGTAAAGACAGACAGGACAGACTAGAGAAAGAGAGTGGTGGTGGTGTTCCAGTGTTCTTCAGTCTGGTGGAGATTCGAGGTTGATGTATAAGTCTGGGAAATTGCACCCGTACAAATTTAGAATTCGCTTATACCAGATGCGGGACCGGCGCCCTGTGGACGGGTGTAAGCCTCCCTTATTGTTACGCCGGGCCGGCCCATCATCCAGGGATCTGTAGCCCGTTTTGGTAGTTGATTTACCTTGCTTGGCTTCGCTTGGCTTTCTTGGGTGGGGATCGAAGCTCCATGCCGAGGTCCGCTTGATCGACTTCGTAAGAGGAAATAGCTTCGTGGGAATGGTGTTGTTGATTTCCAAATGAGGCAATTGGTGGCGTGCCTCAGGGACGGAGAAGCGGACGAGATGAGCTGTGTGTTCTTTGAATGAAGGTTTGTCAGCTCAACCATGAGTTCAATCTCGCCCAGGCCAGGCCGCCAGGGTGGGAACCGTTGCGCTTGGTACGAATACCAAGCCAACTGCCAGCTGCCCTTTGGTTTGGTTGACATTTCTGGTAAGATAATTCCCTGTGCCTCAGCGCTGGTGGGCACTTGGCATTACTCTTTGTTTGTTTTCTTCCCTCTTGCCTCGCGGTGGTATCCGAATAAGGTTGTTGCTTGTTCCATTGGAGTTCGCCGGAGCGCCCGGTTCAACCGCCGAAATCTCCAAGATGTTGATAAGACGTGTTTCAGGGATAGCCGGCTGCTTCTTTTTGAGAAGTCGTAGTGCATTGGTCTCGTTGCCTTCAGGTCGATCGGTCGAGCCTTTAGGGCAGAAATCCAGTCAGGGGTAGCTGGTGAAAGGTGAAGAATACTTATGTCTTGCTCATGTCCCGTTTTTAAAAGCCGATTGTTGGGAAGGCTAGCCCTTGGAAATATTAACCCCAAATCAGAGACTGAATGGCCGACTCTGCACTATTCTTCTGCAGTGGCCGTAGAGAGAAACTACCAACCTACCCGGTTGAGATTGCGGCACCACCAAGAAGCTAGCACAGCTCGTGGCCTCGAACGATGCCTGCGTTTGCTGCCGCATGAGGGACGACCTTTTGGTTACGAAGAAGCTTTTTGCGAGGGCTTCCACGACTGCATCCTGCCGCGGTATGACATACCTATACCAGGTCTGAGATGGCCAAACCGAGTTGTGATGGCGATCTTCAAAGGGCCGGTTATCTTCGTAGCCATTAACAGGAGGACGGACCTACATATACTTCGTTCGCATGTGTAAGAAGGGACGTCAAAGTACGTAGTACAGATGGGGGCCATTATATGCAGACGGGGAATGGAGGTATGACTGGCTCGTCGATCTCTCACTCGGAACGCAGTGTCATGGGGTCAACACCGGGCTCACCGACATATACCCTGCTGAGGATCGGCAATGGCAAGTTCCTGGCTTCCTAACTTGTCCAGGTGACGAGTTCGGCAATCTGTCGTTGACACAGATCACGGCCAATTCTCTGCCGCACTCATAACCTTTACTAGCATCTCATCTATTTTCCCTTATTATCCCCACAAATTAGGGACTAGACCATACTCTCCACAAAGACAAATAGAGTTTTGGACCCCGCCCAGGTCCTCCGAGGAGATGCACGCGGTGACAGGTTCTAGCCAAAAGCCCCCAATCCTATCCCAATGTTATAGCACGGGGAACACTGCCGCCGCAACAGCCTATAACCGGCAGGGAGCAATGAGGGGACTGTGAATACCGGCAACCCGGTGCATACACGAGCGCCAATCCCGATGGATCTCGGACGCGAGGGGAGCGTGCCGTGACATCACGGCCCCCGCTCGAAGTCGTGTTACACAGCATCCCGGGGATTCCACGCCGGGCTGACCGCATAAATGGGTCATGGGTTGGCTCAGGTTGTGTCTACCTATGGGTTCGCGGGTAATGGGCAGACGGGCAAGCCATAAAGGTGGCTATTAGCAACTCAAGGCACCGTAGCACACCTCACGCTTCAACTCCCACGAGTCCCCCAGCCCCCATCACAGCCAACATACCTAGGCATAGGCTATATCACCACAGCCATCACAACCTGAACACAACCACCACCACCACAATGCACCTCCTCCACCCCCTCACCCTCCTGGCCACCCTCCTTCCCCCAACCCACGCCCTCAAAATCGCCTGCGTCCAACAATGGATCGAACACACCCCCCTCCCCCACGCCGCCACCACCTTCTACACGCCCCAAAACCCATCCGACCCCGCCGTCACCCTCCTCACCGGCGGCGTCGCCAACCTCGCCACCGACCGCACCATCGACCTGGCCGCCAACGCCGAAACCCAAGGCCTCAAAAACTACGTGCAACACCGCAACTACCGCCTGATCGGCATCCTCGTCGAGGTCACCTACCGCCTCGTGGCGCGGCGCGCCTCCGGCATCACCACGCTGGCCGACCTGCGCGGCAAGCGCATCGGCACCATCCCCGGCACGTCGGCGGAGGTGTTTGTGCGGCAGCTGCTGGGCACGGTGGGATTGCAGGCGGGGAGGGATTACACGACCGTGGCGGGGGGTTTGTCGACGTGCATGCGGGCGCCGTGCGCGCAGGGGAGCTTTCCGGCGGAGTTGGTGGCGGGGAGGATGGATGCGTTTGGGGTGTGGGAGACGGCGGTGGAGTTGGGGGTGCAGGCGCTGTTGCATGAGCAGGGGGGGAAGGGGGCGGTGACGTTTAAGAATGCCAGTGTGTATAGGGAGGTGTATAGTTTGTATTCGACGGAGGAGAAGTTGAGGGATCCGGTGGTGAGGGGGAGGATTGTGAGGTTTGTGAGGGCGTTGAATCAGAGTTTTGGGGTGTTTAAGGAGGGGGGGCAGGAGGTGGTGAGTTATGTGGCGGGGAAGGTGGGCGTGGATGAGCCGGTGTTGAGGAATGTGTGGGAGGATCATGTCTGGGGGCCGGGGAATTTGGGGACGGGGTTGCTGGATTATTTGCAGCAGGAGGACCAGTATCTGGCCAAGGTGGACAACCGGAAGGCGTTGACGAGGGCGGAGCTGGAGAAGTTTGTGGATACGAGTGTGTATGAGGAGGCTATGCAGGGGTAGTCTCTGGTTTTGTTCTTCGTAAGACCAATCTGAGCACACGAGAGTTCCTTTTTCGTTCGCAATCCTAAGCTAGGGTATGCTAAGGGGGCTTGAGGCGCGAGCTGGATAGAAAAGCCCACGGACAAGTCATATGTTGCAGTATGGCAGTTACTCGCCGCCATCTGACAGTACCAGACTTGAACGCTGCAGATGTTATTGGGAGGTAGCACTTGTGAAAGTGCCCAACAAATCGCCGATTGGGCATTCGAGAAAGAACCACCCGGGCTCATGTCAAGAGGATAAGCTTCCTCGAATCATAAACCTGTGTGTTACACTGCATATGCTGTCGCTGGTGGGATTGGGTGCCATATTTCTAAGCATTATTGTAACCCGGCATTGCCCATTGGTACAGCAAGTGCGGGGATTGCGGCAGAAGACGAGCATCTTGGAGGAGCCGAAAAAAGAACAAACAGGGGAAGAGCGTAAGCCCACATCTTTGTAGCTTGACGGTCAAAAAGACACGGGGCTGGAATTGCATTTCTCTCGCGCATACGATGGCATCCCTCCCCAACTCCTTCGACAGCCCGGCTGACCCCCAGCCAGCCCAGGAAGGACCGCAGACCCCTCAAAACTCGAGCCTGTCCAGACGAAGCGCGGAAGGCATCGCTGCCATCTCCCCGAGCCTCTACTTTGATGAGAGCCAAGGCGTATACTGCAGCTACAACGGGTACAATCGCTTTGACCCCGTAAACAAGGCCTTCATCAAGTTCGACCCCAACAGCCCAACTCCTTCCGCCGTTGCTTTTGGGATAGTCCAGGCCAACTTCGCACGCGGCCGAAATCTCCGGCTAAAGGCCAAGTCCGACGTCTTGAGAAACGATGGGTTCACTGCCATAATGGAGACCTGGGGGGGTGGCCAGTCGCAGGTAGTTTCGGCGGGAATCATGTGGCTCACACTCGGAACACCAGAGATGGCTGGGTTCCAGACGGGGGTGGTCGACACCAATATGGAACACTCGCCGCGAGAGTGCTTACCCACCCCGACTGAAATGGAGGTGAAGTTCCCGACTGCCTTCTCGGCAGCTCCCGAGGTTGTCCTCTGGATCAGGGGTTTCCATATTGGCCAGTCCGTGAGTGGCAGTGAGGACTGGAGCTTGCATGTCTCGGCCGAAAATGTCAGCAGCGACGGTTTCTGCCTGACCATCTCAAGGGAAGACAGTTCCAAGCTCTACCGAGCCATCGTCACCTGGGTCGCTTTCCCGAAGGATAGGGCGAACGTTTTTCACGGTATCGAGAGCGGCACCAAGGATGACATCTGCCAGTGGGAGACTCAGTATAATCAAAGGAATGGTTTCACGCGCCTCGTCAACCTCCAATGCCAGAGAGAAAAGCAGGGGTGCACAGCGTCGGAGTTCAGAGTGTATTTTGGGATTACATCGTTCCACTTCAAGGGTGATGCTAGTGTCCAATTTCAAGTCGAGGTGGAAAAGCTTGATGTGGAAGACGAGGAGAGTCGGCAGAATAGGTTTCACGTACATGTGGGAGCGTGGCACAGCAGTCATATGCTCAAAGCGAGCGCCTCTTGGCTGGCGGTCTACCGCCCGTGAAGCCGCAGGGGCTGGTATTGAATGCATCATGCTAGATACTCGGCTACTCACTCATAGTGGGACAGCCCGTTCTTGCGCAAAAACTTTTCCAAGAGATCAGCAGCCTTGTCGTTGTGCATATCCGCAAAGGCAATGTGCGTGGTCCCCTTCCAACCCAGATCCTCTCCCAACTTGATGACCTGAGCGTTGCCACCATACTTGTTGATCAGCGCCGCCGCCTGCCTCGACTGGTTGAGGAATGAGTAGCTCTCGTCCCGGTGATCCCCCCACAAGAATTGAATAGCCGGTATCTTCGCCAGCTTCTTGAAATCCTCAAGCGGAACCACATACGGGCCGAAGGGGTTGAGCCCGGGCCCCGGCTCGACGCCAGCATTGTCGGGGAAGATGTACCCATAGCCCTCATAGCACACGATACCCTTGATATTCGTCGTGTTGCTCTTGACGGCCGTCATCTGGGCGCGCAGCCCACTCGCCGAGTTCCCCAAGTAAACAATACTCTTTCCGAGCTTGCCCGAATCGGCCGCAATCGCCGCCGCATCCGTCTCGAGATGGATGTTCGCCGCCGTGTCATACTCGACATACCGCGAACTCGTAGCCTGCTGCCAGGCATACTCGTTCTCGGTCGGGAACTGCACGTCGGGCCACCACTCCGGGTAGCGGGGGCCAAAGTTCCACGCCGCAAAGTTGCCCTGGTCGCGGTAGTCGGGGGCGTAGTAGGTGGCGTTGCAGGCCCAGTTGGCGCGGCCGACGCGCGGGCCGTCCCACAGGAAGACGGGGTAGTCACGGCGCAGGAACTTGTCCTTGAAGCCCTCGCCGCCGTCCCAGCGGTTCTGGAAGCTCTGCGTGCTGGAGCTGTGCCACATGACGATGCTCGTCTTGCGCGGCCGCCAGGGGGTGAAGTACTCCATGTACCCGTGGTCGCATGAGAGCGTCATGTTGGGGTTCAGCGGGTTCGGGATGATCTTGCCGCCGATGGTGAAGCCCCCGGACTGCCGGAGCATGATGGGCTTGTCTGGGCCCCGGTGTCCGGCATCTTCGGTACTGGCCTGGCTTGCTAGGGCTGCGAGGACGAGCCCCACGAGGTGGCGTGAATTGGTATTTCCCAACATGGTTTTGGACTCGGTGGTGTGGTAGGCGTGTTGGTGTGGGAATACAGCGAATGATCAGAGCGACTGCCGGGGCGACTTGGCACTACAATCTTCGCAGCCAGTCCGGAAGGGACTTTATATCAACTGCCAGCCATGCTCATCCCGTTTTATGTAACGCCAACCACCGTGGTCGGGTGAGACCAGACATTTGCCGGTCCGCCTAAAGCATGGGATAGGTGAAGCCGAGAGTTGGCGGGCGGGATGTGAGGTACCTACGCGGGGAACTTGTTAAATTTAGTGGCTTACTCTCGTGTCACGGCATATGCAGGCAATCTCTCAAGGAAACGGGCAGTGGTAGTGCCGTAGCTGTCCAAATGCGGGGGATGCTGACGCAGTAGCACTATTGGTTCCTAATCTAGCACTATGAAGTATTAAGTTCTCGAGATGAACTATAATCTCCGCTTAAGTCGGGTACCTGACTCGCAGACGGGCCGACAACCCCTCTCCCGCTTGACACTCGCATCCCAATTCCGTGCTACGGGATCCGCCGCCCCTCCGCGTCTGTGTTGGTGGGAATGTAGAATGCCATGTTGGAGTAGTAGGCGGATAATAGACCTGCGCCATCGAGCAATGTTGGACAAGGCGGGTAAATGGGCGAGGGTGTCGCCATGCATGAGATCGCGTCTAGTAACAAAAGCGCGAAGTCGAAGGTGAATGCAGCGTTGCAATCCATGAGATCACTGCTCAGTGTTACTATTTGTTACCGACAAAAGAGAGAAACCTATGCGTAGGCGATTGCTTTAGATTGAGATGATAGACCAAAGCTCGAGTGATAGCAGTGTACCTATACAGATAACATTCATGCCTTTAAAAAAGAATAGCTCTTCCTCGGGGCTTAGAGATGCGGGAGTAGCGGCACCATCCCTTCGGGCGCCGCAAAATGGCTGGTGGCCGATGGCTGATGGCTGATGGCTGATGGCTGATGGCTGATGGCTGATGGCTGATGGCTGATGGCTGATGGCTGATGGCTGATGGCTGATGGCTGATGGCTGATGGCTGATGGCTGATGGCTGATGGCTGATGGCTGATGGCCGACGGCTTGCCGACTCAAACATTAGATCGCTTGACACGCTTCTTTCCGGGGCTCAGGGGAGTGGTGGGTTGCAAATACCAAGCAGAAATACCCGTGGTTTCCGAGGATGGGGCCAGTCGTGAGAAACAACAGGAAGGAGTATTGGCATGTGGTAAAGAGATCTCGTTCTGTTAGCCCAGTAAATATTTCTTTATGTTTACCTATAGGTAGGTCATGAATCAGGCTAGGGTGCCATACATACCTATCGCCCCACAAACGGCCCCTTTTCGCCGCTCAGCTCGACACAAGGAAAAGGGAACGACGGGCGCTCCCAAATGACCCAATTGCCGATAGCCAACACTTCATCGGGATGCTCATGCGTATCTAGAATATGTATACAAGCCCCAGCCTTGCTGTACCCTGCATCTCAGATCGCCGCCTCTTTCCCGGTCGATTGGGGCCTAGGCTTTCTTCAACCAGCCTCATCTAGTACATCAATCTGAGGGGCCCAGTCCGTAGCCGCCCAGAACCCGAAGCAGATCTTCATCCTGCCGCAAGAAGGTTACTTGCCAGTGAAGCGCATTACTGGGAGAAGATACCTCGATGGGAAGATATCACGGTGGAAAGTTTGTCAATCACAAATGGCAGGTAGGTAGACCTCGCGTTGGAACGACGATCGTGCTGCAGCATTTCAACATCATACGCCCGAGGAATAGATGACGAATACAGTCCAGGGAGCCTCTGCTTTCTCGGCTTCCTCTCGTCGGGTTTGCCGGTCGCAATACCGCCGCAGAGAGAGACGCGGAAACCGGGCTTCGAATCACAGACGCAGCCACACGTGAGGAATCTTTTACACAAGTGGTGGGGGGGATCAAGAGGGCTCCCACGGCTATCCGCTTGTCGCCTCACATCCTCAGTGTGGCAGACTAGTCGGACCCATTGAACAACCCCATCAGACGGCAGTCCTTGTCAGTTTATTGTGCCGATGAACATTGGTGGCTTGATGGCGGTGCTTCGTCCAATGCACGAAGGCAAATACTCACCCGTCGGCGGGTTAATCCACCGATGCCCCGACCGCGCCCTGTTTCTCGGTTCATGGTCATTTCTTCCGTTCGGAGACTCGCCAATAATGACCCTGCCCGCTAGCGACATCCATCTGCCGTCTACTGCCGTTCCTGCTCCCGGTCTTACGCGGTAGACACGGAGACTGAGTCCGTCAACAAGAAATTCATCCCGCGCCCAAAGAAATGGGCGCAGCGGCTCGACCGCATCAAAAAGACGACGTCGCGCCGAGACATCGGCATATCGGGCGGCGGCACGCACCCGCTCGAGCCGGAGCAAGTGCAGGACACCGGCGACCGGCTGCGAGAAATGACGCACACACGACACTTCCGGTCCCCGTACAAGCGGCTGGGCGTGTCACCGAGCCGGCGGATCGACCCGGAGAATGGGCGGGCGGACGGAGACGAGTGATCAGGCTGGATCGGGGCGTGCAGCAGGCCGGCAAGCACATGCACATCAAGTCGCCGCGGCGAAATCGCGTGGGTGACGCGGCGGGGCGCGCATAGGTTGTGCGAGGTGGGCATGATCACCCGGAACTAGCTGGTGCTGCTGGACGAGGTCGATAACTGGACGTTCGACGCCATGTCAGAGCTGGTCCATGCCCTTGGCGTCTCTCAACTTCCCGGACCTGCCAACCCGAGGACGGCAAGTGGCTGATTCGGTTGGTGGAGAGCTACAGCGAGCGGATCAGGCTGACGACGTTTACGGCGCCCGGCTTGAGGGCGAGGTGGCGGCGATGCAGTATTGAGATCCGCTGTGGCCGCTGGGAGGGGGCGAGGCGGGAGGTGTTGGGGAAGTGTAGGAAAGGGTGGGTGGTTCTTGGTGGGCGGAGTTGTTGTTGTTTGTTGTTATTTTTGGGGGTGGTCTCAGGGTGTTGCCTGGCGAGTCGCGAGGTGGTTTGAGATGGCTCGCGGTGAGGATGGGCGTTCGGTTGGTTGACTTTGTTCTGGCAATAACCAGGCGGCGAGAATGCATATTGCAAGCGACGCTGAGATGGTCGCGCCAAAAATGACAAAACTGGTTTAATCCAGTGTTCGACCATGCCCTCGGTCGAGAGTGTTTCAAAAACGTAAATGTCTCGGTGGCGGCGACTCTGGATGGATGAGTCGAAGAAAAGGATGCATGTGCGTGCCGAAAATGGCACAGCCGCTGCGTCCTTTTTCTTCTACTCTTCATACATAAAGAGTCGGCGCCGATGGATTTTCGTTTTTGAAACACTCTCGACCGAAGGCACGGTCGAGCACTGGGGGCACGTCGAGGTTTTTAAATGAAATCTGCCTGCTTGCTAGGAGGCAAATGAAGGCAGCCGAAATGAAGGTACCCGTACCTTACTTTGTAAAGGCGGGGAAGAGGGGAAATGCCAGCCTTAAATCCGCGAACCATGCGAACCACGAGCCGCACACTCAGCCGCAGACTGCTCGGTGGTCGGGGCCTCCCTCGTGTGTGTGTGTGTCCTTCAGGCTCTGCGGACCATAATTCTGTTGTTATGGAACCGTCTTTGATGAAGGCGGCTTCGATCCGCGTCTTCCTTGGGAGGCCAATCCACCCGCGGCCAGCCTCGAGTCCTCGACAATGAAGTTTCGGGTACACAATTTACGTTGGGTTGCCTCAAGGAGCTGAATGGCGGGGGTCCCTCCGACCCTGTGAAAGAGGCTCTGCAGCCCCACAGGTAGTCCGCGGCCCGTTGCAAGGCAATGTGGCAAGTGCTCTCTCCCCACTGCGAAAATACCAAATCTGATCCTCATTGGCCGCGTCCCTGAACAGTCAAGTTCCTATATAGTTATGGGACTGCCCGGCCCAATATCGACGACTCATACTCGAGAATCCAGGATCTCGTCCTCTCATCCATTGCTACCCTGTATCAAACCATTTTGCAACGGCGACATCGTATCTCCCGACCGCGGAAGAAGCAGGTGCTCGGTAGCACTTAGGACGAATCCAAGATGACGCCCAGCCTTGACTCCAAAACTCGCACCGCCTCGCACACGTCAGTACCAGAGATTCCATCGAATTTTACCAAGCTTGAATGAAGGCCGTGGTCACAAAAAATGCGCCATCTTCCCCACTAACCCTCAGTCATCTCTTTCGGACAGGCCCTCATCCTTGACAAGCAACACAGGCCCGCCACCTTCCACTCTTACACTCGGGCGCTCGGACGAAGCGGGCTCTGGCACTTGCCCAACAGTAAACACCAACAGCTTAGACCGTTTCCTCCAACAAACCCAATATGACGACGGCACCCTGTACGGCCGGGTATTGGGTCGTGGCTTATACGACCCTCTCCCTGGCGCCTATATTTCGACTTACGAGGCTAGAGCTGCCGTCGCCATCGCAGCTTGTAATGCAGCGTTGTCCCCCTGCCTTGATTAAAGCCCGTCCCAATTTTGAGCATTCCAAGAAGAAACAACCAATCACAATCTTGCACATCATCCAGGGGCAGCACCAATCCTTGAGCTTTCACAGTGCGAAGATTGCAAGGCGGACTCGGCAGACTCGAGTTGTGCCACCCCGTGCACTGTCCTGCTCGCTTCGTTGGCCAATCAAAGCCTAACCTCAGCAAGCCCACTTCTCTCCTCATCGCTGCCCCGTCACCAATCAGAGGCACGAGGGTACCGTACCCGACCCGACGACCACGACCCCGCACCGTGTGGGGATTCAATTCGGACGGCCTCTGAGCACCACCTCAGCTGGAACTGCCTGAGGCGGAGGCTTGAGGCGGTGGCTTGAGATGTCGGCGGGGAATAGCCTACGGGGATCGCAGATAACGAGGTTGCGGAGGGCTCTCTATTTCTCTTTTTCTCTGGACACTATCTGATGTTGAATGGAATTATTTTTTTCCGGATGAATAGACAAGACGGTAGATTTCGAATTCAAGGGGCTAGGCGTTGAAGGAGTTCCGGGTTGTCTCTTTTTCCCTAAACTAAAAGGTAAAAAAAAAGATAAAAATAAAAAAATAAAAAAAAGAGGAGCTTGTCTCTTCGACCAGACCATCCGCCCCTCTGCTCCGATAATTACAAGTGCGAGGTGTGACGAACCTGTCCAGCATCCTATCCTGTTAGGGTTCAGCTTCGGTCGAAGGTAACCTCTCGAGGATGCTTAGGTTCGGTGCAGCCAAAGGGTGTACAACAATAGACTTGTCTCAACAGTAGGCTCTCGAGCTTGTAGCGAACTGTAGTTGTAATTGCTAACTGGAGAACTCCCAGAGCTCTCCAGTACTTGGCTATATATCTATCTGATTTCCTGGGTGCTCAGTCTGCTCCATTGCTGAGCACACTGAGTACGCTGCTCACCCTGCTCAGTCGCTGAGCATACTGATCACACTGCTTACCTTGCCCAGTTGCTGAGCACACTGAGCACGCTGCTCACCCTGCTCAGTCGCTGAGCACACTGAGCACACTCAGCACGCTGCTCGGCACGCCGAGCATCTGCTGATTGGCCGTGTCAGTGATTGGGTGGGGCGTCCGGCACAGTGGTCGTGACACGAGGCGAAGGCCGGCTGCTGGTTCCTGCAGTGTTGACACCGAGGACTCTCAGGAGCCAATCAATTTCCTCGGCGTGTCGGTGTCGGTGGAATTCGTCCCGTTCGGCGGGCTCGGGTAACTAGGTGGCTCGCCAATGGGAGCTGCATTTGTGACATAGCCACCCACGCCCATGTAGCAGACTTGACTCGAGCGAAGTATTTGGGGTTTATGGAAGCTATCAGGTATAAATATCCAAGAATATGAAGCCTTTAGTCCCATAGCCAGCCAGCTTCGCGTTCTAATTTCATCCAACTTGTTTCGTTATCCCCTCCTTACCATTCAGCCTTCCTTTCTCACTTTAAGATGTCGAACCCTCACCCCAAGACTCCCATCCTTCGCAAGCAAGACCTGTTAGTTCTCTCCATCCAGGTTAAAGCCGGTACCTCGTACCTACGGTACGGTCACAGAGCCAAGCGATCATTTTCGCTAATTTCCCATTATCTTTCACATATAGATCTCCTTCTACAACAACCAACACAGGCTCGCCAGCCTCCACCATCACCCACCCCTCACGTTCTACCATCGTCACCACATCGAGCGCCAACCTCGACCGCTTCCTCCAACAAGCCGAGCACGACGACGGCACGCTGCACGGCCGCACGTCGAACCACACATACCGCCCCCTCCCAGACACCCATATCCCGTCTTACGAGGCCAGGGCCGCCGCCGCCATTGCAGCTTGCGATGCGGTGCTAGGCCGTCACTTCTCGTGAGGGCCCCCTTCCCAATCGGGAAGTGTCACGAGTCCATGGCCAATCATAACTGTGCACACAACATTCGCTGGCGGATGGGGTCGGACCGGTCCCGTCGGCTCCACCAAGGGTTGGTCAGTGGGGTCGTTGGCCGATTTCGTCCGACGTTTCAGCATCTGGGTTGCGGCTGTCTCGTGCATGTATGTAAGTACATACAGACAGGAGAGCCGGCGTGCTGGCGTATCCCCGCTGCATGGTCGCACTCTTGGAAATGTGGTGTCAGCTTGCAACATGTGCAATCCGGGTGGCGTGGAAGCACAGCAATGTGCAGGTCTTGGGTCCACGGATGGCAATTTGATGTCTTGAACTGTTGAAAGTTGGGGGTCGGGAATCTCAGGGTTTGGGGGCCGGAAGTTACATAGTAAAGATGGTGGAAGGGCTCAATGCCGACTTGGCAAGGCATCCGACAGGGTTACGCACAGGGTTCTCACAGCCAAGCCAGCCAAGCTAGCTACAATAAACAAACTCAAACCACCAGTAAAGTCTGTAATTTATTGAATCGCTTCCAGGTACCCCCTACCCAGCGAACGCCAATTAGGGCAGGAGTGACCCTGGCACCTGGGTGGAGGTATCTGAATTCCGGGCAACTCGTCTTCTACAGCCAAGGTTCATAGAGACCCATATCATTTCATTCCATGAGCCACAACTTGGTGCAAAATATAAAAAGGTTGATTCTGCTCTGTTCTCATTGAGCTGTTCTTTCTTCCTTTGTTCCACAACCGGGAGCCTCAATTGTGGGTCGGTTTTTAAAAGTACACAGTATTGCATTGTTTCTCAAACCAAGGTTGGGGAATAAAGGTTTGTGGCATCCTTCTTCCCTTTTAAATCATTCTAGTCGCTCACTTATCATCCTCCATCATCTCCATCATCACCATCATTCTTGTAACCTTGCATAGACTACATGCAACAACGCCATGGCCGCACGCGACTTCCCCAGGTTTATGGAGCTGCCGGCGGAGCTACGACTGCAGATCTGGTCGCACTGCCTCCCCGGTCCGCGCGTGGTCGAGATGGATTTCGCCCTGTCTGACCACCAGCTCACCGTCCCGAACGGCTGTCACCGAGAGCTCTGGTTGTCGCATGCGGGCCACTACCCTGTCATGTCCCGCGTCTGCCACGAGGCGCGCAGCGTGGCCCTGGAGCGCTGCCAATACGCGACCAACGGCACCCAGGGCCCGCACTATTCGCCGATGGACCCGCTCTTGGACGCGCCGCCCGTCCGCCTCCGCAAGGGCTTCGACATTCTGCATCTCAATTGGCATTACGGCTACAGGAGCTACGTCGGCGAGTCCCGGCCCCCTAAACATCTCTGGAACACTTTCGAGTGGCTAGCTGGTCAAGCCGCCGCCGTGTCCGTCAGCGCCGATTTGTTGCTCCCGTTTGAGCCAGAGCGGCTCTACGCGAGTCCCTATACCACGTCTATGTATGGGAGGGATACGAAGCGGTTCGACCCACACCGTCTCCACTACGTAGTTTTGGCTAACGTTGAGATTCATATCACGGCCAAGGAGGCCGTCCAGGCTGGTGTGTTTGGTGACCTGGGCGAGGAACCTATCCAGCTAGTTGACCCCAGGGACACGGCGGCAATCACCAAGTACCGCGATGTGTGGAAACGTCACCAGCCCGAGCCGCCGTTTGCCGAGGAGCGGGATGTGGCCGAGTTCTTCGCCGCCGCCATCGAGGGTGCTGCAGACTACTGCGCACGCGTAGAAAAATGGCGCCAAAACATGGAAAAGGTGTGGTTGTTACACAAGTGCCACGAGTTCAACACCCCGCAGGAGGTTTGTGAAGAGATTTGGCCACACCGGTGGGAGGATGGGAATGTCCATTTTCTTCCTGCTCCCGGCTCGGTTCGCAACTGGGATGGTAAAGCGCTTCAGTTCGCGAGGGAGCACCCGTGGGTCCAGACCCAACTGGCGCTGATGCCGCGCTTTGAGCCGGCCATCATGTTCCGCCACTGCGTCGGCTGGTGTGGTCCGAGAGGCTCTGCGAATAGGTCGCAAGCCTTACGTTACAAGGCGGGGGTGACGCCCCTGGATCATATCAGGGGCGCGCAAAGGGACATCGTGATCTGGCGTGCTAAACAGAGAGGCGAAATCGACTGCCGCCCGTACCCGCACAATGATCCCGTGTAGTTTACGGCGTCTAGAGCTCGGCGGACTTCGGTGTTGGCTTTTTTTTTTTTTTTTTTTTACATATAATAGTAGTAGAGTATTCAAGTTTCGTGGATTATTCGAGTTTCCTTCACCGTTTAACGTGCTCTGTTCCCAAAGGTTTTGAAGCGCTACCCGTGCCACGCCCCACTTCACTTGGGTTTGCAAACGAATAAAGCCTTTGCGTACCACAAGTGAAGTGGGGTTCGTTGACGTTCACCGAGTGGATTGGCAGTGTGGGTCGGTATGTTGATGCGACCAATCGAGAGGACACAAACAGCTGGCTGGGTCTTCCAGAATAGGTAACCGGTCTGGAGTTCGACGAGATGGGAATTGTGCTTTCCTCACATATAATAAACAGCCGATCTACCCAGGTAGCCATGCCTTCGATTTTGTTTCCCAACTTTCGATTCCGTCTCATTCCAGTATCTAATTGTCTTTGTTGGCACCGCCCTATAGTCCAAATCCCCTTCCATCCTACCGAGTACTCCAGGGAATCTCAATTATCTCATTATCTCATAATTCTCATTCTCTGCAGGCTTCGTCATGTCGGAACCAAACCCGCCGCTTGGCTCCCGTCGTGGAGATTGGTGAGCCGTGCCCTAGATATCCCAATCCCTAAGGCTGCTGTCACGTCTCCCAAGTTCTTGGTCTTTTGTCTTCAGTTACAACTTGCTCGTCTCTCTTGTTTCTTGTTGCTAATAATCACCTTGGCGGCTTGGCCTTAGCACCGTGTCGTCTTCGGCGTCAACCACATTTGTGGGCTCGATTCATTCCTGCTCCAGCTCCGTTTCCAGCCACAGCGACACCGCTGCTTACACTTACAACATCGACCGCTTCGGCAAACAAGACAACTTCAACGCTAGCACCATCTACGACCGGATCCCAACGAATCCATCTGACCCTCACCCGACCGCCCGCATACATTTCTATACAACCAGAGCAGCCAGCGCTATCGAGGCCTTCAACGCTGGCTTTGGTGCCAGCCCTCAGCGCTAAGCGGTCCATTTGTGACGCTTGCACACCGATGTGGGGATTGCATTTGCGTGGGATTCCCAGGCCAGACCATGGCCAGCACTGTTACCAGACTAGTTACTTCCATCGCCGAGCTCGACCCACAGCACATCACCTTAACGTGGCCAACATTGGGACTGCCTTCATAAGGCTACCCTTCAATGGTTCACCGTAGGACTCGGGATTTCTCCTATATTTTCTTGGCAGCCTTTCTATCTTTTCAATTTCCTTCCGGACACTATTTACCCCTTACATTTTCAACATTCATGTCTAGATCGCGATGCCTTTCATTCACGGTCGTCCGTCCTTCAGGCCCAGCATCATGTCCCAACCTGCTTCATGGTATTTTCCTTCATAAACCGATATGGACTTGGCGGTCTTTTCGTGGTCCCTGGCCCGATGCGTATATGTATGGTTCCATTTTTAGGTATGTCTCACCGCCTGCCTTCCGGGCCTACGGCTCAACTAACCGTCGATCCAGATGAGGATGACTCAAACGGTGATCCGGAAACTGAGCAATTGTTGGGTATCTTTTCCTCTTTGGTCACATTGTTGTTTGTCGCTTGTCATCTGCCAGAAAAATATATTCAATTCTGGCAAGTCTATCTACCTACGTGCACTGCCTTCCCGAAGTTCCTCCCATCCCGCCGCCCATCTCCTCCAACTGATATCTGCAACCCACTCCCGTTGACCTGATGTGCCTGCTCGACTCCCCTTATGTTCCTTCTCCGTTTGCGTTCGTATTCGTAGGCCTCACAAGTGAGGTTTGTCAGGTGTGTGAGGGGCTGAGCCGCGCGATGTCTATTCCCGAGAGGCCAACGTTAAGACAATGTTTCAATTCTTGTATGGGAGCAGGGCTACCAACATACGCGGCTAATACAGCCTCATGCCCTGAGCGTACTTCGAAGGGGAATGGCCGTCGATGTTGTAGCACTGGTGGGAATGGAAGTAGTCTCCATCGTAAGAGTACGTGTCGTACAGGAAGGTGTCGGTCGTGCATCCCGGCTCGCTATAGAACGCAATCCTCTGCCCGTTCTTCTTCCCCCATCCATGCTCCTTGTAGGACTGGAATCGCTGGGTCGAGGGATCGCAGGCTGCGTTGTGATCGACCGAGACATCCTGCTCCGTGCCGGTGCAGTCACGGCCACTGTAGGTCAAGACTTTGACGGCAAGGCTGCCCTGGATGAAGGCGGCGGCGGCGATGGCGATGAGCTTGGAGAACTGCATTTTCAGAGATGTTGGGAATACCAAGTCAGAATGTGAGAAGTGATTCGAATGATGTTGGGAACTGGAACTGTTTGGCTTTGGTGGTGAAGGAAGACTGTTGACTGAGATGAGGACGTTGGTTTATATAGCTAGAGTCGAGGCATGATCTACAAGCATCTACGTGCGTATGTGCATGCATCCTGTCATCAGAGCCTATTCGATCTTCGGAGCGTATTCGGCTTCTGAGCGTATACAGTCTTCAGAGGACGTGTTCAGCTTGGGGATCTACTTGGTGTGTTCAATTTTAGGAAGAGCTCCATCTTGTGATTCGCCAAGCGCCGACGATCTTTGTAGTGTCTCTCACTTTTTAATGCCGAGGAGCCTATCATCTCTTACAGCGTATTGATCCTTGCAGTATAATCACACTCAGCTTATTCGTCCTACGGTGTATCAATCCTTGGGAGCATGTTCACAGCTTGCAAAGCCCCTTCCAAGGTGAAATTCTTGTCAGGAGGCGGCTGTGTATGGGCTGGTACCTTGAGCACTCAAACTCGAGATCCACTCCACGTCCTGCATCAACCCGGGCTTTACCGCGGTGGCCTTCTTGTCGCCTTCCATTGCGTCTTTTGCCAGTGTATTGTCTAGAGTTGCGGTGTACACATCGTCGACGAAGCGCTTAACCGTTTTCCGTATCGAAAACATGGGCGGCTCTGGGGTATCGCCTGACATCGGTGCCGGCTTCCTTATACAGAGATCTTCTTCAGGACATGCACATCCCTCGTCTTTCCCGTCTCGGACATCTCCTTTTGTTCTTCGTGCAACCGCTCTGGAGTCACCCTGCAGTGAGCCTCATCCTTACGGCGAAAAAATCACCCTTTAGGGCGGCGCTAGGCAATCCGTCGGCCCCGGACCTGGCTCCTTTCCTTAAAAGACCACCTCTCCATCTCCTCTTCATTGACCGCAATAGAGGTGACCAAAGAGTTATTCACCTACAGCCACCACAACGCTGGGGGGAGGCGCGGGCTCGAACACTTCGCAACTTGCTCACATCTGACGGCCAAGGCTGCTCGTATAGAAATGGTTGACCTTTGCCAGAACGAGACAAGAACAGGCTAGGCAAGGGCTGAGCCGCTGACATGGTGTCCATCACAAATGAGACTCGCTCTTCACACCGGCCTCCCAGACATTACATCTCCTTATATACTACCCTCTTTACCTTCACAAACCGCCCATTCTATCCCGTCCCCCTTTCCTAGGTACATAACAACCCCCTACATCAAACACTATCCAAACCCCCTCCCCCTCCCCAACTTCAAGACAAAAAACACACAAACCCCCATGGAAATCACCCCTTCAACACCCCCCTCCCCACATCCCCCACCCTCGCCAACTCCAACACCAACCGCCACAAAAACAACCTCACATCCACCTCCCTGACCCCCTTCCCAATCCACTCCCCTCCCCCCTCCCCAATCCCCCTCGCCACCCCCCCCCCCCTCTCCGTCCCCAAAAACCACCCCACCACCTCCGCCACCTCCCCCATCCCCCCACTAACCGGCACGTAATGCACCCACGCCCTCAACCTCTCATCATGCCACTCCCTTAACACCGTCTGCTTGAGCACGGCCGTGCGCGAGGCGAGGAGCTTGAGGTACCGCCCGGAGATGCCGTTGCCGTCGAGGTCGAAGGCGAGTTTGTGCGCGAGGGCGGCGTCGCGCGGTTGCCAGGGTAGGGTGCGGAAGTGGGCGCGTTGTTGGCGGCAGGGGAGGGGGTGGGTGCATTGGAAGAGGCGGGTGGGGGCGGTGAGGTAGTGGCGGGGGTTGAGGAAGTTTGACTTGGAGGTGGTGAGTTGGTGGGTGGGGGTTTGGTGGAGGTAGGTGTGTTGTTGGTGTGGTTGGTCGTTGTTGTTGGGGGGGAGGTTTTGGGTGAGGGAGAGGAAGCGTTGTCGGTGGAAGCCGCGCCAGTCGTGGGTGGAGGAGGCTACCGCGCCGGTGGTGGAGCCTGTCCAGTAGAGCTGGTTGGATTTGGACTCCCAGGGGAGGTCGGCGGCGGGGTCGTAGAGGAATTCAGGCTCGACGATGTAGGCTGGGGAGGGGATCAGGATATCTGACATGGTGGAGGGCGCGCCGGTCGAGAGGACGGGGACGAGGCCCTCGATGAGCTTGAAGGAGGGTGGGGCTTGGAAGAGGCCGTGCGTGTAGGCGTATTCGGGGTGCTTGCAGAGGTCGAGGGTCGTGGTGCGGTTGGTGACGAAGGGGAGACCGAGGGCCTCGAGGGGGCTGTCGCGGGCCTTTTGCGGCGGAGTGGTGCAGAATTTGGTGACTTCGTCCCAGGTTGGTTTCTCTGAGAGGTCGGTTACCGAAAAGGGTATTTTGTTCGAGGCTCCTGGCGCCATCACCACCCTCGGCTCGTCGAGGTGGTTCACCAAAAACTTGGCGTCAGGGAGCACCCCCTTGAGGTCACCCAACAACTTGTTGAACATGTCCGTGGTGTGTCTGTCAGAAGACCGTGTCGGGTGCTCGCAGCTGGTCTCGGCGGTGGCACCCGAGAAGGAGCAAAGCCATAGGTCGATGTCTGGCGTCTTGTGGGCGTCGTGCATAATCTGTACCACCTCCCCGCCGCTGACTCTCCAAAACGGCGAAACGGATTCGTAAATCATATCGAATTCGTCGATGATGGGCGATTCATTATCCACCGCATACTGGTACCATTCTTTGAATCCCGGTGGCGGCTCTACCCCGTACCGGCGTTTATATTCGTCGACAGCCGCTGTGTACGTCTTGGATTGCCGCTCCAGCATTTGTTCAAAGTCGGCCTTGGCGGTACGCACCAGGACCTCGATCGGATGCTCCGCAGAATGCAGTGCTGATAAGTTCGCTTGTTGAATAGCGACGATGCTGGCCAAGTACGGGACAAGAGAGAGGAGGAGCAGCGCCCACAAAGCCCACCTGCCCTTCGATTGTTTGGGAAGCATGAAGATGATCTGGGCGAGGACGAGAAGCGAGGCTATGACTGGTGACACAGCTTCTAGCTCTGACCTCTGGATCCAGGGGTCGCGGCTGGCTACCAAACCGAACGTCCCGATCGCGGTAACGGTGCACCACGAGGTGTGACGGGCCTGCGGGGTGTGAGTACATACGTAGGGCTGCATGGTGGCACAGGTGGGGAACAGACTGTTTGTATCGCAAAGTACCAGAAACCAGCTTTGAGGAGACCCAGTAAATATGTTGTGAACCCGAGGTGGATGCTGTGTATCCCGAAGATATATACCTGTATCCCCAACACCCCTGTCAAGACAACGACGACTCTGGTGGCAAGGGCTGGAATAGCCAACTCGAGGTCAGGGATGCATGGCAGCAAGCGAGGACCGTCGGTCCTGGGTATCAAAGCAACGTAAACGACCAGCAGCGCCGCCAGTGGGATAATCAGTAGCAATAGTTCCACGGAGGCCCCTCTCACCACGGCGAGGACTGCAACCAATGCAACCAGTGCCATCCCCCATACGGAGTTGGTCAGAGCTGCGAGCCCCGGTTCAGGTTCCTGTGCCCCGGGCCGAAACCTCCTCTCCGCTAGCAGCAGCAGGGGCGTCAAGACGGGCTAAACAGTCAGGAATCTTGCCCAAGACCAACCAACAAAACATTGTGTGTATATGGATAGAGATAGTACTTACAAAAAGCACCAACGCACCGATCTCCGCCGCAAACGCGCTCACCACCCCCAAAGCCAGCGCCACCACCCCCAGCGACCACCCCGACGCCACCCTCCCACTCCCACTCCCCCCCTCACCCACACCCCCACCCCCCCTTCCACCCTCCCCCTCACCCTCCCCACCCTCAACCAACTCCCACCCCTCCCCCTCCCCCCCCACCCGCGACCCCAACCCCAACCCACCCCCCCACCGCCTCACCCCCGCACCCACCGCCCCCAACACCCCCCAGCAAACCACCTCGGACAGACATTCCGCCGCCTGCCCCTCCAGCCCGACTTGCCAGTGGCAGATTGCTACTGCGAGGAGGGCGGTGATGGTGGTGGTTGTTGTGGCGGTGGGGTTGAGAATGTTTAGGGGGGTGGTGGTGGTGGGGGGTTTGGGGATGGGGATGGTGAGGAGGTCGGTCCAGGGGGGGAGCCATCGGCGGGGTGGCGGCGGTGGTGGTGGTGTGGACATTTCTGCTGGGTTTGGATGGATGGATGGGCGGACAGATGGTGGTGGATTGGGGGCTGGGATGGGAAGGGATTGTTACATGGGGAAGGGGATGGGTCTGGGAATGGGGAAAGGGTAGCCAGCGTCCTCGCGATCGGGTGTGTCGTGGGAAATGGTCCGGATACAGATAACTCAATAGTGGCGGTTGCGGCGGACGGTGAAGGATGAGATCCGATCAGGGGCCGACTCGCTCGGACGCGTGAGAGCGAAGGTCGAATTTGAGTTTTCTGGCGTGCAACGCGCGCGGCCAGGGATTCGGCTAAGGCGGCCAGCCAAGCCGGCCAAGCCAACGAGGGCAAGGGGAAGCCATGGGCTGGAGGGGTGGCATTGGCGAATAGGGGGTCTGCTGGGCTGACGCCGGGTGAGCTGACAGGGGGCGGTAAAGGGTAAAGTGGCATCGGGAGCGTCGGGGTTTAGTTACACTAAACGTTGATCGGGCTTAGCTGGCTGGGCGGTTTTGGAGCGACTGGATCTGCCAAGGGGGTGGGGGGGGGGGGATCTTGGAAGAGGACGGCGAAATGTCAGGGGCTTTGTTTACGATCGCCTCGAAATCTCAGAGATGGCATCCGACGGTGAGGATACCCTGGGCAAATTCCGATGAACTTGAATCGTCTGATGGTTTCAGGGGTAGGGGTAGTTGAAAGCCGCATGGTCCAGCCGTCCATAGCGAACGATCCCTGACTCGCAAAAGCTCCTCATCAAATTCTAGCCTGACAAGTATTAGCGGGTCAAAGCGGACACGAAGGGATCCCAGCGACATAACAATACCTCGAGAGCCTCTGCGAATGATATCATATTACAACAACATCTCCGACCGCGTCTAAACAAGAAAGAAATCTGTATATGTACAACCGATCTAGCCCAGCACCTCCATACCAATCAATGTACACTGTACACGCAACACCCGGCCTACCCCCGTTCTCTGACTCTCCACTCCCTCATTACCGCCCCCTCCCCACCCCTCCCACCGCCACCACCACCCACACCACCATTCACATACCCCACCCCCCACTCCCTCCTCCCCGTCAACAGCACCCGACACGCCTCCAACCGCGCATACAACCCAACCTCCTTCCGCGCCCTCTCCCCGCCCACCTCCCCATCCAACACCTCCAACACCCCCCGCCCATCCACATCCCGCACATTCACATTCGCCCCACACTCCAACAGCGTCGCCAGCGCCACCTTCCGGCCCAACCTTGCCGCCATCAGCAGCGGCGTCTCGCCGCGGCGGTTGCGGGCCTCGACGCTGGCGCCCGCGCGCACCAGCGTCTCCAGGATGGCCTGCAGGGTGCGGGCCTTGTCGTCCTGGTCGTCGGCGACGTGCTCGACAAAGGCCATGAGCGGTGTGTAGCCGCGGCGGTCGTAGTGCGCGACCGAGACGGCGACGGAGGGGTGCAGGAGGGAGTGCAGGTGCCGCAGGCGGGTGGGGAGCGTGCCCTCGGGGAAGTTGGTCGTTGTTGTTGTTGTTGTGGTGGTGTTGCCTGGGGTGGGGGTGCCGACGGGGGTGGGGGTGGTGGTGTGTGAGGGGGTGGGTGTGTCTTTTGATGCGTCGAGTTTTCGCTTGAGGTGCGGGCGGCCGCCGGTGGAGGAGGAGGAGGAGGAGCGCACGTGGCGGTCCATGGTTTGTTGGTTGAGGATTGCTTGCGCCAGGCAGTGCAAGCCGTTGCGGCCCTCGGCGTCCTCGACAGTGGGGTTGTTGTAGGAGGACTGGATGACCTGGACGAGGCGGGCGTGGTAGGCTAAGAAGGAGCCTTCAGAGGCAGACGAGTTGGGGCGGCTGTTTGGGCTAGCACGCGCGAGATCCTCGACCTGCGGAGACAGGCTGCCGGTTCGTCGGGGTGGGATGTATGGGCTTTGGTGAGCTGCGTCGGTGTCGGAAACGGGGTTGAAACCGAATGCATCGCGGCGTGAGGCGAGCACAGGATCAAAGAGAGAGATGAGGCTAGCGAGGAGCGACGGGTCCCGTATGAGGGAATGAGCGCGGTGAAAGAACGTTCGTCCGTAAACGTCGGTTTCGTAAACCAGCCCCGGACAAACATCCTGAACATGGGCCAGTAGCCGGGCTAACGGGGAAGAAGCGGAAACATCCACAAACCAATCGAGGTTTAAGACGTGGAGGAATGTCTGGTGGGCGCTGTTAACCGCTGCCAAACGCCCGCCTTCGCAATTAGTAACCATCCTGCCGAGGATATCCTGGGTCCCTTCTAATGCTGCAAACAAGTGTAACGGCGTGTTCCCACAGCTGTCTCGCAGACTGGAGTCTCCTAGCAAAGGCTGGTGGAGAACACGCCGTGTTCTCTCGCTGAGTTCACCCCCCGGGAGCACCCATGAGTGCTCATCCGCAGCGGTTTCCCCGGCGATGGAACACCAGCAATCGCCCGCTCCATGTCGCTGACCCGGGAAGTCGGCGCAGCTCCTGGTGTGGGCGGAGAGAAAATCCCCGGGAAGGGCAAATCCTGGATCGGGGAAAGACTCGTAGGGTTCCGGAACGGTTTCCAATTCCGGAGGCTCCCCAGGGTCTGACCCTTCGCTGAACGCTGCCGAGGCGCGGCGTCCAGAAGATTGGCCATCAGAGCAGATCGAAATGGTGAAGTCTTTGATCAGGGATGATAGTTGTAAGGCGAAATGGGACGAGCATTCGGAAACTCTTCGCTTTATGTTTTGCACCCCAACCAAGTAGGCCTCTTTGTCTGCCCCCGTTATGTCCTGGGCCTTGGGTGGGAATTTAAAATTGCCAAGACCGGAGGCATCGGGAGAGGTTGAGTAGTCAAACGCGGGAGGGTCTTCAGCCTTGACGCTGAGTCCGGAAGGGGAAGTTACCTCCGAGCTGGGAAGCATAGCTTCTTCCTACCACACCGAACGGTTAGCGGGGTTGTATAAAAGCCACCGAACCGCAGAAAAGTTCACCTCTCTGAAGCCATGTTTTGCGGCCAGGCGCTGGCCCTTGACCCCCTTCTTTTTGCGGCGCGTGGGTGACGTGGTAAGGCTGTTGATTCGTTTTCCCATCTCAGCGCGCGATTCGGGACGAAGGTACCGGGGATCATTGTCAAGCATCTTATGGATGGTTTTCTGAGCCGAGTTCTTCCTAGTAGCGAGTCAGCCTCGGGTTTCCTTGGCCCCCACCGAGCGAACGCCCGCACCTCGGGTTGAAGCCATCGTCTTCAAGCACCTTAATGATTTTCTCGATAGACAGCGTGGAGTAGAGATAGAGCCGGGCTAGCTTTCGGGACCGGGATACCGTCCACTGTGGTGGCCGCCCTATCCTGGAGCCCGAGGGAGTCGGCCCGGTGGTGGTGGAGGCCGGCGGGGAAGCCATTTCGACCGAGCTGGGGGTTGAGGAGGTGGTGAAGGACGACTGGCGGGAGTGTAGGGAGGGCGGCATCTCGTGATAACCATCGATGCCGCCACGTGCTCCATATACCGCATCGAGATAAACGACCTCATGTTGACCAGGCCGGAGCCGAGTCACGACGTTGACAGGCATAGTATCCAGACAGGCTCGGGAAGGACCCGTCATCCGTGTTTGCCAACGGGCAATTCCGTGAGTTTATTCCGCCATGGAATGTGCAGAAAGCCCGAGACTATGTATCGAGCACAAGCCGTACCCCTGTTTTCCATGATGCATCTGGGGAGCGGCTCCAGAAACCTTGGAGGGAATCAGCACTTTGGCGTTAAGGCGGGCTTGGCGGCGAGTGAAGCGAACATGGGGTGTTGGGAGGAAGATGGGCAGCTAGTGCTGATGCCGGTGTACTTCTGTTTCGGCTGATGGGATGTGGGCGGCGCAGGTACCACAATAAGTATAAAAAGTCGTATGCACCGAAGGCTTCTGTGCAGCTTCCATGCATATTTCTTTGGTGGGTGGTGCCGCAACACGACGCCCCTGCATGGGGGAGGGGCGGCGCAGACGCCTTGAGAGCCCACCGCGCCGCCCAATGCTGTCCCCCCACTGTCCGCATCAGGTCGCAGAGAAGCGTGCCGTCAAGTGAAACATTGGCCCACAGGGCCCTCAAGAACCAATAGGGGCATTGGCGCCGCCCCCATCAGCCATGTGGCCAGTGCGGGGAGGGACTCGAGGGAGCGTCGCATGCATGACTCCAGCTTGGTGAAGCTAAGGTTTTCCGGGCTTCAATGTTCTGACACTTCTGGCGGCGGCACATGCGGGAGGGAGAAAAACCCCCCGCCTGCCAACCACACCACACACCAGTGACACCATGCTCATCAACTTCCATAACACGGTAGAATGCAGATCGCCCGCCCGAAACCCGGAACCAGGGATCTGGTTCGCACACCTGACGGCCCTGGGCAAGCAGAGCGGCGGCAAGCAGAGCGGCGGCAAGCAGAGCGGCCGGGGAAAGATGGCGGGATTTGATAAGTGTCGTCTTGGCGCGCATGAATAATTTCCTTCCAGAAGGCTTCCATGCATACGCCGCGGTGTTGCATTCTGGGGAGAGCGAATTATGTTGTGCTCGAGACGCGGTGGTGGGTTTGTTTGCAGCTTTGCTTCTCTGGTGAGCCTGGGTCCCGGCCTGGGTTGGAGAGTTTGGTCGGCGAACCAAGGGCGGGGAACGGAATGACCGAGGGCAGATTCCCCACCAGAAGGACTTACGGCCGACTCGGCGAGCCCGTCGACCTCCACATTTGCCTTGTCAGGCGCGGATGAACGAATGCCACGAGGCTGTCGCCGTTGTGAGTCCCTCCTCCAATGCTCCCTCAACCGAAGCGAGCGATCGATAAACCGCGGTGCCCCTAGTCGCCAGGTGGAATCGAAGGGATGTACAATGTACTAGCATGCTGCACGCTGCACGCTGCACACAGAAACAAGAAATAAAAGAAAACATCGAGCACATCATTGGGCGTTCCGCATTTGAGCCTGGTGGCCGCGATCGGAGTGTGCCAGCGGGTTTGATTCCGAGGCTGGGCCTAGCTATGAGTGATTGCTCGGGTAGTCCGCCGATCAAGGGATCAACAACCAACAAACACAGAACAATTACCAACCCAGGATCCCCAATTGAATTCAAATGACATGATGGGATGGCGAGGCGGTGTGCGTCTGCCACTGAGAGGGACGAGCGGGGGCAGACGACGCAGGTCAACATCCGACGTTCGGTAGCTGCTTTTCGCTTTTTTGGTCTGCAGAATCGGGTGCCGCTGGATGCCCTCCCGATGCGGTACATGGTCGAGTGAAGGCAGCGTGGTTGGATTCCCGGTAGGTTGTCCCTTCCCTGAAGTGGGCTTCTGTTAGGCTGGCAGCTCAGCGAGGCGCCTGCACATAGCAAGGCAGGCGCCGCCCGGGCAGCAATTTAGGTAGGTAGCAAACAGAATCCAGCCCGCCATGGCAAGTGCCGTGACAGAATCTCCCAGCCAACCCGGACCTTCCCGCTCCCCTTTCCCACCAGTCAACTTCATTATTTTAACCTGAAACCTGCAGAAAGCACGTGGAGCCCGGCAATGAGGTAGGTACCGAGGGTACTCAACCAAACAGCACGAATACTAGGTCAACGACGATGTCCAGCCTCACGCATCATTCATACCAAAGGAGTCTTGGCCCCTGGGGAAAGCTCAAACAATCCTTCCTTTTGTTTCGTCGCTACATATAGCCATCGAACCCCGTGTGATCGACAGTACAAAGGCACAGGGTAGCAACGGAAGCTTCGGAAACAAAGCGCCAATGTGGCGTTTGTGCTAGCGCATGCGAGGGAGGGTGGTTTCGTCGGACCATACCCATCGGCACCGATGCCGACATGTTTGGTCAAGCAATCGGGTACGGGTGGCTTACTCCGATTGGTGCTATCGTTTACACTGATTCGAAGGCAGCAAGCTCCCAAGTGAGATGTCGATGCACGATTGACTGCGGGCACCTAACCGTCAAGAAGTAGAGAATAAGCATTTCGCCATGGCCAGTCCTGGCAAATTAGTGAATATGTTTGGTGGACGATGCTTCACTAGCAATCATCCTTTGGTAAGCTCGGTGAGTTTGTTTGGGCATTCAATCCTTTGAAGCAGATTTCGTCGTATGCAACCGTAACCTTCGGCAGAACTCAGTCGCGTGGCCGGTTTCAAAAATATTTGCTGTGCCGTAGTTGCCCAACTCGTTTGAGCAGAGCAAGTTATTACCGGCCGCGAGGCCCACTGTCTTTTAAATTGCTGCCTGTTTTCTGTCCCAACTTGAATCTCGTCAGCGTCACAGCTCCTTAGCAGAGACAACCGTCTCACTGCAGCGACTCCATATCCCCCCGCTAGCCGGCGCCGAACAGAACAACATAACCCCCGACTGTCGCAGTTGCAGCTGAACTCGGCCATAGGCCCATAGCGGCCGCGTATCGAGGATGACTGCCGCCTGAGCCGTCCTTGAAAAGAGCGGCGCCGAGTCCCGTTTTGCATACGCCCGGAAAAGGGGCGAGGAAGCATTGGTTGGTGTTCACATTGAGACGAAAGGGTCCTGGTATCGTCTCCTTAGGACCTCGAAAATGGCTCCCGTAGGGTTGGCAGTTGGGCAGGGGGGCTATCTGGCACCCGTTAGAATCCTGTCCTCTTTACCAACTTCTTTTGTTACATCTGGTTCAAGTCGTTGCAGGTGGTACTTGAACTCAATTGCATCCATGTCGTATGCGCCTCAACACACTACTCAGTACCCAGTCCCTGGTTTGGACATGCGTCCTGTGGCTGGTATGTACAAAGCGCCATATCCAAGAACCCACAGAGCCTCTTGCGCCAATATAAATACTGTCTCCTTATCGTAACAAGAACTTACATATGGCCAAGTCTCCATCGGCCTTGACATGGAACGCGTGGCAGATCACATGGCAAGTTGGCACCTGCAGGCTCACTTCCATGCCCGGTGACATCATCGAAGAAAGGGGGGGCGTTAACAAGGATCAATAGGCGGGTACTCCAGCATTTATAAAGTTGAGACCCCCAGCTAAAACGGGTCCAGTATGTCATGTCGTCATCGGCTTGCCTATCCTGGATACGTAGACATACCCCGTTGATTACACCCTATACTAGGGCTGTTTCTTTCTATTGGGGAATTGAGTCCAATGTCAGCGACCAAGTTACAGGTAGTAGGGTCTCAACGTCCATCAACACTCTTAGGATCCCCTTCTTGCGGTTCTACATTTGTCGTTGTTCCCAATGTTCTCTAGCGGCTTGGAATCAGGGGGAGGACAGATTGTTGAAATTGGCGGTGCTCCTGCCTTCTAGCTGTTCCTGGCCGTCTGTAACATAACCCAATACCATCGAGGGTATGCGAAGGGAGATTCACAGTCACGAACTACACCATGAGGGCGAAGGACATTAGGTTGTGGTTGACACCAAACAAGCCAGTACTTGGATGTTACCTACCTACCTAGGTACATGTATCTACGGAACCATGTTATAGGCCTGCAGAAGAGGAAAGGGGGGCCGGTGGGTGCATTTGTAATGGACGTACCAAGTACTAGTAGGTAATAGGTCGCGTAGACGTTTCAGTGACAAGTGGAACCTAGTGCAACCAAATACGACATAGGTCAAATTGCAATAGGGCAGCGGAGAGCAAGTCAGGGGTTTTAGTCTGAGGACGCAGGCTAACGAATTGACATTCTTCTTTAAAGCCATAATCAATATCAGAAGCCAGCTTGTTTCACTCCCAACGAGAATCGACCGAGGGAGTTATTCCGCAAGCGAGAGCCCATCCACAGACTGCCTCAGGAAGCTAACACCCCCCGCCACCCGGTGAACAGGCAACATCCCCAACCACTCAAGGAGTGCATTGGCTGTACCACTCGTTCAGCACCTTGCAGGTACCCTGGGCACAACCAGTCGGACCGTTATACCCGTTGCCACCACACTGGCCCCAGAGCGCGACAGTACCACCACCAGTACCACCACCGTTGTTACCACCGCCGTTATTTCCACCACCCCCATTGTTGCTCCCACCCAAGATCCCAAACCACTTCAACAGCTGCTCCTCATTCACCGACGGCGCGTGGCCCACGCCCTGGCCCACAAACCCCTGCACCTTGACCCCATCACCACCATACAGCTTCTGGGTCCAGCCGCTGGACGGCACGCCGGCGACATCGCGGGTGTACTCGACGCCCAAGACGTTCGACCACTGCTTGAGGGCCTCCTCGCCGCACCGGGGCAGCACCAGGTTGTCGGCCAGGCCGTGCGTGATCTGCATGCGCGGCCGCCGCCCCGTGTAGCCCGGATACGCGTTGCGCACCAGGTTGCCCCACTCCTGCGGCGTCTTTTGCATGCCCTGCGCGCAGGTCTGGTTTGGGCTCATGGGGGTGGCCGAGGGGGCGCCTGTAGGGGGTGGGGGGGGGCAAAGGGTTAGTAATTGCCCGGGTTCTGGTCTGAGTATGTGTTTTCTTTTTGGGCTGTTCTGTTCTATTTCCGCTGGGAGATAGGAGATAAAACCCGCCGAGGTTTTGGTGGGTGGGAAGGATGGGAAGGGTGGGGGAGGGAGGGGGGGAGGGGATGTGGCCGGTCTGCTCTGTCTGGTGCTGTGCCGCTGCGGATGGGGGATGGCCAAATTTATTGCCCATCTCAACTCCCATCTTTTCACCAATGTTTTAGGTGCTCTGCCGCACGGGATTGGACTTACCCTGGAAGCAACCGAACGCAACGCCGGAATAAGCGGCGCCGGCCTCAAACACATCCGGGTAGGAGCCGGCCATGACGTTGGTCATCATGCCGCCGGACGAGAATCCCATGACGTAGACGCGGTCGCGGTCGCCGCTGTACTTCTCGAGCGTGTAGTTGACCAT
This sequence comes from Chaetomium tenue, assembly GCF_020726465.1. NCBI lineage: Eukaryota > Fungi > Ascomycota > Sordariomycetes > Sordariales > Chaetomiaceae > Chaetomium > Chaetomium tenue. The sequence goes on along the minus strand of NW_027117334.1, from coordinate 665,254 downwards.
GCTGATGATGCCGCCCGCGTCGCCGCCCTTGCCGTGCGTCAGGCTGTCTGGGTTCTGCACGTCCCAGCAGTTGCTCATGTGCGGCGTGCTGGGGTACACCAGGATGAAGCCGTTGCTGTCGGCGTACGACGGGAGCCTGGTCCCGCTGAACCACTGCTGTCCGCTGCCGCCGCAGGGGTGGAGCTGTTCGGTGCGTTGCGCCTGTCAGCACGGCGCGGCGCGGGTGTGGGTGTGAGTGTGGGATGGGTGCGGCGCTTGCTTACCGCGACGATGATGGCCGGGTTGGCTGCCACCTTGTCCGGGACGTAGATGTACATCTGGATGTTGGTCGGGTTGGCGCCGAAGCTGTTCACTTGCTGCAGCGAGGCAGCGAGGCCCGTTGCCGCCGTGGCGGCGAGCCCAAGGAAGGTCCGAAGAAACATGGCGGCCGATTCAGCTTTGGTTGAAGAGGTTTCTGGAGACGGCTTGATGAACCAAAGATAGACGGCGTCGGCGGCGCTTGCTCGGCGATATATACTACAATTCCACCTACATGGACGCGTTGGCCGTCGACGACTCCACCCTGCCTCCTTTTCTTTCAACTTTCCACTACCGAGAAGCCCTGAACCATGGCAATGCGATCGGCAAGTCAAGATCAGCCCAAACGGCCAAGAAAGCACGGAGTTGTTCTGGATTATTTCCCCTTTCGGCGTCCGTCCCGAGGCCGATGCTCCGCTAAGGCGGGTAAATTGCACGACGCAACCTCGTGTGCGGTTGAGCCGCTTAACAAACCCAGGATCGGAGCTTATCTGCGTAGCATAAATTGGTTCCTGCTGCGAATCCCCGGAACCGATGCACCTCGGCAGAGAACCTCGGCAACCGGATCTGGGGTAACAGGTTGCTGGGAAAATGATATTGGGCCTAGATGAAGTCTAGACTGGGTCGTGCAACCCCAGAGCAGTCAAACCAGGTATTGGGAAGCTTGCAATATGGAGCTGTTCCGGATATAGCATCCCAGGGAGGGACGTCATATTCCCAGGGAACCATTCCATACAACCGCTCCAGTTATAAATTACTCCGCTGAGGACTGACGTATGGATTTAGACTTGAATAGGTGAGCACGTGGCGAGAAATGCAACGGGTAGTAGACTGGACTGGCCCCGGAACGCCAATACAGCCATGTGTACGGGCGGTAGATTCCTTCAAGGGCATGAAACTTCCCATTCAGGCAAACACCTCGCGCGCCTATGTAGCCGTAACCCACTCGTTTCCATTTCCTTGGACTAGTTTAAATGCCCTACAGCGAACCCTCAAGGGCCCTAACCAACTCCAGCCGTGACAGACTCCACAATGATCTCCCTACTAGCTACGTCTTGCGGAAGCTAACGAGCCCCGGTTGGTACTAGACGTTTCTGTGCATGTAAACCCACCCCCTTCCCCCGCCACTCCGCTCCAACCTGAAGCTTAACAACCTATCCCAGCACAAAAAGCAACAACACAACTTTCATATTCTATAAACCCCAAAACCAACCCCGCCTCCCCCTCCCCACACTGTAGAAACTAGAAACCCCATCACACCCCCTTCCCCACACAAGGACCTCCCCGAGCGGCAACAGTAGTATCAAAAGAAGCAGAGAGCAGTCAGTCCTCAACCACTTCCGCCGCGGACCGGCACATTCCGCCCGGCAGTCCGGGACGGAACTGGTGACCAGGCCCTTGCTGAGCTTGGGTGCCACTGGCTGCTGACGGATTTTCCTTCTCAAATGTTTGTAGAATGAGACGGAGTGAAACCCTCACCATCAACGGGCGAGATAACCGCCCCGGACGGATGCCCAGGGTTGATTACTTACATTCTCGGCATCCTGTGAGTCGGAACCTCAGTGCTAACTGCGGGCTGTCAAGCGCTCAACTAATGCCCGAGACGATGCGGTTCAAGACAAGTTGCCCGTTGTACGTCTCTTGGGACGTGGGAGAACTGCCGTAGGATTCCCTAGCTTGCGAGCGATGTATGGGGAGGTTAAATGTGGTAATTACGCGGTGTAGTTATGTCGGTCGATCTCAAAGTGACCGTGCATGTTTGCGCATCCGGCACTCCTTTAACCCCTGAGCCCCTGTTCCTCCTCTCGGCCTCTTTTGCCGACGCCGTACTCTCCCGCCCGTGCACAACATTCTTCGCGGCACCGGACGTGCTGCTGGACACGATCTTCGCATACCCATACCCTTTAGGAAAGGGGTATAAGAGCGAAATCTTAACCACTAGATCACAGGAAAAAAAAGGTCCATAGACCCATCAACGTCGGGTAGGCTAGGTGGGTATTGGGAGTACTACCAAGTAAACACAGATTTCGGCATCGCTCAACCGATTAAACTCCATTCCTTCTCCGTCCGCCGCTCTTACTCCTCGCAATATGCGCTCTCATGGTCTTGCTCGTCTCGACCAGACTCCTCTTGTTCTTTGCCCTGGCCTTGCCGATGGTCATCATAAAGTTCTTCTTCCGGGCCTTCTCCTTGTTGGTCGTGCTCTTGCCCTCGGCGTCCTTCTTGGCCCGGCGGATGGCTTGTGTGGACTTGTGCTCCTCGCGGCCGGGCTTGCCCTCGCGCGCCAGCGCCACCCGTTCCTCCTTGGTCGTTTTCTTGCCCAGCTGCGCCGGCAGCTCGATGTCGTCGGCCGTGAGCCCGTCCTCAATGTGTTTGTCGATGAGCTCCTTCTTGCGTTTCGAGGTGCGGCCGAGAGCCTTGTCGATCTTGGCTTCGCGGCGGAGCTCCTCGAGCTTGGCGAGATCGGCCGGGGTGAGGATGGAGGTTGTGGCGAGTTTGGAGATGCGGTTGAGCTCAGCCTCCGCAGCGCCTGCTTCGGTGGAGGTGTCGACGAGTTCGGGGGCTTCGTCGGCGTCATCCTCTTTCCGGCGCTTCTTTTTGGCTGGCTCGTCGTCGTCCGAGTCGCTGCTGACGTCAATCCAGCCACTGGAGGACTCGCTATCGGTGGAGGCAACCTCCCACTCGTCCGAGTTGAAGCCGTCGTCTTCCTCGTCGTCTTCCTTCCTTTCGGCATCCCCATTTTCCAGGGCCTGTTCCTCCTGTTTCTTTTTCTTTTGTTCCTCTTTGTACTGTTCGAGCAGCTCGATACCCTCGATGCCGCCCTGCTCTGCCTCACCGAACTGCCGCTGCTTGACGGCTCCCGACCGCAGACCTATCGTAGCTTGCTTTCCACGGTACTTCTTCTGCAGCAGTTCGGGGTAGACCTCGCGATAAAGAGACTGCAGGCCCTTCGCCGCCATTACCACGCCCTTGTCTTTGCTCCTCTGATACAATACAAGATCCTGCAAGAGGGTCTCGGTCATGCAAAGAGGCTGCCGAAGGGCCACCTCGCGGATGGCGTTGATGCCAGCGGAGCACACCTCGGCGGCGGACGCTTCCGAGACGAACTCGTTAGCGATTTTCACCACCAACGGCTCAATGACATCCGGAGGCACCAGGTCATGTGTTGCTTGGGCCAGCGACGCCAAGAATGACGTGACGCTCAGTTGCTTCGGCGTCAGATACCGGACGAACCAAGAGTAGAGGGAGATGATGGTGAGCTTGTGCAGACCGACAAGACGAGTCACCAACTGCAGAATGAGCAACTTGTTGTCGAGCGAGAACTTGTTCTTGGTGTTTTGCAGATGCTTCTGGAACAGCTTCTCGGCGAACCCTTGGGGGTCGTGAATGAGATGGAGGGCTGAGAAGTTCAGGGGATGTGGTGCGTTCTTTTTGCGGTCATGCCTGTTCCAGGTTAATTATGGGCCGGGACGAAATGGAGGAAAACGCAACCTACTTCTTGATCTTGTCGACCGCCCTCTCGTACGCCTTTTGGCGCTTCTTGGTCTTTTTGTTGATGGTCCCTTGGTGCTTGACCTTCTTGATGTCAATGTCCTCGTCGCTCGACTCATCTTCGAGCTCCTCCCGCTCCTTGTCTCCGCCCAAGAAGAACCTCACGCCACCAATGACGACCTTTTCGTTATCGCTGAGGCAGGCCTCCTTCATTACGTCGCACGGCTTCGCGTCGGTCCAGATCTGGCGGCGCCATAGCTCGCGGGTGATGCGCGTGGCCCACATGCCCTTGGTCGAAGTGCGATCCGAGGTGACAAGGTTGTGTAGTACGGTTTGGATGGTCCGGTTGAGTCGGTGGTTCGTTGTCTTGGAGTTTGACTCCCTCAAGTCACTGATGATCTTGGTGTACAGCAGCGACCGCAGGGTCTTGCTCGGGGTCGCGATGAGGATCGGGAAGAGGGTTGTCAACAGGCTGGCCGAGTCGATTACATCCTTTCTCCGGAGCAGCACCAAACTGCCCACCACCTTCTCCCGCAGTTCCTTGTCGAGGGTCGCATGGTGCTGGTTTAGGAGCTCTTTGAGGTGGTCAGGGTACGGGGCGGCGAGCTCGGGGTAGAGGTCTGCGACGTGGGCTACGAGGTCAACGAGGTCGTGAAACTTTTTGGTGTCTTCGCTGGAGACAGTCGACGGGGAAGAGACGAAGATCTGGCGTTGCGCATCGTAGGCAAGCCACTGGTCGTGGAATTCCTGCGCATACGACCTGCAGTTTCGGTCAGCGATTGACGAATGCGCAGTGCAATGGTAGGGGACAAACCTAGGGTCTCTCCGAATCTTGTACTGCAGATTGACTAAATCGGCCTCGACCTTTTCGAGCGCGGCGACCTTTCTTTTGACCATGTTGTCGACTGTCGGGAGGCTATCGAGTTCATCCACGGCCTGTCTCGAGCCGAGATTTTCCAGTCTTTCAGCATGCTCGTTATCGTTATCGCTACTTTTCAGTGGGTCCTCGGCAATGCGGGGCCCTTGTTAGCACCCGGCCGTCTGGCCAAAAAAGCCGACGAGAAGAACGAAAAGAAAGTCATTCGGAAACCCAAAATCTACTTTTATTTGGTTTGTTTGTTTCATTTAATCTGTTTTTAATTTCTTTTGTCCAAGTTTCTTTACCTCTTCCATTTTCTTCTTTTCCTTGACTTTCTCTTTTCCTGATTTCTTCTCCCCTTTCGAGTTGGCTTTTTTTGGCCAGAGGTGCTGACGCACAGGCCATGGCCCGACGCGGTGGCAACAATGTCACAGGCAAAACTTGGATGTGGGCTTCTAAATAGGGACGTGGAGTCCTGAAAGCATATAAGGATCGGGCTCAAAGGGCCCAGGGGCAGAACAACTTCGGGACCCTTGATGCAGCCTTAGGAATTGGCCAAGAAGCGGCAGGAAAACCCTGACCAAACCATCCTTCTCAAAGGCAGATGGCCCTTTACTGGCGATGGCAGTAGCTCCCGTCGGTATCGTCGGAGGAGGAGGGGGATGGTTCATCGTGATTATCATCGAGAATCTCGTCCCAGTCTTCTGCCTTTTCATCCACATCCTGAGACGGCTGTAGAGCATCATCTAATTGCTTCGGAGTGTAGGGTGCTGCCTAGAGCGCTACTAGGAGTGCCGATGGGAGAGGTGTTAAATGGCAAGCGAACGGTACATCAACCTTGGTCTGGCGTCTCTTAGCTAGGCTGATGTTGGTGAAGAGTGTTCTCCAAAGGGGACGACGGGAGTCTGCGGATGTGTATTTCTCTGAATGTAACTGTCAGTGCAGAGTGTATATGCAAGTGGAAGAGCCGGAGCACTGACCCCTATCTGAGTCCTCATCGAGATTTTTATTTAACTGCTTTAAGAAGACAGTAGTGTACTGCGTCGCAATCGGTTGCTCGGCGGCAGCAGTGGCAGCTCGACGAGGGCATGTAGCTGAATGGGGGCCAGAAATCCTCATGTAGATGGAGGATAACTGGCCTACCGTTTGGGGACATGATGTCAAGAGACTCGCCCTGGCCCAAGTCTCGTGGCCGAGGCGGCGAGGGGAAGGATGCTCCGGGGGCGGGGGGGATGAAGTCTCATGGCCGAAGCCTGACGAGGCCTAGCTGCTGGGCAGACTGAGCGACAAGGGAAGGCTGCTCGCGCGCGGGGGGGAAAGTCTCGTGGTCGAAGCCAACAAAGCTCAGCTGCCGGGGCTGACTGAGCGACGAGGGGGGCGATGCTTGGGGGGTAAGACAAAGAGAGGTTCCAACACCCAGATCCATCATCCACCGGGTAGGAATGAGCGAAGGAGAGCGCCTGAACGTAGCCATAACGTCGAACTGATGCTTTCCAGCATCTGGCTGGATGTAAGAAGATTGATCATCACCCAAAAAGTGGGATAGCTCCAAGCCCCTTTCGCACGATCTTCGCATACCCATAGCCTTTAGGAAAGGGGTATAAGAGCGAAATCTTAACCACTAGACCACAGGGTCCTTTTTGGAACTACACTTACAAACCTAGAATGATATACCCGAACCTTCCATACATAACCCCAACCCTAGCGCGCACACCCCGAACAACTGACAGACACCTCTTTTCCCCGTGTACCTCTTTTCCCCTCATCTACATCACTTGAGCTCAACAATTACAGAGCATATAGCGGTTGCCTTTGCTATACTAGGTGCTTCTTTCTTTGGCGGAACCTTCTGTGTTCTGTCCTAATAGAGGATGTCTTTTTAGCCTTTCCGTTTCCGCGTTGCAGTTGCAGGTTGTATGGTTAGACTCACGGGCAATCTTAGTTTGGCGGTCAGACAACATATTAACCTCCAATTTTCCACGACATGCGAAAAGTTCATGACAATATGCAATTTCATCTAGACGGAGGGCTGCAATAGCTTGTTTCATGCCGAATGAGTTCGATGCTGGTGCTTCGTCCCCTTATCTAAGGTAGGTAACAGATCAGTGTACCTGAGGGTACCTAAGTTGTCGATGCGACATTTGGCCGCCAATTCGCAGACCAGGTCCTGCATTCACCTGTTCGATACACTGCAATGTATTAAAACAGGGGGGCTTTAACCTTAGAGAGCTAGATACAAACTCGGTCAATCCTCACATCTGCGTGGCACTATTGAGCAGAAGGATGCGTGACCTAGACTGTGAAATGCTTGTCCGACTGTCGTAACACCAATCCTTCGGATGCCAACGATCTGCTAGATATGGGGAGGAACCACGAGCTTCAACTACGTTTGGCACGAGGCCAACTCTGTACAGGCGTGGCTTCACGCTTTCATGTACTGCTTACTCCCGGTTTCGTAGGATCACCATGTGGTGAAAAACTGTAGGCGATGATGCTATTGCCTTGCGGTGTTGTCTGACCTCCTTTACCAGCTACCAGAAAGGAAGCCGACTCAGGGGCTTTATGTATGCAGCAAAAACGCAGTGCGGAAATGGAAGACGAAAGACCCTCCTCCCCTGGACAGACCCGTCAGAGCGCAAACTTGGTATGCCCCAAGCCACGCCTTAGGCCATCACACACGAGGCCTCCAATCCCTCCCCAGTAGGACCGCACTCAGGGGTAGGGGCATGGGCACAGGGCAGGGCGCTTAGAAGCAGGGTTCGTTCGAGTTACATGCCTAAAAATAACAAGAGTTTATTAATCTCCGTTGCGCTACGCTTTCAAGCGATTCAGGTCTAGGCACTCTAAGATTGTAGATTTAACTAGGTACGTCGTTGTTATTTCGAATCAAGTGGAATAGCACATGCGCGCTAGGGTTGGGGTTATGTATGGAAGGTTCGGGTATATCATTCTAGGTTTGTAAGTGTAGTTCCAAAAAGGACCCTGTGGTCTAGTGGTTAAGATTTCGCTCTTATACCCCTTTCCTAAAGGCTATGGGTATGCGAAGATCGTGAGTTCAAGCCTCACCTGGGTCACGTGTTTTGCTTTTTGTTAATTGATCTTTTTATAATGTTGTCAATGATGTAGGAATGATAACTGCGTTTTTAATCGCATTCAATTTAATTCGTGGTGGTGTTGTTGACGGCTGCGATGCGATCATTTTGGCGGGTGGGCACAGACTTTTTAACCCTTATTCTAATTGGCCGCAGCATTTAAGCTATTTAGTAGCGCCGAAGGGACCCTAGGAACGTCCTTGAATTTCGGCCTCAAAAGTCCCAAAGCTTGCGTTGATCGAAAGCTCTCGCAAAGCCCTATCTAGCCACACCACGTGCACCGACGCGCAATCCGCAGCGCGGCCGCAGTAGGCGTGGAAAGAAGGGCGATCCGGGACACGCAGTCGCCCTGGAAATCTCTATCGCCCACGCACGGACCCACGAGCTACCCGACCCACCCACAGTTACCCAGACGACCACGCCCCCCTGAACCCCTGAGTGGAGGCGGGATGGCCGGCCCTACTGCCCCAGTCCAAAGGGGAAGAAGTGGGCTAGAGCAGTCCCGACACTTGCCCCCCACCCCGCCCCTCTCACCCCCACCCTCCGACATAGAGGTTATCAAGAAGATGGTTGACGAGCTGGTGGGACTAGCAGACCCCGAGAAGAAAGGGACAGCCAGAGGCATGGGACAGGACCTGCTAGCAGCCGTCCGGAAGGTGCACAACGCGTCTCAGTCACAGACTGGAAACATCTCGCTTGCCAACCTCCGCAAGGTGGTGGCCGAGGAAATGAAGGCAGCCGTCAACGGACCCGGAGCCCAGGACAGAGGATCCTGGGCCGCAGTGGCCGCTCATGGAGCTGCCCCCTCTCAGCCGCAGCCTAACACGCCGACAAAGATAGTGCCGACCCGCATAAACAAGGAGATTCTAGTCAGAGGCAGAGGAATGCCAGCCGATCTCGCCAAACGCACCCCGCAAGAAACCATCCAGGCCATCAACCGGGTGTCTATCAAGAAGGGAGCAGTTGCGGCCCGAAGGCTCCCCAGCGGCGATACAATCGTCACATTCCAGAACGCAGGCGCGAGAGATTGGCACTCGATGAACACCAACTGGATCAAGGAGGCTTTCGGAGAGCAGGCCCAGGAGAGCAAGAGAACCTTTGCAGTCCTGCTAAAGGGCGTGTGGAAGAAGGACCTCCAGGGGGTCACCGAGGAGGAATTCGGGAAACAAACAGGCCTCCACACAGTCGATAAAGTGAAGTTCAGAGTGCCGAGACACAGGGAGGCGACCCGGGCAACAGTGCTGGTTGCTTTAACCTCCCAGGAGGAAGCACGCAAGGCGTGCGACGAGGGAGTGATCTGGAGGGCTCAACTACTGGACTGCGAGCCTTACTGGGCTGCCCTTAGCCCAACACAGTGCTACAAGTGCTGGAAGTGGGGACACACACAACATCATTGCAAGGCTACCCCATTGTGCCCGCGCTGCGGGACGAAAGCCCATGGAGAGGGCGGCAGGGACGGCGAGAACCAGTGCCCTACTCACAAAAACGAAATCCCACTCCGATGCCCGGCCTGCGGAGGAAGGCATCCGGCGTGGTCAGGAGAGTGCCCGGAGAAGTCGAGGACCCTCGCCAAGGCCAAGGAGGCCTACCAGTTCCGGCCACGGACTTATGAGACCGCAGCGGCGAACTCTGCCAGCACGGCCCCTACGAGAGCTCCCGCGTTTAACTTCGAGGGCGAGGAGAGGGACGACAACAGCTATCAGGTGGTAGGCAGGAAGAGGTTGAGAGGAAGACCGACGAATGCGGCTGCGGCCCAACGTCAGGCTCTCTTAGACCCCCAGCAGACCAGGATCAACTTCGAGGCTCCGAGGGTGCAGTTCGCAAACCCGGTAGTCAACGGTGTCTACACCGCCGCTCCGCCGCCCCGAGCGCCCGAACCGGCTACCGGACCAACGCCTGCCGTCGCCGCCAACCCTGCGGTCACTGCTACTCCGAACCAACGCGACCCCGAGGGGGACACTACGATGGACTCGATCACCGTCGCAGGCGATGAAAATTAAAATTTTACTCTGGAACACCGAAGGAATCAAGCAAACACTGGAAGTGTTGCTGGAAGAGGCCAAATACGACCTCTTGGCTGTGCAAGAACCGTGGATTAATAAGGCGACGAAGTCTACATACTGCCCCCGGAGCAGCAGATACCACCTGGTACACAAACTCGAGGGGCGGGCAGCGATATATGTAAGCAAAAGATTTGAAATCAGTCAGTGGGACTCCGAAGCCGCGGAGAATTGGTGCCGCGTGTGGTTCCCAGAGGCGGACCTCGGAAGGGAAGACCCCGGATTGGAGCTTTGGTCCATATACAACCCTCCCGGCGGCGAGAACGTACCGAGAGCCCTGCAAAGGCGGCCAAGGCCAAGCCACCCGGTGGTTCTGGCAGGTGACTTCAACTTGAAGCACCCACTGTGGGACGATTTCGGGCGCTACGACAGGGAGTCTGAAGACCTACTGCAGCTGGGTCTCCTGTGGGACCTCACCATCAGGACCCCAAGGGGAGCAACAACACGAGCCCCTCAGGGGCGACAGCGGGGCCGTCCGTCAACTATAGACCACTTCTGGGCCTCGGGAAACCTCCAGACAACATACTACGGGGAGGAGTGTCGCGGAAAGTCAGACCACTACCCACAGGTGCTCGAGATCGAGGGGAGGCTGGGGCCGAAGCCAACCCAGCCGGACGGCTGGGCCTGGAACAAGATGGACAGAGAGAGGGTGAAGGCTGAAGCAGCGTTGCTATGCAAGGCCATGGGGCTCACGGACCCGGGACCGGACGGACTACCGGCCAGGACCCGGACAGTCGAGGGTCTTGACAAAGCTTTCGATAGCCTGGTTGAGTGGCTCACCTGGGTCGCGGGGGAAAGCACTCCACGGAAGAAGGCGAGCTGCGGCTACAGCTCTCCCTGGTGGACTGTGGAGGTGCAGCAGGCCGCCCGGGAGGCCAGGAGAGCCGAGAGGTTGGCGAAGGAGACTAGGGCAGAGTACTGTTGGGAGGAGCTCAGCGAAAGGCTCAAGGACCTTGCCAGAACAACGCGCGAAGCACGGACGAGGGCTTGGAGAAACAGCGTACAGGAAGCAAGCGAGGCAAAGAAGCCCGATCAGATGTGGAGCTTGGAAAGATGGGCTAGGCTGCGGAGCTTTTTGCCGCCAGAACCACCGAGGCTGCCGGAATTTAAGGACTCTTCCGGACAGGTAACGGCCAAAACGCACGACCAGAAGGCCAGCGCGCTGGCCGAGAGGTTCTTCCCGGACCCACCGGCCAACCTGACGGACGTGGAAGACCCAGCCTTTTTGGGCAGCTGGAACCCGGGCTTCGACGTTGTACAAGCAGTGACGCCGACCGAGATCACGGAAGCGATAGGAAGAGCAAGCCCCTGGAAGGCGCCAGGCGAGGATTTGCTCCCGATGGGCCTTCTGAAGGCGTGCGGAGCACCGTTAGCTGAAGTGCTGGCCCTTCTGGCGACAAGGTGTCTGGAGCTAGGATGGTTCCCGAACCGTTTCAAGAGGGCGAAGACTGTAGTACTACCGAAACCAGGAAAGGCTCCGCCGGTGTATCAGACCCCGGGGGGATACAGGCCCATTGCTCTGCTGCCAACCCTAGGGAAGGTAATAGAGTCAGTGGTCGCCAGGAAGGTCACTCAAACTGCAGAAGTCAACGGCCTCTTACCAGATGAACAAATGGGGAACAGAGCACACCGCTCCACAGAGCTGGCTGTCCGGCTAGTAGTAGCCCAGGTCCAGGAGGCGTGGAGACAGAAGCGTGCGGCGTCCCTATTGCAACTGGACATCTCAGGAGCCTTTGACACGGTCAACCACACCCGACTGCTAGCAACTTTGCGAGAAATGGGCTACCCGAGGTGGCTGGTCCTCTGGACGAGAGACTGGTTGACTGGTCGAGAGGCCACCCTTCTTTTCGACGGCAAGACGGCGGCACCGACGGCAATTCGGGCAGGGGTCCCCCAAGGCTCACCCCTTTCCCCTGTTCTCTTCATCCTCTATATTTCCTCGTTATACAAGCAGCTAAAAGACGAGCACCCTCACTTGGCTATAACGGGGTTTGCGGATGACACCAACCTCCTGGTGTTTGGTCGAAACCCCGAGGCCAATGTCCGGCAACTGGAGGCGGCGTGGGAAACATGCATGCGATGGGCGGACAGTCGGGGGATGAAGTTCGCCCCGGAAAAGAGCGAACTGATCCATTTCAACAAGGGACGACGGCAGTGGACAAACCAGCTGGAACTCACTAACCCAGGGGGAGGCACCAGCCCCGTCAGACCGAAGGAGTCTGCCAGGTTCCTGGGAGTCTGGCTGGACCGGAAGCTCAACTGGAAAGCCCACCTTGCGGCGGTGGAGAAGAAGCTGAGGACCCAGAGCTATGCCCTGTCGAGGCTAGCGGCATCAACGTGGGGACTGGGTCTAGCCAAAGCGCGAGAAGTGTACACAAAGTGCATCCGGTCAGCGCTGGCCTATGGCGCATCGTCGTTCCACATTCCCACGGATGTGGGAGGCGAACCGGTGAAGAAAGGCATCACCAAGGCCCTCGGGAAGGTCCAGAACAAGAGCCTGAGGATTGTGGCGGGAGCCTTTAAGTCTACCCCCATCCGTAACCTCGAGACAGAGACGTGGGTACCACCGTTGGACTTATACCTAAACAAACGGCTTGCAGATTTCGAAAACCGACTCCAACAACCCGATCTGGACGACGGCCAAGGCGGCAAAAAGACGGCGGGGAGCGTTATCCTTACCGCCTGCCGCAAGATACAGCAGAGACTCAGCTCGAGGAGGGGCAACAGGGGCCGACCGCGAACCTTGAGGCCTCAAGGGCCCACGGCGGTAGAGAGAGCCGCGGGCACGATCATGCGCTGGACGGGGGGAACCATAGACACGGACAAGGCAGTAGAAGAGGCCTGGAGAGCGAGGTGGTTAAAGGAACGGGACGGCAGAGCAATCACCAGGCCGGCGGACGACTTTGACCATCAGCGGGAGACGCTATTCCGGAACGAAACCCTAAGGAGGCATGACGGTCTCAGCAAGGCGAAAAGCTCACTGCTCATTCAAATCCGGACGGGAGCAATAGGCTTACGGGACTACTTGTTTACACGGGAAGTCCCGGAGGTTCTGACGCCTGCCTGCGAGTGTGGCGAGGGACGAGAGACTGCCGAACACCTGGTAGTGTGGTGTTTGGCCCCACCGTTGACTCGAAGATGGGAGAGAACTGGAATTCGGACACGACGGGACTTTTACTCAGTTCTACACGGTATCAATCCCACGACTGCACGGCTTGCGAGGAGGATCCTCGACTGGCTGATGGACTCGGGGAGGCTGCCGATGTACAGCTTGGCCAGGAGGCTCGAGCTGGAAACGGCGGCCTGAAGCGCCCCCGTTCGGAGGCCAGGAGGCCTCCTCTCTTTGTATACGTAGACTCACCAGAACGCATCGTTCCTTGATTGTTGGTAGGGGTTTTTCACCCGGCCCGGGAGGGCACGGTTTTCCTGTACACTAAATAGCAGAGGGTCCGGCACGCCCTAGGGCATAGCGGAGTATGAATAATAATAATAATAATTGGCCGCAGCTAACCGCGCAAATTTGAGAAACCCCACTTTCCCTTTTTAGACTTCCCTCTCGCCGGTTTACCAACCAGAAACCAGCAATCGCTTAACTCCACTTTTTCTCAACAACCACCCAAGCTACCTTCGATAACAGCTGACAGTTGGGCGTGCTGGCTACATCTTTGACAAATGGGAAGGATAACATTTCTCCTGTCTGCTTTCCGTTGGACGGGGTCTTTACTCATCAACCCGAGCACATCACAAATCCAAGCTCTCATAAAGGTGTTGGAGGGTTCTCAACCCCGCATTCTGCATGCATGATTCACATGAAGTTGCGCTATGGTGAAGGGAAAGAGGCTCGACTCCAAAGTCGAATTGACCACCATGCTTCCAGATAAGAGCGCGAAATGTATGTACGAATAATTTATAGATCAAAATAACACTACATATGAAGACTATATGTAGCACTGCCGGTCTCGGCTTTCCTCTTCTCGTCGGTCAGTCCGCCTCTGGCAGCTGTCCCCTTTTGGCTTCGGCCACAACGAAAGAAGTGGTTAGCCTCCCAAGGAAGAAGTTGGAAAAGAAAGATGAGGAATGGCAAATACACTCATGAATTAGGTGAGAGGAGATTGTCAATTGAGAGGAGACTATCTGCTTCGCTAATGTACATATTTCTCCGCCAAGCCACCATCGCCCGCGCGGTTAATAAATACATCAACTCTACACTTAGTACCTGGCTCCTGCAAGACCACAGCAAGCCACCACAAATACCGCGCTCAATTGACCAGACTGTTCGCCTTCTCTGCAACCCCTGGCCCACCCGCCGCTGCCGCGAGGGACGCGATGTTGTCAGTGCCGAAAAGCGGCCGGCTGAACAACCCTTGTCGTGCGTGCCCCCGATGCGACAAATCCGATGCTTCCATCGGGACCTTACTTTCGGAAGGCCCGAAGGAACCGCGTCGAGAAGCGGCCGACGGAGGCCGCCGACGCACGGCGCGCCGCCATCGCCGGTTCGAACGCGGCGCCGGCCGCCGGCTTGCGATAAGCCAGAGGATGACGAGCAGCAGACGAGAAGTGCCGCCTGCCGCTCGCATCCGTGCCGAAGGCTGGCAGCCTTTGGTCAATGCTACTGGAGGGCGCGGGATTGCTGTCGGTGACCCCGAATACCGCGTCCGAAGTGTCCTTGAGGGTCTCCAGAATGACCGAGTACGGGATTGAAATGTTGGCGGCGTGTTCGGGTCTGCATGGAGTTTGGGTCAGCGGGTTGAGTCTTGTAGCTAAGGGTCAGGGGCAGCGGCGACGAAATCGGAGGAAGAGACGACAACTTACTCATCGCGAAGAGGCCGGACAAACTCGCTGGGGAGGTTTGCGACGTCGGCCATGGGGACAAGGTCTGACAACCAAAGCTTGATCTGCCCGCCGGGCGTCGACAGTGCTTCCTTCTGGACGACAGGCTGCACCGTTCCATCGACTGTTGTCCAGACCCAGACGGCCGAGTTGTCAGCCATGCGTGTGTACTTCGCCTTGTCGCCGAGCCAAGCCGTTGTAGGGACGCTGAGTCGGAGAGAAACAACGGTTCGGGCACGATGCTTGGTAATGTACCGAGCGTGCTTGCTCGGCGCGTCGACTTGGTGACCAGCGAAGTCAAAGACGAAGGTCGGGTCAGTGCTGCGCGAGCTACCATACGACAAGGCTGGAATTTGGGTGATGTCGGTCGGCTTGCCGTCTCGATTGGCCCCCTCGCCGCGCAGAATGAGAGGGAAATTCCGGTGCTTTACCTGCCGGGCGAGGGCGCCGACCGAGCCGGGGTGGCTGTGGAGGGATCTCAGGCCAACGTGCATCTCGTTCGATAAGGCAAAAAGGATATTCGTGTGGAAAGAGGTATGGTACATCGTGGCGAGGGTACCTGTTGAGGCATCAAAGTGCTGCGATGCAGTCAGGAAATGGAATTCAACCGGTGACGGGGCGAGGGCCGCTGAGGGGGTTACAGTCTGCAGCATGCAAGATAGCAAAATTAGGCACTCACAAAATGTATGTTTTTGTCGATGAGTTTCTCCAGCAACTGGAGCTCGGGAAATCCATCGTAAATGCGATGATGATCGGTGGGATGGACTGTGAACTCGCAGTGGAAGATGTCCGTCGGCGGTGCGATGTGGAAGCAGTGTAGGGCAGCGAGAACTTTGGAAAGTCGCTCAGGCTTTGTAGGGTCTAAACCTTGCCAAAACTGATCGTCAAGCGCCTGCAGTTTTCGTTCCACCCAGGTTGGTTAGTTTTGTTTGCCTCTGCATCATAAGAAAAGATGAAGCATGCTTGCTGTGGAGGGCGAGAGCAAAAATCACCGAGGATGGCTTGCGAACCCGGCGAACACGTGTATGCGTCTTGCGTACGTCGGGTCCGGTCAGGTGGAAACAGGTGCAGGTGAATGGAAGACTTACCATTTTATCGTTGTGCAATATTCAACCGGTGCGGTGGAGGTGTGGCGAAAGGTCGTGGTGAGTGTGTAGCGAGAGGGGCTTTGGGAGATGATGGGGGAGGAGAAATAATGAAAAGGATTGGCAAAGACCAGCTACGCAGTAACTTAAATAGTGGAATGGCAGCTCAGTAGGTAGGTAGGTATGTAGTCACGAGTGATAACTAACCTATCTCGGGAGCCCTGACCACCGGGGATCTCGGGATGCCCCGGGCCATCTTATTCACACTGAGGACTACACTCTTGTCCCTCCACTCTGTTATACCTCCCGATTCTTGTAGCCATAGCGACTGGAGTGTTTAGGCAGTCGGGTTCATTTACTAGAAGTCCGGGAGACCAATAGAAACGAAAGAAGATGAGGAGTGGCACACCCGTACCTGTATGTGATACATGTACCCAACCAAGCTTGAGACAAAAGCTCACTTTCTATTCTGTGGCTCAAAGTTTGGTTGCCCAGGCCAGGGGGGTGGCGGAACAGCTCTGGCCTGTTTGTATCAATTATACCCCCCTCCCCCTTATCTTCTTTCTCTCGAGGGCTGAAAAGAGGGGGAAAAGGAAAGAGAATAGTTGCTAGGCTTGGACAACCACCACCTGGTCACCAACAGCAACGACGCCACACCTGAACAAACCATCTCACCCCTATAGTCAAGCAAACGCTTCAGGTTCGCTCTTTGAAGATTGGATGAGCAGCATCAGAGAAGGAGGAATGGGGCGGTATACAGCAGAAATGAGGCAAATGGGAAAATGAGAATTTTCGTAGGTTTCGTATTATGGGTTTGGAGCAGACCACAACAACCACAAGAACAGTGATGTTGTGTTTTCAACTCGGACACGGGTAGTCCAATTCGGCTGAGGTAATCAACACACACCAAGGCCAGGCCAAAAGCAGGTGACAGTTTTGGTAACGGAATGACCAATGATGCCTGCTGTGGCGTCAAATCCCATGGGCTGATGCCGTGGCACCTCAACACCAAACCATCACCAAAAGCAAGCAAGATGAACGGGACCAGGGATTAGAGCAAAATTGTATTTCTTCTAGACCGTGGGGTAGACCTGACGTTGTGTGTCGGGCAAATCGCGCGCACACTCGCTTGAGCTGAGTAGGGCAGATCATAATAATAAACATGATAAAGAGGTAAGAAAAAGACTATACAAAAGAATCAGAGAGTATATCGCTATGCACAACCCAAGTTTCCTAAAGCCCGAAAAGCACGACGACGCCACCGGTGACCGACTCCCGCAACCACAGGCACACAACAGGCAACCACTCCAAAAACCAAGAACCAAACCCTACCGCGCTCCGACACCACTCGTCATTCGAAACCAGCTTATGCATGGCCCGACATCATGTGGAGGCGGAAGTGTTCCTGGTAGCGGAGGTGCTGCTGCTCGGCCAAGTGCGGGTTGGCGTCCTTCTCGGCCTGGAGGCGGGCCTGCATCTCGGCCTCCTGCTGGGCCTGCTGGCGGGCGTGGGCCTGGACGTGGGGCTCGCCGGCCGAGTGCAGGTCGTCGAGCTTCTCCGGGTTGGAGCTGAGGTCGCTAAGCAGGTCGCGGAAGTGGTCCGACGAGAGCAGCATCTTGGTGAGGCTGGTCAGCCGCGCGTTCTCCTCGATCAGCGCCTTGTTCTGCGCCCGCAGGAGACCCGAGTCGTTGTGCCGGTCCGTGAGCTCGCCCTCGAGCCAGCCAATGTACTCTGCGATGGTGTGTTAGTGACGGGGCCAGGATGCGACGAGTGATGATGGGGGGGGGGATGCTTACCCTTTCTCCTACCGCGGAACGCGCGAGCGGAAACCTTGTTCCTAAGCTGACGGCGCTCTTGGCTGCTGAGCTTCTTGCCTTCCTCGCTGGCGAGGAACTTCTCATCCTCATCCATCTCTGCCTCGGACTTTTGCTTCTTGGGGAAGTTTGCCGTCGGCACACTCTTAATGGGAGTGTACTGTACAGGCTCCGAGCGCATCGAGCTCAGAATGTTCTGAACGTTTTGCTCGGCAATGGAGCTGCTCGTTTGCGGTGACCTGGCCTTCTGGGCCTGCTTGGCCTGGACACGTTGTCTTTGCAGCTGTTGCTGTTGCTGTTGTTGCCTCTGCATCTCTTGCTGTTTCTGTTGCTGCTGTGCCCGGGCAATCGCCGCTTGTTGCTGGTGCATGCCTGGCCACACCCTGCCAGGGGTGCTCGACAAGGCGGGTGTCGTCGGCAAGGGAGAAGTCAGGCCATCAGGTTCGTGGCCACCGATGGCGCTGGGGTTGATGGTCGAGCTGAGGTAGAGCCCCGCATCGGGGGACTCGAAGCCAAGATCCATCCCCGAGGTGTTCAAACCAGTGGGCAAGGGTGTGTTGAAGTCGAAGACGTCGTCCGACTCCCCAATCCCGGCGAGCATGTCGTGTTGTTGTTGAAGGTCCAGATACTCTTGGAAATACCCCTGCGGCTCGTTCATCGACAACGTCGTTGTCAGTGCGCCCGGGACGAGACCTGTTTGCTGCTTGTAGAGGTTGTACTGGTGGCTGGGTGCTGCGAACCCTTGGTTGGCGGGGAACAACGACGAGCCTTCCGGAGTTTCCGACTTGAGCGGGATCGAAGTCGATGGCGAGAGCGAGGACGGATGGAAGTTCAACCCGTTGCTGGTAGTGTCGGTGGTGGTGTTGTCGTACTGCGAAAAGTCCATGAATTCCAGAGGGTCGAGGTCGAACCCGTTGCCTTGTTGGGACCCAGCCATTGTGTTGCCCGCGGCCGGAACTGGGGATGACTAATCGGGCGCTAACAAAGGACAGGCCAAAACTCGATCGCTATCGCTCGATTTTTATGCCGTCGAATATTTCGAGGATATATCGTTGGCGTCGTTATGTTGGAGATGGTTATTTGATGGGCCTGGTGAGTTGCAAAACATGTAAAAGGAAGAGGGGGCGGGAGGAAAGGCAAGGTGCGCCAGTTTTGAATGAGCAACGCAAGAAACCGGGCGGTGGTTGCAGCAGGCAATCCCGGTCGCAGGGATATCTGTCGCTTTGGGAAGGGGGACGCGTAAGCCAATGCGAGAGGAACCGACCAGCCAATCTGGTTGATAGTCCCCACAAAACCCTCGGCCGTCGGACAAATCAGGACACGGCTCGGCAAAATAGCCTGTTCAACGGCCACGGCGCAATGGGTTGGAGCAAGCTCCGACCGAGCCTTCGGGTACTTGGTCCCCTGCTGTAAAATGGCGGTGCATCCCAAGTACCCAAATCCCCGTGTCAGAGTGATGGCTTCGGCCGAGCCACCGTCCTTTATTAGGTATTCACCTTGATCGCTGCGGCCCAAAGGCGGAGGGAAAACAGCCCGGCGCTTTTGACAAAAACTGCTGCCTGGCTGCGGAGATAACGCAAAGGGCGCCTTGCACGACTCGACGATGCGGTCTCGAGTCAGTCCCGCTGAATGTGTTAAGACGGAGAATTGCACAACTGGGCAGAACTGCGATGCGGAGTGCCAGGCCGGTGCGAGTTGAACTGCAGAGGGCCCCCGGAAGTCACGGACAGTCTTGCGCGGCCATGGAAATGGGAAGACCCTGTTGGCTCCTTCGCGGCTTTGCACTGCCTCACTCGGCGTTTACCGTCTAGGATGATACAAAAGGGGATGAAACCTGGAGCGGGCGCTTCGATAACTCCGCATCAGAACGCATCAGAACGAGGACAAAACAGTTGCGAAGTTCACCCTCGTCTTGTCGACCAAAGCGGACGATGTTCATCTTGTGATTCGGAGGGTATGGAATGCCACTGTTCTATCCGTACATTTGCTGTTTGACCCGTGTATCGGCCGGGGCGGGGCCCCACATGCCGTAAGGAACGCCGGAAACCATTCAAGGAAGTGGAACCTCGATCTCGATTGATGTGTTGGTCGAATGCCGTGTTTTCACCACGCCTGGTTACTGCAGTTGGTAGCCAGTGATAACAACTCATGTCATCCACAGAAGAGAAGCCATGGGCCGGCGGATTGTGGTGCAAGGGAGTGTGCGAGAATGGGGGCGTGTCAGCAAGTCGGTGAGTCGGCATTTGCCGCCTCCGATGGGGCCTTTGTCGAGTCCGTGGAAGCTCCGCCTTCAATCCGCTCACAGCGATCTCCTGGCCGTCTCGCACCGCAGAAAGGCTACTGATCGACTCTGCGCTGGATCCATTCTGTATCACCAAAATACAAAAGTTGTTTCATCAACGGCGCCGCTCCTCCACCCGTCCAAGCGCTCGGTCGCGAGGGAAAACCTTGATTCGAAAGCTTGGAACAGCAACGCTGACAAGAGTGGACGGCCATTTCTCGCCAGCTTATCGCCTTTTCTGGTTATGGGGCTGTGCAAAGCTTGAGATTCGCAGTTGCGCAGTAGAGACGAATAGATGGGCCGGGATTCAACAAACCAACCCAGCCAACCCTTTGCCAACATCCCAACCCCCAAAAAGTATGTCTGCGTGTAAACATTCCGGTCAAATAGCCGTCCACGATTTGTGTGTTGTGTTGCGCCCCCGCCAGCCCTATTGTTTCACGACCTTTCCGCCAGCGTGTTGTGGTTCATGCAATCATGCTGCTTCGCGAGCTGTCCGGAGGCCTATGCTTTGAGCCTTCGCTCTTTCCATCTCCCCGAAGAAGAGCCTAGAGCACCTTTGCTTCTCCGCCCGCCCACTTCCCTTGCCTCAGTCAGATGGAGCTCTCGAGCTGTTTGGTTTCGGGTTCTGCTAGCTCTGTCCCTGTTGGTCAAAGAAGGTGCGAGACAAATTGTGGCGGTGTCGAGCTATTGTGGCGCTCATCTGGAGACTTTTGCCCCAGTTTGGCTCTCTGTTATTTTTGGTTTGACGAAATTGTGGCTGTGTGCCAATCGGCAGATCTGCAGGGGCGATGGATCTGGATTCCGAAGTAAGTACCGGGTTAGGGTTGAGATGCAAAAGCCGAGAAGAAACATTCGGACCAAGCCACCAAGAATGCCTCTGGCACCGAGATCTACAGAAATCCAGGCGCAGACGTTTGCACTGCCGAAAAGACACGCAGACAACACACAATCAAGGCATTCACTGTCGTGCGCAGATAAGCAGTATGGAATCACGAAAACAAATAGCTCTGGAAAGAAGGAAAGTAGGTAATCAAGAATTGAAGAAACGAGAAAAGAAAATAGAGCAAAAGTGAAAGAAGGACGTAAATGGAGGAAAAAAGACAAGTAAAATAAAGTAAATCATAAAAGAGAAAGAAGTAAAGGAAATAGAAAAAAGGATAAAAAAGGAAGGTCAGTTGAGAAAAGAAGAAGAAGTAAAGTAAGATAAAGGTTTTTTCTTCTTTTCTTTTCTTTTCTTTTCTTTTCTTTTCTTTTCTTTTCTTTTCTTTTCTTTTCTTTTCTTAACTTCGGCCTCAAAGTAAGTGTTCAGCCTCCCAAGGACCGAGTCTCTCGCATACTAACAGGACTAGAGTATCAAGATGTCATCCGCCGGCGCTACCACCAAGGCTACTCGCGCTCTTCAGGACTACGCCTTTATCTTCAATAAGAAGAGTGGGCTAGCTTTTGTCGAGGACAACAGCTCCAGCTAAGAAGTCTAAGAAGTCGCTGCCATCGGCGGCATGAAGATCGGCTACCCGGACAACCACCAGACTCGCTTTGGATGGTCCTTACTCTGCCAGAACCTCGATTATATCACCTAGAGAGGCTTGACGGCATTGATGTGGGCTTTCGCAACGTCCAAACCATCGTCGAACTTGAGATAAAAGTCGCCCTACGACTTGTCGATCTCGCTGTACGTGTCGAAGGCGACAATGTCGCGCCTAGCAACTCTGTGTCCGGGGTCATCGCGGCCAAGCGGGCGGCGGATCTCCATAGCGAAGTCACACCCAGTTGCCTTCCAGGGGTCTGCGGAAATCTGCCGGGCTCTCCAGTAATCAGTGTCCATGGCCTTTTCTACCGGCGGCGGCGCAAAAGCTAGACCAAACTTGGCATCTCCCTTCAGGAGGCGGGCCCGCGTGTTCCGAATGTTTCGTTCTACCTTGATGTTAGCTGACAACATAACTTTGAGCGGCTCGACGGTGTCACTCACGTCGAGATGGTGCCAGACGAGCATACAGAACTCCTTGGTATTGTCCGGCGCGACGTTCAGAAACGCACACTCGACCTTTTCCTTGCGAATGGCCAGAACGTCCTTCATGAAGTGGTAGACGTCCTGCACAACACCGTGGGCAATAGCCACCGTACAGTCTTGGTGACGATGGAACTTAGAATTCGCTTGGTACGGTGTGTCCCGAGCAAATTCCTTGAGCTGGGCTTCGTACCGAGCAGGATTCTATTCTCTGTGAGCTTGTTAGCAGGGACGACTAGTGAAATACCAAGAACTTGCGAAGAGCCAAGATGACGGGTGAAGAGCCAGGATGACGGGCAAAGAGCTAGGCGTATTCGTATTACTCACCCGTTGGTATGCGAATACGCCGTTTCGAACCGCGGCGGGGAAACCGTCCTTAACTGGTTGTTGATATGTGGGAGCTTGGTAGAGTAATTCGGGATAATGACCTCAAATGTCCTCTGGAGACAAAACTCCAGAGGGTCATGAGGGAGACAACTCCAGTCCCCTGTAAGGTCCGGCCCCCGGGGCAAGGGGTCTGATTTAGGAAGCCAATAATGGTCGATTGGTTGGCCAATGAGACTCACTATAAACAGGGCGGGCAAGGGGTTCCTAACGAAGGACTCCCGGTCAGGATACAGCGACATCATGAATGACGAGAGTTAAAATGGCAAGGAATCTCTTGATGGCACTCTACCGTACAGCTGATCTGATTTCTGGTTATATCATGTTTTTATATCACTACTGTCCCAAAAGCTCTCTCGCCGAATAGACATACTGATGAAGAGAAACGCCGACTCCAGATGGGTAATGTGTCGTTTTCCCACCGAGCCCAACTCCATACAAACCCCTGGATGTTCATGTTGCTGCAGTCGAAGTCTACGACTTGCTCCCGCTTACGGCTCGACATACTCATAGCACAGATAATCTCCCTGGATATCCAAGACATCCCCCACCGTCTTGTTAGGACTGTTGCCGTACATGTTGAGGACATGGCCAAGCGTCGTGGTCGTGCCGGGATCACCATCCGCCCCCGTGGGCAATCTGCAGACCAACATCATCAGTAAGGTATCTTTCTCGATCCACTACGAGACTAAAAATGGCCTTACGGGATATTCGACGGCCGGGGCGGGAAGCCCGGCGAGTAATCCGGGCCGATGTTGGTTCCGCTGATGGTGGTCGTGCGCGTCGCCCGGTCCAGCGCCTGCCAGTCCCAGAAGACCTTGTCGAGCCAGGTGTGGTGCAGGTAGAAGAGGGGGTCGCCCGGGCTCGACACGCCATTGAGCATCTTCCCACCGCGTCAGCACGCCTCAGACCACACAACTAGATAGATACCTTTACTTGTGCCACCAAGCGCAACATAAACATAAAAAGCACCAACTCACCTGCCCGCCCACCCCACCATGCCCGCCCGAGTGCGGCCGGCCCTCGATGCACGGCCACGCCTCGCCAAAGGTCTCCAAAGCCAGGCAGGCATCGACGTTGGCCTGCGCGGAGCCCGTGCTCATGCGGTCATTAACGGCGCGGTTGATGCAGTGCTGCGTGTTGTCGTAGCCCGGGCCGAGCGAGTTGGTGTAGTTGGCAAAGGGTCCCGTGGCGATGCAGCCGTCGCGCCCGACGCCGTTGCCGCCGAACCCGTGCGTCTCGTCGAAGAGCACCGAGGCGCTGAACTTGCCCGCGTCTTGCTGCTCGTGCCAGTAACTGGGGCGGGGAGGGAGGGTTAGCTTGATGCTGGTTTGGTGAATGGGGACTTGGGGGGAGACGGCGGCCGTACGGTTGGTAGCCTGTGTAGTTGCACTCGTTCCGCAGGGCGCTCTCGTGCGCGTGCATCATCATGCGGTGGAATGGGAGGAATGCGCCCTAGGGCATGTTAGTTAAAGAAGTTCCGTGTGGGCGAGCGTTTGACTTCGCCACGCACCACAAAATGAGTGGCATAGGCCTGAAGCTGGTGGATGGCTTGCAGCTCATCGAACCTCGTCTTGGCTGCCGGCAGATCAAGCCTCGCTGGGGTCTCCATGAGACACAGTTCAGCATTGATATATTCCAGTTTCTCATCGTTGCTCAGAGTGTGCCTGCCCACGTGAATCAGTCAACCAACTTGTTGAACGGTGGCCGGGTAGCAGCCGTGGTTACATGCACTCACCATGCTCGACGTTTGTCCGGATCAGTGCAGGCTGCAGTTGCCGAACACACCAATAATAGGCAGGTAACGAGCTTCGAGATATGAGCCATGGTGCCCGTGCAATGAAGCCGTTCTTGAGACTGAATTCTCGGGTTGTTGTGGTTAGGGGTGACACAAATACGAAGGAGAGGGATCCTCGCCTTGCACGCCCCCGGTTTATAGGTGACGTTGATAAAATATCACTTTTCTCGACACCCGGTTTACTCACCCTCAACTACTTTCCATCTTAAGAAATGCAATGGAACAGCAGTTGCGCTCTGACCCTGCAGTCATTACGTTTCCCGGCCACTTGGTTGGCTCCGCGGTGCATGCTGACGACGCGGGTTCTCAATTTGCGAACCTAGTGCGTCTTCTCGATATTAGGTCTGCGTTGTACAAGGGTGAATTTGGCCGACAGTAGAGCCTTGGGTTTGTCTTGGCCGTAGCAAGCCTCGGCCAAGATTGTTACCAAGCGTGCCAATGGACAGTCCCGGTTGCTTGATGGCCGGGCGGCCTCGGCGAAGATCCTTCATCCTTTCTCCGCAAGTCAGGAACGATCACTTTATCTGTAGGCGCTTGCGTAGCGAGTGATCGCGATCGCCAGAAGCTACGAGCCATGGCTAGGGTAGTCCACCCGGCGCCGGACAGGTCCTACCGGATCTAGACGCCGAGACGGCCGGGACCGTCGTGAACTTTAGCCTCAATGGCAACCATGCACCACTACCTGCCCGCATCCAGTTAATTTACACTTGCCGAGTTCAATCCCGTGCCGCTGTTCTCCCACATTCCGGATCGGCTTCCCGTTCACCGGCTACCCGGGGTTTCGGGAGGGACTCGAGGGTATCAGCTAAGCCCACGGCCAGGCTGCAGTCCCCTCTCGGCCTCACAACAGTCGAGTCCATAATACTAGAGACAGCCACGGCTTGGTTACTAGAGTTGGTAGCTCTTTTTGCGGTGTTCTTGAAAAGCTGCCCCTGGAACAATAAACCCAAGGTCCAAATTTACTCAAGTCCACACTTGCAAGCATCTCCTCAGCTCCACAACCTCATGCCCCTTAGGTCGTGGGCAACGTAACCGCCTTCCGAAGGATACATGCCGACCGTCGGACTGGCTAGCCGAGTCTTAGAATAATCAAGCAATGTTCACCGCATTGTTCTATAGTGCTCAATGACGAGCAGTGAGCGTGTCAACTGCGTTTAGCTGCACCGGCCTCGTCGCCAGCAAAGTTGCTGCGCCGGTCCACCTTGCAAGGTCAGGAGCGGGTGCAGGCGTGGGCGTTGAGGGGTCGAGTCTTTTGATGGAAAGGAGCACTAGGGACATCGGTGATGTTGCTGCGGATCCGTGAGCCTAGGGCGTCGGAGGGGTTGATGATGTTGTCGGGGGTGGGGATGCAAGTGCTGTTGGCTAGCGCCGACGCCGAAGAGACATTCAGCTGAAAGCCGGAACGTTTATGAGCTCTGGAAGGGGCTTGTCGCCAGAGGAGCTTGCCAGACTGCCCCCCCGTACCACTGAGAAGAACGATACCCTGTCGGTCCTGCGGTTCACGTTGAAGGCTACTACGGCATGCCTACGGTCTATGCGAGTGATGTGGACCAGGCGGTCTTTGATGAGGGCGCGAAGATTGACAAGTCTGTTTTCACAGTCCTTTCTTATCTCCTTCTCCTTTTAACCGAGGAAAAGCTACATCAATGGCGTATTCCTGCAGGGATATGACCCGGTTTTGGATGTTGGGACGCAGCTTTGCATCGGTTTCGGCGGCCAGAGCCCGAATTTCGACCATTGCGTTGTCACACCAGGTCATGAACTTCTCATTCTCGACCTTGCACTCCGCGTCTGTACCGAATGAGAGAGTCTCCAACTTGGACAAAGCAGGTTTGATGTAGCTATTGGACACCTCGACGAAGGTTCCGGTTATGTCTCGAATCGCAGAGGCGTGGCTTTGGAGGTGAAATGCCTTGGTAATGACTCTCTGTGATAACGTTGGTCAGCTGGTATCTTTTGCATCCCGTAACCCCAGGCCTCAACAAACCTTCTTGTCCGCTTGACTCATGGCCATCGACTCCAGCTCATCATTACTTTTGAGCTTTGCTCCCTGCTTGACTGTTTGCTGGACATCCTTGGCATCCTCCTCGACTCTAGTGAATAGCTCGATAAGAACGCTGAAGCTTTGAGCCAGCTGACTGACGCGGTCGTCAAGTTCAGCGAGGCTTTTCTGTGAGTCGCAGAAGATATCGCAGATGGGTTTCTGGTGTTGGGCGCATGTTAGGAAACTGCTAGTACATTCTTAACGTAACTCGAGATCGTACCAGCTCCGCTTGTGGGGCGACCGTTTGATCACGTAGAGACTCAACATCACTCATGGCCAGTTCTTGGGCATGTTCTGCCTTGGTAGTATCGGCTTGGTTTTCCCCTTCAGGCCATCCGCCATTAGTCCCAGGCCATCCGCAGCAACCAGGAACGAGACTCATACCTATGGCTTCCCTGGCCATATCCTTCAGAAAGCTATTTTTCTCGCACCACGACTGCAAGTGCTGACTTAATTTTTTGATTCTTTTAAGACAATCCTCGGCCAACTCCCAGACTTCATCAATCTCGGGGACGAGATTGGCCACGACGCCATGATCGTCTTGGAGCATTTCGATGCTTATATTGCCGCCATGCACGATACAGCTGTTAACAGCTTTGAAGACCCAGGTCGTGGTACCCTGAAATTCCTTCAAAGCAGAGCGGCCCGAGTGGATGGAGGACTCAAGGTCCGTGTGAAAGGAGTTGTGCGGCAGCATCCCGATGACCTCTCCATCCTCTCCGCTAATTTCGGGTGGGGAAATCTTGAGTCCCGCTGGCGCCCCATCCCGGGATCTCTTGAGTAGGACTCCGAAGATGCAGACAATAGCTGGGATAGCTTCGAGTAAGGACGCCCAGTTGGCTCCTGGTATTGTTTTGAGCAGCAGGCTGGAATTCTCGAGCTCGAGTTTTGCCACACGCTGGACATCTAGGGCGTATTCATGACGAGGGCTCAGTCGAGCGCCGTCAGGGCTGTCACTCGCTTGCTGATCTGTACACACGCTAATACCAAAGACGGCGGCCTTGCTGTCGTCTCGATCACCCATTTGGTTCTCTGGCGGCTCGTCGGAAACGCCGAGACCGCCGCTGCCCATATTGTCGCCAAGGTCACTGTGAAATATTCCAGAACTGATTGCCCGGCTATTGCTTTCGATCTCACCACCCAATTTTCGATTACCCGGATCCGTGAGGACTTGATGAGACAAATCTGGTTCCGGCAGGTGTCGAGCGAAGTGGCCCTTCAGCTTCTTGACGTGGCCCTTCTCTCAGGCTCACTCTAGTCGCTGGCCTGCTGTTCCTTCGACCACGCCAAGGAGGGTGTCAGCACTTCATCCCCCGGCTCCGCGGGCAAGAAAGAAACCAGAATGAGGTCAGCGACGGTGGAAAAAACCCGGACTGGGATTCACAATTGAGAATCGACGACTTGGGACGAAAATGCGTTTGGAACATGTTGCGGGAAGGCGCTGTGAGGTTACATTGCGGCGGGTCGCGGTTGCCCTCCCGTGCCTGTCCACAACGGCGACCCCCTGAACCGCCAAGACAATCGGAGGGGTCAATCTCCCCAGCAACGCTTTGTTTACTCGCCCAACAATTGGCCAACGGCGGCTTGGGCGCCGTCACAGCCCATCATGCGCCCGTCACCGCCTGTCCGGAGACCCTGTCACCGCCCCCAGGCCAGTCGGGTGTGCCTCCCGTCCAAACAACCCACCCTCGAGCCACCTCACATCACCGTTTCGGACAGTTGCCAGCGCATCCTGCTTTAGCCTCTCCACCGGTCCAGGGCATTCCAAGTTCCCATTGGCAATCGCATGGGCTTTTTTGCATTGGTTGCCGCCGTTGCCCCGAGATATCAAGGGACGCGCATGCAGCGTGTAGAAACATTAAATTACTTTGATCGCATTGTCCCACTCGCAGCTGTCCTGTCTTTCTGTTTCCACGATGCCCCGGAAGACACCAGAGCTGGATCTGGACTTCAACATTTTTGTCGACCCTTCTTGTCTGAGCGCACCAATGGACGACGAGACCCTCGCCACCATGCCGCCCTCGTCCGAAGAGGTGCAGGCCTCGGCCGTCGTCCCTGGCACTCCAGACGAATTGGGTGCCGAAGCTACGGTGGAGGATGCGGAGCAGAAAGCCGACGAGGTGCCGGAACCAGAGGCAGAAGTCACACCCACAGACGAAGCATTAGCCGAAGAACAACCGGAGCCCGAGATTGCAGAGCAAGAAGACGTGCAAACAGCTGAGCCGCCTGCCGACGAGCCGTCAGCCCCCGAGGATGAGGAGACAGAACAGGCGACACTCACCGAGGAATCCTCAGCGACCGCTGAGATTGAGACCGATGAGCCCGCACCTGAGCCGGAGCAATTCGACGAGCCTGAGACAGAGACCGCATTCGAGGCCGAACCAGTCGAAGAACCCACCCCCGAGGCCGAGCTCGGAGAAGAACCCGTCTCAGAAGAGTCCGTCCCTGAGCCAGCAGAGGACGAGGAGGAAGAACACCAAGTGGAGCAGGCGTCGCCACAAGAGGAGGTATCAGAACTGCGAGACGAGGAAGACACTGCTGCTACGGGCGAACCAGCTGAGGCAACTGACGAATTAGAAGAAACCAACAACACTTCAGCTTATGACATCGAGGCTCCTTCGGAGATTCCGCAGGAGGACACTACCGGGGACGACCAGGATCTCCCCATTGAGGATGTCGACACCTCCATCGTAGAGTCGGACATGGACGAAGAGGAACGCGGTCGCCAGCCAAACCTCGGCGACAGGAAAAATTCACTCCGCACCGAAGCCCTCATCCAGGCCGCCGCTCGCGCCGTGGTCGCCAAGATCGAAAAGCGCAAGAGCGGTGACATACCGCAGGAGGGAGATGAGCTCGACAACTCGCTTCTCAGCACCAACTCACGCGACACCTACGTGCTCGGGGACGATGCACGGAGCACGGCAAACGCCGACTCGCCCAGCCGGCGGCAATCTTCCGAGTCCCATGCCCGCCACATAGCGTCCCGCTCCATCTCGAGCGATGACGCCGGCGACAGCAGCTCCCATAACGAACGTGACGATGATGTCTTTAGCGACCGCAGCGCGCGGAGCTCCCTGTATTCGCTTGATCAGCACGACAGCCCGGATATCCCGAGCATAAAGACCCCGCAAGCTAAAGAAAGCGTTTCACGGCGCGATTCCTACGCCTCCAGCCAGTTAGACGAACACTCCTCCGCGCGCACCGCATCCAACTTCTCCGCCATCTCAGGCCTCTCCCAGTACGACGACCCCAAACTCACCTTCGTCCCCACCCACCGCGAGACGCGCATGCCGTTCCGCACCCCCTCCGAGATCCGCGCCATGCACATGACCTCCCCCACACCATCCGTCTTCAACGGCAGCTCGCCGTCGCGGTCCTCAGCACACAAGCACCACCACCACCACCACCAAGGCCCGCGCAGCAGCGGCGGCCCGCCCTCCTCCATCTCCCGCCTCGGCAGCCCCACCGTGTCCGCCCAGTACTCCCCCAAAGGCCGCTCCACCCCGCCACGCTTCAAGTCCGCGCGCAAGGAGGCGCCCCTCGTCCTGCTGCACGTCACCCTGCTGCCCCTGCGCTGGGTCTGGGGCGACGTGCTCAACACCCTCGACTCCGTCCTGCAGCCGCCGCCCGCCGCCGCCGCCGCCAAGGCCGACGGCCCCGCCGTATCATCATCATCGCCCTTGTTCGAGCCCAGCGACCCGCTCAAGACCCTGCGTGATGCGTGGCGCGAGCTGCAGGATCGTGTGGGTGATACGGTGCTGGAGAGGGGCATCCTGCTGCCGCACCCGCAGAATGATTATGAGGTGCTTGAGGAGCGGTTGCTGGAGGCGTTGGAGCTGCCGCTGCGGCGCCGGGCGCGGATTCTCGAGTGTGGCCATTATGTGGGTCCTGCGAACGTGCCGGAGGATGGGGATAGTGATGACGAGGGGGCGGAGGGGGCGGAGGGGAAGACCCACTGGTGCGGGACGTGCTGCGGGGAGATCAGGTGCGAGGATCTGGGCGTGGGGAGGGTGTTCCGCATCAAGGTGTACGCGAGTAACGGGCTGATGCGGGCTGGTGCGTGGGAGGCGTGTTGGAAGGAGATGGAGCGTGTGGATGTCGAGGTCGAGCCGATTGTCGACCTGGCCGTGCAGAGCGAGCTGGAGAAGCTGGCCGTGCTGCAGATGGAGCTGGAGGAGCAGCGGCGCCGGGAGCTGGATCTGGAGAGGATGCCCGACCCGGAGCCCGAGCGCAAGGCAGACCCGGACGCGCGCGGAGCCAGCCGGCAACAGGGCGACCTTGCGGGCGAGGCTGACATGGACGCCCAGCGGGGCATGATGTCCTCCCCGGCGCCCTCGGCTCTGCAGCTCGCCATGCGCGCCGCCACCCCCCAGCCCTCGGCCTCCAACACCCTCGTCCGCGCCGCCACCCCAAGCACCTACGGTGTCGACGCCTCCGAGGAGCGCCGTCTCCGCGACGAGGAACGCATGCGCGAGATCTACGGCGAGACGCCCGCTCCCCCGCCACAACAAGCCGCCGACCAACAACACCAGCATCAACAACCACAACAACAACAACACCACTACCCACCCCCTCCACAACAACCCCAACAACAACCCCAACCCCAACCCCAACACACCCTCCCCCTACTTACAGACTCCTCCCACCACCAGCACCACCCTCAAGACCCCTACCGCCGCCGCCCCGTCGTCCTCGACGAGAACGCCGGCTTTGTCGACCTGCTGACCCAGGCCTTCAAGGTGCTGCTGCGGGACCCGAAGAATGTGGCTATTATCCTGCTGTGTGTGTTCCTGGTGGTGGTGGTTAAGCGGCCGGGGGTGGGAGGTGGGACTGGGGTGGGGTCGGGGGTGGGGGAGGTGCAGGTTGTGCCGCCGCAGGTGGTGCAGGTGCAGGTGCCGGTGGCTGGGGCTGGGGCTGGGGTGGGGGAGGGGTTTGGGAGGTTTGAGGGGGTGGGGGGTGTTGAGGGGGGGAAGGGGGAGGGGGTTAAGGTGGTTGGGGCTATTGGTGGTGGTGCTGGGGAAAGGGAAAGGGAGGTGGAGATGGAGTTGGCGAGCTTGCGGATGCCGGAGATTGCGGGGTTGGAGGGGGTTGTGCCGGCTGTGGCTGCGGCTGGGCCGGAGAGGGAGGTTGTGGAGGCGGTGGAGGAGGTTCAGCAGCAGCAGCCGGCTGTTGTGGAGGAGGTGCCGGTTGTGGTGGAAGAGGAGGTTAAGGAGCAGGTGGTGCTGGAGACTCGGGAAGGGGATGCCCGGGAGGCCGCGGAAGTCGAGGTCCGGCACATTCCTCGCTTCGAGCTCCCGGCCGATATGTGCCCGCCACGCGGGCCGGAGTACCCCATCACCATGGCGGACGAGATGCCCGCGGAGGAACAGGTCATTCCGCAAGCCACCACCGACGAGGCCGCAGCCGAGCAAGACCAACTCGCGGGCGCGTGCGGCCCCAACAGCTCCGACTCGGACATCGAGGAGGGGGAGAACGAGGAAGAGGAGGAGCCCGTTGCAGCGGCGGCGCCGACGTCGACGTTCCTGCCGGGGCCGCTGGTGACGGAGCGCACGACGGTGCGCGTGTTCGAGACGGTGACGCAGACGGTGCGCGTCAGCGTCGTCACGCAGACCGAGACCGTCTCCACCGTCGTCACCGCCGTCCCGCAGACCGTCGAGGAGACCGTCTACGAGACCGAGACCGTCCGCATCACCGTGTCGGTGCCCGTCGATGAGCAGCAGCAACAGCAGCAGCAGAAGAAGGTCAAGGCGAAGCCGGCTAAGGGGTGTCAGGAGAAGGGTGGTTGGTTTTGAAGGAGGGGGGGGGGGGGGTTGTTCGTTTGTGGATTTGAGATATGCGATGATATGATTGTATGGATGGGGATGGATGATTTAAGCCTGTGGTGGGATTGGATATGTGGGAGGGGGGGGGTTACTGGATATGATTTGATGGTTTTGTTATCTATGATATGATGTGTGTATGTGAGGATATGCTTTCTTTTGTATTGTCTTTTTCTACTGAGATAACTACCTACTTGGAACTATGACTTTTCAACAATAGGACTGTAATCTCCTACATCCCCCCATACAACCCTAACGTCCTAACTCTAGCGTTAATATCTCCTTTTCTTTTCTTTTTTTTCTTTTTTTCTTTTTCTTCTTTTTTTCTCCTTGCTTCTTTTCTTCTTTTTTTTTGTCTTTTTTCTTCTTTTCTTTTCTTTTTTTTCTTTTTAGTTACATAGCTAGGAAAAAGAAATAAAAGAAAAAAAGGAAAAAGAAAAAGAAACAAAAAACACACTGTCCGGCGAGTGGCTGTGTTTAACCTCGGCCACCACCTCAACCCTCAGCCGAGAACAAAGCTTCCCTCATACAGAAAGCACTGCATGCCACTTCCGCACAAGAGGCCGGGTTGTTCCCCCGCCCGGCAGCCTCCCACGTCCTCAACTGTGACGGCAGGGTGGTTCTGACCCTAACCCTGGCCGCAACCTGAGTGGTGGTCTGTGCGCCTCCCACTTGTGTTTTCCCACAGTTGCGGGAATCCTGTATCTTGATTCTTTTCTTCTCTTTTCTTCTCTTCAGCTTTAGATTCACGTAATTGAGTGGGATCATTTGAGCCTTTGTGCCTCTATTCCTCGCTCGCTCGTCACATCAACGAAAACTCCGGATCTTGGCCTGGGTCTAAGATCGTGTACCCTTCTGTGCCTTGGCAGAGGTAGCATGAGTTAATGGCCACCCAGCCCTCCTCACGTTCAGAGAAAGCTTGACCCAAGTGCCGGTGAAGATCCCTGATGCGGGCGAGCTTCTGTTGGTATTGCTGTTTGTATTCGTCGGGCATTTCTCCGGCAACAAGCTTCTTGCGGAACAATAGACGCTCGACAGGGTTGTCCTTGTCGATGCCAGCGGCTTGTTCGAGGGCTTTGAGGTCGTTGAAAAATTCCAACCACTTGGCCACATCATTCGATCCAATGTTTTTCTTCCTCGCCGATCTCCGCAAATTCCAAAACTCAGGCCAAGACTTGAAGCGTTCCAACGATGCCCCAATGTGCGTGGTGGGATGAAGAAGGCCACCATCGGGGTCAATGCCGCTACAGACGAAAAAGACCTGGGCTGTGCACGCGTCGATCCTGCGCGCAAGTCGCTCTGGGAACCATTTGAACAGGGCGTCAGGTCGTAGCGTTGGTGTCAGGTATGGTAGTATCCCTGGATAACGCTGTAAGCAACCCGTACGTACTACTAGCGGTCTCTGCAACAAGCTTGCTGTGCTACTTACCGATGATTGCGGATACATCCTCCCGCGGCGACTCCGACCTCGCCGAGTCTTCCACATCCCGGCGATAACGTTTCGTGTTGAGGAGACACCAGAGATAGATCTCCCGAGGCGAAACACTCGGAACCTTGGGCCTGGGTGAATCAGGGTTGATTGAGTCTAGGAATGCGGTGTCGAGAAAGCCATCACCCACGAGTAGTCGGAAAATAGCGATGTCCCAGGCAACATCATTGACTAGCCCAAGAACGTATTCTGCTAGTGCCTCAATTGTGTCGAACTTAGGTTTTCCTTCTTCCGTCGGATTTCCTGTTTCCTTCGACGTTGGCTTGGATGGGGCCCCTGGGGCGAAATCTGTTGGGAGACCCTTGCCGTTGACCACATCCAGGATCTGTATCGCTGCTGTCCTACAAACGTTGTGGTAATAAAGGACGGCCACGATGAAATCGGTAACGGTGTACGGAACTCGCGCATTGCTCAGCGAAATCTGGTGCTTCTAGCACTCAGACTTGCGGAATGCGTCAAAATCAACCATGATAACCACCGTCAGCTTGCAAATCGTTCCCAGAATCATCATCATCTCCCGAGACGCCTTGGCGCGCCCTTTATCTGTTTTGAGGTCGAACTTGGGCGGATCCGGCAGCGACCAGGGTCCGTACCGCCCACAGCCGGCACCACCATCGCCGTCAGATAGTTCCGCGTTGCTCAAGAGCTGGCTGAGAGTGGGTGCCTCGTCTGACTCCGGCACGAGAAGCTGGATATTAGGAGAAGAGACGGCGACATCGTTGCTGTCTACGCCGGCACTACCATCGCCGCCGGCGCCAGTACTGCTTGGCGCAAGGTCGGACATCGAAGTGTGGGTACAATCTCCCTCGTGGGAATAGCGAGGAAAGAAAAAAGTGCGGTGGGTTGTTGGGCTGGGAAGGGAAGAAAGGAAGAAGACCGTTTGCTTGGGTTTCGTCCAAGGTTGGAAGAAAATTTTGAATTGCGAAAACACCTGCATGATCAGCAATTGGCAGATGTGCTGAAAGGTACGTACTTTTTAATGCGTAATAAAGAATTCGGAAACTTACCTACATGTACCTAGGTAAGGAACAAAGTCAGTTCCTAAACTAGGTACCTGTACCTAAGTTCACATCAGACTGCATTCTAACAAACCACCCACCTACATCCATAGCACCAACCTGAATCCAGACCACTCCCCGTACGTAAATACCTATCTTCTTAGAATTGAGACCCCTAACCCACCACTGTCTAATAGACGGGACTGAAATACCGGTATATAACTACAGAGCTAATGAATCCAATTACAGTACTATACAGCCTCTCGGATAGCTACAGCGCTTGTATAGGAATGACATCTTTGTACCATCGTCCTTTGTTTAAATCAAGACTGAATATCCCAAGTATCCTCAAACAAAGCACAATACAATCCCTCACGGTGTCTCTTCATTCATGCTATTATGTTAGGTATTTAATGTTCTGTGTGCAACTTGTTAAATGTGTAACCGAGACATGTAGGCGGATCCACTGAAAGTCGATTTTACGTTGCACACACATTCTCGTTGCCAGAGGGTCATGTGTTGACTCACAGACGGGTAGCTACCTACCTACCGCCACAAACTTTGCAAAAAAACCCGCAGAGGTAATCTCAAGTAGCAATTGTAACAACAAACCTTTCGACATTCCCTATCGCCATCTCACCTGCCACTTTCTAACGAGGCAACAACGACTCAGGGCCTTCAACTCCTACTTACCTAGGTACCTTACACACATTTCGGCAGCGAGACTACGGAACACTGCACCTGTAAAAATGCCTATCGACCCACTTCTGTCGGACGAAAAAATTGTGGCATCTTTTACAGAGGAAGAAAAAAAGTTTTACGACTTCTACCTCGAAACCGACAGGGCCCTTTTCGATGCCGATGGCAGGCGGAAAGGTGAACGTGGGGAAATCTTCAAGCGCGTCATGGCCTTTTGGACCGATGCCGAAGTTCGTGAACGCTATTGCCACTGGCAGATGGCTTGGACTGGGAGGGAGAACGATAGAATGAGAAGGGCGATACCGCAGCCCGAACTTTTCGAGACCATCTCGGCGACGGACTTTGGAGATGGGGAGGGTAGAGGCTCCTATTGGTGGAATATGGAAATGCACAACAACCCGTCTTGTCTCCTCGGCGAGAGCGACTTTGGTGGTGCCTTGACTGGGTACGCGATGGACCCCGGTCCTGCTTACCTGTCGCCAAACTTCGAGGACGAGAACGACGCCGGCTTGGTGCATCACAGTATTCTTGGCATCAATACCAACGTCCGGGTTGAGGGCGAATTCATTGAAGGCCAAAGCACCACCCAGCCGAGCCCGCAAAGGTGCGGCAAAGAGGTGTTGGAAGACCAACAGCCACGATTTCAAAGTTATTGCACATATGATGAGAGCTTACAACAATAATTTGAGGTGCTCATAAGCCATTCAGAAGTGATTAATTGATCTCTGGTTCTATCTTTTTCTCCTCTCAGAGCTCTTGAGAGCAGGTGGCTTTATCCTAAATCTCTCCTTTGTCTCCTTAAGTTAACCCGTGGTTATCCGGATCTTTGTGGTGCCAGATGCCATGAATCCGTTTCCGGTACCTGTCCGTTTCCGGGTGTCATGACCGTTTCCGGTGCCATGACTTTCCAACAAGAGGCAGAGAACACTAGCGGAGACACAATTCGCGACACTGATGTTGAAGATGCTGATGGCCCAGGGGGATTTATTTTCGTCCAACTCGGCGCCCTCTTTGCCTACGCTGGCAAAAGGCCTTGGACCGAGTTACGAACGTCGGCGCGAAAAGAGATCGTCCGTGGGCCTTGGATCGCAAATGGGTTCGGGGTTGTGTTAGAAATCGATTCTCGGGGACGACCAGGGCCCGTGTGGGTTATTTACAACTTCCACAACGCCGATGACGATGAGGATGACGATGGGTACCACGAGGACTATGACTTGGATCCAGAGGCACGCCCCACGCCGTTCCCTTATATTGGGCGCCTTACCGAGGCGTGCGATAGAACCTTCACCGTTGCCAAGATTGCTGAGAGCCTCGCAGAGCTCAAGGACGGGTCCGCAAAGATCGACTTCCAGGTCAAGGCCGAGGTGGAGGTCCAGATTGTTCGCGTCAAGGGATGTCAGTCCTCGTCGGGCACGCGGCTCGTCCGTCAGTTCGTCAAGGCAGACTAGCTGGCATTCGGCTCAACACGGCATCCCACTCACTCCGCTTCAACATGGGCCTCGAAACGGGAGAGAGATGGGGATGCGAGCACCGCGGGCTCGAAACCGCAAACAAGGGCCATCTGATGTGAATAACCCGTCCGACTCGTAGGGTTGCGACTGGCATGGAACAGTATTAAGTAACCGTATGGTGGGACCAGGAAACACGTAGTAGATCGCCAAGGCTTCCAAGCTTCTACAAGTAGAATGCCCAAGTCCCCATTAGGTAGCCAAATAACCAGGTAGCAAAACTCAACTCAACTCAACCCGAAAAGGAAAAAACTGGATCGAGTAAACACACCCCTGAAATGACTTACGTGCTGTCCTTCGCTCACAAGTCGGATCTTTTGCTTTGGTTCATTCGGCAAGTTCATACCAGGCTCTCGAACCACACCGACCCCCACTCACACCCCATGAGTCTCCGTAGGTGAGACCCGAAGGGTTGATACGAAAACCGGTGGTTCGATCACAGATTACAACTCTGGAGTCGCCGAGTAACGGTTGAATATAAAACCTGGCCGTAGTCTCACAGTCGCTACGTTTCGGTATTGCGGGAGCCTGTTGGTGATGCGAAATACTGGGGGTTATGTAGGAACATCGTCATTGTCGCCGTCGTCACCGTCGTCGTCGGGAATGGTGTGTGTGCATGGAGACCTGCTGGGTCCAATTGGTGTTCCTGGAATGGTGTTGAAGATCGCCCTGCGTCGAAAAGGAGGGGCGAGACACGCTGGATGAACCCAATTGGTTGGTACCTGGTACGTACCTCCAGAACGACGTGCCTTTTACCCCTGAATTAGAATCTCGAACAAACTGTCCGCAAAAGGTGCAAACACTCGGGTCTCCTAAACACCGGTTTAGGGTCGTTAGAGAATGTCAAGGCACCATCTTTGACTGTATATCTGGGATGTTTTTTGGTTTCACACTCCAGCCTGGAGTTTTCCGCTGTGCACTTTCTTTCTGGCTTTGTTGCTTCCGAGTCAAGATAAACCCGATTAATCCACTGATTGATCGATTGATTGCTGCAATTGGTGAAGCGCGAAGAGGGCCGTGCGCAAACTGGTCCCTCTTTCCCCGGGCACCTTTTTGACCCCAGCGAACCAGCGACCTTTCAGCAACACCACCATCCTCCACTGTTCGCTCTTCTCACCTCAAGAGTTGCTTTGGGAGCAAAGCTCTCGGTCGCTGATGAGAGCTGAGATAAACTCGTGCTGACCCTGGCTGTGCCGTTCACTGCTTTATTCTTCTCCATTAACATATTCACTCTTTTTCTATCGCTTGGCATCCTGGGTGTCTGTCCATAACTTCTTGGCCCTTCGACTCGGCCATTCCCGATCGCTAATAATTTAAAGACGGCGTCGGCAACACGCCCGTTCTCTGCATTGCAGCTAACTGCACATTAAGCTCGCTCAGCTCTGTGTTCGACTCCCCTCGACACATGAATTCACCCGATAGCACAGTAGACGATCGATAGCGAGCCCTTTTCCCAGCGAAGAATCGCGGCCCACCTCAACCTAGCAGCCGAGCCGACCGACAGATCGCCTGCCCCTGATGAAGGTGGAAATCCCGACGATTGCAATATCGTAACACTCGTTTACCTTTCCCGCCGCCCGCCATTTGTCAGAGGCTGGTTCGGAAGACGCGCCAAACAAACGACTAGACGACCAGACGAAGAAAGGTCGGACGAACCCGACACAGCGGCGTCCAATCTCGACCAAGAGTTGGTGCTCGCAATTGTTGTCTGTTCCAGGATTAGCCTTCGAACCCGCTTGTCATACCCACGAGGGCACGATCCAATCCGATCCTACATCCGGCCGTCGATGCCGCCCGGCCGGTCACGATGCCTTGGCAACCGCTGCCCCGGGTGGCCTTCGCTGTAGCGACCTTCCCCTTCCTCGCCGTACACGCGGCCGACCTCCCGCTCGAACTCGGCGACGAATTGTACATTTTCGAAGAGACCCCAGATGGCAATTGGCTCCGAGGATACCTGGTCTCGCCGCCGAGTCTGCTGGCTGGCCTGACCAGCGTCAAGGGACAAACCCTCGAGGCCCGCGTCTTTAGCGGCATCTTCCCGCGCAGCTGTGTCGAGGTTCGGGAGGTGATGGGCGGAAATGGTGAGGTCTACGACGGCGATTTCGAAAGCGAAGATGTGTCCCAGTTGTCGCCAACACATCTCGAAGAGGGCGACTCGGCCAAGAGTGGGATAGAGGGAGCCAATGCCGAGAGAAGGAGGAGGAAGGGCTCGCCGACGAAAGGCTGGAGAGAGCACGCGGGCTTGCCGAATGGCGCCCCGGGCCGGTTATCAGTGCCTGTGAAGCGCGACCCGAATGCGCCACGCCCGCCGGCACCCGTGCCCATGCTCAAAATTGGCGACGAGACTCCGACTTCAGCCCTGGAACCACTCATTGACGAGATCGCCTCGTGCCTCCGGGAATGGCACTCAACAAATCTCCACGAGCTGCTGCTGTCTCGCCAGTACGCCAAGCTAGACACCATGTCGAATCTTATCGCCACCCTCAACTTTGCGCGACAGCAATTCCTTCACGACGTCCTGACTGACTGGGAGTACGATGCCCTCCGGGAAAAGACGGTTTGGGACCTGGTCCGCGTCAACAAGCTGTGCGGGGCCGAAGTGATTGTCCGCGACCCTCATGAGCGCGGCCGGGTGCTTACCGGAGATGACTCGGTGGTGGAGATGACAAAATTGCAGTCCATCATGAGCCTGCTTGACGAGACACCGACTCCTGTGACCGAGTTGACGGCGCTCCACCACCTGCTCGTCGATATCAAGGGCTTCGCCGGCGCATCTACCGAAGACACTACCGTGGTGCTCTACCTGGCCACCAAAACCGCCGGGGGAGTGTTAACACCCTTGTCTGAGAATTATATCGTCGAGATGCCTGCTGGTGGGCAATTAGTCCATCTGACCCGGAACATGCAAATGCGCACCCTCTTCGCAGACCTGACAGCCACCGAGATTGGGGACGTCCCCTCCATCGAATCCGATCTCTTCCTGGTCGTCAAGATCCGTGCCTCACAGCAGGTCGTGGCCACCAAGCCCAGCTCACGGTCTGGCGCCACCTCCCAGACCCCGTTCGCCAAAGAACACGCCAAGCCGCC
Organism: Chaetomium tenue; assembly: GCF_020726465.1. Lineage (NCBI taxonomy): Eukaryota > Fungi > Ascomycota > Sordariomycetes > Sordariales > Chaetomiaceae > Chaetomium > Chaetomium tenue. The sequence goes on along the minus strand of NW_027117334.1, from coordinate 625,607 downwards.
ATTGTCCGGCGGAAACAAATCAGTGCGCAGGAGTTTAATGTGGGCCGGCAAGAACACGCGTTCGGCCTTCTCGAGAGGCAACGGCAGACTCGACTCGCTGTCCGAACAACCAGAAGAAGTCGTATTGCCGCCTACGGCAGGCAGCGAGAGCAGGGATGGGCCGCCCCCGAGCACCGCCAACTCCAAGACGGGACGCTCGTCCGTGGACGGCCAGGTCACTCACACGGCCCATAGGACCGCCGGTGTTGGCGTGCTCAGGTTGAACCCTGTCATGAAGCAGGAGGAAGAGGTCGAACATATCGTGACCATCTGGGCGCCGTCTGCCAAGCACATAGCCGAGAGGCAAGATGGCGAGGATTGGGACCCGGTACTGCGTGAGATCATGGATAGCAAGACGGGTTCCTACGAGAAGTCGAGGAGAGCCGAGCGCCTGCAGGTGCACCTCCGGGCCTTCAACAATCCGGATGCGGATGCTCTGATCAAAGCGACCCCCACAGCACTGTCCAACATCTGCAAGACAAACAAGATGGGCTTTTCGGGCGCCCCCACGAAGCCGAGGTCCGATATTTACCTTACAATTGACGAGGCCATCCTCACCCGCCAGACTCTGCTATCACGATTCGGCGGGAGCCCAACAGCGCTTCCGAGCAGTTTCCACGCAAACAACCTCCAGATCACCCTCGAAGTTCGTAGGTCGAACGGCGAGCGCGTCGAGAACTGCATCCACCCTTCCTCCAACTCCGAGGCCGTCAGCACCTGGACCACCGTCGTCACCGAGCGCGGCGAGCCGTGGCGGCAATCGGTCAAGCTCGTGCTCGCACCGCAGGACGTCCACCAGGGACACGTGGTGATGCACCTCGCGGACGCGCCGAACCCACCCTTTGCGGTGGCATACATGCCTCTCTGGGACCAACAGGCATTCATTCGCGACATGGCCCACGGCCTCTTACTCTACCGGTTGGACGAGCACACGAATACCGCCCAGCCTGGCCCCCAGGGTAAGGGCGGCTATCTGAGCCTGCCATTCTCTGCCAGAGGCAAGGACGAACACCAGGCCGAAGTGACGGGGCCGCTCGCCATGGTGCGCGTCGAGACCTACCTTTGCAGCACGAGGTTCTCGCAGGACCGGGTGGTCTTGGGGCTGCTGGCTTGGAAAGACTCTTCCCGGGAGGGGATTCCCGTGCTCCTCAAGCAGTTCATATTTGTTGCTGAGATCGAGGTGGTCAAGCTGCTGAACGATGTGCTGGATGCGCTGTTTGGCATTCTCTGCGAGTACTCGGGCAACGACGACTACGAAGACCTCGTATTTACCGCGCTCGTGAGAGTGCTGGATATTGTCCACGACAGGCGTTTTAACCTGGCGCCACTGGTCGATCAGTACGCCGAAAGCAGGTTCAACTACCCCTTTGCGACCCCTTGTTTGGTCAGGTCCTTTACCCGGCTCTTGTCCAAACCCACCGAGCCCGAGACGGCGAGGAAGCTCCGGGCCACCTTCAAGGTTGCGAGGCACATCCTCAAGTTCATCACGCATGCCCGTGGCCAACAAAAGGCCAAGGAGGCGGGGATTGGGATAACAGGCTCGAACCCAGGTTTCACACGCCACCTCCGCGTCATCTTTAAGGCGCTCGATGCCATGATGCGCAGTAGCTCGCCGGTGCTTGTGGGCAGTCAGACCCTGGCCGTCCAGCACTTCCACACCTGGCTCCCAGAGCTGGCTGGCTTGCTGACGACCGAGGAAATTCTACATATTGCTATTGACTTTATGGATTCTTGCTCCAGCGTTAAGGGCAAGCTGGTGTTGTACAAGCTGGTCCTTATTATTAACTACGCCAAACTCGACATTTTTTCGCATCCGGAGCAACGTTCTGCCTTGAGCGCCAACACTGTCCGATGGATAGCACCACACTGGGGCCATGTTGACGAGGTCACGGACTTGTGGAAGGACCAAGTTCGCCTCTGCTGCTCCGTCCTCGCCAGCCAGATCGACCACCTGGGCCCCGAGATCCCGGATTACATCCCCAAGATCATCCAATCTTACCTCGTCATCCAAACCGTCCCGAAGAAACAAAAGGACCGCCTATCGCTCCTCTTTCCTACCACTTATCCCTTCCCCGCGCGCCCCATCACCAATGAAGCCGCCTTCGACGAAGCCCTCATCGAACTCTCGGCCGTCCTCTCGGCCCTCTCGAATTCCCCCGCCGGTATGCAGCTCGAGCTCGCCGAAGATGACCTACACGTCGTCGTCGAGAACTGCCTGCGCGTACACATGAGCATCCTCCAGGGCGAGACCTTCCCTGCCGACTGGCTCAGCGCCCACATCTTCCACCACAAGTCGACCATGCGTACCTTGCAATACCTGGCCGGCATTCTGCTCGACTCGTTCCTGCCGCACCCGGACGAGGCCGAGAACTTCAATACGGAGCTGTGGAAGCTCTTCTTCACCACCCTACTGAGCCTGGTTGGCAGCCCGTCGCTCGCGCTCGAGACCTTCCCGGAGCAGAAGCGCCGCGCCGTGTGGAAGATCGCCGGGGACGTGCGCGAGCACGGCGCCGACCTGCTGCGGAGGACCTGGGAGGCCATAGGATGGGACACCACCCTCGAGGAGCGCGCGCGCTACAGCCTGGCCAAGATGGGCGGCTACCAGGTGCAGTACGTGCCGACGCTGGTCGGGCCCATCGTCGAGCTGTGCCTGAGCGTCCATGAGGGATTGCGCCGCATGGCTGTTGAGGTGCTGCAGACCATGATTGTCAGCGAGTGGACCCTTAGTGAGGATCTGTCGGTCATTCAGACGGAGATGATTGACTGTCTGGATGTGTACTTCAAATCGAAGCCGCTGACGGAGAGCATTCTGCAGAAGTTGTTTGTGGGAGAGCTGTTGGAGCGGTTTGAGCCGCTCGCGAGGGGGAAGGATGAGGCGCTTTTTGGGGCGCTGAGGGATCTGACGGATACGGTGGACGTGTTCTTGGACTTGTTGGTTGCGGTGCACAGTGGCGATGGGTCCGGCGAGGCCTCGCATCTGATCCACCGGCTACGGCTGATGGAGTTCCTGCGCGATATGCAAAAGGAGGAGATCTTCATCCGCTATGTCCACCAGCTGGCCAACCTCCAGGCGGATGCTAGGAACCACGCCGAGGCTGGTTTGGCCCTGCGGTTGCATGCCGACGTGTACGACTGGGACCCCCTGAAGACGACCCCCGCTCTGCAAGACCCCGAGTTCCCTGCTCAGACCCACTTTGAGCGCAAGGAGCGCATCTACTTCGACATGATCAAGCATTTCGAAGACGGCGAGGCCTGGAGCAGCGCCCTGGCCGCGTACAAGGAGCTGCAGGCTCAGTACGAGACGAACACGTTCGACTTCGCCAAGCTCGCCCGCACCGAGCGCGCCATCGCGACCATCTACGAGACGATCGCCAAGAGCGACAAGCTCGTGCCCAAGTACTTCAAGGTCATGTTCAAGGGCCTCGGCTTCCCGGCCAGCGTGCGCGAGAAGGAGTTCGTCTTCGAAGGCTCCCCCGCCGAGCGCACCTCCAGCTTCACCGACCGCATGCAGGAGATGTACCCGTCGGCGCGCATCGTCACGAACGAGCACATCGACGACGTCGAGGGCCAGTTCCTCGTCATCTCGACGCTGAGCCCGCACCGCGACCTCGGCCACCACGTCTTCCAACGCGCCCGCGTGCCGCAGATCATCCGAGACTATCTCATCTCGGCCCATCCGGAGGCGTTCTCTGTTACCAGCAAGCGGAACACCAGCGGCCCCGTGGCGGAGCACTCCATCGAGAAGATCGTTTATACCACGGCGGAGCCGTTCCCGACGATCCTAAGGCGGAGCGAGATTGTGGCCGTGCAGGAGGTGCGGCTGTCGGCGAAGGAGACGGCGCTGGAGAGGATTGTGCGGAAGACGGCGGATATGTCGGCGCTGGAGAAGAAGGTGGCGGATGGCGAGGGCGGGGACGAGAGCGCGCAGCTGCTGGTAGATGCTGTTAGCATCAGTGTGAATCGCAACTCGGAGAGCAGCGTGGTGGCCTATCGCGAGCTCATACCCGACATGTCGCGGACGGCGTCGCCGAGGGATTTCGATGCCGAGCTCGGGGCGCCCGAGTTCGACCCGCAGGAGAATGCCATCAAGATGGCGCTGGTCGACCACGCGATCATGCTCAAGAGGTGCCTGGCGACGTTCACGAAGAGCGGGAACGAGATCCTCACGCGACATGTGGAGGATCTGCAGCGGTGTAAGCTCCCATTGAGCCATTCATGCAGTCGCGGTTACTAACAGATAGATATGCAGTCTTCGAATCAACCTACGCACCCGAGATCTCAATCTTCACCCCCGTCCAGCCCGTCCGCGAGACCACCACTCCGTCTCCCACATGGCCCCGCTCGCCCGCCACCGCGCTCGGTAACACTCCTCACCACGCCGCCACCAAATCCACTTCAACCGTCCCCAACGGCGCCGTAACAGAAGAAGCAACCCTTGTCCAACCCGTACCCCTGCAAAAAGGCCGCGGGCCCCGCCTTAGCTTCCTCGGCGGCCGCAAGAAGGACCAGCAGCCCCCGCGGGACGTCAACGGCGACCAACACCAAGCCGCCATCCAAGAAGAACCCGAGCACGCCTCATCATCCGCAGCCAAGAGCACCACCTCCTCGACCAAAGAAGCCCCGACCAACAACCGCCGCTCCTTCTTCCGCACCCTCCCGCAAGTATCCGCCAGCGAGGCCGGAAGGGCATCGTCGAGGGAACGCGGCGGCGGCGGGCACACCAACGGCACCGGCGCCGGGCCGTACTACGCGCGCTCGCAGCCGTCGCAGTCCCACCTCCCCGACCTGAGTCCCGGCGGCTCGGAGGTGTTTTCGTCGTCTTCGCCTGCCACTGTCAACGGCGGTGGTGGTGTGTTTGGTGGCGGCGAGAAGGGCGCGTACCACGCGCACGTGTATGAGGCGACGGCGCCGCCGCCACAGGGGGGGCATGGGTCGTCGTCGTCCCCTGGGGCGGGGCCGCCGCCGTCGCAGGGGGGGCATTCGTCGATTATGGGGCTGGGGCATGGGGTGGGCAGTGTGAGGAAGAGGTTGAGTATACTGAGGTTGGGGAAGAAGAGTAGTCGGGAGAGGGGGGGCGGTGGGTTGGGGGGGGTGGATGAGGAGTGAGTGAGTCCACATCTTGTCTATCTTGGGAGGTGTTGGGAGGGTGGGCCTGGGTGTGGGGACGGATGGTGCCCGGCTGTAGAGCCGCACTCCCCATTGACGAACACACAGGTGTGGTTGGTGATGCATTTCCTTTGTGGATGTTCTAATATCTTCTCGGGTTGCCATGCAATCTGTTGCCGTTTTTCCCCCTTTCTTTCATTCTAGTTTTCTGTTTCGGCTCTGGATATACCAGTTCCATATACCCTTGTACACATGGAGGGATAAGGTAGTAGGCAGGATGGGTGGGTCGATGGGTGGGTGGTTGGACGGACCCGTGCTGCTGTCAGCATTTTATTTTGTTGTATTCACGCCTGCACTTGCTCTCAGGTGTTCTGTGGCCTTGTGTTACATACCCCCTTGGCTGGCTTCGGGATCGTGGAGGGCCTGGTACAGACTTGCCAGCTTTTTTTCTGTTCTGTTCGTTTCGGCCTGCTTGTTTTTGTTCTCGCTGTATACACACGCGGTTTCCTTCTCATAATTCCCTTGCATTGTATCTGTTTTTGTTTTGTTCTGTCTAATAACTTTATCGGGAGCCATGGTTGCTTGCCGAGTCCATCCGCTGGGTCATGTATATTTTGTTTTGTATGTACAGTACATCGGGAAAATAGCTAAGTCTTATACTTGGGGGTCATGGGGGTTAAGATAGAGGTGTGCTGGGTGGGCTTCGGAGGTTGTTGGCTCGAAGCTGGTAGAACACGGTGGAATATGGGAAATGGAACTTCGATGTAATAAAATTCGATCAGGTTGATATCATGAAGATGCATGTATATCCTCTGGGTTTGCCCGTGACGGGATCGGCCTACAATGTCTGTCTCCTTGAGTGATATGGCCTCGACTCAGTGATCAGCATGGGTTAGGTTGTGTCCTGTCCCGTGACAATGATGGGCAGCCTGGCAGGCAAGAGCCTCTTCTTGACCAAAACGGGGTCATGTGATGGTGCCTTGGTATCTATCAGAGTCGATAGATTGTCCGTGGCGAATGAAGGTCACGGATCAGCCTGCGCTTTGATCTCCTCGAGGTTGCCTTCATAAACACGACGCCAGGCAGAGAAAACCTTTCTTCTTCCACACTCTTACATCTACTCACCATTTGAGCATACCTCCCAATACCTTCTCGTTCTCATTCTTCCACCCATATAAGGGGCAGCAATTAACAGAACAACTCTATTTTTCCTTTCTCTATCAAGATGGCGTGCGCACCAATCCGGCCGCGGTCCCGGCTCTTGTTGCTGGTTGTCGCCCTCCTGTTCTTCCGCGTCTTGTTGCTGAACATCTCGCTCCTCTTGCGGCATGCATCCTTCGGCAGCCGGGAAAGGTCGACACCACAGCCCAGCTACGATGAATTACCGCCCCAGATCAGAGATTGGGAAGTCGCGGGTTGGGAACCGGCGGGTGCCGTATACCGGGAGAAGATGTACAAGCCTGAACCCGCCGGGCCTTCCGGTTTCCCTGTCCCCGATCCATTCCCTCTGTTGTCCGAGAACCCGCCCCCGGCACCGGGCATTCTTCGCGCGCCAAAGGTAAACCGCCCACCGCAACAGCACTGCCCAGAACAGACGCCATTGTTCGTCGGCTTTACTCGCAACTGGCCACTGCTGCTCCAATGCGTCGTGAGCTACATCGCGGCAGGCTGGCCGGCAGAGGACATCATCGTCGTGGAGAACACAGGCGTGATGCACGCTAATCGGGACGGCAAACTGACGCTGCAAAACCCGTTTTATCTCAACCACACCCAACTTTCGATGCTTGGTGTGAACGTCATCACTGTATGTCCATTACTCTTTTCCCCTTCCATAACACACACACTAACCCATCCCCCAGACACCCACCCTACTTACCTTCTCACAACTTCAAAACTTCTACCTCTGGACCGCCCTCACCAACAACCACCCCTACTTCTTCTGGACGCACCAAGACGTCCTCGTCTTCTCCTTCGAAAAAGACAACAACAAGAAATCCCCGTCCCCGTCCCCCACCACGGACCGCAGCACCACCACAACTGGCAGCAGCGGCACCGCCCGCCCATCCTCCCTCTACGCCAACGCGCTCAGCACGCTCCGTCACCTGACCACCAACCCGGCGCACGTGCGCAACGTCAAGCCCTGGGCGCACCACTTCTTCGCGTACGACCACCTGACGCTGGTCAACCGCGACGTGGTGCTGGACGTGCTCGGCGGCTGGGACGCGCACATCCCCTTCTACGCGTCCGACTGCGACGCCTACCTGCGCGCGCGCTGGGCCGGGCTGGCGCAGACGGAGAGCGAGATTGGGATTGTCTTGGATGTGGGGAGCGTGATGGCGGATTTGGGGGCGTTGTTGCGGGTGCCGGGTTGTGTGGGGAGGTTGTTGGAGGCGGATGGGAGGGGGAATGAGGGTGTGGAGGGGTGGGGGCCGGAGGGGGAGGGGGAGACGTATGTGGAGAGTTGGGAAAGGTTGGTGGGGTTGGGGGAGAAGATGCAGGAGGAGAAGTATGTGGGTGGGGGGAATGGGTTGAGGAATCAGTGGCAGGCGGAGCAGAGGGGGGGGAAGGGGGAGCCGTTTTATAGGGATGCGGATGGGTTTGAGATTGGGGTGCAGATGATGATTGAGACGGGGCGGAATGTGTTTGCGGAGAAATGGGGGCATCGCGGGTGTGATGTTGGGCGGATGGGAGTGGTTCCCGAGGATGCGTGGCGGTTGGAGAGGGATTGGGAGGAGGACGAGGAGGATACGGGGTCGTGGTGATTTTGGATAAGATATTGTTGGGTTTGTTTGGATTTGGAGGTGTGATATGAGTCGTAATACTAATAACGAACATGGGGAGCATTGATGGAATTTGATGCCAGATTGTACACCGCGACCATAGATAGATGGTATCAATATCAGATTGACATTTGAAACAAGGAACTGCTGTCAAACACAACTGCAGAGTGGCCGAGGTATTGCTTGCTGTATCTGCGCAAATGCGCAAACATCGCCGGCAGCTGACAACTGACAACACCTGGATAGATCCAGGCCCTCCATGCCCCCAAGTAAGTCATTACTGCGATGGCACGCTGCGCAAGCACGACATCGCCGGTAGGATTGATGCACTCGGCTTCGGCTGCCATGCACAGCATGCATATCCCGCTGCAAGCTGGGCCAGTAGGGTACGGCAGTCTCACCGATCCCTGGAGATGTGTGGTTGGTTGGAAGATTTATTCGGATGAAAGAACAGAGTTGTTGCGAATTGGATAGTGGCTTGTGGGGATGGAACAGTTGGGGAACTAATGGGTGGAAAATGAAGAGAAGATTAGAATGTTGACAATGGAGTAAGATACAATAATGTCCCATGCCTGCACCCATGACGACCCTTTACTTGCAAGTGATCAAGATTATGGCAATGGTAAACAAAAGACTGTCTGTGACCAAAAGCTTATTTTTGGTGTCTTCGAAAACAACTTCTTTAAACCACCATGTCCTTCCAAAGTTCCAAAGTGTCAATCTTTGTGCCCCCGTCCCAATCCCCAGCAGACCTGACCAACCGGACTTACAAGAAACCACAAAGGAAACAGGCCCAAGAGCCATCAAAGAGTGTACAACCCATTCCTACCTCTACAACCTAAACCTACATTCCAAGCCCACAACCAAATCCCACAACCACCAAACAGCCAACCCCCCCCCCCCCCCCCACCTTTCACTCACTCACTTTCACTCCACCCCCACCCCAAACTCAAACCCCCCCATCCCAACCCCAACCCCAACCCCCATCCCAAACGCCCCCTCCCCATTCGACGACGACGTAAAATACGCCGAGTCCATGCTGAAGCTATCACCACCACACCCATACTCCAGCCCCCCCGACAGCACCTCGTCGACCATGCCAAACTGCAGCTCATTACACAGCTCATTGTACAGCGGGTCCTCGCGCAGCCCCTCCAGCAGCTGCTGCGCGGCTTTGCCTGAGTCCGGGGGAGGTGGGGGGGAGGATGATTCTCTGGTGCTGGTGTGGCTATTTCCGTTGGTGGTGGTGGTGGGGGTGGCAAGGGGGTGGTGGTGGTGCACGGAGGTGGCCGCCATGCCGACGGCAGAGGAGGAGGCTTCTTCCTGGAATTGGAAGGTGCGCAGCATGGTGGTCTCGACGTCGCGGATGATTTCGGCGGTTTTTTGGTTGGCTTTTTCCTGGATGTCCTCGAACAGCTTGTTGACGTATTGTTCCATGGCGGAGCGCACCACGCGTGGCAGCTCCCGCCGGATGTACTCGCGGCATTCGTCCAGGTTTTGGAATCGGCTCTTGGCGGACTTGGAGGAGTCGTTTTCGGAGTCGTAGTCTATGGCGAGGTTAGTTTTGGTGTGGTGGGAGGTGGATCGAGGGATGGAGGGTGGCATACATGGTGATGGGACCTTCTCGCCGGGGAAGATCACCCGGTACATCTCTTTCCATTTATCCTCTTCTGAGGAATGGGCCTTGGCCCTGGTGCGGAGCTGCTTCTCCTGCTCCTCGGTGATAGCGTCTGACGACTTCTCTCGCAGCTTGCAAGGGACGTCAGCGCGTTGGTGGTTCTTGAGCAGCTCGGGCTTGTCAAAGTGATCAAAGCACCGAGGGCAAAAGTTTTTGAACGAGTGGCGGCGGTAAACGTGTTCCCTGAGCACAAGTCAGTAGCAATCCACAAAACACGCACACATAATAAACTCACTTGACACGATGAACATCCTCCCACCCCGGCCCACAGCAGGTCTTGGTCTTCTTGTACTTGGCCGGATCATGCTTGCAAAAAGGGCACGCAAACGTCTTCTCGTTCGGCTCTTTAGGATTCACCTTCTTCTTCTTGGCCTTGTCTCCACCCGCCGCACCTGGGCCACTCTCATCGACATCATCCTCCCGACCTCTCTTCACCCTCCGTCTGGGGCCCGCCACCGCCGAGACGGCGGCGGCGGATGCAGAAGAAACTGGATTATCAAGACATCTATCTAAAGACGTTTGAAAGAAAGCCATAGATCTATCCACGATTTCCTTCTTTTTGCGGCTCAGGAAGCTTTCACGGTTGGACGTGGTAGCCGAGTGGTGTGGCGGTGGTGGCGGGGTGCCTGAGCTGCGGGATGCCATGGACCAACTGGGCTGAACCGGAAAGGGGAGGGGTTCGATCCGGGGGGGGGTTGGTCAGAGGGGAGGCCCTTGACCTTGAGACATGAGACCCAGGGTGTTGAGATGGTAGTGACTGCGGGCTTTGGGCAGAGGCTTTGTTGTTGGTGCGGTACCGCGGAGAGAACTGGCTGGGCGTTGGATGGGGTAGGTGAATCGAGGTGGGGGCACAATGAGAAGGCTGCGAGGACGCGAGCGTTTCCGGGAAGGGGTGGAGATGGCCGAAGGCGGAGGTGAGGTGCTAGTAAGATAAGAGAAGTAAACGGGAAGCGAGAACACGGGTGAAGCAATGACCTTGCTGGAGAAGGAGAAAGGTCAGGGAGAAACCACCATTCGGCGGATCTTAGTTTCATGAAAGGGCTATATACCTAGCTATTCCTGTTTGCGCAAATGCGGAGATCAAGCTCAGCGGACGTCTCGGGGCCTCGGTGACACACTCGTCCTCAGGATCCCCGAGTGACCACAGCCATTCTCCAATAGCCGATCCCCGCGCCGGGGCGCATGCGTCGGGACGGTTGAGCACACCAGCTCGGGAAAGCATTGGCCGGCTGTACCGATGACACGCAGCACAGAGCCCAAGAGGGGAAAGCACGGGGGTCACTGCCTTGGCCGTATGCAATCACGGTGGCATTGCGCGAGATGCTAGCGCGAGATGCAAGTGCTCAATTGCGGGATCATCGTTCGCAGCTCGGTACATTAGTCCCGCAGATAAGGCTGAGAGCGGGGAAAAGGAGGCGAGGTGCTGCCAATTCGGCAGAGAAAGCCAGGATGGGGACGTCCCGAGCCATCGTGTTGTTGTTTCAAGCTGGTCCGCTGATGACTCGCATGCTTAGCGTATGCCCGGTAATCGGATGATTGGCGTGACGTCGGTTCTGGGGAACAGTAGGAATCGGGTTCGGCCAGAAAGACCGGAGGCTTCGGCGATGCCATCTAACAAACAACAACCGGGTCCTGCATATACCAACCAAGGCAGACACGGCGCCACAATATGTGACTCCCATGAGCCCCTTGTGATTGACCGAAAATGCAAATGACAAGCAGCTCAATCGCGAAGTCTAAAGATTTGGCCAGAAGTTAAGCACCGTTGTTACTCCTGTACCGGGTTCCTGAAACCACAGCCTCGCCTCCGGACCATATGGGTTGGACGTGCATTGGGAACACCAGAAACTCACTCGTCCTAGGTTTCCGAATGCTCAATGGCGAAATTCGACGATGTGGTCGTTGGGGCGGGACCTGTCTGGCGATGGGCGGAGGATAAAAGACCCTATTACCAGCTGGGTTTCCACGATGCAGAACACCGCCAGCAGCTTAATATCGCCAGACCAAGAAAGTGAAGAGCAAAACACACGGGACTTGTACGGTCTTTACCACCACACCTGGACAACCCCACACAATGTCGCAAGGGCTCGATAAGACGCTCCAGCTTTCGGGAGAAGAGTAAGACGGCCGGCTTCCGGGACGAGATGTCCGGTGACTAACGCGGGTATAGGCAACCGTCGACAGGCACGTCATACTCGCTTGAGAGATACCTGAACAGCGACGGGGGGCTCGCGGAACGGTTGCTAGGAGGGCCCGGCGTGGACAACATCGTGAGCAGGACTCAAACGGTTGGGTGCAAGGTGGATGTTCTCGCGGATAGGACGGCGCAGCAGCCCCAAGGCTCCAGTTGACGAATGGTAATTAAATACATTACAAGGGGTTGTATGTTGTGTTTTGGGGCATGCCGGCGGCAAGCAGGGAGTTTAGGGTTTGGGAGCGATAGGGAGGTCGCCATTCTCAAAGGCGGAAATCGGGCCAAAGGCCTGAGAAGTAGAGTTAGTTTTATATCCAAAGCAAATGCAACGTCACCCACCGCGGAATCGAAATCCAGCCAGTCTGTAGTCTTCCATTTGTCCCATAATCGCGTAACAAGGGCGGGAGCGGGGCTGGCGGGTGTGCCATTGTTGACGGGCTGGTCGCCAGCAGCTTCGCGGGCAATGTCGGCTTCCCAATGAGCACGGAGTGCATCCTCGAGTAGCTGCTCGTCGAGGGCGTCGAGGTCGCCGCCACGGGTCTCATTGGTCTGCTCGTTGCTCGGGGCCCTATCTTGGGAGAGTTGCCGGGCCACTTCTTCCTGGAGCTCCTCGAGAATGACGGCCCATCTCCGTGCAGGTGAGTATTGGTTAGTCCCCTGGACAAGCGCTTTAACGGCTTTGTTGGCAAGCTCGGCCAACTTGGCATCCGTTTCAGGTCTGTAGTTGGGGTGGGTTCTGCTACCGGACGCCCTCTGACGGTCCCGAACGTACGGGACGAGGAACAGGATTGAAGCGGCGATATAGGTCAGGTGGTGAGGGTGGAGGAGGGTGTGGAAATGACTTTTATCTCGCTCCGCCTGCTCGCGGGCAAGATTGACGGCGATGGTGAGCGTGGCACGGGCGGCCTCGATGCAAGTTCGGATCGCAAAATCGGTAGTTTGCTGCTTCTCGCGGTCTGTGGGGTATGCCGTCGTCAAAAATGGCCGGTAGACCAACATCTGCGCGTGGAAGTGGGCCAACTGCATCAAGTTCTGCTGGCAACGCCAAGTGAAATGGAGGAGTGAGGGTTTGACGGCTGCCATGAGGGGCGGTAGCTGCGCTCGCAACTCGTCGACGGCCTTCCCCAGGCGCAGTGCAGATTCAAGCCTCTCGGCTTCCGGGACGTCATCAAGCGTGTACACCTGGCGTTTTATTTTCTCGACAAGTTTGCCCAGCCTAACATCGGTCAGCAAACTACAAAACGTGCGGGATGCTAAGCGCGTACTTGGCCTGTTCAAGCAACGCTTCCATATAGCAGTCATTTTTGTGTGGGCGAAGAGGGCCGGCCTGTCCCATGTCCTCGTCGTTCACACAGTCTGGAAGTGCCTGGTCCGTCATGTCGATGCTGAGGTGTGGGGGTTGGCCGGTTATCGCGGCTATGTGCTTGTCGATGATATAAGCCGACCAGAAGGTTCGTCTCTCGCACTGGATCTTTGCGTATTCCGGATGTACAACAATCTCGGGACCAAGACCTCGATTTCTGCCTCGTCGTCGGTGCAAACCAAGGCAGGTGAGCATCTGGATGGCGTTGCCAAAGACGTAACAGGCTTGGCTGAGCCGACAGGTACAGAGGAGATAGAGCGTTTGGAGAAGGCGAGCCTGCACAGATTCGAGCTTAGGCGGGCCCGGTTCGCTGCCAGTCAAGTCGAACGTGATGAGGAACAAGTTGTCGCCGTTGTTGACGGTCCAGAGCCAATTTTGACTGATCTCCTTTCTCGCAAGTCGCCAGCGCCTGTAGTTGAACATGGTCCCGAGGGCCATGGTCATCAGCGCGACGGCAGCCTTCGCTTGGCCGATGTGAGACTCCAGTGGCACCTCCTCCACCCAATTTCGGTACACCGTGTCTTGCCACAGCCTCGCAGAGGGACGGTGGAGGAAGTGAAAGGTTTCGGTCCAGCCAATTGCGAAATTGTCCTGCATTCGACGCCACACCGCTGGCGTCTCGGGGAATTTGTGAGGCTCGGAAGGGTTGATAGGCATATCGCCAGAGAGTAGAACGAGCTGGTCGGTGACAACGGGCTGGTTGGACATTCCGAGAGACTGGGCAACGGCAATCTTTCGCCAGGCCCTGTGGAGAAAGAGGAGAGGGGGCATTTCCTCTCCGGCATACCTGGCGGAGAACTAAAGAGGAGTGACAGCCGGGTCGTTCTGGCCTGGAGATGTATCTTCTGACGCCTGGCGGTTTAGCGCTTCGAGGGCTAGCCGACGCTCGCGCCTGGAACCGGGTCAGCTCGCCAAGTCACAAGTATCACCAAGAGAGTGGAGACTCACTTCCAGGCATTGTCCCGCAACTGTTGGGCGCATATGTCCATCCCAAGGTACACTGCCCATCCCAAGGTACACTGTCCATCCCAAGGTATGCTGTCCGTCCCGAGATATTCTGTCCGTCCCGCGATATTCTGTCCGTCCCGCGATATTCTGTCCATCCCAAAATATTCTGTCTGTCCCAAGATATTTGCCGATCCCGGTCCTTCTTAGCCAAATATTACTCCCCAAAGTATAGCGCAGTTGGTTTATCTTGTAGTTGGTCCATCTTCTGGTCCTTCTTGCGAAGCTCTTCCTTTAACCGCTCAATTTCGCCCGAAGCCTCCTTCGCCTTTGGTTTTCTGGGCTTCCTGGGCTTCAGCCGCTGCCACCCCATCACCTCGGGACCGGCAAGGCAGCGCAGTCGCACAGTACCGCCCCCATCGGCCGGGTGGAGAACCCGGCATCTTGCGCGGAAGTGGCATGCAGTGCTTTCTACTTGGGGGAAGCTTTGCCCTACACAGTAGGCTGGGAGTTGAGGTCGAAGTCAAGCGCAAAGGGCATTACGTCATATTTCTCGATTTACCCCATGTCAACCCCTCCTTAATCAGCTCCGTCCCTCTGGCCAAAAAAAGCCGAACTCCAAATGGAGAAAGAAAGTAAGAAAGAAAAAGAGAAAGTAAAAAGAAAACGAGAAAAAAATAGAGGTAAAGGAAACCGAACAAAACTAATCAAATAAAAGAAACCGAGTAAAGTAAAAAGTAGACTTCGATCTTCCGAATGTTTTCTTTTCGTTCCTCGAGTCAAAGGTTTCGTTGGTGCCCACACTTGGAGTTCGTCTCTATTTGTCCACTGGGCGACCTCAGCCGAGCACATGCGGGGCAGACAAGCAACAAGACTGTCGGAGTACAAAGTAACTGGGACACTCTCTAACCACAGATTAGACAACATCGCATACAGACTTAAGGTAACCATGACGGTGGACACAATCCGACTGGGTACGGCCTCCCCCGGAACTCAGCCTACTACCGCTGAAACCCTAACCCAGCTTGAACACATCACCCGGCGCGCGGCGTCAAAGAAGATCGACATCCTCCTTCTCCCAGAAGCTTACATCGGAGGATATCCTCGTGGAACTCACTTCGGCTGCGTTATTGGAGCCCGATCTGAAGAGGGCCGCAATGAATACTTGCGCTACTTCCAAAGCGCTGTTGATCTGGGCGATACCGTAGGCGATGGAGCAGGTGCTGGAGCAGCCTGGGTCAACAGGGAACTGCCAAGTGACGAAGTACCAGGGCTCGATGGCGGAGAGGATGCGAACAATACCCCTAACAAACGGGGTGATGGCACTCGTGAGGAATTGGAGCGGATTGCTCGCGAGACGAACGTATTCATCGTCACCGGCCTGATCGAGAAGACGGGGGGAAGCATGTACTGCTCTGTCGTTTATGTATGTCCGAGGTTAGGTGTAATCGGCAAGCGGCGGAAGGTCATGCCAGTAAGCCCCCCTATATTGTGAGTACCTGTCATCGTGACCTGCTCAACTGACACTCTTAGACCGGGACCGAAAGACTCGTCTGGGCCCAGGGCTCGCCTGCCACTCTCCGTGCCGTCAGCACCGTCATCCGAGGAGTACGCATCAACCTCGCAGCCGCCATATGTTGGGAAAACTACATGCCCCTGGTGCGACAGGCCCTGTACGCGCAAAACATCAACCTCTACCTCGCCCCAACAGCCGACGGCCGGGATTCATGGCTCTCCCTCTTGCGGACGGCAGCCATCGAAGGCCGCTGCTTCGTCCTGAGCTCCAACATGTGCGTCCGGAACACACCAACGCCAAACGGCCACGCCGCAATCTCCACCAAACCTCAAGAAACCGACGGCACCGACGGTCCCATCCAGGACCCATCACCCCCGGCCCGCACAGGGACGCACCACCGCCGCAGCTCATGCGTAACCGAGGAAGGCTTCGAGATCGCGCTGCCCAGTCCCCCACCCCCACCCACCTCCTCCCACCCGCGAGCCAGACGCCAATCAATCCTCGACGACGACGGCAACGAGATCGTCCTCCACGCCAGCGACGACAGCAGCAAGCCAACCACAACCACCACCACCGCCAGCACCACCCCCGCAGCACCCCCCACCAAACCCCCGCACCCCTCCACCACCACCACCACCACCACCACCCCAATATTCACCTCCCGCGGCGGCTCCTCCATCGTGTCCCCCTTCGGCGACGTGCTGGCCGGTCCGCAGTGGGAAGACGACGGCGGGCTGATCCACGCCGACGTGGATTTTGCCGACTGCATCCGGGGCCGGCTGGACCTGGACACGGCGGGCAGCTACTCGCGCAACGATTCGTTCCGGTTTTCGGTGCAGGGGTTGGAGTTGGCGCCGTTGCCTTATTCTTGAAAAGGGGCTGTGTAAGTGCGTGCGTTGTGGGTGGGTGAGTGGTGTGGGGGGTTGGGTTTGGGCTTTCTTGTCTAGGGGGGTTCTGTTTCGCATGTGTATTTGGTGCTTGAGGAATTACCACCGCGAGGGTTTGGATCAGGCAGGTTGCAGGGAAATATGCAGGTTGGGGGGCAGAGGTTATATTTGTTGTATCGCAGAGAGTTCCTCCTCTGCGCAACACCCGGTGTGGTACGTAGGTAATGACTGGAAAAGAAAAACAGATTGTGTACGCCTAGGGAAGCTCGACGGTAGCACGAGCTGGAGTCGCTGCCGTCGTGTGGAACCCATTGAACACCATGCCAACCCGACCATTGAGAGCCATCACCCAGCCATAGCTGGTTTACCGAGAACACCATAAGAAAAGCCCGACCGACACAAAACCCTGCCCTGATCCACCGTGAATCCAGACCCAAAACCCGTATCCCATTCATTAATCCATACCAAACAAACAGTCCACAATCGCGCCTCCTTAGTTCTTCTCCTTCCCCGCCTCCACCTTCTCTTGCTCAAGCTCCTTCTCCTCCTCAACCCCCTCCCTCGGGCTCGCCAACGGACTCGTCCCCGAGGGCGGCACGGTCAGTCCGCCACCAATACTCCCCGCCACGCTATCCGCCCGCCCGTGGCCGAACAACCCGCTCCGCACGCTCGCCCCATCCCCACCACCATAGCCCTGCTTCGCGTAGAAGCTATTCCGCTCGCTGGCCGCAGTCGTCCCCAGGATCCCCGTAGCAGAGTAGATGCTCGTGCGCTCGTTCGCCCCGATGCCGCCCATGCCAGAGCTCGCGCCGCGGTGCAGGCCCGGTGTTGTCGGGCCGCCGACTGTTCCGTCCATCGTGGCGGAGAGCACGCTGAGCGGGAGCGACTCCCGGCTGCCTCCCCAAAGGGAGGAGGGGGCCAAGGCGCGGACCGAAGCGTCCGTGTCGAAAGAGCGGCGGCGGCGGCGCTTGGAAGAGGAGGCGAGAGTGAGGATGGACGCATTGTCAGTGAGGAGATTGTTGGCCGTTGCGGTGTGATAGGTGGCTGGGCTGGAGGCGCCAGTGGTGCCGTTGGCTAGGTGGGCTGGGATTGCGGATGCCGGAGAATTGGTTGGGAAGGGTTGGTTGAAGTGGATTACTTGCGAATTGGAATTGTGGGAGTGTTGGTTCGTGGTTGTTTGGTTATTGTTGCCGGTGGCTGGGGCGACTGTTTGTATTGTCGTAAGTGTCGTCGTGAGAGATCGAACGGACGGTGCGGGGGAAGAGAAGGTGCTGTCACCGCCTCTCCGGCCGTTTGCTGTCCTGCTTGTGCCTGCCACTGACGTATCTCCGTGAGAAGGCGCGATTATTGAGCGGCATGTCCCTTGTTCAGTCGATATCGTCGGCGCCATCGAGCGGCCGCCCGTTGTTGGAGGCGGCTGTCCGTCATGTGACAGCTGTACGGAATCGGCTCGGTCGAGAGATGATACGCTTGTCAACCTCCGGCTTGGCCCTGAGGATATCGAGTAGTGGCTATGATGTGGAGAACTGGCGATGGCGACGCGGCCCGACTGTGGGTATGGGTTGTTCAGAGGCTTTTTGGTACCGTGTCGTTTCGAGTTGGAATGACGGCCTCCGTCGCTCGAAGACGTCGCTTTCAAGTTCGCCAATTTCTTCATCAAAGCAGAAAAGGGCCGTCGACGGCCCAACCGACCCGGTTGGTCTACCACATTGTTAGCATTCTTGCTCATGTCGGGAGAAGTCGCATGGCGTTGGAACGGCGAAGCTGGTGAGCGACGACGGGAAGGCTGATAGAAACACATAGGGAGAGTTTGAAAATAAAGGTTCTTTTCAAAAAGGACCGGATGCAAAAACAAGAGAAAACAAAAAGTGTTATGGGAGGAAGGTGGTGAGGCGGGGTGGAAGAAGTACCATGCGGCTGGGCTGCAGTTTCGGCCATGGCCATTGATGCCCACTGCAGTGGGAAACGACGTCCCTCAAGGGCCGAGTGTCAGAATATTCGTTGAGGGCCGTGGCAGGTGAAAAAGTGGTGTCGTGCGTCTGGCGTAAAGGGAGTTTCGTGCGAGAGGGGGAGGTCAGGTCGGGTTCGCGATTGTCCAGAGGACAGGGTGTAACCAAGGATAGGAGGGATTGCTGCCTTGTCGTCGTCGGGTTTGGGACGAGCGCCGATAGCTGTGCGTCAATGCGCTCGATAAGTCGCGGCGACTTCGTTTAGAAGATGGAGGTGAGGTCGCCTGTGGGGGGTTTTGAGGGCGACGCGCAAAACAATTGCCGCGCAAAGAATGTTGGTGATTACTGGTCTCAGGCGGTGGTCGTCGGTGGGTTGAAATGCGGCCCATGCAAGTTCGAACGTCTTGCCCAGTCGTGGCAAGCCAAGCTGCGCCGAGATGACGGGGGTTGGCTGGTTCGCCTGGCTGGGACCAGTGAACCCTGGCAACCTTCACGTGTTAAGAAATACGGGTCCACCCACTGCCCCGCTCCACTGGTGTCGATCTCGGCTGGCCCTTTCACCGAGAAGCTGGACCAGCCATTCTTGACTTTTTGAGAATGAGACAAGCATTCGACATTGCGTCAGGTCCACACATCAACAAACCAAAGGCCGGGAATCATCGGGTTTTGGGGTGGCCGGTGATCCAGATCGCCTTTTGCTTCAAATCCGACGACTTATTTGCACGGGCTTCATACAACCCGCCCTTTTTGTTCATGCGCCGAGCTTTCGTTTTGTTACCTTGATTTCCGTGGCCTCCTTCGTGGCCATACCTTGCTTCAGGAGCTGCATTGGGCGATGATGCATTCCGCCATTTCAGGGGGCTCACTAACAACTTGCTAACGCACATCCGGCATACGGCCGAAATGCCGATGTTGCCAACACCATGCTCATACAACCGCTTCCCGGGGATGTGGTTGCACAGATCAAGTCCTCGACCGTCATCACATCGTTGAATGGCGCGGTGTATGGTTTGCTCCAGAACTCGCTCGACTCGGGGGCTTCCAAAGTCAACATCTCCATCGACTACAGCCGTGGAAACTGCACTGTGGAAGATGATGGTTGTGGCATTGCCCCGTCCAACTTTCAGGAAGATGGAGGGTTGGGTCGGCTCCACTGTGAGTGCGCTTAGCGATGCCGGGCACATACTATGATGGGACAGTAGTTGACACTTGTCGTAGACACCTCTAACTATCCCCCTCGACCTGAATGTCATGGAAAGCGTGGGGAATTCTTGGCCTCGCTGGCAGCCTTGTCCTTGCTATCTATCGCATCGCACCACCGCGATTACCGAACCCACAACTCGTTAACCATCCATAACTCCAGGGTGATCTCACGCAATCTCCCCGCCCCGTTAGAGCAAAGGGTGTTGGCTTTCGCAAGTGGGACCCGCGTTAGCGTCCGTGACCTATTTGGCTCCATGCCAGTTCGCGTCAAGCAGAGAGCCATTGAGGTGGAACGAGCGGGAACGTCTAAGGAATTCGACCAGCTCATCTCCAAGATCGTCTCTCTTGTCCTAGCCTGGCCGGGGGAAACAACTGTATCCGTCCAGGACTCGTGCGCTCAGCGGACAGTCTTTCTCCAAGCGCCAGGCGAGGTGAGCTTGAGTCGAAGCTCTCGAGCTACTGCGCCGAGAATTCTCTCGCGGACAACAGCGCTTTTGACACAGGCTTCTCTAGTAGAGGACGAGGACGTCAAGTCGTGGGTCCCGATCGGGGCCACCGCATCTGGGATTTCCATCAGAGGATGTGTATCCCTCCAGCCAGCCGCTACCAAGCGTGTGCAGTTCATTGCCATCGGTATTCAACCCGTACTAAACGAGCATGGCGCAAATTTGCTTTACGACGATATAAACCGCGTCTTTGAAAACTCTAGCTTTGGTATGCTCGAAGAGGCTGCCATCCGTAACGATGAACATCCCTCTGAAACCCAGAAGTTTACGGCCAAAGAGCTCAAACCCAAAAAGGGCGTCGACCGGTGGCCCATGTTCTTCCTTCAGATTATGCTAGATGCAGAAGCAAGCTTGATCGGTGTCGATGGGTTTCTCGACGAAAAGCGCCAAAATGTTGCTCTGATTGTGGACCTCCTTCAGGTGATGGCGTACGAATTTCTAAAGAAACACCATTTTTGCCCGAAACCTACCGCTGCCATTGAGCGGTTCAAACAGCCACAACGCAACTCACCGGGCTTGACCTCAAAGGCTCCCACAGCCTTATCTGCCGGGCTCAATAATGGCCAAGTAGACCGGAGGACTGGGCGATCCCACTCGGGCCACGCGCCACGCAAACACATCGCACCGCGTTCAAAGAGCCGTCTCGACAAGAAACAACTATCATCACCGTTCATGTCTTGGTCCAAGACGAAACCTCATACACAAGACAAGTTGGGGCCGAAGACCTCAGTCTCTCCCACCGCTGTTCAAGAGACATTGGGAGTGGTTCAGAGGGCGGATAATCCATTGTTTGACAAGTCCGGCGGTCTTATGCGGAGGCCATTCGATGATGCGGACAACCCTACCACCGCCCTTGGAAACGATCCATCCGAGAACCCACTATGCGAACCACAGGTTGACACGGGAATAGGAAGTGCAAGGAACACCGTTATTTGGATCGATCCCACCACCAAAATCAAGTCACTCATTGACCCTCGCACAGGGTTTGCGGTCAAACCACGAGTTGGGACGTCGATAATAGTCAAGCCCCGACTAGGAAGCACCCAACAGCCGGGGAATACTCTCCGACTCCGCAAGTGGAAGCCTGCCGAGATTGGGGGGCAGGAAACTATCATTCAAACGACCGAGCCGCAAATCCCCCAAGTTTTCCAAGGGTTTAATTCCTTCCACTGTGATCACGGCCGTGGTAACTTTGAATATCAAGAACTTGAAAGCCTCACCGCCGCAGAGAATTCGAACGGGAACGTGCTGGTCACGCTCGAGGGGCGGATCTCGAAAGCATCGTTACAAGCAGCCGAGGTCGTGGCCCAGGTGGATTGCAAGTTCATTCTGGCCAAAGTGGGAGCGGACATTCAGCCGGGTTCGCCAGGCGGCGCCTTGGAATCAGACCCCCTGCTTATCCTCATCGACCAACACGCCGCGGATGAGAGATGCAAAGTCGAGAACCTGCTAAAGGCTTACTTCGTTTCTAGCCCAGCGCCCGCAGGCCAGTTAGTGGCTCAAACCCAAAATTTGGACAAGCCACTCCGCTTTGACCTTGCTAAGCAGGATGCGGACCTTCTGGTTCGGTTTAAGAAGCATTTCGCACATTGGGGCGTTGTTTACGAAACCTCACACGAACAACCGCCCCACGTCACAGTCGAGGTTCAAAGCTTGCCGCCGAGTATCGTGGAAAGATGCCGGTTGGAACCCCGGCTGCTGATTGATTTGCTCCGCAAAGAGGTATGGAAGCTCCATGAGACAGGCAGCAGTGGGACGAGGAAACCAATACACACCGGCCGCGATGACGATTGGGTGACAAGGTTCCATGATTGCCCTAGCGGCATCATGGAATTGATCAACTCCAGAGCCTGCAGAAGTAAGTCTCTGCGTCAAGTCAAGCGAACAACGTACACTAACGGTCCCTAGGTGCGATCATGTTCAACGATCCGCTTACGATAGAACAATGCTCAGAGCTCATAGAACAACTGGCAGCTTGTGCGTTTCCGTTCCAGTGCGCTCACGGCCGACCTTCAATGGTTCCCCTCGTGCACCTTGGCCAAAACAGTGCACTTGGGTCAGGAAATATGGAGTCGGAAGGGAACGGGGACTTATGGCGTGCGTTGAAGAGGCTGAAGCGTAGCTCGGGAAAGTAGGGTTAATAATTATTAAGTTGAGTATTGTTGAGAGGTTTATGTGATACGCTAAGACAACTACAAGCATTAAGGATTCTATGGCCGCCCGCTTGTGGCATTGCAATATCGAGAAACTGTTTTGAGATTCAAGGGGCTCAGGGGTAAGGTATTGAACGCTCCAGGGTTAGGGTCATGTTTGAAAGGCTCGCGAGACGCACAGGCCACCCAGCCCACCAGAGCTCCAACCTCGTCCAACCAGCAAGGTTCACGTTCCACCATCGTCGTCACTCGACTTCGGCGCAGACAGGGACACCAAGCACGAGCACTTGACATCGCGACACCGCCAGTCAACATCCCACCACACGCCGTAGGTCCGGCGACAAAGATGCGACCATGGCGCTAACAGTTCGTCTCCTCTCTCCCCCTCTCACCACCCCACCCACTACCCACCTTCCACCAACCCAGCTAACCACCCCCCACCCCTCTACCAGTGGAGGTCCTTCGACTTCTTCGACGCAACCCAAATCAAGCTCCCCGACGACACCGCCAACACCGCCACCACCACCACCGCAACCACCACCGACCACAACAACAACAACCCCGACGCCGGCCGCAGCACCCGCTCCTTCTTCGAGGGCAACGAGATCGCGGCCGTGTGCTCGGGCTCCGACAGCCTGATCCTCGGCAGCTACGATGGCGTCGTGCGCATCGTCGGCCCCAGCTGGACCGTCGTGCGCAGCTTTCGCGCGTATGACGCCCCCGCGACCGCCGCCACCACTGCTGCTGCTGCCCTGGGGGGGAATGCGGGTGGGGGTGGGTTGGGGGCGCCGAGTATCACGCATATGCGCCAGGTGGAGGGGACGAGTTTGTTGGTTACTGTTGCGGTAGGTTTTGCTGTGGATTGATTTTAGAGTGGGTTGGGGGGATTGGGTTGTGGCTGACATTGTGGTGTTGTAGGAAGGGGGTGGGGAGAGTCAGCCTGTGTTGAAGGTCTGGGCGCTGGATAAGCCGGTGAAGAAGACGGGGATTCCGACGTGTTTGAGCACGGTGGTGGTTAATAATGGCAAGAAGCCGTTTCCGGTAGGTTTTGGTGATGGAGTGCGGTGGTGGTTTTGGCTGACGCGCAATTGCAGATATCAGCTTTCGCGGCGACAGAAGACTTGACACAGGTGGCGGTTGGGTTCGCGAACGGCGCTGTCACCGTCATCCGCGGCGACCTGATTCATGACCTCGGTACGAAACAGCGCATCATCTACGAGTCGGAGGAACCGATAACGGGGGTGGAATTACATGTCGAGGCCGGGTTAACGACGCTCTTCGTTGCCACAACATCGCGGATCCTGAAGTTGGTCCTCTCTGGAAAGGGGCATGGACAACCGCCAAAAACGGTCGAGGATACAGGGTGTGGCGTGGGCTGCATGGCCGTGGATAAGAAGACGGGGAATATCGTTGTTGGGAGGGATGATGCGGTTTACTATTACACACTCGACGGCAGGGGGCCGCCAACGGCGTACGAAGCTCCGAAAAAGCTGATCTCGGTTTACCAAGATTACGTCGCCTTGGTGTCTCCGCCGACGCCGGCCGGAGAGGCGGACACGATACGGCGGCGGTTTTGGGGTCCTACGGCGGACAACATCTACACTTTCACGCTGATCCACCCCGATCTCAGGATCATTGCTCACAATGAGACCGTGCTCTCCGATGTTAAGCACATCTTCCAGCTGTGGGGTGACCTCTACATGCTGACGCAGGATGGCAAGGTATGTTTAATCTTAAGATATCGGAAACGTTACTGACCGGCACCAGGTATTCCGCTACCACGAAAAGTCCCTTCAGCAACGGCTAGAGATGATGTACCAGCGCAACCTCTACACGCTGGCCGTCGAACTTGCGCAGAAGTGCGGAATGGATGGGCAGCAACAGAACGTCATCTATCGCAAATACGGCGATTACCTCTACCAAAAAGGCGACTACGATGGAGCCATGACCCAGTACATCAAGGCCATTGACAGCACCGAGCCCTCACAGGTGATCAGGAAGTTTCTTGATACACAGAGGATACACAACCTCATCGAGTACCTGGAGCAACTCCATGATCACCACAAAGCCACGTCAGACCATACCACCCTTCTTCTAAACTGCTATGCAAAACTCAAGGACATCGACAAGCTAGAAAAGTTCATCAAGTCCCCGGGAGACCTCAAGTTCGACTTGGACACGGCCATCTCCATGTGCCGGCAGGGTGGTTATTACGAGCAAGCAGCCTACCTCGCTAAGAAGCATGGGGAGCACGATTTGGTCGTGGACATCCTGATCGAGGACTCCAAAGCGTACGACGAAGCTTTGGATTATGTCTGGCACCTGGACCCAGAGACAGTGAGTCGGGTCTATGCCCGTTCTGAATGCAGATGCTGACAAGCCCAGGCCTACTCCTGCTTGAAAAAGTATGCTCGAGTTCTCATCGAAAACTGCCCCAAGGATGCCACTCAATTATTTATCGACTACTACACGGGGCGGTTCACGCCGAGGATAGACCCCCCGGTCCCAGATGCGCAGCCCGTTACCAACGGTGGTTTCGTTGTTGGAGCTGCAAATGCTGTGCAGAACCTCAGCAACTTGTTACCGCTGCCATACATGAATGCGAACACGGTGGCGGCGCACGGCAATACCAGGCCAACCGTCGGTGACCTCCCGGTGAGGCCGGAGGCGGTAGCACCAGCGTACACCCCGCCGCGGCCACGGACCGCCTTCTCGTCGTTCATTGACCACCCCGACGAGTTTATTGTGTTTCTGGAGGCATGCCTCAACGAAGACAGCACCCTAGAAGCCGACCGGACGGACCTCTCCACCACTTTGTTCGAAATGTACCTCCATAAGTCCAACGAGAAGAAGGGTGATGACCAGCATCGTGAAGAGTGGGAACAACGTGCCAAGACCCTGATCAACAACAAACCTCAGGGCCCCGAGAACACCACCAAACCGCCCATCGAAAACTCCAACGTCCTACTCCTCTCCCACCTTTCCGACTTCCGCGACGGTACCACCCTCGTCAAAGAACAATCCGGCCTTCATTTTGACATCTTCCGCTCCTACACCTCAGCGAAGGACACCCGCGGCGCCATCAAAGCGCTCCGCAAATACGGCCCTGAGGAACCCCAGCTCTACCCAGCCGCGCTCTCCTACCTCACCTCAGACTCGCGCATCCTCGACGAGGCCGGCCCCGACGAGCTCGCGGCCATTCTAGAGCGCATCGACAAGGACGGGCTAATGGCGCCACTGCAGGTGGTGCAGACGCTGTCCAAAAACAGCGTCGCCAGCATGGGCATGCTCAAGCCGTACCTCTCCAAGCGCATCGAGCGCGAGCGCCAGGAGATCGTCGAGAACAAGCGGCTGGCCTCGCAGTTCCGGGACGAGACGGAAAAGCGCCGCGCCGACCTCGCCGAGCTCTCCTCCAAGCCGGTCGTCTTCCAGCCCACGCGGTGCGCGCAGTGCGCGGGCTCGCTGGAGCTGCCCGCCGTGCACTTCATGTGCAAGCACTCATTCCACCAGCGGTGCCTACGCGGCGGCGGCGGCGCCAACGTCGAGGGTGAGGAGTGCCCCGTCTGTGCGCGGGAAAATGCCACGATCCGCGTGCTCAGGCAGAGCCAGGAGGAGAATGCGGAGCGGCATGAGCTGTTTAGGGATGGCTTGGATAGGAGCGAGGACCGGTTCAAGACGGTGTCGGAATGGTTTGGCAGGGGGGTCATGAGCGCGCCGAGCGCGGAGTAGGTGGGTGATTACAAGGTATCTAGGTGTCTATGCATCTATCTGTCTAGTTGGGTTGGAGATGGGTATTATAGATCCATAATGTCTCCGTCAAGGAACATGCCGACGACGGTGTCGGATATCGTTTGTACAACTGCTTGGGCAACGGCTCCGCCTCCCTTTTCCGCGGGGGGCTGGATGCCAAACATGTGGTTGAGGAATTCGCCCGCGTCGTCAACGTCGACCGGGATCGGGCTGGCTTGCTTGAGCGTCCTTCGCCAGTCCGTGATGTAGTGTAGGCGCTGTTTGACTAGGCCCTTGCTCAGGATTTCGTCCTGGCTGGCTTCATCAACGAAGTCATGATACTCGAGACCGGCCATGGTCGCAGACTGGATCTCACCATGGCGAATGCTGAAGTGTGTTTCGAACTGGGGCTGTCAGCATTATTAGACGGGTTAAAGGGGGGCGCGCACTCACTCCATAGGGCAACGTATGCACCACCTCCGGCCGCTCCCTGGGATCTTCCTCGGTCGGATGCGTCGAGAAGGTAAATTGCGGCGTCTGCCCAAAGATCCAGTCCGGCGACACCAGCTCCCGCACCCCCTTCACAACCTCCTCATTCGCCAACGCCTCATCCTCGCCCACCACCACCCCCTGCCCCGCCGCATCCCCATACATCTTCCGAAACTCCCCCATCACCGCATCCACAAACTCCTCCCCGCCAACCCCCACATTCCGAATCGGACTCCTGACACTCTCCACCCCACGCGCCTTCACAAACCCCTCCGCAGGCGACCTCAACAACCGCGACACCCGCCCCAGATTCTCCGACCCCAGCAAACACGTCCCATGATGCAGCGAGCGCGTGCGCGTCAGCTTATACGCCGACCCCGACACCTTGAACGTCCCCCCAGCCCCCTCCCCACCACCACCATCACCAACATCCACCACAATATCATGCCGCTCATTCACCCGCGCCCCGCCCACCCCCAGCCCGCGCAGCGCCCGCACCACCATCTCGGCGTGCCGGTCGCGGTCGAACGCCGCCGGCGGGCAGATCACCGAGTAGTTGGTGTTGCCGGCGTCGTGGAAGACGGTGCCGCCGCCGGAGCGGCGGCGGACGAGGGCGATGGGGACGGGGACTGTGGCGGTGGTGGTCCGAGGGCTGGGGTGGGCATCGTTGGTGGTGGGGGTGGTGTGCGGGGGTGGTGGTGGTGAGGTTTGGGGGGGTAGGCCCTCGCGGAGGGCGTGGAGGTTGACTTCGAGCCAGGGGTTTTGGTTGCGGCCGATGATGATGCTGGGGCGGTTGGTGTAAAGGAAGAGGATGGTTGAGTCCGGGTGGGAGCGCTGGAGGAGGTGGTGCTCGATGGAGAGGTTGAGGTAGGGGTCTGTGGAGGCGGAGCGGTAGATTTGGAGGGTGTGGGTGAGGTTCTGGGTGAAGCGTCTTGTTTGGGACTGTTGTGTGGGTGGTATTGATGAAAGAGATGATGGGGATTGAGATGGATGTGTAATGTGACGTTGGAGAGGTGAGATGGAAAAGTGCCGGGGGATGGCTCTCAGTCGGGGTGGGAGAGCCATTGGTGAAACCTAATCTTAGGCCGTCACGGACCAGCCCTCTTGTTGAACTTTTGGGAACTGCTCGTCTTTCGATGTCTGTTCGGTCAGAGCTTGCAGCTGAGAGGCACAGGGCCAATCGAATGCAGATCAGCTGCGACTCAGTGCAATGGGACAGCGGGAGCTTAACCCTGGAGGACCCACCCTCTCAGCTCAATCCATGTTGCCAAGCCCCAAAACGCTCCGACCCACCATCCCACGTCGTCCCCTGTCAGCGGGGTCCGATGGCGGCGGTGGAGGGGCAGGCTCCGGGTATGAGCTTTTCCTGTCACCAAATTCGACATCATACCCAGCCGCTCCCCGCTGAGTCACCAGCTCAACTCTATTGAAAAGACGACCAGCCCCCTTCCCAGCTACCCCGTTGCTTCTTTTTGCTGGTTGTCATCTTAATCTCCACCATGTCGACTTTTGGCGAATACTTCCGTGTCACCACGTACGTCCCAAATCACCCCATCCCCCTTCTCCTACGAGCATGGGCTTCAAATATTGACAAACTACCGCAGCTATGGCGAGTCGCACTGCCGCTCCGTCGGCTGCATTGTCGATGGGTGCCCACCGGGCATGGAGCTCACCGAGGACGACATCCAGCCCCAGATGACGCGCCGCCGACCGGGACAAAGCGCCATTACGACCCCGCGCAACGAGAAGGACCGGGTGCTGATCCAGAGCGGGACCGAGTTTGGTGTCACCCTCGGGACACCCATTGGCATGATGGTGATGAACGAGGACCAGCGGCCGAAGGGTAGGAGATCTCGCCGGTAGGGGGGATCCACCGCTGACACTCTCCCAGACTATGGCAACAAGACCATGGACATCTACCCGCGACCCAGCCACGCCGACTGGACCTACCTCGAGAAATATGGCGTCAAGGCGAGCAGCGGTGGTGGAAGGAGTAGCGCGCGCGAGACCATCGGCCGTGTCGCCGCCGGCACCATTGCCGAGAAATACCTGAGGCTAGCCTACGGCATCGAGATTGTCGCCTTCACCAGCTCCGTCGGCAATGTCCACCTGTTCCCGCCCACACCCGAACACCCCGGCCCGAGCACGAACCCGGAATTCCTGTCCCTCTTGCAGACCATCGACCGCAAGGGTGTCGACAGCTTCCTCCCCGTCCGCTGCCCGGATGAGACCATCACCAAGAAGATGGAGGCGACCATCGCTGACTTCAGGGACCGCGAGGACAGCATCGGCGGCACTGTCACCTGCGTCATCCGCAATGCGCCGAGCGGGCTGGGCGAGCCCTGCTTCGACAAGCTCGAGGCCAAGCTGGCGCATGCCATGCTCAGCATCCCAGCGACCAAGGGCTTCGAGATCGGGTCTGGTTTTGGCGGTTGCGAGGTGCCGGGATCAACCCACAATGACCCCTTTATCTCGACCGCGGATGTTGAGGTTCCGTCGAGCGTGGCCGAGAGCGGAGCCATTAAGTCAGGCGTCGCGCGGCCGAAGCTTACAACCAAGACCAACTACTCGGGCGGCATCCAGGGCGGCATCTCGAACGGCGCACCCATCTACTTCCGGATCGCCTTCAAGCCCCCTGCCACCATTGGCCAAGAGCAAAGGACTGCGACGTACGATGGTGCGTCCGAGGGTATTCTGGCGGCCAAGGGACGTCACGATCCCTGCGTGGTACCGCGGGCCATTCCCATCGTGGAGGCCATGGCGGCGCTCGTGCTGATGGATGCGGTGCTCGCGCAGCAGGCGAGACATACCGCCAAGAGCCTGCTGCCGCCGCTGCAGCAGACGGTCAATTCCGGCAAGCCGTCTGGGAATGGCGTGACAGAGACCGAGATGAGTGGTTAGAGTGGTTAAAAGTTCAATGGAATTAGGATACCCAGACTGTCTCTGAACCTTTTGCTATGCATCCGAAACCCAGATCGTATCATGATTGTGGTTCGTTCGCCTCCAACGAAGATGAGCTCAACTCGAGTAATGAAACCAGCCGATCTCCCGCAAAACTCAACGATAACACACTCTCTAGCCCCATACTTTACATGACCCTCCCAAATCCCCTACCCCCAATAGCGACTCAATCCCCTGATTACCCTCTCCGCCTCCCCTAGGCCCTCCCGGCAGCGTTCTTCGTCGCATCCTCCACTTGTCGCCCCTATCTTTCAGCCCCGCTGAACACCAGCCCAAGGGTCATGATGCGCAGGTTCAACCCTCGGGCCTTCACGAGCCGCACCGTACCCAGTCCCTTCTCTCCGCGGCCCAGCTTCCTCCTCCTCATCCCTCTCTCTTTCCCCTACCTCCTCCTCGTCCACATCATCCTGATATCCCGTCTCCACCACCCTCCCGCCACCATTCCCCTCTCCATCCCGCTCCGGCCCAGCCAACAACGGCCTCCTGCTCCCCGCCTCAACACCCCCCTCCCTATCACCACCACCACCACCACCACTCCCCCCAATCAACCTCTCCAACCCCGCCATCCACCCCCCAGCCGCCCCACCCCTCTCCCCCCCCACCCCAAAAGAAAACGAAAACCCCCCCCTCCTCGCCAAATAAACCCCCACCACCTGCACCACCCCCACACACAGGCACACCCCCAACTCCGCCCCCACCGCCCCCCTCCACACCCCCTCCCACGCCGGCAAACAGGCCTCCGTCCTGCCAAACTGCGTCTGGCACGCGTCGCGGCCGGCCGGCGGGAAGGGCCAGGCCATGTCGCGCGCGGAGCGGAAGCCGCAGCAGGCGAGGGCGTCCTGGATGGCGCGCACGGCGCGCGCGTCGTGGGCCTGGAAGAGGGTGCGCCAGCGCTGGGAGAGGAGGCAAGATGTGGTGGTGGGGGAGGTGAGGTGGGTGGTGTGGAGAGTGGTGAGGGTGGTGGTGAGGAGGAGTTGGAGGAGGTGGGCGAGGGTGGTGAGCGTGGTGAGGGTTGGGGGGGTGAGGGTGGTTTTGGTGGGGGGGTTGTGGGGGATGGTGAGGGTGTGGCGGTTGCGGGTGTTGTTGTTGTTGTTGTTGTTTTTGTTGCGAGGCGGTTTGAAGAGGTTGGGTGCGAGGAGGGTGGTGAGGGGGGAGAGGAGCGGGAGGAGGATCGTGAGGATTGTGAGCGCGGGCGAGACGGGGAGGGAGAGGGTCGAGATGGTGATGTGTTCGTAGCTGGGACTGTGTTAGTCTCGGGGTGGGAAATGGGAGGATGGGATGCTTACATTGCGATGCCCACGAGGGCGAGGATTATCTAGAATTGGTCAGGTTAGCAACCAGCTAAGAAAAGGGCCAGGAGACGAGTCATGATATACCAATCCGTAGAGAAGGAATAGCAGCGCCATCCTTGCTGCCATGAATCGGGACGTCGGAATCAGGTGGAGGGACTGTTGAGTTCGCAAGTTGCTTCCAATGGCTGGGTATCTGGTATATGCGCGGACGAACAAAAGTGGGAAATGATACTGCTGTGGTTTAATAGACCATCGTGGTTTACTGAGGGTGAAATTTGAAGAATATCGCGTTTCCAGTTTGATTGGGAGGGCCTGGAATATATTCTTGGAAAGAGCTGGTGGCTGCGTCGGGGCAGGCAATGGGCAACCCCGCTTGAGGCCTACAACCTCCCTCCATACCTACCAACAGCATCTGAAACTGGATTCTATTGGGTCGAGTCAAGGCTGCCAGCCACCCTTGCATTCATTCCCATGCCTGGGATACTCTGAAGCCAGTCGGAAGCCCAAGGTGTACTCTCAATTTGGTTGGGTGGGTTATCTTGCCCGATTTTCTTTCGTCTTTTTCTTTCTCTTTCCTAGATTTCTTTTACTTCTTTTCGAGTCCGGCTTTTTTAGCAAGAGGGTGATGGGCCACCATGAAATCACGATTTGATACGCGGTCATTGTTGCGGTCGTACTTCTACTGCCTGGCATATTTCTGAGAGCTTCTTTTGTCACTTAGCCTTTTCTCAGTGTTCCATCGCCATTTTCTTTGGTGGGTAACGGGTTAAGCGGGGGGGGGAACGAGGGCGCGATCATTGGCCAGGCTATATAAGTTTACTTTTTGCTTGTTTATTTTCAACAGACACCATTGCACCATTCGTGGTGCAATGGTTAGGTTGTGTGCTGTCGATTCCCCCCTTGTTGAAGCAAGACCGCGCCGAGGGCGGTGAAGTGACCACAACCTGTCTGTTCGATCCAAATTGGGTCGGCCGAACTTTTTGTATATTTTATTTACGTTAAGGCTTCATTCCCTAGGTAGTTGTACCACCCAAACTTCCGGGCCTCGACCAGAACTTCGGCCATCAAGTTTGTTATTCACCAAAAAGGGGCAAGTGGGTGTCAAAAAGTTTTGTTCCATTTGCCTTGGCACCCACCAGCACCACACTCCAGGCAGCCTTCAGGGCATCCTCCAAAATTACGATGTTTGCGTCGTTATTTATCGGGAGGTGTAAGTCCCGGAGGTGCAAGTCCGAGAGGTCCTTATACCAAAGTTGTTACTTAAACTATTGATGTTCCATAACCCACCCACCAATAGGCAAAAACACCGTGTTCAGACACATCTGGAGCTATTAGCTTTACTGCGTATCCCGAATAAAAGCGAGGGCTTTATATTATCATGACGCATCAGCGTGACTCCAAGCCGGAAAAGGTCCCAGTGGGTTACCACCTACGGCGGCAATTCTCCCATTCAACTCATAGCTGACCCTGTCTCACAAAGTTCAGACCCAAGAGGCCCTCCGCTCCTCTGGCTCCCATCAAGCACCACTCTCCACACTCCCGGGCTGTTTCATTTGGATGGAACCCAGTCCTTCCACTGCAACCGAATAATCTCATACAACAGCACCAAGCCGCCCTGTCCGCCCTGGCTTCCCTTGAACACCGGGATTCGTGTCACCTTCAACACCTCGGCATGCCTCGTCCGCCGGTGCCAGAGATAGAACCGGAATCCAAGCCAGTAGACCCCTGCCGCACCCAAAATCGCTAGGGTCATCGTCTGGCTCGCATACCACGGCACCTTCCGATTCGATCGCGCCATGAACGGCTGCAACGGATCCGGCACCCAGATGGCAACCAGCGGGAACACACTAGTCGCAGTAAACACCACCGCCGCGGCCACCCCAAGCGCATGCGGGATGGGCGATTTGTACCGCCAATTGCTTCCAGGCCAAAGGCGCAGCCACAGCATGGCCACACCGATGACGGTGAACCAGACAATATCGAGACCGTACGCGTAGGCCATCATCAAGAGGGAGTACCCCGGGAGATGGCTGAAGATGCCGTTCGCCGCCGTCTCCGCCGCTGCCGTCCCCAGCACAGCGGCGAGTATGAGGACGGTTGTGATGGTCCAATGCAGGGCGACAGCGGCGGCAGGGGCTTTTTGCGTGTATAAGTGGTGGCCGGCTTTGTGGGCGGGCAGGCGTCGAAAGCCGTGCCGGAGAGAGAACTCGTAACTTGAGGCAAAATACAGCGAGAAAGGGAAAATGCCCTCCTTGGCTACCTCTTGCTTGACGCGGGCCGCCGTAAAAGTGAAGACGATCACGTTGCCGATTGCCGAGAGCGCTCTGAGGGCACCGCAGGCGGCCTGAACGCGTCTGGGGTCGGAGGAGGCGTGGCCGATGGTGCGCATAAAGAATTCCAGGGCGACGTCTTGGCCGGGTTGAAATAGCACCTCCTTGGGAATAATGGCAGCCTGTCATCCGGTGAGTCCGCAATCTCTCAACAAGGGGCTCGGGGAACTGACATAAAGCACGTTGACAACCATAAATAAGACGCAGAGCAAGCCAACACTAAAGCCCGACGTCCACGCAAAGTTCCTGCGAGGGTTTTTGATTTCGGCAAGCACCTGTGCGTTCAGGTTAGCAGGAGCCTTCGGGTTCAAATAGCAAGATCTGCAGCCTGCTCACGTAGTTCGCTTGATGGAAACCGCCAAACGGGAAGACGACGTAGATCAAAGCCTCAGCGTAGCGATACACCCCAGTCGGGGTCTGGGGGGTCCTGGAAAAAGCCGTCCTACTGCTGAAGTTGGCGTCTGAGACGTTTCTGTCCAGAAATGCGAGACCGAAGATGATCATCACGACCAACAGCAGCAGTTTAAGCGACCCTAGAAGGTTATTCAGTCGAATGCCCCATTTACGGGACATGCTGTGCAAAAGGCACGAGAAGGTGTTGGCGGCAATAGCAATGCCCACGATCTTGTTTGCCGTCGATGTTACCCCGGCTGCTTGGAGTGTTGCCACGGCGAAAGCAACCGAGTTCGTTGCCGTGTTACCAAACACCAAGAAGGAGACTCCGAACACACACGTTGCTAGGTATTTGGGAACCTTGAGGAAGTAGTTGAACTATGTGAGTGGTCAGTTTCTGCGCTAGGACCAACTTTTGTGATATTTACGTAGACAAGTTCCGCGCCGCTTCGTGGTGTCGAGATCTTGGTGCCGTCTCTCAGCTGCCATCTCGGAACGGTCAAGCCAAGCTCGATGTACAAGAGCACCCCTGACATGGCCATGACCACGCCGTAGAGCCAGATCAAGAGCGACGCACCAATGCTCTGTGTGTTGTAAAAGATCACTGAGCTGCTGTTGAAGATCCCGGAGCCTATTAAACGATTGAACAAGAGGCACGCAACCGAGAATGCCCCGAGGCCAGCTTTGTCCACCGGAATCTCCTCAACGATGGCCGCGTGGTCCCCCCTTGCTTGATTCAGACGGTCGACATCTTGAGGGTCGAGTCCCCGGCGCCATCTGACCCCGCTACCGGTAGCTGGTGCCGGTATGCCGCCCGGCTCGGCGTCGGTGGTTACGGAAAGTTGGTCTTGGTCCATGATGAAGGATCGTGGGGGCCCAAACCAAGCAGGAGTCGAGTGCTTTGGGACCGCCAAAGACGGAGAGATATTTCACCTAAACCCATGGGCAACCGGGAAAGCACAGCCTCCCTCACACCCTCCCACTTCTCCCAAAGCAGTATTTCAGCTGTTCGATCACGGGAGCCTTGCCGGTATCTTGGACGCTAACGACGCGGCCAGGCTGCAGCCCGTCGCGCGGCGATTGGCTAAATACCTATGCAAGTCTCACATGCAGTCCCAATCAACTGACGGTTTGTTCTCAAGCCACCACGTTATCCTCACCAATCATGAAAGTCCCGCCTTGGATTCTGCCTCACATTTCCAGCCGGAGGGGGGTGACTAACACGTTTTGAGCCACAGGTCACGTTCCACACCATCAAGCAAATCCCTTAAGATTCGCGCTGTCGGCGGGCTGTGCAATTATGGGCAGGGGTAAACGCCAGCCCCATGTTCTTTCACTGAAATGTGGCCGTTGAATGGCCGTCTCCTCGCTCCACCCAACATCTTCTCATCTTCACCATCACAGTCACCGTCATGTTTGTCTCAAGCCTTGCTTGACCGCGCCTCAGCAAGCATTGGGTCTCACCTCTAGTGCGGCCGAGGCGGCCCCTCTAAGTGTCGGTTTACTGCTGCGGGTGAGCCGCCGCAAACAAATTAAACGATGTTCCTCCCCTTTGAACCCGGAGAAATACACGGGGCCCTTCAACTTGCGTACCAGGTGATTAACATTGGCTGGAGCAACGTCCATGATGCGCGTAGGACAGTCCCCAGCATCCGGCCGTGACGATATCTACTGACCTGGTGATTTTAGACCAGCAATACCGCGATTTCAAACAGGATGTCGAGGGCCTCACAAAGCAGCTAGAGAGTCTCCAGCTCACCATTGAAATCAACCGAGCTAGAACAGGGGCTCGGCTAGCTCCTAGAGGCCAGCTAAGCCCAATCTTCGACAATTTCAGAGAGACCCTAGAAGCTTGTCGACGCCTGCTTGAGAGCCAAGCACGCCATGGTACTCACCAAGGCCCGTTATTCAACATCCAATGGTTCATGTTGGTCAGGGATGAGGTTACTATGCTCCGGGACCGCATTGCGGTGCTTCACTTAAAGTTATCCCTGGCGCTGCAATCACTTGAGATGTATGTATGCCACGACCCAAACTATCCTCCGACGAATAATATGCTGACTCAAATGACAGCGAATCAAGAGATGGCCAGACCGAACTTATGCTGAGCTTGACCACCCTGATCCTCGATCGGCTAGATGTGATCGAGTCCCGGATGTCGAGAGTTCTCGGCGAGCCTCCGCCAGCTGAAACTAAACCCCCACAACGCCTCTCCGTCCCCCGAGAACTGGAGGAATTTCTTGAGTCAACTATGGCGGCAAGGTGTGGTGGGCCGACCAACATCCCGATGTGTCAGGGGGTAGATGAGGTCGTCTTTTACTTGGATAGGGCGACGGAGTGGCATGTGCGGCAGCAATCAGCACAGCCAGATCCAGCATTCCAATGGGCGAATATTTACAGAGCTTATTGGCTTTTGCAAGCCACGAAAGCTAGCGACGAGTATCAAGCGGCTTCCAGCACGTTAACGGTTGCTCAGCTGGAGCAAGATCTCCCTCGGCTAGGTATGACGGCACGTCGATTCTTCACTAAGCTAGAGAAGGTAAATCTCACAAGTCCGAAGACCACGATTAAAATGCCATTTTACTAAATGAACCAGCAAATTGTCCAAGCTCACGCCCAGTTGGCCCAATCAGCAGACGGCGGCCCGCCTTCTTCGAACCTGCTGTTGGAAACCATCAGGCGAGACAGTAACGCTTGGCAAGAACACGAGGTGCGGAGGCCTCTACAAGAAGAAGACGACAACCCGAGGCGTGGAGAGAGAGTAGCAGTCTGGTAAGTGAATCAACCATCATCCCAGATTGGCATCGCTAAAGTGGGAAATCTATGAGTCGCCTGCGGGGTACGAACGCGACACCCGAGCAGTTACTAGAGATATACCGAGAAAAGGGCAACCAGGAGCATCTCACCATCATAACAAGCGGCCCTGGGCGTGCAGACCGAGTGTGAGTTACTAACGGACGTCGTATAATAGCTAGTATGGCTAACTGTTCCAGACACGATGTAGACTTGAGATTCGTACATCTAGCCCCGTCCATTGAAGCCGTCCGCCCAAACGGCGGGCCTTACTCAGTCACCTTGAGCACAACCAATAGTCGCGGTGAGGGCGGGTTTAGGTTGGCATTCCAGAGCGAGGAAGGTATCGAGCAGCATATCCCAGGCAGCCCCAATGATACCCACCAGCTAACATTGGAGGTAGATGCCTTCGAATTCCAAGAATCCATGACAGGGTACAAGGTGGTTGACGACTAGTCAGTTTCACCCGCTTCCTACTTAGATCACGGCCGCTAACTTGTTACCCAAGCCCCAATACAGTCGTAACACGACAGCATGCAGGTCGGGTGCTTGGAGGTGAGCGAAGGAGTGATACAGGCCGAGTTCAGCTCTGGTCATCGTCCCGACGCTCGGCAGGGTTTCAACTACCAGAGGAATTCCGAGAGCCGGAGCACCCATCAGCAGCCCGCCGGACCACTGAACCACGTACCGTCTCCCCTTATGCACCTGTCCTAGGCTCTCTCGGATCTTTTTCGCGGCTCAGCCTAACGCCCCGGCGCACCCGAAGCTCGTCGGCTAGGAGCGTCCTCCCCGACCAGCAGCCGACTCAAGGCCAACGGCGTCAAAGCGCCCCTTCGCTAGCACGTGCCTCCACCATCACCTCATCCACGTCCCGCTCCTCCAACTCCTCACTAGGCGGGATCTTCGAGCGCCCAACAAACCTAATCCAAGTCGACAGGCACGGAAACATGGGCTACATCCTCGACCAGCCAGACCCTGCGCGGCTAACCATCTTTCTCCCGGCGGAGGACACCACAAGGGCGGCCAGGGGGTCAGGGCCCTCCTTGTTAGTGATCGACAGTAAGCCTCCCCAAAGTCCAAACACGCCACCTCCAAACACCCCTGAACCTCCCCACTTAACCCTCACCCAACCCTCACCCATCCCTACTAACCACCCACCCACCCAGTCAACCAATACATCCGCATCGACCCCACCCTCTGCGACTGCCAGCAAGAAGCCACGCTCCACCACCGCAGCAGCACGGGCCTGGCAGCCGCCGCACCAGAGCAACAGCAGCAACAGCGCTGCAAAAAGGTGGTGCTGCGAGCTTGCGGCGGCGCGTCGGGCGTCACGGCGCGCAAGACAGTCGGGACGTGGAATCTGGCGGCGGCGGGGCGGTATCAGGCATTGGGGCGGGAAAGGAGGAGGGAGGCGGGGGGGATGATGGTGGAGGTGCCGAGGGTGAATAAGGTGGCGGTGGGGTTTGGGGGGGTTGAGGGTTAGTGGGAGTGGCTGTTTCTTTTCCCCTTTTTCTTTCTTTCTTTCTTTTTTTTTTTTTTTTTTTCCTAGGGATAGGCTTTTGCTTGCTTCGTTTGGGTAGGTAACTAACTCACTGACCTTGGGCTGACGGGTTTACTTACAGAGCGGATACGGTTTGTGGAAGACTTTACGGCTTTGCGGGAGTTGTACTTGGCAGACTTGAGGGCGGCTGCTGGGTGAGGGGATGGAGTTGGTTGGAGGGGACTGCTGGTCAAGGGGTTAGGGTTCTCGGCTCTCTTTTTTTAAGGATTGTTTCACTCCGAAGTGATGATAAGGAGTCCCGGTTTAAGAGCGTAAATTCGGGTTGTGTACTGAACGCAAAAGCAAAAGCCAAATAAAACCCCTTCTATACACACCGACCCAAAAAGCTTTATACAGAAGCGAACAAAGAAGTGTTCCTCGCCATCCACCAACCCCCCTCCCCAACCAACCGCCCACCCCAGCAGAAACCCCTCCAGCGCCCATCATAACATTATCATCCCCATCCCACCCCCATATCCACCATCCCCATTCGCGCACTTAGCACTTAACCGGCAGCGCAGCGGCCGAGCCGGACTTCTTAGCCAGGGCGATCTCGTTGTTGCGGCGGGTGACGAGGCCGGGCAGCTTCTTGCCGCCGGCGTTGACCCACTTGGGGAGCTCGTTGCTGAGGACGGTGATGACGTTCTCGCCGTTGTTGAGGCGCTTGACGAGCTGCGAGCCCTGGGCGGCGCCGCACCCGACGTTGAACGACCAGCTGACCAGCGCGCCGTACTGGTTGAGGTTGAGCTTGGCCTTGCTGTTGAGCATGGCCGTGATGCACTTTTCGAATTTCTGTGAGGGGGGGAGGGTGGTTAGTGGGGGGTGTTTTGGTGGGTGGTGGTGGTTTTTAGGGGGGTTGTGGGGGTGAAAGCACATACCTTCATGTCATCGGCCAGCAGCTTCTTGCCGTCGGTGGTGGACAGCGGGATCTTGTACTTGACCTCGGCGCACTTGGCCTTGGTGCAGAGATGGCCGTAGCCGACGGTGGGGTAGCCCGCGGGGTCGGTGTCTGGGTTGGGGAGTTAGTTATTTTGCTCGGAAGAAGTAAAGAGCCCAAAGATGTCCACATACAAACGTTGGCACGGAAGCCCTCAGCCTTGCCGATCAGGTCGACAGTGGCCGAGTTGGACTTGGGCGCAGTGCAGGTCGAGCTGCCACCGCACTTCCCGGTGACATAGCCGTTGGTGCCGGTCTTGACATAGTAGTCGGCAACGTAGCAGCCATCCTGAGTCTTATCCCAGATGCTGTTGCCGTTCACAGAGGTACCAGTGGTCTGGCAGCTGATCTTGACGTCGGCGCCCTTGTTGTAGGACTTCTTAACGGCGTAGCTGGTGCCCGGGCCGGAGCGGCAGTTGACAACGCTGCCAGTGATGGGGTAGGCAATGGCCGAGGCGGCGAGAGTGGCGAAGACGAAGAACTTCATTTTGATGGTTGAAGAAAGATGTTGATTTCAAGGAGTGAAGTAGAAGTTGGCTTATTAGAATTGCCTAGTGAGAATGGAAGAGGATGTTGTAGAAGTGTTGGTGATGAGTGAGAGTGAGTTGTTGGTCTGGATCTTCTCGTCGACGACCCGACCTCTATATACAAATTGTCTGCGTCGTGATCGTCGGTGTTGGACCCTTCGGCACTATGGGAGGCCGTCTTACCTACCTAGTGTACTGTGTAGAGACTCGCGATGTTATTCTTGGAGGTCTGCTGTCTCCATCCACTGCAACCGACACGGTTCAGGGGTCGACAACGCGCGCAATCCTTGGTCAGTGCTGGTTTCTGGGGACAAGACTCGGGACGATCCATTTCTGATGCCGGTAGTGGGGCGTCTTACTCGCTGTAAGGCAGCTTAGAGTTGCATCCTGGGTGGGACTTGGAATGTTGATCGATTCTTTTTGTGGGGTGCCTCGGCCCAAGACACTTTGACGGACAAGAGCGAAGTTCCAAGCAGTTTCTCAACAAGGGAGGTTCTGTTTCTGGGAGTGGTGCTTGGGTGGTGCTTGGGTGGTGCTTGGATCTGAACCCCTTGACGAACCAGGGCTCGAGAGATTGGAGGGTGGTGCGTGCTGCGGCCGGCACTGGCAGCGATTGTGCAGGCTGGTTGCCCAAACGGGTGAAAATCGTCAGGAGAGTGGGGACAGAAGACTTGAAATAGATCTATTTTGGCGAATCAGACGGGTCATCAGCGTTGCACCAGATTTCCTCCTTCCGGAACCAGACACCGGGCCCCCCCTATCCCCCACACAACAGAACGGCGGACTGATGCTACCCTGAATCTCGTTTCTTGCATCAGATCCGGACAGGCGTGCATTCGTGAACACCAAAAACGCATGGTCATCAGGCGGGTATCTCGGTCCACCAGCATGTTTGAATTTGTTGAGGGTTTGGAGACGGCATCTCAAGCGAAGTCATCTTGCTCGTTGCCCTCGGACGTGGTTAAACCCGGGGGGTTTATTCGCTAGTGACCGGATCATGCGAGGAGCGGCCCAATGTAACCGTTGGTTACCAAGGTGCTCAGCTCGACCACGCCGCCGCGGCACGGGAATATCGAGATAGTGAGCACGGCGCATCTTTCACTTCAACTCCGAGAAAAGTATGAAGCCATCGTGGGATCTATTGAATCCTTGGCGTCCGCACCCGCCATTGCTGACGAACATTGGTGTTGAAAGGTCCGACCAGGACTGGAATTATCAGATGGGGAACAGGTGAGTGCCCCAAGCCCAAGTCAACACTGATGGGCCGCAACGGTAAGTCGACCGGGTATCAACAGACAACCGAGCCTTCCGAGAGCAATCACCCTCAGGGGCTCAACTTCTCGGCTGATTGTTTCTCAACACCTTCTCGGTTGGTTACTTTTTCACCACAACCGCTTGGCCGGTTAGCCGAACTATTGAGTCTCGCTTGATGTGTTTTGGACTAGAAACGGAAGCTGTCTAATACAAAGGTTCACCGACGACAGAGACACGCATGAGGTCTTTTGTCTGCTTGCATGTCGTTGTAACCTCTGATCTGTCGGTGATTCTCGGGATTTGTTGATCTCAAGGGCCTGCAGTTGGGATCAACTTGGAAAGTTGGAATTCCTCGACTTGACTGGCCGAGGCAGGTGGTCACCAGGCATCTAGAGAGCAGAAGCCATCGAAGATCTTTGCTTCCGGATGCCCGATAAGTCAACCAGATCGTCCGATTGTGTTTTGCATGAGATCGTTCCCTTCATCCTTGTTGTGCTAAGTATGGATCTCGGCCTGCCTCGGTATCTTGGTCCAGAATCAAAACATGGAAGATACGGCTACCTCAGTAAGACATGTAAGAAGAGATCTGAGTCGGAGAGTTGTCACTGTCATGCCAGTGGAGCGTAAGGGCTGAAGACTGGCCTGGCCCACCCTTCTTGTCAACTGATTGAGGCTTGGCCTTCAAGTCAAGCATGCCAGCTAAAATAAGTGACAGAGTGCGGGTCAATCAGCCCTCAGCGTTACACTAGCTGGGGCTGGCAGCAGGGGGGGGGTCACGTAGGGCGGCCACACCCGCTTTTTGTTCCTGACAGGCGAATCTTGCAGCTGTGGTAGTGCCTTGGCATGAAGGGGGCCCAGCTGCAATTTCCCGTCCGCAGATTCCGCAAATAACGGAAGGGCTCCGTGTTAGCCCGTCTTACTTTCAACATCACACCCCGGGAATAGGCCGTGTCAATCTTTGCCTGTGTCCGGGCGCAGCATCTTGGGAAACTGGACTTTGAGGCCGACGACAAACTTTCGTTCTCGAGAAGAATCAACGCACAGTTGGTATAAAGGAGCGGCCAAATCCCCGAGTGATCGACTTCAATTCACCATCACCCACACACTTCCCACCTTCACTTCAGTCTCCAACCTTTAATTCCCTTCGGTCTCCTTTTCAGTCATTTCGACATCCATTCAGTCACCATGAAGCTCGCTCTCTTCGCCGCTCTTTTCGAGGCTGTGGCCTTCACGGTCACTGCCGCCTACCCCATTACCGGCAGCGTTGTCAACTGCCGCTCCGGCCCGGGCACCAGCTACGCCGTCAAGAAGTCGTACAGCAAGGGTGCCGATGTGAAGATCAGCTGCCAGACCTCTGGCACTTCCGTCAACGGCAACAACATCTGGGATAAGACCCAGGATGGCTGCTACGTCGCCGACTACTACGTCAAGACCGGTACCAACGGCTACGTGACCACCAAGTGCGGCTCCAGCGGCGGCGGTGGTGGCGGCAGCGTCCCCGGCCCCGTCACCAACGACTACCCGTACAAGTCCAGCTGCGGCGGTGTCGACCCCTGGAACTACTATAAGTGCCGTGAGTTCCTCCCAACTCTAACCTCTTTGTTTTGTTTTACTTTGCACTAACCCCCTATCAGAGTGCACTTCCTTCGTCGCGTGGCGCATCAACAAGCGCCTCGGCATCAAGTTCCACAACCAGTACAAGGGCACCAACTGGGGCAACGCCAACACCTGGGACGACGCCGCCAAGCGCACCGGCGTCACCGTCAACAGCACCCCCAAGCCTGGCGCCATCGCCCAGTCCAACGCCGGCAGCTACGGCCACGTCGCCTGGGTTACCGCCGTCAGCGGCAACCAGGTCACCATCGAGGAGTACAACTGGGCCAAGCGCGAGGGCTATGGCAAGCGCACCGTTTCCAAGGGTACCTTCAACTACATCCACCTCAAGAAATAAGCTTGACGTGATTGTCGGCCGGTTACTGGGGATGGGGGTGAGCGAGTTGTGGTGGTAGGGGGTTTGGCGGTGTTTATATTCAAGTTCCTGTGTATAGATTCAGTTGGTGGATTTGGTGTGGTTTTTGTGCGATGTTTATTACTTCTTGATCCTTTGAGGAGTACATAATCTGGGGTAGACAGCATTAGATGCATTTCATTTGCAACCCTTATCACAGTTCCTCATGGCCGCTTTGCAATGCCGCTGACCCGCGAACCCCATCCCCCTGAACTTTCTTATCACCCCCAGCCGCTGACCACGCCTCCTCCAGAAACAGCCGATCGACCTCGGCCGCCGCCGTCTCGTTCGCAACCGCCAATCTCAAAAACCGCTGATTCTTCGCGCACTTCCGACGTGGGCCCCGGCCAACATCCGCACCCTCCAACTCGTCCCGCCCGTCCCGCCCGTCCTCCCCATCCACCCCATCCACCCCATCCC
Source organism: Chaetomium tenue (assembly GCF_020726465.1). Taxonomy (NCBI): domain Eukaryota; kingdom Fungi; phylum Ascomycota; class Sordariomycetes; order Sordariales; family Chaetomiaceae; genus Chaetomium; species Chaetomium tenue. The sequence goes on along the minus strand of NW_027117334.1, from coordinate 582,616 downwards.
GCTCACAAACCCACCGATTCCCCCCATCCCTCCCATCAACCCAATTAAACCCACACCCCCCCTCACACCCACCATCCCCCACCCGAAACAACCCCCCTCCTTCACCATCGCCACCCAACCCCCGCACCGCATACACCACCGCCAACGGATCCCACGCCGCCCTCGCCGGCACCTCATACCCATACCAGCGATACGCCATGCGCACCGGATCCGCGACCGGGCCCTCCGCCACAAGCCGCCCACCGGCTCGGACGTGCGAACCAACATCCGAGCCGAGGAACGTCATCCTCACGGGGGGTCCTCTCTGGCTGCTGTTGTGGTTGTGGTGGTGGTGGTGGTGGTGGTTGTCGTCGTCGCCCCACGTGTTGATGACGTGCGCTGCCGCGGCGGGTCCCGACGGCGAGCCCCAGAAATTCCAGTTGTGGCCGGAGGGGTAGCCGCCGCCCATGATGATGAGCTCGGCGAGTTTGAGGGTGGTGAGGGCGCGGCCTGGGAGGGGGGAGTGGGTGTCGGGGGGGGAGTTGAGGAGGGCGGATAGCTGGGGGGGAGGAGGGGGGGTTAGTTTGTGGGTTTGGGTGGGTGGTGATTCGGGAATTGAGCCGGGCTGGCCGTGTGGTGGGAAGATTGGGGGGGTTGGGAAATGAGGGGGGACGTACGTTATCCAGAAAGCCGATTGACAGGATTGTCACGCTGTTGTCCTCCGCCTCGGACAGAACCTTGCGGTACAGCTCCACCGGGTCCCAGGCATCCTCGGCATGGCCCCATCGGAGACTGCCACCGGAGAAGTGGTACGCTACCTTGCTAGCATACTCGCCTAGCGTGAAATACCAGCTGTCGAAGAAGGTGGTGTTGCTCAGGGGACGCGGGATGCCAATAGGAACATCGGGTTTGCCGTAGTGGGCCAAGATGGCCGATGCAGCGAGGGCGGAGTACGAGGATGGGTAATTGACATTGACGGCTAAGAGGTTTACGTCTGGGGCTGTAGCTGCGAGGAGGAGGGCGCCGGCGTCACTGGGGAAGCGGAAAGCGGTGAGCGAGATGGAAGGGACAAAGGGACTAAGGGAGGATCACCTACTCGACGTCGCTGAAGAGATCCGTGTCAATAATAAGGTTCTTTTTGGCGGCAAGGGCCAAACTGCCGATGAATGAGAGGTAAAGAATGGCGAGGCGTTTCATGTTGGCGGAAGATAAAAAAGAATAAAAAGAATGGGGGAATGGCATGAAGTCGAATTGAGTGTGATGATTGGGCAAGTCGCGGCTTGAAATAGCGAATGAGCTGTTCCACACGTGATGGTCTGACACTTACACACTGTTATAAATTCCCCTGGAAACCCCTCCACAAAATCCATCTTGTATTATGCCATATCGTAGTTTGGGCAGTTGCGTTTTGTAATGTTGCCCAACGCTGGGATCCTGTTAGTGAACTCGACTGAAGCTGAGAAAAGAAACTGTCAATCAGATTGTTCCGCTCATATCTGGTCTTGCGTTGTTAGCACGACCTCGGGGTTTGCAAATTGCAATGGAGCCAACATTGCTTGTTCATAGATGCAAAAGTTACTGTCCGGGTTAAAGATTTGACAAAAAGAGTGGTGATCTCTCCCGCCGGGAATTGAACCCGGGTCTCGAGCGATGTCACGACTTGGTGGAGTCTGATGACAAGCTCACATACTGACCACTATACTACGGAAGATTATGGATGTTGGCATCCACTGTAGCTTGGAGGAGCGGCCGGAACCACCAGCATATGAAGTCCCTTGTGGCGCACATCATCCATTGAACGCATGAGGTGCTCTTCTAGCCGATTCCCGTAATCGGTTTCTTTGCCATCTTACGGCTGGATCCTCGCAGCAGGGGACGAAGTTGGCAGTATCCACATCTTTGCCTTCGAGACTCTGCAATCGTTGTACCGCATCCAAAGGCCTAAGTCCTAGGCTGTCCCATCCGGTCATTTCCTCCGACAATGGCCAGTTCTTTGACGTCCGGGACCGGCCCTTTATGTCCGGGACCAGTGCTGTAATATCTGGGAGCCCTCGGTGCTCGAGGCAACAGGCTTGCCAAGTTACAACCCCGTGTCAGCCGAATCACCACCCCCTGAACAGAGGAGACGCAAAGACATATCCTTCATCCACCCAACAGAAGGCCGCGTCTTCTTTGTTGGGCGGTGTGGCGGCGTAGTAGAGGTCTGGGACGCGGAAAACAGGGACTGGAATTTAACAGCCCCGGCTAGAGTTCTCCAAGGGGGAGGTAGGCTGTCTCGGCGGAAGGGTGGAACTGCGACTAAACATTCCTCCTCCTTGACCTCCCCGAGCAACACCGACAAGGGCACCCCCCCCCCCCCCCCCCTATACATATGGCAGCGCTACTACGTGGGTATGAACCCGAACCGCCCAAGGCCTCCGAGGGCTGACCTTGTTACAGGGTACCAGTGTGCTTGGCGGATGTGGAACTCGACCTGAAGGGCGCCGGCAATGCTTCCACGTGCAAGTTGACTACCTATTGTGTAAGTAACAATGGTGACATGACCTCCATACGGCGTGTGCTAGCCTACTCCCGATCCAATCCAGGGTCCATCCACCCCTAATCCAAGCAACCCCACGCTACGTTGGTTCCCGCCCCAACCATTGCCCAAGAACCTCGAAGTCAAACCCAGCTCCGAGTAGCACCAGCGCCAGGCATCAACGGCAGTGCTCGTTGGGGATGAGGACCTTGTTTTGCAACAGAGCCGCCAGACCCGTCTTGGCCCAGGTGGCCTCGCAGTGCTTACGAAGAAACTCCTGGGCGAGCGGCCACATGCACGCGCGGTCCTTTCCCCGGATGGTGGCCGTCAGCATGGGCAGAAAGGCTCTCAGGTAGAACTGCCGCAGTTTGTCCTTAGCCAGTACTTCGGCACACATGGTGATGGCAGTCTGGAATCACTTGTCCTCGTCGCCGTCGCCGCGAGCGTCGATCCGGTGCCTCGCGGACTCAGTAATCTCCATCAGCTTCATGTAGCGCTGCTCCACCATGTCTTTCACTTCCTGATACCACACGGCCCGCGCCCGCCCCGAGTTCTCGATCGGAAAAAAGGGTCGATCGTTCGGGTCCAAACGGAGCATCTCGAATACCGTGATTGGATCGCTTGGGTATTCCACTAGCAGCTGTAAATAGCCGTGGGCGTTGCAAGTGGTCTGTAACTCCTTGGTCGTTTCGTTGTATCGCTCGTGAGGGATCCCGGGCTTCCCGTAGTTGAGGAGCAAACTACCGATGTAGATTGCATAAAGCCCCATTGCTACGGCCACGAGGACCCCGGTTCCGGAAAGTCGCCTTTGGGCGAGGGTTAGCAGTGAAATGACAAAAGCATAAGGCCACCCGAACCAAAAAGCGATTAGACTCACAGAGCAAACATGACGGGATCCGGGGACGCACTGGGAGCCCCTTGAGGATGCAACCACGTCGCAATGGCTTGACGATGACTCGGTGGTATTTTTGAGTAGGATCGTTTGTAGCTTGGAGTAGTTGGTTGGTAGCGAGATACCTTTACAACGTTGGCTGTTGCGATCACAACACCAAGAAAGGGGAGCAGCCAAGAAAGGGGAGCAGCCAAGAAAGGGGAGCAGCCAAGAAAGGGGAGCAGCCAAGAAAGGGGAGCAGCACAAAGTGAACGATAACGCGGGAGCTGTGGGCAAAGACAGATGCGTACCGTTTGAGGGACACCATCCATTTGTCAGATGGCAGAGACTGCTTCCAATCCACCCTTCAACTTCTCCCACCGCCTCCTAATGGTCTTTGTCTCATACTCGCTTCCGATGTGTGATGAGCCCTGCACCTTGGGGTGGCTCCTGGGTTCTTTGTCGAGCCCCACCAGGCGGTCTGGAATGTGCCGGAAGTGGTAATGGTGACGGCTACGATACGAACTCTTTGTCTTGGTGCTTTGGATAGCTTTTTGGCAGTATTTACGTTTGCCTCAGCTTGAACTGTCCGTTAAAGACGTGAATGTGTGCTTAGGAGAACCAGAAGCCTTTTTGCCTTGGGACCATTTGCTTCTAATAACTAGATTCTCTGGTTTCCCTCTGAGGTGTTCTGGCTTCTTGTCGCGACAAATCGCCCTCCCTACCAACACCCCCGCCTATCCCGCCCTCGTTGCCAACACACCAGACTGATCCCAAGCTTTCGGTACAATTTGCCGACCCCCCACACCGCCCCCTCGCCGTCAACACGACATCAAAACCAACAGACATGGATGAGGACCGGGAGCAAGAAGCAGATCCCGATACTGCGTTGGCCGGCATTCTCCAAGGGTTCCGCATCGTTTGGGGCGGCCCCCGGAAGCTTTGGGTCTTCGTTCGCTCCATGACCCCCTCGACCGCCGTCACCTTCCTCACCTGCCTTCTGGTTATCTATCTAGGCATTGGCTGGTTTCTTACCGTCTTGTGGGGCGTCCTGATGGATGTCACGGGGAGCAAGAACTGGCTTTGGAGTCAGCCGTCGAAGCGTTTTGACGCCTTCGCCATACCGACGCGGGTTGCGTCCGGACCGCCTACGGGGGTGGCGGCCTGCGGCGCGTTTCTCTCAACACAACTGGCCTCGTTGGTGGCTGCTTCGGCATCCGCGCGTTGTGTCGCCTCACTCGCCACGCAGGCCTTTGGGGATCTAGGGCTAGGCGGTCTGAGGGGTGCGGATGTTTTCCGGGTAGACTGGCCGGCCGTTGCACGGGGTTCCAACAAAGTCAGCACAGTCATCATCAGTGACTTCTACAGGGAGTTGCGGCACGAAAACTGGAGCATCTCCCGTGTAGCCCAACTTGCCGACATGGTTATCGATAGGCTCGGTGAGGTGACCGACAAGAGTCACGAGAAGGCGCATCAACCCGATCACTCACAACGCTTCACAACCGTCTTCACAGCCATCTGGAGGACGGGAGGAGGCCCCAGCATCGAATCTCAGCTGGCGGAGCACCGCAAGACCTGCCAGAGCATGGTTGGGTCGCTATTCCACGTCATAAAGCAAAATCAGGTGGCGCACGACCACTTCCTCGCACAGGCCAACAAATATGTCCAACTTCAGTCGCAGCTCCTTAATATGGCCGTGCCAAAGTCCGGACAGTATAACCAGGAGGCGGACCGTTACCGCGGGCCAGACGCGTTTCTCGAGAAGGCCATCAAGAGGTTGAACGGGTTGCCGTACCGCGAGTCTGACGACAGGGCGGAGTTGGCTTCGTTTGTCCGAGACCTCCACGCAGCACAGGGGGCGGCTAGCATGCTCACCCTGGCGTTTTCGAACACCATCAATAAGCTTCTTGAGCTGTCTTACAAAGCAGAGAAGGAGAGAATCTGGGTGCGGGATATGGAGCAGCGCCTGAGAGTGATTTTGAGTTGGGTCGAAGATTGGAGGCGCGCACGCGAGAAGCTGTATCCCCAGTCTTTAGAGATGGAGTAATAGCTGCGCGGCAGCATGGGTTTGATCCGCGAGTGGTTGTGCTACATGTTCCTACTGGGTCCAGCCCTTATGTTCCTGTTTACCTACATGTACCTAAGGCTCCTACTTCGTACACGTACTCGTTCGTCGTTGTCTAGTGAGAGTCCCCGCCTGGTTGCAGCGGCGTTCCGAAAACGGGCAACTGTCTTTGGTTGTTTTGTTCTGTTTGGCGCCACTAAATTACTCCATCCGGCGACGGGTGATGGGAGTGTTCAGTTTTCGCGCATAACCCCTGAGAGGCTGAGTTGTGACCACCCCCTTTGTCCCCGGGCGCGCCGTCGCATGCCTCTCGTCTCCCTTTTCTACACGAGTTGACGGAATGAATAGTACGCCCAACTTGTGCTGCCGACTCTTCCTGTGGTTGTATTAAATCGATATCTAGGCCACTGTGCTCCAGCATTTGCACGCATTCCCGTCTTGCCTTGTTGGTTGCCAACCCCGACGGTGGCCATGCTTTCCTCCGAATCGGACCGGCCGCGCCGCCGGGCCAGTCGTTTTGAACCTAAGCCACGTGAGAATGGCGGCATCGACCACGAAGACGGAACCACCAACACCCCAGAAAATCTCACACAGGACGAGGGTAGCCGCGGCCGGCACCTTGAAAGCGTCGAGACGGCGCCGACCCAACAGCATGAACCCGGCCACACCCGTCACTCTCACAGTGCTCGCCAAGCTGCATCCAGGGAAACATTACGATTTGGCGGGGGCCAAGAGAAAAGGAGAGCGAGAGAGTCCTGGAAACACCCGGTGGCGTTTCACTATCTTGCCCTCGCCCTCGCCAGTGTGGCCATCGGCATCTGCGCCTGGTTCTTCCTGGGGTCTTATTACGAGGGCAGCGTCAACGAGGGAAGCTGGGCCGGGGATTCACGCGTCAACATTCCCATATCAAACTTGCATCCGGAGGACCTCGAGATGGTCGCTGTCCCGTTCCCGATGGCCGACGTCGTGGCCATGGCCGAAGTGTACACCAATGCGTGCTTCGACATCCGCTTCCCCCGCCGCACCTCCAACATCACTCTCCGGCTCGACACACCCGGCCTAGCTCGGGTGAATATGGCGTCCTTTCTCCCTCGGGTACACGTGAAAGTAGGATATGACAAGAACGACCACAACGGGCCACTAACAAAACCAGGGCTCGTCAAGGCCGAGGATGAGCCGTTTGTCGTTGATATGACCAACGCTACACTCACATTGGACTTACTCGAGAAGCTCTGGCCGGTGCTCGTTCGTGCTACTACCGACCTATTGGACCTCGGCTTGGGGCGCAACCACAGCGACTACCGCGCGTTCAGAGACGACCTGAAGTCCCTTACCGATCCCGAAAAGCCGGTGCTTATCTCACGCAGACCGGGGCCAAGCCTAGTGCTGATCGCTCTGGCGAGTGCGAAAGACATTTGGGGGGAGTTGTATGCCTGGGCCGAGGTGTGGCCACTCACCGCTCACGCGTGGCTGCAATTCCTCCGACTACACATGATATACACGGAAAGAAATTGGCGAAAGCAGGAGCCGGGCAAGGAGCTTGGCAGCAGCCCCTCAGCTCCAACACTCGGCTGGTCTCAGCCTCCATCGCCTACCCAACTCCTCCGCCACGCAAGACGCCAGCACCCAGCCCACCAAACTCTCCCCGGACTCCTGGCCAGCTTACCTGTGTCCAAGAACGCGACGGTGCAGGCATACCAGACCAAGGCCTTCTTCACCCGGATAAAGCCTCACCGGGCGACCACATCTGACCTTACCGGCCTGGAAGCCGACATCAACCTGCTCTGTTTTTCCCATCAGATGCTGTAAGTCGTCGCCTCAGCCCGCTGCCCCTCCCACCCCTCAGACGAGTCGGTCCTCCTCAGCCGCGTGCCTTACTGGGCCTCCTGGGGCGCACGCACCGGCTGCGGCAGCGCCAGCTGCCTGCACAGCCTGCACGACGCGCTCTGCGACGCCGAGCTCTTCCTAACAGCCTTCGCGGCCAAGGCGCGCCAGGTGCGGGCGCGCGTGCACGACGTCGTCGCCGAGCGGAGCGGCTTCTCCCTGGCCGAGCGCGCCGCCGCCGTCGCCGCCACCTCCTACGGCCGGGACGGCCTCGTGCGCCGCGCGCGCACCCTCGACCGCGCCCTCGATACCCTCGACACCCTGCTCGCCTCCCTGGCGCTCCAGCACCGCATCCTGGCGGGCATGGCCGTGCGGATGCTGCGGGTGTGTGCGCTGCAGAATGACCTGCGCGAGCGGGCGCGCGTGCTGCACGAGGATCGGTCGGCGTGGTGGGGGCTGAGGTGGGATGGGGAGAGGGAGGTGGTGGTGGTGAGCGTGGTGACGTTTCCGGAGCTGGAGGAGACGCTCGAGATGTTGCGGGAGGCTCATGCGCGCATGACGGTGGAGTACCAGACCATGCGGCCCCGTACCGAAGAGGCTGCTGAGCAGCTCAGGGCGAAGCTGTCTGAGGGTTGGCTCCAGAGGTTGGGGTTGGACGATTTGCCGCCGGAGGGAAAAGGTCGGAGTAAGATTCGATGAAGAGAGAGCTGCTGGAGTCATGTTGTGGTGAACGAGAGGCAAGACGTCGTCAGCCGCGTCACGTCAGCAGCCAAGTCTCATCCCCCCCTGAACAACCAAACCCTGAGCCCTGTGAAGTGAGGCTGTGTCACTGTGACCCTGTCTGACACGTAAATTTATTTAGCATCACACAACCCCCCAGCCCCCCACGTTTCCAGGTTCCACAGCTACAACGGTTTCTTCAGGGGTTCCCCAACTTTTAGTCTCAGTGTTTCAATCTCACAACCTCCAACCTCCACCCTCTCACATGCCGCTAAAATGATGGCCCTGTCAACGCTGGTCGTTGCCGTCTCCCGGCGGGCTCGACGCCTAGCGCGCCGTTATCGTCTCCTCCTCAGGGCCACCGCGTTGGTGCTCATATTATGCTTTCTAGAAGCTCTGCTGCACATTTCCATGCACAACATCCCCGCCCCCGCCGAGGACCTGGACGCCCCCTTCGCCAGACAATGTCAGGACCCGCGCGTCGCCGCGGCGCAACCCCGCGAGAGCGCCGTCCTCGTCATGCTCGCCCGCAACTCCGAGCTACAGGAAGCCCGCGAGACCATCCGCAACATCGAGGCCCAGTTCAACCAGTGGTTCAACTACCCAATCGTCTTCCTCAACAACGAGCCCTGGGACCCGGAATTCATCCGCCAGCTCAACGCCTCGGTCAGCGGCAAAGCCATCTTCGAAACCATCCCCGCCGCGGACTGGTCCTTCCCAGACAACATCGACCCCACCACCGCCCGCCAGTCCATGGCCCGCCAGGGAGCCTCGGGCGTCTGGAACGGCGGCAAGGAGTCCTACCACCACATGTGCCGCTTCTACTCCGGCGCCTTCTACACCCAACCCGCCCTGGCCCCCTTCAAATGGTACTGGCGGCTCGAGCCCGGCGTGCGCTACACGTGCGCCATCACCTACGACCCCTTCGCCGCCATGGCGCGCCACAACAAAATCTACGGCTTCACCATCGCGCTCTGGGAAGAGCCCAACACCTGCCCCACCCTCTTCCGCAACGTCGACGCCTTCCGCCGCGCCCACAACATCCCCAAATCCCCCACCTGGAACGCCATGCTGCACCTCCCCCTCCCTTGGTACCTCCAACCCTACCCCCTCCGCAAACTGGCCGGGCTCCTCGGCGCCGCGCACACCACCACGCGCGGCGACCGCTGGAACCTCTGCCACTACTGGAGCAACTTCGAGATTGCGTCGCTCGACTTCTTCCGCGGCGACGCCTACCAGGCCCTCTTCCGCCACCTGGATGCCCGCGGTGGCTTCTACCACGAGCGCTGGGGCGACGCCCCCGTGCACTCGCTGGCCGCGCATTTGCTGCTGGAGCCGGGGCAGTTGCACCATTTTTCGGATTTGGGGTATCACCATGACCCGTTCTTTCAGTGCCCCGGGAATGCGCCGGGGGAGGGTCAGCTGCCGGGGAATGAGGCGTTGGCGGAGGGGGGGAGGGAGCAGGCTTGGTCGGAGGAGAGGGAGGGGGATGTGGGCTGTCGGTGTCGGTGTCCGGATCGGAGAAGGAGGAATAATAGGGCGATTTGTTTGGAGAGGATGGGGAGGCCGGCTGCTGCGGAGAGGGTGAGTTGGTGGGATCGGTGGAGGGGGAGGTATCAGTATGCGATTGGGGTGCCGCAAGGGGGGGCGGGCGGGATTGGGCTGTGAATATACGGGGGCACATTACGGGCAGAGGACTGGAATGGATGAGGGATGATGTATGACTATATGAAGGCAGAGCCGCGGTATAGGATACAAAGAATCAGGATACCCTTCCTACTTTGATGGCGTATGACTGTCCTGGCCTCCCATGGCTTTCAATCCCTGGGAGCTGTCGTAAGCTCCGCCCCAAAGCCCAGATTCATATCAAACCCTGTGACACTCTTGTCTGGCAAGCAACCCCTGGTCTGTCCCTTTGGCCCCCAACTCGACAACGCGGGAGCAACCGCCAATCACACTCTAACCGTTAACTCCGTCTGACGGTCTTTCACCCCACTTCTTTCAGATTACATGGCCGAGGACCAAGCAACTCCTGAATCCTAAAAGACTACTCTGCTACAACAAGTAAGAGTAATTAGTAGTGTCTGACGCACCGTTGTAACCTCGTCCCCGAGTACAAAATGAAGTTTGAATTTGTCGACAACAGCAACGCCATCGACAAGACCGCGAGAAAACGCATCCGCAGCCATGTGGCTATCGGCCGTAACGCCGGGAAGAAGATTTCACGGCGGTCAAAGAAAGAGTTGCTGAGAAGGCCAACAAGGGCACCGAGTCCCCAGGTCACATCTGCCCTTGAACAACCAGAATCCAACAATACACGTGGCAGTGTATCAATCCTTGGCCTTGGACGTCTGAGTGCCCTTCCAGCCCACCTCCAGCAAAGCGACAGATCTGGCGCGCTCGATCTTGTTCAAAGGGGTGAGTGCCTTGAGCATTCTGACTCACTCTTCAGCTTGCTGACTACCTACTGTCCCACAGCTATTTCTTTCCTAGACGGGGTTCGCCATGCTCCCGAGCTAGACCTAGCTCTAGACTACAACTCGGAATCCAAGATGTGGTCCCTCCAGTCCCTATTCCAAGACGAAGCCTGTTAGTTTCAAAGCAGCTACGATTCCACGTATCCCTAGTTGCTAACATGTCCACAGACTTCCACGGCGCCATGGCTGTGTTCTTCGCCGCATGCCCCAGCCTCCCTGACCTTTCAGACCCCTCTCCTGTTACCAACCAAGGGAACTGGAACGCGAGGATGCGTCATCTAGGTCTGGCCCTCCGGCTCATCAACACGCGCCTCTCCGGGAAGGATGCTGTATCGACCGAAACTGTGACGGCGGTGTTGATTCTGGGCTTGTACGAACGCCAGCAAGGCGAGTTCCACCGTGGCCTTGTGCACATGGACGGAATGCAGCGCATGCTCCAAATACGCGGTGGCATCCTGGAGTTCTCCAAGAACAATCCTGAAATAGCCCGCAAGATCCTCCGGTGCGTCCCCACGTAAACCCCTAACACGCCCGAGTGGGTGAGGTACCAAGACACCGAGACCGCGCCTCTCAACCCCCTACTGACACCCACCCCCCAGATCCGACATTGAATACTGGCTTAACCTGGGTACGCCGCCCCGCTTCGCACTCGAAGAAGCCTTTCAAATTCTCTCCAGCAACCCCATTCCCCACAGCCATGTCAAAACCAACAAAACCCATTTCCACCCCTTATGCCCATCCCTACTCCCCTCCCGACCACCATCCACACCTCTCCACCTCACAGCCCCCTTAGCAGCCCTCTTCCACGACGCAACCCGCACCGCCCACCTCCTCTCGACCGCAGCCACCACCCCACACCCCACCAACAAGCTCCCCAGCGCCGCCGTCCACGACACTTTCATCCTACTAGGCTACCGCCTCCAGGCGTTACAGATCCTCTCACTACCATCCAGCTCCACATCACCACCACTTCTGGCCGGCGATGAGGTGGATTGCTGGGGGGAGAGTGTTAAATCCCTTGAATCTATCGGGGCTGGCGTTATGGACCTGGCTGCTGCGGCCGATACGGAGGGTTCTACCACCGCCGAGCGGGCCGTGTGCGTCGGTCTGGCGGGGTTTGTGGCCAGTTTTCTAAGGGGCGGTGGGCCGGGAGCGTTGGTGAAGGTTCGCTTACCGGTGCCGTGGTTGGGGGAGGCGACGAGGGAGGTGGTGGAGTGGGCTTGTGGGGAGTGGATGGGCAGGGGTAAGGTTTGGGATGGAGATGGGGAGCGGGCGGTGCTGGAAGCGGTGCTGTGGATGGTAATCATTGGGGTTGTGGCGGGGGTGTTGGACTCTGGGGAGGGGACGGGTGGGTGGGTCGTTGAGGGGACTAGGGAGGTGACGAGACGGTTGAAGTTAGATAGTTGGGGTGATGTAAAGTGCGTGCTGGAGAGGTTTCCTTGGGTGGAGGCGTGGCATGGGAGGCGGGGGAAGGCGTTTTGGGAAAGGTGCATGGGACTGGAAGCGGTTGGTCTCTAAAGGTGATAGAGTGGTGTAAGTTGGCACATTCGGCTGGGTACATATCCTATACAAAAACGGCTCCCTTGCCTCCCTATCCCACCGGGCACTCTGCACAACACCGCCCTCAGACACTAAAGCATGTTGGTTACGCAGCCCGGCTCGACCGCCTCCAGCTCTTTGGCGATGACTTCCCAGGTGGTCTTCTGGGCCTCAAGGTCATTCTTGATCCAGTCGGGGACGTCGGGCCTAGCACTCGTTAGTCAGGGATTTTTCCTCGCAAGAAAGCAGGGCAACTTACTCGCCGTCCTCGCAAGAGTGAAGCAGCTTGCCATGGCTCTCCACACCGGCCACAGCGCCGTGCAGCAGCGTACGGCTGCCGTCTTCGGCCGTCCGTCCATACAAGCCGTGCAAGTGACGTAGGCGCGTTGTGAATTCCTCAGGAGCGTTCCTACTAAGCTCGGTGACGCATAGTCCAGGGCAGACTAGGTTGATGATGACGCCCCCCTTTTCGACCGGCAACACTTCGCGTGCCAGATGGCGAACCGCGAATACCTCGGCGAGCTTGGATAACGGGTATCTGTTCAGATGTTAGCCGACCTATCCCAGCATAGGTACCCTGGCGTGAAAAAAGGGGCTCAACTCACGTCTTAGCCGGCGCCATATCCTCGGCATCCATCCCCTTAATCGCATCCCCCTTCACCCCCTCCCAATCCACGCGCCCGTCCTCACCAAACCCCGACCTGCTCGTCAGAACCGTAATCCTCGGGATCACCCCATCCCCCACCTTCTTCGCCTTCGCCCTCATCACCGGCACCAACAACACCGCCATCAACAGCGTACTCAGCACATTCACCGTCACCGGCTTCACATGCCCCTCCGCCATCTCCCTCTCCGCCAGCGCCACCCCCGCATTCTCCACCACCGCATCAATCCTCTCCAACTCCTCCTCCGCCCGCCTCACAAACCCCCGCACACTCTCAAAACTCTCCAAATCCAGTTTCCACACGCTCACCACCCCGGTCCCCGCCGTGCCGGCGGCCGCATCGATCGCCGCCTTGGCCGCCTCGCCCTTGGCAACGGTGCGCACGGCCAGGATCACGCGGCCAGCCCCGAGAGAGGCCAGGTGTTTGGCGGCTTCGAAGCCTAGGCCGACGTTGGCGCCGGTGACGATGTAGGTCTTGCCGGCGCAGAGGGCGCGGGTGGCGAGGAGGGGGAGGTTGCGCTTTTGGGTGGCGACGTCGTCGGACATGGTTGTTATTGTTTGGGGGTTGTTGTTGTTGTTGTTGTTGGGTTGTTGTGTTGGGGGAGGAGTCGGTTGACTTGGAAGGGGATTGGTGTATGTGCGTGAAGCTGATAGTCGGGGGTCGGAACTGAGTGTTTAGATGGGCTGGTTGCTTGGTTGTTGTCTGGTGAGAGATGATGGTGGGTTTTACGTTCGATATCGAGGGGATGCAGACGGTCTTTTATGTCTGTTCATGTTGCCATGTCCGTCCCATCGGAGGTAGGTAGTTCGCTCCGTGGTGACAATCATGATCCAAACTAAACTCCATGGTGACGCAGCCTCCAGTTTCAATAAGATGTATTGAAGTCACCGAACCAGTGCGAGAGTGGTTTCCTAAACGGGTAGTGGGGATGCGTGCATTAAACTGTCTGACAGGGGCCGGCAGACAAACCGAGAACTCGGTTACAAGGCTTCGGTAGCTCACAGATGACGTCGAATTCGGCGTTCAAATCGTCTCCTCCGGATCTCCGGGATTGTGGACGACCGTCCAACGAGAGAGTGGTTTCCTAATCGGGTTACACCCTGGTCCATTCTACCGATCAGGGCACGTGCAGGGGTCGATCCAGGACTCGTGAAGAAAGAAGAATGTGAAGAAAATGAAGCGGGTTGAAGGTGTCGGAATTTGCGGCGTTAACATTAGCCTGGGTCCGGCCCTCTAATTAGCCCCGGGTCTTGGAGCTGTTTTTTTCATTACCACCTAAGTACCAACCATTCTCAAGTTCTCAACCGCAAGCACGGAGCCTTTTTGGGCTAGGCGTGAGACCGAAGACGGCCCAGAACCCAAAGCCCTTTTAATTACCTAAGTATTCTATCGTATATCAAAATCCACGCGGCAGACCAACAAAGTCTAATCCGACCGGGCGCTCTTCGTCTTCTTGCTCCTCAGCTTCATCATCACGATGACAAGCGTATATGAGGATATGCAAAACAGCGCCGTGATACCAGTCTGTGCGCGGCCAGAGTTAATAAACCGACACACACTTGAGGGGCAGGTACCTAGGCACCAAGTGAGGCCACTTACATCTCTCCAAGCGTGGTACTTTTCATTCAGGTTGAACACCTGCGCATACTCGCCACCCGTCGCATAAGGACAGTACTGGCACGATGCCGTCGAGCTCGCATTCTCCACATACCCGGCATTCGATACAAGAAAGTCCGCCATGTACTCGCCACAAGTCTGACCCGTAGGCGGACTGAACGAAGTGAACTCGTCGGGCTTGCATTGCACTTGGACCTCCCACAGCAGGGTCCCCAGGAGGCCGCCGACGAGGTAGCGGAAGGGGTCGAGGTAGTAGAGCCAATACTTCCAGAAGGCCGGCATGGCTGTGTAGGGCACCACGACGCCGCAGAAGGAGACCAGGCCACAGCCGAGGAGCAGCGGGTTGGAGATGGCTGCGAAGTACTCGTTAGGTGCGTAAGCTGCGATGGCTTGGCCGATGGACGTGTAGAGGAATTCGTAAACTGCGTGCGGAGGTCGCTTGTTAGTAGTGGGTTCGGAGGAATGATGGCCTGGGGGAAAGGGGCTGGTTGACATACAGATCATCTGGAGGTATATGTGACCTGAGACGCGCGCATCTACTGGAAAGCCGGCGGTAAAATACCAGCAGCAGAAGTAGAGGGTCGCGCATAGGATGAGGTAGGGGATCTCGGACACGATCTGGGCGCCGATGAAGGCAACCCAGTGGTAGGTTTTTGACTGTTAGGTCGAATCAGCACTCTATTCAGTTCTCTCCTAGGGTATTCTTGTCCTTGCACAAGTACTGACCTTCTTCTCGCGGGTTTCAAACAGATCGCGGTTGTGCAGGAAGAACGGCTGCATCTGGTTGATGCAACCTGGCGCCACGAAGATGAAGTTGAAGACGGCGAAGACACGCAGTTGGAGATCGAAGGAACCATCTCCGATTTTCCAAAACGTGAAGCCGCTAAACAGGGCTGCGAAAATGTGCAGGTTAACTTTGTTCCAGACGTAGTCCTGCAACCGAATTATTAGTCCCACGTTGTATTTGACTTTTCATGAGCCAAAACTCACAGGCGAGCGCCACAGCTGTAGCATCAGCCGGTACAGAACCATCTTGAACTGGAAACACTTTGGCGATGCGAACTCAGCATTATCTTCCTCTTCGTGGTCGAGGGCGGCGGCATCCTCTTGGGTCAAGGACATGAGCTTCTCGAGCTCTTGCCGACGTTCAGGAGATTGGTTCCACGCGTCAACCCAGTCAATTTTGGCCTCACCCTCTCCTTGGATGACCTCAACGATATGATCGGCCGGGTTGGTGTCTTCTGGGCATCGCGCACCATGGCGTGCAAAATAGTCGAGGACTTTGGCCGAGTTTTTGCCAGCTACGAGAGGTCAGCATGGAGCGGAAGGGAATTTTACGACCAAAATGTACTCACTCTCCCCAAAATAGGCCATACGACCGCCCTTGGCCAAGAGAAGCAGAGCATCAAAAGCCTCAAAAAGAACTGCCGACGGCTGGTGAATCGTACACTATCATGAGAGTCAGGTTAGTAGCCGATCTGTAGAGAGATGCACCGGACGTTGGGAAGAACTGGTCATACAAGAACAGCTTGGCCACCCTCCACGAGGCGTCTCAGGAAGCGCACAATGTTGTAAGCAGACTGTCCGTCAAGACCTGAAGTGGGCTCGTCTAGGAACAGCAGAGTCGGCTTAGCTACGAGCTCAACGCCAAGTGTCACTCGTTTTCGCTGTTCGATGCTAAGACCGGCGCCAGGTACTGCTGCAGGTTAGCATCCATCAAGTGAAAGCGGCAACCACACATACCTCCTATGAGGGCGTCCGAGATGTCGCGCAAGTCCAACAGATCAATGATGTGCTCGACATACGCAAGCTTCTCCGCCTCGGGGACACCGCGTGGCTGGCGCAGGAGAGCCGAGAAGACAAGCGCCTCCTTGACTGTCGAAGTGCCCTCATGCACATCCATCTGCTCGCAGTAGCCCGTCATCCTCTGGAAGCTGATGCCCTGTGGTTTGCCGTCGATCAGGACGGAGCCGTGGATTTCCCCAAAATCTTTTCTTTGGGCAAGGACGTCGAGCAAACTGGACAATGTTAGAGCGCGGGCAGCAAATAAACAAGATATGAACTCACGTCGTCTTTCCTGCTCCAGAACAGCCCATCAGCGCTACAAGGTTTCCTGGCTGGACATAGCCAAACACCTTGTCAAGCAGCTGCTTTTGCTGGCCCTGGTACTTGACAAAGTAGTCCAGGTTATGCCAGCAAAAGGTGGATTGCTTAACCAGCCTGGAAGGAGGAGGAGCCGCCACCAGAGACGTCGCCGATTTCCCCTTCTCCTCTTGAGTGACAGCAACAGCTTCAACATCTTGCTCCGCCTTCTTCTTGTTTCTCAGCCCGCGCTTGTAGAGCAACACCGACGATCCCCCTTCCCCAGCCCGCAGCTCAAACGCCAGTGCCGTGACAGCAATGAAGGCGATCCAAAACCCAATCAAAACCCCAAACCCCCGCCAGATATGCCCCGTCGCATACGAGTACTGCTGCGAGATATACTCATACCCATCAATCACCCCCGTCACATTATCACTCCCCACCACCGTACACCCGCGATGCCCCTCTAGACCATCACCATCATACCCTGGCCCAAACGGCACATACTGCGGCGCAACACACTCCAGCTGCAGCCCAGCAAACTCGTTCGCCATCAACGCCTCAAACGCATACGCGCCCGGGTTAAGGTAAAAGATCCACCGAAACCACGGATGCATGCTCCGAAACGGAATCAAATACCCGCCATACACAAAAAACACCGTCGACAACAACCCCGTCAGCTGCGACGCCATTCCAAACCGCCGACACAGCGCGCCCACCGCCCGAAAAAGCTGCAAAAACGCCAGGTTATTCGCGCAGACCACCACCCAAAACGTAAAAAACCTGCCAGCGTCCATCTGCAGCGCCGCCATGAAATACAGCACCAGCGAGAAAACCGACACCTGCAGCAAAACAACAGGGATATCAGTCAGGGCGTTAGCGACGCAGAAGGCCAGCGGGCGGTAGAAGCCGAAGCGCTTGTGGCGGGCGAGGATGGGGCGGCCCGTGAAGGAGGCGGTGGTTTCCGACATGGCTTCCATGAGGAAGTAGAGCACGGGGAAGAAGAGGGCGCCGGGGCGCAAGAAGAGCGAGGTGCTGGTGGGGGGCAGGTGGTAGAAGAGGCTGCCGCAGACGAGGGCTTGGATGGTGGCGGAGAGGAGCTTGATGGTGAGGGAGAGGCGGTCGCTGAGGATGATTTGGGTTTGTCTGAGGGGGGGAGGGGGGATTAGTTTTGAGGGGAGGGGTGGGATGGTTGACGCGGGGCTGTTTGTACATACCTGATGGTGCAGTTGATGATCTGGTCTCGGAGACCGACGGTATAAGCGCTTCTCTTGCCGTCCACGCGTCTCAGCTTCTTCTCCCTCTGGACCGACGCCTCAAGATCCTCGACTTCGGCCGCAAGGGCCTCAACCGGCTGCTCGGATTTGCGCATCTGCTGACACACTGAACTCTGTTGATATGCTCTCTCAAATTCTTGAGGGGTAGTGGGCACCTTGCCTTCGGCACCGGGAGCGATTACGCGCTCGGTGGTGACGGTGACTGAGGTCAGGAAGTCGGCGACGTTGGCGCCCTTGGGGCATACGAAACCAAGGGATTCAAAGTACCGTTGAGCGGTGCTTGTTGGGCCGTAGTATATGACACAACCATCGGCAAGGACGAGCACTTTGTCGAACTGGTTGTAGATGCCGTTGCCCGCCTGATACATGGTGGCCACGATAGTTCGTCCGCTCTGATCGGCTTCGGCGCGTAGTGTGGCGGCAAATCCTAGAGCTGTCTTGGAGTCGAGGCCACGCGTCGGTTGGTCCCAGAATTGCATTGCTCCCTGCAACGTCTTAGCAGCCGTATAGTGTTACTGGGTGAGTGTGGTACTCACATGGCCGGCCATCATTTCGGCTAAGGATACACGCTTTCTCTCTCCACCAGAGACGCCACGGATGAACTCATTGCCGACTTTGGTTTTCACCGTGTGGCTAATGCCCAGGGAACTTAGAATGTTGTTTTTCGTGTGTTGGACGTACTGCTGTTTCTCTTCCAAGTGCTCCTCCCTCTCCCGGGGCACCTTATTCCGCAAAGCGAACTTGATGGTCTGGTTTACGGTCAAGGCGGGGAAATGTACATCGTCTGGCATTTGGTCAGTTACCTCCATCTATGGTGCAAAAAGTGGAGTACCGGCATGGGAGTACCCTCGGTGTTGAAGGTGATCTGCTGGCGGTACTGCCTCGCCCGTTGACAGTCCATGCTGCCGTACCGCACTTCGCCTTCAACTTCGTCGAAAGATTTGCGGTCGTTGGACAGTACACGGAGGAGAGACGTACAACCAGCACCAGGTCTGCCAAGGACGAGGAGCTAATACGTATGCGTCAATATGAATAATGAATGATTTGCTCTGGCTTTAAGGGGTTTCGCTCACCATTTCACCGGGTTTGACCTGGCCGCTAACCTCGTGCAGAATGGCCTGATACCGCGTCAGTTCCCGAAGCTGGATCACATCTGTATGGCATGTCCATACCCTCTTAGTATGTTCTTTCTTCCGAAAGACATCCAGCAGCTGGCTGGGGTTTACCCATGACAACAAGGTATCACCCAGTGCTTCGCCCGGGGCCGTCACATTGACAGTGACATTCTTGAAAGTGAGAGTTAGTCGTTTCTGGATGGCTTCATCTTTGGGATGTTGTTCGCCCGCGAAGGCATGGTTGACCTCGACGTCTGTCTCGCTAGCTGAAGCATCGAAGGGGGTGTGCCGGGGGGCATCGGCTTCTGCGGACCACGCCATCCCGGGCGAGATTGATCACAGGATCGGGTACGGGAGGCAATGGGCAAACAAGATAGCCACCATTTTGACGAAAAGCTGGACTGTTTCCACCTTTTATACGAATGGGAATCTGCGGCATCCCCAAGAGCGAGATCGTGCTGTGAGGGTTGACATATCCGTATATCCGTATATCCGGCATGCTCCGTATCCGCGAATGATAGCACAAGCACTGCCAGGGGTGAACGATCACCACTCGACCCACTCCTAGTAGGGCTGGGATTGTTTGTGAGATAAAACTCGATTAAAAGTAGAGACTAAGGGTATATGGGAAGCTGGTAGGAGTCCAAATTTGGATCAATCGACAGGAAAGCCTCCATATCGGCGGTTGCAAAGTCAAAGTTCCATCCACCATCTGGAGGCGTGAGGTCAGCATGCTGCTCCACATCCTCATGGCTAAGAATGGCGGATGGCGACATGGCCGCCGGCGAGGCATGGCCGAAGACCATGCTCACATCGGGATATGGCGGCTGCAAGGGGTGCTGCGCCAGGCTGGCCCCAAG
The DNA here is from genome assembly GCF_020726465.1 of Chaetomium tenue. Taxonomy (NCBI): domain Eukaryota; kingdom Fungi; phylum Ascomycota; class Sordariomycetes; order Sordariales; family Chaetomiaceae; genus Chaetomium; species Chaetomium tenue. The sequence continues at coordinate 563,007 of NW_027117334.1, read as the reverse complement.
ATTATTCGTATCCGTCGCGGTATCCACGGCAGGGCTGGGAATCTCGGCACTGGCCCGGAAATCCGGATATACGAAACGAGTGATGCGTTCGAGGTTGTCCGCCAGGTCGTCTGTGTGGACCCGGCTCTTCTGGGTCCTCCCAGGCCTGGACATCATCCGGAGGGCCCGGATCCCCGATCGGATCCAGGGCAGGTTTGAGCGGCCGGTGACCTTATCACCTAGCATATCCAGTGCTAAGACGTGGGATGCGCTCTCAATGAAGAATGCGTGGTATTTGACCTCCTGCACAACCGAGTCAGCACCAGGACGGTCACAGTGTTTGCATTCAGGGGTTCCCTACACGACATAGCATATTTTCCTCGCAGGCACCCACAAGGAAAACAAGACAGTGCCTCGTAGCTTCCAGACAGTACTCGCATGCCTTATCCAACCATGGCGGCGGTGTCGGCAGACCATTACCGTTATTGGCAGGATTGCTGCCGGAGGTTGTGTCCTCCTGGCGCAGTTTAGCGCGCAGCACTAAAAAGGGGCGGAATACCAAGACCAGCGTGTGATGGTACACTGTAGGGGGCTGGTTAGCTGAGAAAACCTTGTTGACGGGCGCAGATTTATTGGACCTCACTGGTCGATATGATGGTCTGGCAGACCCCAAGCTCGCCGGCGCCCGGGTCACCGACCAGGCCAAAGTTGAAATCCTTGCGCTGCTGTTCGGCAAATTGGAGAAGCTCCCGGCGGATCTCGTTGGCAGCTTTCCAAATAGGGGCCAGGGATTTGTGATTCTGGTTGTAGATGTGCGTGGCACACTTGGACATGAGCCGAGCTAGCGTCACGAGGGACTGCAAGAACTTCTGCTCGGCAGGAAGCGGTACTCTCATCTCGGCCTCGGGGAACGAACTTGGACGCCCGAGGCTGAAACAGAGCCAGCTAAAATACGGCGGGATTGTTGTTAGCTGGGGCTGAGATAATCTCTAGACTCTAGAAGGGCGAAGGTCTTACGTCTCCCAGAAAAAGAGGCTCCAGATGGTTACCCTCCGCTGGCGGGTATCTTCGCAAGATTGCGCAGTTCCCGTAACATCTTTGTGAAGGCCGGCGCCTACCGCTTTGCGGACTGCAGTGCCCGCCACCAAAAAGGCCGAGTTAGGCCTTGCTCTTTCGGCGTAAAACTGCGAGTGGGTGGGTGTTGGATAGTCTGGTCAAGTAGGTAGTAACGAGCAGGATAGGGACTTATCATGAGCAATGCTATCTGAACAGCTTGAACGTTGACCATCTCGTCAAATCTGGCCGACCACCTTTTAGCCTTCTGGAACAGGAATTTTGCTACCGCTTCCTCCTCGAGCATGGAAGCACCCATTGCCATAGACAACAGGACGACAATTGTGTCGGGGTTCTCGGATGAGGACATCTCGGACGGCACGTAGAGACGTGCAAGTTGGCGGCGGTACTCGTCCTTGGGCCAGATAGGCATAGTATGCCAGTAAGTGGCAAGGTACCGCTCCAGGAGACGGTCAGCCAATTCTCGATCAACGAGCATAGGTGCTGTGTCGTTGGTCACGCGCCACGACTCGGCGTTATCGGCCAGGTCGCCAAAGTACAGGCTCCGTAGGTTGAAGCGGTCTAGACCGGGTCCCATCTCTTGGACCTCCTTTTGATGGCCCGACACGGGCCTCGTGCCCTCGATCTGGTGGTATATGAAGTTCACGATCGAGAAGTTGGACGACGGGCCATAATACAACTGTAGCAACATGGACGGCGATGCTCGGTGTGTCGCCGCCACACTGTGGTTCTCGAGCGCCCGAGAATCGGAGCCATGATCGTCCTCTTCTGGGGGGCGGCCCAGCTCCGATTCACCACGTCTCTGTTGCACGGGCGCTGGTGGGCTTCTTCTTGCCCTGATGCGTGCCTTGGCACGGTACACGCAATCAACTGCGCGCATCTTGCACCGGCCACAAGGGTCGTCACCATCGCAGCGGATTTTCTTGGTGCGACATTCCTCGCAAGCCTTTGATATTCGCCATTTTGGCGGTTCCATTGTAATTTCACCGCCGTCAGATCGTAGCGGAAACTGAGAAAAGAATGCGCTGTAGCCTCAATATGAACGAACGAGACAATGGTGAAAAGGAAGGCATCGAATGAATGTGCGCAGCGGATCCGCAAGCAAAAGTTTAATTGAGCCCCACATTCTCGACCAGGTTGAAGGCATCAATTCGCTGTCGACAACGCCTCGCGGCTTCTCAATTGGTCTGCATCTCGATTACAACGATTATTTCGTCAATATCTCGTTTCTTCATCCAATCCCAAGCCAGAACCCGACATTTGTGTGACCGAATATGGCCGCAGGCTGCATAGGTGGCGCAGCTTGGTCATCGATAATCGATCAGGCTCGCAAGACCAGCTGAAAGGCACAGGGTGATATGCCCAACGTCGCGCTGCCCGTGCGGGCAACCTGAGCTTCTCCGCCGACAGTCCGTCCAACATCACGCATGACGCATGGAAGAGCGACTGACCACTGTCTGAAGAACCCAGCATCGAGACTTTCTGACATAGTACGCTATAATGGCTGAAGCGATTGCAGCCCTCGGGTTGGCAGCCAACATCCTACAGATGTTGGAATATGGGGGGCAATTTGTCAATGCCGCCTGGAACATCTGGAACTCGCACGGAGAGAACATCGGCGATTTCGCCACTATGCGAGTCCTTTCCAAGGACCTTGAAGACATTTTGCGGACCCTTCAGAACGCGGAACAATCCCCAAACAGCACTCAAGCTTCAAGCGATGCCAACGCGATCCTTCAGCTTTCCAACGAATGCGCCAACATCACAAAGAAAATTCTGGAGGGGCTGCAGCAGCTGAGCGCGTCGGGGACCAGCCGAAAGCGAGCAGTGGTCAAGGCTGCTTTCAAGCAGGTGTGGAACGGCGGCGAGATCAAAGCGCTAGACGCTCAACTAGGAGAGTTTCGGTCGCAGTTGACCCTCAGGCTTTTGGTCTCCTGGAACGAAACCCTAAGGAGGCATGACGGTCTCAGCAAGGCGAAAAGCTCACTGCTCATTCAAGTCCGGACGGGAGCAATAGGCTTACGGGACTACTTGTTTACACGGGAAGTCCCGGAGGTTCTGACGCCTGCCTGCGAGTGTGGTGAGGGACGAGAGACTACCGAACACCTGGTAGTGTGGTGTTTGGCCCCACCGTTGACTCGAAGATGGGAGAGAACTGGAATTCGGACACGACGGGACTTTTACTCAGTTCTACACGGTATCAATCCCACGACTGCACGGCTTGCGAGGAGGATCCTCGACTGGCTGATGGACTCGGGGAGGCTGCCGATGTACAGCTTGGCCAGGAGGCTCGAGCTGGAAACGGCGGCCTGAAGCGCCCCCGTTCGGAGGCCAGGAGGCCTCCTCTCTTTGTATACGTAGACTCACCAGAACGCATCGTTCCTTGATTGTTGGTAGGGGTTTTTCACCCGGCCCGGGAGGGCACGGTTTTCCTGTACACTAAATAGCAGAGGGTCCGGCACGCCCTAGGGCATAGCGGAGTATGAATAATAATAATAATTTGAAGTGGGCCGGTGACGCCACAGTCAGCGCTATTGAATTCTTGAAAGACTAATGGGACAGCATGATACCCCATAGTTCGGTTATTTGTCCACTCGGTTGGGGTTTACAAGTGCTAGATCACGGGCGTGAGTAAGCCTCGCTGCAACACCCCAGCCAGAACGGGCTGAACAGCCCATGTGATGAGTAAGACCCATTTACAACTCGACGAGGCGACTAGTGCAGCATCTCAAACTTGAGCTGCCTAGGATCAATGCTACTTTGTCCAAGCGCCTATTCGGAGGAATGCAGAAACAGAGTCAGCGCCCACACAGCTGCATCGAGTACCATCTTACCATCCATGGGGACACCAGTTTGGCGGAGCCCGAGGGGCTGAACTTATGATTAGAATGTATGACCCAAACAAAAAATGTACTTAAAGTGGACATCCCAACCAAGTCGCAGCTAAGAATCCAGACCAGCACTCCCGTTCAGTTCTTCTCTCGAGACATCAAGTGACAACAAGACAAGATGGTTGGCCTCATGAAGCTTTTCGCCTCCGCGGCTCTTCTTGCCCAGGGTGCTCTGGCCGTTCCGACGGAGCTCGCTAAGAGGGGCGAGGGAATTCATCTCTTCAACTGCCGTCCCTTTGGCGGCGCCGGTGTTCCGCAGACCTGGATTTCCATTGTCGTGGTATGTACCCAAACAGCAAAGCCAGCCCAGAGGGGTTGACGTGGTTGGCATGAGACTTACCCAGCCATAGTACTGCGCCAACGACTCGGACTGCAGCAGCTTGGGCTACAGCCCGCCCTCCAACAACGTCTGCGTCAAGGGGACCTCAACATCGTCCGAGACCTACCACGTCTGGGAGGGCGGCAGCCAGTCGTGCACTTTCCCCACCGGTGTGACCTTCACCTGGAACATCCCGTCTGGCGCCCAGTCGCAGCCTAACTACTCTTCCGTTGGGTACGTTTTCTCTCTTTTAGACCTGATGCCTTTGGATTTAATGTCTGTGGCCGGCTAACCATTCCTGTGCGTTTCATTAGGTCCGGCTCCAATGGCTACAGGAGTTTCGCTGGATACAAGGACGACCATGTCAACGGTGCCAGCTACAACTACCACAGCTGCGAGAAGATCTACTACTACATTTAAGGGTTGGGATGGAGGAGAATCGTGACTTTTGTAAAGAAGGCTCTGCGTCCCTCAACACAGAGAGATTGATGTTTTACCCCTGTGTGGCTTAGCGATAGCTAGGTCCCTTTACGAATGCGGATTCTTGATCTCAAATCCTCTCTGTTGCCGAGTGCTGCTATATACTTCGTTCCTGGCCTGCCTAATGCCTCCGATGCCCTAGCCGCATGCGTGATGCGTCATGGTCGCGGACACTGACAGGCTTTCGTTAATATGTTTCCTCCATCGTGTGTGATTGTTTCTCTCCGATTGCCACAGCGCGCCGCCCCCTTTTGCGTGCATGTATGATTGCTTTCCCTGTGAGTTGCGCTCAAACCTTTGCCGTCAGATTCTTTCACATATTCCGGCTCCCACAAGGCTCAAACAGCTTGTAGTACGTTACAATGGGTCGCTTGCGCAGGGTGCCGAGAATCCCGTTGTCTAGATACCTGGTGGTCAACAGTAGTAGGAGCCGTGAAACGGCTTCCCCGCAGAACTTGCATCAGAGGCAGTATATGGATGGAATATTCACAATCTTCCATAGCATCTTCATCAACGGCCGATATAGACAGGTTAAATAGGGCCAATCGGGACAATTTGAACCCATCATAACTCATAGGCTCTAGCCCCCTCTGTGATCATATCATACTGTGACACGAAGCCATTCTCATGCGCAGCCAGAAAGCAGCCCCACGAGCAGCAGAAAACCCTGGGTCATCAGAGACGTCAACCTCTACCTCTACCCTCTTGGCGACACCATGCTGAGTTTGAACTTCCGGGATGTCCTTGGCGACACTCTGGATAACGTCCAAGAACTCGGGCCGGCCAGCCGCCTCGCTGGCTGTGAGGACGACAAATTCGGAGCCTGAATGGCGTGGATGCTTTTTCGTGAACCCGGCAACGGCAGAAGGTAGGTGGCCCCGGAGTCCATCCCAGAACTTCTCAGGGGTCGTTGCATCAAGCCTGTCTAGTCCATAAGTTGTGTCAATGGAGCCAAGGTAGCTATCCCAGGAGAGTCGATAGAAGCACCTTGCGCCATGAAAAGAGGCGTATACCGAACCGTTGGTAAAGCTACACGGTTGAGTCAATCATAGCTTTGGGGATCAAAGACTGTCAACGGGGCGGCCAACCTTATGAAATACGGCTCTATAAGGTAGCCTCAGCCTCGGCTTTCAACGCAACCACGAGCTGGATCAAAACGGCCACGGCGTCGGTGGCAGGGAACCCCAGGCTGCGTTTGACGAACCGCCACAGCCTCAGTGACGAACCGACACGGCCGAAGCGCCCCGGCCAGTACGGCGTCGCGGGCTCCCGGACCAGCCGCGCCATGCGTGCCGTGTACTCGGGGCTGGCGCGGACCTTGGCCAGGTTGGCTACCTACAGTCCCGTTTTTGAAGTTAGCGACGGCAGTCCTGGGGGGGTAATGCCAGACGATATCTCAAGTTCCATATGATGCGGAGTTATGCACCCGTGCAACGAACGACGGCCTCGCTTACCCGTAGGACTGCCCGAGGTCAAACCCAACGGCAATTTCGGCTGCATGTTGCTGGCAGAGCGCCAGGGTGGAGGTGGATAAAAGGGCGACCACAAACACCGCAAGCCAACGGAAGGGCCTGCGTCGGTTGCGCGCCCTCGTACCCATGGTGTGACGTTTTTGATTGGTGTCCCTGTGAGTTCGTCCAGTCGCCAGCAGGGTGTGGGTTTGAGAAAGGGGGGAGGTACATGTACCCAGGTACACCACATGACTGCCCGCAACGCCCGGTCGCACTTGTGACTTAACCCCGTTTGGCGAGGGCAGCGACATACTCGAGTTGATTACCCGATGTAGATGCAGTGACCTGATGGGGTGCCGGAGCTCGCCCGGCGTGGTTGAGGCGGCCGAGCCTGACCGGAGCCAGCAGAGAGTGAACTCTTATTCACCATGGTAATACGATGTCACTTGTTTATATTTTCTCTCCCCGATAAGGTTGAACTCCACAGAGACCCCACAGAGTTCGCCAGGTTAGCATGTTAATAGATAGAAGCTGTTCCACTTTAACTGGACCTGCTGAGTAGTACATGTAACTCTTTCGGGGTACCTATGTGTATAGATGTATAGTACTAGACCACCTGATCAAGCAACGGTCTTTACTATTAATGGACATCAAAGCTTGTAGCCGCATATATATCGCGCTAACCGCCAAAAGGTTGGTACTTAGAACGCCCGGGTTGGCAGGAGGAAGCAAAAAGCGCAAGGTCAGAAGTTACAAAACCCGCCGACCGCGCAAACGATCATTGTTGCCAACTTGCTCACGCATTCACAGGTTCCATGCCCCGAGCCGAATTCCGTCAGCCCGGCATCTGTAACTCACCGTCTTATGCTTTTTGAAGTTTTGTGGCGCTTGAAATGGGATGTGTTTGGAGTGATGGAAGGCTGAGAGGACAGCTCGAAGAGGGGAGATCGGCACACGCGCACAGAAAGGGGGCTATGTTAATGTACGACGCCGCCCAATAGAACTCTATGCCAGCTACCCAATTACCTTTTCTCTGATTGTAATAGAAACACTCAACCAGTGCACCAGGTTCATCAGATTGGGAAATGTGTGCGAGACCGCCTGTTGGACCCGAAGCCTGTCGGCAAGGCGGTCAGATTCTGGATTGTGCTGGCTTTGGTGGTTATGCATTTTGATGTGTACCCAACTTCATTATGCCCGCATTCGCAAAGAACGAGCCCACTGAAGCGGTAACTATATGATGAGATCTAGAAAGTACCTACCTTATGTTAAATAGGGGGGGTCTGTGACCATAACAATATTCAAAACGACGAATGGGGCTGGAAACCCGGAGTCGTGAGAATCAAATGGGATGACAACATCGATCAAGGAGTCAAAGAGCACGGTCCTGGAGACGACTCAGAGGGGTGTGCGGCAAATTGCCTTGATTAATTTGTACAACGGCTGCAGTCAGCATCTCGGTCACTCTTCTGCTTTGCCTGTTAATATCATTCATCGCTGGGGTTACACGCACCGGTCGGACCTCTTGCGCGGTTCACGCTTCTCAGCCCAAGCGGGTCATCTCGACAAGAGAGAGGGAGAGAGGAGTTCCTCATTGACAAGGCTGTGGCTCAGAGTGAAAGTTACATCTCCAGGGGTCTTCTCAGAATGTTTGCCCAAATTGATCGGCATTGATCGCCGACTGAGCTGAGCCAACCGCCAGCAACCCAGTCACCGAGCTTCAAGGTTGAGATTGAGTAAGAGAGCCAAAAAGTGACAGCTTGTCCTGGACGGACGCTCTCCCTGAGGGCAGCCATCGTGTATAAAAGGACCAAGCTCCCCCATCCCATCAACCCACCCAGCACCATCCACCAACCCGCCAGACACACAACAACCAAACCAACACAAACCAAAACAGCCCACCCTTCTTCCTTCAAACTCCCCCCAAAAAAACCACCCACAATGCACTCCCCCCTCCACCTCCTCACCCTCCTCACCACCCTCACCCTCACCCTCGCCACTCCCACCACCAGCCAACACGGCGCCTCCCTCCCCGAGCAAGCCCTCACCGACAACGCCATCTCCGCCGGCGCCGGCGCCAACGAGTCCGACATCCCGCAGCCCGGCGGCGGTCTCAGCATCAACGCGCTGTACTGCCCGATCGACTTCCCGCGGTACTGCCCGTTCGGCTTCTGCTGCCGCACGAGCAAGTGCTGCGGGCTGGAGTGTTGTACCGAGGCGGCGACGTTTTGTTCGGGGGGGCGGTGCTATCGCTAGGTTACCTACCTAGGTACCTATGTGGGCTGGGGTGATAATGCTAGAGATGCCTGAGAAGGTGAGGTGGACTGTTTTGTTGTGTTCTGTGTTTGGGTTGTGGCTGACTGGTTCGATAGAGCGAGCTGGGTCGCGGTTTCGTAGTTGTTGGGATGGGACTGCTCAATGACGCTCGTTCCTTCAAGAGGCTCCCGGTCTGGTTCACTGCTGGGAGCATGGAAATGGAACGTTGCTGCTGTCGGGGCACACTGGGAAATAGGCAGGGTTTCATGTTATGAAAGTTGCTTTTACCAGATCAATCCATTCTTTTTACATCTGCTAGTACCCAAACGTATGACTATGGAACTGAATCAAGCTTTCAGGTTAGTGAAAGGACGTCGTATACTGTGTGCTTTGCATTGTCGTAATATTGTCTTGTATTTGGGCCCCACAGCATCGTTGGGGTTTGCCGCTTCGTAAATGTTGAGAGACTAGCGGGTTACAAGAACTCGGATGGGGCATCGATGCAGGGGGGTGAACAAGCTGGGTTAATCACATTTGTTAGTGTTTTATGGAATCCATGAACGCTGGAACACGCCCCGGTGTTGCGCTTCTTTAGAAACTGTTCTATAATACATGCCTACAAATTATAGTCCACAGCCGTTTAGTGTGTCAAATTTAGCATAATCGACCCCACAATACCATCGTTTACCGCTCCACGCTCTTATCCCCCTTCTCCGCCGTCGTCTGCTTTTCCCACATGGAATGATAGCGCCCCCCGAGAGCAAGCAGCTCCGTGTGTGTCCCACGCTCGACGACGTTCCCCTTATGGAGCACGACAATCTGGTCCGAGCTCGTGATGGTCGACAGGCGGTGGGCAATCGTAACCGTAGTGCGGCCATACGTGACCCGCTCCAGGGCGTCCTGGATCAGCCGCTCGGTGTGCGAGTCCAGCGACGCCGTGGCCTCGTCCAGGAGCAAGATGGGCGCATCCTTGAGGATGGCGCGGGCGATGGCAACGCGCTGCCGCTCGCCGCCCGACAGCTTCAGGCCGCGCTCCCCGACCATGGTTGCGTATTGGTCCGGGAAGTCCATGATGCGGTCGTGGATGTTGGCCGCCTTGCAGGCCTCGTACACGTCGGCTTCGGTGGCGTTCGGGCTGGCATAGAGCAGGTTGTACATGATGGTCGCGTTGAACAGCACCGTATCCTGGGGCACCACGCCGATGCTCCTCCGGAGACTGTCGAGCGTCAGGTCCCGGATGTCATGCCCATCGACGGTGACAGCGCCGTTGTCCACGTCGTAGAAACGGAATAGGAGCTTGAGGCATGTCGACTTTCCACTGCCCGACTCGCCAACGATGGCCGTCTTGGTGCCCGGGGCCACCTTGAAGCTGATGCCGTCGATGGCGGGCTTGTTCTGGCCGGCCTTGCCTTGGTAGGCAAACTTGACGTCACGGAATTCCACCTCTCCCCGAGGGTTGGTCAGCTTGGCAGCGCCGGGCTTCTCAACGACCCCGGAAGTCTCTTTGAACAAATCCAACATGCGCTCTGCTTCGATCAAGTTGTTCTGAAGCATGGTGTAGTAGGTGCCGAAAAAGTTCAGAGGAGCCTGGAGCTGTGAGAAATAGACAATCAGGCTCACAAACTCGGCCACGGTTTGCTGGCCCTTGGAGATCTTGTAGGCCGATACGGCGACGAGCAGAGCCGTCCCCACGGAGAAGATGGAGCTCTGTGTGAGGTTCAGACCGTTCAGCGACAACTGCACCAGGCGCTCGGCCTTTTGGTAGATGAGCACTTGGCCGCGGAAACGCTCCGTCTCGGGGCCAACGGCGCAGTTGTGCTGCACCGTCTCGTAGGCCATGATGGCATCCGTCTTGACGGCATCCATCTCGCGCGATTTCGTGGCCATGTCCCGGCGCTGGCGGCCGCGGTACTTGGCCATATAGATGGTCAAAAAGATGTACGACCACATGATGAAAAAGACGATGATGGTGTAAAAGGCATCGTACTTGACGAAAAACAGGACGCCGGCGACAAAGATGTCGAAGACCATGGGGAAGACCTGAAAGACAAAATTCTCGAGGAAGGTGTTCATGGCGGCGCCACGGCTGAGGGCGCTAGTGACCTCACCGATCTTCTTGCTGAGATGGAAGTCGAGAGAGAGGCCGAGTACGTGCTCGAAGGCGGCGCACGAGAGCCGGCGGAAGAGCGACTGCGAGACGGGAATCCACAAGACGGAGCGGGCGGCGCCGATGACGCCTTGATTACCTTGTAAGGCGCGGTAGACGACGTACAGGATCATGTCTCGGTACGGGATGCGGCCGTACCCCAGGGACTCGACCAAGGACCCAAGCTGTAAAGGAACCATAATGTTCACAATGCGCTGGCAGATCAGCAGGATCAAGCAGACCACGACAGTGGCCTGGTACACAACAGAATCCTTGGGCCACAGGTAAGGGAAAAGGACGCGGAAACCGGCGATGTAGTCGAGCCATCCTGAGCTTTGGGGGTCACGCGGCTTCCCGCCTTTGCCCCTTGGCGCTGCGTGGCCGTTGCCATTTTCCAGTAGGCCCTGGCGCTCGCCGGTGGTCGAGCTCAACCGAGATGATCGCAGGGCATAGTGGCGACGTACCACAAAAGCTATCATGACGACAAAAGTGGCGATTCTGGCTATGCCCAGGCCGAGCAGGGCGTCGCGTAGCTTCGGCTGCACCTTGATATAGCGTTGTTGGGTACCAAACAGGGCTATGATGACGCCCTCGAGCATTGCGCCAGCGACCCAGGAGTGGCAATTGGAGGCGGTGGGCGACCATGGTCCGTCGGGGTTCGGTAAGAGGCCAGCGAGGAACAAGAGCAGCAGGCCGACATGGGCAGCGAGGTAGCCACTATAGGGGAAGTTTGAATGGGGTTGTGTCCCTACAACGGCATCCCGAACAACGAGAATGATGGAGGCGAGTAGCAAGAGGCTGAGAAGGAATTGGCTAGCCCAGATCAGGCGGGCATAGAAGCGCCGGATAACGGGTGCTTCCTTATCATCTGAGTCGTCATCGGCATCATGGTCGTGATCGTGGTCGCCATTGGCTCGTCGCTGTCGTTTGCGGTAGTAATAAACAGATTGCGACGCGAATAAAACCACAAATAGCCCGCATGGGTAGAGGTAGAAGGCTACCTCAAGTCCCAATTGAACTCCAGCCATGGCCCTGCGATTAATGGCGAACTAAATTTATCGATTGTCGGGGAGTTGGGACATCGCATCGCCACCATCGCAGCATCGCAGCATCACTTCCGAAGTCGTCGAACGCGAGCGGCCAGGCAAGAATGCATGCGCGTCGTCACGTGCGAGATCGGCAAGGATCGCTGCCAAGGAAAGCCTCCAAGTTTCTGGACTGCAAAGACAATCTGAGCCGCATTCTGAAGTCTTAGCTAAAAAGCTTACCACCGACTAACTTCCCATTCTAACGCAGGAAGGTAATCGACTACGAAAACGAAGGGTTTTACTTTGCGGGATTCGAACCCGCACTCTTCAAGAAGCGGAATGTCCCCATCGTGAAAATGTAGAGCCGGCCGAGAGGGGAGGTGGTCCTTCCGGGGTCTTTCCTAATCGGTTATGTTCCGTCTCTTCCGGGGGCTGGCCCGCAGTTGCCGAGAGTGCAAAGGCCCAGGCTTGTCACTTCCCTCACTGGCCCACGAACCCGGTTACGTGGTAATGTCTATCGTAGACATTGCTCTATTTTGGGACTTGATTGTTCCGCGCGGCATATCGGCATGCACCAATTCGTTTGGCCTCACCTGACGGCAAATGTGCCACAACAACCGCGGGAGGCGCCAGAAAGTCAGAAAGAAAGTGACAGTTCGACGGCTTGTTGCATTTTAACCTATAGGACCAGGCACCAAACAAACAGCGTGTCTTGCACAAACTTCAACCAATATGAATGCCCCCGTTTGCACCTAGAGGATCCTCTAGCTGGAGAATCGCGACAGAGGTACGCGGAACTACCCACCGTTGCATCGACGGCGAACTTAGAACACGGCCATCGCATGGTCATTGCCTCGCCACATCAACCTGCGGCTCATCGCTGGAGCTGAGGTCGGCGAAGGTCCCGAAGAAACGGCTTCTGTGTTTCCGCCGTTGCGGCGGTGGGAACATGATTTAAAGCGCTATCCTAAAATTGCCTGGCTCGCTTGCTAGGATAAATTGAGGGCCCTTGCTACGGTCCGATGCGCCCGGCTCTTTGCCTATTAAGGGACCACGGCAACCAAATCGCACCAGCGCCGAACTTCCAGTTTGAGCCTCCGTACCGAGCTTGCTTGGACAGGGAGAAGAGTGTATTGATCTGGCATATAAATACTTGGCACCCATTTACTTGGCGGTGCCTGATCATCTTGTCTCTGTTCACTACCTATCTACCTATTCCTGGGGGACCCTGTGTATTTTGCATTGAATCTTAAAAGCGTGCAGCAATCATTCGCAACCATGTTCAAGACAGCCCTCCTTGCCTCGGCTGTCGCCATCCTCCCTTTCACCGCCGCCCAGGTGTCCAACGATTTCGAGAGCGGATGGGACCAGACCGCATGGCCCATCTACGCCCCCGACTGCAACCAGGGCGGTAAGGTGTCCCTCGATAGCACCACCGCCCACAGTGGGAAAAACTCTATCCGCGTGGATGGCGCCGGTGGTTACTGCGGGCATGTTTTCTTTGGCACAAACAAGGTCCCCAGCGGCGACTTTTACGTCAGGACTTATCTGTAAGTTGGGCAGTAACGAAGGCTACCGAGGACCGACCATTGCCTCGTGATAGTCAACGCGTAAAAGAAATGCATGACTAATATTATCTACTTCTTATAGCAAAGCGTCCAAGGCCCTAACCTCCTCGCACGTTTCCTTTATCACTATGCCTGACCCAGCCCAGGGTACCAACAAGCATCTCCGTATTGGCGGCCAGAACTCGATCCTGATGTACAACCGCGAGTCCGACGACGCCACCCTCCCTGACCTCTCGCCCCAGGGCGTCGCCGCTTCGACCGCCCTGCCCACCGGCAGCTGGCAGTGCTTCGAGTACCACGTCGGCAGCGACGGCTCCATCGAGACGTGGCTCAACGGCCAGGCCATCGCCGGCCTGACCAGCATCCCGGGCCAGAGCAACCCCAACGCCGGCCAGTGGCAACGCAGCAGCATCAAGCCCAAGCCCTCGGCCGTCTACTTCGGCTGGGAGTCGTACGGCGGCGACACCAACACCTTCTGGTACGACGATATCGTCATCAGCTCGTCACGTGTCGGGTGCTCCGGCGGTACCAATTCCCCGGCGTCGACGACCCTCGCCACGTCCACGCGGGCCCCTTCGTCGTCCACCACCACCAGCCCTGCGCCGGCTACCTCCACCACGAGCAGCGGCTGCGCGGCCGCTCAATGGTCGCAATGCGGCGGCATCGGCGTAAGTACTCTTAAATCGGGTTCTTAAATAAGACGAGGTTACTAACACAACATCAGTTCAACGGCTGCACGACGTGTGCTTCCCCGTACACTTGCAAGTTCTCAAATGACTACTACTCGCAGTGCCTGTAAGGAACCGGCGAGCCGGTTATCAGCGTCTGCTGCGTCTCTGTATATAGATCTTCCCATTCTTGTCCATACTTGATGCCCTGTTAGTACATAACAGCACTGGGCCACGTTTGTCAATACAATGGTATATTAACTGCCCGCTATCCGTTACTGGAAGGATGTTGCGTTGCTAGCGTAGTTGGCCGAGTGTCGCTGAGGCCTCTTCTAGGCTCCCGATAAACGTGCCTCTTTTCAAATCGGGTAGTGGTGGGATTCGAGTTCCATTTGGGAAACTGGTGTAAGGGTGTTTGCATCATGCTGCAGAGGTGTCGTGGGCTTGTGGCAGCGTCCCGTTTCCTATAAAGGTGGCATTTCCAAGCGGATACATCCATTGGTAGGAATAATTATAAAATTTGAGTCCCTACTTGCACGCTGATTAGAAATTACCAGCCTCGGTGCCTTCTGAGATTATAGGACCTCAGGGATGCAATTCGGTTAGGTAGATAAGAAACGACATAGGATCGAGAAATTTATATCGACTGAGTAATTATAACTCAGAAGACGGTGTCAGCATGGTAACGTACGCACCTTGGAGGGTTGATACTATCTGCCTTGTCGTAGGGGGTATTAAAAAAGAAGAGATCGTTAGGTAGATAACGGGTTAGCAAGAGTTTCGATCCATTATACCCGAAGGGGCAACCGAGTCAGAGCAAAGCCCATTGGAGCTTCTTCTCCGCTCTTCTCCTAGATCTCCCAAACCACGTCCAGTTCCATGGAGACCCGACCGCTCCAGCCACCACCACCACACAGGCCATATTATGTAAACACCGCTTGAAGGATGATAAGTTGGAGTGAAAATTAAGCCTAGACAAAGACCGGTAAGGTAGTTCACATACATAACGCGGCAAGGCAAACAGGTTGAGATGGGGAGTCGAGCGAGAATAGTATTTTGATAATGAAAAGGGGGGGGGGTTAAAAACGGTATTCTCTGTATTTACCTAGTTGCATTTCGCGAGCAGTTTTAACTACACCCTTATAGCTTGAGATTAGTGTTGGAATGGGTAGATTATGTTAGCATGAAAATGATCAGATTGCATATCATTATTCGCACCTGCGGCCCAACGCCCACCGATCCTATAGTGGACGACCGCAGCTATCTCCAAGCCACTTCCAACAACCAGCCGTTGGTAGAAGGCACTTCAAGACATGCGCTGGACAAGGCCGAGAGAGCGCCTACCTTGAGCAATCAGGTACTTTGGGGGTTCGACCCAAGCCGCTTGGCAGCCTGGTTCTTCCGGTCCAGTCCCTTCAGCTGATCGCCAACAGCTCTTCCCTTCGAGGGAGGTTACTCTCGGGCTTAGAGGAAGGGGCAGCTACGAAATAAGCCCTTCAAGCGGTGAACCGAGGAGAGAGGCTTGCTACCGTAAGCTAATATCTTTTGGCTCATGGATAGGTATCCGCTTCATGTTTACACCGCTAACTGAAGTTAGGGGCAGACCTCAAAAGTGGAGGACACGATGGAAAGCTAAAGCACACCATCAGCTGCAATTTTACTTTCACGTTGGAAAGCAGTGTTTGGCTTTGTTTGTGTACCCGAAGCCCACTACTTAACTAAAAAGATGCCATGTACCGCGGCATAACGTCCGCCCGGGTTCCACCCGGGATCCTTCCGGAGGGCGGACAAAAAGTGACCCAGCCTGTCTCTCCTTCTCACACCGCTCAGGCTGGGGTCCTTTATGCGTGTGATAAGTGTGACACTATTGTAGCCATCGAACTTGGTCGATATTTGTCCTAGCCTTGCATTAGCATCCCCCACCCCCTTGACGCTTCCCCGGGCATTGCGTCGTCGAAGAGGATAAGCAGGTCCTCTTGTTGTAAGCATGCCTTGGCGTGGAGCAAGGTCTCGCCGACATCACCCCAAGGCCAAGATTCCATCGTGTTGTGGTATCATCCCAAAAGAGTACTCTTTGCGGCCTCCACATGGCCATCGCAGTGTGAAGAGCGGGGATGGGCAGGTCGCTCCCTGAACATCCTCACAGAGCCCGCTCGTAGCTGGGTGAGGATGGACGCCTATAAAAGCCCAAGAACCACAGCTCTCTCCACGACCCTGAGAGCCAAACACAAGCACACTCACATTCTTCCTCTCTCTCCTGCGCGCTAACCTTTCTTCCGTGCCAACCTCTTCACATCCCAAAACTCGACAACCATGGCTCCAGCAGAGGTCGAGTACCCCGCGTGGTTCACTCGCATTTACGCTAAAACGACCATGCCGGAACCCAAGGACTTCGATGAGGACATCTCCGAATTTGGAGAGTCCGAGCCCCCCGAGTATGACTTCAACGGCGAGCACGACGAGAAGTACGACTACTACTTCAACTTCATCTCCCAACGCCAACAACGCAAGGAGGAGCTGAAGCAGCTGAAGGACGGCAAGGCCAGCCAGCTGGAGCTGGAGGAGGGCAAGAAGGCCAAGGTCCAGGCTGCGTACGAGGCCATGGCCGCGGCGGAGGCTGACGGGGAGGACCTGACCATCGACCCGGAGGTTTTCTATGCCAAGATTTACAACCTCTACTCGCCCGAGTTTGTGCAATGGACCTACCATCACTACCAGCTCATCGGCACGAACGTGGGCTTCCTGGAGCTCCGCATCTATGACGACCAGGAGATGCTGGTCAACGGCAACCTTCTGCTCAACGAGTACAACATCAGCAGCATCGAGGCCGTCGAGACCCAGTCCTCTGCTGGCACGACCGAGCATCGCATTGCGGTCTCGCAGAATGAGGGGAATAGGGCGGATGAACTCGGGATAAACCTGACCGCGGACACTGGCGAATGGGACTTCGGGCTGGTGATGATCAACGAAGACAATGTGCTGGTGCGCCTGAGCCGGGAATTTGTCTTCAGGTCACTCTCCCATGTCGTGATCCCTGATGATGCGCCGGAGGTGTTTGAGTTTTGGGGCATTAGCCGGGAGACAGATAGCTACTGAACCCGGGAGACAGATGGTTGAGCCAGTAGATAGAGGTTTAAGCTGCCGCCGTTTCCTCGTGCCCTACTGCCTGCATGGTACCCACCGTGACATTACAACACGTACCTACACCCTAAGTACACACAAATCCTACCCCCTCCCCCCGGAACCCCCTGAGAATCCGACACGGCAAAAACCTTGATCGTGCGCGTCGGCAAACGTCCGGAACGATACATACTCGGGCTCTCCGGAGAGGGAGTCGAGTCCCCTCTATACAATGGACTAAGCCCGACTGTTAGGCTGTCCGTGGTTGTGATTAGGGTATGTTCCAGCCTGAAATAATCCTTCTTTACAAAACTTGATCAGGGTAGTCTTGAAGTCTTCCATGATCGCTCACCTTGCTTGGCTCATGCCGCTTCCTCCTTGTCCACTTCGCCAACACTTCTCAGCTCCTCAAGGGTCTTCTTGCCGTCTTCGGTTGTGGCATCAATCACTTCCCCTTCAATGCTCATGCAACCCGACTGTTCAACATCCAGGCGAAGTAGCGACTGGTCAGCGGGGCCTTGGCCGCAGGTTCATGCGAGTCAGGAAAACTTGCCTCAGTCAGGAGCGAAGCCAGCTCCTCGGCTTCGCTGGTCTCCATTTCCCCCAACACTTTGTTGACCTCATCCAGCGACCCGGTTTCTAGCGCAGCCCTCATCTCGGGCGCAAAGCTCTCAAAGATTGCCCTTGACTTCCGCCCTTCCTCATCGTCGCTCTCCGCCGGCGGGATCACAATCCGAGCCGACCCTTCTCCATCCGCAAGCGAGCATAGTTGGACCCGCTCCACCAGCCTCTCCGTTTCCGCACCATCCCGCCGCTTTTTGGCATCCCGCTTAGCCATGTCCACTATCCGCTGAAACGTCTGGGCGAGATCCTTCTCAAAAGCCTCGCGGGCTTGGTGCCCGGGTGTAGCCATGTGTGACGAACCTGTCCAGGATCCTATCCTGTTAGGGTTCAGCTTCGTTGAAGGTAATCTCTCGAGGATGCTTAGGTTCGGTGCAGCCAAAGGGTGCACAACAATAGACTTGTCTCAACAGTAGGCTTGTGAGCTTGTAGCGAACTGTAGTTGTGATTGCTAACTGGAGAACTCCCAGAGCTCTCCAGAACGAATGACTATATACCTATCTAAGTCTTGTGTGTTCAGTGTGCTCAGCTCTCCTCGGATTTCGGAGACACTGAGCACTCTGATTACTTCCGTTCTTCCTGCGTTCTGATTGGCCGCATGGTTCCTATGCTCAGTCTGCTTGGTCTCCCGTTGTTCCCCGTTTCCCTGATCACACTGAGCACTCCCCGGCCTCCCTTGATTGGTCCTCGAAGTGACTGGCTCGGGGCGTCCCGCGCCCCGAGGCTCCACCTGTTGGCATATTCGTGACACCATGCGTTTAAAAAACAGGGACACGCCGTCGCGGCCCAGGAGATGGCAGTATTGCAGGAGAAGCGCCTGGTGCGTGTACTGCTGCGCGCGTGGGCGCGCCTCGTGGCCGTCATTCAGGAGAATGGTATAGGCTTCGAAAAGCAGGCCGTCCGACTCCCGCGGCTCTTGGACAATCTCGGGGTGCGATATGAGGAAGTCATGGCTAGCGCGGTAGTCGGACGTCTGAATCTGTGCGAATCTGGTGGCCAGCGGCGATGCGCGGGGCGCTTCTTCTTCTCCCTCTTGGTTCACGCCACTTCCAATTGCACTTCCAACTGAATTTGCACCACGGCCAGTCGCGAGCTCTCCCGAGTGAGAGTCGTAAACGGGGTTCAGCAACTCCATTTTGGATTTCGACGATGACGACAGCTTCTTCTCGGCTGGAGCCGACTTGCTAACATGAGACGTGTCAAATCCTACGCGGTAGTTGTCGCTTGTGATCTTCTTTGAGCTCTGCTGCTCCAGCTCGTCAAGTTTCTCGGCTAACTCTTTTTGTGCATCTTCAATGTTTCGAATGTGCATTTTCAGTTCCTCAATGAGAGCTTCAAAACGGAGTGTTCGATCCTTGATATGGCGTCGAGCTAGCGCCTTGTTTACTTCATCCAACACCGTCGCTACCATCTTCGAGTACCTGGGCAAAGGCGGTGAGTCCGGATCTGAGATACCATCCGGACGCGGCGGTGGGGTATCATCCTCAGGATTGCGTAGCGCAAGTTCTACAGTGGTTTTGAATGCGATGTCGGACGGATCCGTGTCCGCAGGTTGGTCGGAACTCGTGTTTTGGGACTGCACAGCAGAAATGATGACAGAAAGGCGCTGAATCAAGGCCTCATTGACAACGCGCTGGTGCTTGTAAGCCTCAATCTGGAGCTTTCGCTGCTGTCGTTCCATGTGAATTTGGTTCTGCTTGGCTCGGATGAAGGATCGTTTATCGACGTTGGGATGAACTTCAATATCGGAATCATCGCTGAGTTCAAGCGCGTCCTGCCACAGCTCGTTGCTTAGAGTGGCGTAACAAACGCGATTGGAAGTGATAGAGCTGGAGGGAGTGCATACCCATTTGCTATAGTCGACCATGTTGTTGGGAAGGGCTCCCAAGCACCCACGAAATACTATCAAGCACCTAGCTATACCTAATCGGGATAATCGTTTTTCTTTTACCAGTGACGGGCCGTCAGCTCGCGTAACGTATGTAATTCACGTAAAACAGGGCTAACAGCGCCAAAAGTTCCGAGATTCCCCCAATGGCACAGCAAAATCATCATGTCAATGGACGTTGTTCCAACAATATTGTTTACATGGGAAGGATACTCTTGAGGGACCTCAATCCTCTATAGTACTGTCTTCTTCCTCGCCTTCGTCGTCTTCCTCAAGAGCTGCAGCATCCTCACGAGCCAGCCGAGCATCAGCCTCTCCGTGTCACGGTTATGGCCGCATGCAGCCGGCCGGCGGGGTACGCTGGCAGTACCCCGGTCCAATCATTGCGTACGAACGCACAGCCAATGAAGGAACAGTCCCGTTGCTCATAAAGGGCCGTGCCAAGGGAATGAGCAGGTGCTCATTCTGCTCGTTAAGGGAACTGTGAGCACCCTGAGCACCCTTAGATAGCTAGTATATAGCCACTAGTCCTGGAGAGCTCTGGGAGTTCTCCAGTTAGCAATCACAACTACAGTTCACTACAAGCTCGCAAGCCTACTGTTGAGACAAGTCTATTGTTGTGCACCCTTTGGCTGCACCGAACCTAAGCATCCTTTGCAGAGATTACCTTCACCAAAGCTGAACCCTAACAGGATAGGATCCTGGAGTAGGTTCGTCACACGTTGCTAACTCCCTTTAACTCTGTTACAGTTCAGGATTGAAGGTCAAACGGCACTATGTCCAACCCGGCCAGACCCACGCCCGACTCCGACGACGAAGAGGTCGATAACAACGACCTCAAGCAAGAACTCGAGGGAGTCAAGGCCCTGATCGAGGGCATCTCCAAGCAACTTGACACTGCCGCCAACGCCGCCAAGGTTGAGACTGCATTCACCGACTTGGCAGCCAAGGTCAACCAGCTGAGAACCAAGGACGTGTCGCCCAGAAGGGGCCAGGACCATCTCAAGGTTGCCAAGCCGCCCAAGTTCGATGGCACCAAGAGAGACGAGCTCCAGGGGTTCCTGACGCAACTTCGGTCCTACTTCCGGTTCAACTCATTCAGCGAAGAGGCCGACAAAGTGCTCTTTGCAGCAACCTACCTAGAGGGTAGGGCCCTCGAGTGGTTTGAGCCCACTCAGCGGGACTATCTCGAGCGTATTGAGGACGAACGCAAGAAAGAGACCAACAAGATCTTCGAGGCGTTTGTCAACTTCGAAGACGCCATCACGCAAGTCTTTGGGATCTTCGACAAACGATCCCAGGCAGAGTCCAAACTCATCAAGCTTCGACAACAAAAGTCAGCAGCCGTCTACGCATCTGAATTCCGCCAACAGGCGTTCCGAGTCCAGTGGGGAGAAGACGCCCTGAAGAGACGCTTCTACGACGGGCTCAAGGACGATGTCAAGGACGAGCTGATCAAGGAAGAACGTGACACGCTGACGCTCGACACCTACATGGCACGCGCCATCGCCATCGACAACCGTCAGTATGAAAGACGACAGGAGCGCACCGGCAAGAAGGACGCAGCTTACCACAAGGCTAACGACAAGAAGAAACGCCAGTACAAGAGCACCTCCTCTGGCACCCACTCAGGACCCATGGACGTCGACGCGATCCAAGGAGCAGGAAGAAAGAACAGCGCCAAGGACAAATCAGGCATCACGTGCTATAATTGCGGCAAGAAGGGCCACTTCAAGCGCGACTGCCGCAGCAAAAAAGAATGGCGACCTGTTCCGGGAAAGGAAGCCGCCACCATCGACGAGCTCAAGAAGGAAGTCCGATTCCGAGAGGTCGCAGCGGCCAGCTACACTCAAGACGACCTCGAAGATGACATTGACCGAGCCCTCGAACGAACCGACGAATCAACAGACTCGGATGAGGGAAATCCCGAGGAAGACGTCGACCAGATCCCCGAGCACGAGTATGCGCTCTGCTTGTGGCACGACGAGAGGGGGGAAGTCGCACCCCCGCCTCACATCGCAATAACCACAGACAATTGGGGACTCAATCTAGTCCAGGAAGACAACGGACTCTGGCGCACCAGAAGGGATACAACGGAGATCCCAGGCTCCAATCTAACTTTTCTACGAAGCCGAGTCCTGGATCTGCGAGAAAGGGTATTCCAGCTCGAGGAAGAAAAGAAGGAACTCGAAGCAACCCTTGAAAGAAGGAACGCCGAACACCAGCGCCTCCTTGCGGAAGTAGACATGCTCAGGGACGAAGCACTGTCGACTACGCGAGAACAGCAGCAGGCAGGGGAAGCTTTCGACAGAATGGTCCAAGCAGTGCAAGGACTGCACGACGACGTCCAACAAACTAACAGGGAGGGCGTAACGGATCACCTCCCATGGGACGGGCCGTCGTCGGACTTCGGCGAAATCCACATGGACAGGGTCTGCTTCCCACACTACGCCTATCATGAGGCACAGAGACAAAGGAAAACCCAAGGGCACGACGCCCAGGATTGGGACGACTACTGGTCCCGGCATCAGTACCTTAGCAAAGGGAAACCGACCTCAGACCTAGAGACGGCAGGACTGAGAGGGGTGAACGGGAGGTTCCAACTTATGGAGGAAGACCACCCGCGAATGGATCCCCACCGAAGGGACCACGCCCACCTACCATGGTTCCAGTGTGTAGCACACGAATGTCGCTACCACTTTCAAACCAAATTCCAGTCAAACCACTGGCCCGTCAGGCCACGAAACGAACGCGGCGGACCGGCGCCCACAACCTGGGTCTACGACCACGGGAGCGCACCCGCAGCACTACTCTGGAAGGTAGACATGATCCCAGACGGCAGGCTCAGGTTCAGCCCTAAGAACGCCTGGCCGGAAGGATGCAACGACCCCCGCTGGACGAGTCACTGCGAACAGGCGGATTGCCTAGTACACGCAGACGCCAAATTGGAGGAGCACGCGCGATTACAGGCGCAACGCAATCAACCTCGACCCACGCGAACGCAGCGGCGCGAGAACAGACAGCCAATGGAGCCACAGATGATGCAATGGCTCCAGGAGCACCAAACGATCGACGCCGCAAGCCAAGGTGCGGATAGGGACGCCTTGATGTACCACGAGAGCTTGGGAAACGGCTCAGGGCCCTCCAAGGGGCCCGACGATCTCTAACTCCACAACAACGGAAACAGGCCGCGCAGTACAGGAAGAACTGGCGCAAACAAAAGCCTTACATCGATCTCCCAGCAGACGAATACGAAATAGCTGCTGTACGAAACACCAAGCCGGACAACAGGCTCTGGATCACAGCGCGATGGGGAAAATGCGAAGCCCTCGCGTTGGTAGATGGAGGAGCGCAGATGAATCTTATCTCGCCCACATTTGTGAATCAACTCAGAATCCCATGGAGGATCAAGAAGAAAGAATACATCGTCAAGGGACCATTCGACACACAATGGGCACGACGAGAAACAGAACCACTCAACATGGAGGTGGAAGGGAAAACCACCCGAGTGGTATTCGACATCGTGGACATGGGACCAGAGAAAGACATGATTCTCGGACGCCCATGGCACAAGGACTACGACCCAGACATCAGTTGGAAGGGAGATGGCCATCTGCGACCGCGAGAACCGCGGGAGCATCCAACCAACCTGATGGGAGAACGCGCAGAACAGGAGCCACGGACGAGCAGCGGGCCAGAACGAACCCCCTCTACGGGCCCACCGCGGGAAGCAGCAAGTGCAGAGAAACGCACTCTGGAATCCGGAAGAAGCGGCACACGACAACAGAAGCAGACACGGGAGGCACGAATCATCGCCGTCGTCTCAGTCGACGAGCACGGGAAGCTCAAACACGAAACATGGGTCAACCGGAAAGAAGCAGCAAGCATTGAGCTGCCAGCACAAGAAGTCAAAGTACTCGAAGCATCATTTATCGAGTCAGGAAGCAAGTTCGCGTACTATGAAGGCGCACCGAAAAATGCAACAACGGGGAAGATCCCAGATGACTACAAGGGGCACCCGGCATTCACAGCAAAGCATCTTACAGGGCTACCTGATCACGGACCTTGGGACCACGAGATCAAACTCAAGGAAGGAGCCCAGTTGAAGTTCTTCAAGGTGTACCACACCAACGAGAAGCAAGATGCAGAGTTGAGGAGTTATCTCGAAAAGAACCTCGAGATCGGACACATCAGACCATCGACATCTCCAGCAGGCTACCCAGTCCTCTTCGTTCCAAAAAAAGATGGGAAGCTCAGGATGTGTGTGGACTACCGACAGTTGAACAACGAGACGGTGAAGAACCGCTACCCATTGCCACTGATCGCGAGGCTTCGAGATCAGCTGTCAGGGGCACAATACTACACTCGCCTCGACCTTCCAACTGCCTACGCCCACATCCGCATCAAGGAAGGAGATGAGTGGAAGACGGCTTTCCGAACACCCTACGGGCACTACGAATACCTCGTCATGCCATTCGGATTAACCAACGCACCAGCGACATTTCAAGCCGCCATCGACCACGCAATTCGACATTGCCTCGATAAATTCGCAGTCTGTTATTTGGATGACATTCTCATCTACTCCAAGACACTCGAAGAACACAAGGAACACGTGCGGCAGGTGCTGGACGCACTGCACGAGCACAAGTTGTCAGTCAACAAGGACAAGAGCGAGTTTCATGTCAAGAAGACAGTGTTTCTGGGTTACGAGATCTCCCCAGGGTGGGTCAAGATCGAACCCGAGAAACTGGAAGCTGTCAGGGCGTGGCCGACACCAACGAACGCCACCGAGGTCAGAGGATTCATCGGATTCGCCAACTTTGTCAGAATGTTCATCAAAAACTTTGGCGACATCGCGAGACCCCTACACGAACTCACAAAAAAAGATGCCACATTCCAGTGGAAGCAGGAGCACGAGCAGGCTTTCCAACGAATCCGCGACGCGATAATCGCCGATCCAGTACTCATGCTGCCTGACCCCAGCACACCATTCGAAGTCGAAGCCGACGCCTCGGACTTCGCGATCGGAGGACAGCTTGGTCAGAGGGACAAGGACGGCAAGCTTCACCCAGTTGCGTTCTTCTCCAAGAAACTCGAAGGACCAAGGCTCAACTACCCGATCCACGACAAGGAGCTTCTCGCAATTATCGAAGCATTTCAGGAATGGAGGCCATATCTCAGCGGCACAACACACGAAGTTCAGGTGTACACGGACCACAAGAACCTACGATACTTCACCACCACGAAGGTGCTGAACGGACGACAAACTCGATGGGCAGAATTCCTGTCCGAATTCAACTTCACGATCCACTACAAGAAAGGCTCGGAAAACGCACGAGCGGACGCCTTGAGTAGGAGAGCAGATCACCACGACAACACATCTGAAGCCTCACCACCATTGCTACATCAGCAGACAGACGGATCGCTACGGCACGCTTCCCAACCGACTGAAGACTACGAGATCGCAGCGCTTCAGCAGCAGTCGGAAGATCCCGAAGTCAGGCCTCTGCAACCGTTTATAGAATGTTGTGCGGCCTTCAGAGAACAACGACTGGAACGAGATTTCCAAGGAATCATCGCGGACGACCAGCGCGAAGCATGGCAAGAAGAGCCAGAATCCAAGATCGCAGGATTGCGACTTGAAGGAACGAGACTCTGGTACCACGACAAGGCCTACGTCAGGCCCAGCGACCAGAAGGAGCTCATTCGAAAGATCCACGAGTCGAGACTCGGAGGACACATGGGAATCAGCAAAACAATCGCAAAAATCAAGCAGAACTATGACTTCCCAGGAATCAAGCAAGCGACAGAAGAAGTCCTGGCGGAATGTGACCTCTGCGGACGAAGCAAACCAGGACGACACAAGCCATACGGGTTATTGCAACCATTACCAGTCGCAGAAAGACCATGGAGCTCGGTGACGATGGACTTCATCACCAAGCTTCCGACATCCAGGGACTCAGCGACGGGAACGAAGTACGACAGCATCCTCACAGTGGTGGATAGACTCACCAAATGGAGCTACTTCCTTCCCTACAAGGAGTCATGGTCGGCAGAACAACTCGCAGACGTGATCTACCGCAACGTCACCTCGGTCCATGGATGGCCGGAGGAATGGATCACGGACAGAGACACGAAATTCGCATCAAAGTTTTGGCAAGCTCTGATGACGAAGCTGGGCACGAGAAGTAAGCTTTCGACAGCTTACCACCCACAGACAGACGGACAGACGGAGCGACTCAACCAGATCGTCGAACAATACCTGAGGGTGTACGTCAATTTCCAACAGGACGACTGGGTCGAGCTGTTGCCGACAGCGCAACTCGCCTACAACACCACTGTCACAGAAACCACGAAGGTCACGCCATTCTTCGCGAATTACGGCTTCGAAGCAGATTTGCGACAAGGGCCCGATGTTTCGGTGCCCAGAGCGGCAGTCAAAGCCGACAGAATGAGCTCGCTGCATGCGATGCTCAAGGAAGAGCTCGAGTTCGTAAGGACACGAATGAAGAAGTTCTACGACAAGAACAGGCTCGAGGGACCTCGCCTAGAAGAGGGGGGCAAAGTTTACCTCATTTCTCGAAATCTTCGCACGAAGCGACCAAGCAGGAAGCTCGATTTTCGCAAAATCGGACCGTTCAAAATCGACAAAAAGATTTCGGAGAACAACTACGCACTCGCGTTACCCTCAACAATGCGACTACGGACCAACGTTTTCCACGTCTCACTTCTGGAACCAGCGCCCAAGAACGCGAGGCTCGACAAGGGTGTCGAAGCAGAAGACGAAGAGGAACTCTGGGATGTCGAAGAAATTCTGGATTCACGCACCACAAAGGGACGGATCGAGTACTTGGTCAAATGGCTAGGGTTCGGTCCCGAAGACAATTCATGGCAACCCGCTACAAACTTCAACTGCCCCGAGGAATTGAAGGACTTCCATCGGAGGAACCCAGACCGACCGAAGGAACCCCTTCCGGCAAATCGACCCCGGCGAGGGAAGGGCCGTCCAAGGAAAAACTAAGGAACGGTCAGCATAGGCAGGGAAAAGGAGAAAAGAGGAACGACGTACTTCCGCGCCCAGGTGGGCGGGTCAGCATCGCCGGACGGGATCCCGATGGCCTCCCAGTCCAGTACCCCGAACCCGCCTGCCTGTTGCGCCAGACCTACCGCCTCTTGCAGAGGAGACATAGGGACAGGAGACGGGGGATCTTCCTCCGCCTCCAGGCGCTCCATTCCGCGACGGAACACCTCCGCGCCACGATCGCGCAACAACTTTTGTTGAGCACGCAAACGGGACAAGCGACTCAAAGACTCGGCAAGCGCCCGCTCCGCCGCCTCTATATCCTTCGCTACCTTCTCCTGCTCGGACAGATTCGATAGAACTACAGAAACGTTAGCACGAACACAACACACGATTGCACGGCACTCACGAGTATCGGCCACGTTGGGGCCACTACACTTCTTGCCCATACGCACGCAGTTCGAACACTTCCTCCCGTCCTCCATCATCACGCACCGCTTCCGAGGTTTCGCATCCCAGCAGCGTTGGCAAGGCATGGCCAATTCGTGACCCAAACGATTAATCTCTGATGCAAGAACGACGCGTTCGCGCTGAATGTCGCGACGAGCACTAATCAGACGATTAGCCATGACAAGAATGAAGGGGAGTTGGGAACTCACAATAGGAAGGAAAGGTTGGCGCGTATTGAGGGAATAAGCAGTCTCTTGGGACAAGAGACCTCGAGGAGGGGCATCGTGTCATGAAATCGGCCACGAGACGGGCCGAGCGGGGCGCAGCGGGGCTGCGCCAGCCAATCATTTACAACGACCCAGGAGGTAGATAATGGTAGACGGGCTATCATGGGCTACCAGGTAGATCATGGTAGACGGGCTACCTTAGACTATCAGCATGCAACATGCAAACTCAGATAGTATATAGTCATTCGTTCTGGAGAGCTCTGGGAGTTCTCCAGTTAGCAATCACAACTACAGTTCGCTACAAGCTCGCAAGCCTACTGTTGAGACAAGTCTATTGTTGTGCACCCTTTGGCTGCACCGAACCTAAGCATCCTTTGCAGAGATTACCTTCACCGAAGCTGAACCCTAACAGGATAGGATCCTGGAGTAGGTTCGTCACAGTTCCCTGGCAAGAGCCAGCATTTGTGACTTTCTATGGCCAGATTATCGAGGATTGCTACCATGCGTTGGACATTCCGTGGGTCGACGCACGAGGCGTATCGCATACAGGCGTATAAATCCACGCAGTTGCCACTCGCGGTTTTGAACATTGCTAGACTCCCAGAGCAAAGACTGAGATGCGGATCGAACGTGGTCCCCAGCTCACGTAGAAGTCTTTCCTGAACTTTAGAGCCTTCGATGTAGTCTTTGACGGTCGCGTGCATGTATTGTACCGGCGTCCTGAAGGATGGAGCGATTTTGGGGGTGTTGCCGGGGTGAGCAACCTCGATGAGACCCTTGCAACGGCTATTCACGCGTCTCCGCATTGTCTCCAGTCGTATTTGGGCATCCTCATTCGACATTTCCACGACCGGAAGACGCAGCGCAAAGTCCACGTCCTTTTCATCAATGAACCAGAGAAGCAGCGCCGGAGGTGGGTCAGAGCTGGAACTCAATATCTGGAAGTATTGCGCGGCGTGCTTAAAATAGAATGGATCGAGATCATGCAAGATCCTGTCATATAGGTCTTCCAGATCCGGAGGTAGGCTCTCCAGCCGTCGCCGGAAGTCGACGACACGATCCCCAAATCTCATCCCGTCTAACAGAGATGAAACCGCAAGCCGCACCCACAAGAAGACGCCCGAAGATTTGTGGACCACCTCCTCGATTAGCTTACTGGCAAAGTCGGCTTCTCGGGATTGGAGTTGCGAGAACCCGGAATCCTCTTGGAACATTGTCGTGACGAAATTTTTGATATCTTGATACGTCAGGTCTTCCAGCCGAAGGCTGGGCTTGTTCTGAAAAGCGTCTTCGAAGACTTGCCATGGGCGACTTGCCAAGCACATTTTGATGGGAGTCTTGTCGATGACGTGCTTGAAGAACTGAGTCAACTTGTCGTGATCCCCATCAAATTCATCGACGCCGTCGACGAACAAACTGATGGCGGTGTCACGGCTGACGTAAGAGAGTGTCCGTAGTAGCATTTCTTGCAACTCAGGCTCCCCGAAGGCTCTCTGGTCGTTGTTAAACAAACAAAGAACTTCCCAGCGGTTTGGTGATGCGGCCGGCAGAGCGTCAGGGCGCTTGGACAGAATCTGGTAGAGCAACGTCCGAAACAAAGCCGCCCTAGTGGTCTGTATCTTGGAGCCGGCTGCCCAGAAATAAAAGGACGCAATGATCAAGGGCTTGTCCCCAGCCCAGTGCCGAAGGTTTTTCGCGCAACGTAGATGGTCTGCTTCATGCCTTTCCCCGCCAGGACTAGACACACCACGGATCGGTTGCGTCAGAAACTTCATTAAAGTCGACTTGCCGGATCCAGCTTTTCCTGTGATCCAGTACAGTTGCTCAGGGGATCGAAGCCATGAGGGAAAGTCAACCCAAGGTTGATTTTCCTGCTTGTCGAAAACCCATTGAAACGTTGCTTGGTGGGCTTCTGCGACCATTGTTTCCCGGTCAAGCATTCCTTCGTAGGAGAGCGCCGCTAGAAAAGCCTTTTCGAGTTTTCGTTTTCTTTTCTTGTCGAGAACAAATTCTGAGACGTCAACTCGATCCAAAGTCCCGGCACCATCATACATAGCCCCTAGCAGATCTCCCTGGAGAGCTTCCTCGAGCCCGTCTGATATGTTTGATCCCATGGCGTCAACGATGTAGCTGACGACAGATGAGCCAAAAGCGACATCGCTGGAATGTAGATTGTCGACCTTCTTATGGAGTTCCCGGTTGTCCGATTGGGATTTCTCAAGGTGCTCCAAAATGCGATGCTGGTATTCGACCGACTGGGTCGCATAAGACCTTTGCAGCTCCTGTCAGACAAAACCGTTTTCCAACAAAAAGCGAGTGGAGGGGCTATTAATATACCTCAGAGTGGAGTCTTCCGGCCCAGCTCATCCTCAAGCGGCAGAAGGAAGGCTGGGACGAGGAGTTCGAGATGGAGAAGGCCGCCTACGCCAAATTGAAGCCGTTACAAGGAGTCTTTGTCCCCCAATTCTTTGGGGAACTCCGTTACGAGAATACGAGAGCCATTCTTTTATCAGACATTGGCGGCGCATGCCTGGCCACCCCCGCGGGATCTCTCCTCGAACCCCCAGAACTACGCCGACGGCTCAACGAAACTCTAACCGCGCTTGCTGAGTTCCGGATCCTACAGGATGACGTCAAACTGGACAATTTCCACGTCGTCGGAGAAAAGGTTGTGGCCGTCGACTTTGAGAGACTACAAAACCAGGATATGCACGAAGACGATATCGCGAGGGACGTCAAGGGCACGATAGATTGGCTTCTTCGTCTCTATGACGGAAACCAGTATTGCTTTTGGGATGATGGGTTCATCAAGGTAGATGACCGCCTTGAATAGGTCGAACTGGCTGATTGTTTTCCATCGCTGGAAATGTGTTGCGGGGGTGCGAGCAGCAAGGCGACTAAGGTAGCGAGGCGGTTTTGCAGACTCTGGGCACCAACAGTCCTTTGAATGAGGGGCTCCGTGACGGTATGCAGGCTCTCAGCCAATGAATAGGTCGGGCTGGGCGGAGGTGGTTCGTTTAAGGCATCGACAAGGCATTGACGGCGCCAGCAGTACACACATTGGATCTTTCCTATTATCGAGCTTTAATCCTTGAGAAGAAGCCGGACACTAATAAAGAGCTGCCCGGTTTTAATTTGCCATGTCTAGCAGTATCGGCGACCTGATGTGGGCAGAACCCACGAACATTGTTCACAACACAGGCTATACCACGCAAACGGACAAGCCATGGGCTAGAGCCTACCCACCGATCGAAAATCTTCTCGTGCACAGCAGTGTTCTTGGGGACGGAAATACGTACGCCAACTTTGAGCCAGCCATGCTACCTCTATACGACGACGATGTCATACGGCTAGCGTCTCCCGCCGTACCGCCAAACCAGAGGGTATGGCGGTTGGATACTGAGGCCGATTGCGAACTGTGGTTCCATACCGAGATTTCCAACGTTGTACTTGCAGCTTGGAACGAGTGCCGCGAAATCACGCAATCCTCCCATATCAAGCCACCGAGCGTGGACCGCATATCCGAGGAGGTCGACTCCACCTACACCGTCAAGCTGAATATGGACAGGACAGTTCTCGTCATCGGGGAAATGAAACGGAACCTGCTCAGAAATGACTGGTGGCAGAAAGGCGACTTGGGTAGCGCCCCCGGTCAAGCGAAACTATCCAAGGAGCTCCGTGGGTAAGTTCACGCGCCCCCACCGCCCCCCCCTCCCTTCTCTCTCACACATACACACCCTACACACAAACGCTTCTCTTCTTCTAGCTATCTTTACTCTTCCTTCTCTACAGCATTGCCGCCAACTCCCCAAATCACGTCAGCTAACAAGCCTCACACGTAGATATGCGGACAAATCCCAATGCCCGCAGGTGTTCTGCTTTGACGGCGCGACGCTCCTGCTGCTCCAGTTCCGCGCCAACAGACCAGAAGATATCAAGGATGCGCGTCGTCCCGTCGACTGCTGGGCTTTGCCCACCTCGTCCAGCAAAGCGCCTCTGCGGTATGCCCTCTACCGTCTGCTGGTTCAGGGCTTCCGTCGCTTCCAGGGAATGTGTGCGATGCCGATCTCGGTTGGGGGACTTACACCACTGGGTCGGCAGTTCTTTAACGGTCTCCCGGTTTGGAAGTCGGAGGTGGACGGTGCGGAGGTGGCTGTGGTCGACCATCCGGGCGGCTACCAGCGATCCGTAGACGCCGAGTCAGGGGCGGTCAAGTGGACACATCCCGATGATGCTGATGATGTTGTGTGGGAGACACCGGCCTTGTGGGGTGGATACGGCCAGGAGTAATAGTTTAAGCCGTCTAAATCGGCGACATTCACATATCTAGTAACTTGCACTTCCGCCCCCGGCGGTCGATAGACACTCTCCGCCTCCCCCTCGCGCTCGGTAAACACTCTCCGAGGTCCCTAGAAATTGGACGTGAAATCCTAAGTAAAAGAAACCAAAAGAAAGAGAAGAAAGAAGAAAACGAGTGAAAAACAAAAAAAAGGGAAAACAAAACGAGTAAAAGATTATAAATAAAAGAAATAAAAAACAAGAAAGAGGCAAGAAAACCAAGCATAAGAAATCAAATATAGGGAACCGGGTCAAGGAGAAAGTGCCTTACATTGGGCTTCCGAGCTACGTTTTGTTCCTTCCTCCCGTCGAACGTTTCATCATTACACTTGGAGGACCGCTTTTTTACCCATCGGGTCCCAGATCGTTGCAAAGCCTCTTTGCTCAGTTATATTGCATGTATTTACTTGACAAGCCGCAAACACCGGACGGAGTAAAAGGGGAAAGCATCAGGTTTCGAAACGCGACAGTGGATTCAATATCTTACAGGGTTCAACACCAGACCCCCGCGGCTCATGAAGCCGGACAACTCGCCCCGCCCGTCCACTAAGAATCAGATCCTCAAATCATCGCTGAGACTGGCCCGCTAAACATACTTCAATCAATATCAAAACACGGCTCCCAAACCCCACCCGTCGAGATGCACCCAACCCTCTCTGAAACACCGTCTATGGCCGCTAGCCATCAAGGTCAGAAACGACAAAGGCGACGCCAATCTCGGTCTTAAGTAGCTGGTCTAGGGTAGAACCGTCCCTGAGGTACACCCAATCACCGGTCGCCGTGTCCTGCTTCTCATGCTGCCCCTCGCCAAGGATAACGTAGTCGTAGCGCTTGGGACCCGTCTTTGGGGAAGACAGCCAGATTTGCTTGTTGGGTGGCTGCTTGTTGATCACATAGGTACCGACTTCGGGGCCGAGGTCGAGGGTCAGGACGCCAGCCTGATAGTAGTTAGTTAACAAGTGGAGAGGGTTGGAGATGTGGGTGGCTTACAGAGAACTCGACATCCACGTCCTCCCGCTGGTCCTGCATCGCCTCTAGCCGGGCGAGAAGCTTATCGAGATATTCGTCTGCGACCGCGTGGTATTCGCTATCACTGATGTCGGCGGGCGTCCTAATTACAGGGGGGCTTTCCACCGGTTTTGATGGCTTGTCGTCCGGTGTGATGCCCTTCCGGCCGGCGCTGCTCGAGATGGCCCGGCGGGTTGTGAGGTCGATCATGGGCCTAGGCTCATACTTCAAAATTGCAGGAGCCGCAGAGACAATTGGGGTTGCCATCCGCGCGGCTCGTGTGGTCTGCAAGCCACGGTAT
This sequence comes from Chaetomium tenue, assembly GCF_020726465.1. Taxonomy (NCBI): domain Eukaryota; kingdom Fungi; phylum Ascomycota; class Sordariomycetes; order Sordariales; family Chaetomiaceae; genus Chaetomium; species Chaetomium tenue. Next base: position 530,173 of record NW_027117334.1, on the reverse strand, counting down.
GCGACCCGGGCAAGTGTGGAAGCATTCGAGCGCGCCATGGTCGGAAACTCGCAAATCGATGGATTGAGTGGTAATGGTTCGAGCTACTGGGATAGAAAAGAAGAAATTTAATACTTCGAGGTACCGCCCAGCCTGAGTTTGCCGAATCAGACGATTATAGCACCATTGTTGCTCGGCGTTCGCGGGGAAGCAGGCTTCAGATGGAAAGCCCCACCCGAATCCAATTGCCGGCAGGCAAGTCCAACTTCCAGGATGTGGACCAATTAGACAAAATGAAATCGTCGCGCACGAGCCACATTCTTTTGAAGCTCTGGGGTTGCCCGCCAAGCCTGCCTCACGTCATCCCCGCCGACCTGTCAGGAACGGGTCTGAAGCTCACAACTCCCACTCGCGACTCCCAGACTCGACCCAACGGAAAAAGGCATGGCCACCCGACAATAACATCGCCACTTTAATCCAGCAACGCCGAAACCATGATCAACGCCTTCCTCGTCTTCAACGGCCAAGGCCAGCCGCGCCTAACCAAATTCTACACCCAACTTGTCCGTCCCTCCTTCCCACCACACCCACCCAACACCACACCCACCCAACACCACACCCACCCAACACCACACCCACCCAACACCACACCCACCCAACACCACACCCACCCAACCCACCCCCACTAACCTCCCCCTCCCCTTCTCCAACAGGACACCTCGATCCAACAACGCCTCATCTCCGAAATCTTCACGCTCGTCTCCAACCGGCCCCCCGGCTCCTGCAACTTCCTGCCCCTCCCGCCCCTCCTCGCAGCCTCCTCCACAACAACCAACACGGCAGCCCACGAACAAAGCGACGTGCCCTCGCTCGTCACCTACCGCAACTACGCGACGTTGTACTTCATCGTCATCTCGACGTCGACCGAGTCGCCGCTGGCCCTGATCGACCTGATCCAGGTCTATGTCGAGGCGCTGGACCGCCTGTTCGAGAACGTCTGCGAGTTGGACCTGATCTTTAACTACGAGACGCTGCATGCTACCCTGGGGGAGATGATTGTGGGTGGGGTGGTGATTGAGACGAATATGGAGCGTATTGTGGCGGGGGTGAGGGCGCAGGGGACCGTGGCGAAGAGGCCGGTGAATGAGGGGCGCGCTGGTGGGGGGTTGGGTGGGAGTTTGGGGGCTGGGTTGGGGATGGGTGGGATGGTTTGGCATGGGAGGTGACGGTTGTGAGGGGAGCTGGTTACGGATTATTGCAGTGGTGTTTCCACTGCTAAGGAAACATGGCACCTATGGATAACCTGGTCTTGGGCGACGCGGGGCGGGCTACAATCAGGTCGGGCTACAATCAGGTCAGGAACGACTTGCCAAGCCGAGACCGGCATTCTGCATTCGTCACGGCCAAACGCCGCGCCAGTGTTACCGGGTATTTAACGCCAAACTCCATGTATGGAACAAGTATGATACAAGGATGGGAGGGTTGCAGAGATTGCAGACTGCAGGCATGTGTCGTCACTCTTTGCTCACTGGCTGATCGACAGGCCTACCCCTGACCTTGAGTTTCCTGTTGTCTTCGGTAAAGACACCGAAGAAACCAAGGACCCGTTCCCGGAGCTTTGGAGTGTTAGCTTTTCGCTGCACACAGGAAACGGATAGAAGTGGGTCTCACAGGATCGAATGGGGTAGGGACATCTTTCCAGTCCATAAAGAGCACGACGTATATGAGAACAACTACCACCGTTAGAACTCTAGATTATCCTTCGGGGTGGCAGCCACCTTACCCGTCATTGTGCACAACTGGGCTAACCGGACAAACTTATCCCACCGTGGCCGGGCGGTAGCGAGCTTGAGTCTCCGCTTGTACTTCTTCTCGAAGCGCAGCTGCTGTTGCGACGTCATGTTTTTGATGTCAGGAGGCCATACTTTCTTGAGCTTGTACGTCGGATTGCTGACGGCCGCGTTCAGCCGTGGTTTGGTGGCCTGCGCTAGCCGCCGTACAAGGGTGGGAAACATGGCGGGTCTGAACTCGGGTGGCCCGATCGTGATCAGTGAGTTGCCGATGAGAGAGACTTGAGAATTAGAGAGAAAAGTTGGCCTGGGCGTCAGATCACCATAATGTGGCCCGTGCGTGCATCTCAAACCATCCGTTTTTAGCCCCACACCTTTCGCCCACACCCCTGGAACGCTGGAAGCCGAATCAACCCCGCGTTGCCCCTCCATCTGGAACGGAGGGCCGCCAAAAACAGCGGAGTCACTCAAAATTTACCGTGACTCGAAGAGAACCACGCGACACAGGCCCGATTTGCTGTTCCTGGCGGCGTTCGGAGCGGATTACGCAGCCAATCTTTTGAACACACCCGAGTCCTGAATAAACATGGCCGACACAGCACTGCCCAAGGCCATGGCCGACCTCGCTGTCTCCAAGACCAAGGAGCTAAAGGGCACCGAGAAGCGCGACAGCCTCGTCGAGATCGAGAGGAAGTACCAAGCGAAATGGCAACAAGATGGCGTTTTCGAGATCGATGCCCCTTCCATTGAGGAGTTCCCCCTCGACGCCATCAGCGCCGACGAACTCCGTGAGAAGTTCCCCAAGTTCTTCGGCACCATCGCCTACCCTTACATGAACGGCCGTCTCCACGCCGGCCATGCCTTCAGCGTTAGCAAGATCGAATTCCACACCGGTTTTGCCCGGATGCAGGGCAAGCGTGCCCTGTTCCCGCTCGGCTACCACTGCACCGGTCTGCCTATCAAGGCCTCTGCCGACAAACTCGTCAAGGAGGTCAGCATGTTTGGCAAGAACTTCGAGCTCTACAAAGAGGAAGAGGAGGAAGTCGACGCGGCCCCTGCCGATGCGGCGCCGAAGGCGGCAAAGGAGGATTTGACCAAATTCAACGCCAAGAAGGGCAAGGCCGCCGCAAAGACGGTCAAGGCGAAGTACCAGTGGCAGATCCTGAACTCGGTCGGCATCCCGCTCGACGAGATCCACAAGTTTGCCGACCCACAACACTGGCTGCACTACTTCCCGCCCGAGTGCAAGAAGGACCTGACAAACTTCGGTGCGCGTGTCGACTGGCGCCGCCAGTTTGTCACGACCGATGCGAACCCCTACTACGATGCCTTCGTGCGGTGGCAGATGAACCGTCTGAAGGAGTTGGAGAAGGTCAAGTTCGGCAAGAGGTATACCATCTACTCCATCAAGGACGGCCAGCCGTGCATGGACCACGACCGTAGTGAAGGCGAGGGTGTCTTGCCCCAGGAATACACCGCCCTGAAGCTCAAGGTTCTGGAGTGGGCTCCCCAGGCCACCGAGGCCCTCAAGGGGAAGATCCCCGAGGATGCGTCAGTCTATCTCTGCCCCGCAACCCTCAGGCCCGAAACCATGTACGGCCAGGTGTGCTGCTTCGTCGGCCCCAGTCTGAGCTACGGCATTTTCAAGGCGTCGGAGAAGGAGTACTTCGTCATCACCGAGAGGGCCGCCAGGAATATGGCCTACCAGGGCATCTTCGAGAAGGAGGGTGTGCCGGAGAAGGCGGCGGATATCAAGGGTTCCGACCTCATCGGAACCTTGGTGAATGCGCCTCTCAGCTTCCACCCCAAGGTGCGCGTTCTCCCCATGGAGTCCGTCCTCGCTACCAAGGGTACCGGTGTCGTCACATCTGTGCCGTCTGATTCGCCAGACGACTACGCCATGGTCACCGAGCTCGCCAAGAAGGCCGACTTCTACGGCATCAAGAAGGAGTGGGCCGAGCTGGAGATCCACCCCATCATTCAGACGCCGACGTCTGACCTCTTGGCTCCGTATTTGGTGAAGAAGCTCAAGATTGCTTCGCCCAAGGATGCTAAGCAACTCCTCGAGGCCAAGGAGCTCGCCTACAAGGAGGGCTTTTACCAGGGCGTCATGAAGGTCGGCAAGTTCAAGGGGGAGAAGGTTGAGGTTGCCAAGCCGAAGGTCAGGGATCAGTTGATCAAGAGCGGCGAGGCATTTGCCTACTCCGAGCCCGAGAACAAGGTTTCGTCACGATCCGGCGATGAATGGTAGGCCCCCTCCGACCATCTGCAGTTCCTCCGACGACTAACTAATTTGCTACAGCACTGTTGCCCTGCTCGACCAATGGTATCTTGACTATGGTGAGGAGAGCTGGCGCCATATTGCCTTCGACTATGTCGAGAACAAGGACGGCAAGGGCCTCGAGACTTACTCCCCTGATACCCAACATGCTTTCAAGGGTGTACTTAACTGGCTCCGGCAATGGGCTTGCGCCCGGACGTACGGCTTGGGCTCCAAGCTGCCTTGGGACCACAACTTTCTGGTTGAGAGCTTGAGGTAAAATGCCCGGTGAATCCCCGATATCAGAGTGAAGCTAACAGTTTAACAGTGACTCCACTATTTACATGTCGTAAGTGAACTTGAAGGGGATGAAAGTCTTCCGGCTGACATTGTTAGTTACTATACCCTCGTACCATGGCTACACACCGACCTTTTTGGTAAGGAAAAGTAAGTTACACAACTCTTCGCGTCTTTAAGTTTAGTCTCCTAACCTATGCACAGGGGCAAGGGAAACATCAATCCCGAGCAGATGCTTGACGAGGTCTGGGACTACATCTTCTGCCGGACACAACTGTCAGACGACCTCATCTCCAAGTCCGGTATTCCCAAGGAGACCCTAGAGGGCATGAGGAGAGATTTCGAATACTTCTACCCACTTGACATCCGTTGCAGTGGCAAGGATCTCATCCCCAACCATCTTACCTTCTGGCTGTACAACCATATCGGCAAGTCACCATCTTAATGGCGCGGGTCGCCGTCTCTTGCTAATTTGTACAGCCCTCTTCCCCCGCGAGTACTGGCCTCGCTCGGTCCGTGCCAACGGCCATCTGCAGCTGAACGGCGAGAAGATGAGCAAGTCGACGGGCAACTTCATGACCCTGAACGACGTCGTCCTGAAATACGGCGCGGATGCCGCACGCGTGGCCCTCGCCGACGCCGGTGACGGAATCTCAGACTCCAACTTCGTCGAAGATGTCGCCGATAACACCATCCTGAGGTTCTACACCAACAAGGAATGGATTGAGGAGACCATCAAGGACGACAAGTTGCGCACAGGGCCGCTCAACGACTTCCAAGATGCCCTCTTCGACAACGAGATGAACGCTCTGGTGCACGAGGCCAGGAAGCACTACGAGGAGACCTCGTACAAGCTCGCCCTCAAGGCCGCACACTACGACTTCCTCAACGCCCGTGACATGTACCGCGAGGCGTGCAACGCCGCTGGCATCCCGCTCCACAAGGAACTCGTCCTCAAGTATATCAAGCTCCAAGCCCTCATTCTCACGCCCATCGCGCCCCACTGGGCCGAGCACGTATGGCTGGAGATCCTCGGCGAGCCCAAGTCCATCCAGACGGCCGTCTGGCCCGACGTGCCCGCCGCTGACCCGGCCCTCACCGCGGCGCGCGAGTACGTCCGGCAAACGTCGTCCAACATCAACTCGGCCGAGGCCGCGCAGCTCAAGAAGATGGCCAAGGGTCGCCAGAGCGACTTCGACCCCAAGAAGCCCAAGAAGCTGACCGTCTTCACGACGGCGTCGTTCCCGGCCTGGCAGGCCAAGTACATCGAGCTGCTCAAGGAGGTGTGGGACCCAGCCACCAACACCCAGAGCATCGATGACAAGACCCTCAACGGCCGCATCGGCAAGATGGGCGAGATGAAGAAGGCCATGCCTTTCGTCCAGGCCCTCAAGAAGCGCCTGAGGGACGGCGAGCCCGCCGAGGCCGTGCTGGAGCGGAAGCTGGCCTTTGATGAGGGCAAGACCCTTCTGGTAAGTTTCCTCCTTTCCTCCTCCCCCTCCTACCCCACATAAAATCATCCGATGACGTTATCTCTTTGACACTAACCCCTCCCTCTTCTCTCTCTAGGCAATGGTCCCCGGCCTGAAGCGCGCCGCCGGCCTCGAGTCGGTACAGATTCTGGCCGTCGAGGAGGGCAGCAAGAACGGCAAAGACCTGACCGCCAACGGCGACGAGGTCGAGATCAAGGCGCCTGTAGCCGAGTCGGCCCTGCCGGGGCAGCCGAGCTTCTTCTTTGAGAACGTCTAAACCGCTGTGGAAACTGTATGTGCGCACAGAGCCCGTGCCCGGTTCTGACGTGGCCTATCTACGTACTCGACCTGCGTAGTGGCTACTCGAAAGAGGGGTTGTTGGATCGGGGATCGGCGACTTCGGATGCTGGGGTCATGTGTGCTGGTTAAGTGGCTCTACTACCTGAACGGATTACGGCCGCGGACGAGAAAGCGCGGCCGTAGGTATGCAATGTGATAGACATCATGCAATACTAGAAAACCATTGTTTTCTTGAATTGGACACTGGCCTAACGAATTGTAACTCGAGGGTGATTCTGTGCATGGCAAAGTTGTGGATAGGGTATGGTTAGTTGCTCAGCCGGATGGCCTTATGGTGAGGTAATGCCCCCTCTTCTCTTCTGGCACATGCTCTCTTAACACAAGGCAAGCCATCCCTGGACTTAGGAGGGCAGAAGGCATGTGCAAATTGCCTGACTCAGTCCATATTACAGCTATGAGCTCAGGTCCCTCTCGTAGCGCAACAGGACGGCCGGTGAGGGGCAGAAGACGGGCGACAGAGTGAGCCTTATTACTAGCACATTCCCCTCGCAACTTGTTCCATCTCTGTCCTTGGACTCTCGCTCCTCCGCCCCTACCACAATATCCCATACCTAAGCTACATTTCCCACCCACAAAGCCTTGAAAACACTCCCCTCCCAGCATCCGGAACCAAACAACCATAATGCGCTCCTCGTCCCTCATTACCCTCTTCGCAGGGCTGGCAGCTGCGCAAAGCATCATCGACACCACGACCATCACGTCGACTGACGTGTCGACCGAGACGGCCCCGACTGTCATGACCACCACCATGGCGGTCGAGCACACCACCACGACCATGACTCCCACGATGGTCATCGTCTCACCCACTTCGAGTATGTCCCTCTTCCTTTTTCCCCCTACCACTATTACCACTACAACTATCTCCTCGCACCAGCCCCACTCCTCGTCCTCCCACAACCACCACCACCACCACCCCCCCAAAAACCCACCACCCACGCCGTCTACATCGCCCTCTTTCCCCACTAGAGAAGACAAAAAAAAAAAAAAAACACCCAAAAAAAGAAGCTAACAACCCCCTCTCCCGCATCAGCCTCCACGGCCACCGTCATGGCTTCCGTCGTACCCGTCGCCGGCGCCAACGCCCTCGGCGCGCACGCTCCGCTGGGTGGGCTGGCTGCTGCGGCGGTGGGTGTGGCTGCCGGCATGGCTGCGCTGCTTTAGATTTGGCTTTGGCTTTGGCCAAGTGTGTGTGTGTGTGTGTGTGTATGGGCGTGGGTCCCACTACCTGCTGGGGGTCGCGCTGCGGTTGCGGAGGGGGGGGAGGTGAGGATGGGAGGTTGGGGGTTGGTTGGTGGAAGGTCGGTAGTTGGGCGCCGTAGTGTATCCTCTCCTCCGCTGTCTCTCTTGCCCATCCCTGCGTCCATATGCTTGCTTGATGGTGTAGCGCTCTAAACGGGTTGATAAGTAGACGAATCGACTACGCACTCTGTCGCGGCCGGCCGTGCTTCGTCCGTTTACGTTGATCAAGCTCCCCCCCGCTCCCCAACATAACAATATCGTCGGTCTGGTCTCGTAGCACCTAAGCAGCAACAGCAACCTGCTCGCCACCGTCCTGACTAGGCGGCTTCGGCAGGTTATCCTATCCCTGGTGTCAGCCATCCCTCCATCTCCCATCGCAACACAGCCTAAGCCACACTTACCACCTCAAAAATAACCCGGATCATCAAACTGCAGCTCGGGCACACGCCGATATCCTCGCCGTCCATCAAGTCGTACAGCGCAATCTCGAAACGGTCGCCGCAGGGGCACGGGTAGTGGTAGATCTGCAGGGTCTCGTCGTAGGTCATGTCCTCGATCTCGACCTCGTCGTAAATGGAGATTTGCTCGTCGTCGGCCATCTTGTTGATCGGGATTTCGCTCGTTTTACGTTTAGCAGCAAGTCGGGGTTGGTTGAGGGCGGGTATGCTCTAAATACAGGGTTGGTGTGACTCGACGATTGTTGGTTTGGAGGCAGAAAAAGAATTTGGAGGGTTACGTTTGCGGCCCCACGCCTCCGTCTTGGCAACGGCCGGCCGTTCACGCATGGACTCGGGATGGAATCACTGAGTGTGCAACCCAATAACGTTGATAGTACTATCCCCTACAGAATACAATGTGTACACTACACTACCACTATACACATCTCGCGCGGCACCACCGCTCCAACAACAACAACTTCAGACACAGAAATATTAAGATTATCAAATGAATGGACGGGTACAAAGCAGTGCCACAAACAACATGCAACTTATCGAGCCTTGCGCAAGGAAGAAAGGTTAAGAGGAGACAAAAGGAAAGGGAAAGGGAAACAGTGAGAGGACCGAAATGGAACAGGGGAGAAAGGAGTAAAAACGGAAGGAGAAAAAAAAAGGTATCACTCAACAACATCGCCCACCACTGACTGGCTGGCTCTCAACCACTCCCCGGCCTCCTCTGCACTTCAGCCCACCACAACCAACCATTCATCCTCCACCATACAATCGACAAGCCCTCCCCCACCTTCACGAGAACCACCCTCCCTAGAATGACCACTCAGCAAGACCTGCGCAGGCAGGCCTACGATTGACTGGCCAAATAATTCGCGGCCTACAATTTGTTCACAAGGAAAACCGTCAGCCGTCCATCCATCAATCAAATCATCCAGACACTCAGAAGAAGGGAAAACTAGAAAAGGAAGAAAAACGAAGACGAGAAAAACGCCCACTAAACCACCCGCATCCCCTTCTTCCTCATCCCCGTCCTGGGAACAACAGCGGCAGGATTGGTGATGCTACTTACCCTCTCCAGGTTATAATCATACTTCTCCAGCGCGGCCAGCGCATCACCACGCGAGTAGCCCATCCCGGTCAGGTTCTTCAGGATCGGGTCGTCGTGCTCACCCTCCTCCGTAAGAGCCCTGCCCGGGGCAGCGGGCCGGTTGTTATCTCCACCAGCACCCGCGCCCGCGCCCGCCTCCCCGTTTCCAGTACCATCCGCCGCCGCATCGGGCCCATTGGTGCTGGTAGCGAGGGTATGCGATGAAGCAGTCGGGGTGGCCGAGTCCAGGCCTGCAAACAGCGCGTCCCAATCGTGCGCTTCAGCCGTCTGGCCCTGCGGCTGCGACGTGGCAGGTGACTTGGCCTGCGTGTTGCCCCCGCTAGTGCTCGGGAAGGACACGTTGGGCGGCGGCGGCCCGGCGGTGCTGCCCGCGGCCGACGTGCCCGAGAGCGAGCCGAAATCGAAACTGCTCTCCGTGCCGAACGAGGTAACGCCGCCGCCGGGATGCGCCGAGTCGCTCTTAGTCTGGCTCGGGGGCGGGCTGCTGTCGAAGACGGGGTTAAAGTCGTCGAGGCCCGAGCGCGAGATGGTGGCGAAGTCGTCGTCGGCGGAGCCCTCCTTGGCATCCTCCAGGCCTTCAAAGTCGTCCTCGAGGTCGTCGAACGGGGCTTTGGAAGCCGTGGCAGCCGTTGTGGGGCGGCTAGCATTGCTGGCAGTGGCGGCGGTGGGCTGGTGAGCCGCGTTGGAGGAGCCAAAGATGTCGTTGATGTTGGAGGAGCTGAGGTTGCTAAGATCGGCGGACGGCGAAGCGGCGGGAACAGGTTTGTCGCTGCGAGGGTGTTAACTTGATCAATTGAATAATATTTTGGAGTACACTAGATGGACATGATAGCTAAGACTGAACTCATGCATACCTCGCAACCGGCTCAGGGGAAGCGGGAGAAGCAACCCCGGCGCCTGCATCGGGCGCGGTCTTGAACACGGCAGGAGACGCGGACCTTGACTCGATGCTCTTCTCGACCGGCTTGGTCGGCGGCGACGCGGGAGCAAAGTCGTCATCGAAACCGCCGCGCTCGCTCTCCGTCTCAGACTCATCGTCACGCTCGAGCTCCGAAATGGGAGGGAACTCGCTGTTAAAGGCGGTAAAAGGTTTGGCAGTGTCAGCGCTCGAGGTCGTCGCGGCCCTGGCCTGCTTAAAGCTGGCAAACGCGGACTCGAAGTCCTCCTTCGCCTTGTCCTGATCGGCAGCGAACGGGTCCCCCTCAGCACCGGACCCGGCGGGCTTGTTCGACTCCTCTGAGATGGAGCCGAACGCGGGCTTAACTTCGGCGGCCGATACGGGAGAGGCAGGCCTGGACCCGGAGCCCGAGGCAAAGCTCTGCCCGGTCTTCGCCGGCTCTAGGGGAGAGGCGGCGCCCTCCTGGTTGGTCTCGGTTCGGCTCAGCGGCGGCGAGACTTGGCGGGATGTGCTCAGCGACTCGGCGGCATCAACGTAGTGCGGGAAGCCAGAGTTGCTGCGCCCAGCCTCCGCCAGCGATGTAGGCTCAGCCGTAACGGTCGGCTGGCGACTAGCATGCGGGCTGGCCGATGCAGGCGTGGCAAACGAGCCGACGCTGCCCGTGGAGGTGCCTGTGTTCTGCTTGAACATGGCAGCCGCCGCGGGAGGAGGTGGCGTGCCTGCCTGACTACCAGGACGGGCAGGGCCAGGGCCAAAGACATCGTCAAAAGCCTTGTCAGTAAACGACCTAATGGGAGGGGAGAAAGTCGAGGTGATGTCGGTGCTGCCAGTCCGTCTGAAGAAAGGGTTATTAGCGCTCGCAGTGGACAGCGCGGGGCTGGCGACCTGGGCCGGAGGTGGCGAGTTGCTAGAGCTGATCTGCCGGGCCAGTTCCTCGTTGCTCTTGGTGAGATCCTCGGCTTCATTCTTCAGCTTGTCCCGCTCGCCTTCGTTGGTGGCCAGCTGCTTCTTATTAATCGCAACGAGCCCCTTTTGTTGGCGCGCCTCAGACTTGAGCTTTTCGATCTGCGGCTTCAGCTGCGCAATCTCGGCGTTCATAGTTCGGATCTTCTCCTTAAGGTTGGCATTTTCTTGCTGGTCCGTTTGGAGCGCCGTGACAACTTGTCGATGCTGGTTCTGCAGGTCCTGATAGCTGGCATCAATCATGGCATACTCGGCCTGCAGCTTTTTGGTCTCGTTCTTCGATGCCGTGAGTTGCGTCTCCAGGGCGCGGACGTCCTGGGCCTCCTTTTCGTACATGGCGCGGAGCTGAGTCAGGCGCTGCTCAAAGTTCTTCTTCTGGGCGCTGGACTGGCTCAGCTCATTCTGGTTGGCTGTGCGCTGGCCCTGCACATCCTGCACCTGCTTGGTGAGGGAGCCAATTTGGTTCGACAAGTTTGCGAGCTCCGTAGTCTCGTTGGTCAGGTTCTTGCTCACTTCCGGCTCGGTGTCGCCCAGGAGGTCGTCTTCCACAGTAGCGGGCTTGGCACTCGCCGACGTGTTGGAGCCTCCGGTAACATGAGTGGTAAGGCCGCGCCCGAACGAGGATGACGGAACGAACGGCTTAAAGGTTGATGCCGAAGGCGAGGGCCTAGCAGGCGAAGACGGGGCGTGCGGGCTGATACTAGTTGCAAACGGATCGCCAGCAGATCCACCCGTGCCGACGGGGACCTGTGGCGGTGCAGGAGGGTGGATATCATCCAAGCCGAATAGGTCATCCATCGCAGAAGGCTTGGGCTGCGGTGGTTGCGGCCGCGGCGGAGGTTCGAACGCCGAGGTGGCCGTGGGTGGACGAGCCTGCTGGGTCCGCAGGCTTGGAGGAATGAGGTTGGAGGGTAGGGTAGCCGGCAAGGCCGAGCCATCGCGCTTGGTCCTCTGTTGCCTGATGAGGTACATGGCGACGGCGAACTCGTCCCTTGTCAAGCGACCTTCCGAGTTGATGTCCGAGAGATCCCAAATCTGAGCGAGTGCATCCTCCGAGAGGTTCGATTGGCTAAAGAACGGCACCGCTTCCTCGCCTGTGATAAAGCCCTTTTTCGTCTTGTCCAACTCTTCGTAGAGCTGATCGAACCTCGTCTTGTCGGCCGGCGTAACCAACCATTCTCCCGTCGTCTGCGCTACGATGGGCGGACGCCCGAGGGGGCTGCCCGTTCGCATTTGCGGTACGGGCCCTTGCCCAGTAAGCTGCCTCGGAACGGCCGAGATGGGCGGCGCGTTGGTGGTCGGGGATTGTTGCCTCTGGATGCTGGCGCCAGCCGGGCCACGGCGCGTGGCGGCCTCGTAAAGGGCGGCAGGAAGGATGTTGGGCAGCCCGCGTAGCGAGCCAGTCTTGACAGATGTGAGCAGATGCATCGCGATGACGAATTCGGTCTGCACTAGGGCACCGCGCTGCTCCGTGTCTGCAAGCATCCAGATGCGGCCCAAGACATCGTTCGGGAGACCCGATTTCTCAAAGATCTGCTTGGCCGCCTCGCCTGGTAGCATGCTACCATTTTGAAGGGATTGGCGCTCGAACAACCCCGAGTACTGTGTGACCTTCTCAGGTGTCAGGGGCGGGATCCGAATCGGGCCCGGAGCGCCGGTCGCTTGGGACTGAATCGCGGGCGGCGGAGGCGACGGAGCGGGAGTTGTCGTGATGCCGTCGAATTTGGGTACGGGGCCCGGTTGAAGCGCCCCCTCGGGGGTCGGCTCGCGGCCGGCCTGCGCATGCCCAATAAGACGCAGGACGATGCCGAAGCCGGCGGGTGTGAGGAAACCTCGGTTCTCCTTATCCGCAATTTGCCATATCTGCGTGAGGGCAACCGTCAGTTCTGTGTCGGCGTCGGTAGTTTCGGAACATATCCCGACCAGGAACACGCGTGTTTCTGAGACTCACCTCTCCCAACACCCTCGAATCCAATCTCGTCTTCTCGAAGAACTTGACAGCAACCTCGCCCGTTACGACGCCCACATTATCGGTGTCGGCCTGTCGAAATAACTGCCCGTATGCCCGCTTCTCCTCCGGTGTGAGGTTGAGGTTGGGTGCCCCTGACCATGATTCCGTTAGCTACTGCTGCTGCCCAAGATGAATGCGAGCGTTGCATTGTCGCAAACCCGACACTGAGCAATGCCAACTCGGCAATCTGTAAGGGAAGGGCTCTGCAACGTACCCGCATCAACCGACGCTTCAGAAGCCATGGTGAGCGTAAGCTACACCTTCCTCGTCTGAGCAATTCGTGACTGATCCCGTCTGTGCGATGCGAAGGACGGAATCGCTCGGAATCGTGTCGCTGGATTTAGCTGGGATTTACCCGCCCAGGTATGCCAAAACAAAAATTCCAACGTCAGCAGACCGTCGTCCGTGCCGGTAGGAGACCTCCCTCTCAAACAGTCATGTGAACAAATGGAGATATGCGCATCTGGGTTTGAGGTAACAAGGTGGGGGAAGGAGTCGTTGACACCAGCGAAGGGTGAGGCTGGGATTGCGACTCCTTAGCTCCCTTGGGCAAGGAAAGGACCAAACAACGGGCGGGAAAGTCCGCATGTGGGTTCATGGAGGGAACTTGGCGCTAGCGTGTTCTCTGATTGGATCCCAAAGACCCAACCAAGACCATCACACACGACCTGCAAGACCTGCAAGACCTGCAGCCAACGGCGACTGCAGCCAGGAGGGCGCTGCAACAACACCAAACGCGACATTATTGGTATTCTCCGGGCTTTTCTGAGGCCTCGCCAGAAGTGTACGTAAGAGGAAATGCCTAAGCTTGCCACACCAGGTCGAGAATACCGTTGACGGGTTGTGGGACGCGATCAACCTGGTGTTATTGGATATTTATCGTGTGGAGTTGGAGTCGTGTTGCAAAGCCAGCAATTGCTCCGGCTGCTTTACTCTTGATTAAAAAAGGACTACACTTCCGTCTAACAGAGAAGATCACGGGCCCGCGCTTGCCAAGAATACCCATAGCGGAAAAGGATCATTGCCAACGGGAATCCCAGGTCAAAAAGTTAATAAACCGCCTGGTTAACACGACATCACCAAACTACCGGCAGACCCGGTCCGCTTAGTACTCAGCCTCCAGCTCCTCCTCGCCCATGGAGTCGGTAGCAACCTCCTCGTAGTCGCGCTCCAGAGCCGCAAGATCCTCGCGAGCCTCCGAGAACTCGCCTTCCTCCATACCCTCGCCGACGTACCAGTGGACGAAAGCGCGCTTCGAGTACATGAGGTCGAACTTGTTGGACAGGGCAGACCAGGCCTCGGCAATGGCGGTGGTGTTGGAGAGCATGCACCTAGAGTAGAATTAGTAACAAGCCTCCTGCAACAGAAGTGGAAGGGAACATACACAGCGCGGTTGGCCTTGGCGAGGTCGCCGTTGGGCACCTGGTGGGGGGGCTGGTAGCAGATACCAAGCTTGAAGCCAGTCGGGCACCAGTCGACGAACTGGATGGTCCGCTTAGTCTTGAGGGTGGCAACGGCGCTGTGGGCGTCCTTGGGGACGACATCGCCACGGTACAGCAGGCAGGTGGCCATGTACTTGCCGTGACGGGGGTCGCACTTCACCATCTGGTTGTTGGGCTCGAAGCAGGACATGGTCATCTCCTGGACCGAGTTGGCCTCGTGGGCGGCCTTGGCGGCCGAGACAACGGGCGCGTAGGCAACGAGGGGGAAGTGGATACGCGGGTAGGGGACCAGGTTGGTCTGGAACTCGTTCAGGTCGACGTTGAGCGAGCCGTCGAAGCGGAGCGAAGCGGTGATGGAAGAAACGACTAGCAAAAGGTCAGCTCCAGTTCACACATGGTTGATGTGAGAACATACCCTGAGCGATCAAGCGGTTGAGGTTCTCGAAGTTGGGACGCTCGAGACCCAGGTTACGGCGGCAGATGTCGTAGATGGCCTCGTTGTCGACCATGAAGGAGCAGTCGGCGTGCTCGAGAGTGGTGTGGGTGGTCAGGATCGAGTTGTACGGCTCAACGACCGAGGTGGCGGTCTGAGGAGCGGGGTAGACGCAGAACTCGAGCTTGCTCTTCTTGCCGTAGTCCACCGAGAGGCGCTCCATGAGCAGAGCACCGAAACCGGAACCAGTGCCGCCACCGAACGAGTGGAAGACGAGGAAGCCCTGAAGACCACTGCAGTTGTCGGCGACGCGGCGAACCTTGTCCAGGACCTGATCGATCAGCTCCTTGCCGACCGTATAATGGCCACGGGCGTAGTTGTTGGACGCATCCTCCTTGCCAGTAATCATGTGCTCCGGGTGGAAAAGGCCGCGGTAGGCGCCGGTGCGGACCTCGTCGACGACGTTGGGCTCGAGATCGCAGTAGATGGTTCGCGGCACATACTTGCCGTTGCCTGCGGCTGCCGGATAAGTTTATGAGTAACTCGAAGGACTCCCAGGGTCTCATTTCCTACCAGTCTCAGAGAAGAAAGTGCTGAAACCCTGATCAGGGTCGGCGGCCTTGCGCTCCTCAGTGAGGTAGCCATCGGGCTGAAGTAGCGGTCAGCAAAGGTTCGGTTGTTGGAAAGGCGCAAAAATAGGATAACACACCTGAATGCCGTGCTCAAGGCAGTAAAGCTATAGAGGGGTGGTCAGTCAGCATCGTCGACATTTGGAGATCGACGGCATGGTGGGATCGTCCGAGCTCCTCAAAGGTAGGCCCGGGTCGGAAGGGGAAGAAGCATACCTCCCAGCAGGAGTTGGCGATCTGGCAACCAGCCTGGCCGACTATACACAAACGAAGTCAGTGTCATCTGGCGCAAGTCGACATCCGGGTACTGAGCTGCAAGTTTGCAAACAGCGGTGCTGACCCAAACATCACCAGTTGCGGTGAGCTCGGAAGCGCGCCATCTGCGGATGGGGAAAATCTAGCAGAGATTGTTTTCTGACGTACCGTTCAAGCTGATAATCTCACGCATTTTGACGGTGTTGTTGCAGATGCGTGTAAGTAGGTGAAGGGTCGATAAGCAGATGGAGAAAGCGACTGTTGCCAAAAGACGACTTGCAGACTGGCGGAGAGTGGAAAATTGAGGTCAAGCGGAAGCCTGAAGGTCGGTTTGGGTGAACAGCTGGTGGGGAAATTTGATTGTTGACAGTAGCGCTCCCGATGTGGGCAAGCGCGACTCCCCACTCTGTGTTATCAGCCAGTCGCGCTGCCCTGCAGGGCCCTGCAGGGGCTCGCGTCAGGGGATGATCCGTGCACCCCCATCACATTCACCAAATGCCGAACCACTTTTTAGAGCCACTTTCATCTCGCTTTTGATATTCGTCCTTGCCATCCACATGGGCAGCCTTATCATAAGAGAGCCTCTCTCATGATTCTTTGATGATTATCCCAATATTTACTTTGCAGGCGTCGCAGTGTTGTTTGTCAAGTTTGGCAACCTGGCCAAGAAAGAAGAGCAGTTTTTCTTTTGGGAAATTCT
The DNA here is from genome assembly GCF_020726465.1 of Chaetomium tenue. NCBI lineage: Eukaryota > Fungi > Ascomycota > Sordariomycetes > Sordariales > Chaetomiaceae > Chaetomium > Chaetomium tenue. Next base: position 513,888 of record NW_027117334.1, on the reverse strand, counting down.
GGCTTGGCCAGGATTGATTTGTCAGTTCCTAAATGGAACGATCATCACATTTTGGCCGTGAAATAAAAATGATCCACTCACACAAACCAACCACACCAACGGGCTTGCAGCCGGCTTCAACGCAGATTCGCCGGGCCAGTTCAGCAGCGTTGGAGCATTGGAGCCTAGTGAAGCCACCATGATGTTGCGAATTTGATGGGTTCCCTTGACCAAATGCCACCTCCACACAAGCGATTCTCCCATATCATTGCCCAGTAACATCAATTAGTCCAGAAGGTCGTTATCAGTCAGCCAAAACAAAGAAATGCATTGGTTCCTCATGTGTTACAAGTCCACACCAAATAGCGGTTCTAACCACCCAGAAACGGCCTCTGCCCGTTCCGCGCCCGCTCCGAACTGTAGGCATCCAACTTGACAGCCACTAAGCAACACTCGACGGCAGCCTTTCCGTTTCTCGCCCCCTGGAGCCTCAACCGCCACTGCCCAGTTTTGACAATCCACTCCTCAGCGTCGCCTTGTTCATCCACCCGCTTCCGCTTCCGCGGCATCAGCGAAGCGTCTATGCTACCCGTTGTCCACGCCAGCTGCTCCTCTTCAGGGGCCGGCGTCCATGGCTTGCCGTCTAACATCACGCTCGACTCGGAGTCAAGCAGCACCTTGACAAGGTCCTCGCTCAGTGGTGTGTTCCCCGGCGAGGGTGGCGCGCTGCCCCCATTACCTTTCCCCATTAACAACCCCCCCAGCTGCGCGGTAGGTGGCAAACCCAGCTTCGTGGCGACGACCTCCAGCAACTTCGTCACGCGCGCGCGCATCTCACCAAAGAACTCGGCCCGTGCTTCCACTGCTCCCTCACCCACCCCCTGGCCCGGTACGATCCGCAGCCGGGTACTCTCGTCCCCGATCTCGAGCACCAGCTCCAACGCCCGCTCGTCCACAAACGGCCGCCTATAGTTTACCCACCCCGCGCGCGGGTCGGCCGCAGTCGGCTCCGGGGCCACCGCAATCCCACTCTTCAAGATATCCCGCAACCTCAACAGAATCTCATCCCTCCCCCTCGCCAAATTAAACGACACGGCCGACGGAATCAGCCGCTGCTCCAACCCCTTAAAATTAAAATACCGGCAATCCCGCAACAATTCGGCACGGTGCTGCTCGCCGCGAATAGCCACGGGGTAGCCGCGCAGCAGGTGCAGCAGCTCGGCAAACGTGTCGGGGGAGCGGCCCTCGACGGAGGGCGGGATGATGGAGGGCGGGCGGAGCAGGCCCTCGCGGTCGAGACCGGGAAAGAGGTCGCCGCCGGGGGCCGAGAAGAAGGCGGCGAAGCCGAGCGTGAAGAAGTTGGGCGAGTTGCCGGGGGCCGAGAACAGGTCCCGCGGGATGCGGAACTGCACGCCGCCGATGGTGGTGAAGATGGGTTCTTCGTAGAGCTGTGATACTAGCTTGGGGACTGGAGGGCCCGGGGGTGGTTAGATAGAGAGAGACGGGGTTATGGGTAAGGTGTGTAGGTGGTGGGAGTGGAGCTGCGGTAGGGAGGGCGAGGTAAGTGAGTCTCACGGTGGTAGAACTGGGCGTCGGCGAACAGGCGCACGAAGTGTGTCGCATCGCGGGGTTGCACATGGTACCCCTGGAGGTGCAGTGAGATGTCCCGGAAAGTGATGGGGTCACGGTCGATGTAGAGGGTGCGGATGGCCGTCCCGATATCCTGGCCCGCTTCCTCGGCCCGCTTCACTTGACATCTGAAGTACTGGGAAAAGTATGAGGGTGCTGGGCAGATGTCAGTGAGGTTCGTTGATGCATAACCCAAAAACGCTAAAGCCCCCCGGCTCTCAGATGCCCAGTGATGAGTGCCGGGCGCCGGGTGTAAACGAGGGACGCACCATCGGATGATATCGATGCGCCGGAGAGCTTAAACAACTCAGACCCAAGCTGGACGGGGAAAACGCGCTCATGCGGCAAAATATTAGGAATATGGTGAGTAGAGACCCCGGACTCGAGGAACAGTTCTTCGGCGCCCACCGTCGACGAGCGCATGTCGTCGTGTGATTGTGGATTGGCCATGGTCAACCAGTCGTGTTAATCCCAGATTACGGCTAACAGAAACCAAGAAACCTTTCTTTCCTCATCCTCATGACTTTTCCCAACCAAAACGATGATGGGGTTGTCCTTGCTTGGAATTGGACGAGTCGGAGGGGGTTGCAAGCAAGGATCAAGGGTCGGGATCAGTCAGCACCATTCTGCCAAGTGCCAAGTGGCTAGGGTGTGTGGCTCGTGCTCAACAGCTCCAATCTCATGTGACGCTCGGGCCGTATCTATCATCTCGAACCCGATCAACCCCGCAAACACGAGCAAAGCTCTTGTGATAATGGCTCCAAAGCACCACAAGTAAGTGCGTTTTAGCCCGGGTCGGGTAATACAGTGATTTCCGACCAAATATACCCCTGTATGTAAGCTTCAACACCCAAGAACTTGGGCACGCTTCCTCCTTGAGGTGACCTTCCTCCTCAGATGTAGGAGAAAGTTGCAAAAAAAATGGAAAGATTGTGGTTGCGCGATCCGAGATTCGAACTCGGGTCACTCGCTAGTCCAAGAGAAGATGGGAAGCGAGAATTCTAACCACTGAACTAATCGCGCTGGATTTGTTGTTGTGGGGTTCGTTCGTTGTTTCAGTCTATCGCAGTCGCATAGAAATTAGAGGAAAGAACAAGGCCGGGAAGGCACCTTCGCATACAGATAGTGCTGCGCAGAAATCAACCAGAGTTAAAGGCAACTAACTGCAACCCCGCCTGCCGAGCTTGCATGATACAATCTGTTCCAACAAGAACCAACGCGAGGCAGATTTCCGAACCACTACCAACAACAAAAGCATCAGGCTACCACCTCGGCACCTCCCATCAGGGCCATCACTCAACATGCTGATGCAACGAGAAAGTCAGAGTTGTCATTTATCAACTTGTCGCATTACACAGACTGTCGATGATCGATCACAGCCTACATAGATCACCATTCCTTTTTGCACCTCTTCGGGAATGACAGCCTATGAATCCGTTTGCAAACTCCCAGTCTAGAACTTGCCGGCGGAAGGCTGCCTTGCTGCATCGGCCCATCTCGTATGCCTTGTTTGTCCCGGCAACGCGGAAGAGGCTGCCAACCGGAGACGTTGCGGCGTTTGATTGGCAGCAAAACATGGGGTGGAAAGACCTCCTGCAGCCAACATGGAGGGCGCGTCGTACACGCTACTGGCACGGCATAGGTTTCAGTGACTTGTCTTGCCGCGGGGTGGCCACACACCCTCGCACATCTATGCGATGAGTCGCAGCCTCGGCTCCAATCGTGGTGCCGCCCTGTCGGTCAATCGCTGCGCCGAGGCCTCTTGCAGGCTACACCCGCCCATGAGTGGCCGAGGTGACGGGCCGTCGGTTGGCCGCGTTTATCGAAGGAGGCACAGAGGCATTGTTGGGACTTGGAAGGTGAGGCCATCCATCATCTAGGACCCGTGAATGTGATGCCACTGCAGTATCACTTGGCCTTGCGTGATGGAGGGTGGTCACTTACGTAGGGTTTGAAAACCGGAGGGATGAAAACAAGGACAGCCGCCATTCCTGCAGAGTGAAGCCAGTCCCCAGCCTCTCCCCCATTCCCTCCCTTGACTACTGGAACTACACCTACCCAATTGCCCAACAGCCTCACTCTCTGGTATGGCTGCTCGTGTACCTCGTACCATGACACCCCCATCTCCCGGCCATGGCAACGCGGCCAAAGCGGCACACCTCATCAAGGCTGCAAAAGAATTATTGCTCGATGCCGGAATCGAAGACTGCGTGGCCCTTGTCGACGAGAACACTCGACTGAAGGCTGAGAAGGAAACACTTGGAATAGACGTGAACAGTCGCGATCGAAAGATTGCAGAACTAAACCACAAAATGGACATTGCAAAAGGCCAGTTGGATGTTGCGGATGCCCAAGTAGGAGATTTGCAGAAGCACGTCGACGGTCTCACGCGGAAACTTAAAGAAGCTCAGGAGGCACTGAAGGCGAGCCACAAGGATATGGCGAGCAAAGAGGTGGCGCTGGGGAAAGAGATAGCCATGCTCAAAAGGAACCTCGACATTGAACGCGAAGAGCTCCATGACCTGAAAGGCTTCTCGGTCGAGCTTATGCCTGTGGCTACGAGCCACAAGGAAATGTGAGCGAAATCTTGCTGTCTGCTTACGGAAGGCTAACATGGCGTGACAGAAGCTCGAAACTCAACAAGATATTCTTGTCAGCCAGGGACATGGCCGAAACCTATTTCGGGGACATGCCGCCCCAACTCCGGTCCAACGCCGCCTTCTGGGACAACCTGAAGAGACATCCAGCTTTCAGGAAAGATATCCCAATTCCTCTGTCCGACACTCTCGTGGCCAAACAGATGCGAATGGCTGCCTTCCTCGCCTTTGTGGCGCACGAAATCCGGCACAATATCTTCCAACCCACGTACCTGTTGCCGGACCTGGGCCTTGCCAGAATTCTCGATAACTTGGGCGACAACGACTCAGATCGCGAGGCTCACTTTCGTTCCGTGCTAGTACGCTTAGCCGATCTCAGTCCCAGCAATACCAACGCTGTCATCGCCTCCCATATCAGTGCCGTGATGGCCAACGTCTCCGAGCACATCCATAATCTGATCCCAGAAAAGTCTCGACCCGCCTTCGACGTGAAGTTTCGAAACCTCTGCACCGAGGCCGCCGAGCAATGGAAGTTTATCCAAAGGCTCGACGGCAAAATCGACTTCGATTTCTCCCCCGACGAAGCCAACCCTCTCTACATCCCCACCTCCACCACCAACTCTGAACCCGGACCGTCCAGCAACAACAGCAACAGCAACAACAACAACGCCAAATCCCGCCCCAACACCAACAACCCCAACAAAAAATCCTCCTCCTCCAACAACAACAACAACAACAACAACACCAACAACACCAACACCAACCCCCCCACCACCACCGACCCCAACCTCCTCACCGACCCCCTCGTAATCTGGCCCGCCTTCTACAACCAAAGCACCGACGACCAAGAAACCCTCGTCCCCGGCTTCCTGCTCACCGCGGGGCAAGTCGCGGTCGCCAAGGCCGAGGAAAAGACCCAGCTGCAGCAGCTCCAGCAGCAGGGCCAGCAGGTGACGACGAGCCAGCGGCGCGCGCAGCGCCAGCAGACGCGCTCGTCGAGGGCGTTGTCGATGTCGGCGGGGGTTGGGACGGGTGTTGGTGGTGTGGGTGTGCTGGGGTTGGGGGGGTTGGGGTTGGAGGGGGGTGGTGGTGGTGGGGTGCTGGCGGCGCAGGTTGCGGGTGGTGGTGGTGCGGCGGCGCAGAGTGCGGTGTCTGGGGGGTCGGGGTCCGGGTCTTTTTTATCGCAGGCGTCTGGGGGTGGGCGAAAGGGCGCGTGACGAGGAGGTGGGCAAGGAGGCGGGCGAGGAAGAGGGGAGGGGAGAATAGGTATCACGGGTTGAGACGGAAGGTGTTGGGTGGAGGTTTATGAATGATGACTTGTGTGTTTTTGTGTAGATGTGAGTATTGTAAGTAGATCGTTGTTGGTTTTTTTCTTTTGTGTTTGCATTGCTTTCTGAGAACCATAGGGCGAGCATTGAGAATTAAACTACATCAAAATCGTATTCGACTGATATCCAAGTACAACTTGAGAAAAAGAAAAGGGAGAAAGGCAAAACAGAGATCTTTCAATAATAGTCAACTCAATACAATTGGAAAACTACGAGTGAGGCTGAAATCTTTTGGTTCATGATGTGGATATGAAGGACAAAATGTTAAACTTCCATGTGTTGCTATTCGTATGCCTTTGGCGTTAACCTCATTAGGAGTAACATTTACATAAACACCAAGAACGTTTCTCGTCAGTCGTTGAAATTATGACGAAAGCCTTCAAGCCGGCGAGCATGAACCCCACCTTCGAAGATCACCAACCGAAAGGCCAACTGAGCGGCAGGGCGGTGACTCTGGCTTTTGTACAAGTTCTCCAAAACAACAGCAGACACACCACCACATCCAAAACACCAAGTATGAAGTGCACAAAAGTCGATTGATCAAGACGCCCTCGCTGTCCTATGCAGAGTGATATCACAAGAGGCAAGCCGGTCCCAATCCGAAAACAAAAACAAAAAAGAAACGACGACCTATCCTGGCCATGCCCGAACGCCGCCAACAAGCATTTCGATAGCTCAAAGAGCGTGACGCCGGCCAGTGCAAAACCGCCCAACAAAAGGAAATGAGCCCTGCTGACTCCAGGGGAGACAATGAACCAACATAAAAAAACGACCGCAATATCCAGCCGGGCTCCCTCCGGGGTATAATGATTGTTCCCACGGCCAAAACCTGACCCAACAATGAATGCCACCCAACACCGCGACATCCAAACCCCCAATCCAAGCAACACACACACACACACACACATTAGTAATTCACGACTCATGACCGAACACGCCTCACCCCACCCGAACCCCCCCTCGCAGACCCAGCCACACTAGGCGGCCTAACTCCTCCCCTCTCGCGGCCCCTCTCATCACCGCCGGCGGCCCGCCTCACCGTCCCCCCAAGATCCCCGCTCGCCTTCCGCCTCACCTCGGCCTGAGACCCACTTCCAGAGACCTTCCGCCTCACTTCGCCTGTCGCACTACTCCCCGAAACCTTGCGGCGCACCTCCCCAGCTCCAGCCCCAGCCCCACTCCCACTCCTAACAAGACCCGAACCCGAACCAGAACCAGAACCAACCCCCACACTCGCCCCGCCACCACCACTACCAGCCGCCGAGCTCCCCACGCTCCCGACCCTCCCGACGCTACGCGCGCGGCCGCGCCGCTCTCTAATCTGCGCCAGAGCCTCCTCGCGCGTCATGGTCGGGGTCAGGGCCGGGTTGCTGGTGTCGAAGCTGGGCCCGTCCGGGTTGCTGGAGTCGCTGCCGCGGTGGTTGTCGCCGGTCTGGCGGGATGGGGTGCGCTGCATCTTCATGAGGCGCTGGGCGAGTGTGGGCCCGCTCTCCTCGTCGGGTTCTTCGCGGAGGGGGACTTTGGTGGTGGTGGTTACGGTGGAGGAGGTGGTGGAGGTGGATGGGCGGTAGTAGGACGCTGTTGTGTGTGGGCGGGTGTGGGCGTCGAGGGTGGTGGTTGCGGTGGTGGCGTGGGTTGGGAGGGGTTCGCTGAGGGGGCCGGTTAGGGTGGCGGCCGGTTGTCGTGGAGGGAGGGTCATGTCGCCGGGCGCTTTGGTAGTGAGCCGCGCATCAGGTTCGTCTTCTGCGTCGGCATGGTCTGCCTCTGGCGCTGCGGGGCCGGGGGTGGTGGGGATGTTAAACACTTGCATAGGTTCTTGCCTGTGTGGTGCGTCGAGTAGAGAAAGTAGCGATGTCCGCTGTTTGCCCATCACGGCAAAGTCTGGCGGGTCGAGGGACGGTGAGCGACGGTACATCGGGTTGTTGTCTACCGGTGTAATGGGGAGGCTGGGTGCCGCCTCGGTAGGGGAGACGCCCGATGACGTCGTCGACTTCGCCGCTATTTCGTCAGCCTCGGCTTGCGACACGGTCCGGAAGATGCCCTCGGCCGGCAGGAAGATGGTGCTTCGCCGCGGCTCTTTGTGCACCCTGAGCTGGTCGGTCTTGGACAGCCTCGGCGACGCCTTGGGCATCTCGGCAGAGGCTCGACGGCTCTCACTAAGGATCATCGAGTCCCCGGCATCCGAGATCAACATGCTGGTTCGCTTGCGTGGGCCCGATCGCTGGACCGAAGTCCTGCGCAGCTCTTTTCCCGCCGAACACATCTTGAGCTGGCATTCCGCCTCGAGGAAATCGACCTGTTCCAGGGCTCGGTCCGCACGCTGCTTCTCCCATTCCCAGAGCATCGTGATCGTCTCGATTTCTGGGTCGCCATGGCCGAACGCCGACACAGACGAAAGTCTCGCACGTTTCCGTGGCCCTTGAGAGTCGCCACCGTCTTCAGTAGAAGCGGCACGTTTAACCTCGGTCTCGCTCTTTGCCAACGTCCTGAGGGACTCCAGCTCCTGCTCTAGCACCTTGGCACGGGCCAGGGCCTGGTCCAGCTGCTCCTGAAGCCCAACCAGCCGGTACTGGGCGTCGAAAGCCTCTTGCTCCCGGGCCTTGCTTCGCTCCCGCTCAGTCTGAAGCTCCTCCTCCGTGGCCTTCTGAGCCGCCCGAGAGGACTTGAGTTCTTCCTGCGCTTTGACGAGGGTGCTCTGCACTTTGAAGGTTTCTTTTCGGGAGCGGCGGATCTCCTTTTCCCATCGTTGTTGAGAGTGGGCGTACATCTCTTTCGCACGGCCGGAGTTTTCCTTTTGCTTTGTTAGCTCTATCGCGAGGGGATAGACCGCGCGGGGCACCTACCATCACAGCCTCCAAGCGCTCTCCGACTTTCCTCTCATTCTTCTTCCCCTCCTCAATTTCTTTCCTCAAGGCAACCACCTCATCGCGGTATCGCCGCGCCTCGGCCTCGGCCTCCTCCCGCCCGAGCATAGCGCGCTTGAGGGCGGCGTCGGCGGTTTTGCGCTCGAGGGTTTTGGAATGCATGGCGAGGGTGTTGAATTGGTTGATCTTCTCGTGCACCGAACTGTCGCGGGCAGACGGGCTTTCTGCCATGCGTTGGTGTTGGACGGACGCGAAGAGCGCGGATTCGCGTTGCGCGTTGTGTGACACTGGTTGCAGCGGCTGTCCGCCGCCGCCGGGGCTCGACGGTACTGACATCGTCGAGCAGCTCTATGTGTTATTGTAGACTCATGCAAGTCTTGGTTGGATTGGTTTGTCGGAGAGACAATGTGCCGCCTGTCTACCTCTTCCCGCTGTGTGGATAAGGTATTGACTGACGCGCAATGCGGGATCGGGGTGCGATGTATTAGGGGATGTGGCCGATCGAAAAGCAAGCGGAGAAAGCTGCACGGCAAGACGGGGTCACCGATTTGATAGAATGTAAAAAGCGATAAGATTTTCTTATTGCGTGCGCGTTATTCTGGCTCCCGGCTTCCCTTGGTCGTGGTGTTGATCGCGTTGATTGCAATGTGTGCGGCGACAACGTCGATGATTTGGCGGGCGGACGTTTAATTTGCTCGGGTGGGTTGGAGTATTGACTGCCCGACTCATCCGTTCTTGGCCAATGACCGATTTTCTTATTACCAGGGTCCAGTTGCTATGGGAGACGGGAATGAAATTGTGGGGCAGCTTGCTTCTGGAAACTGACCCAATCGGTCTCGGAGCTTTCCATGCCATGCAAGTCCGGCGGAGCAGGAAGGGAGACGGGACCATCCTCATCCCACTCTTGCTGCTCAGCCTCGCTTATCCGGCCGGCCCGCTGGAAATCTGGCTACATTTAACGGTGGACATTACGTTGTCTCCTTGAACTCTTCTGTGTTTGGCCTTTTCCTCCCCCAATTCCTCCCTGAATTCCAACAAACCGGTTGTCGTCCTCACCCCCATATCTCCCAATGGCCGACGAATCCTCTGTTCGGCGGCGCAAGCCCGAGCCCGCCACGGACACCCCCCCGGAGTCTGAGACGGCCGAGTCGCAGGACGAGAAACCGAAAAGGGATGCACCCAAAAAGTCCAAGAAGAAATCGACCAAAGACCTCCTCGACGACGACGAATCGAGCTCGCACGTTCTCGACGTCTTCCGCGTTCTTACCTTTCTCGTGCTCGCCTACTTCGGCCTGAGCTACCTCGTTTCCAGCGGCGAGACCTACACCTGGGGCGTCACCAACGGCTCCAAGTACCTCAAGACCGATTGGTGGATGAAGCAACTTGTACGCCCGTTCCCCTCCCCACCATTCATCCACAGCGTCACAAGCTAACCACCTTCCCCACCCAGCGCGGCCCCATCTACCTCACCCCCGAAGAACTAGCCGGCTACGACGGCAGCGACCCCGACAAGCCGATCTACCTGGCGATCAACGGCAGCATCTACGACGTGTCGTCCAACGCGCGGACGTACGGGCCCGGGGGCTCGTACCGGTTCTTCTCCGGGTGCGACGCGGCGCGCGGGTTCGTGACGGGCTGCTTCGCCGAGGACCGCACGCCCGACATGCGCGGCGTCGAGGAGATGTTCCTGCCGCTGGACGACCCTACCGTGGATCGGCACTGGACGGCGGCGCAGCTAGCCGAGCTGAAGAAGAAGGAGATGGCGGAGGCGGAGCGTAAGGTGCAGGAGGGTCTGACGCATTGGGTGAATTTCTTTAAGAACAGCCCCAAGTATGACTTTGTTGGTTATGTGAAGCGGCCTGAGGGGTGGCCGGGGACAGAGCCGAAGCGGCCGCTTTGTGAGCAGGCGGCGAAGGGGCGGAAGAAGAGGGTTGTCCCGAAGGAGGGGAAGTAAATGGGGAAAACTAGGGGTTGGATAGAATTAGCTGGGTGTTTCTCTGTGTACATTTTATGGTGGAGGTTTTCATAGATCCCACACTATCACACATTCCAGTCCGAAGGCGCAAAAAACCATCCATGTAAGCACATCCGTCTTTCTTTATGCAGTATGTAACACACGCCATGGAGTATGTACGATACATGTACAGTGATCATAAAAATGTAGAATAGAACACCCCCAACATCGCCACCAGCCATCCATCCAAAGGTATATCCGAACCAGCAGTCACCCATCGGCACCACCCACTCCGCCAACCGAACCAAAAAATTAAATCCCGCTATAAACAACACACCCATCATCACCCACTCATAACCACCTCTAGAGAACAAGCGCCGCCACACCGGCCACCACCAGCGCCACCACCCCCGGCACAGTAAGCGCACCCGCGCCCGCCGTCGAGATGGTAGCCTGGGCTGCGTCGTCGGTGCCCGTGGGCGTGGTGCCGCCGGTGCTGCCCGTCTGGTCGCCGCCGGTCGAGCCGCCAGCACCGCCCGCAGCGCCACCAGCACCACCGCCCGCGCCGCCCGCACCGCCGCCGGTGGTCACGCCCTGGGCCGTGGCGGCGAGGGATTTGAAGCTGTCGAGGGTGCGGTTGGGGTTGGTTGCTCTGTGTAGGGGAACGGGTTAGTTTGGGTTTTTGGTTTTGGGGGAAAAGGGGGTGAGGGCTTACGGTTCGTTGATGACCATGACCATGCCGTTGCCACAGTGCTTGCCCTGGGCGCAGTACAGCCACAGGGGGCCGGTGTTGTTGATCTGGATGGTGTAGGTGGGGAACATGCCCATCTCGGCGCTGGCGGCGGCGGGGAGGAAGCCCGAGTGGAAGCCGGTGACGTTGCTGTTCTGGCCGATGGGCTCGCACGGCTTGTCAAAGGTCGACTGCGTGACGGTGTGGTTGCCGGCGTGGAACTGGAACTGCACGAACTCGCCCGGCTGCGCGACCAGCTTGTTGGGCGAGAAGGTCAGGCTGCCGTTCATGGCAACGGCGACGGACCATGTCTTTTGGGCTGGTGGCTGTTAGTTTTCCGTTCCTTGTTCTTTTCCTGCCATTTCGTGGGTTACTAACCGGATGCCACGCTCGCAAGAGCGGCGAGGGCAAGTGTTGTGAACTGCATTTTGAAGATGTTGGATATGTTATACAAGTAAAGCGAGAGTTCGGCTCGTCGAAAGAGTGACTGAAGGTATCAAAAGCGACTAGCGCTGTGAAACAATAGCAGGACTAGCCTGTGGCGAAGATTACGAAAGAAGGTGACGGGCACCGAAAAGAAGAGAAAGGGACTAGAAAGGGAGGGAACCTCGACAGATGACTATGGACAGATGGATGGAGAGAAAAGAGAAGGCCAGGCCTGAAGATCAGGACACGGCATGAATTATAACAGTTTCCGGGCGGCCTTCGGGAGAGTGAAGGATCGTCCGATGGTGCAGCAAGGCCATGGCGGACGGGTGTGGAGGGGCAAGGGGGTGCCGGTGCAGGGACCAGGGTCGAGTCTGAAGTTTTTGAAACATCGCGATGTTTTGCCCCCGACTTTGGCGTCGAGCGCACCAAGGAGGCGTGCAAGAGCGAATCACAGGAGACGGAGATGAAAAGAAGAAGAAACAATGCTTACGAAGCTCTCCTGTTAAGGCTAGATTTTACAAGGAGTTTCCGTTTGAGTCGGGGGTATCGTGAGGCAACCCAGCTGATGTTTGGTACGAACAGTTTGAGGGGGACCCAGGTTGTCCGACATCTCCGATTACCTCAACGTCTCAACCGGCAGTCCTCCCCAATTGGTCATGTGGCGAGCAGCCTCGTGCAGCCGCCGGAGTATCGTAGTATTCGGAAAGCGTTTCTTCACGGCAAGCCTAGGTGCTTAGCCATCATCGACTTGGGGGCTGCACATTGTGGAGAGAGAATGAAGTGCGCTTGCGCCCAGACGGAAACTGGGGTTGCCGGCCATGTTGGCGCCTTCTTGTCCGCTTAAAATACTAGTAAGCATCGGAGACCGTACTATCACTGGTCTAACTGTGGCCATGGCCACGGGTTACGGGCAGCCCCGCGTACAAAGTTCCTTCGGACTGATTCGAGGCTGGCGGATTGGTTGAACTTCACCGGACGAAGCTGGAGCCGAAAATAAGGTTGCGGTTGCAGGCTGCGCCGTTGTGGGGGCATGCTGGGGCTGGACCGTTAGGTGGAACACGACCCACAGGGGGCGACAGGGGTACTCTAGCTTCTGCCACAGCCTCTGACAATTGTCAAACGTCTTGGAGTTTCAAAGCCGCCACCGAGCGCTTCGCTTGCCGGCCGCCTTTCTTGACCACCTGAGTTTTTCTATTGAAACCATAGGACACCAATTAAAAAAAAACATCAAAACCAAACGGATTTTTTATTCTTCAACTTTCGGAGACTGCCCATTTCGGTCCAGACAGAGTTCAGCTCCGCAAGTCCAAGGAGAATAACCCCTGCTAGCACTGCTGAACGATGCCATGGTATTTGGGAAGAACTGGGTAGGCGGGGTACTTGCTAGTTGAAGTTTGTTTAACTACCTACGCTAGCCATTATCACACCTGTCGACGAGTAAGGTAGTGGGGCCTGAGAGGAGGCATTTTCGGCGAGCGGAACACGAGGGTAGGATATGACTGGTATCCCTAGTCTGTTCAAGCACGGATGCGTGGCTGATGATGCCTGGCACTTCGCGGTGGTCTTCAGTTGGGTCCATCGTTAGAGGTTGTTTCCCAAGTAAGGGGGCCCCCATGCTCTCCTGTGGTGCTGGAAAAACCACCACCCAGCTGCTCGGTACTGGTAGTCACGCACTGTCCTGCTTTGGGCCTGTAGCGTGGTATTGGTCAATGACTTGCCATGATGGTTGCCATTGATAATTTTTCGTCAAGGCGGGTCAAACCACGTCGATACTTCGCGGCATCTTCTGAGTATGATTGGCCACTGAGAGACAGTCAACGGCTTGCGGTAGCCGCGGAGGGGCGCATGACGAGCCAAAAGCATCGAGTACGAATCTCTAACGCCGCCTCTCAGTTGTCGTTGATAGCGGTGGCAGCGCAGGTGGTGGTGCGGTTAAAAGGTCCTTTGCGAATTTGCCCGCTCCAGCCACCAGATCACAAGTCCATCAACAGCTGTGGCGCAATCTTCTCAAGATCCTCAACCTAGGTGCCGATCAAGGTTAGCCTGGCGTCCGCACCCTCGAGGTAGGAGGCCCATCCCCAAAACAACGGAAAAGAAGAGGGAAGCTCACCTCCAAAAACCCACCCGACCTCTCCACCGCCGCCCTCGCAATCGCCTCCCTCACAAAAATATCCATATACCTCGCCACCGCCGCATTCGCATCCCTGGTAATCCTCGTACCGTCCCGCTCAAAGAAGGCATGCAGAATCCGCGTCAACAACTCCGGCGGAATCTTCTCCCTGCCCTCCTCCTCCTCATCATCACCACCCCCCTCCCCATCACTCACACTCACAGGCGGCACCCCAAACCCATCCACACCCCCATCCCAACCCCGATCCCCCCCCTGCATCGGGACATCCCCGTCCTCTAGATCAACCACCCCAGGCTGCTCTTCCTCATCCTCCCCCTCGTCTTCTTGCTGTGGCTGCGGGCGTTTCCTTCCGCCCCGGGAAGTACCGCCTCCCCTTCCTCGGGAAGCAGCGCGTCGGGGGGCAGAACTGGCTGTTGTAGTCGCGCCTCGGGCGGTAGATGTGGATTTGTTGGCTGCGGCACCACCTCTACCGCGACCGCGGGATGCAGAGGCGGTACCTGATGCGCGCGGTGGCATCTTTTATTTGGGCTGTGGAAATGCCTTCTGATGCAATAGGGACTGTGAGCTGACGCAACTCGTTTTGAGTTAGTTCAGTGTGTGTGGTCGGAAAGGAAGTCAAATGAAGATATTGTCGATGCAGAGGTGTGATGTAGGTACTTTACTCGGCACAGTGTGGAAAACGCGGGATCGCGACGCGTGAATTAAACAAATTACGTAAGTCGTGTTGCAAAACACCAAAGCACCTGATTATCATGACTTCCACTCTGCTTTTGGGATGAATACTTTTGGGATGGATGCTTTTGGGATGGGAGCTGAAATATTTCGTACCGCAAGGAAATTGCCGATCAATTGGCCAGAACTATGGGATCTATGAGGCGCATGCAACAGAAGGAAACACCCACGCGAAGCAACGGCACCCCACGCAAGCAAGGAATAAACCGGGAACGGCTCAAGAGTATAAATTACAGCGGGTGACCGGCCCATCCGCGTCCCAGTAAACGCCAGACATGCCCAGTTTTTGTTCCCCGCATACCCAACGTCCAGAAGCATCTGCTGACTGCCACGATGGATCCCCGTCTCCCAGCGAAACGACCACGCCCCCCTACCCCTCGTCCCCTCGGTTTAGCCAGCTGCCGCAACCGTGATTATCCCCCGACGGCCTCCGTCATCGAAGATTTTGTACAGTGGGTGAGGCAGTTTACTTGAAAGCCTTGCCGAACATCAGGACCTGGAGCTGGTCGTAGATGGACAGCACACCAGCACCAGCAACACCACGGAGGATGTTGGCACCAGCGCCCTTGAAGAGAGACTTGACACCCTCCTTGGCAACGATCTGCTGGAAGGCATCGAACGAGCTCTTGTACTTGACGGCCTCACCAGAGGTCATCATCATGCGACGACGGACGGTGTCAAGGGGGTACGAGGCGATACCGGCACCAGTGGTGACGCACCAGCCGAGCATGAACGAGGCGAAGAAGTTGTTGGCGAGCGAGCCGACGAGGACGACAGGCTTGATGGAGTCGTACATGCCGAAGTACAGACCACGGTAGACGACGATACCGGCGACGGAGGGACCGAAGCCACGGTACAGACCGGCGATACCGTCGGTGGCCATGGTCTTGCGGTAGACGTCGATCAGGCCGTTGAACTGGCGGGCACCGCCACCCTTGGCCGACTTGGCGTCGTTGGCAAGACGGGTACGCGCGTAGTCGAGCGAGTACACGAAAAGGAGCGAAGTAGCACCAGCGGCCTTCAAAAGGTCAGTGACAATCCAGGGACAAACTGGGGGACAAAACTTACACCACCAGAGGCCAAGTTACCAGCCATCCACTTGGCATAGCCATCACGCTCCTTCTTGTAGCCGAACATGGCCTTGAACTTGTCACGGAAAGCGAAGTTCAGGGCCTGAGTCGGGAAGTAACGGATGACGTTGGCGGTGTTACCACGCCACAGGGCCATGAGACCCTCATCGGCGGTGGTACGGCGGAAGCAGTCGGCGATACCGTTGTAGCGGCGGTCGAGGCGGCCAGCCTTGATCATCTCATCCTAAGAGGATATTAGCAAAATTCTTGGCTTGAAAATACTACAAGACCATGTTTGCACGTGACACCAAGAGTTGCGATCGGCATGCTTGTCGCAAATTGCGGCTCAAGCGATCGGAAACTCACGGAGCCAGGCGGGTCCTGGAAAACAGAGCAGAACGTACCTGGTTCTGGACAAGGAGCTTGATACGCTCAATGGGCGCAGCGGCAGTCTTCGAGACGGCGGCGGAGACACCACCCACTGTGGGTACAGGTCAGCAATGTGTTCCGAGTTGGTGCCAACTGCGGCGCAGGGATCCTCGGCAGCGTCTGTCATCGATGTGCAGCTAGCTTATGCCGAGATGGTGTTCGTTCACGTACTCAGGAAGTCGACCACGAAGGACTGTGAAAGGAGGGGTTAGCGGAATGTTCATTTCAGGGGTTGCCCGCTCGAAAACCAGGGCTCCAAGACGATCGAGGTCTGTTTGTCCCGCATTCCACGCACACCCATCGTCGCAGTAACCACCCGACCAAGGCATTGGCAATAATTTGTGGTTGCGATTGAGATTGCGGGGTGCCCCGAGGCAAACATCCCGACGATTCGTAATGGAGCGAGCGATTTTCGATACTGAGATTCAACGACTTACCGGCATGCCCATGATCTTGATATCCTCCTTTTTAGACATCTTGACGGTTTGTTCAAAGACAACTTTGAAGAAAAAAGAAGGGAGTGGAGAGGGGAGTCCAAGCTCTGCTGCGAGAGTCTAAGAAGATGGACGATGCAGGATGTCGCGCGAAAATAAATTCTGCGAACCTTCGGGTTTGGGGGGGGAGAGGGAAAAAAATTCGCAACGGCTCGGAAGGACCAGCTTTTGAGGTGCGATTCTTGCCGGCCCCTGGTCCCGCTGGCGCACGGGCCAAATAACACCGCCACGGGTGCGCGGCAACGACTGGGCAGCATGGTCTTTTTCCAGCCTTGCCAGTGGCGCTAAGGATTTGCAATGCCGGCAAAGCCCGATGGTCCCAGTCTTTCTTGCAATCTTCAAGCCGGGCGGCCGAATGGGAGTGCCCTTTGGCGAGCCACAACGGGTCTGGATCTCAAAAATTTCCCTCACATGCGGCAAACTAAACCAACACCACCAAGACTGTCGGCTTGTGTGGTTGTATTACATTGGCTAGTTACCTCGTTCACCGTTGTTTTCTATTTTCAACCGCGATGTAGCCCATCTTTGCCCTCCCCTTTCCTTCTCAAAGACCGAGTCGGGGCCATGTTCCAAGACATGCTGGGGGGTTGGAAATGTTGCTTGAAAGGTTCCACGAGCCTAATAAAACCTCCGAGAAGTCTTTGCAACCAATGGAACCGTGCCAATTGGGCCCCCAGAGAAGTTTTTGATGCTGCCAGGGCCTGAAATAAATAAAAATATCCACTGGGCCGGGCCTTATCCGGGGGGGATGAAAGTGATGCCTTGAAACTCAGAGAGTGCGGATGAGGGACTATTGAGACCGAGATATCCATGACCCCCTCACGTCCCCATTACGTTACTTTGGCTCCTGGGAATGGGGCCAGAGGTCGAGAAAACATGCAGACCAGAGACAGATAGACAGAGGAAAACCCACTTTGTGTTGCTTTTAACGTCAAACCCAACTAAGGTATGAATACCCGAGGGCTATTCCGCGTACGTTAGCCCGTTTGAGCGATTCGCGCATGCATGTCTGCCCGAACGAGACAAATCTAGGAAAGACGAGGTGTTGCATGAGCTCAATCTTCTTGGCGAGGCGGAGACTCAAGGGAACATAATAGTCGAGCCAAACATAACAGTTCAGCCAGGGAGCCAGAACAGCCAAATGTTTGACGGGTATCAATTCGCTACGCTGATGCGCCCGCCCATTCCCTCAAGGGGACACACTGAGCCGATATCCACGGCCCTCACAGCGTCAGCTCGGCATGGTCGACTGATTGATCATACCCTAGCCCTGGTAGGGCGGAGCCGCGGCGTTGTTCGTATCTTGATGCAATTCCAGTCTCAGGATCTGGAGCACTTCCGATCCCTATGCTACACCGACCGAGCTGCAAAATGAATCCCAATCCCAGAGACGAAGCCGTGCCCGAATAACCGAAACCCCAAGCGAACCGCCGTTAACGAAGTCGCATTCCCGCTTGCCAGGTCCGTCGATATGATTTATGGGAGGTTTACTCGGCAGCGGTAACGGCACGAGCTGAGCATTCTCGTCAGTAATTGATCTTGGGCTAGCACCTGAACTGCGCGCAACGTACTGTAGATCTTCATCTTGCTGTGTCCCACGACCTGCTTGATCTGCCCCTTCTCCTCCAGGTCCTTGAGGCACCTCCGGGCGAGCGAGCCGTTGATCTTGAGCCTGTCGACGAGGGTGGCGATCGTCACGAGACGGTAGGACTGGACATCCTTGTAAAGCTTGTCCGAAGTGCTCTTGTCGAGGATGACGGCGTGTTGAGCCTTGTCCTTGACTGTTCGCGGACGAATTAGCGGGTGTCGTCAGGTCCAATGCATCGGAAATCCGCCGGCGCGAAAAATCGCTTACCCTTCCCCTTGGACCACTTCTTCTTCTGCTTCTTCGCACCAGCTGCTGCGGGAGCCATTTTGATGGATGTTCTGGTGGTTTGATGAAGGTTGGAGTCGGGAGTCGAACCAAAGAAGGCGGGGAGATTTTTCTGACAGAGGGCGCTGCTAAAGCTTAGGTTAACCGAGCCCTAATTAAATGGGGCGTTCTGAGTGGCTGCGGACCCGCCCAGGCCACTTCGGCGGGGCCACCAAAAAATTCACGACCACACGCTTCAAGCCTTCTGTGTCGTCGTCCTCTACGCCAAACTTCCAATCCATCACCACCTTCAGCTTTTCAGCAGCCGACCACCGCAAACATGTCTGAAGGCGAAGTCGAAGTGGCCTCCTCCAGCTACGAGGTCCTCCCCAAGGAGGTCCTGGCCGAGGTTGGCAGCGTCAAGCTGTTCAGTACGTCCAAGTCCCGCGCTCTGCAAATGCGACCGCAAATCGATGCACCGACGGCAAAAGCCATCTCCGAGACCCGAGGCTGACATTGTGTCAATTGCAGACCGTTGGAGCTACGAGGATGTTGAGATTCGGGATATCTCCCTGACGTAAGACAGCGACCTTCCAATTCCGCGACGAGATGGGCCGATATCGATCTGGGGCGGACTCTCGGGCGGGCTGCGTGACCGGAGGCTAACAACGTTTGCTTGTAGCGACTACATCCAGATCCGGTCTCCCGTCTACCTTCCTCACTCCGCCGGCCGCTATGCCGCTAAGCGGTTCCGCAAGGCCAACTGCCCCATCATTGAGCGCCTCACCAACTCTCTGATGATGCACGGCCGCAACAACGGCAAGAAGCTGATGGCCGTCCGCATCGTTGCGCACGCCTTCGAGATTGTGAGAAATGAGAACTTGGCATGCGAAGGAGGCACTCATTCTAACCGGACTCCAGATCCACCTCATGACCGACCAGAACCCCATCCAGATTGCCGTCGACGCCGTTGTCAACTGCGGTCCCCGCGAAGACAGCACCCGTATCGGCTCGGCTGGTACCGTCCGGAGACAGGCCGTCGATGTCTCGCCCCTGCGCCGTGTTAACCAGGCTATTGCCCTCCTTACAACTGGTGCCCGCGAGGCCTCTTTCCGCAACGTCAAGTCGATCGCCGAGTGCCTTGCTGAGGAGCTGATCAACGCTGCCAAGGGTAGCAGCAACTCGTACGCTATCAAGAAGAAGGACGAGTTGGAGCGTGTGGCCAAGAGCAACCGGTAAAGGGTTGTTTGGGCGGATGGCATATTGGACCGGGACGGGACGGATTTTACGGCTTTTTTTGCAGGGCTGCTTTTGCGCGTTACGGTCTGGTGGATGCATGGCATTCTTGTCACACAGGCACAAATAGGGCTCTCGCAAAAAAGGGAGCAAATGGTGATCTTCTGACAAGAAACGGCGTCTCTGGTGCGGTACTGTGCTATGCTCGTAACGTGGAGTTTTGGTTTCTATCCTCTTGTCCGTTTGGAATGTGAAAAAAAAGGAAAAGAAAAACAACATCTGTGGTATCGCGATCTAATCTCTATGAACGTGCCACCGAAATATGGCAATGCCCCGCGAAAGGACAAACGATCCAACGCGGATCTCCTTCCACCGGCCTCAAAGCGCCTTCGCCTCCGGCTCCACGTCCACCCTCAAAAACATACCCACATGCGGAATCCCCTCCTCAAACCACCGACCCATGCCCTCGTCGACGCGGAACCCACACTTCTCCCACACCTTGACGGCGTCCTCCTGCGCGTGGCAGCACAGCAGGCCGTTCCACCGCGGCGGCAGCGCCCCCGCCTGCCGCTCCATGCCCAGGTGCTCGAACCCGCGCGCCGCGGGGCTCGGGTCAAAGTACGTCCCGTGCGTCCGCATCCACTCCACCGCTGTCCGCACCAGCTGGCCCGCGATGCCCCGGCCCCGGAATTCTTTGATCACGGCCAGCCGGCCCAGTTTCACGTATGGCTCGATGCCGTCGTGGAAGGTCGTCGGGCGGTCGGGGGTGAATGTCGGTTGTTGGGTGGGGGCTGTTGTGGTGGTGGTGGGCTCGGTTGGCTTGACGTTGTTGTCTTGTGCGGACTCGGACTCGGACCGGACCAGCTCGCCGTCGACGTAGACGCCGCCGTTGAGCGGGTGCGGCGGGTGGGGGAAGGGCACGAGGCGCACGGTGCCGATCGGCACGGACTGGGTCTCGCTCTGGCGCGGGCAGAGCACCTCGCCCGTGTCCGGGTCGGTCACGGCGGGGACGACCGTCTTGTTGACGGAGGCGTAGATGACCCAGTGCGCGCACCGCTGGTCGTCGGCGTCGAATTCGTTGGCCTGCGGGATCTGCTGCTCCTGCACGAAGACCTGCGTGCGCACCGTCATGGCGTCGAGAAAGGTGCGTGGGATGGAGGCCGCGTTCGGCTGCTCGTCGGGGGGCAGCGCGCGCTCCCAGTCGAGCGCCGTTGGCTCGAGGAGTGAGATGAACGGCGTTCCCATGTTGTTTTGCTTGGCTTGGCTTGCGCCTGTGTCGGTTTCGTGTATTAGAAAAACGGGATCGGAAATCGGTGGACGAGCAGCCTACGTGTTGTACGCACTGCTTAGGATAATTTGTGTTTGTTGTTTGTGGCTGTCGTTGGGTGAGGGTTGGAAATGTTATTTGCACAGAAGGGAGAATCGTGCCACAGCGTATCCACTAAAGGCGAGCACATTCCCGGCTTGTTAAATTAAATGTTCCACGGGCGAGCAGAACACAACACCGCAACCAGAACAGCCCACAAACATGTCGCCGCCAGTCGTCAGTCCGTGTACCCATACCGGCTGAGGCCGGCCGGTCCGGCCATAACGTTGTGTCGATCGCGGGGTGTTCCGTGGCGAAGTGGACAGATCCGCGACGAGGGACTGCGGGGTATGAACTCACATTCGGTCCCGTGGCAGGGCCTCAGCGGGGTCAGGTACCCGGTTTCCTGGTTCTACCCATTGAGGGATGACCCCAAGGCACCTCTACATACCAATACCGAAATCGAAATTGCTCCTTTTAATCACATTGCAGTGCCTTTTATTTTACGGCTGAAAATGCCTACCGTCGATAATGACATCGCAGGCAAGCTTGCCCTGATCACGGGAGCTTCTGGAGGGTAAATCCAACCAGGATGGATACCCCGCTAAAGTGCCATACCATTAACACCACATAGCATCGGAGCCGCCTGTGCCAAAGCGCTCTATCTTCAAAACGTCAACCTCATCCTAACCTACGCCAGCAGCCAGGACAAGATTATTACACTCCAAGAAGAACTCCGGGCGCTTGCCGTCGTCCCAAACGCGCCCAACCCATCCATCTCCACACACAGAGTTGATGTGGGATCAGCCGAAGAGATCCAGCGGCTCTTCGACGACATCCAACATATATACGGCAAAGGCCCGGACATTCTAATCTCCAACGCCGGCTATGGCAAGCGCATCCGAGACATCGCTGACATCTCCATCGACGAGTTCGACCACACCCTCAACGTCAACCTGCGGCCGTCATTCATCCTCTCCAAGCTGAGCATCCCGCACATGGCCGCCCAGGGGTGGGGCCGCATCATCTTTGTATCGTCGCTGGCGGCGCACGGGGGCGGCATCAACGGGTGCCACTATGCGGCCAGCAAGGCGGGGCTGCATGGCCTGATGAAAAGTCTCGCGACGAAGCATGCGAAGGACGGCATCACGGTTAACGATGTGGCTCCCGCCATGATTGGGGAGACGGGCCTCATCCCGGACGAGAAGGTCCTCGAGGGGACGGCGGGGGATGTGCGGAATATTCCTGTGGGGAGGTTGGGGACCCCGAAGGAGGTGGCTAATGTTGTGATGATGTTCTGCCAGACGGGGTATTTGACTGGGCAAAGCGTGTTGTTGAGCGGGGGGCTCAAGTGAATTTTGATTCGGAGTACTTCATGTCGTGATGCCCCAATGCAACAATGTTTGTTTTGTAGCTTTGATGTCGAGGAACTCGTGTAGACGAGGGGAGCACCCCATGAACAAATTAAAAGAGCCAAATTCCAAGCGCGGACGTCGACTAAACCTTTGACTACAGCAACGGAATAAAAGCGGTTTAGAAGCTAAAAAGCAACGATACTCCATGCGCTTTTTTTTTTTTTTTTTGATCACTCTTATTTAATCTTCTTGCTCAGTTTTCCTTTTGTTTTATTCTTTCCTTCGAGTTTGGCTTGCGGCTCACGCACGCTGTGGAACCATGCTGAAGGTGGAGCATGCACGTCATATTACCGCTTTGGGCTTGAGAATAGTGGCGTCGACCAATGAGGCAATACGTACGTCCTTCTCCCTTCTCATGTGAGATTCATTTGAAGAGAGGTCCACCCGCAAACCCGAAAACAACCTGTGTAGGCCCTGTCTTGCCACTGCTGGATATTCTTCTTTTGCGAGTTCGACTGATTGGACTGATTGGAAGGCCCCTAGCGCGGAGAAGTCGCCAATAAATACATCGATGGCTCATTCCCCGTCGCACCTCGTTCCTCTTTCCCACCTTTTTCACCCCACACTACAATCAGTCAACCTCGACGCCACTCTTTTCCATCAAACAGCCGACGAAAATTCCATGGGATACATTTCTACCAACTTAACAATTACGAAACATCAATGTTCAACAAACGTGCCCGGCAATCCGACACCACAATGCATTCATTGAAACCACCAAATCCGTTTTATTCGAGACCTGCCGATCTATCCCCCCGCCCCCAACGAATAATCACTCTGCAAAAACAAACACGATAGCTCGATGACTTCAGCCATCCTCCGATTGCCCCTTCACTACTGTGCCTCAGCACCATGGGAACTGGGGCGCCGAAATGATACATAATACCGGGTGATTGTGGCGATGTATTCCCCAGTGGCGATGCTCGCACCTTTCTCCACCTGCAACTTAGGCCACTCAACGGGCCCTCCATCATGAGGATATCAGCTTCCGAGATTGCTTTCACTGCGGCGGACGCCCAGACGTCCACCATCACGGAGCGCAGTCGCTCCTGATAGTGCGATAGTGCTTGTTTGGCGCAGCCCGCTGCCTGCCCCCCCCTCCCATTGTCTTTCCTTCTGCAGCCGGTCATGGGATGCAAGCCAATCTGTGGATTTGGAAGTTTCTGAGGCTGTTTTCGAGAACCTGTCAGCTGAAAGGTTCCCTCAACGGCAGTATCAACTCATCATAGTACGCGGGTTTTGACATTGGGGATCCTCACCTTACTCAACGCCCATGATGAAAGACAACCGAGTCTTCGCAGCCCGATGAAGTCGGCATGTCCTGAGGCTGTTTGTTCGAATCTGTTAAAAGCTGACGCCGCCGATGATGAAAGGCAATCGAGTCTTCGCCTGATGGTGTCGATATGCCCTGAGGCTGTTTGTTCGAATCTGTCAAAAGATAAGAGGCGTTAGCTAAAAGCTGACGCCACGGGTTGTGTTGCAAGGTCCCCTCAACTGTAGTATCACTCATCATAGTATATACTCAGATGTACTGTCGCGTTTTCCTCGGGGATCCTCACCTTTTCAACGCCAATGATGAAAGGCAACCGAGTCTTCGCCTGATGGTGTCGACATGCCCTGAGGCTGTTTGTTCGAATCTGTCAAAAGCTAAGAGGCGTCAGCTAAAAGCTGACGCCACGCGGTGGTGTTGCAAGGTCCCCTCAACCGTAGTATCGATACATCATAGTATGTCTCAGTTCGCTTGGGGTTTTCATCGAGGATCCTCACTTCTCAACGCCAATGATGAAAGGCAACCGAGTTTTCGCCAGATGGTGTTGACATGCCCTGAGGCAACATGTGGGTTCTGGGGGCATATGAAGCGATGGCCTTGTACCGAGGTTAGCAAAATCGCTGGGGGTATCTGGGGGACAGAAAGAAGGTGTTAGCCGAAGCTGACATTGTGGGCTTTATGCCTCCCACCATACGTCGGTACTCAAGCTGCTTCATCGCCGAAGCCCTGAGGCTTTTGGACACGAGGCCCCCCAACCATCCAGGACCCCGCCCATGGTCGACGATGAATACGGCCAGCCGACGCGGGCAACCTCAAAACAATGTCGAGGCCATGGGTTCATCAGGGTCGATGGCGGCTGAGGCCACAATGTATATGGATGAACTGATGATTTGTTGCGGCAGAGGCAAGGCGGGACTCAACAGCTGTTTCGCACAGGCCGGTTCCTGGTTGAGCGGGGCCAGGAGCCCGGGTTTGTGCTAGGAACCACTCGTTTTCCTTTGGAGCCTTGGTGTCATTCAAGAGTTGCGGGCAGAGTAAGGGAGCCTGGGGGTATGTGAGGCTTACTAACATGTTGGAGTTTCTGGGGCTGGGTGGGAGGACGAGGTCTCGAGGGCGGGTGTGGAACTTGGTTGGTGGTGCATCATGGACGACTTGGGGATTTGGTGAGTCCATGAGACACGGTGAGTGAGTCCGGGACGTCGTTCGGTTTAGGAGCGTTCGGCGAAGCAGGATGTCCTGATAATGGGCAACCCAAGAGCCATGATCAGGGGATGATGGAGGAAGAAAGGTCATGGAGGTCAAGCGGACAAAAAGAGGCGGTTGATGGTATGGACGATGTGTGGAAAGGAAGTAAAGGAGTTGGAGGTTGATGGGAGCCAAATGTTGCGTTTTAAGTCCCACCCAAACGCCCCTGGGCTTGCCTCTGGAAGAATAATGTGGTTCTAGACAAGGAATGAACGAGGAACATTAGTTTGGAAAGAGGATTTCAAAGTCTAGCAGGGACGGCTTTGCGTGGGAGAGTGGTTGCCTCGAGTTTACATAGGTACGCTGCGAAGGCGGGCAGGCGTGAGCCTCTCTGGAGGTTTCGGGGTGAAGGAGACGCTTAGCCCGCTTGAAATCCAATGATTGGAACAGTCAGGAATTGCTCTTGCTTCGCGTATATATGCCTCGATGAGTGAGCGAGATGCAAGCGTGACCGAGGCCCCAGATATGTCCGGTCAAGGAAGGAGGAAGGCCGCAAGCTTTCCCCCTCTATGACCAAAGAATTGAGCAAGTGCGGTTCTTGTCAGTTCCCACGGCAAGCGAATACGGGATAGCCCGTCCTAGCTTTCAAAAGTTGATTCTAATGCACCAGGGGGTAGGTATTATCATGGCATCCGTCGTAAGTTGTCTGCACGGGTCTTTCCACCTCCCGGGACGGAGATATTCAGGGGGTAAGAGCCAGGTGCGTCGATAGGATGGGTAAGTGCAACAATAGACAGAAAAGGCTCGCTTCTCGAGTGAGGAGGTAGCCAGAAATGGAATGCGTGGGACATTGCCTAACTTCCTCCTCTTACGGCCTTCGCAAGGTCCATGGTAGGGGGCGGCGGCGACCGGCGGCGACGGAAACCCTTTGCCAAGTGGGGTTGAGACACCAGACAGTATCTAGGTTGTCGAACGTTTTGAACTCGGCCTGGCTGTTGCTACGAGATGAAAGAGCTGGGGCAATAGTGAGCACATACCTATTGTGGCAGAGTAGTACGACCTGAACCGCCGTTTTCTTGGAGATAGGCAATTTGTTACCACACATGTGGGATCTCTGACTATATTGGGAATTCAGACCTAGGCCAACCAACAGTCGCTAGAGTGTTTTACATATCAAAGCCCCCTTCCATCGACTTTTCCTATCTAGGTGTGTAATTGCTAAAGCTGATGTGACTATGGGGTTTTCCGTTTTATCCGAGCAAGCTCTATCCGAAAGGTCGTATTGTTAGGCACCCCCAAGGCACGGTGTGATGTTAGTTCTCGTGCCACTGGGTACCTTTTATAAAGCCGGCCGTCAGCGGGGCCGAGATCGAAACGACCTTTCCGTCCGTTAGTGTCAATATAGGGCATCAAGTGAGCATAAGGACAAATGCCTGCTACAAAATCATCGGGATAATTCAGGAGATGGAATTATGACGTGGTTTCTTTCTCTTTCCCCTCAGCTGCTTCACGCCACCGTCACTTCTCTTTTCTTATTTGCCCTTGTTTCTATCTTTGCACAGTTGCTATTCAGTCAAGTGATGAAGAGCATAACCCGGCCATAATCAACACTCATTGTCCTGTGCCGTGATCGAAATGCCTCTAAGTTCGCAAGTGCTTCTTTCCAAGCGACTTGATATTCTCTATCAGTCCGTTCCACTCCTCTTCATCTTCTTGGTGCCTCTGTGCCTCTGTGCCTCTGTGCCTCTGCCAATTCTCGCCCATGTGCGATGTGCAGATCGGCAAGCTTCTTCACATAGACGTTTACCTGCTCGCTCATTGTTGCCGTGTGCTCGTTTATCAGGCGGCTCTGTACCGTGGCTGAGTGCCTTTCCGATACTAGTTCACCCGTGTGTCGACAAGATGTTGAAGACGTATGTTTTCCGCCTCAGGTAGATAAGTCTCGAAATACTCACCCGTGGTTTAAAAAGACAGGGCTCCAAAAGCCTCACTGGCGTCCGCTAATATTCGTATGAACTCAATAGGAAAGTGTTGGTAGGTGTGGGTATTGTTGCAATTAGTACGTCACCCAGCTTCGGTGGTGGGAATACAATTTGGAAGGATACATTATTACCTAGGTAGGTAGTGTAAGCCAGCAGGCAGCTTATTGGAACCGGTGGGGGGCAGTCGTCACAGAAGCTGGGGTCGGTTGATGGGAATGTTGATGGGCAAGATCTTAGGGATGTCAAGGGCAGGGCTGGGCAGGGCTGGGCAGGGCTAAGATGGCTCTCGGCGGCGGACTGGTGTATTTGCGCTGGGGGGCTCAACTATGGCAATGGGCAGGGAATGAAGTACAGGGACCGCAGGTAGCAGGAAGGAGTGGCATATAACCTGCGGGGTTGTGTTTACTTCTCAACAGATCCCACTAAGCTCTCGTGGTTCAGTGGTTTGGCTGTGAGTTAATTGCCCCTGCGAACAATAAGATCCCGTTTGTGGTGATTAACTATAGCAGCTCTTTTTGTTCGATTCCAGTTGATGGCATTTTCTTTGCATTTTTTTGTTTGGTCTGATCTCAAGCTTTGACCTTATGACTGGAGATACATGGCAACGTTTTGTGATGTCTTGAGATAGTATTATTAGCACCCACGCTATTGACACAACAGCTGGTGACTGTGGCGGCCTCAATCCTCATACCCGTCGGCGTCATTCACCCAGCATCCTTCCCATCGACCTTTCTCTCCTTCCTCGGCCAGTCCGGACAGATATCGATACGATCTCTCGGAAACCACAGCTCCAGCGCCAGAAAGATCAAATAATCCACAATTACACACAAGCAAAACAGCTTCCCCGCCCAGGTGCCACACCCATAGTATCTCTTTAGCCGGTCGATGAGCGCAAAGCTCTGCACGCCAGACCGGCCCCTCGTGGCGCTCCAGCTACCGGCGCCATTAGCGGCATCGTACCCGTAGAACTCGGCCTCGCTGATGGCGCCCGAGATGCCGTTGTACACGCGCTCGGCGCGCATGGCGACGTTGGTCCACGAGTACATGCTCTTGACCTGCTCGTGGAAGAGCTCGGTGCGGACCTTGTTGGCGCGCAGGGCGGCGATGGCCTTGCCCGTGGCCGTCACGAGATCGTCCTCCTCTGGCTTGGCGAAGACGGTCATGTGCGAGGGCAGCACCTCGGGGATGCCGCCGACCTGGGTGCACACGACGTACAGCCCGCAGCTGGCGGCCTCTACGATGACGGTGCCAAAGGCCTCTGTTAACGATGGGTGTAGGTAGATGTGGCCCCGTACCATGACATCGCGGACCTCTTCGTGGCGGATGGGGCCGAGCATCTCAACGCGATCTTGTAGCACGTTTTGTTCGATCATTTGTTCAAGGTCGATAGCTTTGGGCCCGTCGCCGGCGATGATAAAGCGTGTGTGCGGGTGGTTGTGGAGGATCCGCGGGATGGCGGCGGTGAGGAGATCGGTGCCCTTGTTATAGAAGAGCCGTGAGATAACTACGATGGTGATCATGTCATGCGGGCCGAGGGGACGCGAGGGAGGTGGATGGTGAGGGGCGAAAGAGCGCGGCGAGGGCTCGGTGTAGTCCAAGGGCCTGAAGTTTTCTGCTACCACGGCGTTCGGGATCACAGAGACCATGAGCGGGTCAAGAGAGGCGCGGAGGACGGTATTTTCTTTGCTAAAGGGGGTTGTTAGTGAGGTCGGGGCAGGGTGGTTGGTTGGAGGTGAAAGGGAACACTCACCACGTGTGGCTCACACAAATGACATGGTCCACATCGCTGAGACTAAACTTCAGAAGTTTGTTGGCGAAAATGCTCGCGGCATCGGCGAATCCAAAGAGCGAATGGTCTGTATAAACCGTCCTGAGGCCCATGGTCCTGGCGTGGAGGATGGCCTCGTGGCATAAGCTGCTCAGGGAGGCATGGCCGTGCACAATATCGATACGTTCTCGGAGGATGATGTTGCGGAATATGGGGAAGAATGAGAATACTGTCGGGAAACTGGCGGAGCGGTAGAGCACAAAAAATGGTACATGATAGACTTTGAGGCCGTTTGTAAGATAGCGTACACCGGTACGGCCTTTATAAGCGTGGGTAATGATGATGACTTTATGGCCCCGGTCACGCAGTTTTGATGACAACTGGTAGATGTGGCTCTCGACACCGCCGGGTTGTGGAAAAAAGAAGTCGCTAACCATGGCGATATTGTATGTGGGCGCCATGGTCGCGGTCTGGCCTAAGGGTCATTTTCCCCCGAAGACGCAGCCGGTTGTTGATGAGGGTTGATGATGAGTCCCAGGGTGTTGGGGGAAAACCCGAATCGCGAGGTGAGATGTGAGATGAAGCGACTTTGGATTGATGAATCGAGTTGTCCCTGACAGGGGGATGGGCGAGACCGACAGGGGTTTGCCAGCTTTCACTACACCGCCTGCCTGCTCTGGCTTAGGTCTGCCGCACCCCACGTCGAAATGCCCCACTCGCGTAGTTTGCCAAGCATGGATGCAGGAAGCTTGATTGCCAGAACTTTTTTTGCCAAAGAGAGAGAGAACTTCTGGGCCTGGAGCTAACACAAGCATTGAGGAGGAGTATTTTCAACTTCCCTCTCGATTTTCAGAATGTACAGCCGGTACATACCTCCTAAAAAGGAGAAGCCATTTGTTATTCGACCACAAACAACATCGGCTGCATCCGACCGACCATACGCCAACCTCGGCCAGACATCTGCAGAACCGCTACAGCCCCTCGCGCAAGCACAGCGCATTGTTTTTGACGATGATACCCTCCCGCCAATTGACCACAGCAAGAGTAGCCGGAAATTAGACGAAGAGCCCACGGGCACGGTCGAGGAAAAGAAACCGAAGAAGTCAAAGTCTAAAAAGAGCAAGGATAATACCCAAGATGGCGCCGAGGGCGAGGAGAAGGAGTCCAAGTCGCGCAAGCGCAAGAGGGATGCAGCAGACAAGGCGGTAGTTTCTAAAGGGGAGGTCTCGAACGAGAAGGATGTGACGCCAGAATCGAACTCCGAGGCCGTCGGCGCTGGCGAGACCGAGGGGGAGCCTACAAGTGTCATGGAGGAGCGGAAACCGAAACGGGAAAAGAAAAAGAAGAGGAAGCAAGAAGACGATGTTGATATGATCGACGGCGACGAGGACCGCATTCGTAGGAGGCATAAGTCGGTTTTTGACAAGGTCCAAAAGGCGTTGCAGACCAAGGATGACGTACAGGATGCCAACGAGGAGGAAGAGGCCGAACCGGAGGTGGAACATGGCCTCGAACCGCTCCCTCAGCCGGAGCCGATCATCTTTGACGAGTCCAAGTTGACATACGAGACGCTGCCGCCATGGCTCGCCTCTCCAGTACGCGTAGGCCCTGACAAGACGCGGCCGTTTACAGAGCTGGGGATCTCCCCCGAATCATCCAAGATTCTCGAATCCAAGGGGCTCAAGGACGCTTTTGCTGTCCAGACCGCAGTACTCCCTCTCTTGCTACCCTCCCCCGATAGGCAGGGTGACGTAGTCGTTGCGGCCCCAACGGGATCCGGAAAGACGCTATCGTATGTGCTGCCTATGGTCCACGATATCAGCAAAGGCCGTGTTACCAGATTACGAGCACTCATTGTCCTGCCGACGAGAGATCTCGTCCAACAGGTGCAACTTGCCTTCGAAGCATGCACAGCCGCTTTTGCCATCAGCGGGGGCAAGAGGGTTAAGATTGGTACGGCAATGGGCAACCGGGTATTCAAGGAGGAACAGTCGGTCATCATGAGCCAGGAGCAAAGATACGACCCCCAGGGATACGAGCAATATTTGCAAAAGCAGAACCGGCCCGTTAATTTGGAGGACTCGGAAGATGAAGACGGAGATGAAGACGATAACTTGGAACTCGAACGCTCCCAACCGCTCCCTTCCCATGTCATTGCCCACGAATCCAAAGTCGACATTCTCATCTGCACCCCCGGTCGGCTGGTAGAGCATATCACCAAGACGCCCGGGTTCTCGCTCGACTACGTCCGCTGGCTAATCGTCGACGAGGCCGACAAACTGCTGGCGCAGGACTTTCAGCAGTGGCTGGATACGGTCACTGAAAAGTTGGGCATCGGGAAACCTGGTGCCCGCGACTTTCCCGGCTCCAACAAGAGTGGGGTCCGGAAAGTCATACTCAGTGCGACAATGACTCGGGACCTCAGTCTTTTGAACGGGCTGAAGCTATCCAGGCCGAAACTTATTGTCGTCGAAGGAACCAAGGCTGGAGAGCAGAACCTACCGTCCCTTCTCAAGGAATACGCTATTAAGATTCGCGAACCGAGTCTTAAGCCGCTATACCTACTTGACTTGCTGCAGAGCAAGCATATGACCGCCGTCAACCGGGATATTTCCGACGAAGTCGCGGTGGCATCCGAAACCAGCGATTCGGACTCCTCTGCATCAGAATCCGAGTCGGAGGCCGAATCCGTCTCATCTTCCTCCTCAGATGACGACAGCGACGACAGCAACGACAGCGACGAGAGCGACGAACCCAAACCCAAAACAAAACAAGCCACTCCCACCCCCACCCCCACCAAAAAGCCCACCCTCCCCACCACCGTCCTAATCTTCACCAAATCCAACGAAGCCGCCCTCCGCCTCTCCCGCCTGCTCGGCCTCCTCAGCCCGGACCTCGCCCCACTCCTCGGCACCCTGACCTCCTCCACCAAAACCTCCCGCCGCGCCCGCACGCTGCGCGCCTTCGCCCAGGGCAAGCTGCGCATCCTGGTCGCGTCGGACCTCGTCTCCCGCGGCATCGACCTGCTCCACCTCGAACACGTCATCAACTACGACCTGCCCATCAGCGAGACGTCGTACGTGCACCGCGTGGGGCGCACGGCGCGCGCGGGGAGGAAGGGCTGTGCGTGGACGCTGGTGGAGCACGCGGAGGCGAGGCGGTTCTGGAGGGATTTTGCGGGTGAGGGGAAGGGGGCCGTGACGAGTATTGGGAGGGGGGGGGCTGTGGAGAGGGTGAGGGTTGGGGAGGATGAGTTTGGGGAGGAGAGGGTGAAGGCGTATGAGGGGGCGTTGGAGCGGTTGAGGGAGGAGGCGGCGGGCGGGGAGGGGAGGAGGTAGTATGTGGTGGGTTGTGGGTGATGGTGGAGATAGAGTCGAGTTATGGCACTTAGAGGCTAGAAGAATACCAGCTTGTGGATTCACCATCGTCGCTCTCTCTTTTACCGCGGTTTATGACTGATTAACCTTTCCATCCCAAGTCCTCACCGCCAGCTGGTCGCACGGCCCCCCAACACAGTGTCATTGTGTTGGGCCTGGGTCACCTGCACGTGCCGTGCGTACTACATGTAATAGGTCTGCGGCGTGCATTTCCAACGGGAATCATCGCAGCAACGGTTGGCCAAATGGTAACAACCGGTGGTGGTTCTCGCCGGGCAGCGCCCACCCTCCTTCCACCACGGAGGTTGAGGGTTCGAGTCGCAGCTGTACCGGGTTTCTGAGTGGCGATGGCCATCAGAACGGAGTAAACTCTATACGGGTTTCGTAACGTTCTACCTCTCTTCGGGGGGCTAGGCCGTGAGCTTTTGGTTTTTTATTGACCACGCTTGTTGTTGTTGCTTTTTTTCTTGACACTTCTTTTTGGTGTTGTTTATTTGCTGCATTTCCACCTGGATTTTGACACCGCTCAAATTGAAGAAGCCAGGTATTTAGATAATGAGGTGATAAGC
The DNA here is from genome assembly GCF_020726465.1 of Chaetomium tenue. NCBI lineage: Eukaryota > Fungi > Ascomycota > Sordariomycetes > Sordariales > Chaetomiaceae > Chaetomium > Chaetomium tenue. Next base: position 481,562 of record NW_027117334.1, on the reverse strand, counting down.
AAGTAGTTTGTAAAGTAAATAAACATTAATTCACAGCGCACCTATTATTTGCGCACCTCATCAATAATTACGTAGGCAATTGCAAACAACTAGATGGCATCCACCACATGGAAATTGATACCTTCTCCCTCTATGCTTTGCTACAATCTGCTTATGATCTGGGTTAACACACCGTTCTCCGGTGGTTCGGCCCCACATTCTAATGCCTTTTCGGCGCCGTAGACGGAGCTTACCCGAGCATCTCCGGATAATGCCCCGAAGTGGTCAGTCTAGAGGATTGATCATAAATTGGAAAGTGGGATTTCACCCCACAATAACCGGCAACTATGTGACCAAACTCCTCAATGAAACCAACCTGTTCTACATGATTCGATGCAGTGTCGCCATCGTGGTTTGAAGAAGTGTCGTTATGCTAATGCCAAGCAGAGTCTCTTGGCAATTAGCTAATTGGCCCCTTCGAAGCCAATCCTGTCTCGGAGCGGCAACAGCCTTTGCCGACACCCCAGGCTTTTTGGTGCCTTGATTGGCTAGATCTCGCCCAAAGCTTGGCCGTTCCATCAACCGGGCAGGGGTCCGATCATCTCACCAGTTGTCCTTTTGCAGAGAACAGCTTGCAGCTCGTGCTAGAAAAAGAGTTCGAGACCACGTTGTGCCCGCGGCGCAATCACCACCCCTCAACGACTAGGTCAGCAATTGAGGCCAGATTCTGCTAGATGGCTGGTCATTCATCCCTTGCCGTCATCCGAATTTTAGATTTCCCCTTTTCCCTAGTTTTTGGGTAATTGGAGCTGTTGCTAGTTGGGGAAATAAGTTATTGCCACGGTACTTGTTTGTACGCCACACCGCCCGCATCGCACCCTCGAGCGAGGGCCTTTGCCCAACAGGAATAGCACCCTCGACAAACGGTCAACCAAAACCCGCGACTGCGCGCCTACCACCACCACCCCTCGCCCACGATGGCGCATCTAACAAAACCAACTTTCTTCCGCTCCCCGCTCGCCACTCTCCTCGCCCTCCTCCTCTTCCTCACCCCGCAAGTCCTCGCCGTATCCGCCGTCGTCGGCATCGACCTCGGCACCGAATACATCAAAGCCGCGCTCGTCAAGCCGGGCATCCCACTCGAGATCGTTCTCACCAAAGACTCCCGCCGCAAGGAAATCTCCGCCGTGACCTTCAAGCCCTCCGCCCACGGACCCCAAAAGGGCTCCTTCCCCGAACGCGCCTACGGCTCCGACGCCCTCGCTCTCGCGCCCCGCTTCCCCGGCGATGTCTACCCCAACCTCAAGGCCCTCCTGGGCCTGCCCGCCGAGAGCGCCGAGGTGAAGGAGTACGCCGCCCGGCACCCCGCCCTGCAGGTCGTCCGTCACAAGGTCAAGGGCACGGCGGCGTTTCAGAGTGCCGGTGCGTTCACCGCCGAGGAGGAGGCGTGGTTGGTGGAGGAGCTGTTGGCCATGGAGCTGCAGAGCATCCGTGGGAATGCGGAGGAGCTGGCGGGTCCGGGCAGCCCCGTGCGCTCGGCGGTGCTGACCGTGCCGACGTATTACACGGCTGAGGAGAAGCGCGCGGTGGAGTTGGCGGCGGAGTTGGCTGGGCTGAAGGTGCTGTCGCTGATTAGTGATGGTATGGCTGTGGGCCTGCACTACGCGACCAGCCGGCAGTTCCCGAACGTCAATGAGGGTGGGAAGCCGGAGCACCATATGGTCTTTGATATGGGTGCGGGGTCGACCAAGGCGACCGTGTTGAAGTTCCAGAGCCGGAATGTTAAGGATGTGGGCAAGTTCAACAAGACGGTGCAGGAAGTGCAGGTTCTCGGAAGCGGCTGGGACAGGACCCTCGGTGGTGACGCCCTGAACTACCTGATCGTGGACGACATGATTGCGCAGTTTGCGGCTTCGCCCAAGGCTACGAAGGCCAGTATCGAGATCGACGCTGTCAGGGCCCACGGTCGCACCATTGCCAAGCTCACCAAGGAGGCCGAGCGCATCAGGCATATCCTCAGCGCCAACCAGAACACCCAGGCCGGTTTCGAGGGTCTCTACGACGACGTGGACTTCCGGTACAAGATCACCCGCGCTGAGTTTGAGGAGATGGCCGCCGTACACGCCGAGCGCGTCGCCGTGGCCGTCCAGAACGCCCTTACCGCGGCTGGCATCGAGCTGAAGGAGCTTGACTCCGTCATCCTCCACGGCGGCGCCTCGCGCACCCCGTTCGTTCAGAAGGAGCTCGAGAAGGTGTTTGGTGCCGATAAGCTCCGCACCAACGTCAACTCGGACGAGGCTGCCGTGTTCGGTGCCGGCTTCCGCGGGGCTGAGCTCAGCCCCAGCTTCCGCGTCAAGGAGATCCGCCTTTCTGAGGGCGCTACCTACCCTGCCGGCATCAAGTGGAAGACGGACGAGGGCAAGGAGAAGCAGCAGCGCCTGTGGACCGCCACGTCGCATATCGGCGGGCCCGCCAAGGAGGTAACCTTCTCCAACCAGGAGGACTTCTCCGTCGCCTTCTACCAGACGGTTCCCGCGCCCGCGTCAGATGCTGGCTCGGTCGACGCTGAGACCAAGCTGCTTACCACCAAGAACCTGACCGCGTCGGTTGCTGAGCTTGTTGAGAAGCACAAGTGCGAAAAGGCCGATATCAAGCTGAAGATGGCCACCCGTCTGGCTAGCGAGAACGGCGAGGTCGACGTTACCAAGGTTACCGTCGAGTGTGAGACCGACGCCAAGGAGACTTTCGTCGATGGCGTGAAGAACCTGTTTGGTTTTGGCAAGAAGGAACAGCAGCCGCTCAAGGACGGCGAGTCCTCTGAGGAGGCCGAGGCCGAGACCTCGTCTACCGCTGAGAGCTCGACTACTTCTACCTCTACAGGCACCGCCTCGGAGGCTTCTGCCTCCGAGTCTGCCGATGCCAAGCCTGTCGTCGCGAAGAAGGAGCTTGTCGTCATCCCCGTCCAATTTACTCTGGAGAAGGCCGGTGTTCCCCAGCTGTCCAAGGCTGACACCACCGCCCTTAAGGACCGCCTTAAGGCCTTTGAGGCGTCCGACCGCGCACGGAGACAGCGCGAGGAAGCGCTGAACCAGCTTGAGGCCTACACTTACTCTGTGCGCGATATCCTTGAGAAGGAGGACTTCATCATCCACTCGACCGCCGAGGAACGGGCCACCCTAGAGACCAAGAACAACGACGCCAGCGACTGGCTCTACGGCGACGGCGCCGACGCCACCAAGGAGGAGCTCAAGGCCAAGCTCAAGGGGCTGCAGGCCATCGTGGTCCCGGTCCAGAAGCGCATCGACGAGGCCGCCAAGCGCCCCGAGGTCCTCAAGGGCCTCCAGGACGCGCTCAAGGCCACTAAGGAGTTCATCGTCGACATCAAGAGCAAGGTTGCCGAGCACGAAGCCTACCTGGCCTCCAAGTCTGCTTCCGCCGACAGCGCCACCGACTCCACCACCACGGCCGCTCCCTCCGCCCCCTCGGGCGACTTTGACGGCCTCGAAGACGAAGAAACCACGGCCACCACCACGGCGACCGCCATGGAGGACGTCCTCAAGGAGCGCGGGCCGGTGCCCCCGCTGTACACGCTCGAGGACCTCAAGGCCAGCGAGGACCTGTACACGTCCATCTCGGCCTGGCTCGAGGAGAAGGTGCCGGCGCAGGAGAAGCTGGGCGCCACCGACGACCCGGTGCTGCTGGTCAAGGACCTGACGGACCGGCGCGACAAGCTGGACAAGGCGGGGATGGAGCTGGCCATGAAGGGCGTGCGCAACTTTGAGAAGCGCAAGACGGGTGACGAGAAGAAGGATAAGAAGGGCAAGAAGGAGAAGAAGAAAGCCAAGGCCACCGCCGCCAAGCCCGCCAAGCCCGCCCAGACGCTCAAGGTCGGCGAGGATGGCCAGATGCCCTCGCAGGAGGAGCTCGAGGAGATGCTGAAGGAGTTTATGAAGGAGAATGGGGATGCTGAGGGGCAGCAGGAGACGGGGCAGGAGGCGGAGAAGCAGCCTGAGAAGAAGGAGGAGGGGCATGATGAGCTGTAGGGAATAGTTCATACAGAGACTACCTAGATTTGGGGAGTGCATTGGCATGGAGTTTTGGGGCGGGACTGTAGACACATTGATCTTTGTAAAGATATGCCTGTCAAGACGTTTTTGTGTGGTGTCATTGTGGTGGTTGAGTGCCGGGGTATTTCATCGTTGCCCATGTGTGTCTGAAACCCGCCGTGTTTGGGCTGACAAGGCTCACTCACCATTGCACAGCCGAGGTGCTCGACTGCGGCCTTGTCGGTACCTAAGGTCCCGAAGCCCAACTCCATCTCTTTCTTAAACAACGGACTTGCTTGTCAGCTCTATTCGCTATTACCTCTCATGCCCAGTTCGTCGCCAATTCGCCATGTCATCCAACCCAGCACCTAAGCCCGCCCCTGAGCTGTGCGAACGGTGCAGCGTCCTGTTTTCCGTCCAGGGACTCACCGAGGTTTACACCACTTCTCAAGGCCGGTTCAAGCATTCTCAACTCGAAACCTTTGAGGACCGCGTCGACTGCCGCTTCTGCCGCTTTCTCTGGGAGGAGGACCTGATCGGGGCCAACACGCAGCCCCTGGCTTTCCGCCGTCTGCGCGATCTGGTCTACCCCCCACAGAGCGCCGCAAGAGCACAGAATGCCAAAAGCTTCCCAGGATCGTGGGTTGTGATCCGTTGCGAGAAATCCGTGGCTGTTCAAGGACAGGTTGACTACCTCCCGCTCCCTTCCTCGCTGGCGGCGGCGAGTGAAGACTTGTCCGCGACAGCTTTGAGTCTCATATGCGTGAGGATAGAGAATTACAAGGGCCGCATGCTGTGGGAGTTTCCTTTTTTTTATGTCACGGCGGCTCAGGGTACGTTAGTTGGTTAAGTACCTGGATGGTTACCTACTTTGGGGAACCGTTGACGCTCATGATATCACAGATGACCCATGCGCTGCCCTGACACCTTTTCGGCCCCTGGCCTGGAACGGGTTAAATCCTACCTCGGCGCCGTTATTAAAGGCCCTGCTCAACAGGTGTGAGACGGCCCATTCCCGCTGCGAGCCCCTTGTCGCCCAACCACTCCCAACCCGGCTGGTTCATGTCCCGAGGGATTACCCATCGTCTCAAAGCATCAAGCTTCATGTCACACCAAAGGGAGGCCAACAAGGGCAGTACATCGCCCTAAGTTACTGCTGGGGCGGGCCGCAGAAGTTCAGCCTGAACCACGGAAACCTCGATGAGCTCCAACAACTGATGACACCCGTTTTCGGCCTGCCGCGGACTCTCCAGGATGCCATCGCCGTGACCTACCATCTCGGGTTCGAGTACCTGTGGATCGATGCCCTGTGCATCATCCAGGACAGCCCCTCGGACAAGCGCGACCAGATTAGCCAGATGCAGCACATCTACGCCAACGCGGCTGTCACTATTGTTGCCGCCACAGCCAGCTCCGTCGAGCAGGGCTTCCTAACCAGCCACGCCCAGTTCAGCAGCCGACACCGCTCCGTCTCGGTGCCCATGACGCTGACCCCCACAACTCCAACTGCAACAACTACAACATCACCACCGACCCCCACCACCCCCAACCCCCATCCCAATACCCCCACCCCCCTCGGCACACTAACCCTCACACCCCCCCACCACCCCTGCACACCCTCCCTCCCCATCAACCACCGCGGCTGGACCTACCAAGAAGCGCTGCTCTCCCCGCGCCTGCTGACCTTTGGCGACCTGGAGCCCTTCCTGCGCTGCCACACCAAGGAGGCCACGCTCACTGCGCGGACGGCGGTGCGGTATGACCCACGGGGCATCGAGCCGGGGAGGTTTGAGAGGGAGTTGAGGTCTTTTGATGGGGCGGGGGGTTCGGAGGGTTTGGGTTCTGGGGGGGTGGGGGGAGGGGGGAGTGGTGGTGGGACTGCTGGTGGGAGTGCTGGTATTGGTACGGGTACAGGGGGTGCTGGGGGTGGTGGTACTGGCGGGGAAGAGGACGAGGACGGCGGAGGCATGGTCCTGGTCGAGGGCGGGGCGAGCATAGATTTGCGGTTGGAGTTTCGGTGGCCTGGGCTGGTGGGACAGTATACGCGGCGGGTGTTGGGCGAAGTAGGGGACCGGCCGCATGCGATTGCCGGGGTGGTGGCGGCGCTGGAGGGGGTGACGGGGGATAAGTGCGTGTATGGGGTGTGGAAATCGTGTGCGGTCGCGTGTTTGCTGTGGGCGGTTGTGGAGGGGGAAGGCCCGGGGGAGGTGTTGCGTGTGAACGGGGGGCTGCTGCCGAGTTGGTCGTGGATGTCGGTAACGGGGCCGGTGGAGCTGGATCGCGTCGAGTATATGAAGGTGGCAGAGGCGGTAGTGGATTGGACTGCTGGTGGTGATGACAGGACGTTGTGTATGTCGTGTCGCGTGCTAGAGGAGAGTGAGGTGATGGGCGCGGCGCCGCTGCTCGTCTACTGGACGCTGGATGTGGGCAAGACCGTGTCGGCGCCGCCATCTCCGAGTGACTGGCTTAGGCCGCCGGTGAACGAGCCACTGTTTTTCTTGGTTATTGCCCGGCAGATAGACCAGACGTTCCTTGCGCTAGTTGCTACGTCGGCTGGGGGCGGGGTTTATCGCCGTCGAGGGCTGGCGGAGCTGAAGAGCTCGAGCGTGATTACTTCGAAGCCGCGGGAGAGCATATACTTGAAGTAGGTAGTTATTGTCGTTCCCACTGCGGGCATGGTCAGAACAACCCAGTAGCGAACGGGTTGAGGTTACATGGAAGAATTCGTCCCGTCTGTCCATGACAAAAAAGCGGCGCGGGGGTTCGTCGTCACCCCCCGACCATTCCTATTGCGCGGAGTCGGTGTAAGCCGTTCTTGAATGGATATACTGTGTACTGCATACCGAATCCGTTCAGCGCCGCCTCGCGGCAAAACAATAATGCTTGTTGATGTGCTCGGACATGAACAACTACTCCGGGGGGGAAGTTGACAAAAATGGATGTGGTGGCGTTGAGGCTGGGTCACGTTTGATGCCCATGATCCCCGTGATCTCGTCGCATCAGGTCCATCGCACGCGTGGTGTCTACCGGCTGATCTCGGCATAATTAGCGCGGTTTGGTAGTTAGCCTAGCCTTCAAGTCCACGTGGGAATGGGTGTAAGCTGGATCAGATGTGGGGGGATATACCCCGAGCTTACTGTCATGCTTCCCTTTACATGCTAGTTCAGAACACATATCGAGACGCGGTGCGTGGTATGCAAAGTAGATTTGCTAGCTCCTAAATCTGCCATATGGCATGATATGTGTATGTACAGTTCGACTCCTGGCAAAACGACAGTGCATCACCGGGTTTCTGCAATTTCCGTGGCGGGCCGCGGCCTTTCCAATCGTCCCGCCAACCCGTAACCCAGTGGAAGCTAAACAGACGCCACATGCAACCCCTTCCTGGGAAAATACCGAATGAATGCAAAACTGTAATGAAAGGTCGGCAATAAGAGGGGCTTCGGAGTTGCAAGACAGAAATGATATCGCTGGAAGCCACGTGGCGCGGTGCCGGACGCATAATCGCGGACGGGGCGATGCCCCGGGGACACGCTGTTTAACAGCGCTTTCTATTTAGCCGCGAATCTGGGGTTGCTGAGAGGGGAGCGCGAACTAGGTGGCAGAATGAGCGAGCGGCAGGAATTAAGAAGGTCTAAGGTAAGTGGGTATAGAAGTCGTCGCGTGTGTCGTAGTCGTCTCGCCGCAGTATCGGTGGATGGATATCGGAGGAGTCCCAGCCTCCGGAGGTGTAACCAGCCCGTGGGCCGGTTGGAGTCAGGTTCATGGGCGCCTAAGCATCCCGCTCGCGATCGCCGTCTGGTTCGGGGACAATGACATAGTCAGCAAAACTCGCGCTCTCGGACAGGGACTTGATGGAGTCCGCGTCGCCCCCCGGTGCAGATGGCTCGTTCGCTCGCGAGGCGGATGCAGGGCGCGCGCCGGCGCCGACGCTGGATGCAGCAAGGTGCGTCTTCGCTTGCGGTCCTGGCGGCTGGGGGGGGATTCGGGAGGGGGGGAGGGAAGGCGCAAATTCACCTTCGCTTCCCGCGGGGGTGGGCGGGAGTGCTCCCGGGACGGCGGGCTGGCCCTGCCGGGCGGTGCCGGGGCGGCTGCCGGCGTGCTTTTGCTGCTCTCGCACGGGGTAATCCTTCGCGGGGAGCGGCGGGGCGTTGCCTGTCTTCGCGCTGCTGCTGGAGGCGATGGGGCTGCCTTGTCCCTTTAGCCTCGCCTCCATCTCGCGGATGCGGGCCTCGAGGGCCTCGAGCTCAGAGGCCTGAGTGTTGATTTGTTGCTTCCTGCATGCCGTCGGCTCAAATCAGCAATTGTTTGCCAGGGTTCGGGTGTGGCGTCGCGGTTGGCGACCTATCGGCGGGGTTTTTGTGGTGCTTCGGCGGGTAGTTAACTGACCGCTTGTCCACCTTCTCGTCGAGGTCCGCGACGCTGTTGTCGATTCGGAAGATGTCCATCAACTCCTGTGAGAACATTTGGGCGACGGTGCTGCGAGAGTTGCGATAAAAGTCAGCATTTCGTCGCGTTACGCGCATTTCCCTTTCTTCAGATTGGGATAAATGATAGCTAGGGGGCGCGACGCACGATTGCGGGCGGCGGGCGTTTGGCTGCCACTCGCGGTCCATCTCCTGGTCGGACATGGTCACGGCTCCGGCTGCGGCGGCGTTGGACATGGTGGGAATTATACGTCTGCTAACAACAAGGTAGGTAGATAGATTTGCGGGGGAAGAGTTGTGTGTCGGTGCGTTGGTTGCGAGGAAGTTGTGAAGAGCAAGGCTCGAGGTGGGTTCGGGGGAGATGGCCTTGATCAAGTGCTAATTAATCAATGAAAGGCTTCCCGGGCGGGCTGGTGGTCCAAAAGTCGTTAGCCTCACAGTGCGGGCGCCGCATGAGCAGCGCGAACTGCGGGGCCCTCTTGACGGCCAGGGGGGACAGCTTTGGCCAATCCAGGGATGGTGGTCTCCTGGCACCGTCAGGGGCTGCAGGCGGGAGCATGGCATGGCAATGTGCGATGCGCCTTCCAGATCTCGGTTGGCCCCAAAGCCCGACCACTGACGGCTCCCTTCGGCACGGGTTGCGGCAATGTGACCGAAAAGGGGGCCTCAAAATCCAGGAGACCTTGAGTGTCAAATCACGCAGCAAATGCACTCGACTTTTTTTTGTCAAGGGTCCATTCAGCCCTCTCCCCCCCCCCTCCCGGCGGAAGCATTCTGATGCGTCTTGATGCATCCGCTCCCTGTTGACTCGGTCCGACGGCACCGGGCACACAGGTTCGCAAGGCAGAGTTACAGGGCAAAATTACAGGGCACCCAAGACAACATCCAGGGGACACACCCGCCTTCCGTCATTCTCGGGACAACGCATGCATGCCCTTGCCACGGCTTGCCCATGAAAAAAGACCAAGATCGGCCGCTAAAATGCGCTCTTTGTGGGGGTGACACGGTCGCTTTATGGTGGCATCCTTGAGATGATCCAAATCTCCGTGCAAACTTTCGAGGTGGCATCACAAGAAATTGGCAAAAAAAAGGCATGATGTCTTCATTTCTGACGACCCTGGCGCGCCCGAACTGAGGAAAGGGAGTGGATTCTGTTTCCCGAAATTATTGGTCTGCGTAACCCAAGACTTTCCAAGACTTTTGCAGCTCATCGACCTTCCCTGGCGGGCCTGGCCGGTCGCCCAAGGTTGTCTATGATCTGCACATATTAGTTTCAACGACTTCCCAACTCATTACCACTAGTTACAGCGTAGATAACCGTCTAGCACCCAAATAGCTATCTTCCCCATTGAAGTCAAATTGAACTCCTGAACTAGAGAATGTTACTTACATATTCTGCCCTGTAGATCACTGCTCGCTCGACCGGAACAAACCCCGGCGCCTCAACCCGTCCAACACCCCTTCGACCGCCTTGACAGAAAGCTTTGCAAGCCGTTGAGCGGATTCATCCCCGTCACACAAAGGATCAAACGAGGCGATAGTAAATGCCAGCGGGATGGTCCGCTCCGAGATGGCCGCCATGCAGCCCGTGATATCCTCCTCAAACAACCCACCCGCACACGCAAACGGGTTCGCCTTGCCCAGGGAAGCATCGAAAACATCCACATCAAGATGAACCAACACGGCTGTATCTCCCTCAGCAAACCGCTCCCCCTAGCTCCCTACGCACCCCAGCTGCAAAATCAACCCTCCTCGCCGCATCCCCCCAAACAACCCCCATACCCGACCCCTCTACGCGCTCCCTCTCCACCTCATTCACATCCCTCATCCCGCAGTGCACCACCCTCCTCAACAACCACGGCCGAAACCCGGGCACAGTCGCCATCAACCCCCTCCAACACTCCCCCGCCAACATAGCAATCCCCTGACTATCAAAATACCCACTGATCATCGAATCCGGCACGTTATAATCATCGTGCGCATCAAACCACACACACCCCAATCCATCCCCATCCCCACCATCCTCACGACCCATCAACAGCTCGCGCGACCCGCACAGCCCAGCCGCCACGCCCACGCTAATACAGCAATTGCCGGCCAGGACGATGGGGAAGGAGGCAGCGTCGCGCGCGGCCGTCACGGCGAGCGAGACGCGGCGGATCAACTCGAAGGTGCGTCCGATTTCGCCCTCGAAGGTGTCTTCGACGGGGGGGATTTCGAGTTGGTGGACTGGGAGGGGGAGGGGGAGGTTGTGCTGTTGGCCATAGCTGAGGAGGAGGGAGAGCAGCCCGGCTGATTTGAGGTAGTCGGGGCCTTCGCTGACGCGGCTGCGGTGGATGGGGCTGGCGCGCAGGCCGACGTGGTAGGGGACGCTGATGAGGGTGAGGGAGGTGAGGGAGGTGAGGGTTGGGAAGGGCATGGTGGGCTGGTGCTGTGGTCTGTGGCGTTTTGGGCGGGGGGGTTACGTTTGGGTGTGTCGCATATCTTGAACTCGAGTTACACGATCGCTATTCAGGGGCTCACCCTCCGGGGGAGAGATTTGGCGTTGTGAGGTTTGTTTGGCTGGGGATGACTCAGTGAGGAGTCAAGGCCGTGGAGACTCTGGAGTCGGTTGAATGATTCCCGCTGCTGACAGCCCGCGTCTAGTAAGTTGCTTGCCTGCAGGCTGCCGACATGGAGCCGACCCCCCTTCCTCTCAGACAACTCGAACCAACCCCTGAGGGCCTCAAAGGCATCCTGGGTTGGTTCTTGCAATTCCAAATCCTCAACATCACAACAAATGAAATCAAAGTTCTTTTGAATAGAGCCGACGAAGTGGCCGAAGGCCCGAAATAAACTAGGCCAGACAACGATACCTCTCCAATGACCCAACCGCTCGCGGCAACAGCGCAATCCTCTCCATCCCCAACTCCTCGGAACAACTCCCATCAACCTCGATCGTTCCGTTGATAACTGAACGGTCGAATTGGTGGGCTCACGTTTGTGAATGTGGGGAAAAGGAAGGGTGTTTGGCATCAAGAACCTCGCAGTGTCTAGCAACGCTGCGGCGTCCCGGCCGCGTTCTCATCTCCTTGGTTGTTGATTCCCGCGATCAGCAGTGCAGGTGATCCGCCCAACAATATAGCTGGCTGTGCCGTGTTTACCATAGGCCAACGGCCCGCCCCCACCGACGGAGAAATAGGAACCCAATGTAACAAGTCTCTGAGGGTTCAGAGCCAAATCTGCTGGTCGCAATCCGACCAGCCTATCAATCTACAAAAACCTTCGAGCCCAAGCAGTTGTGTGTGTGGTGACTAATTGGCGGCATGCTACCTAGTTAATTAGGTAATTTAGCTAACCGCGATAGCAGAAGGGGGATTTTAGAATCTGCCTGAAGCACACCGGTCACGGCTAACTAAGACTTAAGACTCATGAATGCGGTCCTCATATTTAGGTCAAGGTGAGTTCCTGAAAACAGATCATCAATATCACACAGGCTACGCTTTCTCTTACAACTGTACACGACGTGCAACTACTCCCACCTGCTGCCTCACAGCTCTCCTCCTCGTCATGTCTTCCCACGAAGACGCACCACTCTCTTCTCCGCGTCTAAACGGACCTGTGATGACTGCATTCCGATATACGGCGCTCAACCCGAACACTTCTGAAATACGACTCATGAGACTGCAACCGGGCGATCAAAATGCACCGATTGCATGCATTGTTGATGTCCACCTGCTCAACGATAACCCCTCCCTCCCAGAATATGAAACTCTTTCCTATGCCTGGGGCGCCGAGGGTGAGCAACAGAACATCAAGGTTAACGAAGACTACACGTTGAAAATTGGAAAGAACTTGTGGGACGCTCTACGCCGCATCCGCAAGGCTGACGGGGACCGCACTCTCTGGGTGGACGCGATATGCATCAACCAGAACGACCCAGACGAGAAGGAAAAGCAACTTCCGAAGGTTGGAACTATCTACAAAAACTGCGCAAAGTGCATGATCTGGTACGTTGACGGGCTTCATTCTGCGCTCCGCTTTCGTTCTACCTAGACATTCTGCTATATTCCTTACCGCTAGCTGCATGCTAACTAGGTCGGGTACCCTGTCCAATATTTTAGGTTAGGAGTTCCCTCCCTCCCACCGCTGCCCCCATCGGCCTCCCCAGGAGCCGCTGTTTCGCCCCCAGAAGTTGGCCCCCTCCCAACGCCGCCCCCGTCGACCTCACATGGTGGTTGGAAACGGTTTCTTCGATGGCTACATGGGTGGCCGAACCGCGGTTGTCGCTGGTCATCAACCCCAGAAAATTGCCATTCACTGAGGTACCCTGGTTAGGTAAACGAGGTATTGCCTATTGCCTCAGTAGTCGGTGGACGGCAAGGTGGGAAGAAGGAATTTACGGGGGTGATTCCCTCCCTGAGAGGGGGGTTTGAGAAAGGGATGGTGACTTTCGATGCTGTCGGATGAAGTGTTTACGGCCAACCAGGGCGGGAAGGAGAGGATGGTCTACTACGGCACAGGTGACAAGCCCGGGGGGGGTATGGGAGGGCACAAGTGAAGTGGGCTGTGAGCACGTACTGCAAGGGATGGTGGTATCCGGGTTGTGGTTCTTGGCGGGCGCGTAGCTGCGAGGTGGATTGGGTGGTTGGGGGGGATGATGGGGCTATGGGGTGATTTGAGGAGCAGTGCACGGCATACAACCGGACGCATTGCTACCTGGCTCGATCCAAGCGAAGTTTGTATTTGCGCGAGAAGCACAAACATAGAATGCGGTTGTGGTTGCCACAGGGGAATATACGGGAGCCGGTTAGACGGATGACTGACTGATAGCGCCGGAAAGCTGCGGCTCACTTCCTCTGCCGCTCTTACACACACCTATAGCCCGGGATATGCGGTAACTCGTACCTTGCCTACGTCAAATGCGGGTGGCGTAGAGGACCTATCAGAAATCCCGCTGACCCCTGGACGTAGTGAGTGAGATATCATCCGAATGGCGTTACGTGGCCGGGTAAACAGATCTTTCGTCAGCAGGAAGACCTGACTCGAATCTTCTCTGCATACCACCAAGGGGAAGATGGGCTGTTTCCAATGTCTTGGGTCGTCTCGCCAGGCGTGTCCCCACAAGTTGGCTTGCACCCATGCGTTCCCTCGCTCCTGTCGGTAGAGCATTCCTAAGATATACTCCTGCATTGCCTTATCATTGATACTAGTCACCCATCAATCTTGTAGGTGGTATCTCAGAGTGTCGTTGTGTTTAGACTTGAAACTTGTCGGCTTGCCCTCTTTTTCTTCCCCAACACACTATGCTTGGTTTGCCCTGTCTCCTTTACTTTCGTTCCGGGTCGTCTGCCACATCCGCGGCAATACCGGTCGGTCGGCAGCCAGCATACCTTCTCCGCCGGTTGAGTAGATCGTGTGTGTTGGCATATGGGGGCTCGGGACGGGCAAGTCCCGGTTCCTGGAATGGAGAAACCCGGCTTCCAGCGCTCCAGCGCCGAACATGGTAGCACAACCGCCGATCTCTCGTCAATAACCCGCCGGCCGGGCAAGCGCCCGCACGTAACGCTGGACCCCGTTCCTTTTTTATCCCTTCTCCTCCGCACGCCTGAGATAAACTGCTCAATATCCTGGCCTTTCACGCACGCGAGTGGAGGCGATATTGCAGCGGCGCGGAGATGGTTGCCACTGATGGTCTGATAGATAGTGCAACCTCCCCAACATATGGCGGAATGGTGCTTAATTTGGTTTCTTGTAGCTGGAACAGGGAAGGCATTCAACATCTAAAGCTCGTGATCTATGCCTTCTATCCAGTCACCGTCTTGACCGGGTTTCTAGGCTTCCCGCTCCAATGATATAGGATATTCTCATATCGCGAGACGCGGTTCGAGTTGCGGTCGCTGCCGGCTGATCTCGGAGAAAAAGGTGCAGATCTTGGCGCTTTATGGAAAAATCTGGGGTAAAAGCGGTGTTAATCTCGACGATCCTTGGTACCATAAACGGGTGTTTTCCAAATGCAGCCACGGCAATGGAGATGCGGGGTGCAGGGCGGAGACGAACCGATCCTATCAGACAGCAGTTTGGTCCCCAATGGGGTAGGCACCCTAATTATGGACGGTGTTGGGGACTGAGACTGAGGAAATACTATAAAGGGGCAGTGGAGGACGGGCATGATCGACTGCCGATCCCCAGCAGCACTCCCACAAGACAGCAGCATCAACTTGTAGCATATCTTGCTCGGACTCTTCGTCATGGTCTCGTTCACTCTCCTCCTCACAGCTCTTGCCGCCTCGGTCGCTACGGCCAGCCCGCTTGAGGCCCTCAAGCGTGGCATCCAGCCTGGCACCGGAACCCACGACGGCTACTTCTACTCCTTCTGGACTGACGGCCGCGGATCGGTCGACTACAACAACGGACCCCGTGGCTCGTACAGCGTCTCGTGGAACAACGTCAACAACTGGGTTGGCGGCAAGGGCTGGAACCCGGGCCCGCCGCGCAAGGTTGCCTACAACGGCACCTGGAACAACTACAACGTGAACAGCTGTAAGTCCAGCTCCTTCCTAGCGGAGATGTCCACTTCAAGACGGGGGCAAAGACAAAACTAACATTGCGGCACAGACTTGGCTCTCTACGGCTGGACCACCAACCCCCTCGTCGAGTACTACATCGTTGAGGCGTACGGCACCTACAACCCCTCTTCTGGCACTTCCCGTCTCGGCACAATCGATGATGATGGTGGCACCTACGACATCTACAAGACTCGCCGCGTCAACCAGCCGTCTATCCAGGGCACTTCCACCTTCGACCAGTACTGGTCCGTCCGTCGCCAGAAGCGCGTCGGCGGCACCATCGACACCGGCAAGCACTTCGACGAGTGGAAGCGCCAGGGCAACCTCAACCTCGGCCAGTGGAACTACATGATCATGGCCAGCGAGGGTTACCAGAGCTCCGGATCGGCCAACATCGAGGTCAGGGCTGCGTCCTAAGGGGCTGTAGCGTAGTCAGAGAGAGGCGGTGCGGGTCATCATCTGGCAGTCGTGGGCCGTTCGACTGCCGCCTTGGGACCTTGGACCTGCAGGCCGTCGGGCCGTCAACTTCAATTCGCGGGGGAAAGAGATTGTGTACATACATTCAAGGAACCTGTCACATGCTTCTATACCTTTGTTCCCCCAACGTAGTCTGTGTGTCGTGAATAACGGTAGACCTTAATCGCTCCGCGGCTCGTGATGCGCAAGCAGTAAGCTACTTGTAACCATGCCCAACTAGATGCCTGAAATAAAAAGGACATAGGGGTCTCTTCGGATGCAATAGCACATCAGACCGCTGGAACCATACACGTTTTTGCACACTAATAAACAAGACTCTCTCAAGGCCCTTCGTTATTATCCAGGGAATCGATGTCTCGTCCTGAGAAGATTGCGAACCTTTTCATGTCTTTATACCATAAGCCAATTAGTAGTTAGGTATCTAGTTAAGCTGGATTACAACTCACCATTAAGCTCGATGTTGTCAGAAGTTCTGACCAGTGGAGTATGAATGTGAATAAACTTTGAGTGCTCTGTGTTACCAATGTAAAGTTGTAGACTAGGTACCTTACCTATATCTACCCGGTATCCGGATTAGAACTGAAATGCTGGGTACCTAATTACCGCGCAAAGGAGCCCGACCCTGGGAGACTTTGTCCCGTTGCCTCGCGGCTACATTATTTCGGCAAGTAAAACAAGCCTCCCGCCGGCGATCCGTGTTTCTCCTATTGGCCGGGGCGCGAAAGGTAGCCGCGCAATGTAAGATGCTCCCACGCGGCCCTGCCGGCAGTTGGCTTATGGTTATTTGATTCTTCCGCTGTGCGCAGATCAATCTCTCCAAATGTTTCTTTTCATCTGGGTATATACGAAACCACGTTGTTCAACCGCTGCTGGTTAATTGCGGCAGGCGGGCATTCAGGGGTAAAGGCTTTTCTCCTCACGGCTACTCCTCACCTCGGGTGGTACAAAATTCGATCCCGCGGGAGCTGGGTTTCTAGAAGCGTTCCGTAGATGTGCTACTTAATAGCCTCCCACCCGTTCCCGTTTTTTGGGGTAGGTAGATCCATGTGGTGCGGAGATCTTACCTACTACTCCAACACCATGGCCATGCGTCTCCTCGTTGCTGCTTCGGCGGCCGTCCTTGTCTCAGCGCAGGCTCCTTCGGATGGTTCTGCATGCACCGCAAAGTCATTCGCAATTCCGAGCTGGTTTGTCCAAGATGTGAAGCACGCCGAAGGTGTCATCTCGTTCAACGTATGGAACCGGGCCACCAACTACACGGCAGATCTGGCTTGCGAGACGACAGAGACCGGTTTGAATGCCTGCTCCATCCAGGGGACGCCATCGTCAAACGACACGCTAGAAGCCTCCGTTGAGATCAGCGGGGACCCTACGACGTTCCACCTCAAACAATCGTGGACTTGCAGTGACCGAGAGAAGAGGTGAGGGGACCACAGGCGTACCGTATGTAGGCGGTTAGTTCACGACACTAACAAGTACCAGCTTGAAATTCACAGCAGTCGGAAACAACTCGGCGGCCGCGGACTACACCTCGCCCCTCCTCATCAAGGGATCCCTCACCTCGCCCGTCTCCATCACACCGGTCTACCCTGACGGGCCCAAGGGACACGACTCAGCCGGATGCAGCTCGCGGTCCGAGTCACCCACTTGGACTCTGTCGTCGATCCACTACACCGACGAGCCCGCCTCGGGCGAGGGCACAGTCGCGTTCAAAAACTTCAACGTCCTCGTCACGAACCCGGCCAACGGCTACCAAGCGAGCTGCATGCCGGGCGGCTCCTTCGGCGACGAGCCCGACCTTGCCCATCTTATGTGCGCGGGCTACGAGTTCCAGTCCTCCTCAGTCGGGCAGTACCCCATCGTCACGCAAGCCTCTTTCGACCCGGACACGTCCACCTTTACGCTCAACCAGACCTGGTTCTGCGACGACGTTGATGCCGCGAAGCCGTGAGCCCCCCCTCCTTTTCACAACCAATCCCAACCCCCAACACCCAACCTCAACCCACCGACCCAAACTAACCCCCCTGTCACACTCACAGCCTCCAAATCACCGCCACCGGCTCCTCCACGCTCCCGCTAACCTGCACCACCACCCCCGGCACACGCAACCAAACCAACACCTACTGCAGCACGGCCTCCTCCATCCCCCTGACCGGCCAATCCGGCCTGACCACCACCCTGCGCCCCTACGCGCTCGAAGACCCGGCCCCCAGCTGGGTCTCCACCCCCCCGCGCGGCGACGGGTGCACGCTGACCAGCATCTTCGCGCCGCGCTGGCAGTTCAGCGCGTTCCGGCTCGACGGCGGCGCCGTGTCCTTTGAGATTATTCTCCGGGCGGGGGATATCGGGTTTCAGTATCCCATTCCGGTGTATCAGGGGGCGGCGGTGGAGGGGCAGGAGGAGGAGGGGTGGTATGCGTGTGAGGTCGGGGCGGATGGGGGGAATGGGTTGCCGTTGTGGCCGTATCAGTGTCGGTTTAGGTATGAGGAGGGGGCGGAGGGGAAGGGGGGGACGTTGGTGCTGGATGCGGATTGGGAGTGTAGGGATTTGGATCGGGTGCATCCGTGAGTTTTCTTTTTTGATGACCCTGCTCTTTGTTTCTGGATATAGGTCTTGTTGAAGAGGAAAACAGCACTAACCAACGCGATTACAGGGTCAAATTCAGCGGCGTGACCAACACGGCGGTCAACACCACGCTGGAGTGCGAGACGGTTGATGGGGTGTCGCAGTGCATGACCACTGACCCGGGATACACCTGGGTTGCCCCTATCACAGATGTTACGTGGTGAAGGGCAGCGTAGATGCTGGAAGGGATGCGGAGCAATCGGCAAGGGGGCGAGCTGGATGGATGTGGATACATCACCGACTTGATGAATTCAACATGCATCTCCTACCTGGTCAACACCAGACGTGGACTGCTGCTCCTCGGTGACTGCTGTCGTTTCCTGGCCCCGTGGGCTGCCAAGGGTGTTGTTGAGTTGTTCTAACTCGGCCATGTAGGAATCCCAGTCGCGGACCTTCTGCTCGACTAGAGCTTGACGCGCGGGGTCATCATTGGCATAAGCCATAGCGCGCTCCGGTAGGTCGTCTTTCCCCCCAGAGACTCATAAGTTGATGTATCGGTTCGCGAACCAGTCCATGGCTGTCCAATTTTCCAAAGCGTACGCGACCATAAAGCCGCTTTTCTGTTTCTGCTTGTTCCACTCATTTGCGAGAAGTTCGTTGCCGTACCTTTCCCGCTCTCGCGCACGCAAAACATCGAGAAAGCTGTCAAAACGCTCGAGGTAGCGCCTATACCTGGCGCCGTGGCACAGGTTTTCAATAGTGGTACTGTCCAGCCATAAAGGAGGTCTGAAGAGCTGTACAGGTACCACTCGGCTCCATTCCCAATCCAGAACGGAGACGATATTCAGGTCATGATCGAGGACGAGGTTGAAGATTTCTAGGTCTCCGTGGGCCAACACAAACGGTCCGTGATCGAACTTGTCGTTGAGCCAGCCTTGGGTAAACTGGCGGAACATGTGAAGGTGGTAAAGACGGTCGCGGCCCTGCTTAGCGTCTGAGACGGTGCCGCGGCCGCGGGCGAACGCATTGTCGGCAAGGTCTAACTGCATGGCCACATAACGGCTGGCCGAAGATAGGGTGCCGCTACTGTAGTACAGGTCCTGGATGGCAGAGGGCTCCAGACCTTCTAGTTCTTGCATATTGAGATCGATGGAAGTGTTCCTCTTCGTTATTTGGGGGCCGACTGGCCCCTCGCTTAGACGGCCGACGGACGGAAAGACGAGACGCCGAAGCTGTATGTAGATGCCGGCAAGAGACGCGTAAAGGCGAGTCCGTTGTGCATCAGGCAGGGATTTGAGTTCGGCATAATCTATCTGGTGGCCCTCCACATATTCAAGGATGAGGAAAGACGGAAATGGTTCAGGGCCGTCGCCCAGGGCGTAGGCGTGGACCTCAGGAACCGGGATAGATGTAGTCGCTGCGATCAACCTGATGCGCGGGTTGCTTAGTCTCACCATCACTGTTGCAACATTGGCAGATTTAGTAGAAGGGCCATTTCTTACTTCATCACGGCGACCTCGCTCTCGAGCTTGTCGGCGGGTGGCGCGGCAAGTGTAGGCGCCAGAGGTATGCGCACAACCCATCGGTCCCCGTTTTGAAATTCCACAAACAAATATTGTAGCTGCCGCGGACGGGCGGACGGAATAACACGCAGTCATCTCCGTGATGGTTTAGTGATGCAAGGCGGCGGACGTCTTCACCGCGGATTGTCGCGATGAAGTGGTCGCGATCGCGGTGTACACGCGCCTGAACGACGGCATCCCTGAAGCTCTGTGGCCGTTGCGCCTGCGCGTTCTTGGGCTCGCGCTTGCGGCCTTTGATCTCGGTCAGCCACTGTTCGATCGTCTTTCCTCCAATGACGAGCTCGAGTTGGATGCCATGGTTGCAAATTGCCGTGCTACAGTGTTGACGCTGTGTTGATTGTAGTAACTAAGTTGTTATCGGTTATCAATTAGGTCGCTAAAACCCCCTGTACTAATCCGAACTCCCCAAGTGGATGTCTTGGCGCGCACTTCCATGGTTTCAGAGGCTGTAGGTTACCTACCACCCAGCCAAGACCATGGGCACCACGTAAATATTTGACAGCTTGAGAAGGTGGAGGACCATGAGTTTGGGTTCCTTCATCGTGTCATCAGTCATTATTCTCCCTCAACCGCTTAACTCACTTCGGGTTGTCGCCGCCCCAAATCACATATTGCCTGCCACCACACATTCCTAGCTGAGTAAACTAAAATAAACCAACCTCTTCGGCAATTAACACTCAACGAAAAAGGGATGTCGAGATCGGATACCGGAACACGGTTTACATGTGGGAATAAATTGTACATCCCCCATTTAGAAGCAGGAGTCTCGCCGATTGGAGGAACCATCAAATTGAATACCGCTTCCTTGACATCTGCCGGCGAATACCCACCCAATCGGGCGTGTGCCGAAGTCTTGGTTTCTTTCTCAGAAGTCGCCCATACCTGAACTAGGCGTTAGGTGCACCAGGTAGAGGGGGGCGTGGTCTGGCAGTTGAGAACAACTCCTGTACATTGGGCGCGCGCAATAAGGCCCGGCGCGAGGACAAGGAGTACTTACTGATGGGCTTCCCTGTTATACATTTATCTTTTTTCCTGTTTCATCACCATATGACTAGGTACCCTTTACCAAACTCCGCAGTGGTCCCAGTCTCTGTTGGCCTTGTTCATCACCACCGCCACCTAATCAGCACCATGTTCTGGTCCAGTCTCGCCTTGGCGGCGATCGCCAACGCCCAGTTCCTCCAAGGGCTAAACCATCTCCGATTCGGCTGCTCACAGATCACCATCGAGCGTCTCGACCCCCTCGTGGAGCCAGACAAGATGCCGAGCGCCCACATGCACCAGGTCGTAGGCGGCAATGCCTTCAACGTGTCCATGCCCAACACAGACATCTCCCAGGTGGCCACCTGCACGACCTGCGGTCCCGCCGATGATTTCAGCAACTACTGGACCGCGAATATGTACTTCCAAGCCAAGAACGGGAGCTACAAGCGTGTGCCGCAAATCCCCAACCGCTTCCTGTTCAACGACCGGTTCACCACCCAGACTAACGGCGGCGTGACCGTCTACTACATCTCGCCTGGCAAGGGCAAAGTCACCGCCTTCAAGCCGGTCCGTTATAACTCGAAAAGAATAACATGCTTTTACCATCTTGTACGAAGCTGACCAGAAAACCTCCCTACAGGGCTTCCGGATGTTCGTCGGCGACGTAGCCCGGCGCACACCCCTCTACAAGACCCAGTCCTGCTTCCGCTGCTTCAGCGGCCCCAACTTCGGCGGGGACGACGCCGCCCCCTGCACCGACAGCCGGCGCGACAGCGAAGGCTTCCCTTCGCAACCCTGCCCGGGCGGCATCCGATCCAACGTGCTCTACCCGACCTGTTGGGACGGCAAGAACCTGGACACGCCCAACCACAAGGACCACGTCGCCTACCCGACGGGGGGGCCCTCGACGTTCCTCTCGACGGGCAACTGCCCCGCGTCGCACCCCGTCAAGATCCCGCAGCTGATGCTGGAGATTGTGTGGGATACGACGGGGTTTAATGATAAGTCATTGTGGCCGGCGAGTGGGCAGCCGTTTGTGCTGAGCACGGGGGACAATACCGGGTATGGGCAGCATGGGGATTACGTGTTTGGGTGGAAGGGGGATGCGCTGCAGAGGGCGATGGATGTGGCGAATGGGTGTTTTGCGGCGGATTGTGGGAACCAGAAGTCCCAGAGCATTGATAGTGCGAATAAGTGTGTCATCACTAAGAAGGTGAAGGAGGAGGTGGACGGATGTAAGTCATGCCCCCAGGATTATTACCCGTATATTTTTGTAACAGTGACTAACGTTGGATGTGTCAGGGTTTGATAAGCTTCCTGGTATGGCCATGTAGTAAGCGGTGTGAGGGAATGGGGTGGCTAGAGGATCTTCGGGTATTAGCTTTGAAAGCTGTCTCTGCCGACGATGGCGCATAACAAGTACCACGTTTATGATGAGTCACTATCTATAGGTATAATATATGACGTTTCAGCTAAAGACCTTTTAGAGAAATACCGCCGGTTTCATTGACTTAGCCTTGGTTTGAGTTATAACTTATATTTGAAATACTGGCTTTCGATCACGGTTCGGGCGACAGGTATTTGGCGCCAGTCCTACCAGGTTCCGACATTCTCTATAAGTCGGTGACAACAGCAAAGTCGAGCGAGTGACGTTCGGGAGGCACCGTGTCGAACAGCCAGATCCACCATTTCCAGATTCATAATGCTATATAAAGTAAATCTATATTTCCGGATATCATCTTACACTGCTGGTATGGTTGCTGATTTCCCTGCACGGCAACCAGCCACATCTCATTCCTGCTTCTTGTCCCTCTCCCTCTCCCTTTCCAACTCTTCGTTCACTTCTCTCGCCACCTGCATAGATTCACTAGCGCCAATCGCTGTCAAGATGTGCCACCAACCGTGGAACTCGAAAAGCCACGCCCACGGCAGCCCGACGCGCTCCCTGATCTCCCTCAGCTCGGCACAATACTCGAGGTCGATACTCCAGAGCAGATACCCAAAGACACATATCCCAAGCGCCTTCCAAGTCCTCCAGTTCCAGTCCCGTCTCTTCGCCTCCGGAAACGCCGGCTGAAGCAGATGGAACATGTACTGGCTCCTGAACAAGACGCCAAAAAGCGCGCTGACAAAGGCAAAGACCTGGTAAATGATCTTGGCCGACTGGAGGTAGAAGGCGGAAAACGAAAGATAGACAACGGCCAAGCCAATGGTAATAAGACGGGCTTTCTTGGGGGATTGACGCGCGGTGAGGGATGCTTGCAACATGGACCAAGTCAGGCCGAGCATGGAGAACTCGTCGACGAACTCGAGGGTCTGGCGCAGGGTGGCGTGGAAGAGGAAGGAGCCGATGCCGAGGATGAGGAGGGTGATGGACATGAAGTCGTATTTGGGGCGGAAGAGGCCGCGACCGCTTCCTTGTGGGTACATGGCCCGGAGGGCGTAGTAAACTGGATGTGTGTGAGGGAGAGCCATTTGAGGGCAATAATAGGGGATAACTTTAAAACATACCATAGGCGACATTGGTTAATGCATTGATAAATTCGGCGAGGTAGTAGGAGATGACATAGTCTTCTTCGCAAAAGCTAAAATACACCTCATTGTCAGGGGTAGTTCTCGAATTAATTGTTGCATGTGATTATTGACGGGAACTCACTTGGCCCTACTGTTCGGTGGACTCCAAGCGCCATTATTTGAAGACGCATCGCCTCCAAATTGGATATTGTGGTGTCCCATGTTGGGTCGTCGGATAGTTGTAGCAAGTTTCGTGGTGTTCAAATTTGCTGCAAAGGAGAAAGGGGTGACGCGTATCTACAGACGCGATCTTGGGCGATAAAGAATTGAAGATGCTTGGGAGTTGGTGCCCAGGCTCCGAAAGCACAGTTAAACCCTAACCCTGTATCAAAAGTCCGAGATACCTTAACGACCAAGGTACCGGTGAAACTCCAAAACGAAGTGATGGATTTGTTAAGTAGACATCCGGATCGATGCAGACGAGCGATTACTCGTAGCTATATGTACCGGACCTATTTTAAATCGAAATTGTGGCAGAGCAAACAGCAAGCAACTGCCTGGCCGGCACAGGGTACTGTAATTACGTGTTTGTCCGAGTTGTATTTCTGTACATGCACATACATGGTTCACGTACGCACGTGCTTGGTGAAACTTCCTCAATTCAACATTCCAACATACCAATCTTTCAACCCCAGCAACCACGTTCGAAACATCTCATTGCGCCATCACCAACAAAATCGACAACCAACATCCATCTAATCACGTGACGAACCAACACCGCGATCGCAAAAAGATACCACCGAAAGTGCCACGAGTGCTTGCAATCGGTCGAACCCAAACGAGAACTCCCGACCGAGTACCACCGATCGACGCGATACCCTTCCCATCCCCCAGATTGATAGGAGCGCGGGGCTCGGGCTGCCGGTATGTGTTTGGAACACCGCGGCCGACGCACACCCCCGACGACTCACGGCAAGGTCGCTGACAATGTGGGAACTCGCAGATCGTGGCGCCAATTCACCTTGTCGAGAACCACCCCCTCGGTTCCCCGCGGGGTGGAGTCTGGGGCATGAATACCCCGACGACACCGCACACGCCGCTCGAGAAACTCTTGCTGTTTCGCGGCATCGCCAACTATGGTATCGGGGAGAACAGCTTTGTCACCATCGCCGGGATCCTCCAGAGCAACAACCTCATCAAAGATGACGACACTTTCGATGCCCAGCGGCTAAATCCCGAGAGCCTGCGAGACCTCTTCCTGCGGCTTTTGCGGGAGGAGGTGAGGGCCGAGAGCGAAAACACACTCGGCCCCGATGGTGCCCTGTCGCCAGCGTCGAAGAAGCGCAAGCTGCAGTCTCCACCGCCGTTGACCCTTAAGGATGCCCGTCAACATGTGGGCAAGCTTGAGAGTGCCTACGACAAGATCTACGATGCCTATCTCAGCCACGCGGCTGACGAAATACGGAATTTCGAAGAGCAATACGATGAACTGGACGGGGAGATAAAAGAGCTGGAAAAATTGGGGACGGCAGAACCGGATACCGGAC
Organism: Chaetomium tenue; assembly: GCF_020726465.1. Lineage (NCBI taxonomy): Eukaryota > Fungi > Ascomycota > Sordariomycetes > Sordariales > Chaetomiaceae > Chaetomium > Chaetomium tenue. The sequence goes on along the minus strand of NW_027117334.1, from coordinate 456,892 downwards.
CGAAACCCCCAAACCCACAGGGTGCTCCGGCCGCAGGGAAACACGAGCTTGGGCCGTCAAGTAGGGTTGGGCCATCCCCAGGGGCCTTGCCGCGGCCCCCCCAGGTTCCGGTTTCTTCGGCGTCCCAGCAAGCGCTACGGAATCTACAACCGTTGCTGCCCCAACCGACATCGCAGAAAGACGTTAGGAACGGGATCTCGCCTTTACAACCGGCAGCCCCCGAGAGGGCATCTTCTGCTCCTCGGCCGTCTGCTCCCGCCCATCCTGAGCCTGCGCGCTCCCCTCAGCTTGGTCAACAAGAGGTATCCAGAGTGCCGGCGACAAAGCCAACCGCAGCCCCGAAGTCTCAAAACACGGCGCCTCAGGTCCTCCAAGCGCCACAAGGTGTTACCCCTTTTCAACCTCCGCAGTCGCCTGTGCCACCCGCCGCAGGCGATGGGCTGCAACGACCGGAAAGTGCTCCAGGAGCGAGACAATCGCCATCACTTCCGGGCAATGTGCTACCCGCACAGGGGCAGCTGAAATGGGAGCCGCCCTACCAACCAAATACCCCTTGGCGACACCCTCAACAGCAACAGCAGCAGCACTACCAACAACAGCCCAGCGTTCCCAATCCACCGTCACAGCCTATGCCTTCCTCAAGAGGCCCTCAGCAACCAGCAGCACCACATCCTAGCTCGGTAGCTATCCAAGGACAGACCACTAGGCCGTCGCATCCACAGCAGGTTTTGATCCCCCCGCATTCTACTGCCCAATTTGCGGCACCACTCCAGTCGCCACAGGTCAGGCCGCCTGCAGACTCAACAACTGAGCCAGGCAGACAACAGCCACTACACCCTACGGCGGCCGCTAGCAACACCCCACAGCCACAGTCTCCCTACGTCCCGCCATATCAAGGTCACCCCGTTCCAACTCCAGGCCCTGCCACTCCAATTCATCCTATCTCCCAGGTGCACCCACCCAGTCCAAGCCGGGCCGCGGCGATCCCGGCAGCGCCTACGCCGTCAGTCGCTGTTCCGCCCAGGCCGAGCCCTGGGTTAGCTGCTCCTCAGCAGCCGCAGCATCCGGCGGCTTTACAACCGCCGTCGTACAATCAGCAACATGCCCCGCGGGGTGGCCCCTCGCCGGCCCCCGGCCCCCCAGACGCGGGCCAGCGCTACAGCTCCCCATATCAACCACCCCGACCTGCAGCTGTTGATCGCATTCACCCTCGGTTCCCCGTTACTTCGACGCCCACGCGGGCAGCTAAGTTCAGCCCGGCTCCTTCCGCTCCTCAAACTCCTACTATGACTCTTCCTACGAGACTGGCAAAAGGTAGCGGGACGAAGTGGGTCTCAAACTCGACGCCGTCGACCCCTAAGCCGGGAATCGAGTTTCGGTTGGGCTATGATGACGTTCCCAGTCCGGCGTATGAGCCGACGAGCCCCGTCCTGCGGCCCTCAGCCCCACCAGTACTTAAGCAGGCGCCGAAACGGGAAGGGCCAACGGAAACCCCGAAACACAAACCAGGGCGGCAGCAAGCGTCGCAGCGACCCCAAGGCATTTCCACGCCTCAACCCGGTCCCCGACCAACAGCAGCCGTGCCAGCGCCTTCTCAGGTCAAGCAGGCGGCTGCGGAGTCGGAACCACCAAGAGTTAAGCGCGAGGTGACCACACCACGGCCGTCAACTGAAGCCGGGGACACCACCGCGGATGAGAGTGTTACGGGCCGTCCCCATCCCGCGCGCTCGACCAAGCGGAAGCGGGAAGAGCTGACCCCAACACCCGGCCGGGCCCCCCGCGCGAGCCAGCTACGCGAGGCCCTCTCCGAAGGCCTCAACCCAGCCGACCCGCCCAAACTTGTGCTCTGGACACGCTCCTTCAACAAAGTCTGCGGCTCCGCGATGGAACAGATAGTACACCACCGGTCCGCCAACATGTTCGCAGCCCCCATCCGCGAAAAGGACGCCCCCGGCTACCACAAGGTGGTCAAGCAAGCGCAGGACCTCAAAACCATCCGCGCCGCCATCAGCCACGGCAACCGCGCCGCCGCCCAGGCCGCCGCCGCCCTGCCCGACGGCGCCGACCAGGGCTCCTCCTCGGGCGTCTGGCTGCCCCGCACCCACGACCTCATGCCCCCCAAATCCATCATCAACTCCTCCCAGCTCGACCGCGAGCTCGCCCACATGTTCTCCAACGCCGTCATGTACAACCCGGACCCCCACCACGGGCCGGGCCCCGCCTTCCTCCGGCCGGAGATCGATGAGGACGAGGAGGTGGCGGACGCGGACGCCGGTGGGGGTGGTGGTGGGTCTGGTGGGGGTGGTGGTGGTGGGGGTGGGGTCGCGCAGGATAGTGGTGTGCTGGGGTACAAGGTGGATGAGTTTGGCGTGGTCAATGATGCGCGCGCTATGTTTGTCGAGGTCGAGAAGCTGCTTAGTGAGCTGCGCTCGGCGGAGGTCAGGCGTAATGTTCCTCCCGGTGGGGGGGGTGGTGGTGGAGGGGCGACGGGGACGGGGACTAGTACGCGCCAGGCTAGTGTGCTTGGTGGGGGTGGCGGTGGTTCTGGTGGTGGTGTGGGTGGTGGGGAGAGTGGGCGGGATGAGGGTGAGGAGGAGCAAGGGGAGGATGGGGATGGTGGTGGAGGTGGGGGTGGGGTGGTCAAGAGGCGGCGGGTTGGGAGGGGGTAGGTGGAGGGTTGAAGTCGGACGGCGAGAGATGATGCGAGTGTTTTGTGTACGTATGTACGGTATGGTGCGGACTGGGTCGGTGAGGGTTTGTGAAGCGTTCTAGGTTGTGTTATTGTTGTTGCTCTTGTGACGTGTTTGGGTTAAGGCCTGGTTTGGTCTGGTGGTGTGTTGGGGGTTAGGGTTATGGCGGTAACGGCTGAACCGAAAACACACCTCTCGTGTTTGTTGTGCTTGACTTGCCATCAAGGCACTGCATGCCACCAGGTAAGGTGGGCCGATAATAGGACAGGCATCATTGCTAGCTCAACGACTTGGTTGAATTCCGAAGTAATTGATTCCCCTCCTCAACCCTTCTGCCTTTCACCATGCGGTATTTACCTATGAATACCTTACTTGTGCCGTCCGACTAAACTTAAGCTTGCGGAAAGCTGCGTCTTTTGGCATATTAAAAACAGACTTGTTACTCAGATACATGAATGGGGGTGGCACGTAGTTTGTTTCGAGTGGCAATCTTGTTGACGCAACTCAGTACCTTCTCTGGTAGCTATCGTGCCAGTGATTTTTCCAACTCGCGAGATTTCCAGAGAGGTAGCAGGCCCATTCAAGGCACCAGGACAAAGGTGAGTTCCGAAGACGACGGCCGAATACATGGTCTTCCGCGTAGCCTTAGGAGCTGGGGGGGAGAGGGGGAAGCAAATGGTCGCGTGAAATCTGACGAGGAGATGAGAACGTTGGGTTCAGTTATTGTATCAACATGCGGTTTGCATTCTAGGTGCTGCCTCTGGACGCTACGCCGCCTGCTTCCCTCCATTCCTATTACCTCTTCTTGCCGCTCACTCAACCCCTTGCGGAAGGCCCATCGTGCGGTTGATCTCCGCTCGGTTTGCGGCCTAGGCCTTCTAATAGCTGCTGGAGCCGTTTGCTCCACCGCGAGTGTATGGAGTGGTTGAGAAACTTGGCTGTGGGGGGCTTGAAACCCGGCGCGTCTCGGTACTTCAGGATCAGCCACTCGCCCCCCAGCTCCTCATTCTCAACCCATGGCTCGGGAACCCATTTCGCCCACGTGTCAAAGCGCCCCGGAAGGGGCCAGTGCCACTCTATGGGTGTCAAGGGGAGGGGGTTGGGATTGGTTCGCTTTGGGTGCTTGAGGTTATAACGGACGAAGTCGTAGAGAGTGGCCTGGTTGAAATCGATGATGACGATACTACCGTCGGGTTTGATCATGGTGTTCCGCGGCTCGACGTCGTTATGAAGTATGGCGGCATCCCACCATATCGTGAACTTGGCTTCGAGAATGTTCTGAAGGACACGGAGGCGAAACTCCTCGGATGGTAGGCGGCTGTAATCCACTTTGTCGCGGCCGGGTTCCTTTTCCGCTCTACGGATGAGATCAAGCATGCATTGGCCCTGGATAAATTCGATCAGAATCATGCGGACCCATCGTTGGCGGCCCGGCTGGTCGGTCTGCAGCGCGAATGTCCACGACCCGTGGTAGGTAGGCACAATGCCAGTGTTCCCAATGACGGGCTGCATGATCTTGTAAGCCCAGGCCTCGACGCTGTAGTCCCTGTCTGCCCATTTCATGCAATCAAGGTTGCCTCCCTTGCCGGCGTCATTACCGTCGTCCCAGGCGCTCAGGAGGTAGTCGACGCCGTCGTAAATTTTGGCCACGTATTCGACGGCCCTGTTCCCGTCGAGGAAGCAAGTGACAACGTTGGCGCCACCATCGGACGGCCGCGTAAGGGTCCGGGTGATTGTTAGCGTGCGCTCGGGGCCGGCGGGGGGCTTTGTTTCCATGGGCGGGTTGGCGAGAGCGAACTCAACACGGTCGATTTTCCACTGGGGCACGTCTTTCCATGGGGTCCAATCGACCTCAGGGCGCGGACTGGGCCCGTAGTCGCCCGTGAACGGCTTGGGTGGCACATGCTCACGGATGCGGAGGGTTGTGTTTCTCCGGTATGTCTTCGACTCGGCGCGTGTTTGTGATTCGCCTTCTTCGTATGGAGTCAAGGAAGCCATGGTGTGACTCAGCGAGGGGCTCCCGTCGGGGGAATGTTGTTGCAAGGTGGTTAAAGTATGGTCGCGGGGAGAAACGGACGAAAAGTCAAGTATAGCAATAATAGCATGAGTGACAGCAGGAGGTGGTTGTGCCAGGTTGGGACCAGACGCTTTCGACAAATGTGGGTGGGGGCAGCATCTAACAAGTACCCGCAAGCTGTTGGTTGTTAACCGGCGGTTGGTTGAAAGGACTGGGCTTGCTCAGCGGCGAAACCGAACCCCCGACCCCCGCGTGGAACCAACAAGACCTCAGCTGCCTGCATGTGTCTAGGTACCTCGCAGGAAAGCCCAAAGTTGTGAAAAGGCGCCGCCAACCGGCCTTGCTGACGCCGCACGCCAAAGATAAAAATAAAGAATGAGACAAGACGAGACGATGAACGAGATGAGATGAGACAATATGAGACGAGATCAGCTGCACAGTGTTAAACTCGGCTGGTTCATCGGTTTGACCACGGGTGAAGCGTCCAATGACCTATCAATGACTCCAATCTGGTCTCGCTTGGCTCGACCCAGGGCCATGGAACACTGCGGCGAAATCGTACTGAAACACCTGGGCATAGGTACTTTCAAGACAATGGTTGGTTTGCAGCGCAGATGTGCAATTGGGCGAAGGGCGCCTCATGTTGCTGGGGCTGCGGGCAGGCCGCAGGCTGGGCCACTCGACGACGGTTGGTCACCGGACAACGACGACGGCGCAGAGGGGTTGGGGGCTTCTAAATAATCATTGTCATAGCTTCGTGGAAAGAGCCCAAAGGGTCTTCCTAGATAAGCTAGGATACCTAGTTACCTACCTATTTGGGCTTGCAGGTAGCCCAACAGCTCGGGCACGGAGAACTGTCTCCGTAGATCATGAACTCACCTCCCTCGTGTCTAAGACACGAGTCACAAGGTAATGGCGGCGCGGTCGCTCCACTGTCTTCATGTCTACAAACAAACCAACTTAGATTTTCTGTGCCGCGAGGGTACCTTGCCTGACCTACCGTGACCGCTTTGATACACTCTGTGGCCATCCCGGGGCCATGTTAGAACAGTTGGTCGTGCACAAACGGTTGAACATGTCACACTTTGGCGTAGCTGTGCCTCCTCCAGGAAAGTGGTCGGCCAGAAACAGGTGGAAACAGATGGCCAGCTTCAGTACTGTGATGGTGAAGGCGGCGACCAGAAGTTGGCCAAAGTAATAATGCTCCGGGGGCGAAGGGCCGGGCAAGAGCTCTTGAGGTTCGATATAAAACCAGCTTCTCATCCCGCGTCCTGATATCGGCACCAAGCACCTCAGAAACCCCATAAAGCACCGAGAAAACACATCTGCCCGTTCTTCCCCGAGCGCCATTTCATCGTTTCATACCTAGGCACACCCAGCATCAAGCGCCCACCAAGCCCTCCTCCCATACCTTATCTCCCACCCGTCCTACCGCCTACACTTTACTCCCGCTTTTTGCTCAATTATCTCCCCGCCTACACTTCACCCCCGTTTCCTCCTCATTTTCCCTGCCTCTACACTTTGCGCCTTCCGCTACCCCGAACTTATTTGTGACCACGAGGTCGTCCATAGCCAGATATGTCTTCCAACAAACCCCCTACCACGCCGCCAGGTCCGAAAGGGCCGGAACGAAAAAACCGGCGGGAGGCCCAATCTTCCCCTCCAAAGGCGCCGCAGAAATCGTCTCCCGGGTCGGGGGAGACAATGGTATTGCCCGTGCGGCAATCACCCTCGCGGCAACCATCCTCAGTACGCCAGGGGACGCCGGAAAAGACAGGTTCATCGCCCTCAAAAACAAGCTCCAGTGATCTGACGCCTAAACCGGCCACCTCTTCCCCCGTAAACACACGCCCAACCACGCATCCTATCCCTCACCCTGACTCGACGCCCAGAGCTCCCCAGGTGCCAGGCCATACCGGTACTCAGCCAACACCCGGCTCCGCAGATGCAACGCCCAAGCCGCTACCTTTGCGCCCAAGTGTGTCATCCTCTCCCAACAACCAACCCCTATCCCAGGGATCCCAAGGAACCCAGGGGACCCAGAGAACCCCACCCAAGGCGTTGCTCCCTGCGATAGAGCTGCAAGGCCGCTCTGGGCCCAACCCCAAGGAGTCGACTCTTCTCGAAGCATTCTACGAGCCTTTGCCCTCGGTGACGAAGGCGGCGGATTTCGGACACGGTGATACCCGTCCCTCTGGTACGCTGGTTGCCGAAACCAACCCGCCCCAATGCTGGGTGCCGCTCGACGTCAACCATTACTTGGCCATCGCAGAAACCCACCTCTCCAAGGACGCCATCAAAAAGGTCTTGTCAGCCCACCGCGCCCCGGCGCTGGACCCCACCTTCCGCGTCAGAAGAGAGGACGATATCGTGACGTACGCGGCGACCCATCTCACTCACGCCGTCAACCATGCCCTGGGCGCAATCCTATCGCAGCCCGTGGAGATGCTGAACGAGTATTCGGCGAGCACGGCGGCCCGCGTCGACCGCGCCTGGAGGCCATGGGGCGCCAAAAAGCACTCGTTCGCTGTGCTCGAGATGAAGAACATGGAGGCAATGAGGGCGCTCCACTTTGAGGCAACACAAGATGAAGATCCGGATGCCGATACACCTTCGTTATTTGACGGCCGGCCCATTCTTTCCATGATCAAGCAAATCACATGCTACGTGAAGCTACCGTTCTACGACACGCGATACGCCAGCCTCTACGACGGCAACTTTCTCTTCCTTGGCGTGTTCGAGCTTCCCCCCCAGCAGGACAGCCTCCCCATTCTCAAGGGGACCTTGATCCCCTGCCATGGAAAGCATAACGACAAGGCCCGGAGAGCGCTCCTCGGTTGGCTGGTCGAAGCCTGGGAAAAGAAGCAGCGGGGCGAAAACCACCATCTCCGCTTGAATTAAAAGGGACCCTCGCCCTCTGCGCAACGACGAGGTCACACTTCACCCGTGGCCTTCCTTGGTGGCTTTGAGAAGGAGTTGGCTGGGTTGAGTTGAGCGTTGGCAACTTTTGGAGGTTTCTTTTGTCATTGGCTTTTTTCCTTTGTTTGTTTGAGTTTGTCTTTTTTGTCGGTTTTTGCCCTTGTTTTTGTTGGCTTCCATTGTTTTTGGAATTTGAGGGGTTGAGCTATTGCTAGAATATGGGGAAAGAAAAAGAAAAAAAGGAAGAAAATCACAAAACGACCAAAAAAGGGGTCAGTCACATCGTTGAGATATAGGATAGACTAGGTGCCTAGAGATGGATAGAGAATCAAGACAACACTTGTTGAACTCAGGCACGCAATCACCTAACACCTCGTAACAATCATGTTGATACGATGTAAGTACCTGACAAAGCTCTCTGTATGATTATAATAACTAACCAAAAAGGTGGTCTAATATAGGGTATTCAAAAAATCAGCTCCACCCGTGCGGTTGCTCGCGCCCACCCTCTATCCAAGATTCCTTGCCGGGCACAGAGAACCCCGTTCTCCTTACAGCTGCTGCTGATGTGACAATTACCAATCCGACGTGTCTATACAACATTGAGCACCACGTCCCACCCAATACTCCCGTTCCTCTTTCTCAGTCAACGGTTTTATAACCACAGGGGCCGGTGGTGTCGGTCTTGGGGGCAGGTCCGGGAGATCCCCGTTCAGCCTGGCCTTCTCGAGGAGGTGGTTACGCATCTCTAGAGACCCCGCCGCGCCAAACAGCTCGGATACCGACGGGTACCGAGTTTGGGTCTGGAAGGCCTGCATGGTTCTCACGTCGGCGAGGTTCACGACGGCGCTGTCTGCCCACACGCGGCGGGATTCCGGCCTGCCCTCCCGCTCCCTCGCCCCGGTAAGGAAGTCATCGATGAAGGTGGAGATGGGCCTCCTGTTCGAGCCGTCCGACCGATTCCAGGAGAGCTGCTGGGACAGATTGGCCCGGTTCTGCTTGGTCCTGTGGAAAAAGGTGCCGTGGTTGTCGTCCCCGTCGCCAGCGTAGAGGATTTCGGTGATCATGATGCGCAACGCCAGGGAGGCCTGGATGCCGTTGTAGACGCGAATGTTGGCATCGTTGGCGCTACCCATGTAGAAGAATTGCCTTAGCTGCTCGTGCAGGTGTTTCCGGTCATTCAGTTCCTCGTCGTGGAGGAATTGATGGTATTCGCGGTGAACAGGGCACCAGTCCCGGCCGTTCTTCCGCAGCTGGCAGCGCTTTCGATCCGCCAGCAGAGCCCGACATTGGTCGGCTTCCATCACGGCTCTCCCCATGAGCACCGTCGACAGAAGGACTACGCTGATCCTGCCCCGTCTCGGCTTGATTTTCAACTCGGAGTCTTCCGTTAGGTTGATGTCAAAGGCGATGGCAGCGGAGGGGTCGGCTTCGTCCACTGCGGGTTTGACGGTGATGATTACCGTCTCGGGTTCGCCTGCTCCCGGCAGCGATGGAGGCTGAAGCGCGACGAGTGTTGTCCGCGCCGGGTGCATGGTTACACAGCGTACTGACGAGAGGGGGAGGGCGGTCGCCTCGGGTGACGCGGTTTCCGTGGCGGCATCCTGGGAGGTCTTGTCGTCGACCGAGAGCCCAACGATGACGCCGCACTGCACATCTTGCTTGTATTTTGCTAATGTAAGGGAGAGGACGCCCATCGTGAAATATATTTGGGGTTGTGATTTCGTGGGCTTGGTTTAGTTCAGTGTCCAGGGTGATCAGAGGGCCAAGCAAAGCGTCAACTCCCTTTATATAAATCATCGCCCGGCGTTGGGACATTTTGCTAATAATCAGGCCACCTCGGTTCTAGCGGGATAAGATGGGTGGGACCTCTGACGTGCTTGATCGTCCGCACCGCGGAGCTGTAAGTGTCCGCATCAGTCCACTTGACGTCTGTCCCGGTACCAACGTCATCATCAACGATAATTGCCGAGACATGACTCAAGAATCTCTGGGAAAAGAACATGAGTTTTTCGATTTAGGTCGGGTGGGCGATGGATGGCCTGATATGTGCCTGTACAGAATTAAATGACTGTTTTAAACGCCACCGTTGCGAAATCCTGGTTTATCAGCGTCGTTTTTTTATCCGTGTCTGAGTTCCCGAGCCACCGTTCGGGGTCTGGAATATGAGTAAGCCGGGGACACAGGGGCAAAAGTAATGGCCGAAAAGGGAGAGGAGCCGAAGGGAATGGAAGCACCGAAAAGAAATAAAAAGAAAATCTTGAGAGGGAAAGGTGGCAAAGATATCCGGAATGTTGATTCACGGCCCGAGTACTCTAGCTATGGCCTTCCGTCTTGACCGGGTGATCCTCCAAATGTTCCTTTCCAAAATCTCGATGAACGCCACCAACCCGATCCTAGAACGCCGTCCATAGACCCACAAATCCGATCTCGGCGCATGAAGGCCTTAGACGTACTCGGCCGTGACCGAGTTGTACCGCTGGCCGTTGTACAACAGGGTGTACTGCGTCGAGGCAGAGAGATCTGTAACCATAGGGTTAGTTTGGACCACTCGGTCGACCGCATCTCGGGGGGAGGGAGGGGGAGGGGGAGACTAACAGACTGCCTCAATCTTGCAGTTGAGTTCGTAGTACCACTGACCACCTATTAGCACAAAGTAACAGTGACAAACTGGGAGGGTGATACATACGTTCCCGTCACTCCCCTTGCGTCTATGCAACTGATTCTCGGGTATGTGGCTGACATCGGCCTCAACATGGCACAACAGGGTGACGTTATCATCCCTCGCCAGGGGCGCGTCTCGCGCGGTCCGGTCGGCGTAGATGTCCATCTTGATCTTCTTGATGCGGCCCCCGGAGACGGGCCCCGTCCAGACGAAGCTGGTGAAGAAGGGCTCGTTCTCCGACACGGCGTCGCCCTTGCGGATGAACCACTCCATGGTGTAGACCTTCCAGCAGCCGTCCAGGCCGCACCAGTGCTTCTTGTTGCGCAGGTGGTGGTGCACCTTGTCGTCATACCGCAGCCGCCACTCGGTGCCGTAGTGCTTGCGCGCCTTGCGGTTCTGCACCCGCACCGCCGTCAGCTGATCGGGCGCGCTCTGCGCCAGCCCCTTCATGACGGCGCCGTGCACCACAGCCAGCCAGGCGTTGGGCGGCTGCATGATCTGGATGGAGGGGTCGATGGCACCACGAAGGCGTTCCTTGAGGTAGTTGGAGGCACCGAAGCCGCCGACCAAGAGCACGGCTTTAATGGGAACCTTGGAGGACGAGATTTGATCCTTGACGAGCTTGACGACTTCTTGCACGACGGGTTCGAAGATGACACGGAGGTCCGAGGCCTGGGGCTCGTTAGGGGGGGCTGCTTCCAATTGGCTTCGCAGAGATGGGGGCGGAGGCTTACCTTGAGGGCGTAGCGCCCGCGGCTAATACCAAGCTCTTTGTTGTTGGCGAGGCCACCGACTGGGATGGTGTATGTTTCGTCGTCCGCTGCGTGCAATGTGAACTGACGCTTGACCTGGGTGGGTGTTAGGGGGTCTTCAAGGCAAAACTTGTGGGGCAGGACGGGGGAAACTTGCCGTTTTCTCGAACCTCTCCATCGCATCGGCGAGCACCTCATCATCCCATCCGTCTGCCTTCCCCAGCTTGGCCTTGAGGAACTTGGCAAACCTCATGTTGAGAAAGGTCGAGCCGCAAAGCGCGCCAGTGCCGGGGGTTGCCTCTTGAACCTCGAGAATGGGCTTGAGGTTGGTGATGGTGTAAGAAATGAGGTCGACAGTACCGCCACCGGCGTCGCAGATGACAAAGCTGTACCGCTGGTTAGCATGTAGGCCTCAACCGTGGCTTGGCAGTGGAGGGCCTCACCTCTCGTTCACCTGAAGACCGTGGGGGTCAAGGCCGTGGAGGGCGTAGATGGCGGCGGCCTCGGGTTCAGAGATGAGGTGAATTGGGGCCGTGGTGGTTTGGGAGAGGGGTCCAACGGCTCGCTGGCAGGCTTGCTTGGTCTTGTCTTTGGCCAAATCGCTCCAAATCGCGGGAACTGTGACGACGAATTCGAGGGCGGTGCTCTTGACAACACCTTCGCCCAGCTTCTCGCGCAGGGTGTACATGAGATGTTCAGTGAGTGCCGACAGGTAGTCGGCGACAAGCTTGTCGACATTGCGGCCACCCCGCGTGGCGGCGCTGGTCACTGCGGTTCCCATGGATTGCAGGGAGGGGTCAAGGTCACTGGCCGAGTCAGCATGCAAACGGTGATAGGGGCACCGCAGGTGGTGAGAACTAACAGCTTGAACCACTCAACGACCTCATCTGAGGGCGCATTCATGGGGATGGAAAACCCCCAATTCGGAGTGTCGTTGCCATTGGCGTACCACAGCTTGGTCGGGACCTTATCAGACGACTCGCCCTCGCGGGTTGTCTTGGAGATGGGCCAAACGGTGACAGCAACACGGCGATCTGGACGTTGTGTCTCGGCCCAAGCCACGCCTGAGTATGTGGTACCAAAGTCGATGCCGACGATGATCTTGCGTTCGCTGATGCTGAGTTTGTCGAAATCCATGTTGGGCAACTGTATTTTGTGGATGGATGCGTGTATCGAGCGGGGCTAGAGGTGCCGGGAACCTCGAAAGGCAAAGAGGCACATGTATGTACGGTATGTACAAACGGAGAAGATGGTTGGAGAAGGCAGTGAAGAAGAAGAAGAGGAATAAGTAGTTCACAAGTGCGGAGCAAGAGACAGAGGCAGAGGAGGCAGGCAACTGTCGAGATGAGATGAGAATAACATACAAGGGAGGTAAATGATGAACAGAGAGGTTGCAAACCGAGAACAAAGTGGCTGAGATGCGAGGTGTGAGCGTTTGGTTGTCCGGTGCTTCGGTTGTTCGGTCGACCGAGGGGCCAAAAGCAGTGCTAGCTATGCATCAACTGACGGAAGTGCCTTTCACGCCACACTTTAGACATGCGACGGCGGCGCAGTGCCTCGTCCACGGGGGCTACTGGGCTTCTGGGTTTCTGGGTTGTTCTGGCACACAGCGTCATGATGCGGGAATGGACAGCCTCCAGCGGGGGTCCCATCCATTCCTGGTGGATGAAATCCCCGCCATCCAGCGTCAACGACGCCCCTCTGGGCTCCCGAGCCGTCGCTAAACGCCATTCGTCGGCGAGACTTCAGCCCGAGGGGCTACCTAGGTAATGCAGTTTCGCTTCTAGAGGTTCGAATGTGCGATTCGTCTCCCACCCACAGTCAAGCTGGGAGCAGCGGGACACTGTTCAAGGTTGACCGGTGGGCTGGTGGGGTAAGGTTGATTGACAAAAAAGCCCGTCGATAAGGCTGCCTGGGCAGGGGGCAGGTGTGTAACGACTGTTCTGCTTGCTTCCTTCCGTGCTTGCCTGCTTGCCGACACGACAGCGCACAGTTTTTGACTGCTCGCAGATGCTGCGTTGGATTCCATCCAACCGTTTTGGCCCGACATCTCCCACTCGCCTCTGGGTGCAGCAAAATGTGAGGTTGGGGATGAATAGGCAGAGGAAACGTGGAGCAGATCGCGGGGCAGCATCGTAAGGCTGCCCGCTGTGGACTGATGCGTGCTGTTGACCACAGAAGGCAAGTGGGGTTGTGGAGCACGCTAGTGATCGTGGCGCCCCCCGACTGCCAAGAATGAATCACCACATGCAATGAAGCGCATCTCGACCCTTCCATCATCCCGGGGGCGATTTCTTTCCATGACGCTTTTTCTCTGATCGAGCTGATTTTGAAAAATTCGGTAATTACCTACCTATAGCTGTCCTTGACGTCAGATGTACGAAATACACATGATGGAGATCGTGATGGGAATGTTGGCTGGCCTGTTGTTCATTTATCATTCCTAGCTTGGACGGTTCCCGTCGTTTGCTCCGGTTCCAAGCATCAAAACTGCCCGTCTTTTTTTGTGTTGATCCCTTGTAATCCCGCCCTCAGCCTCACTGCATGTACTCTAGGCAATTTGTACCTGCGCAAACACGGTTCTTCTCCGAACGCCTATACTTTGTCCTCCCTGCCGGTTTTACTTGACCAACCAAAAAAATGACCCGCAGAAGGTGGTACAACGGCCCGGGCAGCAGCGCGGCCCCGCACAACTCCCGGAACTCTCGCAAGTCCCCCAAGACCCCCAAGAACCCTAAGTCGGCCAAGAACCCGCCGATGGAAGATCTCAAGCGTGAGTTTGGTGGTGAACCCGCCAAATCACCTCCCGCCCATGAAAGTGCGCCGCCAAAACGACCCGATAAGCTCCCGCTGAACGAGCACACCGAAACGCGAGCAGGCCCAGCAGGGGTGCACCGCCAAACGCTGCCGAACATGGAGGCACGCAGTCCTCCTACCTCGTTACCCAACCCTGACAGTATTGATGCGGCCATCAGCGGCAACCCAAGGTCAGATCAGTTCTGGGCTTCCCCGACCCCTCAGGTTCAACATTCAGGGTGGCGGCCGCCGTGGTATCCCAGTTTCAAGGTTCAGGATGCCTTATTCGCGGCCCAACATGCTTACCAAGATACTCTCGCCCAAAGGCTGGCATTATCGCGAGACAATATGGAACCGCTTAGCCCACAGCGCAGCCCAAACCAAGACGAGGAAGACAGGGTCCAGCGAGAGATGGAGAGCTTGCGGGCGCAGCTCAGAGAGGCTAACAACCGCGCCGACCAGGCGGAGCGGGCAGCTGAAGGACTAACTCGACAGCTTAGATCTAGCAGGTCTAATGAGCGGGTGATGGACCGCAATAACTTGGCAGACACGACGACGACACTGAAGGCGGAAAATAGCGGCCTCAAGGCAGAGCTAGACGAAGCGCGATCTCACATCTTCAGCTTGCAGCCCTACCGCAAAGACCTCACCCCGAAGGAGGTGGGCCAGGTAAGCTGTTTCACCCGCCGGACCATGACCGGCCCTGGCCTAACAGGAAGCAGGACTTCGATGATCTCGTCAACGGCATTACTGACTGGGTCACCAACTTCATCGATCCGATTCTAGACGACGACAATAAGATGGATGACTTTCTGGCGGCCGCTAAGCAACGGCCGGCAGACGTTCAGAAGCTTAAGCGGTACTTACACAGCCAAGGCGACTTGGTCTACGGCTGCATGTTTCCCGAAACGGATATTGACATCCTCATTGCTGTCGTGATGCGCTTCCTGCAAGACCACATCTTCCAGAAGATTCTTTACGGGGCCGTCCCTGAGACGGTCGAGGTCATCAGTTTCCTGGAAGGCCAAATGCAGACCAACGTCGAGCCCAAACGAGGTAGGCCATCACGCCAAACACTGTTTTGTGTGGTGGAAGACACGCTGATTGCAAGTTCTCAGACCTCTTTGCTTTGCGGACGTGGCGGGCCGAAGCCCTCAACGCCGTCCTCTGCTCGCCCGACTACGCACGCTCACGGCACGGGCGGATCAAGGAGCTCACAACCGAGATCGCGTTACTCTTCAAAGTGTTCCGCAGGGACAAGGACTGGAACGGGCTCTGCGTCGCCTGCCAGGATGGAATCATCAAGCCCGCGGTGGCGTTGCACGAGAAGCTGATGACGTCGACGCACCACTTCTACCTCGACCTAAACCCCTACATTTTGTGGAATTCCCGCCAAGAGCTCGAGATGAGCCCAGACTTCCTCGACGACCTGCACACGCTACGATGCGAAAACATACTCCAGAACCGAAAGCCCTTCAACGTGGCCAAGCTGGACCCTCGGCCGAGCAAGGAGCAGCTCTTCAAGGACCTCAGCAACGTGGCCACCATCGTCCCGGCGCTATACATGAGACAAGTAGGCAAGGGGGACGTGATCAAGGAGCCGACGGTGGTGCGCATGCAGCAGGTGCTGGTAGCCTGGGGCCCGGAGGAGAAGAGGGAGAAATTCCTTGCCAACGGCCAGCGCACCCTCATGCATCACCTGTGCTTCCCACGGCGCGACAGGGGGGAGCGGGCACAAGATGGCGGTGTCTGGCCATGGCGGGGTCTGCAATGGGGATGAAGGCCGCGATTTCTCCCGGCCTACTTGTATGTACATACCTATGTACACAGAAGTAGCTCGGCGGCCAGGAGGCCCAAGCGTCCATGTCAGCTACGTAACTACGATGTCGAGGTGATGATGGTGGGAGATCGGGGCCATTTGCAGTTGCTGTAATTTACCGTACCATTTCCACCCCCACTTTCAAGCGCTTTGTGCTGCAAGACACAGCAAATGACCCAAACTCAACCAGAGCACAAATGCTGCCATGTGAACATCTGCTGTGTCCACATAGATCGCAATCTAGGACGATCGTTTGCGATCATGGCGATGACAAAATATGGCTGTTGCCGTATATAGCCGCTGTGTGGTCGCCAGGAACATCCTGGAATCCGCCGCCCAGCCGCCTCACTTGAACAACGCTAATTATAATAATTACCCCACCTCTAGCGTCTTACCCCACCCCAGCTCGGGGCGAGTCCGGGGTTGAACAGAGCCTCACTCCGACATTGTTGGGCTGAGGTATAGGTGGTGACGTGGGGTGGTAACTTTCCATGGTGGTTGGGTATCGATTACAGGTAATTTCGGAATACCCAGCTGGCAGCAATAATCATCGCCGATTCAGCTTTTAGCTTGGGCTTTCTCTTCCCTACTTACCTTGCCTGCCCCACCATTTGCTCCCGTTCCCTCCTCCCTTCAATCTGTTGGAAAGACGCAACTGTCCAAGGAAATCCGTTTTCTCTCCGCAATCTCAGCGACAACTCTAGAACGGAACGGCAGCCAACCAACCTCAGAAAGACCGGTCGCTTCTTCATTTGTTTTTCCTTTGCTTGTCACCAGCAAGATTGTGGTAGCGGCAAAGCACAGCCCAGTAAGTTTTGATCGAGGTGAAATGCAGCCTCACTCTCACCGCTGCAAGCGTAGCACTAGACGACCTAATAATGTGCAAGTCATTGTTAGACGCAAGCGACATCGCCCTTCGGGAGGAATTTGAGCGCGCAACAACAACCGAGGGCTCCAAGAATCCCTCGCAACTTTACGCAGCCGCTTCAGGTCGAGCCTCACTTCAGGTAGGAAGAAGAGTTCACACTTGTATATCCATACAGTCTCGCACTGCTGTTCATAACACTGAAGCCCGCAAGCCTTCGTGTCTTACCCCCAGCGAGCACACGTCACGCGTTGGCTCCCGTGACCCCCATGCCCAACGCTGGCACCTCCATCTGCGGCATAGCCTATCAGGAACACATGTGGCTGACTACGATTCGACAGGAGCGCCTGGACAAAAAGGGTTCGGCCGCACCGCCAGAGCGTCCGCGGGGAAACCGCTCTTTCAGGCTTTTGGCATTTGTCTTCTTGGGTCCCACTGTTGAACGGTGGTAAAAGCACCATGACGGCGACTGTGCCATCAGCAAGGGCCTTCTATGGCCCCATAAACCCCGCCATTCTCGGTTTTGATTGGGACGAAGACGTGGAGGAAGAAGTTGGGGGGGCCTCCTCTGTGGCCCTGGTTGAGGATCGCCCACAACAGCAACGGCCCCACGAGCAACAGCCACGACGGCAGCCACAGAACCAACAACAGCGTCGTGAGCAGCACCAAGAGCGGACCGTGCCAAATCCGCAAAGTCTGCGGTCTGCCTTCTCCAGCTTTTGGGCCTTCAACGCTGCTCTCCTCCGAGACTTCGACGATGATACAGCCAGTGTCGCGTCGGGTATGGCAACGGATGGCGGAAGCGTTGCAGGAGATGCCACGAGCGTGGTGCCGCCGGCAGGGGGGGCGCGGACACAGAATCCGAGATTACCCTCAGCGCCTCCCGCGGTCCGCTCCGCGGCGTTGACCCCCCTTGGAGGTGGGGATGTGTTGTGGGGGACGGGGGCACGGCGGGCGGGGGAAACACTCCCACGCGGGGATGCGGCCACAAACCGCAAAGAGTCCAACCGGTCGAACAACCCCTACGCGGCGGCCATCGAGGACAGGCAGAACGCCATGACGGTGTCCTTCCTGCGTAGCCCGACACGGACTGGACCCACCGATGCTCCCCCAACCCCGGCGCTAGACGAGCTTGGGTACGTACCAAGTTTTAGCTTCCACTTGGGCACTCTGCTAACTATTACAGGTTCGGGCAAAGATACCAAGTCACAAGGGAGACAGCCACGGTTGTCATCACAAACCAGCGAAGGCTGCCCGATATCCTCAGCGGGGACCGTGACTGCATCATTTGCACCGACACCAAGCCCGTGTCCGAGTTTCCCACGGCGGCGATCACCAAGGCCTGCACCCACGAGCCGACCACGTGCCTCGTCTGCGTTGCCACATCCATCCGAACCGACCTTAGCAACCGGCTCTGGAACGAGATCAAGTGCCCAGAATGCCGTGAGCTGTTGGAGTACGATGATGTCCAACGCTTTGCGGACGAGGAAACGAAGGAGCGGTAAGCCCCCTCCTCCCCCCTTCGCCTTTTCCTCCCAACCCCAACCACAAAACTCTAACACCGCATACCCAGCTACCAAACCCTCTCCTTCCGCTCCGCCATCTCCTCGTCACCCAACTTCGTCTGGTGCACCTCCGGGTGCGGCTACGGGCAGGTGCACGAGGGCGGGGCGTCGTCGCCCATCGTGACGTGCCGGCTGTGCGCGTACCGGTCGTGCTTCCACCACAAGGTGGCGTGGCACGAGAACCTGGCGTGCGACGAGTACGACACGCTGCTCGCGGACCCGGCCAACTTCCGCAGCCGCTTCGACATTGAGAACGAAGAGGCCCAGCAGGCCGCCGCCGCGCGCCAGGCCCAGGAGGACGCCGACCGCGTCTTCGCCCAGAGCCTGCTGGCCGAGGAGCAGCGTGCCGCGGCCGAGGAGCGCGCCGCCAGAGAGCGCGCCAAGAGGGAGGAGAGAGAGGCCGCCGAGCGGGCTGAGCGCCAGGCCAAGGAGCGTGAGCTGCGGGAAGCTGTCGCCCGCAAGAAGCTCGAGGAGGAGGCCAGCACCCGCACCGTCGGGAGCACCACCAAGCCGTGTCCCGGGTGTCAGGCGCCCATCGAGAAGAACCAAGGATGGTGAGTAAACCAACCAACCAAACCGCTATACTGTTGTTGATCTGAGCTGACACTATTTCCGCAGCGCGCACATGACCTGTAAGCCTACCTTTTTCGCTTTCCCCCCTTTCCTCAGGCGGCGGGCGGTCCCAAGTGGGGCGCACGGCCCGCCCTTCTTCCTCCTCCGCGACAGATGTTAAAACAGGAGGTGCGTCTCCTTTGCAGGTATCAGATGCCGATCCCAGTTCTGTTGGGGCTGCAACGCCGTATGGACCTCGGACCACAGCATCAGCTGTAGGGGCGGGCGGCGTTGAGCGACGAGGGCGCGCGGGCTGCACCCGGGGGAGGAGGGGAGGGGCGCCGGGCGGTGAAGGCGGCGGCGTCGTTGGAATATCAGGTGCGGCGAGTTCTGCCCTTCTGATATCGGCTTTTTTGTTATTACTGTCGTTTTTGTGGGATGTTGTTGCTGATGATGGTTGTTTGACAGGCGCAGTATGTAAGCACGAGTTCTGTTGGGACTGTCTCGCTAGCCACAAGGAGATCTTGGAGAGCGACAACAGTGCCCACAAGCCGGACTGTCCTTGGCACCCGGACAACATCAAGGACTGAGCCGGGCCGTGTTGGCAAGATGGTTTTTTTTTTTTTTTTTGTGATAGCGGGTTTGGGAAGCATTGCTAAGCGGGCGGCGGGATGTTTTGACGATGGGATTTGGGTCTCACGGAGTTCGGGATCGCGGAGCATGTCTATTAGCGAAATATAGATATACCATATTCTGAGTCACTCGGGAAACCTGTCCTCTTTTCCTTCCATTACACATGCGGCGCCAAATTCTCTTGAAAAGCCACCTGGAATATGGAAAATCCCCTGCTTGAGAAATGGAAATGGCTGTTTCGGGTCAGGTTCCGCAAGAGGAAGATCGACCCACCAACCAGCGGGGCTCCACTTCGAGCCCTACAAATCAAAATTTTCGCCTCTCCCAAAACCTTTCCCCAAACTCTTCCCCCAACCACGATTCAATCGCGGAGAAGGGAACGAACACCACGCTTCTTGCGTGTTGCGCGCCACCCGGCCATGCAAAATCCTTAGCCCAGGCATTCCATTGCCTCGCGGCTCTTCCCAATACCATTTAAACCACAAACCCCAAAAAACATGCGCCTCTTCCTCGCCCGCCACGGCGAAACCGTCGACAACGTCGCGGGCATCTAGTGCGTCCACCACCACCACCACCTCCTCAACCACGCTCCCCCCCCCCCCTTCCCCAACTCCGCCATCGCCAACCACCCCACCTCCACAACCCAACCCACGCACAATCCCCCAACCCCCCCCAAAACCCCCCCTCTAACCGCCCCCCCCTCCACTTCTCCAGCGCCGGATCCCGCGACTCCCCCCTCACCGCCCACGGCGTGCTGCAGGCGCGCCGGCTGGGCACCCATCTCGCGCAGCGGGCGGCTGGGCTGGGTGCGGCGGTCACGCATGTGTTTGCGTCGGATCTGAGGAGGGCGGGGGAGACGGCGGGGATGGTGGTGCAGGCGCTTGGTGTGGTTTGTGAGGGGGGTGATGGTGGTGGGGGTGTGGGTGTGGGTGTGGGTGTGGTGGCGTTGTCGGAGTTGAGGGAGCGGGATTTTGGGCTGGCTGAGGGCAGGAAGTTTGCTGAGGGGGGCGTGGACTTGGCTGCTGCTGGGGCTGAGTCGAGAGAGCAGATGCGGCTGCGTTCGGAGCGGTTTGTGGCGGGCCACTTGGAGCCGCTGCTCACGGCCGAGCGGGTGGCTGCTGGGGGTTGGGTGGTCGTGGTTGCCCACGGGCTGATCCTCGACTCGCTGCTGCGGGTGCTGTTGGTTCGGTTTGGTGCCCGGGAGCTGGCCCGCTTGGGGAAGATGCCGGGCTGGAGCAATACCGGCTATGTCGAGCTCGTTGTTGCCGTCGGCTCCGCACGGGCGGTCGTGGCGGGTGGTTCGGATGGCTCGAGGAATTCGGCTGAGGTGTCTAGTAAAAGGACACCAACTCCAGAACCACCGACCACAGCATCGTCAGCACCACCCCCGCGCCGACCGCAGATCACCTTGTCTGTAGTTGGCGTCAATGTCGTTACACACCTTGAGGGCTTGAAAAAGACCCGAGGTGGCATCGGCAGCGCCCAGTTTGACAAGCGGCAGAGGACTGTGGATTCGTTCTTCGGCCCCGCGAACAAGAAGGCGAGGGTTCAGCAGGGACCTGGAGATGGTTGACCCCACTCACATCGCCGCCAGTTTTGGTGGTGACTCGTCCACGGTTCAGACTTGGTACGTTATGATCTCTTTTCTTTGCCCTCTTGCTTTTATGATGAGAGAAACAATGTTCACAGACCTGTACCGAATTACAATGTGGAAAAACTTGTCCAACCGCTATCTGAGAAAGCAACTATTCATCCATTCTGTTTGCCTTTACCTGGGTGCCCAGCCGCTAACAGTTGATGAAGTTAGATGTTCTTTTCCGACACGCCAGATCCGAGCGTTCACCTGAACACCCAGCGCAGAAGGAAATGGTTGGCTCATGGTCGGTTCGGGAAGGCTGGAAAACGGATAGCATCAACAATATAAACTGGTCCACCAAACACTGGATATCCTGCTGCGCACCGTGATGATCCCCGTTCCGTGCCCTGCTCGTCTTGATACCATGCCAGCCATTCCATCTTCACCCGCTTCCCCCCTTCAGCTCTCATCCTCCCCACTCCCCTCCTCGCCATCCTCGTCAGAGTCCCCCAACCCCTGCCCTTCCTCCGAAGGCAACACCCGCGGGAACCACCCAAACTCACCAAAGTCCACCATCAGCTCGCCCAGCGCTCCCGTGGTCACAGTCACACCCTCGGCCTCCAGTGCCGCAGCCTGGTTCCGCGCTCCCGCTGGTTGGGATCTGCGAGGGTGTCAGTCAGCTAACACGTAACCATGCCAGCCAGCCTTGAGAGACTTGAGCACAGTATCGTGGGGCGTGCCACGGTATGTACAGATGATATGGGTGGTACGGTTACCCGTACAAACGGACGGGACTGTCCATCTAACAATTAAGGAACGATAAACACACATACCGCGGTGAAACAGCCCCCTTGGCATTAATCACCCGCTGCCAGGGGACGTTGTCATGGTGGAACCGTTCCGTGGTGTCGACGGGCAGGTGCTTCAGGCAAATGCCTACTTGGCGTGGGCGCTCGGCTGGGAAGGGGTTTAAGAGTTAATTACTGGGTCGGGTTGGTTCTTTCTTGACTTGATGGAGTGGCATGGGAGGGAAAGGGGTTGTGTTGTGTTGTGTGTGTGGTATAAGAATGGAATGGGGGTCTGTTACGGGTCCCGATCAGTTTCGCAATGTGCCCGTAGCTGGTCACCTTGCCGGGCGGGATCTCCTGCACGGCGCTGTAAACGGCATGGAAGAAGTTTTCGGCTTCTTCGCTACGGGCCATGGTCTTGGTCGTGGTCGCGGTGGAGGAGAGTATGTGACCCCGTGTCTGTCTTGAGTGTTATGCTGTGGAGGCTGCTGGGAACGGAGTGCTCGGCAGGCAAATGGAAGAGCAGGCCGCAGATGGGCTCGCTGGGTTAGGGTTGTTGCAGAGTGGATACTTTTAAGTGTTGATAATCACAAAGGACACCAGCCATGCTCATGAAGTAACCAAAAACCATGCTGAGAAATCAGCTATCGTAAGGTTAAAACACTTATTGGAGCCTACTACTAAGACTATCAACCGCTCGCTATGCTACCGACATCCAACGCATCAGATCCATAGCCTCGTGCGCTCTTTCGCAGTGCGCCGAGCCTTGTTGGCGAACCCAAGGGCTCAAATCCCGCTCACAAAACTATACACAAAAACCAACCTCCCACATAAACACTCCGCCAAAAGAAAAGGATATAAGACAACGGGCATACCTCCCCCATCAAGCAAAAACCTAGCCTCGTGACTATCATGGCGTCCGGTCATGGCGTTCATCCCCACATAAAGACCGTTTTTGTCCCACCCGCCTAATCCAACAGCGCAAAGAAAAAGAGAGCAATAAGAATGAGCAAAACATGAACGAGGAGCCGGTGATAAACCTAATCACAGCCGACCATTGTTCTCTTGCTTTTGATGACTACCACAAAACCCAGCATCTACCCCACTGCATATCCAACGTGAAAGAATGGGAAATGTATGAGCCTTGCCGAGTGCAGCGATAGCCGGAGGATTCTCGCAGGGGATGCCGGCGTCAGTAATCGTTCGTATGCAGGGGCGTGAGCCGTCGATACGCGAGTATCTTGCATGTATAGTTTTCGAGGTGGTGGTACAAAGATCTTCCGAGCCAATCTTGGGGTTCGGGAGAGTCGGCGGGAGAGCGGATTGAGTCACTGAGGATATGGTGATGACGGATAAGTGCCGTGGGCACCATGGATGGAATGGCTGCCATGCGCTCGTTGGGCGGCATAAAGATGCTGAAACTCGAAAGACGAAATAGGGGTATCACTAGAATGTCGTAAAAATGTTGGGTCCGCGGTTCGAGGGGTTCAAAGCTGAGAGCGCGGTGGGTGGGGAAGGTGTCGAGAAGCCGGCTAGCCAAAGTGCCGTGGCAGATCAAGCCTGTGAAGGCCCTGCATTACCCCTCATCCAGCTAAACATGCTGCTGGCTATCGGGACGGAGGGGCCATCGATGGGTGTTCGTAATTGCTGTGCCTCCCGGGGCTCAAGGAGCAGGCTTTTCCGGTAGTGTGTGGCCTGCGCATTGGCACCTGCCTTCTCCTTTTCACGCACGCGCTCGACCTCCGTTGCCAACCATTGCTGTAAATCCGGCAATTCTGCAAGGCGATAAGGGATCTGGAAACGCTGCAGCTCCCCGATGCTCTTCGCGCTACGTGTGTGTTTGTCGAAGTTGATGACGGTCAGACCCGTGTCGCTGGTCTTCGTAGCCGGGTTGCCCACATCCACAAAGGTGAGGTCCGTCAGAAACATGCCGAGAAAGGGGAGGCACGGTGGCACCTGGTCGTGGAGCCGGGCTCGAAGGACCTTGAAGTTCTGGTTGAAGTCGACGGTCGTCAGCAACCCCTTGAGCATATCCTTGCGCTTGGTAGGGACCGCATCCCACGTCATCTTCAGGCGCTTGATGCTTGTGTCGGTGAGGCCGCAGGTAATCGCCATGAGGGCATCGTAGTTGTGAAGTAAAGAGCAATGGTTTGAGATCTTGATCCATTGCTTGATGACCATGGCTCGCTTCTTGGCCTCTTCAAAATGCAAGATGGTGTCAACAACGAGGTTCGTCAGCCCCGTAGTGAAGACGGACATCCCCTTGACGTTGGGTGCGTCAACCCCCCCAAACTTGGTCCACCTCGAGCCCAGAAGCTCCTCGGGCATGATGGAGCAAAAGAGGGACATTTGCTTCATCGTCAGCTGGCGAGCGACTTCGAGGGGGTCGAAATCGAGAATCGAAGGTGAGGTGCCGCCGATCTTCCAGTTGGCCAACGCGTTCATTTGGCTCCTGCTAATGACGGTGGCGGGGAGCGGGGTATCGGCAGGGACGAGCTGGGCGAGTGAGCTGCTCGTCTTGCTCATGGAGGAGACGAGGCGCGGCACCAGGGCGCCATCGATCACCGACACCTTCTCGGCCAGGTCAAAAAGACGCTTGCCAGCGGATGGGAGTACGGCCGTCAGTCGGTGCTCGGCAAACTCCTTGATGAGGACAAGTGCCTCTCGGTCCGTCTCCTCGCGCCACTGCGATTCAAGCCAGCCCTTGAATACGTTGTATGTCCTCAGGCGGACGGGAGCGGCAATGTGCGGTGCTTCCCCGACGTAGTCGAACCGCTCAATCAGTGCCTCGGTGAGAGCGACGGGGGTGCAGAAGAGGCGGAAGGTGAGGTAAAATGTCGATACAAAGAGGGCGTCGGGAGTCGACTCGTGTGTCGTAAGCCGTTCAACCAGGGCGGGAAGCGAGCCGCCGGTTACTTGACCTTCCTTGTTGAAGATCAATTCGTGGGCGTAGGTCTTCTCTAGCAGCCTTGACTCGGCCTCGTCGTCGTCCGTGGGCGCCAGGCTCTCCGACACGCTCAAGTTCGAGAGCGAGGGCTGTGTCTTGGGTGCTTGTGTGATATCCGGTGTCGTCGCGCGTGTCGATGTCTGGGAAATGATGATCGATTCCGAATCCCGACTGAGGTAGGTGCTACCGGAGCCGGAGCTCGTGGCAGTCATGCTCTCCGATCGGAAAGCGTGGAATTCGGCTTCTTGTATGGCAGACGGCTCGGTGGGGCTGTAGCTTTCGGTCGGTAACGATGTAGTCGAGATCCTCGGAAGTGGGGGGAGGTCGGGGCGGAGGGAGGTGACAGACGAGACCACGCTCGAGTTGCTGCCATCAAAGAGGAATGATTGTGGCTGTGGCACAGCGAGCAACGACGGGTGCGACATGGGTTCCTCTGAAACAGGAGAAGCGACTCGAGGGACCTCCGGGAGCGGCTTGTCGATCGAGAAGGACCGGGCGTGTGCAGGCGTGGCGCTGGTCACGGAATTCGCTCTCGAGGAGACCGTGGCTGTTTCGGACACGATTGACTCGGCGACGCTCGGCGATTCAGCGCCACTGGGCTGTGAGTGTTGGAATTGCTCCTCCGAAATTGAGGCTAAGTCGGACAGCCCGAAGTCGATGCCGAGAGTACCGTTGTCGAACTCGAATTCGAAGTCACCGATCCGCTCGATAACCCATCTTGTTTTCGCGACGCACTCCCCTGTGGCTTTCACGCAACCCGTCGCCGCGCCCAACAAACGAACATTGTCGTGCGGTACAATCACGTCCTCCTCCATCTCGGGCTCCGAATTGCTGAGGATGTCGCGCGCCGTGTGGACGAGGTCTTGAATTCGGTTGTACATGGCGGTACGGGCTTGCTCGAGCGCGTCAACGCTGACCGAAGTGTGGGCGCACACCACGTCCACGACCAAGAGCAACTCCCCGCCGGATGTGGCAGATTGCTTTATGGCAATCGCCAAGCTGGGACGCGACTGCGATTGGAGTTGTAGCCGTCCGATAAAAGATCCCAGATGCGAGAGGAAGGCATCATGGCAGGTTTCGAGCCGCTCCGAAACGAGGTTCTGGGGCTGTGAGCAGGGCGAAGGGCCGGCCAAACTGACACGATGGGAAATGGTGGATGACAGTCGGTTTGTTTGCAGCAGGCTGTTCTGCGATGCTCGGCGCGCATTGGTGCTCTGTTGCAGGTGGCCGGATGACAAACGGCTGCCGCACGATACCCTCTCCTGGGCCGCGTCGCCTGTAGAAGATGCCGGACCGGAATACTCGCCGCAATCGCTAGTGCGGGTCTCTGCAGCGGTGGTGTAATTCTGGGTGGCGCTGAGGGAAGCCGGATCGGCTGGCGGCGTTAGTGGGATGAGAACTTCCTCTTGCAGCGTGGTCATCACAGTGACCGACGGTATCCGCGATCTCCGATCATCATCCAGAATGTCCAAGAACCTCACGCCCTTAGTAATGATCCTGAAAGCCTTCAGGATCATCTCATCGACAACGTCATTGATGTCTTCGGTCCCAATCATCCTCTGCGCATCCTGTAGCCGCCTGGCTGTCTTAACAAGCGACGAGAGCTCGGACAGCAGCGACTTCCGACTCCGCCGAAGTCCCTCGTGTCTTTGGACTAGGGCGCATTCTCTTGTCAAGCACTGTGTTTGTTCCTGCGCAACATGTCAGGTTACTCGTTTCTCGGGTATGCGGTTATTAGCCGAGCCACCTACCAGTAGGTATCGCACACCGGCGATTATTCCCTTCATATACTCTTGGTTGCCAAACATCTCACTGTCGTTCACGAGGGTGCTGCGCATCAGATCCCAGAAGTTGAGCAGGGCCTTCAACAGGCTCCTCATCTCCTCGGGGTCGTACGATTCGCAATAATTCGTGGGTAGCCACCCTCGCGCTCCGTTGGCCAACAGGGTACCGTCGGCCCAGCCATTAGTGTGGATGGAGTGCACAAGGACAACGTCCCCTTCGCTCAATGGCAACGTCACTGTCGAGTCGCTCGTGACGTAATCGGGATGAAAAGGGTAAAATGCCCGCAGGAAGTTGTGGAAGACGGGGCTGCTGACGGGCTCGTTGCAATTCTCCTGCAGGCTATTCGGGGTCGCTGGCGGCGTCATTTGCGAGTCCAAGCACCCGTTCGTCGAGTCCACCACATCCGACGACCCTCCGTTCGGCCCACCTCGGGTCTTCTGTATCGTCAACGGAGCCACCTGCAGACTCGTTCGCGCTCCCTGGTTGTTCAGCATCGCGATTGCTGCCGAGAGTTCTTTTCGCCCAACATAAGTGAGAGAATCAAGCCTGCACTTGGGTCACCTGACCCAGCCGAGTGACAGGACCGGCTTTGGCTCTCCAGACTCCCCCCGTGATGACTAGCGTC
This sequence comes from Chaetomium tenue, assembly GCF_020726465.1. Classification (NCBI taxonomy): domain Eukaryota; kingdom Fungi; phylum Ascomycota; class Sordariomycetes; order Sordariales; family Chaetomiaceae; genus Chaetomium; species Chaetomium tenue. The sequence continues at coordinate 429,898 of NW_027117334.1, read as the reverse complement.
TTCCGTGGCCACAGCTCCGACTCGTGCGTGTGGGCCACGTTCAATGTATGCGCCTACCAGGCGGCAACTGTTGGGTGGTCGCAGCTACTGCTCGACCAGGTCGATATCGCTTTGTTGTTTTGAGGGCGTCGATGTTGTTAGGACTAGGACGAGAGGACGGGTTAGAGGCACGAGGTCACTTCGCCACAGTCGGCTTAGATGTTTTGAAGATGGGGACGTGTGTGTGCTGAAGAATGTAGGGATGGGTTTGTGCGGGGAGGGATGCGGTAGGAGGAATGTCGCAGATGGGGTCAGAGCCATGATGCAGGAAACCTGCATGCCAGGGGAGGGCCCTGTAAACCAAGTTTCGGCGCAACGGCCAACGATGGAGCGATCAAACCCGGAGGGAAGGAGCAGAATGCTGAATTGGAGCACAAAACCGTCCTGTTTGCTCGTACCTTGTCTTTTCCCCGACACCTGATAGTCAGATACTATCTAAGTGGCGAATCTGGGGGCTGGGAGGAGGTCAGGGAGACCTGGTGGTTTCCAGCAGGGAGCGGTGACTGAGGGAGGGGCGCCGAAGGGATATGCCGGGAACAGATGTCTCGAACGAGTCAATCGCCGAGCCGTTAGATCGAAAAGGAACGGTCGACGTCGGACGTCCCTTGAGAAGGACGAAGAGGGCGGTATAGGAAGTGGACGCCGAAAGGGCCTATTGCTCAAGCTGCCATGCTACGCACCGGGCGAAACTTGGTGGTATCCAGGGTCAAATGCAGAAGAATCCAGATAGGTACGATAGGTACGTTCTCGTTGCCCCTGTGCGACAAGATAGCCGAGCGATGATGAAATCCCGGTAAACGGCAGGTCGGTGCTCAGCACTGCAGGTGGCAAAATCGAAGGTAAATCGAGGCTTCAACTCAATTCGAGTTACGTCTACACAGTAGGATGAAGAGGAGAGGATGGAACCCGAAAATGGGGGCTTCGCAAGGTGTGCATCTTGCGCTCCCGGTGTTGCTCTCGGCTCTCGATTGCGCCTGCTCCCCAGCCAAAAAGACAAGGCCTGTCTCCACCGCTCTGCAGGACAGGGTTCGGCTGTAATAATTTTTCGCGAATTGCCCGTTGAAGGAAGCGGTTGATGTGGGTCCCGCGGGTGGGGTCCCGGTACCAGTCAACCGCCGCCAATGATAGCTCAAGCACAAGCTCGGGTCCCCTGCGCTCTCCCTGGTTGAGAGGCCCTCCCAAAGTGGGGTGCAGAGCCGTCAACCAAAGACCCGCTGGTTGCGCTCAATCGACGCCCAGTGGTGTGCCGCAACACAGCACCTTCCTTCACCAAACGGAACGAGTTGACATTCTCGTTTCTCTCTGTCAGGCCCGGCGGTGCTAATTTGGCGATTTTGAACCATCAGTATGGATAATCCTTGATCGAGTTCGCAAGAACTTCGAAGTCCAAGTAGCTCAAGACGAACACTTTCCATTGGAGAAAATGACACACATTCGAGGCCAAACGACAAAAACGGTGTGGCCCACCCTGTCTGTGCCCATCAAGGTGGCGTAACAAGGACCAGCCACCCTTGCCTTCGATTTCCAATGGAGACGGCATTTTGAAAGCGACAAGAATGGATGCAAGGTTGTCTCGACTCATCGCTGGAGCAACTCGCTGCCACGGTTGATCGGAAGCCAGAGATACCGCCCGTTCTGGAGCCTTAGCAACCCCGCCAAGACCCAGCTGCTCTGTCTCGACGACATCTCCCTCGTTGTCTAGAACTTGTGTTTCGAGTTTCCCAACCTCGATCCCGAAATTGGGGCGATCCGTCGCCTCTTGTTACGTGGCTCGTGGGGTAGCGTACGCAGACAAAGTCCTCTTGTTGGTCTGGACAGTATGCAAAATCTCGACATTACCAGGGGACCGCGGCTGCATGAAATAGATATGCAGCAGCCAGCTGCCGGCAGTCTAGCTCAGCTGCAGCTTCGATGCAGGCGTCGTTCTTTTGGGTGGGATGGCTGCAAACTACCAACCTCAAATTCCACGTGGGCGGCGACCTCATCCCACCTCGGTTCAGTGGTTTGCCACGAGTTCCCAAAAACAACACAGGTTGTCTCTCATGTCCGAGGGCGAAAAACAATGGAAACCCGGGCACCTGATCCCCATGGCCGAGATCATACTGACTCGAGACTCTCAGGACTACGACATCGAATACGACCTCACAGTCGAGACCTGCTGCAAGCTTGGGATGCAACAAGGGCTCGCAAGGCCATGCTGCATTGATATCACATCCTTCGCTTACTGCAGTTGGACTAGCAATTGCCAAAGAGCGCGAGCACGACGCACCGTCAGCACACCAAGCAGTGGTTGCCGTCTTGGCACCGGGGAACCCTCCGCCACCAAAACCAACCATGGGACCGCCGTCTTCGGCTCCTCGCAGGAGCTGGTGGTGGCGACCCCACGCTGCAGCCAGACAGACCAGAGATAACAAATAAGGTCCCACCCGAACCCCCCCCCGACGCCAGTTCCCCGAACGCTATGCGATACGGATACCCCCCGCAACGCCAAGGTCAACCCCCCAAGCTCCAATCTGCGAGCAGCTCCGGTGTTGCCGTCGCCGAGGGCAACACTCACGAAGTTTTTTTAGTGTTGCGCAGCGTGGTATTGCGTGCAGAACCGCCATCTGCCGACATTATGAGCACCCGTTTCAATGCCGAATAAGGGGCGAGATGGGGAAGCACAATGGCGCGTCGAGTAGTGTATCTAGGTATCTCCAGTCTCGCCGATGTAAGGGTTGGGAATCGTGGGCGAAGTCGGCAGAATTTGAGACCGTCGAACGGATTCCGTAAGTATCGACGAGGAACAAACAACAGAAGGTTGGAATAAGCAACCCAGCCTAGGCCTTTCCTGAGGTTTCGGTACGACGAGTCGCGCGTCAACTTGCTGGCCATACCGCGCAGACAATTATTGTTGGTTGTCCCAGCGCTCTGGCTCCTGCTCGCGGAAGCGTTCCGAAAGACAGGCCAGCCTGTGATGCTAGTTAGCTCAGTCGCTTGGCGGCACCCGAGGACGGCCCTCGACTGACTGCCCAGCCCGCATGGTCTCGCATCTGAATCCCTCCATGGCTGTTTCTTTCGTGTGGTTTCCATCCATCTCACATAGGTATTGCTTCTTCGGCGTCTTGCTCGAGTGAAACCCTTGAACCTTGCCCGCCGGCGGAAGCCGTACGATGATTGGGGAAGCCGACGGGAAGTTGTGGCGCGCAAAAACCATGGCGGAATTTTAGCGTGCAGCACCTCGTGCCCGTGGTTTCATTGGCAGAGTTCTCGAGAACTGCTTTTGGGACGATACGAGGTTCATCTTCGCCATCTTTGCACATGTGAGAGTCAATCTGGAACTCAGCAACTCCCGATTCTTCAAGGCAAACCCCCACAAATTTACCCAATTCCCGCGCGGGATTCTCCTTATCCTTTTGTGGGGGCAATCCCCGAGGGCAGCCACGGCCCACGACTGGCAACGCGTGCCTCATCGGATCCTGCAGGTACGGCCCACGTCGATTTCCCGCCAAGCACTGTGGATCAATACAAAAATGGACCCCGGACATCTTGGCCTGCAGTGATGAGAGCGTTCCTCCCCGATCACCTAGCCAAATCATCAGTCAGGCAAGCTCGCAAGCTTTCTTTGACGGCCAAGCTGCGGGCTTATCTCGAATCAAGTGAGCCCGCTGTGGTATCACAATACATCTATCATCCATTACACAATAACTACCTTAACTACCTAGTGGGGTTGCTGATCGGGTGGCACAAGCTGTCAACTGGTCAATGATGCATGTTTCATCCGGTTTCCTCGCCCGCCTCGGGGCTTAATCTGGCCACACGCGCACACGCCCACACCCAAATCAGCCTGATGGACGCTCAATCTGGGACAAGCCCCAAATCGGGCCTACCTGTTCCCGAGAGACGGCACGCCGGGCTCGTTATTGATGAGTGCTTGCAACGCGGTTGCAGTTACTACCCACTCAACCTAGAATGCGATGAGCAGAACAATGATCGTCACCCTCGCCGGCTCAAAATAAGGAAGTCGCCAATACGTGTTCCGGAGAAGCGCAAGAGATAAATTCGGGCGGGAAGTGCTCGTGCAGTGGAATCCAATCGTGAAACCCACCACCCGGTCTGCGCTTCTTGCTGTTGCGCTTGCCTTCCGATATCAATTGGGTGGGCAACACAATTGGACGACGACTCGAGCTGTGCTCGACTGCCACTCTGCATTTACGAGCTCTTGTGTCACGGCCTCGACACTCCATTCCGCAACCGCATCACACCTTGACGGCCAAAGTCCAGCTTCGACGCGACCAATCAACGATTTTCTTCTTCCGGGATTAACGATGAGGCTCTTCTCAGCTTCCTTTGTCATGGGGGCCGCGCGTCAGCCACTACAACCCTCAATAGGCGTTCAAGCACGTGTGGACTCGACAATGGTCCGGGACGGGAAGACAGCAACAAAAAGAAAGAAAAGCGCGACACCCTCGCGTCAATCACCCCACCCCGTCTGTGGTGGAGTGATGGGCTCCACGGGGGTCAATCCCAGGGTGTTGCCCCCCCTGAGGCGACGTTCTTGGGAAGGTTAGCGCAGCCGTTTCCTTCGACTGGGTTGGTCTCGCCCATCGCGAACCACATGCCGCAAAAGCTCTCGTCGCCTTCACCGCTGATCACTTGCCCTCAAGGGCATGGTGGCAGGGCAGAAGATCAACACAACACCGAGGCAATGGATCATCACCACCCCCATGTGTCCCCCCTGAGATCACCAGGGTCCTCAGTCCCACTGCACGTGGGCTCTATCCGTGGACGAGCTTTGCCGGCTTTTACCCGCTGAGAATCAGGCGAAGTATTCACTGGATTGCGATATTTTTCGCCGAAGCCCGTGGTGGTTGAAAATCGCTAGCTACTAGTTAGGTCACGGTCCTCGACGGAGCTTTCCTTCCCACCGCCCCCCCTGCGGTGAGACCCGCAGGAGGACCCGAAATCTCGGCGAGATCGACGCCGCTAACTCTCAAACAACCTCCACCGCCCAGAGATTCCTCCACGATCACATTCTCCTCCATCACTGTGTCTCCATCACTGTGGGGCGTACACGAAAGCGAGTTGGTCTATCTCGTCGCCATCCTGCCCAACAAAACCAACGATCTGCCAACCTTCAGGTGCCGAGTAGGTTGCGCAATCCTCCGTCATCGTACCGGCCTTCAGAGTGCGCCCCAGCGAAGTCGCCGCCTGTATGTAGAAGTTGCGGGCCTTGCCGCTCCTCTCCCCACGACACAGCTTGCCCTCCACCCAGTATTCCGAAGGGCCCAGTTCGAGGGAGACCGCAGTTCCGCTAGTGCCACCATGACGGAAGATGGTGCCGTCTCCTAGCGTCAGGCCCACCCCGTCAAGCCGAGATCCGCCCCGGAATGCCAGCGTGACAGGTTTAGGTTTGGTGATGCTTGCGAGTGCCGGTACATCGCTGAACCAAGTGCCGAATGCGCCCCCGAAGAAGTCACTCTGCTGAAGGGACGAGCCCGAGGACCACGCAAAGTCCACAAAGACAGGGTTGTGGTCCGAGAGCACGTTCCCATCGGCCTGTAGGAATCGCCCGCTATCGTAACGGAAGGTCTCCGCCTGAAGCGTCACCAGCGGGCTTGACCGGTAAAAGACCTTGTCCACCACCTCGCAAACATTGTCGCTGGCCGGATTGCTACACAGGACCTCCTCTGTTGGGACAACACCGCCGCGCTGAAGCTCGATCCAGGGGTCGGCCATGCCGGGGCCCCCCGCGTTCTCGCTCGCAAGCAGTGACCGAATTGCAGTGTCAGCGACTCGGCTGTATCGGCTGTTTGTGTCCCCGTGGACCACAACAGCGTTCCCCTTACTCCATTGAGAGATATACTCGGCCACCTGGTTGACGTTGTGCTGCCGAGCCGCGAGGTCCTCGTCCTCGCCGCCGGCGTCTGTGTGCAGGTTGTAGAAGTCGACATATACCGCGGTCGAGTTGTCAGCGGGCCGGGCGATAACCGCCCGCATGAAAGTGAAGCCCTTTGGCGTCAGACAGTCGGCCCCCGAGGCGTTCGAGCATGTGTCCCACTTGACCCGCCGGAAATCGACCCAGTCGAAGCTGGACAGGGTGTTGAGGCCAGATCCGAAAGGGACACCCCCGGACGTGGCCGTCCTGAAGGGGTGTGTGTCTGTGCGGTAGATGTGGGCATGGTAGTTGAAGTCCTAACGTAGGGCGTCAACCCTGGTGATCCGCCGTGATCTCGCGCCAGATCGGAACGGATCCGATCCCAACCGACGAGTTGAAACACGAACAAGCGTCCGTTGTTTCGAAGCCCAGCGGCGCACAACCCAAACGGGGGACTTACCTCCTGCACGTGGATGACGTCGTGGCCATATTCGGCAAACTTGGTCCCAATGTTTGCTGCATTTGTTGCTTTATCTCCGGGCACGTCGTTACCGTTGAAGATCGGCGGTAGGCCTGCGACGTTCATGGACAGAATGTTAAACTTGCCGGACGTCGCTGCCAGACAAGTGTCAAGCAGCAAAGCCGCAGCAAGGGCGGCGTTCACTCGTTGCGGCAGCTTCATCTTACGGGGGCAGCACGAAACAATTAGGAGCAGAGCTTAGCCATTACACGTAAACTGCTGTGGACGGCCGCGCCGTCTACGTTTTGTACCAGTCCATTGTAGCTGCTCGGCCCCCTTTTCCCCCCGCTTCGCCTACCCAACACGAGGATCCGACTTGGCCACGTTCTCGGTTCAGGTTGAATATCTCGAACCGGGAATAATGACGAGCAATCGACGCGGGGAACTGGGTAGCGAGGGCGACGCTGTCTTGTAGTCCAGTGATCTGCCTTCCCAGTTTGGGGGTCTTATGCCCGACGCGATGTCACTCCGCACGGTTCCCCCACTCGGCCCGGGCGCAGGGCCGGCTCTTGTTAGCGCAGTGAGAAGCCGTGCCGGAGCGCGGGATACCCCTGAATCCCCGGGTGGGGTCCCGGCGAGCGCTCCAGGTCCGCGAGCCCGGTATTTGGGCTCCGGGGGTGTTCCATCGTAGGCCGCCGCTCTTCGACGGCGGAGATGGGGTCCCGCTGGGGACACGGGTGGGTATCTGCATCCAGAATCCGCTTTGAGGAGCAACACCATCCCCAACACCCCCTTCTTAGTTCTGGCCTGAGGTCTGATGGTCGATGAAACGAAACACCAGCGATTGAGGAGAGATCGTCAGACACAGGCCGTCTCAACACACACCCCCTTACACAATAGTTACCCGGGACTGTAGCCATTCTATTTCCAGAGTGCAGCCCAAGAACGGCTTCCTGGTATCAAATCGCACCGCAAGAAATGCCTCACATGTGAAAGTTAAGGGGTGGGGTTCTCCCCCGTCTCAGTGTGCGGGAGCTCCATTTGTGATGTCTCCACCGGCTACCACAACCCGAAGGACGTGGTAGACCCAACATGCCGGCATGCAAGAAGCCGATCGGAGCATTATCCTAACTCCCCGTGTTTGAAACACTGGCCCCGCACGACGTCGCGATTTCATTTTTAAGGGCTGCTTAACTCTCCGTGTTTGTTTCCTCCAGGGGACATCCCACGAGAAACGAAAATGCAACGGTGATAGCACCGCCCGCTTGAACGGGTGATTGCTTCTTCACGGTTATGCTTCCAATTCCGGCGTGTTCCGACTCTGGTGTCTGCGGAGGCAAACATTGCCCCCCCATCGGCATAACATGCTCCAATATTATCTTTATTCTGAGCGATTTCAAATCACGGCATGTCAGGTGCCCAGGCCTGAGCACCTGGCTTATGTGAAATTGTCTTTGATATCCGTGGCCCCGACGAGATCTTACAGGAGGTGGCTGGGTGGAGAGCCTGTCGAATGTCAATGAGAGGGTGTGAGCACAGTGATTGTGCACGGCAGAAGAAGGGTTGACTCGGAAACAGGGTACTTGTCGTCGTCCCTTTGATGCCACTACGGCAAGAACACCTAACTACCCCTCAATTCACAACGGTGGTGATATTCTTACAAGCTCCCGAGTTGCCTCTCGTTTCACCCTACGGTCCTGTGCTCCATCGGCTAATCCAGTCTGGCAGAGTAGGCCAGGTTGTATAGGTAGTTACCTGTCCCGGTTGGTTGAATCCCTAGAAGTGATTGTATATAGCTCAGATCTGTACCTAGGCTTCTAGTATTGTAAGCGAGAACTTACCCGAGGCCTGTTAAGGTAGGTAAAGATAGCCATGGAGTCGGAGGTTGGAACTGTCAACTCTGGTGGGTAGCCATATTCTGAAGGCATTCGGTATCTACCACTGTATCCAAGCACTAGGGGGGTAGTTCCCTACCTAGGGAAGGCTCGCCTTCCTAACCCTACACCCACCAGCGGCTCTCCTGTCTTAACATCCCCTCAAGCGCACTGTACTGCGCTGCAATTCATGGAAGCCCGCAAATACTAAATTCCCCTTGTATTCAATTCCCGAGCCCTATTCTCCACAACCAACCAAATGGAGCTCTGGTATCAGGTCCAAGATGGCGTCCGCCAGTGCCTCATGCAACGTCTTCTGGAGATGGCTGCCAATGCATACAACTCTACAATCCGCCAGCTCGAGTGGGGTATTGAACATACAAGCGCATCTCTTATGGAATACGAAGACAAAATCTACTTACAGGTGGATGCTTCGTTAGGTCACCCCCATGGTGGCAGGCAACCCCGTCAGCCGCGTCCAGCACTCCGAAGTCTTTTACGACGAGGATCTTGCTGAACAACCCAAAGGTGGAGTTGACTTGTATATCTCCCACTTCTGCGGCTAAGTTGGCTTGCCTACAGCCTTTTGCCGCCCTACAGCTATAGAGGTATCAACGGGAGTCCACCGGTCTGTATCTCCCATCCTTAATAGGTGAGGAGTAGAGGTATAACATTTAGCTGACATCCGACAGAGCCCCCCTGGGCGCCCTGCTCTATAAGAACCTTGCGGACTACCTACTTCTGCGCCGCTTGTGCTTCCCACGACCCGAAAAAGTTCAAGATCCAAGACAGCGCTCCCCCAAAGCAGCCCGTGACTGGCGAGGTGGCAGAGCCCGCTGCCCAAAGGCACACCAGGTGGGAGCGCAGTCTGGCTGAAGATCTCGAGGACACGTTCTTCGAAGTCAGCATCTTCGTGGACCAGTTTGTGGCCGACGAGGCGGCACGGCGCCAGGCTCGGAAGCTCAGCGAGCTGGGTCGCTATGTGGCGACCCGGATGGAACAGTGCACGCAAAAGTGCAACGCAGTGGAGCGCCGCATGGCTGGGACGACCGATGTTATCTTCCAGGACTTTTGCGACGAGATTCAGCGCCATGTGGCCACCGAGATGGCGCGACATATGGGCAAGCTTTCTGTCGAGGAGCGGCACGGCGCGGCTGGAGAACACCGCTATGCTATCCATGAACCCCGCGCCGAGATGGGCCGGCACTTGACCGAACTTCGGGTTGACTTTGACTAGCGCTCGCGAAGATATGATGATAAAACTGTGGAGAAGAAAGGGTTCATTTGTTTGTATCTACAATGAGTTAGCATGCTGAACCAACCATTTCACATCCGTTAATCTTGGAATTGGCGAGAAACATTCCCGCTTATGCTGGACCAGCAGTCCTCCGCAAAGAGCAACTGTGCTGCGTTATTACTTCATGCTAGCATAACATGCCTTGGTATCATCCCAAACCCATCACAAGCAGACCACCACCAGGTGATATGGAAAAACATTGCCATGCCGACCGATCCCGTCCCTCGTCATGTTCCACCAGCAAAGCGCTGCGACCCACTCAAACGGCGTCCTCCTTGGAATGCGTGACAACATCCCTCGTAGGCACGACGTCCTCGACCGTCTCATCGCTGAATTTGAGGTCCTCCTCAACGGTGACAGTGTCCTTGATGCGCATAAAGATGACGGGGGCGGCAATGAGTATCGAGCCGACAAGTAGACCCCACTATGAGAGGAAAACGGTGTTAGTCTCAGCTTCCATGCGCGCGGGTTAGATAGATCTGGAGTCAGGCACGTACGGTAGCGCCGAACATGGTGTTGTAAGGTGTCCTCAGACCATCCAGGCGCCAGAAAACAGCGGCGCCGGCGGACTGGAGGCCCTTGTAGAAGCCCGCGAGATTAGCAGCCTTGCGGCCCGAGTTGCTGAGAGCGCCCATGTACCTGTGCGGTGTGGTTAGTTGCTGTCACGATCCTTTTTGGCCTGCGGAGCGGTGCGGGTACTTACCAATAGATGCAGGTCTGGAAGGCGGCGTCAAAAAAGCCGTAAAAGATGAACAAGAACATGGGCCCGATGTATCGCTCACCACCGTCCCTCCAGTCAACGCGCTTGTATCCAGAGTCTTTGTCCTCGGCCACGTCACGGGTGACTTGCTTGATCTGCCACGCATAACCGCCGCCCCAGATGACGAAGGTGACAGCAAACAGTGCCACAAGACTGGCCTTGGCACGGACGGAGCGGCGGAGGCCGGCGAAATCCAGGCCGTAACCGAAGACCATGGCGCCGAAGATCTGGCTGGTCCAGTACAGCAGGTTGTTGAGGGATCGGGTGCGAATGTTGAAGTGAGCACCGTTGAAGTCGTTCAGCTGGTACGTGTAGAAGACGTTGGAGGCGAAGAACATGGGGAAGAGCAGGATGACCCACGGCGATGAGGTGATAGTCTCGAACAAGCCAATGAATTCCGTCTTCCAGCTAGGGTTCTTCATCAGGATGACCTTGCTGCCATCCGCGCGGCGGATTTTGTCGGCGTTGCAAAGCGCGAGAGCCAGAATTGCGCCGGTAATCATGAGCACCATGAGGCCGATGTACGTGCCGTCGGTGACGCTGGCGGCGACTTCGACGTTCACGTTCTGACCAAGGGGGACCAGAGCGCCGATGACGGCACCCAGGTTGAAGATGACCCAGAAATATGAGATATAGCGGCCCTTCTGTTCCTCATGAGGATAGCTCATCATGATGGTCCCTTGAGCCGTCCAGAGCAGCCCGGCGCAGACACCAAGGAAGGCACCGGCAAAAACGACGAAGCCGCGGTTCTCGTTGTGGTTGTAGCTCAGGAAGCTGGCGGTGTAGATGCAGTAGCCGAGGCCGCCGAATGCCAGCGTCGCTTTGACACCGAGTTTGTTGGCAATTGTTCCAGAGAAAAAGGCGACTACAGCGAATGTCGAGTTCAGGGCCGTGGCGGCGTCGTTCTGGGCTGACGGGTCGACCCGGCCACCGCCGCCAAGCCCGGTGAGGGCGTTGAACATGCCGGGGCACAGGAAACACACCATGGCGACCATGAGAAGCTGGACGATTGGCGACGCATACCAAAGCTCATGCTTCCCGACCTTGAAACCCTTGTACATCCATCCTGGCGGTCGCGGTACTGGCTCAGCGCTGTCGGCGGTGTCGGCGGTGTCAGCGCGGTTGGCGGTTCCAGTGGCCCCAACCTCGGGCGCCCCCGTTGTAATTGGGGCGGTTTTCTCGTCGGCCATTGTTGTGTTGGTTTGTCGGACTGGTTGTCTCGTGATCGGATGGGACGAACGCCCGGGAGTGGTGGGTTGGGGGATTGGAAGGCGACGGCCGGGACTCGCGTGGAGAAAACGAGGGCTCTGGGGAAAAAGTTGACGGGCGGCAGATATAAGACAATGCCGAAGTCCCTGCAAAGGTTCTTTCCTTTCGGCACGGTTAAAGCTTGGCCTGGCGTGCCTGGCAAGGGAGTGGTGGAGGATGCGGCGCACTAATAAAAGTAGCCTTTCTGGGGTGCTAGGATGACAGGGCTCGGAATCAGTCTGGGGATTGGTGGCTGGAGGGGTGAGGGGGAGCCTGGGGAAACGGTGCAGACCGCGACGCACAGCGGATGCAACGCTGCAGCGCGCCGGCTCGTGTCGTTGAATGGCGGCACCACCGAGACCACCTACCGTCAAACGTAACAATGGCGTCCAGACTTTTGGCATGTGCTGGTCCCCTCCCTTTGCGCCGCAGCTGAGTGTCCGCAAACACTAACCGTACTTGAAGAATCAACGTGACAATGTGCAAGGCGGAGAACGGTAGCTGAGGAGTTGGGTAGTTTGCCCAGAGCAGGTCGTTGGATTCGACACGAGGATGGAAGGGATTGCTCAACCCCGGCAGTGGAATGATAGGGATTAGTTATTCGTTCCCCGAAGTACTTCGTATGACACACTGCTTGGTTGGGGCGGAAACTCATTCCTGTCTATTTTTTGCACCTGAGACACCGCTCATCGAGCCCACCCTTTCTGCTCGTAATCTCGGCCTGCCAATTGCTGGTAAAAGGGATCGGGGGCCCGTGATTGTCGAAGATATGGTTACGATAAAAGATTGGGACCGGACCGAATGGACTTTTGGGCTGATTGGTGCCAGTGGCTCCTTCCCCCGGCCACTGTTCCCCAGACTGGCTTTGGAGTTGGAGACACGATTAAGGGCATTAGAGTGCGCTGATTGGCCATGAGCTGGATGGCGGGTTTGTTTAGGAAGGAGCTCGCATTGGAGTGGGGCAAAAGCTCGAGCCAGTTTTTCCACCTGACCCCGGCCGGGGCCAAGCGGAGCTTCCCCGCCTCTCCCGAGCCCGCCTGGCGTTCGGTGCAGGGCAGAGGCCACTGGTCACTGGTCCCTCAGCTTCATGTAACGTTCCCTGGCTCCATTGAACTGCCACCCAAAGGCCCCCTTGCAACCAAACTGTCCCCTTATCGCCTCGCCGGAGGCACCCGGCGCGTCAGCTCAAGGACAAGAGAGAGGGTTTGGCGATGCATGTGTTGCGGTTGTCAACGGCTAACCACTGGAATTTTGGACTAGGTAGCCTTTGTTCCCCGCGATTCGGCCTTTTCGTCTGGTGACCTCGAGAGCTGCAAGCGCAGCGTGTTGGCGCATCTCGACCTCAATGCGGACACTTGCCCCGACTACCAGGTCGTTCGTTAGGTTACACGACTGGTTGACCTGGCGGGGGGAACAATCGTTCTCGAGAGACGGATCTCAAGACGAGCTGATGGAGCACGATACGAGAAGGATTGATCAACATCCCGCAGCAGTGCAGGAATGGGCCTGGCGTAGCCTTTGCTGAGCTGCATGTGCTGTTGCTTCTGTAACCCAGCCGATTCGAAGCAATCCCAACGTTGAGTTGAGGCAGCACAAATCCCACGATACAGTCAGATTTCAGGCGCTGGTTTAAGACAGCGCAGTTAGGTTCACTGAGGCTCGTGCTTCACGACACTGGGCTGCAGGGCCATGTTACATCTCCCCGCGGGATCTCTCTTGCCCTCCAGCAGACCCGCAACCTTCCTGGCCTTCACGTGCGGTGGGGCCGATGGCAAAGTTACTGCCTATCGATTCCTGGTTTCGCTTTCGCTTGTTGTCCCTTAACCACGCTGTCGGTGTCTCCAGGTGCAAGGCGTGCCAAGCATGTTGGGATAAGTTTCTGGCCCGAGGGTGGTTGTGGCACACAGATTTAGACGTTGGCTAGGTCAACGAACTGTGTGACTGTTGCAAGTGGTCAAACAATCCTCGCCTTAAATTGGCGCTGATTGACAGCTCTAATCCCCATGCACCTCAAGCCGGATTAAGCTTGCTGAGGGCCGGGCCGGTTGGGGAGAACTCGGCGTTCCAACCCTGTTAGTCGGCGGACCCCACCTCACGGAGATGAAAATGACCTCCGGATTGCCGGCCCCACGTTGCCGTGTCGGCCCCGTCCCTCCTATCCCGAAAAGGCGGCATCCGGCCCCGTTTCGTTATCCGGCCTCACGGCCGGCGTACATGAGAACATCCTGGAATCCCCGGCATGGTGGGGCTACGCGATAGTCATAACGAGGTCAAGCCTGTGATGCCGACTCCGCCCTGCTTGTCGTTCGATGCTCCGGTTACTAGTCGGCGGTCAGGTCGAGCTCTTTAGGAGTGTTCTTGGTTGTTCCTCTTTTTTTCTTTCCACCCCTTTCTTTTTTCTTTCTCCTTTTCCTTTTCCTTTTCCACCGTGACGACCAAATGCGGCCGAGTCGCACAAAACATCTGGGGTTCGCGTTTTCGCGGAGGGCGAACGGAAGGGTCACAGCTCCGAGTCAGCAATAGCCGAGCTTATTGCCCCCGGGTGCGGCTGAACGGAGCTTCGATCGAGTGCCCGAGCGGGTCCGCAAGAGGCCAATTTTCCTCCCGCGCCAGGGGTTGTGGGCCTCGTCGCGCCCTAAACTGGACTCTGATTGGACACTGTGGCCTGTCAAATCCGATGACATCACTTTGTTTGCACTCTTTTTCTTCCCATCATCGGTGCAGGGTCAAGGCTCAGGACGCGAAACCAGACAAAAGAACTAGAATAACACTTAAATATACCAGAAAAATGCATTTATAAGTATAACATTGTGGATATACACGATAACGACCACCCATGGAATGCCCACGTTATGTACTTGTTGGTAGGTGAGGATAGTGGGGGTGGGGCATGTGGTTATGTGCCTGCCGGACGATGAACAAGACGAAAGATGGGGTCTGGAACCGGGGATGGCCTGCACCTATGATGCCGCCTGGCTCAATAATTTATTAACTCGCCCTGCTGCTCCCCAAGAATATCCATAGCTTTTTCTGGATGTTTTGCAACTCCTCCTGACATCCTTCGTGGACATCGGACCGATCGCTGGCCTCGTCGTGTGCTGCTACCCCTCTCCACTCCTTCTTTCATTGTGTGATTTCCTCTTTTTTTCCCCTTTCCTCTTTTTTCTTCCCTTTCCTTTTTTCCTTACCCGTCCTACATATTTTAGACATCAATTCGACATGGCATCCCCTGTTGCTTCGGCCGCGCTCAGGTCGCGCATCAAGCGCCCTTCGATGCTGAAGAAGCTGTGCCGGCCCGAGGACATGCTGCCGCACTTCCCCAATGGCGCTTATATCGGTTGGTCCGGCTTTACTGGCGTCGGCTACCCCAAGTAAGACTCCTCCTGGAAAAGAGGGACATGGAAATCTGGACCAATTGCTAACCACCAACCCACCTCCCTACAGGAAGATGCCTACTTTCCTTGCCGACCACGTCGAGAAGAATAGCCTTCAGGGCCAGCTACGGTACAGCTTGTTTGTTGGTGCCTCATCGGGCGCTGAGACTGAGAACCGCTGGGCTGCCCTAGACATGATCGAGAGGCGGGCTCCCCACCAAGTCGGGAAGAACATTGCCAAGGGCATCAACGAGGGCCGCATCAAGTTCTTCGACAAACATCTGTCCACATTCCCGGTGGACCTCGTATACGTAGGGACAACCGCAGCTCCTAGCCACAACTGAGTAGGATAGTAACGGAAAACAGGGTTTCTATACGAAGGACAGGCCAAGCAACAAGATCGACGTTGCTGTCGTGGAGGCGACTGAGATCAAAGAAGATGGTAGCATCGTCCCCGGTGCCTCCGTCGGTGCTACCCCCGAGCTTCTCCAGCTCGCCGACAAGATCGTTATTGAAGTCAACACGGCCCTTCCCAACTTCGATGGCCTACACGACATCACCATGACCGATCTTCCCCCGCGCCGGAAGCCCTACCTAATCACCGACGTCGAGGACCGCATCGGTACCAACTCGATCCCGATCGACCCCGAGAAGGTGGTCGGAATTCTGGAGTCGGACTATCAGGACCAGACCCTCCCCAATTCCCCGGCCGATGAGACGTCGCAGAAGATTGCCGGTCACTTGATCGAGTTCTTTGAGCATGAGGTTAAGCACGGTCGCCTCCCCGCCAACCTTCTACCTTTGCAGTCGGGTATCGGAAACATCGCCAACGCTGTCATTGGCGGCTTGGACAACTCCAACTTCCGCAACCTCAAGGTGTGGACCGAGGTCATCCAGGACACCTTCCTCGATCTGTTCGACTCCGGCCGCCTCGACTTCGCCACAGCCACCTCGGTGCGCTTCTCCCCAGCCGGCTTTGAGCGCTTCTACCAGAACTGGGAGGCCTACCACAACAAGCTGCTCCTCCGCTCGCAGCAGGTATCCAACTCGCCCGAGATCATCCGCCGCCTTGGTGTCATTGGCATGAACACCCCCGTCGAGGTCGACATTTATGCCCACGCCAACTCGACCTGCGTCATGGGCAGCCGCATGCTCAACGGCCTGGGCGGCTCAGCTGACTTCCTTAGGAGCGCGAAGTACAGCATCATGCACACGCCGTCGACGCGCCCTTCCAAGACGGACCCCCACGGCGTGAGCTGCATCGTGCCCATGTGCACGCACATTGACCAGACCGAGCACGACCTCGACATCATCGTCACCGAGAACGGCCTGGCCGACGTCAGGGGCCTGAGCCCCCGCGAGCGCGCCCGTGTGATCATCGACCAGTGCGCCCATGAGGTGTATCGGCCCATCCTCAAGGCCTACTTTGAGAAGGCCGAGAGCGAGTGCCTGCGCAAGGGCATGGGACACGAGCCGCACCTGCTGTGGAACGCGTTTGACATGCATCGCGCGCTGAGCGAGCAGGGGAGCATGCAGAAAGTTAAGCTGTGGTAAGGGTCGAGGAAAGGAGATGTGAGCAAGGGGATAGGGTCCCCGATGGAGATTTTCTTGCGTACGCATATCAGCGATCCTGGGGGGCTTTTCAGGGCGTTTATAACGTATATAAGGGTTATTGTATACAATCGGATCTACAACATTCATGACTTTGTTGAACACTGTCTTGTCTTCTGTCTTTGGCTCTTCGGTTAACTTGATCTTCCTGGCCGTGAACCCCAAAGTTCCGTTGGTAACAAACCGCAGCCCTCACACTATGTCTGTACCAAGGTTCCCCTCAACTCAACTTCGTCCGTAAGACAACGGGTGTGGTTAAAACCCGTCCCTGGAGTATTGTCTTCGTTTAGGCAAAAGTAAACAAACAGACCCCTTATCCCCTATCGCCCGTCGCGCATGATCAGCCGAGAGCTTGTATTTCAGCCGGAGAAAGAAGGAATGTCCGACAAACGATAATACTGGGCACATGCCAGAGCTGGATGTTGAACTCCATTGCCGAATTTCCCTCCCCTAAAGCCCGAAACGGTGCAATTTGAACATCGGGAACCTAGCTCTTGTTCAGTCCGCCCAAAGCCAAACAACCGTGATGCAAACCGCCAGAAAACAAAACCCATCGCTCCCACCTCGGCATAAGAGTGAGGTCGCTGGTGGATGTTGGCCGTGCTAGCGTGACTGTGTCAGCACGAGTATGTGGGCATTGGTGTGCTATCATGAGTTGATGGATGGTAATGGAGTGGGCGTCTGAAGCAGAGCAAAGGTAGTGCCACTATAACTTGAGCTCGTTAACTTGTACTGAAGGCTAAATAAACAAGTGAACTGAGGAAAACATAAAGTGGCGTTGTTGAGGCCAGCCCAACTCACCCATGAGAAACATGGGAGAGAAGTATGGAGTCACCGCAGTGCCAACGATCACACACACGGCGCTTCATACCTTCCGGCGCTATATATACAAGGCCCGAGCTCACACTTCCACCGCCTCCTCCCAATCGAATTAAACACCGGTTTAGCTCAGCGGTATTGGGAGGAGGACCGGTTGGACACCAATCGAAAGAGGACCGGTTCGACTCCCCCTCGCGGCGCAAAACCCTGTTTTCAGAGTTTTCGTAGCCACCAGCCTTCATTCGACCGGCGAATGGGGCTTGGTGGTGAGCTTTTTGGTTTCTCTCATTCTATTTTCTCTTCAACTTTTTCCATGTTGTTTCACCCAAGTGCGACCGTGTGAGTGGCCTGCGTGAATGATCGAACCGACAATAACGGATTCAATCGATATCGGCAATCGGAGCTTGCGGTTTGGGCCGCCTTAACTAGATACCTAGGTGACACCAGGTAGGTAGATAGCGTTACCGGTCTGACTTGCGTCTCAATACATAAAGTACATTGGCAACAATGCGTCGAGGAACTGATATAGGCACAGGATAGCTGTTCTACCATTTGAGATTCCCTGACACCGACGTCCTGCTGACATCGTGCCAGGCCACAAGCATGGAGAATTGGGCCTTCAATTTTGATCAGGGAACATCATCAGTTGTGTTTCCACCGATGAGTTAGATATGGATTTTCACCGTTTGCAGGGACAAAGGTACTACCCTCCGGCGCGAAAGCCGAAGGTGTACCACAATGCGACCGGAAGCCCAAAGCCAGGTGTTTCGGGGCTGGCCAAGGTACTCTCATTAAGATAGCCATACGACCAGTGCCATGGCAGGTCAGTACCAATATGAGAGCTGGGAATATAACTGATCGACAAGCAATACTAATAGAGTGCGGTGGAACTGTGTTGATGATATAGAAAGGAGGTAATAGTTTATAACAAGACACGTTAACTCGTTAATTCCCGATTCGCTGGAAGAACACCTGAGCTTCCTGGCTGGCAAGGATTACTTCGCTACATCTAGAAAGCTCATAAGATCGTTTCTTGTTGACTTTTAGTGTTCCTTCGTTGCGCGGTTATCATGGATTTGTGTGTACTTCATCGAGTAAAGCCCCCTCACGTTAGGGAGTCTGTTATGCGTCATTGCTGCATCAACTACCTACCTACCTAGGTACCTCCGGTTGGCTAAATTGTTCATAAGAACACGGCCGAGAAGCGGTTGAATCCTCACCGGGTTACGGTGAGAGCAGCTGAGCGGTTGGTTACATCCGGGACTGTCGCGCATCTTTCCGGGTCAGAACCAGAGACGCAGAGAAACAACGGTCGTGCCATTGTGGACATCAATATCAGCCTGCAGCGAGGCGGAACCAGGAATTTTCAGGAGCTGCTAAATCCACGACGTGGTTCAGCAGACGCTTAGCTCGTGAACAAGCTCCCCAAGCCACTCAAGCTTTCTCTCCTGGACTCTTGGCCCCCGCAACTGGCTTCATGATTGGCGCGAGCTTCCTGGTTCTCGGGAACAAGACCGGCCTAGGCTCCACCAAGGGTCATGCGAAACCAGGAACCAGAACCAAAACGGGACAGATTTCAAGGTCCTTCCGTAGGATTGCGACTCTAAGTCATCCTCTCCCTCCGCACTCGATCTCAAAGCGGGCCGTCATTGCGGGTGAACGGCGTCCGAATGCCTAATTATATGCATCTTAACGCGCCATGTCGCATCCTCGCAACCTCTCCACCGCCCTGCTACATATTGCGGACGATGACGGACCGGGTTTTGGAGTGAGGACGACCCAGCAGCCGGGGTGAAGAGGTCAAGGGGTGGAATGTGGGGGTGGGTGCCGGACGTCCCTTATAAGATTTTGACACCCGTCCTTCTTGTTTCAGTCCAAGGTCTCCCTGTTCAGCCTCTCAGGTCGCTTTCAGTTTCGCCAAGATGAAGTTCTCGGTTCTGTCCAGCATTCTCGCCAACGCCCTGTCCGTCTCGGCAGGCACTATCCTTTGGGATGGCCGCTTCAACGACCTCAGCTCCTCGACTGACCTGAACAAGTGGTCGTGGGGGAACCAGGTTGGCCCGTACCGTACGTCAAGCACGGCTTGTGCGCTGCCTATGCACCACTTGTCGCCTCTGATGGAGAAGCCAAGGCTAACATGAGGTGCTTAGAATACTACATCCACGGCTCGTCGTCGGTGACCTCCTACGTCAACTTGTCGCCCGACTACAAGAACCCCGCCGACTCGGGCTCCAAGCAGGGCGCCAAGATCACGCTCGACAACACGGCGTACTGGAACGGCCAGAACATGCGCCGTACCGAGTTGATCCCCCAGACTACGGCCGCCATCGCGCAGGGCAAGGTGTACTACCACTTCTCGCTGATGCGCAAGGACACCAACGCCCCGGCGACCACCCGCGAGCACCAGATCGCCTTCTTCGAGAGCCACTTCACCGAGCTCAAGGCCGGCTGGCTGTCCGGGGCCCCCGGAGTTTCGGACACGCTGCTGCGGTGGTGCGTCGGCGGGCAGACCAAGTGGAGCACCGAGTGGGAGGCCAATGTGTGGCACAACGTCGCCTACGAGATCGACTTCAGCGCCAACACGGTCGCCTTCTGGCACTCGACCGGCGGCGACGCCCTGACCCAGAAGATCGCCCCCGTCAGCACCAGCACCAGCAGCAACGGTGCCGACTGGCACGTCGGCGTGCTTGAGCTCCCGCGCTCCGGGTACTCCGACAGCAACGAGGACTACTACTGGTCCGGTGTCTACATTGAGAGCGGCAGCCTGACCACCAACGTTGCCGGCCCTGGTGAGTATTGAGCCATGCCGGTGATGTGAAGAAGCCAATCTAGGGCAAGTTGGCTAATCTTGGATTTCGAATAGGCGCTCCCTCGGGCGGCGGCAGCAGCAGCAGCAGCGCTGTGAGCAGCAGCACCAAGGCTCCCGTTTCGTCCTCGACCACCCTCGTCACCTCGACCAGCAAGGCCTCCTCGACCACCACCACCCCGGCCCCTGCCACCTCGACGACCGCCGGCCCCGTTGGCTGCACCGCCGGGCAGTGGGCGCAGTGCGACGGCACTGGCTACAGCGGCTGCAAGGCATGCGCTTCGCCGTACAAGTGCAACTATGTCAACGACTGGTACTCGCAGTGCTACTAAGGAATTCGGAGGGGGTGGTCCACCTGCCCAAGGTCGGTCGCTCTGTAAATAATTAGGGGTGTAGGGTCTTCGCTTCTTGTCGATACTTGTTGCATGCTTGGGTTGCACCCAAGCCACCACCAGTAAATACACTCCAGCCTTGCGTCATTTCCAAGTTCAAAAGCTGCGTTTTCAAAACCCTTTTGTTGAACCCTTCTCGGATTATTCGCTCAAGTTTTCGGTGCGCGTGCAAAAAGGACGTTAGCTGGTTGGATGAGCTGAATGTCGCACCTGTGACTTGATTACATGCATGTAGAGTAACACCGGGAATCCCCACGGTGCAACGGCGGGCGAGCCCGACCATACATCTTCAAAGATGACCCGGCGATCGCTCCAAATCTCAGGGTTCTTGCCTCTGTCAAGAACCACAACCTCGGTCTGCAGAGTTGGGGCAGGAGTTGGGGAAGGCAAGAGAGGGAATGCACGCTGATACGCTAAACATCCGAACACCCGGTCTTGGCAGCCTCTCCTCGTGCTCCGACTCGGTGTAAAACTTTGAAGACTCTCCACTTTTCCCAGCTGCCCCACGGCCCCGGTCTTGGCTGACGCAAGCCCAGACTGCCCCACGACCGATGGCAGCCAGTCGGCCTTTGCGCTGGGTGCTCGAAAGGGCAGTTACGCACCTGGCTACTCCTCCCTCATGGCAAGGCTCCCCCATGAAAATTCAGCATATTTTTTAATGGGAAAAGTTTAGTAGCCCACCATTGGTTCCACGCCGGTTTGTTGATCTTCTCTTTATTGAGTAGAGCCGAGGAGGGCCGTTGGAAACTTGGCAGCTTGGGGGAAGCGGCGGGGAATGGCTTCTTCTTTGCGCTGCCTGCCGCCGCCCCTTCCGAGTTTAAAATGTCTGCGATGAAGACCCTGTCGATCCCATCGAGTCCCTTGTTCCGTTCTTTCGGTACCCTTCTCTCTTCGAATAAAGACTCCCTTCCTCCCCGCGCCCCTAGGATCCTATCTTCCACAACACACCCCTCACCTCCTGATTCTTCTGTCTCTACCTTTGAGCAGTCCGATGCAGCCGTCTTCGACAGCCCCCGCCGCTTCCTCACGCGCCTGCCCCTCCCCTCTCTGAAGTGGGAACAATATTCCCTTTCCGCCCTCTCCCCGACCTCCCCTTTCCTACGACCATCCAGTCTCTCGACCAACTACTCCCTCGACCAACGGACGACACACGGCTCGCTGCTGTCTCGACTTCCAGAAGCCTCACCCCCGAGCGTGTGCCCCCCATCCGGTCCCCACCTACATAGCTACCCCGCGACGTCTAGTCGCGAGAGTACGTGCGCGTGCACTGCCATCCCAGCACAATGAGTACAGACAAAAATCTCACCGAGGGTTCGCAGCCTGTTGATGAGAGACATGTCGTCGGATATGTCTCGGACTCCATGTCCGAGTCCAGCAAGGAACAGGACTTGCTGGCTCACCATGGCCAGGACCCTGCCCTGAGCAAAAAGATGTCTCTAGTGAACGACGTAGGTCGAGCTTCTCCAAGGCCTGGACGGTGGGCGTTTTGCTAACTCAGGGATTGTAATAGGCTATTAACGAGCTCGGCTGGACGCCCTACCATACCAAGCTGTTCTGTCTCAACGGATTCGGGTGAGTGCACCTGCGCTGGTTAGCCAGTAAACCTTGCTAACCTTTCAGATATGCGGTCGACTCCCTCGTCATGCTACTCCAGTCCGTCATTGCCGGCCAGGCCTACCGCGAATTTGGCGAGCATGGCTACGAGACGGCCATGACCATCGCCCTCTACGCCGGCATGTTCGTCGGCTCCTTATTCTGGGGTATCGGCGCCGATATCATCGGCCGCAAACACGCCTTCAACTTCTCGCTGATCATCTGCTGCATCGCCACCATCGTCGCCGGCGGCATGCCGAACTGGCCTTCGCTCGGGTTATTCATTTCCCTGATCGGTTTCGGAGCAGGCGGCAACCTGGTCTTGGACACCACCGTCTTCTTGGAGTTTTTGCCGGGCAACAAGCAGTGGGCTATTACCCTGATGGCTCTTTGGTGGGGTGTTGGGCAGGCCATCACCGGCTTCATTGCCTGGGGCTTCTTAGGTGCGTGTGATCGTAACGGGGGAAACTGCTTCGGGCACACTAACAGGTCATAATAGTCCCCGCCGAATGGAATTGCGCTTCCGTCGAGACATGCACCCGGGGCAACAACATGGGCTGGAGATACGTCATGTTTACCAGCGGTGCCCTGGTGTTCATCATGTCGGTCCTCCGCCTTACCCTCGTCAAGCTCAAGGAGACGCCCAAGTACCTGCTCAGCATGGGTGAGGACGAAAAGGTTGTCGAGACTTTCCAGTCACTAGCCCTCAAGTACAATCGCCCGTGCAGCCTGACAGTCGAGAGGCTAGAGGCGTGTGGCAAGACAGTCAACAAATCCGAGGGCTTCTCCATCGGCGAGATGACTGGCCACCTCCGCGGTCTGTTCATCACACGCAAGACCACCCTCTCGACACTCATGATCTGGCTGTCTTGGATGATGATCGGAATCGTGTACCCGCTGTTCTACGCCTTCCTCCCCAACTACCTCGCTTCGCGCGGCGCCGAGGTCGAGGTTACCTCATTTGAGAAGTGGCGTAACTATGCCCTGACCAACGTGAGCGGCATCTTCGGCCCGGTCCTGGCCGCCTGGATGTGCAACATCCCGCTCCTCGGCCGCCGGTACACCATGTTGATCGGCGCGCTCCTCACGGCCGCCTTCTTTTTCGCTTACACGGCCGTGCGCACCGCCGACCAGAACGTCGCCTTCTCGTGCACCATCGGCTTCTGCCTCAACATTTATTACGGTGTGCTCTTTGCCTACACCCCTGAGGTGCTCCCGAGCGCCCACCGTGCCACGGGCAACGGTGTGGCCGTCGCTGGGAACCGGATCATGGGAGCTTTGTCGGCTGTCATCGCGACCGAGGCTGACACGTCCACGGCGGCGCCTATCTTCATCTGCGGTGCCTTGTTTGCGGGCCTCGGTGTGGTCGCAGCGATGTTCCCGTTCGAGCCGTACGGGCGGAGGAGCTCATGAGTAACGCATTGGCTTGCTACTGCGGGTTTGAGAGAAATGGGTCGTTCCTGGTGTTGGGAGAAGCTGGATAGATGAGGTGGGGGTGTTCTTGGTGTTGGGAGAGGTTGGATACAAGGCGATGGTGTTCCTGGTGTTGGGAAGTTGGATAGACAAGGTGGATGGCGATTTTTGGATTGATCGGCGTTATAGATGGACAGGACTGGAGTTATCAAACTGGAGTTATCGGACCACGGCAATGTTGCTTGTTCTTTCAACCTCTGGATACACCACAGCGCCGATACCCCGAGCGAGAGCTGTCTCCCAGGTTTGAGCGATAGCCCGATGGCTCTGGACAGCTGTTCTATTAGCTTCTGAGATACCCAGCCAATTGACGGATGCATTTATGATAAGATATGGCCCGTTTGTGGAGATTGTGTTGATTTTAGTTGATAAACACATATGAAGGGGCATTGTGACGGACAGTGTGGGTTGACTCGGACCTTGTCTCTACCTATGTATTACCCTATACACTGCCCTTACCCCCATCCCCTTACTCATTATCTCACATCCTTTTTCCCTGAGATTATCCTGTGTCGATCCTCAAGGTGATCAGAACACATACATCATGGCGACTACGATGCTGCCGACGAGTCCCACCCCAAGCAAGATCAGGTTCAGAAACGCCCTCTCCACCCACCGCTTGTTGGCCTGCTCCTCCCGCGCCTTCCAGCCGCTGCTGACCGCGTTTGCGTGCGGGAACGGGATGTCGGGAATGGGCTTGCCGAGGAACTTGCACAGCGGCTCCCACCCGTCCTCGATGTACCACTCGAGCAGGCGCTCCTTGGGCACCATCCCGCGGACCATGTTGGCGTGTTCTGGGGTAGTCAGCATCTCGAACATCGCAAACAACCCAACGTTGATATTCAGGAGCCGGGGGAAGAGGGAAAAGGGAAGGAAACTCGAAAAGAAACAACCAACTCACCCCTCTGCACCCACCGCGCATTTCCCTGAATTGCCCTCTTCAAATCCCCATCCCCCGCCCGAAACAACAACGGCCACAAAAACCTTTCATACACATGCCACGCCCAAAAACACTCCCTATCCAACCAGCTCGCGATCCAAAACCCCCAACTCTCATTCGCATGCACCAGCGTGCTATCCAAACTCCGCTCCCACCCCTCCAAATCCCGCCTCATATTCAACACCACCTTCGCCCCCGGATACGCCGCCACCATCTCCGCCGCAAACACACTGGCCGCCGCATCGGTAACCGCCACGCTATGCCCCAACAGCTCATCAAACTCCTCCGCCGTCACCGCCACCCCGCCCCCCCTGCCCTCCACGCCCCCATACCACTTCTTCCTTGCCAGCCGCACCCACCCGGGCGAGTGGCACTCCGAATCATAGACGATATCCCACCCGTGGTAGGTGTGGTCGTACCCGAGGTGCAGGAGCGCTTGTTGGAGCGACTCGGTGCCCGTGCGGGGGAGGCCGACGCACAGTACTTGCATGGGGCGGGTGCGTTTGCGGGGGGGTGGGGGGGAGGGGAGGGCGTAAAGACGCTCGAGGAGGGTCCAGAGGGGGTGCTGCAGGGAGAGGGTGAGGTAGCGGTTGGGGTTGAGAGTGGTGAGGAGGGTGGTGAGGGGGGAGGGGGGAGGTGGGGTGGTGGTGGTGGTGGTGGTGGGTTTGTCGGTGCCCATGGTTGTGGTGGTGATTTGCTGTTTGGTGGCCCGTGGGTGGTTGCTGGGTGTGTGGTGGTGATGTTACACTGGGACGGGTTGGTCCGCGGTGGCGGGTCATGGCATCAGAGAATGCGGGGATGAGGTGATGGTGAGGCTCGAGGGGGTTTATGGTTTATATAGGTAATTGTGCATGTGCTTGTACAACGGGGGACCGCATCCTTCAACGTCAATATATCCACAATTTACATCCTTCGGGACCCTCTGCCCCAACAGATACCGTTAGATCGGCGCCACCCGTTTTGTCAGCAGAGACAGTTGGCCTGTAACATGCTCAGAGCTCGTTGGGTTCGTCTGGGAGGAACACCGAGGTAGGTACCGATCAGCATTTGCGCTGATCGTATGGGGTACACTGGCCGACAATGTCCGGTTCCGCGCAAGCATTCATAATAACGAAACCGAGAGGGGAGGCGGCATTAATATGTGGGATAGGAAATGGTCTCATGACGGCCACGCGTCCGAGACTTATCTAGTGGGGATATATTGTGGCTCAATAATGCTTCAGGGAGGCAGCTTAGCCGGCCATAACTTGCCCATGCTGTGGTCGCAACCAGAAGTCGATCCCGGAACTCTGCCGAACCAAATGCCATCTGGCCGTCCCATTCCCCATGGGGGAGGCAATATATTCGGGAGATACGCCGGCATTTACATTTAACACGCGCCTTCGGGATGTGGCCACCACCCAAATGCAATGATCTCCATGGCGTATATTGTAGTGTTTTACATGGCGCGAACATAATATGCCCGCAGATTGCTGTTTTCCGGATCTCGCCGTCGGGTGTTTGCTACTAGGGAATGACGTCGCCGTCAAGAGATTGAACAAACTCTCGTTTCCCGGTGGTGCAAATTGGCAACTTGAAATATGCCCCGGTTGCCCGGTTGACCACTGCACTGACAACCACCAACCATTCCAACATCGCGATGCTGTAACACCAAGCCCAACCCGCTCCCTCCATCCCGTCACTTCCCCAACCCCTCCACATACTCCCTCACCAACCCATCCCCGCTCTCATCCACCACCAGCCCCAACTTCAACGACTCCGTGATATCAAAATCCTCCGCCCACCCCCTCAAGATCCTCTCCAACCCCTCATCCTCAACCTCCCTAATCAACCCCAACCTCTCCTCCCCCCCATACTTCCCCAACGCATCCCTCAACTCCTGCACACTCACCGCAATCCCCGGAAACAGCACCTGCCTTACATGCCCCTCCAACACCCCCCTCCCCCAGCCCAACACCCTCACCAAATTCTCCACCACCGTCCCCGGCGACGCCAAAAACGCGCCATACCCCCGATCCCGCAACGGCACCACACACTCCACGCCCGCCATCGGCTCGCGGATAATCCCGCTCAAAAAACTCGACGCCGCCCCCGTCGGCTTGCCCGGACGCACCGACACGGTCGGCAGGCGCGCGATGACGACGTCTAACTCTCCGCGCCGGTGGGCTTCGTTGAGCAGGACTTCGCTGACCAGTTTGTGCGCGCCGTACGTGCTTTGCGGGGTGGGCGCCCAGTGGGCGGGTACTTTGGTGGTGGTGGTTGGGCCCGGGCCGGAGGGGGAGGGGAAGGGCGGGCCGAAGACGGCGAGGGAGCTGGCGTAGATGACGCGCACGCGGCTGTTGCTGTTGTTGGTGTTGTTGTCGGTGTTGGGGGGGTGGTGGGTTTGCAGGGCGGTGGTGAGGGCGCGGATGGAGTCGACGTTGACGGCGAGGGAGAGGGCTGGGTTTGCTTCGCTAGCGGCGGACATGATGCCGTGGAAGAGGAAGACGGCGTGGAGGGGTTGGATGGCTGGGTGGGTCAGGAGGGTGGTGATGAAGGCGGAAGAGGTGATGTCGCCCTTGAGGGTGGTTGCGTGGTGTGGGTAGAGGGCGTTGGACGGGATGATGGGGTCGGCGAGGTCGGTGAGGAGGAGGCGGTATTGCGGGAGGGAAAGGAGGCGGCCTGCGAGGAGAGGGCCGATGAGTCCGCCTGCGCCGGTGATGAGTATGTTTTTGGTGGGCGATTCATCTTGGTTGTCGATCGGGGTCGCCATCTTGAAAAGGTAGGAATTAGAACGGTAAGAACGTAGAATTGTGAGCCCAATTCGGATATTAAAGGTTGGGTGGAGAGTTGGAGCGTTTCTGCGCAAATATGCGCGCCCGATACCGGTATTGGGCGATGCTGGGGATGATTTGCAGCTGATGATCGAACCCCTCTCTCGCCTGGTCTCGTCCTCAACCCCAACCCTGGTGTAGTTTAGACGCTCTAAGACTTGTCGACGGTTTCGTACCTACCTAGTAGGCGAGTGCCTTAGTTATGTGCCCGTTTCTATACTTTATTTATAGTGCTTACCTAGTAGGTACCTATTATTCATCGCCGATAGTCTGACCCTGATTCACTGATTCCATCCCCATCCTCACTACTTGTTCAATCTTGGAAGTTTCCCTCTTGTTTCTCTCTTTTCACTTCCACTCTGAAACAGACGAGAGGCACGAAGAACCGCCCTCAACAATGCGCAACGGTGCGCAGGCCAAGATAATTAAAGCGGCCTTATCCCATCTCTTGCAGACAGTGATACATTCCAGGCCGGCTACAGCTGCCTCCCTGGTGGGTAACTGGAAATCCCCAAAGTGCCCGCTGTTCTCATCCAAAGTTCCACCTTTTGGGTTCGCTTTGGGGTCAGCATTGACAGGGCACAACGAGGACTTCAGAAACACTTTCCAGCCGCTGACTTGGAAGTTGCGGTTTCTGCAAGCTCCCCAGCGCTCTTTGTCCTTCCTTTATGTGTTGCTGCTTGCACCCTTCAATCTCCCTCCAGGACCCGGCACCCAGCAGGCGGACACCCAGCAGTTTGCAGCGACAGAAGTCGAGCTTCCAGTCCTCGTTTGCTAATGCCGATCCCGGACAATTCGTACAACTCCAATGAAATGCTGGATTTCCGTCTCCTACCCTCGCAACTGTTCCGAGTCTGGTTTGCAGCCGGCACACAGCATCCTGATGGCGTGCCCAACGTCGCGGTGTTGGGCCGCGGCCAAGGTATTTGACGGCACGGCGATCTTCGACGCGGGAACTCCGGGCCACGCGCCAGTGTGATGGTTGCAGTTGTACGTAATACCGGGCTCGAGCCGGCCGGTTAATATCCCCCTATAGTGCCGAGGCCACCTCTTGCACCCGGGCCGGTTCAAGGGCCCGCGCACCATCCTGCCGCTGACATCGGACCTCGATACGACCTTCTCATCAACTTCCTGCTCGGACCCGTGCCGGCACCCGTCTCACCAGATGGCTCCAAGTACCCAATTCCTATTCACGCAATCGTGGAATTGCTGGCGATTCGATATGCTGGAACTCGATTATTGTTTGAATGTGGTCCGTGGCCGCCACAAACGTAAAGTACCTATCCAGGGGGCCAAGCCCGGTGTTGTGTTGGATCTGGAGTCGACGGGTCGGGATCTAAAACACCATGTCTGTTCGCATGTTTTAAGACAAAGTCGAACCGCTGGACCGAGCCGCTGAACCAAACCTTCGAAAACGCGCGTTGAAAACGTAAGAGGCCGGGGTAGGTCACACCGTCTCTCCGGCTGGGGGTGATTGGTAGTTGATTTGATATCGTACCATGCTGGGTTTTTGGTCCCCAGTGACGTGACGAGGAGTGTTAAGATCCTAGGATATGGCGTTTGCCCCGGCTTTGTTGGAATCAACATCCTCCGGACGATCTCATTATATACACGGTATGTATCAAGCTGATCCGGGCGCTCCGCCTTGCCCGTTTCAAACCTTTCGGTGTCTCCACCGAACGGCCCAACACCTGCCCAGCCCTTGGCACGTGTGCCGCTTGCTCGCGGACCAGTACAAAGTCTCTGAATTGTTGATCGGCCGGTCCTGATCCCAAATGGTAATCGAGAAAAGGATTGGCGCTTCTCAACTTCAAACTGGACGCGGGCTCAGCGGTGGGGCCAGTCTGGGGGCGGGGCAGGGACTGGGAACAGGGAAGCAGGAATTAGGACTGCTCAAGGCCAGATATATACAAGCGTTCCTCCCTAGGTCATGGAGAATAGTTGATGAAATCCGTGTTCAACATGTAAACCCAACAAACTAATCATGTCTTCGTTTTGTCTTCGGGCGTCAGCCGCCGTCTACGCTGCGTTGTTGGTCCCATCCGCCTCTGCGACACAAAAGGGCCCCCAACAAGGAACAAAGATAAACCAACAGGGCTTATTCGGAACTGATTGCCTGCCTGGGCCGCTACAACTCGATCTGTATCCTACATGTGTGACTGCCACCAGCAACGACGATGAGCTGCCCTGGGCGCCGTGGACGTATCGACCCTACTGCGCCGACAACACCAACTATTGCGTCTTCACAAATACCGACTTTCGGGGTGGAGAGCGGGGCGTGAGTGTCATTGACGTGCCGCCGTCCGGGACCGGAAATGCTACTTCGGCCGTGGCCTCCATCGCCAAGTTACTCTCATCCCTCCCAGCAACCCCTGAACCCGTCGACACGACATTCACATCACCACCCTACGAATTGCGAGACATCCCCGGAAAGGGCAAGGGCCTCATCGCAACACGGAAAATTAAACGGGGTCAAGTGTTCATGGTCGATTATGCCGCCGTCGTGGCTGACACCAAGCTTCCGGGCCGCGTCAGACAGGCGCAGGGCCGGAAGCTCCTGAATGAGGCCATCGAGCGGTTACCGGGGGCAGATGAAGTCTTGAGCCTGGCGAGGAGCAGCCCCGATCCCGACAACGTGCCTGCCGGCGAGGATGTAATGACCACGAACTCGTTTGGTGTTGATATTGACGGAAAGGGGTACATGGTTCTGTTCCCGAAAATTGCGGTACGTTCAGTTGGGGCATGGGAAATTCCAAACGAATGTAGCAACCATACTAATTATTTTGCCCACGATGTAGCGGATGAACCACGCTTGCAAACCGAGGTAAGCCCCCCATATCCTACTACTCACCCCATAACACGCACATAACTAACCCTCTCCCAGCGCAATCACCCGCTTCAACGCCACAACCCTCTCCAACACCGCCACCGCCTTCCACGACATCCTCCCCGACGAGGAACTCACCATTAGCTGTACGTACATCCCCCCTCTTCCACCACCCCCATCCCTCAACAACACCCCACCCCCAACCAAACAAACACACACTAACCACCAAAACCAACCCCAGACGCCGAATTCGGCCTCCCCTCCACCGCCCGCCAACGCTCCCTCCGCAAATGGGGATTCACCTGCACCTGCTCTCTCTGCTCGCTCCCCGCCCCCGAGCTCGCCGCCTCCGACGAGCGCCGCACCCGAGTATCGCGTCTCGGCAAGGAGGTCATCGAGCTCGTGACGGACGGCAGCAGGGAGGACCTGCGGACGGCGGCGGAGCTGTATGGTGAGGCGGTGGATGCTGTGAGGGAGGAGGGGCTGGTGCCGCATCTGGGGGGGCATTATCAGGTGTTGGGGCAGCTGTGGGCGGCAGCGGGGGAGGTGGAGAGGGGGAGGGAGTGGGTGAGGAGGGGGAAGGTGGAGACGGAGGGGTTTGAGGGGGTTTGGGGGTAGGGTGGTGGGGTTGTAGTAGAGGGTGGTGAGGTAGAGGATGGTCAAGTAAGGGTGGTGCTTGGAGAAATACCAAAGGAGAGTGAGACGGTGATAGAGGGGTATTCAATTGTGCGAGATACATTCAATATGTTTGTAAATTGAGTTAGAACCTGCAGCCGAGTTCGGAATAATGTTCGAGTAAAGTAAGGCGCTCTGAAACGATATATAACCGTCTCATTCATTGGACATCACTTTGGTGGGGACAGATCACATGAAAAGCAAGGTTGGGACAGAGTTACGCACGGCTATGTGCGGTTAGCCGGCACTATATACAAATTTGAAGGGCAGTCCCCCGAGAAATAGTCCAGACAAGGACACAAGCACAACACACAAACTTACCAACTCACCGACGAGGAGAACCCGATAAAAAGTCGACATCTTCGGTCGGCCCAGTGAGCGGCGGGTAGGCGGTGTTTCCCAAGCCAGAAACGGAGACGTCCGCGTTGCTGTGTTGGGTGGGCATGTGGCCCCAGTCCATCCACACCGGCCCTCCTCTCCCTAGAGCCTCTCACAACCTCGTCCACACCCCTTACCATCTCAACAACCTGCTTCGTCCACCAGACTCAACCTCCGTCGTCCACCGGACCCAACCCCCACCACCAGACCACCACCAGACCACCATCACGACCCGCCCCAGTACCAATACTCGCAAATCCCGCCGCCATAACAACACTCACCGACTCTGCCGCACCCGATGCCACCGACACCGCCGCCCACGCAGCCATCTCAGCCACCGATCGACTGCTCGTGAACCCCCTGACCGACCTGCCAGCCGGCTCTGGGCGTGCGCGTGCGCGGCGCGGGCTTGGGAGGACACCGCGAGCGCCGTGAGAGGGGAGAGTGAGGGTAGCCACCCCTGCGGTGATGGGGATGGGAGGGGCGGCGAGAGGGGAGAGGGCGCTGTTTCCCGTGCCTGCGGTCGGCTGGATGGGGACGCTATCTTTGCCGCGGTTGAGTGGTCACCTACAGTTAGGAGTTGAGGTAGATGCGATAAATTATTATTATTATTCATACTCCGCTATGCCCTAGGGCGTGCCGGACCCTCTGCTATTTAGTGTACAGGAAAACCGTGCCCTCCCGGGCCGGGTGAAAAACCCCTACCAACAATCAAGGAACGATGCGTTCTGGTGAGTCTACGTATACAAAGAGAGGAGGCCTCCTGGCCTCCGAACGGGGGCGCTTCAGGCCGCCGTTTCCAGCTCGAGCCTCCTGGCCAAGCTGTACATCGGCAGCCTCCCCGAGTCCATCAGCCAGTCGAGGATCCTCCTCGCAAGCCGTGCAGTCGTGGGATTGATACCGTGTAGAACTGAGTAAAAGTCCCGTCGTGTCCGAATTCCAGTTCTCTCCCATCTTCGAGTCAACGGTGGGGCCAAACACCACACTACCAGGTGTTCGGCAGTCTCTCGTCCCTCGCCACACTCGCAGGCAGGCGTCAGAACCTCCGGGACTTCCCGTGTAAACAAGTAGTCCCGTAAGCCTATTGCTCCCGTCCGGATTTGAATGAGCAGTGAGCTTTTCGCCTTGCTGAGACCGTCATGCCTCCTTAGGGTTTCGTTCCGGAATAGCGTCTCCCGCTGATGGTCAAAGTCGTCCGCCGGCCTGGTGATTGCTCTGCCGTCCCGTTCCTTTAACCACCTCGCTCTCCAGGCCTCTTCTACTGCCTTGTCCGTGTCTATGGTTCCCCCCGTCCAGCGCATGATCGTGCCCGCGGCTCTCTCTACCGCCGTGGGCCCTTGAGGCCTCAAGGTTCGCGGTCGGCCCCTGTTGCCCCTCCTCGAGCTGAGTCTCTGCTGTATCTTGCGGCAGGCGGTAAGGATAACGCTCCCCGCCGTCTTTTTGCCGCCTTGGCCGTCGTCCAGATCGGGTTGTTGGAGTCGGTTTTCGAAATCTGCAAGCCGTTTGTTTAGGTATAAGTCCAACGGTGGTACCCACGTCTCTGTCTCGAGGTTACGGATGGGGGTAGACTTAAAGGCTCCCGCCACAATCCTCAGGCTCTTGTTCTGGGCCTTCCCGAGGGCCTTGGTGATGCCTTTCTTCACCGGTTCGCCTCCCACATCCGTGGGAATGTGGAACGACGATGCGCCATAGGCCAGCGCTGACCGGATGCACTTTGTGTACACTTCTCGCGCTTTGGCTAGACCCAGTCCCCACGTCGATGCCGCTAGCCTCGACAGGGCATAGCTCTGGGTCCTCAGCTTCTTCTCCACCGCCGCAAGGTGGGCTTTCCAGTTGAGCTTCCGGTCCAGCCAGACTCCCAGGAACCTGGCAGACTCCTTCGGTCTGACGGGGCTGGTGCCTCCCCCTGGGTTAGTGAGTTCCAGCTGGTTTGTCCACTGCCGTCGTCCCTTGTTGAAATGGATCAGTTCGCTCTTTTCCGGGGCAAACTTCATCCCCCGACTGTCCGCCCATCGCATGCATGTTTCCCACGCCGCCTCCAGTTGCCGGACATTGGCCTCGGGGTTTCGACCAAACACCAGGAGGTTGGTGTCATCCGCAAACCCCGTTATAGCCAAGTGAGGGTGCTCGTCTTTTAGCTGCTTGTATAATGAGGAAATATAGAGGATGAAGAGAACAGGGGAAAGGGGTGAGCCTTGGGGGACCCCTGCCCGAATTGCCGTCGGTGCCGCCGTCTTGCCGTCGAGAAGAAGGGTGGCCTCTCGACCAGTCAACCAGTCTCTCGTCCAGAGGACCAGCCACCTCGGGTAGCCCATTTCTCGCAAAGTTGCTAGCAGTCGGGTGTGGTTGACCGTGTCAAAGGCTCCTGAGATGTCCAGTTGCAATAGGGACGCCGCACCCTTCTGTCTCCACGCCTCCTGGACCTGGGCTACTACTAGCCGGACAGCCAGCTCTGTGGAGCGGTGTGCTCTGTTCCCCATTTGTTCATCTGGTAAGAGGCCGTTGACTTCTGCAGTTTGAGTGACCTTCCTGGCGACCACTGACTCTATTACCTTCCCTAGGGTTGGCAGCAGAGCAATGGGCCTGTATCCCCCCGGGGTCTGATACACCGGCGGAGCCTTTCCTGGTTTCGGTAGTACTACAGTCTTCGCCCTCTTGAAACGGTTCGGGAACCATCCTAGCTCCAGACACCTTGTCGCCAGAAGGGCCAGCACTTCAGCTAACGGTGCTCCGCACGCCTTCAGAAGGCCCATCGGGAGCAAATCCTCGCCTGGCGCCTTCCAGGGGCTTGCTCTTCCTATCGTTTCCGTGATCTCGGTCGGCGTCACTGCTTGTACAACGTCGAAGCCCGGGTTCCAGCTGCCCAAAAAGGTTTGATCTTCCACATCCGTTAGGTTGGCCGGTGGATCCGGGAAGAACCTCTCGGCCAGTGCGCTAGCCTTCTGGTCGTGCGTTTCGGCCGTTACCTGCCCGGACGAGTCCTTGAATGCCGGTAGTCTCGGTGGTTCTGGCGGCAAAAAGCTCCGCAGCCTAGCCCATCTTTCCAAGCTCCACATCTGATCGGGCTTCTTTGCCTCGCTTGCTTCCTGCAGGTTGTTCCTCCAAGCCCTCGTCCGTGCTTCGCGCGTTGTTCTGGCAAGGTCCTTGAGCCTTTCGCCGAGCTCCTCCCAGCAGTACTCTGCCCGCGTCTCCTTCGCCAGCCTCTCGGCTTTCCTGGCCTTCCGGGCGGCCTGCTGCACTTCCACTGTCCACCAAGGAGAGCTGTAGCCACAGCTCGCCTTCCTCCTTGGAGTGCTTTCCCCCGCGACCCAGGTGAGCCACTCGACCAGGCTGCCGAAAGCTTTATCAAGACCCTCGACTGTTCGGGTCGCGATAAATTAATGATACACGTGTAATTATATGTAATCTTTATTTCTTAAAAACAAATCAAATAGAGTTGAGGAAAATAAACTAAACAAAACAAACTAAGTTGAAGAAATAAAAAAAGGGGAAGTAGAAGTAGACTTTTGGTTTTCGAATTGGCCCTCTTCCCCTTCCATTACATGCGAGTATAGGAGAGCCAGCCTGAGATTACCTACATTTACGTTTGAATTAGGAAGTTTCTCAATCTTTGGCTTGTTGTACGTCTCTTTTATTTTCATTTTCATACAGCTGAGGGCTTCTTTCTACGCACCGTGGGGGCCCAGTGCGCAGTGCAACGAGGTGAAAACCAAAGACAACGAAGAGAACAACTGAAGAGATAATGAAACTAAGAGATAAAACAACTAATAGGATAACGGAACAAAAGAAAGAAAGGAAAACAAAAGAAGAAGTAGGAGCGACGGAGAGAAAAGAAACAAATCACAAGTCGCCGTTTTGGTATCGCATGGGATGGCTGCAAATTTCGACACGACCTTAAGAGAAGATCGTCACCAACGTCGCCGTCGTCATCGTTGTAACTGGGTACGTGTAGGCCGTATATCGGCCATAGGCCTATGTCCAGTTGTATGTGTAAGCGGGTAGAAGAAGAGGGCGCTAGGGTTGGGGTTGTATATGGTGGAAACTATGTGGTAGTTCGGGACGTCTGAGGTCTATAAGTCCAAAGCGCGTCTGAAAAGAAGATGACCAGCAGTTTGACGGGTCAAAATGTATTGCAGGTTCGACTGGGAGGTTTCTCGAGGTAGATGCTTCTAGAAACTAAAACTTTGGATCTGCCCTCCCCCGAAAAACACGCATATACACATGTGCACATGATGGTCAAATTCTGCAAGCTGCTCATCGTCATAACGCGTCATGTGTTTCACTGCCCATTACTACCTAGGTAGGTACCAGGCAACCTTCACCTCTCCACCTCTCTCAGATGGACATTTAGATACTTGGAAGAACATAATCACCTAGCACTTAGGCCTTAATCATCCAAGGCAACCTTCACCTCTCTCTGATAGGCAATTAGGTAGTAGGTAAAACTTAATCACCCAGTGCTCAGGTCTTGATCACCCAAGGCAACCTTCACCTCTCTCAGATACCTACCTAGACAATTCAGTAGTAGGCAAAACTTAATCACCCAGCGCTCAGGCCTTTTTTTGAAGGGGTATATATTGCCCATCCCCCGTTCGGAGGCCAGGAGGCCTCCTCTCTTTGTATACGTAGACTCACCAGAACGCATCGTTCCTTGATTGTTGGTAGGGGTTTTTCACCCGGCCCGGGAGGGCACGGTTTTCCTGTACACTAAATAGCAGAGGGTCCGGCACGCCCTAGGGCATAGCGGAGTATGAATAATAATAATAATAATATATATTGCCCATGTCCCCCTTAACTCTAAGACTTCCAGTCTTAGCTTCCTGGAGACCTGGACTGACTGGACCTTCTTTTCTGAACCCATCTTTGCGCAAACGCCACATCCACCATGGCACACCTCTTTCAAGTCTACCACGCTGGCGACGACTTATTACTCGCCGTAAAAAGACTTAACCCTTCGCTCCCGACAATCCGCGTCCACATCCAGGAAATCAAAAGCCGGAAGCTGTCTTGTACCATGGTCGTCCGGGTTGACGGTAATGTAGGGGGCGCCGCCTGCAACCACTAGGCAACGAAGACTGCTTTCCTCAAGCTTTACGACCCCAGATCTTCCGATAGCCTACGGTGCGGCAACGGAATTGACCCTTGGGAGCCTACCATGGAGATTGCATACATCAAGGCAATCCAAGCAGGTGCAAACACCATCCGCCAGCTCCTAGATGACGTCCGCCACATCGAGAACCTCCTACACGACACCGTGAAAGGCTGGCATGATGCCCAAGGAGAAGCCTTTTTAGCTGAGAAATTGCTCCAGTACCATGCGAATGAGGTTGCCGCCTACTATACGTTACGCAACTTCCAAGGAGAGGTAATACCACGTCTCCTCGAGGACGTAAATCTAAATCTGAAACCCCCCAACACCCCAGACGACGAACTGTTCTACGTCAAAGGCATCCTCCTCAGTCACGTCGATGGGTTCTGTCTGGAACAACTGGCAGACCATGCGCCTCGCGGCGCATGGCAGGACATCGTGGACCAACTCCTTGCAGCTGGCTACCCACCCCCTTGGCGACTACAACATCCCCGAAGACGCCCGCTGACCTGGAACGTTTTGGTCTCGCCCCAGAAAAACGGCCGTTTCCAGGTGTTTATGGTCGACTTTGGCCAATGCCGATTTAAGGCCGAGGACGAGTCTAAACAGGATTTTGGAAAAGCCAAGGCGGCCGAGGACGAGGAAGGCAATGTCGGCATAATCATGCGGTATGTGTTGAAGAGCCAGCATGACTTCCAGTTGCAATATACGCCCTCGAGAAGGTATGACAAGTGGAAAGACGACGACGATGGATAGCTCCGACAACGGTATTGTGAGGTGCAAGTGCTGACCGGTGCGACAGTAATTAATAATCTAATGTCTAGAAGAATACCTTAAATGTTTGATTTTTTTAAAAAATATAAAAGATTACAACTCGACGATTTTTTACCTGGTGCTCCTTGCCGGTGAGTGGGTAAGGTTGTGCGCGATACTTCTCTGGACTATTCTCGGGGGACTGCCCTTTAAATTTGTATATGCCTCCAGAATGGAACTGATCACTCTTACCAAAGCCGTCCCCGTGATGTAAAGGAACTGAATGTGGCTTGAAGGGTTTTTGAGGCGGCTTACACGATACCGATCCCCATTGCAATCATCAACACCATGAAAGGCGACAATTCACTCTTACCCCGACATATTGTTCAAAATGGGGGGACTTCATCATCACTGAATTTACTGGTGGGCCATGAAGGGCATAGGGGGGCTATAGGCCCGCGGAAGCAAGACCTTGTACACCGAGGAGGCATGAACAGACACCAGGCAGCGCCAGGCATGATTGAGGATCGGCTATGCTCAGATAGGTAATGAGCAACATGCACGTGATTTCAGCTCACCCCAATACGAAATACGACAGAAGCGGCTGAGGCTCGAGGGGTTAGTTCGCTGTAGCTGAAACTGTGCATCTACCTATGATCCATCCCCTTTGACCCCTAGGCTCAACCCCGAATACGCTCTTGCGCCGTGCGACCGAGCTAGACGAGTCGGCATAGCACATTGGATTCTAACCTGGAACCATGGATCCCCTGTTCATTGCAGTTCATGCAGCTGCCCTCCGAGTCTCTTGCGACGAGGTAACCACCTCAACACCCTCTTTGCTTCCCAGATTCAAAGACTTTTTTTATGACCCGTCGGGGTAACGCCTCGTAACAGGCTAACTTACGACTTCGTAATAGATAATCGGTTTCACTTCGGTGGTCCTGAGCGCTGGGACACCGGACCAGGACTCGGTTCTGTCTGGTCTTGGATATGACCTTCAATTTGTCGGTCCCGTTGTGAGTCAGATACAACAGACTTGGGCCGCCAGCGGCTCTATTTTGATGGTACATCCGGCCGCAGGATTTGGGATGTGGCCTAGTGTACAGAAGAACCTCGAGAGCGCCAGGGCCAGCTTTCAAGCTATCAAAACGCAGCTCGAGCCAGTGCTAGGCAGCGTTGGGAAAAGTAGCGGATTCCTGGGGCGCAACAAAGCGGCTTGGAAACTGGGAATGCGAATCAGAACGCTGGCCGTCTACCGAGAACGCCTCCGAGCACATCATCTGGCATTCAAAGTCGGTCTCAGTATGATGCGGATGTAAGTGTTTTGGGTCTTTTTTCTCCTATTTTCTTGACTCATCCATCTCGATTCCAACGGGTCCTGTGCGGGCTAACCTTGAATCATTATACAGATGTATCAGCTCTCTCCAGAACCAAGCCGCACGGGACAGGCAGATATCTCTTGCTGCACTCGATACTGATATCCGAGGTACTGCGGTCGCTAAGGAGACCTTGAGAAATGAGTCCTTTGTTGGTACGGATGAAGAAAACGAGAGAAAACAGCTGGAACTTACATTGGAGGGTCTTATAACAATGGCAAGGTCCTTTTCTTCCTTTATAGCCTCCTCTCCATTGTCTCCACAGCAGCAGGCAGGTATGCATGGCGGCGCTTCTCCCCAGCCGCAATACCAAGGCAGTCAGTGGCAGCAACCCCAAGCCCAACCACCGCAAGCGTACTATGGGGGCCCGGGAAAGCCAAATCAGCAACCACAGACTCAACCGCACCCACACTATGGGCAGCAACCTCACCCCGGACCCCAACAACAGTACACAGGGGGTCACCAGCCGCACCTAGCAGCGCAGCAAGCGTATTTCGGGGGCGCCTCGGCCCCGCAGCACGCACAACAGGCGTCGTACTGGGGTGGACAACATCAGCCACAACAGCATACCGAAGGCTACCAGCCGCAGCCACCGGTGCAACAACTGCATATACCTCCAGCGCACGCACATGTGGTCCCCCCACAACACTACCCGCAGCAACAGCCGTATGCCACACCACACCCCGCCCCAGCGGCAGAATACGTCCTTTCTCATTCTGCGCTGCCTTCTCCGCCACCAACATCTTTTATTGAAGAAGGGGATGGCCATGGCTCTGTTCCGCCTCCTAGCTACCACCAAGCCGTGGGAGCCGGCGAGGAGGAGTCCGATAGCGAGGACAGCGGGCCTGACCCTACCCCTTTCCACATAGCGGCCCGGGAAGGCGACTTTGCAGCGATCAAGCGGCTTATCGCTAACGGAGAGGACATGTTTGCGACAGGCGAGATTGGGCAGAGTCCGGCCTACTCGGCGGCGTGCACCGGACATGCTGAGATCCTGGAGTATCTCATCCAACATGGAGCGGATTACAAGACACCCAATGAAGACGACTGGACTCCGCTGAACTCGGCCGCCACCTGGGGCCGGCCAGAGACACTCCTTATTTTGCTGCGATATGGCGCGGATCCGACCATCCCGTCGGTCGACGGACAGAGCCCCATTTATTCGGCTGCTAAGCAAGGGCATCTCAACACCGTCCAGGTGCTTGTCGAACACGGTGTGAACAAGAACGACCAGACCTCAGCCGACAAATGGACTCCGCTCTGCATAGCAGCCTCTAAGGGCCACGCGCATATCGTACAATATCTAGTAAGGCAAGGCGCAGATTTAACGCTCGCCACCAAGTACGGGGTGACGCCCCTCCGTTCGGCATCTTCACAAGGCTTTGTGAACGTGGCAAGGATTCTGTTGCAAAACGGAGCAAACGTCAATACTGTATGCGAGGACGGTTTCACGCCCATATACAGTGCAGCCTCCAGTGGCAACATGGAAATGGCAAGACTGCTCCTCGAGTATAGGGCAGACTTCCACCGGGCTTCCAACAACGGCTGGACTCCAGTCAATGCGGCATGCGTTGACGGCCACCTCGAAATGGTGGAACTTCTCCTGTCCCTAGGAGCAGACATCCGAGTGCCAACCTCTACCGGTAGGACACCGCTCGAGGTTGCAGCCCACAACAACCGCGCAGACGTGGTACGGACACTCCTGAAACACGGAGCAGACACGACCGTCCGTGACGAAGA
The DNA here is from genome assembly GCF_020726465.1 of Chaetomium tenue. Lineage (NCBI taxonomy): Eukaryota > Fungi > Ascomycota > Sordariomycetes > Sordariales > Chaetomiaceae > Chaetomium > Chaetomium tenue. Next base: position 389,704 of record NW_027117334.1, on the reverse strand, counting down.
TGGGGAGACACCCCTCTACTCCGCCGCCAACAACGGCAGCCTCGAAGCCGTCGAAGTCCTCCTCCAGCACCGCGCCGACCCAAACGCCCCCAACAAGAACAACTGGACCCCCCTCGCCGCGGCCTCCTTCAAAGGCCACCTCGCCATCGCCAACCTCCTCCTCGCCCACCACGCCAACCCCCACACCCCCACCACCGCAGGCCGCACCCCCCTCGAAGCCGCCGCCCGCGAAGGCCACCTCGAAATCGCCCGCCTCCTCCTCACCCACAACGCCAGCCCCAACCGGCCCACCAACTCCGGCGACACCCCCCTCTACGCCGCCGCCACCAACGGCCACACCCCCATCGTCGCCCTCCTCCTCCACCACAACCAACCCCCGCACGGCCCCACCAACCCCAACACCCCCAACACCCACAAATGGACGCCCCTCCACGCCGCCGCCCACAACGGCCACCTCCCCACCGTGCAAACCCTGCTCACCCACCCCACCACCACCGTCGCCACGCGCAACACCGACGGCCTCTGCCCTTTGCACTCCGCCGCGCGCCACGGGCACCTGGACATCGTGCGCGCGCTCCTGCGGCGCGGCGCGCCGCTCGACACGCGCAGCGCCGACGGCTGGACGGCGCTGACGGCGGCCGCGGGGAACGGGCACACGGCCGTGGTGGAGGAGTTGCTGGCGCGCGGGGTGGACGTGGAGGAGAGGAATGGGAAGGGGTGGACTGCGTTGGGGGTGGCGGCAAGGGAGGGGTATGAGGAGACGGTGGGGGTGTTGTTGGGGAAGGGGCGGGCGGATGTGAGGGTGGTGAATGCGGAGGGGTGGGGGGTGGTGCATGGGGCGGCGGAGAAGGGGTGGTTGGGGATTGTGAGGGTGTTGGTGAGGGCCGGGGCGGATGTGCATGGGCGGACGGCGAGGGGGTGGTCGACGGTGGGGTTGGCGGCGAGTGAGGGGAGGGTGGAGGTGGTGAGGTATTTGGTGGAGTTGGGGGTGGCGGTGGGTGTGCCGGAGGAGAATGGCTGGACGCCGTTGCATTCGGCGGTGGAGGGGAATTATGTTGAGACGGTGAGGGAGTTGCTGAGGGCGGGGGCGTCGGCGAGGGTGAAGAATAAGAATGGGAGGACGCCGGCGGATATTGCGAGTGCGAAGGGATATCGGGAGATTGAGCAGTTGTTGATGGAACATGGGTTTCAGGGGATGGGGCTTTACTAGCTTCTAAGTCTTTTTGATACCGTTACCTACCTTGCGTTTACAAAAACGCGGTGAAGATTGATCCTTTTCTCTCCCTCTCTTAGAGGATAAGAGCAACCCCCTAGTTGTTAGACACAAAGTTGATAACCACTTTGCCCTGGCGACCCCTTTGCTTCGCAAACTCCCACGCCTCCACGGCCTTCTCCAAGGGAAACTCAACAACCGGCAGCGGCTGAAGTGCACCCTCATCAATCAGACCCGCCACCTTTTCCAGCGCCTCCCCGTCCGGCGACACAATAAAGTAGACATACTTCAGCTGCGGCCGCCCCTCCACCTCAGGCGGCACCACTGACTTATCAAACGCCCACGCCGGCGGCGGATCCGACACCGTAATCAACACCCCATCATCCCTCACCAACCGCCACGACTTCTCCAACACCTCCCCCCCCACCACATCAAACACCACATCCACCCTGCCCACCCCCTCCTCCCACCCCTCCACCCCATAATCCACCACCTCATCCGCCCCCAACCCCCTCACCTCCTCCACCCTCCCCTTGGAAGCCACCGCCACCACCCTCACCCCCTTCCCCCCGATCTCCCTCTTCACCAACTGCACCACCGACCTCCCCACCGCCCCCGACGCCCCCGTCACCAACACCCTCCCCCCCTCGGACACCGCCCCCGCCCTCCGAAACAGCCCCTCCCACGCCGTCAAAACGGGGATCGGCAGCGCCGCCGCCTGCGCGTGCGTGAGCTGGCCAGGCTTGTGCGCGAGGTGCTGCGGCTGCGCGTAGGCGTATCCGGCCTGTCCGCTGCCGTGGTCGGCGGGCTGCATGGTGTAGACCGCGTCGCCGAGTTGGAGGGGGCGGCCGGAGGAGGTGGTGACTACAGGGGTGGTGGTGGGTAGGGCGGCGATGGTGCCGGACACGTCGCACCCGGGGATGCGGGTTGGGTTGTGGTAGAGTTCGGGCCAGCCGAGTTCGTCGGCGGTGAGGCCGACGGAGTGCACGCGGATGAGCACGGCGGAGGGGTCAGTGGGGGGGAGGGGTTGGGTTGGGTTGAGGGTGATGGTGGGGTTGGTTTTGGGGCCGAGGATTTGGATGGCGGGCATGGTTTTGGGGAGGGGAGTCGCCATGGTGGTGGTTGTTGGTGGTTGGTTGGTGGTATTGGAACTGCTTGTAGAGGTGCTGTTGTTGGAATAAAGATGGTTGTTGGAAGAGAGTTGGGTTGTGGGGAGATCTTATCTGATCTTCGATGGGGTCTTTATAAACAGGATTTCTCCTATTGCGGCTCGCATGGAGATGGTGTGATGCGAGATGATGAGTCATGCCCATAGAAAATCCGCACAACTCCGGCTATGATCGGATCTAGGAAGAGGAGGTGCTTCGGCACTTGCAATCGGTGATGTAGTTATAGCATGAATTGTCTTAATTTTGGCTACCTACCTAGGTACCTTAGGTACGACGGGGTTCGGATGCTCCCGCGTAAATAGAAGTGCCCTTGTAAGTATTAACAATTGAAATGTGCTTACAAAGTCTACATTTATCTATGTACCGGACCAAGATTTACTCGCCGCGATGCAAATGGACCATCAAATCAGTGACAAATTGAAAATCGGAGATTCTTGTATACCTAGGTACTCTCCCTCACACAGCTTACTATGGGCGTTTGAGAGTTGAGTCAGGTAAAAGATGGAGACGGGGCTCCCCCTTGGGGACCTACTCCCGGGACATTTATAGTGATCGGGTCAAGACCGTATGAACGAGATATTATATGTGAAGGGGGTGTGACGGGGTACATACAAAACTTAATATCAGGAGGTAGGGGGGTACCTACCTCTACGTACCGACCATGTTAGAGGCCTGCGACTGACTAATGATAGTTGTGTAATGAACCTGAACCTAACCTACCTACCCCTTTATCCTACGCGACGATGACATGCAGGATAGGGTCTACAATGCTTGCCCTCAAAGAATGATACTGTTACCGTTGAGGTCGTTCGGTTAAACATCATGATCATGGAAAGCAACCTCCATCAGTTCTGCGGCCTCAATGTTGTTATGACTTTGGACCTCATGATGCCTGGTTCAATATCCAAATTTGACAGAGCAACCGTCTCTTTGTTTGACAAACTTCTTTTTGATTGTTTGGGGGAGGTGCAAACGTTTGCATGGACTCCTTGTTTCACCCCGAACCGAGTGTCATCCGCACCCAGGAGAACAGCTTGCCGACAGCCGAAGCTACGCCGCAATGTCCATCATCATTCAAAACCTACCCTATTGTTCCTTCACGGCTGAGCCGCACCGCCGCACACATAGCGTGGGTCTCGCAGCCCCCGAAACCGAGGTGGAGAAACATTTTTACGAGGTCGGATCGGCAGGCCGCAAGGGATGTCGGACGGGGTTCGTTGGCCCAAAGTCGTGTCCCTTGCGTGGCATGCGTGGCTGAGCGCAAACTAACCACTCTGTAACCTCGTGTCCAACGGTTTCGGGTCAAAATTGCAGGTCAAAAAGGCCTCGAGCCCAGGGACCATGTAAGAAGGTGTCCACTGGCGCTCAGTCATGCCCGCAGCACATCCCCTCAAAACCCTAGCGAGTCGCCCAAAATGGGGCATGATCGGTCATGTCTCCTACTGGCGAAGTCGGTCGACGAGACGGGAGTTGCATATAAGTCGATATCAGGTCGAGCTCTTCGCCGCTTTGTAGGGATTACTCATCGCTCTTGTCGCCATTCGCGCGTTTGTCGCCATGAAGTTCACCACATGCGCCCAGGTGCTGTCTGCGGCGGCCATCGCATCAGCCGCCGCGGTTTCCATACCCGGGAAGCGAGAGGTCCGTTACGGTTATTCCCACTCACACAAGATCAAGGGGATATCGTGGGCCGAAGCGGTGAAAATCATGGGAGGGAGCCCAGGGGGTGAGTCGGGCGGCAGTGACTTTTATGAAAAAGCCTCCAACAAAGCCGCCTCATCGAGCACCACCACCGCGATCCAACCCGCCGCGACCCAATTCGCCGAAGCCCAATCCGCCGAGACCGAACCGCCGCCCTCTGACTCCTGCACCGACAATGTCCGGATCGAGTGGAACAATCTGTCGGACGGCCACAAACTCTCGTACGTCCAAGCGGTCAAATGTTTAATGGACGCGCCGCCACTCGGGGTATGGGATGAGGCAAGGAACATCTGGGACGAGATGACATGGATCCACGACCAGCTGAGCGAGCGCATCCATGGCCTTGACACTTTCCTGCCCTGGCATCGGTACTACCTCCACCTGCTCAGGACGCTTCTGGCGGAGCAGTGCGCCTACACAGGCCCCATGCCGTGGTGGCGGGAGACAAAGTACACTGGCAATTTTGCCGGGTCGGGCATCTTCGAGCCGGAGTACTTTGGCGCGCTGCCGCCGCTCACTGACAGGGGCGAAGGCACCTGCATTACCGACGGCGTAAGTACCCAATGGACCTTATCATCGCCTCGCCCAGTAAATTTTAACTGACCTCGACCCCCCCTTCAGGCATTCGCCAACACAACGATCCTCATCAGCCCCGGTGGCCCGTCGTGTCTTGCCCGTGGCGAGGACAAGCAGACAACAGGTGAAGCGACAGTCGCGACGCTGGACCTCTGTCACGGCGGTCCAAACACCGAGTACACGCAGCACCGACGCTGCGTCGAGCAGACCATCCACGCCACCACCCACGAGGGCCTTGGCCCGACCATGTGGCTGCTCTCCACGTCCCCCGGTGATCCCATCTTTTTCATGCACCACGGTTTCGTTGACTGGCAGTGGAAGCGCTGGCAGAATGTGGATAGTGCCCGCTGGACTGAGAGTAAGTCTTGCCATGTTCCCCCCCCTTCTTTTTGTCTTTCTTCTTGAGGAGGCGGGGAAGTAAACGCAAAGGCGAAAACAAACTAATACCATGTGCGCCGCTTAGTTTCGGGTTGCGCAGAGTACACTGGGGACGGCTCCGCATGCATTCCTATGACCCGAGACACTGTGTTGACATCGATGGGCATGATACCCGACATGACGGTGGGCGACGTGCTCGACACGGAAAACAACATCATGTGCTACACATACGACGAGTTCTAAGGGTATTCGCAAAATTAGGTATTACTCTCTAATGAGGCTGAGAATGTATGGTCAGAAAATGGCCCTCTTTTAGCCGTTGGGGCGTTGGCCGACTTAAAAAGCAGGGATATAGGGGTTACCAGATAAAATGGAGAAACGGTCAAAGGAAAAAGGATACGAATAGAGTTTTGGATCGCTCTGCGCATGATTTCGGTGGTATGCAAAACACACCCCTTGCTGCATCTTCCTCTTTCATTCGCTCAGACTTCTCACGGAAGGAACATGGAAGCCCAGATCGTGCCAGCGTGCCCAAGCGGCCTGCCTGGCTTGGTGGGGTGGGTGGTCTTCTCTTGGTGGGGCCCGGGCCAACCGCCCATGCTGGTTGCGTGTGACAGCTGTGGCCGGCTGATTGCATTCGTTCATCCCTTGCGCAGCTGCTGCTTCCTTTTTTGCAGGCGAGTCGAACCTCAGGCGTTCGTTGCGTCACGAACTAACTTCTCGACACTCCTTTTTTAAATTTCTTTTTTTAAAAACCATTTAAGCATTCCTATTCATTCGACGTCAAAATTTGCCACCCAGCAAAGCTAAACAACCGCAACGAATCGCGCCCCACCGCGAGGGGATCGCGTTGCCCGCGGCGACCCAATGCTTCTTCGGCCGCCTCCTGCGTAGAGGCGATTTCACCATCTCGAATCCTCGATATTTTCCTGGGCCATCGCCTTCGCCGTGTGACCCATTAAACCGGTATAGCGATGCTGTCGCACCTATTCCACCGGCGGGCGCCGTCAAACCCGACCTCGCCCATCCCCGAGCACGCCCCCGGGTGGGATGCTGTCGCGCAACGCGAGCACCCGCAGCAACCCCCTCGCGATGTCTCACCACGCCCCGACGCACGCCCACGTTCCCCAAATTCCTCGAAGCTTCCGCCAACACTACCCCCCATTACCCGCGTGGCGTCGACCGGCTCCGACCACCTCTTTACCCCACAGAGCGATGCCCCACCACCGTCCCAGGACGCTCGCCAGGCCCCGGCTCGTGCTGGTTACAGCGAGGAAAATAAGGCCGGCTTCATCGGCGGGGTCGCCCTGCAAAACTATCGAAAAGCTGCCCGAGAACCACAGCAATCGCAGGCATTACAAGGGCCCGGCGATGGGATGACCATGGCTGGCCAAGTCCCAGGGAACCAGCTCTCGCGGTCTAAACCCCCGCCTCCCCCCATTAACACCGGCGTCGCTGCTCGCCCGGCCGTCCAAGGCAACAAGAACACCAAGTCTTCGTGGTTCTCGACGCCGATTGACCTTCAGGGGTCGGGGGGAGGTGGGAAACGGCCGGCTGGAACACGGCTCATAAGCGAACCCGTACTCGTTCCCGCTTCAGAGCCGCAGAAGGGGAGAAAGGGCCTACCGTTTCTAAAGAACCCCATGTCGTCCCTGTTGATGAGGAGGAAAACAGCCCATTCTGCCGTGGAGACGCAACCTCCGGCTCCGACCTACGACCCCCGAATCAAGGGCACACGGGTCCATGACTTTAGCGCCCCGAGGCCGAAGAAGACATTGTCGGGCGATGCAGTCTCGACGACCAAGCAAGAGGGTGTTTCACCCGTTTCTAAGCCTGCAGATGGTGGCGAGGTTGGGGAACCTTCGTTTACGGGAGGGCCTACGGTGTATTCGCCAGCGGAGCCCGCCCAAGGTGCCGCTGACGTACTCAAGCCTAGCCAGAACGGTGACTCGCAGTTGGGACCAGAAGCAAGAAGAATGTCGTCAAGCACGGTCCGGCCGGGCGATTCTGTGTCGCTTGCGCCACCAGGTGACGGTTCCAGTTTCCGTACATCATCCTCGGGCGCTTCTGGCAAAACACGGATCGCCACTCGCCCATCCACCACCTCGGCATCCATCAAGACCACCGCATCTCGCCAATTGTCCAGATCGGGCATGTCAAGGGGGAATTCCGTTGCGTCTGCCATGCCAAAACACATGAAGAGCACGTCCTCGAGGTTCAGCTTTGACATGATCGGTGCCGCCGAGGAGGAGAGGGTGCTGGAGGAGCGCCACAGACAACGGGAGCAGGATAAAAAGACATCGGACGGGCCGAGCGATAGCCGATTTGACGAGTTGGATGAAGATTATGACTACGACGCGATGATGGATGACGGCGGGCTCGAGGAGGAGATACCTGGTGTCAATGTCGACTACGACGACTACAACGGCTACGACGACTATGGAGAGGCCGACCCCGAAGCCGACCTCGATGACCCGGACAATGACCAAGAAAACTTTGCTGGGTTTACTTTCCAACGCTCCAATCCCGTATCGGCACTCGCGAGCCCGCACACCCCAGCTATGCTGGCGACGCCACGAGATGCGGCCGGCAACGCTATTGGCTTTGCCACGACCAAGGACACTACCCCCACCGCCGAGTCTCCCATGTTTCCCGGCTATTTACATAGCCCTGAGCAACATGATTATTCTGCTTTCGACGCGCAGGCGCCGACCCTAACCACCGACGCGTCTGAGGCACCAAGCTGTCCGCCTGTCGCCGCCGCTCAGCAACCGCCACCGCGATCCGAACACGACGACATCTATTTTGACGATGGCTTGGCGGACGAATTGGACTTTGAGCACGACGGCGCTGTGTTTGATGAGTCCATTTTCGACAACAACGACACGGATCAGTACGGGCGACCCATACCTGGCGCCTTCGCCCAGGCCAAAGAGGCCATGCAGTCCGCCCATCAACAGCAGCAGAAAGATGGGCAGCAGGAGCAGGAGGAGGACAAGCAGAAGCCATCAAACAATGAGTTCCACCAGGCATTCACCGCACCAAACCAGCCTGGGGTCGCCGAAGACAAGGACCAGACGTCACCCGTGCAAGAAATGGCCGAACAACTCCCGCCACCCCAAGAGTCGCCCGAGCCCGAAGTCGACGATCCGGCCCAGGAATTTGCCTACCAAGCTGCCTTAGCCGCGGCCACACAAATGGCGGCGGCGTCGGGCAAGTTTGCAAGGAGCGCGTCGCCCGAGGGGTTGGCTGCGTCGGAAGATACAGCCCTTAACGAGCTTGACGGTTACGAGGACGCCGAGGACAACGGATACATAGATGACTACGCTGACGATCTGGGAGACGGTTTCGACGATTTCGATTTTGACGACGAAGCTATTATCGCTGAAGCTAACGCCAGTGCCCTCGCCAACGACTCAGACGGGTTTTACGGCCAAGAATTCGGCTTCTACTCGGCCCCCCTAGCCCACCAACCTCACGGCAACAGCCACCACCAGCCCGTGGCTAACACTACTACCGCCACCTCATCATCCGGCGTGCTCACAAGCGAAAACCTCTTCCAATATGCCAACGGCGGCTTCTTTGGCCCCTCTAGTGCCGGCATAGACCGCAGTGCCTCCGGTCGTGTCGTCCGCGAGCCCAACCTCACACCGATCACCGAGCGCTCCGAGTATTCCAACCGCAACTCGATCATGAGCTTCACCCTCCCGCCCGCCATCAACAGCGAGCGCAACTCGATGGCCTCGCCCCCCCTAGCCCAGCTCGCCCTCCTAGCCGCTGACGCCGACGCCGACGACCCCAACATGCAAATAGCGGCCCTCATGAAGCGGCGCCGCGCATGGGGCGGCTCCCAGCCCAGCTTGGTCTCGTCGCGCGAGGGCAGTCCCAGGTCGGAGCGGGCCTCGCTACCGCCCCTGGACGGCGGAGGATCCCCGTACGGCACCGTCCCCGCCCATCTCGCGGGCCATGTGAGGGTCAACTCGAACTTGTCGCTGCTGAGTTCCTCGGAGGTGGTGGCCGAGGACGGTGGACGGCATACCCCTGGGAGTGGCGTGGTGAGCCCGGTGCCACCCGGCCTGGCCACCGGCATGGCGTCGCTCCGCGGGCAGGGCCTTGCGCAGGGGATTGTGTTGCCGCCGCGGCCGGGGAGCGCGGGCGCTGTGGTGAATGGGGGTGGGAGTGGCGGTGGCGGGAGCGGGATGGATGGCATGGTGGTGCCGCCGCTGCCGCAGCGGCCCCATTCGCTGTTCTTGCCGCCGCAGTCGCCGCTATCGGTTCTGTCGCCGGCCAGCCAGCCTATGCCTGTTTCTGGGCCTATGCCGGTTGGCGGGAGCGCGTGCTCGCCTGTGCTGGAGGGCGAGGAGGTTGATGGGGAGGGGGTTGGTGTGGGCGGTGCCGTTTATTCTTCGGACGGGTATATGCTGGCGCCGGCCCTACCGCTGCGGGTTGGTAATGGTGACTTGGGAGCTCTATCATCGCAGCAACAGCTGCAGCAGCAGCAGGTACTTCCCCGCCAACAGGGGGTGCAGCATGCTCGTAAGGGGTCGGCGGAGAGTATCTCGTACGGCGTAGCGAAAGAGGATGGGGGGAGTAAGTGGGTGTTGGAGAGGCGGTGGACAGAGGAGAATGGAGCGGAGGTGTTAGAGAGGGAGGTCGTTGAGGGGGGAAGGATATGAGCCTGGAGTATGAGTGGGTGGGGGTCTGGACAATGGGATGACTGGCGTTTGGAGATGGATGCGCATGATTGAATGCAGGGGCGCGGGGTGTTTGTGCCGCACGGCAGGGAGGTAATGTGCATTTGTTTGTTTATATATTGTCGCGGCCAAACGGGCTTGCTTGACAGTGGACATCTTTTAGCGACTACACGCAGTTCCAGCCTAGAATAACGGCGCAAGGCCGGATGGGTTATTGGTTCTAGTCTTGCGCTCGGAGTTAAATGTCGATGAAGAATTGGCCTGTTTTTTTACAATCGTTTTCCTTTTGCATGAGATACAACCCCTTCCAGGGGGGTGTCTTCGTTGCCATAGTTCCACTTTCTTGCCCTCTCGCGCTGGTTTCCCCTTATTGCCCCCCTTTTGGCGGCTTCTTAGGCACGGTAGAACATTGGCCCGGCTGATGCTAATGGTATTGGGCGAGCCATCAGCGTCGAGGCTGCAAGCCAAGTCCGATTTTGACGACCTGAACCTCCTAAGAGCACCACGTTTCATCCTATCTTCAACCAACCCACAACCAGCCAACAAGCGGAAAACAAAAGAAATGTGGTCAGGAGGATTCCCGTCCATCGGCGGCTTCGGCGGCTTAAACCGCTGCCGGGGATGCGACCACCCCCGACCAGCCTACACCGGGGGCTACAGCTCAGTCCGGTCGAACCTGGGCACCATGCTCACGCACTCCAAATACATCGGCTGCGAGGTGTGCACCATACTGTCCGACGGCATCCTCAAGTTCCTCGAGGACAACGACTGCGGGGTTACGCGGGATGATGTGAATGATGTGCATTTGGATTTCAACCTGGCTGCGACGAGGCGGAGTATCGAGGTGGTGCTGTTGCAGACGCCTGTGAAGTTGACGTTTTATGCGTCCGAGAGTGGGTTCAGTCGTGTCCTGGGGAGTTGGTTAATGGCATATGCTGACATAAGTTCTTCCAGTCACCCCTTGGCTTACTGACAACATGCCCGATCTCCCGGTCGGAAAGGAGGTCCCGTCCACAACGGCCTCCGAGGAGACCCTGGCCTGGGCGGTCCGAGAGCTCGACCACTGCAGGCAGAACCACGAGGCCTGCAACAGCTTTCCGCCTGCGCCGCTTCCGAGTAGGGTCTTGGACGTGCGCGCCGATGGTGAGAGCGGCGTGCGTCTGTACGTGTCCCAGGGAGAGACCTCACCGTATGTGGCCCTCAGCCATTGCTGGGGACAGCGTCCCTTTTTACGAACTCTGACCGGCAGCTTGGACGAGCACAAAGCTGAGATCGCTTGGTCGCTTCTGCCCCGCAACTTCCAGGACGCAATCGAGTTTACCCGCAAGCTGGGGATCCGTTACCTATGGATCGACAGCCTCTGTATCATCCAGGACGATATCGAGGATTGGCGGCACGAGGCTGCCCAAATGGGGTCCGTGTACCGGAATGCGAGCCTTGTGATATCAGCAGCAAAATCCGAGGGCGCATATGGCGGGCTCTACGCTGAGATGCCGGAGAAACACAGGACCTACACGGTCACGTTCACCCCTGGACAAGACGACGACGACAAATCCGCCTCCGACTGTAACAGCAACGACGAAAACGACAACACCAACAACCCACCCAAAACCAAACCCCCTCCCGAAACAATCCACTTCCGCGTCTCCCTCTCGCACCCGCACCGCCTCCTCTCCCACCACCACGCACCCACCTCCTCCCTCCCCATCTTCACGCGCGGCTGGATCCTCCAAGAACGCTTCCTCTCCCCGCGCATCCTGCACTTCGGCCCGGAAGAACTCTCCCTCGAATGCCTGACCTCCACCACCTGCCAATGCACGCCCCCCCATCCCCCAAGCTCCCCCACCGCCCTCGCCCTCGCCACCGCCGCCGCCACCGCCCCGCCCTGGTTCACCCACATGCTCGACCGCACCGCGCGCCCCAAGCACTACTATTCCCTCCCGCACTGGCGGTCGGGCGCGCTGGACGCGGACGCCCTCGCGCTGTGCTGGCGCCGCCTGGTCGAGGACTATACGCACCTGCGGCTGACGTGCGAGGGGGATGTGTTTCCGGCGGTGTCCGGGCTGGCGCGGCAGATGGGGGGCGTGAGGGGGGAGGCAGGGGGGGGGAGGTATCTGGCGGGGTTGTGGGAAAGGACGTTGTTGGGGGGGGATTTGTTGTGGAGGGTGGATCTGCCGCCGGGGGGGTATGTGACGAGTCCGGAGGCGGTGGATGCGCCGAAGGGGGTGGCGCAGGTGTGGGGGGCGGTGGAGGTCTGTCGGCCGGGGAAGTGGCGCGCGCCGTCGTGGTCGTGGGCGGGGGTGAGGGCGCCGGTGGGGTTTGAGAGGGGGGATCGAGGGGTTGATGCGGCGTGTGAGGTGGTGGAGGTGAGGTGTGAGCCGGTTGGGGAGGATCCGATGGGGGAGTTGAGGGAGGAGGGGAGTTGGCTGGTGTTGAAGGGGAAGTTGATTCCGACGGGGATGCGGTTTAAGAAGTTGAAGGAGGGGGAGGAGATGGAGCCGTGGAATACCCTTGACTTGGATATTCTGGGGACGACGCACATGCGGAATCTGTGGGCGGATGATGATTGCCGGGGGTTGGTAGGGCCGGATGGGCACTTGCCGACGGTGTATATGTTGCCCGTCGGACGCAAGCTGCCGATGAAGGAGCTGTACTGCTTGGTTCTGACTCGGCTGCCGGAGGGGGAGAACCTCCTGGTCCGGGACCCTCCGATGCAGGGTGATGGGCATCTGTACCGCCGTATCGCTTTTCTGGAGATCTATGGCGGCCCGCCGAGCCCCATTGATTGGGGGTGGCTGCACGACCTTCTCGGGAAAGGACAGGATGCAGTCGTAACGATCGTGTAACTGAGTGGGCGGGCAGGGAAGGACTGGTAACAAGGGACGCACGATCTGGAGCGGAGGTAAACGCTTGAACGCCGTAAAAGTACAGGCATTTCTAGGTATTGTGTATATTACACTCTCGCGGCCATGGCTTCGGCCCGTCCGCCGAACTGGCTCGTCCAACTGACTTTCCCGAATGAAGCTATCTATCCCTACGCCACACCCTGCTCCCGACCGAAGGACCCGCGGACCCAGGGAACCCTCTCGCATCCCCCCTTTTCTCGTATGGGAACTAATACCGCACATCACATCCCCAAATTTGGGCCTAGGCCTAGAGCGTCTCGGGGAGGCAGGTTAGCAGGAAAAAGTAACAAATGTCCGGATGATTTGCCCGGGCTCCAGTCAGCGTCAGTTCGGAATGGGCCGCTTCACAACGAGCGGTCCCGCCGGAGGCGGTATGCCGGGGGCGGACCGGGCCGAACATTCGGTGTCTGTGTTGCTGCACTCAGTGCACTGTTCCACCTCGAAACGAGGAGTTCTCAGCCCCACATCAGTGGTATGAATTCAGTAACACCAATCACACGTACATACTTCCCTGGCAAGCACACACACCGCCAACCATGTGGGGAGGCCTTGCTCCGATTTTTGGGGAGCACATAACATGGCGGTTGATCCGACGTAGGGACTTCCAATTCCAGCTTTGTCCAGACCACTCCCTCGCATCAATATCTTTTCTCGTCCTCGACAGGATCGCGGCGATCACCTCCCGCCGGCGATTCCTTCATATCCCCGACCCCGGCCCAGGGGCGTTTCTCAGCTTCCGGCTTCCCTGTTCCCGTCCGTCCTTGCTGTAGCATTCGTGCTCCTTTAAGCGGCTGCTTGGTTTGCCGATACATGGCCGCCATTGCCGTGCTAAGGACTTATCAGCAACCTCGGTTCCTAGAGAAGGCGTGTGCTTACTAGGCGGGACCCAGCCCGTAAAATCCGCTGTCCATGGGAGGCGTCTTGTTGTCGTTGCCAGTGGGATCAATTTGCTGTTTGTACCGCAAGCAAATTTGCGTGAATTGTGTCGAAGGCTGTCTCGTGTCTGATATATCACCAAGCCGGTCCCCAGACTGATGTGGACACTTTCGCGGTCTGAGAGCGTGGGACTGATCGTGCATGGCCCGTGAGATGGATTCCAGGTCTGGCGACGGACTTATTGATAACGGCACTGGGGTACGTGTCGGGGATACAGCAGCACCCCCCAGCATTAAGCGAGCCTTGCGCCCAATTCCTCGGATGAGAGTCGGCAGGTGACGAGGAAGCTGAATATGTGTGTTGTGTACAGGAGCCACTTTGCCCCGAACGGGAAAGGCTCTCCCATGAACATGATCGCCCCAGCCGGGCTGACAACCTACTGATGGGTGCTTTTCTTGATATTAGTGATCCAGGACTTGGTGTCCCGGTAACGTTCTCCTCCTCCAAACGGGGTCTACCAAGAGGTGTGGGAGCTGACCGCGTACCAACGGCCAGTCAGCGATGCAGCTAAAGATGCAGCTAAAGTATCATAAATCTGCCCTCCCTGTCACCCCGTCGCAAGATTCTCTCCCTTCTGTCCTCAGGAGATTTTGGCGCATTTCCTCGACCCACGCACTATTCCTTTCTTCATTCGAATCTGAGACTTACACGACTCGAAAATGTGCGACTATATCCGAGTAAGCAGCCCTTCTCTACCCCGGAAGTCCCATCTGACTTTGGCAGCGCGAATATTACTGCGGCCACTTCCGCTTGATCGCATTGGGATGGTGCAAAGCCTACGCGACGACAGGAAAGAGATGCCAGCCCAATGTTGCGGATTTCGAGGACAAGTAAGCGTGGGCGGATGGGCTAAAGGAGAGGCCGATTCTTGCCCTGACGGCGGACAAGGTCGAGGAAGTTTGCGGTGAATGTAGCCCCAAAGTAGTGTCTGCCCTGGGAGAACCCGTTCAAGAGGCTTGGGTTGGTCTCTGCTTGGCGCACATGTAAATACACGGTGCTCGGGCTCCATCAAGGGGTGGTTGGTCTGTCAGAACAGCTAGCTAGGAAACAGATAATGGAGATATCGCGTCATTTGAAGACAACCGTTCTTGGAGATCCCCTTGCGCCCCTTGGAGACCTGCCACACACGCGGTGTGGAGCACTGCTGCACTGGTGACTGGTATCCTCAGTCCCTTCCCTCGGGTTGGATCGTTGAATGTGACCGACGGTCCCTGGCACGCCTTGACCCGGATATCGGCCCTGCCCACACGCAACGTATGTACATGTACCCGCTGGAAAACGGGCACTTGAAAAGGTAGCAGGTAAGGTACCTTGGTTAAAGTGCATTAACGCGCATGCCGCATGCGGCATACAGTATACTTTCGACCAACGGCATGGCTCTCTTGGAGACTTGGGTTTACCCCTCCATAAAACCCCCCCAAGAACATACCTGAGGTCGCGTGTTTTTCTCTTCTCCTTCGAAGTCGAGTTGAGTTCGAACTCGACACTCCTGTGATACCGACACTGGAATCTCCACGCCCGAACGTGCAATGGAAGCTGTTACTTCGGTACCCAGTCAGCCGGACCGCTGCCAGCTGCCGGCTTGACGGCGGGCACTGCAGAGAGCAAAAACGTTTAGTTAATCCGCCCACCTCTTACTTACCCCGCTGTTGATATGGGCCGCGCGACACGAGATTCTGGTCGGGCACAAACCCCCCGCAACATTTTCAACAGAACCCATGGAATCAACTACGAACGTGCTACAATGGACGTTTTATCCTGGAGTGATACTGAGATCTTGGAGGCTACTAGGAAGAAGATGGGCAAGAATCTGGCAAGTGTACAAAAGAAGACTTGGCTGTTCCCGTACTAGTTGCTCAGACCGACGAAGAGAGGTCGAAGCTCCGATTTCGGATGGATACCGAGAGCGAGGAGAAATTCGTAGCAGTCGTCATCGAATTCGGCGATGGTGGGGCAGTGATCGTGGATGGGATGATAGAAATCGGGCAGAAGAGTAATAAAGAGCTGCACTTTGCGTCGAGTGCGTGGCAGTTTTCGGGGCGTCCACGAATGTACTACATCCACCAGGAGTGACGACTTTTTATTCCTTGCGCCAAGCAAGGAAATCCCGAAGAGACCCTGGTGCCCACCATTTGACAAGAAGATCCCCAAACCCATTCGGCCAAACCACGCCATCCCCCGTTCGGTTGCCGTACCACCAGAGCGTAGCGACGTTCAAGCCTTCCACATCCCACAGCTCCCCAGCGCGCCTGCTGTCTGACCCGTGGGGTCGGGTATCTTGCAGATGACCCAGGATCGCGCCTAGGAGTGTCCGTCGGAGGACGGAAACCGGTTCCGAGCAAGATGACGGCAGCCCTCTGATTTCAAGCCACTCCGGAGTCACCTGGAACAAGACGCCGTTGATACGAGGTGAAACAAATCGGGGCGCACCATGGGCCATTGGTTCAGGGGTGAAGCAGATTTCCTGTGGGAAAAATACCTCGACAAACGTGAGGAAATTCCCAAGGCGATATATCACCAGCCTTGTCTTAGGAGCGTTAACATAAAGCTTGGTCGGTGGCTGATTCGTGCTTATCTCACTCGACCAAACAGCTCGTGGTGGATTTGGGCTAGGATTGACGTGTGGGATTGGCTGCGTGGAATAGGGGCCCGACAGGACGCTGATTTCCAAAGCTTGTGCCGGCGGCGGGATGACTATGACGGGGCACGGGTGCGCGGGCTCTACTGCACACTGCTGAAGAATCGTAGCCTGCGTGGTGGTGGCATCCGTGGCTAAACGGAAGAAAAACCGAAAAAAAGCATCAGCTATTATCCCATGAACCACAAAAAGCAGACTCACCACCTGAGGAACTTCCCGGTCTTTCTTCCCTCCGGCGTTTTCTCCCAATACTGATTGATGCCTGGTTCTCCGCCTGACCGCTTCCGGGCGCTGTCACCTCAGACATTTCTATGGGTATTGCCATGGCCGTGGTGGTTGTTGGCTCAGCACGCCTGGTTGTCGCCGCCGGTGGTGAGGGGAGATCGGCGAGAGATTGAGTCGATGAAATTCCAGACGTGGCGGGCCGGGCTGCGGCGTGCGGGCTCGGAAGTGTGCCTGATATGGCCCATGTCAGCTAATGGGAGTGTAGATAGTGTAGCCATTCTCACGGAGGTTTCATACTATTCGTCGCCTGCTTGTAACTCAGCCCAAGGTCCAAAGGTGTGTGGCACGAGCAGCATCTCAACACCGGCGGCTCATCTGGCACGACTAAGCGCCGAGACTCGCCCGGTCGGGCTAAGGGGTCGGCGGCAGATACCGTATCTCGTCGATACTGCTGTATAAGCTTCTGTAATCGAGGGTCGTGAGGCCAAGGTGACCACTTTGCAACCTTCTCGGCCCCTTGACAGAGAGCCTCAATACTGCCGGCCGCATAGCGGACAGCCGTGTCCCAGTTGCAAAGAACAGTCGCAACCGCGAGTGAATCACGATCCAAAGCTCGGAACTGGCTCGCTCTGTCACTCCAGTTTTTGTATTTGCCGTCGCTGTCGTCGTCGTAGATACGTGCTAAAAAGGCCTTGGCGCTATTGATATCGCGGCCGGCGAGAGGTTGATCAAGAGACTTGGTCCATAAACTTCGGGCCCCTGTGTGGCTTTCGATTTCCCTGAGCACAAAGCCCGAAACTCGTCGGGAGACTCGACTGCAGCAGCAGAAACGTCACTGGCCCACAAACTGGTCTTCAGCAACTCGACCAGAACCCGAAATTGTTCCATGATAGAAAGGGACGACAACCAGGGAGGAAGAATAGATGTCAACCGAGCGGCTGAGGAGAGCAAAGTTGGAGGACTGAGGATCGGGGAGCAAGCATGGAGGTTAAGGCGCTGAACGCAAGGGTGCCAGAACAGGGGTCTGCATTAGTGTGGCGGATGGCATCTTCCGGCCAACCATTGTTCCTGTCTAATCTGATTAGTCTACGATCGCTGCGCGCCCAAGGGTCCCAGAACAACGACTGAGGCCAGTCTCGGCCGGCAGCCAACGGGCGGGCTGCTGGCGCGGGCCTCCGGGATGAATTACAAAAGAAGGCAACCATCCGCCTCGATGGCGCTGCGTTCCCCATTGGCCGTAGTTCTAGCGATTCCATCCCTCGTCGTCGCCCGATGCAGAAGCTCTCGGCCGACAGTGCTCCCGGAGAGATCTTAGTAACGTGGACTTTGCAGGTACGGACCGGGTCCTTTTGCTCCGCGGGGAATATTGAAGTCTCACCATACCTAGTTCGACGAAGTGGAAGTTATGTCTGTGTCCGACAGGGTTCTTTGGCCGCTACCTGACACCGGTCCTCGCTCCGAGGCCGACTTCCCACGGTGTTTGCTGCCCGCGAGGAGAACGATTCTGAGATCCCAGAAGACCCAATCAGCAGCTTGGCATCCAGCCTCTCTGCTGTAAGGCTTCGCTCAACCGAGGATACCGACTTCACGGTGCCAACGGACGACGGGCTCAATGACGAAGACGGTTATGTCCCCGAAGCGGAAGCGTAAGGTTACCAATCCCCCGTTTCTGCCCAATCCTACTAATGATTTTAGTTTGAGCGAGACCACCTCTCTGGCGTCCGATACTGTAGATTACCTTGTCATTTGCGGAAGATCGTTCCCGAATCCTAAGTACGGTTGGAGTTGGTGCGCTGCCACCCTTTTGTACAGACGGACCATCAGCATGCTGACAAAGTACCAGGTGCGCTGTGGGCGAGAAATCTCTCGAGAAGAGTGACTGCGGGTAAGATTTCCCAATGGACATTTGGGATGACTCCGAATCTGCTCTGACTTTGATCCTAGCCTGGACTTTCACATTTTCAGGCAAGAGTTTGCCCTCTTCCGCTCCCCAATCGATGAGCCTACAAGTGTGCTAGACCTGAAATGCGGCTCTGGCTACTGGGCGGAGTGAGTTAACCAAACTGTCTGTGTAAGCCGATCCCGACTGGAGCTAACGACTTGACTGGCAATAGTAAGATCGCTCTCGTTACATCGGCGCATGTCCTTGGGTTAGATATTGCGCCCGTCCAGCATTCTACCGCGCCGAATTGTCGCTTCTTACTCGATAGCATTAACTCGGAGTGGCGGACGGCACCGGCATCGTTTGATCTCATACGTGGTAGCAAGCTTCTGGGCAACATCCAAGATTGGGCCGGACTGCTCCGAAACTCTCTGCATTGTTTGAGCCCAGGTGGATACATTGAGCTTTGCGATACCCCATTCAAGTATACCAGCGAGGGTAACGCAATTCCCACTTGGAAATCCGTTTCTCAGAGAGCGCACGAGCTTGGCAAAAAGATTGGCTCTTCTTTCTTTCTCACCCCCGGTACCTACGTGCAACACATGGCGGCAGCCGGGTTTGTCGATGTCCATGAGGCGTGGGAAACCATGGAAGTAACGGAATTCGTGTTGCACGACGTTGACAACGTACTTCTCTTGGGGTGGCACCTGGAAGGGCTAGACGATGAAGAAATCGGGCCGCGGTTGGCGGAGTGGCGTAGCCGACTTGAATCGGAAGCGAGCGGTGTCAAGGTCAAGTAGTATGTCTCTTCCTTCCTACCATCCGGATATTCGCTGACCTTTCTG
Source organism: Chaetomium tenue (assembly GCF_020726465.1). Lineage (NCBI taxonomy): Eukaryota > Fungi > Ascomycota > Sordariomycetes > Sordariales > Chaetomiaceae > Chaetomium > Chaetomium tenue. Next base: position 370,541 of record NW_027117334.1, on the reverse strand, counting down.
TAGTGTTACGGCGTGGGGACGAAAGCCATTCCTGGGAGAAGAAGCGTTGGCCCCCACAGGAACCCTTTTCGATAGGATTCCGGGTTCTGCCAAAGAGTTCTCAACCGAAGTGAAAGGCGGGAATTTGTCGTCAACTATGTCAGTTAAGCGCAAGCTCAACGATGATTCACTTCATGAAAATGCGAAGAGGGCTCGGACGATTGCGTGGCTGGATAACCTGGCATGAATCCATGATGCAAGAGAAAGTTCCCCTAACGATGGGGCAAGGAGGCAGTTGGTAGAACTTGTGTGTATTTTCAAAGTTGGGGTGCGGTCGAATCAAGTAATAACTCTGCTACACCACACATACTTTCTTCTTAGGCGCTTCCATGTGATGGGCCAAGGATAAATTATCGCGAAAAGGCAGAATGCTACTCGGAAAGAAGTTGTGGGCCGGACCAGTACCCCCCTATTCAGATCCCAACCCCCTGCCCAATTCTACCCCTTGTAAATCGTTTTGGAAGAGGGGGCGGGTTTCGAACTGACGTCATTGAAACAGAGATGCGAGTCGATCACGCTTCATGGAGCCTCGCTTTCAGTAGATGGTTCCTGTATTGTTACCAGTGCTAGAGTATCCTATGATTGCGGATCGGGTTGAAGTCCGGCGAACGGCGTTAACCGGACGGGACTGCCGAGTGAGCCCGGAACCGGCGGGACGGGGGAGCTGGGCAACGAACCAATACCCCCTACTTGCTCAACGTCTTTACTTGTGCATATTTTCCAAAACTGCGCGACTGCGCCATTGCCACGAAGGTGCTGAACGCTGGCCCCGTCTCCCGTCACGAGATATTCTACGGGGGGATTCTCCCTCATCCTAGGAATGAAGTCGAAACAAAAAACCTTACCACAATGAGTTTGAAACACAGCATAAGACAACTTATTCTCAATTATCGCCCGGCCCTGCCAATGCGGAACTCTTTCACTACCTAGTTACAGCCCCCGGCCAGCGGTAAGCCCATCCATCCACCACCAGATACCAACGCTTATCTCACGTGGTTCTTGTTGTCGTGGTTGCAAGTGCACTTCTTGTCCGGCTCAGCAGCGTTCTTGGCGACGAAGCTGTTACAGCCGCACTCGACCCTCTTCATGTGAGGGTTCAGCTTGTTGCCGGGGTTGGCCTTTGCCCATTGCGTGTGCTTGGGGTTGGTCATGGAGGCGGTGCAGCGGCCGGTGTTAGGCATTGTGGTGGTGTGTATGTGGTTGACGCGGTACTGGCCTGTGTAAGCTAAGTGCTCAACCGAGGGATTGTCGAGCAGGGTTACCTACAGGTGCGAGTATTTGTTACTGTTGTGGTCTTGTTTGAGGCGGATGATGTGAATGATGCAATAGAGGCGAATGACTGTGGATAAGAAAAACGTCCATAGAGCGAGAGAAATGGCCGAATATATAACTGTTCGAATCAATCCACCATGCAATCAATAACTGATACGCCGCTCCCCCACAGGCTACCATCATCGAACAGCATCGAAACATGGTGCTACAGTTTTGGGACAAGAATTCCCTAGACAAACCCACATAGCCAGAGGCATCTGCTTGCTACTTGGCCGTAAAAACGGCGCGGTAGTTTCGGACTGCTGCCCTCGGCCATTGGGACTACGCAGAACGTGGATAGCCAAGTATGCCTAGCTTTAGCTTTGGAAAACGGACTACCTACAAGTGGAGAAAATAGGTTTGTTGCCTGGTTTTAGGCGTGTAAGACGGGGGTATGTGAAGCATTGCCGTATACTGTCTGCCTAGTGTTGGCTGTGGCAAGGAAACGTCTGAAGTCAGACAAGGTTGTCATACAGTCATCCTAGCCTATTAGGCCGCGACGATAAGCCCGAGGGAGAGCGTCTCAACTTGGCTATGGGCAATTTGTAGCAAAAGTGTTGCTAGCGTATCGTGGTTGATTGGGATCCAAGAATACATGGTTGATGTCCAAGAATAACTAAAGTTGATCTCAATCAAAGTGAGTTCTCAAAAGATTTTAGTGTCGTTCTGGATTAAGTTATCGGGCGCGCTTCCCATCTAATGTGCGCTTCTGTAAACTGTGTGGGTTGTGTATGTCAAAACACCGCCTTTTTCTCTTTGCATTGCCATTGCAGGCACAAACTCTACCTTAGCTAAGATGGTGAGAGAACTAATGCACAGCAGAACCCGAAGACCACCTCCTTCATACCTACCCACTTGCGATACGGTTCAGTTGTTCTAAAACCTTGGAAAATAACGGCCGTGTTTGGACTTGGTCCAACAGGCCAGACGTTGCGACTGAGTCCAGTGTTGGTGACCCTTTCTCCTTCATACTCTCGAGTGAACTACCCCTGTCAAGGAGCAACTCTTCCATGAACGACCTAGCCAATTCGACTTCTCGGTTCCAGAAACGCCTCGCTGCATTGAGCGTGTCTACGGCGATTGTGGGTGTGTGGCCACCCGTTGAACCTACCGGATGGAGCTTTCCGCCTCGAAGGACCACGCCCGGTAACCGTGGCTGACTGGTATCCCACTCTGGCGCCCCAGCTGTGCAAGCCTGGATTAACTCGCGGACGGCGCGCGGCGTTTTCTTGAACTCTGGAAATGCCCGCGCTTTCCCGGACCGTCTTGACTCGTACCCTGGGTCGCCATCTCGCAACACCTCGTGGTCGATGCCGCACCTGACAAACGGCTGCCCCGCGAAGATACACCACAGCAGCTTCCCCAGCATGAAGACCTGGGCCCGCTCCAGAAAATGCGTTCCCCAACCTTTTGCTTTCCTTGCCTCCAAGAGGGCTAGCCATGGTGAACTGAACCCACCATCCGTGTTGTGGTACCGCGGGCCAGCCGCGTCTGGCGACCACTCGGGATCGCCATAGTACTCCCTCAGTTGTTCGAGGATCTCATCCTTTAATCCCCCCTCCGGCAACCCTGACTCGTTCGCCAGCATTTCCAGGTATTCCACGTACGCCACCTCGGGCGGACTCCACGCGAACCAGCCCCCTCGTTGTTCCAAGTCTATGAGTACCGCATCCAACATCCCCGTTTTTGCGTCCTCCCTGAGGACGATGTTGTCTGGCTTCAGATCGGGGTAGAAACCTGCGTTGTTATGGCCGTTGATATGGACAAACGCCTCGGTAACTTGCCTAGCCCACCTCAGCTTCTGCTCCGTCGAAGTCGTTTCCTCGTAGTCGTCCCTCAGCAGCCTCTCCTTCAGCGAGCTGAGAGGAAACCACTCCAGCAAAAAGCCGCATACTCCCCTCCGGTTCCCGAACCGCCCCTTCTTCGTAACAACTCCCAACGGTCGTCCAATAAGATTCGGATGGCTGCCAAGCGAAAGCAACATCTTCAGCTCGTTGTACATATACCGCTGCTCCTGCTGCTGCAGCACGCTCTTGAGTACCACTTCTTTCCCCTCGGCCAGCCCAGCCACCTCCACCAACGAAATCACCTCATGCACCTGCCTCTTAAACCTCAACCTCTCCCACTCCACAACCTCCACGCCCTCCCAATCCACCTCCCCCTCCCACATCGCCCTCAAACCCTGCCAATCCACCATCCCCTGCTCCACCCCATACCCCGGCACGAGCGCAACCTCCTCTTCCACCCTAACCACCCCATCCTCCTCCCCGGCAACCTCCACAAAGTCCACCACCACCGCCGACCCAAACGGCATACTCCACCACCTCCCCTCCAACCCCAACTCCCCCTCCCCCATCCCCCTCTCCCACTCCCCCAAAACCCGCCCCAACCACCTCCCCACCTCCAACCCCCCCACCCCACCCCTCCCCCAGGAAGAAGAAACCATCGCCCGCTCCGGCCTCACCACCGCCCTCAACCCCGCCGGAAACGTCTCCACCGCCGGCACATACACGTCGATGCGCAGCGGGGGGCGGTTGAGCGCGAAACTAGGTGTGGCGAGGAAGCGCCGGCCGGTGGGGTCGACGCCGTCGATGCGCCAGGGGGAGAGGGAGGGGGGGAGCGGGGCGAGGCTGTTGGGGCGGGAGGGGGAGAGGGGGTTGAGGGGGGAGGTGGGCCAGGGGGGGGGCTGGTTGGGGTTGGGTTTGGGTGTGGTGTTGTTGTTGTTGTCCGGGGGGAGAAAGGCGGCGAGCGGGCTGAGGATGGAGGTGAATATTTCGCTGGTGAGGTCCATGATGGCGGGTTTCAGCCTCTCAGGGGTAAGATTTGTATGGATGTGTAAGTGGGTGGGGTGGCGAAGAGCGGTTCCTGCCGAAAGTCTAATTCGGTGGGTTCAAGGGAATGGGGGCGGTGGTCTTTCTACAAAAACCCAAGATTTTCACAGGGGAAGCAGGCGAGTGAGGATCCTTTAACTTGCCGTCTCCCCTTGTTGCCCAAGCTGCCATCTGATAATCCGCCGGACCCACGACCTGAAGGCACCGCATGGCTGACCACGTAGCCCCTATTCCCCATAATCTTACCTTGATGACCCAAAGCCCAACTTGAGATGAAGCCGAATCAAAGAAACACCCCCAGCCGGCGCGAGAGGTTGCTGGCCACGTCGATCGACGATCCCAACCTGCAAGCACAATCCCATCGTCCTCCCAGATTCCGTTCCCACCCCCCTTTTGCCCCAACCCACTGTCCCACCAACCCAATATCCCACCCGGCTAGGCATCCTCCCTGGGTTGTTCACCCGGCCGCCCACCCGACAGCAGCGCACCCAATAATCCCCCAGCCCACCCGCTGCCCACAACTCGCAAAGCGGGCCAGAGCGCGGCGCCGGGCGCCCTAAACCGAGCCCTCTCTCGAACCTCCACCTGGGCCGGCTGCAATGCAACCCTCCCGGGGGCCGGAAGGAGCTCACTGCATGCGTGGCCCCCGCACGCCGCCAAATCATACGAGAGCCGAGACCTCCCGGGCGCTGATCTAGCCCTACGAGGTCAGCCCAGAGTCGCATTCCAGGTGCAGAAGGGGGATTTGTGCATGCAGGGCGCTGAGGGGGATCGAACTTTTTTGCCGGGGATTTTGGAAAGTCCATGAAAGGAGAACACACAATTTTCACAATTCTCAAGATCCAGTCGCGACTGCGAGAAGAGAGGAAGTTTGCGCAAAATCTGGCTGTTGGTATCAAAGCTATTAACTGCTGCCCTGTGGTGCAGAAAGGGGTACCGTAGCCCCAAAAGAAACCCATGCAGACCGAAAGAAATAGAGAAAATGAGAACATCAACGCAAGAGTTGCGTCCAGGCTAACCCCTCAAAACAAAATGTAAAAAAGCACCCCCAAACCCTTTTCCGTACCAGACCATCCCTCAACTCCAGTGCCAGCCTGAATGAATGAACAACAAAAAGAAACCCCAAACCCAACCCCTGTCCCCCCTACGAACTCAACCGTTCACTCAACCGAAACATCACCCTCGGCGCATCCACCACATTCCACTGCTCGCCCAACTCATTCTCCTCATAAATCCTCCTATTCCCCGCCTGCAACCCCCTGGGCAACTCCCACGCCAACTCGGGATTCTTCAACCACATGCGCACCAAATACCTCGGCGACGCCGCCTCATCCTCAAACGCCTCGCGCGAATGCAGCACCGCATGGTTATTCACAAACAGCACATCCCCCGGCCGCGCATCCAAAACAATCTGATTCCTTTTCGCAATCTCCTCCACCACATCCAACGCTCTCCGCTGCGCCTCATCAACAGCAGGCAACCCCGCGGCGCGCCGCACGCCGTCGAGGCCGAGCAGCGGCTCGCGGGCAAAGTTGAGCAGGACGCGGCCGGCGTGGTGGTAGAGCAGCGGGCGCGTGCTGGAGGGCAGCAGCTTGCCGCGGCTGTCGAAGGACCAGATGGGCTGGGCGAGGAGCTCGCGCAGGTGGGGGTGCGTGCGCGTGAGGGTGTTGTAGACGGTCCAGGAGGAGGCCAGCATGTTCTTGCCGCCGGAGGAGGCGTTGTTGCGGGTTTGGAGGGCCAGGATGTCGCAGAAGGTGTCGGTGTGGAAGGTCTGGGAGGGGGAGAGGGGATTTGGTTAGCTGTCTGAAGGGGTTGTTGGGTGTATTAAGAAGAAGGCGGCTGCTTACAGATGCCCGGGAGGAGTACCGTGTCGGTCGGTCCTGCTGGGGCGTTTTGGAAAGCTTCGCGTCACGAATGTGCACTGCAGGCGTCAGGCGTCAGTCAGGGGGGGCTAGACGGTGGATTCGAGCGGCTTACTTAGCATATTCCCCTCCTCGTCTTGTCGGCCGCGCTTGACACCGACATAGCACGAGATGCCCAGGAAGATCAGGACATTGTCCTCGGGCGAGAACTCGTCGGGCTTCAACCCTCGAACCACGGCGAACCCCCTCCCCCGGTGGACGTCGGCGGAAATCTGCCGAAGCTTCGGCCCGAGAGTTGGCAGGGGAAAGGTGATGGGGGAGACTTCGTTTCCGTAGAGGCCGAGTTCTATGCCCGTCATCAGAGCGTGGCTCTTCGGCAACTTATGGCGCCTGGGATTCTGGAACTAACCATTAAAATGCTGCAGGCCTGATCTGACCTCCAAGATCTCGTCCTCGGTCAGCACCAGCGTGTAGTCATCCTCGGAAGTAAACGAGGCCGGTCCCCACGCGAGATCGCCCTCCATTTCGACCGGCCATTCGGTTGAAACGGGGAAGTAACGAGGAGGGCAGTTCGCCTTCACGGCCAGGTCCCCCCAAGCTTGCCCTTGCTGCCCCAAAAGTACCGTCTCCGCGCCCATGGTGAGTATAATGTCCTGAATGCTGGTAATGTCGATTTCAAAGTAAAGGTTTGGGAACGTTTCGGGAACGGGTTGCTGCTATGGACGTGTGGTGTGTTGTGGGAAAAAGCTGACCCCAGGGGTGCCGAGGGTCAATGTAAATATAGCACAGCGGAGGCGCCGGAAACCTCGAATGCGCATTCTTCATCCCAATTCATCCTCGCGTTGCATCATGCGGCTCAAGATGCCGAGCGGGTCCAAGGGTCCTCCGGGTTGAGTTGGACCGCGGGAGGGGTGTTCTGCAGGCTGCCCCGAGATCACCAATGAACCTTTCCCGATTCAGGACGGCCCCCCATCCCAATGCGAGCCGGCTGCAGGGTGATAAGAGCTGTGGAGCTTATTGGCGGGGAGGGGTATTTCGTGTACAAATCCGACCCAGCGCTGGCGCCGCTGGGGGGGCCGAGACCGTCGTGGTTAAAGTGAGGGGCTGCCGCACAGCATCAGGAAGCGGGCGAAGAAGAAAGAAAAAGTCAGGCCACGTTTGCGAGAGACGGTTCCGCCGGTGGGGCATGCTCGAGGGTGTCGCGCGGTATCCAGTCGGGGTCAAAGAGCTGGCTGGTGTACCACCACTTTTCGTGATACATATCGCCCTTGTTGATGCTTTGGAATGTGGGTGCTACATGAATTGTCTTCGTCAGCTATGGAGCTGTGTCACTCACTCGCGGCGGGGAATTACCTTTGTGGACCACAACATCCCGGCATTGCGACATGAACTGGCTTTGTTCAGCGTCAAGCCGGGCCATCCTTCGGACCCGCGGGGCGGCCCAGTCAAACCCTGGCGTGAAGAGCTGCTGCCCCTTATAGCAGTAGTGGAAGTGCGCCAGGATGGTCTTGGCCCCCGAGTTCGTCGCTCGGACAAGCGGCATGTCTAAGTATCGTACCTACTCGCTTGTGAGCAAGGAGCCGTGCAGGGAGTCGAGATTGCTTACCTGTGCCTCCCTCCTCCTGGCGAACTGGCTTTGGAAGAGCATTTGCATCTCGTAATTCTGCAGGAGGATGAAACATGTCAAAAAGGTGGCGAACCAGTCCTTGGGATTGTGCGTGTTGAAGGTGCCTTGGAGGATGCGAAGGACGTCCTTTCTGAGAGGAGCGAGAATGCGGTGCATGACGATGGACGCGAATTGGTAGTCGATATATGGCGGAGGGGAATCCAGGCCCTGGTAGAACGGATCCTGAGGGTTCATGGCCCGAAGTTCGCTGTCGGCCCAGCCCGTCTCGGACCAACATCTCCACTTGGATTCGATAAAGCGACATGCAACCCAGAGTCTCAGCGTCTTTTTGAGCATCTCGTTCTGCAGCATCCGTCGTCAGCCGGTGTAAACGAGCAAATCACGGGGCATCATGAAACTTACGGGAAGAGGGAAGACGGATGCTCTGTAGGCAGCCTGGAAGATGTTCCAGACGAGGGGGTCCGTGTCGTCCAGGTAGGCCGCCATATACCGCGTAACAGATCGGTCGATATACTCGGTTATCGCTTCCACCACGGCATCGGGGTCGGCAACAGCCCAGGGGACGGCATACATCGGCCGCCCCTTGAGGTCCACGTCTCTCGTGTTAGCGGGCGGAACGAACTCCCGCAGCTCGATCTTGATATGCATGGACCCGACCTGACCCAGACACAGGACTTTGGAGGGAGCATCGGTCCACTGGCGTTCCAGGTGGAAATCGCCATAGTGAGGCCCGACCATGGGATGGGTTCTATAGAAGGGCATGTAATCCAGGCCAGTTCGGAAGAGGGTGCTGTCTGTGACCATGTATCGGAGGCAAGGCAGTCGGCTCATGCGCACCGTTCTATTCTGGCAGGTCAAACACGGACCCCGGGGATTGTCGGGGTCGGGAATACACTACAATGATCAGCAAGGCTGGAGTTGAACTGGGCGGTGGGCTGCACCAAGCCCGGTGTCGTATCTTACCCTATTTCTCTGCATTCTGCACCTAACACAAGCATGGAGCTGGCGGGTGAGGTGAGTGTCAACTCTCTTGCTTCCTTCATAAGGGCTGCGTTTCTTCTTGACACGATGAGAGGAGCTCTCTGATGGAGTCTGGGCGCTGTGCTTGGGGACTTTAGGGGCGATCCTGTGATAACGCTTGTCGATGGATCCCATGGGAGGCGACATGGGTAGCTTCGACAATGGAGATTCGGAGGAGGCCGAGACAAGAGACCAATCGGCTGAGGCGTCTTCCAGCACATATTCCTGGTCTTCCCGGACCGTGTACTCGCTGACCGAGTCAAAATCGACTTTTGCATCTGACAGCGGTACGTACGACCCGTCGTCGGCGGCATCGGAATCCATTGTGGCATCGTCGAATGCAAAGACATGGCCTGGAGGCGGGTTAATACCCCAGGCAGCCTCATCGCAGTCATAGGAAGTTGTGTGGGGGTTGAGGAGAACGACTCTGGCCCCTTGGTCCTGGGTGACGGGCCTGGCGGGAGGCCCGGGAAGCGCCAATTCGGAGGGGTCGCTTCCAGAACCGCTCAAATTGGGGTCTCCCAGGTCAAAAGTGTCCAGGTCCAAATCCAGGTCCAAGTCCAGGTCCGGGTCAAAAGATGATTGATGTTGTTGGTTAGCAAGGGCAGGGCTCTCTTGATGATGGAAAAGTGGTGACCGCTGCTGACTTGCAATGTGTCGAGGTCGAGGTTGAGGCGATGGCTGGGGCGAGCTGCTAACGGAGCCTACAGTGATCTTGCTGCTGTTGAGTCGGCTCTGTTGCAGCAGCTCATCCACTGTAAGGTTCAGCAAGCCCGCTACTCGCTGAATGTCCTCCAAATCCTTTCCCGAAAACTCCATGTTGGCGAGGGGCTCGTTGGCAATTGCTGTCCCCGATGCGAGGAGCGACCTTGGGCTGTTGTGTGCAGTATTCCAGAGCGGCTTGCGGGCCTCTTTTATTGCGAAGAGGGCGAGGGACCTGCATCGCTTTCCAGGCCCAACGCCGTTGGCTCGCCCATTGATCGGTTTCGTTGTTGGCGGCATCCGATCAGACATGATTGGCCCACCGCCCTGTCCCACACCCCCAAACCGGCCATCCCCCCTCCAGCTCAAAGCCGCCACCTGCACCTGCACCCTCTGAATCCGCTGCACATGATGCCCGCCCTCGCCGCCCACACCGGCTTGCCCCAAGCATGCGCAACCAATCGCATAACACATCGGCTGTCCAAGGTCCATGTAGTCGCGACACGAAATCAAGACAGAGGCGCCTTGTGAGCATGCGCCCTCGATGGTCTTTTGGCCGCGTTCAGCCGCTGGGACGATGCCGCCAGGTCCTGAAACGCCAGTTGGAGTTGTTGGTTCTGGGTTAGAAATCAGCGACAAGGGCCGACTCGGGGGAGAACAAGGAGATGACGAAAGCGCAACAAGAAAAGAAGAAAACGCAACAAGAAAAGAAGAGAATGACAAGGAGGAAAAGAAGAAGAAGGGCAAGATGGAAAAAAATGACAAGGCCGAGAACATAGAAAACGGCAAGAAAGGGGTAGTATATGAAAACAAGGCAAAAGAAGCGAAAAATCGTGTAACAAAAGGGGGGGAGGCACCACAGCCAGAAACGAAGAAAAACGAGGACGATGACAAGCGACCTGAACATCGTGATCTGGGAAAGGAAGGCGAATGGTGAATGGGAAAAAGAAAAGGACGGAGACTGGAGGCAACGGCTCGCGGGTTTGATTTGTTTTCTTGCCCAGGCAGAAGCTCTGTAAACCAAATTGTTGTTGTTTGGTGATGAAATTGTGCTTGGGGGGAGTTGAGCCTGCGAGTTGATGATGGGAAATTACCTACCAGGTAGGTCCTTGGGTTAGAGGAGGTATTTGAATCGGCTGCGACTTCCGAGGGCCGAGCCCCCTTCTATCTGTGGTCTTCTTTACAATTGAACAGAGTCTTTCAACGTTGTGAAGCACCGCCTGTGCTAGAACAGGGCAAGCCCTCGATGCTGATGTGACATGTCAGATGAAACGAAAGTTGAGGTAGGTGGGCAAGGACCTACGCAACGAACAGGAAGGCTAAAAACAAGAGACATCACCCTAACTAGCGTCTGCCAATCAAAATAACGACTGAGAGTTAACAAAGTATACTTTATCTGGCATGGTCAAAGTTGTTTGAGAAGGAGAATGCATTTCCTCGATGGGGGGTCCGGAGGGTCATGGTTTTAGGCTTTTAGCAAGGCCACAAGCCCACAATTAGAAAGCCAAATTTACCTTTCCCACATGACCAAGCCAAGCTGCAAGGCAGAAAATGCCGGGGTGCGGCTTATATTTTCATTGACCAGATTTTCATCCTGTTCCTTGATTTAAAAGTCCCCTGGATAATTCTCGCACGTGCAACGGATGGCCGGCTGGGGGGTTCCATCACTGCCCGAGGTGGGCCGACCAGGGAAGGACGTACCTACCTTGTTAGGACAGATCGGTTGGCCTGGGCCAATGAGAGCCTCAGAGAAACCGATCAATGAACGAGCCAACAACGTTAAAGCTAGAACCTGGATGGAGCCCGGACCGCTGCGAGGAGACTGAGAAGAAGAAAACAAACCGGCTCACAGGATTGTTTGCGATCAACGGCTGAGGCAAAAGTACAAGGGTAAAAAAGAAGGACATCCGAAGTTTGTTCTATGGTAGGAATGCGAACAGGAAGCTTGCGGTAGTTAGAGAAATAACATCCTGGGTCTTAGAGGAATAGAGAATGCCGATATAGAGGTTGAGGGGACGGTAGGCCGAAATGTAGCTGGTAGGTCGCATTTTGGGTAATCAAAGTATCCCGTGGCCAGTAGCAGGATTTGGGAACCTCAATGGCCCCAAGTTCGAAGGACCAAATTGATGAGAATTACACCACTCGAATAAACAGATAGAGGGCATGGGTCTCAAAATCTGCAGCCGGGTTTAATGTCATTGCCACACATTTAGAATAGAACCAGTGTCGGGAAAGCTACTTAGGTATATTATTACCTTCAAGTTATCACCCATCGCCATTCAGAAACAACACATTATCAGACTCACAACTAATGTCACCAGAACCGGTGTGACCACAACCGGCGTGACGCGACTCCATTCATAAGTGAGAGTTTGATAGGCCGTCCCCCACTGATACTGTCTGGGGAAGGTAGGAGCTCTCTAAGGTACCTATCTAGGTACCTACCTGGTTTGCAGCCGGTGGTAAATCTAGTCCAATAAGAGGCAGTTCACACTTGTTGTACACCGAACATAAAACTTGAGATTCAATATCTACCTTCGGACGTAACACACATTGAACAACAATACCTCGGCCGGCAATAATTGCTAGGCATCTCTTCATTGTTATGAGAACTTACTTGCCTGCCGTATGACTCAGGCCTAGTTTTGATTTGATTCAGACGGTGAATATTCTCCTTCACATATGGGCCTTCCACATCATGCCCGAGTAATACATACCCACCTACATGTATTTAAAGTGCTTCATTTTCCACTAAAGCTCTTCTTTGTTGCCGCCATGCAGTCACCTCAATCTGCCATCATTCGCACACAGACTCAACAAACATCTCTTGGGCCACCGTCACAATGCTACCTTCTCAGGAATACTACACGGTGGGCCGGACCCTGACACTCACCAAACTCCCGGGACAGAGCGTTCTGTCTTCGCCGGCAATTCTAGTTCGAATCCGGGAGTTGAAAAGCCGGACAATGTCTTGCACCATGATTGTCGACATTGAAAAAACCGACAATGAAACCGATACTGGAACCGACACAGACAACGGCGGCCCAGCGACGAAAACCGGATTCCTCAAGTTGTACGATCGAAGATTTGCCCGCTCGATGCGATCGCAGGAGGGCGTCGGCAAATGGAGACCTGCCATCGAGAATATATACGTGGAATCAATTCGTACCGGCTCGATCCAGCAGTTTGCCCATGACCTTCGTCACGTTGAGGGTTTCCGGGCTACCCTGGACGAGCGGGACGATCTGGACGTTCTGGACACCGCACAACGCGAAGCGTATGCTAACGACACGATGGTTCGGGACTATACAACCGAAGTGTCCATCTACAACGCACTCCACGACCAGCAAGGCAAACTGGTGCCTCGCCTTCTTGCCGCTGTGGACCTCGACCTTACCCCGCCGGGCGCCGAGAACGATGAGCTGTTCCATATCAAGGGTATCCTGCTAGAGCATATCGAAGGCTTCCCCATGTCAAGGTTTACAGATAAGATGCCCCCGTCGACATGGCAAAACATTGTTGACCAAGCCATCGCCGCCGTCCACGTTCTTGGCGACCACTATATCATGGATTCAGACCGCCGCCCTGAGAACTTCATAGTCAGGCCTGACAAAAACGGGGAGTTTCGAATCACTGAGGGCGAAGCGGACGAGGTGGGTATGGTGTGGCAGAAAGAGTTGGCCATCGATCACGGATTTCACTTGAACTACGAGCAGTCGGATAGATACCTAGATGTGGGTTTGGAATATGCCCGAGCCCTTGCCCAGGCCGATATAGATCGATACGAGAGGGAGAAAGCCGAAGCAACGAAGGCGAAGACAACAGATCAAGAGGAGTCGTAGCTTAAGGATTATAGGTGGACATCCATCTACTGCCGCTAGCCGTTTGTAAATCTCTGCCTCTCGATTCCTCGACTGGAATGGAGACAATCCAAGTTAGGAAATAGTACCCATTGAACTAGACGGTTTCGTTGTGGCATTCTCGTCGAATTTCCCCCCACGTCCATGCCATTCAGTGTTTGGCCTGCACTGCGAGCCTGAGTCCAGGCCAATCCGTTTTATTTTTGCGGCTGATTACCTACTAAAGTTCCTCTGCCCAACAATACTATCTTATGCTCAAGAATCATCTTGAATTACATTTTCGCGCTGTGATAAAGGCTGGCCGAAGTTTCAGCTATCTCGGGAACACGTCAAGGAGGGATCCTGAGGTCAACCTCCGCTGTCCACCTTGGTACTGAGGTCGATCTCGGTGGGGCCAGAGACTATCAGAACGATTACTTTCGAGTCTTCCTTTTGCCATTATTATTTTAATTCGAGTATCTCTCCCCCAAAGCTTCTGGCCTTTTGACTCCATCATCGTCAACCCGCTCGCCAGATACAAATTGAATAAAGGATGAGCCCCTTCTGAGCTTCACAGTTGCCAGATACTTTTCAGTTCTTCTTCCAAGCCGACATCGGCACGCCAGTGAGTTAGGTAAGTGAGATGAGGTAGCTACCGAGCTCGTACTGTAGCTCCGTACCCACTTCCTCAACCTTGGTTTCTTCTTGGGGGCCACTTATCGGTTACACGACCACCAATCATGCAAGGAAACAAAATACCGATCAGACAGAGGAGGTCACGCTTGTCTTCACCGAGAAGATCTACCTGCCGCGGCTTGCTTGAAGGCTAGTTTACTGACAAACCACTCATCGAGTATATCTCAGTCGACGCTGTCAGGTTGTGTATCTCGGAGGGAGATGAGCCGAACACAACGGGGCGGGGAACATGTATATAGATCACGTAGAACATAGGATATAAATATCTCCTCCTCTCAGCGCACGCTGGTATCGATTGGACAAGCCTAGCATTCCAACTGGACTCGCGGCGTTTCACGTTACCCATTTGTGCTTGGGCGCAGCCTGGCGTCATCGCAATCCACCACACCTACCCGAGGTATTACGACAGGCTCCAACGACCCAGCCCACCAACCTCAACAATGTCCACGAGGAAGCACATCCCCCAAGACATCCTCAAACTACTAGAACACACAAACCCGGCACCCTCCAACGGCCCTTGCACCTCGCTGATGCGGTGCAACGGTGAGGTCTTCCCTCTCCGCGCCCAGCTCCGCCACAGCGTGGATTCTAATCCCGCAACTTGTCAGAGTTTGCGTGGCCTGAGTCTGTTGAATCGTCACCGGGTCCGGTTGCTCAGAAGTGGAAGTGGGAGTGGGAGTACACGGTCAGTAATAGGACCTGGCGCATTGTGTCCATCGCCGAGCCCCGGGGCTGTGCTGACTGCATGCTAGCAAACTGCCACCGCTACTGCGAGTGGTGGCAGTGGTGGTAGCAGTCGAGAGACCGGCTCACAGCAAACAGCTGCCACAACAACCATGACAGTTCCCGAAGGGCAGAGGTGACGGACAGACAAAACCATCTGATGGGGTTCGGGGGTTGGATCTCTCTTGGGGGGTTGCCATCGAGTGGCCTCATTGTTTTGTTGTTGGTTCCAGCAGCGTGTGGGCGGCATCTTTTGCAGTCAGCATTACTGGGGGCCAACTGTTTCTTACGCGGTAGTAGTTGAATCAAGCGCTGCGGGTCGTCGGTCTCCTAAATAGGTATCCCTGGTTTTGACCGCCAGCGTGCTAACACCGTCACATTCCATATTCCTTGGGGCGACGTGCCACGATGCAGGTAGACGGTTGTAGCCACTCCCGTGATGTTTGAGTGTTATGTACTACGGTGGTACAAAGCAAGGTCAGTGATGACGGCGCTTAGATTAGGTTATCCCGGGTAGACGAAGGGCGGAGGGGAGTGATCAGGTACGCTTGATGTCATCGTCAGTGCTGGCAGTTGGTGTTGGCGAAATTGTGGGTACGTCAGTGGTTCCTTTCGGTGAGAGAGAGAGAAATGGCCTGAAATGGCAAGTGCCCAGGCTCCCAGGTCCCAGGCACCCAGGCAGAGCGGGACCTGAAATCCCAATCGCCTGGTCGGTCCGGGGCGAGCATGACCATTTGCAGCCAACCAACGCATGCTTGGCCCTGATGCGACCCACCCCCTACGTCATGATCGTCAAGAACTCCGGGGGCGCCAAGGATGCCATTCCAAGGAAGGTTTGGTTGGCTTTCGACCTGGGAGATGAGCAAGATGAGGTACTCGTAGGTAGATGAGGTCACAGTTCGACCTGCCACGCCATGTCTTGCAGCAGCGTGTTGCACCTCTTTTTTTTCTTTTTTTCCTTTTTCCCCTTCGTGCATTCGTGGGCGCCGTTGCATTCCCTTTCCGCATTCGGGTCGATTGAAGAAGTTCAAATAGGGAAACCCTCCACTCTTGCTTTGCGCCATCTCCTCTGCAGCCAAAAAGAATCCACTCGAGTCCTTGTCACTTGCACAATATTATTATATTAGTTCACCTAATCTGCATATACACCCACACAATGATCATCCGGCTGGCAAGCGAAGCCGATCTAGAGGCCATGACGGCGGTCCTCGTCGGGGCCTCACCACTCGACCCGGTCTACCCCTACCGATTCCCGGGAGGGCACCTCTACTCGGACGAGTTCGCGGCCCTCTGCCGCCGGAAATGCGCTGAGTACCTCGAGAACAGCACCGTCGTGGTCTGCGAGCTGCCCGCCGACGACGGCAGCCCGTCAACGCAGGTCGTCGCCTTCAGCGCCTGGGACATGCCCGCCGCAGCACAACCCCTGAAATCGCGCCGCGAGAGCGCCCTCGGTACGTGCAGTGACGTCACCGGCCCCAGTAACAACCACACCCTTCCCACCCCAAAAACAACACTAACCACCACCCCCCGCCCCCCAGAACCAACATCACCCACCTCCCCAACCCACCCCGCCTCCCCGACCACCATCGGCCACCTCACGCGGCAGTCCGCCTTCCGCGCGGCGCTCGAGAAGCACAAAACCGCGCTGTTCGACGCGCGCTACGGACCGCAACGCCAGCAACCACAACCCCACCACCACCAACAACAACGCCCACCACCAACAGTCCACAACCACCACCACGGGCACGTCTTCCTCAAGATCCTGCTCACCCACCCGGCCTTTCAGCGCCGCGGCGCCGGCACGGCGCTGACGTCGTGGGGCATCGCGCAGGCCGCCGCCCTCGGCGTGCCCACCACCGTGTTTGCCAGCCCCATGGGCCTGACCTTGTACCGCCGGCTGGGGTTCCGCGAGGTCGGTCGTTTCCGGGTGCAATTGGAGGGGGAGAGGGATTTTTTGGAGATTCCGGCGCTGGTGAGGCCGGTGGGGGGGTTGGGAGGGGGGATGAGGGAGGTGGAGGGGGCGGTGGGGTTGGGGTTTTGTGGAAGGAGAGTGGGGGATTGTGTTGGTGATGCTGGTGCGGGCGGTGTTGTTGCTGGGTGGGGGGAGGGTGCGGTTTGTGCTTGAGCCGGTCTTTGAGAGGCGGGGGGTTGTCGAGGTGGGTTTGGTCGTTTGGGTCTTGGTTTTGGTTTTGGTTTTGGGTTTGGTCTCGCATCGCGTTTGGGAGGGTCGATTGGTTCGGACTAGATATATTGTTTTTGCGAACGGAGTTTGGGGTACATGGTATCTTACCCGGGGTGGCATCATTGCATGGATACACGGATACGGCGGGGAACAGAGGGAGGATTGCGCTGCGTTCTGCGCGGGTTGAGGGCGTCGCGAGGCATCCGAACCGCGTACACTATACTGGAAGAGCAGGGCTCGTTGTATAAGAAAGAGCCTTGGTTTTGTTGCTTAAAGCTAGATTTCTCGGTCATTGGAATAAATGTTTTTATACCGTGCATTATTTGAAGCCTTGGACCCGTTGGGTTGGAGATGATGAACTGCAGTTGGATTTGAGTTGACGCAGGGACATGCAACCGGAGGAGATCCCGGGTCTCATACAGTGGGTAGCTGCGGCGGTTGAACTGTGGATCACCACTGTACGCTTATCTCAGCTCGGCGTTCATCGGAAATATTTCGACGTCCTCACGCCACCTCCATCTTCACATCCTACATCGCCAATGCTACTTTCCCCACCACCTCCGCCGGCAGCATTTGCTCATGGCTTCTCCACCCTTCGTTTGCGGTAGCTGCGCTCGCACGCTGCAATTAAGGACTATATCTCGTACCACGCTCCCACGAACCCGCCGTCACATCTCCCAATCCCGCCCCGCATCCCTCCCCGCGAACACGACGAATGCATCCCCACCGACGAGCCCCCAAGATGGCGCCTCAAAAACATCAACACCTTCCGAACCTTCCGACGGGCAACAGCCGAATGCCAACCCCGAACCCGGGCCCATGACAACCCGCCTACGGCAAGCCACCGAAGACGCCCTGCTCACCGGAGGGCGCGCCGGCCGCCGCGCCGTCGAAGAAGCCGGCTTCAGCGAGGAGCTCAAGGCGCAGCTGCTCGACAAGGTAGCTGCCGCCAAGTTCAACCACGAACACTCCTCCACGCTGGCCCAAGCGGGAATCACCTCGCGCCTCCCCGACTCGGCTGGGCTGGGCACACGCGCGATGGCCTCGGCCCAGCCTTGGACGGGGCAGGAGAGCACCGAAGATACTGTACTGCGGATGCTGGATGATGCACGCAAGCCACTGGGGCCGGGGCTGCGTGGGAAAAGCAAGCCGGTTATTCCACAGCCCGTTGACATGCGCATTAGGAGAGAGGTCGGCGTGACACCCGGGCGGAGGGCGGCCGGCGCACGGGACAAAGCACAGGCTTACGTGGGGATGGGGATCAAGGATACTGGGCTGAGCGAGAAGGAGAGGGAGGCCATGAGAAGGGAATTTAAAGAGCGCTTTGCGCCGGGGGCGAGAGCGATGCCGAATACCGTGTCCGGGCTGGCGGCCTTGGCCAACGAGCGGATTGAAGACGCGATTGCGAGGGGGCAGTTCAAAAATATCCCCCGGGGGAAGGGGATTGAGAGGGACAGGCGGGCAGACAACCCGTTCATCGACACCGTGAGTGTTTCGGCCAACCACTACTACCAACCGCGCCCGCACTCTGACCGCCGTGACAGACGGAATACATCATGAACAAGATGATCAAGCGACAGGACCTGGTTCCGCCATGGATCGAGAAACAACAGGAGGTGGCCAAAACGGCGGCAAGCTTCCGGGGCCGGCTGCGAAACGACTGGAAACGCCACGCCGCGCGCATGATCTCCGCCCGCGGCGGCACCCTCGAGGAACAGATCGCCCGCGCGGAGGCCTACGCGCGTGCCGAAGAGGCCCACAACCCGCGCCGGCGCCACCCCGACCAGATCGCGGTCCCGACCACCGCGACCAACGATGCGGTCATGACAGTGGCCAGCGGCTCCCCCAACCCAACCACCAACCCATCCCCATCACCCCCTTCCACCACCACGACCCCCTCCACCTCATCCTCCACACCCCCCTCCCCCTCCACACCCCTCCCAACCCACCCCTTCCGCGATCCCACCTGGCAAGCCGCCGAGTCCTCCTACCACACCCTCGCCATCGCCAACCTCAACTCCCTCACCCGCGCCTACAACCTCATGGCCCCTGAGCTGGCGCGCAAGCCCTATTTCTCGCTGGACCGGGAACTGCACGCCTGTTTTGCGGATGTGGCGCCGCAGGTGGCGGGGGAGATTCGGGCGCGTGCGTCTGGGGGTGGGGGGAAGGGGGTGAATAGGGGGGTTTTGGGGTTGAGTGGAGGGGGTGGGGGTGGGTTTGGTGGGTTTGGGAGTGGTGGTGGGAGTTCTGGGGGTGGTGGGGTGGGGGAGTTGTTCTCTCTTGGGGGCGCTGGGTCACGGATTAGTGTGGCAGAGGGGAGGGAGAAGGAGTACGGTATGAAGGAGTTTTGGCGGGATTTGTGGGGGAGGTTTGCAAAGAAGTAATTACCTCCCTACCTAAGTCCTAGATAGGTAGGTGATGCGGGAGAGCGGGGTGGGTGCGCAACTGTGGAGTGTCGCGTGTGTGATATCCCGTTTACGGCGTCTCCGGGGGCCCGGAGAAACCGCGACTACAAAGTAGATAAACTATGCGGATTGCAACGGCGATCACTGTACATAGATAGTTCACTTGGCCACGCGCAAGGTGGTGCGACGGGTGCGGCGCTGTGCTTTGCCGCTCCTGGCGTGGAGCTTGTTTCGCGGCGCCCTCTGGTGGGAGACAAGACTGGCACAGCGATGGAGCTCTATGTTTTGTAGTTGTTGCTTGGTGGACCAGTTGGTCGGAGCAAGGGGTTAGATGGAGTCGAAGCGAAACCGAGCCTCCCTTGAGCTGAGCCGTCTGAAAGGCCATTACACTTATTCCTGTCGTCATCCGCCTTCCCGGCTTACTTCCTTGGCGACAAAGACATTCACTACCTACCTATGACAACAGAACTTGAGATGAGTAAAACGTAACTGGGATAATAGAGTGTTAGGCCATAGTGTTTTAGTACCAATACTGACCCAACAAGCCTTTATTTCCTAATTATCCCCGGCCCAGCCACAATCCTGGTGCATGTGAGTGCCATCGAAAGCTTTTGTGGATGACAAACCGACAACTACATGTAGAACAGTGGGGCAACCATATTTGGTGATCCTTCTGTCAGTGACTAGCACGTCATAGAATACGAGTATAATGGGCATGAACCCCACAGATTGGTGGTATCCACGGTTGCTCGGTAGGATTGCCGCTATTCCTTCCGGCTTAGGTATTGTTGGATCTCTAAAACCTTAGTTTCCAAGCTCTCACTTGATCTGTTTTGCTATCCCAACTAACAGGGGCTACGCCGCAGCAAGACGTTTCTATCCTCGTGGCGCTACGCCGCTGTCCTGATTCCTGCAGTCCTCCCACTGCAACACACTCGTCGAGAACGAGCGGGTCCAATACCCGTGACTAACATACGGGATCGTCCACTGGGCAGACAACACAACATACAACTGGGCGCCGTATAAGCGTTTTCTTGTGTTGTGAGGTGACCATTGATCCGTTAGTGTCCAGTTTGTATTCACAAACTTTGAATGCTATGTATAGAATTATTCCGTGTTGCGTTTTGGCGTAAAAACGATAATACCCGTCTAGAATCCACCAAAATCATTGGATTTACCGAAAGGGGCACAGAAAGCCCACCCAGTATCCCGCTCGCGGCCCGGACAAACGGTGCTCCCCGTGGGCCCGTGGAGTCTTGGGAGCTCGTTGCGGCGCAAGGCCTCTCTCTCGATGAAACATAGCCGCCCTCTCCATGCCTCGACCATATTCAAGTCATGAAATCGCATCTCCGCCGCGGCCCGAGTGTTTTGTCTTGATGGCCCGGACTGGGCCGTGACCCGTTGTCCATTCTCAACTATTTTCGTACACTCAGGCCTTTACGGCATTTCTGTGTGACTGGCGGTCTGGTCCTTCAGGGTTGATGGGAACAGTTTGAAACCTCGCTCTCGGCTGTGCCTTTCTCTTGACGATGCCGAACAGCCGGGAAGCCATTGCGCAGGGTGAGCTCGTCAATCTAGCCAATCTAGCCAGCGCCGCAGTGGTTGTCGGTTTACGAGAGGATTGCGGCATCTTGTTTGATACCTGGCCGACAAGGCCATCTCGAAGGACACGGTGATGGGTCTCTGGGACGGTATCTCGACGCCAAATTGCGTATATAAAGCCGTCTACTTCTTGTCGAATATCATCTTTCCATTCAGCATCACTCACATCATCACATTCACTCAAGACATCAGCACCAACAACCTCACACCATTTCCACACAGCTTCACTTGGTAACCACCCCGAACCCAGACCTCCACTCCCACGTTACCAATAACTTAACTTACACAACGCACAGAACACCAACAACCGTCACAATGGCCAACCGCGGAAAGTGCACCAACAGCGTCACCAACCCCAAGTGGACCCAGTGGAAGAAGGACAACCCGGGCAAGAAGCTCAACCCCCACATGCAGAAGATCGCCTGCACCTGCGCGGCCTTCGTGGCCAAGGACGCGACCAAGCCCGACAAGAAGTGCACCTGCAACCACGACAACAAGCTTCACATGCCTTAAGTCCAGTCGAGAACGACGGGAGAGGGGGGTTGTCAGTGGTTGCCCAGCACGCCGGGGGCAGCTATCACCCGCCTGCTGGTCAGGGGTCAAGTTGCGGATGTGTGTGCTAGCTAGCGGCTATCGCGGGTCGATGGGATTAGGATAGTATGGGTAATACACGCTATACACTGGTCTTATGTCCTGTATCGTCTTCCGTTGCTTTTCTCGATGGTAATGCGGCACTAAACCACAGACGAGGGTACACCTTTTGCGGGATAGACTTCCTAGTGTCATTCCAAATCATTTGGTGTTTCATATGACAACGAAACTTTCGAATCTTGAGGAAAAGGCATATCTAGTAACTAAGCTAGATCTCATTGTTTTCATCATTGTTTAGGCGCACCATGTAAAGTGTGAAAGTGTCATTGACGATGAGGGCAAGGTTGATCTCGTGGTTGTTGATAACCGGATGGAGGTCGTATATTAGGTACCTAGGTATAGATCATTACCATGTCACCCAGAGAGCGGTAGTGAATTTGTGACTTCTAATTTGATATTTAGGTATTTATCCACCCAGCCAAAGCACGCAACACGCTCGCAAAACACAGAACGTTTTAAATCAGCCTGCCTCACCCACGAGTAGCCCGACGCTAATCCCCCCTCTCGATAATCTGCCGTTCCGAAGAATGCGACGGCGCCCGGGACTGTCCTGCTGTGCCTTCCATTGTCGATTCCAGCGTCATACCAGACGCCTCGCCGATGCTCACCAGGTCGCTGCCGCCATCCCCATCCCCGTCCACACCCGACATGGAGCCGCGCCGATCCCTATGCACGGTAACCTCCGTCGTCATCACCACCGACGCGCCGGCGGGTTCCGCGAGCTCCACACTCGGCCGCGCACAGGACCGCACATGCACCGTGTTCCCCATACCGCTGCCACCACCGCCGCCACCTCCCGCCTGACTCTTCCAGTTCCTCCTCTGCTCCCCATCGAGCGTCCCCACGCGCACGCCGCTGAGCTCAACAGGGGTCCGATCATAAGAGCTGTCGTGGCCGGAGGTGCCGCCGCCGCGGGTGATCTCGACGAGGCGGTTGAGGACGCTGAACTCGAGCTTGAGCTTGATGCTGTAGGCCAGCGCCTTGCACGACGTCTGCAGGTCGTACAGGCTGGCGTACTCGAGCGCGAGGATCGTCGCGTCCAGCAGCACCACGATGATGTTCACCGCGATCAGGTGCGTCATCAGCCACCGCGCGCCGCCGCCCCGCCCGCCACGCCCGCTGCCGCCGCCGCCGCCGCCGTCTAGCATGCCGCCGCTGCTCCGCGTCCGCATGAGTTCGACGGTTTCGTGGATGTACAGTGCGGAGATGATGGCTTCTTGGATGAAGAAGAGTGTTACTTGGACCCGTTCGTAGATGGAGTAGGGCGCGATGAAGGGGTCGGGGTTGCTGGAGTTGGCGCCGTAGACCATGACGGTGATGGGGATGTGGCAGATGATGGCGTTGGTGATGATCATGATCAGCACCATCCGCAACCTGCGCTCGTTGCGCAGCACGAGGTGCAACCGTGAATACAAGACGACGGATTGGCCCGTCACCATGCAGCACCAGCCGACCACGATCATGGTGACGTAGAGCCAGTTGGGGCAGGGTGATTGCAGCGCCTTGATCAAAAACCCCACACCGTACGGCACAATGCCCCCTGTGGCGACGACAAAGCTCCAAAAGTAGAGGCCACTGCGGCGCTTGAAGGTGGCCATGATGATGAAGGCCAGTTCGCCGACGTTATAGAGTGCCACGCTAATGAAGACGACGATGATGATCAGCGTCGTGCCCGTGGGGACACTCTCCCGGGAGATGCCATTATCCTTCGGAGCCATGGCAGTGAAAGGCCCTACGCTCCGTACGGTTGAGACTGGCAGTCGAAAGAAACCCCCTTGACGAAACGGGGCGCGAAACCGGGCGTGCCCCGGTGGTTGGTATCAGAATGGAGGAGGACAGTCGGGAGGGTGAGGACCCGCGGATTCTGGCGGGTAGTTTGTTTGATATCATGGTCAGAACTTTGCTCAAGAGGCATACATGGGAAGGTGCAGCGAAAGCTTGCCCCTTTTCGTCACATTAAAACCTGATGCCGGGGGCATCGAGAAGCTTGTGATCGCCGTGGCCCCAGCGCCTTGGAAAAACGACTGCAAAAGCACAATTGCCCGAAAGCAGGTTAGAGCCAGCCATTATGCGAATCCTTTCATCCTAGTGACCCAGGCTGTCGGTTAGTGCGAGGGGCGAGGCCTGGTTCGGTCTCACCGGTGTCAGGGGCGCCACCACTCCTGCATCTGCCTTGAAGATCCCCGAGGTCAGAGCACCGTGGCGTCGGAGCTACTGGAATGTTCCGTTCCAATAAACTCAAATCTGACAGATGGCCCTGGAGGCGCTTCAGCCAATGAACGATCCAGAAGATCCGAGAGTCAAGCACTGAAGAATGGATCTTCTGGATCCCGGGAGAGATCCAGAAGAGCCAGGTTTACGAAGGTGTGTATCTGGGGGCAGAGATAGTAAACAATCACTCGTTACGGAGGACCCTAGGGGTTTCTTTGGCTTGCACCGGAGACTCCAGTCCGCTCCTGACTGAAGACATGACTGTCATACACAGTATAGCCTTTGGCCATACCGAATTTAGCACCCTTGTTTGCCTTCAGTCCGCCTGAATTCTTTTAGAGTTGAGTCTAGGAGAGATTTGTCACAATCCTAGCGGCTCGGCAGTCCAGTCACTCACCTTGTCACCGTGGATGGTGGTCCATCGAATCCCGGAACGGGACCGACGTCGGCGCTGCACCGATTGGTCTCTGTCCTTATTAAGACCGCTAAAAAGCTTGAGTGCAACAGCCCCCGTCGCCGGTAGCTTGCCTCTTCTGGCCAGTCCCGCTGAGCATCTCGGGCAGAACGTTGCTGGTCTGGTCCAATCCGACTAGTTCACTTCCAAGACAGCTAGTTGGGCATTTTTGAGGCTGAATTGGAATGGTTGATGACTTAGGGGGCACGCTTAAGTGGTATATAACTGAAAATTACGTATTAAGATGGCGAGGATAGTATCTTGAAGTGCAAGCTCCGTGTCGGCGAGATTCAGTCGGAAATTAGAGCCCCCCCTATATCCGGATCCGAATATCAGTGACGGGCCCGAATGGTTTGTACCCGACCTAACGAGCAGCCTTGGCCGGTAGTGGGATCGACGATTGTCCATGAGAGGCGTGGCGAGCACTAGCGTAAATCTTAACCTGAGGACTGGGAAAAAGAAAATGTATTTGAGGATTTCTTGCTCAACGCGCGACACGTGGAGTCTTGAACTCTACGACCGTCTGGGGAAGTGGGGATGTCGATGGCTCGACGAAAAGGTTCCATTGTTCCATTGGATACCGGTGAAGCGGAGTGGGCCTGGTGTGTTATGCATACCTTGCATTAAGAAGGAGTTGTCTCTCGCTGACGGCTTGTTCCGTGAGGAGCCCAGGCGTTGCTGAAAAATGACCTGTTTGTCGCCGAGAACGACCTACCCTCCATCACACAGCTCCCGGTAGAAGGGGGCAGGCTGGTCTCCCTTGAGGACACGGTGAACGACAACGGCGAGAGGGTGTCGGGGCAGCTGGCTGGCATTTCTTATGGACGGGAGCTGGAGGTTGCCCTGTAACGATGGACGGAGCAGGAACTGTCATTTGAACCCTCAAGAAATTAAAACGCCGCGCCAATGCCGTGATATCCAGCGTCTGCTCTAACAAAGCAGATGACCCAGTATTGTACAGTCGCTTGCCCATACTTCCCAACCCCCCTTCACCCCCACCCTCGACCACCAAACCACCCTTCCTTCACCTCACGTCCTCCCCCTCGCCCATCTCAACATCCGGATCCACCTCCGTCCCCAAATCCCTCTCCTCCAAAAACTGCCTCCCCACCAACCCATCCGGCAAATACACCTGCCGCACCCTCCCATCCCTATAATTCGGCGGATACTTATACTCCCTCCCATAGCCCATATCCCGCATCAGCCTCGTCGGCGCATTCCGCAAATGCACCGGCACGGGCAGCGCCGCCACCCCCGGCTCCTGCAGCGCCGACAGGGCGTTATTCAGGCCCCTATACGCACGCGTGCTCTTCGGCGCCAGACACAGCGCGACGGCGCAGTGGGCGAGCGGGATGCGCGCCTCGGGCATGCCTATCTGCTGCGTGGCCGTGTAGGCGGCGGTCGCGAGGGGGAGGAGGGTGCTGTCGGCGAGGCCGACGTCCTCGGACGCGATGACGACCATGCGCCGCGCGATGAAGAGCGGGTCTTCGCCGGACTGGAGCATGCGCGCGAGGTAGTAGAGGGCGGCGTCGGGGTCGGAGCCGCGCACGGATTTGTGGAAGGCCGAGATGGTGTCGTAGTGCTGGTCGCCGGCGCGGTCGTAGACGAGGGTTTTGGTGAGGGCGGCTTTGATGGATTCTTTGGTGACGGGTTCCGAGTCTGGGGCAGGGGGGCGGTTGGTGAGGGAGAGGGCGAGTTCGAGGAGGTTGAGGGCGGTGCGGGCGTCGCCGTCGGCGAAGGAGGAGAGGTAGCGGAGGAGTTCTTGGTCGATGAGCGGGGATAGCTCGAGGCCTTCTTGCTCGACTTCTTGTTGGAGGGCGCGGAGGAGGATGTGCTGGATGTCGTCTTCGGTGAGGGACTGGAGGGTGAAGGTTCGGCACCGGCTGAGCAGCGCTGCTTGGACTCGGAAGCTGGGGTTTTCCGTAGTCGCGCCTATTAGAGTGATGGTCCCCGCCTCCACCGGCTTCAGAAATACGTCCTGCTGTCCCTTGTTGAATCTGTGGATCTCGTCGCAAAAGATGATGGTCCTCCTCCCAGTCAGACCCAGCTCGTTCGCGGCCTCGGCAAACAGCTTCTTGCACTCAGCCACCCCAGTGCTCGTGGCATTGAGCTCAATAAAGCGACATCCCACACGGCGCGCGATACACCGCGCGATGGTTGTTTTCCCCGTGCCCGACCCGCCCCAGAGGATCATGCTGGGCACGCGGTCCGACTCGATCAGGGAACGCAGCACCCCGTTCGGCCCGACCAGGTCCTGCCCAAAAACATGATCAAGCGTGTCCGGTCGCATGCGCTCAGCAAGAGGCGCGGTACGGGCGTTCTTGGACCGTTTCGCTAAGGGTGCGCCTGACCCGCCTGCGCCGTCGGCCTGCCTTGGGTCGGCTACCGGTGCCGCAGGCCCCTCCCCGCCATCACCGTTTCTTGCATCTGTCGGGGAGCTGGTGTATCCCGGCCCGTCGTCATAGCTCCGCTTGGTACCAGCTTTCGGCCCAGCATTGCCATTGCCCTGGAGTGTGGGCGCTCTCGCGGTCGTGAGCTGTCGCTTCGCGGCGGGGGTCTGGAAGAAGGTCGAAGCGGACCGCTTTTTCTGTGTCGAGCTCGGTGGTTGGCTTTGGGTGTTGCTCTGGGTATTGTTCTGCGAGTTGCTTTCCGCGCCTGTCGTCGGAGGGGAAGCGGTCGGGTCCTTGGAATCGTCGAGGAGGAATGTCTGGCAACCCGAATCGATGTGGCTATTGATTTCGGTGGCCTTGACGCCCCGGTCGCAGATGGGGCAGACCACCATGGTAAAGGAAGGAGAGCAATTCGGCAGCCAATGGCAAGAATATGGGAGTTTGTCCAAGAAGGGGGGTAAAATGGGAAGCTGTTCAGCCAAGATTATTCGCAAGTCAACATCCAATGTCAAAGATCAAAGATGGGTTGTGCGGACACTCAGGCGCGGATGTTTAATTGACCCAAACGCGACTTTTGGCCCCACTCTGCAAGGTCGCGGCCCGCCCGGCAAAGCCAGAGCTGGGATCAGCGTGGGGTCAGCTTCCGCTCCCGCCCCGCCCCTCCAGAGATCGGATTGCCGTGCTGCGAGACGGGATGGTCAGGTTTTGGGGTCGGGGAGCAATGTAAAGGACCAGAAAGCGCACCTCATCAGCTCTGACAGAAAAGTTCAACCGCAATAAATCTAATGTCATTCATTATGCTCGTCCAGAAACTCATATATCTATGCAGGATATATCCATGATCTCGAGCAAAAAAAGAGCGCTACAGCAGCGCATCAACGCCATTCTAATGCACCCAGCAAACGCAATCCCAAGCAGTCGCATCGCACACTCAGTAGAGCGGGGTGTCATCTCGAAGCATGTGTCTCAACCAAGCCAAATTCAACTCTGCATTCCGCATGACGACGCAGAGTAGTCCGCGTCCACGCCATCCATCCCTCCATCCTTCTTCCCGCGCCTCAAACCATGAACGACTCTCCGCAGCCACACTGTTCCTCTGCAACCGCTGTTAGCACCGCCTCCTAATACCAAAGGAAAAAAGGGCAAAATAAAGAAGAAGAAAAAGACTCACTAATATTCGGATTCCGAAAAACAAACCTCTGGCTCAACTTATCCTCCACCCAATCCATCTCACTCCCCAGAATACTAAACAGCGCCTTACTATCAATCAACACCTTCACGCCATCCTGCTCCACCGCCTCGTCGAACGCCCCCGGCTTGTCCACGAATTCGAGGTGGTAGGCCAGCCCGGAGCAGCCGCGGTTGCGCACGCCGACCTTGATCAGCTTGGGGTCGGGCTGGTCGAGAAGCGCCCGGAGGTGCTCGATCGCGGCGGGGGTTAGGTTGATGGCGGCTTTGCGCGCGCGGAGCCGGGACCGCGGGCGGGCGGTGCCGGCTGGTTTGGCGGCGGCGGCGGTGGGTTCTGCTGGGGGTGTTCTTGTTTGTGCGGGTGTTTGTTGTTGTTGCTCTTGGTGTGTAGAGGGGGGTGGTTGGGTGGTCGAAGACAAGGGCGTCGCGGCGAACTCGGGCTTGGACTGCTGCGCTTCTTTTTCGGAGATGGAGTTGTCTGCCGGTGCTGGTGGTGCGCCCTGCTTTGGTGGCCTCGTCTCGCGGGCCCCAGGCATGCTCGGGTATTCTATCGGAGTTCCAATCGAGGAGTTGGGAACTGTGACACCGCGCGGGCCTGGTGGGGGGTTGGAGGGCAGGGTGTAGGCTTGGAAGGCGGCGACGAGGGAAGCGGGTGTCGTGGAGAACTGCCGTTGTCGCAAGAAGTTGCGCCGGCAGGAGAAGCAGACGGTGGCTGCCCTCCTCGACAGCAAGCTAGGTGCACTCATCGTGAACTGTGGTTTGAGGGATTGCGGGGTGGCGAGTCACACAAAGATTGGTGGTTTGGCGAAGTTCCAATCATCCTGGGAAGACCGGCAATTTGTTGATTTCAAAGGCGAAAGCAGCGCATTGCCATGACATGATGCCAAGCCTCGGTGCAGCCCGGTCGCCGCCGGACCAATAAGCACTTCGGCATTAGGAATCGTCCCGCAGGCCAGCTGCGCCCAAAAGTTGAGTACTTCCTCGGCCCATGGTCCGATTTCAGGGTCCAACCATCAGCCGAGATTCAGGGCCAGGCACAGCTGAGCAGGCGATCTGCAATTCCACGCTCACCCGGGATGCCATTCCACTCCCATCAAGATAGCCCAGAACAAAGTCGTCCACAATCCACAATGAAGAATTAATTACCACTAAACAACTCCTCTCCGCTCCAGTCCCCAAACCCCAACCTGACAATTCACACCCCCCATCACTCATCCATCACTCCTCCGCCGCCACCAACCCCCTCACATCCCCCACCGCCGCCCTCGCCATCTTCTTCAACAACGTCCTCTCATCCGCCTCGCGATACTTCTCCCAACTATCCAACCCCTCCTTCGCCTGAATACTCAGCGTCTCATATCCCTGCTTAATCACTTCTGCCACCTGCAGGCTCGTCAGCTGCGAGCCCGGCCCTGTCCCCACGGCAGCAGCGGCCCCTTTACCCGCCCCCTTCCCCCCATCCCCGCCCTCCGCCAGCATCGACTTGTAGTGCGTGCTCACACTAACCAGCGTATCAATCGAGTTGCTCGGGCGATTGGCCAGGTTGTACGTGCCGCGGAACTTGACCAGCACATCACCCGTCTCGACGACCTTGTAAAACAAGTCATCATACGCAGCAGGCGTAGGCAGGAAGGTCTCCCCCGCGGACAGGCCGAGGGCGAGCAGGTTGACGACGTGGTCGAGCAGGGTGTCGACGTGGGGCAGGTCCTGGAGGTCGGCGGCGTAGGTGGTGAGGAAGCGGACGAGCGAGAGCAGCGAGCGGAAGAGGTCGGCCCAGTGGTAGGCCAGCCGCGTGCGCGACCGCGACATGTAGCTGATGATGCGCAGCAGGATGCCCACGCAGAGCGTGTACAGGCCCACGTCGAGCCGCCGCCGGAGGTTGTGGTTGATGGCGTCCAGCATCGTGTCCATGACTGCTGTGGCGAGGATGCGCTCTGTCCGGACGAGCGGGAGGTAGGGTGAGCGTTGCCGGCAGAGGCGGACGGGCACCTTGCTGTCTTCGCTGCACATGCGCTTGCAGAGGATCGGGTCTTCGATCAGCAGCCGGAAGACCATCAGGTTGAGGTGGCAGTAGAGAGTGGTGCGCTGCGAGAGGTGGGCGTGCTGGAGGAGGTACGACGTGAGGGAGATGAAGCTCGCGAAGGGCTGCTCTTCGCCTTTTTCCGGCGCCCAAGTAACCAGTTCGAGGCTGAACAGCTTGTTCGCGTGCGTGAAGTCGTACGTGGCGAGGAGTACTGCTGCTTCTTGGCCGGGTCTGCGGTGTCCATCAGTATGTAGTCTAGAAGTGAGTAGTGCTCATGTGGTGTAGGGCGGGGCATACAGTTCGGCAAACATCTTCTTGGCCGTCTCGGCATCGTAGACAGGTTTTGGTGGTGGCTTGCCTCCGGGAGCAATAGCTCCCAGTCCAATCTTGTTCAGCGTGCCCGCCAGCGTCCACCCTTCAGGGAGGTCCTCTTGAACTTCGATGTACTGCGCCCTCAACCTCTGGCATGTCTGTCCAACGCTCTTGACAATACCCCGGATCACCCGCTCGTTGACGAAGTCGTTGAGCCGCATCTGGTAAGGATTCTGGAACTCAAACTTGTTGTAGTTTGCCAGCAGCCCCAATAACATAAACGGCGACGTTATCTCGTGCGTTTCGGATAATATTTGTGATTGGACACACTGTCACTTGTCAGCGCAGCAACACACCATCCAGTCCGCTGCCAGTCCACTCACGTTGATTATCGCCGGAAACAAGTCTCGCTGGATGAAGTAGGTGAGCAAGCTGGTCTGGTATGCCCCAGACGCGACCGCCAACGCCACCTCGACCGCCCTGTGCTGGAGGTCTGCTGTGTACGTGCAACCCGCCCGGCTCCCTACCCGCGACTCCTCCTGGCCGACATGGCCTATGCCGTTCGGGCAGCACTCGTATCCCGGGCTCCTCCCATTCCGGATGAGCGACTCCAATGCGCTGACAAACTCGGTGAAAACGGTGTCGATGTGGTCCAGACCAGCCAGCAGCTCGATGATGTCGGAACTCGGGTTGGTGTACTTTTTGGCGAGGATCGCAAGCATAAAGGTGCTGAGGTTCTGTCCAGAGCCAAGTCAGCTCTTCAGCCCGTGCAATTGGTTCTCATGGCTTGTCGTTTTGCTCACCTCTAGCGCATGGAGGTCCGCGCGACCAGACGGGTGCCGTAGTGCAGCAATAGCCTGCACGAACAGCTGTCTGCTCTGATGTTGAAGTTGCAGGAGGTCATTGGGTCCTATCTCGTCGAGTATCTGACGCAATGATGACCGGTCGGGTCGAAGAATGAAGAACTCCTTCCAAAAGCCTGCTGATCGGTCTGCCTCGTCCGAATCGTCCTATTGTCCCAGGCTACCAGTTAGCGCTGGCTCGTCGGATGGCATCTTCGTCATCGCATGCGCATGGGCTCGTCGATATCGTCCAGGGCAGGGATACTAACCTGTTCAAAGAGGTTGCGGCACGTTAGCGACTCGATATCCCCGACTTATCTTCTACAATGACACCCGGCCGCCCCCACAGGCGGGCCTCCCAGCATGACCAGCCAGGAACAAATGGAAGCGCAAAGGAACGGAACGGCTCAAACCTTGAATAACGCTTCATACAGGCGGACTATCTTGGGTTGGAACACCTCCGGCCGAGGCTGGTGTGTGAGAGGAGAGGGCTCCATGTGGGAAGCTCGAGCGGTACCGGGGCGGGAGTGGGATGTCGGTGGTGTCAATGCAGGTCGAGTGCCAAACCACAGCGCAAGCCGCGCCATCGATAACGGACGATAACGGCCAGTCCACCGCAATATTTCGTACCGACAGGGGAGGCAGACTTGGCAGCTTGACGGTCGGCTGGTCACAGTGTAACTGACTGTAATGGACACGGTGTTGCTAGATGGCGATTCGATCGTCTCTTCTTCAACGCTAGCTTGAGGCGAAGTGGCAATAGATGATGCCGTCTGAATTTGTGAGGCGTGTAATCAGTTGGAGGGACAGGGGGATCCAAGTTCAGAAAGAAAGCACACGTGGTGAGTTGGAAGTCCGATTCTCTCAGCCGTGTCCAGGCAGGAAATAAGAGGTAAGCACACCACAGATTCACATGCCAGTGGCTGCTGAATGCTGCTCTTAGACAGCCCCACCATAAGCGACATGGCCCCTATTCAACACATCCGCAAACATCGCCCCCAGTTACTGGGTAGACACAAGCATGCGAATCAGTATCAAACATTGACTCGGCAGGGCAATGGATTATCTAGATAACTACCTTCTAGCGGCCCACCTCCTTGTTGAAGATCGCGATGAGAGGTCGCACCTTGTAGCAACCCTCGTCCAATATCACCTCCCCTTAACCCTACACACCAGAGTGCATCATCTACAGCCGAATTAAGGCTCCCACCTGAAAAGGCGGGCGATCTAAAGTCTGACTCTACTGCAGCCCAAAGCCACCCCTACGCCCCGTTCAACTCAGAGATATCCTGCAACCCCTTGAACGATGTCTCGGTTTCGTTTTCTCCAACCCATTTTCTCTAGCAACCACCACCTACCACATCTCCCTCCGGCCCTGAATGGTGCTGTTGAAGAGGTGCCCTCTCACGGGGCTACCTGAAATACGCCAGCCCACCATGAAGAAAGCACAAAATCGAAAAAAGGGTCATAAGATCGTCCAGGCCAATGCATGCCCCGCAGATATGCTAAGAAACTGGAGAAACTAAAGAGAAGAGAGAAACAAAAAAAAAAAAAAAAAAATGAAAAAGGACGAACTAACCCCGCGTTCGCCCACAATAACACCGGGCCGCAAAAGGAGTGCTCACCAGAAAAGCAAGCACCCACCGATACCAGGCAAGTATCAGTTAGCTTTAGCGCGCAAGCATCAATACGGCCTGCAGCCCAAAGCTTGCTTGACGAAAAAAACGCTCCCCATCCACCAACACCCCCCATCCAACACAGCAACAACAACAACCCCCCTCTTAAATCCCCCAACTCCCTCTCCGCTCCTGTACGCCCCACGCCGACGGGCTGATGGCATTAAGATCGGGATGCTGGCGGGCCCACTCATAGATATACAACTTCAGGGCCTTCCAGCGCTGGCAGCGGTCCTCCTCCTTGACGCCGTCCTTAGCCTCGCTATCAAGCATGAGGTGGCCCCTAACGCCCGACTTCTTCCCCGTCGCAGCCGCAGCCGCAGCCCCATCCACAGCCATGCCCACATCCCCATCCCCATCCACCCCCCACAGCATCTCCATAAACTCCTGATCCCCCTTCTCCAGCTCCGCCACCGGGATGCGGCTGATCTTGGCCAGCTCGCCGTCGTACTGGCGCGCGGTGGCCGGGTAGCCGAGCGAGAGGTAGTTGTAGACCTGCGAGACGAAGTGCTCGTCAAACTCGGCGGCGATCTGCTCCTCGCGGTCGGCGGCCGCCTTCTCGCGCTTGAGCTTCTCGTCCAGGTTCTGCAGGTTCTGCAGCATGTGCAGGCCCTTGGGCGCGTGGGACTTGGTGCGGTGCTCTGGTACCATCCCGGGGACGGAGTGTGCGCCGCTGCTTGCGGCGCCGTTGGGGAGGAGTGAGGCTGGTTCCTCGCTGAGCGTCACGGCTGGGGCGGAGGTTAGGCTGCCTTCGAAGTCGCGCGAGAAGGGGTCGTTGGGGTTGTTGTGGGATGCGGCTGGGGCCGGGGTGGTAAGCATGGTTAGGCGCTCGGCGGGGACGAGTTTCTCGGATGGGTTTGTGGTGTAGCAATACCCGCGCCATAGGCCGTGCTCCCCGGTTGGGTCACGGTTGTGGTCCTCTAATGTGGTGCCCGTGGCTACATCCCAGAGGTGGTCGGGTTCGAGCTTGGTTTGCTTTGGAGAGGGGCACCGCCGGAAAGTGAGGTCTTGTCCGAGCATGGGCGGGGAGGACTTCAGCCGGAGGCGGTGCTGCTGGCGGGCTCGTTCGAGCGACATATCGCGCTCGGGGGGGAATGGCGCGAACGGGGAACTGCGGCCGAAGCCGGTTTCGGCGGGGATCTTGGAGGCCGGGGCGTATGGCATGTCGCCAGCTTTGCCGGGCGGAGCGGAGGGGATGTACGGCATGTGGCTTTCGCCGATCGGGCGGAACGCTGGGGATTCCGAGGGGAGATAGGGCATTGTCGACTCGCCGATGGTCGGGAGGGGGGATTCGGCGCGGAGAAGGGGCATGGGGGAGTCTCCGATCGGCCCGAGGGAGCTCGACGATGGCCGCCGTGATGGCCATTCTGGGGAGCTGGCGATGGATGTTCTCTGGGTCCTCGTTAGGCCCATGGCGTCGCTCGGAGGGCCGTCGATGCTCATGTTGTCAAGGTCCAGCGTGTCGATTCGGTCCCGCGACCTTATCCGGTACAGTAACTGCGCATGCTCCTGCATCTCCTTGAAGGCCCAACTGATGTCCTCTTCGGACGAGTTTCTCCGGGACTGCAAGGGGTTCCACGGCCCTCTTGTCAACGGCCTACCCCGGGGACTGTCGTCTTCCGAGCCCTCGCGCACGTAAAAGTGCTCGGCACCACCTATCCTTTGCCCACTGTTGGGAAAGGCACTCATGGCCACCTCTTGGAGCTTCATCTTTGCATCGCGGGCAACCAGGTCAAAGACGCCGCCAGCAATCTCGTCGTCGCATGACTCCCGCCGTCCATGGCCCTTCTGTTCCAACGCTTCCTCCGAGTGTGGCCCATGGTCGAAACGCTTGCGGGCTCTCGGCGCATAAATGTGATTTGTGTAAGGGGTGATGTCTGTCCTGTCGGTATGCTTGGTAGCGGGGCCTTCGTCGCCTGCTCTTTTTGCTCGGCGCACTGAGGACTCGACTAGTTGAGGGGCAAATTTCCGCTTCTCCCGAGTTCGGGTTCGGGGCGGCGGTGACAAGGACCGTGGGGACGGGCTGGGTGTAAGCTCGCCGGCGGGGATCGTCTTTCGGTATCGCTCAAAAGTGGTCTCGATCGGGATAGGAGCAAACCGCGCCCGCGGCCGCTCCTTTGCATTGGCCATGCCGGATCGTGCCTCAAAGCTTGGAGCCGTTATAGCATAGGCGAGAAGACCAGACGGAGAGTCGGTTATGGTGCTGGTCAGGCGGTCGGTCGGTATCGGATCCGCGGTAGGAATTTATTTTGGTGTTAGTTAAGGTGATTCCGAAGGAGGCAAGTATTGTCTGGTATGATTGGGACTCTTTCGGAACTCTTCGGCCTGTTTTCGGTCAACTCTTGTCGTCCTGGTTGCCAACCACGTGTTGGAATGTTGCGACTCGAACGAAAGGAGAGGTTTGGCTGGTGTCCAGTGTCGGCAGTGCACACAAAGTGATTTTGTATCTTGACCGATGTGCCAGGGACCAGGATGTGGGCGGGCAGTGGGAGCGGTCACAAGAGCCGAGGCGGGTATCGCAACATCGCTAGCAATTCGCACTGTTGACCAGGGCCAAGTGGGATGGTTGGTGGGGTAGATTTGGAGTACCTGCACCGTGTGAATTCTGTGTCTCGTGTTCCTTCCCGTCAACGGCGGTGGAGGGTCAAGACAACAAAGGGGGGCAGACCCCAGGCCAGATGGATGTAAATACGGCAATTTGAGAGTTGGAAGCGAGTCTAATTTGAACAACGAGGTAAGTGCGCAACTGGGGTCTCTGGCCCCTATTACTCGGGCATAAGAGCGCAACGGATGCTGCACCACAACACCTGGTGCTGTGAATACACCGTGTGAATATGATTTTGAGCACGGTTTCTATACCCCTATTTCCCGGGGATTGCCCCAGGGTCTGAGCGGGGAGCGCTGCGACTTCTTGTCACTGTCACCCGGCGTCGAACTGCCACGAGAACGCCCTGACATCATCGGAATCACAGTGTCAGATGCGGCGAGTTGACGTCCCAACTGAAGATCAACTGCTAACTCCAAGTCATATGGATGGGATAACCATGTCTTATTCAGCAATCCAGGGTCCTCAAAGAATCCCCAGAAAAAGAATCTTCTATGTTGAATTCGCGATAGCAGTTCTTTGACCTGGTCCAGACCGCCGTCCATTTCCCCCAAAAATTTCCCGGGACTCGCCCGACGGACGCCCGGCCAAAACTCACTTCGCTCTCAGCCACAGCCACGATTTTTGGTCAAGTGACAAACACCCCCAGCATTGCGCGCTCGACTCCTCGGGGTTACGAAATTAAAACAGGCAATATCAGGATCCCGGTTCCTCGATACGGTGGAGACACAAATCAGCAGCTTTCCACTCCTCATCATGATTTCGTCCACGTTGTGCCCCTGGGACTCGGGAGGATGCACAGTCCAAACAACCTAGCACCGACATTCGCACAAAAAAGGGACAGCTCAGTTCATGCTCAGCGCTCCATAACTATTGCCACCCTGTTCCATGAGAGCTGGATGACACCCAGCAGGCCAGCCCAACCTCTTCCCACTAAAGCGGGCGCTGATGGCCCAAAGAGTCACCATTGACACCAATGTGGGTTCAATGCCTCGCTTGGGGTTTTTTTAAGGCGGGACGGTCCGCTGGTGATGGTCTCGACCTTGGCCAACACTTCCCGCTTCCCTTGACACAGTATCAAATCCCTTCGCTCTTCTCACTCACATCCGCGGAAAACCCATGTATGTATCAGTACATGCAAAATAAATATCACGCTTCCAAAGCATTGGATGGCGAATGTCGCAGCACGCCGACCCCCGCGGGGAGCCGGGGGCCGGTGAGCTGCTGCCGGGATGCTACCCCATACCCCGTGCTCACCGCTCCCCCCACCTCGATTGCGGCTATCCAAACCATCAACAGCAAAGGTTCTCAACGTGGCAGATCTTCGTTGACAGAGAGGGATTCGCCTCCGGGGCGATGTCACCGGCTTTCGGTCCCAACGCCACCTCAAAGCAGGGGCCCTAAAAATCTCCCCTCATATTACACATGGGGTTTACCGATGTGCCAACGTCGAGCAGCTTCGATACACGGTCTTCGAAATGTTTGCCGCCAAGTGTGTGATCAGACAGTGACTTGTAAGCCACACGCAGCACCACATCCTCTCGTGATACCGCCGGATTTCGCTCATTGGACCCGGCCGTCAGAAGCCAATGCGCGCTTCCTTCCGCACTCTCCGCTGACCGCTAAGTTTCTTCCGCTCCCCCTAAACGCCCAGCGCTATCGGCAGTGGTCCGATAACTCCTGGCGGGCGCGGATAAGGTAAGCGGGATCCCATGAGACTGTCCAATGGATAAAATCCTCCGCACACCATCTCCCGTTTGCTGTTGCGTTGCAGCTGCGGGCTGCGCAGGGAAGCTGGTCATATGGGCACTTACTGGAATGGGATTCGTGTGATAGGTTATCTCGAATCGCCTTCTGCTCCGTGAACGGTTGTTCTCCCTCCTCGGAAAACAACAGTATCTGGGAGAAAACTTGCACTGCCAGGCCTTGTCCACTTTTACCCCGGATTCTTGGCTTCCTCGGTGTGCGGGGAACGATCGAGGAACCAGGGGAGGAACACACCGTCTGCGACCTCGAGAGTCTCGGTGCCTTGGCAACCCGTCCCTGCCGGGATTATTCCACACCGTTGCTCTCGTTCTGCCGGCCTAGACTCGCCAATCTGGCTGGAGTTGGGTGCAAGTTCAGGTCAACAGGGGCACTGACGCGGCCTTCGGCTGTTGGTGTGACAAAAAGCACACCGAATGGTCCGGTCGTTGCTGACTGGATGAGGACAGCCAACCTCCCATCCGTCCCCGATGCCGCTTCCATCTGGGCCAAGCGAGTACCCATCAAAGCTGAGGCTCGCGAACACCAAGAAGAACAGGCATGTTCAAGGCATCTCCCATCTGCAGGCCATGAAACGATACCTGCCCAAGTATAAGTATTAGTGGATCTCTTGCCCCAGTCAGGTTGTCCAAAGACGTCGTATACGAGGGGCTTTGCCGCGGTTTGCCCTCAAAAGCTAGCGGCAATCGAGGCTCCGGTGTTGGGTCTCTGGTCCGGCCGGGTACTGTAGCAGATGGTGTGTGGTGGTGCTAGGAAACACCGCATCACCGAAGCCTTGCTTCTCTAGGTAGAGTACGGAGGAGTCTCCCACCAAGCAACCCCCCGTGACCATATGTAGACACGACACTTCCTACGGAAGAGCATGTTTGTGGAATACAAGTACCCATTATCGTGTATCGAAAGTTATTGTTTAAGCAAAAGTTGCGAACCCCGTTATTAGATCACCCCTCTACTTCTTGTCCGTAGATGTAACTCTCGGGATCATTCATCCGAAATTTCACCCTCTTTGGTTCTTGGGTTTTGTCTTTTCCTCCCCCACCTGTCTCAGGCCTCTTTTCTCTTGCGATTCGCATCCTCCTGGCGGCTACTATCTATCCTTACTAGCCTCCCCGGCTCAATTCCGTCCTTCTCCCGCTCCTCATTTTTTTTTTAGTTCCCCCCTAATTCCAGAACAAAGAAATATTGAGGAGCCTTTACATCTCCAGCCACCCACAACACGTCTGTCTCTTCAGCCGGTACGTCTCGATATATTATATCTAAACCTTTCTCGATTAACCCACATTCTATCGCATTGCCTCCTCTAACCCCACGATTTCCCCATCAGCTAGTAGTAACAACACACAACATTACCGCCGGTGCTACAAGAACCTCCACGTGCCGCACTTTGGGTAACTCTCCCAGCAGCAACAGACCGGAAATCAAAGGACCACTAATAAAGCGAGATAGGCTGCAATATCCTCATTGAAGGGTGTATGTGCTGTCGGAGAGGAGAAAGACAAGTGTCACGAATATGCCAACAGGTGGGACCACGGGGCGCAGGACGCCCGGACCAATCGGTTGGAAAACCAATCAGGGAGCTAGGGAAGTGATCAGGGTGATCAGTGAGCTCAGCATGCCAAGTCCAGGCTGGACAGACTGAGCACACTGATCACTAAGACCTCACGCCAATCAAAGCACGAAGGAGGGCTCAGTAGGAACAAAGAGACCAGTGAGCTCGGTGCCCACTGATCTCCTCAGACGGACTGAGCACACTGGTCACCCTAGAATCAGACATGTATATAGTCACCCGTCCTGGAGAGCTCTGGGAGTTCTCCAGTTAGCAATCACAACTACAGTTCGCTACAAGCTCGCAAGCCTACTGTTGAGACAAGTCTATTGTTGTGCACCCTTTGGCTGCACCGAACCTAAGCATCCTCGAGAGATTACCTTCAACGAAGCTGAACCCTAACAGGATAGGATCCTGGAGTAGGTTCGTCACACGTTGCTAACTCCCTTTAACTCTGTTACAGTTCAGGATTGAAGGTCAAACGGCACTATGTCCAACCCGGCCAGACCCACGCCCGACTCTGACGACGAAGAGGTCGATAACAACGACCTCAAGCAAGAACTCGAGGGGGTCAAGGCCCTGATCGAGGGCATCTCCAAGCAACTTGACACTGCCGCCAACGCCGCCAAGGTCGAGACTGCATTCACCGACTTGGCAGCCAAGGTCAACCAGCTGAGAACCAAGGACGTGTCGCCCAGAAGGGGCCAGGACCATCTCAAGGTTGCCAAGCCGCCCAAGTTCGATGGCACCAAGAGAGACGAGCTCCAGGGGTTCCTGACGCAACTTCGGTCCTACTTCCGGTTCAACTCATTCGGCGAAGAGGCCGACAAAGTGCTCTTTGCAGCAACCTACCTAGAGGGTAGGGCCCTCGAGTGGTTTGAGCCCACTCAGCGGGACTATCTCGAGCGTATTGAGGACGAACGCAAGAAAGAGACCAACAAGATCTTCGAGGCGTTTGTCAACTTCGAAGACGCCATCACGCAAGTCTTTGGGATCTTCGACAAACGATCCCAGGCAGAGTCCAAACTCATCAAGCTCCGACAACAAAAGTCAGCAGCCGTCTACGCATCTGAATTCCGCCAACAGGCGTTCCGAGTCCAGTGGGGAGAAGACGCCCTGAAGAGACGCTTCTACGACGGGCTCAAGGACGATGTCAAGGACGAGCTGATCAAGGAAGAACGTGACACGCTGACGCTCGACACCTACATGGCACGCGCCATCGCCATCGACAACCGTCAGTATGAAAGACGACAGGAGCGCACCGGCAAGAAGGACGC
The DNA here is from genome assembly GCF_020726465.1 of Chaetomium tenue. Classification (NCBI taxonomy): domain Eukaryota; kingdom Fungi; phylum Ascomycota; class Sordariomycetes; order Sordariales; family Chaetomiaceae; genus Chaetomium; species Chaetomium tenue. Next base: position 330,763 of record NW_027117334.1, on the reverse strand, counting down.
AGCTTACCACAAGGCCAACGACAAGAAGAAACGCCAGTACAAGAGCACCTCCTCTGGCACTCACTCAGGACCCATGGACGTCGACGCGATCCAAGGAGCAGGAAGAAAGAACAGCGCCAAGGACAAATCAGGCATCACGTGCTATAATTGCGGCAAGAAGGGCCACTTCAAGCGCGACTGCCGCAGCAAAAAGGAATGGCGACCTGTTCCGGGAAAGGAAGCCGCCACCATCGACGAGCTCAAGAAGGAAGTCCGATTCCGAGAGGTCGCAGCGGCCAGCTACACTCAGGACGACCTCGAAGATGACATTGACCGAGCCCTCGAACGAACCGACGAATCAACAGACTCGGATGAGGGAAATCCCGAGGAAGACATCGACCAGATCCCCGAGCACGAGTATGCGCTCTGCTTGTGGCACGACGAGAGGGGGGAAGTCGCACCCCCGCCTCACATCGCAATAACCACAGACAATTGGGGACTCAATCTAGTCCAGGAAGACAACGGACTCTGGCGCACCAGAAGGGATACAGCGGAGATCCCAGGCTCCAATCTAACTTTTCTACGAAGCCGAGTCCTGGACCTGCGAGAAAGGGTATTCCAGCTCAAGGAAGAAAAGAAGGAACTCGAAGCAACCCTTGAAAGAAGGAACGCCGAGCACCAGCGCCTCCTTGCGGAAGTAAACATGCTCAGGGACGAAGCACTGTCGACTACGCGAGAACAGCAGCAGGCAGGGGAAGCTTTCGACAGAATGGTCCAAGCAGTGCAAGGACTGCACGACGACGTCCAACAAACTAACAGGGAGGGCGTAACGGATCACCTCCCATGGGACGGGCCGTCGTCGGACTTCGGCGAAATCCACATGGACAGGGTCTGCTTCCCACACTACGCCTATCATGAGGCACAGAGACAAAGGAAAACCCAAGGGCACGACGCCCAGGATTGGGACGACTACTGGTCCCGGCATCAATACCTCAGCAGAGGGAAACCGACCTCAGACCTAGAGACGGCAGGACTGAGAGGGGTGAACGGGAGGTTCCAACTGATGGAGGAAGACCACCCGCGGATGGATCCCCACCGAAGGGACCACGCCCACCTACCATGGTTCCAGTGTGTAGCACACGAATGTCGCTACCACTTCCAGACCAAATTCCAGTCGAACCACTGGCCCGTCAGGCCACGAAACGAACGCGGCGAACCGGCGCCCACGACTTGGGTCTACGACCACGGGAGCGCCCCCGCAGCACTACTCTGGAAGGTAGACATGATCCCAGACGGCAGGCTCAGGTTCAGCCCTAAGAACGCCTGGCCGCAAGGATGCAACGACCCCCGCTGGACGAGTCACTGCGAACAGGCGGATTGCCTAGTACACGCAGACGCCAAATTGGAGGAGCACGCGCGATTACAGGCGCAACGCAATCAACCTCGACCCACGCGAACGCAGCGGCGCGAGAACAGACAACCAATGGAGCCACAGATGATGCAATGGCTCCAGGAGCACCAAACGATCGACGCCGCAAGCCAAGGTGCGGATAGGGACGCCTTGATGTACCACGAGAGCTTGGGAAACGGCTCAGGGCCCTCCGAGGGGCCCGACGATCTCTAACTCCAGAACAACGGAAACAGGCTGCGCAGTACAGGAAGAACTGGCGCAAGCAAAAGTCTTACATCGATCTCCCAGCAGACGAATACGAAGTAGCTGCTGCACGAAGTACCAAGCCAGACAACAGGCTCTGGATCACAGCGCGGTGGGGGAAATTTGAGGCCCTCGCGTTGGTGGATGGGGGAGCGCAGATGAATCTTATCTCGCCCACATTTGTGAATCAACTCAGAATCCCATGGAGGATCAAGAAAAAAGAATACATCGTCAAGGGACCATTCGACACACAATGGGCACGACGAGAGACAGAACCACTCGACATGGAGGTGGTAGGAAAAACCACCCAAGTGGTATTCGACATCGTGGACATGGGACCAGAGAAAGACATGATTCTCGGACGCCCATGGCACAAGGACTACGACCCAGACATCAGTTGGAAGGGAGATGGCCATCTGCGACCGCGAGAACCGCGGGAGCATCCAACCGACTTGATGGGAGAACGCGCAGAGCAGGAGCCACGGATGAGCAGAGGGTCAGGACGAACCCCCTCTACGGGCCCACCGCAGGAAGCAGCAAGTACAGAAGAACGCACTCTGGAATCCGGAAGAAGCGGCACACGACACCAAAAGCAGACACGGGAGAAACAAAGCATCGCCGTAGTCTCAGTCAACGAGCAAGGGAAGCTCAAACACGAAACATGGGTCAGTCGACGTGAAGCAGCAAGCATTGAGCTGCCAGCGCAAGAAATCAAGATACTCGAAGCATCATTCATCGAGTCAGGAAGCAAGTTTGCGTACTATGAAGGCGCACCAAAAAATACAACAACGGGGAAGATCCCAGACGACTACAAGGGGCACCCGGCATTCACAGCAAAGCATCTTACAGGGCTACCTGATCACGGACCTTGGGACCACGAGATCAAACTCAAGGAAGGAGCCCAGTTGAAGTTCTTCAAGGTGTACCACACCAACGAGAAGCAAGACGCAGAGTTGAGGAGCTATCTCGAGAAGAACCTCGAGATTGGACACATCAGACCATCGACATCTCCAGCAGGCTACCCAGTCCTCTTCGTTCCAAAAAAGGATGGAAAGCTCAGGATGTGTGTAGACTACCGACAGTTGAACAACGAGACGGTGAAGAACCGCTACCCACTGCCACTGATCGCGAGGCTTCGAGATCAGCTGTCAGGGGCACAATACTACACTCGCCTCGACCTTCCAACTGCCTACGCCCACATCCGCATCAAGAAAGGAGATGAATGGAAGACGGCTTTCCGAACACCCTACGGGCACTACGAGTACCTCGTCATGCCATTCGGATTAACCAACGCACCAGCGACATTTCAAGCCGCCATCGACCACGCAATTCGACATTGCCTCGATAAATTCGCAGTCTGTTATTTGGATGACATTCTCATCTACTCCAAGACACTCGAAGAACATAAGGAACACGTGCGGCAGGTGCTGGATGCCCTGCACGAGCACAAGTTGTCAGTCAACAAGGACAAGAGCGAGTTTCATGTCAAAAAGACAGTGTTTCTGGGTTACGAGATCTCCCCAGGATGGGTCAAGATCGAACCCGAGAAATTGGAGGCTGTCAGGACGTGGCCCACGCCAACAAATGCCACAGAAGTCAGAGGATTCATCGGATTCGCCAACTTTGTCAGGATGTTCATCAAAAACTTTGGCGACATCGCGAGACCTCTACACGAACTCACGAAAAAGGATGCCACATTCCAGTGGAAGCAGGAGCACGAGCAAGCTTTCCAACGAATCCGCGACGCGATCGTCGCCGATCCGGTGCTCATGCTGCCTGACCCCAGCACACCGTTCGAAGTCGAAGCCGACGCCTCGGACTTCGCGATCGGAGGACAGCTTGGACAGAGGGACAAGGATGGCAAGCTCCACCCAGTTGCGTTCTTCTCCAAGAAACTCGAAGGACCAAGGCTCAACTACCCGATCCACGACAAAGAACTTCTTGCAATCATCGAAGCATTTCAGGAATGGAGACCATACCTCAGCGGCACAACACACGAAGTTCAGGTGTACACGGACCACAAGAACTTACGATACTTCACCACCACAAAGGTGCTGAACGGACGACAAACTCGATGGGCAGAATTCCTGTCCGAATTCAACTTCACGATCCACTACAAGAAAGGCTCAGAGAACGCACGAGCGGACGCCTTAAGTAGGAGAGCGGATCACCACGACAACACATCCGAAGCCTCACCACCATTGCTACATCAACAGACAGACGGATCGCTACGGCACGCTTCCCAACCGACTGAAGACTATGAGATCGCAGCGCTTCAGCAGCAGTCGGAAGATCCCGAAGCCAGACCTCTGCAACCGTTTGTAGAATGTTGTGCGGTCTTCAGGGAACAACGATTGGAACGGAACTTCCAAGGAACCATCGCAGACGACAAGCGCGATGCATGGCAAGAAGAGCCAGAATCCAAGGTCGCGGGATTGCGACTTGAAGGAACAAAACTCTGGTACCACGACAAGGCCTACGTCAGGCCCAGCGACCAGAAAGAACTCATTCGGAAGATCCACGAGTCAAGACTCGGAGGACACATGGGAATCAGCAAGACAATTGCGAAGATCAAGCAGAATTACGACTTCCCAGGAATCAAGCAAGCGACAGAAGAAGTCCTGGCGGAATGCGATCTCTGCGGACGAAGCAAACCAGGGCGACACAAGCCATACGGGTTATTGCAACCATTACCAGTCGCAGAAAGACCATGGAACTCGGTGACAATGGACTTCATCACCAAGCTTCCGACATCCAAGGACTCAGCGACGGAAACGAAGTACGACAGCATCCTCACAGTGGTGGATAGACTCACCAAATGGAGCTACTTCCTTCCCTACAAGGAGTCATGGTCGGCAGAACAACTCGCAGACGTGATCTACCGCAACGTCACCTCGGTCCATGGATGGCCGGAGGAATGGATCACGGACAGAGACACGAAATTCGCATCAAAGTTTTGGCAAGCTCTGATGACAAAATTGGGCACGAGAAGTAAGCTTTCGACAGCTTACCACCCACAGACAGACGGACAGACGGAACGACTCAACCAGATCGTCGAACAATACCTGAGGGTGTACGTCAACTTCCAGCAGGACGACTGGGTCGAGCTGTTGCCGACAGCGCAACTCGCCTACAACACCACTGTCACAGAGACCACGAAGGTCACGCCATTCTTCGCGAATTATGGCTTTGAAGCAGATTTGCGACAAGGGCCCGATGTTTCGGTGCCCAGAGCGGCAGTCAAAGCCGACAGAATGAGCTCGCTGCATGCGATGCTCAAGGAAGAACTAGAATTTGTAAGGACACGGATGAAGAAGTTCTACGACAAAAACAGGCTCGAGGGACCTCGCCTAGAAGAGGGGGGCAAAGTTTACCTCATTTCTCGAAATCTTCGCACGAAGCGACCAAGCAGAAAGCTCGACTTCCGCAGAATCGGACCATTCAAAATCGACAAAAAGATTTCGGAGAATAACTACGCACTCGCGTTACCCTCGACAATGCGACTACGGACCAACGTTTTCCACGTCTCGCTTCTGGAGCCAGCACCCAAGAACGCACGACTAGACAAAGGCGTCGAAGCAGAAGACGAGGAGGAACTCTGGGACGTCGAAGAAATCCTGGATTCACGCATCACAAAGGGACGAATCGAGTATTTGGTCAAATGGGCAGGTTTCGGACCCGAAGACAATTCATGGCAACCTGCTACAAACTTCAACTGCCCCGAGGAGTTGGAGGATTTCCACCGGAGGAACCCGGATCGACCAAAGGAACCCCCACGGACAGATCAACCCCGGCGAGGAAGGGGTCGCCCGAAGAAAAACTAAAAACAATCAGTACAACAACCCAGGGAGAGTAGGAAGAGAGACGCACTCTAAACCCCAGGAGGAATCGAAGAGGGAAGGGGAGACGGCACCCAAGGATGGTTGCGCGACAACAGCCTCCTGACGTTCCTGCTCCGCCAAAACCTCCCCCTCTTGATCAAACATCGCCAAGGCCTTGCGTTTTAAGGCTAGGCGTTGGGTCCGCAAACGGTCCGCCTTCTCAAGAGCCGTCATAAGGGCCCGACTCGCGTCGGAACGAGCATCACGAATCGCTTCCAACGCAGCACGCTCTCTCTCGTTTAACTCCCCAAGGGCGCGATTGGCGTCACGGATCGCCTCCGTCGCAGCACGCTCTTTCTCGTCCAGATCGCGCTCCGCGTCGACAATGCGACGGACGGCGGAATCACTATAACCAAAGGCGTCGCAAGAATGATTGCCCACAGCAAGACAGTTGCCGCAAACGTCGGAATTGTCGGCAACCTTGCAGCTAGGAAGCTTCTTTTCCCTGCAACGAGTACACTTCACCATTTCGGTACCAACGATGTTGGATAACGCTGCGCGAGTATGACGGCGCGCGGTGCTGGATTTTTGTTTTCGTTTTTGCTTTCGTTTCTTCACCCCGTCAGTCATGATGAAGGATTAGGCTGCCGGACGCAGCGAGAGGAAGGGGTGGAGGAAGATGGGGAATCACTAACCAGATCGGAACAAGGACTGTCGGCTCTACTTCAGGAAGATGGCTGGGAAAAACGGCCGACGGGACGTCAGCCCTGAAGGAGGGGCATCGTGTCACGAATATGCCAACAGGTGGGACCACGGGGCGCAGGACGCCCGGACCAATCGGTTGGAAAACCAATCAGGGAGCTAGGGAAGTGATCAGGGTGATCAGTGAGCTCAGCATGCCAAGTCCAGGCTGGACAGACTGAGCACACTGATCACTAAGACCTCACGCCAATCAAAGCACGAAGGAGGGCTCAGTAGGAACAAAGAGACCAGTGAGCTCGGTGCCCACTGATCTCCTCAGACGGACTGAGCACACTGGTCACCCTAGAATCAGACATGTATATAGTCACCCGTCCTGGAGAGCTCTGGGAGTTCTCCAGTTAGCAATCACAACTACAGTTCGCTACAAGCTCGCAAGCCTACTGTTGAGACAAGTCTATTGTTGTGCACCCTTTGGCTGCACCGAACCTAAGCATCCTCGAGAGATTACCTTCAACGAAGCTGAACCCTAACAGGATAGGATCCTGGAGTAGGTTCGTCACAACAAGACCTTAGCGCCACACCGTCCGGCTTGATATGTCCGTTTGCTACTAGTAGGCTATCTATTAGGTAACCTCGCGGTTGAACACACACGGAATGGAAACAACTCGAACGCCATCAACACGGCAAGTTGCAACACCCGAGAGCAACGTAATCTATTTTTGAGGGCCGTCACACACGGGAAATGCAGGTACCCAACCCAACGCATTTCGTCCGAACGAGGGCATCATAGTGTTGTCATCCTATATCGTCTTATTTCGCGCCGCCCTCTGCATACATATTCATCGTTTCTAACTAATTTATTTGGGACACAGGGCGGGAAGCAGCAGGTGGAGCCCATTGCGTGAGTGTTTCCCGGCCCATGATAGCCGTGGAAAAGCCGACGATAATGTCCGGGCAGAAAAAACTCATTCGGATAATAGACGGGGAAAAAAATGCGATCTTGGGGCAGTTTTACATGAGTGGGGATTTACTCTGTGTTGTGCACTGCTTCATTGATCAGTCTTGAGATTCACGTCGCACTTCGGCAATCCAATGCAACTCTGGGCAGTTCCTGGATTCTTGTGCGCGGGTCTGGAACCGAGACCCGGTTTATAGCCAGCGTCGAGAACAATCCATGGAGCCATTGGTATTCGTAGAGTTGTATTTTTCGGAAGTGCTGGCCGGAGACCTCGGTCCATGAGGTAAGGGAATGTTTTCGACAAGTTGACAACCCTGCAGGTTTTCTTGCCGAACTTACATACAGGGAGCCGCAAGATCGCCAACGGGGATAAATTGTCGATTGAAACTCGGGCCGTGATGTGCTTAGTGTTTGACGGCATCGCGGTTAGTTGTTGATGTCACCCAGGGCCTTGAATATCCTCTCCCCTAGGGTGACATGGTTGTGTTTCGTAACTACCGAATTATGAGCTTGAACAATTTGAACTCTCGCAGTTCGCCTAAGTCAACTGCCCCTGGCGAGGTCGCGTCAGTCGCGTGGCGTGGGTTCCAATGACGACGGGGCTGTCCGTCCCGCAGTGCACAGACATCCAGTCCGGCATATCCAATGCTGGGGCCAAACCTGCACGTTTTGGATGCTGCAGCGCTTCGTTGAGGTCGATGACGGTGTTATGATGATGACTTGTCCACCAATGTGTTTAACCGATGTCATGGACTTGCCGCGATATCCGACAACCCGCCTGCCCGGCAGCCTCCCGGATTGGCGCCCTGAAGCGGCAATGACGGGCAGCGCCCGAATCCCGGCACAGGGGTTGTAAGAACCTGAGACTGGGATGGTTGGATCAGAGATGCCGCGGGCTTGCGGCGTGCGATTGGAAATATGCCAGCGAATTCCCGTGCCTGGAAAAGCAAGTTTTCTGCCTTGGCTCGCGTGCATGTTCGAGTAACTAACGAGAGGTCATGCTGGGTGGGCTGATGGGATCGAGCTGAGCTGGATCGATGAAATCTCTGGGAAACGAGGACTTGCAGGGGCTTCCCCGGGCGGTTGCACCCGCTGAGAGCTAAAATTGGGAGCTGCGAACGCCACCAGCAGCCAAAAGCGCAAGAAGAGAAGCTCGAATCATCAAATGCCTGTAGTTACCTATACCTGGTCAGGTTCGTGATAGGGGCAAGAAGGAGCCTCGAGGCCAAGCAAGCCCATTCTTGGGACTTGATAATGGAGATGGTGTGGTGCTGATGCTCAGGCGACCCATCCTCTTTGATGTGTGGTGGTCACGGGCGGCATCCGAGAAACCTGAGAAGGCAGCAGCGCTGAACTTGGAAGCCGTTGAAAAAGCAGCACCGAGCCCCACCGTGCCACCCGTCAACGCTCCCGCCGTTCTCAGCCAGAGTGTCAGGTCAGGGCGCCGCTGCCAAACTTGAGATTAATAAAACGAGATTGATAGCCCAGGAACGATGAACCACAGCTTGACAGGCCAATAATTCCCGGCTTGGCTTCCCAGGTTTCTTCTATTTGCCATGTGCGGATTTCACATTTGCATTCCAACCCGGAAATCCATTGTGCTGTTCCTATTCCAACCCGCGATCGTCCTTCATTCTTTCCTCTCAGAAGTGCGCACCGCGCTTGCCGATTCGGTCCCATCGGCGGGACCAACGGTACTAGCGCCGGCCTAGATCTTGATTTTCACCCACCGATACCCACAATCGCCATAAACATCCTGGAGCACAGGCGGGTCTTGGACTCTTGGACCTGACGATTGACGACCGGCCATTTCCAGGTCATTAGCGATTCCACGGGGAAAGGAGGAAGTCGTCTGTCCATGCCGTCGATATATCGTCCAGCGCTGGTCCCCTATCACACGCGGCTCCCACCAGCATGGCGGTGAGGTACAACGCCGTCGACCAGGCCGACGACGGCAGTAGCCATCCCCCTGATTCCGCATCGCCATTGTCGCCCATGTCGCACGCAACTTCGACCTCTGTGGCTTCGCCTGCCTCGCCATCTTCATCTTCGCCCTTGCCCTACGTGGCGTTGGCCGACCAGACATTCACCCCGCTGTCGATAGACACCAGCGACTTCTATCCTTCCGAGACCATGGCAGAAGGGAAGTCGCCTGGCGCCCTCGAGGCCCGCAGGTTGTTAAGTACATCCAAGAGCATGGAACATTTGAGGCGCATCGGGAACCTCAGCCGCAGCAGCAGCAACAGCACGGCCCCGGCTGCACCCGCTTCCGCAGGCGCCCCAACCATCGTGGGCGCCATGGTGGAATCGTTTGAGGCGCTCCATGCATCAAAATCAAGCGCCACATTGGGATACGAGCTGCTCCGGTCAAAAAGCGCAGACCAACGCCCGGTGGGGCTCGTGTCGCCGTCGCCCACGCTTTCGCGCTCTCCGTCCGTCTCACGCTCCCCATCGCCCTCTCCAGCCAAAGATGCATTGGTTCTAGACGCGGCTTTGGCAAGCGACGGTCTTGGCACTGCAGACCAAAAGACACCCAGTGCAGCCCAAGACAAAACCACCACAAACACCACCGTGCCGCAGACTGCCGCCGCAACGCCGAATCCTGATCCGTCAGCACCGATCTCGAGCGCCTCCCAGGCACACGATGCTCCAAGTTTGCCTCCTTCATCCGTTCCTGTTTCTCCCCCTTCTACCGTTGTCGCCGACACCACTTTGATTCGACCAACGCCGTCCGCGAGCCAACCGCAAGGACGGAGCCGCGCCACCTCAACCCCGATTCGGCCGCCGATTCTTCGCACCTCGTCCAACGCAAGTCTGTCCCTCAGCCACCCGGCCCCCGATCCCAACAAACTGTCTCAAGCTGGGAATTTTCTGGGCAACATCGCAGCCCTCGAAGCTACCGCCGAGCGGCTGTCTATGACAAGCAGCATCGAGGACGCCATTCGCGAGGAACACAACGAACTCAAGCGGTCAGAAAGCCGTCGGTCGTCGATTCTGCGTGCTCGGGCGGCATCGACATCGGATAGCGGCTCGGTGCATGGGCAGTCTCAGCTCTCGGTTGCAAGTAGACAAAACTCCATTTTGGGAATCAACAACGCGGCGCGCTCAGGGGGTTATTCGCCGGGAGGCTTTATTATGAGCCCGCACCATTCCATGTCAGCTGCTTCGGGTCGTCTCCGGTCGGGCAGCAAGGCAAGTTCGATTGGCATGCCGTCGCACATTCCAGAGAATGCCGACATGACTGGGGCGTTAGCAGACCTCGAACATGCCCAGGAATTCCGTTTCTTGCCCCGCCACGGGCCAGGTAAGGCCTCGACCAGGAGTGTGGCGAGCAGGTTATCGCTCGCGCAGATTGCCGAGCTGGAGCATCCCACTACCTTGACTCGGGAAGCCCTCGACGAGGCTGACCGTGCCGCGGCGGCCGGGGAAACTTTAGATGTCGAGGAAACGATACGCAATAGTGCCCATCAGTTCATTGAAGCCGAATTCGCCCAGGAAGCGAACGGGCCTGTGACGACCTATGATCCCCGCGGTGACCCGAATCCTCGGTTGCAGCTTCACCAGCCGGACGAGTACCAGGCCTACCAGCCATATCGGCCGCCCCATGCCGAAGATGATAGACCAACAACATCCGGGTCTGGCGGAACCTACGAGCAAGCCCAGGCCGCCTTTGGAGATTTTGACGGCGTGCACTGCGATCCGGATACCGGAGATCTCGCAACTCACCCGGAGCCCGGACGCTATGACCCCCCGTCTCGACCTCTCGCCGCTCTACCCGCCCGCCCTACGACATACTTCGATCCCGGCACAGGGCAGCAGATGATGTTTTACCCCGCTCCTGTTCCTGCTATGCTTAACCTCCCTCCGAAGCTGTCCAAAAAGCCCAAGGCCCCAGCCCGGGTCGCCCACCGGTCCCAGGTTGTCAGCAGTGTGCCAAAGACAACTCGTGAATCTCAAGTCTGGCTGCCCGATCCTACCGAAGGCTTGCATAGGAGTAATGACGATGCTCCCTTCATGGGGGAGTTGCTCGGGGAGTGCAGCACAGACGCCGACTTGACCCCACAGCCTTCTGGAATGGAACCGGAGAGACCGGATTATTTGGCACATGCCAGACATCCGTCGGAAGCGAGCACTATCCACCCACCTCCAGAGCAACGCGAACTCCGTCGACCTCAGCGGATGGCAGACGCTAATAATCGCAAATCCCAACCCATCGCGAGGGTCGACGGTATGCCTCCTCAGCTGCGTGCGAGTGCCTTTTTCGACTTGCCTTCCGAACCCCAGAAGATCGATGTCAAGGACGGCTCCGCGATGAACACGCTAGACAGTCTTCTGGACGCGTCCGCCGCCGCGCCTGTCAGTGCCTTCACCGACCACGTATTCGCGGGCAAGCTCGGCGCCGAGGTATACGGGCCGGAAAAGAAGAGGAAGGTGAAGAAGACGCAGCCCCCGCCTACACCCACCCCTGCGCCAGAAGAAAAGGCCAAGCGCAAGACGCTTGTGAAGAGGAACTCCGGAAGCAATATGCTCGACGGGGTTGAGGACAAGCCCAAGCGGAAGACGCTCGTAAAGAGGAATTCTAGCAGCAATCTCCTGGACGTGAATCCAGAGAAGAAGCGCGCCAGCCGGTTCTCTCTATTCGGTCCCAAACCCGTCGACGACGAATCCGATGACGACGCGAGGCCTAAGAGTGCCCGACGCAGCGTGGACGACGACGACGCCCGGTCTCGTCGAAGTGCGTCACCCGACCAACCGGCTCCGGACGACGACGAAGAAACCGAGACGGAAAGCGAGGATGAAGAGCCTGTTTATCAGGGGCCGCCCACAACGCTTCTTGCTGAACTGCAGCTGCGCAAGCAGCAAGACAAGCTACGCACTCGCCCGCTTCATCACACTGATGGCATGCGCAGCACCCTTCTCGAGCTAGACGCAGTGGCCCAGGTGGAGCGGAAGGCCCGACACGGCAAACGGGTCATGCTTGCGTGGGAAGACCCGACGGCCACCCCGCAGCAGGAGGAAGAAGACGACGAGGAAGTTCCCCTCGGCATGCTCTTTGCCGCAAAGACCGCCGCCCCTGGGGGCTCGACCCGGTTGACTATGGACATCAGCACGCTCATGAGTGAGATGCACCGCCCTCTCGGTTTGATGGAACGTCGCGAGATAGAGGAGAACGAGCCGCTGAGTCGGCGCCGGGACAGGCTACAAGGCAGGGTGGATGATCAGGCACCAACTTCACTGGCGGTGTTCCAAAAGCGGATAAGCCAAATGCCCGGCATGGGCATGCGGTCGCAATCCCGCCTCACCTTGCCCCTTCCACAGCCAGGCGGATCCCGCGCCGGTTCTATGCTCGGCTCCCGCCCGGGCTCCGCTGCAGAAGGAAGCGAGCCTGAAATCGAGGGCGAGACCCTCGCAGCCCGCAGAGCCCGGTTGGCAGCCGAAAACCCGCTCCCGCGCACCAGGCCGGTCAGCAGTTCTTTCTCAGCGGAGCTGCTGCGAGAATTCGGCCCCGACGAACAGGGAGACGCCCAGAAACTCGGCGCCAACCTGACGCACAGCCGCGGCGCGTCCCGCGATACCAACGGTGACGGCGCTGTGGAGAGCGGCGGGCCTGTCCCGGAGGAGGAAGAGACCCTCGGCCAGCGCCGCCGCCGTCTCCAGCGCGAGCGTGAGGCGCGCGAGCGCGAGATGGCCTTCAGCACGCTCAACCGCGCAGCCACCCCCGTGGGCACGCGTGCCGACCCGGTCCGCCCCGCTGCGACGGTTGGCATGGCTGGTGTCTTGGGCGCTGTGGGTCACGGCGGGGTCATGATGATGGACCCGCGCGAACAGGAGCGCATGAGGCGCGAGGCGGAGGGCGCCCGGCACCGGCAGGATATGGATATCAAGATGGCTGCGATGCGGGCGCAGATGCCTACGAGCCTGACCGCGCCGTCGGTTGGTGGCCACGCCGGCGGTTACTTGGGAGGACGGTTCAACGATGGTGGTGGCGGCACTGGAGTGCAGTCGGGGCTGGGATATGGCGGGGGTGGCATGTTGGGGATGCACCAACAGCAACGATCGAGTACATTCATGGGTGCGCAGGGGATGGGTATGGGGCAGGGCGCGTATGGCGGCTCGACGCCCAACTTGGGCATGTATCAGAACGCTGCGGCTGCGAACATGAGCGTCAATACGCTACCGCTGCCGTTGCAGGGGGCAGGGTATCCGATGCCGATGCCGATAGGGCCTGGCGGCCAGGGGCATATGGATATGGTTGAGCGGTGGCGGCAGGGTGTGATGCCTTGATGGCCTCTCACGGGCATGGTGAGCTTGGTGCTTGTAGATAGGGGTGGTTGTCGTCGGCCTGTACTGTGGTAATAGTGGAGGAAGATAGACTGTACGAGGGGCTTTCAGGGTGGAAACGGGTTGGGCGAGCTTGAACGGCCTATTCGTTTCTCAGACGTTAGTTTTGGTCTTGGCATAGCATAGCGTTGCGAGGGCTCTCTTTTGTGTAGCTAGACTTGTAGTAACCGAACCCTTTTTCTCTCGCCGTTGGAGAATGGTTGGTGGTGGTTGTGCTAGGGTAGGTAATGCAGTGCTGAAAGTCATCATCAGGGTTAGGGTCGCTTTCTCGGTGGCCTGCCGGCGGAACCCTTTTTGCCTGCCCCGGCTCGGCTTGGGTCGGGTTGTTTTATCCCCTGCCGAGCCTGCGTTGTGCCTGCTGACCTCTTCCCACTCCAACGTCATCTTCCGGAATCATCACCAGACAACGCACGTCCCGACAGCGGCTGTACTGCCGCGTCACACGTAAAAACCCGATGGCGGCTGGAACATAGCGCTAGACTGTACTCTTACAATCAAAAATACTTAACAACCAACATGAACCGCTCACCCTCGACGTCGGGCTTGCTCCCGCTGCCGGGCACCCCATCCTCGTCGTGGGCCCTCTACCGCGCCCGCCTGTCCAACATGTTTCGCAACACTGATGTCTCGGCGGTGATCGCTTTCTGGTTATTCGGTACGATTTCCCCATTCCTTCCCCCAAACACCCACCATCCCCCACGACCATAACCCCGATCCCACCCCATCATCATCCCCCCAAACTAACCCCCTCCACCCCCACCCAACAGGCCTCATCAACAACATCCTCTACGTCCTCGTCCTCTCCGCCGCCCAAGACCTCGTCGGCACCTCCGTTCCCAAAGGCGTCGTCCTGCTCGCCGACGTCCTGCCCTCCTTCTTTACCAAACTAGTCGCGCCCTACTTCATCCACCGCGTGCCCTACTCCGTGCGCATCACCGTCTTTGTGGTTTTGTCATGTGCGGGTATGCTGGTGGTGGCGGCGGCGCCGGTGGAGGGGGCGGTGGGCGTGAAATTGTTGGGGGTGGTGCTGGCGAGTTTGTCGAGTGGCGGGGGGGAGTTGAGCTTTTTGGGGTTGACGCATTATTATGGGCATGTTAGTTTGGCGGCGTGGGGGAGTGGCACGGGAGGGGCGGGGTTGGTGGGCGCCGGGTTGTATGTGGTGTTGACGGGGTGGATTGGGTTGGGGGTGAGGGGGAGCTTGATGGTGGGGGCGCTGCTGCCGAGCGTGATGGTGGTGGCGTTTTGGGGGATCTTGCCGAGAGGGCCGTTGAAGGGGTGGAAGGGCGGGTATGAGCGCGTTGCGGAGCCTGGGGAGGAGGAGGAGGACGAGGAGGGGCTTGAGGATGTGCCCGCGGGTGCGGCCTCGGCTGGGCTGCTCGCGCCGGGCCCGTCGGTGGCGGCTACCGCGTACACGCATCATCATGAGGGGCGGATAGGGAGGGCGTCGTTTTGGGGGAATGTGCGGCGGGCGAGGGCGCTGTTTTTCCCGTACATGCTGCCGTTGTTGCTTGTGTACGTGGCCGAGTACACCATCAACCAGGGTGTGGCGCCGACGCTGCTGTTTCCGCTGGACCAGTCGCCCTTCTCCGAGTTCAGGGAGTACTACCCGTTCTACGGGTTCCTTTACCAGCTTGGCGTGTTCATCTCGCGATCGTCGACGCCCTTCATCCGGATCCACCACCTATACCTGCCCTCGTTTCTTCAGGTCGCCAACCTCGTCCTGCTAACGCTGCACGCGGTGCTCAACTTCATCCCGTCCGTCTACCTAGTGTTTATCGTCATCTTCTGGGAGGGCCTGCTCGGCGGCGCGGTCTACGTCAACACCTTCGCCGAGATCATGGAGAATGTTCCGGCCGAAGACCGCGAATTCAGCCTGGGGGCGACTTCGGTTAGTGATAGCGGCGGCATCTGCATTGCGGGCTTCTTGGGCATGGCTATGGAGGTGTGGTTGTGCCGTTGGCAGGTCAGCCAGGGGCGTGATTACTGCCGGCGGATCGAGGCGAGCTAAGGATTCGAGGGGTTTAACAAGATACTAATAGAGAGTGTATGTATATGCAAAAGCTATATCGTGCAATTTCTACACGCATGGCGAGCCGTGAGTACAGGCTTCGCAGTTGGCTCTATACGCCCTATCTATGGTTCCCGTCAAACATGATCCAAATGAGAGACCCCTTCGCACCAGTTCGCTGGGGCTGGTTTTCTCTTATAAACCGGGGTTTTTATTCCTTCTCTCAGTCTCCAAACTTTGTGAAGCATTTGGCGCCCGTCAAACGTCCTTACCACTTTTTATGTTTCTTCATTAAACCCCACCAGGTATTTGACGGCGGTTGACTTGGCCCTGAACCCGACAGTCTGGTAAGACATTTATGTTGATCTCCCGCTTCCATGCAGGGTCAGGTAGGACTGGAGGGTCTTCATTGCAATTATCTGACCTCGAATTGCTACTCTGAGTTGCGAAGAACACATGGTGGTGTTGCGATCATGGACACCCAAGCCCCCTCAGTGGGGAGACGCCATGTGATCGGGGACAGATAACTGGAGGTGGGGTTTCCCGCCAGCGCCGATCACGCAAATAGCAAGAGATGCCTCGTCAACAGTGCCCAGGCGGGACTTCCTCCAAGACGAGCAGGTGGGTAGCACCAGCTCCAGTCGCTCCTGCACCATCTTCCACAATCGCGGCAATCGGGAAACCGGGAAAGTGCCAGCCATGGAAGGCACAAATTAAGTTATCTTAGCTTCGGCATCCCCAACCGAAGGAGGAACCATTGCGACTCAATTGGTCAATCCCATCGTTGGGGTTAATTGCCCCGCATCCCCGAACCCTATCAAGCCCAGATCACCTCCACACCGGCTGAAGGCGTTGCAGGTGCACATCGCTGGGACCTGCCGTTGCGGACCTAGCGGCGGGACACGACAGGGCCCCCAACTCTTACTGGACAAGGCAGTTGCTCGACCGAGCAGGGCAGCAGCTGCCACAACGGGACGCGCCCAGACGCGATGTCGCTGTTGAATGGCGTGCAGCTGTCAATTAATTCGTTTCCAGAAGGCGCAAACAAGGGGAGAGATTGTGTGGTGCTGGCAATGTTCAGTTATGCGAAGCGATCGGCATGTTGCTGACATGCGACCCTCGGAAACCACAGTGACCACGGTCAAAGTCGGGATGAAAGAGCAGGGGGACAAAAACAAGGCAGGCCGCATGAGAAATACATATTGAGGGCCATCCCCTCGGTTCGGTCACTGAGATGTTGACTGTCCTTGTCCCACCCCCACCCTTTGCCTCAACTCTAATCCGACATATCCCTGGCTGTTGTGTTGATTCAAGATGAGGACCTCCACCGCTTCTCTCCTCGCTTTCGCCGTCCCCGCCTTGGCAACTGCCGGCGGCGGACCTGGCCACGGACATGACGGCCCGAAGGGACCCGGCTGCGGAGGTGGCCCGGGTGGCCCGGGTGGCCCCAAGCCTGCCCTCGTCAACTCGGAGAAGCTGCAGTCCCTGATCAACATCGAGGACTTGGTCGCCGGCTCCCAGGATCTCCAAGACATCGCCAACGCCCACGGCGGCAACCGCGCTTTTGGCGGCGGCGGCCACAACGCCACCGTTGACTACCTCTACGAGACGCTAACGGGCCTCGACTACTACGACGTGGTCAAGCAGCCCTTCACCGAAATCTACTCGGAGGGCAAGGGCTCGCTCACCATCGACGGCGAGGACATCCAGGCTGATACCCTGACCTACACCCCCGGCGGTGAGGCTACCAAGCCGCTCGTGGCCGTCACCAACCTAGGCTGCGACGCCGCTGATTACCCCGCCGAGGTCTCGGGCAATATCGCCTTCATTTCGCGTGGCAGCTGCACCTTTAGCCAAAAGTCCATCAACGCCAAGGCGGCCGGCGCTGTGGCGGCTATCATCTACAACAACGAGGCCGGCGAATTGGCGGGCACCCTGGGTGAGCCGTTCAAGGAGTATGCCCCCGTCGTGGGCATCAGCCAAGAGGATTCCAAGGTGATCTTGGAGAAGCTGGCCCAGGGCGAGGTGACCGCCACGGTCAAGATTGATGCGCTGGTTGAGGAGCGCGTGAGCTACAACGTCATTGCTGAGACGAAGGGTGGTGACCACAACAATGTGCTGGTTCTCGGTGGACACACTGACTCCGTGCCTGCCGGCCCGGGTATCAAGTGAGTTCTTTTGCTACCACGGTTTCCTAGTCTTGAATTACTAATGCTGATAACCTCTAGCGACGATGGCTCTGGCACGATTGGTATCCTCACCGTCGCCAAGGCACTTGCCAAGTTCCGTGTCAAGAACGCCGTGCGCTTCGCCTTCTGGAGCGCCGAGGAGTTCGGCCTGCTCGGCTCGTACTTCTACATGAACTCGATCAATGGCTCCGACACCGAGGTGGCCAAGATCCGCGCCTATCTCAACTTTGACATGGTAAATACGTCTATTCCGATTCACCTCACGGCCCGCGAAGCTTACTCTAACATCTGCACAGATCGCCAGTCCTAACTACATCTACGGCATCTACGACGGCGACGGCAACGCCTTCAACCTCACGGGCCCCGCCGGCTCCGATGTCATCGAGAAGGACTTTGAGAACTTCTTCAAGAGCAAGAACAGCAACTCGGTGCCCACCGAGTTCTCGGGCCGTTCCGACTACGCCGCCTTCATTGAGAACGGTATCCCCTCGGGCGGCCTGTTCACGGGCGCTGAGGTGCTCAAGACCGAGGAGGAGGCCAAGCTGTTCGGCGGCGAGGCCGGCGTCGCATACGACATCAACTACCACAAGATCGGCGACGACATCAACAACCTGGCGCTGGATGCGTACCTGCTCAACACCCAGGCGATTGCCGACTCGGTGGCCAAGTATGCCCTCAGCTTCAAGACCCTGCCCCCGGTGGAGACGAAGACGAGGAGGTGGGATGCCGACCGCGCCCGTATGCTCAAGCGCAGCGGAGGATCTCACGGCCATGCTGGGCATACGCATTCGGGCCCTTGCGGTGGCGGTGCTGAGATCTAGGGTGTTATAATTGTGTAATTTCATGAGCGTGGGGTATATGATTCATGATAATCAATGTATATTGGATGATTAGTAGCAAAAGGTACTCGTAGATGTGCCGGACTCATCTCCGCCTCCTTATAATATCGGACGGAAGTGAAATATCAACCTAGGTACCCAGGTCGGTGTTACGTTTTTGCTTTTAGGCCGGCCCCATCCGCCCCCGAGCGTGATTGAAGCAGTCATTCGATGAACCCGTTGAGAGGGGCGCCATGTGACTGTGGGCTCAACAAACGGTACGTACCTAGGTAACCTTAGTCTGCTGTTGAGGCAAATCAAACCAATGCCATTGCAGAGTCGATGATTAGACGGCTGCGTAACTGCATACAGTATCAACCAAGGGGTAAACCCGAAGCTTAGTAAGTGTAAGGCAAATCGAGTATTCTTACCCAGGCTTGCTAAGAGTCTGGCTTGACCATCTCCGTTTATCTACTAACCACCTACGTGTACACCCAAATATTAATAAGACCCGGATATCAGGCATCTTCTAACAAGGACTTACTCATTCAAGTTCTCTTTCCCAAAGGAAAACAGAAAATAAACATTGATGAGTAACTACAATCTCTATGCGGCATCAAGTCTCGAAGGATCGCCCAGGTTTTTCCTTTCTTGACTGCACACAGAGGACCCTGAAATCTTAATCCTTCAGCCCATAGGCAGGGTTCTGCATCCTTCTCAAGACAAACAATCACCGTCCGATGAAAAGGTTAAAAAATAACTAACGGAAAAAACGGCAACAACGTGCCCCGTCGCGATTGGCACCAAGCTCCCAAGGGAGGGCATCCTCTTTTAATATCGCTCAATCAGACACCAGAAGTCAGCAACATGGACCCCATTCCCTGGCATTGCCAAGCACAAGGAACAGACGAACAAGCTCTTCCAAGCCCAGTCCCCACAGGGCACAGCTCACCCGTCCTGATGGGTTACCAGGCCGACCTGGGTATTCGTGCCACGAGCGGACGTTGAGATGCCGAGTAATGACAGCGTCAAGAGTTCAAGCCCTCTCTTTCCCGAGTCATGCCCAAGCCACTGCGACGCTTGTATGGCCAAGGGTTCAAGATACCGATTTAGCACGACGAAACCTCCTCGCAGCCTCCAAATCAGTTCGGCCGCCCACCTGCCCATAGATGGTGAAGGTTAATCCCAGCTGGGAGACCATGACAAGGATCGGCGAACTCTCTCCAAAATTAACCTTCCAGTTTCTTCGGTATCCATTCTCCCACAGGCGCTCGCTTTTGGACAGCAAGGACTGGTGCCACCAAGCGAACAACAGCCTACAAAAAGACCCATTCTTCCGCTGGCAAGCATTGAAATGTGGCTGCCTTCGGGAAGGCCAAGGGTTTAGGGCCGGGGTTGGGCTGAGCATCCATGCGACTTCGCTTCACCGCCAATGGACCGCCTCGTTCGAGAGGGCTGAGCGGCATCAAACCCCGTCTTCCGCCCCGCAAAGTGGAAGCTTACGCTTGGCAGCCCGTCCGGGGCCTTGAACCGCTGTTGAATCTTTGTGACTTTGTCATGGATCGCCGAAGGAATGGGGATGTATAAAGAATGCCATTACGCTTTGGGCTGGGACATTTGTCCTGGTTCGACGACACTTGATTCCCACCATCCCACCACCACCCTTCCCTCCCCAACGCAAAGATGGGTCAGTGGCAGAGCTCACCGGTATGCACGACGCCAGCGTGCGTCCATGGGGCCTCCTATGTTCTTCAGAACATGGCCCCAAACTGGGAGGAGATGAACCCTTGCACAGAATTCGACAAGAGTGAGTACCCAAGCGTGTAGTTTAGGCCTTGAGGGTTGTCCCCGGCGCTAACCTAGCTCCTCGGTATTAGTGGTTTGTTACGGGGCCTACGAACACAACGGCGATGATTCGGGGACTTTCCCCGTAGTCCAGAAGCGTACCGCTCGCATCCTAAAGAAGATCATGGAGAGCAGCAGTCACGCCGAGGCAGCGGGCTTCAAGTCGACCCTTCTGGTTGCCCGGAACAACATCGAGGAGTACAATTTCGATATGCTACGGACTGCCTACCAATCTTGCATGGACACGGACGCCATCGCCACCGCGGGCATCAAGCCCCTGAACAATCTGATCGTGTCTGTCAACAAGACCTGGCCCGTGTCCCCCACCGACCTGACGACAAGTCTCGGGTCGCGCGACATTGATGGCCTGCAGGAGGCGGCGCTGCTTCTCGCGCAGTATGACATCCCGGTCTTCCATAGCTCTTGCAGCGGACGGGGTGAGCCTGTCATGCCTGACTTCCTGGATGCGGTACGTTCTCGCGCTTATTGGTGATGTTTCCCGTGTCGCTAACATGAATGAAGAAACACAACCGTGTCTGCTGGAACCTTCCCCAGGTGTACTTGCAGAACAACCTGACGTCTTACTTTGACGAGGCCAAGATGAAAGCGTATTCGGGGATGCTGAGAGACGTCTTCCGCATCTCGTACCCCAACCTAAACAACAAGACGGCCACCAAGTTGGGAGCCGCAGTCGTGGGGCTTGAAATTGACATGGTCACGGCGGCGCTTCGGTACCAGGAATCACTGGGACCTGGCGCGGACTTGGTGGTAAGTGCCGCTACCCATCCTGGGTATTGTGAGCAGACCAAAAGCTAACCATTCGCAGAACACTGTCAAAAATGTGACCCTCGCCGAGATCGACGAAGCTGCGCCCGTGTTTGGCTTTGGCAAGCTGATCATTGGACTCACGCCAACTGGAAAGGCGCCCGCGCGCATCCTCGTAAACACTCCGGACTTTTGGCCCCAGTACTCCAACCTCGTCGCAAACCACTCCAGGGCAGCCGTGCAGGGCTTCATGATGTGGACTGCCATCAACACGGTTGGGAAATACATCGGAGACCCCGATCTCCAAGCGCTCCTGGGAGTGGCGCCTTCACCCAAAGCCGAGCGATGGGAGACGTGCATCGACGAGGTCGACAAGATGGTGCGGCACATCAAGGACCACTACTTCATCTCCGCCACATACCCCGAACTCACCCTACAGGCCGCCGACACGATGACGACCAAAGTCAAGGCCGAGTTCAGGAAGCGACTCGAGAAATTTAAGTGGATGAGCGCTTCCTCCAGGAAGCGGGCCCTGCAGAAGGTCGACAACATGGTCCAGAACATCGGCTACCCCAGGTCAAACCCAGACCTCCGCTCCGCCGACTCGATCGCCTCGTACTACACCGGCCTCAACTTCACGTCCAGCTACTTCTCCAACGTGCTCTCCAGCCTGCGCTTCAAAACCACCAAACAATACGCCAAAGTGACGCAAAAGCCCAACCGCAACGAATACGACAACGTCGCCGAAGTCAACGCCTTCTACGACCCGACCTCCAACGCCATCACCATCCCGGCGGGCATCTCCCAGCTCCCCTTCTTCCACTACCACCTGCCCGACTACGCGCTGTACGGCGGGCTGGGCACCATCATCGGGCACGAGATCACGCACGGGTTCGACAACAACGGCCGGCAGTGGAGCGAGGACGCCGAGTTCGAGGTGTGGTGGGACAACGCGACCATCGCCGAGTTCGAGGAACGCTCCCAGTGCTTTGTCGACCAGTACTCCGAGTTCGAGGTCGACGTCCCCGGCGGCAAGGCCCACGTCAACGGGCGGCAGACGCTGGGGGAGAACCTGGCGGATGCGGGCGGCATGCGCTCGGCCTACGCTGCGTGGGAGGAGCAGCGTAAGGCGATGCCGGCGACGTGGAACCAGGAGCTGCCGGGGCTGGAGAAGTTTACCGCGGAGCAGCTGTTTTTTGTGTACTCGGCGAATATTTGGTGCAATACTCGCACCCCGGCCGAGATGGCGAGGATTCTGCCGCTGGATGTTCATTCCCCGTCGATGGTCCGCATTCAGGGCATGGCGGAGAACTCGGATGATTTTAGGAAGGCGTTTAAGTGCAAGAAGAAGGAGGCTAAGTGCGAGCTGCTGTAGGGGGGTTGGGTTGTTGTGGGGTCCGATTTTGGTGTTTTTTTGAGTTGTATATAGTTTTGAGCATAGCGTTTGGCGTTGGGGGTGACTGTGTAGAAAGCTTCGCATGATAGAATGGTACCTAGGTACTAATCACATTAAAATGGGATGTCCATTCTTCCTTTCCTTCTACGTGTCTGAACAAACGCTCCAGAAACCACACCGATCGCCATGAACC
This sequence comes from Chaetomium tenue, assembly GCF_020726465.1. Taxonomy (NCBI): domain Eukaryota; kingdom Fungi; phylum Ascomycota; class Sordariomycetes; order Sordariales; family Chaetomiaceae; genus Chaetomium; species Chaetomium tenue. The sequence goes on along the minus strand of NW_027117334.1, from coordinate 308,093 downwards.
ATCTTTCTAGCTATTGACCCCAACTAAGCTCCCCATTTTCTCATCCATTCACTTACCATCAGCATGTCCGCCGAGAACCTTTCTTCCGGGCTCCACCGAATCATGCTTCCCAACAGGAGGCGCAAGTCATCCAACTCCTCCTGCTCAACCACCCCCTTCCTGTCTTGTTTTATGCAATCAACCCTCGCATCGAAAGTATAATAATCGCCGTCTGAGATCCTCCCTTTCTTCACATTCCAGTTCTCCCCCTCAGCGTCAAAGAAGTCCCCGCGCGCCTGCCAACCCTCCCACCACGACCGAGGGGGTTTTCCCAACGCACTAACCATTTCGGCGACCATGTCGTCCTCATCCGGAAAGAAGCCCTCAAAGAGAGTCCCCGGCGCGAACAGTTCGTATATGGTGCACCCCAGCGACCAGATATCGGCTGCAAAACTGATCGGCTTACCCTCAGACTCGGCGAAGACTGCCTCAGGCGGCCGGTACAATACCGGCGTGTTCAGGCTGTACCGTGGCGAGGCGGCGGGGAACCACGCTTCTCCGAAGTCGGTGATCATGATGTTGGCGTCAGCCGTGGTGATGTGTTCGTACCGTTTACCCAGCCAGACCGGAGGCACGACGTAGGGCGGAACGTTGGTTGGTAGTTGGCTGACACCGTCCCTCCGCTGGACGGGTTCTTTTATCGGTTCACGATATGTGGCGTAAATGTCTTTGGTGGAGAGGGCGTGGAAGGAAGATGGGAGGGTGAATAGGATGTTGCCTGGGTGGATGTCTTTCTCGACGCGTTGAGTCAGTGGTTACTCGGCTCGAGATAATTGTGGTTCGCGCATCTTGAGAATGGGTCCATGTTCACTCACCGCCATGAACAATACCCCGAGAATGCAACATTACCGTTGCCCGGATTAACTGCGCTGTGATGGTACGCGCCACGGCGAGGTCAAAGTACCATACACCCTTCGATGTGGACTTGCTTTTGGCCAAGCTACACATGTCGGGCTCTGTAACAAGGCATTCGTGGGTGCCATTGGGGCCGTTGTGAGTAAACGAGTCTAGAACGATGGGGAATGGAAAGCGCTTCCTTCCCGCCGTGTCACAAACGCTTTCCCTTAGTCGTCGTAAGGTGTGGATCTCCTGCGATGATGCTATGTCAGATGCGATCGCAATCTTCAGCGACACGTGGCGGCCCTGGAACTCGTCCCATGCAAGCCAAGTGGTAGAATGGCCTCCGAACCCTAGTATGTGGACGACTCGGTATTGACTGTGGGAGCCGAAGCGGTCGCCAATCTGCAGCGGGTGGTAACCTCCTGGCCTGTACTTGTCTATACTCTCAGTGTCCTCAATTGGGGTATACTGTATTAGGGAGTGCGTGTCCTGAGTTGGTGACAAAAGCGTGCTCGCGAAGTGAAAGTGAAAGGAAGAATGGAGTCGTAGTTTGACTGTCGAGACGCTTGCCCTGCGCGGTAGATAAGTAAGATGATACCGCGTCAGAATAGAAAGCTCAATGAAGGGCCTCATCCTGGGCTTTATGAGCATTTCTCTGAGCTTCCAAGCACCTCGATATTAAGCCAGGAGGTCAAGTGTTATAACGGAGCCAGGATGCGGGGTAATCCGAAATCAATAGCTGGTTGGCAGTTGCTAGAGTTGCAAGCTCCGGAGGGTATGTGTCAAGTTGTTGTCCCCCGGGCAACGACCGACCCTAATTTAACGGCAGCAGGAAACAGACCTAAGCTCGAACAACATGATACGCAGGACAGCACGGAGGACTGCGGTCATCTGGCAATTTGAAGGTCGGACTAACCTCTCCTTTCCATGTTGCGGCATAAATACATGTAGAGGAGCGGAAAGAAAGCCATTCGGAAATCCGAAGTCGACTGTTTATTTGACTCGGTTTCTTTTACTTTATTTATTTCCTCCGTTTTCTTTTCCCCCTCTTTTTCTCGATTCCGTTCGTCGATTCCTTTCCTCGCCTTTCAAGTGCGGCTGTTTTCGACCAGAGGCTGTGCGTCTGGTTTGACCAAGTGCCTCGAACAGTAGTTGGCTGAATCCGGGGCCCATTCCTTTATGGCTGGATGGCATTTGAAGTTGGTTCCCTGGCGCTCTGCGCATTGGATGAATTCCATCTCCCCCTTGCAGCCGCAAGTGTATTTGATGAATTTGGAGGTACACATCGTTTTGTCTTGAATCATGAATCAGACCCGACTGATGGAGAGGAGGGGGGGTGTGAAAGGAGGGGATCACTAGGTACTCACTGCCTCTCGAGGTAAGTTGGGTAGGTAGGTAAAGTGGTGGTGTTGGCGATGGTGTTGGTGATGGTGTTGGTAGTTTGCGATCCTGGCTCTTTGAGTGCTGGATTGTTGCTGATGCAGATTGTTGCCGATGCAATGAAGGATGCGGTTGCGAACCGTAAGGACGGCGTTGTTTGATGGCGGAAGGAAGTATTTAAGGTGGCCAATTGGCCCAATCCGGGTTTCAACCGGCCCGAGCTGCCTTGCGCTTGCACTCTTTACAGTGCATTCTACCTAGATACACGTAGGCACAGTGATAACCCTAATAAATGCAACAGCCACACATGGCCAGTACCTCATCAAGCCCATAAAGCCCATTACGTTAGGGACAGCTAAGGTAGGTAACAAACACTATAAATATCGAAAGCCCGGATCCGCCCTACTGGTGACGATGAGCGCCCAATGGCCAGAGACATGTGTGTACATGTGGTGGAGACATCATGTTAGGTACATGTAGGTAGGTACCTACCTAGGTACCTAGGCGCTAAATCATTCATTACCTAGGCAGGTATCATTCTCGGTTGTTGAAAAATCCTCTTCTCCGAGCAGCCTCCGGAGCTCGATTGGCCTGGTCTTGTCTTTTCCGCTCGATCTCCACAAGGCCTGAGCATGTACGCACCATCGGAAATGAGCAAGAAAGGAATCTTGGGCATATACCTTGTCGCGAACCATGAATCCCCGTTGCTCGGACTCGGAGCCGATGATGATGGATTTTTGAAAACCGAGTAAACATCCGGCACACGACATTCCGTACTCGGCTCTGCCGGTCCGCCTATCATAATAGGGAAGTGCGCATGACCCCATATAGCTGAATTGTGTAATTCGTCTGAAATTTGCCGACCGCGCCTGCGCTGCTGTTGCATGTGGTGGTTGCCCTGAAACTATGAGTTTGGCTTGAGCTACAGAGACAAGCGCAATGGGGGAATCGGGCGGCCCCATCCCGTAGATGCCGGGTAAGGTTTTGAACGGCCTCAGCTGTGCTACTTCGGCCTCGGTCAAGGGGAATTCCTCCCGGATCCCGGCAGGAGTCAGCATTTGAGTTCCCGAGGCGTTTTGGATGCAAATAAAACAGCATCGACTCCAGGTCGGGAGGAATACAAAGCCGCCAAATTGGCCACAAAAGGTGCAAGCCTTGGTACACAATGCGTCGTAAAAGTCGAGCAGAGAAATGTCGATGGCGAGCCGTGTCCGAAACAAGGCGCAGAGAAGGTTGAGTCCATGGGAGACCACCCTCTGATATTGATAGAGAGAGTCTACGACCTGTCTTGAACCAAGATTTGCTTGCCGAAAGATGAGGAGAGATCGTAGGTCCAAATGTAGCAATACCTTCTGCAGGAGCTCGAGCGGCAGCCGACCGAGGGCGCCGAGTCCCGTGTCAGGGGTCCGCAGGAAGGGTGTTGCTATCGATGGGCGAACGGCGACGTGTTCGCGGGGTGAGAACCATATCAAGGATTGACAAGATTCTTTGCGACGGTAGGCTGTGGTTCGAACAATGGCGTCAGTCTGGTCCTTGTCGAAGCAGTACTCGGTCGTGGAGCGCCATCGACGTATTATACTGGCAGTCATTGCTAGAGTCTATCGGTTCGCTTAAATGGCCCGGCGATGAAAAGCCGCGATCCTCGGTAGGGACTGAACGATAAGGGTTGCGACGTCGTGTTGGTGGGTGTCGATCCGGATGATGGGGCGAGAGATGGGGTTTGTACTTATTTGCCCTTTATCATTGACCGACTATTGGGTATGGTTCGCGGGTTCTTGTCGAACTTGGCAGCGGTTGCTTGAAATACAAACACGGATTGCCGTACTCTCCCTGTTGGGTGCCGTGTTTGGTACCAGCCGCGCTATGTGATCGCAAAACCCATAACGTACTCCACCCCCAAGTCGCGCACTTTTGACCGTGCTACGACCTCCCAACCCCAACTTGGAATAACTTAAGAGCAAAAAATGGCATCGCAATCCAAAGAGAGTAGAATCAATCTTGCTATTCAGGCAATACAACGAGATAAGACTTTCAGTCGGCGACGCGCTGCCCAAAACTACAATGTACCCGAAGCGACCTTGCGCGACAGGATGAACGGGAAGACGCCGAAGCCCGAATCACGACCTGCAGCTCACCGATTGACAGCAATTGAAGAGGAGGCGGTTGTTCGGTATATATTGGACCTAGATACGCGAGGATTTGCACCCCGACGTGCTGGTGTTGAAGATATGGCTAATTTGCTGCTCGCGCAACGCGACGGGGGACGGGTCGGCAAGCACTGGGCCGAGAAATTCGTCAAGCGACAACCAGAACTCAAGACGCGTTTCAATCGTGTATACGACTTTCAGAGAGCCCTCTGCAAAGACCCAGAACTTATTGGCGCGTGGTTTAAGCTTGTACACAACATGAGGGCGAAGTACGGCATCCACGACTGTGACTTCTACAACTTCGACGAGACCGGCTTCATGATGGGCGTCATCTGCGCAGCTATGGTAGTGACGCGCGCCGATCGACGTGGAAGAGGCAAGGCAGTTCAGCCTGGCAATCGGGAATGGGCGACGGCGATTGAGTGCATCAACGGCGAAGGGTGGTGCCTCCCACCGTTTCTCATTGTTCAAGGCACTTACCACCTCGCCAACTGGTATACCGAGGGCGAGCTCCCACTCGACTGGGCTATCAAGCCAACTTCCAATGGGTGGACCGGCAATGAGGCCGGCCTAGAATGGATCAAACATTTCGATAAGCACACAAAGTCTCGTACGAAGGGGGTGTATCGGATGATTGTGCTTGATGGGCATGAGAGTCACCTGTCGGCCGAATTCGAAGCCTTTTGCAAGCAGAACAACATTGTCACCATCAGCCTGCCGGCTCACTCATCCCATATAACCCAGCCACTCGATGTTGGGTGTTACAGTGCCCTAAAAACGGCGTACGGTCGGCAAATCGAGCACTTCGTCAGAGCGCATATCAACCACATCACCAAGGTCGAGTTCTTCCTCGCCTTCAAAGCCGCCCACTTTGCCGCCATGACCGAGAGCAACAACAAAGGGGGGTTCAGAGGTGCAGGTCTAGTACCTTCTGACCCCGAGTCAGTGATATCCATGCTGGATGTCAAGTTACGGATGCCAACACCAACTGGTCCCCCCTCCGCCGCTGCCGATCCTTGGTTCTCCCAGACGCCACGGAACCCAACAGAGACTGTCTCACAATGCGAGTACATCAAAGATCGGATTGCCCGTCACCAGGGAAGCTCGCCAACATCAATTCTCACTGCTGTCGACCAGCTTGCGAAAGGGACGCAGGCATTGGCGCACTCGGTGGCCCTAATGACGACTGAGATAGGCACCTTACAGAAGGCAAATGAGGCACTGAGCAAGCGCCGAAGGGCCAAAAAGACACATGTGCGTCTTGGAGGATCACTTACTGTAGGAGATGCACATGATATATTAGCCCAGAGAGAGGTGCAGGAACAGGTAGAGCGTGAAACGCGGGAAAATGGTGGTCGGCGGGCTCGAACAGGGACGGCTCCACGGCGTTGTGGTAAGTGCGGAAAGCCCGGGCACAATGCGCGCACGTGTCAGGGAGACGGAGAAACATCTGATGTACATGATTTAAAATAGTTTCAGTGTATTGCGGTTGTTGTGGTGGTGTAATTGATGTTTCCTATCGGTTCACGGTCAAAAGTGCGCGACTTGGGGGTGTGCGCGACTTGGGGGTGTGCGCGACTTGGGGGTGGAGTACGTTAACGTATTTGCATAACGAGTGGGCCACCATAACGAGTGGGCCACTTTTCCCGGACCTCAACCACCTCGTGTAAGTCAATTCAGCCACAACAGCTCAAATCAATTGAAACTACTCGGAGTCACTGTCTTCAGACATCTCGCAAAGTACTTGACAAGTCCGCGCATTGTGGCCGGGCTTCTTGCAGTTGCTGCAGAGCCGAATGCGTGGCCCACCCACTGTTATACAACCACTACTCCCGGACGTTTCCTTGCAGTCCTTATCACCAAGTCCCCGGTCAGCCATCAAACCCTTTGCCTCTTGTAAACTAAGTGATCCTCCTTCCTGCAGACGCGTTTTCTTTGTCCGACGGCGCTTGCTTAGTCGCTCATTTGCTGTACGAAGTTCCTGGGCCTCAGCTCGGAGTAACACCATTTCATGTGCCAATTTTGAGATGCTCTTGGCCTGCAAGTCGATGATGTCGAAAATGTGAGTCGGAGAGCTACCTTGATGGTTCTCGATCTTCCGCTTGAGAGTGATGGAGCTCTTGGTCGCGTCGTACGCATTGGATGGGGTCTTCAGGGCCCAACTCGAGGCTGTTCCGGGACGCGAGTTTGGAGGAGATGGGGTAAGTGGCTTAGGGTCGAGGTAAGAAACTACCAATTCAGGGTCAAAAGGAACAAGGCCAGTTGCTCTAAAGCCCGCTCGTATGTTGTTCGCTGTGATGGAAGCGTGAAATGCCTCGACAAATGCGTCGAAGAAGTCCTCCTTCGTAATGTGGGTGATCTGCATCCGCATCATCTGCTCAATCCGCTTGCCGTACGAGGCCTTGAGCCGACTAAAACACCCAACATCAAGAGGCTGGAGAAAGTGGGAAGAATGGGGAGGCATGCAAAGTGTAATAATGTTGTTGGCCTTGCAGAAATCTTCGAAGTCGATCGAGTGGTGGCTTTCGTGGCCGTCGAGGATGAGCAGCCGATGCACCCCTCTCGTACGGCGCTTGGTAGCCTGGTCGAAATGTTGTAGCCAATCGAGGCCAATCTCATTTGTTGTCCAGCCATTTTCGCTTGTGTGGACTCTCCATTCGGGCTCGAACCGGCTGTCCTGGTACCAGGGGAGGAGGTGGTTTTTCCCCTTGACGACAAAGTACGGCGGCACGACCCAGCCATCCGCACACGCAGCTTGGATCACCGTAACCCACTCTCGATTGCCAGGCTGCTTTGTGCGAGGCCGCCCAGGTCGCTCGGAGCTCGTCACGACCTTTGCACTCGAAAGCATGCCCATCTGGAACCCAGCTCGTCGAAGTTGTAGATGTCCCCCTCTTGGATCGCGTATTTGTCGATTACGTTGTGTACGAGCCGAAACCACGCGTTTACTACGTCGAGATCTTCGCATTGGGCCCTCTGATAATCGATTTGACGTCGGAAACGCGTCGTAACCTTGGAATGTCGCTTTACGAAACCGTTTGCCCATCGGGGTCCGACGGGCGACGCGCCGCGTGCGGCCCGAAGGCGATCGGCCATTTCTCGAAGGTCGGAGAGCTGGGGCTGAAATCCTCGCGCATCAAGGTCGAGTACCCTCTCAAGAAGGACTTGTTCTTCCAAGTTGGTCAATTTTCGAAGGTTGGCTGGTATTTCGGGTCGTGGTTGCTTTCCAGCGCGTCGATGTTGAAGCGAGCTTCGCGGAATCTCGTAGATCGTAGCAGCCTTCCGTACGGAAAGTTTAGCGTCTTTCTTAAGAGCTTGAAGCGCAAGGATCATACGACTCTCTTTTGGAAGAGGTTGCATTTTGTATTGTGAAGGAAATTCGTCATGAAGTTGGGAGGTTGCAAGAGGAAGAAAAGTGGCCCACTCGTTATGCAAATATGTTAGGGTATTTGTATGTACAGCGTGGGAAACATGCATGCGATGGGCGGACAGTCGGGGGATGAAGTTCGCCCCGGAAAAGAGCGAACTGATCCATTTCAACAAGGGACGACGGCAGTGGACAAACCAGCTGGAACTCACTAACCCAGGGGGAGGCACCAGCCCCGTCAGACCGAAGGAGTCTGCCAGGTTCCTGGGAGTCTGGCTGGACCGGAAGCTCAACTGGAAAGCCCACCTTGCGGCGGTGGAGAAGAAGCTGAGGACCCAGAGCTATGCCCTGTCGAGGCTAGCGGCATCGACGTGGGGACTGGGTCTAGCCAAAGCGCGAGAAGTGTACACAAAGTGCATCCGGTCAGCGCTGGCCTATGGCGCATCGTCGTTCCACATTCCCACGGATGTGGGAGGCGAACCGGTGAAGAAAGGCATCACCAAGGCCCTCGGGAAGGCCCAGAATAAGAGCCTGAGGATTGTGGCGGGAGCCTTTAAGTCTACCCCCATCCGTAACCTCGAGACAGAGACGTGGGTACCACCGTTGGACTTATACCTAAACAAACGGCTTGCAGATTTCGAAAACCGACTCCAACAACCCGATCTGGACGACGGCCAAGGCGGCAAAAAGACGGCGGGGAGCGTTATCCTTACCGCCTGCCGCAAGATACAGCAGAGACTCAGCTCGAGGAGGGGCAACAGGGGCCGACCGCGAACCTTGAGACCTCAAGGGCCCACGGCGGTAGAGAGAGCCGCGGGCACGATCATGCGCTGGACGGGGGGAACCATAGATACGGACAAGGCAGTAGAAGAGGCCTGGAGAGCGAGGTGGTTAAAGGAACGGGACGGCAGAGCAATCACCAGGCCGGCGGACGACTTTGACCATCAGCGGGAGACGCTATTCCGGAACGAAACCCTAAGGAGGCATGACGGTCTCAGCAAGGCGAAAAGCTCACTGCTCATTCAAATCCGGACGGGAGCAATAGGCTTACGGGACTACTTGTTTACACGGGAAGTCCCGGAGGTTCTGACGCCTGCCTGCGAGTGTGGCGAGGGACGAGAGACTGCCGAACACCTGGTAGTGTGGTGTTTGGCCCCACCGTTGACTCGAAGATGGGAGAGAACTGGAATTCGGACACGACGGGACTTTTACTCAGTTCTACACGGTATCAATCCCACGACTGCACGGCTTGCGAGGAGGATCCTCGACTGGCTGATGGACTCGGGGAGGCTGCCGATGTACAGCTTGGCCAGGAGGCTCGAGCTGGAAACGGCGGCTTGAAGCGCCCCCGTTCGGAGGCCAGGAGGCCTCCTCTCTTTGTATACGTAGACTCACCAGAACGCATCGTTCCTTGATTGTTGGTAGGGGTTTTTCACCCGGCCCGGGAGGGCACGGTTTTCCTGTACACTAAATAGCAGAGGGTCCGGCACGCCCTAGGGCATAGCGGAGTATGAATAATAATATTTGTATGTACAGCTAGGTACCTTAGGTAATTAAGCTACCCGAGGTAATTTATACAACCATTCCCAGAAGGTTGGCGGATGTGGGACATGTTACAATAACCATGTTCTGGGATTAAACATAGGTACCTAGATGGTAGGTAATGTCCAGCCCACGATGGAAGTTGTGGAGTGAGTATGATTTTCTAAAAAGGCCAAGCATTCTTTCCAATACTTCCAGAGGCGTGCCTGGCCATTGTTAGTAAAATAACTTAGGTAGCTATGATGTGTAGGCATATTTGCAGCTCACCTCTTGTGGATAGATACCTATACATAACAAGACCAAAAACGTCCTAAATGGGCCAGAGAAGAACGTCATTTTGTCTATCAGGCATCCCTAGGACTACGTGGAGGAGGGGAGCTCAGCTTCTCCAACCAGCAAGGAAGTGTTGGAGTTCCATGTCGTTACATCAAAGCAAACGCCTGCCGGTGTCAGGCGCTGAAGGCTTTGAGAGGAATTATGAATCACCGGTTTCATTGAGTAGAAAGTCATCATAAATCCCAGAAAAGTCTTTTAATTTTTGATTTGAAACACGCAAAACGCTCAATTAATAATAGTCGAAGGTTGGAGTTCGGCTTTTTTTGGCCAGAGAGTGACGCGCCAGAGAAATCCATCGCCGCCAATAGAGCCATTGTACAAGACGAGTAAGGCACGTTCTAGATGTCTAGGGAGTTTCCTTGTTGTGCTGAGGTGGTGAATGAGACATCGCTCATTATCTCGGGTCCCTATTTTCTACTTGGGGACTTTCTGGCAGACAGACCAGCCGTAAATCATGTGCTGGGGTAAGCCTGTTTAACCTGCCACTTTGATCGTCTGAGAGCTACGTGATGGAGCGCACCATTTCATGTGAGATCAAGTACAGCCACCAGTCTTTTCATTCGAGAATAGAATGGCAAGGGGGTACTATTGGCGTTGAGACTCGGAGGGGCTGAAGGAGCGGCGGGCTTGACTGAAAACGGCATTTGGTATTACACAGCTCCAAGAACCTGGCTTCCTGAAACCTAGACAACTCTGTTTTGGGAGGAGGACTCTGATCCTTGTCTCTAACGTACGTGCGTCGCTTTGCTCTTGGGTCTAAGTGAAAATGCTCTGGGGGCCAAGAAGCAATTCACAACGCCCAACTTGACAATAACACTCATCTTCGGGTTATTTGGGGCGATTCAACCTCCACGTCCAAGGCCCCGAGCCATTTTGTTGGGCGTTTTCCAACAAATTTGGGAATAGGAGCTTGTTACGGTTATGAGACGGGGTTGTTGAGCCCATGAGGAAGCAGAGATGACACCGGGCAACGAATGGCATAAACCAAATGAAGTCAAAAAAGAACCTAACAGCACATGCAACAAAGAACTTTGCTGTCTTTCCGATCCATCCGAGTCCAACCACCGGGCCTCGTGTTCCCGGCTCCTTCGCCGTTGGTCACGAAGGAAGATATCCTGCAGCCGGCGGATTGCAGCGAGGGGCCTCACTCACACCCGACTTGCCCTTGCTTATTATGCGCATCACTTGTGTCACGTCTGTCAGCAGCTGCCGGGTGAGCCGCGATTGGCGTTCCAACGAACCTCACCGTTCGGTAAAGTGGCTTGCCAAGATCATCCCACCCGCCATCGATGTGGCCCGGCTGGGAATTAACTTGCATCAGGAGATAGTTAGGTTTGATGACGGGTTGGGACGAGGGAACCAGTCATTGCTTATAAGCTCTGCTTGAGAATTCTCGTATTCCCTTTGTTTGGCCTCGGCATGCTGCTGATATATTGATAGATAACGCATAATACTAGAGCCTAGATTATCAAAAGATAAGGGAGTGAGATGATATCCAGGTTGAGGCTCGGAAAGGTGGGCCGGCCAAGTCATCGGGCCGTGAGCGCCTCCTCCTGTGTAACCGTCGTACACGTATACTAGACGTTCAGATGACGCCCAGAATTGCAACCTTTGCGCTCTGCTCCACGTGGGACACTATTTTCGCCGCAGAGGAGGCGATCGTTTGCCCCTTGCGGATATCGAGTGTGGTTCACGGATCCTCACACCACCCCAAAACCAGGTTTGACAGAAGCTTAGCGAGGGTTGCTTTCTCAGCCCAGCCCTATGTCGATTACGTGGTACCGGGCTCGTCCACCAATCTGTTCTCGATGACCCGGCTACCGGGTTCAAGCGAGCCCTGACAGCTACCACACCCACACCCCCTCTTCCACCGCTCTGCTTGGCGAGCACGGAGCTACTCGGGCAAGCCTCGTCACGCTTGAGCATCCACGAGTCAGCTTATATCCGAAATAGAATCTCTAAGCCGAGCGTTGCCGCATCAAGAACGCGATGGAAGCGGACCTGTTCGGCCTGTGGTATGAAACGCATGACCCTGTGCCGGGAGGCCAGCTACTACACGAACCGGCCTCGACAAGCCTAGACCGCCAGTTCGGCAGATAGATTCGGGGAGAGCCTGCAGCGGCCGCCAAAGTGGAAGCAACCAACGATACCGTATTCACACCAAGGCAGATGTTGGTTGGCCGTGTCTCATCCCAACCTTTCTACTCCCTGCCGTCATGCTGTGTGACCGCCTCCTTTGAGCAAACCCGGTATCTGGTTACCAGGGAGGATCCAGCTCCTCCCTCCCCTGCTCATCCAAACAACCAATCTGTGGGTGGGTTACTCACCGGTTATTGGTCTATCTGCTTAATCTCAACCCGAAAGGGGGAACGGCCGAGTATACCCAACCATGGCTGACGACGGCTTCACGGACCGTCTCTCGCTCACCCTTCAAACTATTGAATCCTTTCACAGCAGGTGGTGGCATGGGGAAGAGTTTGGAGGCGAGGAGGCGCAGGCGTTGGCCTGCCTTGACAGCATGCTGACCGGCCGTCCAGGTGATGAGGCCAGTTCTGGATGAGGAGAGAATGCCTAGCTCACCGAGAAGCGATGAACGTACTGCCGAGAGTTTCCCGAGAGAATGGGTATAAATACGGGACTGTTCTCCCAACTGTTTCTTTTGAACAACCTCACATCTTACTCTACATCACACATCAAAAGCCTCTTCCAGCTCAACACCAACTCACCTCCATCCAAAATGGTCAAGTTCACCTCCGTCGCCGTGGCCCTCGCCGCCACCATCACCGGCACCTCCGCCGCCTTCACCAAAGCTTGCAACTTCCCCTACGATGTCTGCGGCTGGACGCTCACCAACCAGGAGTTCGGTATATCTTCCCCCACCCCGTCGACACCATCTCCAGTTATCCTCTCAACGAAACACTAACCCAACCCCTTCCCCTCAGGCTACACCCTCGCAACTCTCGAGGCCGCCGCCACCGCCGCCGGCCAGGACGCCACCAACGGCACCATCCTCTTCGACACCATCTACAACTGCCAGGCCGACGGCGTCATTGCGTGGAACCACCACTGCGACCACGGCTGTGACGCCTCCAGTGTGGTGCCCAACGCCAACTGCCGCGCTGCCAGCAGCAGTTAAGTGATGATGGCATGAGTTATGTACCTAGAAACTTAGCTTGGGGTTGGACGGATAGTGGGGATTGGGGAGGGGGTGTTGTTGTGCTTGTTGTTGACTTGTCGTTGGGTGGTGGTCAACGTGGTGGTCAGGGGAATTTGGTGGTGTTTTTCTTCGATTTACGTAGTTTGTACTTGACCCGCTGGCCAGCTATTCATTCCTTTATTTACCCATTGTCACTAAGTTTCCTCGTGTATTGTTTCCAGCTGCTACATGGGCACCTCAAACAATACATGTGATCACCGGCTCCTTCCTGCCAACTTTGAAGGCGCCACTTGGCTCTGAAGGCGTTTTTGCAAACGGCTTTATTCAGTTTAATTCAAACAGCGAGCTTGACCACATGCACACCAACCAACCTTCCATTCCACACGCCCGCCAATTTCTCACCCCACCACCAGCTTCTTCACTTTCTCACCGCTGTTCAACACCAAGATGACGGGAAACCCAGACTTTGACGTCCTTACGACGGACTCGGCGGCACTACAGGCGCTTCTAGCGACCGGAAAGCTTACCTCGGTCGACATCGTTGTAGCATCGCTTGATCAAATCAAGAAACACAATGCCGATGGCCTCAAACTCAACGCCATCATCAACACAACCCCCCGGGAACTCGCCATCGCAATCGCCAAGGGTCTGGACGACGAGAGGGCCCAAGGAAAAACCCGCGGCCCGCTGCATGGAATTCCAATCACCGTCAAGGACAACATCATGACCGGCCCGGAATTCCAATTGCCCACCACTGTGGGCTCGGTCGCACTCAGATCCGCCGTGGCGAAAAAGAATGCCCCAATTGTTGACCTGGTCGGTTCATCCGTCTCCAAACGCCCATGGTAATGCTGACGAGTGATGGTACTAGTTGGTTAAAGCGGGAGCCATCATCATTGGGAAGGCGAATCTTTCGGTGAGTTGAGCCGGACATCCTATCAGGACATGGCTGCAATAGCGGGATAGTCAGAAACTGACCCCAGTGTAGGAAATGGCCGGATGGAAAGGCTTTGGCATTACAACCGGCTGGTCAGCTGTAGGCGGCCAAACCCAAACTCCCTACGTCGTCGGGGGCGTTGCACCCGGAGAGAAGCTCCTCGGACATTCGGTATGTGCTCGCATCATGGTAGTCAGAAGATTAGCTCACCACGACTTCAGACCCCCGCCGGCTCGTCATCCGGAAGTGCTGTAGGCGTGGCTGCCGGCTTTGCCCCGCTTGCTCTAGCTACGGAAACCGACGGGTCCATCGTGCAGCCCGCTACCCGAGCATCTCTTTACGGGCTAAAGGCAACTGTGGGCTTGATTCCCACCGAGGGTACGGCCCCTTGGAGCGCCCTTACCGACAGCATTGGTGGCATGGCACGGACACCAGGTGACCTTGCTAACCTACTGGGGATCCTGCTGAACGACACCAGCCTCTCCGCTCGCACTGCCACTGACAATTGGGGTGGACAAAGAGTCGGCTTCGTTGATCCCACCTTGTGGAGCTTCGTACCCTTCATCTGCAATCCCGACAAGGTCCTCATTGAGCAGCAACGCCGTGGGCTTGCTGATGCCGCGAACACAATCTCGGAGCATGGGGGGGTTGTCGAACAGCCTGTTCCTCTCACCTCCATGGACGAGCTGGTGCTCGACGGCGAAGACGCTCTCGAGCAGTTATGGAGTACGTATCGATGATCATCCTGTTGCGAGTGACTACAACAACACGCTAACCGAGAGCTCCAGATCACGACTTCGAGCCCGCGTGGAATCATTTTCTCGCTGGCTACAAGGAGACGCCTGTACGCACCCTGGCTGAGTTGGTGAAGTTCAATAGTGACCACGCTGATATCGCTCTCCCGCCCGGTGTGTAAATTAGGGCACTTGCTGAAATTGAATCGAACTAACACCTTGCAGTCCATCCCGGCCAACAGCTCCTAGAGGGCGCACTCAATGATAAGCTCACCGCGGAAAAGTACGCCGAGGGCGTCAAAATCCTTCGGCAGGCGGCGCGTACCAAGGGTATCGACAAGACGCTCGCCGAATACAACCTAGACGTCATCATCGGCCCCATGGACGGTAGGATCCCGACCATCGCTGCCGCCGCCGGATACCCTGTTGGCACCATGCCGCTTGGCTATTCTAAGACTAATGGTAGAGCGTTCGGGGCCTGTATTATTTCTGGTGCTGGAGGTGAAGCCAAGATTCTGAGGGCCATGAACGCATGGCATGCTACCATGCCTGCGAGGAAGCCCCCTCCGCAGCTGGTTGTATCCTAGCTAGAACACAAAATGGGTCACAAATACATATCACACTTGGTCGGGGGGCAGCTTAAGTGCAGTTTCACATTGTTGGAAGACCAACAGCCACGATTTCAAAGTTATTGCACATATGATGAGAGCTTACAACAATAATTTGAGGTGCTCATAAGCCATTCAGAAGTGATTAATTGATCTCTTGTTCTATCTTTTTCTCCTCTCAGAGCTCTTGAGAGCAGGTGGCTTTATCCTAAATCTCTCCTTTGTCTCCTTAAGTTAACCCGTGGTTATCCGGATCTTTGTGGTGCCAGATGCCATGAATCCGTTTCCGGTACCTGTCCGTTTCCGGGTGTCATGACCGTTTCCGGTGCCATGACTTTCCAACACACATGCTGTGGATTGCAAGAAGCACCACCAGCCATCAAGTTCGTTTCTGCACGATGCCAATTGTGGCCACGAAGTTCGAATACCTAGGCACCTTACCTTATCTGCTCAAACCAGCTGTATGAGACCGTGGGACTCGACGGTACCTAGAGTGATCGGTCCGTCTCGCCATGTGTGTATGCCCATGTGTATAGCTACACACGTGCAAGTACATGTACAAATTCACCAAGTGCCACCGTGGTGCGTGTCTTATTCAACTACAGACGAAAATGCGGCCTGGCAACCTCTGAGGCCGCATTGACTTAACAGTAAACGTGTTCAGTATTTTGTCAGACGAGGGAGATACAGAAGTAACAACAGGCACAACATTTAAGGATCTCTAAGGTCCCCAAGATCCCCCAATGTGTAGTCCTGCCAGCACGCAACCAACCACCACACACAACTTGAGTTGTTACCATTGACTAAACAGACTTCCAAGAGAGTGAACCAGGAGTTTGCGAAGTCCATAAGGCATCTCAAATTATTATCGACACACTCAAGGAGTTGACCAAACTTGACGTCTCTTTTTACTCAGTTACGCAGTAGGCGAACTTGGAGCCGCAAAGAATCATGCTTTCAAGCCCGACGGATTACGATGACGATCCTGTCGAATACCCCATCACATTGCTTCCACAAGCCACAGCAAATGCCGCATTTTATGGCCGGGACGAGGCCTTGGCCGAAATCGAGGGTTTCTTTGAGGAAAACACCAGCCCTCCGATCCTCCGATCCGTTCTTCTCCATGGAACCGGGGGTATCGGCAAGACACAGACAGCAATGAATTTTGCTCACACGCGACACAAGAACTACGATATCATCCTATGGATAGGAAGCGAAACACCCTTGTCTCTCAGCGCAAGCATGACTGAGATTGCAAGGAGCCTATTCTTCCCAGGATCAGAGTCACCTGGCAGTGACGAGAGCAACTTGAGCAACTTCCACAGGTGGCTGACCAAGCGGGCAGTGAAAGAGAAGGGTGAGTTGTCAACGCGAGAAAGTGAATGGAGTACGTGTCATTCGCTAACGGCAAATCTCTAGGCCGCCGGTGGCTCTTGATATATGATAACGTTCAAGCAATGGACGAAAAATTGAAGCGCTACATCCCGACTACCCCGGGCGACATCATCCTGACCAGCCGAAACCGAGGCGCGGCGTGCCAGGAAAGTAAACTCGTTACCTTGAAGCCATTCTCTGATGAAATTGGGGGCCAGCTGCTCCGGCAGCTCCTGAGGTCCCCGGAGACACAGCTAGCAACAGAGGGCGACAAAGCAGCCACCACGTGCCTGGCTCGAATGGTCGATGGATTGCCGCTTGGGATTCGACACATGGCTGGCTTGATGAACGAGAGGGATGAGCAGTCCGCGTCTGATTTTATGGAGCTCTACACGAAATCCCCGAGAAAGCTGATGATGGAGGCCGCCCCCGCGGTTGATTACGACAACGACATCGCAAGATCGCCGGGCGAGGAGCACCCTCTGGACCGTATCTGGACCATCAGCTTTGGATCTCTCGGGGATGACAAGCGCACACTCTTAGGCATCGCGTCATTCTTGAACCCGGACCGAATTCAACAGTATCTTTTTGGTCCAACCACTCTCCAAGAAAAGCCGGCAGGAAGCTCGAATTTGTCACTGATTTGCGGGCCGTCTTTCAAGTGAATATCCCTTACCCCATCCCTGCCCTTTGATGGCTACCGAGAGGTACTTTCCGAGCTAACCGTTGGCTGTAGGTTCGACGACGCCATCGCCGGCTTGGTCAATGCCGCACTCGCCGACCGTAACTCGGATTATTTCTCGATCCACCTCCTTGTACAGGACGCCTTCCGGTATTGGTGTGCCGAGGATGAGGCCTACAAGCATTTCACCGCCGCAGTCCATATTGTGCACCAGTTCTTTCCACGCCAGGCCAACGGGCGTCCGATGCACGAGGCCTGGGACAATTGCCGGGACTTGATCCAGCATGGGCAAATTCTAGCAGAACGGTTCGAGGAATTACAGACAAGGTTCCCTGAACATGAGGCACCGGCGGAGTTGACGGAACTGCTGAAAAGCTGTGGCTGGTACCTCTTTGAGATGTCAGAACACCCAACCGCACTCAAACTCTTGAACACGGCAATCAAGGCTTGCCCTGACGAGCACTCGGAGAGCTATGCACATTTACTCAACACCATTGGCTGTTGCAACTTTGAGCTGAGCGATCTAGGACGTTGTCGCCAGGCATGGAACAAGGCTCTCGCTATCCGTGAGGCATGGGAAAAGACAAAGTCCCCCGGCGCCGAGGAGGAGTGGGCAAACCAGCTCAACAACTACGGGAACCTGGAGTCGGCCGAAGAAAACTACGAGTTAGCATTGGCATACTTTGGCAAAGCCAAGGAAACCCGCCTTCGACTCGGAAAAGATGCCATTGTACCACTTGGAGTTACGCACATGACGACCGGCCGCGCCCTGTTCTTGTTGAGGAAGTACGAGGAGGCGATCGCCGAGTATAAGCAAGCAGAGACCATCTTCCTCGACAAGTTTGGCAAGGATGCACATTTCATGGCCCAGTAAGCTTTCCCTATATTCCCCCCAGAGACTTGAAACCACCACCTATGGTGATTGTGCTAACGCTTCCGCACGTCAGCTTGAACTACGCATACGGGAATCTTGAACTCGCAAGAAATGACACACCTGCAGCGAGGGACTTTTACACGGAAGCCCAGCGGATCCTCGAGAAGGATACACCTCTCCATCTACTCCTCGCCGCTTGCTACTACAAACTAGCAATCCTTTCAGGGCGCGAAGGCAATGAAGATGAAGCACTGTAGGCACTCACCCCCCTTCTGGGAGAACTAACTCACATACTGACTTGCACTTTTGCGATAGGGCGTTTTTGGACAAGGGGCTGGTGATTGCCGAGTTTAGAGGTGCAAAGGATGATGCTGCCCGCATCATGTGCAAGAAAGCCCCCATTCTCCTGGCTCGTCCGTCCCCCGAGGACCAGAATCTGGCCGGGAATCTTCAGCATCAGGTGGCGGATGTTGTCTCCAGTCACTTCAGAGGGGCCGACTATATCCTTGAGAGTGGTGGTGAGGATGGCTGGGATGCCTGGGTTTGTCCTTATTGGCGGTAGGTTGCGAGATGATTCATGGTGCTGAAGCGGGTTGATGGTTACACGTACTGCCTGAGTTACTTGCCTCTCAATTCACAACGTTGCCTTTCTCTGGTACCCTGACTTCGGCTTGATCTTATGTGACGGAGACAAAAAGACACCTGGCATTCCGGTCACCAAAACAGCCCAGCAGAACTCAGCAGGCGGGCGTCCTTTACATCTAAGATTCCCGGAAGGTTAGGGCCCCAAACCAAAGGCATTTCCTGTGCATATATATTAACTATATCCACTAAATACGCGGCGTGGCCTGCTACCTGGTGTGCGGGGTGCTGAAGGCTATTGGGGGCGCTGGTCGTAGGATCGGCAACGGAACCGTGCCGCTTGAAGCGACCCGCGTCACCCACCGAAGGGAAGGCGGGAGGAACGGACCGTCTCAGTCAGCGCTTGGCCGGTTGAGGCCAGGAGTAATAGCCCATAATGTGGGGAAACAATAAGTGGTTTCTCCTTGGTGGAGTTTATTCAAATATCCAGTCGCATTGTTCGGCCAGTGGTGCGATGAGAAGATGGAGTGTAATACCTTTTGCCCCCTTCGGGGTTTTAGTCCCTGGTCCCAATGCTCCATAAACCTAGCCATCACATCGCCCCCACATGACATGAAGCCCAAAGCTCACATCCGAGACGGTGGACCGGTACCTCGATCCGTCGTCCTCATCGACTTGACCGTGCGATGACGAAAGGGAGAAGCTAACTTCCATCTCGGGCTGCTCATTGGCTGTGGCGCAACTCGTGCTCGCTCTCGTCGTCCGTGGGTCATCCTCCCCCGGAAAGACGTTCATCGTCAAGGCGATGGTCCCCTCATATGGGCCAGAATAAGTACGCTGCAGGTCCCCGTCGACCGCCCGATCCGTCTCCACCGTCGTTGAAGTCGATCCGGCCCCCTAAGACAGTAACAAAACACACATCAGCTCAGCCCATCCCCATCTCCCCAAAAGTCAACAACAAAAATAACCCTCAACAACCAACCAAACAACCAAACACCAACAAAAACAACCAACCTACCTTAAAATACCCCACCCCCACCTCCGCCCTCTCCAACCACGCCCCCTCCCCAACCCGCACCTCCCCCTCCAACTGCACCGCAAGGACCGTCACCTTCATCCCCACTGGTATATCGCGAAACACCAGCTTGTGGGTGCAATTAAGGCTTCCGGCGAGCGCGTCGGTGAAGCGCGCGCGCGGGAAGGCGAGGGCGTCCAGCGCGAGGGCCGCGCCGCACGGTTCGGTGGCGGGCACGGTGGCGGCGCTGGGGTGGAGGTTGCTTAGTGTGGGGTCGAGGTAGTCGAGGGGGTTGGGGGTGGGTTGGCGAGGGGGGTTTTGGTGCTGGGGGGTGGAGAGGGCGTGGGGGACGGTGGTGAGGAGGAGGGGGAGGGCGGGGAGGAGATGCATTTTGTTGGGTGAGGGGGGGGAGGTTGGTGGTGTTTGCTGTTTGGCGTGGGTTGAGGAAGTTGATTAGTGGGATGGGGGTGATGAGGTTGTGGGGGTGGATGGTGGTTGTGAAAAGGGGTAAAGGAGTGGTTGAAGGCGAACCGATTATATACCTACCTGTATATGTTTTCACAACCACCCCCCTGCGCTTACTTCTCCTCGGTCACAATTCTTGAATCCTGGCTCTCTCACACACTTATAAACTCTCCGTGATTACTTTCTGGGAGCAACAGGCTAAACAGCTGCAGCAACCCCTCCAGCGAGTGCAACCCAAGACAATGTCTCTGCAACAAATGGTTGAATACTTGTGAAGGATTCGCTTTAGGAGCCAAGGAAGAATTATGTCTCGATTGGATTCCTTCTGAACAATTTTTGAAGCCTCTTGGCAATTCACTGGGAGCTAAGTACCTAAATGAGAGGATCAGCGCAAACCAAAACAAACCCCTTTTCTATCAAAATAGCAACCCCCTGAACCCCTATTCCCCACTTCCCATTTTCACCACCACCGCCTCCACCATCCCCCTTTCCATCACTCCCTCCTCCCCTCCCCGTCCCTTAACAAAACCCCCAACCCCTTACCTTTTCATCCACCCATCGATAAACTAACGACTCCAACATACTCCCTCTTGACCTCCACCCCCCTAAACTCCCGCACCACGTGCGCCAGCCCGGCACGCACCGCCTCGTTGACACTGCCACTGCCACCACCACTACCACCACCACCACTGCTGCCGTTGTCATTACTGCCGCGGCTGCTAGTTCCGAGGCTGTTGACCAACCGCCCCAGCACGTCCGGGATCGGGGTGCCAAGGTACTGGCTGCGGCCTTGGTCGTGACGACCCTTGGCGCAGAGGAGGAAGATGGAGGCGTCGCCGTGGTGGGTATTGTTGGCGGGCTGACTTAGGGGGGTGTGGCATGACCAGCCTTCTCGGCTGGAGTTCCTCGGGGAGATTCCTGTACCAGGCATTGAGCCGGTGGCAGGACTTGAGGGGTTGTTGGAGTGTGGTGGGGGGGGGGCGGGCAGGGGGGGCAGCTCCAGGTGTTTCGCCGTCGCACGCGGCCTTGGTGATCTCAAACATGATCAGATTGAGATCAATCCGGGCTCGGAAAGCAACACCAAGATGGATAGATGTAAGGTGAGGTTGCGTGGGATACTGAACATACGCTTCGCTCGTGAGGTTGGAAATTGAGGAATGGTCTGGGAGGGATGTGACGGCTGGGTTAGAACTTAGGTAAATAAACGGGCTCCCACCACACATGTCATCACCACAAAGCCACACGGGAGTTCTAGTACAACATTGATTGAATTATGACTGGCGGAAAGATTGATGGAGGAATGGGGGCTCGCCAGTGTGTTTAGTACTAGATTCTTTTATGCAAGCAGCTATGGAAAGCAAGAGGTATTAAGTCCCAAACTCGAAGTTAGGCCGACTAACAAGATTTGCAACCTCATCACCTTGGAGATGTCAACCACCCTCAAAACCCACAAATCCCAGCGCCCCTTCTCACTGGCCGTATTCTGCGCCTACGCCGTTAAGCGGGCCGAGCACCCCCCTTTGTCCCTAGTCCAGCAGGCTTCCCGTTGAGGGGACGAGTGGAAGAGCCCCGGCCCACGGTTGCGGGGGGGGCCAGGGGCGACCGACCCATAGCTGTTAGTTTCAGAGCCGAGTTCCCAGTGGGGGACTGGGCCGAGAACGGCCGAGAAGCAGGATGCCCACGAGGCGGAACCGGACCATGGCGGCCGACGCTGAGTGCCGACATACCTCGAGTAAGCTGGGCGACCGAACTATCCGAGGAACCTCCGGCAGGAGGTTGCGGCTTAGGGGCAGGAGGTTGCGACTTGGGCTTCAGAGGCTCGGCACCTTTAACCATGCCGTAGGCGTTTATGACTTCGTTGCCATCGAACACGTCACTACCGTAGGAAGTGGAACCCGACTTCCCACTCGCGGCCGTGCCCGGTCGAGACTGCTGCTGTTGCTGTTGGCGAAACTGCATCTGCGCTTGGCGTATCTGCTGCACCAGATTGTCGTCCCTGTCGTCTCTGTCGAGACCGCCCACGCTCATGTCAGGACTGAGAAGAAACCTGGCGTTTATCTCTGGAGTTCCGCCAACGGTTTGGCAATTCTGACAGATCGGTCGTAATGTAGGAAGGACTGGTTCTCCCTTCGTGACTCCACAAACGACGATGCGTAGCCGTTCTTGCCCTGGTCCCGGATACCTCTTGTGCTCACGTTCGAAACAGTAGAGAGCGCCGTCCTCAGCATGCACCTGGCGGTTCACGCCCCTGCATTTCCTTGTCGCAGCATGCCATATGGGCGCTTCCTTGTTTCCGTTGCCCCAAAGAAGGTCGAAGAATATAGTTCGAGGGATGGTGCTGTGGAAAATCTCCCAGTGCTCTCTGTCGGTATTGACATCCCAGTGATGGTAGCAAAGTGTCGCAACGTAACAAACGTTAGTAGTTTGGGTGAAACCCTCGCCGCCCGCGTTGTTTGCAATGACCCATTTACAACATCCAGATCCGTAATCGAAAAGCTCTTTCCAGGTCGGCCGTGTCGTCAAGTTTCCTCGTCTCTTAATTTAGGTAGCGCCTCGTGGGTATCCGCCAACTTGTTCCATGGCGTGCTCGGCACCATTATAAGTGGTCGGAATGGTGTGAGTCATTATGTCAATGAGAAGACGATGTGTGATACAGGAAGGAATAGGGGGCAAAGGACAAAGGATATAAGCGGCGGAGAGTGTAGATGATAACTCAGGTAAGGTACCTAGTCACTAAAGAAGTGAGGAGACGATAGCCGGATGACAAGCTAACAGTTGTCCAACGAGGAGAAGTCGCAGTGATGATTCTCGACCAGCGAGAGAAAGGGATGCAGGTGTAAGTACAGTACAGGAGGTGAAGGAGGCTGTTGATGCCAAAAGGGAAAGGATATATTCCAGCTGGGTATGAATCTTGGTCTTATATCGTTTCTATCCCCGGCCCCCTCCACCCAAGACACTTCCAACAAACCCTCTCCTGGGTTCTCCGTTTCGTGGCCAAGCACCGAAGTTCCAGGTGAGCGAAGCGTGACGATGTAGACCCCAAACCAAGAGTAAAGTGGCCATGGCCGCGGCGCCGCCTGAGACTGACGTCGGCCAGCTTAACTAGGCCTTCTTCCACTGGAAGTATCCCCATTTGGCTGCTGGGGGTCTTAGCGCACGCTGCGGCCTACGAGCCGCCGCCCAGGATTTTCCCATCGGCCGTTGGTACATACTAACACCCACGCCGCTCATCTGGCGTTGGCCGGAGCAGATATCTCCAAGGCATGATGGTTCTGGCCTCATCTGATACGCATCAGATCAAATTCGGCCGCGGTCAGCCACGGCCGGGCAGGGAAAGGAGGAGGCGTTGCAGCCAAACTCGGCCGCCTCTGGCTGATGTTGGGTGCCAGCGGTGCCGTAGCACCTCGGTTACCGTCCAGCGGCCCAGCTGAAATTTAAATGGACGCACACGACCATCGGACCGACCCAGCAACCTAGGTAGGTACCACCTAACATGGCCAGCAGCAAAAAGCTCCTTGACGCGCCGTTGGCTGAAACGCTAGGCCTCGGTCGATGAATGTGGTCGTCTGGATTGGCGACCAGCTCAACCCAACATCTGATGATCATTTTGATGTTGTGTCCCGGAGACCCGCCGTCTGGACCTTGCTGTTGCGGCCTGTGCCGCCGCATCTGAAATGGGGCGCTTGGGCTGCCCTGGCCTGACGGCCCTATCGGCCCTGGCAACCTGGCCCACATTCCGCCCACGTCTCCAACTGGTACCGAGGTACCTTATCAACCAACCTGGTACGAATAGGTACCTTGCCTTCCATATAGGTAGGTACATACATACATACATACCTAGAGGCATGTCCTGTGCCGCATGCAACCCGCAATCTGACCCCACCAACACCAACACCCAACATCAACACCAACGCCAACGGAGAATTTCCACCCTGAATGTTCAGCATATGGGGAGATTGACATAATTTTGTCCCCTATCCTAACCGAGATCTAAAACGACTTCTTTTATTTTGAGACATCCGGTGGAAGATTTTGTCTTTTCCAGATGCCTGGTGCGGCGCGCGGTGGTTCAAACGTCATCGACGTCATGAGAGGCGATTCCGGAACTCCAGGAGCGGGACAACGCCGCCCCCAGCGAAAGAAGGTGAAGACGAGAAGGGCGATAGAGTCAAAGCTACAAGAAGATATGGACTGGGAAGAGGAAAGCAACATTGAGAAAATGCCGAGAAATCACAAGAATCGCACCATCCGGGTTGCAGCAGCCGATGAGGCGAGGGACGAGACCCGAGAATCAGAACAAACCGTGGATCATGACTTTAACAACAAATTGAACATCATGAAAGCAGAAATTCAGACGGAATTCAAAAAACTTAAGGACCATATGGCAGAGGAGATCGCCAAAATGACGGCCCAGCTGACTCAAGAGCTGGCACAGGCGCGAGAGGAGCTCACTCAAGCCCGCAGTGAGCTCGAGCACACCAAGATACAGCTACACACCATGACTAGAGCTCAGGAGACCCCATCGTGTCGACCGACGTATGCAGACATCGCCCGACGGACCCCTCTGGTCAGCATTCCCACCCCGCCGACCTCCACCGGTCGGCCGGCGACACCGGAACCAGCGTTCTGCACGGTGGACATGTCAAGGGTTCCGGAGGATCATGCCAGTGAAGCTACACCAGTAGCGCTTCGCAAGCTCATTGAGCATGAGATGCGTGCGCCTGGCGACCAACCCAGCTGGCGCTGTGTTGCCGTCACAAGAGATAGAGGAAGCACCAATTGTCTTAGGGTCATCAGTAGGAACGAAGGGGAATTGAAGAAGATCAAAGACATCGTCGAAGCAAAGAAAACGCCGGGTGCGAGAGTCCTTCGAGATCAGCTGTACCCGATCAAAGTCGACAATGTCAACCGTATGGCTGTCCTCGACCGTGAGAGCAAGGTCCTTCCTGGGACCGCGGAAGTCCTGGGCCAGGAAAACGACGTGCAGATTGCCAAGATAGCTTGGCTGAGTCGAAAGGACACTGCAAAAGCGTATGGATCCATGGTAGTGTATGTCACGAAACTCGGCGACGCCAAGAGACTCCTCAATGAAGGCTTCTTCTACGCCGGAGGAGAATCAGGGTATACGGGGGTGTTCGAACGTCGGATGCGGCCGGACCAGTGCTACAACTGCCAGCAGATCGGCCACAAAGCGTTCCAGTGCAGAAACCGTCAAGTGTGCGCCAAGTGCGGCAAGGACGGTCACCACCATCGCAGCTGCAGCGAAGTGGTTGCCAAATGCATCCTATGCGGCGGCCCACATGAATCATTTAGCAGAAGTTGCCAGAGGCTCTACCCATCTCGTCATGAGTAGAACACTCCGCCTAATCCAGCTTAATGTGAGAAAGCAAGGTGTGGTGCACGAAAGCTTGATGAACGACAAGGACATTCAGAACGCAACAGTCTTGGCCATCCAGGAGCCTCAAGCACATAGGATTCATGGCCGACTCTTCACAACCCCCATGGGACATCACAAGTGGATCAAGATGGTTCCCTCGACTTGGAGGGAAGGCAGATGGGCAGTTCGAAGCATGCTTTGGGTGAACAAGGACGTGGAGGCGGAACAGGTACCGATAGGGTCACCGGACATGACAGCAGCAATCTTAAGGCTCCCCGGTCGGCGAGTCTTGGTAGCATCGGTCTACATACCAAACCAGGACCCTCAAGCTCTACGGGAGACGTGCGACAATTTACGCAACACAATCATGGATGCAAGACGAGACGCGGGCACGACGGTAGACGTGGTAATTGCCGGAGACTTCAACCGGCACGACCAGCTGTGGGGAGGAGACGATGTATCTGTGGAAATACAAGGAGAGGCAGATCGTATCATCGACCTGATGAACGAGTTCGCCCTTCGCAGTCTGCTTCGACGGGGCACAAAGACATGGCATGTCGGGGATTACAACGCGACCATCGACCTGGTCCTGGCGTCTGCCGAGCTGGCGGAAACAACAGTCAAGTGTGCGATCCACAGGACGGAACACGGATCGGATCACCGTGCGATTGAGACGGTCTTTGACACCTTGGTCCCAGTACCAAAGGAACGGGACCGGCTTCTGCTCAAGAATGCACCTTGGAAGGAAATCAAAACCGGGATTGCGAGGGCACTAGACGCCACCCCTTCGGGAGGCACTGTACAGCAGCAGACAGACCGACTAATGTCGGCGGTCTTGGAGACGGTCCAAACCCTGACACCGAAAGCGAAACCATCGCCATACGCCAAGCGGTGGTGGACAACCGACCTTACACAACTGCGTCGCATTTACACATACTGGAGGAACCGTGCTCGGACCGAACGACGAGCCGGGCGACCCTTGGTGGACTTGGAGGAAATGGCGAAAGCGGCTGCGAAACAGTACCACGACGCTATCCGGCAACAGAAGAAGAAACACTGGGACGACTTTCTTGAAGACAATAGCAATATCTGGAAGGCTGCCAAATACCTAAAGTCTAGCGACGACATAGCGTTCGGGAAGGTGCCACAGCTCGTCAGAGCAGACGGAACAGCCACGGCCGACCACAGAGAACAGGAAGAAGAACTCCTAACCACCTTCTTTCCTCCCCTTCCAGAGAGGATTGAAGATGAAGGTGCTAGACCGCAGCGAGCTCCCGTAGCAATGCCGCCGATCACCATGGAAGAGGTAGAGCGACAACTATTCGCAGCCAAATCTTGGAAAGCACCTGGGGAGGACGGCTTACCGGCGATAGTCTGGAAGCAGACTTGGCCAGTGGTCAAGCACCGTGTTCTCGCACTATTTCGAGCATCTCTGGAGCATAGCACACTGCCCAGTCAATGGCGACACGCCAAGATCATACCGCTTAAGAAGCCCGGCAAGGACGACTACAGTGTTGCCAAAGCCTGGAGACCGATTTCACTTCTAGCAACGCTCGGCAAGCTGCTGGAGTCGGTCGTCGCCGAAAGGATCTCACATGCGGTTGAGACATATGGGCTCCTCCCGACCAACCACTTCGGAGCACGCAAGCAACGATCGGCGGAGCAAGCGCTCATACTCCTCCAGGAACAGATTTACACCGCCTGGAGAGGTCGAAAGGTAGCAAGTCTGATCAGCTTTGACGTGAAAGGGGCCTACAATGGGGTCTGCAAGGAAAGACTTCTTCAGCGGATGAAGGCACGAGGCATCCCAGACGAGCTGCTTCAATGGACAAACGCCTTCTGCTCGGAGCGCACAGCCACAATTCAAGTCAATGGATATACATCCGAGGTTCAAAGCCTACCTCAGGCTGGTCTACCTCAAGGCTCTCCCCTATCTCCGATCTTATTCCTCTTCTTCAACGCGGACCTGGTACAACGACGAATCGACAGCCGCGGTGGTGCGATAGCCTTCGTGGATGACTTTACAGCGTGGATCACGGGACCTACGGCGCAGAGCAACCGAGAAGGCATAGAAACCATCATCAGGGACGCCCTAGACTGGGAGACAAGGAGTGGTGCGACCTTCAATGTCCAGAAGACAGCAATCATACACTTCACTCGCAAAATCTATAAGACCGACGCACAACCATTCACGATCAAGGGGCAGATTGTCAAGCCTCAAGACCATGTCAAGGTCCTTGGCGTGCTCATGGACACAAAACTAAAGTACAAAGAACACATTTGGAGGGCTGCGTCCAAAGGCTTGGAAGCAGCGATGGAACTGAAACGCCTCCGAGGTCTATCCCCATCAACGGCGCGGCAGCTGTTTACATGCACAGTTGCCCCCGTGGTAGACTACGCCTCCAATGTGTGGATGCACGCATGCAAGAATAAACTCGCAGGACCCATCAACAGGATCCAGAGAATGGCGGCGCAAGCGATCGTGGGGACCTTCCTCACAGTGGCAACGAGCGTAGCGGAAGCAGAAGCTCACATTGCCAGCGCACAAGATCGGTTCTGGAGACGGGCCATCAAACTATGGACCGACATTCACACCCTGCCATACACCAACCCATTACGCAGAAACACGTCTCAAATGCGAAAGTTCAGGAAAAGCCACCGCTCGCCACTCTACCAGGTGGCAGACGCACTCAAAGACATCGCAATGGACGAGCTGGAAACCATTAACCCGTTCACATTGACACCTTGGGAGAACCGTGTACAAATTGTCACCAACGAGCCGACGACAACACGCCGGAATGCCGACTACGATATTATATGCATCGCCGTAAGCAGCTCGGCGCGAAACGCCCTGGTGGGAGTTGGCGGAGCTGCGACGCTGCCGGCATCTGTATACGGCACCCCAAAACTTGGGACCTTCTCCTCTACGCTTGGCTCGAGGTCGGAACAAAATCCATACTCTGGGGAACTTGCGGCCATCGAACGAGCGTTAGGCACACTGCCAACGGTTAGATCTAGCCGCATCGAGCTCTCAACACGCAACAAAGCGGCTGTTCTCGCGATCCGACACGCTCGACGACAGTCTGGGCAACGGCACATCTGCCATATATACCAATCAATCAGAGAACTACGCAGGAACGGAAACACAGTATCAATACGATGGTTCCCTGCGAGAGAAGAAAACAAGCTTTGGGAAATCGCCAAGGGGAACGCCAAACATGCCACTCGACAGGGCGCCGCTCCAGAAGTACAAATGCCCAGGATGCGGTCGACAACCCTCAACGTAGCACGGTCCAAGAGAGGCAGCAGCAATCACCTGCCAGACAAAGTCGGAGCTCATTCCAAGCGAGTCGACGCAGCACTACCAGGGAAACACACCCAACTGCTGTACGATCATCTATCTCACAAGGAGGCTGCCAAACTTGCCCAGCTCAGAACAGGCATGGCAAGGCTCAACGGTTACCTCCACCGAATCGGAGTAGCACCGTCAGACCAGTGCGCATGTGGACAAGCAAAAGAGACAGTGGACCACTTCCTATTCCGATGCACAAAATGGACAGCATACCGAAGAAAGATGCTCGAATGTACAGACACTCAGAGAAGCAATATTTCCTTCTATCTAGGAGGGAAATCGCCGTCGGACAAGAACGACTGGACTCCTGACATGGCAGCCGTTCGCGCAACCATACGGTTCGCAATGGCGACGGGCCGACTCGACACGAACGAACCACAGGCCGACTAAATCACCTAACCCACCACACCCGACAACACCGACCCCCTCACCTCGTGACACAAATAGCAGGCACCGCTTCAGCCGCCGAAGATAGGACGTTGAACACTTGGAGAATCGCCTTCAAGCCAGCCTACTAACAGCCCTACTAAACCCACGAGAATCCGCAGAAAAATGGTAACTGTCGAAATATGAACTAGAATGAACTTTACGGGCTTCAAAGAGATTAGGACATATCTTGGGAAATGTATCGTCAGATTGTAATAGTTGCCCTTTCGGTTGACCCGCCGGGCGTTAATAAACTACCTACCTACCTACCTACCAACGCCAACACCACCGCCACCAACTTCGAAGAAGCGAAACAAAAAAGGCAGAAATGGAAATGGAAGAGCCGTCGCCACTATTGCGCCTCACCCCCCTCATCCGACGCCGCATCTATTCTTTCGTTGGTTTGGTATCGTGGGACCCCCTGCAACCACACAAATTCGACCTGCATGGCCGCGACACACTGGTAAGAGAGCAGCCCAAGGCCAGCGCCTTCCACGGCTTGCTCCTTTCCTGTCGTGCCATTTACTCCGAGGCCGCCCCTCTACTATACTCGGCAAGCCGATTCGTCCTCCACTATACCCATGATGATGACCCTGACCCGCTGAGGCCTCTGCGCGCTCTCACGTTGACGTCGCTCGCGTCCCTGACCGCCCTCACCATTGTCCTTAACCAAGCCTCCTGCCACCATGACTTTGACCACCGCGGCTACCACTCATGGTGCTGTCTCGACCGCGACCAGATCGGGTTAGGTCCCGCAGACCACTGCAAGCGTAATCACACCAACGCCCACAGCCTTCCTCTACTTGCCCCAAGTCCAGCATACCCCAAACCCAGCGACAAAAGAAATGACAACGACAACGACAACGCCAACGACGCCCCGTTTGCCGCGGCCCAACAGCTACTCGCCAACTGGCACTCGGCTGCTGCCCGTCTGTCCCACATCACTAGCGGGCAACTCGACCTCGGCTTAGTCTGCGACATTGATCCTCATCACGAACGAGCGCTCGAGCTTGCCACATCAGCCATAGCGCCCCTCAGATGGATGCCAAAGTTGAGGGCCTGCCATATCCGCCTCAGTAAAACACCAGACCCTCACCTCCAGCGCGTTGCCCAAGACGCGGTCTTGCAGGCGCTCCGTATCCCTACACCTCCGTATTCCAAACCCTCGACCAAAACCACTTTCATAACCCTCCCGGCTGAGCTTCGCCTCCAGATTCTCGAGTATACAGACCTCATCATCCCAAGCAGAGAAGTCACATGGAGTAGGCAGGACCAAGGCTATCTCGTGTTCGCGAGAGAGTCGAACCAATCGCCCGACCGCAAGTACCGCGTCCAATTTTCGCCTTGCACCCATTACGAGGGAGACCACACCTTGATCGGTTGTTTTTGCCGCCGTCGCCACACGGCGTTTTCACTTACATGCAAGTGTTGGGCCCCACCTGGGCCTGCGTTATTCCTTGTCTGCCGTACGCTGTGTCGGGATGCGCAGGTCACCTTCTTCTCGGGCAACCATTTCATCGTCCACGATTATTGGGCCGACCCAGCCTGGACAATACCATTCGTCGATATGTATGATCAGGAAACGAGACCTGAGCGTCGCTATGAATACCCATACGAACGGCTAGGCGCCTCCCAGTTTTTACGACATGTTGTACCCCCTCATTGCCTCGCCTATCTTCGCTTCCTCGAGCTAGTTTTTCCCCAGTATCTCCCAGAGAGCTGGCCTCAGGCGGAACAACCTGCGATGAAAGACTGGCAGGAAACCATCGAATGGGCTAAAGACAAGATCCAAGCCCCTAGTCTTACCATTCGGCTAGTGGGGGCCGAGCACGGCGACTGGGGCGTGAGAATATTCACTGATACCATGACCACTTCCGAGGGGGACGCCATTATGAGATCGTTCCAGGGACTCCTGAAGTCTCTGAAACCTCTAGCCGACAACGGCCTCGCCAGGTTCTATGCCCACATCCCCTACCCCTGGCGGTTCGTCGGGGAACCACAACCTTACATGGCGAGGTGGGATTGGGTGAGCGCCCAGGAACGAGCATTGAAGGAGCGTGCCGAACGTTTTATTATGGGGGACCGCTATGAAGAACAATATGCAAATGGCAGCGAGGAGCCAAGGCTGAGCTTTTGGACCTGGACTCGTTGGGCACAAGACTGAGCTAGTTCGTGTTATAGACCGGAAGGGTGAAAGCCCGTCGCAGAGTAGAATGACGGGGAGTAGCAGAGCCCGCCCAAAAAATGAGAAAACTCGCAAATTTCAAGGCAAAGCAATTCGTTCCCTCAGTGTTGTGACGATATGGTAAGCAACGGATTCAAGGGGTTGGAGGATATTTTATGCAATGGTTCTTCTCCATTCCCAACGCCCTGGGTCTGTCTACATCTCGGGCATTACCAAGGCCAGGGCAGTTACTACGGCCACGCACAGAAGGCCGAGGATGCTGGGAACCCACGGGTCCTTCACCATCAGGGAAACTGTCATCGGCCGCCCCAACATCTCCCCGACCAGCAAAAAGGTACCCGCGTACAACAAAAGGCGCAGGCGTGGGAGATGTCAGGCGTGGGAGAGGTCAGGCGCGGGAGAGGTCAGGCGCGGGAGAGGTCAGGCGTGGTATCGGAGAGGACCATCATAACCGCCGCCACAGAGACAGTCGAAGACATAGGGCGAGAGCCAGATGAACCTCACATCATCCCTCGGCCCAGCAGATGAAAAGGATCCAGGAGGCGCCGAGCAGTTGCCAATCCAGAGAGAGTATCAGGGCGGACCTGTGCCCTTTGGGATTCGGCGAGGATGCTGCTGTAGTACATGGGGAGGAGCAGGCCGGGGGATGCCATCCGAAGTTAAAAGTTGAGGCTAGGGGAATATTCACCAGTATTGATGGCTTATCCCCAACGACAGAATCTCACAAGATTATCAGTACTCGCTGGCTGTAGTAGTCCTCTAAGAAGCCAATGTACTACTAAGGCAATACGGACTACCTAGCAAGTTAAGGTCTCGTCGTTACCGAGTTGTCGCGTAACACTGTATGCTAGCTAGGTACAGTACTACTGATTTGCCGATCCACACCCTGAACGGCGCCATCCATCACAGCCTGAGTCACCGCAGTCAGTCTCCCAGCCACCACCAAACAAACAAAACAAGCCAGCCACCAAAGGTATCAAACAAGGCAAATACACCGATCCATTCGATCCACACCAAAATAAGCGCGAGGCATCCGTTCAACAGACTGAGCGACCCCCGGGCCCAAGAGAAGCCGCGCCACCACCCTTCCTACGCGTCCGTGGTCTTCTCCAGTTCCGGTTTAGCTATCTCGGGCCTCCGCCCGCCCGTCCCATTCTCCACAATCTCGTCGTGCTCGCCGGCAACTTTCTTGAGCGTAGCGGCCATCTCGTTCGTTCCCTCAAGAGTGGGCGTGATGGCCGCCTCAACACGGGGGGCTGGTTCCACTGCCTGGACCTTCTCCGCATTGTCATTGTGAGGCTCAGTATCCCTCTCCACCTCGTCCGGCACATCCTTCTTCACACCCTCCTCATCCGAGATCTCCTTCTGCCCGCCCTCCTTCTGCCCGCCCTCCTTCTGCCCACCCTCCTCCTCCACAGCCTCCTCCACGCGCGGCTCCGGCTCCGGCTCCTGCTCCTTCGCCAACCGATTCGAGTTCTCCTTATCGCCCTCACTCGGCGGCTTGCTCGCGTCCTTCTTCCACCAGCCCAGCACAGCCTCCTTCTCCATAAACGGCCCCGTGGGCCTTGCAATCCACGCGGGCGTCATCTCCACCTCGGCCAGGGCCTTGCGGATCCGCTCGCGGCGGGCCTTGCCCCGCAGCCGGTTCTGCGCCGCCGCGCCGTTCGTCACCCAGCGCAGGCCCGTAACCATGAAGCTGATGCCGTCGTGGACGGCGCGCTGGTGGGCGTCCTCGTCGCCGACGGGCCCGCCGAACTCACGCGACTTGATGCCGAAGCGGGTGCTGGATGCGTACTTTTGCAGGCGGGGGAGGATGAGCACGGTGACGTGGAGGTCGCGGTTTTCGGGGACGGGCATGGGCCCCGTCTTGGGTGGTTCCGACAAGACGGTTAAGGCGGAGGTTGGTTGTTGGTTGGGTAGATTCGCAGCTTTGGAGCCGGCGGCTTGGTTGTTGAGCAGGCCTCGCACGTCGGAGACGCTGTACCCTTCGTCGAGGCCCAGCAGGCTCACGTCCACGTCATCGGGCCACTCGCCACGGATCCAGCCGGCATGGATGCATGCGGCGACCACGTCAGAGTCGTCCGTGTATACATCGGTGCCCCAGAGGGCCCGCCTCGACGTGATCTCTTCCCGTGCGGCCGGGATCAGATGCTCCTTTCCAATCTTCATGGTCAGGGTGCAGTTCTCCTTGCCTTCGATGAGGTCCCACGGCAGCGGTTTCGGAGTCGACTTGTAACCGTGGCGGGGCGGCCGGCCAGTGCGCGGGTCCTGCAGCCGTGCTCGCTTCAGGATCGGTTCGTAAATGACATCGCCGAGGTGCATTCGGGGTCGATCGGCGACACTGTCCAGAACAGCCTTCGACGAGGTGATCTGCTTCGGTTTCGGGAGGATCACGGGAGATGGGCTTCGAAGAGGAGGAGCGGGCTTAGCGCTGGGCTGGGCGCGCGGGGCGGCGTGATGATGGTGATGATGCTGGCCGCCTGGTAGATCCTTAGCCAGACCTGTGGGCGACGGCACTGGGGTGGATCCTTTGATGTTCCTGAAAGGCGCATTCCCTGTCAGCGCCGGAGAAGACACCTGCTCTAGATTATGATGATGGTGGTGGTGATGATGGCTAGGGAGCGTTAAGACTATAATTATAATGTAAAAGAGCGGGGAGAAGATAGAAACGTACTGGTGGTGGTGATGGCCCTTTGCCTTCTTTGCCCGTCCTCCAACAGGTGTCAGGCGACCGGCATTTCCTTCTTCGTCCTCTTCCTTGAGCTTCCTCCGTTTGCCGCGCCCGGTCGTCTTGGCCACCTCCACCGGCGGCTCCGGTGGCACATCCAAATCATCGCGACGATGCGGGGCGGTACCACCATAGACAAGCTGGGCACCCGCTGGGACGGGGCTTGAGATGGTACCGACTCCGGTTCCAATACCAGAAAACATACGACCGAACTCGCTCTTGATACCAGGTTCGCCAGCGGGGCCGGCGAGCTGCGGCTGGGCTCCCTGTACGGCTTGGGGAAGCGGAGACATGCGCCCCTTGCGGTTAATCTCCTGAATCCCAAGCAAATTTCGTTGGTGAGGGGCACCAATCTCCTCCAGACTCCGATTCCGTGACGGCTCATACATGGAAGGCCCCACGCCGCCGTAAGCAACGGAAGGAGGGGGAACCGCGGACTCCTCTCGGGTCCGCGGCGGGGGTTGCTGCTGGGGGTGAGGTCGGTCCATGTGCATGCCACCTATGCGTTGCCGATCCGGCGACTCGTACGTCTGCGGGTGTGCCGGGCCCGGTGGAGGAAGGCCGTGCTGGTGGTGCTGATGTGGCCCCGGATGGTGACGATCAGTTGGACTAGGACCATATGGATGAGGAGGCCCGTTGTAGTGCGGCCCTGCACTCGGCGGATACTCTTGTTGTCTCGGAGGGTGCATGGCAGGATCATAGGGGGCTCGTGCCGGTTCGTAGCCGGGCCTTGTCCAGTCTCTCGGGTCCGGGGGCCGGCCGTATTGCTGTGATCTCGGGTCCACTTGTCGCGGGTATTCGTGAGGATGGCCTCCCTGGGCTCGGGGCGGTTCCACTCCAGCCATGGCCATATCTCGACGCTCTCTCTCGCGGAGTTCCATCTCTCGCTCTTGCCGTTCCCGTTCCTGCCGCTCTCTATCCGACATGTACCGCGGGTCCTCGTACTTCATCACCCGAATGGGACGCTCCGGGTTGTATTCTTCCGAAGCCCGTAGTTCTTCTCTGTGTCCATACATCTCGGGCGGCCTGCCTTGTTCAACTTGCCGTGGCGGGCCGGTATTTGCGTACTGCCTCGGCGGGCTCATCGGCCTAGGGCCTCCGGCGCCGCCAGACAACCGTCCCGCCTCCCTTGTTTGTTCGACCGAGGGCATCGGGGCGCCCCTGTGGGCATAAGCCTGGGGTGTGCCGTACCGTTGTAACTCCGGGGTCGACTGGTATGCGGGAGGTGAAGCGGCCGAGACGGCTCTAGGGTCTCGGTTCTCGTACATCCGATGGTGCTCGGGGGTCTGCGGCCGTCGGAAGGCATTGTACTCGGACGATGTCGTCGGCTGTGGCCGAGGGGATGCGTGCATCGCTTGGTTGTACGGCGGGCCAGGAGGGCCAGGCGCGGTTGAAGGTGGTCCCTGAGCATATTGGGGGGGAGCAGCCGACTCCCGCGCGGGAGGCGGACCCCCCAGCATGGATGATATCGACATGCTGCTCCCAGAGCTGGCGGTTCTCGGCAGCGAGTCAAGTG
Organism: Chaetomium tenue; assembly: GCF_020726465.1. NCBI lineage: Eukaryota > Fungi > Ascomycota > Sordariomycetes > Sordariales > Chaetomiaceae > Chaetomium > Chaetomium tenue. Next base: position 272,430 of record NW_027117334.1, on the reverse strand, counting down.
CAGGTAGCTCGCGCCCACGCGGAAACGCGTTTGATGGGCCAACGGAGAGAGGAGGACGAGGCTGCGGCAGACCGTACGGTCCGCCCATTTGATGGTTGTTCGGACCCTGACCCTGCCCTTGCTGCTGTTGTTGCTGTTGTTGTTGGGGCGGTGAATTCGGTGGCGGCATGCCGCGAGCCATGGTAGGCCCGGAGGTTATCGAGGACGTGCTATGATGTCGAGAGTGCGTCGGACCAGGTATCGGGCCCGGGCCGTGTTCGGGCGGGTACTGTCGAGAGGCCGAGTAGTAGGACGGAGGTTCGGATGGTTTGCGCGCGTGCATCTCGGGATAGGGACCGGTGTTAGCAGCAGGTGGATGTGATGCCGACGGCGGATAAGGAGGTTGGGATGCGGCGGCGCCGGTGGGTCCTTGCTGGAATGACGGTCGGCCAAACGGCGAGGCGCCGTTCCTCGAAAAAGGGTGTTGTGGTGGTTGCCTCGAGTCCATCGTGCCGGCACGGGGTGCGGTGCCGCACTAACGGTGGTCCGAAACAATGAAATATGCCCGAGCGTTCGAGTCTGTCTCTGCGGCGAGGATCTCGTGACGACGAAGGTGGGTTGAAGGGATAAAAAAATCTTAATTAATACCGACGCGCGACGCGATGCTGCGATCGACGGGCCGGCGAAGATGATTTTCTGGGATGCTGGAGGAGGAATGGTGACCCTGGACGCGGCAAGGCACGATTAAATTTTGCGCCTTGTTCCACGTCTGGGCTGCGGTCTGGGGAATAGAGGCGGTTGGATCACCCGACCGTGCAGATTTGGTCCCGCAAACAGACCAGCTCCAACTCGCCCGAGCCGACAAGCAGCAGGAAAGGGCGGTGGTGTGATTGGGCAGCTGCCTGCACCAACCGGGGAAGGTGGAACACGAAGAAGAACAAGAGCCGAAAGAGCAGGGATTTGGACCTGGCGCTAGCGCAGTTTGGCAACAGGGGCTGGCTCCAGATCGAATCTGATTTTCAACACCACAAACGGCGGATTCAACAAATGGCGATCGCTCGCATGCCACCATGGTCTTGCTGTGCGCCAGCATGACTTCTCTGGCACAAATGGATAGGTGGGCGGGTCGGGATGATTCGGATAACAGCAAATCGTAAATTAGTAAACAAACGGAGCCAACCCACTACAAAACTCGGAAACATCGGTTTGATGCCTCGTCCCGGTCATGCTGGCCGCCGCAATCCACAGCGCACATCATGCATGCATTGCTTGATCCGGCGGAATGATGCCCACATCCCATTCGGTAGAAATTACATTGTCTGCATTGCCGCACTATACGCCAGCAACGCAGCATGGCAAAATACAGATGAGTCTTTAGATACCGAGGAGATGGTCGCACCGAGTCGCACACCGTTTGCCATGGTGACATGCACATTCGCAGGTCTTGCCGCCTTTATGGGCCTGACGCGATACCAAATCAAATGCCTGAGACGGAACAGGTCTCTTGGTTGGATGTTGGGTGTTTGTTGGTTGGGCAGGGTGGTGCTTGGCGGTGAGAGGGAGCTGTTCGGCCGAGCTGCGGGGTCGAAATTGGAGAAGCAAAAGCAAAAACGGGTGGGGTCCCTTCTCAGTTTTCAGACGACATCAGATCAGACGAAGAACGCCTCCGTGTGCTTCTGCAACCTGGGATATGCCTGCTATTACTTTTCTGCTGAGCGATCCTAGATAAGTGAAGTGTTTGGGCATTCAGCGTGCCGTAGAGAGTAATTGCGGGCGCGATTGAACACAGGTACGTATTCTGCTCGCATGTATTTTTTGTTACATACCAAAACAGGCTCTCCTTGTTGTGCTTGTATGACATCAAAATTGGTACCCAAACACCATGCATCCTGTCTCGAACCGCACAACAAAAAAAAAAAAGAAAGATAGACAAACCAGAGAAACTTGAACCGCACAAGTATCCTACAATACCCAACGCAGTATCCTCGACCAAAAGCAAACCGCACGCATTACACCGCCCTCCGCACCCTCTCCTCCCTCGTCTCGGCCGGCAAATCCGCACTCCCCCCACTCCTCGACCTCTTCTTCTCCAACCCCTCCCCCCCTTGCTCATCCACAGCCCGGCTCGGCCTCCCACTGGGCACGGCCGTCGTCCGATCATCCAAATCCTCCGCATGCTTCCGCTCACCATCAACATCACCCACATCCACCCTTCTCCTAAAAAACTCCTCGTCGCGGTCCATGCGCGTGAGGTAGCCCTCGGGCATCCACTTGCGCGACGTCCACGGCTTGAGCTGCGGCTGGCCATACATGGCGTCGACGTTCTCGAGCGAGAGCGAGACTGATTCGTACAGGAAGAAGTAGGCGACGAGCGTGGCGGCCAGGTTGGTGCCGACGAAGACGTAGCCGTAGGAGTAGGATATGCCGGAGGTGGCGAGGGGGGTGAGGAAGGAGATCATGACTGTTTTGTGGGGGGGTGGTGGTTAGTATGGTGTGGAAAGCGGGTGGGGGGTGAGAAAAGGGGGGGTGCCTTACAGTTGCCCAGCCAGTTACCGGCGGTGGCAATGGACGCCTGCTTCGCGCGTGTCCGCAGCGGGAAGGTCTCGCCGATGACTACCCAGCAGATGGGGCCCCAGGTCATGGCGAAGGAGGCGATGAACATGGCGGCAGAGACGATCATGACGATGCCCGACGTGCTGTTGTTTACCGGGTCTAGCGCGGTGCCCATCGACGCAAAGATGGCCATCCACGCGGCCTGCCAAAGCCCGCCGATGATCAGCGGCCAGCGGCGGCCGAAGCGCTCGACCACGTACAGGCCGCAAAAGGTCATGGCCACGTTGACGGCGCCCAGGATCAGCTGGGTCTGGATGGGGTCGTCGATGCCGGCCGACTCGAAGATGGTCGCGCCGTAGTAGAAAAAGTAGTTGACGCCGGTCCACTGCTGCAAAAAGTGGATGGAAATGCCCAGGATGGTGCGGTAGACCTGCTTGGGCACGCCGTTGCTGCGCGGGATGAAGCACTCGCCCCAGGTACCGACGCCAACGGACCGCTCCTTTTCCAGGATCTCGCGCATCTCGCGCATATCGTCCTCGACAAGTCCGTGGTGCGGGTCATCCTTCATGCCCCGCAGGCGCGCCATCGACACTCGTGCATCGTCCCACCTTGACCGCGCCGCCAGCCATCGTGGGGACTCGGGCACCAGGAGCACGCCTAGGCCGAGCGGTAGGGAAAAGGCGATGCCCAGGCCCACGACGACGCGCCAGGACGCGGCCGAGTCCTGGATCTCGCGCACGCCAAAGTTCACGATGTTGGCGATGAGGATACCGAAGGTGATGAGGAGCTGGTACGAGGCCACCACGGCGCCACGGATCTCACGGGGGGAACACTCGGACTGGAACATGGGCACGCCCACGGACAGGTTACCGATACCCAGGCCAGCGACGAAACGACCCATCATTATGTGGACCCACGAGTCCATGGCCGTCATCTGGATGATGCAGCCAATGATGAAGATGGTGACGCCGAAGCTGAGGCTCTTTCTACGTCCCCACCAGTCGGCGGTACTAGTCAGGGTAAGCCATGGGAAAGTTCAGACGGAGTACGGGCCGCGTGGCTTACTATGATGCCGTGAGGGCTCCACAGAGCGTACCGATGCTCATCAGGGATACCACCAGCGATTCGATGATAGGGATGAAGTCCCTCCCCTCGGGTGTCTCCTCCTGGCCGAAGCGGTTTTTGAAGTCTCTAAACAACAGCATGCCCGATATCTGACCAGTATCATAGCCGAAGAGGAACCCCCCTAACGAGGTGATAACCCCGAGGATGAGGGCCTCGACGCCACAGTCGGCGCCATTGATGCGGATGGACCTGAAGGGGGGAGGAGGAGTTAGATGTTGGTGGGGTGACAATGGGTGTTTTAACATCAGGGGAAGTATGGACTCACCTTTTCCCAAGCATCCCGACGGTATACAGTTCACGGCAGATTTGATGGTGTGTTCATCCAATGGGGAACACAAAACACACTACGTGTATGGGAAGACGTGCAAGCACGGGGCATGGCCGAACATCATCGCCATGGAACTATATATTTTCTCACAGTAAATGGCCATCGACAAGCCATTGCGGACCCCAATGATGTCACTTCGGCTGACGCCGAAGGCATTGCAGCGCCCCTTGGGTTTCTGGAAGAAAATTCGTGCAGTCCGTGACCGTACCAGAAACTTGACATGACAAGGGGAATGTGGATTTTGGGGAACCAACAAAAGAGCAATGAGGTCTGCCAAGAAACGTGCTGTGACGCAATCATTCAGACGGTCCACTGCCCTAAAACACCCCTGTAAACCCGATGGTGGCAGACCTTTGCTGCCAAGCTTCGAGCCGGCAGGTCCGGCAGGCAAACTCGAGGGCGTCAGGTGGTCTTCTTCGGGCCGGTTTTGGATCGACTCTTGCAAAGATTTGAGGATTCTTTTGTCGTATGAAATCCCTATTGGTCCCACTACCATCTTTCCAGGCGAGAACCCATCACCACGGGCTTGGTCAACTCGTCAGGGAAATAATCGCTTGGCTGTCTCATCAACGGGAGTTTCTTGGCGGCAATGACCTTGCTTGCACGACCCAAGCCACTTGCATCAGGCCGGCGGGCTGCCCTCTGGCATAGTACATAACACCAGACTCAAGGACTGGATAACCACCGACATATTTTGCCGTTAAGGGGCAAATACGACTGTATGTAAAAAACAGTAACAAACAGCTCGCTTTGGAGTACCTACCATACAAGCTACTTATTTCGGGAGGCTGTTAATTTTCTTTGCCAACACACAGCCCTACATGTACTCCCCAGAAACGTAACAGGACCTAGGAATTAGCCCCCCCCTCCCCTTCAAGCCCTCCTCTCCAACATCCACCCCAACACAGCCGACGACGCAAACCCAACAAAAATCGGCGCCTGCGGGAACCCCGACGGCCCGAACTCCGGGTCGATGCCGTCCGTGCCGGGGTACAGGATCGACGCCAGCCCGGCCACCCAGTAGATGGTGCCCGTGAAGATGGCCGCGTTCAGGGCGTCCTGCTTCCGATGCTTCGCGACCGCCGCCGGCGTGGATGCCGCCTGCAGCAGCGAGGGCCGCCATGTGTAGTAGAGCGTGGCGAGGCCGAGGAGGACGGAGAGGGTTATGGTTTGGGCGCCGTGGAATCTATGGATGGGGTGGGTTAGTAGGTGTTGGCTGTCGAGGGTGTATGTACCTCGCTTCGCTGGGTTGAGTGGGTAAGGTGAGTAAGAGAAGGGGGAGGACAGACTTGGCATGTGGCGGCCAGCGTGGGTTGAAGATATGCGTGTGGTTGTAGTCGGCGATGGGCGCACCGAAAAGGAGGCCTATCGCATCCAGAGTGAGGAAGAGCTTTCCGAGCATGTTGATATCCTTCAGGTTTGAGTCCTTTGTCTAACTTGAACGCTTTTTAAGAAATCTGTCGAGGTGATAATCGACGAATGGGGAAGTTGGTGTGGCCTTCTGTCTTCTGTATCACAGGTGGTTCATAAAGGTATATTTATCAGACTCGTATCTCTCAGGGCTGACAATCTCATTTGTAAGAAGTTACCACCGAGCATCCTCCGCTTCCTTCCTTCTCGTCCCAAGTAAGTTCGGGAATCCCGGTCCCAGTGGGTTGCCGTCACACCAGGGGCGGAGCTATCGGATCTAGGAAGGATTTAACTGTACATGTCCCGTAGAGGTCCAAACTTCCACACGGCAACTCAAAAACACGGGATGGCATTCTTCCGGTTTGCCTACAACCGGCCCATCAGGCACCATCGTGCCGAATCCGACGTGTCAGCCTCCTTAGCTATACGTCTCCGGCCCTGCACATTCTCGTAACACAAACAACTCCCTACAGCCCTCATACATAGCCTTCCCCATCCTTGCAATCATAAAACTAGGTTTAATAGTGGAAGCTCAGCATATGCCCCTCCCGATTCATGTCGGCCCGCGTCAGGTAAGTAGAGTGCCGCGTCAGGTAAGTAGAGTGCGCCTTCAAGGCTCATCGCGTAGAAAATCGACTCCGGAGCCTGTCGCCCTCCAGCACGGGTAATTTACTTCCCATCTCGTATCATCATTCACCAAAGGAAACATGGTGGCTGTGGTCCCAGGAAGAAAGGGCAGTAGCTTCGGGTCCAGCTTCGGATGTTAGTGGCGCCAGGAGGAGGTCAGCCGGCGGTTCTTGGTCGGTGACGACGTTATTAAACTCCACATTGCCCTTAAAGAGGGTTGTTTAGCTATCTGTGATCGTTGATATGAAAGATGATATTCAAGGGGCCATGGGATGGCAAACTTGACACTTGTGTGTAGATGGTTTCCTTCACAGGTTACCGTTTCTCTGAGAACGAAATGACTGCAGTGACCTAAAACGAAACAGTCTAATGAGGCTGTATGCTTTGCAGTTAAGTTCGTGGTGCGGTCTTCCCAGATGCTTCTATTCAACTTGGAATAGGGGTAGTGGCTTCGCAACTTGGATTCGGGGCTCGTCTCTGAAGCCCCCCACAACATCAAAATGGATGCGTGAGGTGTTGATATGTTTACCACCGAGCTAAAACTACCCATGGACCATAGACATAAACTGGACATTTCGCAGCCCAACAACGGTGGTATTGCGCCCAACGGCCCGGTTAGGGGGCTGGGGGTCGCCGCCACAAAGACCGCGATCACCACCAGCACCACCATGAAGCGAAAAAGGCAAAGCGCTCGGTGACTCGTAACGATCACAAATAAAGGAGACCGCATGCCAAGTATTTACCGAAATGGAGACATACTTAGATACTAGATACAATAAAAACGGGGCGTTGGAGATGTTGAGTTGAATCCTCGTGGTCTTTCGATTCAGTCATGGCCCCGTCGGCTGCCCAGATGGCATCCAAATGGTATGTTAGCTCTCGGCACATCGGCATGGGAAGTGGATTTAACCGAAATCTCAATTGGCAATTTATACTGTGCAAAGTTGGTCATTTCAGAGGGATGCAGAGAACGTCAATAGCGTCCTGCGCTCTTCTCGAATGACATGGTTAAAGATGTGACCATCAGTTCGCCAACGGGTCACGTAATATCTGACGACTGACTTGTCACCAATAAAGCAGAAATGTTTGGTTGGCAGCCGAACTCGCCAATTCAAAGGTGAGGTCCTTATTTAAACTGCGCCCGAGGAAGCGCTGTGTTTCCAGGTGAATCATTGGAAAGATGGGAGAATTGAGGTGATGGATTCTCTTGATGATGGGATTGCAGGTTGAAGTGTTGCCCGGCTTGGCCTGCCTGCCGCCCCTGCATCGCCCAAGCCCCGAGCCAGTGAGTGGCTCCACTCCGCGCCAACCAAACCCCTCAAGGGCGAAACTTTTGCCGCCCACAAGCACAGCCAGGAGACCCCCAAGATCAGCAGACAACCCAACATCAACCTCCTCTTCGCATCAGTTGACGTCCACTTCTAGTCGCAACGAACCTCAAATCATGGGTCCACCATCGCCAAATAGCTTCTTTTCAGGTACTTTTGGAATTATCGCACTTTCCCTGTGACTTTTCCCGATATTTCAATTTTGACCCCCGGGCGGGAAGATGCGCTGGCCCGCTGGCATTGCCAGTTGACAGGACAGCATTCCGTGACTGGGAGCCCTCGAGCCATGGATAGGTGGCTCTGGATCGCCTCCCTGAACCATCACGGCGGGCAAATGGTATACAAGCCGGCTTTACCATGCTCAGGAATCATCGCAATTTACTGACCTCTTCCTATCTCAGGCTGCCCATTCCCGATCGTTTCCATCGCCGCGGCACATCACCTTTCGGGGGGCGCTGAACTAGGGGTAGCAACCACCTGTGGGCTCCTGGCGGTTAGGGCCATGCCAATCCCCAAGGGCCGGCCCGCACACCACGCTTCGACCGCACCGCACCATCCCCTTCGCTTCTGCAACAAGGTCCAAGAGAGCCAAATCCGAATACGACTCTCAAAAAATATCGGAACCATGACCGCCGATAGAGCTAGAGGCATTTATCGTACGGACCATTCTCCCGGAAGCACCAGCACACAGCGCTGCGCAGGAGCATCCCTCCCAGCAGGCCATGCAGCCTGCTCCAAAATAAGAAACACCACCAAGGTTTGACCAAGCGTCTCGGGCCGCAGAAGCGGGACAACCGGTCATGTTGTCTTCAGGGGATTTGGCAACAGATCTGGCAACAGGTCCAACTGGCCTCGGCGCTGCAGACCGACAAAAAGCACATCTCGACACACGGCACACGCATGGTAAGGAAGGGTTGGGGAGCAATGCTCCTATTTGCCTGATTTCTTCTGTCTGTCTCAACTCCAACATGCTTGACGCTCCGTTTCCCCCCTCGCTCGAGTCAGCCCCCCGTCAAGCCCTCGCCGCCCAAAGTCGGGAGAAGTCAGGGCCAATTCCAACGGGCAAAGAGCTCACGCCGCCCGCCGCCGGCCCTTGCAAGCGCAGGGAAAGAAGCAAGAGGGCAGAAGACCCGAGCCTGCCCTAAAGACCTCGCAAAAGAGCACGGAAAAAGAAAACGACGAACCCGCACCAGAACCAGCCAACCACGCACGCAAAGCCGGAGCTGAAGCGAAAGCAGCAAAAGGATGGTTGCAATCGCAAAACGCCGATTTCATCCCCCCGTCATCACCCATTCATTCCCCGCTCCCTGGAGCCGACCCAAAACCCGAGCCCGCAAGCGCAAGTGCAGGCGGATGCCAGTGCAGCCGCTGACGCAGGCAGACGAATGATTGGGGTTGAGGTGATGCTCGACCGGGCGGATTGATCAATGGCCGTTATTTCCCTTCCCTCAAATTCCTTTTTTGAGCGCCGGCCCCTCCCATCCCCACCTTGGCCCGCCTCTGCTGGCCATGAATAAAGCGGTTTTGCAAAGTGGCAGGCGGTCCTGGCCACCACCAAGACCGAGAAAAGCTTAATATGGTACACACGGTCGAATATTCCTACATCGCGGGCGAAAAAAAAAGACAAAAAAAGGAAGTGCGAGGGCCAGGGCGAGAAGTCTCCGTTATCGGTGTTGATGGTACTGGCAAACTACGGCGAGTCAAGTGCGGCCGTAAAGAAGCGGGAAAGCCAACGCCAACGCCTTCCCTGACCTGATAACGATGCTGATGTGGACTGGACAAAGCCCCATGAGACGATGGGATGGGACTGAAGGGCTCGAGAACAAGCAGTGCAGCAGTCGAGATGTGCTCGGTTAATCCTCCTCCGAGTCGACCTCGTCTTCGCTCTCGTGCTCAGGCTGACCGGCGGGCTCGTTTCCGTTGCCCTCGATCGACTCCATCGGTTCCTGGCTTCCGGAGCCTTGGCGGCCCGCCTGAGCGCGGAGCTCGTTGAGCTGTTGGATGCGGCGCTCCTGCTCGCTCTTGCTCATGGGCTTGTTTTTCTTAGATTTAGCCGGCTGCTTGGATTTGGCGGTGGGAGTCTCCGCCTGCGCCGGTGTGGCCACGCCCCGCTGCCGCTCCTTTTCGAGCCGCGCGTTAGGGTTGGCTTTGATCGCGATGTCGTAGAGTTTGACGAGGGCGTCCTCAGAGATGGTCTCAATATCGAGCTCAAGTTCGCCGGCGTCGTTCTCGCCCTGACCTGTATCTTTCTTGATCAGTTCAATCGCCCGCTCAAGCAGCGGGCCGTCGAGGCTAGCAAGCGATTCTATGATGATCTCTTTTTCCAAAGGCCCCATCTTCCTCTTAGGAATCGCCTTCTTGACGCCGCTCTTCTTAACGGCGCCGCCGCCCAGACCACCACCACCAGCCTTCTTGTGAGGCAGTGCGCCACTGGCCTTTTTGGCCTTGGGTGCTTTCGGCTTGCCTGCCTTCTTGACGGGGAGGTTCGCAAGCTTTGCCCGCTCGGCCATCAGCTGTTTTTGCAGCAGGGCAACAACGCTCTGTGCGATCTCAACATCTGTAATATCGGCCGTGCCCGAGTTAACCATTTCATTAACTTTGTTTTGCTCAGCTTGCAGGCGCTTTTGGATCGTAGCCAGCCGGTTCTCAACAAGCTTGCGCTCGTCGTCGTCGGCGTCGGGCTCGGAATCAGCGTCCTCAGAGTCGGAGTCGTCTCTGCCCACGGAGTGGGATACTGCCGCGGTGGTCACGGGCGCATGCTTGGCCATCCACTCATCTCTCTTGGAGAGTTCGGCACGGTACAAGTCCTGCAGCCTAAGCGCCTGACTGTAAACAACGTGGTCTTCCCCGTTGAAGGTTTTGCAGTTCCTGATGATGAGGTCAAAATCCTTCTCGAACTCCTTCGAGGACTGGTATTCTCCAGATCCAAGCTTGTTAGACATGGTCTGGAGGTCCATCGGCTTCTTGATGATCTTGTGATAATGCGGGATGTTGAGCGCCACCGGGTCAACGGGTTGCATAAACGCTGCGTTGATGTCATAATGCTTGGTCTTGCGGAGCTCGGTGAGCAACTCGTCGCAGAAGCGAAGATCGAGGGGAAGCTTCTTCTTGCGCTTTGTGTCGTAGACCAAATCCTTGGAGTGCGCGGGCTTCACCGGCCGCTTGGCCCGGCCGTCAGGCTTAGTCGAGTCTCGCCGAATGAGCGGCATGCCATTGTTTCCGGGCGGGAGGGCGAAGGCAGGCGACTCTACTACGGCCTTTTGCGAAGGGCTGGCGGCAGGACCTTTACTATGACGACCTGCGCTCGCCGTCGAGATCGGTGGCACGGCTGCACGGGGTTCAACATGGCGGGTCGTATGCGCCTTGGCCGCTTCCTTCCTCTCCGGCTTGGGAGGCTCGGAGGCGTACTGCTGGGCCATCCGACCGAGGATTGCATCGCGGCAGGCCGTTGCCTGCTTCGTCACGTCGTGTCCCTCGCCGTTGAAGGTAATCGCGTTTCGTACCATTAGTTCCAGATCATCTTTGAATCCCCCCATGTTTGTGTAAGCGGGAAGGTCACCACGCAACTTCTTCTCCATGGTGCTGATGTCTATTGGGTTTGTGATCTTGGCCGAGTACTCGGGCCAGACCATCGGCCAAATCTGTTCGACGGGCAGACGGAAGGGGGCGCCGACTTTGGTCTTCTTGACGCCGGCGAGGACGGCGCGAATCTGTTTATTCTGCCAGTCTGTGATCGGGCTGTCGTTGAGGGAATCATCGGTAAGTTTCTTCGGCTCCGCATTGCCGGCCGCGGCTGGTTGGTCGACCTGCATGCGGTCCTCAACGGGGCCTGTCTTCACCTGCACTTGGTCGGCCGCGTGGTCAACCTTGGTACGCTTCGCTACGGGTTCATCTTCGCTATCGATTTCATCCCGTTCCCTCGAAAGCTTTGCGGGGGGTTGCGCGGCGTCCGACATGCTTGTGTCGGCGGTGGTGGCAGGTGGAGGGGTGTCGGTAGACGGGTCGGCGTGGCCATTTGTAGTGTCGGCGGCGGGGGTGGGCGCGCCGTTGGGAAGGCTTTTAGGAGTGTCGGTGGTCACTACCGCATCCTGGGCGTTTTCCGAGATTGCCTCAATTGCTGTCGCCTCGGTCTGCTTGTCCGTGTCCGTCATCGTTGTATCCTCCTTCTCGGCTGGGGCCGCAGGGACTGCTGGTGCCTCCTTCGCAACATCGTCCGTGGCGACCTTTTCATCTTTACTCGGACCGTCGGGCTGAGTCTCGGGCTCCGGCTGAGGGTGTGACTTTGGTGAAAGAGGTTCCGTCTTGTCTTCGGACGCCTGCTCAGTTGAAGCATCGGGCATCTCAGTGTCGCGCGTCGTGGCAGTAGCATCATCCATGTTGACCTTATCCATGCTACTGGCGATGTCTTGCTCGGATTCTCCCTTGGGTTTCGCTGACCGATCTTCGTCATTCGCGTCGCCGGGTATGGCTTGGTTCGCAGCGAACGCGTCCTCGTTCTTGGCGATTGAGGTATCCGCAGCAGGTGTCTCGCCGTTTGACTTGGGCGCGTTATCGGATTCGGGTTGTGAATTAATCGGGGACGGCATGGTATGGCTGTTGCGCGGATGAAATAAGTATACGATGCAACAACAGGAGGATTAAGCGACAAAAGGATGTTTGCAACCTACCCGTTTGCCCCCAGCGCCCCGTTGGGGCCTTCCTTGCCTACCGCCAATGACGTTTGGAGCGGCTTCTCATTGAGAAGCGCGCCTTCTGACTGTTGTGTGGCCATGATTGCCATTCGGTGGTTGCGCAACTTAGGCGCGATGCGACATCAAATCGGCTGGGGCCGGTGCAAGTTAGCGACGCATGTCACGATCGCCAATCGCAAATCGAGGGTGTGGTCGCAAAAAGTAGTGCAGGTCGCAGTTTGTCGCGCGAAAATTCACCAGGTTGTGGAAATTCGCTGCAGATTACGTGCAGAAAGTCGATTCCGTTGGTTGCAGCTGCTGAAATAGAATGCGCTGCACAATCTGCCCTCGGGTGGCGATGGTAACGTTGGAGATGATTGTGTGTGAATGAGGCAAATGCGAATCGTGGCGGGGAAGTGGAATGGGTATTGTGGGTGTGGGACGTGGGAGGGACCGTGCACACGCGTTGGATCGCGAGAAGCGAAATGCGAAAGGGAGAAAAAAAAATGGCAACCACTCACGAGTTCGCGAAAAATAGGGTGCTGGGGGGAAGGCTGAGAATTATAGACTTTTGGTGCCAGCCTCGTAGAACAGCGTCGGTCGGGAAGGAAAAACTCGGTTGCGGGTGTTTGGTGGCTGGTGTGGCAAGGGATCCAAAGGAGTGGCGGGGGCTCGAGGGTTGTCTTGGCTAAGACTGGTGATGTGGTTGGTCGAATAAGTCGGTGTGGGCCCGTGTGTTTTTTGTACTGTGACCTCTCGAGAAATCGGGGTTGAAAATGCGTGTCAGTCCCGGTCGGAAGCGGGTGGCTATTTATCAGAGCTGCTCGGGCCCAAAGTAATCGGCGGGTCTGCCTGTGAGTGGTGGGATGGTCTTATCAGCTTGTTCTGATCCACGCCATTGGCTGATCAATGAAATAAGTGGGCTGCTGTGTCTGTTTCCCGAATGACCCACAAAACATTTTGTCATCTCTTCAAATTTGATGAACTCTTTTCAACTATGAAGATGAATACGACGTTAAGGCGACCGTCAAGGCAAATTCCAAGACCTATGTTGAAGCATCTTTGGATTTCACAAGATATGATGAGCGATTCTTGGGGGGGGCATCCTTGTAAAGCTAGACGGACGCATACTCCGGGACGCATACTCCGGGACGCATCATCCCCGGATGCGATGGCAGTGCGGAAGTGTCACACACAAAGGACTTACATAGAGTGTTATGTTCATTCACCAGTTAAATGAATTATACCTGGGTAGGTTAATTTTACCGTGATATATGTTAACTTGATATGAACAACAAACCACACACCTAGTTTTTCGTTGCCAACACCTTTCAACGATACGCGAGAATGACGCGAATGCCAGATGAACGAAACCACCCATTGCTGGCACGTGCAACTGGTTGCGGTCGCAAGGCTGCCCACGTGATTACTACAAGCCTCAGCGGCGGGGTCGTCAGCCACAAGAAGTTTAGTTAGTGGCTGGCCAGACTGCCAAGGGAAACTGCCCAAAAAAAAGTTTGGCTGCACCCCGAAATTTTCGTTGCGCTGCAACACTGTACCAGCGACCACAAGTTTCATTACCTCTTCTCGAGCTGCAACGTCTCTAGGACCAGGAGCTCTTGGCTCATAGTGCGACCAGGCGATAGTTGATTGCAATTGACCGCTCCCTTACGGTATTGTGCTGCATACGAAGACCCGACCACCGGCGCAAACCGAAACCCTGACATGTCGACGAAGCGCAAAGCTGCGGCGACACTCGCCAAGCCCGTGGTGAGGCAAAGCGCGAAAGCGCCGGTGAGGACCAAGATTGATGAGACAAGAACCGCAGTCTCTACGGGCCTGTCCTCAAAAGCAGCCTCGAAAGCGGTTGCAGATGTCGAGATGGAGGCTCCTTCTGGTTCCGACGACGATGAGGAGGGCCTAAGCGAAGACGAGGCCAACGAACAGCCTAATTCCACCGAGATCACAAAGGCGAGGCGGACTCAGGATGAGATGGATACAGACGCGGTAATGCAAGACGGGGTCGACAATTCCGACGGCGAGCCGACATCGCCGACCTTTGGTGATCTTGTTCGCGGCAACTCGACGATCGACGTCCCCGCTTCCCTTGCCGCCCAGGCAGCGGCCACTCAGACCTCTCGTCAGGCGGTTCAACAGCGGCCTACAGCCCCGCCCAACGCGACCTCTCTCGGCACAGTGCTGACGCAAGCCCTCCGGACGGACGACGCGGACCTGCTCGAATCCTGCCTTCAGACGACCGACGTCAAGATAATAGAAAACACCATTAACCGCCTGGACTCGTCCCTCGCCAACACCCTTCTTTCCAAGCTCTCGGCGCGCATGCACCGCCGGCCGGGCCGCGCCTTTGGGCTCATGAGGTGGATGCAATGGACGCTGGTCGCGCACGGCGGTGCGCTCGTCACACAACCGGACCTTGTTGCCCGGTTAGGGGAGCTCAGCAAGGTGTTGGAAGAGCGCTCTCGGGGTCTGTCGAGCCTGCTTGCGCTCAAGGGGAAGTTGGATATGCTGGACTCGCAGATGAGGTTCCGGAAGTCGATCAAGTCGACTGGCGCCGCCCGAATTCGCGGCGCGAACGAGGAGGAGTTTAGCGAGGAGGAGGAGGAAGACGTGGACGAGCCGGGTGTCGTGTACGTGGAGGGCCAGGAGACTCTCGGCAAGGCGCTCACCAATGGGGCCATTGGGCGGATTGGCGGGGATGAGGACGATGATTTCCCGGCTGGGGCGACAGTCATCTCAGATTCTGAAGAGGAAGATGATGAGGAATTCGATGACGGGGTAGACGAGGAGCTGGCGGACGCTGAGTCCCTTGACGAAGACGAAGTTGATCATGACGATGTCGAGGAGGACGAGGAGGAAGAGAGCGACCACGAATCGTCCAGGCCACCTTCAAAAGTGCGGCGAGTGTCCGAAAGGATCTCAAAGAGGAAGTGATAGACTGGCTGAGATGTTTTACACTGTATAAACAAGAACATGGAAGCAAGCGCTGTAGAATTGGGATTCCAATTTGCATCCCACGCGAGCAATACTGAGCATAACACTTTTCTGGGATCCGTCCCTCCAAGCGCCGCTGTTGGTCCTGGTGTAAAGTGTCTGGGCGACGGCCCTTCGTGTCGAAAATTAGAGCATTGACCAGCCGTTCCTTGGCCATGGTCACTTTCTGCTCCTTGAACGAGCCCGCAGTTCAACGCCATCCAAGCGGTGACCTTTCATCGGCCTCCCAGTCGTGCGCTAGGCCCGCATCCCGAGAAAAACCGAGACCCACCCGCTTCCGGCATTGCCTCGGACAACCCAGTTCGCCGATGCTTGTCCCGAGCTCGCCGCCACAAACACCGAACCGCCCACTTCTTAGCACCACGAAATTATTTTCTGGGAGATTTCCAAAACATCAAACCACCACAACCGAACAAAGGAGACCAGTCAAAAAAACCCTCCAAAAATGTCGCGCCTCCTCCCCCTCCGCCACACCCTCCCGCGCACCCTCTCCCGCACCACCACCCCACGAACACCACCCCGAACCCCAACGTCATCATCGCCCGCACGCCTCGCATCCTCCTTCCTCCAAACCGGCCCCTCCCCACCCCGCCTCCCCGCCGACCAACAAGCCGAATTCGAGCGCCTGCAACGCGCCGCCGAAGCCGCGCTCTCCTCCCACACCACCATACCCCCCGCGACGTCCGACGCCGACGCCAACACCAACACCCCGCTCACCACCTCGCGCCACGTCTCCACCCCCTCCGGAGCCCAAACACAAACCCAAGCAACTGCGACGAGCAATACCGTAACAGGGACCGAAGAGCTAGGCCCGAGCGCGGGCAGTTTCAGCGGCGGGATGCGCAAGGGCGCGCCGCCCGAGTTTGCGGGCGACAAGAACCCGGCGACGGGCGAGGTGGGCGGGCCGAAGAATGAGCCGTTGCGGTGGGGCAGTGGCGGAGATTGGAGTTTTAATGGGCGGGTTACGGATTTTTAGGGTTGGTCGTGCTGCGGGATGGGGTGTCTATGGCCCATGGGTTGAGGGGGTAAGGGCGGTTTGAGGGTGGGGAGAGGTCCCCGATAAAAGGGGTAGAGGGAGCAAAACACCGAGGAGGGCAGAGCGGGGGGGCGGATGGCAGGAGGGCCATGTACAGCGATGGAAGAGGTTGCTATCTCTCCTTTTTGCTTTCGCAACTATGGTCTTGCCATTGAGACTCTTCTGCTGTGGGCTGACAAGACGGCTCCCCTTCTCCAGGCCGTCTAATATCCCCCAGCATAAGCCCGTTACAACATGGGAGGGATTGAGGCAGATTATACCATCTGGTTAGTGGCCTGGAGGCCACGAAGGTCGCCTTACTACTATACGCATGTGGCTTATCCCAAAGATGATGCCCCCACAGATAATCGTGGGTACGATATTCCGCAGACAAGAGACCATGCTCTTGAAGGACCCCCGCTGTCACCGCTCCTCTGGCGACATCTGTCAAGGCATCCGAGGACCCCACCACGGATATGTCGAACGCGGCTCCGACATGCCGCTTGATTTGGTTCACAAGATACACCGACGGGGCGAATTCGCCAGTGAGGAGAATAGTCTGGACAGCACTGTTAGTTGGCCTCAGAAAGGCCATTCCCATATATATCCCTAGGCTATCCAAGATTCCATCATACCTTCACACTTGTCCCTGGATGTTGCTTCCTGACACTCGACAATTGGTCCGTGATCAACTCAATCACCCGATCCACGGGCGGGTTGAAGCAGGCACGCATAAGCTTGTTCGTTACCGCCATGCAACCGGACTCTCTATCGATGCCAACATCTGGGTAGTCGACGGAGAGGCCGACGTTGACGGCCCATGTGCTGCCATCGTCGCTAAAGCTGTGCTTGATTCGAGTGTTAAAGTCGATTATGCCTTTCGCATAGATACGCCCAGCGATTTTGGAGCCTTTCGAAAGGTCCAACTTCTTTATTCTGGTTTGCAACAAGTTGCTGAAATTTCGCATCACCGCCGTCGATCTGCCGACGATGGTCAGTCAAGGCCCTTGGCTCTCAGCTCAGTCCGCTGAGACCGTTAGTATTACTACATGTAGGGTATGTGCACTTACCCACAAAAGTCGCCCGATGGCGTGGTCAGTTGCTTCAGGTCAAGAGGATTCCCTTTAATAACTTCATAAGCGGCTAGATCTACTGCTCCCGCGCTGGCAACCACAACCAGGAAGGTGTCTGATGGTTGGGGGTTGATAAGCAGGGTTTTGCAACAGTACAAGAGGGTTGCCACGGGCTCAGTAACGAAGAAGATCTTGTCATCATTCTCATCGCGGATGAAGCCGGCTCGAAGGGTTGAGGCACGGAGAGGGGCTCCTCCGAGACCGTCCCAGACGGGCGGGATCGCAAACCACCACCGGATTTGCATCTCTTCCATGTCAAATGAACTGCGAAGGATGGACCAAATAGCGTCGTGGAGTTTGGACAGGTAGTCGACGACCACATCCATGGGGGACTTCCCGGTTGGAGGACTTGGGATTTTCATGGCGTCGATATACGTCCGGTGAGGGTTCATCAACCCTAGTATGAACCATTGCGACTTTTCCTATACAAAAGCGTTAACAGCTTGGAGCAGAAAAGGTGCAGTGGGTTGTCTCCATCTCGAATCATGTGTGACTCAGGGACCTACTATGCCGGGCTTTGGATAGCCAGAAGGGCTGAGAGCATCCTCTATGTCATAGCCCCAACCGGCTATTGTCCGAGTAGGCTCAGGGTCGTAGTAGAGAACACTTGGAACCTGTGATATGTTGTTAGCTTTGATCTCTAAAAACCAACTACCGACTTTGAACATACCGTAGAGTCGATTTTGGTCCCACTCCGATTTGGCCACTTGTCAATGACCCCCTCTTCCACAATAGGATTGGTAGCTAACGCAAAAGACACAGCTGTCTGTACTGTCCCAAAGTGTACGCCGACGACGAGGTGCCGAGTTTGCGAGGCCTGGGTGGTTGAAGGCGAGGGTGTCTGAAGAATTGTGGGAGGTGGTGGCAGCTTCTTATTATATCCATTGAGATAGACTAGCGGGTCAAGGTGTAGTACTGGTTGGTAGGACGCGGGAATGAAGGTCTGGTGGGCCTCAGCTTCTTCCGGATCACCCCGTGCTTTGCAAAGGCGGGAGAGCAAGGCCAACGATTCCCAGCATGAAGGATTTTCCTTTCCAAGAATCTTGCGCTTGCCCCAGAGCGCCCGTTTGCAGCACCTTTCAGCCATTGCAAAGTTGGAGCCGTCCATATGCGCGAGGGCCAATGCGTGGAGACCGATATAGATTGTAATATCAGCCAACTTTCGTTCCATGGCGATGGGGAGGATGATAGCCTCTGCGTCAGCCCATTTCCTCTGATGCAAGCATGCATAGGCTAGATTGATTTTGTCCTCAACTAGGTCCTGGGGGTCATAGTTTGACTCGCTAGCCTCAGAGCGGTTGATCACCTTCCGGTAAAAGTTCTCGGCTTTGAGGTGATCCCCTTTATGCCGGCTCTCGACAGCGAGTTCTCTGAGTCTTTTAATCAGAGCCTCGTCAATATCGTCGTCCGAGTCGGAATGGTAGGACGGGTTAACAATAGTGGTTGGTGATGTGGTCTCGTCTTGTTGGGTGCTACTAGGTGGGGGGATCCAGTTGTCAATATTGAAGAGTTGCTCCCTCGTCAAGGGCTCGCCTAGCACGCTGCCTCCCCAAACGGTTGACCTTGGGCCTTCTCTCGTGATGGCGCTTGCGTTGGAGTGAAATGTCTCAGCGACACGCACCAATTGTCGAAAATTTGTTGTGATTTGCTTGTCGTCGTCTTCCTGGCTGGACCCGGCTGGGCCGTATCGTGGCTCCGTCCCCTGATGCAAAGCAACTTCGACGCGTCCAATCTGGGACCTGAGTCCGTAAAGCATACTGAAGACGGCATCCTGAGAAGAGTTGTTGTGAATCATGAGACACCTACCAGACGTTTGTTTAGCCGCATAAGCCGTCTTCTCGGTGAAGACAGAATAACTTACACGTTGATCATCTGTAAGGCACTGGTCATGGCGGTAATGTATGATTGAACCCTGTCCTTGTATGTGACAAATTCCTTGGATCGAAGACCAAACCTGATCTGCTTTGTTGGCTTTCTGAGAAAACCTCGGCTGAAAACACGGCTGCTCTTCTCGACCTCGCCCAGGAGCTGGCTCAGCTTTCCGAGTGTGTTGTTGATGTCGCCCAATGTGGCCCTAACCACAGCCCACAGGCTTCCATCAGGGTCAATCTCGGCCAGGACAGGGCGCGGGGCCGATGCGGAGGCGCTGCTGATAGAGTCGAGGACTCTTCCGAGAGCCTTGATCTCCTCGGATAGACCAGCAACGTTCTCATCGATCGAGATGGTGTCGTCTATCCACGTGTAAAGAGTGGCAGCAATTTTTGTGCATCCAGTCGCAAGCCCTGCAGCGCTGGCCGCGATGGATAGCGGGTCCATATCATCTATGATGGTGGCCGACACCGGTTCCGTGCAACTTTTAGGTAGGGATATCACCGGCTCGGCTTCCGCGCTCTCAGCTCCCCCGCTTGCTCAGCCTGCCTTGAGGCTGCCACGCTGCCCGGTTTATGCATAATTATGTAAGACAGAGCTGACCTGTTATGTATGTATGTACTAAGCCAATTTTGGCGAGGTGAGATGCTTGGGCGGCTATTCATTCGTACATCAATCATCCTTCTCCAAAAAAGAAAAAGGGGGGGGGGCAGGACATATCAATGAACGCCAGCCCTGGCCGAAATGTCAAACACCACAACAAAAACATCAGCGCTTACGTTATCTACCTCATGTCACAAAGTAAAGCATTTGAATGACGGTGCTTTGTCATGGAGCGTCGGTGATCCAACGAACTCTAGTAATCATCAACACTTAGGTAGGTACCTAGCTTTTCCGGCCGTATTTCAGGAATGTGTATCCTCCTTCATGTAGTTGTGAGTGGGGAAGGAAACACTGTTACGAGTGTAAGGCGTCCCAGTTATCGTGGGATGTTCCGTCATATAAGAGCTAGATTGACCCCTTATGACGCACAATCGACAGAGCTACTCTAGTCCTGAACCTGTGGATAGGATTATGTTGCCATCTCAAGCGGCGATGTTGCAATCGAACCCCCCCAAATACGCAGAGAACCACTTGTCCCGACTTGAAACACCCCCCACGAAATGGGGTGGTTGATCTTGCCAGAAACATACACAGTTGCCCTGAAGCCGAGGCAAAGGCAAGAAGGTGAGCAATCCGGTCAGAATATCTCTGTCTCAGAGCTGAGCTGAACTAAGTGAACCATATGACTTATTTCCAAGCCTACCCTCACGGCAACCCCCCCGGGCCATCCACCATCCCATCCCTCCTCCGACTCAGACCCAAACCCCCCCTTTACGCCGGCTCGCCGCAGGTGTTGGCCGTCTGGCAGACGTTGTTGGAGCCGATGACGCCGCAGCAGAACAGGCCGCCGCAGCACTGGCGGCCGACGGCGGCGCTGGCCCGCTTGTTGCACCCGCCGAGGTTGCCGACGCACTGCCGCTCTTGGAGCTAGTAGAAGGGAAGACATATTGTGTTAGTGATTCTGAATGGGATGGCATATGGAGAGGGCCGGTGGGCGAGATTCGGGTTGGAAGAGAAGATGGTATGTACCTCGGCTGGGATGGCGCTGGCGGCAGCCAGGGCGGCGAAGGTGAGGGCGATAAAGCTGGTGAGTTGCATGTTGGCGTTTTGGTGTTGGTTATGAAGGCTTGGTGTGTTGTAGTGAATGGGAAAAATGAAAAGGACTTTCAAGGCTTCTCATGGGCTTATTTATCCTTTTTCTGGGAGTCCCGTAGTGTTAATTAAGTTAGGTTAGGTAGGTAGGCTGTCTCCGGAGGCTTCTCTCCATCAAAAGACATAGCCTTCTTGGTTACAACCTTGGTTTCCGAAGGATTCAAAATAAGTTGTCATCAAGACTCAATCTGGAGCAAGATCTGCGTTGCAGTCTTTTTGGTTGGCTTTGTCGCACTCCTGTCGTTGGTTCCTCGCTTTCGGTGTTGATCATCTCACCCTACAAGGCAGCATCGGACTCTAGCCCGTCTAGGTGCAGGGTTATGGGCGGTAAAAATGTCTTAAAACTGCTGCTCTGCCAATAGAAAGCAGTAAAGGGTGAATGGCTCTGTTGTTCCCTCCACGACGACCGAGGGTGTTAATGCAAGCATAGTGCGTTGTCTGACTCAGATTTGACTACTCCAGCCACTTAGCTTGCATAGGCGCGGCCATCTTATACGCCGTTCAATTATCCCAGCATTTGATAGGCATCTAGGCTCTAGTGGATGTATTATGTAGGTGTGGCGAGTAAAAGCAAGGTGCCCGAGCAACAACAAAGTCAGTGCTGCGAGGGGCGGACAAGGCAACGGAAGCACCTGTGATACGAAAGGGTAGAGATGTTCAGTAAAATATCTAGGTACCTATCGGAGTATCCTGGCAATAATACGCGCATTATATCCAGGAGAAGCAACGTAGGACAACCGCGCTGTCAACGAACCCTTGGTAGATCCGACGAAGCCAAGTTCTGCCTTGGTCAGGGCCTATCGACGCTCTCGCAACCGTGTCTCACGACACCCCGGATGAGCACATATTTGGTTAATCTAGTTGTCGGGCGTGGCTGTGACCGCGGAGATTATGATTTCTACTTGGGGACCAAGACTCAGATTCCCACCCTCATCGTAAATCTCAACCTGGGTTTTTTATCCACAGCTACGCCACCCATTCTTAGCTCCCTTACCAAAGGGGGAGAAAGCTCTTAATGCCGCAAATTTACTCTAGGCGACCTTCATTAGCGGCCCTGAATGGGAACAGTGTTGGATGAGAATCTTTTGCCCGCAGGGAAGCAAGATAAAAGACCAAAGATCGCATTGATCTTTGGTCCTCACTTAAATCCAATGTACATGTGTACGAAGCATACACATCACATTTTAGGCTACCTGAAAAGGCTAGATCCTGTTCCCGGCCATATTCTGATTATTGGGACTTTAAGGGGAGCTAGAGAAGACATGGGGTATTGAACCATTTTTCTTCCTTTTTTTCTTGTGTCGCTTTGACAAAACCAGTTTTCCATCAGGTTTATGGACCCTATCCCCATGGGGTCAATTGTTTTCACGTCAACAATGAACTCATCGTCCATGGGGATCGGAGCGGTTTGGCCTCAATATCGCCCAAGCCAGGGGTTATCTTATAGATCGAAACTTCTAGGCTCGATATCACCATCTTCGCAAACATTAACGGTATGCTGGTCTAATTCCCCAAACCCAAACCACAATTGCAATGGTAGCGATAGAAAAAGGCGGCATCGTCTCTAGCGATCTGAAGCTCTACCTCTTGTAAGTTGTGGGGCGCCCGGTTCATGGGTCGGTACTTCGCGCGCGAGATCCAACTGTGCGGCAAGCTGGCCGTGCTCGGCGAAACGGATGGGTTCTACGGGCACTCCACCGACGATAAGGTTATCAAGGGTGTTCTGGACGCCTTTGCCCTAGGTGGGCTGGCGGTAGCGTGGCGCCGGGGCAAGTAGCGCGCGACGCGGGATGTCCAGCCCGCCTAAGGCAAAGGCGGCCATGTTTAATTGAAGGATCCGCCCGTTGATGCCAACGTTTTCTTCGTTAATTTTGAGACATGAGGGATAGACAGGGGATGGGTGCGTGGTTCTGGCCGTGACACCCTGCGCTCGGAGGTTTGAAAGCACCGAGCAACCAATCAGGAGATGCCGGAGATCATCAACACCGAGAGACACACGCGTCCACGGTTCGACTCATCCAACAATGACTCGAAGAGTCATAGCCGTACGCACGCGAGGCTCACAACCAGGGATATGCTTGGCTTGCTCGGACTTTACCTCTAAGTAAGGGGTTCAGCACACGGGGAGAGCTGGACTTCAAAAGGAGCCTCCAGTCTCCAACCACCACTCTCCTCAGCTCAGCGCCAACATAAACATAGCACCCGCATCACCCTATCACCCCTACCACCCCCCACCAGCAACATGCCACCCCCCAACACAAACACGAACCCACCCATCGCCATCATCGGCGCGGGCCCCGCGGGCCTCACCCTCGCCGCCCTCCTCACGCTGCACTCCATCCCCTACACCCTCTTCGAGCGCTCCGCCACCCCCCCATCCCCCACCCCATCCTCCTCCCCATCCTCCCCATCCCGCGCCGGCGGCAGCCTCGACATCCACCCCTCAACCGGCCAGCTCGCGCTGCGGGAGGCCGGGCTCTTTGACGAGTTCCAGCGTTTCGCTCGCTATGAGGATACCGTGGTGTCGGTGTTTGATAAGGCGGGGAGGAGGGTGTTTGGGATGGGGCAGGGCAGGGATGCGCCGGAGATTGATCGGGGGGAGTTGACGAGGGTTTTGTTGGGGGCGGTGCCTGAGGGGAGTGTGAAGTGGGGGTGGGCGTTGGAGAGGGCGGAGAGGGGGGGGGATGGGAGGGTGGAGTTGCGGTTTGGGGGTGGGGAGGTGCTTTCTGGGTGGAGGTTGGTTGTTGGTGCGGATGGGGCGTGGAGTCAAATTAGGAAGTTGGTATGTTGTCCTGGTTGTGCTGTTCTGGTTTGCGGCTGTGCTGGGACGGAGGGCTGACGCATTCAGATCACGGACGCTACGCCAACATACTCGAACCGGAGTTATCTTGAGGGCAGGATTAACCGCGACAATCCGCTCTGGGACAGTCTTGCTCAGAGGGCTGGGGCCGGGATGTCGATGACGGTCGGGGACAAGAAACTCATCTTGACGCAGCGGCAGGGCGATGGTTCTTACCGGACCTACTTTGGCCTAGAGGTGCCTGAGAATTTCTTCCGCAGCGACGGAATCAACCTCGAGGATCTGGATTCGACACGAGAGCTCCTAGCAGGATTCTTCACCGGCTGGGCGGACGAATACCAGCAAATGATACGCCACTCGTCCGACTTCCGTGCTTGGCGGCTTTGCAGTCTTGCTGTAGACGACATCAAGTGGAAGTCGGTCCCAGATGCAACGCTCATCGGAGACGCCGCCCATCTCTCTATTCCGAACGGGGAGGGAGTGAACCTCGCCATGGCGGACGCACTGGACCTGGCGAAGAAGATCGCGGAGCACGGACTTGATGGTTTGGACAAGGCCGTGGAGGAGTATGAGGCTGGGATGTTTCCTCGTGGGGCCCAGTCCGTCAGCGAAGGTCTCGGGATGGCCGACTATATGTTCGCCGACGGACCGGGCCCTTTCGTCGACCTGATGAAGAGTTATGGTGCCGTGGATGAGTAGAGGCCGTCTAAGGGCAGTTTGGTGTACGATATGCCAGGTCCGCCACCACCGTTGTGCCGTTCTGCTAGTTGTAGGATCATTCGCCGCTTCGTCTGTTAAGCATAGGGGGGAAATGACAATGGCATCTATCTCCATTTCTAAAGAGCAAGGCACGTAGGTATTGTGTGCAACCAATGAGCCAAGGTTCATGTCACTCCTTGTTATTTTAACTACCTCGTAACCGAAACCGTGACCTCACATATCACCCTAGAGACTGCAAGTATCATGGCAACTGAACTAAAGCGCCGTGCTCCCCCGAATCTTGCGAGCAGTCGTGGTCACCTTGATAACCCGCATATCATGCAGCTTGATATCGAACGAGATGTTCTTCCCGGTCCCCTTCTGTCCCGTGTACATCTCCTCCCACGAGTAGTCGCTGTCGCTCAGGCCCGGTACATCCTTGAAGCTCACGCCGTAGGTACCGCCCGAGGTGCCAGCGCAAAGCCCAATAACGACGCCGTCGCTGAGAGGGCCGGCCCAGTACGGGTGGATCTTCCCGTTGACCGGGCCCTGCTTGCCCGGGGGGGTGAAGGTGGTGGCGGGCTTGCCCAGGGAGTCCTGGTTGATGGCGATGATGCCCTTGTTGCGGATGATGCCGAGGGTCCAGTCCGAGATCTTGTTGAGGTCGAGACCGAGGACCAGCGGGGATTTCGCGATGGCCCAGAGACCGAAGTGGATGCGCTCCTGGTCGGCGTTGATCTTGGACGACCCCAGGTACAGCATGTCGAGGTCGTTGAAGCCGCCGGGCCCGCTGTAGCCGGAGATAGCGGCGGACGAGCTGCCGATGCGCTCGACGCTGGCCCAGTCACCCCAGTTGTCTGTGCTCATCCTGGTGGGGGTTAGTACAGAGAGCCGAGGGTAAGGCGGTGATGGCGGTGATGAATAGGGGCTTGGTTTGCTTACCTCCACGAGTGGCCGTACTCGGCGCCCCATTTCCAGACCTCATCGCGGCCCCAGTTGCACAGGTTGAAGTGAATCTTGTGCGTGTCCTGGACCGCGAGGATGGCGTCCCGCATGGGGGCATACCAAGTCTTGGTGTTGCCATTGGGCCGTCCGCAGGTCTGCGGGGGCGGGTTATCCAGGCAAGGCGTATAACAGTTGTCGTATTTCCAGAAGTCAACCCCCCAACCGGCCAGCTGAGCGACATCCGACGCAGCGTGCTTTGACCCATCGCTTCCGGGGAAGCCAGCACAGGTTTGCTGGCCCGCGCAGCCGTAGAGCCCAAACTTCAGGCCCATGCCATGGATCTGGTCGACCACCGGCTTGATGCCGTTGGGCCACTTGCTGGGGTCGGGCACAAGCTTTCCGTTGCCGTCCCGGGACCGAGTTGTCCAGCAGTCATCAATGTTGATGTCTGATCCGAGCATATTTAATTAGTACTCTCAAATGTATCATTCGAGGGTCATCATATGGACTTAGGGTCTAGGCGGATACTCACACTCATACCCGAGGTCCTTTAGGCCAAGAGAGACGAACTTGTTCGCCGTGTCAATTGCGTACTTGGCCGAAGCGGAATTACATTGAGCAACATTCTAAGGCATAGTGTGAGCATATAGACTCCAAGCTAAGGAGGTGCAGGTCTCTTACCCAACTGCTCCACCCCATGTGAGGCTTTCGGCCGACTCCATTGTCCAGGGCCTCGGCGGCCTGCAGCTGGACCAAGGCGAAGAACAGTGCCTTCAGAGCGGAGTTCATGGTAGGCATATTTGCGCCAGGTGCAGAGGTTGGCAAATGATGCGGGGCGGGATTGATGAGTTGCTGACCGCAGTGAGCCCTTAGGTTTGCTGAAATGGTCAAAGAGCGGTTGTTCCTGCTTTAAATACCCCGCCCCTGTGTTCGAATTCCCGGTTACCCAGACGTTGCCGCGTTCGCCCGTCTAGGAAGTGGCTGTCTCGGAGGCTAGAAACGGTGGATCGTCAACGCTACTGATGACTTTGAGCTTGACGTCGGATGAACCCACAAACTACGATGTTGCCCTGTCGTCGACTCCGGGTAACGAACTGCAGGCGCTGAGGCGCTCCAATCAACAGTGTTGGTCCGGCATTTAAACGGTCCCGGGTGCTGGGAAATGGACTTCCCGAGCTGGTAGTGATTGGCGGACGATTAAATGTCCAGCTGATCGTTGTTCATGCAACGTCATACCCCGCGGCGAGAATGCCGGCAGCAGTTGCAGTTGACGCGACCCAATGGGGACGGTGGTGTCTCGGCGACATGATATAGAGCGGATGGTATTAAGCGAGGGTCCCATTGTTGTTGACGGTTTCCGGGGATTCCTAGTTAATTACTAGGTAAGGTACCCGGGCGAGAGACGGCCCAGATGCAGAATTAATCCAGACAATCCGCTTGCGTCCATGCCGCATGCACGTGTGCTGTTCGAAGTCAGGTACACATACATACAGAACCGTTGCAAGCCGCTGAATCCTCACTGAACGCCATTTTGGCTCGCCCCCTAAATGCAATATTTACATCTGGCTGTCTGTCCATCATGATGGCCCATCCTCCATATGATATATCCAATGCGACTCACTCATGTCTGAGAGATCCGATGCTTCACCCACTTCTCCAACCCTCCCACCGCAATAATCTCCTGCACATTCGGCGGCAAGTCCCCAACCTTCTGGCTCCACGTCTCACCGCCCTCGCCCTCTGTGACCGTGACCTTACTCCTCCGCACATCCCACTCAAACCGCCACCCCGTCCGCCTCGTCGGCACCTTCTCCCCAAACTCCTCCCTTAACCGCTTCACCAGCCGCGGCACCTCCACCCCCATCAGCGCGTTGTTGATGCTATTCCTGCTGAAGATGTTCCCAAAGCTCCCCGTTACCACAAGCGGGATCCCCTTGGCCAAAATCGCCGTAGCCGCCTGCTCGCGCGAGCTGCCGCAGCCGAAATTGAAGCCCGCCACGAGGATGTCCCCGGGTTTAGCCAGGGAGGCAAAAGAGCGGTCGTAATTCTCCATGACCACCTGCGCCATGGTGTCGCGCGTGATGTCGTCCTGGTAGGTGTACTTGCCCGGGTAGATGCCGTCGGTGTTGATGTTGTCCGAGTCGCAGAACACAATCTCGCCCGACACCTTCTCGGGGAAGCCCGGGAGGATGTCGATGAGGGCCTCCTCGCCGGCCTGGTCGGCGGTCGCATCATCCGCCATGGCATTGCCAACAGCGCCCGTGGCCGCGGCCGGGCTGCTCTCCAAACTCTTCTCGGCCGAGGAGATCATGCTCTCAGCCTGGGCGACCAGACTCTCCAGCGCATCGGCAATGCTCACCGCGCGGTCCGCCTCGAGGTCGCCGGTGCCCTCGCCGATGATGACCTTCTCGACGCCTTCGGGCTTTTCGTACCAGCCGGGTCCGGCGATCTCCCCCTTGAGCGCGCTCGCGGCAACGACTTCGGGGCTGGCCAGGTAGGCCTTGGCCTGGGGGCTGCCCATGCGCCCGTTCCAGTTGCGGTTGGAGGCGCTGATGCCGACGTCGCCGGGCTGGAGGAGGCCGCGACCAAGTCCGATACAGGCATTGCAGGATGCTGGGTTTTCGATGCAGCCGGCATCGAGCAGGACGCGCCAGTCGCCGGCCTGTTCCGCGATCTCTTGCTCCGGGAGGGAAGCGGCCGAGATGTAGAACTCCACGCCGGGCGCGACCTTGGGAATGGGACCGCCGTTGGCCGCTTCCCGGAAGACGTTGGCGGCGGCAGCGATATCGGAGGCGCGCGAGTTGGTGCAGGAGACGAGATAGGCCTTGTTGATTTTGATATTTTGTGCTTCCAGATCCTTGACTGGCGTGGCCACCTTGACCGAGTTGGGACCGGCAACAAAGGGGGACAGCGTAGACAGGTTGAGGTATAGAGACTTGGCGTAAGTCGCCCCTAGATCGGGCTTCGGGGGGTCTCGGAACAGTTCCTCTATCTTGTCGTGGGTAATTCGAGCCTTGCCGCCAAGATCCGGGTTCAACATGGCCGACACCGTTGCCTTAGCGCGGAGCCAGGATTTCAGTGTAGAGTCGATTGGGAAAATACCAGCCACGGCTCCCCACTCGGTAGTCATGTTGGAAATGGTGAGCCTATCGTCGATGGGGAGGCTGCTGAGCGTGAGGTCTGAGCCTGTGAATTCGATAGCATGGTTCAACACCTCATCCTGGTTAAATAATGCGCAGAGCGCAATAATAACATCCTTGCCTGTGACGCCCCGCGGCAGCACGCCAGTGAAAGTGACCTTGGCGATAGGGGGAATCTGCCACCACGTCTGTCCAGTGGCCCAGATACTCGCAGCATCCGTCCGCACAACTGGTGTTCCCAGGGCAGCAACACCTCCGTACATGTTGGAGTGTGAGTCAGAGGCCACCGTGAGCGTCCCTGGCCACGCGTAGCCCTCCTCGATCATGATCTGGTGGCCGATTCCTCGACCAGCAGGATAAAAATCAACTCCATGTTGCCGAGCGAAGTTTTCGATATTCTTGTACTTCTTGAGATTGCTCTCGCTCGTATTCTGGACATCGTGATCCAAGGTAACGACTACTTGCCGGTTGTTGTGAATCTTGGTGGCGCCAATAGATGTGAACTTGGTTACCACGGGCCAAGAGTTGTCGTGAGTCATGCATTGTGCCGGCGAGATAGTAACATAGTCGCCGGCCTTGACCTTCTTGCCCGGCGGAAGTCCAATGGCATACCTCTGCACGATTTTCTCGGTCAAAGTTTGCGGACTCTGGACTCGGCCAGACGGGACGGCGAATGGTGAGGCCGCTTGACCCTCTATCTCAGAGTGCAACGCATTCTGTCTCCGCACCGGCGTTGTGGAATACGCCTGACGCCATTGTCGACCTGCGGCTGGCTTCAAGTTCACTGAGAGCCCTCGCCAGCCACGCCTTGCGCTAGCCATTGCTAGGCTTCTACGGGCCTACACCGAGGTCAGCTGATGGTCTACAACCGAGAAAAGCAACCCGTCTATGCCGACTTCGGACTTACCACGAGGACAGTCATCGCTGATGGGACAAGACGGGCAACCATGGCGAATTGACTATGCCGGATTGGCACAAACAAGTCCAGTTGGCCGCCGGATTGTTCCGAATAGCTCGTCTCGCGAATTTCGTGAAGCCTTGTGATAATGCGTGTAAATTGTCGAGAATGTCTCGGGCGAAAATTGCATGCGCTGAGATGCCGATTTTCGGGCCGGATGAAAGCGGTCAAAGTTGGCAGAAAGCACTGGCGCTGGAAACGTCATAACCGGAATCCCCACTGTCGCAACACTCCAAGCCCCGCGGCCCCGAATTCTCACGGCAGGCAGGTGCGGTCATCTTACCCCTAAGGGGCAAAAATCTGGGATTTCATTCATAGGTGCCCGAGGAAGGCGCAGACTCATCCCTCTTCAATCGCCGCGAATTTGTGAGACTGCCCTTTTTGCTGAGTTCTTGCCTTTTGGCATTTCGCTGGATTCTTGCCCAGTGCCTTCTCGCGTTTCGTCCCTACTTAAGTACCCATTTTCCAACAAACCCGGCTGATAATCTGATTGCCGGCATTGGATTTGAAATTCTACCTATCGCGACGCGGTGGAGATGGATGCGCGTGAAGCGTGAATGAACCGGCGTTGACAAAAGGCCAGCCACCGACAAACTCGTTGTCAATGTGTCAATGCATTTTGCCCACGAGCACTTTTTCCTAAAGATGGCTTGATCAGCGGATTTCCAATTGCCCGAACCAAATCCTCTCGTTCCAGCCGAGCCCGACAAAGTGGAATTTCGGCCTGAATGGCGTCGTTGCCGCGTCGTCATTGGCAAACCGCCATCACACGAGAGCAAAGCCTTGCCAGCGCTTGCGGAATGCCACTTGATCCGCCTGAAGGGTGGGACTCGGGTCACGCTTGTGGTCTTCCGGGGCCAATGAGCGATTTCATGGCCGCGCTTCACGAGCGAGCCTGATGGATTGGCCCTGGCACCCTGATCGCCCTTTGGAACCGTTACGGCCACACCCGTCCCCCGCGCTGTCCGTCCTGCGTGGCAGCATGTGAGCGTTGGCCTTGCATCCATCCATCCTTTTTGCGCCGCTATCCCGAACCGGGCTGCCGACTTCATCCGTCAACAGACAGAAAACATCGACGCTTTCCTCGCCCTCTTTGCTTCAGACACGCCGGGCAGACACAAGCGGCAAGCTTTGGAGGGGCATTCATGGCATCGCTGAGGGGCGCTGTAACCCTCTCGCAGCCCAGATCCGCCCCCGCACTTGTACCTCCCGGATGCTTCCCTCACCCCTCGGCCAACCACCCAACTGCCAACCATGGACGACGGCTACCATGACGACACGGCGGACGCGTATAATACCGCGCCTTCAAAACCCGCCTTCATCCTCGCCCCCTTGAACCCTGCCGCCCGCAAGGTCCTCCACCACCCGAGGAACGGCCACCTCCGCTACCCGCTCGACGACCCCGACGGCCTCTGGCTCAGCTTCTCCGACCCTCAAAAGCAAGACTGCACGCTGGGCAAGGGAGACGCCGACATCCACCTTCCCGACCCGAAGTCTAGCAGCAAGGGCTCGCCGCATATCCAGCCCATCCATGCCTCGTTCCAGGTCGTCGAGGATACGGGCGCCGTCCTGCTCTGGGACCACTCTGACAACGGCACCGTCGAACCGCTGCCGCACAGCAATTCCTACACCGTCAAGTTCCGCTCCAACGCCAAGTCGGTCCTCGTCGCCCAGGGCATCAACTCGAGGATAGCCTTTGGCAAAGACCAATGGTACCAGTTCGAGATACAATGGCAGTCGGATGGGCTCTATGGATTTCCAAAGGATGAGCCATATAGGATGGGGCCGATTAACGCGCGGGCGAAGAAATACGTCATGGGCCGTGAAGTCGGCGCCGGCTCATACGGCTCCGTGTCGTGGGTGCTGGATGCAACCAGCGGCAAGATCATCGCCGTCAAGAAATTTCACAAGCTCTCAGGAAAGAACCTGGAGTTTGCGACAAGGGAGATGACCAACCTCTTCAAGATCAACAGGGACGACTCAATAAAGCATGTAAGCTTATCTTTGATACTTATCAGACGCTTGTTTTTCCTTGACCGTCATCGCCGCTAACCCACAGCCGCCTGTAGGAACACATCCTCCAAATCCTCGACTGCGCCGGCGGCGGGAAAACCGACGACTGGGGCGAGATCTTTATGCCGCTCATGCAAGGGAACCTCAAAACCTTAGTCGAGAGGTACACACCCGCGGACGAACACGCCGCCTTGTCCGACATCGTTCTACGCCAGATGCTCCTCGCCCTACAATGCATCGCCTCTCACAAGCTCATCCATCGCGACGTAAAACCCGAAAACATCCTGTACGACTATGACGCCACAGGAAACTACCGCTTCTGTCTCGGCGACTTCGGCTTATCCAATGACCCGGAACTGGCACGCACCGCCGCTGGTACCGAACCGTTCATGGCGCCCGAGGTGTTTGGCCGGAAACGCCAGACCACCAAAGTCGACATCTGGTCCCTGTTTGCCACCGTCGTCTGGACCCGCACCCCCCAGTTCCGGCGCGATTGTTCGCAAATGCATGCCCAGGACCTACATGGTTGGCTGGTGGCCATATCTAGGGCAGACGAGTATGCGAACATGCAGCGGATGGCAAGCATTGATCCCAAAAAGAGACCGTCGGCAACGGAACAGCTGGCCATTCTGGACGGCCAGTTGGACGATCATGCCAGTGTGCGGAGTTTTGGGAGTACGAGCGGGGACGAGATGGGCGACGACCTGAGTGCCCGGTTTTCCAACGTTTTGAACCTGCGGGACAATGCGCCCGGCCTCACATATGGCTCCGGCAGTTCTGAGCCCGTCACGTCACCCGAGGTGCCATACTACGAACCGTATGTGAGCGGGCTCTTCGAGGCTCATTTCCCCGGCCAGGCAGGGCCGAGTAAGGGTTACATGCCACCGTCGCCGGGTCCGGAGGAGGCCCCGAGGGATTATGGGGTGAGTCCCTTGTCCGTTCCACTTCTCATCCGCGACCCGGCTGCTGACTCTGACTAGGCTTGGGTTCGGCCTTACGAGAACGCATACGGTCCGCCCGTTAGCCACAACAGCGGGAGCGGCACGGCGGTTCCAGATACCTGGACGGCGGTCGCCCCGACCACGATTGATGCTGAAGAGGAGCCACCGAGGAGGAAGTCGAAGGGGAAGCACAGGTCTTAGATACCCTCACCCTTGGTTATTATCACGTTTTTGCTTTGTTGTGAATTGCATCTAGGTATTTGGGAGATCATGACGGAGGTCGGGTAGGGTGCATATTTCACGTCTTACGCTTTCATGAGGGGTCCGGCTCACTGGTCACTGCTGGCTAGACAGGGGGCGGGGGGGACAGGAGCTACCTGTAGAGGTAATTATTTACGTTTATGCCCGCCAAGATGGCCGGGTAGAGTGTTCAGTCTTTCTCGCCACAAGGTTTCTTTATTGCATCAAGCCTCGAGCATATGAATTAGATCGCAACTCCAGCTCATCTCCTGGTCGGTGTTACCCCTATGCCGAACAGGCCATCGTATCACAGGGTCATTGACAGGTTTCATGGGGCACAAACAAACAAACGGGAAACTACAAGTGTAGAATATCTGAGTGGGGTCAGAGCCCAGCCCAAGGGCCAAAGTAGACATCATTAATTTCCCTGTTATATCCTCATATCAAAGAGTAACTAGTAAGTAGCAAGAATGGAAGGTTACATGATCCATTCAACTGTAACGCACACTTGTAGCGAGCGACATTCCCAAACTTCCGTTCACCCCCCATCCACATCATGATCCATCCCAAACAATCCAAAGCCCCCCCAGAACCCACCGCAAGAATTCCACGGAGCCCCCGCGTCGACCACAACGCCGCCCACCTAGTACGGCCCACACCTTCCACCGCCCGTATTACAGTCACTGCCCGTGCCGTAATCACAGCACGCGCCATTGCTCGAGCACTCGTACACATGCTTGAGGTTGCGCTTGGCGGTGATAACGTAGCTGCCCTTCCACACGCACGCGCCGCAGTACTGGCCCTGGCGCAGGCCCTTGACGCACTTGCAGCCCGTGTTTTTGCAGGCGCGCTTCTCGAGCTGGAGGGGTGCGTTGGGGGTGACGTCGCGGGCTTCCATGGGGATGGAGACTTCGTGTGGGGTGGCGTCGGTGTCGGGGGTGGGGTTGGCGAAGCCGAGGGTGGCGGTGACGAAAGTGAGGGCGAGGGTGAGACGCATTTTGGAGGTATCCGCTTGGTTTGAGGGCTGAGGTTGGTTTGCTTTGTGTGTTGTTGGTTTGTTGGCCTGATCTTGTGGATGATGGGGCTGGGGATCAGATCAGAGCCCTCGACATGAGGTCGGAGTCGACCCCTTTATATAATTCTCACGAAAGCACTCGGCACCGTCTTCCGTTCCCCGTTCCCCTCTTCCCGTTGACCGTTGCCTGACTGTTTAGTCTTCTCCGTCACTTGTCGGGTTACGTCTCTCGGAATATGTTGTCATCTCTTCAGGCCGTGTTGCAATCTCCAACCTCCCCTCTTCGATGCAGCCAGTAACTCACCGACTTTCAGCTGTCAACGAAGGCCGCAGTCTCGGCAGTCTGGCCAAGTCCGTGCCAATGCTGCGCGGGATCCATCGCGCCCTCCCAAGAAGCTCTCGTAGTGGCTCGCACACGAAACCGCTTTCAGCAGACTCACTGAGCCGGGTAAAGATCGTAGTATCGTATGGCTGAAATATAACTAGCTCACTTGCTCATGTTGTGGGTAGGGTTGGCATGAGAAGAAGCTGCAAACAAGGCGTCCCAATCACCAGGCCCAGGACACCGGTCTTGCTAGCCCATTGGCCGAAATGCCCCGGCACCGAGAGTAATATTGATTGCCGTGTGATTGTTCTGCAGCTGTACTGCCACTCTTCCCAGCAAGACAACTTGACCAAGTCCTCGGGTGTTAGAGAGTCTGGAACAACGCGCGTGATTGCTGACCCGCCGTCGGTCTGAATATCTCTCCGCCGGCCGCCTGATCGTAACATGTTGATATGACGCTTGATTACACGGCTGACGATGGCGGCATGTTTTGCTTTCTGGTCGAGTGTCTCGGCGCTGTCCTCGGCGACCCCTGCCCCTCTCTGTCACCACACTGTTACATTGGTAATATCGAGTACAAACCAGCGCAGCGGGGGAACGGCCTATTTCGATATCGACTGCATAAAAGGCAAAGAAACATGTGATGTTGATGATAAAGAACCAACAGTCGCACAGTGTGGCGAGAAAGACACGACGACGGTGCCCTCACGCCACACCATCTGCTCGTCGGTGAGCGCTTGCAACGTTGAGGCTTGCTTCCCCTCGCCACGACGGGAAGGGATAAGCAATCTCGTCCCGAACGCGGAACAAATTAATTAAGTTGCCAGCCTTACGAACCGGTGGCCCGGAACCCTGGATGGATGAACGGGAGCCTCATGTTCTTAGCCGGGACGAACCAAGAGCACAGCTAGACCGGCGTATATGGGCTAGCTCCCAACGATAATGAGGAGGCGGGGCTAACATGCGTTTGGTAGGTACTTTGGAAAGCAAGCTGCTCACGGTTCGGGGCCGAAGCGTAAAGATCGCTTAGGTATGGTGCCCACATATTTTTGCCCCTAAGCTTTGTCCCAACTCTCCTAACTCAACCTCCCTAGGTCAGTTAGACCTCCTCGTCCCCCTTCTAACTATACCAAATCGCATTCGCACAGCACCCCCCATCCTTCACATCCACCTTCGCCACCGCTTTCGCACTACTATACTCAATCAACCCATCCGGCCTCTCCCTCTTCCCATCCATCCTCCACATCAGCACATACCCCTCCCCATAATCCGTCATCGCCGCATACTCATCGTCCCAAAACGCCGGACTCACCGCATTCGCCTTCCCCCCCTTGGTCGTCGTCGGCACCCTAAACATCTTCTTCACAATCCCGCCATCCGCCCCCACCAAAAACACCGCCACAAACCCCGTATCCTCCTCCTCCTTCGCCCGCACCGACGCCCACAAATACCGCCCACTCGCGGACAGCATCACCTCCGCCGACCAGTACCGCTCCGTATCCGCCTCGATCGGCAGCAGGCTATGCCGAACCACCTCCTTCGTGACGGCGCCCGTGGCGGGGTCCAGCACGTACTCGGCCACGGTGTTGTCGGCCTCCATGACGGCGTACAGGCGCGCGCCGTTGGGGTGCGCGGCCAGATGGCGCGGGTGGGCGCCCGCGGCGCCGGGCATGGAGAAGCGTGCCACTTCGGTGGCGGCGCCGGTGGTGAGGTTGATGGCGTGGGTCCACAGGAGGTCGCCGTTGAGATCAGCCGAGTAGAGGAGTTGGGGTTGTGGGGGGGTGGTGGTGGTGTTAGAAGGGGTGGTGCGGGGGGAGAGGGCGAGGCCGTGGATGCCGGATTCGTTGGTGTAGGTCCAGGTGGAGAGGATGTTGGTGAGGGCGCCTGTGTCGGAGGTGGAGAGGGACATGCCGCAGGCGTTGGGGGAGGGCCAGGAGCCGGTGAAGACGTGGTAGGGCGGGTTTGGCATGGCGGTCACGAAGGCGCTGGTGGTGTTGAAGCAGTCGCCGGTGGCCGAGATGTTCCTGGTGAGTTCGACGGTCGTAGCATTGAGCACGCTGTAGCTGGCGATTCGCGTCTCGTTGAGGGAAGAGCCGTAGATGTTCTTCTTGGCGTACTAGTTGCAGTAAGTGAGTATCGTTGGACTTGTAAGTCGCGCGGTGTAGATGGGCTCACATCAAAGGTAATCCAGGCGT
Organism: Chaetomium tenue; assembly: GCF_020726465.1. Taxonomy (NCBI): domain Eukaryota; kingdom Fungi; phylum Ascomycota; class Sordariomycetes; order Sordariales; family Chaetomiaceae; genus Chaetomium; species Chaetomium tenue. The sequence continues at coordinate 236,355 of NW_027117334.1, read as the reverse complement.
GGGAGGCGTCCGCCGTATTGTTTTTTAGGAGCTTGAAATCATTGGTCTCGTCATTAAATTCGAGGGCATAGATGGATGCCGGTGGTCGTAGATTTCCCACAAACAAGTTGTGGACGGCCCCGTGGGCCATGGGGGCCAACACCATGAGGCGTGGCAAGAGTGATGTAAACAGCTTCATGTTAGCTAGGTACGTTATCCCTGAGAGCGTAAATGCCCAACATAACTGTCAAGCAAAACAACCGAAGCCATGTCCCGGCCAGCAACTGGATAGTTATAGGCAAGCAGCCCCTTGTTCCCCAGCCATGATTTGCGCGCATCTTGCCCCCACAAGCCTGGGTTTCTGCCGGGAATCATGGAAGAGACGCAGTAGTTGTGTAACATGACAATTGGCTCAAGTGCCGAACAACCACGGCAACTCTGTTTCCTTACTCGTGGCGGTACTTAGCCTAAACAATATTCCAGTAGCGTGCGAGCTGAACACCTGTATCAGGGTAAGCGGAGGCCAATCGAATATAATCCCATCGCCTCGGCTATCTTACCAATAATATCCCAGGACGAATAGCTCAGGGGTAGAGCAACCGGCTGCAGTCCGGTAGGTCACGCGTTCAAATCGCGTTTCGTCCTCTTCTTTTTTCATTGCGTTGTTCGATGGGCTTTGCCACAAGTTTTGCTTTGGCAACATATGAATGGTGTTGTGTTGTCTAAGGCTCTAGCTTGCGTCAGCACCCTCGCCAGTGGAGTGGGTTGTTTGTCTGAGGAACAAAGGAACTGTATCGAGCCGCAACATGTGTCAATCCGTATCCAACTCGATCACCAACTTCTTCTCTTGAATCTCTCCTATGCTTCCTTGTCAAACCCCCTAAGGCTGCGCTGCTTGGCCAGTGGGCGAAGATGCCGGGCTTCCTCCAGTCGCCGCCTCAGGTTGATCCTCGGTTGACTCGTGTTTATACAGCTTGATGTTGATGAACAAGGCAAAAAGGCCAACGTCATACGCCAACCTGAGGGCACCAGCGACGACAAAGGCCACCCAAAATCTACCACCTCCCGCCAACAGACCTGTGATGCTGGGCCCGGTCATGGACGCCAGCGTTCGCAGCATGCCGGTAATGCCCATGACGGCTGTCCGCTCCTCGGGACGTACCACGGCTGCGATGAGTGCAGCCCGGGGCGCCTGGTCCATGTTGTTGAGCCCAACTCGTAGAAGCAGCAACGCAAAGGTGAGAGATACGGTCTGCGCCAGGGGAAACACCAAAACCGCCGCCGATGACGGAATGTGGGTGAAGACCATGGTGTTGACCAACCCGATATAACGTGCCAGCGGCCCGGAGAAGACGTTGGATAGTGCCGCGAGGAGGTGGCTGATCGAGACGATGTCGCCGAGCGCCGACTTGGGGAGGTGGAACTTCTGATCGATGTAATAAGTCGTCAACGACATGTTGGCCATGCCGTCGGCGAGGGAGTCGACCATGAGGAGGAACCACATCACCACCATGATGGCAAGCGTCTCGCGCGAGATCTGAGCAACCCAGCTTGACTTCGTCTTGGGCGCCTTCCCGCCATCCGTCACTGCCTCCGCCACCTGCGACCCGTTGAGAAGCGGTTCAGTCTCACCCTCCACCGGCTCAACCCTCTTCAACTCGCACTTTTCCGACAGCATAAGGGCACACCCCATATTGATCAAACCCATAGCCGTGTACACCCAAAAACACGCATGATACGCATCCACCAGCGCCCACCCCTCACGCACCCTCAACCCCTCAACCATCCTCCCAGACAACTCCGTCCCCAACGCACTCCCCAAACTCGCCAACGTAACATACCACACCAACACATCCGCCCTCGTCCTCGGCGTCGTCAACTCCGAAACAATCGACTCCTCCACCGCCCTAAACGGCCCAAAATCCCCTCCCGTCGCACTAATAACCCCCACCACCGCCGCCCCCAACAACGCCCAAAACTCCTCGCACAACGCAAACACCACCCCCGAACAAACCATCAACCCCGACCCAAACAACAACGTCCTCCTTCTCCCCACCCGATCCGCCACCAGCGTAAGCAACAACGTCAGCACGACATCCCCAAACAGCGTCAGGGTCATGAACAGGCCGATGCGCGAGTCGGAAAAGCCGAGCTCGGCGAAGAAGAGGGCTAGCACGAGCGAGCCGCCGCCGTAGGCAAACATGCGGCAGGAGCGCGAGAGGATGACCAGCCAGGCGTCGCGGCCGGTGAAGGCGACGGAGGAGAGGCCGGTTTCGCGGAGGGTGGCGTGGAGGAGGCGATGGGCCATGGCGGCTTGTTTGGTTGCTTTCTTTTTGGCTTTCTTGGGTTGTTTAAGGGGGTGGGAGAGGGAATGGGAGGGGAGTTGGATGGTCTTGGGGGAAAGGGGTGTTTAACTATTAGTGAATCGGTATCTTTTCATAATATTTATTTTTTCTTGCTTGGTTCTCAGATGCATGGACATGCTTACACCGCCGCCGCCCGTGCTATGTCCGGGAGCCCGTGACACGCAGATAAAAAACACATTTTGCGGAGTCACCAGTGTCACCAGTCACCACCGGGGGCAGCAGCGAGAAAACTCAAATCCCCGGAGCTATCGGAGCCGGTGTCGGAGACCGGAAGACCCACTTCCGCATGAGGCAAGAGGTGACCCATCCGACGCAATCTGGGGGGCTTCGAGTTTGGTATTGTTTGCTCGCCTCGGTGCTCAGTGCTCGGTGCTCCGAGTGTAAGTGGGCATTTACGGGGAATACTGGAGAAAGGCGTGGTTTGGTTCTGTGGTTGGTGGATATTTGAAGAAGATTCCGCTCGTTGATATAACACTGGCACTAACAGCCCATCAACATATGAATAGAACTGCTTCTGTTTCGGTGATATACACATTAATACTATGTACTGTCTGGCCCCGCCAGCATGGATGCAGCCGTGAACCTGTTCCCGGTTCCCTTGTTCCCACCCCTTTCCTGTAAGCCAGTATGCAAATCCCAAACGCCTCGTAACGTCATCAAGCCCGGTCACCACCCCACAGGCTGAACCTCTTCCCAAACACCTTTGATGCCAAACCCCTAGTTTTACCCAACCCCAACGAGCCCTCTTTCGAAACCTGTTCCAAAGTTTTCTTGGTATGTACACACCTGACTGCGGCGGCATCTACCGTGTATGTGCGTTGATGTTGTTTCTTGAACAACTCGCAGCTCGCCGCGAAAAAAACGTATCCCCATCGACTGCTTTGTGCAGCGCCAAGTAAAAGGCGACAGTGATTGGGTGTGGACGATGTCGATGTACCGTCGGAGTGGATCGAAATATAACAAAAAACACCAAAGGGTTGCCAAGATACGCCCATTCGAGGAAAGGAGACCTAGCAGTGAGAGAATCGCCCAAGGTTGGTGCCTCGAGGAACCCGCGCACCTTGCTAGGGGACAAGGAAATGTGAACCCGAAGCCAAATGTGTAGTAGCCAAAAAGAAGACGGGGGAAATATATCTTGTCAAGTTATGCCTTGTTGGGTGAAATGAACAATAAGAAAGACCACGCCATTGGGACGTGATTCCGACCGCGATGGAAGCGAAGAGAAATGGTTACCGGAACGGCTACTGCTCCATCGTCGTGAATGTGAGGTCAAACGGCAAGTCTGCCAGGTCATCACGAGACCCCTGCACTGTAGTCGATGGGAGGAGTTGGTCCATGTATGCGCCGGCCTGCGTGATGGTTGCGGTGGATGAGACGGGCGAAGTGTAGCCATGGCTGTCAAGGCTCATCATGGACGCCGCCATGTTCTGTTGCGTGCTTGGCTCTGCGTTCCTGTAGTCGAATCCGGCGGACGAGATGGGGAGCCCGTGCATTGGCGGCGCGGGGAAGACGGGATGGTTGAGACGGTACATGTCGGATAGCTGCGAGTCTAGGTCGCCTTGGAACGAGGCGCCGGTCAGGTCGATCGACTGGCCGAAACCTTCTCCGACGCCGGCAAAGGTTGGCATGCCGTATTCATCGGCGGACATCCGCATGGGAAGCCCGCCTTGCGAGTTGTACTGGGAGTCGGCAAACTCGTTCTCGTAGTCTTCGGGCTCTACAGCGCCCACCGATTCAGTCCCATCCGGCATCAGAGCGCCGGCTTGGTCCATGGGGACAGTAACCTCCACCATCCACTGCTTCAGCTCGCTCATGGACGGCCAATCGCCGCCACCTTTCCCCCCTCGCTTCTCCTTCTCTTCCTCGACCTTGATGTTCCCATTCTTGCCGGCCGCCCCCTTACGGGCTTTAACCTTGAAGTGCGTGCGGCGGAGGTGCGCGGCGGCGTTGTAATATGCACCGTAGTGCTTGTTTTGCGAGCACTGTTTGCAATCCTTGAGCGGCTTGACGGCTGTCTCGGAGTGCGGAATGCCGTAAAGGTTGGGGTCGCGGCAGACCCACTTCTTGACCATGCTCTTGTGTTTGGCCTCGGTATGCCGCCGGAGCTCATGCTCGCCTCTAAAACCCTCGGGATGGTCGTTACACTGGTTGCACAGCACTTTGGGATGCTTGGGGCGTTCGTATTTAGTCTTGGCGATGGCGGCTTTACCGTCCTTCGCGTTGTTGGCTTGGTCGGCTGCCTCTTGCTTGACAACACCCGCGGCCGGCTTGGGCTGAAGGTGCCGGGACTTGGCCGCGTAGTTCTGTCGGGCAAGCGCTTCCTTGGCCCGGAACTTCAAGGACGAGTTCGACTTGATACTGTCCCTGGACACCGATCGTTCCATCGATAAGTGTTGGGCGAGGAAAGGGCCGTTGTCGTGCGTCGAGGCGTCATCCGACGAGTCAGATGGGGCACTGGATTGCGATAGCGACGGTTTCATAGCGTGCTGGTGTTGGGTAAGGGGGGATTGTAGAGGGGCAGAAGACGGGTAGGCGTATGAGAACGAGCCCCCTTGCATGACGATAACGCCCGAGTCCTCTGAGGCTCGCTTCCCTAACAACGGCGGGGGAACGGCGACCGGGCTGGGGCGATAGCTCCCCGCCGACTGTTGCGACTGGATTCGCACCATCTCGCTAAACTGGCCGGAGACGTCGTTCATCGAGCTGTTCCGCCGCGACATGGGAGCAGTCTCTATCGTCGGGCCCGAGGTTAGAGATCCGTAGGCGGAGGGGAAACTCGAGCTCGGGTAATGATCGAGTTCCTGGGGAGACAGGAGAGCGGACTGAGGGATGTTGATAGGGGATATAGTCGAAAGCACCGAGTCGTCGTGCATGGACAGGAACTCGTCCACGCCCATCTCCCGTCCAAGCTCGCCGGGTTGTGAGGGGCCAGTCATGAGGCTTGCGCCCGGGGCGAAGGTGTTTGGGAGATATTGGAGTTGGCTGTGCTGGAGGTAGTCGCCTAGGGTACTGGGAAGTGTGGCCGGCATGTTATTTGGCATGGCTGGAGGAGCAACGGGGCCTCCACTACGGGTAAATGCATTTGGGTTGGGGCCAGGGCGCGCGACGCTCGACCTTGACCGCATCATGGGGGCTATTGAAGAGGATCCCGCAGCATGTGTGGTCTTTGAGCGCTTCATCGGGCGGCTTTGATCCTGGGGATGGGTGAGCATGAGCAAGAGTGGGGCCGCGTCTCGGATCCCGCTGGACGTCGGGGGGATCTTACTTGAGTGGGTGCGGGATAAGGCTGCGCCCGGCTGAGTTTCTCCATCAAGGCGCGCTTTTCCCGTTCATTCTGCTCAAGCGCAGCCCTAAGCTGTTGGACCTCGTCGACTTGACTCATCCTGCGTAGATGAAGCTATGAGGAAGGAAATGTTGGTGGAAGTAGATGGTTGGGACAAGAGAGACCCAGCCTCGTGGGTTGAAGTGGGACGGATAAGCGGACAAGAGGCAGGCTGTCTGCAGGGTGCGACGGAACCCGGCGGGCGGGCAGTGTCTTGAATGGATGGGACTCAAGATTCCTTGCTGCAGACAAGCAAACGAAGCAGGATGGAAGATGGAACAAGAGCAGAAAGAAGATTGGCAGGCCGCCGGAGAACAAATGATATTTATCCAGTCGGGACGGCGAGGCTTTGACATGCAGTAGGACTCGGCACACCGAGTTGTCGAATGGACGCGAGTGTGCTGGATGGGGGACGGACGGCAGACGATTTCAGGTCGAGATGCAAGCTGCACACCCAGTCAAGTGGGTGGGTGGGAATCTTGGGCAAGCACGGCTCTGGAGGCTCTGGTGTGGTGCCAGGCACACAGCCAACCCACTCACACCCGGGCGGGCCAGAGGTGACGACTGTGCTTGGATCAACGGTGTAACGGACCAGGGGGGGCTTCTGGGGGGCAAGCTCTGATTGAGTGCCCATGCTCGCCATGGCACCGCCCACCGACCCCGGATTGGCGTCGGCGAGCCAGTCTCGGCGCCTCGGTGGGTCGCCCATGCTTCGTGACGAATCCAAAGTCCTGGAGATATGCCAAGGATGTGCCCTGGCTGGCCTGGGTTAGAGATCAGCTCCCATTCGGAAGGACCATGGTGAAGGGGCTTTGCCTTTTCCAGCAGGACAAGTCAATGTCCCCATGGACATCTACCTGACACGATGAAATGCCACGCCTCTGTGGCCCTTTTTTCTCAGACCAGGGTGTCGTCGAGACATTTGCAATCGAATCCATGCTTGGCATCGATCGCGAATGGAGTGTTTCCATTTCAATTTCGAGAGGGATTGACTGCATGCAGAACGGTTGAGCACAGCAGAGCCACCAACCAATGTCTGAGCTGTGCCCGGCTGCAGAGGGGATCCAGTGATGCCGTTACACCAGACGGACGATTGGCCGATGGTTTCTCGGCAAGTTTCGCTGGGGAGACAATCCACTCATCGGTTTCCACTCAAGGACTAAAAGTTACAGAGTGGAAAAGGCTCTTCTGGGTCCTCGCTTTGTTGGTGTCCCACGGCGTCGCTCTCTGGGGATTGGGGGGCTCTCTGCGGGCAGTGAGCCGAATCGCACAAACCGTGGTTGGGTGGAACTGCCCGGGTGATGCGCAACTGCAACCAGTCAGCTCCAAAGGAGGACAGCACAGCGCTTCTGGCAGGCAATCAGGCCCCGCTGCTCACGCGGGCACTTTGCGCGGGATGGAGGTGACACTTTTCTTCTGAAACCCTTCATCCGCTATTTCCGGAAGTTGAAGGGTCAAAACGCCAGCTGGCAAGCGCAGTCTCAGGCCCTAGTTGGCATAATATCGGGCATTCAGAGGGTTCGGGAGTTGTCTGAAGTGACAACAGGGAGGGTGGGATGGATGGTTGCAGATGCTGCTGAGTCACATTCTAAAACCCGGAGTCGAAACGAAAAAAAGCGATTGAAAGACGCGATCCATGTCCTGGTCTAGGGGGGCGGCAGCCAGAACGGGGATTCATCTCAATCCAGTGCCGTGACGTGACTTCCTGCTTCTCTCATCGGTTTCCTGAGGGAAGCCACAGTCGACAATTCGGCAGGCAGCCAATAACTAAACAAGAGGCAGTCGCGATGCACGTCAGAAAACTTGACCGAAACCTCCCAATTGCCCTCAAGTCATGGTGCGAAGTAGGGGTTTCGTCTCTCCCCCGAAATCTTCAACTTTGACCTTTTGACGACGTTTCGGCCAATCTTGAGCCAATCTCTGCAATGATGGAAGCAATGTATGCCCGTGGTGTGTGTGCCTGGCAAGCCTGGCTTGACAACTCAAGCCGGCCTCGATTTCCGGGTTGGCACGAACCCCACTGACTAGGCTATTTCCAGTTGCAGCTGCCCTCCGATCTGTGCCGCGACACTGGCTTGACTGGTCAACAATCGTCGAATCATCTGCTCAAGGCTTCGAACTCACGACCGGAACAGCTTCCATGCAGCCCGGGTGGAGGGTAGTCGAACACGCTGTTGGCCATGCGTCGCCGCCTCGTTGTCAACAGGGGCCCCCGCCCATCCCTTCTTGCTGCAGGACCATCACAGGCGCTGTTATTGGCGGGCCAGGCTCTGGAGAGTGAGGCGAAGGCTTTTGACTGGACACAAATCGCCGGTTGAGCGGGTCCGTTTCGGGCGCTGCAAATCGCCAATCTGTGTTCAGCGTCCCGACCTGATGGATCCCCCACTATCGCAGCCACGTCCACCACACTGGCCGGGCGCGGCACTCTCGGCTCTTCCAAGTTCCAGGCCACCAGGCTCACCAACGTTGGGCTCCAATTCCCGCCCTTGATTGACCTTTGAGATCTCACAAGTGGTCTGTGCGTTCGGCTGCCCTGCATGGCGGGAGGGCAGCAGCCAGCATGGCCACCACCAATTGATGAGTTGTCCGTTGGCTGCAGATGTGACACGTTTCTGGCCACCGGGACTCACCTTTGGGCTCTCGTGCCTTCCCTCCCAAACTCTCGGTGACTGTCGAATGATTCGGGTGCACATGCTGAGGAATGACTTGCAGTCGGTACCGGTTGATCGAACCGAGACATCCAAGCGAGCCGATGAACCGAAGGGCTTCTTTTCCCGAACTTGGGTTCGTCGCCAATTCTCGAAAAGACGATCGCACTTTCCACTCGCACACCGCCGGGCCTGGTACTCGGAGACAGGGGACGGATCGGCTCCGAGTAGCCCAGGCTAGACCCACTTGCTTCGCCCCGCCCCGGGGTCCGTACCGGGAAGACACACGGACGCTACCGGGTCCCGGGGAATCGGGTGACGCCATCCGGCCAGACCCCGAAACATTCAGGCGGATTTGCGTGAAGAGGTGAAATTAGTTGTGGCAGAGACTGTCTCAGGCGGTAGCTGGCCTTCTGGCAAGGCTGGATACCGTGGGCCCCTACCGACCTCGTGGAGTTCGAGCATGTCGCATCATCCCTACCTTCATAACGGTCTCATAACGGTTTGCAACTGACGCTAGATTATAATGCATGCTACGGGGATCTCGATATAGTTGGGAGGACGATGTGGCGCGGATCGCGATCTTCCGTCTTTTCAGCGGAGGTGCACAGTCCTTGTCGCCGTCCGCCGTCCCATTTACGCCTTTGTCGACCCTTCATTGGAACAATTGCCAACGTGGTTTGCCGGCCAGGGAAACCAGGTCAACATCTTGAGTACTGTGTACGTTTTGTTCTGACTGCGGTGGCTGAGATTGTGCCAGTCCTCGAGTACACAACAGGCATCGGCCACCGGCCGGCACGGAGGGGAGTTGACGGTTGACCTTGGTCCGGTATCACAGAGCGCCGCAAGGTGATCCGAAACGGGGCTTGACTGCTGGCATGTGCCACCAAGGGAATGTTCGGCAAGCACCGTCTCCCACCCACGTGCAATTGAACGTCCGCTGGAACGCAACCTCCGCTGGACATTTGAGAAAACGCGGACTACGACGGTGTCGAAGACCAAAGTCGGGCGGCTTTTTCGGCTGCGTTGATATTGTCGGCGGCCAACCGCATCAACAGGACCCTCTCGGCCTGAACAAGGACCGCGTTCGCAGCCCCGACCTAAGAACTCAGGGGCCGACTTGCAGGTCTTCACTGCTACCTCAATGGCTCGAATTTACAGTTGGTTTCCTTTGGATTTTTGGGCGTGCATGATCTTGTCCTCCTCTAGGGAATGAGAGCCTTGTTCCAATCGTTGCCCCGATTGCCTATGAGCTTTGGTAAGTGACGGCTGCTTTTTCTGTCACAAGCGCCCAAACATACCGACCGAGGCCTTTGGGATGAGGATTGCGGAGTGTAGCTCAGAGGCTCCGGAGGATGGGTGTTGTGAGTCTAGTCGCGATCTCTGCTACCTATTCGGGCGGGGCTTGGGGCTGGGCGGTTCCTGTTTGGCGGGATCGGATGGGGAACGCCATCGAACGGAACATCGGCGGAACAAGAAAATCGTGAGGAATGGACGATATGGTAATGCCAGAGAGCGGTCAATTGCAACGGCGTAGACGGAAGAGGATGAAAGAGGAAAGATGAAAGATGTGTCGATGCGCTGGCTGCGATGACATAATCCCGGGCAGGAGCGATAAGGCCACCTTATCAGTTCGCATGCGACAAGCCAACAGGTGTCCCAATCCCCGAAACAGCACTCGTCGCAACGCTAGGTTGAACCACTGTGACAAACGGCAATCACAGACATCCGGCCATGATAGCGACGGCACCATGCGTCGTCTCAATCTGGTTCTCCTAGCATCGCTGCAGCTCTGTCAGGCTCGGCAGCCCAGCTTCAGCGTCCATGACGACTTGCTCGCCTACCCCCAGGTAGGCATTGATTAATAGCTCCCAGGGTGCTCTGCACCTTATGACGAGCTTGCGACAGCGCGCCGCTAACATTACGTTTATCTAGTTCGAGGTCGTCTTTGCCGACGACTACATCTCCGAGGCTGATGCGCTTGCCATTCTCGAGTCTTCGCACGCAGGCGGCGCCACACACACGACCGGCTTCCCAGAATCCGACCTAAGCAAAATCCGCGAATCCGCACCGGCCGAGGTTTCCGGAACAACGAGCGGCGATGGGAAAGATGACAGTCACGGCGCGCGCGAAGACGACGAAGATATCCCAATCGCAGAGACGTACGAGTTGATCAACAGCAACCCGTGGAAGTACCTCTGCGCCATCCCCGTTATCGCACCCCCACCCGTCTTGAACCGGACCGCAACCGAGCTGGCCAAGGCTGAGGAAGCTCGTGAGCTGAGTAGAGCATCGACGAAGGGCTGGGAACTGATGGGCGGGCTCGAGGGACAGTGCATGTACTTCGTGGCGGGATGGTGGAGCTACAGTTTCTGCTACGGCAAGGCCGTCGTCCAGTACCACGCCCTGCCTGGCACCAAGGCGACTGATCCACCGCTTAGGGACGAGAAGGATCCGGAGTACGTTCTCGGCAGGGCACAAGAGACAGTAGTCGACACCAAGGCGGTGGCGGATCACTCGCAGCCGGATAGCCCGGCCAAAAACGTCCCCCCGCCAAATGCGCAGCTCCAGGTCAAAGGCGACCAGCGCTACCTCTCGCAACGCCTCGAGGATGGCACGATTTGCGACCTCACCGGCCGCCCGCGTACCATCGAAATCCAGTATCACTGCAGCCCCGGCACCACGGTTGACCGCATTGGTTGGGTTAAAGAAGTCACTACTTGCACCTACATGATGGTTGTCTACACGCCGCGCCTTTGCAGTGATGTCGCCTTCCTCCCGCCCAACCCCACTCGCGCCCATCCGATCCGGTGCCGCCAGATTGTCAGTACGGATGAGGAGGAGCTCGCCTGGCGGTACAGCAAGGCTGCCTCAGCGAGCGGGCTGCTCGGGCAGAAGCCCCCCCAGGCCACCAAGCACACCGGCACCAAGAACTTACCGCAGAACCACTTTGCTGGGGTCAACATTGGCGGCGTCGTCATCGGCTCCCGCAAGCACATCGGCGAGGAGCACGTGCACAAGTTGGCTCTCCCAAGGGGCGTCACGCGCGCCACGGCACCCACGATTGAGGTGCTTGCTAAGAGGGAAAAGGCATCCCCGAAGGTGGACGTTATGAGCGACGCCGAGCTGGAGGAGCTGAACCTCAGTCCGAGGATGATTAAGCGAGGCGTGGAGGAGATGAAGGCCGAGGCCGGGGACAGGGGGTGGACGCTGCAATACGTTAAGGACGGGGAAACAGTGGACTACTACGGCGTGTTCGACGACGACGACAGCGACGGCGCGGGGACCAAAGAGAGCACAAAGAAGCAACAGCAAGGTTTGCCTGATGGTCAGAAGGGGGATCAAAAGGGGGAGGCTCGAAGGGCGGACCAGAAAGGGGCCCAGAAGGGGAAACAGGACACTCGGGCCGGGGATCAGAAAGAAGAAAGGCGGAAGGGAGACCAAAAAGACCAAGACCGCAAGGCGGAGGTGGATGGCAAGAAGTCCGAGGCTACCCAGCCAAAAGCCGAGGAGCAAGAGGGGTCGCAGGAAGTGTTTTTCAAGGAGGAGCTGTAGGGGCGAGCTCAAACGTGCGTGTACACATCCATTTTTGTACCAAATTATTTCAGCATTCTTTTTTGGCTTGTTTCCACCCCCTATTGCAACATCTGCTGCGTCTCATTCGCACGATACCCTTCCGGCCTCTCCATCAACTCCCGAAGCGCCCTCGATCTACCACCCTCCCCTCCCCGCCGCAAAAATCGCATCCACCTCCCTCACTGACAAGAGCGGCGGCGAAAAGGGCCAGCGCACGCCATGCGAGCGAAAAGCGGACAAGCGGACCGAGCCTGGGGAACACGCTCCCCGGTGTACACTCTGCCGCTTTGCCATTTTCCCCATTTCCCTCCGCCTTGTCGGTGACATCGGCCGCTTTGCTCGCCTCGCTCCCAACAGCCAGAGTACCATCCTGCCCTTTATTCTCTTCCTCCCTGACTACCTTCACGGCCCTTCACACTCCCCATCCACCTCCTGCCCCACAGACCCAAAACTCTGCACCTCTACCACCCCTCGAACCCCCCACCCTCCCGATCAACTCCGCATATCCCCCTTCCTCCATCGCCCTCATCCCCTCCAACACCACAACCCGGTTCACCCCCTCGCCATCGCCAGCCATTGCGCAATCGACACGACTATCTCCGTCCCCCCGTACGCCACGCCCTCCGCTGCCCGCCGAAAGTGCCGCTCGCTCGCCTCGCCCAGCGTCACCCACTGCCGCTGCCCGCCGCTGGCCAACAAGCCTTTGGGTCCCGCAGACGTACCGTGCCCCTGGGCGAGGGCGCTGATAAATGTAGGTGTCGGCTTAGGTAGCGGCGTGGCAGATAAGGGGTTGGAGTTGGAGGAGGTCCCGTTAGCATGTTTTAACGGTGGAGGGGAAGATGCCGGTTGTGCAGTGCGGGCTGAGCTTGGCTGGTTTGGAGAGCGTGTTGCTGTGCTATGGAGGAGGGGGTTGAGAGGATCAGTGGGCCTCCATCCGTCCCAAGCCTCGTTCGCCCAATTTCCAGATGAGGTCGTGCGATGATTAAGGACCGATTTGTAGGTATAGGCAAATCATGGCACTTGGGGTTCCGTTTTGAGAACACAGTTCTGATTTATCTAGCATCGATCTAAGCTCCATCGCCACGCCAGTAGAAGGGTTATCCTGCTACTTCTATAAGTACCCAAGCCGTCCCGCAGCTCAAGCAACAAGAAAGCAGCAGCCCTGCCCATTCCTCAACATTTAGCGCCTGATAACCCTCCAGCTCTTGAACGAAACATTGAACGCCCCCACGCCGTTGGCGGGGACGTTGACGGCCGTCATCATGCCTGTCCCCTTCGTCCCGGCGTAGCACTGGACAGTGGTGGCGAAAGGGCACGGAGCCGAGAACTTGACGCTGGTAGGAGCGCCACTCACGTCTTCGAGGACGTTGAATCGGGACTGGAAGTCGACGGAACGCGTGCCGGCCATGGCGTTGACCCTCCAGGAGCGGTTGGCGGCGGCACTGGGTTTTTTGAGGGAATATGTTAGCATGCCATGGTATTGATACGGGGGCTATGGGCGGGGATAAGAATGAAGGTCCGATTGTGAATTCGTGCTTGACTTACGGGTAGTCGTTGCTAGGCATGGTGGGGATGGATAATGATGCGAGCTGGGAAGCTTTGGGTGTGAGTTTGAAGGTGTTGATATGATGAGATGAGCAAATGAAACTGATGTGATGATCTGATGAAAGGAGGTTCGTCTAAATCGATGAGGGAGGCCGGCCTTTATAGCAGAGATTCCTCACACAACCTCCCACCACAAGCGGGAGCTCATGATACAGTCGCCATGACAGCACATTCCCAACTTCCAATGATAGATTGCGGCCGCCATCAACGAACATTTTGGCTCGATGTCGCCCCGGCCCATCCTTCGTGGCAGCAGATCGTGAGAAGTGAAACCATCAACGGTTCCTCCGGGTCTGGTGGTGAGGCGAACCCCATCGAGGGGATGGCCTGGCACAGTGAAGCCATCCCCTTAAAAAAGGACTCCTCAATCCATCGCGTCGATACAAGTGGAACCATACCGGGATGTTCATGTGGCAGTTTGTGTGGCAAACACGGACATAGGCCAGGACAGTTCGGCCAGGTACGCGTCATAGAACCGTGATTAGCGCCTTTCACTAGTACTCTGATCCACATTGCCCCAGCAAAAAGAAATAAATACATGAAACTGGATTCATCATATATAGAAAAGTGGATGCCGACGGCCTCATGGTTGAGCGGCCCCTCGCCACCGGGGTCTTCCGGCAAGACCTACTATGCCTCATGTTTAGGACAGCTGTGAACTCACTTGTTGGTCTCAGGTATCAAACCGGTGTGCGGCGTACTTCCTGAGGACCCATCGGGATAGTGGGACGGTGGAGCTTTGGGTTGTTATATTTCCGTGCTTCGTGGGATGGTATTTCCGGGGCACAATATCCAGTTCGGTAACCGCCCTAAAAGTACGATTTCCAGGGGCGCTGACATATGGAGAGCTACATGTATCCGTTACGTACCTTTTTGGGCTACCATGCGTCCATTTGTTCGTTTAGGCTAGCGAGAGTGAGATAAGCATCCGAAGATGGTGCTTGTACGTTCACAAAGTCTATCCGGTCGAATGTGGCACAGACTTTCCTCTGTAGAATCCTAGTGGACCACGCGCCGCCAAGTGCCAGCGAGCCGCCGCAATCCTGCTACTCCTCATTGCCATCCTTTGCGACTAGCTCCTAGCCCTCTCCACGCTTTGTTGGGCGATAACTATAGTCTACGTGTCAACACCAAACTCCGGAACCTAGAGCAACCCACAGGTACTAACAGGGCCGTTGCCCGTTGCATTTCTCGGCAGAACAGATACCCCATTGAAGCTATTTGATCCTACCCCTATGTCCCCTCACAAGGGCAAACTCTCCACGCAACTCACGGGCCACTCACATCTTTCCAATTCGTCCGACCAGTGTTTTATCCCTGTCCACAGCGATCATCTGTGAGGACACAGTCTCCGGACCAAGGGTTCGACCCTCGATTGCTGTTTTGGCGCCCATAGGCCTTAGAAGGGAGAAGGATGGATCATGGATCTTTCTCTCGCTCGGGTATGGATATATTCGCTTTGGCGGCCTGCCCTGGCAAGACTAACTATAAGAGCACAGACAAGCCTAACGAACTCCTTTGGCATGAGATCTGCTTCTCCAACAATAACGTAACGCGGAAAGCCAAATTGGTCAACTGATATCGGGATACCGATCCGTTGATAGAACCGAAACGGCGGAGCGGCTCTTGGTTTTTATAGTTGGTATTGAGTTCAGTCCGGTGAGCGCTAATACATCCCTGCCTGGCTGAAAGTGATAGCGGAAGCTACCCAGGAGGCTTCAGCTGTACAGGAGATTGTAGAAATGCTGTGCTCTTTGACCCGATACGAGCTAGTCCACTTTGAGGGTATGGTAGACAAGACCCGTCTTTTCCGCGCTCACCAGGAAGTGGTGGATCGCAAAAAGATCCTGAGGACAGTCTTTGTACGACTTGATGGGATCCCTTTCAGTGTGGTGCTCGACGCTGCTTTCACCACCCCCGTCGTGGAATACGAAATCGAAGACGACGATGTCGAGCCCTTCGCCCGCCGGCTCTCCGCCCCCGAGCCCAAAACGCGAATCCCTACGGCTACTTTCTCGCCAAGTGGTTCTTCCTTCACCCACGACTCTTAACCCAGCCTCATCTCCTGCCTCCCACACGCCCACTCGACGAGATTGGCCTCCCAGTCTCCCTCCGCCAACTCCACCGCGTCAACCAAAGCCCTCCCTCCGCTCCCACCACCTCCATGTACCTCATCTCCCTATGTCTTCACCCCTGACAACCTCCAGCATAACCTCCCCACGGCGACCCCCAACTACGCAACCCACTCGCGGGCACCACCGACACCCCATCTCCCGCGCACCCACCGCAATTACCACCCGCCGGCACCTCACCATCCACATCATCATCAATGCGTCCTCCCGCGTCGGTGGCGGGGGCGTTGGTGCTGGCACGGTTATTGGGTACCAACAGCGTTCCATTTGACGAGGTGGGGGAGGCGGCGTCGTGCCAGGGGGCGCGATGCCCACGCCGTCATGTGGGGATCTGCTGTTAGCAGTGCGTGCCAGCTTCTGAAGGAGTAAAGATTCAAGCGTTTCGTGGTGGGGAGACGTTGAAGTTGGAGGTGGTGACGTTTGAGCCCTGTATGGGACCTGCGGCGACGCTGCTGCGCGGGTTGTGCGACGGATTCGCCTTGCTCGCGTGCTAGTATTTCTAATAGCTAATGACTTTTGATATCTGGTTCGTTTCAACTTGTTGCTGTTATATGTTGGAGATGCTTACGTCTACCGGTGTTGCCAAACGGTTGATATATGGGATGATCTCCAAATTGGTGTCTGGTCCCCCTCCCTTTACGTACCAAACCTTGATCATCCGTGCGATGAAACTCCTAGGACGAGTCCTAGGACCAGGCAGGCCTTTGCTGAGGGCTACCAACCTCGTATCTCGGTGAGGTTGACTTCCCACATATTGCACACGATGGGAGGGAGTACATGTCCGAGGCAGGGGCGGCATTATTCCGCTGGCGACGGCCTGATAAGAAAGCAGTACCTTGGAGATGACCATTAGGTAGACTAGGGAGTTTAAGTTCTGGCCACTTGGTTTCTCGCAAGTGACGAAATCGCGTGACCCCTCTCCGTATGAGCTGAGTTGCTATGTGTCCCGCAAACTTGAAGCGTTGCTGGCGAATGTTGCCCTAGCCCACTCGTGTGCAGCGCTTGTACTAGCTCTTCGCAATGCTCCCAAGCCACTTGACTTGATATAATAAACCGAGACTAAGATGGCGCTCGGGGGGCATTTGTCATGTGGCATGGTCATTCCGTTTATCTATCCCCATCAATGTATCGCTGAAAAACATCAAATCGTATATACAAGTATCCGAAGGAAGCACGCGGATCAGGCACTTGTTACCGATCCCCTACGACTTCTTACTCGCGGTGGCGGCGTCCACCCTCTCCTCTGAAAACAATCGAAACATCCAAGCACTGAGATGATGAGGTGCATTCCCCTGTGGCATTTGATGTCAGTGTCGTCTCCGTGGTCACGTCAAACCCACCCAAAGACGATCGGGACGGACAACAACCGGATGGAGATACACTTACGCTAGACATAATGGGAGTAACCAAGCCAGGAAGACATACATCTCGACATCCCTCCTAGCTTGCTCTTCTTCATCGCACTCCACCTTGGGCCGTAGCTCCTCGCAGTCGTGTCGCTGCAGGCCTGAGTAGGCCATCAACACCACGATTGGGACAATGCCGCAAATGGCTACGACCATCATTTCCAGGTAGACGATGGTGGTCTCTTTGACCCGGGGCACGTCCCTCGCGGGGTCGACCAGGCCTGAGATTTCGGCCAGGTCGACCATCATGGTCAAGACGGACTATTAGATAGCAAGGAAGTGTGAGTATGATGGACATCATGGCAGATGGCAATTGGGCAATTGGGCAGGGGTTGGGGGCAGGGGCAGAAGCAGGAGCGACGGATGAAGTCAATTACCGCGATGAAGGCGCCCACCATGCCTGTCCCATACCCCCCTCTCGATGTTGCGTAACTTGCGCTGGCCATTGTAGCAATGCACAACCCGACCGAGATGAAGCGTAATGAGAGATGAAGGATGGCATATGGGGCGGGATATCTCGAGCGTGCCATGGTCAGGGATGGTGTACATGGATGGGTCTGGGTCTGGGATGTCAAGAAGTGGTATTCGGTCAATTCGGCAGTGATGAGATGGAGATGAAGTTGAACCCGGCGATCCCGATGCTTGGGTTTTCGCAAATCGCTCGCGAAGTGAAGCAGCAGAACCACTGTGATTGGCGCGTGGAACCCGTCACCAACCGATTGGCCAAGCGCCCTGAAATGCGTGGGGGGAGGGGCTCCTCACAGCGGTATTTACGAGCCTTGCGCTCCTTGTTCAGCTTGTCTTTAGTTGCATACGTGTGCTGACAACGTGGCACAGGGGCAGCCATCGCGGCCAACAACCAACCATACCCGGGTAAAATACAGAGTTGAACAAACCACCAAGCCGACAGTTGCACATCTGCCATGGCATTTATGCAAGTTAAATCAACATAAGAAGTTGCTCTTCTACCCTGCCCATATTATCTACCATTTTAGGGGTTGTGGGGTTCTAGCTTAACTTAGCATGGTTGCATGATGTCGCGTGTACATACAGAATAAGAGGTGGAAGAATAAGGGGCGCCGGTACTAGTGAGTGGCTATCTAACTGCGACACCCGATGAGTGGCGATGTGACCTCGGAAGAAAAGAAGAAAGCAAACAAAGAGGGAGAACTTGACCAATTTATCGGATCGGGGACGGCTCGGGTATGTCTGGCGTGGCCGGCGGTATGGGCCGGCCGTGGCGCAGTCCCGGCCAAACTCAACACACAAGCGCTTGGCTCGGGGTTGGGCTTCCGATTTCAGATGCGGCGGCTTCAAACAGGCCGTTTCATAGCCAGTTGGCTTTCGGGACGGCCAACACAAGCAACTCAGAGCCCATCCCGAATCAACTGATGCGTTTCCAGCCAAACAACTCGCTAGACCACCCCCGTACTGAATATTTCACCCTTTTCTTTGGCCCATTTAACGATCGTTGTACCCCCCGAGACCGCCTCCAACCCTTGCCCGGATCTTGGCCGCCCCTTGAAAGCCATTACACCAGTGGTAGACCACTCCGCAAAACCACCCCTTTTGCAGCAGGCGCGTATTATCTGGGGGCGGAATGCTGCTAAATTCCTCGTTTCAGGCCACAAAATGGGTAACGGCCAGAAACAGTACCGTTTGGTCTTGTTCTGTCCGCCGTGGTTCCCGCCCCGGACACCGCGATGGCCGTCGATGGAGTCGCTCGCGATGAGCGACCGTATAAACAAACGCACCCGCTGCCCGGAGGATCGACGGCGATCTGGAAACTTTATTTCAGTTTTGTCACGTCCCCGGAGACAGTATTACCGAAATCAACGCCGGACCATTCTTTAAACTCTGCGAGTTCGACATCATGGAGTTCAAGCCCAATGATGCCTCCATCACCAGCGAGTCGGCGCCCCTCATTGAGCCCGTCGACTGTGAAAACGACCGGGATTTGTTTATGGTCCCCTTAAAAAGGCCATCGCCCCGGCTGCCACCGTCTCGGTATCGAAATGTCAAAGCGAGAACACCTCCAAGATCCCCGGTGGCGCTGTCGCCACGATCGAATCTCCAGAAGTCCCCACAGCCCGTTTCACAACTCGCAGGTAGCCCTTACATAGGCTCCCCAATGTCTGGACACACTGTCAAGAAGCCTGATAGCCCTCCTATGTTCACGTCACCTCTGATGTCCCCAGAATCAGGGGGCGGCCTCATGTCGCCTCAGGAGTCAGGGGTACTCGGCATTGACGGCATCCTGAACGCAAACATGGCGACACCAGGGTCTCTAATCTACAACAGCCCGCCCATGTCCCAAGGGAGAAACACCAAAGTGGGCTCATCCCCCGTCATGTCGACCGAGGCAGGCTCAGCACATCAGAGCCCTGAGATGCCGTCCTCCAGCAAGGAAAACACCACCTCCGCCTCCCGATCGACGGGCGACAAGCCCAACACCTCCACCAAAGCCTCCTCCGTCTACGACAGCCCGCCAGCTATCGTCGAGAACAAGCCCGAGGGCGACCACCCAACCGACGCCCAACAAGAAGCCACCGCACCCCCCGCCATCCCCCCCCTCTCCGCCGCGCGCAACACCACCTCCACCTCCGCCAAACAAGCCCGCAACCTCGGCCTGGCTCTCCACCTCTCCCCCAACCCCAACAACAACACCACCACCAACCCCACGACCATCAACCCCGCCCTCCTCACCATCCCCAACCCCAAATCCCCGCACTCCCCCCGCACCCCCGGCAACGCCACCAACCCCAACCCCAGCGCGAACAACACCCCCTGGCTGGTCCCCGACTCCCCCCTCGAACGGCTCTCCCAACTCCGCGCGACCCCCGACTCGGCCTACGACCGGGCCCGGCAGATGGAAGTGCGCCGATCCGAGTGGAAGCACGTGGTGTACCGGTTCCCGGTCAAGGGGGCGGAGCACTGGGTGATCGACGCCGACCTGACCGAGAGCTCGCACGCGCGCCTGGCGGATGTGGCGAGGCGGTCGAGTGAGGGGTTCGAGTGGAATGGGGATTATGAGCTGGCGAATATTTATCGGGTGTTGGCGGTGGCGCATACGAGGGTCATGGAGGAGATGCGGGGGGAGAGGAGGGGGGTGAGGGCCGCGGCTTGATGAGGGGGATTGGTGGTCGTGGTGATGTGGATGTGTGTGGGCTTGGTTCTTTCAAGTTCAATGTTACGTTTGGAGCAGGGCCTGGTGCCTGCTAGTGTTTGGATTGTTTTGGATTGTTTGTTAGCGGCGTTGGGAACTTATTTGGGACGGCCGAGCATAAGAATGGCATTAGATAGCGAGGAATTGCAACCTTTTCTTTCTTCTTTGCATGGCCATCCCAGTTCCTCTTTTTACGTGATAGGAAGACCAGCCTCAAGGACAAGGGTTTGGTAAGCCGGACAACGTGTGGGTTTGAGAATTGAGTAAGCCTCGGGAGGGAGACAGCATACCCCAAGATGGCATCTAGATCTCGGAATTACGAAGTCAATTCAGAATCAAGAGGTCCCTACCCATCCTTATTCAACTGGAGTAAGAACTGGCCCATACCTATCACCCTCCTCGCCCTTGCCAATGGTATAAGCCTTCCATCCTGCCTTGGGAAGATCAAGGGTATCGTCCCCTGCCAGAAACTTCATGAACACGCCATGCGTGACAACAACAATGGCCCTTTCCGTCTCGGGCACACCACTTTCTACCAGGTCGCTAGCCAACGCCTGAAGTCTCTCCCTCACGGATCTGGCACGTGCAGCAACGGCTACATCATCGGCCGCGTTCGCGCCCTCCTTGACATACCACGCTTCCCCGAGAGAGCTGACATCCAGATCCGGGAACCTGATTCTTAGAGTCTCGGTGTTGGAACCCGTGTCACAGGGCAGGTCACTGCGCTCCTGCAGATCCGGATCGAGAACAAGCCTCGCACCGCCGTCCGTGCCGCCGGTTTCGCCCCCGAGATTCGTATCGACAATGGCGCCGAAACCTGCAATGGTGGTCTCGATGGCCCGAGTCAACGGCGAGGTGAGGACGATGGCGATGGACGAAAGGGCAGGGAATGAGCTGGCAAGGGATGATGCTTGTGTGAACCCAAGCTCGGTAAGGCCAGGGTCGCGGAGGTTGAAGTCTTTAGTCACATTGTGTACCGATTCGGCGTGGCGGACGAGATACACCGTGGGCGACATATCGCTTCCTCGTTGTTGCTTAGAACTGGGAAAGGCGTGACTGGGAAACCTTTGTTTTGATTCAGATTTCAAGAAAGCTGTCGGTTCTACTCTTACGGCCCCCGGCTACCTAGATATAATAACCAGGTGAATTGTAAAACTTGCTGTTCTAGCCCCCGAATCTAGCACGCCATTTTCAGGCGTCTTGACGTCTCGACAGTGCGTGGCGATTGGTCACAGCCAACTTGGCCCCCGCCCCTAGAGGTACACAAGGAGGACGGTTCTTTCTCACGCCGCCAGCCGCATCACAATCACCCGTTTTGTTCAATTTGCTTGCTAGACTGAAGCTGCCATGTTCTTATGATGATATTTAGGGAAGCAAATGTCTTTTTTTCCATAACATTTCACCCGGTCCCAAGCGCAGGGTCAAGGAAGTGATTGAAGTTGTGGGTACATGTAACAAGTGAAGAAGTAGATTGCATCACCTGTGTCTGAAGAATACGTGCAGTTAAACCAAACAAATGAAATGGAGTACACCGTCCATGATCCAAGTTCCAGATGCCAGAACCATACATATCCTATCCCGTATCCTCTAATCGTCAACCTACTGCAAAAGGTGATGCCTAAGTCCTTGCCGACCACCCTTCCCGCGTGTACATGATCAACCCGACGGGCACAATGTAATCGTTTCGATAGACGACCGTCTCGGGGTAGTTTACGGAACCCCCCTGCGGCTTGAGCACTGCCTCAACCTTGATTGGAAATTGTATCTCAGCAAATGCTCCTTGTTCGCTGTGGCGACGGTTGCTCTTGAGTGACGTACACAATTGAAGCCCGGATCGGGCGCGGTCCTCGTCGTGTCTGGGTGGGCCAACATCTGAGGCTGGTTGGTGATGACGCGGCATATGAGAACGGCGTGTTGCTTGGAGTGAATTCTGTGGTTGCGGGCGTAGCAGTCGGCTTCTGGAATAACATATTAGATTCCTAGATGTCTCTGCGGTGGACTGATGAAAGAAAAACAGAAAGATGCGAAAAGGTAGGGAGAAGAGAAGGAGGGAACGGGATCAAAAATATTACTTGAGGATGCCGTGGAGCTGTAAATGCCAGGCCCGAAGAGAGGTCCGAATTGAGCATTAGGGGAGCCTGCCAGCAGTTGCACACAGTCAATCATTGTCATCACATGCGCAAACGCCATCGCAAAGCTTACGGGCATAGTCAGTCCTAAAGGACTCTCCGAGGACTCTGCAAAGGTAACACTCGGGGTTGCCACATTTCAACAACTCGCCATCCCACTCGCCGATCCTGCATGCGCGCTGCGTGCCGTGGAAGCGCGTCCCAAAGCGCCCACCACCTTCTTGCTTCCTTTGCCAAGGGGGACACTCAATTTAGCACCACAATGGCCATCAAATACAGTATGAAGTTCCACTTACATGGCTCTACCGAAGCTCTGTCCCCGGGCTGAGTTGAGCAGGCCATCCTTGCCGGCGATATAAATACGTGTCACACAAGCGGTCTTATTCGGGTCGATCCATCCGTCATTGAACATCCTCTCGTCTAGGTGGTCAAGAGTTAGCAAGTCTAGATGCCTGTCAATTGTTCGTGTAGCATTTCTTCCAAGAACTCACAGAGTTGGTACTCCCTGCTTCCATACTCCAATTCCTTCATTGGCTAGCACCCATTATGTCAGTGCGAATGGATCGTCACGAGCTGTGATAAGCAACGGTAATATCATACTGGATCCATTTGGTAGTGGGGTTCGGTGGCTTTCTCGACCAAGTCGATAGATGTTGCCAACGACTCAAGAACCTCTTCGACGAGAACAACTCCGAGTCCTAGAAGAGTCCTGAAAACCATAGGCAGGTGTTTGGAGATTTGGAAAGTGTTCCTTGGTAGTTCTCATGAAAAGAGACGAGTCGAGCCCAGTGCCGGAGTCTCTTCTTATTTCGCTTGGAGGGGGGGAGGGGGGGATGTGAGAGCCTCAGCACAACCTGATCCCTATGTCCCCAGTCGTGGAAGTGTCTGAAGGCGGCAGCAGAGCCTCAATCCCAAATTGCAGTTGCTTTTCCAAACGGACCTACCTCGGACGAGTCGATAAACCCCACGTTTTCCGGCTGCCATCATCGCGAGGCCACGTTTGGAGTTTACCGTCAGCTACGTCTCTTGTGCGACTTTGGGCGTGAAGCCACAGTGACGCCCATTTCTACCCTACAACTGATGATTGGTACACCTAGGGAGTTGACCTACGTTGAGACCATGGAAGAGAGAGACGGGTGCAGCCTCGCTGCCAAGGGAACATTGCGCCGTTTACCTGTATCCTTTACCGCCGAACGCGCCAACTATTCCTGTCGTCCACCCCTTGGAGCAAAGTCCCATGTTCTTTCAACCGCAGGTGCATAAAGGGTCGTCAGCCTGAGATGGTGCATCAGTTACACTGCAGGCACTGGAGGCATTGTGGGAATCGGCAGTCCGAGAAGGAAGCCTAAAAGGTCGAGACGAGATGATTGAGCGGTCCTTCCCTGGTTGCGATTTGAGAATAGGCAGCTACCCCGCTTTCAGCTCGGAGCCTCTTCGGCTCTTTAGCTGTGTCGAGGAACACAAAACTCGGCCCAACTTGGGCCCGAAACAAACAACCAGTCGTGCCAGACCGCGTTGCTCGATGAACAATTTCATGACTACCTTTTCACATTCGTGTCGGACAATAGGTCGCGCCCAAGCCACTCACAACTAGACAGGTCTCTCAGACACTTGAGGTTAGGCCAGTGGGTGCATGCATCAGGCAGGAAGGGTGTCAGCAATTTCCGCAAGACATAGAGCAGTAAAAACACGACACATGCGGCTCTGCTTTTTGCCTTTGCTTTGCTAGCCTTATCTACCTGCCTCAGCTTTGGTATGTTAGTTACTTGTGAGGATAGACTGACTTACACTTGAATGTGTTTCCCGTACTTTCCTGGCCCCATTTCTGCATCCCCAAAAATGAACCATATTCTGAACATCTTTGTCGGCAGTGGCCAGGACGATAAGCCGTCATCGACGAGCTCATCACGGCCCCGTACACCTCCCCGAAGGTTGCCATCCCGCAGAACATCACCCTATACTACAAGGAGAACCATGGGCGATTCAGGCTCTGGGTCGGGATTGGGAAGTGGACGGGGACAGCCAGGCTTCCAACAGACCCCGACGGGGTCTTCCAAATCGCCACCAAACTCACGCGAGGCACTCAGAGAGATAGCCCGGGAGACCCAAGACGTTGTCGGCAGCGTCCTGGACCAGCTCGGCACGACCGCGAAGGCGGAATTCTCGACCCAGCACAACCTCGACACCCTCGGCCGCCTCAACCCCTTCTTCTGCCCGGCCTTCTCCACCCCGACCAAGATCGAAGTCCTCAACGAAGACACCCTCAACGCCGGCCTCGCCCTCCTCCCCTCCAGCACCAACCAAGACCCCCTCCACGACAACCCGCGCCCCCTCGTCGTCAACTTCGCGCGCCACGACAAGCCCGGCGGCGGGTGGCTCAACGGCGCGCTCGCGCAGGAAGAAGCGCTCTGCTACCGCAGCTCGCTGTGGAAAGCCCTGCCCTACACGGCGCAACACCCCCTCCCGCGCGGCGACGCCATCTACAGCCCCCACGTCCTGGTCGTGCGCGACGAGCTCGGCCGCGGCCACCGCCTGCTGCCGGGCGTCCGACCGCTCACCGCGCCCCCGCCCCTCGTCAGCGTCGTCAGCATCGCCGCGCTGCGCAACCCGCGCACCCAGACCTTTCGGCTGGCCGGCGGCGTGCGCAAGACGGTGTTTCAGTCGGACACGGATCGGGATTTGACGAAGCGGAATATGCGGCTGGTGCTGCGCATTGCGGCGCATCATAGACATCGGCACCTGGTGCTGGGTGCGCTGGGGTGTGGCGTGTATGCGAATCCGCCTGAGGATGTGGCGCATTGTTGGCTGGAGGTGTTAAGGGAGGATGAGTTTTCTGGGGGGTGGTGGCGGCAGATTTGTTTTGCGGTGTTTGATCCGAGCGGGACGGGGAATTATGACGTGTTTCGGCGGGTTTTGCACGATCAGCAAGTGTGAGTGAGTCTCTGTCTTGGGGCTCTTGGTTGGGGATGTGGATGGCGGTGACAGGGGGCAGGGGGGCGGAAAGGGGAAGGGCGGGTTCGTGGCGGACGACGGGTTGGGAGAGGAACATCCGCTGGTTCCTGTATAATAATTTGGGAATACAAGTCGTTGCAATTTGATGCTAATTGCTTCTTTCAGGGGTGGGTTTGTCGGGGCAGGATCGGGGCATTTGGCCAACGTCCACCATCTTTGACAAGTGGTGGCCTCGCTTGACAAGCTGGTTCATGTTCAGTACTGCGTGCAAGGAACTCCATTCGCCCATTTATACAGTCTTTTTTGGACATATGTGGTAATTACCTCGATCGATATGTTTACACACTTCGTCATACACCTATCATCCATTCCCGCCACTTAATCCAAAAAGATATCATCTCCGACACTCCTCTCCCACAACTATTTGTAACTAATCAATCCGCTCAAGAGAAAAGTCCTTGGGCCCAACATAAGCCTGGTAGTTGCCCGTCGGCGTGACCCCCTCGATCATCTTGATCTGCTCGTTCGGGATAAAGTGCGAGCCCCTGGTAAAGCTCAGACGCGAGACCTGCACGCTGACGATAACGGTCAGGCCTTCCTCGCTGCGGACGATGTCGAAGGTGCGCGACGAAGGCGGGCAAGTGCCGCCCTGGATCTCGGGCAGGATGGCCACGCCGGCGCCGGGGGCCGACGCGCTGCAGTCGTAACCTTGGGTGTCCATGGTGCCGGGCATGAATGCGTTTAGGGAGTAGCTGAGGGAGGAGGGAGGAGGGAGTTAGCTCAATGCATGCGCTGGTCGATGGCTTGTGAAGTTGTGATACGTACTGGCACATGGCGCTGTGGGGGACGCAGCTGGCGGTGAAGTTGCGGGCTTCGAAGACGACGTCGCGCTTGGTGACTGCGGCGGCGGAGGTGGCCGTGGCCATGGCGAGGAGTGACAACTTCATTTTGGCGGTTTTGTGAATTGGCTGCCTGGGGAGATAAGCTCGTGTGGTGTTGATGTCCTGGTTTTTGAATTGATACAAAGAAAGGAGATTTAGGAGGGAGTCGTCAGAAGCTTTATACTTGTCGACATGCTGCCGAATCACCGGTTCGCGTTCCATTAACCCGCGGCATTAAGCCAGTCCGGTGGGACGACTGCTGCATGGGGAAGAAGTTGGTAATTGGTGGAAACCCCCGTGTCTGTGGTGTTGTTGTGGCTCCGCTCAGTTGTTAGCGAGGACCCCCTTGACCCCGTATCGCTAGCCAAGGATCAGACCAAGCTGCGATCTGGAGATAGCGTTGCAATATATCGTATTATCAGCCGCAAGGTCAACCGCCGATCCTTAAGGTACGTCATACGCTGCGACTCGCTTGTACCGGTCTCCATTAATGCATGGTTGAACACCTGCCAGAATGGGGAATCGATACGCGTACATGGAACTATGTAGAAAGGGGTCATACTGTTGGCGGGCCATAATGGGGTAGTTTAGGAGTTGGGGATTATGTTGTGTAAAACTTGACCTTGTTGCTAAGTATACAAGTTAGGTAAGTTAATGAGCATCAAAGATTGGAGTTGTGTCCCCTCAATCTTTCCGCTTTTGGCCATACGGAATTCCTAGCCCCTTTCTGATAGGACCGGGACCCACGTCGGTCGTGAATGGAATAAGCAAGTAGGTATGAGGCTTTCTGGAACCGGGCCCAACACTTTGGCATATTGATGTATTCGAGGAAGGTGACATTAGCTTTCCTTTGGTATTCTCTCCACACCGCTATAGTAATGAACATCGTATGGGAACGAGTGGAAGGTCGTTGACATCAACTTAATACTAGTTGGTATTCCATAAAGAAAGGGGGGGAAGATGAACGAAAAAAAAAAAAAGAAAACATAAAATGGAGTATAAAATGGAGCATAAAATGAAGCATCAAACGCATTGTCAGTATCATCCGACAAATTGAGAGGGATAAGGAACCTTCATGGTCAAGCCAAGGTCTAGTTCCTCGACATTCGCAGACTCGCCTCCATCAGCCCATTTACTGAGGACCATGCCGGCACACCAATCCGTTGCTCGGGGCGGAACCGAAGTAGGCATCTCCTCCATGGCCGCGGTAAGCCATTTGCGGTCGGACAGATCCCTACAAGCACCCAGCGCGCACCACTTCGTCCCGCCCACAGCCCATCCAGCTGGCCGGTGGCCATCCGCTGGATGCCACCGCGCCCGAATGTGGTAGTCGGTGTAGCAATGCCTGCACGATAGTATGGGGCCCACGAAGTCACCATAACCGCCTGTTTCGTTCTTGTACAGCTTTGTTTTGTCGATGCGAGAGTAGCTTGCGATGTGGCGACATACCGGTGGCATTATGTCTTCCCCCCCCGGCACGTTGAGATAAGCACGGAGAGCGTGTTCATCACCTTCCTTGTGGTACAGAACCGAGTTCTCCCTCACATACAACTCGCCGTCGATGACCCGAAGACGCCGGGACTCCTCGATCATAATGTCGCTGGTCTTTTGCCGTGAGAGTGCCGCGACGGGTCTGTGCCGAGTGAAAGAGAGAGCATCCGGGCTCAGGCCGTGTGCTTCTCCGTATAAATGCCGGTTGATGATGAGCCGAACGGTCTCGAGTTTGATGTTTTGGGCGTTCCCCGGAGAAGCGGGGTCCCCCGAAAGTTTTCGGTATTTGCACCCTTTGTCGTAGCTGGTAATCACGCGCGCCGGGTACCGGCCTTCGTACCCGGGCATGGGACCAACTTCCCCGCAACACCAAGTGTGCAGCTTGCTGCAAAACGGACACCAATAGAGTTTGGGGATGTCCTTCTCGAGCCAGAGTTGCAGTATTTCCCTGTCTATACTCCGCTTAACTTTGAAGTGACGGTAGAATAATCGGCAGGTCAGCGCAAAGGCCGTCTTAGATTCTTCAGGTGTCAGGTAATCCCAGATCATGTGGAAGACTTCCAAGGGTAAGGAGAAGACACATGTGTCTTGCGAGCGTGTGGCCTTGGTGAGAACGGTAGTATCCCCCCTGGGCGCGTTCCTTGCGAGTTTGGCGCCGGGCTCATGCCGTTGGCATTTGGGCATTTCCAATTCCGGGTGTGGTTTGGTCTCGTCTGGAGAGGCATCTTCGCTCGGAGCCTCTTTCTTGCAGATATCCACGGCGACGAGAGATTGTTCATCTGTCATGTCGTCATGGGAAGAAAGAAAAGATTCTTCTTTTGCCCCTTCTTTCGTGGATGTGGTTTGACGGGATCGATGCCATCCCCTCGCCGGCAAGCAGAACAAGCTGCGAATAAGGTACGTGAGTCGAGCCATTTTGAGTCAGATGCTGAAGTGGAAAGAGAGAGGGTGTGGTGGGAGGAGTTGGGATGGAGGTTGCCGAAGGCTGTGTCTGACCGGTCGTTCATATGGACGTAAGGGAGGGAGGCGAGGGCGCCACTTCATGCCCATTGGTTTTCGGGACGAGATCGAGCAAACAAATTAACCTACCGTTTTCTCACACGTCTTGGTAGGTCTGTTGCTAAGATCTTTTGCCATGATGACTCAATTACTGGTCAATTACGCGCCCACATGAGCGACAATATCGCGCACTAACTCAATCTCTAGCATTAATACCCCACGTTATGGTAGGGATATACAGGCCAGGAATGGTCCATCTGAAGGTAAACGATCAGACGAAGGCTCGACTTGACGTCAGCGAGTATATGCGCTTCGTGTGGTATCCACAAGCGAAAAGTCTCACTACAAGTCATCGTCATCTACTTTGGCCCACTCCACAGCTTCAGCTCTAGTCCTTTTACTCTATCCCTTTTCTCCTCGTCCTCTTCTCTTCACCGCCTCTTTCCACGTCACAATCATGATTCACCACTCACCCTCTTCCGACCCGCTTTCAGCTCCCGAATCTCAGACACCGCCCTGCCAAGCCTCCCAACATGCATCACCAACAACCTACTCCGAACCAACCAACCGGTAAATATCTGCCTATGATCCCCTCCCTCCCAAAATCACCAACAGCACATCCAACGACCGTGGAATCCCTTCTCTCTCCCGCGGTCCCCCCCACTGACTCACACTGAGCAACCAACGTCGCCGCTCACGGCGTGGACCTCGGTATCAGGACGTGTGGAAGGTGAGCATTGCGGCCCCCACAGCCATAGTAGACGGTGTAGATTGGCAGGCCGGGATGTCGAAGAGCACATTGTGAGGGACCAAAGTGCCCACGGTGACGGTGATGGTGAGCGTGGTTAGGGGCTGATGAAGCGTGATGTAGCCGTCGTAAACCCCGTTCCGGACGGCTATGACGTTTAGGCTGTCAAAGGTGCGCCAGGCCAGCATTGGTGCACCCAAGTGCCGTTGGAGGGGTTACAGTACATGTGGCCGTGGATATCGGGGATATGGGGCATCAATGCACGTGTGTGTAGCCCCGTTCCCGACGTATCGACTCGTTTTGGATCACCCTGTCTCTAATATGCCACCATCTTCCTTATGCTAGTCTCCTCGCCCATGACAAGCCAAAATCTTGTCAAGGTGCGAGGAGAGAGGATCAATGACCAGTCGACTGGCCAGGCTTATCGGGATAAAGGCCAAATTTCCTGGCATGATGCCGCCGCCAACCCTTGAACTACACCACGCGAGCCGTATTGGGATAGCCAATAAGCTCTCAACCCGACGTGGCGGATAGGGAATGGAGCAAGGACTAAGAAAAGAGCTAGGTACATGCCTACGTAACAGGGGCTCGAACCTATACATCTAGGTAATTAAGTATCCAGTGGTGGAAGTTAAAAGGCATTTTGAAGAGTAATTGACCAACTGTTAACTCTCAATTGCTTTATTTATTCAAGATACATGAAAATCTAAGAAGTATCCTCACCCTTTTCCTTCATTAACTACCGTGTAGGTATCATCATCCCTCGCCTCACTTGAACATTGAGATAAACTGACAATGACCCCCATTCTCGTCTAGGTCGCCTTTCCTAGATGTTACCGCGCACTAGTATTTTCCTACATTACTCTCTAAGCTGTCCGTACCCTTTTCCCCCAGTATATGCATTCCCCCTTATCCCGAGAAAAGAAACTCGCCTTCGGATGTTTGAAGGTCACTTG
The DNA here is from genome assembly GCF_020726465.1 of Chaetomium tenue. Classification (NCBI taxonomy): domain Eukaryota; kingdom Fungi; phylum Ascomycota; class Sordariomycetes; order Sordariales; family Chaetomiaceae; genus Chaetomium; species Chaetomium tenue. The sequence continues at coordinate 205,999 of NW_027117334.1, read as the reverse complement.
ACCACTACCTAGTAAAGCCGGACCCAATGATCCCCTAGAATCCATGGTAAGATGCCAACATTGTCCCGATTACCACAGCTTGTCGTTGACCTTGAACCTAAAGATCAGGAGCAAGACAAAGCACCCCGCAACAATGCACAAGATGTACGCATTGCTCATAGAGCCCACAACAATGTCAATGACACGCGCCTGGAGATCCGCCGGCATGTCACGCAGCAACCGGCTGTTCGGCTCCGAGATAATGGTGTTGATATCGCTGATACTCGCGTCCGGCAGCAGGGTGCCCAGCGCGGCGTGGGCCTTGTTGAGAAACACGGCATTCGCTATCCCCAGCGAGATGGAGGGCCCGCCGAGCTGGCCAAAGGCCTGCCAGCCCGTGCTGCGGCCCACGTCCAGCGCCGTCTTGACCTTGAGGGAGGCCACGGCGAAGGTGAGCTGGGTGGCGGCGCCGGAGCCGAGGCCGAGGAGGACCTGGTAGCCGTAGATGTTGGCGAGCGGCGTGTACTGGTTGACGGTGTAGAGCAGCGCCGAGCCTGAGATGCAGAGCACGCCGGCGAAGAGGAACCAGGGGACGTGGTAGCCGGTTTTGCCGACGATGAAGCCCGCGGTGATGGCGATGGCGCTTTGTAAGACGACGTAGGGGAGGATGCGCACGCCGGCGAGGATGGGGGTGTCGGCCTTGACGAATTGGAAATAGAGCGGCAGGAAGTAGACGGGGACGAAGACGCACGTGGCGCAGCAGGCGACTTCGAGGAAGAGCACGATCATGGTGGCCGACTTGAGGAAATGCATGGGGAAGATGCGGTTCGTGGTATTGGTGAGGAAGGCGAAGTGCTGCTGGATCAGGAATACCCAGAGCAGGACGAAAGCGAGAACGAAAAGGGCAATGACTTGGCCAGAGTTCCAGGCATACTCGAGGCCGCCAAACGTGATGGCCATGACGATGCAGACAATAAGCCCGATGACAAAGAGGTTGCCGAGGAAGTCGAACCCGCGCAGCCGTTCCTTGACGCCTTTACCGGGGAGCGGGTTGAGGGCTGGAAGCAGGAAGATGTAGATGGGGGCGCAGACAGCACCGACCACAAGATTGCTAAAAGGAAGGTCAACATTTCGTCGTCTTCGACGGGCGGCGGGAACACTGGAAATTGTCATGTACTCACAAGTAAAAAGCCCAGCGCCAAGTTGCGCTGCTCCCAGCAAACCCACCACCGATGATGGGGCCAAGCACAGTTCCGCCACCAAAAGTAATGCCGACGAGGTTCAGGTAAAGCGGCCGCTCCCGCTCCGAAGTCATCTTGGTCAGGATGTCCATGGAACCGATGTACATGCCCGATCCTCCCATGCCGCAGATGGCACGTCCCACGATCAGAGCATCCATGGTAGGCGCCGCTCCAGCCACGGCACAGCCAACGGAGAAGACGACAAAGCTCGCGCAGAAGGTCCATTTCGCGCTGAATCGCGCGTACATATCTCCCCAGAAGAAATTGGCGCCCCAGGATGCGGCTAGAAAGGCGACGCCGAGCCAGGCGAGCTTGTCGAGCGAGTTGAACTGCCGGATGACGGCGGGTTGGATGTTGGCCGCGATGGTGTTGTCGGTCGCAAACAGGAAGTTGGCCATCAGGATACTCCCGACGACCAGGACCCATACGATACCGTGGACTTCACGGGGAGGCGGTGGTGGCGTGCCATCGGTGGACTGGTCGGTGCTGGCGACAACGCCCCTTTCGGTCTCGGAATTGTCTGGTGATGTTGTCAGGTCCGCGGGGACAGAATCCTTTTCTGCGAGTGTAGCCATGGTGAAAGGGCGCTAGTTCAAGGTTGCTTTTCGCAGTCGGTTGAGGCCGGTTTCAAGGTGTTGATACCGGGGAACTGTCATGCACCGTCTTCAGCTGCCCTCGACTACCGGTGTGTTGAAGGGTAGAAGGATGGGTTTCGAGCTGGTTTTCGTCATGGTATTACCCTCGCACAGAATCCCAAGGAGAAAACAAAGGTCCCGGGCTTGCAACGGAGGTTTCTGATCAAATTGTCCCCGAGCACGGTCTTCGTGAAGTTTTGTAAGCAAAGCCGAGTGCGTTTTGCTTAGGCATCAAATGTCGGCCGAGAAATGTCGGTCGAAACAAAGCGCTGTGGCGCTGCCGCTCGCGTGCGTGCCCTGCAATCAAACACCAACCATAACGCCGGCCAACCATTTGTTGAGGAGCGAACCAACAAGTAAACAGCTTGGTAAACCGTAGCCGGCATGATGATCTTTTGGTTCAATACTTTGAGTTGTTGATCGTTCTGTGCCATTTTGTAGTTGTCGATATCGATTCGCACTTGGACTCTCGTGGCAAGGGGTTCCCGGAAACAACAAAGGGGATTGTTGGCACATGTTAAACTGCAATAATCGGCAACACTTTGTGTAACATGTTACATTACAGCTATTCTTTTTCTACGTGATTGCGCCATCACCCTTCAGTTCCGTTCTAGATACACCTCCAGGAGACCCAGCGCCCCGTTGGCCCCATGGACCTTGCTCAGAACATATCGCGGATCGGCCTCCTTCAACAGCCCCTTGAACTCGGATATGGTACGTTGCTTCGCCCCGTAGCACACCAGCATCACCATGTCGGCCTGCCGCCTCTCCCGCTCCCAGAGCCGCGCTACCTCGGATCCCGGCTCCGGCATGATCATGTCGTTGATCAGCAGGGGTGTGCCCGGAGCTGACCCCTCGAGTCCGGGAACAATGGCCTTGAGAATCTTGACCACGTGATGGTCCGCCCAGTTGTGTGTGCATTGGCGGATGAGATAGGCCGAGGCGCCCATGTACTGCTGGGGCTCGAAGAAGTTGGCGTGCGTGAACGAGATGCGGCCTCGGACCGAGTCGCTGAGCATTCGTGGGCCGAGGGCGAGCATGGCCGCGTCGCCGTCTTGTACCGCAATGTTCAGCTTGGGGAAATATTTGGCCAGCTCGATGGCGACGTGGCCGCTGCCACCGCCGATATCCACGACGGTCCCTTTGAGGTCTCCCCATGGGTAGCTGTCTCGCAGCTCGTTTATGTTGGAGGTCACTTTGCAATGTTAGAATACATCGGCCCTCGTCTAGGGTCGCTCTCGCCCCTATCACCTCTCTGGCTACGTTACATGAGGAGGACTTACATTTTCTCCACCCGGCCATTGCCTTGGCGAAGCGGCCCGCGTGTTCGGGGTGTTTCCTGTAGTAATCGAAGATGGGGATGCCAAACCGCTCGTAGAAGGGGCAGTGAACACTGTCCGCCTCATACGGGTCGGCCTTGATGGCGTCGCTCGACTGGGCGGACGCTTTGAGCATCTCATCAAAGCTACAACAAGTTAATATTACCTCTTTCCTAGGACCATAGTGGTGGGGGTTAGTGTCATGGAAAGCAGAACTCACGAGTAGTGCACCATAGACTTCATCTCTTCATCTCTGTGCAGGGCAATGGAGAACGCGTTGTGGCCGAAGAACCCTGGCCGGGTTTCTTGAAAGACACGTTGGGTGATCAACATCCGAATGACGCGGTTGGCCCGATCCTCATCCAGACCAGCCTTGTTGGCAAGGTCAGCCACAGAAATGTCCCCTTCAGCCGGAACCACGGTGAAGAAGTCAAAAGCCAGAGCGATTTGGAAGGCCGCGATCTCGTAGCCAGACACCAAGAAGTACCGGTAGAATCTTGAGGGCCCATCTATCAGGAGTTGCAAATCCTCAAGCTGTGTCTTCAGACGGTTCTGAAGCTGCTGAAAGTCGGGGGTCGTCGGCAGCGGTTCGGCCGTCGCTGAGAAGGTCGGCAGGGGTGCATTGGATGCTTTGAGGTAGCTTATTACTTTCTTGGTATCCTCCAAGATGCCCTCAGCCAGGGTCAGGATGGAAGCTTCGTCGTGTTTGGCAATAGAACCCATGGTGTCAAGCCAAGTATTGTCGTTTTAGTTTTGCTAGGAACACTGGTGCTAGAGGGGGCAGGTATCGATGATAGAACGAGATAGGGACCGGCTGAATGGCTTATACATCCAAAGCGGTAGGTAGGAAGACATCTTATCCTCATCTACTAAAAAGGTCTCCCACCGCAGTGCCGGATAAGAGTGAAGTCTTGTAAGCCGAAAAATGTCGGATTTCATACGTGTTCATCGGGCATGGCGGCGAGATAAACTCACGACAGTCATCATGGCCATTTAGGTAGTATCGTCGGCAAAGTGGGATAGGAAGCTTGGGGGATTATCCCCTCCGGATCGGTATCGGTCGGCCGACATATGCGTCAAATCGGTCTGACGTCTAGGAGCCAAGAACAACGGCCACGTACGGGCATGATGCATGATGTGATCTGGTTCCGGCCGGGCATACCACTATAGGGAACCGCACACGACAAAGGCCAAATTGAACTTGGGTTGAGAATACATACAAGTCCGGGCTCGCTCCCATTCTGAGCTTTCAACTAGGGGCATCAAAGACTCACCAGTCCTCACAACACTACACGCTTCAACAACCTCCCCCCAAACTAGACTCTCAATTTTAGCCGCAGCTCCGGTTGCACACAAGGACTTTGACCATCTTTTTTCAACCAAGATGACTGTTCCTTCGATCCTGGAGGGGGAGCATGAGCCGGTGGCCATAGTTGGCATGGGTGAGGCGGCCCTTACTCCCTTTCACGCACCAAGTGTACTGTACTAAGCATTGCTTGTGTCATTAAATAGGATGTCGGTGGGCTGGCGGCGTAAAGGATTCTCCATCCCTCTGGGAGTTGCTACGAAACAAACAGGATGGATGGAGAGAGTTCAGCGAGCCGCGCTTCCCAGCCACCGGCTTCTATCACCCAAACCAAGATAGGCCGGGATCTGTTAGGCAACAGGGCGGGTTCCTTTGCGATGAAGACCCAAGGCTATTTGATCATGCTTTCTTCAACATGATGGGCCGTGAGGTTGAGACCATGGATCCCAACCAGCGCAAGCTCCTTGAAGTTGGTAAGTGGCGAACTTTGCATGAACTGGTGGGATTTGGCAGACTAACGCACAATGTCCACCATGACAGTCTATGAGGCTTTCGAGAACGCCGGGGAGACCTGGGAAAGCATTTCGGGGTCAAGAACCGGTGTTTATATTGGCAACTTTGCCCTGGACCACCTGCTAATCCAGGCGCGTGAGTGGGATTATACCAAGCCCTACGCATCCACAGGCGCCGAGACGAGCATTCTCGCCAACCGTCTGAGTTACGTTTTCAACCTCCAGGGACCGAGTCTTGCAACCAACACAGCGTGCTCGTCGTCTATGTACGCATTGCATCTAGCTGTGAGCGCCATCCGCAGCGGCGACTGCGACGGGGCTATTGTGGCCGCCGCCAACTGGATTAGCGACCCGAGCATGCAGATTGTGCTCGACAAACTCGGTGCCCTGTCACCGACGTCGCGGTGCCACACCTTCGATTCCGCTGCTGACGGGTATGCTCGTGGCGAAGGGTTCTCCGCTATCTACCTCAAGAAGTCATCGCTGGCCCTTTTGGAAGAGCTGCCCATCCGCGCCATGATTCGCGGCACCGCTGCCAATGCCAACGGCAGAACGGGGGGCATCACTCGACCAAGCGCGAGGGGGCAGGAAGATTGTATCCGTGAGGCTTACAGGAATGCCGGTAACCTCCCCTTTGGAGACACCGCTTTCTTCGAGTGCCACGGAACTGGTACTCCGGCGGGCGACCCCCTCGAAGTGTCGGCCGTTGGAAACGTGTTTGCACCGTGGAAGAAGTCGGATGCTCCTGAAGACCGCCTCTTGATCGGATCTATCAAGCCTAACCTCGGCCACACTGAGGGAGCAAGCGCCCTCGCTTCCATCATGAAGGTTGTTCTGTCCCTCGAGGCTGGCGAAATCCCGCCTACGTTTGGTGTCAATAACCTCAACCCAGACATCGACTTCGACGGCGCGAACGTGACCGTCGTGAAGGATGGGCCAGTGCCGTGGCCCAAGGGCAAGCCCCGCCGTGCAAGCGTGAACTCGTTCGGTTTCGGCGGCGCTAATGGCCATTGCATTATTGACCAGGTCAACGTGGTGTTGCCGGGCTACGTGAAGCCGGGCGTCGTGAAGGCGGTGCCCTCTATTCCAAAAGGGTTGAACGGTCATTCTAATGGCCATTCTAATGGTGCCATCCAGAATGGCCACAACGGTCACTCGAATGGTACTAGCCAGAACGGAAACTCGAACGGACACTCGAACAGTCACTCTAATGGCGACTCCAACGGCCATTCCAACGGTTATTCAAATGGCCACTCAAATGGTGTGTCCAACGGTTCTTCTAACGGCTCCTCTAACGGCTCATCCAACGGCTTCAACGGAAACGGCCACCATGATACGAATGACAACGGTAGCACAGAGTCCACTGCCTCCCTACCGCCTCACTCGGTGCTCACCTCAGCAGTGACCAAATCGGCCAGTGCCACCGCATCGACTCGTCCGTGGGTGGTGCTCCCTTTCTCAGCCCACAACGCGACGTCTCTCGAGCAGAACATCAAAGCCCTCTCCAAGGTAGCCGACCAGTTCAACCTCGCTGACATTGCTTACACACTGAGCGCCAAGCGTTCCCGCCTTCAGCAGCGGACCTTCGCCCTCGTGGAGAGCGACAAGGTTGCTTCGGGGCTTGAGTTCACACCCAACCAACGTGTGTTCACTAGCCCCCTCCAGGCCAGCACCATTGGCTATGTCTTCACCGGTCAAGGCGCGCAATGGCATGCCATGGGCGCCCAGCTCTTCGAGTACGGCGTGTTCCAAAACGCAATATCCTTCCTCGACCGCGTCCTCGAGCGGCTTCCCAACCATCCCACGTGGACCATCGCTGCCACCCTCTTGGGAGAGTACGAGCCAGAACGTATCCAGTCTCCCCAGGTGTCGCAAGTCGTGTGCACGGCGGTTCAGATAGGGATTGTCGACCTTCTGGCCTCGTGGTCAGTCCGCCCTGCCGCTGTGGTCGGACACTCCTCAGGCGAGATGGCTGCCGCATATGCTTCCGGGCACCTCACAGCCGCCCAGGCCATCTCGGCTGCCTATTTCCGTGGCCAGGCTCTCATCAAGAACACCAGGAAAGGAGCCATGTTGGCCGTCGGTCTGGGTGTAGAACAGGTGTCTAGCTACCTCGAGGGCAGGGAAGAGCAGGTTGTCGTTGCGGCCATCAACTCTCCTGGCAGTGTTACGTTGTCGGGAGACGCGGATGCCGTGAAGGAGCTCTCTGATGTGTTGACCCAGGATAATGTCTTCAACCGGATACTGCGCACATCGGGGAGCGCCTATCACTCACATCACATGTTGGCCGTGGGCGGCGAGTACCTCGATATGCTCGAACGCGGCGAGGAGCGCCTTCGGGAGCTCGGGCTGGTAAACGAAGCAGCGAGGTATCCCAGGATTCCTTGGGCCTCTTCGGTGCACCCGGATAAGGTTCTCGGTGATGGAGAGTTGAAATCTCATTACTGGAGGGAGAACCTACAGTCGCCCGTGCGGTTCTCGCAGGCCGTCACAAAAATGATGACTCCGGAGAGCATTGGTGGGGTGACAGTTAATGTCATGCTTGAGATCGGGCCCCATGCCGCTTTAAAGGGCCCCGTGGAGCAGATTCTCAAGAGCATCGGCAAGCCTGCTACCTACGTGCCATCGTTGCTCAGAAATGAGGACGGTGTTAAGTCGCTATTGCAGCTTGCTGGGACCCTGTTCGCTATCAATGCGGATATTGACATGGCCGCCGTCAATGCCGTCGACTCCCCTGCCGTGAATGGCAGGCCAGCCTTGGAACATGGTTGCCTTGCGGTTGACCTGCCGGCTTACCAGTACACATATGGACCGGTCAGCTACTACGAGAGCAGAATCAGCAAGGAGTATCGCATCCGGGACTTCCTCAGGCATGACCTCCTGGGCTCCGAGGTTCTGGGGTCTGGCAAGCTTCAGCCTCAATGGAGGAATGTTCTTCGGGCCAAGGATGTTCCGTGGCTGAGTGACCACCGTTTGGTGCCGGATGCCGTCTTCCCTGCTGCTGGCTTCATTGCGATTGGAGTTGAGGCCGCAACGAGGGTGTACCGTGGTTTCCCGGATGCCCTGGAGATCACTGGGTATTCCTTCAGGAACGTCGATATTGACACCGCCCTGCGGATCCCCGAGGATGACTACGGCGTTGAAGTCATCATCAGTTTGGACGTCGTGGATACGTCAACGGCAAAGTCACCCGCATGGGCCAAGTTCACCGTCACGTCGGTCACTCGGGATTCAAGCGAATGGACACAGCATTGCACAGGCTTGGTCAGGGTCGAGGTGTCTCCGCCGACACAACGAGTCAAGATGAGCACCCAGATGGACCCGCGGTTCCCTAGTACCCAGTCGTGGTACGAGAAATTCCAGCAAATCGGGCTCGAGTATCGCACGACGTTCCAGCCCCTTTCTAACCTTCAAGTGGACCCCCATCGGAACCTCGCCACGGCCACGGTAGCGTTGAACACGACCGCTGGCTCGGTAAAAGAAGGCGAGTCGAGCTACGCCCTGCACCCAGCTGCTCTAGACGCCGCTTTCCAGTTGGCCATCATCGCCTTCCACGGTGGCGAGCTGGAGAAGGCGTCTGCGGTGTTCGTACCAGTGCATCTGTCGCAGCTGTACTTGAAGGCCGGCCTAGGGAGCGAGGAATCAGCCAGTGCTATTGCCCAGGGTTCTATCCAAGGACTCCGAAGTGCCCAGGCACAGTTGCAAATGCTCGACGCTCGCGGCGATGTCTTCCTCGAAGTGGACTCGATGCGCTTCACCACCTTCAAAGAGACCAAGACCGATGAAGCCCAATCCAAGCTCCCCTTCAGCAGCCCCTTCACCAGACTGGAATGGAGGCCTGATATCCGCACGCTCACCAATGAGCAAGCCCGCAAATTGTTCCCGCCGCCCGCCGAAAACGCCCAGATGGCCGCCGACCTTGAGGTCCTCGAGATGATCTGCTCCCTCGTCGCTTTCGACATCTACGACACCTTCGTAACGGGCACCGAAGCTGACAAAGCCTCCCCCAAAGGCGACATCCGACACTGGCTCGCCTGGATCAAGACCCTCGTCGAGACCGACCAGCGCGAGCAGGTCGTCGAAGCGCGCAAGCTCTCCCCATCCCAGCGCCGCACCACTCTCGAGCAACTCTACCTCCAAGTCGGCGACCGCCCCGAAGCCCAAGCGGCGCGCCTCCTCCACGAAAACGCCGCCGACATCCTCCACGAACGGCGCACCGGCATCGACGTGCTCATCTCCAACAAGCTCCTAACCCCCCTCTACGAAGTCGGCACCGCCATCGCCGGCTCCCACCCCCAAGTAGCCAACATCATCGCGTCGCTCGCCCACGCTAACCCGCACGCACGCATCCTCGAGATTGGCGCGGGGACCGGGTCCGCCACGCGCGGCGCCATGCGCGCTCTCACCGGCCCCAACGGCATCAAGCGCTACGCCGACTACACCTTCACCGACATCTCGGCCGGCTTCCTGACCAGCGCAAAGGAGATGCTGGCGGCCCACCGCGACGTGAACTACTCTGTGCTGGATATCGAGCAGGACCCTATGACGCACGGCTACGAGCCCGTGTATGATGTGGTGCTGGCGTGCGAGGCGATCCATGCGACGGCCAGTATGGAGCGTACGCTGGCGCATTGTCGGAGTTTGTTGAAGCCTGGGGGGGTGTTGGTGCTGGCGGAGACGACGCGCATGCGGGTGTTGTTGGGGTTGTTGTACGGCACGTTGACGGGGTACTGGAATCATGAGGATCCGAGGACGGAGGGGCCGTTTATGGGGCTGGATATTTGGGAGCCGCAGCTGAGGCAGGCGGGGTTTTCGGGCGTGGATCTGCATATTGATGATTATGAGGCCCCTCATGCGACGACGTCGGTGTTGGTGACGAGGCGCGTGGACAAGCCTGGCGAGGAGGTGGCGGTGAACGGGAAAGAGGAGGAGAAAGCAGAAGAGTTGGTCTATCTTCTCCATGATGGCCGGGATACGCTGGATGTGTTGGGGCAACAGCTTGTGACAGAGTTTGCAGGGCGCGGTGTTGCCAGCAAAACCTTGGCTCTGGATAACGCCGCTGGTGATGCGGTGCCACCCAATGCTCGCGTCGTTGCACTCTTGAGCGACAAGAACGATCTGTTCGATACTGAGAATGTCCGTCGTTTCGAGGCCTTCCAACATCTTGCCCGAAACGCCAAGAGCATGGTCTGGCTCACGTCTGGCGGCATCATCAAGGGGAAGGATCCCCGCGGTGCCTTTATGACCGGCCTTCTTCGGGTCCTGGCCACTGAGAACCCAGCCGGGCGCTTCCTCTCCATCAACATCGAGGGTAGCGGCTTTGAGAACAGTGATGACGACCTTGCACGCGCCATCGTCGACAACGAGATCTCGCTACAACAGGACCAGGGCTCCGAAGAGGCGAGTGTGGACTCCGAATTCGCGTGGCAGGACGGCTGTATGTGGGTCAGCCGAGTTGTTCCTGATGGTGGACTCGGCGACTACTCGGACACGACCAAGGTGCCATCTCACCAAGGATTCGACCTGCGTCCCCTGGAATCTCTGGGAGCCAAAAGACCCGTTCGCGCCGCGTTTGAGACAGCGGGTGTTGTGAATTCTCTATACTTCCGCTCCAACACCGAGCTGCTACAACCGCTTGAGGCCGACCACATTGAGGTCCAAGTTGCCGCCGCAGGGCTGAGCTGGAAGGACATTTCGGTTGCCTCCGGCCGTGAGGGTGCAACCCGATACCTCTCGTCTGAATATGCCGGCATTGTGACCAAGGTCGGGTCCAGTGTGGCCGGACTATCTGTTGGTGACCGTGTCTACGGCATAGGCAAGGGCCACTTTGGGACCTATGAGAGAGTGCCCGCTGCCCTTGCGCAAAGGCTTCAGCCGGCGGATGATTTGGTTGAAGCTGCAGCAATGCCTATCGACTTTGCCTCGGCTCTCTACGCCTTTGACTACGTCACCCGGGTCCGGAAGGTTCATAGTGTCCTCATCCAATCCGCCGCAGAGGGCCTGGGTCTCGCAGCGATACAGGTTGCGCGGTCCAAGGGGGCTAATGTCTTTGCCATTGCCCGAGATACGGATGAAGCCGCTTTCCTAGCTGGTACTGCCGGCGTTCAACGCGATCACATTATCATATCGTCGGAAGCCCTGTCTAACGCTGCCAGAGCGACGAGTAAGGGCGGATTTGATGTGGTTCTCAGCATTCCCAGCGCGGCCGAAGAGGACCGTGACTCGCTTCACCAGCTCATCAAAGCCGTCGCACCCATGGGCCACCTCATTGACGTGGGCGGCCGGCTGCTCAACGCGCTCGACTCCAAGGCGTCAGAGAAGCTCGACATGCTCCGCAACAACACCAACTTCTCGTCCTTTGACATCGGGGAAATCCTGGACAACGATACGGAGCTCGGTGCGGAACTGATGAAGAAAGTGCACTGGCTGCACCAAGCCGGTCAAATCTCGCCCGCCGGTCCGGTCTCCGTGGCGTCCGTCTCGGAGCTCGACCACACCTTGCTCGCCCTATCTAAGGGCACCCACACGGGTAAAACGGTGGTCTCGTACCAAAACCCCAACGCAACCGTCAAGTTGCTTCGGGAACCACAACCGGCGACTTTCGACTCTGAGGCACTCTACGTCGTCACGGGAGGACTGGGCGGCCTCGGTCGCAGCATCATTCGCTGGATGGCAGACCGCGGCGCGGGCCACTTTATCACCCTGTCCAGGCGAGGTGCCGCGGCCCGTAGTCTCCCAGCAGCACAACTCCTGCTCGACGACATGGAAGCCCGAGGCGTCAGCCTCGAAACTATCGGCTGCGATGTAAGCCGAAAGGAAGAGGTCATCCAGACCATCTCCCAAATCACGGCCTCCACGCAGCGCCCCATCAAAGGTGTCGTGCACGCAGTACTGTCCCTCTCCGATTTGTCCTTCGACAAGCTCACCCTGGACCGCTGGCGCAGCGGCACGGTAGCCAAGACCCTCGGCTCCATCAACCTCCACGAAGCCACGCTCTCCTCCCCCCTCGACTTCTTCGTCATGCTCACCAGCACGGAAACCATCTGGGCACCACCCACCCAAGCCGCCTACATCGCAGCCGACAACTTCGCGACCTACTTCGCACGCTTCCGGCGCAGCCAAGGCCTGCCCGCCTCCACAGTATCCTACGGCTTCGTACACGACCTCGGCTCCGACTACCGGGCGACCTCGCACGGCACCGAAGACATGTACGCGCGCAACCTGGCCGCTACCATGACGGAGCACCAGGCCCTGGCCACGCTCGAACCGGCCTTCGTCTCCCAACACGACCAAGGCCAAGACCAAGCCGACATCTGGGCAGCCACGCACCCGCACGACCCGCTCTCGGCGGCAACCTACTTCACGTGCCTCAGCCCGCTGGAGCTGGCGGGCAAGACGGCGAGCCACGTGCCGCGGTGGCACCGGGACGGGCGGGTGGGGCTGCTGATGCGGGCGGTGGCCGACGCGCGGCGGCACGCGGACAGCAGCAGTGCGGCGGGGGGTGGGGAGGGCGGGGATCATGGCGAGAGTGCGATGCTACGCCGGCGGCGGGCGTTTGATGAGGCGGTGAAGGTGGGACCGGAGGGGCGGGATGCGGCGGTGGCGTTGGTGACGGAGGGGGTGTGTGATGCGATTGCGGAGATGTTGTTTATTGATGTGGCGAATGTGAATCCGGGGAAGAGTGTGGCCGAGCATGGCGTGGATAGTTTGATTGCTGCGGAACTGCGCAATTGGTTCTTGCAGGCGTTGAGGGCGGATATGAGGAATTTGTTGGATTCGACTACGAGTATTAAGGGGTTGGCGGAGGGGATTGTTGACAAAGCGTTGTAAGGGTGAAGGAGGTGAGATGAGATGGGATGAGATGAAATTGGGATGAATTAAGGTTGGGATGATGTGTTTCATATGCAGTTCTTTTTCTTTATGTCTCCGGTCGTAGAAGAACCCCTAGGTAAGGAAACAAATGCAACAAGAATCACTCATTGGCATAAGTAAATGGGTAGTCAATTTCTATAACTTTGGGTCCGTCGAATAAGATTGCTCTCTTCCTAGTATAACCTCCCCCTTTCATAACAATGTCCCCCAGTCTACCACAATATTGCCACCCCCTAAACAAACCAAACCTTTCCCTAGGCGGGTGGAAAGATCGGGTTGTACCAGGAAAACTTGTTCTCAGGGTCGTACTGACGCTTCAGCTTCCGCAGCTTCTCCAGCCGCCACGGTTCATAACCGTACCTGGCTTCGAGAGACTCGTACCCCGCGGCATAGTTCACGTAGGTTGTAGGCCGCCTCGCGGGCTGCCCGCCGTACCACAACGCTACCGTCTGATCACGCCACTTTCTGGCGAAGGGGAGGAGAGGATCATCTATAGAATCGAACCTCGTATCGAAATATCTGTCCAATTGTTGTCAGCGTCAAAGTCATTAGCCAACCATCGATTTGTGTCTTGTACTCACGTCAAAATATGTTCATCGCGCAGAGGGTAAGCCGAGTCCTCGGAGCGGCGGCTGAGAACGCCTTGGACCGAGTAACCTTCCACCAAGACTCGAGTATGTCCAAGCCGAGGGTGTTGGCGAATCTTTTCATTGTAAAGATTGTAAATGGAACGCATGGCCGTCTTGTTGTAGGTCTGAAGGTTGGATGTCCCAATGACGTGAGTCTTGTTCCCTTCGCACAACCAGCCGTCCATTCCTCCTCCGATGTACCCATTAACAACACTATACGGAACGTTGGCGACATCCACTGACAAGGGCCCGATGTCGTCAAAGGGCTTTAGCGCAGCGTGCCCGTCCGCCTCGGGGCCACTGTACACGAAAGCCCAGTTGATGATGGCCTAGCTATGCGGTTAGACCACTGTAACTCGCCGGGAAATTTCCATGTTTTACCTCCGTCTTGCTCAAAGTCGTATTCATGGTGTAAAGGCCAAAGGAGCCCAGCCATGTGGGATCAAGAGTGCCGAGGCCCTGGAATTTGTTTATCCGATCGATCACAGCCTCAAGTGAGCGTCCAGCAAACTGGTATGTTTTGACCAGGTAGGTCTTGGACTTGTCTTCGGGAAAGACTTGGGACTCGTAACTCGTGACAATGCCGAAGTTATGGCCGGCGCCTCGCATGGCCCACCAAAGGTCCGGGTGGCTCGTCTCGTTGACCTGCACAGCGGTCCCATTGGCCAAGACAACATTCAAGTTGACAAGCATGTCCATTGTCAACCCGTGTTGGCCTTGTTGCAGCCCATGGCCCCCTCCTAATGCCGGGCCAATAACGCTCACACATTCACAACCTCCGGTGCCTGTATCCGCAGTCCCCGTCAGACAAAGCCTCCCTCTCGCTTGGAACTGGGATATTACCTGTCACAAACCCTTGGTCCCAGAGACCAACGATAACTTCGTGACTGAACGCGCCGCCTTGGAATCGAGCTGTGGCGTTATTTGGGTTGACTTCAAACGCATTCAGGTCCCTCAGGTCAATCTCAATGCCTTGAAAGCGGCCAACACTTGTTGTCAAGGCGTGGCCACGGCTGACTGTGTAAAAGGGAACACCAAGTTCATTTGCGAAGCGAACCTGGGATGGATAAGTCAGAAGATGTTGTCTGCCCTAGCAAAAAAGATGGCTTACAATCTTTGCTACATCGTCTTCTGTTCCGGGACGCACGGAAAGACAAACCGTAGGTTGAATTTGTTGCATGTACCTCTCCGTTGCGTCTACCCAATCCGCATCGGCTGGTCCCAGAATGGTTGCCTTGTTGGAGAGGACCGAGGCGAGCTGCTGTTGGGTCTGTGTGCTTGTAAAGCACTCCGCACGTTTGTTATGGGCTTGGGAAACTGGGAGCGTAGCCCCTGCCACGAAGGGCAAAGCGAGGGCTAGCCCACACAAAGCGATAGAAGAGGGCAACGGCATTGTGATGACAGCCAAGATGTCATGTGATGGTGTCGATATCCGCCGCGTACTCGCGAGAGAGGAGAGACAACATGGGATAGTGCATGTTTAAGTATGCCGTGTGCGCGTTGCAAGGGTCATGAGCGCTTACTGTGTGTATTACACCCTATTTCTTCTAGAAAAAAGTCTTCGACCGAGAAATGCCGGCCAGGAGTGGAGGGATGGCGGCGATGTTGTGCGGCGCAGCCGGGTCTAGATAACGTTAGCAGGATGGCCGAGGGTCATCCCATGTCCCTTGGGCACTTCGGACCCAAAGATCAGATGTTTTACCCTTGCTTTGACCCTTGCTTACACTTGGATGGATTGTCTTCGGCCGATGGTGATCCTTCCGGAGACCACGGGACGTACATTCACAGGGGTGACCGCGGCACCGTCTAGGCGGTAACCAATCACACCAGGACCGTTAGTCCACATCTATGCAAAGGCGAGGGCATCACGAAGTCCATGCGAGAGAACAGAATGACGGCCCTTGGGAAACATGACTCCTCGCCGAAAGACTTAAGGATTGCCGATTGTTGAAAGTTGAAGTCCTCTATTCTTAGACCATCGGCTCCTCGACTTCCGAACGTGTAAATAATTATATCTTTGCCTCACCGTACATACATTTAGTTACGGCTATATTTAGACTTTCCGCTTTTTGAATGTTCCAGTTATGTTGCGTGTAATACTTTAGATACCTCACCTTATTTCATGACTTGCAACTAGCCTTGGCCAACAACCCGGGATCCGTGTCTACTGAAACAACCCTTTGGCCCAAAAGAAGCCAGGGGTTAGGAGTCGGTCCAGTGGACTGTTTAACTATAAGGTTTGGTTTGTGAAACAAGCAGTCAAGAGGGCCACGCTATTCAGTTGCATCCAACGCGCAGATCCACCTCTCAGAGTCACCCTCTAAATTACCAACGTGGATGCACTCGCATGCACAACTGTTCACGTGCCGTTCCGTTGAGATATCGCTTGTCTGTCTGGGAACAACCTTTATTGGTTTTCTGTGTCGATCCGGGCCTAAAATGAAGGGACTTGAAGCGTCCCGACAGTGATGTATGTGGACAGGGGCTGGCCTTCACATGACAACCGCCGCGGTAGGAGACCAGTTACGCCATGCTATCGACAGATCATGACAGTAACAGCAAGATGTTAAATCGGCGCTATCTACAATCAATAGTATACAGAGCTCCCACCCGAATGTTGAAATAAGGCTACAACCATGATGATGAGATCTGCTATTATAACGTGGTGTCTCGCGGACAACTAGCAGACAGACATGGGCTCATCTCATGGAAATGAAGCTCTTTCTTAGTCTCGAGATAATTTACGCGCCCGGTGCTTGGACCTTGTAAGGGGTTATCTTCCTCATGCGTGCAAACGCCTTGATCGGCTGACGCGAGATGCCATCCAACCCAGCATAGCCTCCCAGTTCCTCCGGTATCTCCAACATCTCCAACTCCCACACCACCAACGCAATGACCGTCCTCACCGCCAACTGCGCCAGCCTCCGGCCCCAGCACTGCCGCGGCCCCATGCCAAACCCGAGTTGCGGTCCAGCGGTCGCATCGAAATCATACCCCCCATCCTCCCTCGTCACGAGCCAGCGCTCGGGCTCAAAAAGCTTCAAATCGCGCGACTCGTCCCACACACCCCACCGCTTGCCAGCCTTGGAGGACGGGCTGCGCTTGGACTCGTCCACGGGCACCGACGGCAAGGTGATCCCCGGTCCCGCGCTGAGCATAAAACACTGGCTGCCCTTCGGGACCCGGTGGCCGAGGATATCCAAGTCCTGCGCCGCTTCACGGACAATGACAAAGGGGGTCAGGCGGCGGGATTCCTCAATGACGGCATCCAGGTACGGCAGCCTTGCCTGGCGCAGCTCCTCAAATGTCGGGGGCCGCTCCTCCTGAACCGCCTGCGGGAAGGTGGCGTACAGTTCTTCGCGGAGCCTGTGTTGGGTATGCTGGTAGCCGGTGAGGTACTTGACCAGCCAGGTCATGGCGCTGCTGGTGGTGTGGTGGCCGGTCATGGGGTCGGCAAACATCTCGTCCGACAGCTCGCGGGTGACGAGCTGGGGCTCGCGGCCCTGCTTCTCGGCCAGGGCCAGCTCGCGCATCATCATGTGCTCGAGGGCGGACTCGGCTTTCCCCGCGCGGACGTTGGCCGCGGCCTTTCGAAGCAGGCCGCCCATGACGTTGTGGCGTTCTTCTACCATGTGCTTGTACCATTTGTGCTTGGACCACCACCAGTGGCTGAGCCGCGGTGTTGGTGAGATGGTGGTGCGTTCCATGACTTCGGCCGTTTCGTGGAGGAGTTCGAAAAAGAAGCTCTGGGGTGCGTCCGGGAACTCCACGGGTTCGTCCTTGTCGCCTTTGGGTATCGATGACGGCGTCATCTTGGTGATGAGTTCCAGCTGAGGCTCCATTGCCGAATCCTCGTGCTCCTCGCCGAATGCGTGGTGAAGCATGATGTCGAGCACAACACGGGCAAAGTCCTTCTGCATGCGAAACGGTCGGCCATTGGCAAGTTCTGCCTTGGCCTTGAAGAGCTCAACGATTTGAAGCCCCTTGGTATGCGCAAACGGGCCAATGTATCCGTGGAGGAATTTGGGTGCCATCAGATCTTGTCTGATCTGACGACTGGCCTTGAACCTGGGGTCATTGGTCTTGAATCTGGCATGGAAACCACCCAGAGCAGCCAGGCCGTCGATCAGGAACTGGGGCTTCTCAAAGTCGGTTCGCCTCATGAGGATATCTTGCGCCTCGTGAAAATCCCCCACCAAAATCCACGGTTTCGAGAAGGGGTGTATGAAGGCCTGGGCAACTGGAGATTGATGCTTGAGGCAGAGCTCGCCTAACCACGAACTGAGTTCGCCGTTTTGAGCGGCGTACCGGTTCCAGGCTGGCAGATCCCCCCATATTGTCTTGGTGGCTTCGACATTGTACGGGATTCCAGGAACCGGTTTTGGTCGCAGCCAGAGGTAAAACAGGTAAACAGCCACAGACAAGATGGTCGCTGTGCCGGCTACTGCCGTCACTAAGGGAGACCCCAGGCTCCCGCCAGCGTAAAATGGTAATGGCAACATTATGCCTTGGCCGAGCACGGTGTTTGACCACAAGGTGATGAGTTTGAGTACGAACTTCTCAAGATGGAAGATAGAAGGTGAAGTCTGTCTAGAGCATGGGCCCTAGCTACACGTGGATGGGTATCATAGGATAACTGCCACCGCCCAGCCGACGCTACCACTGCTTACTGGATACCTCCCTCCGGTGGACCGTAAAATGCTAGAAACCCATAACATCTATTGCCGATCAAGAGTCTAAAACCCATCTTGTCCGCCGGGAAAGATGTTGAACGCCGAAGGTCTGTGGCCGAGGGTGGTTCGACCGTTGATGTGAGCGCCTTTCTAAGCCGGCAAATGGCAAGCTGGTGAGTGATGCCCTGATGTCCTGATGACAAACCACCAAAGTTGGACCGAAGATTGTCGGCCGACATTTGTCGGTGATAGGAGACGCTAACCCTTGTTGCCGGTCAGCGGAGAGTGGGGCACACCGACGGCTCCGGGGATGCAAGGCACAAGCTTGGCATTGCCGTTTAAGGAAAGAAAAAAAGATGCCGAGATGGGACGGCCGAGATGGGACAAGGCCGAGATGGGACATGCCGAGGTGGGACATGCCCGAGAGGTCGGTCCACAATGGCGCAAGATACCTGCATGATGTCACGGGTGAAATCGCGCTGATAATGCTCCTGGAGTTTGTCACTGCATGCTCTGATGCTTAGATAATAGTGAAATGCATCTGAGGGATGAAATAATACACAGAATGACAAACCAGGGCCAGGAAAAGGGGCCTGAGGGATGTGGTGGTAGTTTTGTGCTGAGTTCATCATCCAACCTGCTTGTTTTGCGTGCTATGCCGTATACGGTTATTTAGGCTTCAGCTGTCGCCGAGTCACGTAACATAGACCGAGGGCGATGACTTTAGCAGGGCTCTAAAGCCTTTGTCACTTGAAACGGATGCAACCAACCATGAACCAACCGACCGAACTTACCGACCGACCGGCCAACAAGCTGAACCTCACCGATCAAAGATGGGCGCGAAAAAGGTAACTGCGTGAATTACACGCCTTGAACAAGTCGCCGATTCAATATCGGCCCCTAAACAAAATGTAGAAATACAAATAAATAGAGAGGACGCTTTCCAATGATGTTGTCTAAGTAGTAGGCAAATACCCCTTTCGCCAGATCCAGGATTCCATGCCATGTCCCCAATGCTCGCAACCTAAATGCCAAAGCTGTCGGTCAAATCCCCCAACAGATCAGCCCAGCCCGGGCTGACCCCAGCGCACATACTGCCAACAAAAGGGAAGGCTTGTTGAACGCCCGCTCCAGCTCCTCCTCCCGGAACACATTCCCTCATGGGCCACGCTCCCACACCACCCGCCGACATGGAGCTCGCCATATCACCACCGCCGCCCGGTCCACCAGCCATATGATCACCCCCATTCACATTCACATTCACATTAACAGCACCCTCGCCACCTGCACCAGCCCCGCCATAAACCTCCTGCGGGCTCACACTCATCGGCGGCGTCAACGTCAGCCCATCCACCCTAGTAATCAGCCTAGCCAGTGTCTTGGCCCCGACCTCCGCCACCTCACTGACCTCAGACAACGCCTCGAGCGTCGCGAGGGCATCCCGCGCCGCCTGCACACACTCCCCGCGCGTGACCTTACCGATGCGCGCCTCCAGTGGATTGGCACTCCGCCGTCCTCCTCCCATGCCCATACCAATTCCCATTCCCATACCCATCCCACCGGGCCCAGGACCGTGCTGAATGGTGTCGCCCGGAAACGTTGGGTCCGCGCACAAGCAGAGCAGCGGAACAGCCGCCTCAAAGGTCGGTACAATGATACCCGAGAAGCGGGTATGGGAACCGCCCATGAGGCGATGCAGCGTGGAGACACACTGCAAAAGGCGGAGGGCGGCAGCAGCGAGGGCGCGCTTGCCGTGGGCCATCATGACCTGCTTGTAGAGCGGGAGGCGGGTGACCTGGTCGGGCTGCTGGAGGACGGTGGGCTTGAAGTTCCAGCAGAGCTGCTCGAAGATGGCGATGTGCAGGAGCTGGCGCTGCAGGACCAGCGTCGGGAGGTGCTCGTCCCATTGCGTGTCGGGCTCGAGCGCGAAGGCGGGCGGCATGGTCTGCAGGAAGGTGCTGCAGAATTCTTCGTAGACTTCTTCGGCCGCGATGACGTCCCACTCTGGGCTGCGCGGCAGGCGGTGGCAGCGCCAGAACTCGGCGAGCCGCGCGCGGAGGATGCGTTCGGTGAAGGCGTTGGGCATGTCGGAGGTTTCTGTGTCGATGCCGATGCTGTCGGGGAGGAGGCGCATCCGGGGGAGGATGTCGGCGTTGAGGGTGTCTGGGAGGAAGGGGATGCGGTCGAGATGCCTCGCCAGGTAACTGTTTCCCAAAGGTAAGTTTTTTGTGCGCAGTGACAGACAAAGAATGAACACATACCTGTCCCAGATGTAGAGGTTGCAATATGTCCGCCGTGTCATCTCCTTGTCCATCTCGTCGGCGCTGCTCGCGGATATGACGGCGTCCAGATGTAACCCGATGTGTTGCGCTACACGACTGGCACAACTGATCATCTCCCAGAAACTATTCATATGACCGATACTCCCCGCCGCGAGACCGCCGTAAGCAATCTGCTGCACGCGCACCAAGGAGCCCCGCGGATACAGCCGGGAGCAGATGGGCCCAAGCACGTAGATGACGTCCTCGCAGGACTTCCGGATCTGGGTGAGTGGTACCCCTTTGATACTGTCGATGGTGTAACTGGGCGACGGAAGAAACTGCGAGGCGTAGCAACATATCCTCAGAATGAGGATGATAAATTCAATCTCGGCCACTGTCGAGACACTGTAGAGTTCCCACCACCGCTGGTACTGCCCGAGGAACCACGGCGGATATAAAAGTTGGTCGAGATGGTTGACTTCGGTCACAAAATATCGTACCAGAAAGTCGATTATTCGACGGCTGGGCATCATTTCCAGGGTCTTGCGGACCTGTGCCTCGACCTCGCTCGGTACCGGCTTGTCTTTGAGGTCGGCTCTGTCATCTTCGGGTGCCAGCTTCCGCACCAGTGCCATGGTGTTGCATTCGCTCCGGCCGTCGTACCCGAACGCCTCCGCCAGCGATGACCACCCGGACCTTTTCCAAGGCGTCCCGAATGTCCGTGGGGAATCGCCTTCCGGCTCGCCGTCGTGCATGATATCCTGCTTCTCCCCCTCGTAACGTTCGGCTACGATCTCAGACTGTCCATCCTCTTCCCTGCTCTTCTCCCGTGGTGTCACCGGGCTGGTTGTCTGTCTTTGGACCTGAAACGAATAATAGGCACACAGCTCCGGTTGGCGCCGACGGCTGCACCTGTTGCACGGGTATTGACGATCGCACTGTCCAGACGCGTCCGCGTTAGCAAAAGCGCGTTCCTCGTAGTCTCCAGTGTAGCCCAATTCCACCGGAGGCTGGTACCTTTTGCTTCCTTGTGTGGCAAGGTATACAGGCCGACACTTCTCGTTTCCGCTTTCCTGAATGCATTGCGATTTATTGTGGATGGCAGTATGGTGGCGGCGCGGCGGCACGGTGGTCGGAGGTTGTCAAATGCCCAAATGGTGTAGTAGGACAAGAACTGGGTAACTTGGACCGTAACTATAATGGTAACTCGAACGCGTAATACGCACGCACCCTGACTAATTCAATACCTCCATGATAAGGAAAGTAGGGTGGGCAAAAGTGGATTTTGATGCGAGATCTTAAAGGTGCAATTGTCTTTTACCCCGCGCTCCGCGATTTGTTCCGACGCGGATATGCGCCTCTGAGGCGCTACCAGCCTTGCAGCAGCAGGCCTCCCTCGGAAGGTACCGAGGTACCTTTGTCGTGGATGGGCTCTGTTCTGCAGGGCTGACTGAGACAATGCCACCCACCATTCTGCCAGACAGGAATCTGAGCGTTGCGAACATGATTTGGGGGGCCACTCCACTCCCCAATCTTCATTCCCAACCTCACCCAAAACTTTCGAAATGCTAGACCCGCAAACAAAAATGGATTTGTTAAGGTTACCTAAGCACAGCTGCAATATGGCCAGAATACCTGGCATCAGGTTCTAGACAAGTACAAGGACCGAGACCGAGCACGTGAGGGGAGGGGACAGTTACAGGCCTGCCCAACCCTAAAATCCGATGTTACATGTACATATCAACCGGGCATGCCGGGGTTAAAGTTGGACAAGCATATTCGCCAACTCATATACTGGATCGGCAACGGGAATACTACCCGTACCCGTCCATACCGCACGCCACTTTGGCTAGTGCAATAGACTAAGCTGAATGAAGGATATAGATGATGCTACTGAAACAACTCCCTCACCGCCTATCAACCTGTCAGTGTCCGTCCAAGGCTCTTTTTCTGCCAACTGAACTGAAGCAGAGCCGCTCAAATCCGCACAATCTTGGGCCAATTATCCCCGTAGAATCGTCGGCGGACGACTGGAACTAAAAAGCTTCCGAGCTTGACTCCTGCATACTTCGTGCTACACAGCATGCTCGGCATACAAATCCACGAGATACCTACCCGAACCAAGCCCCATTTTAACCCTACCTGTGGGGGGCCAACTTGAAGCCAGCATGATCGTAGACGACGGGAACTAAAAAGGCTCGGAGCTTGACATCCCCATACTCTATTGCCCCTGCTGTTTCCATGCCACATTAGTGCGCCTAACCGCTCAACGGCCCACTTGGTTGCAGATAGCTCGCACTCCAAATCCGATGTCTTGGCTTAGGTTTATACGTGTGGGGGCAATGTGGGGGGGAACAAAAGTCTAAAACCGTAAAACGGTCCGGTACTTGACCTCTCCCTACCACCTGCCCATGCCATGCGGTCCGACCCAGAAGCTGACACCGAGGAAAACGCAATTTCTGACCTGGATCGGAAGGTTTGACGGCCTTAACCATCTACAGACTACCGCAACCTCGCCTAGCATTCACTTACATGTAGCTCACAACTACGCCACCACCAGATCCAGCTTTTACTCGAATAGTAACCCCTGGTCCTGTCTCTCACTCTCGTCTCCAGTCCGCATACCAGTCAGCCATCCTCCGGTTACATTCTCTCGGACTGCTCCCTGACTATCTCTGCAGTGTAGATCATGAGGCGTATTGTATGGTGGCAATCGATGGTGCGTGTTCCCTCGGCCTCCTCGCGGATATACACACTCGCGATCTCGCCCTTTAACCCGAGGTGTGGTATGCATGTCATCCGGGCCTCATGCAACCCTTTCCGGCCATGCAGTTTGCGTCATCCGGGAAATCCGTTGCAGATTCCTGGTACAACGCTGACCAACTAGTGCAGCAAGAAGGCAGGTAGTTCCAGCATGCCGAGGCCGACGCTTGTTGTCGATGGCCTATGTGCCATTTATTCGGCTTGTCTTACTCAGGTAATAAGGTTGGCCTAATATGGTAATTACTAGTCCTAGTTCGAATCCTTCGGCCCGCTCCCGCATCTGCGATCCGTTCATCGGCGTCTGTCCCCGCACCCGGCAGTAGGACGCATTAGATATATGTAGAGCCCGAGGCGTTAGATCCAGACCTAAAGCTTATAAATTCTCCCAATCCGGTATCTCTCAGCGCCGCTAATTTGGGTAGTCATCCGTCTTCCCAATCTAGTCTACTACGATCATGACTGCCTTTGAGAGCACAGCTACCAGCGAGCAGGTGGTTACCACCTTCGCTCAACACGTCAAGGGGCGCACCTTTGTCATCACCGGCGCCGGTCACCCTAGCATCGGGAGCTCCATCGCCACAGCCCTCGCCAAAGCATCCCCTGCTCACATCCTCATCGCCTCCCGCACCGCTGCCAACGTCAACCCCGTCCTCGCCGCCATCCACGACATCGACCCCTCCATCAAAACAACCTTCGTCCAGGTCGACCTCTCCGACCATGTCTCGGCCCGCCGCGCCAGCGAAGACATCCTGGCCGCTACCGGCTTCAAGATCGACGTGCTCATCAACAGCGCCGGCAACATGGCCCTGAAGGAGTACACGCTCGACAAGCAAGGCATCGAGCTCCAATTCTCCGTCAACCACCTCGGCCACTTCCTCCTAACCAACCTCCTGGTGCCCGCATTCCTCTCCACCGCCACCACAGGCACCGGCACCAGCACCCGCGTAGTCAACCTCACCAGCGCCGGCTACCAGATCTCTCCCGTACGCTACACCGACCCCTCCTTCTCCTCCGGCGCAACCTACGACCCCTGGTCGGGCTACGGCCAAGCCAAAACCGCCCAGATCCTCTTCGCGTACGGCCTGACGCAGCGGCTCGGCAGTCGCGGGGTGGTGGCGGTAGCCTGCCACCCGGGCTCGAACCTGGACACCAAGCTGGGCGCGCACCTGGTCATGGAGGACTACGCGGATGTGGGGCCGGTGACGCTGCGGAACACGGGAAGGGAGTTTGCGTTTGCGGTGGAGGGCGAGCCAAGGTTTAAGACGTTTGAGCAGATTGGGGCGACGCCGTTGATTGCGGCGTTGGATCCGGAGGTGGGGGCGGTGGTGGAGGGGGCGGGGGTAAGGGGGGTGGTTTGTTATTTGCAGAATGGTCGGGTGATGCAGCCGGTGGTGGAGCATGCATATGGGGAGGGGCATGTTGAGAAGTGTTGGGAGCTGAGTGAGGAGTTGGTTGGTCAGCGTTTTGAGTATGAGGGTTGAGTTTGGTGGGCGGGATTTAGGGGGGATAGAGATACTCACGTCGTGGCGGCATTTGTAGTGACCGGAATGAGATATATGAGGCATCTGACCTTTCTTCACATATGTTGCCAATAGTGCCTCTCGACATTCAGAAGATTCTTGGCACCCGTGCGCGCGAAAGTTACGTAGAGAATGCGAGATTCGGCTAGGGGTCAACTTCGAGAACCTCGACTCGGGACGGTTCATTGTATAAGGCCAACTAGTTCTATAAAGCTATTTACAGCCCGTTTACATCATACAGGTATGCTCTGTGAGGATTTCAGAATAGGTTTGGTCTAAAACGAGGACTGCTGTATTTATTTTGCTACATGATTCTCATATACTTCATGTAACATGTCTTTCGTAAGAAGAAACACCACCTCTATAGGGGTGATGACATAGTGTACACTAGCCTATTGCTCGTACCACTCCCTGTTTCAGCCACCGTAAATCATAAGCGTCCAATTACTAGGAGATAAAGCCACCTGTAACTAGTTGCCTCTGTTATTGCTTGAATGTGGATACCTCAACGGAGATGCTGCATGACATGCCAATGGCCAAGGTACATTCGAACCCATGGACTGGGCGAGCCTGATTGATGTCAACATGAGTGGCGTCATTGCCGTATCTGTTCTGCGACGAGCTCGGCCAAGTAAACGAATCTTATACATCTTGAGGCAAGGATGCCCGCTACGCTTGCTGTGAAGCACGCTCATCCTTCGCCAGAGCTCGTAGTGAGAATCATGAAGATCGAAATGGATGTATATTCTGTCATATCCTTACCGGTGGCCTATGCCCTGGAAACATGGGACCACTCTCCGCCACAGACGGTGGTCCAAGTGATATATTATGCAGGCAGAATGGCCCTACCAGCTGGAGGGTGTGCCGACATACAGGCCGGAGTTGCATCGATCTAGCTGATGGGGCAACACCTACCCTGAGAGTCTGAGAAATATGTACCCATTGCCATGGCGTGAGAGCTACATATACTTACCTTCTCTACTTCTGAATAGGGAGTTTATCCGTAACTTAGTAGGTACAAGGAACGTGCCTCGGCTTAAAATAACCCGGTTATGCTGTAGGTATTGTTGGATCATCACAATTGTATGCAGGTCGCTGCGGTTGGTTCCAAGTTACACAGCATCGCGGGGGAAAGAGGGGGAGGGGTGGCGTTACGCTTGGGTTGCGATTCATCTGATGCTACCCGAGTTGCAGGCCTATCCATAAAAGGTACCTTGCACAGGATTCGATCGGGAAGTGAGGCGAGAGCATGGGTGGAAACAAACACTGCAACGACGTCTCCTCAAGGCCCGCAGTTGGCCGGTTGTGAAACCCCCACGAATCATGAATGTGGAAGGCGGGAATGCTGTGACCCTGCCCTCAACTCAACTCTGAGGCGTCATGATTTGGCCAACGTTGCTCTGACAACAACAAATAACCAAGATGGGGTATGTCAAGCCTATGAGGTAGATATCCTTCCTGCATTGTCTCATCTCATAGAGATTTCCCCTTCGTTAAATACATACATGTTGTGTGTGTTGGTTTGCAGCGGAGGCCACAGCCCTCGGAGAAGAATACTACCTAATTACGCAGTACTCGATAATCGTTGGATCAGGAATCGCCCATTGAACGTGCAGTCGCGTGATGCGACGAGGCCAGCCGAATCGTCAAGGAGAGGTTGAGGCATCCAACGCGTCGTTGTTGTATACCCAGGGTTTGATGGCGTATGGATAATTGAGCAGCCGTGGAATCATATCTGACACGAAGTCAACCTCATGTACTGCCTTGGGGTCTCTGTTGGTTTCGCCTACTGTGTTAAGGCGGTGGCTGCCCAGGCTGCGCCCCTTTCCTGGTCAGGGGTAACACCGGCCCTAATTCCAGTTTTGTCAACCATTGCCTGGCTTTTCGCGTCCGCAGGATTGTTAATAATTGTGTTTGCTTCTGGTTCAAGTATTAGGCCGTGTTGCTTCTCAAGTAAAGTGTGTGTAACACGATCTTGGTCATCGTGGGAGATGTCCGGTGTCGAGGAACCAGGGTGTTCCAGCATGATCACCCCGGCTTGCACCACCCCCCTCCCTCCGTGTGCTGTCCATCTGCCTGGCCTCTTTCGGGCCGCAGCCCAACAACGCGGCCGCGATCACGGCCACCCGAATCACGGCAAGGGAAAGCTATTTTTCTGTATTGTTACTCGACAGCAGACTTTCAGGCATCCGTCCCGCATGATGCGCTGAGGCCGACAGCCCCGCAATGATTCGTCAAACAATGGCAGCGTTTCCAGTCGGAATTTTGACCAACGAGGCTCCCGTTCGAGTCACACCAAGTTGGACGTTCATAATGAATGGAAAGCCCGCCATGCGGTCATTAAAGCAAACACTCGCATTATTTTGGAAAGCACAACCAGTTTAACTGCTTCTTACTCAACCTGCTCGTTGCCTATCCCATCCTCAATTCCCCAATCCAGCACCACGGCAAGTGACAAGTCCAATATGTCTTCGCCAGATTCGTCTCGGCGAGCTGGCCGACTCCGACACGTGTTTCTGGAGACGCTTGATGGAAAGCGCTTCGTGCGCAGCCCTCATGAAGGACAGCTTTTTCTCGAAGCCTTACGCACTCAACCATCTCCGAGTCGATGTGTGGAACTACTCTTGTCCAAGCCTGCGGGCTTAAATGCCGTGAGAGAGGCAGTTCGCTCGGACCTATCCGCGGCGTTCATCTCGACCCACACCCTACCCTTTCTACGATTCCTCTCAGACCCCGGGATCAAAACCCTCGTCGATGGGCAGCATCTTGAGCAGGTGCTTCTGGCTATCGCCAACCCCCCGACGCTGCTAAACGCCTTAATCGCTTTGTTCGAGTCGGGTAGCCTTCCGGATGGAGACCTTTATTCGTTTGCTTGGCTAGCACTCGAGCTCATATCGCTCCGCCCAGCAGCGCAAGTGGATGTCTCGAGTCTTGTACAGTGTGTATCGGACGACCAGCGTTTTGTCAAGTCCCAAGACCACACAACTCGCGAATTGGGCTACAAGATTAAGAAGGTCATTCAGCTTCGATCTTCTCCGGGCCACAAAGAGAAACCCGGCGGACCCGGTGGGCGACACGACAACGACTTTGCCGATATCAGCAAAATCCACATCTATCCGACGACCGACGAGTTTCTGTCCACACAACAACCGTACTACCAAACAGCGCGGGAAGTCGTGAATATCGAAGTTGAAAAGCGTCCGCGGGCCCATCTGGATAACCACTTCCGTCTTCTCCGGGAAGACATGCTCGCCGGTAAGCTAAACCCTGGTCATCCTAAACATGTGAAGGTTATTCTAACACCGGAGGCAAAGAGCTACGCGAAGACATCCAAGTGGCAACGGGAAGAAAGAAAGGGAGACGGAGTGCCCTAGTGTTGGGTCATTTCGTCCCTGCTGGCATTGACATCGGAGATGAGACGTCGGGGAAATACAAGCGGTGCACGCTGCTCCTGAAATGCTTTTCCGGTCTCGGCATCCTCAACCATATGTCGGATGGTGGGGCCCGAAAAAAGTATCTCAAAGATCATGCAAGTGTTCTCAGGCATCAGGGGTTTGGGGTTTTGTGCCTTGAGCAGGAGATTCTGGGGTTCGCCTTCGTCGACCGTGACATCGACATGCTCGCTCAATCGCCCCCTGTCGTATCGCTCCAGTTCACCGATGACGAAGCCCTTCGGCGCGCCCTGCTTGCCCTGTCGCTTCCCAAACGGCAGCTGGTACAGTTCATTTTGGTTGACACGCCAGTCTTTGCCTACGAGCCGGTCTTACTCGGACTGCAACGTATAACGGACTTGCCGCTTCTCGACCTCCTAGTCAACCCCGCTGCCATCCCCGATTCCGGGTTTCAGACGCCGAAAGGTCTAGGCCCACTCATCTCTAGGCTCGAGGCTGCCGCAAAGACTCTGGATCCCGACGGCGTCGTGAGACTGATGAAAAGGTCAACGGGCAGATTAGTTGAGGTCGACGATTCCCAACTCAACGCCCTGCTTCTCGCCCTGACCAGCCCAGTGAGCCTCATCCAAGGCCCTCCAGGTACGTGCCCCACCCCGTTGTCGACCATGGCGAGTCTTGTCACTAATGTTGGTGTCTTCAATGTTAACAGGGACCGGAAAATCCTTTATTGGGGCTCAGATTGCGCGCTGTTTGTTCGAGGCCGGCCTTCGTATCCTGGTCTTGAGTTACACCAACCACGCCCTCGATCAGTTCTTGGAGGATCTCCTCAACGCAGGGATCCCGGACCAAGGAATAGTTCGAATTGGCTCCAAGGCAAAATGCACGCCACAAACCGCACACCTGCTCTTATCTGATCAAAGAAGGCAATTCCGCCGCTCCCAACAAGGATGGGAGATCATCGATCTTCTCAAGCAGGAAGCGGCAAGCCTAGGGGAGAGACTCAAGGGGGCGTTACAACGGTTCACGAGCTTCTCTCCCAAGTGGCATGATATTCAGGACTATTTGGAATTTGAAGACGGAGGTGAGGCCTTTCTCGACGCCCTTCAGGTTCCAACACAGAGCAATGGCTGGGCTCAGGCGGGTAGAGGGGGCAAGGCGATCGGTCCCGACTATCTTTACCTACAGTGGATCAGAGGTCAAGGCCCAGGAAAGGTTTCGAAGCGCCTTTCTCCCACCGCAAAGACTGTGTGGAACATGCCGCCCCCGGTTCGGGAGCAGCATCACACCAAGTGGCTACGGGCTATGCTAGAGGAACATCTTCAGATCATCGAGGATCTCAGCCGAGACTTTAACGACGTGCAGAGAAAGATCAGCCTCCAGTTTAGCGAGGCCGACGCAAACGCCGTCCTCGAAAAGAAGATCATCGGGTGTACCACAACTGGAGCGGCGAAATACGACCGCCTGATCCGGGCAGCAAAGCCGGACGTTATCTTGATTGAGGAGTCGGGCGAGATCCTCGAGAGCCATGTGTTGACGGCCCTTGCAAGCACAGTCAAACAGCTCGTATTGATTGGAGACCACAAACAACTGCGCCCAAAGATCAACAATTACGCACTTTCTGTCGAGAGAGGTGATGGTTTTGACCTTAACCGCTCGCTCTTTGAGCGCCTCATCCTGCAGGGCGCAAATCATGCAACCCTCCACAAGCAACACCGGATGGTTCCCGAGATTTCCGTCTTTGCCCGGGAGCTCACTTATCCAAACTTGCTCGACGGACCCAAGACTAGCGGTCGGCCGGAGATACTCGGGCTGCAGGACCGAGTCATCTTCCTGAATCACACCAAACAGGAAGATACGGACAAGCAGATTCGAGACCGCCGTGACCCCGGCATGAAGGAGAGCAAGAAGAACACATTTGAAGCAGAGATGGTCCTGCGGTGCGTCAAGTACCTCGGCCAGCAGGGGTACGCCTCGGACAAGATTGTCATCTTGACACCTTATCTGGGCCAGCTGCGCGTCCTACGGGATCTCTTGGCCAAAAACCAGCATGATCCTGCACTGAGCGAGATGGACAAGAACGAACTGATCCGGGCTGGACTGATAAGCGCAGCGGCCGCCAATCTCGACAAGAAGCCTCTCCGCATATCAACAATAGGTCTGTCTCTTCGTCCCTAATCCCGGCAGTGGCACAAACTGACCAGCCATCAGACAACTATCAGGGTGAGGAGAGCGACATCGTGATCGCGTCACTTACACGTAGCAACCCATCCGGAGATATCGGTTTCATGTCGGCCCCAGAGCGCTTGAATGTTTTGATCACCCGTGCTCGGAACGGCATCGTGCTCATCGGAAACATGGACACCTTCATGAATAGCAAGAAAGGAAAGGTCACTTGGCATCCCTTTTTTGACCTACTCAAGAGGAAGGGTCATCTGTACGATGGTCTCCCCGTGTATTGCGGCAAACATCCAAAGAGGACGGCGTTGCTCAAGGACCCATTGGACTTTGACAAGTCGTGCCCTGACGGAGGGTGCACTGAGTTATGGTGCGTAGCTTCGTTTTTCGAGTGGCGGCGCAGAAGTTTGCTAACAAGATACAGCGATGCCCCCCTGAAATGCGGCGTCCACAAATGCACATCCCGATGTCATCGTGTCGTCGACCACAGCCGCCAAGAATGCAAACAACTGGTGTCAAAGGTGTGCGATAGGCAACATAAAACTAAGGTCCTCTGCGGGAAGCAAAAGGACGGTTGCCACAAGTGCATTCAAGAAGACAAAGAGACCGAGCGGAGGGTCAAGCGAGATCTGCAGCTGGAACAAGACCGCGCGCAGCGCGAGGCCGAGTACACCAAGAAGCTCCAGGAGATCCAGGATGAAATCGAGCATCAGCGTCGTATCAATAAGTACGAGGCCGAAGAGGAGCTGCGCCAGCAGACACTCGAGCAGCAACTTTCCGACCTCGAGGCCTTGAAAGATGCACAGCAGAGGCTTCGTCAACAGAACAAGCTCAAGCAAGAGGCAGCAGAACAAGCTGCCAAGGCGAAGGCGACCGCCACCACGCGATCAAAAGACAAAAAGCCCGCCGCGTCATCCAAGGACCCTGACTGGTCAAGTGGTGCCCAGGCAGAATGGGATATTTTAAAGCAGTACGAGGGAGCACAGAGCAAACCACTGGACGACTTGATGGAGATGATCGGACTGGAAGAGGTCAAGCAGGAGTTCCTCAGCGTCAAGTCAAAGGTCGATACTGCCCTGCGGCAAGGAATTACGATGAAGGCAGAGAGGTTCAGTTGCTCCATGCTTGGAAATCCCGGAACTGGTGAGTTTCGTCCAACTTCTTCGTTATCTTTCTCTTTCCCTTGGATCTGACATCTTTTTAGGAAAGACGACCGTCGCACGCATGTACGCCCAGTTCCTGACAGAGCTTTGTGTCATTCCCGGCTCGTGTTTTAAAGAAAATACCGGCGCTGGCCTGGCAAACATGGGCGTTTTGGGCTGCCAAAGCTTGGTCGACGAAATCCTTAATGAGGGTGGCGGCGTGTTGTTCATCGACGAGGCCTATCAGTTGACCTCCGGCAACAGCCCCGGCGGAGGAGCCGTCCTCGACTACCTACTCGCCGAAGTGGAGAATCTCAGAGGCAAGGTCGTCTTCGTACTTGCTGGATACAACAAGCAGATGGAGAGCTTTTTTGCTCACAACCCGGGGCTCCCCAGCCGCTTCCCTGTCGACATGAAATTTGCCGATTATACGGATGAGGAGCTCCTGAAAATCTTGGAGCTCAAGATCAACAAGAAGTACAATGACAGTATGACCTGTGAAGACGGACTAACCGGGTTGTATTGCCGCATTGTTTCAAGACGCATCGGGTATTCGCGTGGAAAGGAAGGTTTTGGTAATGCCCGAGCCGTCGAGAACGCCTTGGACAAGATCTCCCGCAGACAAGCAAACCGCCTGCGGAGAGAGCGCAAGATGAAGGGTGCCAAGCCAAATGATCTCTTCTTTACCAAGGAGGACTTGATCGGACCGGAACCGGGCGAAGCACTTACCAGATGCGAAGCCTGGAAGAAACTACAGGGCTTGATCGGTCTTGGAGCGGTCAAACAGGCAGTCATGTCCCTGGTCGACAGCATCCAGCAGAATTACATCCGGGAACTGGAAGAGCAGCCCCCGATCCAGTACTCGCTCAACAAGGTCTTCCTCGGCAACCCCGGCACGGGAAAAACGACTGTGGCAAAGCTGTATGGAGCTATTTTGGTATCCCTTGGGTTGTTGTCCAAGGGAGAAGGTAAGCAAACCACACGATATTCACTCCGCATCAGGACTAACAGGGTTGCAGTTATCGTCAAGAACCCCTCCGACTTCGTCGGCGCCCATCTAGGACAATCGGAGCAGCAAACAAAGGGCATCCTCGCTGCAGCGGTTGGCAAGGTTCTAGTCATTGACGAAGCCTACGGCCTCTATGGTGGTGGATCACAGAGCGGGACCTCGGATCCGTACAAAACTGCCGTCATCGACACCATTGTAGCAGATGTCCAAAGCGTTCCAGGTGACGACCGTTGCGTCTTGTTACTTGGATACAAAGACCAAATGGAGGAGATGTTCCAGAATGTCAACCCTGGGCTGAGCCGGCGTTTCCCCATTGCATCAGGGTTCAATTTCGAGGATTTCACAAACGAAGAGATGCGCAGCATCTTCGACCTCAAGACCAAGCAGCAGGCTTATCAGGTCACCGATCAAGCGGCGGACGTGGCAATGGAAATGCTCAACCGAGCACGAAATCGACCCAACTTCGGCAATGCAGGCGAAATCGACATCCTCCTCGATGCTACCAAGGCCCGGCATCAGTCTCGTTTCTCGAAAGGAGAGGCAAAGTCCGCCAGCCTTCTAGAAGCACTAGACTTCGATGAGAACTTTGACCGAGCAGCAAAGTCCAAGACCAATGTTCACAAGCTTTTTGAAGCCACGGTCGGTTCGGAGCAAATCGTCACGCTGCTCCAGGGTTACCAGGACACCGTTCGCACGATGAAATCTTTGGAAATGGACCCCAAGGAAAACATACCCTTCAACTTCCTCTTCAGGGGCCCACCTGGGACAGGCAAAACGACCACGGCCAAGAAGATGGGCCAGGTGTTCTACGACATGGGCTTCATCGCCGCAGCCGAGGTCGTCGAGTGCTCTGCCACGGACCTGATCGGGCAATACGTCGGCCAGACAGGACCAAAGGTTCAGCAGCTCTTCGACAAAGCCCTCGGAAGGGTTCTCTTCGTCGACGAGGCGTACCGGCTGGCGGAGGGACATTTTGCCAAAGAAGCCATGGATGAGATCGTGGACTCGGTTACCAAAAACCGGTACTACAAGAAGCTTGTCATTATCTTGGCTGGGTACGAGGACGATATCAACCGGCTGATGTCTGTCAACACAGGCCTAACCTCACGGTTCCCAGAGGTGATCGACTTCCGGGCGCTGACGGCTGAGGAATGCGTGGCACTCATGCTCCAGCTGCTGGAAAAGCAAAGGACGACTCTCGTGGAGAAGAGCAAGAAGGAGTTTGATATATCCTGCCTCAAGACTCCTACCATTTCGTTCAGACAATCTTTGCTTCAAACATTCCGTGATCTCATAGCCCAAGACAACTGGGCCAGCGCACGGGATGTTCAAGCCCTATCAAAGAACATCTTCAACCAGACCCTCCGCGACAAACAGGGGCTAGCCCAGGGCATCCTAGTACTCAACGAGGCCGTCATCACCACCGAGCTGGAGGTCATGCTGAAGGAGCGCGCATCACGAGCCAGCTCCGCCAAACAACCCCCCTCCTTCAACCTCCACGACCTCCTTCAACAACCCCCGCCCCAAGCCGCGCCCACCCCCCCGCAACACTCAACCTCCACCTCGACCTCCCAAACCACCGCCCCCCCTCCCCCATCCCCCACCGAACCCCCCAACGACACCCCCCCACCCCCCACCAAACTCGCCACCCGCCCCAAACCCACCGACACCACGAACAAACCACCCCCTCCCTCCCCCATCCCCAAACGCGACGCCGGCGTCAGCGACATCGTCTGGGCGCAGCTCCAGCACGACCGCCAGGTGCAAGAGCAGCGCGAGGCCGAGTACCAGCAGCTGAAGCAGGCGGCCAAGACGGCGAGCGACGCGGCGCGCGATGCGATCGTCAAGAGGCTGTTGGCGGAGGAGGAGGCGCGCAAGAAGGCGGAGGAGGCGCGGAGGAAGTTGAAGGAGATGGGGTTGTGTCCGGCGGGGTATGAGTGGATTCAGCAGGTTGGGGGGTGGCGGTGTGCGGGGGGGTCGCATTCTGTGATGGCGGGGGAGGGGGGGTTGGGGTTGTGAGTGCACGGGTTCAGGGGTTTGTTTGTTTGTTTATTGGGGCGGTTATGTGGTTGCCAGGGGCAGAGGGCAGAGAAAAGGGGGCAAGGAATCAAGAATGACATCTTCCCATCGCTATCTGTTGCGAAAATTTGTCTAATGATATTGAAGGTACTTCGTGGTATAACCAACGCTCAGATCTACTCGCTCTCTCAGTACCCGGCTGGGATCAGTTAATATCCCCCCCTGTTCAGCACTCCCCCGTACGGTCCAGACCCGTGTAGCTCATACCCTCGAAAATCACCATTGAGCTCTGGACGAAGGTCCTCTGCTACTAATTCCGTGGCCATGGGTGGTAAGCTCCCGATCTCCTTTGGCCCCGTGTTGTCGATATATGCCACGGGGCCGTCATCCGGTAGGAAGCCACCGGTCTCCGGACCTCGCTGCCGCCGTCGTTTCCACAGGCAAAACATTACCAGGGCCACAATACAAGCCAGGCCTGCTGCGCCGCCCACGGCCGCGCCCACAATTGTGCCAATGCTCACGGATGTCTCCGTTGTAGGGTCCGATTCGGGCTCGTTCTGTCCCCCGTTGTTGCCACTGCTACCGCCGCTCTCTCCATCATCCGTAGTATGGTTGTCGGTGGTTCCGAGACCATCTCCGCTACTCTCGGGACTGCATTGCTCGCTAGTTTGGGATACCGGAACTAGGGTACTTTTGCGGGATGGATTTCCTTGCCACATAGTGAATGTGCCGGCTTCGTGATTTATCATGAGATACGCCGCAGTTAGGAAGTAGCGGCCGAGGGTTGATGGCTGCTGGTTGGTAACGGAGTATACAAGGAGGTCCTTTTGAGATTGGTCGACGACACGGGAACCGTCTTCGGCATACCCAATTCGAGGGACGATGAACTGGTTGTTTGGCACCCGGATGCGGAGACCGGAAGACAGCACAAAGGTTAGGTCGCCGTCGAAGCTATAGCAAACCGGCATTTGTCAGCGTCATCGCTCTCGTTGTGGTACTTATCTTACAGCGCTCACTTACACTGAATCACTTGCCGTCGTGTTGAGCATCGTGGCGAGCGCGTGGAATGCAGTTATTGACATGGAAGGAGAAGAGGAAACCAATCCCGCCTTTTTCCGCAATTCGGTCGCGATATCGACCGGGACTTCCCACAAGAGCTGGCGTTGCGGGACAATGCAAGACCTTACTGGGAGGTTGCCTGACATGATACTCACATCGGCCCCGTGTGGAAAGTTGGCGATGACGTCCACGATAATGACCCTCATACCGGTCCAGCACCCCATATTCTCGCTATAATCAAGCTGCGCCGTAAAGTTCTCCCCAATCACCTTCTCCTTGTCGTACCCGCCGAGTACGATTGCTCCATCCATGTCCGCACTACCCATCCACATGCGGCCCCAGAAGATGGACCAGACTCGGGAAGGGATCTGGCGTGCCGCTACCAGGGCGTTAAGGTAAGTTGAGTTAGGCCCCAAGCCAAGCGCATGGGAAATCGTAAAGCCGCCGTCCCATTGTAACCGTGGGATTCCCACGGGGATCGTCACAGGTTCTTTATCGCCGGCGGCAAACCGATCCGTGCCAGCTAGGCTGGAGGATACGAGTTTGGGGATCCCAGACTCTGAACCTAGAGTATCGATCTCTACGGGGGCACCACCCGCATCAATGACGTCCGTTGTCTTGGTGAAGCTGGTCGATTCAGTTTCGTAGTAGTATCCACCTCGGCGGACACGGCAAATCTCGTCGTTGTCGATCAACTTGGTGTTGCAAGCGGTTTGGTCGTCGTAAATGTACGTATTGTTCAAGTCTCTACCCCCCAAGATGTTAGTACCTCCTGGGGTTCTGCGGTAATAAGTCCTGGGAAGCGGAGGGGGCCGGGGGGGGGCTCACGGCCAGGGAAGCATAACAAGATTCTGGGGCGGTGTGCCGATTCTCACAGGTATACCTCTCATTAGGGATCCAGGGACACGAGGATTGACTTGGGTATCAGCAAGGGGAAAGGATAAGGGCGCGGGCGGCTGAGGACACCCCACCGCGAGGGACCGCCCGGCCCAAACGGCGACGACAAGTCCCCATATCAACATTATGAACATTTCTGAAGACGGTGCCGTCTAGCTTCCGTCTACATAATATTGAAAGTTGCAACAACAAAAAGAAAGGAAAACAAAGAAAGGTGCAACAGAGGCAAAACTGGAAGGCCACTCCCTTCTTTTCCGCCCCCAACCATGCCGCGGAAATGATCTATAATGGGGGCAAAATCAACAGAAGGCCAAGGCCATGTTTACCGCCCCCAATGTATTCGGTTAGCTGATTGGTATCATGGATGCGGGAACGAAATTAGTCGCGCCTTCAAGCGTTTAAGCCTGCCAGATGATGGCGTAGCCGATGACGATACCCCACCTAAGGTGCATACTGGCCTGTTGAGCCAGAGTCACCCCCGTGATCTTCAGGGCCCAATCCACATGTTTAGTTGAGGTTATTAGGTATACATATCGTGCAAGCCGGGCATAGAACCATTTAACGACAGACGCCGAAGGAGCTTAATCGAACTATTTACCTTACCAAGATGTATGGACTCCTTTTGTCGTTGCACATAAACGCTAGGATCAAGGCCGGGAGATGAGAAGGATGACTTCGCTGCTTGGCACTTTGCCGACAACCAGGTTGGTTGGATATCAGTATGTACCCACACGCGCTTATGCTGCAACTATGTGACGCTGCGGGCCGCTTCTGAGACCTCCACCGCCTCCTCCGGCTCCGAGTCCCTACCAGCCTCGTCATCCTCCATGCTGGAGAGTCCCAAAACAGCTCGAACCCCCTCACATGAGCTCACGCTAGCCTGCAACAACTCCTGAACAAACGCCTCCCTCTTGTCCAAACGTATCTCATCCGCAACCGCACTCACCTCTTCCTTGTACTCGGGATGTGTGCAGACAAAGAGGAGGTCGGCGTAATCCCCCGGCTTCCCCCTCCCGTATGACTGGAACTTGGCCTTGACCAAGGGTCCAACCTTAAGGAAACGGACACCGGTGCTATGGCCTTGGATGATGTGGCGTATCTCGGTGGCCGCATTGAGGTCCATCGGCATACCGTGGCCCTCGCTTTTCTGCCACTTGAGGTCAATTTGGACCTGCTGCTCCCCGACTTTGACAAATGTCCTGGCGACGCCGCCCATCCAGGACATCTTGTTCCTCGGGCGAGTGACTCTTTTGTGTGGTAACAACGGGCCGGCGTCAGCGCCGGTCGTCTGATATGTTCGGGTACAACGTTTTACAAGGAAATTAGGTGCTTACCGTTCCTCATGGTTCAACAAATCCAGGGTCGTCTGTAGACTCTGGGAGCCCGTCACTGCCAAATCCACGTCATCGGTCGTACGGCCGGAGCCACGGAAATAAAAGTTCATGCCCCCCATTACGCCGTATGGGACCTGGTGATGGTTGAAGAGGTCGGCAATGATTTGCAAAGCCTCAATCTGCTGGCCTACGGTGGCCTCGGTGGCAACCTCTTCCAACTCATCGAGGTCGGCGGGAGGGTAGTATTGGCAAGGCATGTCTGGTGAACCTTGAGCCTTAATTCTGTGTAAAGTGAGATAGAGGACGTCGATAAATGGCAAGCGGGGCAGATGAGCAGTTCGTCCAGTGCAGCCCGAGATGTGTCCATGATGAACCAACGAGGAATGTTTCCGCGGCGTTCTGCGGGGGCACAGCAGCCAGTGTTTACCCCTGGATTGGCCACGGACCGGGGACCCAACAACGGCCAATAGGACCCGGCCTACCTAAACCGCCCGCCGCGCCCCTGGGAGGGAACCGGTGTTTGATGTTTTAACTTAGGGTGTGGCGGGGCGGCACTGCGACCATTTGAGGGAGAGTAGTCCCGCCCTTTGTGTTTGTAATCGAAAGCGGCGCTTTTCGGAGTTAATCATCACGCGCAAGCAGGGGCTGGCGTTGGGGTGACGGAGCAAGATACGCAGAACACCGGTCAGACGGCACACATCACTACAAGTATTCTTATTGTGGATCTCGGGAGGCTTGCAAGAAATCCAGTTGAATGTGTGATTGTGCATTGTTAGGGTAAGTATAAAATGCTAGTAATGCACCGCCTCCTACACCGGACGGTCCTTGGTCCTGGGATCCTCTGGAGACTTGATTCTCCTCCATCGCGTGAAGTACCGGCCCTGTTTCATCGGCTCTATGCGCCTCTCCTTGGCCTCTTTACTTGCCATCTCGTTCCACAGCTCTTCCAACGATTTCGACGAAAGAAAGCCGTATCGGCCACTATCAACCGTGGCATGTTCGTTCCTACGTTCAATGAAACTGGCGCTGTCCTTCTGGAGCGCTGCGAACCCAATGTTTTGAGCCCCCCAGTCCACTGTGAGATCCATCCCATCAATAAAATCAGAGATGTCGGCCACCATCTGCTGCAGGAGCAGTGAGCGAGCAAACTGAACCAGAGACGCATACGGCACGCCGTTCCTACTCTTCTCCACATGGCTGGCTGTTGAAGGGTCGACGAAGCAGTCAGATGACGGTACCAGGATAAACCAGAAATTGTAACCCTTCAGGCGGAAACAAGTGAAGGTATGGCGCCGGGACCAAGGTACGGGATGGGGGCCCTGGGCAACTTCGTACTTGTCTCCACTGGCCGTGGAGAGGAGAAGATGGCGGGCTTCTTCAAGCTTGTCGTCGGGGATACAAAGGTCCCATTCCTACCCGCAAGTCAGCAAGTGAACGAAATTACAAGCATGGCTGCATGACCCCCAAGTGACGGATGGGCTTACATCTGTTACCCTGGCGGCACCATAGTAGCGCAATGCCTTGACTCCAATCACACATGAGGGGATATTCCCGCTTGACAGGTGATCCACTACTTCTAAGATCTCGTTGACACCTTGTGGGCTTGTGTCCTTGCCCGAAAAATCTCGGAGGCCGGGCAATGCAGGTTGGTCAACCGGGCTTAACATCTTGGAACGTTCTTGTGAATGGGAGCAAAATGAGTTTGGATGGGATTAAAGGATTGTTGGGTGTGTTGGACAATCGCGGTGGTCATGAGAGTGAGCAGTTGGTTGATTTGCACGACTTGGTGGGTGGGCGAGGAGGTGAAGTTGGGAGGCCTGTGTGGAGAAAGCCGGAGCGGCAAAGAGGCTGTTGGGGCGCTGCAACCCCAGGCTTAGGCTAACTATAGGTTCCGGGGCCCTGTCTGCGAACAAGAAACTTAGCCGTTTGTGGCGCATTCAAGCGGTCTCATCTATGAGGCACATACATCGGCCGGCCACCCTCTGGCCAACCCACCGGCCACATACATAACGACTTAATACAGATGATGAACGGTCTTACCAAACGTATTGGCCCACTTACTATGCCGCCTTTGCTCTAACACAGGGACTCTGCTACGGGCCTCTTCCCTGCCAAGTAGAACAACTGTGGGGGATCATCTGTAGCCGACCACTGCTTTGCCAGATCCTGCAGGTCCCCGAAGAATCAATCGTTCGCAAATCAACGCCTTTCGAAATCTTTGATTGGCCTAATTACGTATCGGGCCAAGTCGTCGATAATCTGATACCGGTTACTCTCCAGGGCGCCGAGGCCAAGTCAACTCCCGTTCCCTCCCGTCCCCTGGATTCCATCGATTGAAACAGGGCAACAAGGCCATACAGGTGTGCCCGCGGCGCCTACATACCCTGGTGCGGCCTGGGAAAATGCGCCTAAGGTAAGTTTGACATTTGTTAACCCATCCCCTCCCGAAATAGCACGGAGCCCCCGGGCACCTTTCGTTGGCCACCTGGCATGTATGGCCGACGGCGAAATCCGGGTCCTTGGACCTCGCCGTCTATCAAGTATACCTCATCAATTCCAGATCCATGCCATGGTCGGTGTGGCGTTCAACGGCCGTTTGTTGAGACATTGTCGCCGCTGCAGATCCCTTGCACGACTGAGCCAGCGACCCCCATTGTGTTTCGAAAATCCGGAATCAGCAACACCCAGGGTAATTGTCGTAGCAAGCCTCGAGGATAGGGCAGGGCGGCTAACCTGGAGGACTGCCTGTGGCCGCAACGCGGTCCGGGCTCTCAAGTATGAGACCTGCACCATGAAGCACCACGGGAGCTTCGAGCTAGGTGATGCTTGCATTGCTTGGTCAGCTACGCCGGCTTCGACAGAAGGTAACGTTGAGCCTGTTCTATAGGCCATCTTATATATATAAGAAGAAGGTATGTCGCTTACCTTTTGGCTCATATACTCAGACATATACACTCATTTACCCTTCCACGACTTCCGAGCTAGCTCTCGATTTCACTTGCAATCTCACGCTCCTTTCCCTCGTCTCACCCATCCATATTCTTCCATTATCCCACACCACCTCCGCACCGCTTCCCCGTCCTCTCGCACACTCCTCTATTCTCAAAGATGCCTTGCCAGGTTTACAGTGTTGTTGACCTTGATGAGTTCGAAGAGGAGGCCGAGTCAGCGGACGCCCAGCATCAAACAGCTGCGCTCAAGATCATCGCAAGCATCCTCAATAATGCGGGAGTGACTTACGGTCTTATGGGCGGCATGAACTTTTACTTGCGCGGATCAGGCCGAACGACCCAGGATGTGGATCTCGCCGTGGGCAGATCCAATTCCCTGTCAGCTGTCTTAGACTTGCTGAACAATGAGAGATCGTATGTACTTTGCCATCACCCCCCTTATCCAAACCCTCATCTTGATCATCCGACTGGCCGATGCTAACATCGGGGCTACTGCCCAATTGAACCATTCAGTGTCATTAGACCAGGGAGTAGAATGCTCTGGGCTTCTGGCGTTGCTCGTATCTTTGTTCGGGTCCGTAATCAACTCGTGCAGCTAGATCTCAAGTCCCAGGGTGCCGAAGGCCATGGTATGCCGTCGGACCTAGCGGCAGCCACGGAGCTCATTGCACTTGGGCGCGACGGAGTTGCCATCAGCTTCCTTGCTGTCGGCCCCCTCGTCAAGGCAAAGTTCCAATCTTATGGACGAGGGTTTGCCGGAGATTACACTGATCTGCACTTCATCATAAAGGACAGGACGTACGCGGCGCAGGTGAGGCAGATTGCTGACCGGATAAACTATGAAAAACGACGTGATTTTGTCAGCGAAGTCGTACAACGGAACCGAGAGGACGAAGAGATTGTCCGGTGGGCTTTAAAGATTGAGCGGACCCCGAGCCCCGAGCCTCGGCCGTCGACCAACGGCGGCAGGGGCGGCGGCGGCCACACGAGCCGCAACAGCCGCGACAGCCGTGAGAGTCGAGACAGCCGGGATAGCCGGGAGTCGACATCCCGCACTTACAACGACAGGGAACGCCGATCTACGACTACGACAACCCCGTCTTCGAGAAATCCAGCCTCTACCCGTGCTTCTGACACGCTGGTGTCAGGAATGCAACGCATGCGCGTTTCAGTAGACCCATCACGATCTAGGGTGGAGACACGCCCAGCAGTCTCGAGGGTCAGCAGGCAACCGGCTACTGAAGTTCGGAGAAGCCGGAGGTCCGACCGGGAACCCGAGTATTACTAGGTAGCCAGTTTAAAGAGTCAGCTGCTGGCTGGCTGTGGCTGTCTAGAAAGGTTCTTTAAATACTTGGTTGGGTCATTGGAAAAGGAAACTGTTGGTTCTCGCGCTAGACGCGGCCTGATGTTTCAGTTCCCCCTAAATTTACATTACCCTCGACTCGTATTCTCTGTCAAACTGCATTTCTATAACAAATAATGGGTTTAATGTGACTTCCAATGATAACAGGTAGGTAGGTACCTACCTATCCACAAAACCTTATCTGCGTCAGGCTGCAACCTGTGGCAAGATAAAAGTGACATACCTCAACAGGTAGACCTATACCACAACAGAGAGTTTCAATGAGGTCGACATAAACGCAAATTAGCCCGAAATGATGGACAACCCCAATTGAGCCGGTTGATCAGCTTAGGTTGGGGGGGGGGGGGTTCAGGCTTTTGTGTGACAATGATACCAGACCTAGGTAGGCACCCCATACCCCATACGAGGCTCTCGCTGCGGTTGCTTGTTGACCATCTTACTAATCTTATGAACAGTTTCCCTCGCTGTTTCTACGGGCTTCCCTTCACCTTGGGGCCCATGGCGACTTCGAATAGAACCGGGGGCAGGTGATAGGACCCGTATGCTAGGCTCTTTGTCGTTGGCTCGGTCCTACCAGCCAGGTTAGTCTTGATTGTTCTCTTTCTCTTTCCCAAGGCAGGCAACCGCGGGCATACTAGTATAACACGTTGGATAATGGCTCTCCGGACTGTGCCGAGGAAAAGCGCACACCCTAGGACGAAGGGAATCAGCTGACTCGTCTGGGCCAGCTCGTTAACACCCCGGATGTCGTTGACTTTGACCGTCATCTCAATGACTACAATGGTCCAGGTTGACGTTACCAGCCCCACGAGCCCCATTATGCGACGGTGGTTGCGCAAGATGAAAGCGACACCGCTGAGTAAAAGCCTGTAACACTCGTGAGCACACGCGCGGCGCTAACTGGAAGTAGAACAAAGTAAACCTACGTAGAGAGATATCCATCTATGCCAAGGCATCGTTGCAACCTCTTCCCACTTGGCGTGCGAAGAGATTCTGCGTCCAGCGACAGTTCCGCCATGGCTAGGTTGGTCACAATACCTCCACCTAAGATGGCAGCAGCGCATACTTTGCCGCAACTCAACTGGTCCTCTTTACCGCAAAGAATTGCGCAGCAAATAGCCATGGCAATCGTTCCTGTGACGGGAACCATCACGTAGATGAAGAGGTATATGAAAGCTGGCATGTAGATGATCCCCAGCAACACGCAAACCAATACCGAATACACTTTTAAAAATGCTCGCACAGGGCCAAACAACGGGTGTGCCCCAAATAAGAAGATTTTGTATCCACACATGTCTTTCCTGAGCACGTCGGCGCCGTGGAAGAAGAACCAGGTCGAAAAGGCCGCGGCGGCCAGAACGAGGCACAGTCTCAGCGCAAAGCCGGCAACCGAGAAGCCACCAAGAAATCGAAAGTACAGGTGTTTGTAGATCCGCACAGTTCTGCCGTCGAACTTGCTCTCCGACGCTGTGGAGGTGCAGAAGGCCCCGACCCGAAGTCCGGCAACGGTCCAAGAACCAAAGAAGTAGCCGGCAAAAATACACAGAACAATAAAGGCCTCGACGCTCGAGATTGCGTGACGTGAGGCACCGAAGGTGACAGCCACGACGTTAGCGAGGATGAACAGCGTGTTGGTGTCGGACAGCTCATCGACGAAAGTATTGGCCCAGAGGTTGGCTGTAAGTGACGTGTACCAAGACAGGTAGACACCGATGCGGATACCAATGCCGTACAAGTCTGGGTTGCCATCGAAACCATGACAAGCGTCGGAGTCTCCTTGTGGTAGTTCCATCACAGTTGACAAGGCTAGGTAGGTAGGTAGGGACCTAATATGACTGGCGAGAATGCCGGTTCTATCCAACAATGATTAGTTCATAGTTGTAGAGTTGAGATAAGTGCCTAGGCAGATCCTACGACACACTAACAGGAATGAGAGGTAGTACTCAGTCGAACAATTGTTGAGGTCACTTGGCTGTTGAGTAAAACTCTGTGGTGAAAGATCATGGCCTCCGATTGTGAGCCTGGAGCGGGGTTGCGGCTGGGGGCTGA
Source organism: Chaetomium tenue (assembly GCF_020726465.1). NCBI lineage: Eukaryota > Fungi > Ascomycota > Sordariomycetes > Sordariales > Chaetomiaceae > Chaetomium > Chaetomium tenue. The sequence goes on along the minus strand of NW_027117334.1, from coordinate 161,899 downwards.
TACCCGTGCCGTTAACTTCCTAAAAAGGTTGGCTGCATTTGGCCCAGGACCAATCCTCCTTTATCTCTGTGCCCCGGTGGGTGCGTTTCTCCCCTTTACACAGCGTACACACACGAAATAACCAGGAAGTAGATGGATACGACGAACATGGCGGGGAGGTAAAAGAACCGGGGGGGCTGTGAAGAGGCACGATCAGCCGTATGGGCGAAGAACTGAAGGAGGCGACAGGGCCGAATCGTTGTTTTGACCCGCAAGTCCAGTCAGTCTGGTGCTTACAGGTAGGTACTTTTTCATGTTGATGGCCAGTCCATCAACTTTCATCTGGAGTATAGTGAATCCATTGTTGATTGATCGGCCGCCTTTCCTCCTGTTTTCAATATATCCCAACGGACCACATAGGTCGGTAGGTACTTGTCTCATATCCAGGAGGACAACCTTTTATCCTTCATCGGTTTTGAACTTGCATTTTCAAAGACTCTCTTACAGCGCTTGATGTGTTTTTGTGTCCTGGGATTCTCTCCGTAGCCTGAAGGCTCTTCAGTTTCTATGCCCAGTCCATCAACTTTTATCCGGATTCTAGAGAATCGATTCTTAATTGATCAGTCGCCTTTCGTGCTGTTTTAAATCCCAGGGGATCAAAATAATAAGTAGTATTATAACTATACTGCGGACATTTGCGGTTTTGGTGAAAGGGATGTTGAAGAGAGACTTGAGGGACGTCACAGAAGCGGCATTCGGCAAGCAGCTGGGGCTGCAGTCGGTGGAACGAGTCAAGTTCCGAATTCCAACGATCGAGGGAGTCACGAGAGCGACGGCACTGGTTACTATGACCAGTCAGGAAGAATCGAAAAGGGCCTGCGAGGAGGGAGTGGTTTGGCGGGCCCAGATGCTCAACTGCGAGCCGTACTGGTCTGCGCTGCAGGCTACCCAGTGCTATAGGTGCTGGAAATGGGGTCACACCCAACGGTTCTGCAAGAAGTCTGCGCTGTGCCCGCGCTGCGGCACAGCGGCCCATGGGGGAGGCGGGAGGGCGGGGGAAGCCCAATGCCCAACCCACGGCAACGAGATTCCATACTTTTGTCCGTGCTGCTCAGGGAAGCACCCGGCCTGGGTACGGTGGTGCCCGGAAGCAGTGAAGGCCCGGGGTGCGGCGAGGGAGGCATACCATTTCCGGCCTCGAACCTTTGAGCTTGCTTTGCAGCAACAAACACAACAGCAGCAAGAGAGACTACTACCGAGGATGCGGAGCGTCACATTCCGGGGTGCGTCCACCCTAGAGGAGGCCGACGATGGCTTCCAAGAAGCCGGAAAAAGGAAGAGACCACGGGGCCGACCCCCCGGCTTTCTCATAGCCCAGGAGGAGGCTGCAAGGAGTTCGAGGCAAGGAAAGCTGACCTTTGCGAGGAAGGTCGATACGGATCTGACCGGAGACCGAGGAGACGGTGTTGGAGGCCTAGGGGTTACGACTCCAGAGGCCGCGGATACCTTGGAGGCGGACGGTCAGGATGTCGGAATGCAGGGAGCTGGGTAGGCTCCCTTCAACCGTAGCACGACGAATTCTGAAGAGACGGGCCAAGGTAACATCGGTACAGGTTTTTAATCCGACTGGGAAACCAGGACGGTTTTCCTGTACAACTAGCTAGATAGTTGGACCGGCGAGCCCAAGGGCATAGCGGTGTAGGAATAATAATAATAATATTATAACTATACTTAAGTACAACTTCTTATCCTTGATCGGTTTTGAACTTACATTTCCAAAAACTCTCTCAAATTGCTTGATACATTTTTAGGTCTTAGGATTCTCTTCGCAGCCTAAAGCTTTTTTAACGTACACATTCTTGGTTCAAATTTAACGCCATTATTAAAGGGCAAGGAGTAGCAGGCCGGGCATCGCCGTCCCAACACCTTCAAACCTTTTCCATTCTTCCGGCAAGCGCAAGCAGTTTTAGGTTTGACGTCCATTACCTAATTGAGAAGTCTAAGGTGCGCAAGTCACCAAGGGAGTCCGTCTCCTCTGGCAATCTTGAATAGGTAGGTACCTATGGTTTGAGACAGCCCGTCCGGAACTGGGTGTAAAATAACCGCGCCAATGGTGTGTGAGTCCACATTTTGCCTGGTGAATGTTCGCTAAGTAGGAAGGGTGAGCCCCCTGAACAGGAACTAAATGTGCACACAAAATCGCAGTATGGTCAGCCAGTGGCTTACGTGTAGGCAAAAATGCGAGCCTGCCTCGCACTTGTGTTATATACCTGCATGGAAACTGCATTTGCTTTCGTAGGGTGAGATTCCGGTCGGTAATGTGGGAGACGGCCATTCCAACAGGCTGATCTCCAACCAGCAATGGTTGTGAGCCTGGTTCCCGTGAAATCAAGAGGAGATGGTGTTAAGCGAGAGGCCCGATAAGACTTGCCGATGAACAAGCCGGGAAGTTCGCCTGGGGTCTCCAGCTGCTCATTGGTTACGTCCTTTCGGCGACACCCTCGGCCGCCATTACCAAGACACCCAACTTTGCGTGTGTCTCCGTGATCACTCGCAATCACTTGACTGCCGTGTAACAAACCATTGCCGTTGAGAGAGCCCGCAACTTAGTGAAGCAGCCGCAGGCAGGGCGGAGCTCAGCTGATCACTCCCTGCAAGTCATGGCCAACGAGGCCAGGACCACTTGAGTCGAATCCGATTTAGTTCTCCGGGGTCGAGATCCCATGTGGTGGGAGCGGAGACCTTGGCTCGAACCTGGCCAGCACGACAAGCTTACCTCTCTTGCTTGCGTTCTTCCCCATGGCCCCCAGGGGCTCCGAGCCGTCCCTCCTTGCTAACCCCTGTCTTTCCCACCCTTGACCTTGCCTCCCCCGCATTCTCAATATTCTCGGCAGAGCTTGGCGTCGGAGTTTTGGCAAATGTCCCAGGTGATTTGGCTGCAATAGCGGGCCCATTTCTATCTGCCGAGTCTGACAATCTGCAGCTTGCTCGCGAACAAGCCAGGATTACGTTCATTGCGTTCATGGCGAGCCAACAGCAGTACCCGTGTGTCCAGGAATGTCGGGCACTTTGGCCGGCCAAAACCCCGAGCTTGCTAGTCCTGCCTTGATCCTTTCCTACACCTCTTTTCCCGCCTCCCCGGTTGTACTCAACCGATAGCACATTGGATCCGCCTGCAGGTTCCACTCGGTTGAACCAACATCGCAGGGTCAAGGGAGGGAGCGGGGGTTCGGGACGGTGTGATGGGTACCCTGCGATGCCACCCGCTCGAGAACAGTCTTAAACCACGTGCAGCGTCCCTGGTCGCGTCGTGAAAAATGCAGGCCCTCCCCACTCGTCTTTTTTTTCTCGCGGCGCGTTGTGGTTTTTATCCTCGCTGATCACGGGCGCGGTCTCCAACTCTTTGCTTCGCCGTCACGCCGACTCTCCATTCAGGGGCAACCCATCACGGATCCCCACCAAAAATGGACTCGGAAAAGGAGATTGGTAGGTGACAGCCCAAACATCGGTACACTCCTCAATGCCAAGACAAGGCCCCCCTAACTAACAGACCACCGACTCTCTTCCAGCCCAGCAAGCTGAGCAGGTTCGTGTCAAGTCGTCCAAAGATGGCGACCTCTCGGACGCCAGCGTGCCTGACTCGGAACTCGAGTGGACCGAAGAGGAAGAGAGGGCACTCCGGCGCCGAATCGACTGGCACACGGTGCCGCTGGTGACGGTGCTGTACATGTTGTGCTTCCTCGACCGCATCAACATCGGCAATGCGAGCATCCAGGGCCTGTCCAAGGACCTTGAGCTTGGCGTGGGCGTGCGCTTCAACTGGGCGCTCTCCATCTTCTATATCGTCTACCTGATCGTCGAGGTGCCCAGCAACATCATCCTCAAGCACGTTGGTCCTCGCTACTACCTACCCTTCCTCGTTTGCGGCTTCGGACTTGTCTCGTTATGCACCGCGTTTGTCCACGACTTCGCTGGCCTCATGGTCGTCCGAGTATTCTTGGGCGTCTTTGAAGGCGGCGCGTTCCCCGGGCTGGCCTTTTTCCTCAGCTGCTTCTACAAGCGCAACGAGCTGCTCTTCCGCGTGGGCATTTACGTGTCTGCGGCCTCCATTGCCGGAGCGTTTGGCGGCCTGTTGGCCACGGGCCTGTCGAAAATCCCCGAATGGGGGGTGGCGTCCATGCGCATCGCGCGCTGGCGCAACATTTTCTTCTTCGAAGGCATCATTACCATCCTCGTTGGCCTCGCCGCGCCTATCTGGATGCCCACGACGCCGAGTGAAGCGCGTTTCCTGACACCGCGGCAGCGTCGCATTGCGGCCGAACGCCTCATCCGCGAGAACAAGGCGGACCCGGCGGCCAAGGTGACCTGGGCGGATATGGAACAGGCCGTCTTCTGCATCCACAACTACACGTGCGCCTTGGGCTTCTTCCTTATCAATATCACCGTTCAGGGGTTGTCGGTGTTCATGCCCACCATCTTGACCGATCTCGGGTGGACAGACACCAAAGCCCAGCTTTACTCGGTCCCCCCATACGTTGCTGCGTGCTTGGTCGCTATTGCCGTTGCCTATGGCAGTGATAAGACCCACCAGCGCGGAATCTGGCTCGCCGCTTTTTCGTGCCTGGCAGTCATCGGGTTCGCCATCCTCCGCTGGGTCGAGGACCCCAACATCCGCTACATGGCCATCTACTTTGTGACCGTAGGAGCATTCCCTGGTGGTCCCGGATTCCTCGCATGGAGTTTGAATAATGCCGGGAGCCCAACGGTTCGTGCTGTGAGCTCGGGTTATGTGGTGACACTCGGAACCATCGGCGGAATCGTGGCAACGTAAGTCGGCATCCTCGGCCCCCACTCCCTTGCCCCACCCTAACGACAAGCTTGCTAAGACACTTGCTACAGATGGACCTACACGAAAGCCGATGGGCCAAAGTACCCTACCGGGCACACGATCAACCTGTGCGGCCAGATCGGTGCCGTCCTCCTCTCCATCTTCGGCATCTTCTACTGCATGTACGAGAACAAGGCGAGGGCCGCCGGCAAGCGGGATCATCGCCTTGAAGGCTTGACTGAGCACGAGAAAGATAACCTGGGAAGAAAACACCCAAGCTTTCGGTATTGGACTTGAGCCGCTGCGAAGAAAAGGGGTCCAAAGGTCACGGTGGGTAACCCAGGGTTAGGGTCGGGTCTCTCGAGGTTGGATTGGATATCATGACCGTGTACCTTGCCTGATACACCGCCGACCGGTGGGTTGATATCAACTATCATGTTTTATTTCCCATTCAGTTGTGTCACAATGTGTTGTCAAGGGTTGGTTGGCGGTTCAGGGGCTGGATGTACGGTCCCCTTTTCTCCCCATCAATGCTACTTTGTCCACATATAAACCCTAACCCGGAAACCTGTTTATCTTCCCCTCACTCCCCACTCTTCCCCCTACCCCTCTAACTTGCTTGAGGGACAGGCAAACCAGCCGAGGCGTTGGAATTGGGTTCGGCTTTTTTCTTCGGCGGAGAGTATGGAATCTTGGGGTAAGTGGGACGGTGGAACGACCAGGACACATTGGGCTGCAGATCCGGGGATGTGGACCTTTGCCCCTGTGCCCCCCCAGCCGGCATTCGGTATGTGGAGGTTGGGCCACTCCACGCAACAAAACGGAAATGCCGGTAGTTGGAAAAGTACGCGCTGAATGAGTTGTGGCGGACGGCAGAAGAGGCACGGGAAATATACAACGGCAGATCCCAGCATTCAAGCCCTCCGTCCTATACCGGGGTGCCGTCAAGCTGTAATTCTTAATATTAGAGTATAGGCACGAAGAGCGTAAAAAGAACAACCAATTCGTTTACATAAACTCCCGGTATGTCCATGTCCCGCTTAGATGGAAATATTGGTCCAATCCTACATGGACACGAATGGTTTGATGAACGTACCTACGATGCCGCCAATAGTGCTTGTGCTATCACATAGCCCCGAGCTCACAGCACGAACCGTTGGGCTCCCGGCATCGCCTCACTCAATATCTAGGCAGCTTACATTCACATTCTTCAAGACAACAAGAGATGATATTCAGGCTCATTGCCTCGAAAGCACCGATGTATAAAGCAACGAACGGCCTAAATTTAAACTAGCATAAACGAATCGATTCCAATTCGATTCCCAATCCATCATACCACCGGTACCCGTTACATCACTCCCTCTTCATCATCACCGCCCTCACCACCATAGCCAGCACCACAACCACCAGCAGCCTCATCAGCCCCCATATCATCGCCGTCGATGATGGGGGCGGAATCTCTTCATCCTCATCCTCATCCTTGTCCTTATCCTCACCCTCCTCCTCTTCACAACTGTGTAGTTTGAAGAGTTTCCAGACCTCGCAGGCCTCTCCTTCGGCAGGTCTAGTTGGAGGGGGGCCTAATCAATAAAGAATTAGCTCTAAAGTTATTGTAAAGGGGATTAAAAGGAATAAAGTGCTTACACTTTGCCCTTTTGTTGGTCTTGCATCCTTGACACTTGGCCTGGCGACCAAGGTTAGAGATTCTCTTCATCTCTGCAAGCTTGGGCTAAGGGGTTGTTAGCTGAGTCTCGAATCTATTCTAAATCAGATTACTTACGCGAGACGGTCGGCCCGCTCTCGCAAACGTCACCGGAAGACCGAGCTTAACGGGCGCTTGCTGTTTCTTCCGAGGGGTTGTGGTAGGGACACCACTCTGCTGCACCTCTCGGAGCTTGGAGGGTGTGGCAATGGGAATGGTGGGGGGACCATCGGGTTCACCGGCCCCCTCAACATTCCTACGAATGTCCGAATAAAATTCTGTGAGACAATCAGCAAGTATCTTGTTAACGCTTCTAAAGCCTTGAGTAAGTAGCTTACTGGCGGCTGCCGTTATGTCCTCTACGCTGTTCGCTCCGATGCGTCTATACTTAATAGAGACCGGATGGCCGTCCAGCTTGTGCTTGCGAATATGGGCTCGGAGGTTGGACTCGATAGAGAATTGTGTCTGTAAAATGATTAGGATTCATTTCTAAAGTCCTCATATACAGAGTACTTACATCAACGATACAAAGCCCACCATCACGGGCAGGCCAACGACAGTAAAGCTCGCCAGGAGCAAGCTTCACTTGGTTGTCCTAAGTAAAACAGGATTAGCTCTAAAGTCTTTATCACCCAAGGTCACAGGTTCTTACCAAGTTGAGCTCGAAGCTCGGGAGTCCGGCGTGACGCCGACCATCATTCCCGTTCTTATACCAAGTATAGTCGTCCTAAAATTGGTTAGGCCGAATAAACTCTGAAGAGCTTCGGAATTATTATTATTCATACTCCGCTATGCCCTAGGGCGTGCCGGACCCTCTGCTATTTAGTGTACAGGAAAACCGTGCCCTCCCGGGCCGGGTGAAAAACCCCTACCAACAATCAAGGAACGATGCGTTCTGGTGAGTCTACGTATACAAAGAGAGGAGGCCTCCTGGCCTCCGAACGGGGGCGCTTCAGGCCGCCGTTTCCAGCTCGAGCCTCCTGGCCAAGCTGTACATCGGCAGCCTCCCCGAGTCCATCAGCCAATCGAGGATCCTCCTCGCAAGCCGTGCAGTCGTGGGATTGATACCGTGTAGAACTGAGTAAAAGTCCCGTCGTGTCCGAATTCCAGTTCTCTCCCATCTTCGAGTCAACGGTGGGGCCAAACACCACACTACCAGGTGTTCGGCAGTCTCTCGTCCCTCGCCACACTCGCAGGCAGGCGTCAGAACCTCCGGGACTTCCCGTGTGAACAGGTAGTCCCGTAAGCCTATTGCTCCCGTCCGGATTTGAATGAGCAGTGAGCTTTTCGCCTTGCTGAGACCGACATGCCTCCTTAGGGTTTCGTTCCGGAATAGCGTCTCCCGCTGATGGTCAAAGTCGTCCGCCGGCCTGGTGATTGTTCTGCCGTCCCGTTCCTTTAACCACCTCGCTCTCCAGGCCTCTTCTACTGCCTTGTCCGTGTCTATGGTTCCCCCCGTCCAGCGCATGATCGTGCCCGCGGCTCTCTCTACCGCCGTGGGCCCTTGAGGTCTCAAGGTTCGCGGTCGGCCCCTGTTGCCCCTCCTCGAGCTGAGTCTCTGCTGTATCTTGCGGCAGGCGGTAAGGATAACGCTCCCCGCCGTCTTTTTGCCGCCTTGGCCGTCGTCCAGATCGGGTTGTTGGAGTCGGTTTTCGAAATCTGCAAGCCGTTTGTTTAGGTATAAGTCCAACGGTGGTACCCACGTCTCTGTCTCGAGGTTACGGATGGGGGTAGACTTAAAGGCTCCCGCCACAATCCTCAGGCTCTTGTTCTGGGCCTTCCCGAGGGCCTTGGTGATGCCTTTCTTCACCGGTTCGCCTCCCACATCCGTGGGAATGTGGAACGACGATGCGCCATAGGCCAGCGCTGACCGGATGCACTTTGTGTACACTTCTCGCGCTTTGGCTAGACCCAGTCCCCACGTCGATGCCGCTAGCCTCGACAGGGCATAGCTCTGGGTCCTCAGCTTCTTCTCCACCGCCGCAAGGTGGGCTTTCCAGTTGAGCTTCCGGTCCAGCCAGACTCCCAGGAACCTGGCAGACTCCTTCGGTCTGACGGGGCTGGTGCCTCCCCCTGGGTTAGTGAGTTCCAGCTGGTTTGTCCACTGCCGTCGTCCCTTGTTGAAATGGATCAGTTCGCTCTTTTCCGGGGCGAACTTCATCCCCCGACTGTCCGCCCATCGCATGCATGTTTCCCACGCCACCTCCAGTTGCCGGACATTGGCCTCGGGGTTTCGACCAAACACCAGGAGGTTGGTGTCATCCGCAAACCCCGTTATAGCCAAGTGAGGGTGCTCGTCTTTTAGCTGCTTGTATAATGAGGAAATATAGAGGATGAAGAGAACAGGGGAAAGGGGTGAGCCTTGGGGGACCCCTGCCCGAATTGCCGTCGGTGCCGCCGTCTTGCCGTCGAAAAGAAGGGTGGCCTCTCGACCAGTCAACCAGTCTCTCGTCCAGAGGACCAGCCACCTCGGGTAGCCCATTTCTCGCAAAGTTGCTAGCAGTCGGGTGTGGTTGACCGTGTCAAAGGCTCCTGAGATGTCCAGTTGCAATAGGGACGCCGCACCCTTCTGTCTCCACGCCTCCTGGACCTGGGCTACTACTAGCCGGACAGCCAGCTCTGTGGAGCGGTGTGCTCTGTTCCCCATTTGTTCATCTGGTAAGAGGCCGTTGACTTCTGCAGTTTGAGTGACCTTCCTGGCGACCACTGACTCTATTACCTTCCCTAGGGTTGGCAGCAGAGCAATGGGCCTGTATCCCCCCGGGGTCTGATACACCGGCGGAGCCTTTCCTGGTTTCGGTAGTACTACAGTCTTCGCCCTCTTGAAACGGTTCGGGAACCATCCTAGCTCCAGACACCTTGTCGCCAGAAGGGCCAGCACTTCAGCTAACGGTGCTCCGCACGCCTTCAGAAGGCCCATCGGGAGCAAATCCTCGCCTGGCGCCTTCCAGGGGCTTGCTCTTCCTATCGCTTCCGTGATCTCGGTCGGCGTCACTGCTTGTACAACGTCGAAGCCCGGGTTCCAGCTGCCCAAAAAGGCTTGGTCTTCCACGTCCGTCAGGTCGGCCGGTGGGTCCGGGAAGAACCTCTCGGCCAGCGCGCTGGCCTTCTGGTCGTGCGTTTTGGCCGTTGCCTGTCCGGAAGAGTCCTTAAATTCCGGCAGCCTCGGCGGTTCTGGCGGCAAAAAGCTCCGCAGCCTAGCCCATCTTTCCAAGCTCCACATCTGATCGGGCTTCTTTGCCTCGCTTGCTTCCTGCAGGTTGTTCCTCCAAGCCCTCGTCCGTGCTTCGCGCGTTGTTCTGGCAAGGTCCTTGAGCCTTTCGCCGAGCTCCTCCCAGCAGTACTCTGCCCGCGTCTCCTTCGCCAGCCTCTCGGCTTTCCTGGCCTCCCGGGCGGCCTGCTGCACTTCCACTGTCCACCAAGGAGAGCTGTAGCCACAGCTCGCCTTCCTCCTTGGAGTACTTTCCCCCGCGACCCAGGTGAGCCACTCGACTAGGCTGCCTAAAGCTTTATCAAGACCCTCGACTGTTCGGGTCCTGGCCAGCAGCCCGTCCGGTCCCGGGTCTGTAAGTCCCATGGCCTTGCATAGCAGCTCTGATTCAGCCTTCACCCTCTCCCTGTCCATCTTCTTCCAGGCCCAGCCATCCGGTTGGGTTGGTCTCGGCCCATGCCCTTCCCCGACCTCGAGCACTTGTGGGTAGTGGTCTGACTTTCCACGGCATTCTTCCCCGTAGTATGCTGTTTGGAGGTTTTCCGAAGTCCAGAAGTGGTCGATGGTTGACGGGCGGCCTCGCTGCCGCCCCTGGGGAGCTCGCGTTGTCGCCCCCCTTGGAGTTCTGATGGTGAGGTCCCACAAGGAACCCAGCTGCAGTAGGTCTTCCGATTTCCTATCGTAGCGTCCGAACTTGTCCCACAGTGGGTTCTTTAGGTTGAAGTCTCCTGCTAGAACCACCGGGTGGCTTGGCCTTGGCCGCCCTTGCAGGGCTCTCGGTACGTTCTCGCCGCCGGGAGGGTTGTATATGGACCAAAGCTCGAATCCGGGGTCTTCCCTTCCGAGGTCCGCCTCTGGAAACCACACGCGGCACCAATTCTCCGTGGCTTCGGAGTCCCACTGCCTGATTTCAAATCTTTTACTTACGTATATCGCTGCCCGCCCCTCGAGCTTGTGTACCAGGTGGTATCTGCTGCTCCGGGGGCAGTATGTAGACTTCGTCTCCTTGTTAATCCACGGTTCCTGCACCGCCAAGAGGTCGTATTTGGCCTCCTCCAGCAAGACTTCCAGTGTTTGCTTGTTTCCTTCGGTGTTCCAGAGTAGGATTTTAATTTTCATTGCCTGCGACGGTGATCGAGTCCATCGTAGTGTCCCCCTCGGGGTCGCGTTGGTTCGGAGTAGCAGTGACCGCAGGGTTGGCGGCGACGGCAGGCGTTGGTCCGGTAGCCGGTTCGGGCGCCCGGGGCGGCGGAGCGACGGTGTAGACACCGTTGACTACCGGGTTTGCGAACTGCACCCTCGGAGCCTCGAAGTTGATCCTGGTCTGCTGGGGGTCTAAGAGAGCCTGACGTTGGGCCGCAGCCGCATTCGTCGGTCTTCCTCTCAACCTCTTCCTGCCTGCCACCTGGTAGCTGTCGTCGTCCCTCTCCTCGCCCTCGAAGTTAAACGCCGGAGCGCTCGTAGGGGCCGTGCTGGCAGAGTTCGCCGCTGCGGTCTCATAAGTCCGTGGCCGGAACTGGTAGGCCTCCTTGGCCTTGGCGAGGGTCCTCGACTTCTCCGGGCACTCTCCTGACCACGCCGGATGCCTTCCTCCGCAGGCCGGGCATCGGAGCGGGATTTCGTTTTTGTGAGTAGGGCACTGGTTCTCGCCGTCCCTGCCGCCCTCTCCATGGGCTTTCGTCCCGCAGCGCGGGCACAATGGGGTAGCCTTGCAATGATGTTGTGTGTGTCCCCACTTCCAGCACTTGTAGTACTGTGTTGGGCTAAGGGCAGCCCAGTAAGGCTCGCAGTCCAGTAGTTGAGCCCTCCAGATCACTCCCTCGTCGCACGCCTTGCGTGCTTCCTCCTGGGAGGTTAAAGCAACCAGCACTGTTGCCCGGGTCGCCTCCCTGTGTCTCGGCACTCTGAACTTCACTTTATCGACTGTGCGGAGGCCTGTTTGTTTCCCGAATTCCTCCTCGGTGACCCCCTGGAGGTCCTTCTTCCACACGCCCTTTAGCAGGACTGCAAAGGTTCTCTTGCTCTCCTGGGCCTGCTCTCCGAAAGCCTCCTTGATCCAGTTGGTGTTCATCGAGTGCCAATCTCTCGCGCCTGCGTTCTGGAATGTGACGATTGTATCGCCGCTGGGGAGCCTTCGGGCCGCAACTGCTCCCTTCTTGATAGACACCCGGTTGATGGCCTGGATGGTTTCTTGCGGGGTGCGTTTGGCGAGATCGGCTGGCATTCCTCTGCCTCTGACTAGAATCTCCTTGTTTATGCGGGTCGGCACTATCTTTGTCGGCGTGTTAGGCTGCGGCTGAGAGGGGGCAGCTCCATGAGCGGCCACTGCGGCCCAGGATCCTCTGTCCTGGGCTCCGGTTCCGTTGACGGCTGCCTTCATTTCCTCGGCCACCACCTTGCGGAGGTTGGCAAGCGAGATGTTTCCAGTCTGTGACTGAGACGCGTTGTGCACCTTCCGGACGGCTGCTAGCAGGTCCTGTCCCATGCCTCTGGCTGTCCCTTTCTTCTCGGGGTCTGCTAGTCCCACCAGCTCGTCAACCATCTTCTTGATAACCTCTATGTCGGAGGGTGGGGGTGAGAGGGGCGGGGTGGGGGGCAAGTGTCGGGACTGCTCTAGCCCACTTCTTCCCCTTTGGACTGGGGCAGTAGGGCCGGCCATCCCGCCTCCACTCAGGGGTTCAGGGGGGCGTGGTCGTCTGGGTAACTGTGGGTGGGTCGGGTAGCTCGTGGGTCCGTGCGTGGGCGATAGAGATTTCCAGGGCGACTGCGTGTCCCGGATCGCCCTTCTTTCCACGCCCACTGCGGCCGCGCTGCGGATTGCGCGTCGGTGCACGTGGTGTGGCTAGATAGGGCTTTGCGAGAGCTTTCGATCGACGCAAGCTTTGGGGCTTTTGGGGCCGAATTTCAAGGACGTTCAGCGTAGTTGAGAGATGTTCTGTTGAATCTATATATTGATTTGTCTATTCGTTCCTTTTTCTTTTTGTGTTGAATTTATACGAAACGAGTAGTGTGGGCTAGTTGGAGGGGATATATACCTCTACCTACATGCAACGGGGGAAATGGAGCCTGATACTTGCGGATGATGTAACGAGTAGCGTATGTCGCCGACTTGGGAGTAAGCTGATGATTTACTTCAGGAGTCGCTTCGGAATTATACATACGGATTTCTTGTACTGAGCCATGGTGTTGTCGTAGTGTTGGTGAGTTGGTGACGATGTTGGTATTTCGGTCTGGTAACAAATTAGTTCAGCAGTTTAGTTATATAGAAAGTGATTCAGCACTTACAGCTGGATTACAAGCGTTCAATGGAAGATTTGGAATGGGAATTGGAATTCAGAGGTGTGAAGAAACTCGAGTTGGGTATATATAGGGGTAAGGTGTCACGTGACCGGCTGGTTTGCTTAAATCGATTCCGAATCGATTCGTGTAAGACAGACCATGGAAGCATGAAATAATCAGCTTTACGTAGCGGGCAAGGGGGCAAAGGTCCTAAGGGAAAAGGGTTCATTCTCTAAGGGGGAGGCGGGGGGGGGGGGGGGAAGGGAACGAGAAATAGGAATAATTAGATCGATGATTAGGGGGGGGGGGAGGGGGGGAACCCGGAGGACAGCGGCTAGTAAGGCTAGTAGTGTTAACAGTGATAGGGTTTCCCTAAATGAGTTATTGTAATGGCTCTACCGCAGCCGTTGATGGCCCGTCGTAGCTGAATTCTCTGCCGTAGCCGCGGTGAGGCTCCGTCGCAGTCGTCGTAATGGCCCTGCCGTAGTGTGACGAACCTACTCCAGGATCCTATCCTGTTAGGGTTCAGCTTCGTTGAAGGTAATCTCTCGAGGATGCTTAGGTTCGGTGCAGCCAAAGGGTGCACAACAATAGACTTGTCTCAACAGTAGGCTTGCGAGCTTGTAGCGAACTGTAGTTGTGATTGCTAACTGGAGAACTCCCAGAGCTCTCCAGGACGGGTGACTATATACATGTCTGATTCTAGGGTGACCAGTGTGCTCAGTCCGTCTGAGGAGATCAGTGGACACCGAGCTCACTGGTCTCTTTGTTCCTACTGAGCCCTCCTTCGTGCTTTGATTGGCGTGAGGTCTTAGTGATCAGTGTGCTCAGTCTGTCCAGCCTGGACTTGGCATGCTGAGCTCACTGATCACCCTGATCACTTCCCTAGCTCCCTGATTGGTTTTCCAACCGATTGGTCCGGGCGTCCTGCGCCCCGTGGTCCCACCTGTTGGCATATTCGTGACACGTAGTTGTCGTAAGGGTCTTGTCGCAGTCGTGATAATGGCCCTACCATAGCCGTAGCGATAGCCCTGCCGTAGCCACGGTAATGGCCCCGTCAAGTTGTTACATATACGGTCATATAAAAAAACCCTATTCAGAAGGACAGGACCACCTCCGCTCACTCGATCTGAAACCTGCTGGGTTTCCCAGCCGGAATGCTAGCGAGGGGACGATATGAGGGTCAACTAGCAGGAGGCGATAGAACCGCTCGTTAGAGTAAAGCTCAGAGCTCGACTTACCCGACGTAACGTCACCTCCATTGCGACAGCTTTTATGGGGAGGGCCACAGCCAAAGATAATGGAACATAAGCAACTACCCCTTCTCTACATATCGCAATAGCAAAGACCGGACACATATCCTGCATCTCCCTTCTCCCCCTGCCTCCTTGTCCGGCGAGACTGGCTAAGGCCTTCACCACCCTAACCTGAAGGCATATCACCGTACCATGAGTGTTAGGTAGGTGGCAGGAAAACACTTTCTCTTCGTCCCTTGAGACCAAGGGCAAAGATGTATACAGTGAAATGACGACTGGCGTTCGGACAAACATCTACACCTCGCCTCCTGAAAGCAGCAAACCGCCCTGGCGTCACAAATCCGAATACCGACCCACACGGCGCTAACCTGGTGCCCTTGGGAGCAAACCAACAACGGCTTTTGGAGGAAGCGGGGCTCCTCCTTGGGCCCCGATGCTTCCTCGACCACTTGTAGCATGCGCTACAACGCCGCTCCTCTCCGTCCCCTCTGAGCTCCCCGCTATCCTCCTCTGGTTTCATGCAATTGGGGTTTTGATACCCCGTACCCCTGAACAACCTGGAAAGAAGCTCCATGCTTTTGGAGACGACCGACGGTGCATGGCCTGCTACAACCACACGCTCCGGTACCACGAGGAACGACCAGCGGAAGTGGTGCAAGCCGCCAATGAACGGGAGGAGTCCAGGGAAGACCGTTGTGAAAACCCAGATTGCCTGAAGCCATTCGACAAGGAGAGCGTTTTCACTGGTGCAGGAGCGGAACGGCGGTGCAACACTCGTTGGGTCTACCGCGGCAACCACGATGGTGCGGAGCAACCGGCAGAGCTGGTCAAGGTAGCATTGGAGCACAAGGAGAGTAGAGGCCAGTCAGTTCGGACTTTTACATCCAAATCGATTCGGGTTCCCTGGGCGATGCGGCTTTCGAATGTCCTCCTGAACGAGACACCATGCACTGCTGAGACCGACATATGCTTTGGAAAATACCCAGGGGATGGCCGTTTGTGACTATGTAATGTTAAAGTTGACATCTATAGAATCTTCTTCTTCTTCTTCTTCTTCTTGTTCTTCTTTTCTTTCCTTTTTTCTTTTTCTTCTTCTTTTCTTTTCTTTTTTCTTTTTCTTTTTCCTTTTCTCTTTCTCTTTCTCTTTCTCTTTCTCTTTCTCTTTCCCTTTCTCTTTCTCGGCAAGTTTCAGGGGAAAACTATTCCCCAAGCCCAGAGTCTGGTTGTTGTCCCCCGACAAACCAAGGCCGACTTCTTCTAGTCCAGGCTTTTCTTACCCACCCAAACTAAACCAGCGTACCAGCCCCCTGACTGGGCGCTTGTTTGTTCAATGGACTTCGTGTGATATTGTACCTGCATGAGGTAAAACCAACGAGCCGGAAAACCAACGAGCCGGGACAGAGGATGCAACCCGAGCGGCGGTTCTGCATGATGGTTGTCGCCCAAAAAGGCAGCCTCTGCGGTGTTAAATGGCCTGGTGCAGCCCCTGTCACACCGAGTTTCCAAAAGGTTCACAACAAGTGTAAATGAGGCACACCTTTCCCCCTTGTCGTTTATGCCTCGTTCGTCGCCAATATTTGGACGGGGCGTAAATAGCCCCTTGCGGCTGAGAATTAAGCGTTCGGGCTTTTTCTGCAGCACCGCGATTGGGCTGCTACGAAAGCAAGCAATTTCCGCAACGGCGGGTCCACGCACGGCTGAAGACGAAAATGGTTGAGCCGCATGGAGTTGCGCGTTGGCTCGATCGAAGCAAATGGAGCCCTGCCGTGAGGGGACCCGGTATATAACCCAAGGAGGGAGCCAAGCTTCGACGTCTTCTTCCATCCACCAGACCGTTTCTTTGGCAAGAAAGCCGTCATCTGCTGCGGTGGATCTGTCACTCTTTTACTTCGTCATTCGTTGTTAACTCGTTAGTCACTCATTCACTAACCATGTCGTCGTTCGTTCGTTACACCGCGGCTCTCCTACCCGCCGTTGCACTTGGTGCTACCTTGGCCATTCCTGACGACAACCGAATGGTTCAACAAGATGGCCTTATTCGCTATCCCGTGATCCCCAAGCAGGGGGTCCCAATCTTTGGCAAACACTCCAACTTCACCAAGAGACAGTTCGATACCGGCAGCCTTGCTCAGCGTTCCGGAACCCTCTACACCATCGAGGTTACCCTCGGCACCCCCGGCCAAACGGTCCCTGTCCAGTTCGACACCGGCTCATCCGAGCTTTGGGTGAATCCCGTTTGTTCCAAGTCCACTACCCCCGACTTTTGCAAGGCCCAGCCACGCTTCACCCAGTCTTCCACCTTGGTGGACCTTGGCGTGCAGGGTCATGTCATCTACGGAACCGGCTACACTGATTTTGAGTACGTAGCTGACTACGTCGGCATTGGATGTACGTTTCACATTTCCGTTTCACATTTTCGTGTCTTGGTATGATCAGGTTTGGGTGATGGTGTGAACTAACACTAGATGCCTCCAGCGGCCAGGATTACACAGCAGATCTTCGGCGTGGCGTACGACAGTGCTCACGCCGTCGTCGGCCTCATGGGCGCCGGGCCTTCGCTCGAAGGGTGGGAGAACGGTTATCCCCTGGTTGTTGACTCCCTTGCCCAGCAGGGACTCACCAATAGCAGAGCCTTCAGCATGGACCTGAGGGGATTCGACAGCGCACGAGGTAAATTTGCCACCCCTATGACGTTGCCCCCTGTTCTAGCATAACTAAACGACCACTTCAACCAAACAGGATCGGTAATCTTTGGCGGCATCGACACCAAGAAGTACTCGGGCAGCCTCGTCAAGCGTCCCGTCATCCCCGCCGCGCAGTCGCCCGACGGCCTCACTCGGTTCTGGGTCTACGCCAACGGCATCTCGGTCAACCAGCCGGACGGTAACGTGGTAACCGTTTACAGCACCCCAGCCGGCGGGAAGGGTCAGCCGTTCTTGCTGGACAGCGGATACACACTCAGCGCCCTGCCCGCGCCCATCATGCAAAACCTCGTTGCGGCCTTCCCGTCTGCTCAGTACGTCGCAGACGCCGACATGTACGTGGTCGACTGCCTGGATCCCGGCCAGGGTGGCTCTCTCGACTTCACCTTTGGCGACAAGGTTATCAACGTGCGGTACTATGACTTTATCTGGCACGTTCCGGACTCTGACCTCTGCGTCTTGGGTGCCTTTACCGATGGTGAGTGTGGCCAGTGATGATGGGAGATGATGCAAGACCAAACGCTGATGTTAGTGGCAACAGACTTCCCGGTGCTTGGTGATACGTTCCTCCGTGCTGCGTACGTCGTCTATGACTGGGACAACCGCATGATCCACCTGGGCCAGTCCGACGACTGCGGCTCGGAGCTCGTCGCCATCGGTAGCGGACCTGATGCTGTCCCGTCTATTGTTGGTAAATGCGGCCAGACGACGCCAACTTCGACATCAACGGCTGAGACTTCCACGGCCACCTCGTCGGTGGAGTCGACTTCGACGACCGAGCCTGAGACATCCACGACTGCTGCTCCTGAGACAACCTCGACCACTACCAGCGAGTCGTCGACCGAGTCAGCTACGGAGACTGCGACGGAGACTGCGACGGAGACTTCCACGGAGAGTGCCACGGAGACTGCCACTGAGTCGTCGACTGTTGTTTCAGAGTCCTCAACCGCCTCAGACTCCAGCTCTTCCACCGACACCGAGTCATCCACCGCGGTGGCCACATCGACCAGCGGCCCCGAGCCATCCACCACCGAAGCCCCCTCCTCCTCCAGCCCAGTCACATCCACGACCCCCGGCTCCACCACCACCACCACGATCTCCTCCTCCACCATTTCCCGCAGCACCATAACCACCACCACCTCCACCACCTACACCATCACCTCCTGCCCGCCCACCGTGACCAACTGCCCGCTGCACCACGTCACAACCGAAATCATCACAGCCACCACCGCCATCTGCCCCGAGACAACAGGCACCTACACCATCCACCAAACCCAGCCCTGCGGCGGCTCCGGCTCCGGCTCCTCATCATCAACCTGCCCGCCGCCGCACACCCTGACCGTGACGGTCTCGCCGCTGCCGCCCGCGCAGCGCACCACGGCGCACAACGTGCCGGGCTGCACGCCGGGGGCGGCCGGGCCGAGCGTCTGCGTGCAGTGCGGCCCCGGAGGCGGTAATGGCGGTGCTAAGGCCACGACGCTGGTGGCGGCGCTGCCGACCGCGGGGTGTGTTGGCTGTCCGGTGGTCGGCGGTGGGAACGGGACCGTTATCACTGCTGGCGTGGCGAGGCCGACCGTGACGGGTGGGGTTGTTACTGGGGGTGCGGGTAGTGTTGTTGCGGGAGTTTGGGGGGTGGTTGGGGTTGTAGCGGTGATTGGGGTGCTGGGAATGTGAGGTTGTTGTGTTGTTGTATCGTTGTTGTCGGCAACAGGATGTAATGATGTTTTGTTTCGCTTCAGGGGGAAGTTTTGGTCTTGGATTAACCGCAACGGTCGTAGTTGATAAAAGGGCTTAAAGTGTCCGCTCCTGCCTTTCTTGCCGCTTCTTCGCCTTCCTTGCCTCCTTGTGCGACATTGGTCGGGGTGATACCGCCTCCGCAGGCACCGCGGGCTCCTCCTCCAGCTTTTCCAGTACCCAACATATACTGGGCGGGTCAATGGGGTCGATCCGAGTACTGGCGATGATCTTCTGGTCAAACATTCTCGGGTATGCCCCGAGCATCCGAGCCACCCCCTTGCCGTTTTCAGTCCCCAGAAGAGCAAAAAAGTCCGCCTCGCCGGGTCGGAGGGTCAGAGGGCCCGGGGTGGCCCGGGGGCGCTGGGAGTGGACCTTCACCACCACGGCGGTTGTGACCCGGTTGACGACGTTGAAACGAACAATCGCCAGCAGGGCGGTCATGCCGCAACGAGGAGCCGAATTGTGACCCCCCCCCGCGTTCATAGCCGCCATGGTGCGGAAACAACTTGCCGCCATTATATCGCTCCAGTGCAGCCGATTCTCGCCCATGGCGTCGTCTTTGGCAAGGTTTACCCAGCACAAAACGGCCGAGCCCCCCCTGTGGACATAATTTAGGTAGGGCCCGACACGATCGCCTTCAAACGACACGTTAAAAACGTATACACCGTGATATCCTTCGAGGGGGAGCCCGGCTTCCTCAAGAAACTGTTGTTGGTTTGCCCCTAGGGGCACGGGATCAGCGTCATATAGGTCGGTATTGTAACTCCAGGGCGGCTTGCTGATTTCGGGAGGTGCGGTGTAGAGGTTTTCTCGGGCGCCAGCCATCATTTCACTGTATACGGCTTTACCCTTGGCCTCAAGGGACACAAAGTCAACCGCTGAAGAAGTCATCGTCGGCAAAACTGGTGAAACCAGACACAACAATCGCGGCAACCATTCAAATCACCAAAGACGGACAACTCGTTCATCCCCGTACCCAGGCCACGAGATCCTATAGTTCCTAAGTGTAGCTCCTTCCTTCTACATCGACGCTGCTTTCCCACCTGCGTGACATGGTACTATCTAAGAACGTCGGCTTTGCTCTTCCTTCCGAGAGTTTGGAAACCTAGTTAGTAACCAACATCATTTCGACTCGAGAACAAGTTAATTATCAGAAACCAACGTGTAGGATGCTTCTACGGGGTCAGTGATTCTCTCAATGTGGTGGCGGGACAACCGCTCGACTCCGCCGGTCCTTCAATGTCTGTCACTCGACATCACAGCGGGCCTCACCCTACCCTGAGCCCTAGCGCTCATCGTGCCTTCCCCTTGAGGAACGAGAAAGGGCGACACACATCCCATCATCATTTCTCTCTCGAGTTCTCCCATCGAGCCAGGCAACCAGACATCATCGCCATCGCACGCTAGTTCATCCCTGAAGTCACTAGCAAGATCTGACCCTGTCGAAACGAGCCTCGTCCACTCGGCCCACCACCAAGCGCCGGAAGACCATCATCGATTCCAGTAGTCGAAGATGAACCTTCACGACATGGGTTCGAAACCTATTCAGACTCAAATATGCAGAGTCAGTGGCCAGCGAAGAGTCAGGGTCCAAAGATGTTGCGGGCGCCGGTATTCCGGGCTCACCTTTCCAGACCACCCTGCTCCATACCCCTGCGTGGGCCTAACCCACGCAGTGGCATCGCCCCCTATTTTTTTTTCCACAACACACACACCACACAATATAGTCAGACATTACGATCCTGGTCTTTCTGTGTGTTCCCACAGAGGACGACGAAGAATCCACAGGGTCTGAGAGCGAGATAGGTGCTGATAACGTGACGGATGACGAGGAGCTCATATTCGCTCAAGCCCCCCAACACGACGACGACGGCGACGACGACAATATCACGAGATTCGACACTCGTATCTTGCACCTCATTCGGTGCATGTCGGCGTGGTACCACCGGGTGGGATCGGTGGACGACTTGGTCGAGTTGGGTGATGAGCGGCCCATGGCCGCACACGCATTCCAAACACTCACCGTCGACCAGGTCAGCTTCGATGCTCTTTGCAACAACATCCTCGAATCCAATCCCACACAGATAAAGATAAAGAGAGCAGGGGCACGCGGTACCAAAACCCCAATTGCATGAAGCCAGAGGAGGATGGCAGAGACTTCAGATAGGCCGGAGACGAGCGGCGTTGTAGCGCATGCTACAAGTGGTTGAGGAGGCAGGGTGGCCTGGAAAGGCCGGTGGATTTGGTCACCGAATCCAAGAAAGGAAGCAACTGGCGGGATGGAGAGTGTGCGGATGGAAAATGCGTGCGCTTGCCAAAAGACCGGGGGGTCGGTTTAAAAGCACGCACGTCGCATGCCGGGCATCACCGTTTAGCCCCGACACCTTTTCCCCCCAACGGTGTATTATATTATATATATGCGCAGCCACGAGGGCGAGGAGAGGCCGGTAGAGATTCCGGTACACCTCCAGACTATCTCCTTTTCTCTTTTCTCTTTTCTTTGCTAGGTTATAAACACGATCCTTGGACCTACAAATGTATCATTCTCTTCGAAAGATAATTTAGAAATTCAAGTCTCAAAGGATCGAAAAAAAAAACAAAAAAAGAAAAAGAGGTATAACCCGAATATCTATGTTAGATGACAGTAAACAAACACACATGATACGGAGGTCACGTGCATGAAATGGTTGACACAGCTTATCTGGGAATGAATCATGATAATGCCCAAGGATGCTGAGGTTAGGTACTTGCCACACCGTGCACGGGGATGCCCGCTTGGTGGCGAACTCGATACTTGGCAATTATATTTTATAAGAGCAACTGGTTCGTGTGTTGCGAGGAGAGCTTGTGCCAACCTCCATCGTGACGAGAAAGGCTGGAAGGGAGCCTAGGTAGGGTAAGTACGTACGCATCCATAGCATCACGGTCACTCGGTTAACGAGACATCAAGCGGTTCCGGCGCAAGGCTGCACCGCTGTGGCCTAGTTTGATCAAGGATAATGCTTGAACCGGGATTAGTCACTCGCTGATTCAGTGCGCACTGTGGTATCAAAGGACTTGAACCTCTGACGCGTCGAACTGCTGCATCCTCCTCCCAACATTGAAGCTTCCTGTTCCTACCACTTCTCCTTCGGCAGACAACCGCCACATCTTCACTCAAGTTCACTACTCACTTCAATAAACCTTTATAAACAACCGGGCAATCCGTAGAGCAGGCGAAGTTTTCGCGCGAAATGGCAAAACGACGCCGAAACCGAGCTGCCAGGCAACAATCTAGCCGCAAAAACGATGTGCAACAACCCGAAATCGAAAACAAGCAGCCCTCTAGAGTCCCGCGGCACGAACTGCATCATATCCTTCGCTCCCAACTTGAATGGCGTCACCGAGAAACAATAGTCCGGTATTCAGTCAGGTTCCAAGGGCCTCCCCGTGTTTCCCTCGACAATATATCTAGTATGCGGATGTGCGGGATTGAGAGCTGCTGCAACAAGTCGATGCCTATCTATATCCTGCTTAACAACTGGAATGTGATCTCGCATCAGCACTTGGATCTACTATTCGTGGTGCTCCACAACTACCTTTACAACATATGGTATGCATCCGGGGCATGTGTCGTCGTTCCTCCGTCCTCCCCTCCCCTGTGCCCGCCCGTATCCTTAGCTCTTACTAAGCCGGCCAAACATCCCACCCACCATAGAGGAAGTTTGCGAATACGTCATAGGTTTCGGCCGTACCGAAGCGAGATTGACTGGGGGCAGTTTATCGCTCAAGTGATAGCCATCCCTTTTCCCCCAGCATCTCTCGCCACTGAATCTCCCGACGAGGTAGCACATTTCGCAGCGACATTGAGCCGTGCTATCTGCGCCCATACCGAAGCCACCCAGCACAAGATCGGCGACCGTTTCCATGGCGCAACGCCCCTCAACGAGATGCTGGAGCTAGCGAAGGAGATCGGTATCTACGACTGGGAGATGGTCCACGAACAGAGATATCTTGTGCTGCAGCCACTTTTCCGAGCCGTAGCCGTTGTGCTCTGGGGCGGCGGGGCTTACACGGTTTCGGCCCTGTCATCACCCATTTCGGAAATGCGTGTTTTACTCGTCCTTACGGGGGTCGAGGAGGGTTTGAGTGCGCCAATCACGTTGGATAGCATCACAGATGAGATCATCGCCCACCACCAGACTGATGACTCCGTCAAAGTCGTGGAAACTAGTCTCGATACGGCGGTCCATTTTGTCATGAAACTGGAGGAGCGCGAGCTGGCTGCTTTCGGACCAAGACCGGATCTCTCGGAACCCTACTGGGGCACCCGGCGTACTAGCCTCATGAGCGAGGAAGCACTTTCGCTCTTGGCGCAAGAGCACGGATGGCAGGGAACCGATGTGCCAACAGGCCCAAGCTCAAGTTGGGTCGACACTGAGATACATCGGGAATGGACCGGAGAGGGCGCGAGATTTGATTATGTGGGGGCCCGGTCGTGGGAGGAAATATGCCGCAAAAGGGCCAGCGGCGTCGAGCGAGGCGAGAACTCATACACCTAATGTCTTCGAGCCTGCTGCTTGGGACGGACGAGTGCTCTTGTTGGGCCTTGTCGGGAGAAGTCTTCTGTCACGTCATTGGAGAAGGGGTTAACGTTCCAGAGGAGTTGCGGGAATAGCCCTCTTTTTCCTTTTTCCTTTTTCTTTTTCCTTTTGTTGTTCTTTCATATATATTCTTCTAATCTGTTGCTTTTGATACTCTTCTTGTTTTTTATATATATATCCTTCTTTTCCTTTTTTATATCCTTCAACATATCATTGCAATAAAACGAGCGTACTCTTTGGTTAACCTCAAGTCAAATGTAATGTTTCGAAGTTGGTAATTGTGCCGTAGGGTCATATAGAAATAGCGTTTTACATCGCTTAAAGAACTCTGGACATACCTCACTCCACCGTTGCAAAGTACTAATCTGAGAACTTGCTTCCATAATGATATCCAGACTCGATCGGGGACATCATATGCGCGGTGGTTGAGAAGAAAGTTTATTATCCCCTCTATTAGTTAGGAATGCGAGATTCGCTCAACCCATCAACTCAACACCGTTTCGTATCGCTCCCACCACAGCAGATGTCTGAATCGCCTCGTTTGCCCCACTCGATACCCTGTGCTCAACCTCGGCAAGCTTCTCCAGCCAGGTGATCATGACCTGCGGCTTCACTTCCAACTTGGTCAGCTCTTCTGACAATGCTGTGATGATGTCTGCGAGCGCCAGCCCCTGGGCCACCTTGAGTGTGTTGACGGTCGACAGGCATGATGTGACGTCACTCGTGCTCAACAATGTGCCGAGAATCTTCTTGATGGCATCGGGCGGCGGCGCGGCGACGCAGTTGTAGATGGTCTGTGTTGTGATGGTTTCGCGGATGATGTCCTTCTCTGGTATCTTGGGAGCATCGCGGGGTTGTAAAGGTGTGCCTGTCACCCCATTAGCATGATATGGGATCAATTGGGAGTGTGAATCATACTTGACGCGTGGCAAGCCTGTAACACATTCAGCGCCCGACGCATGTCGCCTTTGCTCAACCGCACCAGGGCCTCGGTCGCCTCGGGAATGATCTTGACGGTCTCCTCCTCGATCACCTTATCCACCAAAACCCGGATATCTTGTTCCTTGAGGGGGCTGAAACGGAATCGCGTACACCGTGACAGCAGGGCGGGGCTGAGTTTGTGGGAGTAGTTGGCGATGATGCAAAACCGAGTGTTGGCAGTGTATTTTTCCATGATTCGGCGGAGAGCCATCTGTGCCGTGTTTGTCATTGCGTCGGCTTCGTCGAGGATGATGAGCTTGAACCCCGCGATACCGGTCCGCGACGCCGAGGCGCCCATTGTGAATATTTGCTTGGTTGAGGCAAAAGTCTTGATCTGCTCGCGCACGACATCGATACCGCGGTCATCGGAGGCGTTGAGTTCCAGCACCATCTGCCGCATGTTCTCCGAGCCATAGATACGGCGGGCGAGGGCGAGAATCGTCGAGGTCTTGCCAGTGCCAGGGGGGCCGTAGAGGAGGAGGTGGGGTAATCGGTTCGAGTCGACGAACTTGTTGATGGTTGCGAGAATGTCTTGGTGGCCCGATACGTCCGCGAGGGATACTGGGCGATATTTCTCAACCCTTTGCCATCCTAAGTCAGTACAAGCGCGTGACATCGACTTCGCAGCATACTAACCATGGCAGGCTGTCCTCGGCCTCAACGGGGAGGTTTGCGGCGCTGCGCTTGCCTTTGGATGCGCCGTCGGAAGAGAATTTGATGTCTTTAGATGCGGGGACATCCACGTCCATCTCATCTTCGAAGTCGGACATTTTGGCGGTTCTGGCGATCTTTGGGGTTGGTTTTCGAAACTGGGCGGCTGGTGATGGAGAGGTCGCGTCGTGGAGGAGACGTTAATGTGGCTGCAGGGAAACGCGGTTGACGCGTCTAGATCCGCGAACAATTAAACTTGCGCCACATAGTTACCATCACCCAATGCCAATGCAGATGCAGCCACATAAACAGGCCTTGGCAGTGCCGTTTTCGGTTCCAACTTACCTTACCTCACCAAGTTTATCTCCCACATGTGCGTTAAAGTTCCAAACACCCCTGGAATCCAGATTGCCTGTTTGGATCACAAAGTCGGAACGTGGTCTTGGAAAACGAGGCGTCAACTCAACATCCCGCAAATCAGCGTGATGCTGTCGGACGTGGCAACCTGGAAGGATGCGTCTGCGGTGCGGCGTGGCGGCTCCACAAACTTGCTGCTGACTTCCATTTCTCGATTTCTTGCGTGCGGCTTGGCAACCTAACTCGGGCACAAGTCACTGCACGTACAAAGCATAGATTACCAATTACTACCTAGAGATGACTTGAATACCACTATCTTGGACAGAGGGTCCCCATAACGGTTGTAACCTTTCTCCAGACTGTTAACCCGACCCGGTGATATGACTGCGCCGAGCCCCGAGGGCAGCGGCCGGAAACTTTCTTGACCGTCTCGGCCGAACCGGATTTGCGATCCAATCTGTTCCATCATACCCTAGTTGCCCTAGTGTAGTTGCCATGTCAGCCGAAAAAATAGAATGCGATGGGGGTTCCCGGGCTGTGTGTCAGCACAAGACATGCATGGACTAGCAGGGTGGCTCATATTTTGGCGAGTGGTAAACAGCGCCATGATCCTCAGCAGGGGAAGTTGACATAAAAGTCAACCTCCCGGCCACGCATTTCTTGGGCGCTTTCATCTTCTAACTGTCTCACTATCTCACCGTCTCATCACCTCCCATTCCTACTGTTGCCCTGCTAGAATGACTGTCCTCAAGGAAAAGCCCATCATCGTGGCGGCGGCCTTCCCTGCCTCTGGCCATACGGCAGGGCTCATGCGGATTTCGGAATACCTCATCGAAAAAGGCCATGAGCTATACTTCATCACCAGGGCCGACTTCAAGGCCTCCACCGACAAAATAGGTGCTCATTTTGTCGAAAACCCGTGGGCCTGGGAGGAAGTATTTGCTTCGAGGCCGCCTGACTTCGACGAGATGTGGAACTTCAAGAACATCTTTGCCAACTCAACTCCGCTCGCCCATCGCGCGCTCAAGGACACGCTTGAGCAAGTTCGCAGGAACCACCCTGAACGCGACGTCGTTATACTCCATGAGAGTTTCTCTGGCGGCCTCGGTCCTTTTCTGTACGGCGCACCCCTGCCAAAGGGGTATACCGTTCTGCCCAAAGTCATCAACTTCCACACGAGCGTCTACCTTCCCGGTGACGCCAGCTTCCCGCCTTTCGGCCCTGGACTGCCCTATGACCCCACCCCCGAAAATCTAGCCCTCTGGCAGTCCATCTCGGACGCAATGAAGCCAGCGATGGGGGAACTCAACGAGCATTACAACACGCTTTACAAATCCCTCGGCGCCACCCAAGCCATCACGACACCCATTTTAAGCCGCGCCATGGGCTTTGGCGACGTAACCCTGCTAGCCACCTCCGCAACTCTGGAGTATCCCGTCCAGGACCCCAAGCTGCGCTTCATCGGCGGGTTTCCCATAAAGCCCCTCGGCCCCCACTTCGTCCCCCCCTCCTGGTGGCCCACTCTCACCGCCAACGCCGCCCTTCCCGCCGACTCCCCAGACAAGAAGAAGGTCGTCTTCGTCAGCCAGGGCACCGTGCACCGCAAGCCCACGGAGCTGATCCTGCCCACCATCACCGCGCTCGCGGAACGCAAGGACCTGCTCGTGATTGCGACGCTCGGGGATCGGGGCGCGGAGTTGGAGGGCGCGACGCAGGCGGCACTCCCGGCCAACGCGATCGTGGTGGACTACCTGGAGTACGACGCGGTGCTGCCGCACACGGACGTGTTCGTGTCCAACGCCGGGTACGGCGGCTTCATGCAGGGCGTCATGAACGGCGTGCCCATGGTGCTGGCCGGCACCATGGCCGACAAGGCCGAGGTGTCCGCCCGCGCCGAGTGGGCCGGCGTCGCCGTCAACCTGCGCTCCCAGGAGCCCGCCCCGGACGCCATCCGCGCCGCCGTGGATAAAGTGCTGGCCGACGCCCGGTTCAAGGAGACGGTGGTCAGGCTGCAGAAGGAAAACCAGGACCTGGACGCGTTTGGCAAGATAGACGAGATTCTAGAGGAGTTGACCGGGGGCTGTTAATGCGGTTGAGTGTTGTTGCAAACTAGAGAACGCGTTAGAACTAGAATATTATCATCACTTTTTCCAAACTCCTACCTTCAAGGCGGAACAAGGTAGTTGATTGATGGGTTGTTGTTGATAGGCATCGTTCGCCTCCTGAACAGTTGCTTTCTCCTACTCTAGTTTTTTGCCGTTGAACTACTTCCTCGTGATCGGGCCGGGGCAGATTGGAATTTGTTTGACTTCTAATCCCCTAATCATGTAAAGACTGGGGACATTGAGTGACCTTCCCAATTTGAGCTCACCTTGGTGTTGCCAAACTTTGCGTCCTGATGTTTAAGGAGGTCTGCCGCATGGGTACCTAGTAATAGTATAAGCCCTTCTCCCACCAGGTTTAATTACCCCTTAGTTTTTGTTTTGATAGGTTTTAACAAGGTAGCTGTTGTTCACGGTTGGCGAGTGGCGAAATGATGGCATTCTGGTGGTCTGGAGACGTCATCGTTCAATACAAGCTTGCTTTAATAACCCACTCCCGGTTTTCTGGTAGGTATGTTCAAACCCCAATCTTACATTCATCATCGGTTTTAATTCGATGGCCTGCCAGTTACCTAGGAGGCACATTCGCCTGGGGACGGCTCCGTCAATGATAAGAAGCCTCAGACCAGTGACCGTACTATCCATTGCATACTTGAATGGCCCTTTTGCGAGACGATCCTTTTCGGCAACTCGGCGGCGCTTCCCTGGGGCTGTTCCGAAGATGCAGGAGATCAAGGTACACTCACATCCACAGCGTACGGCGCAGATAGGGTGTTGATCATTCGTTAGAACACCATTGCCGAGAACTTTGCCGGCCCAGCCTCAAAGCTGGGCTCTCACCAATTCAAATTGGATGATTGCCCGGACCTCTCGGGAAAAGTAGCCGTCATCACCGGGGGCAGCGAAGGCATCGGCTTTGGGGTTGCGTACACCCTGTTAAAGCACAACATCGCTAAGATATACATTCTTTCTGTATCCAAGGAAGTCGTCGAGGGCGCCAAAGACGCCGTGGCCAAGGAACTGGGCCAAGACAAGGCCGATCGGACCGTTTGGATGCAATGTGATCTCAGCGACTGGCCTCGTGTTAAACAGGTGGCCGAGGCCATCAATCACGATACGGACCGGCTCGACATCCTCGTCAACAACGCTGCACGGGGTATCATGACGGCCGAGTTGACTTCGTATGGCGTCGATCGGCACATGGCCGTTAATCACATGGGCCACGTCATCTTAACGAGCCATCTGTTGCCGCTGATGAAAGAGACTGCGAAACAAGGCAGCGTTGTCCGCATCAGCAACCAAGCTAGCAACATGCACACCAAAGTACCCAGCGACATCAAGTTCGCCAGCCTCGACGAGATCAACAAGGACCTGGGGCCGAATGAGCAGTACGGGCGGAGCAAGCTGGCAGCGATCTTATACGCGCGGTATTTCGACCGCAAAGTGACCAGGAACGGGCACCCGAACGTGCTGATGAACGCTACGCACCCTGGGTTTGTGAGTTCCAAGCAGAGCAGGACGGACATATTTGAGGCGTAGGTGGCCGTGGTTCTCCACAATCTTGCAAGCGGTCTGCTAATGTCCACTTCACAGGTTTCCACTTGGCGGTTGGGCTATGTCCCATGGCCTTGAACCGTTCAAGAAAGACCAGTTTGAGGGCGCCGTCCCCACGGTCTATGGCGTGACCATGACGGACAAATCGGGCCAGTACATCTGCGCACCCGCCATTCCGGAGGCGGGGAGCGAGCTGTCGCAAAGCGAGGAATTGGCTGACGCCCTGATGGAACTGACAAGGAAAGTGGTCAGAGACAAGGTGCGGAGCGAGCCGGCCGGGAAGGGGTCTCCTTTTGATGACCTCGTGCTGCACTAAACCAGCAGCTTTGCTCGATGGCTAAAAGAGGTCAACATGCCTCAAAACGAGTATTCCAGGGGAGTTTGGGCTCTGGCGTATTGCTGCGAAGCCAACTTGGCCGAGTATCCTCTGTGGCCGTCAACAAAAAAAGAAAAGGAAGAAAAAAAGAAGAAGACAAAAAGAAAAAAGGCTGAACTCGGGAAAGTGGGAAGTCAAGGAGGAAAGAAGTAAAATGAACGAGCGAAAACAGAGTCAAACGAAAGAAATCGAGAAAAATGAAGCAAATGGAGCAAAATACAGTTTCTTTCGGCTTCCGGGTGGCTGTTCGTCAAGGGGTCAGTCGACATCTGCATTTGGAGTTGGGCATATCGGGATCCAGGGATGTCTGACCGCCTCAACGAGTGGGGGGCTTTTCTGCAGGGCACGGGATGCTGATGTCCAACCGACTGCCGACTGAAGGCAAAGGAAAAAACCGTCGACATCGGATGTGACTAAACGAGTAGAGAAAACTGCAACAAACCAATGGTTTGGCGGTCAGTCGCCCGTTTCATTTCGCCCATGGCGGGGATGGATGGCGGCCAACAAGAGGAAGTTCACGGAATCGCTGGTGGGGAGCGGGGGCTGTAGTTCCTTGGCGGGAGGTGGGGGTCTCACAACAGAGGCCTGGTAAGTCTATTAGGGTGGTGTCACGGTCATGGCCGCATGAAGGGCCATGGGAATGCGTGGGGAGCATTCCCAGCCAGTCGCTAAGATAATCAATTAGATAGGGATCACGATTAAGGCAGGCTTGGCATCGTGATCCAGTCGTACGGATCACCAGGATCGAGACGTGATCCAGGTGAGCCAACACCAAGGATCACTTAGAGAAGATGGTGATCCAGATAGTATATAGTCACTCGTTCTGGAGAGCTCTGGGAGTTCTCCAGTTAGCAATCACAACTACAGTTCGCTACAAGCTCACAAGCCTACTGTTGAGACAAGTCTATTGTTGTGCACCATTTGGCTGCACCGAACCTAAGCATCCTCGAGAGATTACCTTCAACGAAGCTGAACCCTAACAGGATAGGATCCTGGACAGGTTCGTCACAGTAGGCTTGTGAGCTTGTAGCGAACTGTAGTTGTGATTGCTAACTGGAGAACTCCCAGAGCTCTCCAGAACGAGTGACTATATACTATCTAGGTTCCTATGGATATGCCTTCACAGCAGTATATCCGTGGTGGATGTACTTGCTATGGCCCATATCCTCTCTATCCCTGGATATGGCCTTCTTGGCACCGATCCAGATCGCCGTGCGTCCTAACCCTGATGATTGGTCCGGGCGCCTTCTGGGCGCTTCCCCTGGTCCGCATGTATGCGGCCCAATCCGTGACATTATGGAAACTTGGGCGATGGCGACGACGGGTGCTGAAGCAACGCAAGGGAGGGATGTTGCCTGATTGCCAGCTACCTAACACACGATCGCTCTCAATTCCGAAACCTTCACATCCCTTACTTCTCAGAGTTGCGTGGTATTCGTAGCTCTCGATCACCGGGAGTGTTGGGCCTGGATATCACGAATGGGGGACGAATCGGGGATTGGACGGACCCCTTTCTGTTGCAGACCCCACGATTCAGGGTCCCCTGAGTGGGTTGCATTCGGAATCAATTCCAGCATGCTGGGTGCGAGTGATGGGCCCGTTGATTGGCAGGCACATGCGTCCCTTGCTGGAAACAGGCGTGTGAAGTGGCCTGTGAGAGGTTGGGACCAGGACCAGAAGGAAAATGTTTGGAGGCGCAGGGAAAGAAAAACTCGCGGATCTCGGAGATGTCTGTTCGTCACTATCCAGCATGGCAGGTGAATGGGCGCGATTCCAATTGACCAACAGCTTGGATGGCCATGGAATGGATTGATGATGCTGAATTCTTTGGTCGATTGAAGAGCAAAAAAGTCCTAGGGTCCGCCTGGCATGGCAGTTCTGGGAGTTCAAGGGCCCACACACACAACTGCTGCCTCCCGCTGAAGCTAGCCCTTTTGGGTTCTAGTCACGCTGGAGCTCAGCAATCTTCCTGCAACCACTTTGGCCAGTTCCCCACGCCAATTGCAGCTCTTCCCCACAAGCACGACGGCGAACCAACGCGATGGAATGTTGGCTGCGGCTGCGTTTAGTGCTTTCTGGAGACCGTCAATTCCTGGATTGTCGACACGCTCCCTTTCTCATTCTTCCCGCCCCTTAGTTTTTCGACTCAACCCACCCGACCAGCCCCGATTCCCCTCGCCGAGTCCACCGCCTCGCCGAGATGGACGGTTACGGGGCACCACTCAGGACCGGCAGCAGGTCGAACCACACAGAACCGACCGAGCATCCCAAATCCTCACCCGTCTACTCTATGTCGCCCCTTTTACTCGAAAGGCTCCAACGATCACGCCGCATCGAAAACGATAGGGTCTCCTCTCAGTCGAGCACCGACATGCTCTCTTCCTCGGCCGGCTCCAGACATGTGCGGAGCCCTTCCCCCACCAGTAGCCACCACCGGCCCGGGTCGAGTGGAGGTGTCGATCCCACAAAGGCAAAGAAGGGTATGGGCGTCAAGGAGATGGAGCAGACTGTATCCACGCTACACAAGCAGAATTTCGACCTCAAGCTCGAACTTTACCACCGGAGAGAGAGACAAACAGCGCTGGAAGAGCGCCTGGATGCCCTAGAACGGGAAGCCAAGGACCGGGATGACCTCAATGACTCGCTGGTGCAAGAGCTGGAGAAACGCGACAAGGCTGTCGAGGAGGCGATAGGGATGATCCTCATGTTGGAGAAACGTGTCGAGCAACTCCTTATGGAGAGGAACATGGTGCGCCAGGTCGAGGCCGAAGCGCCCGCGTACCCTCGCGTCGAGTCGCCTGCCGTCACTCCATCGTCCAAGAACCCGCGGCTCGGTTCCTCGTCGTACGCCGACGCCAAGACGCCCGTTCGCATGCCGAGTTTCGTTTCTGACCGCAGCGAAACCACCGAGAACCTTAGGAGTGTGTATCTGGGCAACCTTGCCGGGGATAGCGCCCTCACTTTGCCCCGCCTGGCCGACGATACACCTGACACGGCACGTATCGACCCCAGACTGGCCAGCCCCGCGCTGAGTGAGCTCAGTGAAAGTTCGTTCGTAAGCGTCTACGGCCGCAGCCGGCCTGTAAACCATTCATCACCGCCCGGCAATGGTCCTTGGCAAGGGGACAGGTTATCCAAGACCCCCATCCCAGCCCTTGATTCCCCGACCAGGGTTAGGACTTCGACACCATCGAGACAACAGCGGCCGAGTAGCTCACGCGCCACTAGCGGGCAGTTCCACAACATTGGCGACGTCTTGGAAGTCGCACCATCGCCTCAGCATCAGCTGGGGAAGACCAAGCTCGCGCGCGCGACCGTGAGTGATTCGCCGAGGCCGCCGACCGCGAGCAACCAAGCATCGCCTTTTGCCCGGCCACCTCTTCCTAATGGCCAGCCAAGAACGAAACAAGAGAAACGAGAAGCTCTTGAGCGAGTGTACACCCAGGGCCAATTCAGCAGCCCCCCGCAAGCACTGCCCCCGACGCCGGACACACTTTCTACCACCACGCTTTCTCGGAATGAGACACCGCCAAAGGATCAGAGTCCCGAAAATGAGCGGGGTTTCTTGTGCCTGACCGAAGCGAACACGTCGAGAACATCTGGTCACGACGAACAAAAGTCGCCGTCGCGGGGCGCTGAGCGCGCATCCTCCACGGCATTTGACAGCCGAAAACACCTTCATGCCACCGGCGGCTCCCCTCACACCGCCTTGGCCACGCCTGAAACTCGCACGCCACGTCCAGAGGCTGAATTGTCCAACCCCCGTACCCGCGATGGCAGTAGCTGGGGTGGCGAGGCGTCGAGGTACAGACCTGGACATCGCAGGGACTCGACGAACTCCAGTGTGGATACCTGGCTGCGCGAGAGCTTAAAGCCAGAGAGCATGGATGCGTTGGACCCGACGAGCTCAATATCGCAGGCCCACGCCAGCACGAAACAGGGCCGCGCCTCGCCAGATCTGTTTTCTTTCCCTGCCTCCGCCACGGGCTGGGCGACGCAAGCGATGTTTGGTGCCCGTGGTGGGAAAGGGCACACAGGCTCGAGCAGTAAGGAAGCGCCGATCACGCCCATCGCAGACATGCTGGACGCCATCGGCACATCGGTCCCCTCGTCTCCCATCCCAGGCATGGGCCGTATGACTCCCGTCCACGGTGCCGCCGCCCCGCCACCCCCCAACAGACGCTCCAGCCTTCTCGCCAGAACCGGAACGGCTGCGGATGTCACCCCTGGAACGGAAAGCATCCCGCAGTCACCACCCCTCTCATCCGCCTCTCCGCACCCGAACAGCCCAGCCGGGGCCAGCCGCGCCCGCAGCAACAGCACCAACGTGCGCCCCCCCGACCGCTACCCCACCGAGCTCGGCCTGAAACAGAGCCGAGCCATGACCGTCCCACCGAAGCAAGTCCACGCGCCGCCCCCGCCCAAACCACAACCCCCGCAGGCCGCCCCGGGCCGGCCGGACGCCTCGCCACAAACCCTCCCCAAACAGCGGCACTACCCGCCCCAGACCCAGACCTCCCGCCCGCGGTCGCGCGGCCTAAACACCTTCTTCAGGCGATCCACGGGCTCCGCGGACGCCCCCGCGCCGCCGGCCAGCGCCCCGCCGACGCAGACGGCGTTCCGACCGCCGCCGCCGCTGCCGCAGCCGCAGCAGCAGCAACAGTCCGGGAACGGAACGGGGTCGGGGCCGGGGTCAGGGTCGGGGTCGGGAATGGGGTCGGGAATGGGCATCACCATGGGCATGCCCTCGTGGGTGCGGCGCGGGTCGCTAGTGCTGGGGGAGGGGGACCGCGCCACACCGCCGCCTATTTTGCGGGCTAAGGAGGATAAGGGTGTTGCGGCGTCGTCGGCGTCGTCGGGCGCGGTTGGCGGTGCGCGGGTTGTGGCTGGTGCTGGTGCTGTTGGTGTTGGTGGTGGGGAGGAGGAGGACGGGGATGGTGGGGTGGAGCTGGAGCTGGAGACGTCGGGTGGCGGGGGTGTGCTGGTGGGTGCGGTGCCCGCTGGCGGCGGTGGGAAGGCGGCGTCGAGGAAATCGTGGGGTGGCAGTAGTGGTGGTGGTGTTGGGGAGGGCGGCGAGGGCGGGGGTGTGTCGCTTGGTGGTGGCAGTGGTGGTGGGGGTGGTGGGGGGAAGAGGAAGTGGTTGGGTCTGGGGAGGGTGGGCAGCTTGCGCAACCGTGGCGGGGCGTAGAGCGCCTGCAGATGGTTTTGGAAGCGGGGAACACGTGCTGGGATGTGATGCGCGTTGGCGCGTGTTTGTTTTTGAGGGTGTCTGCTTGACACACATATGATGATGGCTTGCGAGGAGTTTGGCTGGATAACTTTTGGCTTGTGGCTGGATTGCTTTGGCGTTTGGGGCTTGTTTAGGTGAACCTAGAGATCCGGGGATGGCCCACCATCGTCCGTGGGCGGCTGTCTTTTGCGTTAAAATAGAAGACGTTTATACCTGGCATCTATTTGCTCTCGGTTCGGTTGTGGCTTCTCGTTGTAGTGAATGGTCACGGCTCTGCGAAACCACCTCCACAACACGGGTGCAATTCCGGGCGGTTCCAGTGGCTCGGGCGGCATCGAACACCAAAGGCAGCGCGGAAGTAAGGGCAGAGAAGAGCGGAGGTTAGACAGTGGTCGAGAGACTGGCCACCGAACCGTTTTCACTGCTGGGAACTGAACTAACATGCACATACGCACACATCAGGTACTGACGGTATTGTATGCGTATGCAGATACCCACTCAGGACACCAACAAGCCCAACGGACCCCACTTGTTTGCAGGCTCCACTTTATTTCACCTCACCCCTACAGGATACAAACAAACACTCATCTGCAATCTGCCATCTGCCCTCCACCATTTATCTTGCCTCCCAGTAGCAAACTGAACAGTACAATACACCTAGCCTCCAGCCCCAGATCTCCTCTTCCTACCACCCGCTGGCGATGTCTGGTTTCGACACTTGGGCTAGTCGGTTGAGACCTCGGGGAGATGTAAGTAATCCCATTTGCCGGTCTCGTAAATGCTCCAAGGTTCCTCGTCTTTTTTATTTTTTTCCTTTCTCTTCTCCTCCTTCTGTTTATTCTTCGCAGCCTTCTCCTGTGCGATGCCATGGGCTGTCAGGTAAGGAATCTAGCCGTTGTCGCTCCACCCCTCAATGTACAGCGCAAGCCATCCATTGATCATTGATTCGAGGAGGTTTACTTGGTCCTCATCTACCAACCCTTTGTTCTGATCCGCTCTCACTGCGCACTTTTGGGTCTCGCAGAACTGATATATCTTGATCCAATCGATCGTTCCATCACCCTTGAGATATTTCAGTGGGTTGGGTGGGGAGTCGTGAACCACAGCGTTCCGGTAGCTGGTCAGCTTGAGTGATTTGAACGCAAGCCAGAATTCCATCTTGAGCTCGGTGCTGATACGGTTGAACCGATCGAGAGCTGGAGTCTTCGGTTCCTCCCCATCGACCTTGCCGCCTCTTATCCACTCCACAACCTTGTCGATGTCCCCTTCGACCACAGGGTACGAGCTTCCGGCCCTTTCCCTCCAGATAACCCGCCAGTCCTCGGAAGCCTCGCGCTCCGCCTTAATAGTGCTATTGGAGACCCCCTTGCCCCGAAGTTGTTTTTCTTGTTCGTCGAGTTGAGCCTCTGCCACTTTCGGTTCTTTGTACTTCATTGTTTTGATGATGTCGGATGGCCAATCACTCATACGAAGCATGAACTTCAGGCCGTCGTACTCGTACTTCCACTCATGCATCCCCTCAAACCCATCCACAGCTAGATTCAAAAGCTCGGTATTGGCGGCCGGCCCGTTTGTTATGTTCAGAATCTGAGCCGCCATGGCGTTCATCTTAGCATCAAAATGGCCTTTCTCTTGGGCGTCGGCGACAACCTTGTGGGCCCTGACAACGGCGTTGGACCAGTCTGGCGAAACTGAGGCCATCCTAGCGTCAAGGGGATCCCTGCTGTGGACGGCGGTGATGACCTTGCGGACCTTGCCAGTGAAGACTGACCGGGGGACTGGCAGAACGGCAGTGACTGCTACAGTCGAGTTGTGAGTAGTGTAGGTGACCTCCGCGAAGGGGTGACCGGTCGAGTTGGGGGTAGTGTAGGTGGCCTCAGCGGTGAGGTGGCCGGTCGAGCGAAGAGCAGTGTAAGTACTTTCCGCTATCGTCGAGTTGAACACGTCTGGCGCGGCAGGGGTGGTACTCTTTGATGTCGATGATAGCCCGGCTGTCGTGTTTGAAGGTGGTTGAGAAGGCTTTAGCTGATGTTCGACAAGAGTCGTCTGCGAATAGCTTTGGGCTCCAGTGTGATGTCTGATGGGAGAGTTGAACTCGAGCGATTAAATACTCCTGACCTTGGGCAGTCTCTCCCGGCCTCTCGCGGGGATGGCAAGCAAGGCAGAGCAAGCAAGCACCATGTGAGCCACAACCTGGAACCTTCTTGACTCATCTTCGCAATATACTTGCTTTGTTGTTTGTTTTTGTGGCTTGTTCGGTGAATAACCTGTTTGTGGAGCAGGTATAAACTTGGTGTGCACTGTTTTGCTACCTGAAACATCCGAACTATTAGTTTCTTTTCTACACTTCCTTTCTCTTGGAGGGCCTGTCTTAAAAATAATTAGCCCAGTGAAAGTAAGATAATTAACTAGTCGAAAAACTATTTTTCCTCATTACGTCTAAGGAGTGGTTGCGGAAGCGCTAACGAGTGACAATAGAAGCCCGCTAGAATTTGCTGTTATGTTGTTGTTGAAAGGATGTGACTCTGAAAATGTAATACGAGGTTGGGGGTTTCATTTATGAAAGGGATTAAGTCCAAGGAAGAAACCTGCGTCTCGGTATCTACCTCAGACGAAAAGCTTGTTTGCCTGAAAGGAACTTGTATTGCGATATCCTATCAATGTCTGCTCGGTCCGAAACTTGTTAAACTAGGTAACTAGGTACTTATAAGCCCTCCAGTGTCATATGCCCAGCGGTCAACATCAGTGCGAGTGAAGCCCTGGGTGTCCCTGAGTTGAGTAATCCGGCGGCAACCCCCCGCCATCCATCTCGTATGTTACCCTGGACTCTGGCGACATCCCACTCGCCGTTATGGCCCATGTCGCCCCGCCGTAGCTAGATGTCGACACTCCGTGCAGCTCCCCCGGCGCGAGTTCGGCACCTGGCGCCTCCTGCAAACTAGACCGGTTTGTCTTGTAGTAATACACCCCATCCGCACCCCCGGTGTGCCCCCCGGGAGAAGCCATCTCCGGCAGCGCCGGTGGATTCGTCGGATCCCGCTTCTTTCTCCTCCGCAACAAAAAGAACACCAAGGCGGCGAGCGCTGCCAGCGCAGCGACACCCCCGACAACCCCGCCAGCAATTGCACCAGTGTTGACGGAAGAAACCGCATTCTCATCCGTGCTAGCATTCGCGCCGCCCCCTCCTCCATCGCCCCCATTTCCCTCACCACCACCCTCTTCACCGCCCCCCGTCCCACCACCTCCCCCGCCGCCCCCGCCTCCACTCTCCTCACAACCGCCCCCGTCACCCGCCGACTTGCCGACCACGGGCACGAGGCTGGTCCGGGCCGAAGGGTTGGCCTGCCACATGGTGAAGGACTCGGCGTCGTGGTCGACCATGAGGTAGGCGGCGGTGAAGAAGTAGCGGCCCAGCGTGGTGGGGTTGTCGCCGACGCCGCTGAGGAGCAGCTCCCGCTTGGAGCGGTCGATGATGCGCGAACCGTTGCGGTCGACCGACACGGCGGGTGGCATCAGCTGCGAGTTGGGGATCCGCACCGACAGGCCGCTAGAGAGGACAAAGGTGGCGTCGCCGTCGAAGCTGCGGGGAGAGAGGTTGTGTTAGTTAGATACCTAGGTAGTGGTTGGAGGCTTGACTGCGGTGGGGGTGGGTGATGTGGTGACCTTACAGTTTGGGATCCGAGGCGTCGAACTGTTGCGCACCCCAGTGCAACCCGAACGATAAGCCCGTGTTGTTCATCTGCGTCGCATCAATGAATGTCCCGACAATGTCGGATGGGCCCTCCCACAGGAGCTGGCGCTGCGGCACGATGCAGCACTGCACGGCCGAGTCCCGGGGCATGATGGAGAAGTCGCTGCCGTTGCGAAAGTTGACCAGCACGTCGGACACGGTCACCTTCATGCCCGTCCAACACCCGGTCTGTTCGCTGTAGTCGAGCCGCTGAGTAACGTTCTTGCCGATAACCTTCTCCTGGTCGTACCCGCCCAGTACGAGTGACCCGTCCAGATTGTTGGACTCGTTGTTGTTCCACATGCGGCCCCAGAATATAGACCAAACACGAGACGGGATCTGGCCCGCCTGGACGAGGGAGTTGAGGTAGGTCGAGTTGGCGCCGAGGCCTAGGGCGTGGAGGATGGTGTAGCTGTGGTCCCATCCCATGCGCGGGATGCCGATCGGCAAGGTCGTGGTGTTTGCCGGGGCGATGGCAAAGCGTTCTGTTGCCCCGAGGCTGGTTGACAACAGCTTTGCCACACCGAGCTCGGCTCCGCGAACGTCCCCCAGCTCTCGGGAGGCGCCCCCTGCGGCAACGAGGTCTGATGATTTTGAGAAGCTTGTGGAATCGGCCTCCCGAAAGAGACCTCCCCGTCGCACTGCGCATATTGTATCGCTGAAAATGACCGTCTCGTCGCAGAATGCTTGTTCATCGTAGATGTAGGTGTTGTTCAGGTCCCTGGACGGGTAGGTAGGTTCGTTAGTAGGGAGGTCATGGCCAAAGCGAAACTGGTCGCTGCTTACGGCCACGGCATCACGACAATGTCTTGAGGAGGCGTGCCAATTTTGGCGGGAACGCCTCTCATTAGCGAGCCGGGAATACGGGGGTCGACGACCACGTCTGTGATGGGGAGGGCCATCGGCGCAACCGTATCGCAGGTCGCCCCAAGGGCAGACCCCGCCCAGAGGGCGATGAAGAGGGTCAACATCAGCACCTGCATGTGTGGACAGCCATTTGGAGGACAGAGGGTCAGCGGAGAGAGGAGCGATGAGGAGACGAAGCGCCTTGGTAGGGGTTAGAGCGAGGATGCGCCTCATAAGGAACAGGGCGTGATCCCCTGTCGCATTGCAGGCAGGGGGCCTGTGGCACAGCTGCTATGGTTACATCGTCTCTGGTAACTCCGATATGGACGGACTAACAGGCTAACAGCCGAAGGGAGCAGCGCTGCAACACTCTGGACTGGAGCAATCACGGCGGCCGGGGCCATTGGGAGAGAGAGCTGTCGTGCCATGGCTCAAATCTTTCTTATCCGTTGGTATGTGGTGTATCGTATTCGTAACGTAAGGTACCGAAGTACGAAGTATGCGGAAGGCATTGCAGTTGTTGTATTCGTATGTGGTGGCCTGTAATTTTGACGCTGTCGGTTAAGGACTGTCGTCTTGGAACAAGCTTTCTCTGCCCCACCGCCTGTAACTAAGCCTAACCAACGTTAGGTATTTGCATCACCACCAGACCCCGAGGCGGGCAGTCATGTTCGGCGAAAAGGTTGGCCCAATGTTGACAAGAAGTTGAAAAATGCAACGATAAATAATAACTACAGCCAGTGATTTCTCGCAGCTTGGGCTTTCGGCAGATCCGGTCAGAGTCGCTAACCTCCATAGTGTAGTGTACATATGTAGATGGACATGGAAATTGGAATCCACTTCGATCTGAACGCTTTCCTTTAGCCCACGTGGACTGGTGGGTGGTGCGAGACAGGCACGACACGGCTTTCAGGGGCACGAGGGATCAGGTCAGGGGTCAGGGTGGGTCGGTCGGGGGAGGGTTTCAATCAAGCTCTCCGGTCGGTGCCACCGCTGTAGGGGTGGGGCGGGGTTTCACCCTTGACAGCCCCAGCTTTGTCGCATCTGGCCTTGCAAGCGCTGGAACCTGCAACAACCTCGTTCAGCATTGGCGAACCTGGAATTGGCTCGTTCTCCCAACTCCCAACTCCCAATTCCCGTCTCCCACGACGACCCGACCCGACATTGCATATCACCGGCCTGAGCCCGGTCGCAATGGTTCAGCCCGTACCGCTCAAAAATTGCGACGCCGTTGTATATGCCGATATCGTCTTCCGCTCTGAGTTTGACCGGAAGACATGGCATATAGCAGAGGGTGGCCGTTTTGCTTCCTTCCCGCCAGGTTGCGCCGCACCATGGCCCTCGACCGCCGCCTTGGTCGGGTCATCGTTGTCGCTGCTGTCTTCATGACTGTCATGCTCTTCCTTCAACCCACTCGACCGCACCTAGGGACCACCGATTCCGAGAACCCGCTAGTCGCAAATAGCCGTCCCGAAATCCGCTTCAAACCAAGCAGCTTCGACTGGACCACCGTGGTCCAACGACACCCCGTCTCTTCGATCCGACCGTTGCCTACCGGCGCGCCGCAACCGCTCCAGCCCGTCCAGCATGCATTCCCGAATTACGTACACGACGCGACAACGAAGCGCCGACAACAGACAGTCCGCGCTGCCTTCGTCAAGAGCTGGGATAGTTACAAGCAGCAAGCGTGGTTGCGGGATGAGCTGGCTCCCGTGAGTGGTGGGGGAAAGACAACCTTCGGGGGCTGGGCAGCAACACTGGTGGACTCGCTCGACACGCTCTGGATTATGGGCCTCACGGACGACTTCCGCGCTGCTGCGGCTGCCGCCGCCCAGCTGGACTGGGCCAACACAAGCGACACTGCGGCAAACCTCTTCGAGACCACCATCCGCCATCTCGCCGGCTTGCTCAGCGCCTACGATCTGAGCGGCGAGCCGGCGCTGCTGGAGAAGGCGAGGGAGCTGGGTAATATGCTGTACATGGCCTTCGACACTCCGAATCGTATGCCCGGCTTCTGGTTCAACTTCCAGGACGCCAAGGAGGGGCGACAGACCGCGGGCACCAACGACCCTTCCGCGAGTCCCTGTTCCCTCTCTCTCGAATTCACCCGTCTGTCGCTCTTAACGGGCGACCCCAAGTTCTACGACGCCGTCGCCCGCATCAGTGACTTCCTCGAGCGGTCCCAAAGCGAGTCCAAGCTGCCCGGCATTTGGCCGAAGCTGATCAACTTCCGCGAACAGGCCGTCGACACCGAGATCGGCTTTACGCTCGGTGCGCTCGCGGACTCGCTGTACGAGTACCTCCCCAAGATGTCGGCCTTGCTGAGTGGGCGGGTACCGTCCTACGAGAAGATGTACCGCGCGGCGATGAAGACTTCCAAGCAGCACATGCTATTCCGGCCCATGGTGCCCAGCGACGACGACGAGGGACAAGATGTGCTTTTCGCGGGCGACGCCTATGTGCGCCCGGACCATATCGACCACATCGCCGAAGGCCAGCATCTGTCTTGCTTTGCCGGTGGCATGTTCGGCCTCGGCGGGAAGCTCTTCGATATCCCCGATCACGTCGACATCGGCGAACGGCTGGCGCGCGGCTGCGCGTGGGCATACAACGCGTTCCCAACGGGGTTGATGCCCGAGATATTCAACGTCGTTTCCTGCGATTCCATCGATGGTCCTTGCCCCTGGGACGAGGAGCGGTGGCAGAGCGAAGGGGGCAGGAGGATGCCCAAGGGCTTCAAGAGTGCCCATGACCCGCGGTACATCCTCCGGCCGGAGGCCATCGAGAGCATCTTTCTGCTGTATAGGATGACTGGGAAGGAGGACTTCCGGGACCTGGCCTGGCGCATGTTCGAGTCGGTCATGAGGGCGACCGAGACGCCGCTTGCCAACTCGGCCATTGCCGACGTGACGGTCGAGGGGAAGACCACCAAGACGGATTCCATGGAGGTAAGCCAAGCCGTCCGGTGAACCCGCACTGTGATCGAGCTTTGCTAATAAAGAACTCACAGAGCTTCTGGCTAGCCGAAACGCTCAAGTATTATTACTTGATCTTTTCGCCCCCCGACCTCATCAGCTTGGACGAGTTTGTTCTCAACACCGAAGCCCACCCCTTCCGACGGGCGAAGAGCACGACATCATTATAGCGGCGAAGGAGTGGGAGAAGGGCAATACCCAGAGGAATATCGACAACACAGAATTGTACATACGGCCACTTGGATTGTCAGGTCGACCCATAGTCTGTACGCTGATGCCATGCAAGGCGGGGCTAGGCATCTGAATTGCTGGCTGCTGGAATTCGGAGGCTTCGTAGCCATACAAATGGAACAAAATACCGGAACAACTCCCTTGTGACGGAACACCAGGCAAACTCACCCAGCGGTGCCGCGTTAAGCC
Source organism: Chaetomium tenue (assembly GCF_020726465.1). Lineage (NCBI taxonomy): Eukaryota > Fungi > Ascomycota > Sordariomycetes > Sordariales > Chaetomiaceae > Chaetomium > Chaetomium tenue. The sequence goes on along the minus strand of NW_027117334.1, from coordinate 119,400 downwards.
TCATGCGCAATCCTCACCTAGGCGTTGCCAGATGCTGTGTTCAGTACCCTCACGCCGCAAGCTCCCTTCAACTGTTTGAACCCCAGAGAATCTGGGATGATCATGACATTCGCCGATTAGTACCTACATAATTCGACCTCAGCACCGTGCTGCACCAAGCCACCAAGGGCACCACTGCGGAGCATATCACCGTAATCAACCACAAGGGGGACAAGACAAACGGGAGATCAGCGCATCATTGTCGGCGGCGAGCTGATGTTTGCGGTCCGCGGTGCGTGATGGGGCAAGGAGGAAGAGCAGAATACGACAATAGGAACCTCGGCGGCATTCTGGTTTCCAGGCCCGAGGCAGACCTACCGGCCGACACTGTTTGCTCTCTCCTTCCCGAGCTGGCCCGGGCCTCCGGGTGTTGGCGCGTGACTTCAAGACCGGGGCCCTTGCTAAAATCCCCAACTTCACGGTAAACCCGCCAATCTTTTCAGAAAAAAAAAGACAGGATAAACGAAAAAGAGTCTCTTTGGGTGCTTCTGAAGATGCCATTTTATTCCTTTTTAACCCGTTGTTCGACTGTTGAGTTAGGGGTTTTCAACTCTGAACCAGGACCCCTGTCACAGGAGCCGCGCTAACAAACAAACAGGTACTGTGTATTGTACTGTACTACGTGTGCAGTGGGGGTTCCAAGTGGGGCCATGAGTTGCCGCGTCAAGGGAACTCTTCGTATGCGAGGACACCAACAAGCGGCCTGGGGGGTCCCTGGTCGTCGAACGGTTCAAGATCCCGAGAATCCTCGTCCATTGCGTTGAGCCGATAAGTCACTGCCTCCTCTAGCCCCAACTCGAAGTTAATGGACACAGCTTCGCCCTCCTTTTCGTCCTCGGCCGAATTACCGTTTCGAGCTCGATACCAATCCAGATCGCCATCCTGGACTTCAGTGAATCTGCAGCCATTGCCATGAAACTGGTGCCGGTCCAGTGTAGGTCGAACCCTTGCCCTTCGTCGTAAAGAGTAATCGACGAACCACAAATTTTTCGTAAAGTAAAGGCCATCAGCGGCTGCCCGGATGGCACACTCGTCCCCCGGGTTATCCCAATCCCAATCCCAACTGATAAGGCCGTAGTCGAGGGCAACGTGGACCGCATGATTCCTTACCATCTTCTTGTCATCTTCATAACTCGTCATGGGGAATCCGCTTACATCATCCCAATCGAACCTTTGCAGGTCGTAAGGTTGAAGGAAGAAGAGATCCGTCTTGGGATACGTCAAGCAACGCTGCCATTCCCCATCTAAAAAGAAATACGAAGTATTGGGGGCACCAGGTACGTATTCTCTGGCACCTCTTTTAACAATCCGGTCTTTATCTCCCTCGGGCATAATCTTCCGTTTCGCTATTTTAAACCGTTGTTCCACCGCCGCTCTCGACTCCGCACAGGCGGCCCAGAGCCCACAATCCATCAAGTAGGTCGAGCGGTTGCCTATCGTCCATGAAAATTGTTCCTCTTGGTTACCATCGTACGAAGGAGAAATTCGAGGAGCCGCTACATGATGAGGGTGCCCTATCTCGTTGCGGAGCTCGTACTGGGAGAGTAGTGACGATTTAGTATCGTCAACCTTCCCGTAGGCGGTGAAGAAGTGTACCCCCGGCAGCCTAGGGCGAATTGCGAAATCCCAGATGTCATCTCGAACCTCTTTTGGTAGAGCAGAAAAGTATTTAAAGGTTTTTTGGTGTCATGATGGGTGTGATGTAGTCGTAGGTTCTTACGAAGGTATGAAGAGGCACGGGGAATTCAGAAGAAGGTCCGAAAGTCGGAAAGCGCCGCGTTAATATTTTCCACAGGGTCAAGGCTGGCCCCGCTCTGAGTTCCCTACCCCCCTCCAGGCCTGTAATCGCCTTCTGACAAGATATTCCTCAGCGCCTGGAATGTTACCTAGGAGAGCCTGGGATGTTAGGAGAGCCTGGAATGTTAGGAGACGAAGATCCCTCCAGGTCTTCCTCGGGGCTTGCTGCGGGGAGAGTGAGTATATGGTATGATGCTAAGACCGGCATAGATTGAAGGAGCATAGTAACTTACATCTCCATGGCGTTTGGAAAGCGGGAAAGTACCCCTACGTTTCTCATGTCAACCTCAGTCGCTTGTCGCAAGGGTTGGCTTGCTCTGGGCTTAGGCTAAGTCTCACAGCAAGACGAGTTTCGATGCATTAGGTAGCGAGCGCAAATCGACGGTTCGTGACTTAGTTCATTCTTCGGGTCTTTGGTTTTATGACAACTACCAGGAGGTTGTAGGTACGGATTCACAGCTCGCGCCCACTGCTCGAATCCATTGGGTAACATCTAGAGTGAGTTGGGGCATGGCGCCGTTGGGGGGTGACAACGCTGTCCGAAGTGAAACGGTATGATGTATTCCGGCACCAGGGCATTCCTTACTGGATGGCACCGGAGGTCGCCAAGCAGAAGGAGTACGTACGGTCCCAAGGTGGACATCTGGTCGCTCGGTGTGTGAGATTCGCAATTATGGGGTCTTGGTGTAACTTATCACAGGTCGATAAAATTACCTAGGTACCTAATCTTACCTAGGTACGGAACTAATCTGTCCATATTGGTCGAGTTTGTCACCGGTGATACAACTTGGGCGGTTTTACTTTCTGGCATTGGTCTCCCAAAGCTGGCAAACGTCAACACTGCTACCTCGTAAAGGCTTAGGAGCACTGCCCCGTTAAGAATGGAAGCACCGTGGTCTTTGCGTGCTAGATTACGAATCTCCGGTCTGTCACTGACATACCGGGAGTCATAACCACCCAATTCGTAGGTGGTTTCTCTCGCTTGTCCCGAGTCTCGCCCACTCGGTAGCACCTACCCTTCATGAACTACACGTTTTTCGCCCCCGAAGGCTCTCTAGAAACTGCGCTGGCCACACACATTGACCCGCCTTACCTCCCTCCCACCGTCAATGTCGAACTCAAGGGCAACACAACCCACACGGTACTAGAAGCGCCTCCTAACAGTGGGAAATGGTGAAACCGGCATGCGTACCTAGTCGGCCGTTTTGGGGTCAAAGAAGGTCTCCATCAAGCAGCTTAGCGGCCCGCCATCCCCAACAACGACCTGCGGCAGCTCGGGGATCAAGGGTATTCTCTTGATCGCTGACATCGCGTTCTTTTGTCTTTTCTCAGAGCATGATCTCCCATTCGGCTTCTTTAAGCCATCGCTCTATCATCTACTCTGTGTAGTCGGCCCGTAGTCCGGCATCCGTCAAGTATGGGTATTTGTTACCTCATCACCGTCCGATTCGTCGGAGTCGTCTAAGTTTTCTAGTAAAATAGAACAGCTGCCAGCGTGTAACCTCGCAACCTTCGGCAGCCTAGCGCGTACTCGGACAGCAATTTCCTATCAGCTGTGATGCTAACGTCGTAGACGGCAAAGAACTGTATGTCCGGCCGGACGAGGCAGATTTCAGTGGAAGAGATGGAATGTGCTTGCCATGATGATGTGACAAGGGAAAGCCCGGGAAGAGGTAGGGAAAGTGGAGCAAGAACCCGAAACGGTCTACAGAGCGGTATTTATAAACGCAAACGGATTCAGGGGTTGCGCTTGCGTTTTCTGATTGGGACGTTAACTAGTTTCTTTCATCCGGGTTTCCATTGTTTGCAGTCGATATTCTGCGCTGGGTGGCTAACCTACCATGGGGGCCCGCCAAGACCAAGTTCCTCTAGCAACGGGTGTGGTTGTTTACTTCCCCTGAGAAGAATCTGAGAAGAGAAACGTGGCGAGAGTGCAACCAGCAGAGAACAAGAAGCCCTGCTTCATACCGGGAACCAACGAACACACCTGGCCCACCCATACATGGGAAGAGGCATCAAATCTCACGCGTTGTGAGCCTCGTTAGTATATAGCTCGGCGAGACTTGGGCCTGGGCCTGCGGGAGCCGCGCTACGGTTGAGTTCCTCAGCGAAATATAGCGTCTGAATATGGCGCCACGAAATACCAGTAGCAATTGAGGCAGTTGGGTTTGCGCCCCCAAAACTACGGACAATGAGTAATGCAGTTTTCCGGGCCGCAGCAATGCCCGTCGGCGAGAGAAGACGCGAGGAACCCCGGCCAGACCACATGAACGAAGGCCAGGGGACAACGTCGAAAGGAGCGTCGGCGAATCGCGAGAGAGGGTAAAGAGAGGATACAGCAATAGGAAGAAGTAAGATTGTAGCCTGGGAAGAACAACAATAATAACATCAAGACGAGGTGCGCCGAAGGGTGGAACATGACAAATTGTGCGAGGAACACTTGTGGATATGGGAAGGGAAAAGCCGAAGAAGCCCGATTAGCCGACGAGCCTTGACGGCTAGAAACTCACCGCAGGCGCGAAGCCGCCCAGAATGTTAAAGGCTGTCGAGGAAGAAAGCTCCGCGAGAACGGGCTAAGCAAACCTCGGGAAGGTCGCCGGCGCTGGCTCGGGCACCTGAAGAGCGTCCGGAGGCAGGAACAAGCATATAAACTCCCCAGCCACGCGTTTTACCATCTAGGAAAGTCGCTACAGAACTGGAGCCAGCTTTTCAGATGGCCGAAGGCGCGTCCCGTCGCGTCGCAGCAACGCATGCTCATCTGAACGACGTTCGTCGAGTTGCCTATGCATTTCAGTTCCCTCAAGTGCCTCAGTACTATCCACCCATGTGTGTGTGACCCTGCCTATGTGCCTCCGCGGGGAAATATTGGTATAAATGTAATGAAATGTGCCCATGACCCAGTCAACCGACGAGTATGGCGTATAGGATCCAGAATCGCTTTACAGCCAGGTCCCTCGCAATTTCGCCCGCTCGCGCGCTCGGTCGTAACGATTGATCGTGGTGCCTTTCCCGTGGGTCTAGGTTCGTGGGCTCGTGGGGCATTGTTCGTCGCGAGGCCAAAGTCTTCGGTTTATACCATCAGTCTTTCGGTTAGTCGAGCAATCTTCATCGCGGCTCAGGGGCCCGGCGGGGGCAGGGAGGGGGGGGTTCGGGTGCGGGGTCGGAGGTGGAGGAGTGGTTCGGCGGCGTTTTGTGAGGAGTCGATGTCGATCAAAGTTGAGGAGAGCGCGATGCAGAAAGTGTCGGGCGTTATGTGAAGCAATTATTAGAAGTAGCAAGAGGTGAGGGCCGGGGAGGCGAGTTCTCGGAGCGTGAAGACGGTGTTTGCTTTGAATGTGACCTCGCTTCAAGTTGATGCGGGGTAGTTGAGCCCCCGAACCTGGAGCTTGGGCTTTAGCCCCTCTGCTGCAGCTGCCCCCCATCCACCAACCTACCTAAGACACTTCACATCCGGGCTCCCAGAATTCGAATCCGGCTAGGGACTAACAACCAACCCCTTATTTGTTTGTGGTAGGCGAACTTGGACAAAATAGTAACCCTCCGCACAGTACAGTATGCAGCATGACTGGTCAATGTCAAGTCAGTCTCTTACAGGCGAGAAACGCATGCACGAAAGTGCAGGTGGGGGAACCCATGTCCCGCGCAGCCCGTCGTCCGATGATGCAGACTTCGCTAGCTCCTCAATAGACCAGGCATGGCGTCAAGAGTTGGGGGGATGCTGCAGCCAGCCAAGAAAGTGTTTTAATGCAGTAGCGCTTTCTATCACCCAACGAGCCAGCCCAGTTGGCATCGCTTCTTGACGATCGTCGCCGTTGAACGAGACCCCCGCCGCCGACCCTTGCTGCTGCGCTCAGTGGAGCTGATAGCCCCAACCAATACCATGTAATCTAGCGGCAAGCAGTCGGAGCCGCAAAGGGCAGCGCCAAACCGAGCTTGGCCAGTGGAAGCGCAAAGTGGGCAACGAGACGACGGGGAAACGGGGTAGAGCTTCCCCGTTCCTCGACGACCCCACCACAAATTTCGTCGATGGATACGCCGGGCAAGGCCAGGCCAGGCCATGCCGAGTGCCTGCGGGCGGAGTCCCATCATGTTCTTTAACGACAAGACGCACACTGTCAACTCCTCCTTCAAGACGCTAGTAGCTATTATCTACAAGCTACGTAGATACGAAGTACGAATACGCCCCCGCGCTTCCTTGCGACCCCCCGAACTCCAAGTGTACCTAGAGGCCGACAAAACCTTCGACTAGAGGAACGAAAAGAAAGGCATTCGGAAGGCCAAGCCTGCTTTTGTCTGGCTTGGTTTCTTTTATTAATTTATTTTACTTGGGCCTTTTTTTACCTCTTTTCTTCTTTCTCTTTTCTTAATTTCTTACTCCCTTTCGAGTCTAGCTTTTTTGGGCCAGAGGGGGTGCCGACATACTCGCTCGCTCCCTTGGTCTCCCCGCAGAGAGGTCGAGGTCGAATAAACTCATCGCGCCACCCTGTCCCGGATTGGAGGAGCGCCGAGTTACGCCGCCAAGGACCATCAGGGGCCTCTCCTCTTTTTTCCATTCAGGCGCAAGCACATACACAAACACACACCATCCACTCGAACTCGCTCTTGACTCGCAATCGTCACAAGGGCCACCGGGGCCCGCCACACCAAGCCATGTGCCGACTCGTCGTCTTCAAAGGAACTTGCCCGCACTGCTCCGAGACCTTCACATGGGAAGAGCTTAACCAAGAGCTCAGTTGCCTGGAAGCCAAGAACAACGGCACATTCGGCATGTGCAAGGAAGGGGCGCTGGCGGACGAGAAGCCGCACGACCAAGAGTGCGACGCATGCGCGGCCGAGCTGGAGGCAGACGAGGGTTACGACGGCGGTATGGACGACGCACTCGAGGCGCTCGAGGTCGCCGGCGCGGGCTGGGGCGGGAGCAAGAAGGAAGCCGCTGACGAGGATCAAGCGAGCGGCAGGCACAAGAACAAGAAGCAGCGCGTGTCATGAGGCGCGTCGCTACTCGATCCGAGCGCGGTTCACTCTCACCTCTCCATCGTCGCTTGCTTGCGACGCCGATAGCATCCAAACGCGATACCCACAACACGCACATCAACAACACACGTCATCGGGCGAATGGCGTTCCGGGGATCGGGGACAGCGGCGTGGCGGCCACACAACCACACAAATTACCACGCAGAGTAGGAAAACAAAAGGTCCACCGACCGATGATTTCTGGAACATTACGCTTGCGGTTAGAGGAGGGGGTAGGGATACTGTTCGACGGTATTTACTGACCGGGACGTCGGTCGTTTCACGAGGTCACGACGTAGATGAGTAATGAGGTCCATGACAACGCTCAACCTAGGGATGGCGGCGATGGCTCCGGGGGCTATGCCGGGCGCCGGGCGCCGGGCGGCAATGGGGGCGGGAACTGGGGGAAGGGGTGGCCACGTAGGCAAAGTGCCAGGAGATGGACGGGTTGGGCAAACCATGTACCACTTTATATAATGTATTCTACCGATTTATAGTGGGAGGTCCCCCAGCGCCACCATCCATCTAGATATCTAGCCTTATATCCAACCCTAATCCAACCTACTCGGCCCCCTCCCACGTCTCCCTCACCACGCGCCAATACCGCCCCGCATCCACCCGCACATGGGCGACATGCTCCCCACCCTCAAACCGCTCCCTCCTCACGGCCGCAAACCCGCCGCGCGCCGCCGCTTCGGCATGGTCCTCCACATCCCGCCAGTGCACCAGCCGATCCGCGGGGCCGTACACGTACGTGCGGCGCACCTCGGCGCGGCGGGCGCCGGCGTCGTTGAGCGCGCGCGCGAGCGCCGCCAGGGGGCCCGTCCGGCCGCGCCCCAGCAGCGCGTGGCGCACCCAATACAACGCGCACAGCACGTGCAGGAGCGGCGCCGCCAGCCACCGCGCGGGGCCCCGCGCCGGCAAGCCCGCCGCGAAGGCCCGGTACCCGGCCCCGTACCGGAACCGCCCCGGGGACGAGTCCAGCACGAGCGTGTACGGCGGGAGCGTGGCGGGGCTCGCGGGGGTGCGGGCGCGTGGGGGTGGGGGGTTGTTGTGGGTCGCGAGGCCGAGCGCCGTGCGGAGGTGGAGGAGGGAGGCGGCGCCGCCGTTGGACCAGGCGTGGAGGAGCAGTTCGGGTTGTGCGTTGGTGGGTTTGTTGTTGTTGTTGTTATTGTTGTTGTTATCGGGTCGGTCGGGGGTTCCGATGTCGGGGAAGATGGCGCGGACAAAGGGGACGGCGGGAGCAAATGCGCGAGGGTTGCCGCTGGGGAGGAGGAAGTGTCGCGGCTCGGAACGCAAGAGCAGGATAGGGACGGTTGGGTACAGCGCTTGGTACTGGACGAGGTACTTAGCGATGTGCGGGTTGCGCGCCCCCATCCACGTCGCGAGGATGATCAGTTTTGGTACTGGTTTGGGGGGCGATGCAGCGTCGGTGGCTGAGGAGGGTGTTGCCGGCGCAGGTGCCTCAGGCCGGTAGATGTAAACGCATTCTGAAAGTTTGGTCATGCAGCCGAGCGGACTCGCCGCTGGCGTCTTCATTACGTTGGACGCCATTCCCTGTTTAAATTGACCTTGAAGCTGGCACTCAAACTCCAGTTCATTCCTACAAGTGCGATCACCTCCGTTTTGTATGTTTACAGCAGGAGCGCTGCCTGCGCCTTGGCTGGGTGAGACTTTGAGAGTACGTACAGGTACAACCTGGAGGCTCCGTTTCTGGACCGGGTTCAGTAATCACCTAACAAGGCCCCCCCCCCTGTGCACTAACACGTGGCAGAGAGAACCCCCCCCCTTTCCAACTCGGGGGTTATATTGGCATCTACAAAACAGATACATCCAGGCCTAATTTCCACGTGAGAACAGTCGGGTTGATTTCTAGGCCAATTTCTTTCTTGGTTCTGTTTTTCACCGTTATGAAAGGGTTCTGTTTCAGGACAACAAGGGGGGGGTACTCGACCCGACAACGGCTCGAACCGAGCCACTTCCTAATTGGGTTGTACCAATCAAGTTGTATCAGACACAACATCTCTGTCCATGTCCCAACAAATTGCGTTCAACGGCATGACAATATTCTTCCGGATACACAGGGAGCGGCACCGGATTACGTCAACTGTCCGTCGGTAGGTCTTTCAACCCGACTCCCATCCAAATCACATATGCAAGAAACCAAGGGTACGTAACAAACACATGGCGGTCCAGGCCACAGACAAAGGACCAGAAACCTGCAAATTCTTCCTAAGCTACGCCATTTTGTTCCTAGTATACACAAGACCTGGTGGTCACCTCCAAGTTATTCCAGGTCAGACCGTAAATCGGCCACAGTGAAGACGCCAAGGGCAACCAGTGGTGAGCAGAAAGGCATGACGGAGACATTTCGACATCCAGTGAATGAACCAGATCATGTCCGGGCAATCAGCATCCCGACCTTCTGCGGCCAGGGAGGATGATCCCAAGAAGAATTAGTGACGATCCTGTGGGACAGTTTCATAGCCTCGTCCCATACCGGGCGTAGAGCATGCTAGTCACCAGATGCAGCAAGGATCCAGTGACACAGCTGGGCTAAGGCCGCATCTTCGTAACGGTGGCATCATCTCAAGAGGTTCGTTGTAAAGGAGTCCCTGATCATGGCGGTGCAAGACGAGTTCTGCAGGACGACGCAGCGCGAGGCAGGCCGCGACGAGGGTTGGTTGAGCCAGGTGGTCAAGTGCATCAGAGCAAGACACGGCCCACCTTCCGTTGGTCAGTACCTCCATAAAGATGAGGGACAATCCAATCGCAGCATCGTAGGCAGAGCAAGCAGCCAATTGCAGATTGCGTTCAAGTTGTTGCAGGGGAGCGCATTCGCCAATGTCGTCGATGGAAAATGCCGGGTGCAAACCGCTAAACGCAGAGGTCGACCATGAGGATGCAGGGTACTCAAGTTTCGGGATATGTGCCGCAAACCCGCCAAAGAGAGCCCGGAGGGAAGACGAAAAAGAAAAGAAGAAAAAAGCGAGTATCAGCGCGCGTACTGGTACAGTCATGTAACAAGTCCGTTCAGGCCGAAGGGTGGAACAGGCCGGACGGAGTTCAGATATGCCATGCCCTGGTATCAAGTAAGGTGCCGTCATGCAGTGGTCAAGGCGCAAGGTCAGGGCCAGCAATCTCGAGGGTGGCGACGGCATAGTCAAGACGCATCAGACGCATCAAGGAGTTGAATGGGCGAGTCAACAGCAAGCGCATCAGTGGGTCGGGGGTTATGGCGACTTTACGAGGTCCCAGGGGCCTGGGAAGGGCCTCCCTGGCTCTGGCCCTGGGTAGCAAGCTGGGATTGCCACCAGAGAGCAATGTAATTTTCGTAACCACCATCTATCAGCATGTGTTAGTTAGTAACGCCGAACTAAGGCGGAGGAGCCGGCTAAGGGTGTACTCACACATGGCGTACGGGTCAGGCTGCCCGCTGCTCCCGGCCGCAGCCGCGGGAGCCGCGCCGCCGGGTGCCGCATTCATGGGGGCGCTGCTGGGGTTAGAAGATTGGCCATAGTTGGGGCTGTCATAATCACGGGGCGGGCCACGACCACGTCCGCCGCCGCCGGCAGACTTCTGCCTCTGTAACTTCGTCAGCATACAGGTCCCTTAGAATACCTTGCAGGTCCGGCGGACATACCGCTGCGTCAACTTTGTCCTCGATGGCACGCTTCGCCTGGGCGATGGCATCTCGGGTGCCGACAAGGCCGATCTCCCGCTCCACTTCGCCGGGTCCGGACGATTGTGAAACATTGATCTTGCACCCGGTCATGTTTTGCATCTCCCGGATCGTTTCTCCGCCTTTGCCGATGATCATGCCAACCGCATCGGAGGGAACGTAGATGGAGTCGTTGACCTTGTCGGGCGCGCCGCCACCGCCACCGCCATAGCTGTCAGGCCGGCCGCCGCGCGCAGCCCCCGCATTGTTCCCATTCCTGCTGTCGCTATCCACAATCTCGAGAATCAGTTCCTTAGCATGCCGGGCAGCAGCCGGAGCGCCGATTAGGTTGACCGGGCGGAGACCGTTGACGCTCTTGTTCTCGCTAACGATGTTAATGTGGCAGCCGCTGCGTTCTTGGAGATCGCGGATCGTCTCCCCGCCGCGCCCGATGATCAGGCCCACGGTCCTATCGGGAACCATGATTTGCAGGCTGTCCTCGCCCTCCTTGGGAACCGGGGGAGGGGCGGGACCACGGCCACCACCTTCACGGCCGCCACGGTCACCGCCACTTTGGGGGTTGCCGCTGCGCATGCCGCTATCCTGAATGATATGGTTTATCATCTCCTTGGCCTCCTCGCGCTGCGGACGAGGGCCGGTGATTCTGCAGAGTCGGGTTTGGTCGTTCTGGCCAGTGGGCGGGATAAACTGGACCCGGCAGCGACTCTCGCTTTCAACACGACGCAGGTTCTCGCCTTGACGGCCAATGATCAGCCCAACCAAGCTCGCTTCGATAGTGATGGTTTCGACGTTGTCTTCCTTGCCACGCAACGGCGACCGGTCCCGACCACCACCGTGGCCACCACGCGGAGAGAAGCCTTGGCGACCGCGACCAGGAGAGTAGGATCGGTCGCGTGCGTAACCACGATCTTGCCCGCCGTGTTCAGCGCGTCTCTCGTCGCGGTAAGGGTTCAGGTTGTCCCGGAAAGCATCCCGCCCACGCGGGCTCTTGGATCTCGAGCGCTGGTAGTGCCTCGAGTCCGCCTGGCGAGGGTCGGGGTATGGCGCATTCTGACGGTCATAGGGGGTAACACCCTTCTCGGTTGCGTATGCCTTTGCCTTTGCGATCGCGTCGGCGAGCTGCACCGTGCCCGAGTTGACAGGGCGAATTGCGCTCAAATCGATGCTGCCGCTCGAGGCCGGCTGCGGGTAGGGGTAAGAGGGCGGCGGTTGGTAAGAGCTGGGTTGCTGCTGGTATGGGTTCTGCCCGGGCGGCGCATATCCCGAAGGCATGGCCGGCGCAGGGTCCGGAACACCAGGATGGTTCTGGGTAGGCGTCGAGGTGGCAGGCCGCTGTGTCGCATCTGAGGCCACACGAGTCAGTTCATTCGCCTTTGGAAAGTTACAAAATTCATCAATCCTCACCTCCAAGCATCTTGAGGATGGAGTTAATGTCGGGCGTTGAGTTCGCCATTGTGTCTCTGTTTGTAGGCTTCAGCTGTCGGTTTCGGCGTGGTCTTCAATGATGATATCGAGATCCAGCACGGTGGAGTTGTCAGGAGCCGTCTGATTCTAGCTAGCTAGGAAAGCGGCGCAAATCTGGTTTCGCAATAGTCCGTTTAACACCTAACATGTGATGTCAGTAGCGAGTCACATCAAGGCCTGGTTGAATCGCGTGGTGTTCTAAACACAGCCGCGCACAAAGAAGCACACAGGAGCACACGCATTCAGAAGCGCGACCGCAAAGCAGGCCAGGGTCGATGGAGTACCAACCTGTGCTCAAAGCAGCGCACAATACTGCGGATGGTAGTCGCTGTATAAGGAGATGCACCGGTCGGAAATGACCTGCGTGGAGTAAAAAGTAGCAACAGTCTGCAAGAGGTGGGTTTTTGCTCGGAAATGGAGAGTGAATTGCCAGCCCTCGCGGATTTCGTAACAAGTTCGTGGATGGAGCAGAGAGTGGGTTCAGAAATGCTGACGCCACACACATGAACTTCAACTGATGCGGCGGTGGCTCGTGCATGTTGTTCACGTGATGTCTAAACCTTATCCGGATCTCCAGCCCATCGGCCCGAGACAACGACAACATCCAGAAATTCACCCATTCCCAAGCCATTTGTTGGCCAGAACAAAATATAAGTGTGAAGAAGACAAGCACAGGGGCCATGGCTTCTCAAGTTCAAGTTTTCTTCTTTTGATTGCCTATATAAACCACACAATGCACTCAGAAAAGAAGGCTTGCACAAAACAACCCCTCTGTTTACAGGGCAAATGCATTTGCAACTTGAGTGAAGATGGTGAGAAACAAATGCACACTTGTCGCTTCCCAGCTCGACGGATTTCCTGCTCCCTTAGCCCCCATACAGTCCCCTTCTAAAGTCTTGAGATAAGATACTCCGTCCAAACGTAAGATTTCGCAACTCACTTGAGCCTCTCCCTACCCAATGGCCTCGAAAGCCAGACCGAAGAGCTTCCTTACCTGCGAGTTGTGGGGGAATTCACAGAGCTCTGCATCAACTCAAAGTATCACGGAGTGCCGCCAGCCATCCGCCACGTAAAGACGTAGTTTTTGTCGAAGAGCGGGAAAAAAAAAAGGGGGGGGGGGGGGGGGTTAGACTCCTCGGGCCCTCCTTTGTACAGCGGGGTCTCGGTTTTTCGGCCAGCACTCTCACGACGCCAAGTTTCTAGGACGGACCATCATGCTGACACCAGGTATAAATTATCCATCCGACCCACGTACAACATGGCAAAGTTCGGTTTCAGCCTGCTTTCTGTTCACAACCTCCGACCAAACGAATTGCCCGGGGCCTAACTCCGCGCTACCCAAACGTTGCGTGGCTGTCGCAGGGAAAATCGGATCTAAGACAATAGCCGGGTACACAAACGTACTCGTACCTAGTACAGCATCCATTCGGGAAACCTGACAGACTCCTTGTGACACACGGTGCTGCATTGGCACGGCAGCCATCGGGCCCTTGCACACATTCGTATACTTCTTGTCTCACAGGTCGACTGTTCCTGGTATGTTTGGTCACATCTATATTAGAAGTTTGAAGATCAAAATGCCTCCTATACCTCATTGCTGAGTAGTCAGAGTGGGAGGATCGACCTTTAACTAGTGCTAGTGGTTAAGGCGGTGTGCCACATGACCATGGACATCAAAAACGATGTAGTAAGTATGATGCGAGCACCCAAGAGGTTCTGATGGAGTAAATAGGTAGGCATACTCGATCCGTTTCAAAGTTTGCATGAGTACCAGTTTCAAGTCGTGGCACTTCTTGTACAGCTCCCAACCCCATTAAACATGTATCTGCCATCGGAAAGAGTTCAGTGGTGACATTGAACCGGTTGATCCGCGACCAGCCCGTTCCTTCCCGGCGGAACTGCATCAGAAACCGGTTGCAACGAAGTGGAATAGGAATTGTTTCGAAGTTGAGGAGGAACCAAAAACGCCCACATATTGCAAGAGGGTGCTTTGTAAGGCGATAAAGCGTGATCTCAATGGAGCTCGCTAAGGTATTCTATTGATCTCGGTGAGTCTACATCAAGATGGGATTGCACCGTAACGCAAAGCTCTGTCTCGTTTTCCTTATTTACACGTACTTTCCCAGTGCGACGCAGCGTCTCTGTGTCCGTTGACAAGTTCCTGCCGGTTTCCGGTGAGAGCTTGGGAGGGCCCGGCAAAAGAAACCAGGTACCTTCCGCCGCCATCTAGGGCAAGGTATTAAGAAAGGCTCCTTCCCTCCGGTTTGTGGATGGCTGCCACAGTGACGTTGAACTAGGCAGGCACCTTCCCCTCCCCTCGCACCATCTGTTAAAATTTCCCGCTTTTCTCCCTGTTGATTAAGGTCCAATTTTCATCCTCCCACAATTCTGAGCTTCGTCACTCTTCTTCAAATTCCCCGACCGTTCCCTCTTGTTATCTTTGTTCAACGGCCACAATCCGGACAAGATCTACAATCCCAACTTCAACCACCCTCATCCAATACATTCCGAGCTCGATTCCTCCGCTCATTGACTCAAAATGGTCACGGCTGTGAGGGTTCTTTGCGGCGCCCTCGCCGTGGCATCTGCGGTGGCCGGTATAGCCACCCAGCGTTATGCCGAAGCCTTCAAAGATGCTCCGCCCGGCATTAGCTACAGGGTTGCCAAGGGCACCCATCCGTGGTCGTCCTCCACCAAGGTCACCAAGGCAAGCCGGCACGTCCAGCAGCTGCGCTCGGTCCACGCGGGCCGCAGCACCAAGATCAACCCTAGGTCGGCTGCCGCAATCCTGGGTGCCCATCAGCGCCTCGTTGGAGGGGTCGGGTACGAGAACATCACCACTACCTCTGCGTACGGCACACAGTACGCCGTCGACTCCCTGTTCAACGGACATCGCATGTCGCTTATCATCGACACTGGAAGTTCCGACACATGGGCCGTCCAGAAGAACTTCCATTGCATTGACTACTCGGGCGAGTTTCTGCCCCAGGAGATTTGCGGCTTTGGTGAGACGTACCCCGAGACTTTTCAGTACGGCTTGACCAACCCGGAGTCGCACATGTACATTCAGTACGGCGACGGCGAGATTGTCACTGGCCCCATGGGATTCTCCGACGTCACGGTCGGCGGCATCACGGTCAAGCAGCAACAAGTCTGCCTGGCCAATACCACGTATTGGTACGGCAACAACCAAACAAGCGGCTTGATGGGCCTTGCATTCCCATCTCTCACTAATGCTTACCTCGGCAATGGTCAGGGCCATGACGTTGGGAGCCAGGTGCAGTATTCGCCTCTCTTTACCAGCATGGTGAACCAAGGACTCGTCGATCCTGTTTTCAGCATCGCCATTGACCGCAATGCATCCAGCGGCATGCTCGCCTTCGGCGGAGTTGCCCCGGCCAGTGGTTTGGACACGACCCGGACCGCAGTTCTCGACATGATCATCGTGAGTACTTTCCTTAACCGTGCGTGAACTAAACTGACGCTGCCATGGTAATAGACGAGTGTGATCGCCATCCCTCAGACCGCCTACCAATACTCCTTCTACACCATCATCCCGGATGGTTGGTATTACGACCAAACCACCAACACCAAGAAGATACCATACATTGTTGACAGCGGTACAACGCTCAACTATCTCCCGTCAGGTATGCGCTTTGCCAGCTCTTGGCTTGTCGGTGAATGGAGCTAACAGCCCAACTCAGGTCTTGCGGATGCTATCAACGCATCTTTTGACCCACCTGCCGTCTATCTGTGGATGTACGGTGCTTACTTCACTTCGTGTGATGCTAGCATACCTCAGGTTGCTGTGCTGCTCGATGGCACCAAGTTCAACATCAGTCCCGTGGATCTTCTTTACCGTACCTTGGTGGATCCTTTGACCGGACTGTGCATGACTGCCATTGCGGATGGAGGCTCAGGCCCATACATCCTTGGCGATGCGTTTATGCAGAACGCTCTGGTCGTCTTTGACGTTGGCCAGGCTAAGATGCGCTTCATTCCTCGCCAACACTACTAACCGTGTGGCGCTTGAAGGAAAGCTCGCTTCAATCTTGCTGAGTTCATGTTCGTTATAGCCACCATTTACCATTAGGAGGTTGCGGTTTGGGGATCATTTGTCGATGTGGACGTGTTCTCGGTAGCTCTAGGGGATAAGAGGACGTACTAGCTCAACATTTAGAGTACAATACAATGGCATCGCCCTGAGGCACTTCTCTTGACAGCCAGGATGGCTGTGGTCCATTGCTGAATTTGACTTCAGTGGCTTGCTAAAAGACTGGCAGTGTTTTGAAACACGCCTTTGACGTGCAGAAAAAACCAGCTGTCTCCTTCGCGAGCGATGGCTGATCTCGAGAAAGCTAACCCCGAAAACAGGAGAAGGCCCACCCCTCCGCCCTGGATAACACCGGACACTCTTCGGAAAATGTGATTGTAATTAGAGGTTGGTCGAGGTTTCGAGTTCAGCATTGATCAATGTGTGGATGGATCGACGAGTATTCGTTCGGGTACTGGGCACAGCATTGCGTGGGACAAAGCTTGAAAGATTTAAATCTCAGAATTAAGGGGCGAGGTGAATGACGAGCAGACAAAATTATCCACCCAGCCAACACCGCCGCTCCTAGGGTATGCAAATTTCTTTCTTTCGACGCCACAACTCCGTGATGACAAGACCCGCGTGAAACCGAAACCTGCTGTCCATCATCCTTTTATCCCTCCATGACGAGCCTACCTCCGCTGGTGGCCGCTTTGCCTTGGCTGACTACCATATGCCCTCCTGGCCTGGGGCTTCTTGTCCCGGCTCATACCCGCTCCCAGAGTGATGTCGACTCTGGGCGGCGTGGAAAAACCGAAGCCCTGTAAACAAAGTTAGCCCTGGGTTCCTTGCCAGCGCTGAGGAGCGAGGGAGCGCCTTACCTTGGCCACCTTTACCATGTCGAGCTTCTGAACATCGAAAACGCTGCGGAGGCTGTGGGAGGCATATGCGTGGAGGTAAGACCGGTAGCCGTCCTTGGCACTTTGGTTGAGATAGTAGTTGCTCCCAATGAGCTTCTCCAGCTGGGACTGCACGTTGAGGATCTTGTTCTTGGGGAAATCGTACTCGACGACGGGGACCTTGGCAGCCTTGAGGTGGGCTAAGAAGCCAAGCTCACACGGCTGCAGGAACAACAGCGACCGCCCTTTGGTGTTGTTGCCCCGAGCGGTCCGACCCACACGGTGGATGTAATCACGGGGGTCATCCGGGGGATCGAATTGGACGATCCAGTCAACCTGGGGAATATCAAGGCCGCGGGCGGCAACGTCGGTGCAGATTAGAGTGCCCTGCTTGGCGTTGCAGAACTCAAAG
Source organism: Chaetomium tenue (assembly GCF_020726465.1). NCBI lineage: Eukaryota > Fungi > Ascomycota > Sordariomycetes > Sordariales > Chaetomiaceae > Chaetomium > Chaetomium tenue. Next base: position 102,061 of record NW_027117334.1, on the reverse strand, counting down.
AAGGTGTTGGTCCGTTTCTGCTGCTTCTGCTTTCCGTGCAAGTCGAGGACCTGCAGATCAATGTACTGAAGGAGTTCGCTGTAGTATTTGACAGAGTTGCAGGACGAAAGGAAGACGATGATCTTCTTCTTCGCCATCTTCTTGAGAAACGAGAAGAGCAAAAGGAAGCGCTTGTCAGCATCGACAATAACGTATCCCTGGTCGAGCCCTTCAACTGTGCTAAACTGCTTCTCCTCGTCGACATTGATGTACAGCGGCCCGGGACGGAGTGAGATTCTTGCAAGGTCCTCAACCTTCGTTGTTTGTGTGGCCGAGAAGAGCATGGTTTGGCGATTTTCCTTGGGGAGGATTTTGACGATATGGCGCATTTCGTCCTCGAAACCAACTTCCAAAATCCGGTCGGCCTCGTCGATGATCAGGGACTTCAGATTCTTAAAGACGAAGCTGCCGCGTCGGAGATCTATCAGGATGAAACTGTCAGCACCTGCCGGTTGAGGGGAAGGACAACCACGAGACTCACGATCGAGCAGCCTGCCAGGGGTGGCAATTAGGAGGTTCACGCCCTTTCCTAATTTATCTTCCTCCGCTCTAATGTTGGCACCTCCGATAACCACCCCGTCTAGCAAACAAGTCAGTGAGAGTTCCAAGTCGAGAGGGTACGAATCACAACTCACAAGTCTGAGAGTGATTCTTCATCAGCTCGCGCGCAACGCCGAAGATCTGCAGCGCCAGCTCACGTGTGGGAGTGACAACGATGACACCGGTGCCATTGCGCGGTTTGAAGCGGAGGGAGTTGAGCATTTCGATGGCGGGAATGAGGAAGGCAAGCGTCTTTCCAGATCCGGTCTTGGCCGCCCCCAACACGTCCTTGCCCGCGAGGAGAGGTGGGATGCCTCGCCGTTGGATCTCGGTCATTTTTGTGAATCCCATTTCCTTAATTGACATCATGGTCTTGTCGGAGAGATTGAGTTCAGAGAACGCCTGGGCTTCCGTCGACACTGAGGGGCCGAGCAAGGACCCGTCGCCATTCTGAATGGCGCTGTCCAATCCTGCTGGTTCATCCTGTCTCTCAGAACCGTTCGCATTTTCTTCGGCCTCCTGGTCTTCCGAGTCGTCTTGCGGCGGCCTAGGAGCTTCTAGTTCGGGCTCCTGGTTCTCGATCTCGGGGTCGCTGCTGTTGTCGCGCTCGGCGTCGCTGTCTTCTGGGGTCGGGGCCCTCTTCAGTTTCTTGGTCTTTGAAGAAGAAGCGACAGCGCGCTCGGGCTTGGAGCCCTTGCTATCCTTAAATTTCCTCTTTTTGCTGAGATCGGAAGCCATCTTGGTGTTTGTGTAGGATAGTCTGGTTGTTGGAGCGCTCCCTGCTTTCCGCCGGATTTTTTTTCCAGCGCTGAGCTTATCGGGCCATTGATAGTGGGGAAAGCGCCCGCTTGCCCCGTCTTGGCAAGTGGACCTCGAAGTTGAAGAACACGGTCAAATGTTTTGCCAGCTTCCGGCGGGGTGCACCTCACTAACTATTACATAAGCCTCCCGTGCCGTCAGAGTTTGCCTTGGCGCGCATCCACCAACCTGGTTCAGAAGCTGGGGTCAATCAATTGCTCACCCCCAAGTGGCATCTCCAGTCGGAAACCAAAATCCCCGAGCCACTCCGACGTCGCTGACCCGGGCGCCTCGACACAGTTGCATCAGCTGCAGCGACTTCATTAATTGGACATCGTTAAAAACCACGCGGGTTGCACCGCTCGTGCCCCAAGCCCTTCGCCAAACGCGGGAACTCCTACCTTCTCGAATCGGTACCGTCGAAGCGTCAACCCCAGAGTTTAGTGTCACGCCCACCATGTCATCGTGGTGAGGAAGCCTCGCGGGGGTCCTTCAAACCCCGGGCCCGGACTCTAAATCAATTTCCTGCCGTCCCCGTCGCCTCCGCCAAGTGGTCAGCCCAGTTGCTTTTTGGCAGTTCCTTCGTGCTCAACACGGTGGTTCCCCTCTCTCAAGGTGGTATCAAGGCAACGCATCAGCCCTCCCCTCTTGCCGAATGAGCTATCCGCCTCGACCCCCAGAGCTGGGTTCGGCTCCGCGTTCGCTTCTTACCGGGCCTGGGACAGGTGCCCGACTGCTGATCCCTCTGGTGCACCGGGAACCACCCACGCCCACTGCGTTGTTTCGATCGACGGTCCTGATTCATTTCAGACTGTGATTTAAAAATAGCCGCCCGTCAATTTGACTGCGTTGCTGTGCCTTGTCGGAATATCGCTGTTCACAAGCTCCCATGATTGAAGGCATGATCGGTATCTCGGTTTGGTGATATGATGATTGGACGACCGCTAACTTATGGTGCTCGAGCACCGGGTAGTGTCCGTGGGTGAGGCGAGTCTCTCTCTGAGGTCCTTGACATCCAGTATCCGAACCGCTAGGTTGTGCTTGGGGCGCTGGTGTGTCCGAAGGGGATCTTTCGATGTGCCGACTACCCCTGTTTGCATCCCATCCTGTTCCTCCCCCCAAAGTCTTGGACCGGACAACCCGGCATGACTTGTTCCCTTCGCTCTGCATTCTGGTGGTATCCTTCTGAGGCACAGACACGGCCTAGCCCGAGCCATGTAGCATCGCCGTCGTCACAAGCTGCTGTTCATTGGTGAGGTTCGAATGGCAAGGCAGCATGACTCTGCACGCCAGGGTCGCGGGACGAGGTCGTCCAAGCTGACCTTCATTTATTTCTTGAATTCCGAAGGCCTGGCTCAGCCGGCAATCTCGACGTCACCGCCGCTCGCGAAAGGATGGGGCAGAGCCAAAGGCCCTTGCGCGTGGCAATCTATGGCTGTGGCCTGACTGGACATCTGGATGGAGACCAGAGGGAGAAGGTGCGGAAGGGGGCGACAAGGAAAGGCATATAAAGGCCGCCCGCGGTCCTCTCCTGGATCTCGACGGATCAACAGAAGCACACCCAAGCCTCCCGGTTCTACACACAGTCAGCCCAACATCCTGTTCAGATTCATCCCCAGCCCCTTTAACCGAGACAACTCACCATGAAGTTCATCCTCGCCCTCACTTCTCTCTTGGGAGCCGCCGTGGCGTTTGAGTCCTCCAGCTCCAAGGAACGTTCGGCACGTCTGCGCAGCCGGGCTCCAAGGCCCGAGAAGTTCGCAAGCGTGGAGGTGCGAACTCTGGAGTATAGAACCTCGATTGGCTCCCCTACCGAACAACGGTCCAAAGCCCTGCTCACGAGGGTGCCGGGCTTCCAACGGCGCGCTGTCCCCCAAGCGAGCGATTTCTTCGAATGCACAAACCCTGTAAGGGCGTTTGCCTTTCCCACGTCTTTTATAGACATCCGTCCCTGGCCCAGTCTAATATTAGCTAGAAACCGAGCCCCGCCACTGCTGATTGCAAGGTCATTGTCAACCAAATCCTATCGACTGACGACGAATTCATCATTGCGGCCAACTCGTGTCTCGTCTACTCCTTTGGGACGTGCCAGGCCTTCTTCTGCTCCCTCTGCGAGACTCTGAGCACCACAACCACCTTTATTGGTGGCCAACTCGATACGGTCGATGCACTGTGCGTCGAGAATGGCCAAGCCGGCACGATTGTGGGCGAAGATGCGCCGCAGTGGGACGCCGGCTTCACCTACGCGGGACAGGGCTTGCCAACGTTTGATGTGTGCTGAGCATATGCTTTAGAGGACGCCCCCGGTCGTGTGAGTTCGTAGGCGTGCTGGCTCTTTGTTTGATCTCTGAAGGGTGTCGATTTCTTTGGATCGTGTTTGGATTGCATGGAACGCAACGGCCGCGCGATGATCAGCGCTTATAGTTTTGAAGTTGAATCAGAAACCGGGATGGTAGTTGTTGCATTGCATCATAAGAGCCTCACCTTCGCGTACCTTCAGGCTGATATCGCCATATTAATCTTTATCACCATCATTATCAGGGGCTATCCGCAGCCGAGAACCGCCCCACAATCGTCGTCCAACACCTCCCAGCAAACCCTTGCTGAGGCTCGCTCGAGCAGTATGATAGGTATAACTAATAACTATCGCCTAGTTCCTTCCAAAATAGAGAGCCTAAGTCTTAACGTTGGTCTATTGTGTCTCCATATTTTCCGCCTTCTTTTCCCTTTATCCTCAAATGGCCAGGACCAGTGCAAGCAAGCGGTTCCCCAGGAACCCCCCACCACGTTCAAGAGAACCCCACCAGTTAGGCTCGCTGAGGTGGCTCCAGGCCCACGGAGACCCCAGCATGAGCCAAGAGTCGAGAAGCTTCAATTCACATTTCCTATCGCCTTGGCCAAGAAACAATCCCACGTCATTGCGTTCCTGGCTGATCTCGGAGAAGCAAATCTCTCACACAAGTATGTGTAACCGGCGGCAATCAGGATGAGGTAAGAGAATTGCGTTTTCTCAAGTCTCTAGGATAGGGAATAAGTTGATTGATTTGATCTCATCGGGTTGCCAGAGAAGGGTTCCCGAAAGTTTCACGGTCACCCCACTGTCTAAAGAGAAGAAACAATGGGTTACGTGAGATCCGGCACTTTCCCCAGGGGCAGCGCACACTCTGCCGGTCACCTGAACCCACGGCCCTTGGCACTTGCCGAGAGCGAGACTGCCGAACATTGTGTTCCCGACGGCTGGCAGTTCGACCTCCTCCCGATTCCAGCCGACAGAGTGCACGGCCCAGGTGGGTATCCTCTTGACACTTCCAGGCTGTGTTGCTACGCCCAGGCATATTCTTTCGTTTCGACGAGAAACTGCGAAACAGCTGCGCCAGGCTGAGGATAAATCGAAGGGGGGAGGATACGAGATGGCGGTCTGGGGATATTTTGAGAGAAAAACCATCACATCACGGGCACTCAATCCCAGCCTGCAAGGCCCCGCTTTTGTCTGCTTTTCGGGTACGTTCGGAGGGAGGCGGCCTAGGGACCAAGGAGCTGTTGGCCAGGCTTGAGCCAGGCTGCGCTGAAAAGGCAGAACTCAATGCCAAGGGACCAGGGTGCCGCCCGCTGGCCCGCCGAGATCCCGCCCTGGGATTCCCGATGCGATTTGATGGATGAAGCTCGCCAGGGCTTCGTGCAACTTAACTCGCTAGGATTCTCTTTTCTTGTGTATCGCTCTCTGTCATTCCTCAAATCATTCCGCTGTTTTTTTCCCAAGCTTTTTTCCACGGCAGCAACGTAGTCTATCGTCCCGACTACACCTTGCTGCGTTGACCACGACAGCAGCCCAAGGTGGCGTCACACCCCGGGGGAGCTCCCCTCCCAACCCACCATCGTCACTGTTGCGTTCGACCCGCAAACAGCGCCCCACGAAGCGCTCACGCGATCAACCACTGCGACTTCTCCACGCCTGCCACGCCGACTCTCTACCATTCCTCGGTCCCAATTAAGCTGCTACATGTCTCGACCATCTATTCCATCCTCGTCCGCCTCCAGAACACTGCTACAACGGCTATCACTCAGCAGAGATGGCTCCAAAGATTAACGGCCTGGGCATTATGCCCGAGGACACGCGGATCTGCGTCGTCATGGTCGGGCTTCCAGCCCGAGGCAAAAGCTACATTGCCCAGAGAGGTGAGATTATCGTTAGTTAGCACGCCCTTTTTCGTTCCGACCACTGACAGCGCTGCCATTCCCAGCCCAGCGATACCTAAAATGGCTGTCCGTCCCGGCGGCAACCTTCAACGTCGGCAACTATCGCCGCGAAAATGCCCCCCATCCGTCCGCCGACTTCTTTGATACCAACAATGCCGAGGGCGAACGCCAGCGCCGCGCAGCTGCCAATGCTGCCGTGGCAGACATGCTCAAGTGGTTCAAGAGTGGAGGAGTTGTCGCAATCCTAGATGCCACCAACAGCACCAAAGAGAGGCGGAAATGGGTCCTCGAACGGATCTCGAGTGAGGGTATCGAGGTTATCTTTGTCGAGTCCAAGTGCGACGACGAAGAGCTGGTCATGGCCAACATCCGCGATGTCAAGGCCACCTCACCAGACTACGTTGGTCAAGATCCCGAGAAGGCCGCGCTGGACTTCAGGGAACGGATCCGCAACTATGAGAAGGTGTACAAGTCGATCAACGACGACAAGGATGAGGACCACTTGACATATCTCAAGATCATGAATGTCGGAAAGAAGGTCTTCATCAACCGCATCCAGGACTACCTGCAGAGCCGCGTCGTCTACTTCCTCATGAACCTCCACATCCGCCCACGTTCTGTCTGGCTATCTCGTGTAAGCACCTTTCCGAAACCCACCTGTGGCCCTCCCGCCAAGACCGCGCTCGCTGACCTTGTTTTCTAGCATGGGGAGTCCATGTTCAATCTAGACGGCCGAATTGGCGGTGACGCAACGCTCTCGCACCGCGGCGAAGAGTACGCCTTGAAACTTCCCGAGTTGGTCCGCGAGTCTGTCGGTGTAAGTGCACATCCCAAAAAGTCTTGGCTCGGTGCGCCAAGCCGGATCCCCGAACCCCCTGGTCTCGGTGGTTTGGGGTGCAATGTGCCGTCCGCGTGCATGACCGCAGCTAACAGAACAACACAGAGTGACCGGCCATTGACGGTTTGGACCTCGACGCTGAAACGGACCATCGCCACCGCCCGCCACCTGCCGAAACACTACAATCAGCTACAATGGAAGGCGCTGGACGAACTTGACGCCGGGGTGTGCGACGGCATGACGTACCAGGAGATCGCAGATCAGTATCCAGAGGACTTCCAAGCGCGCGACGAAGACAAGTACAACTACCGCTACCGCGGCGGCGAGAGCTACCGCGACGTTGTCATCCGTCTCGAGCCCATCATCATGGAGCTCGAGCGCAGCGAGGACATACTCATCATTTCGCACCAGGCCGTTATCCGCTGCATCTACGCCTACTTCATGCAGAAAACGCAGGAAGACAGCCCCTGGGTACCCGTGCCCCTGCACACCCTGATGAAGCTGACGCCGCGCGCTTACGGCACCGAGCTGCAGAGCTATCGCGCCAACATCAAGGCCGTCAGCACCTGGCGCGGCAAAGGTAGCACAGCGAAACACGAGGATCCCGCGCCGGAGGGTGGCATCTGACATTCAGGCTCGGGTTTGAGGCTGGCCGCAGGAGACAGTATGTTACATTGCTTTTTCAGCATTTCTAGACTTTGTGTGTTGTGTTTCTTCTATCGGCACAGGCAGGCGTGGAACCATCAAGCGGATTGTATACTTTTAGGATGGCGACGTGGAAAATCCCAGGGTTGAAGGCTGGGCGATCCTCGGAATGGAGTTTACGGTTGGGCGCCAGCGTTGGCTTTGAGGCTTGTGTTGGCATTGGGCGCGAAAATGAAGTCTGGCTACGGTCCCCGGCGGTGGAGGAATGGAGGCTGAGCCGGCAGGAGAAGAATTTGGGCTTGATCATTACCAATGCAATCGCACCGTGGCTACGGAATAATTATCGATGTCATCATGCTGTGGCCCCCTTGTGCAATCCATGATGGATTGCACCCCCGGGCTCGAGGAGTTACGCTGAGTGATACCCTTCCGAAATATTCAGCATAGCAGTACTTAATGCATGCCTAGGTGTCTTCAAACACCTATATGGCAAAAAGTAGTAATTAAAGGGTATCTTGACTTTAACTAAGCTTGTGCATGGATTCAGGTTATGCGCGCTGATTCAAGACGACCGGCACCTGGGGGGGGGGCGGGGGCAGGACCAGTCACCACTCGCACCAAGGCTTCAATTGTCTTCCTAATCTTGCTTTGTGCTTTACAGCAAGTATCTCAGGCAGATGGGTAGTATGGCCCGCTGCATTTTTATTTGATGGTCTGGGATATCCAGGCCCCTGGGTAACCCCAATGTCTTCCAACAGAACAACCCGTAACTTGGTTTTAGTTGGACTGTCACACAAAGACTCAGAAATCCTGCAAGCAAGTAGCCCCCAATGCCTCCTCAACGGCAAAATCCCGGATTCAATACCAATATGGAGTGGTGCATTCTTGACAATGGCTGGCCTGGCAATAATGAGTCGGCCGGGCCGAAGACGGAGTCCGGTGAAAGCGGTGCCGGTCGAGTCGTGGGCCGGATGGGGCTTATGATGTTGGGTACCCGAGGATGACGTTGAGCTCCATATGTGGTGGGCGGGGGTGTGTTTGGTGTGCTTAAGAGGGGACAAACCCAGTTTTTGGTGGGACTTTTGAGAATGCCGGGCGGACTCTGGTGATTCCGGTCACCTTTGGCGTTTTGTGATTCGAGCGCGCAACATATTCTACCTGTGACCAAGATCTACTAAGCACTGATAAAGGAGTAACTGGTGATGTCGGGCAACTAGGCGAGCTAATCCTGGAGGCTGAGCATTTAAGGCATGGCCTCTCAAAGTATCCTCCCCATCTCAAGATGTCACCCGTGAAGTGGTTGTCACCAGGTGCAATCTGTGGGGCATACATTTACCTTGCTGTAACCCCCATAGGTTGTTTGGCCCCCTACACAACACACGATGCTGCGGGAGTATGCTGGCTCGGTTAGTACTTAACAGTCACAACCGCCTCGACGAGTTTGGCTTGGGGAATCGAGAGACCATTGGACGTAGGTTACGTTAACAGCCGATTCGAACTCCTGTAGCTTAGGAGTCTGCAGCCCAGGAAACCATGGGCTTAGCGTTAAGCAGGGACGCGGGCATTATCAGCATATGTTCATGTTGACGCGGGTGACGGCAAGGCCCCCTACTTATCGCCGGACAGGCAAGTTGCAGTCTCTCACACTCTCGATGGTTGTTAGGCCGAGTTTAGAAACGGTCTGGACTCCTAGGGGTGCCCTGTTTCCAGTATTTCCCACTGGGCTTATACTGGGCTTGTTGGTTGGTTTCGAGGGTTCAAGTAAACAGTTGACTCGAGGCCAAAAACTCCTAGCCCAACCTTTCAACAACGGCCGGCGGCCTCAGGGAGAACTTCAACTGACCATGAGCCAACCATGTGTCATTTTCTATACTGGGCCCATGTAACCGTAGAGCTGCCCATTTCAAGGCTACTTACCCAACCCGGTCTATCTTTGCGGGAAACCTTTCGTTTTGGTCGTCGGAATCGTTGAGGATTTTGGTGTTGGATGACCAGAGGACAGGTCGTGAGGTTCCATGAGTGAATGGTGGTTGTGGTGGTTTCGGCCCCGCATTAATTATCATCCCGGCCCGCACAACAATGGGACCTGCCAAGTAACTTCAGTCAACTTCAACTGACACCCGCCCCCTCCCCCCCAATATCGTCAGGCCCGCCAACGCAAAGGTGAATTCTAAATCGGATCTCGTTTACCTGTTTCTGTATTTTTTGACTGCTCGGGCGGTCGCCTCCGTCGGTGGTGCCAAGATGTTTGGCTTGCCGCTTCCTGACCCCTGCACCAAGAAATGACTGGCTGTCGAGAGCCGGCGCTTCGACGGGTTGAACAGCAAGCGCTTCGCTGGGGGACTTGATGGCAACGTATTGGTTTTGAGCGTGGGAAACAAAGAAAAGGCCTGTCAAGGATCTATCTTTACATCCGCTCATTGTTACAGTTGCTGTCATGCGGCCTGTTCCTGACCACCGTCCCTTTTATTGTGGCCATGCTCCCACTCCATTGTTGTACATCCCTCCCTCCCATCTTCATCTTCTTCCATTGTCACACTTAGAGTCATGCATCGATAGGCGTATGGGTCATTCCTGTGCTTGAGTTAAGCATTCGTTTTCCTTCGTTTCTATTTTTCCCTATTTTCTTCTGCATCACGTAGCTGGTCTACATCAACACCAACACTACTTCCTAATTCGGTAATCCACCACTATCACCACGGTACCAACCTAAGGTACCAACACCTCAAGACATCAAGACAGCAAGACACCGAGACACCAACACATTCCATTCACCTTTTCCGCGGCCGGCCGCATCATGTTCTACAATGAAAAGACGGGGGCAGTGCCCCCGGTACCTTCAAACCTCAACGCCAACACCTGGCATACAGTCGACCTCCAATCCGCACCGCAGCTCCAGCCACACGCTCACACTGCGCCGACCGTCACCCCCTACCTGGGGCTCCGAGCAAGACTCTCACAGCTTTGGTTCAACCGCTGGACTATCCTCCTCATCCTCGTCCTCGTCCGCGTCCTCATCCTGACCGCCGGCCTCAACGACAACATCGGCGATGCCAAGACAAAGGCACTGTCGGCTTGCACCAAGGTCGAGGACATCGGCAGCGCCATGGCGTCTATGCCGCACTACCTCTCGGTGGGCGTCAACTCGATGGCCGCGGACGGCATCACCAAAACCGTGTCGGGCATGGTAAAGATGCTGATGATGATTTTGACGGGCGTCGAGAACCTCATCCTTTTCATCATCAACATGTACGTCGGGACGTACGCCTGTCTCATTGCCGCTCTTATCCACGGTGGCCTAGACGTCTCGGTCAAGGTCGTCGAGGGCGCCACCAAGGTCATGAACGACGCCATCGGCACCATCACCGGTCAGATTACCGAGTCCATCTCCGATGTCCAGGACGCCATCAACAAGATCCCCGATACCATATCCAGCTTCTTGGGTGGCGTAGACTTCGACCTCCCAAAGATCGATATCACCAAGAACCTGGATGACCTCGAGAACATCAAGATCAATAGCAACGAGCTCGTCAGGGATATTGTTGCCCTGAACAAGACCATCCCGACCTTCGACCAGGTCGAGAACTTCACCAAGAACGCCATCGCCATTCCTTTCAACTTCCTCAAAGAGCAGGTGAACAGCAGCTTCGGCTCGTACAAGTTTGACGATTCCGTCTTCCCAGTGGCCGAGAAACAAGCGCTCTCCTTTTGCTCGAACAACAGTTTTCTCAACGACTTCTTCGAAACGCTGTTCAACGTCGTCCGGACGGCCAAGATTGCCTTCTGCGTCGCCATCCCCATCCTGGCGGTTTTGGCCATCATCGGCATGGGGTACCTTGAGATCCGGCGCTGGCGGAGAGAGAAGCAGCGCTCTCGCGAGTTCACCGAGCGCGGCTACGACCCGATGGATGTCGTCTATCTCTCCTCAAGGCCGGTGACGGGCGGGTTCGGGTTGTGGCTATCGGCCAAGCTCAAGAGTGTGAAGAAGCAGCTTCTTGTCCGGTGGACGATCGCGTATGGAACCTCGCTCCCTGCCTTGTTCGTCCTCTCGCTTGCCTTCGCTGGCCTCTTTTCCTGCCTCTGCCAGTTCATCATCCTGCGCTCTATCCAGAAGGAGGCCCCGGCACTAGCCAACCAAGTCGGGGACTTTGCCGGAGATGTCGTCGGGACGCTCCAGAAGGTGTCAACGAACTGGGCCGACGACGCCAACGGGGTTATCATCAAGCTCCAGGACGACATTAACGACGACATGTTTGGCTGGGTTAGCAACGCCACAACGTCCGTCAACAACACGCTTAACACCTTCGACGACGAGATCGACAAGGCCATCACGGCAGTTTTTAAGGACACAATCCTGTTCAACACGGCGCGCAACCTGGTTGGCTGCCTCATCACCCGCAAGATCGAGACGGTGCAAGAAGGGCTCACCTGGGTCCACGACAACGCGCACGTGACGCTCCCGCTCTTTGCCAACGACGTCTTTTCGCAGGGCGCCAATAATAGCGTTAATGGCGACAGCGACCTGACCAGTTTCCTGGCTTCCCCGTCCTCCGTCACGACCGACGAGATCACTTCGGCCGTCAACCAAGTCATCACCAAGCTCGAGCACGGCATCGTGCAGGAGGCGCTGATCTCCACCGCCCTCCTTTTGGTCTACGTCATCGTCGTCCTATCCGGCGCCGTCCGCGCCCTGGTGGCTTCGGCGCAAAAAGAGAAGACACGGGGCGAGGGGGGTGAGCAGTACGGTGTCAAGGCGCCCGGCAGTCGCGGCAGCAGCAGCGCCAGCAGCGGGAACAGCGACAGCCACCACCACCACCACGACAACAGCGCCCCCAGCGACTTTGACCAGAAAGGCGTCATTTACGCGGGCAGCGTCAAGAGGGGGCGGCCGAGCCCCGAGCGGTGGCCGTCGCACGCCAGGAAAAGCAGTTACCCGGAGGTGGAAGGCCCAGACCACTAGAGGTCGTCTGTAGCGCGCCCCCGCCGTGATTCGAATCAGCAGTGGGCGGACGATGAATGGGGGTTGTCGGTGCCGCCGCCGCCATCGCCGCGAAAGTACTCGCCGGTCTAGCGCTGGGCGTTGTCTGGCATGGTGAGCTGTGTGTCTGGGAGGGTGGGCTTGGCTAAGACGGTGGATAATTAATTAGTTCGTTACAAGTGCGCGTTCCTTTTTGTTTTTCCGGTAGATGAAGAGATAGATACCCGTTCAATTTGAAATGACGTCTGACTTTGGCTGTCATCCCGCGCCGCGTTTCCCGTTTCGTGATGCGAGTTGGCCCGGAAGAGCGTCCTGCGCTGCGACAGGGGCCTCCGGATAAGCGTTTACCAGCCCTTGTCCCCCACCTGAGCTCAACCCTTGCATCCCATCCCACCTTCGGATCTCGAACGACAAGCTGCATGCACGAACGAAGAACAGGCACCTGCAGCGTCACAGAAGGTCTCTATGTATGTATTTCGTACTTCGCAGTAGACGAGACAGCCCATTTGTGCCTCGGTATTTCTATTACAGGGAGCACAAATTCACGGATGTTCAACCCAATGGATAGGAGATAACTAGACAATTGGCTTGAGAATCATCATGATCTTCAGACCCTTCGCTTGAGGTTTGCATCCCTCTCATCCTGCGTGTCTGGACTCCGCTTATGTAACGAAATGGCGATGCATTCGGGAGGCCCAGCCGGGAAGAAAGCATCAGCCTCCCTGTACTTGGTGTTTAGGAAATCGTCTCACGGCGCTGAATGGGGTGTTCGGTGGTCAATTTTAACACTTTGGGTCGCCTTTCGGTCCACCACAGTTGCCCCGTCAGGTAAGCTGTCCTGTCATCCTGCAGGTGCAACAGGTGCTGTGGAGCCTGGGTGGTGGCGGGTGATGCGGGGTCCAACGCCAGACAAAAATATGGTAGTGACTCAAACCCTGCTCCTCGCCTCTCCGCGTTTTGCTATTTGAAACGTCGTGCCTCGACAAAGAGTTCGTTCGAGTTGTCCCCAACATCTTGCACTCTTCTTCCGTTGTGTTCCTTCGTTGTGCAACGAGACCAACTATCCCCAGTATCCCAATTGACTGCCATTGCCCATCATGGAGACACTCAAGCAGACATTCCAGCGATGCAAGGCACAGGGCCGGGTAAGCAATTGCCCCGCCATCTCTTGGTTACTCGACTGTCAACTTTGCTCGACGTCGGGAAGAAAAACAACGAGTTGCTAACGAGGATGCTGTTGTAGGCTGCGCTCGTTACCTATGTGACCGCCGGCTACCCCACGGCCGAGGCTACCCCTAATGTCATTCTCTCCATGGAGAAGGGTGGTGCCGACGTTATCGAGTTGGGCGTGCCCTTTACCGATCCCATTGCCGACGGCCCGACCATTCAGACCGCTAACACCGTGAGTCTCCCGATACATTGGCATGAATAATAACAATATCGCATCGAGATTCTGACCATGGTGTCCCGTACCCCAGATTGCTCTCGAGAATGGAGTCACGATCGAGTCGACCTTGCAGATGGTCCGTGATGCCCGGAAGCTCGGCGTGCGTGCGCCCATCCTTTTGATGGGCTACTACAACCCGCTGCTGAGCTACGGCGAGGAGCGCCTTATGAAGGACTGCAACGAGGCTGGTGTTAATGGCTTCATCGTCGTTGACCTGCCGCCGGAAGAGGCCATCTCGTTCCGCAAGTGGTGCACCCTTGGAGGGTATGTCTCCGCCCCCCTTTGACGTGTAAAGAACAAACGCTAACCGTCGTCGTTCCTAGGCTCTCTTACGTGCCTCTCATTGCCCCAGCGACCTCGGACGCTCGCATGCGCATCCTCTGCAAGCTGGCCGACTCGTTCATTTACGTCGTCTCCCGCCAGGGCGTCACGGGTGCGCTTGGCACTATCAATGCCAACCTACCCGAGCTGCTCTCTAGGGTCAAGAAGTACAGCGGCGACAAGCCTGCGGCTGTCGGCTTTGGTGTCAGCACTCGGGAGCACTTCGTGTCCATCGCTCAGCTGGCCGATGGTGTGGTGGTTGGCAGCATGATTGTCACCACCCTGCAAAAGGCTGCGAAGGGCGAGGAGTACAAGTCCGTGCAGGACTTCTGCTCTTATCTTTGCGGTCGCACCGCCTCCCCCGAAGACGAGGCTACCCGTGAGGTCGGCATTATCGAAGCTGTCTCTGCCGCCCGGGGCACCGACGCCGAGGCCCACGTCGATGGCGTTGTTACGGATACCGATGATCTCGTCGCCCAGCTGGCGGCCATGCACGGCAAGATCCCTGAGCGGTTCGGCGAGTTCGGCGGGCAGTACGTCCCCGAGTCGCTCATGGACTGCCTGTCGGAGCTCGAGCAAGGCTTCAACAACATCAAGGATGACCCCGCGTTTTGGGAAGAGTATCGGTCTTACTACCCTTGGATGGGTCGCCCTGGTCAGCTGCACAAGGCTGAACGGCTGACGGAGCATGCGGGTGGCGCCAACATCTGGCTGAAGCGCGAGGACCTGAACCATACCGGCTCCCACAAGATCAACAACGCCTTGGGCCAGCTGCTCCTCGCCCGCCGCCTGGGCAAGACCAAGATCATCGCCGAGACGGGCGCAGGCCAGCACGGTGTCGCCACAGCTACCGTGTGTGCCAAGTTCGGCATGGAGTGCACGGTCTACATGGGTGCTGAGGACGTCCGCCGTCAGGCTCTCAACGTCTTCCGCATGAAGCTCCTCGGCGCCAAGGTCGTTGCCGTTGAGGCCGGCAGCCGCACCCTTCGCGACGCTGTCAACGAAGCTCTGCGTGCTTGGGTTGTCAATCTAGATGACACCCACTACATCATTGGCTCCGCCATCGGTCCCCATCCCTTCCCCACCATCGTCCGGACGTTCCAGTCGGTGATTGGTAACGAGACCAAGGCGCAGATGCTCGAGAAGTGTGGCAAACTCCCCGATGCTGTGGTTGCGTGCGTTGGTGGCGGTAGTAACGCCGTGGGCATGTTCTATCCGTTCAGCAACGACCCGAGCGTAAAGCTTCTCGGCGTCGAGGCCGGCGGTGATGGCGTTGACACGGCCCGCCACAGCGCAACCCTCGCCGCCGGCAGCAAGGGCGTGCTCCACGGCGTGCGCACCTACATCTTGCAGAACGAGCACGGCCAGATCAGCGACACTCACTCCATCTCGGCCGGTCTGGACTATCCCGGCGTGGGGCCGGAGCTGGCCAACTGGAAGGACACAGAGCGCGCTAAGTTCGTGGCTGCTACTGATGCTGAGGCCTTCATTGGCTTCCGCCTAATGAGCCAGCTCGAGGGCATCATTCCCGCGCTGGAGTCTTCTCACGGTATCTACGGTGCCCTGGAACTCGCTAAGACCATGCGGAAGGATCAGGACATTGTCATCTGCCTGAGCGGTCGTGGTGACAAGGACGTGCAGAGCGTTGCCGACGAGTTGCCCACCCTGGGCCCCAAGATTGGCTGGGACTTGCGCTTCTAAGGGGTTTATGTTGGCAGGAACAGAGAGTTCCATGCCTGATGACAATCTTGCGGATCTGGATGCATTTGATTGCCAGCCTAAATCGATTTGACCAAATGGTAGCATAGACTCATAGAGGCCTGAATAGAGCACAGTTCTGGTGTAAGATCCGTTAGCTGATGTGTTAGAGGTGTTGTTTGTGCGATACATGCGTCCGTCGTTTTGACTACTTCATTTACGCCATGTCAGCTCACTGGTTTGTGTGTTCGGTGCCAACAAATCTGATGCTGGGGCAGGTTTACACATCAAGAATACAATATGGTACAATTCTTTGTAGATACCCCTGCGATAGCAGACCCGCCTACCCCCTTTAAGGCTCCTCTCTACTGTCTCGGCTTCTCTTCCTTCATGAACCCGTCCTTCACCCCCTCCGCCGCCTCCGCCGCCTCCGTCGCCTCCATTTCCGTGTCGAGTTCAAACTCGGTCTCCTCCGCGAGCATCTTGTCCGTCTCCACCATCAGCGCCTCCCCGGCGGCCGTCCCGTCCGGCAGCGCCTGCGCAGCCTCCAACATCAGCTCGTCCTCCTTCTTGGGGGGTAACCCCAGGGCCTCGCGCTCGGCGGCGAAGCGGGCGCGCACGGCGGGGGTCTGCATGATGCGCCACCGCAGCTTCCACCCCCAGGGGCCGAGGTCGCGCACGCGCTGCGGGGTGCGGCCGAGCAGGTACTCGTCGAGGCCGCCGGCCTTGTCGACGGTGCGGAGCACGCGGGCGGTGACGCGGGTGCGCACAAAGACGCCCAGCGACGCCGACCACAGCCGCTTGTGGTGTACGTTGGGCCGCCACTGGCGCCGCGTCTTGATGTTGTTGCGCTCCGACACGTTGTTGCCGAACCGGATGCGCGCCGCCCCGTACAGGCCCGTGTTGGATTGGTGGTACACCTGCCGCGGCCCGTACGGGTACGGCGGAATGTGGTGCTGCGGCGCCGTTACCGACGGGATCGGGAGGTCTGATCCGGGCACCCGCGGTTGCTTGTAGAGTGTCGGTGGTGTCGTTGTGAAGGTTCTTGTCGAGAGGCGGGGGAGTGAGGCGGTCGCTGGCCTCGACGCCGCCCGGAGGCAGGTCTGGATGGAGGGGTGTGTTGGGGGCATCGTGAGGGGCCGTGTGGTTTCGGTGGATGTTGGCAACTCGGTGCTATGACGGTCGCATTGGTGAGTGGTGGGTGCGGGAAGAGAGTGGCTGGCTCGATTGACCCCTCGTCGAGTAATTCCGAGGCCTGGACCTAGCAAAAAGCTCCGGCGACGGCAGGCCGAGTTCGAAACTCAAAATTTCGACAGGCTCAGAGTGGGTGGATGCCAGGTGGGGACGGCGCATTGTCAGCTGGCCGCTGGGCTGAATTGTTCGGAAGTGGTCACATGCTTTCGCGGAGCAACCCCCGGCGCGCATCTCCCGCCTAGTGGTAGGGGACGCGAGAGCCAGAAAGATGGTCCACCATCAACCCCCGACAATCCAGCGGCTTGCATCATGCTTCCTCCAGTAGACAACACGGTCCTCCAAAATAATCCTGAGTTTGCGATTCTTTATTCCAAACTCACCAATTCGGTCCTCAATCCCGATGCATCAACCAAAAATGGCCCTGCGACCAAGGAACGCAGAGCGGTGACAGAAGTGCGTTGATCAAGCAATTATCGGGAGGGGGCAGCATCGGATTGACTGTGCCGGCAGGAGTTGAACGAATACCGGCTCCACGCTGCCAAACAACACCTACTTACAGATGCCATCACCAATGCGAATCCCCAGGCGCTACAAGTTACGCACGCACCGGCGCCATCATTGACAAGGCGACCACGGCCGCAGCAGCAAACGACGACCTCGACACCTGCAGAACTCCCACCAGCACTCCTCGACCTCCTCCTCCTCCTGCCACCCCTGCTCAATGCACAATCCGACCTGACGCCCGAGTCAGCGGCTCTCTTACTCTCCAGCCCACCCCTCTCCGATTTCCCAACCCACCTACCACAGCTCGCCCGCCTCGTCTCCACCACCCTCCACACCTCCGCCGTGCACCTTGCGCGCACCGCCAACCCATCCACCAACCCCTCCTACGTACACCGCTCCATCCCCGCCCTCCCCACGCACGCGGCCTCGCTCGCAAGCAGCATCACGGACCGCAAAGCCGAGCTCACGCGCGCACGCCTGGCCGCCGCGGCAGAACTAACCACCCTGCTGCAGGAGCAAACCGCCGTGCTCACCCAGCTTCTCCGGGCGCTCGAGGCCAAGCACGGCCCGATCGCGCGGTCGCTCGAGTTCCGGGCGGCGGAGGCGGCGCTGACGGCGCAGCGGCAGGAGGCCGAGGCCGAGACGGCGCTGTGGGCCGCCCGCCGCGACACGTACACGCCCGAGGCGGCGCGCGCGCTGGCGAGCTACGCCGGCCACCTGCGCGACGCCAGGGGCCGGCTGGCCGAGGCGGTGCATACGCTGAGGGGGGAGCTGGAGGCGTATGGGGTGGTGGTGGAGGTGGGAGGGGAGGGGCAGGGGGGCGATGCGACCGCGACGACGACGGCCTCGGCAACGGCGATGGGTGGTACCCGAGGCGGTGGCAAGGAAAAGGTCATGAGGGAGATAGCGCGGGTGTATCGTGACATGGGCCGACAGGTGGAGGAGGTAAGAAGTGACCTGGAACGGCTGGGCCGGGCGTGATACCCAGATAGAGGAGGACATTTTGGTTCACAAGCGGCCTTGGGCAAAGGGAACCCGAAGTGAGCTGGCGCGTCGTGTGTTATGGTACAACAACCACTCCGCCACCAAAAGCAACATCGTATTCTTTCTTTCCATTCTTCCTCTTCGTTTTGTGCATCCGTGGACGCATCCAACGGACTTTTCTGCGTACACCGTGTATCCATGTCCCCAAATAGGTGTACAGTCTAACGACACGAGACGAGACGAGACGTACACGTACACGCAACATGAGACGGGAGGGAAGAGATCAAGCCAAACACAGGAAAACCCAGTCAGTCAGTGAGTCGGAAAGCCAGCTGGTCATCCATCAATCCATCCGCCCGACCGTTACGCCAACTCCTCCCTTATTTTCTGTCTTTTTCTGTTTTAACCCTTCACCTTGAAGATGGCCTCGGCGAGGCGGCCAACGTTGTCGCTGGTGATGCCGGCGACCGAGATGCGGCCGTCGCGGGTGGCGTAGACGCTGTGCTCCTTGGCCAGGGCGTCCATCTGCTCCGGGGTCAGGCCGGTGTAGGCGAACATGCCGATCTGGCTGGTGATGTGGCTCCAGTCGTGCTTGGAGCCGAGGCGCTCGAGGTTCTCCTTGAGCAGGGCGCGCATGGTGATGATGCGGTCGGCCATGGCCTTGACCTCGACGAGCCACTGGTCGTACAGGGCCGGGGTGGTGAGGATCTCGGCGGCGATGCGGGCGCCGTGGATGGGCGGGTTCGAGTACATGGGGCGCACCAGGATCTTGATCTGCGAGTCGACGCGCTTGCGCTCCTCGGCGTCGGCGCACACCATAGAGAAGGCGCCGATGCGCTCGCCGTACAGGCCCATGTTCTTGGCGAACGACTGGGACAAGCAGATGTTGTGGCCCTTCTCGACGAAGTGGCGTACGGCAAAGGCGTCCTTGTGGATGTCACCGCTGGCAAAGCCCTGGTAGGCCATGTCGAAGAAGGCAAAGTGGCCCTTGGCCTTGACGGCCGCCTCGATCTGCGTCCACTGCTCCTGGGTGGGGTCGACGCCGGTGGGGTTGTGCGCGCAGGCGTGGAACAAGAACGCGCTGCCGTTGGGGGCCTTGTTGATGTCGGCGAGCATACCCTCAAAGTCGAGCCCGATGGTGTCCTTGTTGTAGTAGGCGTACTTCTCGACCTGCAGCCCCGCGTCCTTGAAGACGGCGGCGTGGTTGGCCCATGACGGCGTCGGGATGTAGATGGTCTTGTTGCCGGGGAAGAAGCGCTGGATGAAAGCGGCGCCGATGCGCAGGGCACCAGTGCCCGAGATGGACTGGGTGATGGCCAGGCGGTCGAGGGCCGAGCTGTCCTTGCCGTAGGCGAGCACAGCAGCGGCCTTGGTGAATTCGGGCACGCCCGTAATGCCGGCGTACTCCTTGTTCAAGCGCGACTCGATCACCTTCTGCTCGGCCTGGCGCACAGACGGCAGCACGTAGGGCTTCCCCTTGTCATCCCGGTATGCGCCAACGCCTGTAAAACGGAGCACCACGTGTTAGCTGGTTGCTGCAGCGGGGATCCAACAGGGGCGGCAGGGGTCGCTGGAGATCGCACGAACCGAGGTTGATCTTCTTCTCGAACGAATCGGCCTTGAAGGCTTCTGTGATGCCTGCGCAACAAACCGCCGTTAGTTTTCTGTGCTCTCTCGAGTCGAAGCTAGCGGCGGGCACCGGGTGGTGCGCTCCCCCGAGGTGTGCACATACCAAGAATGGCCTGAGAAAAAGCCGCAAATGCCGTTGGTTAGCAAGTCACGGTCTAATGCACTTCTGGCAGCTCGCAAAAGACACATACATCCTGTTCCAACTTTGGTCAGCCCGTCGCACAAACACAAGTTGCAATTCAAGGGATTTTCTCGGATTTGACATACAGGAGGACCCTGCGGGACATTGGCCCATGTGGACGCAGCGCGAATCGCGGCGAAGTTGCGGGGCACCGCCGCCCGCCGCGACGCAATTCTGAGGGAGGAAAGCATCATTTCTGTGAAATAGAGAGGAGGGGGTGAAACTCCGGATGTTTGTCTGAGGGAAAAGAAACAGGAACAAACCAGAAGCAGCTCAGGTCAGCGAGGCTCGTGTGGTCATAACAGCTCTCAGCTCTTACTCCCTCGGCGCAGCGCAGTCACTGTGGGGCTGACGTTGGAGTGGTGGCTCGGTGGCCTGTCGTCAGTGGGGCACAAAAGTTTGAGCCAGCACTGGTTGGCCAATTGGCAAAATTGCCCGGGACGGAGGCTGCGGAGCGCCCTCCCGCGCTGCCCCCGACCTCGGCCGAACCGCGCCCGATTCAGACAGAGCAAACGTGGGGGAAGCATGGGGAAGGGCTGAAATCACATTCAACCCTAACCCGGTGGCCGAAAATTGACGGTCCATGCCAACAGCCCCCGAGCCCCGCCCTGCAACCCCCAATCGAAGTATGTCAATTGAGGTTTTTTTTTTCCCCTCCAGAGCAGATCACATCCCCCCCACCAAATTCAGAGTTTCAGGTGGCTTCTTGTATCCTGCATTTCCCTCAAGGTGATGAAACTATGTGGTCAGTGTTTTACGGCATGTGTGACAATTGACCCAACCCTCCACGTCAACCTTGTGGCTCGGTGTGTTCGGGTTCTTCTTGAACCCATCATTGGAGCGGGTCGAACGGGTGAGGACTCTGGGCGTTGACCGGCGTGGACCAGCCCCTTGCCCTTGCCCATGATGTTGCTGACCCCACAGTCCGCCTCCATCCCCTGTCCCCGGATTTCCCCACCCTTGCCACCAAAAAAACAGCGCCGCAACACCAAAACTCTCACCACCGAGTTTTCCCCCGTCGGGCTGTGTGATGTGATGGGTCTCGACGTTTCAAGTGCCTGGTCGTCGCAGGCGGACAGTGCCGGTGAAATATCGCTGAGATGCTGGTCATCTGTGTGTTCAGGGATTTAGGTCGAGACACCTGACAATGACTGGGCCTGAAGACAGACCCTCAGCTCTCACAACAACTTGAACAGTTGACAACTCTTTGTTCAACACGGTATTACCATATTGTGGCCGGATCCTCAAAGTACCGAGAACACAAATCGAGTTGCTGGTACCGAGTTGATCGTATCGTCACACTTCACATGGGAATGAAGCGTCTTCATGGCGAGTCTGATGATGTCAACTTCTCGTCGTGTAACAACAGAAGAAAAAGGGTGCATCTCTTGTGTCTGGGCATCGCGAACCATATATGAAGTCCAGATACCAGACCCCTTTCCAAGGAGTTCCCGCACCTTATTCGTATCCAACCAACACCCACTCGCTTGCTTGACACCCTTCAGTTGACAAATCACCATTGACTTCGGCTGGACGTTTATCCTCTCAGGCACAAGAGAGACTCACTTCAGACTGATTCCCGATGGCTCTTTTTCTTACCACCCTAGTCCTTGCCGTCTCCGCTACGGCTCGGGGTATCACCGAAGCCCCATCGGCGATAACGCCAGCCGCAAAAGCGGATTGTGCCTTGACCAACTCCATACCAGGGTGCGGTGTAAGTCCAAGCCCGAATCGGGAACCTCCCTTTCCCCTTCCGGTATTCCTGGCCACTGACATCGCCACCTCTGCCAGATCGGATGTCTCATCTCTGCTGGTGGCGCTGCCGGTTGCTCCAACCCGTTGGACCTCGGTTGCCAGTGCAAAGTTGCGGCGCAGATCCGCTCTCTCGCCTCGGATTGTGTTACCAGCGCGTGCGGTAAAGAGTTGGGCTCCACGCTCCAGTCCGTGGCCGGTGCTATATGCACCCAATGTGTCCTCTAGACTGCTATCATCGGGGATGATGGGGCACCATGGGCAAGGTCGATGGATTCTATTACCTTCTGTACACGGTCCCGGGCCGGGGCTTACCATGTGTTGGTTTCGCGCTATTTTTAGTTGAAATGCTGTTTTGTGTCATTTTGCCTTTGGTCTAGAGACCTGAGCATAGGCAGCCGTGGTCAACATCGATTCCCGGGATGAAGTCCACCGGCCAGGGAAGAGAGAACGCAGAAGAATATGTGGGAGATCTAGCTCAGAGCCCAATGTCACTCGCTTTATCAGCAAGGGAACAAACAGCGGATCTAAAGATCTTCCAGCTGTTCTGTCCTTGCTGTGTCCTTTCCGAATCCGTTGCCATGGATGCAATACGTCTGATGTTGAGCTTCAAGCCATCGACTTCGAACAAACTCGGACGGAGTGGCGAGAGTTCAGACGAAGGCGAACATAGAGTAATAACGTGGATATGGTTGGGATATCCATGCTTAGAAGACATGATACCCAGGGCAGGGCTGTTTCAAGGCCTGCGACAAAGAGCTGAGAAGTCAACCCCTGAAACCCTGTTTCCAGTTTTTACTATGTACACAACACCTGATGGTGAGTACCCAATACCGTAGCGTTGGACTTCAGGTTCTTAACACCGATTCCGGGTTCCACCTCTTTAGCTTCTTCCCAGAGGCCAAGCACCCAAGTCGCCTTCCAAACTCCACCGAAGCAGATAGAGTTTGCATGGCGATTCCCACAATTATTAATCGGCATGGAGTGTGGAAGCGGACTTAGTGGAATTAGTTTGAACTGTGTCTCGGAATCTCTGTATGGTTCCTTGGTTAGTTGACTCCATCACGCAGGGGCAATCATTTCACCGGCAGTTGAATGGGGTGTTTCGGGGTGTTTGAGCAGATATATATACCTCTCTTCTTTCCCCTTATTCACTCTCTCCTTGCACACTCTAATGATACCAACAAGCCACCGTATAACCAAAAACCCTAATACCACGTCATCAAGTCACCATGTCTTCCACCGATTACAAATTTGAGGGATGGTTAGGCTTCGACAAGTCCGCGGCCGAAGGAAACATGAAGTGGGCCGAGTTCGAACCCAAACCGTGGGAGGAAACCGATGTCGATATCAAGATTACCCACTGCGGGATCTGTGGTAGCGACCTTCACACCCTACGAAGTGGCTGGGTACGTTTATCTCACTCTCTCAGCCCCCATGGTGACTGAGCATTGCTAACATCACGGCAGGGCCCAACCAACTACCCTTGCTGTGTCGGGCACGAGATTGTCGGCACCGTCGTGCGTGTTGGTTCCAAGGCGGAGGGCGGCCTAAAGCTTGGTGACCGCGTTGGTGTTGGTGCTCAAAGCGATTCGTGCCAGGGCCGCAAGGGTGACTGCGAGGCCTGCGCGTCGGGGATGGAGAACTACTGCGGTGTGCACCACGTCGGCACCTACAACGGCGTCTACCTCAACGGCGGCAAGTCCTACGGCGGATACGCTCTCTACAACCGCGCCCCCTCGCGTTTCGTTGTCAAGATCCCGGACGCCATCAGCTCGGCCGACGCGGCACCCATGTTGTGCGGTGGCGTCACTACGTATGCGCCCTTGAAACACCACGGTACTGGGCCCGGGAAGACGGTCGGCATCATCGGTCTGGGCGGGCTGGGTCACTTTGGCGTCATGTGGGCCAAGGCCTTGAAAGCCGACAAGGTCGTCGTCGTTTCACGGACGTCGGCCAAGAAGGAGGATGCGCTGAAGATGGGGGCCGACGAGTTTATTGCCACGGCCGAGGATCCTGATTGGGCCAAGAAGCACGCCTCGACCCTCGACGTCATAGTCTGCACAGTCTCATCGTCTTCGATGCCCCTGATGCAATACCTGTCTCTCCTGCGTTTCGACGGAACGTTCGTCCAGGTTGGAGCCCCTGAAGATGGTCTACCTACTATCCAACAATTCCCTCTCATCTTTAAGCGCCTCAAGATTACGGGTTCGTTGATTGGATCCCCAGATGACATCAGGGAGATGTTGGCTCTGGCTGTGGACCAAGAGGTCAAGCCTTGGATCCAGGAGGTCCCGATGAAGGACGCCAACAAGGCGATTGTTGACATGGAAGCGGGCAAGCCGAGATACCGCTCTGTTCTTGTCAACGAGCCTCAGGGAGCCTCGCAGGTTAAAGCGGGATTGTGAAGTCTAGGCAGATACACCTAGCACCGTTTGTATATATGATAGACCGTACATGAATGATTCGAGTTAACACCCCGAACTTCCGATGAGCCCGTCAGCATATTCGTATATCAACGCAAAGACCAGGCCCCCCCAGTACCGAATTCTAAGGGACGTATTTTGCATCCTAAAGCCCCTGGGTATATTTGCGCAAAGCGACGCGGACACAGTCTATCTGAATATAACTATGTACATGTACGTTTCTGGAACCAATCTTACATTCATGAACATGATGAATTCTCCCTCTATAATTGCCGCCCATTACACATCCCAGACAAAAGCTTATCCGTGCTTAGAGGAAAAGAAAAGTAGCAGCCAAGCCGGCGATGCCAGCAACGGCGGCAACATATCTCGGGGTGCCTGGGGCGGCGTTGCCAACGGCTTTGTTGTACCGGTTGACAGCGTTGGTGCACTGGGCCACGTCCGTAGCCAGGACAAGTTCCAGGCCGGCGCCGAGGATGGCGGCGGCGCCGTCGTCGGTACATTGGGCGGCGACACTGCTGATGGTGGGGGCAGCGCTGGATTGCCAATCAGACATCCGGCTGTTATAGCTGCTCCAGGAGCTCGACAACGACGCAGGCGGCGCAGGGAATGTGCTTGTCATGGCCTTGCAGAGCTGATCGACGTCGTCGATGTTGTCACCACTGTCGATTGCGCTCTGAACGGCTTGGAGGGCGTCGTGTTCAGCAACCCAGCTCCCAAGGGCGCCGGTGGGGAAAGGAGGCATGTTGTCCAAAATGCGTGAAGCTCCCTTAGCGCATTCCTCCGTATCGCGCGCTAGGAGTGGAGCGGCAGTGACGGCCGGGCCAGGATGTGCCAGCGCCGAGGCCGTGGCAGCGAGGGCGAAGGTGATGAGGACCGGAGTCTGCATCTTGAAGTAATGGTGTATATGTGCGGGTTGATCGAACGGGCTGACGTGGGTTTTCAGTATGGGTTGGTTGGATCTTCTTGAGTCTTGACTGGAAAAATTAGGGAAGTAGTTGGGCTGTGGGAGAGATGATGAATAGTTTTAAGCTTCATCCGTGGTATTCCACGTAGCATCCAGCTTCAGCCCCCTGTTCGCCTCGAGGCCTCCTGACCTCCTGAGGCTGGAGGTGGGCTGGGTACCTAAATTGGCGCCATGCGTGGCTGAGGATCCTGCCTGCAGCGCTCTTGGCCATGCATGTCCCTGAAACTACGGGGATCGGCCACTAAATATCGATCCTCTCACCCTTGGACCTAGGCAGAAGCCTGCCTTTGCCAACAAGATCGCCCTCAACAGATATCCACGTGTTGTCGGTTGGTTAATTAGCGAGCCTCACGTCAGCTTGCTGAGAGGCTGAAGCCCATCGCATCCCGATTATGAGTTTCCCATCACGTTTCACAGAATGGATGATCCTCGTCATAATGTGGCTCTGGCATTCTGGGCGTTGACCGCTTGGGTAAAAAACCGCGCCCTTATGTGGGGATTGTGATCCTTCGCCCCCTTGAGTCCGAATCCGACCCAACCCAATTGAATTGATCCTTGACTACTTCGTACCTCGTTCAGGGAAGCAAGATTTTGAGCAAAGGGCAGATATCAGATCAGGTCTTACCCAGGAGGGGGGGGGGGGGGGGGGTTAACTGGGCGGGTACCTAGGTACCTTAGGTATTCAGTTACAATTCTCAACCTACCTACCTTACCTAAACCAACGCTCTCACTACCTCAGGTGTTAGGATAAGTGTACCTATGTAATTGATGCACATGTTCATTGTTTTAACCGTGCTCCCTCTGCGTCAGCTTCGCCGGCCATGCAGACTCTGGAGATTATCGGAGGACAGGCTTCATCGCTCGTGCCCAGAAAGGAGCTCTAAACGCGAATACAAACCGCCAAATAGCATACGGTTGAACTTGTGATGCCGGATAGTATCCATGCGGTGGGGCGGCTTTCAGAATTAGAATCTGTGGCGGAAGGTTGTGTGGTGACAAGAGTTCTCCCCGTCTTTAGGCTCATGTGGAAAGTGCACTCAATTACTCGGAATCATTAGCTTGACCGGCAGTGCTAAGTGTCCATCATAACAGTCCATGTTTGGCGGGATCTTTGTGATTTGATTTACCCAAATGGCGTGCTCCCGTCCTTAAGCTGCCTAGGTAGGTAGAGACGAGAGAGCAGGTCAACTAGAAGACCTAGGGGAGCTGCGGTCCTTGTTAGAAAGCTACCAGGAACGGATTCTTTATTCCTCGTACTCGGAATTGACCTAGGAGCCAGAATGGTCAAGCTAGTGGCTTTTGCTTCTGCGCTCTGCGCCAGCACCTCTACGGCAGCAACCGTTCAGTATCGCCAATACGCGCCGGATCCCGGGTCAGCACCGCAGACGCCGCAACAATGTACGGAAACATCCTTAACAAATCCGACATGGGGCGTTTTTAGCCCTGCCCTAGTGGCAATCAACAGCTCTAGCGGTGGAACACAAGGCGACCTTCGCTTTTTGGCCATCAACTCCGCCACTGGGCTGACTGCAAACTGCTCGGCCACCGATATCAACATTTACCCTAAAGGAGCGGCCGATCTAAGCATCTGGCACAATTGCAGTATGCCGGACCTGTCCTTCCAATTTGACCTTGAAACTTTCGAAATGCGTCTTAGGGGAAGTTGGCAGTGTGATAATTCTTCGAGGTTCGTCATTCCCCCACAGCCTGGGAAAACACACTATTAACTGTTTGATGCATTTCTCGGAAGTAGCCTGATTTTCACCGCAAATGGTACATGGGAGATCCCGCTCATTCAAGGCTGCTTTGACGAGGATACACCTCGTGGGCTAGAGACTTTGTGCATTATGGGCAACTCACAGGTTTCTGCCGGTCTCTCGGCCCCCGTAGCTATCCATCCGCAGTTGCCCCTTCTCCCATACACGCCTCGCGAACGAGCTCAACGGTGTGTTGATAGATCATACGACCCGGAATGGCAGATCAACAGCATTCTGTATGAACACCACCTGGTCAAAAAAGACAACGCAACCGCAACCTCGATGTATTACGATCTGTCCCTATCAATCATAAATCTCTCT
Organism: Chaetomium tenue; assembly: GCF_020726465.1. NCBI lineage: Eukaryota > Fungi > Ascomycota > Sordariomycetes > Sordariales > Chaetomiaceae > Chaetomium > Chaetomium tenue. The sequence continues at coordinate 74,845 of NW_027117334.1, read as the reverse complement.
GATGGAAAGAGCACGGAATGTTCTGTCACAGTCAACCTCCCGCAGAACACATTTTTCAACGGATCTGCGCCGTGGGTCGTTTGCAAGGGAACAAGTGTGCTCGACTCGTCCTCCGCCGCCTCCTCCTTCGAAGTGATGATAGACAAGGATTACGGAGTGTTTGGCATTCGGGATGCTTGGGAATGCTCGGACGGTGTTCCTGACGTTGAAAGGTACTTGCTTCTCTCACCCGTGCCGTTTGGCCGTCAAAGTAATATCATTTCCTCTCTGCTTACCGCGCTATATCTTAGGAACAACTATAGCGGGATAGGGTACACCGGGATTAGTCTCGATTGCGGTTACCCCTTGAATCTGGCTGCCTATGACAGTCAGAATTTGGCGGTAGACGCTTTGTCCGACTACAACTGCAGTCTCTCGACCTCGCCAGTCACGTTTACTGGATACCGGGCTGAGGTCCCGCCCATACCACACACATATTATACACGGAGCTGCACCATCAACTCGATCTCGAATACTACGGCTATGGCCCTGCGAGGGTACCGGGCTGAAACCATTACCTTGGGAAGCAACAACAAGACATCCATGACTGGAACGTTTGCGCTCTACAACCCAGGCTCCGGGGATACATACAGGCTGGATCGTATCTCCGTCGTCGATGACGGCGATTGGCATGCTTGCACCGCAGGCTCACAAAGCCTGCCGTGGCAGCTAGTGGCATGCCAGTACATGTTAGACAGAGACAATAATCGACTTGGGTTTCAAGTCCAATGGTATTGTGACGACCGGGACCCGCGCAGCGCGTGAGTACAACCCTCCAGACTGGGCTATAAACACTTGCCGTGCTAATCGATGGGCGTTAGGATTCTCTTCAATGCGACAGTAGAGCAAGAGCTCTCAGCAGAGGTCTGCAAAACAGGGGAGGGACAAGAAACTTGCGGGTTGCCGGTAGACGCCGCGGGGCTGATCATGTCGGTATCTTCATTGTCTTGGACAACGTCCGGGAAGGCAATGGACAGGGGCCCAACTTTGCCATGGATCTAGTATGTACAGCATATCACGGAACCATGCGAAAATTTGACCTGTTTGCCTGCCTACCTAGGTACACACCGTGAATGTGATAGCGTTTGTGACCTGTCCGTCAACTTTGAAGTCGTCCCGGCGCCCGTAGCTCAAGGGATTCGATTCGCCGTCTCTTTGGGGGTTTGGGCAAAATGTATTGCTGCTCACAACCTGTGCCAAAGAGATGCTCTTGAACAATCTTTGGGCTGGGTGAGCCAAAAGAGCCGGGGCTAGAGGACCCGTTGGGGGCTGCATCTGCGGGAGGGTAGCAGCGTATCACGTAAGATTGGACTTTCATTTAACAAGGGCCCTGATTGATGGTTAAACACGGTTGATTGGCACTAGATTTCGGAACCAAAACTTTAACTTAACCGGTCCCCAGGGATGTTCGCCTATCACGGCGCAACGTTTCGGCAGCGAGCCGGTTGCGTCCTCTCCGTGACCGAACGGGAGTACCAGAAAGCCCGATTGCATGGCTTTGGGAGAACCATGCCTGGGCGTTGTACAAACCATTGGCTTGTCGTCAAAGCGGGAGCATTAGCGAGGCTCGCCTGTGCATGAGATAATAATACAATACTGGGCTCGTGGCTTGGTGTAGGGGACTGAATGGACGCGAATGTTGGGTTATAACTGATGATGAACGCGACACACGCTCCATAAGACGAAGTTCCCGGATTTATAACCGACTTTTCTCTCTCTACCTGGTATTTTTATTATTTGGATCGAGGCTGGTACTAATTGTCGAGCGTCTCTCCATCAATGATAGATGGCGAGTCGCCAAATACCTCATCTCAGAATGGCTGAAAAGCAGCCGGAGCTTGGTATCACCGGATTGGGGGCAAATGATACGGACAATGGACAATTGCCGCCGAAGGACATTGGTTTGCGGAATCGAGCCGAGCGTGTCCATGAGTTTCAAGAGGCGGAGGGCTACATCATCGATATCAACACCGAGGATACGACCAAGGTATCGGGTCTTAAGCTTGCGGGTGACGGACATACTGTTTTGATTCCACAGCCGACTGACGACAAACATGACCCGCTGAACTGGAGCTGGGCGAAGAAACATGCAATACTTTTTGTTGTGTCCTTCGTTTCATTTCTTCCTGATTATGGAAGTGCCACAGGCGCGGTGACTCTGATACCGCAAGCCGAGTGAGTCAATACCTTTTGCTTGTAGTAGGAGTTAGCTAACAAACGAAAATAGGGAGTGGCATACGACACCGGACTATGTCAATCATTCACAAGCTGGGAATGTGTTCATGTTGGGTGCAGGGGGCGTAATTGGTAGGTACCTATGTTCCGAGGTTTTAGGGCTTCGATGGACTGATTCAACTGACCGAGTCTTCATAATAGTCGTTATGTTGAGCGCCTACTTTGGCCGACTCCCTGTTGTCTTTTGGTTTCTCCTCGTGTCGACGGCAACAGCAGCTTGGTGCGCCGGGGCCACCACTTTTGAGTCCTTCATGGCAGCCCGCATTCTCAATGGCTTTTTCTCGACTGTTAGCCAGGCAGGCGGACTCATGTTCCTCAAAGACATCTTCTTCTTCCATGAACAAGCGCGCAAAATCAACATCTGGGCGTAAGTGCCGTGAGCCCGCATCGTCAAGACAAGGTCGCTAACCAGTAGCCGTGGCGGGATAAAGCTCATTTATCGTCATCAGCCCGTACATGGGCCCTCTATTAGCCGCCTTCATCACAGAAACACAGCGTTGGCCGGTGCCGTTTTGGGTCTTCTTTGCGATGAATGTCCTTGGCCTGGGACTGGTGGTCTGCTTTCTCCAGGAGACGTACTACGACCGCATCATCCCAACCGATGAGCAGCCAGCACGGGGTAGCCGGATATCCCGGTTGACGGGGGTAGCGCAGTGGAAGTCGCGCCACCTTCGGAACACATTTGGGCAGGCATGCTGGCGTACTGTTAGCGTGTTATCAAAGCCAACTGTAGCTATAGCATGCCTCTTCTACGCACTGGTAAGTTCCCCCGGCACCCTGGATGTCCAATAGATGGCAAAGAAAGACGAAGAGCTAACTGAAAGGTCGGTGATTCCTGAAGACATTCGCGTGGGCCGTTGGCATCAACACAACACTTGCGATTTTCGTGACGCCCTTGTACGGCTTCGCCCCGAGACAAGTCGGTTTCTTCTACTTCACGCCGGTAGTAGCCGTGATCCTTGGCGAGTCAGCGGGGCATTGGTTGCACGATGCACTGGCGAAGCGTTACATTCGCCAACACAAAGGTCACTTTGAGCCCGAAGCTCGGCTGCGCGTAGTGTTTTTCTCCATGCCGTTTGTCATTGTTGGCCTGGTGCTCATCGGGCAGTGCTTCGAAAACGAATGGCATTACATGGCGACTAGTGTCTGCTGGGGCATGTATGTTTTCGGTATGATGATTACAACAGTGGCGCTCAGCAGTTACTGCCTCGACAGCTACCCGGAGGCGTCCGGGGAGGTCTCGGCGTGGTTGAACATGGCCCGCACGGTTGGGGGTTTCATCGTCAGTTACTTCCAGGTAACGTGGGCAGAGGCGCAAGGCACCAAGTTGAGCTTTGGCATCCAAGCGGCCGTGTGCGCTGGCGCGTTTTTATTCATCATCATCCTGCTTCGATGGGGGAAGGCGATGCGCGTTTGGGCCGGTCCGTTGAACTTTGCAACCAGTTGAGGAGAGCGACCGGATAATACTAATTGACCTATGGTGAAATTGTTGGTAGTAGGGCTAAGCTTGATAGGTAGTGAAAATGAAACGGTTGGGGTTGGCTTTCTAATATTCGCTTCCCCTTTTTTCTTTTTCTTTTTTTTTCTTTTTTCTTTTCTTTTTCTACCAAGGTCAAAACCCCGGCTCCACCTTGCGTCATTCACCCAACTGTCAGCTGTTAACAGCTGGTTACCGGCCTCCAAACCCTCGCGGTGTTCTTCAATCATGCTTCAGGCAACCTTGACGGCTCCGCTCTTCCCGTCTTCATCCTGCAACCGCCAAAATGCCAACCAAGAGGAGCGCCACATCTCAGGGCGAGGATTATGACCGCGAGCCTGTCGAAGATTTGACACAGCCGCTGGCTCTGCATTCCAAGCGCACCGAACGCCAGCGAAGGAAGCAGGAGAAGCGTGCAACTTCAGCATCGTCGGCCGCCAATCAACTAAGAGGATTTCTCGACCTTCCTCTTGAGCTGATGATGGCCATTTTGGATTTACTCTATCCCAGCGATATTTTTGTCCTGTCTCGAGTAAATCATGAGCTCCGCAACTTCCTGCTCGCAAATGAAATGGTCATCACCCGTCGCATCATCGACTTCCGCTATCCAATTCTCGAACGATGCCTTGTGCCCCCGGTCCTCGTGGAAAACATCGACCCGGCCATACAGCTGCTGCTCAAGAGTCCCGACCGTCCGGATCTTGCATTATCGCACCGGACAAGCCCTCAGAACATCCCATTCCCGGACAGCACGCTCCATTGCACATGTCTGACCTGCATGGTACGCTGGAATGCGCTCTGTGCCGCCGTCGACTTCGCCCACTGGCAAGACCATCTCGACAAGGGCATACCCATTCCGACGGTTCCCCGCGGCACAGTTCCCCCGTGGAACGGCGAACTTCTTGCCAGGAATCGCCGCGTAGTCCTCAAAGCCCTGACCAGCTCTCTGTGGTACGCCAGGATCCTACAGGCGCACCTCGACTCTACCACCCGGTCGATTCGCCGTCACAGCCATAACAAAGCCGACCAGCGCCCTCATTTTTACATGACCGACACGGACATGAGGGAGAGCACGGACGCGTTTTTGCAGCGAGAAGGACCGCCTACCTTCGACTATCCTTACTCGAGAGAGCTGTATTACATGCTCGAAGCTTTTCTGCCCGGAAGGAGTTGGATTGCCTCATCCCAGAAGTGGGTTTACATCAAGCAAACGCAGGAGTGGCACGAAATGGACCTCGGGATGCTGGTCAATATGGACCAGATGAGGCGGCAGATGCGCCAGGACCCCGTCGTTCAACCATCCGTCCAACCATCCTACGTTCAGGAGGCCAGAAATGATTTCGCATGGCGTGCAGAGGATCCGTCGCGTTTGGGGGGGGCTGTCCTCGAGATCTGAGAACCGTTGATGCCCATATCCGGCGCCTGTTTGCAGCGGCCGCCGATTGATGAGGCCTTTCCTAAGGGACTTTCTTCGACGCAAACGCTGTCTTTTGGCCGATAGTTAGTTGTCTAGCTTTGGCTTGGTGGCGGCGGCGGAGCCCCCTTGCTCGTGGTGTCTGCCTTGCCAATTCGCATCTGTTACCCATCTTGGCCTGGCAATCGCTAACCTCACGTATTGTGTACTTTCAAGTTACCGGGTACAGGGGAGATGTCGACGAAGCAAATTGACTCATTTACCGTTTCCTTCCGTTCAAGCCATGGAGAGAAAGCCCCCAGAGGAGTAATCACCAAGATCGTCGGGGGCAGACGGGCCCCTGTCATTCCCCGCATGGACAGCTTCGGGGCGCAGCTGGTGCGGAGGCTGGACCGCTTGCCTGGCGATTGATTGGCCTGGCCCCGGACGGTATGAAAACAAACAATATAAGAAGTTGCCTCGGCACTGATAAACGGTCAACAGGTACCTTACATTCTCGACCGATCTCAAAACAACTGGCCCCTCCATACCCCAACGACACTCGGTGGATGGCTGAGATGCACGACCTTTATCGACATTATGGAGCCCGCAGCATTTGGGAAAAGTACGATGTCCCCAAGTGTCCCGTGGTCGAGGTGACGGAACTCTGGGTTGAGGAGGATGGCAGCGAGTCGACCGCTGTCTTGGAGACGAAGAATATCAACTCATTGGATGTGGACAGTTGGCTTGAGGAACCACCGCGCCGATCTTTCCCGGGCGGCGCTTACACGCGAGCGGTTCGCCTTATCTGGGTGGGCGAGGAGCGCAAGAATGGGCGCGTGAGCCCATCGACCAGCATATTAGAGAGGTTGTCGGAAGAATGGGGGCTGCAGGATGCTCTGGACTATGCTCGAGGTTGTTTTGCCGGAGTCTCAGCGGTCGAGCCGGACGACGACAAGCAGGTTTTCACGGTCGCCTATCATCCCAAGCTCATCGGAGCTTGGCGTCACACGGGCGATAATTCCTCCGACTCAACACCTCAAACACAGGCCATCATTTTTGCTGAAGGCGAGGAAAGGGCCGAGCTTTGCCGTATCCTGGATTCGAAATGGGCGGCCTCCACTGTGAAGCACCCGGTGTTTCCCGCCCTCCTCTGCAGCTTGGTGCTTGCACATGGACTCGACAGCACGCTTGAGGATATCAAAGCGGCCGTCAGGGAAGTGGAGGCGCGTACCGGACATCACCGCTTCGCGTCACGGCGCCAGACACAACCGGCTGCTGGCGAGCTCGGTAGTCTTTCGGCACAGATGAGCGGATGTGCCGCCAAGCTAGCTAACGGGACACGCAAGATGAAGGTTGTTGAGGCCGTCAACGAGTTCATCTCCCAACACAACTGCCGGAGACCGCCGGATGCCCAAGAACAGGGAGCCAGTTCCCTCGCCCACCCCAGGGATGGATTTTCGGCATCTCACCTTGACCTCCTCCGGCACCGCGTCCAAATGCAGGCAGTCGATGCAGCCTACGTGCAGCAACGGGTACAAATACAAATCGCCGCGCTATTCCACCTCATTGCTCAGCAGGACAACGCCATTGCTTTTGACACTGCCAGCGCAACACGGAGCATTGCCGCATCTAGCCAGCAGGACTCGTCGTCGATGAAGATGCTCGCCTTGGTCGCCATGTTCTTCCTCCCCGGAAGCTTTGTTGCCGCGTTGTTCTCTGCGCCTCTATTTTCTTGGGATGAAGCCTTAGCGGCTGGGGGGATGGCCGTGGGCACACGGCCTCAATTTGCGCTGTTTTGGGCGGTGACAGCGCCGTTGACTGCTCTCATTTTTGTTCTCTACGGTTTGTGGATGTGCGTACAAAGTAGAAGGGAGCGAAATAAAAACGGGAGCACGTTTGTCTAAGGGAGCGGAACAGAGAATAAGGCTTGGCAACCACAAACTTCACTTGAATCGTACAACTCCATCTGATCCAAGCTAAGTCAAACTAACGATTTCTTCGCCTGTTCTGGAAGTGCACCATCGTTCGAGTTGTGCTTCGATATCACCTTGTTTGTGAGCCGAGTCTTGGCATCCATGGCGAGGTTGCGTTGAGCAACGCAGGACGGCGTTTCTCATGGGGGAAGTCCGCCCTGTGCGAGGATCCGGCTCGCCGGGTTGCAACGCTACTCATCTTGGCAGGAACACGCGCAATGCAGTTGGCGAGCCGGCTTCTTCCGGTCTCCGGAACCGCGAACCGGCCTCTGCATTAGCTCCGCTGTGCGACCCATTTCTGGAAACCTTGACCGGATGCTCTTGGCGGAGGGCTGGCGATGGGGACGCGTATTTGAAGGTAGGATGGGCCCCCTCTGTCTTTGTTTTGGATTGCTCCCCCCGAGTCGAAGCTAGCCGTAGCCGTCTTCCTTCTTGGCATACCCCGTTGTTACTCTACCCTTCCATCACCATGAGTTTCTCTTTGCGGCGGTTGCTTTGCGCTGCCGTCCTTCTGCCCCTGTCCCTGGCACAAATCACAGTGCGGAGTGACCCAGAGTCTGCGGCAGAGACCGCAACGGTGGATAGCCTGGACTTCTCGGACGCCGCAGGGGTTCAGCCAGCAACGTTGAAGGGCATCAATTTCGGGTGCAAATGCTACCCGGGCGAGAGGTGCTGGCCGTCGACAAACAAGTGGAACGCCCTCAACAACACTGTTGGCGGTCGGTTGCTTGTCCATATCCCTCCAGGCGCCCCTTGCCACAACACCTTCAATGGGCTTCTGGGAACGGTGAGCACCTACGACGCGGACAAGTGTGCCGAGGTCACGCAAAATTGGGAGAACGAGTCGTGGACGTGAGTAATGCGTCCCCGACCATGTCGACTGAGAAGATGTCTAGATCCGCTGACATGGGCATGTACGGTTTCTAGCGTGAGCCAGCCTGCTGCCGCGCTTTGGACCTACTTTACGAACGACACTTGCCGACCGACGCAAAACCCTACTGATAGCTGTACACTTGGTTATTATGGTGTGTATGTTATTATGGCGTCCACGCCGCGGCACGTCAAGGCCGGCATCGACTTTGCCCGCCGAAACAACCTCCGGCTAATTGTGCGCAACACCGGCCATGATTTTATCGGCCGCAGCACCGGTTATGGCTCGTTGATCATCAACACGCACAGTTTCCAGCAAATCGACTGGATCGACTCGTACAGTGGCCCCGGTGCCTACAAAGGCGGCGCGGTCACTATTGGGGCCGGTGTCCAGGGAGAAACTATCCTGTCCAAGGGTCATGCTCGGGACCCTCCACTTGTCGTTGTCACAGGTGAATGCCCCACCGTCGGTATTGCCGGTGGCTTCATCCAGGGTGGTGGTCACGGCCCGTGGACGACGCTCAAGGGATTTTGTAAGTACCATAGCCCCCTTTTGTTTTGCACATTGCTTATGCATCATAGCGGCGGACAACGTGCTTGCGTTTGAGGCCATCACTGCCTCGGGCCACTACGTGACAGCGAATGAGCGCCAAAACGCGGATCTGTTCTGGGCTCTGAAGGGCGGTGGCCCGGCTTCGTTTGCCGTGATCCTCTCCGTCACCATGAAGACCTTCCCAGATATCCCGTCCGCTGGCGCCACGCTGTATATCAACTCGACCCACACTGTCGACTCGGATGTTTGGTGGAACGGAACCACCGCTTTCCACAAGTGGTCCAACCACTTTGTTGACAACGGGCTGTACGTTTACTTTGAGATTATGCCTTTGACGTTTCGCGCACGGCCGTTCGTTGGCATCGGAAAGAGCAAGGCCGAACTGCAAAATATCGTCCAGCCTCTTCTGGATGAGCTGACGGCCAAGGGGGTGCCATTCGATTTCGACATCAAGGACTTCCCAACCTTTTACGACTTGTATATTGATCTCTTTGAGCCCGAGGCTGCAGGAGGCTCGGCGCTTACGGGTGGATGGATGTTCAACCACGAGGACGTGGCAACCAACAACGACGGCATTATCGAAGCTTTCAAAACAGTACTGTCCCCTGGACCCGACCTGTTTGGCTTCATGATCGGTCACTTGCTCAACCCAGGATATGGCGCCCCCAAGAGCAATAGCGCGACACACCCGTCGTGGCGAAACGCTACCAACTTCATCATTGCCGCCCTGCCCGTGGCGGTTGGTTCATCCTTGGCCCAGAAGGCGGAGCTCCAGAACGTCCTCACGAATACCATTGATGAGGCTCTGCGGCAGGCGAGCACCAGTGGGTGCACCTATGTTAACGAGGTAAGCATTCTTTCATTGAAAGCACGCACTTGGCCGGAATAGTAGTGCGGTACTGACACGAGCGTTTATAGGCCGACCCCTACCAGCGTGACTGGCAGAGCCACTTTTGGGGCGCCGAGTACCCGAAGCTCAAGGCTCTGCGATGGAAGTGGGACCCCCTAGGGGTCTTTTACGCCGTCTCGACACCAGGGACCGAGGGTTGGGAAGTCATCGAGGACGGGACCCGGTTGTGTAGGAGGCTATAAGACATCACTACGTAGGTATGATTTTTATGGGTAGCGTTAGAAAGTAGATAAACCGACCAGCCTCGCATCTTTGCAGCTTGTTTTCCTGCCCTTCAAAGCTATCATTTTTGGTGTTGTCGACGCCCCTTGATTGTCAGAGGCTGGCGGACAGGTCCGCCCCCTAAAAGGCAGTTCCGGGGTCGATCGCAGCCCCTCCGCTCTCGGAACACATCACCGCTGTAAGCCAGCTGCTGCATGGTCGGTTGGCCCCACAGCTCGGACCAGACTCGTTAAAAGGCCGAGGGTCGGGCACTATTGTCGCGGTGCCTTCCACCTACCCATTTTTCAGGCCGATCAATGACGGCACAGAGCGACCGAACCTGAATCCCGAGCCACGCGACCTTAATATATCCGTACATATTCGTACAGCGGTAATACTACACGTGTATATCATGGCCTCAGCGTCCAGTGAACGGACACCGCTTCTTGGCGATGTTCAAAACACACATGCGGTTCCGGCTATCCCGAATGGACAAACGGCGCCAGATCGAAAAGATGAACCCGAGTCGTGGTTTCGGGGATTTGCCACCCCCTTGCGCAATTACCTCAAGGTTAACGTCGAGAACCGAATTCTATTTGCTGGTTTCCTCATCACGCTCTCCTTCAGCTTCACACAGGTCCCGTAAGCAATCCAGCGTCTTCGTGGAGTCACATCCATCATCCGATCTCGCGTCCGAGCCCATCGTCTGAGACCCTGCGAAACCATGCAGACACTTATCTAACAATGTTCGCCCGTACAACAAGAATCTTCTACGTGTTCCATCTAATGGAATGCGAAGTCTTTTACAAGAACCACCCTCCATACGAGGGTAGTGGCGACCGCTGCAGCCGCAATGAGATCGCCGCTGGAACCGCGACGCAGTTCTCCATCTTAGGCATGAGTACCACGTTTTGCGGTACTATCAACCTGTTTGTAGCCGGATGGATGGCTAAGCGGTTCGGCCCGCGGGCCGCGCTTATGGTGCAGACTTTGGTACCGGCTATCCGGGTGGCCACGCAGATTCTGGGCGTCCTGGCCGGCGGCGAGGCTGGTATCATCATCATCCAGTGTACACAGCTGATTACCATTATCGGAGGCCCAGTTGGGTACATGTGAGTGGAGCTTCCGCCGATGTCGCCTTACCGTTCGTTCGGTTTTCACGCCTAGCGTTCCATGACCTGCAGATTGTTGACTAGATGCCACGGGATAGCTTGGTCGCCAATATCATCGCTGGTGAGCTGGTTGCGCCCTTACGACGGACAGCCGTGTTCGGCATGCTTCAAGGTTGTATCATGCTGGGACAAGGGCTTGGCTATTTGGGTAAGTAACATCCCCATCACTTTTTCTCGTGTGGTGTGCTGAATTTGGTGCTAGCCGGCGGCATGATTGGTGACGTTTGGGGCATCAGCCGGCCATTTGAAGTCGCCTTTTATGCATTCTTACTATCATCCGTGTATGTGCGAGTTGCGGTTCCGTATATTGCCGCCGAATCATTGTCCAGCGGCTCGAAGCCGAAGTCCAAGGGCTTCGCAGAGCTGCTTTCTCCATTGCGGGTCCTTGCTCCGCAAAAAGTCTTACTGGAGACGGGGGTGACAAGGAACCATTATGGCGTCCTATTTCTATGTGCCGGAGTGTTCCTGGGCGTTGTAAGATTGCAATTTCATTCACCTGCAGCCCGTAAACTTCTCCTGTATGCTGACCTCCTTCTATAGCTAGCCACGGGATATGCACCATTGCTGATCCAGATGTATGCCACTGCTGTGTTCGAATTCCAACAAGGAGACAATGGCTGGCTCATGTCAGGGTTTGCGTTCATGCGCGCCGCGTTCTTGATATTCCTTTTCCCTCGCATTATCAACGGTGGCCGAACGTGGTATATGGCGCGGGAACGACAGAGAGGTGGAGAAAGCCCAAAACCTCACCGACCGTCCCGCCTAGCCACAAATCCAGAGGAACTCGAAGCCCCTGTAGGGAGCCTTGCCGAAGAAGAACCAGTTTCGTCCGGTGAAGCGGAGGACGACGAAGGCACCGCTTTCGACCTTTTCTTTCTTCGTATAAGCTTGGTTGTCGACGGCGTGTTGACCATGTGCGCCGCTTTCGCCACCAAGAGCTGGCATATTTATCTCGGTATGCCCTGCTTAACAGCGCCTCGTGGCCCTGATGTTGTCAATCGTGCTGATAGGTCCAAGCTGCCTTTTTGCTCCCCTTCGCATCGGGCTCAGCACCAGCAGCCAAGGGCGTCATGACCGAAATGTGCTCGGCTTCAACGAGAGCAGATGCCTTGAACGCTCTGACACTCGTCGAGAACATCGCCAGACTCGCGACTCAGGGGCTCTTCGGCTTCGTCTTTGCGGCCTTGGCACAAATTGGTAAACCACACCTGACCTTTTTTGCCAATGCGGTAAGCTCCTATTTCCAAGTCAGGCTGTCGAGAAGCATCGGTGACTCATAATACGGATGTAGGCAATCGCACTTCTTGCATCAGGCGTTTTGTTGCTATCTCGCTTCCCTCCTGAGGGGAGCAGGCTCGCGGAGGCTAGTGATCCCCCGGAACATCAGGTTGAGAACGAGGGATCTGAGCAAGACCAAGGTCCGCAACACAGTTTTAGGGGATAATTACACGCGTTACGCATCCGCAGTCACTCGAATGAACTTGCGAGAATAACTGAGGCGTGCGGCGTTGCCCTGGTCTAGCACGTGTAAAAGGAGCTGTGCCCCCATGGTAACTGTCAATGTTAAAGTTTGGGTCAGCACTTTGACACCGACATATCTACACCTCAAAACAACCTCTTGCACGATGGAGTGGGATACTTAAAGCAACCATGGAAAAAAGCATGGGCAATTGTGAAGTTGGGGACATTGACTTCTGCGCCTTGCAACGGGACTGGTGCGGCTATGTTACAGCAATGATGTTACCCCTTTAATTAGTGGTGGGTACAAACACTGGGCCCCGTTCGCATCCAAGTTTGGTTATCCGTCTCCAACCATGGGTGTTCCGGTTATTGGGCGTGATTTTGACCAGTCCCACTACTGCCGACTGGTACTCTTCTTATTTACATCTAATCGCATCGGCTAAAGTGGCACATGGTAGATACCCAGGGTTCTTATATTGCCATTCGTTTATTCTGTGCCCGCTGCCAAAGATCGCCTTGCTTCTCCCGTTTGCGGGGTCAAGGCCAAGGTGAGTCTACTGTGGCCGGATTTAGTCGGCTTGCTTGTAAGGAGGCCAACCCTCCTCCCCCATGCCGTTCTCATTCTCCTGAACTTTTTTGAAAGCCTGTCAGGACCTCGATCACCACCAATACCAAACGAACGATTATTCCAACTTCCGGAAAAGGCCAGCAGCGTCCCATTGAGCATCATTTACTATGAAGTCGTGGTCATCCATGTTTGCCACAGCCCTTGCAGCGGGCGCGTTGTGGTGTCATGCTGTCAACGCAACTCCAACACGATCACAGGGTACACAAACATCGGTGGTGGTCGAAGACGGGGCTCCGGCATGTTCTGACGGTTCCACCATTGAGGGCCTATGGGTGGTTGAGAAGATGGACGTGACACACACGGAGGACCTGCTGGCGGAGCCTGGGAGCGCCTCCTGGACGGTCACCAACACATTGACGAACATGGCCGAGCGTCTCACTTGCTCCTTGCGTGCCAACTACATTTGTGAAATCAATGGTACACCCGAAGACGGCAGTTTTCACATATGGCTACAAATCAATTTGAATGTGGCATCATTCACCTTTAATCAGACTCTTCCTTGCGGAAGCGAGACGGCTTCGGAGTATGCACCCCACAGTCAACTCAATGTCTTGCAATTCTACCTGCTAATGACCACCTTCTTCGTGTTAGAACTGCGTATGCCATCGGAATGGCGGAAGTGTATTTAACATGCGACGAGAGAAACCTCGCTTGTTCTGATGAAGATGATGCCGGCGGGTCTGCAAATGGATTGGTAACGGTGGTGCCGCCTGGGTCACCATAGACTGTGCAATGGTAAATGGTGTTTGTGTACCTCGGTAGTATACAGAACTTGGGACTGGGACTCGGGACCCGAAGCTTAGCTTGTCTATTGTTCTTGCGATATCTGGAAACATGATTGTCAAGACACAGATAGATACATTTCCCTGCCAGGCTGCGAACTTCATGCCGGTCTTATTCAGCAGCTGGGTCATCTACAGCCGCAGCTGGTTGCGTGGTCAAATAATTCAATGATTTTACATACCTAGAAATCTACCAAAGCAAGATACCTAGGTAGGCATAAGATTAATCGAACCCCTTCTTTTGGTACCGTTAACTTAGACATTTCAACCATCACCGGTTGTTGGCCTAGCCGAGCCTGTTACCAGTGCCGCGGCCACCACATATCAGGCGCCCCACTTTCCCCATCAGGCAAGAATAACAGCCGGGCAACCAATCGTTGCTGGGGAGTCCCGAGGCTTGATTCAGTTCGTTCTTAACGGTATTGATAAGGCAGGTAGGTACCTTACCATTGCCAGGACCTCTCTTTTCGTAGCCTCCTGGAGCAGATCTGGTATCAACTGTTAGGTTCCCTCGCCAATCAAAATTCACGGAGAGTGGTGGGAACGAGGAGACCGATCTGCAGCGTCTTGTGGGTGTCAGCGTCGTAGCCGGGGGGGCGGGGTTTTCAACTTGTGCTACCTTATGTTGGCAGCCCGTCTTCATGTCGCAGACTCCAAAGATCTTCATGTTTCCACCTTGCAACTGCAGTACTGCCTCTCTCCCAGTCAGAGCAACGAGTGAGCAACACCACCAACATTTCCCACAGTTATGCCCCGCCAAGATGTCTACCACCTGCACCCCTTTGCCTGGGAGAACGATCCGGAGGAGGAGCGGTTTAAAGTCACAACCCTCGATTACCTGACGGCTTGCACTTACAATGACTATGCGGTATTTTTCCGGCTCCACGATCTGGATAAGGGAAAGGCTGCGGCAGTCTTGAAGGCAGGTCTTGAGCGAACTCTCAGCCAAGCCCGTCACTATGTCGGTACCATCGAGAAGGATCCCGAGGGTGGCCATTCATTTGTGAGGAAAAAAGGCAGCACGGTGCGCTTAGTGGTACAATGGCTGGACGCGCCCGAACAGAACACCAAGTATCCGTCCATTGATGACATTGAGGAGGCAAACTACAGCGCCGTGATTCTGGGGAATCTGGAGACTTGGAGCGTACCGCCAATGACATACGGAGAAAAGCCCGAAGCTCACCCCAATAACCACCCGGTGGTCTCCGCCTTCCAAGCCAACTTTGTGCGCGGCGGCCTCGTCCTCAATATGCACCACCACCATTACGCCAACGACGTAATGGGATGGTCCGGCTTTACGCATCAACTAGCCGAGAACTGCAGAGCTGCAGTCACCAACACGGTTTTCCCCGCATGGGACTTGGCCTGTCTGGATCTTTCACGCCTTACCAAGAAGGAGATGGCTGACGAGGTTAAACTGGATGGCCCACCCCCAGCTGAACGCCACCCCGGCCACAAGGTCGCCCAATTGCTGCTTTTTCACCTGCCCAAGAGCAAGGCCGCCCAGCTCAAGGCACTGGCAGCACCCACCGACGGCTCGTGGATTTCAACGTATGACGCTTTCTCGGCCTTCCTATGGCGTACGCTGACACGGCTGCGCGCCCCTGTCTTCAAACCGGACCCGTCGTCTCACATCTTCTGGGCTGAGGCAGTCGACATGCGTCGGCGCATGCATAACCCTAAGGTACACCCGCGCATCCAGCACAACGTCATGTTTGCGGCCCTGTCATCTACGGCGCCTGTGCAGCAACTTACTGTCGACGAGATTCTCCACGCACCGCTGTCAACGCTCGCCTTATACATCCGATCTATGACCAACAGCGTTACGCAGGAAAATTTGGACAAGACGCTCGACATGGTGGCCATGGTGCGCGACAAGACAAGCCTCAACATACGCATCGATTCGCACCCACCTATGTCTATCCTGCAGACGGACCACCGCGACGCCAACATCGTCTCGGCCGACTTCGGCTTCGCCACCCCATTAACGTACCTTCACCTGCTCGATCGCGTAACTGAAGGTGTGATCATCATCTATCCAACCCGGGATAGCAGCCCGAGCTCAGACGAGGGCCCCGAGTTTTCGATCGCCTATGAGAAACACCTAGCCCATGACCTCATCAACGACGCCGAGTTCAGGATGTATTTCGAGTACAGGGGGGTCGATGCCGAGGATGCTAGAATAGTAGATGCTGCTCGTGAAGGCCTCAGCAAAGCCACCACGGCAGCTGTGCTTCACCCGTGAAGGGAGAATATTTGGCCATGGAAAAGAGTGCATGACGCAACGCCGACTTCTCAACTATTTGTCTCAACAAATAACATCCGACATCACTTCCCCTTTCCATTATTGTGGATACAGCTTGCACAGTTGACAAGTTAGACCATTCAATGTGATCAGCGGCTGCGGTTGGTAACTAAGGTACCTGGTAACATCTGAAACTGAGAAAAGCTATTTTATCGCTCCAAACAACACTGTAATTAGTCTTAACAAACAAGACACTAGTCCTTCATCTACCGATTCAGGTTCTGGTTCCGTTGTTGCGCAGCCTGCTGCTCAGCAATCTGCTCCCTCCACAAAGCCGTCCCGCTAATGGCCGCAATGCGGGTGAAGTCCTCTCCGAACTGCCCCTTGGCCGCACTGCCCCAAAACTGGAAGAACATCTTGGTCCCACCAATAAACCCACTGCCGCCCCTGGCATAGCTAGCAACAATTTCTCTACCTTTCTCGTCCCAACCCAGCACAGCGTTGGGATTGCCTGGACACTGTGGAGCGCCATCGGTGACCCTGATCAGATAGCTACCCGTAATCAGGGTCCCGATTCTCTTCTTCTTTGTATCCTTAGGCATACCCGTCTTTACGATGGGCTTTTGGCGCTTATGGATCTCCCTCACCTCAGAGCAATTCAGTCTATCCGCCTCGTACCAGCGGAAGGTTTCTCTGCGCCCGTTGCAGAAAAGGGTAAAGGCGTATTTGTCTTTTGCCAGTCCCTTGCGGCCTTCGTACTTCATCTCAACGACGTTGTTCTGGTTGCTATTGTGTAGCTCAATGTTGTAACTCTCAAAGTTGGGAACGTGGAATTTGCTGTTTTTGCCGCCGACGGGCGCTGTACCGAGAACGCCTTTTTTGATGGAGATAAGAGGAGGGGACTTGTCCTTCTTGTGGCCCGAGGTATGTAAAATGAGGCGTTCGTGCTTGGAGAAGAGTGCGTGTTGTTTCTGGATGTAATAGATGGGGGCTTTGGCGTCTTCGCCGCAGAGCTTGAAACCGCGCCCGGCACCGCGGACAACGAAACGCATTGGCAAGCCATGGGGGCCACGCTCAGCGAGGGCTGGTGCTGGAGACGACTGGGAGCTGCCCATTGTGTAGGTGCCTAGTGCAATGAATCGGTCGAGGGGGTGAGGGATAGGGGAAGGCGGGGGGGAACGGCGGATGTGAGAATACTTGATCCTTTATAAAACAGTGTTTTTGGCATCAATGAGGCGCCGTTTTGTTGTTTGATGGCCAGCCCCCAACAGGCGCGGTTTCTCACGCAGCCATTGTTGGTGGCGCAGCTAAGCCCCTGTTTTGAGCTCGTGTTTCCATATGTCAGAACGAAAATAGACAAAGTAGGATCAAATGAGACGGCCGAGGCCTGTAAGAGGCCCATCCCAAAGCAGGGCTGAGGCCAATAAGCGGCCCAGCCGAGAACAACCTCAACCTCCAAAGAAAAGCCAACATGCAACATATCACGACTCAGACATCACCACAACTGGAATGAAAATGTGCTTAATTGTCATTGAGGAATTCATCGGCTATCTAACTAGTATAAGTACTTATAATTACTTAGCATCCAAGCTCGGTCCTGGTCATGTCCGTGGAAGTATGTGATTAGAGCCTGTTTTGTTTGAGGTCTCACCGTATCACAACAGCAGTGCCACAAAGCCAACGACAACGGCCCCCATGCCAAGTTCTGTGGCGGCCACACCTCCCGTGGCTACCGCGCTTGTAGCAGAGCTCGCGGGCGTGGTCGACGTTGAGGTGCCGGCCGGGGTGGCGTTATCTGGGGCGTCGTACTTGCTGCAGACGGCGTTTTGTGCGAGTGGGCAGCTTTGGTCGATGCAAATCGCTTGCAGCTGGGCGCCTTGACTCTTCACGACCTCCATGGGGGGGGCACAGCGAAGACCGAACAGCTGTTCCAAGGCCATACCGACGCCCTCAAGGTCATCCTTGGCCACACCGAAAGAGGCGCCAGCCAGGGCAACCTGCTGGACAAAATAGCCTAGCTCAGCCGGCTTCAGGTTCATGAACTTGTGAACTTTGAACATGGATGGGTTGCCCTGGTAGGCGGGAAAGGCGGGCATCCCCTGCATGGAGCAGCCGAGAAGGGTGCCAAAGAACTGGTACAGGTGGGTAAGAAGCTTGCTGTACAATGAGCATCGTATTAGCAAATCAGTTCTCTAGACCAAGGAACATAAAATAGTTTGAGATGAGGCCGCACTATTGCTTAGAGTTCTCGTCATCGGCAGCCTTGTTCTGTTTCAATGGGGTGGCCCCTCCGCCATCGAGAAAGTTGACCGACTTCCCTGAACTGCCGCCGCGGTTGGTGCTGTTGAGCGTCCCGTCGAAATACGGTAACAGGTTGATGTTTGTGCCATTGTAAATCCCTTCGGCAAGGATTCCGGGTACAGTTATGCCAACGTTCGGCTGGGTATCTACGTGAGACATGGATAACTGGTTAGATGGCAATAAACGACAAGCTTGAAGTTGAGCCGTAAGCAAAAGCTTACAGTTTCCGATGACTACCGTGTTGACTAACGCAACCAAGAGATTGTATTGGTTGTCAGCTGTGTTATTTTTGAGCAGCGCGGTTGTGTAATAGTCGCAAATCGATATGTCTGAAGGCCGTTGAGCAGCAACATTGGCAACGATGGCGGAAAACGCCAAGGCAACGCCGGCAAAGCGCATCGTGGATGGAAGAGCGTGTGATCGTGTTGGATATTGGGCAGATCCAGGGGGCACAGTGAGGGATGCAAGTATCTTGTGGCGAGGAGGGCAGCATGAGATATATACGTAGGATACTGAAGAGAGGCAGGCTAACACAAGTCCGTCAATGCTCTCCGAGGTACTTCCGTCGACAGACAGGAACCCGACTAGCGTTCTTTTCGCCGCTACAAGCCTCCTCTCGGAACATTGCTAGAGGTGTCTCCTGACCTAACGTCTGGGATGACGTCTCGGCGATGTGGATGACCATGCCCCATTCCTCCCTGACGGCTCAATCAGGCTGGCGCCGGCGATTGACTACGCAACTAATGAAGCAAACACGATTTCCAAGATTCTGCCACAATTGGATGTTAGGTACGAATACTTGGAATTCCGCCCCGAGGCAGAGACCGTCGACGTGTACGAAGTGCCCGATCCCACTCAGGCCATCGAATCACCAAGAGTGTGGAGAGGAGGTTTGCTTGATTATTGGTATCAGGTTGTGTTCGGAAAACAGCCATTTCCCGAAACTGAATAGCTTACTTAGTCTTGTCGCTCATTCCCTAAAACGGCTTTCATCTTGAAGCTAGACATTCGGCTGCCCACTCTTCCGGCGGGAATGACTTATCCGTCCAGCTGCCCGCGCCAGCTTCCCGATGCAGATGCTTCGAGCTCAGCAAACTCGGCACGTTAGAGTTCCGAAGCCAAGGGACACAACAGTTGGCACTCTGGGCGAAGGTGATAGGCAGGATCTTGAGGCTCCCACGTGCCTCCGTCATGTTGCCTCCACTGCCTCCAATTCCGGGCAAGTCTACGACACTACAAGTGGACCGAGGTGAAAGTTAATGTTTCTTTGACCACTAAAAGAATTGATAGTGCGGGATTGCGTTTGCCGGCGTGGATCATTCAGGATATCGAAAAACAACGGTATTTCCCTCTCCCCTCGGCCCGGCGCGGCTGATTGGGGTTGGATTTACATATTTGGGGGTTTAACAAAGGAAGATGCGGTACCTACGAGCGACATGCGAGGCATAATTGCCCGGTAATTAATCGCCTTCTAGACGAGAAGCCACGCCCCGAAAGATGCCGAGAAGTTCCAGCAGTGGGGACTTGAGCCAAAGTGAAGAGAATGCGATCGAACATTAGAAACGAGACGATCCATGGCCAGGAATGATTTGCCTCTCGTTCATACAGTCATGGTTCGGCCGGTAGATCCGGTCTTTATTTGGAGTCCGGCTTGTTCTGGCCACTGGGCGCCATGGCGCCGGCTACCTATGGAGAACTTCACGATCCATTCGTCCATGAACCCGGGCTCAAGCTGTGGCAGGATTGGAGAAAGTTCCAGCTGACACGCGATCCAAGAAAGGAAAGCCGCTATTTGCCCTCACCGGACAAGAGAGGGGCAGACGTAGAGTAAAATAGCGTGATCATGTCTATTCATCACGATTATCAGGGGCCCAGGAGTGCTTTTGAGGAACCAATTGAGAGAGACCATTATAAGTTCTGAAGCTACCTATGTACCAAGCCCCTTTTATTTCCCACTTCCCCGTTGAACCATCATGATCTCAGCGGTCTCACTCGGCATGTTCATGGCACCTTTTAGGGCGTTCTTCGGCCGGCCGGCCGCCTGGTCGACGAGCTTGAGATCAAACGTCTCCAAAATATGCATCGTGATGCACTTGATGACAGCGCTCGCAAAAAAGCGGCCAGGGCAGGCTTGGCGGCCATAGCCAAAGTGCATCTGCTGTGGGGATGTGGTCGTGAATTGCTTCGCATACATGCTATCCTCGTCGGCAATGCGTTGGTCGTGGAATCGAAACCCCTGAAACTGCAAGGGATCTTTGTAGACATTGCCATCGAGTGAGATCATCGCTGCTGGCGCTAGAATATGTGTCCCAGCTGGCAGTACGAGACCCGATGACAGCTGTACGTCACGGCGCACAAGCCGCGAGAACGTCGTCAGTGTGCCTGGGTTCATACGTTGTGACTCCTTCATGAAGGAGTCAAGCCTGCTAAGGCTGTTGACCAGAATGGCCTGCTTCTCCGTGAACCCGCCATATCTAGCCTTGGCTGTCGAGTATTCATCCCTCAGGGGAGCAATATACTCGGGTCTGGCGGCCAGGTCAAACACAATGTTGGTCAGTGTGACGGTGGCGGCATGCAGGGCCGCGAAGTTCATCATGAGGCACAGCTCGGCCACATTAGCGTCGCTCCGCGGCGGGACTGTTTTTGCCGCCCCCTCCGACAGCCAGTACACCATGTCCTGCGGCTTCACGTACTTCTCACCCGCGGCTTCAGCTCGAGCCTTCTCGGCACGGCGTCGTGAGATCATGGGAACGATAAGCCTGCGCGCGTTTTCCTGGTGCTGCCATACGCGCCGGATTCCAGGGACAAGACCGCGCGCCATAATGGGCCGCATAAACAGCGAGTGCTTCTTGAGTTGCCAGCCCCCAACAAAGACATCCTCGACGAAGCTAATCATAGTATTAAGCCAGTACTCGTCACGGCTGAGCTCCGGGCCCACTATCATCAACGAGATGACGAGGGCCATGGTGCGAAACATGCTCGGCCAGACCTTGACTGGAGTCCATTCCGGACAGCTTGGCCACTCCGTTGAAATGGCATGCTCGATTTCCTTGTGAATGTTGGGTAGGAGGTTGCCTAGAGATCCGCGGTTAACACAGATACTACAGGAACTTTGGTTGATAGAATTTCTCACCAATGTTCCTGGTCAGGTCGGTAAGAATGGTATGCGCCTCAAGTTCATCTGCGATGCGAAGCCATTCATAGTCGCCGATTATGCGTTTCTGACTAGCCGAGTGGAAGTCCAAGGTGTCGGTTCCCAGTGCGTTCAATTCTTCCAGGTACTCAGGAGAGACGATAACGATGTAACCGTCGATTCCCCATACTTGAAAAGCACCTTTATTGTACAACCCCTTGAACCTGCCATACCCTTGTTCTAGAATCTCCTTGAAGTGGTACAAGTAGTACTCGGCAGCCCCATCGAAATCTTCCCCGCGGAGGTTTATCACCGGGACGTCGACACTTGGCGTCTTGAGTCGCCGCAGCTGTACGTAGTTGATCGCCCAAGGTAACAGGAAATAGATGACGCCGAGGACAGCTGCGAGGCTGAGATTCTCGGGCCGGATCAAAAAGGCGACGGTTGTATTGACGAGCATCTTGCAGGCGGTGATGAAATTTCGTCATTGCACCATGATAATTGTGTCGCTGTTGGCATTTATTGCCAGCAAATACTGCATGTAACAGTGGGACTAGCTTGCATAGGCCGGGGCACAGGGCTCATGGATGTTTGACCATCCTGTTGCCCTCAACAATTTCATAAGTTGAGGTAAGCATCACCTTGATAGCATGACATGAGTAAAGGATTTAGAGAGTCATTCTACATAGCATTATACTCATTTTTGGCTCGGCTGACTCACGTATCAATCTTACGTGAGCATCACTCCAAGAGCTCGTAAGAACGTCCGAAGACGGACCGCTGGTCGCGCTTAAAAAATGGGGGTGGTCTCGAAGTGAGCGAGACTGGTTCAAGCAGCAACTCCTACAACAGTACAAGGGGCCACTGAAGCCTGTGTCCTAATATTCTTCTCACACGCTGACAAATACGACGGACTCGTCACCAACTATAATGACCATCCCGGTAATTGACGCCGCCGCCCTTACAGGGGGGGACGAGCAGCAACTCGCCGTGTTCAGGGCAAAGCTACTGGACGGGTTGAAGACATACGGCTTCGTCAAGCTCATCAACCACACGGTCCCGGTTCCACTTGTGGCCGAGACATTCGATCAGGTTTGTTCGGTGCCCCGGGCGTTCAGTACCTAGTATCCGCAGGAGCTCACGTCAGCCGCCGCAGATCAAGAAATTCTTCAAGTTGCCGCTCAAGGAAAAGCTGGCCATTGTGAACGACCGCACACAGAACCAACAGAGGGGATGGTGCACGCCGGGAGAGGAGAAGACATGGTACTTGGAGAGTAACACCGGGGCGATCAAGGAGCCCAAGTTCAGTGATAGCAAGGTATGTGAGAATAACCGGCGGCGCAGCAAAACGAGACCGAGGGGTGGCTATTGGCTAACCTAACCTCTGTTTTTGCGCCGCAGGAGAGCTTTGACTGTGGGCACCCGAACGACAAGCTGTTTCCGAACAAGTGGCCGTCGGCCGAGGCCCTGCCTGGCTATCAAGACACCATGGAGCGTTTCTTCATGTCCTGCGGAGATCTTACCCTTGTTTTGCTGGCCCTGATCGCGGAGGAGATGCAGTATAACCGGGACTTGTTCACCTCACGCTGCACCAACGAGGCGAGCACGATTCGCATTAACCACTTCCCAGTGGTCGACAAGGCCGTGCTCGATCGTGGCGATGTCAGCCGGATCTGGCCCCATAACGACTTCGGCATCATCTCGCTGGTGTTTCCCGACGTGACACCGGGGCTGGAATATGAGGACCGAGCCAACCCAGGAACTTTTATCCCCATGCCTTATGAATCGGACCAGGAGGTTGTCGTCATTGTGGGCGAGACGCTGCAGCGCTGGACAAACGGGGGCATTCGTGCGGGGCTTCACCGTGTCAACCGACCGTTGGATGTGCAAGGGGACCTGGTCCCTGAACGCTGGAGCCTTGTCTACTTCAACAAGGCGGATCGACACGCCAGCGTGGGCCCACTTGACGAGATGCTCGCCAACGGATCGAAGCCCGTTTATGAGCATCTTACTGCCCTCGAGTACCAGGGCCTCCGCAATGCTACCCATTACCCCAAAGAGGCAGCTCTGGAGCAAGTTCTTGCCACGGCGTGAGCGGCGCAGCACGCAACACAACCTTCGCTTGGCGAGAGTGTAGCATTGGGGTGCTGGAACAAAGAGAGGTCGTTAGGATTCCCACGAATAAAGTATGGTGGTTAGAGTATCCATACTTCCGCGCAGGGTCTAGAACGTCGCCGTACGAAAATGGTGCAATCATGCAATGCAATGTAATGTCCGTTTCTGCACTCCTGCTGTGACTCTTTCATCACGACGTACCGGGAACGTGGCCTTGGATGGCGCATGCAGGGTCGTATCAGTAATCTCCCCCCAACGCAAATGGGTTACTTGTTGGTAGTGGTGGCAGTGGGGAATGAGCATTAGGGAGGTACTCTGCCAGTGGGAGCCGGTTTCCGTTCGGGGTCCGATAGTTACACTACGGCTGAAAAACACGAACAGTCGAGTACGACGTTACCTCACTGCGGCGGGGAAATGAATGCTTGGGCTTTGTGTGCAGGTGGCTGATGGAAGAGGAGGCGGCTTCAGCTGGAGCTGAAAACCTGATTGAGACTCCTTCTTCCGGATGTTCGATCTCATATTGCGTACACGGGATGGTGGTCCGACCGTCTTGTAGCAAATCATGGCTCTATCGTCTGTCTTGCTAAGGTTGAAACAATCGTACATAGGAGACGGACATGGTGGTCAACCGGAGGCTCACTTGAAATACCCCAGTTTGCGTCCCAGCACACAACTTCCGCTCAACGCAGCCGTAATGCCCGTAAACACGATGAGGATACCGTAGCCACTGCCATACCCATACGCCAAAGTCCCTTTCCAATGGTCAACGCGCAACAGTGCCTCGCTTAGAGGGCCCGAGACAACGTTGCCGATGCCGCGACCAGTCGAAATCCAGGCCAGCACGGTGCTGGCGTCCGCTGTGGTCTCGGACCGTTGCACAGCTTTGACCATGCCGGACCAGGTAGCCACCCAGGCACCCGCAAAGATGCCGTAGATGACGGCAAAGACGAACAGAGGTGCAACGGAGCCGGAGAAACCCCAGAGCAGGAAGATGCTGAAGCTGGAACCGACCGCGCATGCCAGACAGCATGTCGTCACATGCCAACGGTCAATGATGAAACCCATCAAGATGCAACCGATGACAGATGCAATGTTGTACACCACCACTGTGAGTGCACCCACGCTTTGCGACGCTCCGATCGATCTGGCATACATTGGCAGGTATAGGGTCGGTAGAAAGAAGCCTAAACCTTGTACCGTGTTCGCCAGCTGCAAAGCGGCAAACGCGCCTGTCTTCATGAAACGCATTCCAACCTGGCTGCGCAGCGATCTTCGGCGGTCCGGCTCGACGCGTGGCTTCATGTAATAGACGAAGGCTCCAGACAGCACTACGACGGCCACCGCTAGCGCCCTCAGAGTTGTCCGGAAGTCGAATGACTGAAGCAGTCTATCTGTCACAATTGGGAGAATGGTGCCCCCAAGACCGGTTCCGCCGAGCATGATGCCGAAGGCAATGCCTTTGCGCTTGTCATACCAGTCCGACAGCAGGATGAGACACGTGGAATATGATAGGCTGCCACCAAGTCCGTAGAGAATCCCCTGGGTGAGGATAAGATGGGTAACTGTTGTTGCGAACGAACTGATGGCTAGGGCGAGTCCCATGATGATGATTCCGAGGGCGCAGAAGCTGCGAATATGTTGCTTGTAGGCCTGCACAAGGGCGAACACAAGAGGGAGGTCGAGATACAGCATGCCTAGGGAGCATGTCCCGACAATGGCGAGGTTGCCAGAGCCATCAAATGGCCCATGGGTGCTGTAGTAGTCGTTGAAAACGCCATAAGTGAACGGAAGTCCTGCACGGTGCTCGTTAGACCACTGGACAGACTAGAGCATGGACAACTGGGACGCACCCCAAACTACTGCCTCTAACACGCAACATGAAGCGAGAAAGAGATAAGCATCTTTTCCCCGGTCTGCTGGCGGTGGCGGCTTTGCGTTGATCGACTCGTGGGATGCCTGTGCGCTCTCTACCAGCGAGGTCAGGCCTGCTCCTTGCTGGTCGTGATTTGACTTTTCCGACATTGTGAACAGGAAGGCACTGAGGGAGGCAGGGGGGCGTTGGTTCGTCCCAGAAGAGGACTGGCAGCAATTAATTATGCAGCCGCGACGGGGGAGTTGGCCGTCTTCCACTCAGGGGCTCAGTCCCCCGTTGGATGCTCTTGACAAAAAACGGGCGCGTTTGCGGCGCTGCAGCCTGCAGCTGGGCAACATATCCGCCGAGGAATGTAACGGCAGCTTTGCAACAATAAGCAGGGCACATTATTCCCAGCGAATTATTCTTCCAAGACACCTGTGGCCTGGCAGGAGCTGAAACGACGCAGAACTGGTCCTCTACTTACTTACACGGCCCATAATGCCCGCGGATCCGGGATGACCGAGACCCCCGACCCAGTCATTTATTGTGCTCGTAACCAGGGGCTGACCGCCTCTTCATGACTGTCGTGTCGTCATCCGATGCTAGTCAGGCCTCAGCGGCTCCTTGACAGCATACGAAGTAATTTGTTCCCGACGGATTATTTCGAACCCTTAATTTTACTTCAGTTTGTCAGCTTTGGGAGGCAGTGATTTATTATGGACAGACATACTAACTAATATTTGCCACCTTCTGTGTCATCTGTACATAGTATGTACATCGGACGAAGAGAGATCGGACCAGCAGGGGACTGGACTGTTGCATTGGAACTAATACCAACTGGGTAAGCCCCGAGTTACCTATCGGCCCGTGCCGGCAAACGCCGACCCAGCGTGTGTCGGAGAGAATGATCACCAAGCAAGCGCTCCTTGGGCCCCATCCCTTCGAATACTGGGTGGTGCGATGCGCCCGCTACGCAGTTTGAGGCGGCTCCAACCAACATTTACCGAAGATGCCAGCCATGGTAATGCTTCTTCCCTCTCCTTCTCATACACGCCGATGTCATCGGAACATCTTAGGCTCAAGCCAATCTCGTCGACACCCGCGAGCAGCATCTCCTTCGGGCCCTTGTCAACACTGAACTTGGCAATTTCGTCCCCTGACGCGTTGAGGATTTGCTGGGTTGACAAGACCACCTCAATTTCCCGGCCCGCCTCTGCTTCCGCAAGCAGCACGGGTATGTCTTCCTGGTCCACGATGGCTGGAAGTAGCCCATTTTTGAAGGAATTGCCGTAAAAGATGTCACCAAATGATGAGGCCAGGACGACCTGAATGCCAAAGTCCAGCAGTGCCCATACCGCATGCTCGCGTGAGCTGCCACAACCAAAGTTGGGTCCTGTGCTGAGCAGGACCCGCGACCGGTTGCTATTGTAGGGTTGTCGGTTGAGTACAAACGCCTGGTCCAACGAACCATCCGGACGCCAGCGGAGGTTGTAGAACAACCCGTCGCGCAGTCCACGGCGGAGGATGGTGGTACAGAATTGCTTTGGCAAGATGCAATCCGTGTCGACGTTGGCTCGGTCTAGGGGAGCCACAAGCCCTTTCACCGACGTAAATGGACCAGCCGCGATGGTATCATCCTCAACAACCCCGTCGTCCTCTTTTTCGGCGTGGCTACTGCTCGTTTCTTCCGGTTCGATGGTCTCAGGATAGTGCGGTAGGATCGACGGCTCCTCGTCCCCCAATCCCGCGCCGGCGGCCAAGTACTTGCGAACATCGCCAAGCTTGCCTTCAATGGCGGCGACAGCGGCCATCACTGGGGACATGAGGTGTGTGCGGCCCGCCGTACCCTGTCGGTTCTCAAAGTTCCGGTTGCTAGTGCTTGCCGAGCGCTCATACGCCTCAAGTTGATCTTCGTTCAGTCCAACACACATACTGCAGCCGGCTTCTCGCCACTCAAAACCTGCCTCCCTAAAGATGCGGTCTAGGCCCTCGCTCTCCGCTTGCTGTTTAACGATCCCGGACCCGGGGACAACATATGCGGCTTTGATGTTGGCCGCGATTCTTCGGCCTCGGAGAATGCCTGCCGCGGCGCGCAGGTCCGAAAGTCGCGAGTTTGTGCAGGAACCGATAAAGATCTTATCCACGACGATGTCTGTCATTCTAGTCCCTGGCTCCAAGCCCATGTACTCAAGTGCGCGTCGGCAGTTATCCGCCTTGGACTGGTCCTGGAAATCGTCCGGGCTCGGAACACGGCTCGTTATGGGCGCGACCTGTTCTGGGGATGTACCCCAGGATACAATGGGGGCCACCTTAGCCGCGTCAATTTTGAACTGGCGATCGAATGTGGCGTCCGCGTCGGATTTCAGTGTCTTCCAGTATGCAACCGCGGCATCCCAGCTGTCACCGCTTGGGACCAATGGTCGTCCTTTGAGGTATTCAAATGTAGTCTCATCTGGGGCCACCAAACCCGCACGAGCGCCAGCCTCAATGGCCTGCGAGGGGAGTGAAAGTTAGGGTTTTGCCTTGTATGCTTAAATCGCTGGTATTTACGGAGGTGAGAAGCATACCATGTTGCAAAGAGACATGCGGGCCTCCATCGTCAAAGCCTTGATCGTGGGCCCGGCGAATTCGATTGCTGCTCCAGTACCTGCGGCGGTTCCTATCCAAACGTTTGATATGAGACAAAGTGCCACGGGACACGTATGGATGGCCTCACCTATTTCTCCTATAATGTAGAGCATCAGATCCTTTGACCCGACGCCCTCAGCTAACGTCCCCTGCACCCACACGAGAATGCTTTTCCATTTTGTTGTTGAAACGGTTTGCGTCGCGAGTACATGCTCGACTTCACTTGTTCCAATTCCAAATGCCAGACAACCAAAAGCGCCGTGGGTTGACGTGTGACTATCCCCGCACACCACGGTTGTGCCCGGCAGGGTGAAGCCGAGCTCAGGGCCGATTACGTGGACAATCCCCTGCGATGTTGAGTTTAGGCCCAGGTACGGGATTTGGTGCATCTTGACATTGCGGGCGAGTGTCTCAACCTGGAGCTTTGCCTGGGCCACTTTCATCACCCTTGGACGAGGTGTCGTTGGGACATTCTGCAAACAGAATAAGCCACCATGTCATTCTGTCACAGCTCCGTCTGAACCCACATGATCACAGGTTGCCAAAGTCAAGTCTGGACGCCTCACAGGCCGGCCTTGGGCCTTCAGCCCGGCAAATGCTTGCTATTGATATCACCAGGTTAGTCTTTGGCTAAGGCGTACCTCTGGGATGGAGAACCTTCATACCGGAGAGGAAACTTCATGAATGAGATGGCGATCTGTAACCTCAGTTAGTATTACGACGACGTAAGCAATCCGTATCACCAGACAAGTGGTTGTTCCGCACCGATGTAGAGGAGTGCGGCTCCATTGTCCTTCCACACGGCGACATGTTCGTCAAACAGCTTCTGGTAAAGAGTTCTCGGCTTTGGCACGGACATTGTATGTACGACAGAATGCTTGTGACCCGCTCTCCGACTCGAAGGATACGCTACACGCGTCGACGAAAATTTGATGGTGAATGTACGACGAGCCGGTAATATAATGCTACACTGCAATGTTTTCCAGTTCCCTACCAGCTGTCAAACTGACTTGGATCATATTAGCGTCACTAACCTAATCGTGGCAGGACGACACTGCATCCTCTGCACCCTTCCAGAAGCTGGAGCATTATCTTATGTCAGGATCTGACTCAGTTGCGTTGGCGGGTGCTACACTGCAGGTGGTGGCATGGAATCTCACACAACCCCTGCATAACCCCTGCCCCTCGGTACGGGAATGATTGTTGCACGTGGAAAGCCGGTCCGGTTCATGAGCACACCATTCAGTCAAACGCAATTCCACGCCTGCCCTCTTCACGTCCCCCCCCCCCCGCCGTTGTATGCTTCACCGTGATGGAGAAACCCAGCGCAAGCGCGGCCGAAGTCGTGAGAAGACAGCGCGATGGCTTACACGATGACAGCACCCGAAGCCACGGAAGTTTGTTTCACTACGCCACCGCGAAGGACAGAACAATTTTGGTTTTGAGCGCCATTTTGGCTGTGATCGCAGGCGCTCTGAACCCTCTCTTAACGGTACCGAATCTTTCTCCACTGGGCCGCAAACGAGCGGCCGCGGCTGACACTGGATGTACGTACAGGTGGTATACGGCCAGCTCATCAACGCATTCAACGGCTTCGCGGCCGGCACAACGAAAAGCTCTGACCTGCGAAGCACCATCGCCCAATTTACTTTGTACTATGTGTATTGTGCCATAGGCATTTTTGTCTTTATTTACATCGCGACAGTTGGTTTCTACTATGTCGGCGAGCGAGTTGCGCGAGCCCTTCGCCGCGCCCACCTCAGGGCCGTCATCAGCCAGAACATGGCTTTCTTCGATAACCGCGGCAATGGGGAAATTACTGTGAGCATCATGTCCGACATGGGAACGATACAAGAAGCCATCACGAGCAAGATATCAGTTGCTATGACGGCAATGGCCAACTTCGCTTCCGCCTTCGTCATCATGTACGTCGTTTCTTGGCGAACCGCCCTCGCTTTGAGTCCGACCTTCTTGGTGATGCTGGGTGTTGTGATGGTAGGCGGGTCCTACGCGGTCAAGCACCACAAACAGGCCATGGGTGCCCAGGGCCAGGCGGCAACTCTGGCAGAAGAGAGCATCGCTTCGGTCCGCGAAGTGACCGCCTTCGGCATCCAGAGCTTCTTGGTCGCCAAATACCACTCTTTTTTGGAGGCCTCGGGGCGTTCTGATGTCAAATCACGGGACAGCGTGACATACATGATCGCATGGTCAAACGCCATGCCTTGTCTCGTTTACGCCCTATCCTTCTGGGTTGGCTCTATATTCCTCGTCAAGGGCCAAACCTCCGTTTCGGCGATCGCAACGACCACTCTGGCCATCATTATAAGCGCATTTGCCATCATCCGAGTAGCGCCATCCTTCCAAGCTTTGACCGCCACCGTTGCCGGTTCTAGCAAGATCTTGGGCACGATCGCACGGAGATCTCCTCAAGACCCGTTCTCATCGGAGGGCAAGTACCTCCAGAATGTGGCCGGCGAGATTGCCTTCCGTGACGTCAGCCTCGTCTATCCATCAAGAGAAGAGGTTGTTGTGCTAGATCGGGTGAACATCCGGTGTCCCGCTGGCAAGACAACAGCTATCGTTGGGCCTTCTGGGAGCGGGAAAAGCAGCGTTGTCAGCTTGTTAGAGCGGTATTATGAGCCCACCGAGGGTGCCATTGGTGAGTGATAACCATGCTCCGGCCAGGAGGAGGAGAGGCACGCCCTGCTAACACCATCGGTTCTGAGAACTTGATGGACATGACCTGCAGACCCTGAACTTACGAAACTTGCGCAGCCACGTTTCCATCGTTGAGCAAGAAGTGGCGCTGTTCGATACCACCATTTTTGAGAACATCCGGTATGGCCTCCTAAACTCTCCTTTTCAAGGCACCCAAGAAGATTTGCGCAATGCCGTCGTGCAGGCGGCAACCGACGCCAACGCCCACCACTTCATCTCGGAACTTGCCAACGGGTACGATACAATGGTCGGCCAGGCAGGCACGCAGCTATCCGGGGGGCAACGGCAGCGAATCGCCCTGGCAAGGGCGCTCATTAAGCAACCATCCATACTGCTTCTGGACGAAGCCACATCAGCTCTCGATTCCAAGTCAGAGGCTGTCGTTCAACAAGCGTTGGAGTCGGCGGCCAAGAACCGGACAACGATTATTGTTGCCCACAGGCTCTCTACTATCCGCAACGCAGATCAGATCATTGTCATGGAAGGGGGGCGTGTGATGGAGCAGGGAACGCATACGGAGCTAATGGACCTAGATGGGCTTTACGCCGGCCTGGTGCAAAATCAACACGTCGTGGATGTCCCTGGGCAAAGGCTACAGGAACCATCGGAAAACGTGAACAGCAAACTAGGTATATCGCTTCATGAGAAACCGGTCTTGCAGGGTGGCGAGAGTGCCGAGGACGACACGCCCGCGCCCGGGGATAACAGGAATCCGGAAACACAGGAGCGTCAGCATACGCTAGGGCTGGTGAGCACACTTAAGTTCATTTACTACGTCAATGCCCAAGAAAAAGGGCTGCTGGCTCTCGGCACCGCTAGCGCCATCGTTGCGGGATTCGGGATTCCAATGTGAGTAGGGCCACGAGAGGGAGCACGGTAGGGCTTGGGAGGCTAACCGATCCCCCAGACAATCTATCTTCTTCGCGAAACTTCTCGACAGCTTGTCCCTCGATCCGGTAGCACTACGGCAGAGCGTAAACTTTTGGTCTGGCTTGTACGTGCTGATGGCAGGTGTCGCCTTCATATTCTGGTCGGTTCTTGGCGTTGCTTTCGCGCGCTCAACTGAGGCGCTATCACGGCGGGCAAAGAAGTGGGCACTCGAGTCCATCTTGTCTCAAGACATCGAGTTTTTCGACTGCAAGGAGCATTCCACTGGAGCTTTGCTCGAAGTTGTCACTGGCAGCACGGAACAGTTATCGAGCTTAAGCGGCCCGGTGATCGGGAGCGTCTTGACCTTCCTCTCAGCCATTCTAACCGGCATTGTGATCTCGCTTGTCATCGGATGGAAACTGGCATTGGTTTGCACCGCCACGATCCCCATCGTCGTAGCGTGCGGATGGATTCGTCTCCGTATGCTGGCGGTGTTCGACGGCCAGGTGAAAGAGACGGGGAAAGAAGCTGCATCACACGCGAGTGAGACGGTCCGTCTGGTTAGGACTGTTGCTTCTCTCGGAATTGAGGAGTTTGCTCTCAACCGATACGACGAGATCCTTTCTCAACGGGCCGCAACTTCGCTTCGGTCTATGCTCTCGGCGTCCGCCCTGTACGCCGCTTCACAGTCCGTCGTCTTCCTCTGCGCCGCGTTGGCTTTCTGGTATGGTGGGCAACTGGTGTCCACCGGGGAATACACCGTGTTCCAGTTCTACATCTGTTTCGTCGCGCTTATCTCGGGTGCACAGACGGCAGGATCTATTTTCTCCTATGCCCCTGACGCCAGCAAGGCGATGCACGCCAGTCACGAGCTCCAAACCTTGTTTGCAAGCAAGTCGAAAATGATAGCAACGGCGCCGGGAGATTGCCACTCTGGTGAAGAGAAGCAATGTACTGGTGGCATCCAACTGGAGCTCAGCGATGTCGATTTTCGATACCCGTCCAGACCCGATCACCAGGTCCTACAAAACTTCAATCTTGGTATCAACAAGGGCCAGTACCTGGCCCTAGTAGGCCCTAGCGGCTGTGGGAAAAGCACCATACTGGCACTTCTCGAGCGATTCTACGATCCGGACAAGGGCGTTGTTCGGGTCGACGGAGCGGCCCTTCCCAGGCTCAATGTGCAGCAACATCGCCAGAATGTGTCCCTGGTTAGCCAAGGTGCCGCGTTGTACTCCGGGACAATTCGAGAAAACATCGCTTTAGGCCGCCGACACATTGGTGACAATGAGGAGGAAACTGCGGATGAAGATATCATGGATGTCTGCAAGCAGGCCAATATCCACGACTTCATTTGCTCTTTGCCGTGAGTCTCATTCGTTTTACTAAGATTTGCCGTTGTCAAATCCTTGAAGCTAACGTTGTAATTTCCAGTGATGGTTTATCCACTGTCCTCGGTCCCCGTGGGACGCTGGTGAGCGGGGGACAACGGCAACGCATCGCCATCGCCAGGGCCCTTATACGCCAACCCCAGATCCTCTTGCTAGACGAGGCCACGTCGGCGTTGGATCCGGAATCGGAAAGACTGGTACAGGATGCCCTTGATAGGGCGGCTGAAGGTCGAACCACTGTCTCCGTGGCTCACCGTCTGAGTTCCATCCGGGCAGCCGACATCATATACGTTGTAGATGCGGGAAGGATTGTTGAGTTTGGGAACCACGGGGAGCTGATGGCCATGCGGGGAGCATATTGGGACTTGGTCAAGATGCAGAACCTGTAATGACGGCACCTGATACATGTGGGCCCATAAACCATCAATATTATTACAGGTCCGGAGAGGTCAAGTGAAGGGGCATTCTTGGGGGTTAACGAGAATCAAACGCCTGGTCTTAGCGCAAGGATGAGACCCAACGCCAGTTTTTCGGCTGTTAAATGAGCTCCCACCTCTACTCATAATTACATGAACTCCGATCTGATGCAAACCCAACGCAACGAAAGATCCCCCCGGTCCCTGATGCATGGTCATGCGTCAATATCCGCCCCGTGTTGTAGGAGGAGAAGCACCAGGGGCTCGGACCCGCTTTCTACTGCCAGGTGAAGGGCCATAGTACCCAACGAGTCCTTGGTATTCACATCTGCAGAAGCCTCCAGCAGTAGTTTGACTACCGCTTCGTTCTTTCCTGCTACTGCTCTGAAGAGTGCGGTGCGCCCCAGGAAATCCCTTTCATTAGGGTCGGCCAACTTCTCTAACAGTAACCTCGTAAGGACCTCAGAACCGCGTTCGCAAGCCAGATGCAAGGCCGTCGACCCGTTATGGTCTTGCTTCGTGATGTCTGCCCCGCGCTCGAGAAGCAACCGTGTTATAGACTCATTTCCAGAGTTCACAGCAAGATGGAGCGCCGTCCGGCCTTGTTCACCGAGAATCTCAGGGTTCGTTTGCTGGTGCGTCCTTTTCCAGGAAGGATCAAATGCCCACATCGATTGGTCATCGCATGGCGAAGGATTTTGGGGGCCCGAGGAGGGGGGGCTGACCGGGGCGAGGTCGAAAGTCGTTTCAGTCGCATTCGAGGTTGGTGGCGATGCCAGGATAGGATCGGCGGGTTCCAGCTGGCCGAGTGCGGCTTCTAAAGCTTGGATACGCTGTTTTTGATTTCGACCTGGAGGTTGCTAGTGTGAGCAATCTTCTGTAAGCAGCCGATTCGTTAGAGGATCAGGCGTAAAGTAAGACGTTGTTTTGCTCACGGTAGTTCCTCTGTGCAATCCGATTCTGCTCTCGCTTCCGTTCCCGTTTCTCCACGTCCTGCAGGAGTATCCGGGTTGCCTCTCCTGTGACGCCCCCAACGGCGGACAGATCCGAAAGCCTTGCATAATTGCCATAGCTACTAAGGTTGGCGTTGGAATGCATGGTGGGCGTTACACAGAGAAGGGTTGCAACAATGTCAAGCTTCAAGTCTGTCCAACCTAGCATTTTGGTGGATTTTTGTTCCTGTTTTAAGTTTTCGACTGACGAGCAACCGACATCCCACCCCGATGTGCATACCACGGTACCAAAAGAGGAAGGTAATTCCTCACCGGCCGGTGCGCTGCTCTCACCACGAGCCAGCTCTCGCGAATGATATGCAAGGGGGCGGCGCTGAGCAAGTCACGCATGTGGTGTCTGATGTATCCCGCGGAGCAAGCGACTCGTATGTACATATGTACAAGGTACTGCCCGGAGCTCGGCCTGCTCCTCCGAATCTTTGCATACAGAGTAGGGCTGTGTGGGTTCAGGTGGAGGCTAGATGGGAAATAAGCCCCGAACCCTGGACGATATGAGAGGCTAATGCCGGCTTGGCTCCCGAACGCTCTCCGCTTTCGGCAAAGCTCAAAACGAACCAAGGATGGAAAAGGAACGGCTGTGGGGGGTTCAGAAGCTCGGATTTCTTTGTGTCTCTAACGACGCCGTTTGACTAATCTCAGTAAGCCCCGTCATCTAATCCAGCGCCTGTGTTATTGAGTTCGACGTGATTAGTCGATGCTGTTGAAAAGGCGAGACAATAGACGAGACCTGTCACGGACTGTTGATCGGTTGGGCTGGCTCGATCCCAGTTGGCTGGGATACGATGCAAACTAAATGTTTGGTCGTATCAAGTTGAGTGGCAGGATGGGTGAGCAGTCACCGCCTGGTGGGAGGGTGGCCAAAAGAAGGAAGGCCACGGTTGGGCTGGGATGAGGAGGAGCCAAGTCAGAGGGTACTAGTCCAGACGACGCCAAATCAGATGGATGGGACGCGCGTATGGGACAAGTCATCAAGGTATTGGTTCCTGTTGCAACGGCAATGGTGATGAGATGAGAATTCCTGAAGGCGTCTCTGGCAATTGAAGGGCCAAATTAGGAATGATTGCCGACCATTGAGACCTCGTGCTGACGGGTCCCCATCACGATAGTCCACCGTCCTGCATTAATTAAGGATCTCCAGAGTGCGCGCTGTCCCGAGGCGGGTACATCCTGCGGTCATCATAAACCCCGGTCCCCCGGGCCTCCCCGTTGTCCCTTCCCTTGTCTCGGCCGTTAGGATAACGTTCGAGGTGCGCCGAGGAAAGGGGGTGAGTGCATTGACTGCATGGGCGAAGTGCTCCGACCCCCTTGGATCACACCCTTACCGCCTAGATGCTGACTGGACGATGGACCGGGGGCTGGATTCGCACATGACATTCTTAATGGCATAACACTGACTTTTCCAGCCCCACTTTAGGGGCTAGCAAGGTAAGGTATGTACAAACTCCTCACTGTGTACAGATCTGTCGATGCTTAGAGATGGCCGGTGGACTGCCGATATCCTGCCAATGATCCTACTTAGCTCCCCTAGGCAAATAGTACCAGTACACCAAAGCTACCGGTACTAGGTAGAGTGTGCGGGCACCAATTTGTTGTCAAATCGAGCCTGAGTTGGATGAAACCGAGTACAATGCGATCTTTGACTATTTCCTAAGTAACCACAATAACACTCATTTGGGTTGTCGAACGGTCGGTGCGTAAGTTGCTCAAGAACGGTACGTTTGCGGGGGTGATTTGCTGGCGGGCCTACGGAAAGTCGGTTTTTGGTGTCTCCGTTTTGTTGGGCACAGGGGAGCCGCTAGGGTTGGAGCTGGGAGTTGCACAGGCGCCGTGCATGTTTGGTGTTTTGTCTTAAACCGCCACAAATGCACCGCATCGGGTTTTGCCAAAGCTAGGGATCCTTCCAGTGCCTGACGACTAGGGTTGGCATCCTCCATGCCGAAGGTGTAGTATGTACGATACCACGACCTGCCATTGCCATATACTTCTCGAGGTGGTACTGCGCCAATGCGATGGCGTGGCACAGCCCGGAACCGGATGACGGCATCCGACGCACGGCGAACATATTCCGCGGCTGTAACGGATGCATTCCCTCTCAGCCTACATACATACATATCCCAACCGTGGTTTGTGGCTTGGCCTAACCTTAACTGGTCTGGTGGTTGAGAAGGCACATCCATGCGATGTAACCTGACACATCCAGCCTTCTTT
The DNA here is from genome assembly GCF_020726465.1 of Chaetomium tenue. Taxonomy (NCBI): domain Eukaryota; kingdom Fungi; phylum Ascomycota; class Sordariomycetes; order Sordariales; family Chaetomiaceae; genus Chaetomium; species Chaetomium tenue. The sequence goes on along the minus strand of NW_027117334.1, from coordinate 38,255 downwards.
CTAAGCTGCCGCCTGAACGACGGGAAACTGCGCGATTGGTAGCAACCGGAGCCTCTGGTGGTGCAACGGAAGCTCCCCGTGCCAATCCTGCAAGATGACTTCGTGTCAGCGATCGATGAGATGACCTGGCACATGCGGGACACATACCAAGGCTGCCGAGAGCGATGCAAGCAGCGTCGCCTGCTCTTCCGTCCCCGCTGCTTTAACTCCCCAGGTGGTCCGGCCGCCGCCTGAGCACATGACAATTGCGATGACGCTTGATTCGGGGAGATCACTGTTTACAAAGCCAGCGCTCGGCATCCCGAACGTGCATGTAAACTCCAGACGGCAGTCGGCAAAGGCTGACAGGCCGAATCGGACGGCATCGAGAGTGGAAGCGCCGTGCCCGACTAGCTGGCGGGCCAGGCCGTTGACGAGAATCACAGTCTCCACTCTGACCAAGGATCCGGAATCCGAGGTGTTCAAGGCTGTTTTGACCAGGGAAAGTACTCGCTGGTCCTGGCTCTGGACGTTATACTGGCGGAGGAAGAGGTTCGTGACCTCGTTAGGTAGTAATGTGCGCCCCTTGAGCTCGGATTCGGACTTGACAGCCAGTGAGAATGCGCCCAGGATGGCCTTGGGCGCTTCGAGCTGCAGAGCTTGCGAGAGTACCCAAGCGATGCCACCTTTACCGCTCTGCGAATTAACTCTGATGACAGCCTCGTACGACGCCCCGATGTCGTGCGGGTCCATGGCAAGATACGGGACCTTCCAAGGGCGGGGTCGAGCATGTTTGTCATCATCAGCGGTTGCATTCCACCTCTTGAACCCCTTGTTGATGGCGTCTTGGTGCCCGCCGCTGTATGCGACAAAGACCGAGTCTCCCGCATACGGGGCGCGCGTGTGGACGGGAATTTGTGTTAGTTGCTCAACAATCTGGCGGATCCGCGGCAGGTCGGAGAAGTCCAGGCCCGGGTCGATCCCCTGTGTGTATAGATTCAACGCTAGCGTCACCAGATCGACGTTACCCGTACGCTCGCCATTTCCGAAGAGGCATCCCTCGACTCTGGTCGCCCCCGCGAGCTGACCCAACTCGGCAGCGGCAACAGCGCAGCCTCGATCATTATGGTTGTGCAGAGAGACACAAACCGTGGGGTCACCGGAGAAACCGCGAGAGAAGATCTCGACTTGGTCGGCGAATATGTTCGGACTTGACATCTCAACCGTCGCCGGCAAATTCAGGATTATGGGAACCTCGGCGGACGGTTCCCACGCTTCTTTCACCGCTCGGCAAATCTCGATCGCGAAATCCGGGTCTGTATCGGAGAAGGCCTCGGGACTCCACATCAGTGCCCATGTCGTGTCTTTGTGCGCCGGGTCGTCTTTGGTGACAGCCTTGAGGTATCTCGCATGTTCGACAGCGGTGCGGAGTTGGGCTTCGCGGGTCGTGCTGAAGATGGTGTCGATAAAATTATCGCTGGTCGCGATGTAGAGGCTGACGATAATCTTCTTCGCTCCCTTAACGGCATCGACGGTCCGGCGGATGAAGTCCTTGCGGCAAGGCGTCATGACTTCAAGCCACACATCAGGGGGCCCGTCGAGTACACATCTCTGCGCGAACTGGAAATCCATCTCCGACGATGCCGGAAAACCCACCTCGATCTCCTTGAAGCCGATGTCTACCAGCATCTGGAAGTAGGTCCACTTTTGCTCGGGGTTCTACTAGGCCCATATCATATCAGAACGTGTCGTGCGCTCTACCGCCTCGTTATGTTGCTGCCACTTACCATCGGACTCGCCAAAGCCTGGTTGCCATCGCGTAGGTCTGTAGATAACCATCTCGGAGGCTTGGTGATCTTGTTTGACGGCCAGGTCCTGTCGGGGAGTGAGGGACCTTTGAAGGCCGAGTACTTGTCGGATGCCCGCTTTAACCTGGGAGTTGCGAACACAATCAGCACCAACTTCAGAGATCCCTAGTCGAGAGCAAGAACTCGTACATTGGCATAGTGGCGCAGCAACTCTCAAACCAGACAACCTGTGGTATTTTAGAACAGGATTAGGAGCAGGCGGGAATGAATGTACAAACGAAGAGCACCAGCGGTTAGAAGTAGGATTTTACAATATCATTACCTTATGAGAGCTAGTTATAACATCCTACAAAGGAGCTCACCCAACACTTAAGTAGGCATGGATCAAGGTAAACACAGGATGTGACGCAGCAGCCCGCCTTTGCATTGGGTAGGTATGTGTATGCTGGTGTCCCTCGGATATGTGACATTCTGACTGCACACTCGATTCACCTGTCTAAACATTTGGTGGTGTCGCTTGGCTTACGTTGGAACTGAGTAACAGGGAGATCTTGATGTCAGGTGTGACCATGCATTCATCCTTCGTTGAGCCCATCGGTGATTGGCCAGCAAGCTCGTGTCCGCCGCTGTTGGGGCAGCACTCGGACATGGTGGTGCACACCTTGCATAGTTGAAAAAGGTTCCGAAACCTCATCGCAAAGGCAAATCACGCAAGCATCAACTGTACATGCAGGTCCGGCTCACCGTTTCACTTTCAACAAGCGAACCGATAAGCCCCCGAGAAGCACCCTAGGATAGTGACAATGTCCACGACAGCGAGCAACAAGCTTTTATTGGTCGAAGGGAAGACGGGAGAAGGTAATGCGACCTTATTTTGCCGTCGAGGAGGGGCCGTTTCGTGCTAACTCGCCAAGCAGTCGTCTTCGAAGCCAGCTGGACGGCCAAGCTGAACGCCACATGCAATGACCCGCAGGACCGAAGCAGGCCCTTCGTCTCCCTGGACTTGTCCCTCCAGCCCACCAAGTATCAGGCCAACGGCGACGACCCACATGGCAGTCGCATCGCCGTCGGACCGGCGGCGGAGGGAGATGATGAAAACCAAGTCGTCATGACAACCCCTTACGGCGAGACGCTCACTGCAACCAGCCATTCTCTTGGCTCAGTCGAAGCGCTCAACTTTTTGCGCCAGCTCCTGAAACATGCTCAGTCATCGAGACGGGCGCACTTGGCGAAGCTCATCATCCCGACTACTCCGGGCTACATCACCCGGTCGAACATTGTGCAACTCCGGTTGAAGGATAGCGAGTTCGTTGAGCTTGTCTCGACATTCGCGACACCCCGGCAGCATTTCGCAGGGGGCAAGGTAGCCACCGAAGGGGCAAACGACTGCTGCGGCTGGCTGAGCCATCTCCTCCGCAGGTCAGCCGCGGGCGTCTTGCTCAAAGACCGGGATGACAAAGGCGCCAAGATCAACCTGCACCAAGCATCCGCGGCCCTCGAAGCTCAGCTGGATGACCGGCTTTCGTTCCCATGGCTTACCAATACCTTGCACCCCAGGAGAACACTGGCCATTATCGAAGCCGGCCGCGTCCACCCACGCTATGGGGGAACGGGCCCGTCGGTCTACGGGGCTGCCAAAGCTCTCGGCATCGACATCATCGCCATGGACAATTCTGGCCACTGGATGGAAGACATCGAGTTTTCCGAGTGGCGCATGGCCTTTGTCCCCCTGGCCCTGCATGATCCGCCGCGGGATGATTTCACGGAGCGAATTGTGGAGACGGTGAAATCGTGCCGCATTCGGATTGACGGCTTAATGACCCTCTGCGAGTCGTACATGGGCCCGGTAGCGCGGGCTTGTGAGCAGCTGGGCCTGCCTACCCAATCCCCGATCCCCTACCTCACGGCAACGGACAAGTACCGGACCAGCATTTTTGAAGGCCACCAAGCCCATCTCGCCTCCGGCTCCGACGAGGCGGTCACCATCGCAACAAAGGTTGACCTTCCGTACCCCCTAATCATAAAGCCGTGCAACGGCTGGAGCTCGGAGGGAGTGAGCCTGGTCCATCATAAATCCGAGATCCGCGCGGCTGTTGAATCCATTGACACGACGCGGCACGGAAATGCTTTTGTCATGGAGCCATACTGTGCTGGCCCCGAGGTTGACGTTAACCTGGTGCTGTTGAATGGTGAGCTCCTCTTCTTTGAGGTGTGCGACGATATGCCGAAGACGGCCGAGGATGGGGAAGGGGATACCGCTGGGAATGTCAGCGGAGCCCAGGGCGGATCCTCTCTCAGCACCTTCATTGAAATGTGCAGTGTCTTCCCATCAGCTCTTCCACGGCGCGAGATCGAGATTCTCCGTGACTCTTTCCATGCCAGCCTGCTGCGCTTAGGCTTCGACACGGGCATGTTCCACCTCGAGGGCCGGGTTCAGGACTCGACGGTCGAGTATGCTTTCGAGCAGGGTGACGGGGTTGTGGATCTGAGACCAACAGCCGAAACGCTACAGCAACCGACGAAAGCCTGGCTCATTGAGATCAACCCGCGGCCGCCAGGGATGAAGGGGAGCCTGATCATCGAGTCGACTTGGGGCGTCGATTATTGGGCCACTACCTTGTTAACCGCGCTCCGAGACGATGAAAGGCTCCGAGCCCTATCGCAGCCGTTTGCCTCGGGGCCACAGTACACGGGCGCGATGGTCTTTATTCCAACCGAGTACAACGCTGAGGTTTGTGAAGGCATCTTTGACTCGGATGACATAGTGGAGGAACTGTTTTCCCGTCGGCCGGATCTTGCCCGCCACGTCAGCCGGAGTGGATGTCTCGTCCATCGTGGTCAAAAGATCCCGCATCCCCAACGGGACGGGTACAACTCCTTCCTTGCGTGGTTCAACGTCTTCTCGCGGAAGAGCAGGGCGGAAACGCTGAGGCTAGCGGCTGAGGTACGGAGAGAAGTGCGATACAAGTTCAAATAGTTACGGACTCATAGCAATATTATAGGCTTACCTCGGGAGCATCGTTCGTAGCTAAATACTCGTTACAAACCATGGTAAAACTGGGTCCTAAATCTCGGTCTACCCTGCGATCAAAAGATAAAACATTGTGTCGCTCTGCTGGTTTTGGCCCGCCATCACCGGGTTACACCCTGTTATACGGGAAACAAAAAACAGTACCTGTCTAGGCAGTAGAGACTTACACAACTCAGCGAGGATACTAAGAAGGGAGATGTGACAACGTCCTCCATTAGTATTGGCGAGAAGACAAGCTAGGTACTCCCTAATTATTGGAGGTGGTAGTAGTTGGGTGTAAAGTACACCGTTCTAGGAGGCGACCCGGGCAACAGTGCTGGTTGCTTTAACCTCCCAGGAGGAAGCACGCAAGGCGTGCGACGAGGGAGTGATCTGGAAGGCTCAACTACTGGACTGCGAGCCTTACTGGGCTGCCCTCAGCCCAACACAGTGCTACAAGTGCTGGAAGTGGGGACACACACAACATCATTGCAAGGCTACCCCATTGTGCCCGCGCTGCGGGACGAAAGCCCATGGAGAGGGCGGCAGGGACGGCGAGAACCAGTGCCCTACTCACAAAAACGAAATCCCTCTCCGATGCCCTGCCTGCGGAGGAAGGCATCCGGCGTGGTCAGGAGAGTGCCCGGAGAAGTCGAGGACCCTCGCCAAGGCCAAGGAGGCCTACCAGTTCCGGCCACGGACTTATGAGACCGCAGCGGCGAACTCTGCCAGCACGGCCCCTACGAGCGCTCCCGCGTTTAACTTCGAGGGCGAGGAGAGGGACGACAACAGCTATCAGGTGGTAGGCAGGAAGAGGTTGAGAGGAAGACCGACGAATGCGGCTGCGGCCCAACGTCAGGCTCTCTTAGACCCCCAGCAGACCAGGATCAACTTCGAGGCTCCGAGGGTGCAGTTCGCAAACCCGGTAGTCAACGGTGTCTACACCGCCGCTCCGCCGCCCCGGGCGCCCGAACCGGCTACCGGACCAACGCCTGCCGTCGCCGCCAACCCTGCGGTCACTGCTACTCCGAACCAACGCGACCCCGAGGGGGACACTACGATGGACTCGATCACCGTCGCAGGCGATGAAAATTTAAATTTTACTCTGGAACACCGAAGGAATCAAGCAAACACTGGAAGTGTTGCTGGAAGAGGCCAAATACGACCTCTTGGCGGTGCAGGAACCGTGGATTAACAAGGAGACGAAGTCTACATACTGCCCCCGGAGCAGCAGATACCACCTGGTACACAAGCTCGAGGGGCGGGCAGCGATATACGTAAGCAAAAGATTTGAAATCAGGCAGTGGGACTCCGAAGCCACGGAGAATTGGTGCCGCGTGTGGTTTCCAGAGGCGGACCTCGGAAGGGAAGACCCCGGATTCGAGCTTTGGTCCATATACAACCCTCCCGGCGGCGAGAACGTACCGAGAGCCCTGCAAGGGCGGCCAAGGCCAAGCCACCCGGTGGTTCTGGCAGGAGACTTCAACCTAAAGAACCCACTGTGGGACAAGTTCGGACGCTACGATAGGAAATCGGAAGACCTACTGCAGCTGGGTTCCTTGTGGGACCTCACCATCAGAACTCCAAGGGGGGCGACAACGCGAGCTCCCCAGGGGCGGCAGCGAGGCCGCCCGTCAACCATCGACCACTTCTGGACTTCGGAAAACCTCCAAACAGTATACTACGGGGAAGAATGCCGTGGAAAGTCAGACCACTACCCACAAGTGCTCGAGGTCGGGGAAGGGCATGGGCCGAGACCAACCCAACCGGATGGCTGGGCCTGGAAGAAGATGGACAGGGAGAGGGTGAAGGCTGAATCAGAGCTGCTATGCAAGGCCATGGGACTTACAGACCCGGGACCGGACGGGCTGCTGGCCAGGACCCGAACAGTCGAGGGTCTTGATAAAGCTTTCGGCAGCCTGGTCGAGTGGCTCACCTGGGTCGCGGGGGAAAGCACTCCAAGGAGGAAGGCGAGCTGTGGCTACAGCTCTCCTTGGTGGACAGTGGAAGTGCAGCAGGCCGCCCGGAAGGCCAGGAAAGCCGAGAGGCTGGCGAAGGAGACGCGGGCAGAGTACTGCTGGGAGGAGCTCGGCGAAAGGCTCAAGGACCTTGCCAGAACAACGCGCGAAGCACGGACGAGGGCTTGGAGGAACAACCTGCAGGAAGCAAGCGAGGCAAAGAAGCCCGATCAGATGTGGAGCTTGGAAAGATGGGCCAGGCTACGGAGCTTTTTGCCGCCGGAACCACCGAGACTACCGGCATTCAAGGACTCGTCCGGGCAGGTAACGGCCGAAACGCACGACCAGAAGGCTAGCGCACTGGCCGAGAGGTTCTTCCCGGATCCACCGGCCAACCTAACGGATGTGGAAGATCAAACCTTTTTGGGCAGCTGGAACCCGGGCTTCGACGTTGTACAAGCAGTGACGCCGACCGAGATCACGGAAACGATAGGAAGAGCAAGCCCCTGGAAGGCGCCAGGCGAGGATTTGCTCCCGATGGGCCTTCTGAAGGCGTGCGGAGCACCGTTAGCTGAAGTGCTGGCCCTTCTGGCGACAAGGTGTCTGGAGCTAGGATGGTTCCCGAACCGTTTCAAGAGGGCGAAGACTGCAGTACTACCGAAACCAGGAAAGGCTCCGCCGGTGTATCAGACCCCGGGGGAATACAGGCCCATTGCTCTGCTGCCAACCCTAGGGAAGGTAATAGAGTCAGTGGTCGCCAGGAAGGTCACTCAAACTGCAGAAGTCAACGGCCTCTTACCAGATGAACAAATGGGGAGCAGAGCACACCGCTCCACAGAGCTGGCTGTCCGGCTAGTAGTAGCCCAGGTCCAGGAGGCGTGGAGACAGAAGGGTGCGGCGTCCCTATTGCAACTGGACATCTCAGGAGCCTTTGACACGGTCAACCACACCCGACTGCTAGCAACTTTGCGAGAAATGGGCTACCCGAGGTGGCTGGTCCTCTGCACGAGAGACTGGTTGACTGGTCGAGAGGCCACCCTTCTTTTCGACGGCAAGACGGCGGCACCGACGGCAATTCGGGCAGGGGTCCCCCAAGGCTCACCCATTTCCCCTGTTCTCTTCATCCTCTATATTTCCTCATTATACAAGCAGCTAAAAGACGAGCACCCTCACTTGGCTATAACGGGGTTTGCGGATGACACCAACCTCCTGGTATTTGGTCGAAACCCCGAGGCCAATGTCCGGCAACTGGAGGCGGCGTGGGAAACATGCATGCGATGGGCGGACAGTCGGGGGATGAAGTTCGCCCCGGAAAAGAGCGAACTGATCCATTTCAACAAGGGACGACGGCAGTGGACAAACCAGCTGGAACTCACTAACCCAGGGGGAGGCACCAGCCCCGTCAGACCGAAGGAGTCTGCCAGGTTCCTGGGAGTCTGGCTGGACCGGAAGCTCAACTGGAAAGCCCACCTTGCGGCGGTGGAGAAGAAGCTGAGGACCCAGAGCTATGCCCTGTCGAGGCTAGCGGCATCGACGTGGGGACTGGGTCTAGCCAAAGCGCGAGAAGTGTACACAAAGTGCATCCGGTCAGCGCTGGCCTATGGCGCATCGTCGTTCCACATTCCCACGGATGTGGGAGGCGAACCGGTGAAGAAAGGCATCACCAAGGCCCTCGGGAAGGCCCAGAACAAGAGCCTGAGGATTGTGGCGGGAGCCTTTAAGTCTACCCCCATCCGTAACCTCGAGACAGAGACGTGGGTACCACCGTTGGACTTATACCTAAACAAACGGCTTGCAGATTTCGAAAACCGACTCCAACAACCCGATCTGGACGACGGCCAAGGCGGCAAAAAGACGGCGGGGAGCGTTATCCTTACCGCCTGCCGCAAGATACAGCAGAGACTCAGCTCGAGGAGGGGCAACAGGGGCCGACCGCGAACCTTGAGGCCTCAAGGGCCCACGGCGGTAGAGAGAGCCGCGGGCACGATCATGCGCTGGACGGGGGGAACCATAGACACGGACAAGGCAGTAGAAGAGGCCTGGAGAGCGAGGTGGTTAAAGGAACGGGACGGCAGAGCAATCACCAGGCCGGCGGACGACTTTGACCATCAGCGGGAGACGCTATTCCGGAACGAAACCCTAAGGAGGCATGACGGTCTCAGCAAGGCGAAAAGCTCACTGCTCATTCAAATCCGGACGGGAGCAATAGGCTTACGGGACTACTTGTTTACACGGGAAGTCCCGGAGGTTCTGACGCCTGCCTGCGAGTGTGGCGAGGGACGAGAGACTGCCGAACACCTGGTAGTGTGGTGTTTGGCCCCACCGTTGACTCGAAGATGGGAGAGAACTGGAATTCGGACACGACGGGACTTTTACTCAGTTCTACACGGTATCAATCCCACGACTGTACGGCTTGCGAGGAGGATCCTCGATTGGCTGATGGACTCGGGGAGGCTGCCGATGTACAGCTTGGCCAGGAGGCTCGAGCTGGAAACGGCGGCCTGAAGCGCCCCCGTTCGGAGGCCAGGAGGCCTCCTCTCTTTGTATACGTAGACTCACCAGAACGCATCGTTCCTTGATTGTTGGTAGGGGTTTTTCACCCGGCCCGGGAGGGCACGGTTTTCCTGTACACTAAATAGCAGAGGGTCCGGCACGCCCTAGGGCATAGCGGAGTATGAATAATAATACACCGTTCTGATAGGTACCTACTGATCATTCAAGACTTCCAACTCCGCCGGGGAACGATAAGTTCCAAGCTATGGAACTGGATACCAGGATACCTCAGTTTACAACTCCTTTACGAATCGACGTTGATTTCGCTCCGACTCAGCGGCGCGATGCGCACCCATGAACTGGAAAAGATTCGCCCGCAGCGACGAGCTCCCTCCTTTTGGCTCACGATCTTAAGTAGCTTATGAATCAACGTTGTTTCTGCTTTTCAGGAGGCAAGCAACTACTCTCAAATGTAAGGGTGGTTGGCTAGAAGCTTGAGGCCGTGTGGTCTAAAGATTAGGTTGAATAGGGGCCTTGGGCGGGCAATATACTTTTTCTTACCTTCCGCTTCATCCCAATTCCCTGTTCGGCGCTGCTCTTGTATCAAAATTAGCTCAAGGATAACCACGATACAATATTCATCATCGATATGCGACGGCAATGTGATGATGTCTTTCTTTCTGTAACAATCCCCAAAATACAGCCTTGTAGTCAACAAACAACAGTTTGTTAAGGACCGACACAATAGGTTAAAATTAGAGTTGCCAACTCCGACACCCTAGCAAATTTCGGACGCAGTTCTGTAGCATTGTTGCATTCAGAGATCAATGATGCGCCGGCCTCGAAAGCCCAAGATTCGGCCCGTTTACTCTAGTCTACAAAGTGGTGACCGGACCTCGTGCATATTTAGGGCGGACATGGCCCCAAGCGTAGAAATCGTCGCCGGCAATCCACCGCAGTCCTCGGTAGTACTCGGTTCGCTCATGCTGCCAAGAACCGCCTAGTCTTTTCTCCGCGCGGGGCCCCGGATCTTGGGTCTCGGGAATGGCGGCGTAGGCACCATGTGCTGAACACGAGGGGGAGCCGGGGTGGCGGAGGACAACAGACAGCTCTCTGCGAGGACAATACTAGGACCTTGAGAAGGGCCGACTTCGGCGGAACTACTTTAGAGCCCGAGCAAAGGCCGAATAGTATGGAGGTAAAACGTGCCCTAGAAGATTGTGTTCTTTCCTAGGCAAGCCTCCCTGGCCACCAAGGCTGATGGAGTTAGGATACTTAAACTACAGGTCATGATCCTTTAGTCAATACATTTCTTTTACCAACTCTCAGGTTGTTGCCAGATCCCGCACCAGTCCTCCAACAATTTCCTTTTTTGGAACTTGCGGACCGCCTTGACGACTTGCCGCGAAGATGAAGTTGGTTTACGGAGCGACGGCCATCTCGACTGCGACGCTGGTTTATGGCCATGGATACCTAACCATTCCGTTTAGTCGCACTCGACTCGGCGCAGAGGTGGGAGCGCCATCACATACCCCAGGTGCAAGTTGCCATGGATGCTAATTCCGTTGTGCACAGGCTGGCCTTGATTCTTGCCCGGAGTGCTCCATCCTCGAACCGGTTGCGGCGTGGCCCGATCTGACCGCTGCGCCGGTTAGACGGAGCGGTCCCTGCGGCTATAATGCCCGCGTTAGCATCGACTACAACCAACCGACTTCGAACTGGGGAAACTCGCCAGTCGCAACCTACTCCCCTGGCCAGGTTGTTGATGTGCAGTGGTGTGTCGACCACAACGGTGACCATGGCGGCATGTTCAGTTACCGGATCTGCCAGGACCAAAGCCTGGTAGACAAGTTCTTGGACCCAGATTACCTCCCAACGGAGGCCGAGAAGCAAGCTGCCGAGGACTGCTTTGAGGCAGGCACGCTCTCCTGCACTGACGTGTCGGGACAAGACTGCGGTTACAACCCCGACTGCTCTGCGGGTCAGCCCTGCTGGCGCAATGACTGGTATACGTGCAATGCTTTCCAGGCGGATACTAGGCGCGGATGCCAGGGTGTCGACAACGCTGCTCAGGGCTCTTGCTATACCAGCATTTCAGGAGGATTTCCCGTCACGAAAAAGATCCGGATCCCCAACTACCAGTCCTCTCATACGCTCCTGTCTTTCAAGTGGAATTCGTACCAGACCGGCCAAATCTACCTTTCTTGTGCCGACATCGCCATCGGGGGCGGGTCCAGCAGCGCTACCACGCTATCAACCAGCAGACGGTCGGCGACAGCAACACCCGGTGCGTCTTGTGCCGCCGCCGCTTCCGTGGCGGTCGCCTTCAAAACTCGGGTGACCACCACTTGGGGTCAGACCGTCAAGATTGTCGGCTCCATCCCCGAGCTCGGCAATTGGGATCCCTCCAATGCGCCGACTTTATCTGCCGCCGAGTATACCGCCTCCAATCCAGTTTGGACCTCCACCATCAGTCTGGCCGCCGGAACCAAGTTTGAGTACAAGTTCGTCAAGGTGACCGGCAACGCGGTCACATGGGAAAGCGATCCTAACCGATCGTACACCGTGGCAAGCGGCTGTGACACGACTGCTGTAAGCGAGTCGTCGTGGCGGTAAATGCGATCAAGGGCTCGGTCGACGGGCAGAAGGGCAGATGGGACAGAGAGGGGGGCTCGATGGAGCAGCTTGCTCCGCGTAGCGTTATTGGTCGATAATCGCGCTGTTTGGGCAGAAGTGAGAGGACCTAACCTGGTAGTGTGTTTGTCGGGGTGAGAATCTTTAGTTTCCCGGGTAGATGTGTGTACATACTTCATACCATGAACCTTGCAAAATGGTGATCTATTGCTTGTGGAGTGTTCGCAAACCCGACGTGATGCTGTCTGGAATGGGACCACGGACAGGCATGGACCGAGGTCGAAGCACATGCAGGAACTGGGCACGGAACGGAGAATCTCGAATAACCCCGACGGATAAGAAGCTAGCACACGTTGGGTTAATTCCCAAGGCAGGACGAACGGAAGAAAGGCTGGAAGAGAATGCTCGCCCGTCCCTGCCAAGACCTGCTAACCGTTCCCCTTTCTGGAGGGCGGCGCAACGCACTCCGTTGCTAAAACCGGCAATGGAAACTGAATGTCTTAAATATCAACACCATGGCGGCGTTGGGCTGGACTGGATTTCTTCAAGAGGTCATGTTCTGAAACCATTGGGTCTTTATAATGTACATCCCTACATCAAAGCTCCTCGCCACTGGCCTCCTGGCCTTCTCGGCGGCTGCCGCCCCTGCGTGCCCTGGCCACCCCAAGGACAAAGAGTTTGTCACTGTTCAGGGAGACAAGTTCAAGCTGTCTGGAAAGGATTTCCACTTTGCCGGAAGCAATGCGTACTACTTTCCTTTTAATGGAGTGCGTAACTCCCACGTACAGAGGTACATTCCTTGCCTTTCTAACGCTAACAAATTGTCGCTCGTCAGAACCAGCAAGACATCGAGAAGGGCTTAACAGCGGCCAAGGACGCGGGCCTCACGGTATTCCGCACTTGGGGATTCAACGATAAGAACAGCACCTATATCCCCGGTGGCTTGCCAAATTACGGCGGTGAGGGTGCAGGCCCCTCCGAGGTCGTGTTCCAGTGGTGGCACCCCAATGGTACCTCCACCGTCGATATCAGCGGTTTTGACAAAGTGGTGAACGCTGCGGACAAAGTTGGCATCAAACTTCTGGTTGCGCTGACCAACAACTGGGCCGACTATGGCGGCATGGACGTCTACACCGTCAACCTCGGGGGCAAGTACCACGATGATGTAGGTTGGCCTCTTCTCTTCCACTCCTACATCTTATGAAACTGACATACACCCAGTTCTATACCGCCCCCAAGATCAAGGATGCATTCAAGCGTTACATCAAGGAGATGGTGACTCGCTACAAGGACTCCCCAGCCATCTTCGCCTGGGAACTCGGCAATGAGCCCCGGTGCGGCGCTGATGGAGTGCGCAACCTGCCGCCTAGCGATAACTGCACACCGGAGGTCCTTTCTTCTTGGGTTTCGGAGATGAGCGCATACATCAAGGACTTGGACAGCAACCATCTCGTGACCTGGGGCGGCGAAGGCGGGTTCAACCGCGAATCCGACGACTGGGCTTACAATGGCTCGGACGGTGGCGATTTCGACCACGAGCTCTCCATCGACACCATTGACTTTGGCGTCTTCCACTCCTACCCCGACTGGTGGAGCAAGACGGTTGAGTGGACGAACCAGTGGATCCGTGATCACGCCGCCGCGGGCAGGGAGGCTGGCAAACCCGTCGTACATGAAGAGTATGGCTGGCTGACGCCTGACAAGCGGCTCGAGTACACAGGCAAGGTAGACAACCGGTCCCGCATCGAAGTGCTTGGTGGCTGGCAAAAGACAACTGTTGAGGAGAAGTTGGGCGGGAGCATGTACTGGCAATTCGGCTACTCGGATTACTCCTATGGCCGGAACCACAACGATGGTTTCACCATCTATCTGGATGACGAGGAGGCGCAGACACTTGTGTACGAGCATGCCAAGGAGATAAGTGCCCTCAATGGTGCGGAGTAAAGGCGAGCGGTTCGATGGACGGCGCTTGTTGTAATATTTGTTTGTAATGATACCGACCGACGTGGCAGCCAAGCTTAGGTTCCCGCTTCGATCCCGCTTTGACGACTGATTAAGCATGACTCCTCGTTGATCTCCTTATCCTACGAATCAGCGCTGTATCACAAGAAGGCCAAGGCGGCCCAAGCCGGAAGTATCTAAATCTTCATTGGTGATCTGTCGTCCGTCCAGGGGCTGGGCACTGTATTGAAAGGTATAAAGGGGCTAGCCCCCTCCCCCATCTCAGCCATGCCTGAGTTCGAAATAGCGGCGGGCCATTCGCAAAGCACACCTCGAGCACACAAGCAACGTAATGTTATCCAACAGGTCAACGCTCCTTCTACTCGCCCTCGTGGCCGCTACCTTTGGTCAATACACCGGTCCTTGCTCGACTTCGGCATGCGGGGCTGAGGGAAAGCCTTGCGGTAGAGGTTATCTGTGTGTACCTTACCCACACACCGACCCTGCCCTAAGAAAGGGCTGTACATGTAGCTATGGTTAATGGGACATGATCTTAACCGCAGCCGCGCTCAAAGGTACGAGAATATACCAAGAGGCGGGCACTAGGGTATGTGTGCTAAGCGCGTCACAGGACTTGGGATCGGGGGTATTTCCTAGAGAGAGCAAGTTGTTGGTTGTGAAATGGTCTCCGGTATAGAAGGGGCAAGTTCTTAACGCACATATCTAAGGTAGCTGCCTTGACTTTAATTGACAGGTAGCTAATGTAGCTGAGCCTTTGTACTATCTGTTCCTCCCTCTCATCAACTGAACCCTTCATTTGCGCCCCAGTTTCTTGAGAGGGCGGCCCGGGGCAAATGGAGGAAGAAGGAAGACGAGGAGGACGAACGGAGGGATAAGGAGCGTTGCAAGTATATGGAATTATGGATGGAGGGAGCGTTTGGCAATATGGAGGCACCAGGGAACTCGCTAAGTTATCAGTCATCGGCTGGAGGTGATGTTCTTTGTCTGTAGTCTAAGAAGGGCTGTCATCTGAGCTACGTCTTATTCCGACGATTCAGGGGAGACGATACAGATGTCAGGGGGTTGATTGATGCGAAGAGAGAGACGAGGGGAGAGTTAGATATATACAAAGTTTCTAGAAACTAACATATCTACATTAAAACCTCCGCTCCGTCCAGTGTTAGCCATGCCCTCTTAGAGGAGGCCGAACCAAGTCAGGGCTTCCGTTTCATTTGTCGGCACAACATGACCGAAGCCATGGCCCCAGATCCCTTGTAGGCGGTCACCGTAGATATATTTGGTCAGCCTTGATCCCGGGTTGTTGTCCAGGGTCTGAGTTGGACTGCCCGAATAGCCAAAGACGCCAGACCATTCCTTCACAGACTCGTTGAAACTATTGATGTTGAGCGTCGTATCGACATCGCCGTGAAAGACTTGCATCTTGGGGTACTGGCCATTGTAGTTGGGATACATATCATGAACCATGGATGCCCACTCCGCGGGTGTATGGTGGACCTGGCCGCCGGCGCACTGGCTGTTCCACCCCCTGACCGTGCCGGTGTAAAAGCACCCGGCCGGCTCTCCGCTAAATTCGGAGGCGGCCGCAAACAAGTCGGGGTAGACGGCAGCCATAACTTGCTATATTGATCTCCAATGTTAGCAATACAACTCGGCGGACGGGATGCAAATCGGACTCAAGGATACAGAACTACTAACCGTCATCATAGCACCGGATGACTCGCCTGTCACAAACACGCGGCTGGCATCTCCGTTGTACTTTTGTAGGGCGTACTTGACCATGTTGGCTAGGCCCGTGCTGTCGCCTCCGCCATCGTGAGTCAATGTCTGTTTCGAGGAGACATCCCAGCATGCCCCGTCGGTCGGCGTTTGGCCGTAGATCAACACATAGCCGTGTTGGTCCGCCAGCTGGCCGTACTTCGTAGTCCCGAAGAAGGCGTTCGCTGTCCAAGCGCAGGCGTGCAGAACCAGCACAACAGGTGGTTTTGCTTGCAGTGTAGCGGGGACATAGATGAACATCTTAATGCCCGATGGGTTATTGCCAAAGCTCTGGACTTGGGTAAGAGAGGCTCGCTTGACAAGCTGATCTTGCGCGTCGATAGCAGCGCCTTGGGCCCCCGCGAGAGCCATCAGGCCTGCTATAAACCCGGAAAAACGCATTATATTCTCGTCTTCTAGGAGATGGTAAACAAGTGTCCAAGGTAGGTAAGTACAGCGAAGTGGCCCGACGGAAAATAGGGTGCTCAAGAGTGGCGTTTTATCTTTAAGAAGTTTCCATTGCGGACGATGACGCTCCGAGCGCTGGGGTATAAGCGTTCAAATTGAAACAACGAAAGGGGGCTCGTGAAGAAGGACTGGTGGAACCTTGGTCTGAATGGCCCACGGCCGAGGCATCCTTTTGCCAATTCGAGTATAGAATCTAGGATCCCTCGGGCTCGCAGCGATGTAGCTACCGAGCGCTATGCGCTCCAATCGTATAGTTTTCAAGGTTGATGTAACGGTATGTATGTATAACCGCCTCCAGTTGTGCTAGCTTTTAACTTGCAAATCTTTTTCTATAAAGGGCTATGTCGGTGTAACGTGGCAGCACTCGCTCTAAATATTCCAAATAGGTATTACCCTACCTAGGCTATTTTGCTGTAAAGTCTTTTATCTACCCTCGGCCCCTCAATGAAGCTTGACATTTCGCAAAGAACTGCTAGACTTTATCTATCGGCGAATGCAGCAGCAATGAGAGCGGACCGGATATCCCGGAAATAGAGTTAGCAAGTTAGAAAGAGATCTAAGACTTTTCTAAAGTTCCTCCATCTTAGGTAGCAGCTATAAGGGGCCGTGATACAAAAATGAGCTTATGTAACTTTAACCTTAGATTAGATAAGGTGGATCGCGTGCCGCTGCGCGTGGAATTACTTCCACGGCAGCCATCGCGATCTACCTTTGAAAGGACCATCTCTCTTCTACTACGTTTTTCCGCATATTGCATTCAGATACCGACGTTCTGTATCACTAAAGGTCTGAGTGTTGGCCGGAGGGGGAAAGATAAGGCCGTTGGCTTCACCCCTCTTCTTGATAATCAGGGAATGTAAGAAGCCGGGCACAGCCCGGTTGAGGCTGAGTGCATCAAGGGCAGGTCAGGTGGAATCATCGAACCCCAGAACCCCACACTCCCTACCCTACCCACCTTAGGTAGAAAGCACCAGACGTAGGTAAGCTAAGGTATTTCCACAAATATATCTGTCTGCTTCCAGCCTAGGATTGCTAGTAGGTACATAGGTACATTTCAGAAACCACGAAACAACTAGTAACATAACACGGTCAGGTAGCTGTGTCAAGTGAACAAGGAACTTAAACCTAACTTGAGTAGATAATCTATCCAGCTTGTTACTTCATCATATCATCCATTGACCGCTTTGTATAAAGTGAATGGCGTGCATTACCTCCAGGCGATGCATCTCGAGTCTTGACACCCCACGCCCCGAAGACCGCGTCGTACAACCACCACTGATAATTGGCTGGCCGGCCGGTTCCATCATCGTTCGGTCTCCGGCCGTCACACACCTCCTAGGAACGAGAAACAAGTCCCCAAAAGCCCGATCAACCACTGGCATGCACCAGAATTCGCCGAGTTATGACCCCATGAAGTGATAGAGGCCCAGATCTTACAGGTCACCGGTTCTTCTTCCTTTGGCAGCGCAAGTTCAACCCAAGCAAACACCCTGTACATGACACGATTTTGGACATAGCCCAGTCTTCAAGATGCACATTCAGTGGACGTTTTTGTCCGTGTTCAAGTTTCTGCAACTGGCCGCGGGAACTCCTAACTTGGGGCAACAACCCTTGGCTGACTTATTTTCCGGAGAATGGCAGCACCAATTCAGCCATCCGGAAAGAGACGATTCATCATGCGTTATCAGCCACCTGAGTGCATTTGACCAAGTTGAGGGTCCGGTTACGCCGTCTCTTTCCGTAACGGAACACCCAGAAAGTCCTAAATTAGCGGCACTCAACGCCACAGCATGGGATCAGTGGGAATTTGACGGCGTGGCTAACTCCGGAAAGGGCGGATTCATGATGGGTTTCTGTTGAGATCCTTCGTTCACCATGTTCAGGCAGGGAAACTTGCGCATCGAACTCTATATGACACTCGAGGACGGCACGCGCATCGAGGTGATGCAGTATATACAACACTCCGCCATCATTGACTGTGCGGGCTACGTCAAAGGTATATGGAACAGCTCTGGTCATCTGCCCGGTTTCAGAGTGTCAAAAGACATGCGTTCGGCCAAAGTGTGGTGGGAGACTGGGCGTGGGAAAGGCATTGTTACGCTGGACTCGCTATCCCCGCCGGTTTTGGCAAACGGGCTGGTCTGGCCCCCAAAGGAAGGCGTTCGATCCCAATGCCATGCCACCGTTCAGCTAGGACCTGGGTTCTACTTCAGCCAGCCTATCTCTGGAGGCAAAATGGTGGCCCGTGTGCAAATGGATAAAAAGACTATGAGCATTACCGGCCATGGTGCTCACGCCCGCCTGTGGGCCGAGGATGGTTGGGTCAATGTTTGCTACGGGTGGCATGTTGTCCGTGGATACCTCGGCCCATACACGATCTCATTTGTCTACTTGTTCTCGAAACTGGACAAGTGGGTGTCGTACCTGTCAGCTCAGCTCTTCAAAGACGGCTAACTCCTCGTAGCCACACAGCTTGGCGAGATATCCCGAGAGGCCGACCATGTGCTGTTCCGGCCAGATTTTACCGGAAATTTGAGCGGCAGCCTGGCCGACAGGTTAACGGGGCGGGTACTCGAGTTCGTGTCTGCTACCAGCGGGAAAACCTGGCGTTTCCACCATGCCCACGAAACCAAGATGTTTGAGATGGATTGCTTAATAGAGGGTAAAGGGGGGACGGGTTTCGTGACCAGCGTCCAAGGTGGGGAGTTGGGTACCGATGAACGTTACGATGGGGGAGGCTTCTCTGAGCAGGTCCTGCTGCCAGAGATAGTCAAGAACTGGCAGATTTGGTTGATTTACGGTTATACCTTTGCTAGGAGATGGAAAAACACGGTGATAAACTTTCTGTCTTTTAACTTTTGATACAAACCAAGGGTACTAGGTAGCAGAGCATTCGCTGTAAAGACATCGTGTGATTTAAAACCTGCCATTTAATACTTGACCTAGAATACATGAATCATCACGTTTTGCAAGAAAACACCGTTAATGCTCATCAACTACAAATTTATCAGTTATGTCCAACTATTTCCTCCCCGTGCCTAACTCAATGATATTTAGACTTGGTGCTATGTCGGTTCACCCCTGCACTACGGTTTTCACTTTTTCAGTATTTAAGCCTCCGATACAGAGGTTGATGACCCCGAGCACCCGTGACCGATGTTCGAAATCTCCGGTTGCACGATGAGACCGCGAAGCCGCGAGGGTTTGGGTGGTACCAACCAATAATCCGGAAAGAATTCCTAACTCCTAACCCGTAATCAACTTCGCTCACAGATACGGAGTTACTTTGTCGCGACTGGAAGGGCTAGGGTGGCCCTGTTACCTGCTTCTGGAGCTGCGGGGGCGTCGGCGGTTTGGACTGGAAAATAGGCCGGCTCTTCGGACGGTGTTGCGGCCGGTGTCGCAACAGGCGTGGTAGCAAGTAGGCCTACGCCCCCGTCTCGCCTCGCGGCGGCAAGACGCTCCTCGAAGCTCTTTCTATAATCCATCATCCTCAGCAACCATTTCCCAAGGACGTTGATCAAGCGCTCCTTGTTAACGGGTTTGGCAATATAGTCGTTCATTCCGCTCTCAAGGCAGCGCTCCTTATCGCCCTTTAATGCATAGGCCGTCATGGCAACGATGGGGACGTAGATGCCAGCGGCTCGGATGTCTCTAGTCGCTGCGAAGCCGTCCATAACGGGCATGTTGATGTCCATAAGCACTGCATCGTATGCAGCCGGCTTGCCACGCACCATTTCGACGGCCTCTGCGCCGTTAGACGCTAGGCCGACGTTTTTAAAGCCGATAGAGCGCAACATGCCCAGCATAACCTTCTGATTAATCAAGTTGTCTTCCACTACCAGCAGGTTTTTAATAGAGGAGACTATCCTGAGCTCCTTCTGCAACTCCTCCATGTCGGAACCTGGAACTGGTGTTGCAATCCTTTCGGCCACGGTGATGGGCCTCTTCCAGTCATACATCTTCTCCAGACTCTTGATCTTTTTGAAACGTGCGGTGAACCAAAAGACGCTCCCGTAGCCATCCGGGTTCGGTTGGTAACCGATTCTACCTCCCATCAACTCGGTAAGCGACTTCGAAATCGACAACCCGAGGCCGGTGCCCTTGTATTGCTTGGTGGTCGTCGTGTCGAATTGCATAAAGGGCGTGAAAAGGCTGGGGGCGCCCTCCTTTGGGACGCCAATGCCTGTATCAGTGACCTCGGTAAGCACGGTATAGCTATCACCGTCCTCGCTCTGCACCGACGCCTTGACTCGGATGCTGCCCTTGTCTGTGAATTTGGCGGCATTGCCTACAATGTTCTGCAGGATCTGGCGGTATCGCAACGGGTCGCCCTGCACAGACTTGGGAAGGTCAGGTGCCAGGAATACTTCAAAAAGAACCGAAGGCGGCAGCGAGGTCTGCGCGCCGCGAACGACCGAAGTGATGATGCTCGTTACGCCGACAATGTCGGAATGGATTGAAAAGGTACCAGAAGCTAGTTTTGAGTAGTCTAGGATGTCGTTGATGATCTGCAGCAGGACCTCTCCAGACTCGTCCATGATGCCAACAATGTCGCGCTGTCTGGTTGAGAGCGGGGTATCGAGGAGCAGAGTGCAGGCCGACAGCATGCCGTGCATGGGAGTCCGGATCTCGTGGCTCATATTAGCGAGGAAGTCCGACTTGAGCTTCTCGCTCTCCTCGTAGGTGGCAATAAGACGGGACTCGGCCGATTTGCGCTCCGTCAGATCGCGCGTGACCTTGCCGAAGCCGACGTGGACGCCATTCTTGTAGACGGCCGTGATGACGACGTTGGCCCAGAAGCGGCTGCCGTCCTGCCTATATCGCCACCCCTCGTCCTCGACGCGGCCCTCTCGCATGCAGATCTCGAGTTCCATCTCGGGCTTTTTAATGTCGATGTCCCCCTTGCCATAGAAGATGGAAAAGTGTTTGCCTATGATTTCGTCGCGCTCGTACCCCTTGAGTAACTGGGCCCCCTGGTTCCAGGTCGCGATGTAACCCTTTGTGTCGAGGAGGAAGATGGCATAGTCCTTGACACCATCCACAAGGATGCGGAAGGCCTCGTCGGTCGAGAAGCCTGGCTTGACCAGGTCGTCCTCGGTTACGGTTAGAGGGCCCTGGTGCCACTCGAGAAGTATTGACAGCAGCTCATGGTCGCTGAAGACGGGCACTACGCGGGCGTGCCAGGAGACGTTGTGGGAAGTGTTGAAGGGGTTGGTGGTACGCTCGGCACGAGCGGCGATAGCATCGTCAATGACGGCGGTGACGTGAGCAAGATGGGTGGGCCGTAACGGGCGGAGCTGCTTCTCGAGAAAGGGGAGTAGGGACTGGCCAATGCAGTCGTTGGAAGACACGTGCCAGTCGGAGAGGAAGCGAGCTGACGCCCTTTCGATGCGCCATGTGGGCGAGAGGATGAGGAGGGCGAGCGGAGCGAGGTCGAAGATGAGGCCGACGTCACGTCCGGCAGGCTGGGTCGAGCTAGTTTCGGGTTGCATGGCAAGCTTTCGCTGCTCAGGGTGTCTCCCGCAAGCTGCGGACAGATGCGCGGACGCCGGGTGTGACTTCTCTGGGTTGTACTCTTCCGTGGTAACTGTCTGGTGCGCAGTGCTTGATCATTGATGTACCGTGTACGTCACTGCTCCGGCGAATGCCTGGATCTGCGCGATTTGTGGGGTACATTAACGGCCGCGTGGGACGAAGGTGAAGGGGCAATGGAACTCGCCTCCAGACCCCCCTTAGCCGAATAAGCAATCGATGATTTCTACAAGTATTTCGTACCGTCCAGCCAGCCCGTTATGGAGCTTGTCCTTGGCCGGTGCAAGCCGATTTGCGGGGTTCCTACCACCATCCTACACCAAGCTTTGCCGTTTCAAAGCTAGCGTGGAAGCAGACCGGACCAAAAGCTCCATGTCCACCAAGTGGGCTTCATATCTCAGCCACTTGTGGGTGGTGTGGCGCAGCGGAATGATGGGAACGGGGATAGCGAGCAAAACAACCACCAGGATGCACAGATCAACGGCAGGAGGCCATGTATGTACGTTGTGGATTGTACCATTAAGAGCTCGCATCCAGTTCACAGCTTTTGTGCTGGTGGGGTGTGAACAGAAGTAGCCAGGATCAGGGATATTGAGGACAACCGGGAAGGGGCGAGAAAATCTGCCCAAAGTGGGCACTGGCAAAGACCGTTACGACAGGGGCCACGCCACTCCGAGGAACGGAATTTGCTTTGCACTTAACCAAGACAGACCCGCTGTATGGGGAGCCGCGTGTACTTATTCTCCCTGGGGCAAAAAAAGCCGAACTCGAAAGGGGAGTAAGAAATTAAGAAAAGGAAAAGGAAAAAGAAAAGGAAAAGAAAAAGAAGATGTGAAAAAACCGAGCAAAATAAATTAAATAATAGAAACCGAGCCAAATAAAAAGTAGACTTTGGGCTTTTGAATGGCTTTCTTTTTCGTTCCTTTCGTCCAAAGTTTCGGCGGCACCTCCACTTGGAGTTTAGCTTTTTTTGGCCAGAGAGTGTTATTGAAAGCATCCTGAATTTCTAGTCGCCGACCATATCAGATCTAGTCTCATCACGGTCTGTTCACCCCCACCAAGCTGAGGAACTCTTTCCTTGTCTTCTCCTGCACCTCAAAACAACCCAGCATGCAGCTCGTTATCGTCGTTGCGGTCGATTTCCCAATGCCCCGCATCACCATACATAAATGACTCGCTTCCATAACCACTGCTACACCTTGGGGTTGAAGCACCTCCATGACGGTGTTTGCAACATCCTTGGTTAGTCTCTCCTGGATCTGCAAACGCCGACTAAACATCTCGGCGATCCGGGGTAGCTTGGAGATACCAATGACAGAGTGGTAGGGAATGTAAGCAATGTGCATCTTCCCGATGAATGGGAGCATATGGTGCTCGCAAATGCTGAAGACCTCGATGTCCTTGACAATCACCATCTCGTGGTGGTCTTCGTGGAAGATGGCGTTGTTGACAATCTCGTGGACGTTCTGACCATAGCCCTGCGTCAAGAACATCATCGCCTTGGCGTATCGTTCGGGTGTGTCGAGAACACCTGGCCGGTCGGGATTTTCGCCAATGCATTCGAGCATGGTTCTCACGGCATCTCCCAGCTTGTCGAGACGCTTCACGCTTTGCTCAGGAGACTCTTCAATCCTGGTTCGAGTGCCGACGCCTAACAGAGAGTTATACTGCTGTTCAGGGGAAATGGGAACGCGCAATAGGACCTACCTGGTCGGCTCAGACCATCAGGGTCTATCGCCGGGATGGGTGCGCTCGGCTCCTCTCCACCTGATCTCAGTACCTTGCTTGGCTGCGGTGAGTTTCGCTCATCCTCAGGCTCTTTAGAAGCTTTCTCCTTGCGATGTCGCCGCTTCATTCGTGTGCCGTTGCCGCAAGGGCCGTCCCTTTGCACTTTGAACTTCCGTTTCGTCATTCTCGTCCTTGATTCTGGGGCGTCACCGTACTGTGGGCTTTCTGGCGGTGCCCTTCGTCCGGCGAGTCTTCCGGCTGTGCTCTTATTCGAACTTGCCGAGGGGCAAGGCAGCTAAACCGGTGAGTTATGTGGCCGGGCCGCTTCTCTCGAAAGAGAAACGCGGCATCGCCTGAAGTGTGCCGCTGCCGGCGGCTGCCAGCGAAGACTGTCGGGAAGCAGCATGCCGTCGGGGATGAAACAGCAAACAAAACGACCCTGTCGGCCTTAATATGGACCTCAACACAGATCGCATCATCCAATAAGTTTATCTTGAATGTGCTGAGGCCAACAGCCCACGTACATTGTGTCACCCAGGTGACCGGCCCGGTCGGCAACCCCTTAGGCACAGTCCCGTAATGTGACTCAAATACGAGCAGCGACGATGCCAGTCATCCACCGACATAACGGCACATTATCATTCTCGTTCCTGAGTTATTCTGGCCCTCGGAGCATTCCAACAGCCTTCTTACAACACGCCGCAACCAACTCAGATGGCTACTCTCGACTCCCTCAAGCGTGCTCTGAAGCAACAGTCCGCAGCCGCAGCCTCTACGCAGCATCCGCTGTCTGAAGCACAGTACGGCGCAGGCTTTGGTCTCTTCACTCAGGGCCTAGCATGGATTACGTACGAGGACTTCATCGTCCCCGAGCTGTCCCAAGTACTCTCTCCTCTCTTCGACTCTCGTCTCCAGATTTCCATCCTGGAAATTGGACCGGGCCCAAACACCGTTCTTGGCTGCTTGCCTGATTCTCTGAGAGAGAAGATCAAGAAATACACCGCATTCGAACCCAACACCTTGTTTGCGACAGTGTTGGAAGAACGGCTTCGGCCTACCCCCGAGTCTCCGCTGCCGTGTCTGCAAAGCCCGCCCCGCATTCATCAGGTACCATTCGCCACGGAAGACAAGATACAAGACTGCGGCGAAAAGTTCGATGTCATTCTCTTCTGTCACAGCATGTACGGTATGAAGCCCAGGCGCAAGTTCATCGAACGGGCGCTTGAAATGCTTGTGGAGCGACCGCAAGACGCACTGGTGGTGGTTTTCCATCGTGAAGGCCTGTACCTGGACGGCTTAGTGCCCCATCGAATCAAGTCCTTTCCCAACGGTGTTGTGCGTGTTGCACATGATGATGGGGCATTGGACTCTTTTGCTGCTTTCATCGCGGGGTTCGGTATCGAGGACGATGCTGTTCAAGCCAAATGGCGCGACGTGTGCCGCTTGTTGGGCCGCCGTGAGCCAGCCGACCCGGGCCACATCCTGTTCGCCGCTCCCGACATTATGGCAACCTTTACCCGACACGCAATCGCGTTGCCGATGCTGGCTGCTGTGGTGCCGTTTGTCAACGGCGGCGTCAACACAGTCAAGAACAGGGAAGCGCGTCTGCGCCGTCCTGCCGCGATCATGAAGCCAACAGAGATCGGCCACGTCCAGGAGTGCGTCCGATGGGCGTTGAAACACAACACTGGTTTGACCGTCATCAGCGGGGGCCATAGCGGTCATTGCCTTTGGCCCAATGTTGTTGCTGTCGACATGGGCGCTTTTGACCAGGTCCACATCCTTGCGGCTGGGGCACACCCCGAGTTTGGGACCCTGGTCCACGCGGAGGCTGGCTGCAAGACCGGCGACATCATCCGTGAAGCCATGGCGGCAGGTCTAACGGTCCCCTTGGGAGCTCGCCCAAGCGTGGGCGCGGGGCTGTGGCTACAAGGCGGCATTGGGCATCTGGCAAGGCAACACGGGCTGGCGTGTGATGCAATTGTCGGTGCTGTCATCGTCAGCGTCAAGTCTGGGGAGGTGCTCAGCGTTGGCTGTGTGCCAAGCCAGCATCGACCGCCCAGTGCCGTGTGCCTAGATGATGAAGAACTGTTATGGGGACTCAAGGGCGCCGGGGCGAACCTTGGGATTGTGGTCAGTGTCACGTTCAAGGCTTACCCAGCCCCAACATACTCGGTTCGAAACTGGATTTTGCCGCTCAGTGATGGCCTTGAGGCGCGGCATAAACTCAACACCTTTGACACATGGATCGCGAGAGAATTGCCCCGGAACTGTTCTGCAGACGCATATCTGTATTCGAACGATGGCCGGTTATCCCTCGGGGTGACCATGTTCGAAACATCCACGCCTCTCCCTACCCCCCTCGCAATGACTTTGGGGCCACCATCAGGTTCCGAGATCGTCGACAGCATCGGTGTATTTGAAAGCGAGATGTACATGTCGGGGATGCACGATGGGCACGGCGGTGGCAAGACATCCTCATTCAAGCGAAGTTTATTCCTTATGAACATCGGACAAGCCGACGTTGCATGTCTCCTCGTGGCCGCCGTGGAGACACGTCCCACCCCGTTTTGCTATCTCCATTTACTGCATGGTGCCGGAGCAATCAACGACGCGCCGCCGGACTCCACGGCCTTTGGCTGTCGAGACTGGGACTTTGCCTGTGTGATAACCGCCGTCTGGCCCCGGGATCGGGACGGAACGGAGATCGCTCTGGCGTCCGTCCGCTGGGTTTATAAGGTTGTCGAGATGCTTTTGCCCATCAGCAACGGGGCTTACGGAGCCGACCTTGGGCCAGACCCGAGAGACGCCGCGCTGGCGGCTATGGCGTTTGGTCCGAATCTAGGTCGCTTGGCCCGCCTGAAACACGCCTTGGATCCCCGCTGTGTGTTACCATATGCTTGTCCGCTCCCGGGAGTCCCGATGGATCCGAAACTGATTGTCCTTGTCACCGGCGAGCACGGCGCCGGCAAAGACTACTGCGCCGACCTCTGGGTTGAGTTCTTCAACAACAACAAGTTTCGGGCACAAGCAGTCAGCATCAGCTATGCGACCAAACGCGAGTATGCGTCGGCTACTGGTGCCGACCTGGACCGTTTGTTCCAGGACCGTGCCTACAAGGAGCAACATCGGCCGGCTCTGACGTCTTACTTCCAGGCCCAAGTGCATCAGCGTCCCCGACTACTAGAGGAACACTTTCTGAGTGTAGTGCATGCTGCTACGGGTATCGATGTCCTCTTCATCACGGGAATGAGAGACGAGACCCCGGTGGCGACCATGTCGCATCTGGTACCTGGGTCCAGACTGCTGGAAGTTTCTGTGGAAGCCCATGAAGCGACACGGCGGGCACGCCGGGGACATCTCGAAGCTGACGATGTTGATCAAGTCCGTAGCAAGAACAACGAGAACCAAAAATCAGCTTCGGTGGTCGCGGACAGCCGTCCCAATCTTATCTTCAGCAACGACACGGCCGGATACGAGGCAGGGACAACGTTCGCCGAGCAGAAACTCCTTCCCTTCTTACACGAGGACCTGCAACGCCTCACTGCCATGGTGCGCTCCGTACCCGACTTTCCACGCCCAGGCATCTCGTTCCGCCACATACTCGACATCTCTCAGCGACCAGGTGGGCTAGCCCTATGTACGTCGCTGATGACAAGTCACTTCGCCGGCGATTGGAGTAAACTTGATGCGGTGGTGTGTTGCGAAGCTGGCGGCTTTGTTTACGCATCGGCGTTGGCCTCACAGGTCAACATACCCTTGGTGCTCATTCGCGAAGCCGGGAAGCTTCCGCCACCCACTGTTTCCGTTCTCAAATCCTCGTCACATATCTCATCGGCGGCATCCCATGAATCGAAGGAGAGGATCGAGATGGAGCGGGATGTGGTCCGTAAAGGGGCATCGGTGTTGGTCTTGGATGATGTGTTAGCTACCGGCCGGACGCTGTCCGCCGTCCTCCGGCTATTGGGTGAAGCTGGCGTTGGTGCTCAAAGCATTAGTATCATGGTAGTGGCAGAGTTTCCTGTTCATCATGGCCGGGAACTGTTACGGCAACATGGTTTTGGTGGGGTTGACATCCAAAGCCTTCTGGTCTTTGGTGGTATGTAGCAGGGGGGGATAGGTATTGGTTGATTGGGTTTTGGATTTGTACTAGGAGCGTGGATAAAACAACGTTGTCTTGTCCATGGATGCCGCAATGTGACCTGAACATGTCATGTTCCTACGTTCTTACTCTCAGCCGGATGTCCCCGGCCCCGGGGCTCGCTTCCATGGTTGCATCCAAAGACTAGCGCGCACATATCGGGTAGCACAGCAGCTGAAGCTGCGTTTTAGCACCGGCATCTAGGACATATGATGCCATCCCAATCCGGTTCTATTAGTGGTGGGGGTGGTTCGGGCAATGGTTAGGGCTATGGTTGACTTCCATTGGTGGTTTTGGCTACAATCTTCTCTTTCTATTTTACGCAAATACTAGCGAGGACAATCTGAGCTCCGAGTTGGCTCCTGTTGCTGCTTGGCATTATGTTGACCAAGGTTCATTCCGTAGCCTAGCAAGGTCCTGCGTTATCGATCATTGTGATACAGCGTAAAACTCGGACACCGAGCACCTACATGTAATACGTCTTTGCCAACAGATGCTAGGATACGGGCTCTGCATAAAATCAACGTTCAGCCGCGCGGAATATGAAAGCACAACTCGCGTTGGATAATCTTTCCTTCATCGCCTACCATGAGTTGCCACGGGGTGTAAAAAAGGTTTGCTTGTGATCGCTGCCGTGAGTAAAAACTCCGGTGCCCTCGAGTCGACAACAACACAGAGGATCCATGTGTGCGGTGCCAACAGGCCGGCACCCTCTGCATCACAAGCGACACGCGGCCTCTTGGCCGACCACGCACCAACCCCACGCCCGCCGCGGTCCCAGGTGTCACGATCAGTCGTGCGCGTCCCCCACGATTACGGCACAATTTGACGTCGTCATTACTATCGCCAACACACGCAAAGCAACGGCCTCGTGGCCCCAAAACTGCTGTGTTAACTCCGGAGGTTCTGGGGTGGCTACCACATGCAACTATGGACATGACGAGCGACTATGGTAACCACGACTACGTGCTAATTACAAAGTACAAAACATCTCCCTACTAGCCCCCCCCATATGCCTGAAGCAACATTCGACGGGCTGGGCCACCTCCTAGATGTACTTGTAGCAGAGAGCAATCTCACAGTTTCTCTGCCTAACGATGGAGATTCCCGGAATGGAAACCCGAGTCTCGATTTAGGGGTCGATGATACCCAATATAACGACTTGCTACGCACTACGGACACATCACTTCCAGGCTATGCCGGTACTTTTGGAGACTTGCAATATGACGCGGTAGCTGGTGTATCTCTTTCGTCTGTGAGCCGGACGCATCAGAGGCCCCGATGGGGAATCTCAATCTCCCGCTTAAACGAGGAACTTGGCCAGCAACTTGCGCATATTGAGTTGCGCCCTTGCGAAACATCATCCTCGATGCCTCTCTGCTTTGCCGAGATAAGTTCCTCTACCGAGAACCCTATCGCCAAAGCAGTTCAAGGCACAACATCGTTTGTTGCGATTCTCAAGTCTCTGTCGCCGCTGGAAGGTGATTTACCCGAGATACGGCCTGCCTCAGATTCAAACATCTCGATGGCTTGCACCGGCACTCGATCCACCATATGTCCACTCGGCATAGTAACATGCTTGCTTCTCTTGTTTATCTATCTTCAGCTGATTCAACTATACAACGCAATGTTCTCTCACATGACCCAGGTCCTGGGCCATGTGACCGGTGATATTATGGGTGAATTCCACCCTCGGCCAGAGTTTCGCATTGCCGAGTTGCCCGCTATGCCTAGTCGTCTTTACATTAAGATCCTAATGGAGATCATTGAGCATCAGTTCGAGAGTGTCGAGTCGCTGATGGGACTGCCGGACGAGTATCGCATCTCTCCGAGAAGCACGTCTCCCGGGGGGGTTTCAACAATGGAAATGTCTTAGCCCTCCTACAGTTAGTTATGGGCGAAGTCGATCCTGAAGGCTAACCCGGCGGCTTCGTACCAGGGAAATCAGTCTTGGTGTTACTCCGGGAAAACATGAAAACTGTCCAGAAGCTTCTGTGAGGGTGAGTCCCGGGCGGGTAATGTCTGTTCAAAGATAGGAACAGATGACAGGATTTGTAAAAGTGTATAAATTACCTCAAATTCTTTGCTAGCAGCATTACTTTCTTGACATTTCATTATCCTCGCTGGTCTCTAGCAATGTTTTAGTAACCCATTGTTGATTCAACTTGAACTCTGCGTTAAGAGAAATAAAAGAAATAAAATAAAATAAACTCAGTTAAGTAAAAGTACACTTGAGGCTTCCGAATGGCTTTTGCCCATGTGTGACTTATCATTAGTTCTAGGTAGGGTGCTTAGTTCTGGAACCACTTAATAGATCTTTGAACGGACCCCCCTCGGTTCAGCGGCGCGTAACCCACGGTTCCGTGCCTAAGCCAAATAATAAATAGTAAAGGTGCCTTCGTAATCAATCAAGATGCTAAGTATATACAGGTAAGTAGGTACCTAGGTAGGGAACAAATTAAGGATTCGAAACCAATATTGTATGTGCCTCTAACCCGTTAAGGAATGTTAACAGTCGGTTCGCCACCACTTCCGGAACCTCTAGCGGTGAAAGATGCCCGGATCCGTGCAAGACTTCGAGTATCGCGCCTGGAAAACGCGAACACACCTCCAATTTTACCCTTTCTAGCGTTTCCACAACATCGTTTTCTCCAGCAAGTATAAGAACAGGCAGTGAGATGTTGTTGATGACCCCCGATACGTCCTCCGCCATAGCGTAAGCAGGCCACGCTTTCCGAGCCCAGATTCCCACGCAACATATCGGCGACAAGAAATGAGGGCGGGTCGCGGAACTCGAAGGACCTTGTTAGGACTCTTCTCGCCACAAAACTCGCCGATTCAATGTTGTCATAGGCGTGCAGCTGTAGTTCCCTCATATCCGGCGGGAGCATGAGTGGTGTTGGTGGAGCTGGACTGACAAGGACAAGCCCCTGTAGAACACCGGCCTTTTTACTATCGGAGGCCTGAGAGCACATCCGGGCTGCCACCAGCTGCGATACCTTGGCCCCCATCGATAGCCCAACGAGGATAACGCGCCTAATATGAAGCGCAGCAATGACATCCTCTACGTCCTCTGCCAGAGCTGAGATGGAGTAAGCATCGGGCTCTTCTGGCCCGGTTGAGGCACCCCAACCCCGGAAATCAATCGCAACGGTGGTGTACAGGGCCGAGACGAGTGGGGTGACGAGTGACCATGTCCTCGCGGAACCTCCCCAGTAATGGAGGAAGATGATGGTTGTCGGATTTAGACCTTGAACAGGGGCGTCAGAGATCACGACGTTGATGTCGACGCCGGACTGAACAGTTATGGTCTTTGTTTTTGTGGGCATATTGAGGCCGGTGGTTTGTCGAAATGGAGACTTGGGGCGGCGGAACTGGAAGTGGGTTACTAACAAAGTTCAAACTGACAGTGCGCCCGCTAGATGAATTGTATAGGAGAGGGTAGGCATGTTGTCTTTATAGTGCCCATTGTGGGTAAAAAGCTCCGATGTGGTTCGGGAGTCAAGTCGCTGCTCAGGTTCCGAAGGGACTCGGATGATGTTATCTTACGAGCATGAAGTAGGGCGGTAATAAAACACTTCGGATTTGGGCAAAGCAGCTATTTGGCCTGTTATAGGAGGCCTCCTTCTGTCTCTAGGACTACGAGACATCCCCATTGCCTTTGCTCGTACGCACAACATGTAAGTGCTTGTCCAAAAATTGCAAGCTTCTTTGAGCTAAAAGTCCCCATGCACCAACTTTGGCGGTGAGCCCGCCTTGTCCAACTTCTTTTGGAATCCACGTCTCTTTTTGTTC
This sequence comes from Chaetomium tenue, assembly GCF_020726465.1. Lineage (NCBI taxonomy): Eukaryota > Fungi > Ascomycota > Sordariomycetes > Sordariales > Chaetomiaceae > Chaetomium > Chaetomium tenue. The sequence continues at coordinate 6,989 of NW_027117334.1, read as the reverse complement.
CTCCGATATTTGGGATAGCGCTTCGTAAATGACCATCGTGCTCTCGTCAGGGGAAGCATAAACGGAACTCGGTGCGCCGGTGAGCAAGACCGGGTAACGGATCCAGTCAGTGATCTTGCCTTTGCCGTCAGGTGCAACATCGAGGTCAAGGGACTGGCAGCGTCGTAGCATGTCTCCTGGTGTGGAGGTGCCCAGAATGCCCATGCTGAGCTCCATTTCCCACCGCATCGGGAAGTGAGCGACCATCTGCAGGTATATCAAGGCATTGAAGGCCTGTTCTGGAAGCCAACCTGAGGTCCCCATCTTTGCGAGCCACCCTGGCATGCGTTTCAAAGCAAGTCGCCATAGGCCATAGAATAGGTCTACCGTTACACATGCTTTGATGCGAGCATCAATCGACGAGCGGAGGGCGAAATGTCCACCCAACGATATGCCCATGACGGCGATGCGGTCCAGGTCAAGGCCCAGATCAGGATTGCCAGCTACCAGGTCATCCAGGTAATCCAATACCCTGCCCGAGACCACCTCGAAATCGGGTCCCATGGCGGTTTTGTTCTTCTTCAGAAATAACCCCTGTCCAGGCCCGTCGAAAGTAAGGACAGCATATCCTAGGTTGACGCCCGCGGCCGCGGCAACAAAGTAAAGTTCTTCCTGCGTTGAATCCGCTCCCCCACAACTGATGATTATGGGGGTGCGGTTTGCTCCGGCGCCACGCATCCGCCTGGAAGCTGCAGGAAGGTACAGATAGGCCGGCATCGAGACGTGGTCCTGGTATGGGATTTTGAGGACCATGACTCGAGTCTCCATATAGGGGATGGCTTCTCTGAACATCGTAATGGACCGTTTGGCGCTCTGAAGAAACCGCTCGTCTGTTCCGGACCATGGAAGCATGTATGGAAGCATGTAGCCCGATGCTCTAATTAACATAATTCGATGCTCTCAGAAACGCCCCTCTAGCGGCCTCAATACAGCCCCGATGGACTGCTTCCCGGGCAGTGACCTCGGCTCGCTGAGATTGCTCAGACCATGCCCTGTACCAGCTTTCCGGGTCATGTTGTCGCATCTTGCCCATAGCTTCCAGAAACTCGGCAGTCTCGCATCCTTCCGCACTTGTGGTGCTAAGTATACGAGTGGCTTCAAAGTTATAGAAGTTGCTCTTAAATAGTTGAAACATGATGAGTAACCTGTGTTGCAGAGCCGTGATGGTAGTGAACCCCCAATGTGAATTGGCTTTGTCGGCGAGTAAAGTAAGTATAGCAATATAAGCGAGTAAGCGAAGCCCAAGAATGCGCTCCAATAATATCACACTGTGGCCCTGAAGGTAACGGCTAATGGCTTTCGGAAACTGGAACTGGTTCTGCTTTGACATAGATTTGTTCCGGGGACCAAGGTTGTAGAACACATCGGTGCCATCACGATGATATCGTGCGAAACTAGACTATGGGTCTCAAGCCGAATGTTCCGAGCCAACTATCTCAGCATCGAGAGGTACCGTCCCCTAGCCGTTGTAAATTTCGCATTCCTCAGAGACTTTCGGGAACTTTCTTTGCTTATATGTCTCGGACATTCGGCACCGCCCATAGGCTCCGACTGGCCCGGATGTAGAGCACAATGACCGCGAAACAAGCTTAAGTGTTGGGTAACTTCTAGAAGATTATACTTATTGTTGGGCCTCGACAAATAATGTCCCAGCGATTTGAAACGATTGTTCAACACGGTGACCCGACCTTCTCCCAATACTGAGTCCATTGTTGAGATTCGGGCCAGGCAAATAACTGCGGACCAATGAGTATACCGGCAGGCACAACCATACACGACCTTAGTGGGTCGTGGGTCATAGTAGGTAGAAGCTTTGTCGTCCCTAGGCAAGGTCGATGACGAGAACGTGGGACTAATTCCTATATGGTAGAACAAACAACTCTCAGATAACCTAGAGCGCAAGTACACCGGCTTGATGAGGTCGAGCACGTGTACCAATCCATTCTGTTCGTAACCAGGCGTGTGGAGACACGCTGGCTCGATCTTCGGAGTAATAGTCCCATCCCTGGTGTTATCAGAAAGGAGGATATGGACCTATACCTCATCCGGGATCTGTTGGACTAAGAAACTAGAGACTTACCGGACTATATATGGACTACTGTGACGAGCGAGCGAGGAATAGAGGCACAAAGGCTCAAATGATCCCACTCAATTCCGTGAATCTAAAGCTAAAGAGAAGAAAAGAAAAGAATCAAGATACAGGATTCGCACAACTGTGGGAAAACACAAGTGGGAGGCGCACAGACCACCACTCGGGTTGCGGCCAGGGTTAGGGTTAGAACATGCCGTCACATCCCCCGGGTCCAAAAAAGCTCGCCTCGAGCTTTCCCACTACCGGATTGTAATCGTTCTCCCTAGTTAAACCTTCTTCCGTTGTAACCGTCGCGCCGTCCGTGGTAACGCAGATCTAACAACCGGCCGGTCATCGTCCGGGTGCTCCACATCGTCGAAACGATCCTCAGCCGCAGCCAGCAACCATTCGGTTAAACGCATTGGGGGACCCGCCCGGTCCGGGTTATCATCGTGGTAGCGTTGTAGGGCCGCTGGTGCGTTCTTGAAGTCCGATGCTGGGTACCATTCGGGATCCGGGTCCCATCCGCGCCACTCTGCTTGATATTGTAGCTTGCCGTACCGCAGACGGCTAGCCAGGATCCTCTCGACCTCCCATTCCTCGGCACCCGTACCAGTCTCGTCTTCGCCCGGTGGGTTCTCTGCAGCCTGGCCGGGCAATGGGTTATTCGGGTAACGCCTCAATCGGTCGGCTGTGAATACTGTCGATCCCTTCCATGTCTCGGGGACCTCCAGCTGGTAGGCGCCCTCGGCCGTCCTCCCGATCACTCGGTAGTGCTGCCGCGTAATCGGGTAAGATAGCTTGTCGCTCGGCCGGTCGGTGAGTTCGTTTTTCTTGATGATCACGACGCGGTCGTCGACATCAAAGTCTGGCTTGCGGCGATGGCGATTCGCTTGTTCCGTTTGCCTGGCTTGGGCCTTCTGGATCATCTCGCGGGCGTAGTCGACGTAGCCCTGGATGCAACGTGCCGTATCCTGGGCTTGTTCCCGAGCCGATTGGTCGGCGTTGGTGTGGTCGGCGAAGCTCTGAGTCCGAGCCTCCCAGTCGAACGGCATCGGCATCGGGAAGCCGAACAGTGCCTCGTGTGGTTGTATCCCGGTACTGTCGTGCGGTAGGCCCATCTGGGCTGCATCGAGAGCGGGTATCGCCCGCGACCAGTTGTCCTGATAATGGCCCACAAACGGTCGTAATCGCTGGTCGATATACTGGTTCAGGTTCTCGACCTGACCAGCGGTCTGGGAGTGACCCGCCGTAGCCAATTTCCAGTCAATTCCGAGGATACGGGAGAGCTCATCCGTAAAAGCGGCCCTGAACTGGGGTCCGCGATCACTGATGACCTCCTGCGGCAAGCCGAAGATCCTGTATGGCCCCTCGTAGTACATCCGGGCCGCATCGCGTGCAGTGGCGTCCTTCTTGCATGGGACGGTCCATGATGCCTTCGTCAAACGGTCAATCATGACCAACGCGTTATCGTATCTGTACTTGTCGAGGGGCATCGACTTGAAGTCCACAACCAGGCATTGCCAGCCACGCTGTGGGGGCGGGATCGGCTTCAACAGTCCCGGGGTCTTGTCGCGGGGATACTTCGAAGACCTACAGGGCATACAGTTGTCGACGAAGGTCTCAATGTCGCCCGTCATCCGGGGCCACCAGTACCTCGCCTTGACCAGCTTCTTGGTCTTGTTCCGGCCCGGGTGGGCGGTCGTCAGTCGGCAGTGAGCTTCCTGGATCACCCGGGTTCGAAGGCTGGTTGGTACGACTAGTTTCCCTGCGTGGAGTAATAGGCGGTCACCAAACAAGCTGAAATCGCTCTCCTCGACTCGAGCCTGCTGGCGATATTCCTCGAGCTCGGGTGAGCTCGGGTGTAGTACGATTGGCGTTTAGGAGGTCGTCTACCAGTTGGAACCCAGAGCCTTGTGGGGGTGAGACATCCTCGTCGAGTGCCAGGACTGTGGCTACGGCTGTAATGCTCCGGTCTGCCTCACGGCCAGGGCGAGCAGTCGTAAAGATTTGCATCGTACGGTATGCCTCGCGCTTCGCCTTCTGCGTCGTGGTGTCTTCAGTCTTTCTGGATAACGAATCGGCCGCTGCGTTCTCGCTACCCGGGCGGTACGTGATCTGGAAGTGGTATTGGGCCATCAACTCTGCCCAGCCCGCCTGTCGGATATTGAGTAGCCGCTTAGTGCTAAAGTACTTCAATGCCTCGTGGTCAGAGATGATTAGGAAAGGCTCTTCGGTCTGCAGACCGATCAGCTCTGCCCGCCAGTACTGTAGTGCTCGGATCACCGCTAACAGCTCCTTGTCGTGGATGTGGTAGTTGTGTTCAGCCCCGCGCAGGGCTTCGGAAAAGTAAGCAATTGGGTGCCACTGGCCGTCCTCTTGCAACTGGGACATCACGCCGGCGATTACACCCTGCGACGCATCCGTCTCAACCCGGGTTGGCTTTCCGTGATGGAAATGGCTCAAAACGGGAGCGGTTAGGAGCCGCTGCTTCAGCTCTTCGAACGCACGTCGACAATCGGCTGTCCAGGCGAACGGGGCCTCCTTTTTCGTCAGGTTGATCAACGGGCGGGCGACCCGTCCATACTCGCGGACAAACCGACGGTAGAAGTTGCAGAAGCCGAGGAAGGATTGAACACCTTTGATGGTCGTCGGCGTCTCCCAGCGCTCCACAGCGTCCAGCTTCTTTGGATCGGGGGCAATGCCGTCAGTCCCAACAATGAAGCCTAGGAACTTGGTCTTGACAACGTTGAACTCGCACTTCTTAATGTCGGCTTGCAGGCCGGCTTCACGTAATCGTTGTAGGACCTTCTGCACATGTTCTTCATGATCTTTCTGGTTCTCGGAAAAGATTAGGATATCGTCGATATACGCGCTGCAGAAATCGTCTAGGTAGCCCATCAGCGTATTGTTGATAAATCGCTGGAAAGTGGCTGGGCCGTTGGTCAACCCAAACGGTAGCACCTTGAACCGGTAGGCGCCGTACCTTGTCCGGAAGGTAGTCAAATCCACGCTGTCCGGGCTCATCCGGATTCGATGAAACGCTTGGCGGATGTCGATCTTCGTGAACACCTTCGCCTTGGCAATTCGGGCGAGGGTTTCGTCAATCAGAGGCAGTGGGTACTGGTCCTTCTTGGTTATCGCATTGAGCTTGCGGTAGTCGACGCAGAAGCGGAGTGACCCATCGCCCTTCAGGGCAAATAGGATCGGCGCGGCCCAGGGAGCATTGCTGGGCTCGATAAATCCCTTTTGGAGGTTCTCGGCGATGTACTTGCGGGCTGTTTCGAGTTCTTCGACGGACAGCTTGTACAGGGAGCTATACCCAAGGTCTTCAGGTTGCCTGCCGGGCAGTAGTTCGATATGGTGGTCGACCTTGGCTCGGGATGGGGGCATTGTATCCGAGTCTGCCTTGCTAAACACATCCAGGTAGTCGTGGTAGGCGGTAGGGACTTGGCTCAGTACCTGTTGCCGGAGGTCTGACCCGTCGGATTCCATCCGCTTGCTCTCAATCATTCTATCCAGCTCGTTCAGAGTGATCCAGCTGGCCCGGGCGTCCCGGGCGGCTCGGTGGAAACCAACCGCTCCCAGCACCGCCATTTGGAGGGGACGATGCTTATACCAGCCAATGGAATCACGTCGTAGGGTATACGGACCTTGGGCATCGGTGCCCTGCTTGGAAGGGTCCGGGTTCGTCCGACCAGGGCGACCTCGGATCGCGGCGATCGTCGTGTTAGATGGCGGCGGAGGCGGCGGCAACCGCGTCCCTAGGGCCCGTTCCATCTTGCGGAGACCCTCGTCCTGAGGCGTGGTCGGCGCGGTTGGGTCTAGAAGCGGTCGGGCTAAAATTGTGACCTGGCTAGCGAAGGTAACAGTCTTCTTGGGTGGTGTCGGTTCTCGCCTTTCCAGTTCGGCGATCCGGTTCCGGATTGCTGAGGCTCGACCATCCCGGCGACGACGATCTTCTTGCTCCATCAACCGGTCGCGTCGTTGAATATCCTCAATGGTCTTTAGGTCTGGGACGATCATCTCGCTGCCCACATGGTCCAACGAGATGTCGTTGGCCTTCCAACAAGTCGGATCTGGGAGCCATTCGACCGGGTAAACTAGGCGACGGCGCCTACAATCGACCATCACGTCGTGGAAGTCGAACCACTTGCGGCCGATAATCAAGTCGTGAATTGTGTTGATCTCGATCATCCATTCGTTGCGAATAGTTCGGTTCTGTATCGTCAGATGGCCCTGCAGCGCAGCCGTGATCATCTGGGGGTTTTTTCGATCGTGCCCGCTAACTGCCGCGGGCTCAAATGCAGTGAATTCTTTCAAAAACAGGGTCTTTCGCAGCCGCGATGCAAACTTCTTACTTACGAAGAGGTATCCGTTTGCTCCCGTATCGATCAGAGCGGCGGATGTAGTCAAGGACGTTCCATTATTCGCTATCTTAACGGTAGTAAGGAGAGGTTCACCACCGAGATAACCGCACAGGAAGCCAGTTCCACCACTCTCAACAGACATCACCCCTGGGAGGGAGACTTCGTTACCCAGGGATTCTAGTTTTCCGACTGGTCCTGATTAGATTGGCCCTGCTCCTCCGGCTGGGCCGTTGCCCAGCGCTGCTGAATCTCCTGAATACGGGCCTCGCGATCCCCAGGGTTAGCCGTTGGTGCTGCCGGCTTGGGGGGCTTCTGGGGGCAATCCTTGCTCAGATAACCCTTACTGGTACGAGGGGACGGCATCGCAGCGGCGCCATTGGGGGTTAAAATTTAGGGTTAGGGTTAGGGTTAGGGTTAGGGTTAGGGTTAGGGTTAGGGTTAGGGTTAGGGTTAGGGTTAGGGTTAGGGTTAGGGTTAGGGTTAGGGTTAGGGTTAGGGTTAGGGTTAGG